>NC_090818.1:114059490-117024490 GCF_000390325.3 Nicotiana tomentosiformis
GAAATCTCATTTGTAAGGGCAAGTAGCGATTATTATTGAAATCCATACAATTATTCTTTGCTTTATTCTCCAAACTTTAAACCTTAATTTTGGGAGTGATTATTAGTTCATTTCTTATTTTCTTTGTCAATCATTTTCATTCTTTGATCTATTCTTCCAAAATTGTTGGGAAAGTGAAGTAAATCTTAGTTATCAGTAACCCGATTTCTTCTAGATATTGACTTTGACCGAGAAATCTATTTTTGGTTAAACAATAGAAAAATTAAAAATCTGAACAATTAATTCTTTAAAGTTTAAAACCGAAAAATCTAAACTGAAGAATTAAGATAAGAAATTCAAAAAAGTTTAGAACTTACTCTAAGGATTAAGGTCTGGAGATGAAAAATAATTGCCGAAAGAATTGAGAGAATGAGAGAATGAAACTATAAAGTAGCATTATATACTTATTGGGTAAATTATAATTTTGTTAAAGTTTTTGGGCTATCGGTTAAATCGTTAACAAAATTGGGCAAATCGAGACCCGAATCGATAACCCAATAGTCAAATAACATTAAACCATTATCGAACTATATACCCGATTATCCGATGTCGATAACCCAATAATATTTTATCGGTTCGAGCTCTCGGTTATACCCGATATATGTCTAGTCCTAATCTTATGGGGTGCTTTCAGACCTGTATGGAAGGAAGAGAATTATTAGAACTCTCGTCCGTAACTCTCTTTATTGCGTGTTTTAACGAGAACAACGAAAAAATCTAACTAACGCGTGTTTCAACCAAAACTTAAACTTTTTTTACTTCAACTCCACGTAAGATAACTACAGTACGATTGAGCAATCAACATTATATATTCGGTCATATTCTAGGGGAAAGTCATAATTGGTACTTAAATATAAGAAGTCGAACAATTTTATTAAGTCAAGATAAATTCAGACATTGAATATTAAATATTGATTTATCTTGTGGTCTTGAACTGGACTCTGTCCTCCTTATTATTGCAAAAGGACTACTTGCTACCCTGGAGCCTACGACATGAAGTCAGTGACATTTGGAATTTGGTACCGCAGACTAGTCAGACCTCAAATATCCATTGTATTCTCCTTTAAATGAAATGAAATTAAACTAACAAATGTTATTGACTTGTTCATTATACAACGTTTTCACATAAAAAAAATCCGGTATTTGAAAAAAACTAGAGTGTTCGAAGTTAAGTTGGAAAAAAGTATATATATATATATATATATATATATATAGTTGTACTTGAATATGCATTTAACTCGAAAAAAAGTTACAATCTTGTGAGTGAAAAAGATGAAATCAGTTTTTCAAATCAGTTTTTCAAATTTGAAAAACTACGTTACTAGTATTTCAAAAGAAAATATGTCATTTTTGATTGGATTCATGAGGAGTACTTGAGCCTATAATTAACTCCCTTTACAATATATATTCACTTTTTCGATCCCAATTAATTGGTTTGAAATCCTAAAACTTATGTTTTCGTTTTGATTCATTTACACTTAACAAAATACCTCGAAATTTTAAAAAAAAAAATGGGAAAACATGTATACTTAATGGAATGAGATATTTTATGTCCCCTTCGATTAACCGGTAAAAGAGTTGTTATTAAAAGATTTATGATTTAATTCTGTTTCTATTCTTGGACCAATTATAACTTCCTGATTTCAATAATAGACCCAAAATATATAAGTAAATGTTTACCCTCAAATCGGATAACAATTGAATTTATAAGTGATTTTAAGAATACGTGAATTAATTTGACACGAAGCAATAGATTAAACTACAAGTAAAGCAAACAATAGTAAAGTAAATTCAAATCGTGTGACTTGAACAATTATAGCCTTGAGAAATAGACCTCACTCGAACTGAATATGATCCAAATAATGTCAAATATAGAAGAACAGTAGCTTGCAGAAAGAAAATAATATTATAATACTTTTAGGATGCGTGTTACCATGCCCATTACAAAGAATCAAACCCCCTTTTATATAGTATGGGAGTCCTGCTTTAGGTACAATTCTATAAAAGGTAAGAGATCTCGTGATTTGCTAATTAGTTGGTCTCTTGTTGATACGTGCCGAGATTCCCGCCATGATATCCGACCGATTGCGAATACTTCGGCCTTCCGTTATTGGGTCCGATAATGTTTCCTCGAGCTTGTTCGGAATCGGGATCGATTCCGGAGTTACGGGCTCGAAGATCTTGGAGATGTATGTTTTGACTTCGTTCTTTGGTTCGATGGACCCTGGGGTCGATCTTCAATCCATCACATTTCGGTTTCGATCCGTCATGCAATAGATGAGCCCAGTTTCGGCCGTATACAGAAAGTCTCCTCATTTTTCGGAGTGTAAACGACGAGAAACGATATGAGCTCCTGATCCTGATCTCGATACTTTTCTTCAGAAATGACAAAAATAGACGAAACATCTCGGCAGTCACATATTAATGGCATTAAATGTTCGTCAGTCGCTGGTCGGCCGTTACAGACTTCGAACCGTCGTTCGAATACTATATATACTCCATCCTTCATCCATTCAAACTTTACGTTTAAACCTCTTCTACTCTTGTTCTTTAGCAAATCTTTGCATTCTCTAACACTTGAACCCGATTTCTTGAGGTTTTTGCAAGAATCTTTGCTTGTCTTCATTCCAAAATATTAACGTAACCTTTTAACTTCCTCTTCTTCATCTATATTCAGAAAAAATGGTGAAAACTTCTAAGACAGTTCCACAAAAAGAAACCGCCTCTTCATCACGACCGGCCGGCGAGGAAACATCGGCGGAACCTCACCCTGAAGTGTTTGTTCCTGGTGGGTGCTCGATCGGTGCTGATTTCAAGGTTAAAAAGACGTCCTCGGTACCGGGTCAATGTGAGCCGGTCTCGAGATATATATGCTCGATCACTGACGGTCTCCTCTCCAAGGTCAAAGAGGATTGCAACTGGATTGATAAACACGTGGTGGTGCCCACGCCAGAGGAAGCGATTACTACCCACGTGGAGGATTTTTTAAGTGTTTACACTTATCCCTTCATGTTGGGTCCCTTGGACCCGGTCATCATCGCCTTCTATAAGGGGTACGAGGTGACCCTCGGTCAAATCCATCCCTCTTTATGGAGGATAGTAATTCTCCTCTGCTTCTTCGTAAACAAAATCGAGGGGTGTCCCTTCATCCTCGATCATCTCATGCGCCTGTACAGTCCCCGACTCTATCGATGGGGATTAATAAAGCTTGCTCGCCGGGCCAGTAAGGCCCCATTCTCGATTATAGACGAGGATCGGGACCGAGGCTGGTTGGGCCGATTCATTCGGGTGAAGACCTTGGATTTAATCCCGGCCGAGAACATGCCATTTCCCGAGAAATGGAACATGAAATGTAAGTATAACTTTGCCTTAAAGATTTCGTTTATTGTTTTTTTCTTTTTCCTCCCTTCTTATCGAAGTTTTGTGGTGCAGTTGTTGCTCGAATGCCGAATGCAGTTCCTCGACTCAAGGAGTGGGTCAAGGACCTCGTATCACAGAAACCCTATTACGAACGTGCGTGGCGCGAACTGGCGAAGGGTCGGTGGGAGGCCCGTTCCTATGGTAAGTTTCCTTTTCCGATTTAATAATATTTGCTTTTTTCCTCATGCTGTTGAGTTCTTATTAATTCTATTTTCTTTTGCAGGTCTTCCCAAGGATGTTGCTATGAGGCCTCCATCCGGTGACGGGGATGTGCCTCTCGAGTCCCCTGCTCCGAGGCAGGGTGATTAGAAGAAAAGGAAGAGGGCCTCGAGTTATCCGAGCTCGGAAAAGAAGAAAACAAAAAGAAGTCTGGTGCGTAAACCTAAGAGTAGCACCAGTGCTCGGGTGCCCTCTTCGGACTCACTCTACCGGCTCATAGATGAGTCACAAGAAGAAGAGAACTCTGAAATGGTGGCCTGTGTGCGGTCAGGGCTCGAGGTACGAGGGGCCCCGAACTGATGAGAGCTGAAACTGAATTACCTCGACTCGGGGAGGTCGATGAGGGAGCTTTAGCCGAAACTTCCGACCTAGAAAGAGGCGAGGCTGCTTTGCCTCGAGATAGGGAGGCCAATAATATGATCGTAACTGATTCTTCCCGGACAACGGATAGTGCTATGAAGGGCATACCATGAGTGGTAGACCTCTCTAGTTTGCCATTATTTACTGAGTCTATGATCGCCGATGCTCAGGCACTGAAAGAACGACCCAACGAAGAGCCACTAGGAGCGGTAGACTCCTTTCAAAACTTCTTTGATGGCATAGACTTTACTTCTATGGAGGACATAACCGGGTTGGGTGATATACCGGTGCCGAAGAAGAGTCCATCATCGGGGACAAGTGGACGTGCCTCGAGCCCGAAACTAGTCAACCGGTTCCCAACCCCGAGTTTGAATCCTGACCAGAAGAGGTCAATCATTATGTCCATTCCGGAGGATGCCCGGGTTCTTTCTGCCCCGTGGGGGTGGCCAGTTACCTTCGGTGCTTGGTGACCAAAAAGGATCAGGCCAAGATGAACGAGGTGGAAGTGCCATGTTTATTCAACGAAGCCCAACATGCATTAAATCGGGTAACCTCAGATACCTCCTAATAAATTTTAATGTGTACTTAGATTATTTTGTAGATGATAGTAACTCCTCCTTCTGTGTTTGTAGGCTTCGGTACTCCACCATGAAATGTTCTGCCTATACCGGAAAGAACTAAACCAGTACGAGGCTGAGATCCGAGGGCTCACTGAGAAAAGAGATGCTTACAATCTTCTCAGTGAGCAAAGAGAAGGGGAGGCTAAGGGCCTCCGGACTGAGTTAGAGGTGGCTTTGGAAAGAGCATTCCGACCTGGTTGAGCAGGTAAGAAGACTTTTTGAAGTTAGTGATGACGAATCGGTCACGGTGACTAACTTTCCGAACCTGCAGGTCCAGCAGAAGATCGATAAGATCGGACAGCTTCGGGAAGAGGTAGATGCGGTAAAGGCTAAGGCCGAAGAATGGAAAAAGAACATGGACCGCCTGGCCTCAGAAGAGGAGATCGCTCGGGCCCAACTGGTTTCGGCTGAAGTCCAACTCCGAGGTATAAAGGAGAAGTCCTTGGTGCAGGCCAAGAAGATTGAGGAGCTCCAGTACCAGTTGAATTCAACTATCTCTGATCGAGAAAATCTGGCCACGGAGCTCGAAACAGCCAAGTCGGAGGCCAAGGTAGTTAAGGCCAATGCCGATAAGATGGTGGTCGTTTATAAGGCCGATGCCGAGGCTACTCAGGTTCGAGAAAAAGACATCACCGAGCATGCTAAATAGAAATCTCGAAGGGAGGCCCTCGAGGAAATCCATGCTCGGGGTTTCGACCTATTAGCTGAGATCGAGAACGCCAAGAAGCTCGAAATTGAGGCTAAAATGTTGGCTTATCCCGTCGATGATAATGACTCTGAGGGTTTAAGCGAGTCCGAAGGTGGGGAAGATCCCGAGGGTGAAGACGCTGCCCCCGATGAGGACCAGGCCACTTAGGCCTTTAGATGTTTTTGTTTTTTGCTTTTTGCATTTTTGTTGAGGCCGTTCGGCCTTTGTAAAAACTTTTATCGGGCAGAATGGCCCTTGTAAAAAGAATTTTGTATAAATATATAAGGCTTTCTTTCCTTTTTACGGCTTTTAAATTTTTCTCTTTGCTTTATTATTTATATTCACATATATCTAAATGCCTTAGCACGAAATAATTAGGTCATGTTCGAAGATTCAAATAAACCTTGCCTTTACATTATTCTGTTTTAAGGCATTTTGGGGGTTCGGTGTTACCAGAAACTTCCTCCCAAAGTAAGTAGTTGAGATTATAGTTCGCCGAGGGTAGCCTTTAGAACCGGTTATGAAAATTTTCTTTTCGAAGGCCTTATTTTTATTACGGGTCTCGAACGTCTACGAGACGTGTTAATATGGCCGTAAACTTTTAGTTCAGGTGTCTCCCAGTGGGCTTGCTTTCCCGAGTTATCCGGGATTGCCTAAGATAACAGTCCCCGAGTGGGGATGGTCGTGGCCTTTAAAATTTGGGGGTTGCCTAATAGGTCTTATGCCCCCGAGGTCTAATAGCTTAGACCGTTCGAGTTTGTTTACGGACGGCAGTCCCCGAATGAGAGAGTGATTGTTCGATCTCAGGTTAAAGCAGCCCTTGGGCTCGTTACCTTTAGGGGATCGGAAGCAAAGAATTCCTTAAGAATGTAAATAAGAAATTTTTAAAAGACAAGATGATTGCAAGGAAGAAACTTCTCTTTATTCTTGTGTAAAACAGTCATACATGCGTACATGCTTTATGCTAGGGCTCGAGCAATCTATGCGGGCACGGTTAGTTTGACCGTTTAGCCCTTACAATAAATCCTACCCATCGAGACCCTTCCATCACAAAGTAATTTCCTTGCTAAAGTCGATATCTGAGGGTAATGCCCCCCAGTCTTCGAAGTTGATCATAGAGAGAAGCTTCAGATACTGTTAATGTAATCTTCGACACCGATTCGTGATTGTTCTTTGATTCTAAGTTAGCACGATCTACTGTTGCCTCGTTAAAAACCTTGTCGAAAAACCCATTTGAGACAAAACCGATTCAAGGGAAAAAGAGAGCAATGCATGCTTTTAGACCTAAAACTTTGTACTGCTCCTTGTCGGTCACCTGCAAGTGTTAGTCCGAAATATAAATAAAAGAAAATGAATAAGGTCGTACCTTAGAAGTAATATCGTTTTAGGTGAGTTATATTCTATTTTCTCGGTAGTTGTTCAGCGTTCATCATTCCAAGCTTGTAGGATCCTTTTCCGGTGATTTCGACGATATGATACGGTCCTTCCCAGTTCGGTCTCAACTTTCCCTCGCTCGGTTTTCGGGTGTTCAGTGTGACCCTTCTTAGCACTAAGTCCCCAATGTTGAAGTATCGAAGGTTGGCCCTTCTATTGTAATATCTCTCGATCCGTTGCTTTTGGGCAGGCAACCGAACAAGGGCGGCTTCGCGCCTTTCATCCAACAGTTCCAAGCTCGTATTCATTGCCTCGTCATTTGATTCCTTTGTTGCATATCAAAATCTGATACTTGGCTCTCCGACTTCGATCGGTATTAGAGCTTCGGCGTCGTAAACCAATGAGAACGGAGTGGCCCCGGTACTGGACTTTGAGGTCGTACGGTATGCCCATAGGACTTTGGATAGGATTTCCTTCCACTTTCCTTTGGCGTCGGTTAACCTCTTTTTGAGGTTTTGGAGTATGATTTTGTTGGTCGATTCGGCTGGCCCGTTCCTACTAGGGTGATAAGGTGTTAACAAGATCCGTTTGATCATATGATCCTCGAGAAACTTGGTGACTTTGCTACCGATAAATTGTTTCCCGTTGTCACATACAATTTCGGATGCCATTCCGAACCGACATATGATGTGGTTCCAAATAAAGTCGATGACTTCCTTCTCCCTGACCTTCTCGTACGCCTGGGCTTCCACCTACTTAGAAAAATAGTCAGTCATAAATAATATAAATTGAGCCTTACTGGGTTCCCATGGAAGAGGGCCAAGAATGTCCATTCCCCACTTCATGAACGACCATGGTGATAAACCCGAGTGGAGCAACTCCCTGGGTTGATGGATCATCGGAGCGTGTCTTTGGAATTCATCACATTTTAGAACAAACTCCTTTGCGTCTTTTTCCATGTCGATCCAATAATAACTGGCTCTGATTATTTTTCGAACCAGCGATTCGGCGCCCGAACGATTCTACAGATACCTTCATGGATTTCCCTCAAAACGTACTCAGTATTGCCCGGCCCTATATATTTTGCAAGTGAGCCATCAAATGTTCTTCTGAACAAGGTTCCATCTTCGGACAGGCTAAATCGGCCCGCCTTTGTACGCAGGGCCCTCGACTCTTTTGGATCCAAGGGCAGTTTACCGGATCTGAAATACTCTACGTAGTTATTCCTCCAGTCCCAAGTTAGGCTCGTCGAGTTGATCTCGACGTGGCCTTCTTTCACTACTGATCTCATAATTTGAACGACTTCTCTCGAGTTGAACTCGCCGTCTTCGACCGATGACCCCACGTTAGCGAGGGCATCAGCCTCGCTGTTATAATCCCAAGGTACGTGTTGCAAAGTCCATTCTTTGAACCGATGTAATTTCACTTGTAATTTGTCCAAGTATCTTTGCATTCATTCCTTTCTAACCTCACTCCATTGACTTGGTTTACCACAAGGAGGAAGTCGCACTTGGCTTCGATCACTTCTACTCCAAGCTCTTGGCTAGTTCAAGGCCTGCGATCATGGCCTCATATTTGGCCTCGTTGTTAGTCAATTTCACAGTCTTAATAGATTGTCTAATTATATTACTTGTTGGTAGCTTTAATATGATGCCAAGTCCGGACCCTTTTGCATTTGAGGCACCGTCCGTGAAGAGGGTCCAGATTCCCGAGAAAGTTCCTGAGTTAATCAACAACTCTGTTCAACCTTGGGTATTAGGGCCGGTGTAAAGTCGTCCACAAAGTCTGCCAAAATTTGAGACTTAATCACAGTCCGAGGTCGATACTCAATATCGTATCCACTTATTCTAAGGCCCATTTGGCCAGTCGGCCCGAGAGTTCGGGCTTATGCATAACGTTCCTCAATGGGTAAGTAGTTACGACACATATGGGATGGCATTGGAAGTACGATTTTAGCTTCCTAAAGGTGCTTAACAAAGCGAGTGCTAGTTTTTCCAGGTGAGGGTACCTAGTTTTGGCCTCACCTAAGGTTCTACTAACATAGTAAATTGGAAATTGCATACCTTGCTCTTCCCGAACTAGGACTACACTTACCGCTATCTCTGAGACCGCCAAGTACAAGTACAGTTGTTCATCCGCCTTCGGTGTGTGAAGCAGGGGCGGGATCGATAAATACCTTTTGAGTTCCTCCAAAGCTTGCTGGCATTCCAGGGTCCACGAAAAGTCGTTCTTCTTCTTCAACAGTGTGAAGAATCGGTGGCTTTTGTCGAATGACCTCGAAATAAATTGCCCAGGGCGGCTATTCACCCGGTTAACCTTTGCACGACCTTTATATTGTCCACGATCGTGATATCATCGATGGCTTTGATCTTATCAGGATTAATCTCAATTCCCCGATTGGAAACCATAAATCCGAGGAACTTACCCGACCCTACTCCAAACGCACATTTTTCTGGGTTCAGCTTCATGTTGTACTGCTTCAGTATGCTGAATGTTTCCTGCAAATGTCTTAAATGGTCCTCTGCTTGCAGGGACTCAACTAACATGTCATCAATGTAAACCTCCATTGATTTTCTTATTTGTTTCTCGAACATCCGATTTACTAAGCGTTGTTATGTGGCACCAGCATTTTTTATTCCAAATGACACTATGTTATAATAATACGTGCCATACTTAGTGATGAATGAAGATTTTTCCTGATCACTCAGTTCCATCCGTATTTGGTTGTACCCGAAATAGGCATTGAGAAAACTGATGGTCTCGTGGCCGGCCGTGGCATCGATCATACGGTCGATGTTGGGCAAAGGAAAAAAGTCTTTGGGACATGCTTTATTCAAATCTTTATAGTCTACACACATTCTTAATTTATTTTTAGGAACTACTACTACATTTTCTAACCAATCGGGGTATTTGACCTCCCGAATAGACCCTATTTTAAGAAGTTTAGATACCTCATCCTTGATGAAAGCATGCTTGATCTCGGACTGGGGTCTCCTCTTTTGTTTAATCGGATGAAACTTCAGGTCATGGCTTAGCTTGTGAGTTGTTATCTCCGGTGGGATACCTGTCATATCGAGATGGGACCAAGCGAAACAGTCTTCATTAGTTATAAGAAATTGAATGAGCCTTTCCCTGAGCTCGGAGCTTAGCCCCATGCCCAGATATACCTTTCGATCGGGCAAGTTTTCTTGCAATATGACTTGTTCCAGTTCCTCGACCGTCGATTTAGTGGCGTCGAAATAATTAGGGGATATGAAAGATCTGGGAATCCCATAATCATCATCCTCTACTTCCCTTTGTTTGTCCGAATCTGTCGAAGATGGTATCAGTGATTGCTATTTTGCCCCGCTTTGACCACCTAGTTTGGGCCCTTCGATGTTGAAACTGTAGATGCCGGTGTCACCTCTTCAACTACGAACATTTCTTTTGCAGTCGGTTGCTCTCCATAGACTGTTTCAACTCTGTCAGGTGTTGGGAATTTCAATGCTTGGTGCAGCGTCGAAGGCACCGCCCTCATGTTGTGGATCCATGGCCTTCCCAATAGAGCATTGTATCTCATGTCCCCTTTGATCAAATAAAATTTGGTCTCCTGGATGGTCCCGGTGGTGTTTACTGGTAATGTTATTTCACCTTTTGTGGTCTCACAAGCCATGTTGAATCCGTTTAGAACTCAAACTGCATGCACGACTTGGTCTTGCAAACCGAGATGTTCCACGACCCTTGATCAAATGATGTTGGCCGAGCTACCTGGATCAATTAACACACGTTTAACCCGAATTTTATTTACGAGTACAGATATTACAAGTGCATCATTGTGGGATTGCACGATCCCTTCCGCATCATCATCGTTGAAAGATAAAGTTCCTTCTAGTATGTAGTCCCGAAATCGTTTCTCCCTAGTGATAGATACTTTGGTGCTTTTCAACATCGCCCCATGTGGGATATCAACTCCTCCAATGATCATGTTAATGACATGTTTAGGTTCTTCTTGTTCTGCCTGGTTTTTAGAATCCCTGTTCCTAAAATGATTCTTGGCTCAGTCGCTCAAGAACTCCCGAAGGTGCCCATTGTTGAATAGATGAGCTATTTCCTCTCTCAGATGTCGACAATCCTCCGTTCCGTGATCATGAGTGTCATGATATTTGCACATCTGGTTAGGATCCCTTTGGGTTGGATCGGACTATAGGGGTCAACGCCATTTGGTATCTTTGATGCGCCCGATAGCCGATACAATGGAGGCAACATCGACATTAAAGTTGTATTCCGATAGCCTTGGTACATCTCTAGACATGTCGAGGACATTTTTAGTCATAAGTCCCCGACGTCTTTGACCTCGATCGTTCGTCCTTTCGTTTCCCATGGGATTTCACCCAGACCCGCTGCTTCTCCGATCTCCATTATATGGTTGATACATATCCCTATTTGGCCTTGGTTTATGATCGATCTCTCTTTTGACTCTGTCGAAGGTTTTGACTGGATAAACAAACCCCGAAGGGGCCCTGAGTTGATCATCTTTGACTCTGATTTTTGACTGATACCGGCTTTGCACGCCGACCCATGTAATAGCCGAATATTCTATTAAGTTCTGCTTCAGCTGTTGTGAAGCCACCGAACTTCGAATATTAAGTCTTTTAGTAAAAGCTTGAACAGCCCAATCATCAGTGACCGGTGGCAGGTCCATCCGTTCCATTTGAAATCGTGATACGAATTCTCTGAGCATTTCATTATCATTTTGCCTCACTTTGAAGAGGTCTGATTTTTTGGTTTCGACCTTGATAGCCCCAGCATGTGCTTTCACAAAAGAGTCTGCAAGCATAACAAATGAGACAATAGAATTAGGGGGTAAGTTGTGATACCATATCATGGATCCCTTTGACAAGGTTTCTCCGAATTTCTTAGCAAGACGGACTCGATCTCATCATCCTCCAAATCGTTTCCTTTGATTGCACATGTGTATGAAGTGACATACTCATTTGGGTCAGTCATTCCGTTGTACTTAGGAATCCTAGACATGCAGAATTTTTTGGGGATCGACTTCGGAGCCGCACTCGGAGGAAAGGGTTTTTGTACAAACTTCCTGAAATCTAGGCCCTTCAATATCGGAGGTGCTCCTAGGATTTGGTCTACCCTGGAATTGTAAGTTTCCACCTTTTTGTCGTTAGCCTCGATCTTCTTCTCCCCTGATTCTATCCGTTTTGTCAGCTCCTTAAGCATCTTTATAATTACGGAGCTAGCCCCCGATTCATGTTTCGTTTGACCTTTCTACGACCGATTCATCCCTGCGGGTGACTTCCCGGGGAGGATCGGCCTCAGCCCTGCTTGGTGCATGACTTTGGTTCTTTAACTGAGCTATCGCCGCCTGTTGAGCCTGCAATATTTCGAAGATCATTCATAGGTTGATCTCGTCTCCTTCAACATTTTGTGCATTCCGAGTTACCAATCGGGCTCCACCACGAATGCTATTTTCGGGGTTGGTAAGCAAATTTGCATCGGTAGCCACATCTGAATTAGCGTCACTTAGATCTGCGATCGGAATTCCAGCGGGATTAGCAGGCTATATCTCGTTATCGGGCACTATGTTGTTATTTTCACTCGGTGACCGGAATCGTTGTCTGCATGCAGAGGTGTTGATTGAGAGTTTGACATTTTTGTATTTTAGCCTGGAATCAAAGACACTTCAAAGAACAAGTGAAAATAGTGTGTGTTATAGAAATTTGTATCAAATAACCACTATTATCCTTAGCCCCATGGTGGACGTCAAACTGTTTACCCTCAAAATAGGATAACAGTTGAATTTATAAGTTGTTTTAAGGATGCGTGGATTAATTTGACACGAAGCGATAGATTGAACTATAAGTAAAGCAAACAATAGTAAAGTAAATTCAAACCGTGTGACTTGAACAGTTATAGCCTTGAGAAATAGACCTTACTCGAACTGAATATGATCCAAATAATGTTAAATACAGAAGAACAATAGCTTGTAGAAAGAAAATAAAATTATAATACTTTTAGGATGCGTGTTACCATGCCCATTACAAAGAATCAGACCCCATTTATATAATAGGAGAGTCCTGCTTTAGGTACAATTCTATAAAAGGTAAGAAATCTCGTGATTTGCTAATAAGTCGGTCTCTTGTCTATCACGACCCAAAACCCTAACCTGTTGTGATGGAGCCTATCGATGGTACTAGGCAAGCCGATGTTTCAAAATACTTCAAATGTTTCACAAAATAAACCAAAAGCTTGATATGAAAGAGTTTTCATAAAAAACATGAGTTAAACTCAAAATACAACGCGGAAAAAGAGACCCAAACATCGGGGTGTCACCAAGTCATTAGTATCTAAACAATCAGTCTAAGAAATAGTGTCTACAAGAGTCTGTGTCTAAATTCCAATACAGAAAAGAAAAATAACAAGAAAGGAGAGACAAGGACTGCGAACGCCGGCAGCTACCTCGTTAATCTCCAATACTCAACCACGCACGAGATCAACGTCCTCCGTGACCGGATACACCTGGATCTGCACATGAAGTGCAGGGTGTAGCGTGAGAACAACCAACTCAATAAGTAACAAAAATAAATAAGGAACTGAGAAATAGTGACGAGCTATACAATTACCGTTCACTTCAAAAATTTCAGCAATGAAAGTAGACATGATTCAATTCGGGCAATATAAGTTCAGTCAGCTGTACATTTACTAAGTTCAGATAAACCATGTACAATATTTTCCAGAAGTTTAGAACAATGACATAATTCAGCTAAGTGTAGCAACAAAGGAAACAAATGCAACCTCTCAGGATACCAATCACTCAAGCTCTCAATAGCTCAAACACTCGGCTCTCAGCCCTCAAAAATCACACTCAATAGGTAGCTGCGCTCACTAGGGGTGTACAGACTCCGGAGGGGCTCCTTCAGCCCAAGCGCTATATCGCTGCAGTGTGCAGCCCGAATCAATCATATAAGTATCCATAAGGCTCATTGAGGCGTGCAACCCGATCCACAATCCATAAATAGACATAAGGATCGTTGTGGCGTGCAACCCGATCCATATACATTCAGCCCTCAGGCTTGTTGCGGTGTGCAACCTGATCCATATACCTCACATAGCTCACAGCTTGGCACTCAGTCCCTATCTCAGTCACTAACCTCTCCAGCCTCTCGGGCTCTCAAAATTCATACAAATCAGTCCAAAAGAAATGATAACAAGTATCAACAAGAAAACAAGAGAAAACGGAGATATGACACTCAAATAAAACTATGACTGAGTACAAGGCAGCAAATAGCAGCTAATTCAACAAGTACCTGACCGCTGCGGGTCCCAACAGTGATATCATATGGCCTAAGCATGGTTGCTAAAATGAATGGCAGTCAAATTTCTAGAAGGCAGAGGGAAACATGTAATTAACAATAAGCTATTCGACTTTACAGTCTCACGGGAAGGACCAAGTCAAAATCCCCCACGGTGCACACCCACATGCCCGTCACCTAGCACGTGCGTCACCTCCAAACTAATCACATCATACCAACATTCGGGGTTTCATACCCTCAGGACCAGATTTAAGACTGTTACTTACCTCAAATCGCGCAAACGAAATGCCTTTGCCCCTCAAATCAATCTCCAAATTCCCTGAATCTAAACAAGAGCAGTACGATATAATTAATATAGGCTAAAGGAATCAATTCCACAAGAAAAATACAAAATTATAAGCCAAAATCCGAAATAGGCTCAACCTGGCCCCCTGGCCCACGTTTTGAAATCCGATGAAAGTCACAAAAACCGATATCTCATTCTTTAACGAGTCTAACCATACCAAATTTATCAAAATCCGACACCATTTGGGCATCCAAATCCCCAAAATTCACTCCCTAATTTCCCTAGCCCTAACCTCCCAAATTTCACCTCAAAAACTCACCAATTAGGTGACAAAATCAGTGGGGAAACATCATTATTGAAGATAAATTGACACAAAGAGCTTACCTCAGTAATCACTTCAAAATCCTTCTCAAAATCCTCCAAAATCTGAGTTCAAAATAGTGAAAATGGTGAAAACTCTCGAAACCTTGCTTATATAGGTTCTGCCCAGGCCTTCCGCACCTGCGGCCATTTACCCGCATCTGTGGCTTTGCGGGTGCAAACAAGTCACCCGCTTCTGCGAAGAATTCTGCTCCTGCGAGGAATTATCCACTTCTGCGAAGCCCAGCCCACAGTCCACTTCCGCTTCTGCGGTCCTACTACCGCATATGCGGTCACGCAGGTGCGGGAAAAGCATCACACCTGCGACCATCTGCTACCTCGCCTCAAGCTCCGCACCAGCGCTTCCCTCTCCGCCTATGAGAGCTCGCACCTGCGGTTACCCACTCACATGTGCGATTACACCAGTATGAACAACACTTCAGCTATCCTTCAACATCAAACTTTGATCCGTTAGCCACCCGAAATCAACCCGAGGCCCCCGGGACCTCAACCAAACATACCAACAATTCGTAATTCACAATACGAAATTAATAGAGCCTTCAAACCACCTCCAACAACATCAAAAACAAGAATCGCACCCCAATTCAAGCCTAATGAACTTTGAAGTTTCCAAATTCTATAAACGACGCCGAAACCTATCAAATCACGTCCGATTGACCTCAAATTTTGCACACAAGTCATAAATGACACCACGAACCTACTCCAATTCCCGAAAATCTGATCCGGCCCCGATATCAAAATTTTCACTCTCGATCAAATTTTGCCAAAAATTCCAACTTTCGCCAATTCAATTCTAATTCTACTACGGACCTCCAAATCACATTCCGGTCACGCTCCTAAGTCCAAAATCACCTAACGGAGCTAAAAGAACCATCAAAATTCAAATCCGAGGCCGTTTATACATATGTCAACATCCGGTCGACTTTTCCAACTTAAGCTTCCAATTAAGAGACTAAGTGTCTCAATTCACTCCGACATCACTCCGGACCTGAACCAACCAACCCGGTAAATCATATAACAACTGTAGAACCCAATAGAAGTAGAAAATGGGGAAACAAGGCTACAACTCTCGAGACGACCGGTCGGGTCGTCATATCCTCCCCCTCTTAAACAAACGTGCGTCCTCAAACGTGTATAGAGACATACCTGAAGTGGTGAAAATATGAGGATAACTGCTGCGCATATCATGCTCGGTCTCCCAAGTCGCCTCCTCGACCGGCTGACCCCTCCACTGAACCTTCACAGAAGTAATGTTCTTTGACCTCAACTTCTGAACCTGCTGGACTGAGCTGAAATCCAACACGTGAGACAGATCGCCGTGATACTTCCGGAGCATAGAAACATGGAATATTGGGTGAACTCCCGCTAGACTAGGAGGTAAATCAAGCTCATAAGCAATCTCCCCAACTCGCCGCAACACCTCAAAGGGACCAATGAACCTTGGGCTCAACTTGCCCTTCTTCCCGAACCTCATAACGCCCTTCATAGGCGAAACCCGGAGCAAGACCTACTCTCCAACCATGAATGCAACATCGCGAACCTTCCGATCTGCATAACTCTTCTGTCTGGATTGGTCTGTGCGTAGTCTATCCTGGATCACCCTAACCTTCTCCAGAGCATCCTGAACCAAGTCTGTACCCAATAATCTAGCCTCGTCCGGATTGAACCAACCCACTAGAGACCTACACCGCCTACCATACAGAGCCTCATACGGTGCCATCTAGATGCTTGACTGATAACTGTTGTTGTAAGAAAACTCTGCTAGAGGCAAGAACTAATCCCACAAACTCCATCACACATGCACAAAGCATATCTTCTAATATCTGAATAGTGTGCCCGGACTGTCCGTCCGTCTGAGGGTGAAATGTTGTGTTCAACTCCACTCGAGTACCCAACTCATGTTGTACAGCCCTCCAGAACCTTGATGTAAACTGTATACCCCGGTCAGAGATGATAGATACCGGTACGCCATGAAGCCTGACGATCTTGCGGATATACACTCGAGCCAGTTGCTCGGAAGAATAGGTAGTCATCACAGGAATGAAATGAGCTGACTTAGTCAGCCTATCCACAATCACCCAAACTGCATCAAACCTCCGCTAAGTCCATGGGAGTCCAACAATGAAATCCATAGTGATCTGCTCCCATTTCCACTCTGGAATCTCTAACTTCTGAAGCAACCCACCTGGTCGTTGATGCTCATACTTCACCGGGCACCGAGCTACATACTCCACTATGTCCTTCTTCATTCTTCTCCACCAGTAATGCTGTCTCAAGTCCTGATACATCTTTGCGGCACCTGGATGAATAAAATGTCGCGAACTGTGAGCCTCCTGGAGAATCAACTCACGCAAACCATCTACATTGGGCACACATAGACTGCCCTGCATCCTCAATGCACCATCATCCCCAATAGTGACCTTCTTAGCATCATCATGTTGGACCGTGTCCTTAAGGATAAGCAGATGGGGGTTATCATACTGACGCTCCCTGATACGATCATAAAAAGAAGGCCGAGAGACCACACAAGCCAATACTCGACTCGGCTCAGAAATATCCAATCCAACAAACTGGCTAGCCAAGGCCTGAACATCCAATGCCTATGGCCTCTCTGCTGCTGGAAGATATACTAAGCTCCCCAAACTCTCCGCCCGGTGACTCAAGGCATCAACCACCACATTGGCCTTCCCGGAATGGTACAAAATGGTGATATCATAGTCCTTAAGAAGCTCCAACCACCTCCGCTGACGCAAGTTAAGATCCTTCTGTTTGAATAGATGCTGCAAACTTTGATGATCAGTGTAAATCTCACAATGGTCCCCGTACAAATAGTGCCGCCAAATCTTCAAGGCGTGAACAATAGCTGCTAACTCAAGGTCATGGACAGGATAGTTCTTCTCATGGGGCTTCAACTGGTGCGAAGCATAAGCAATCACTCTACCCTCATGCATTAGAACACACCCAATATCAATCCGCGAGGCATCACAATACAATGTGTAAGAACCAGAAGCTGATGGTAGAACTAGAACTGGAGTCGTGGTCAAAGAAATCTTGAGCTTCTGAAAGCTCTCCTCGCACTCATCCGACCACCTAAAAGGAGCACCTTTTTGGGTCAATTTAGTCAAGGACGATGCAATAGATGAGAAACCCTCCACAAAATAACGGTAATAACCAGCCAAATCGAGAAAACTTCGAATCTCCGTGGTTGAGGACGGTCTGGGCCAACTCTGAACCGCCTCTATCTTCTTCGGATCTACCTGAATACCCTCACTGGACACCACGTGCCCCAAGAACATCATTGAACTAAGCCAAAACTCACACTTGGAGAACTTTGCATAAAGTTTCTCCTCCCTCAACCGCTGTAACACAATCCTCAGATGCTAGGCATGCTCCTCCTTGCTACGAGAGTACACCAGGATGTCATCAATTAATACAATAACGAACGAGTCAAGATAAGGCTGAAACACACTGTTCATTAGATGCATGAACGCTACTGGGGCATTGGTCAGCCCAAAAGACATCACAAGGAACTTATACTGGCCATATCGGGTCCTGAATATGTCTTAAGAATATCTAAGTCCCGAATCTTCAGCTGGTGATACTCTGACCTCAAATCAATCTTGGAGAACACCATCGCTCCCTGAAGCTGGTCAAACAGATCATCAATACGTGGCAAAGGATACTTGTTCTTGATTGTGACCTTGTTCAACTGCCTGTAATCAATGCATATTCTCATAGTATCATCCTTCTTCTTTACAAATAGAACAGGTGCACCCCAAGGTGACACGCTAGGCCGGATAAACCCCTTATCAAGGGGTTCCTGAAGCTGTTCCTTCAACTCCTCTAGTGCCATATGATACGGTGAAATAGAAATGGGCTGAGTGCCCGGCACCAAATCAATACCGAAGTCAATATCCCTATCAGGCGGCATGCCCGACAAGTCTGCATAAAACACATTCGGAAAATCTTGCACCACCGGAACAGAATCAATAGTAGGGGTCTCTGCACTAACATCCCTCACAAAGGCCAAATAAGATAGACAACCATTCTCAACCATCCGTTGAGCCTTCAAGTATGAAATCACTCTACGGGGAACATAGTCTATAGAGTCGCTCCACTCAACCCTCGGAAACCCCGGCATCGCCAACGTCACGGTCTTAGTGTGACAATCTAGAACATCATGACATGGAGACAACCAATCCATACCCAAAATCATGTCATAATCGACCATACTAAGCAACAAGAGATCTACTCTGGTCTCCAGACTCCCGATAGTCACCACACATGACCGATATACACGGTCCACAATAATAGTATCGCCCACTGGAGTGGATACATGAACAGATGAAACTAGAGACTCAAGGGGCATATCCAGATAATGAGCGAAATACGAGGACACATATAAATAAGTGGAACCAGGGTCAAATAATACAGAGCAATCTCTATGGCAAACTAAGACAATACATGTAATCATAGCATTCGAAGCAATGGCATCTGGTCTGGCAGGGAGGGCAAGAAACGAGCATGGCCGCCCCATGATCGGCCTCCCTCTCTCGGGCGGCCCCTAGCTGACTGAGCTCCACCCCGAGCTAGCTGAGCGGGTGGTGCAGAAACTGGTGCTAATGTCATAGACTGGCTCCTCTGCTGAGCTGGACCTCCTACTAGGTGGGGACACTGCCTCCTCATGTGACCAAACTCTCCACACTCATAGCAACTCCCCGGTGCTGGGGACTGAAGGGAGCCTCGAGCACCGGGATAACTGGTAGAAGGACCTGGCATAGACGAGCCCTGACCCAATGGAGCATGGGACGAACTCGGAGGCTGGAGAGCACTGAGAGATGAATGGCCATGTTGATAATTGTGTGAACCATGGCCAAATGATGCACCACGGTGAACTGGGCGAGCCGTCTGAGCATGTCTGAAAGGACGACCCCTACCGTGGTAGAACTGACCCCTAGAAGGAAAATCGCTAAATCCACCCTGTCCACGAGGCCTCTTAGCCTCCCTCTCAACCCGCTCCTGGCTGCGAACCATCTCAATCTGATGAGCAATGTCGACAACCATAACAAAAGTAGCACCAAACACTCTCTCTAGTCATAAGCAATCGCAGCTGAAAAGTGAGGTCATCTATGAACCTTCTGATCCTCTCCCTGTTTGTGGGAACCAACCAGATAGCATGACGGGCCAACTCAGAAAATCTCATCGCATACTGCATCACAGACATATCACCCTGACAAAGCTGCTCAAACTGCCTGTGCAGCTCTTCTCTACGGGACTGAGGCATGAAATTCTCCAGGAATAGACCGGAGAACTACTGCCAGGTAAGGGGTGTTGCGCCAACTAGCCTACGCCTCTCGTAAGCCTCCCACCAACTGAAGGAAGCCCCAGAGAACTGAAAAGTAGTGAACGAGACCCCACTGGTCTCTAGAATACCTGTTGTACGGAGTATCCTCTAACACCTGTCCAGGAAGCCCTGTGCATCCTCTCCCTCGGTACCACTGAAAGATGGAGGCTGGAGTCTCCCAAATCTCTCCAATCGACGTTGCTCATCATCGGGCATGACAAGAACCACATAGTCCTAAGCATCTACAACCGGCTGGGCTGGTGGTGCCCCCGGTGTCTGGAGTCCCTGTACCACCTGCTCTGGTGTGCGGGCGGCAGGAGTCTTAGCACCTCCTCTGACGTGAGAAGTGGCTGCTTCTGCCGGAACAGAGACCGCCTCAGCAAGACTGGTGCACATGGTCAGAATCTGAGCTAAGGCCTGTAATCACAATGGGCACAGGTGGTGCCTGAGCTGGTCCCACAGGCTTATCCACAACTGGAGCCTGCTCCTGAACTGGGGCAACTGGTGGATCTACAGGTGATGCCCTAGCTGCGGTGCGAGCTTTACCTCAGCCCCTACCGCGGCCTCTACCGCGACCTCGGCCTCTCGCGGTCCGGACTGGTGGTACTGGTGGTTGTCCATCCTGCCCCGTAGCACGCGTCCTCACCATCTCTGAGAGAATAGAACAACAGAAATTCAGTTACCAGAATCAAACGATTTGCATGACAAGAATTCAAGAATGTGAAATTTCCTAAGGGTTCGGCAGCATCTCGAAGATAAGTACAGACGTCTTCGTACCGATCCGCAAGGCTCTACTAACCTGCTTATGACTCGTGAGACCTATGTAACCTAGGCTCTTATACCAACTTTTCATGACCCAAAATCCTAACCTGTCATGATGGCGCCTATCGATGGTACTAGGCAAGGCGATTTTTCAAAATACTTCAAACATTTCACAAAATAAATCAAAAGCTTGATATGACAAAGTTTTCATAAAAACAGGAGTTAAGCTCAAAGTACAACGCGGAAAAATAGCCCCAAACATCAGGGTGTCACCAAGTCATGAGCCTCTAAACAACCAGTCTAAGAAACAGTGTCTACAAGAGTCTATGTCTAAATGCCAATACAGAAAAGAAAAATAACAAGAAAGGAGAGACAAGGACTACGAACACCGGCAGCTACCTCATGAATCTCCGATACTCAACCACGCATGAGATCAACGTCCTCCGTGACCGGATACACCTGGATCTGCACATGAAGTGCAGGATGTAGCGTGAGTACAACCAAATAAATAAGTAACAAAAATAAATAAGGAACTGAGAAGTAGTGACGAGCTATACAATTACCGTTCACTTCAGAAATTTCAGCAATGAAAGTAGACATGATTCAATTCCGGCAATATAAGTTCAGTCAGCTGTACATTTACTAAGTTCAGATAAACCGGGTATAATATTTTCTAGAAGTTTAGAACAATGATATAATTCAGCTAAGTGCAGCAACAAAGGAAACAAATGCAACCTCTCAGGGTAAAAATCACTCAATCTCTCAATAGCTCAAACACTCGGCTCTCAACCCTCAATAATCACACTCAATAGGTACATGCGCTCACTGGGGGTGTACAGACTCCGGAAGGACTCCTTCAGCCCAAGCACTATATCGCTGTGACGTGCAGCCCGATCCAATCATATAAGTAGCCATAAGGCTCGTTGCGGCATGCAACCCAATCCATAATCCATAAATAGCCATAAGGCTCGTTGCGGCGTGCAACCCGATCCATATACATTCAGCCCTCAGGATCGTTGTGGCGTGTAACCTGATCCATATACCTCACATAGCTCACAGCTCGGCACTCAGGCCCTATCTCAGTCACTAACCTCTCCAGCCTCTCGGGCTCTCAGAAATCATAAAAATCAGCCCAAAACAGATGATAACAAGTATCAACAAGAAAACAAGAGGAAACGGAGATATGACACGCAAGTAAAACTATGACTGAGTACAAGGCAACAAATAGCAGCTAATTCAACAAGTACTCGACCGCTGCGGGTCCCAACAGTGATATCATATGGCCTAAGCATGGTTGCTAACATGAATGGTAGTCAAATTTCTAGAAGACGGAGGGAAACATGTAATTAACAATAAGCTATTCGACTTTACAGTCTCACGGGACGGACCAAGTCACAATCTCTCACGGTGCACGCCCACACACCCGTCACTTAGCATGTGCGTCACCTCCAAAATAATCACATCATACCAAAATCTGGGATTCCATACCCTCAGGACCAAATTTAAGATTGTTAATTACCTCAAACCGCGCAAACAAAATTCCTTTGCCCCTCGAATCAGTCTCCAAATGCCCCGAATCTAGCCACAAACAGTACGATATAATTAATATAGGCTAAAGGAATCAATTCCACAAGAAAAACATAAAATTATAAGCTAAAATCCGATATAGGCTCAACCCGGCCCCCGGGCCCATGTCTCGAAATTCGACGAAAGTCAAAAAACCAACAACCCAGTCACTCACGAGTCTAATCATACCAAATTTATCAAAATCCGACACCATTTAGGCATCCAAATCCCCAAAATTCACTCTCCAATTTTCCTAGCCCTAACCCCCCAAATTTCACCTCAAAAACTCACCAATTAGGTAAAAAATCAGTGGGAAAATATCATTATTGAAGATAAATGGACACAAGGAGCTTACCTCAGTAATCACTTCAAAATCCTTCTCAAAATCCTCCAAAATCCGAGTTCAAAATAGTGAAAATGGTGAAAAATCTCGAAAACTCGCTTATATAGGTTCTGCCCAGGTCTTCCGCGCCTGCGGCCATTTACCCGCATCTGCGGCTTCGCGAGTGCGAACAAGTCACCCGCTTCTACTAAGAATTCCGCTCCTGCTGGCCAAAATCTCGCTCCTGCGAGGAATTATCCGCTTCTGCAAAGCCCAGCCCACAGTCCACGTCCGCTTCTGCGGTCCTACTACCGCATATGCGGTTATACAGGTGCGGGAAAAGCATCGCACCTGCGACCATCTGCTGCCTCGCCTCATGCTCCGCACCAACACTGCCCTCTCCCCCTATGCGAGCTCGCACCTGCGGTTCCCCACTCGCAAGTGCGTTTACACCAGCATGAACAACACTTCAGCTATCCTTCAACATCAAACTTTGATCCGTTAGCCACCCGAAATCAACCCGAGGCCCCCAGGACCTCAACCAAACATACCAACAAGTCCCAATTCACAATACGAAATTAGTCGAGCCTTCAAACCACCTCCAACAATATCAAAAATACGAATCGCACCCCAATTCAAGCCTAATGAACTTTGAAGTTTCCAAATTCTATAAACGATGCCGAAACCTATCAAATCACGTCCGATTGACCTCAAATTTTGTACACAAGTCATAAATGACACCACGAACCTACTTCAATTCCCAAAAATTCAATCCGGTCCCGTTATCAAAATTTTCACTCTCGGTCAAATTTTGCCAAAAATTCCAACTTTCGCCAATTCAATTCTAATTCTACTGCGGACCTCCAAATCACATTTCGGATATGCTCCGAAGTCCAAAATTACCTAACGGAGCTAACTGAACCATCAAAATTCAAATCCGAGGCCGTTTACATATATGTCAACATCCGGTCGACTTTTCCAACTTATGCTTCCCATTAAGAGACTAAGTGTCTCAATTCACTCTGACATTACTCCGGACCCGAACCAACTAGCCCGGTAAATAATATAACAGCTGTAGAACACAATAGAAGCAGAAAATGGGAAAACGGGGCTACAACTCTCGAGACGACCGGCCGGGTCGTCACATTGTTGATACGTGCCGAGATTCCTGCCGTGATATCCGACCGGTTGCGAATACTTCGGCCTTCCGTTAATGGGTCCGTTAATGTTTTCTCGAGCTTGTTCGGAATCGGGATCGATTTCGGAGTCACGGGCTCGAAGATTTTGGAGACATCTGTTCTGACGGTTCCGATCCGTCATGCAATAGATGAGCCCGATTTCGGCTGTATACAGTAAGAATAAGAGAATATTTGAATAAGATAGAAAATCATTGAGTTTGAAGTTAGTACATATCTTGAGTTTCTATTAACTCCTAACTGTCCTAAACAGTTTATTTAGTTTGTAAACACAGTCTATTTAATTGGTTAGCTCTTGACTTTTTAATCAGCTCTTCGTGATAGCATATGGATGAAATATTGACTTGCATTTGCAATCGAATCAATGTTTTTAGATGTCTCAGAAATTTGAAAAAGTAATTTGTAGGAAAGAACTAATCAATTAATATCCTCCGCATAGATAAGTGTCTATTCCATTTCTTTTTTGCTTCGAATTTAATATGCTCAATGATGGTGTCGTGGCGCATGTAAATGACTGTTCCATTTCTTCTCTACTTCAAATATAATTTCCTCAATTGTACTGTTGCCAAAGAACTTGAGACCAATTTTAGTTGATTTCATTGATATTTTGTTCATAGAAAAGCAATAACCATAGCATAATTGTTTGCCTGTGATGCACTTGTTCCTTTCTAGTAAAAGAATCAGAAATTCTGATCGCAATCGAACCTTTTAAATTTGGTCCTTGACAAAAATGACAATTCAACATATCATAATATCATAAACCACCATGCATATTGACATAACTTGCAATATTTATTTCACTAGGATCTTGATCTATATGAACACATATTACACAAATAAAAATAATACTAAAACGAAATTCTAAAATATAATTCACAACTAAATTAAAGACTAACAAAAGAAACATTTATCGATCAAAGGATCCTTCTGGATCCAATTGCTTACGTAGCTCCAAATATGTAAGATAAACAAGTCGATCTTTAGCACCTGTTCTATGATTCTTTGTATGCATACAAAAATATTTCAATGCATCAAGTTTGCAACATCCAATCATTTGCCCTAATAGCAAAAATAGCCAATTAATTGACGACCTTTTTTCGGAAATAACTGGCTTAACACAATTGTTTTGGTTGCAATATTTGCAATTAGGAAGATTAGGATTCATCCAACTAATAGGTGCCCTATCACGCATAACACTCTTAGTTTTTAAGATGAATGTAGCAATCTCTTTGAACTTTTCTTGCAAATCGTATTGAATTTGATATTGTTGTTCGCACTTTTTGCATTGAACTTCACCCGATATAACAATAATACCATTTGATATGAGATATTCGAGTGTGTGTACTATGGCACGTTTCGAAGTTGCCCAAGGATATGGTGGAGTGATTGTTTCACTCTCTCCTTCTTTAAGAGACGGTGTAGATTTTCTTCGTGTTCGTGCAGTTAAACCAACTCTCACACGAGCTCCTCCCGACGATTCATTCATCTGATCATAAACTAGGGTTACATTTGATTTATTTATTCACTTCAGAAATTTCAGCAATGAAAGTAGACATGATTCAATTCCGGCAATATAAGTTCAGTCAGCTGTACATTTACTAAGTTTAGATAAACCGGGTATAATATTTTCCAGAAGTTTAGAACAATGACATAATTCAGCTAAGTACAGCAACAAAGGAAACAAATGCAACCTCTCAGGGTAACAATCACTCAAGCTCTCAATAGCTCAAACACTCGGCTCTCAGCCCTCAATAATCACACTCAATAGGTACCTGCGCTCACTAGGGGTGTACAGACTCCGGAGGGGCTCCTTCAGTCCAAGCGCTATATCGTTGCGGCGTGCAACCTGATCCACAATCCATAAATAGCCATAAGGCTCATTGCGGCGTGCAACCCGATCCATATAAATTCAGCCCTCAGGCTCGTTGCGACGTACAACCTGATCCATATACCTCACATAGCTCACAGCTCGACACTCAGGCCCTATCTCAGTCACTAACCTCTCGGGATCTCAGAAATCATACAAATTAGCTCAAAAGAGATGATAATAAGTATCAACAAGAAAACAAGAGGAAACAGAGATATGACACGCAAGTAAAACTGTGACTGAGTACAAGGCAGCAAATAGCAGCTAATTTAACAAGTACCCGATCGCTGCGGGTCCCAACAGTGATATCATATGGCCTAAGCATGATTGCTAATATGAATGGCAGTCAAATTTCTAGAAGACAGAGGGAAACATATAATTAACAATAAGCTATTCGACTTTACAGGACGGACCAAGTCACAATCCCCCAAGGTGCACGCCCACACGCCCGTCACCTAGCATGTGCGTCACCTCCAAAATAATCATATCATACCAAAATACGGGGTTTCATACCCTCAGGACCAGATTTAAGACTATTACTTACCTCAAACCGTGCAAACGAAATGCCTTTGCCCCTCGAATCAATCTCCAAATACCCCGAATCTAATCACAAGCAGCACGATATAATTAATATAGGCTAAAGGAATCAATTCCACAAGAAAAATACAAAATTATAAGCCAAAATCCGAAATAGGCTCAACCCAGCCCCCGGGCACACGTCTCGAAATCCGATGAAAGTCAAAAATCCGACAACCCATTCACTTGATCATGAGTCTAACCATACCAAATTTATCAAAATTCGACACCATTTGGGCATCCAAATTCCCAAAATTCACTCTCCAATTTCCCTAGCCCTAACCCCCCAAATTTCACCTCAAAAACTCACCAATTAGGTGAAAAATCAGTGGAAAAATATAACTATTGAAGATAAATGGACACAAGGAGCTTACCTCAGTAATCACTTCAAAATTCTTCTCAAAATCCTCCAAAATCCGAGTTCAAAAATAGTGAAAATGGTGAAAAATCTCAAAACTTCGCTTATATAGGTTCTTCCCAGGCCTTCTGCACCTGCGGCCATTTACCCACATCTGTGGTTTCGCGAGTGCGAATAAGTCACCCGCTTCTGCGAAGAATTCCGCTCTTGCAGGCCAAAATCCTGCTCCTGCGGGCTCGCTTCTGCGAAGCCCATCCCACAGTCCACTTCCGCTTTTGCGGTCCTACTGCCGCATATGCGGTCACGCAGGTGCGGGAAAAGCATCGCACCTGCGATCATCTGCTGCCTCGCCTCAAGCTCCGTACCACCAGCGCTGCCCTATCCGCCTATGCGAGCTCGCACCTGCGGTTCCCCACTCGCAGGTGTGATTACATCAGCAGGAACAACACTTCAGCTATCCTTCAACATCAAACTTTGATCTGTTAGCCACCCGAAATCAACCCGAGGCCCCCAGGACCTCAATCAAACATACCAACAAGTCCTAATTCATAATACAAAATTAGTCGAGCCTTCAAACCACCTCCAACAACATCAAAAACACGAATGGCACCCCAATTCAAGCCTAATGAATTTTAAAGTTTCCAAATTCTATAAACGACGCCGAAACCTATCAAATCACATCCGATTGACCTCAAATTTTGCACACAAGTCATAAATGACACCAAGAACCTACTCCAAATCCCGGAAATCCAATCCGACCCCGATATCAAAATTTTCACTCTCGGTCAAATTTTGCCAAAAATTTCAACTTTCGCCAATTCAAGCCTAATTCTACTACGGACCTCCAAATCATATTCCGGACATGCTCTTAAGTCCAAAATCACCTAACAGAGCTAACAGAACCATCAAAATTCAAATCCGAGGCTGTTTACACATATGTCAACATCCGGTCGACTTTTCCAACTTAAGCTTCCAATTAAGAGACTAAGTGTCTCAATTCACTCCGACATTACTCCGGACCCGAACCAACCAACCCGGTAAATAACATAACAGTTGTAGAACACAATAAAAGCAGAAAATTAGAAAAAGGGGCTACAACTCTCGAGACGACCGGCCGGGTCGTCACATTGTTGATACGTGTCGAGATTCCCGCCGTGTTATCCGACAGGTTGCGAATACTTCGGCCTTCCGTTAATGGGTTCGTTAATGTTTCCTCGAGCTTGTTCGGAATCGGGATCGATTCTGGAGTCACGGGCTCGAGGATTTTGGAGACGTATGTTCTGACGGTTCCCATCCGTCATGCAATAGATGAGCCCAGTTTCGGCTGTATACAGTAAGAATAAGAGAATATTTGAGTAAGATAGAAAATCATTGAGTTTGAAGTTAGTACATATTTTGAGTTTCTAATAACTCCTAACTGTCCTAAACAATCTATTTAGTTTGTAAACACAGTTTGTTTAATTCGTCCTCTAAAAGAATCAAAAATTCTGATCGCAATCGAACCTTTTAAATTTGGTCCTTGACAAGAATGACAATTCAACATATCATAATATCATAAACCACCATGCATATTGACATAACTTGCAATATTTATTTCACTAGGATCTTGATCTATATGAACACATGTTACACAAATAAAAATAATACTAAAACGAAATTCTAAAATATAATTCACAACTAAATTAAAGACTAACAAAAGAAACATTATCGATCAAAGGGTCCTTCTGGATCCAATTGCTTACATAGCTCCAAATATGTAAGATAAACAAGTCGATCTTTAGCACCTGTTCTATGATTCTTTGTATGCATACAAAAATATTTCAATGCATCAAGTTTGCAACATCCAATCATTTGCCCTAATAGCAAAAATAGCCAATTAATTGACGACTTTTTTTCGGAAATAACTGGCTTAACACAATTGTTTTGGTTGCAATATTTGCAGTTAGGAAGATTAGGATTCATCCAACTAATAGGTGCCCTATCACGCATAAAACTCTTAGTTTTTAAGATGAATGTAGCAATCTCTTTGAACTTTTCTTGCAAATCGTATTGAATTTGATATTGTTGTTCGCACTTTTTGCATTGAACTTCACCCGATATAACAATAATACCATTCGATATGAGATATTCGAGAGTGTGTACTATGGCACGTTTCGAAGTTGCCCAAGGATATGGTGGAGTGATTGCTTCACTCTCTCCTTCTTTAAGAGACGGTGTAGATTTTCTTCGTGTTCGTGCAGTCAAACCAACTCTCACACGAGCTCCTCCCGACGGTTCATTCATCTGATCATAAACTAGGGTTACATTTGATTCTGCAATATTTTCTTCTATATTGACGTCACAACCATATAGAAGAGTAGGAGATGGCGGTGGTGGTGGTATCACGAAGTTTAAAGGCAATGAAAAGGGTGGAGTGGTACTATCCATTGCTGCCATAGGTGAAAGTGAAAGAGTAAGAAGAAGTTCATCTTCATGGTCAAGCTCTTTCAAAGAAGACAAAGAGAGATTGTCCATTCTTGATTTTTGAAGAAGGAAAAAAGAAGGGAAGTTTGTTTTTATGAGAATTCTTGGGTTGATATTTATCTTATTTTCTTTCAACTTATGATAACAACTTCGTAGTAAAAAACGGATCTTTAATTTTATCCAATTACTACAAAAGTCAAGAACCCTAGCAGTTTTCTGCTTCTCATTTTGGATAGTTTTTTAAAATATATAATCCCACTATATCCGCAACAGTCTTCCCCTAAACGTGCATTTATTTGCATCATGCGTTCATTTTGTAACTAACTTGGTTTAGTATTCTCTTTTTGTTTAATTATTGTAATTTCTAGGAACAATTAATATTATTGATATCTTTCATTTTAAAAGTGGATATTATATCATTATCACTAAAAGCATCTTATAATATGGATCGATCATTTGGGTTTGAGGGTATTTTATAATAAGGATCATTTTCAAAAGAGGAATATTATAAATAGCTAATATGCAACACTGCACGATAAAAGTGAGTGATTAGCACAAATGTTCAACAACATTCGATATTTTCCTAATAAAAGAAGGTCCTAACAATAACTGATACGTAATAATGAGTACAACTTTAAATCAACCTTAGGATAAAATAATCTTTAGCTAAATATGATGCAATCGTGTTTATAGATCAACTAGCAATTCACCTGTACCCAACGTTCTATTTAAGAGGAAAATAAGTTGCATGTGTATTATCTCGTTTCGATATATTATTTATAGATCAACTAGCAATTCACATAGTTATAATTTATTTGCGTCGAGTCTAAAGTGACAGATAACAACTGAAAATCAATACGAATTAAGGTCATTGAAATTTCAACTATATATGATTTAGGTTTCAATTAAAAGGGGAAATAAGTCATAGCTAATAACCTCCACGGATGTCTTGGTGAGAAATGTCGTTATGCGAAGATCGATGTTAGCGATATCATGCCCAAAGGTTTGTAACCCGAAAAAAGGAATAGTAAAATTTATTAGGTTTGAAAAGACCTCTACGAAAAAAGGGAGACTACCCCCGCAAGGGTGGCCGAATTAGTTGAGCAGTAGATTCCCAAATGGGAGGTCGCAGGTTCAAAATTAAACCCCCTGCATGCTTTCTCGATCGAGCTCGTCGCACGAGACTTGCCTAGTGTGGTTTGCCTCTTTAGTTTGGTTTGCGAGCTATTGCACTGAAACGGGTTTACTTAAAGCGCACCCAAAGGGTAGCGACTGCGGATTCCCTAGTTTACCCGAAAAAAAGGAAAGACTTATATGTGTCTAAAACTTAGGGTGTAGCAATGTCTCTATTTAATGTGCTAAATTTAGTATAACTGAAGTGCCGAAAGTTTTTGGGACAGACGGGGTACTGTTTTTCGGTTTTACATTAGCTACAAAAGATGGAAAAACTATGATTATATGTATTCTGTATATGATTCTGTAACTATGATTGTGTCTGCTTTACTTGTATAGATATTTTTGGCAAAAAGGGAAATATCACTAATACTAGGTAGATATTACATGAGGACAAGGGCTAATGTCCCTGAGGTTCCTAATAATACAAGCATTACCCAATTGTGCTAATATATTACAAGTACTAGAGGAAACTTTCTTAGATATTACATGACCATGCATCTGTATCCCTTTAATTTGTAGTGTAACAAAAACAAAATTTGGCGTCGTTGTTAGGATGTGAAGTTGGCTGACTATTAAGTTTTTACTTCCATGCTGAGCCAAAAGGTGCGCCACTTCGTTGCATTCGCGAAAGCTATGGTGGAGTGCTGGATTCCTCAACTTCTTCATCGAGTACTTACAATCAGAGAAAATGTTTGTGTAAGGAGTTCCATGTGTGTATGGCTATGTCCATAAGTTGCTTTAGTAAATCCAACCACCCAGTTCCAGTTGCCTTGGTCATCTCTTATCACTCCTCCTACGCCTCCTTGAGTGTCACTGCTCTTGAAAGCACCATCAATGTTGAGCTTAAAGTAGCCATCTATATCTGCGGGTGGGTACCATTTGATATGAATGGAGCGTAGATGTAGTGTGCTCGTGACTTTATTAGCTATAAGGATGAATTCTTGCGCATGCATTATCACAGTTTGGATGTGAATTGGGTTTGAGCGGTTTTCAAAGATATTACGGTTCCTGTTTAGCCAAATATGCCAAAGTGCAAAAGGGAAAAAGAGGATCCAAGTTACTTGTGGAAACTAGAGTTGTGCATTGATATTCTTTATGCTTAATAACCAGTGGTCTTCCGGGGGGGAGAAGTTGTTCATATCTATCCCTATAAAATTCCAAAAAAGAAGGGCGATGGCTGCATTCGATAAAGATATGTTTGGCTGATTGGTTCCCGTTTTTACACACTTGACATATAGCATTGTCAATAATTCCTAGTCTGTGCAGGTAGGCACGAGTAGGAATTCTATCGTGGAGACATTGCCATAGGAAGAATTTGATCTTATTAAGGGAGTGAAGCTTCCAGATCCATTGGAAGGAATGTCTTGTATGAGTGTCTCGCTGAAGTAACTTATAGACGGATTTAGTAGTGAATATTCTATTGGTGTTAAGGGACCAGATAGGGGTGTCAGTGTAATTAGGAGTAGTTGGAAAGTGGGTGGACATGATCTTATTTTATAATGTCTTCCGGAAGTTCAAAGGAGATGTTAGACCAGTTTCAATTATTGTTTTGGCGTATAGACTCAACTTTGGAACTAAGTTCTGAGTGGTGTAACGGCCCGTAAATAATGGAGTGGAGGCTGTTTGAGTGAGGAATCCATTTTAAATTTCAGAGGTCGATATATTTGCCGTTACCTACTACCCAGGCTAACCCTTGGGAGCAAATATCCTGGCCACGCAAAATATTCTGCCAAATAAAGAAATTTTTATGGGAACAATTACTCCTACCATATTTGGTGATAAGAGTGGTAGACCATAAGGAGTTTGGCTTCATGTAGAGTCTCCAGGAGAGGCTCGCTAATGAAGCTGTATTTTTTTGAGAAGCCGATCTAAGTCCAAGACCCCCTTGAGCTTTGGGACGAGCGATAGTTTTCCAGCTAAGGTAGTGACGTTTTTTACGGTTATTAGTGGAAACTCATATAAAATCTCGCTGGATTTTGTCTATTTGCTTTAGAGTTTTTGTGGGGAGTTGAATATATTGCATGGAGTGGTTTGGTATAGTTTTTAAAGTTGCGAGAGCTAGGGTCATTCTTCCCGATGGGGCAAGAAAGTTTGTTTTCCATCCCGAAAGTTCGCTTCGCATGTTGTCAATTATGTATTGGACGTCAGATGCTTTTTGCCTCTTATTTAATATAGGAAAACCTAAATATCTACCAAAAGTGTCAGTAGAATTGATATTAAACTTTGAAGTTATGGCTTTAATGATAGAATTATTACAATTTTTGGAGAAGAGAATTTTGGACTTGGAGATATTGATCTTTTGTCCAGAGAGAAAGCAGAAGTGAGTTAGGCAATGATGAATTGAGTTAACAGACTCAGTAGTGGCATTAGATATGAGTGTGAGATCATCTGTAAAGAATAGGTGTGATAGTTGGGGACCAGTGGGGCATAACACCACAAGAAAAAGCCTTATTATGGATAAAACATTTAGGACAACTACAAAATCTGGTCCCTAAATATATATATAAATAGGGTCAAGATTATTTTCTGGCCCCTAATTCTCGCTAAATTGGCGAAGAGACTAAATTTGGTCTGTAAAATTATATATATCTGGTCCCTACTATAAAATAAGCGGGTGAGACTAGAGAGTGAGGCGCTAATTGAAATAACAATTAAATAAAAAAATAACATTCCAATATAACCTCTCTCTTTTATCGAATTAAATCTCTTGTTTGTCAAAATTTGATTCTTCAAATCCCTAAACCCTTTTTCGGTACACTCGATCTAACAATTCATGCTACTAACCCATGTAAGCCATTTTGTTCCGGAGATGATATATGAAAAACCTTCCTAGAAACCTGATCTTCATCACTGATGATTTAGGCACGAAAACTACAAAAGAGATGTAAGTCCTTATATATCAAAAAAAATTCTCCCCCCCTCCCCCTCCCAGTTAAAATCATCTTCTATGTATTTTATAAATGGTGTATATTTTGTAACTTTTATGATTTATTTGTGAAATAGTGCGGGGGGTTTGCAATTATAAATTCGTATGCCATTTTGGAATATCAACGAGGGGAAAAATATGTAAATCACATGTGAGAAAGTCTACTTTTCCTAAACCTAGGAAAGGTCGAAATAAAATCTCAAAATTCCTTCAGATCTAGTTATATATTTTGGGATTTGGCGGACTTGTCCTTTATTGCATTTTTGGGGGATTTGGGTTTGTATTATTTTCTCTTAGCAATTACTTACCCTAAGGAGATGTTAGACCAATTCCAATTATTATTTTGGCGTATAGACTCAACTTTGGAACTAAGTTCTGAGTGGTGTAACGGCCCATAAATAATGGAGTGGAGGCTGTTTGAGTGAGAAATCTATTTTGAATTCCAGAGGTCAATATACTTGCCGTTACCTACTACCCAGGCTATCCCTTGGGAGCAAATATCCCAGCCATGCAAAATATTCTGCCAAATAAAGAGATTTTTGTGGGAACAATTACTCCTACCATATTTGGTGATTAGAGTGGTAGTACATAAGGAGTTTGGCTTTATGTAAAGTCTCCAGGAGAGGCTGGCTAATGAAGCTGTATTTGTTTGAGAAGCCGATCTAAGTCTAAGACCCCCCTTGAGCTTTAGGACGAGTGATAGTTTTCCACCTAAGGTAGTGACGTTTTTTATGGTTATTAGTGGAATCCCATATAAAATCTCGCTGGATTATTTCTATTTGCTTTAGAGTTTTTGTGGGGAGTTGAATATATTGCATGGAGTGGTTTGGTATAGATTTTAAAGTTGTGAAAGCTAGGGTCATTCTTCCCGATGGGCCAAGAAAAATTGGTTTTCCATCCCGAAAGTTTGCTTCGTATGTTGTCAATAATGTATTGGACGTCAGATGCTTTTTGCCTCTTATTTAATATAGGAAAACCTAAATATCTACCAAAAGTGTCAGTAGAATTAATATTAAACTTTGAAGTTATGGCTTCAATGATAGAATTATTACAGTTTTTGGAGAAGAGAATTTTGGACTTGAAGATATTTATCTTTTGTCCAAAGGGAGAGCAGAAGTGAGTTAGGCAATGATGAATTGAGTAAGCACATTCATTAGTGGCATTAGACATGAGTGTGAGATCATCTGCAAAGAAGAAGTGTGATAGTTGGGGACCAGTGGGGCATAACACTACAAGAAAAAGCCTTATTAGGGACAAAATATTTAGGACAACTGTAAAATTTGGTCCCTAAATGTATATAAATAGGGTTAAGATTATTTTCTGACCCCTAATTCTCGCTAAATTGGCGAAGAGACTAAATCTGGTCTGTAAAATTATATATATATGGTCCCTAGTATAAAATAAGCGGGAGATACTAGAGAGTGAGGCGCTAATTGAAATAACAATTAAATAAAAAATAACATTCCAATATAACCTCTCTCTCTTTATCGAATTAAACCTCTTGTTTGTCAAAATTTGGTTCTTCAAATCCCTAAACCATTTTCGATACACTCGATCTAATAATTCATGCTATTAACCCATGTAAGCCCTCTTGTTTCGGAGATGATATATGCAAAAACTTCCTAGAAACCTGATCTCTATCGCTGATGATTTAGGCACGAAAACTACAAAAGAGATGTAAGTCCTTATTGTAACGACCCGGCCGGTCGTTTCGGGAGTTATAGCCCTGTTTTCCTCATTTATGTTTCCTTTATTCTCTTAAGCTATATTATGATATACCGGGTTAGTTGGTTCAGGCCCGGAGTGATTTCGGAGTGGAATGAGATACTTAGTCTCTTATTTAGTATCTTAAGTTGGAAAAGTCAATCGAATATTGACCTATGTGTAAACGATCTCGAATATGAATTCTGATGGTACTGTTAGCTCCGTTAGATAATTTTGTACTTAGTAGTGCGTCTGGAATGTGATTTGGAGGTCTGTGATAGAATTAGACTTGAATTGGCGAAATTGAAAATTTGGCGATATCGGTCGGCAGTGAAAAATTTGATATCGGGGTTGGAATGGAATTCCGAAAGTTGGAGTAGGTTCCTAATGTCATTTGTGATGTGTGTGAAAAATTTGAGGTCATTCGGACGTGATTTTGGTTGGTTTTGGCATCGATTGCCGAATTTGGAAATTTAGAAGTTCTTAGGCTTGAATCCGAGGGTAATTTGATGATTTGATGTTGTTTTGAGTGATTCGAAGGTTTGATTAAGTTGGTATGTTGATATATGACTTGTTGGTATTTTTGATTGAGGTCTCGAGGGTCTCGAGGTAATTTCGGGTGATTAACGGATTTGTCGAAGTTGGAAAATGCAGTTGAAGCTACTGCTACTGCTATTTTCGCACCTGCGGAAGAAAGAGTCGCAGGTGCGAGGCCGCTGGTGCACGTGGAGAGTTCACAGGTGCGGTCAATGCTAGGCTAGGCAGTATGCGCAGGTGCGAAACCTGGGGCGCAGATGCGGAAAGGGGGATGGTGGGCAGGCTTCGCAGATGCGGCGCGCCACGCGCAGGTGCGCAAGCTCAGGTGCGACGCGTTTGCCGAAGATACAAAGACTGGGCGGATAAGTGAGTTGCGAAGGTGCAGCTCCTTGGACCGCAGGTGCGGTCGCGCGGGTGCAAGTAAATGGCCGCAGGTGCGAGAAGCCTGGGCAGAGGGTACATATTGCACACTTCGCGAATTTTGGTGCATTCTTCACCATTTCTATTCGGTTTTGGAGCTTTTGGGAGAGATATGAAGAGGGAATCAAGGGGGTTTTCATTGAGGTAAGTTACTTGAGCCCTAATACTTGTATATATGGTGATTTTTCATTGTTTAGTCATTATGATTAGTGAAAATGAGGGGTTAGGGCTTGAGATGTTTGGGGAAGTAATTTAAGGATTTGAAGAACCAATCAATGTCGGATTTTGATGAATTTAGTATAGATAGACTCGTGAGTGAATGGAATTTCTAGTTTTGTAAATTTTATCGGATTTCGAGACGTGGGACCGGGGGCCGGGTTTGAGCCAATTTTGGATTTTGGTCTAATTTTGTAGCTTTTCTTGTGGAATTCATTCCATTAGCGAATATTGATGGTATTGTACTGATTGTGAATAGATTAGGAGCATTTGGAGGCCGAGTCCAGAAACAAGAGCATTGCGGGGTGGAGATTTAACCAGTTTGAGGTAAGTAACAATTGTAAATCTAGTCCTGAGGGTACGAAACCCCGAATTTTGTATCATTCTACTATTTTTAGTGACGCACATGCTAGGTGACGGGCGTATGGGCGTGCACTATTGGGGATTGAGACTTGGTCCGTCCCATAGCAATTGTAAAGTTGCATATTTCGTTGAAACTATATGATACTTATATGTTTTAGAAAGAGTTTCTGTAAATTGGGCTGATTGCCATGTTTGGGCCTTGTGCTAGTGTTGTTTGGACCCTTAGGGGCCTTTTCTTACTATCCTCTCACTGTTTTCGATTAAAATCTATACTCAGTCATGTTAATACTTGTTTACCGTATAACTCAGTTTTATGACTCTATTTTGATGCATATAAATGATTTGGGCCGAATGTCCTGTTTTACTGAAATGCCCGAGTGGCTTGCGAGGTTTATGACTAAGTGAGGTCAAGGGCCTGATTTGTGAAGATATTTATGGGATCGGGCTGCACGCCACAGCATATTGCATATTTATGGGATCGGGCTGTACGCCGCAGCATGTTTGATATCGGCCGAGGGCCTGATTGTGAGGATGAGTGTGGATCAGGACTGTCCGCCTGCAACATACTTTATTATTATAGCACGTGAGTTGTCTGTGAAGATTATAACGCTTGAGCTGAAGGAGCCCCTCCGGAGTCTGTACGCACCCCCAGTGAGCGTAGGTACCTACTGAGTGCGAGTGCCGAGTGCTGAGTGACTGGGAGGCATGAGTGATTGTGAGGTATACCCGAGTGGCAAGAGTGATTGTGAGGTATGCCCGAGTGGCACGAGTGACTGTGAGGTTTGCCCGAAGGGCTGTATATGAGTGATGTTTTGCCCGAGGGACCGTTTATGATTTCATCATTTTTGCTCACCTTTGCATTGAGCCTTTGTTTGAAAGCTGTTGAAAAATATCTTTAAATGATTTTTTTTACTGTAACTGAGTTTAAACAAGATGTTTTGATTTAAATCCTGATTTTAAAAGCATGTGGTATTTTACTGAGATTTTGTGATATGAACGTTATATGCTTTATTGCTCGTCACTACTGCTCAATCTTTATTTATTATTGTTACTTACTGAGTTAGCGTACTCACGTTACTCCCTGCACCTTGTGTGCAGATTCAGGTGTAGCTGGACACGGTAGCGGTTATTGATTGTTCTGGATGCAGATTTTCTTGGAGATAACAAGGTAGCTGTTTGGCGATCGCAGCCCCTGCTCTTCTCCCTCTTATCTTCCTCTAGTTGTATTTAGCTATTTTCCAGGCTGAGTTAGCCTTGATATTATTAGACAGATTGTAGTAGATGCTCATGACTAGTGACACCCCGATATCAGGCTTTTCTTTTCCGTATTTTTATTTTGATTGGAACTCCTTTACGAAGGTTTTTGTGTTAAATAACATTGAAATTATCTTTGAGATGAAAATATCGGTTTGTTTTAAAAATGAGTCGGCTTACCTAGTTCCACGATAGGCGCCATCACGACAAGGGTTAGTTTGGGTTGTGACACTTATATATCAAAAAAAAATTCTTCTTCTTTTCCCCCCAGTTAAAATCATTCTTCTATGTATTTTATAAATGATGTATATTTTGTAACTTTTGTGATTTATTTGTGAAAGAGTGGCGGGGGTTTGCCATTTTGGAATATCAACGAGAGGAAAAATGGGTAAATCATATGTGAGAAAGTCTACTTTTTCTAAACCCAGGAAAGGTCGAAATAAAATCTCAAAATTCCTTCAGATCTGGTTATATATTTTGGGATTTGGCGGACTTGTTCTTTATTGCATTTTTGGGGGGATTTGGGTTTGTATTGTTTCCTCTTAGCTATTACTTACCCTAAGAAGATGTTAGACTAGTTCCAATTATTGTTTTGGCGTATAAACTCAACTTTGGAACTAAGTTCTGAGTGGTGTAACGGCCCGTAAATAATGGAGCAGAGGCTGTTTGAGTGAGGAATCCATTTTGAATTTCAGAAGTCAATATACTTGTCGTTACCTACTATCCAGGCAAACCCTTGGGAGCAAATGTCCCAGCCACGCAAAATATTCTGCCAAATAAAGGGGGTTTTATGGGAACAATTACTCCTACCATATTTGGTGATAAGAGTGGTAGCCCATAAGGAGTTTAGCTTCATATAGAGTCTCCAGGAGAGGCTGGCTAATAAAGCTGTATTTATTTTAGAAGCTAGTCTAAGTCCAAGACCCTCTTGAGCTTTAGGACGAGTGATAGTTTCCCAGCTAAGGTAGTGACGTTTTTTACGGTTATTAGTGGAAACCCATATAAAATCTCGCTGGATTTTGTCTATTTGCTTTAGAGTTTTTGTGGGGAGTTGAATATATTGCATGGAGTGGTTTGGTATAGTTTTTAAAGTTGCGAGAGCTAGAGTCATTCTTCCCGATGGGGCAAGAAAGTTTGTTTTCCATCCCGAAAGTTTGCTTCGCATGTTGTCAATTATGTATTGGACGTCAGATGCTTTTTGCCTCTTATTTAATATAGGAAAACCTAAATATCTGCCAAAAGTGTCAGTAGAATTGATATTAAACTTTGAAGTTATGGCTTCAATGATAGAATTATTACAGTTTTTGGAGAAGAGAATTTTGGACTTGGAGATATTAATCTTTTGTCCAGAGAGAGAGTAGAAGTAAGTTAGGCAATGATGAATTGAGTTATCAGACTCAGTAGTGGCGTTAGACATGAGTGTGAGATCGTCTGTAAAGAATAGATGTAATAGTTGGGGACTAGTGGGGCATAATTAATTTAATGGGGTCCCAAAGGCCAACATTGAGTTGGTGGTTAATATAGAGTGATAATAGCTCCAAGCATGAATAATGATGTACGGGGACATGAGATCTCCTTGCCGGATGCCCCTAGTAGGAGAAAATTTTTGGCTCCATTTACAAGCATTGCTATAGTGCTAGTAGATATAAAACTCATAATTAGTCTAGTGATGTTTGGAGGGAATTTGAAAAATTTTGGGGCACGGTAGACAAAGGACCATTCAAGTATGTCAAAAGTTTTTTCGAGATCTATTTTAAGGATGAGTTTACCTCTAGAACCTTTAAGTTTTTGAATATGACTAATGATTTCTTGGATGATGATTGCATTACCACACGCGCTATGCTCTTTAAGAAAGCTAGCTTGGTAGGGACCAATGATTTTGTCTAGCAAGGGCTTAATACGGTTGACAATAATCTTTGTAATGATCTTGTAAATAGTATTGCAAAGTCCAATAGGCCGAAATATTTTGAGGTTGTTTGCATTATGGAACTTGGGATGAGGCATAAGAAGGTTTTATTAATAAAGTTGGGAATTGATTGGGTCCTAAATATTTCATTACAAAGCTTAGTAATTGAGGGCCCTACAATATTTTAATTTTTTTGGTAAAAGAAAGGATGGAATCCTGGGGACTTAAAGGGCTTGAATGAGAATAAAGCAGATATGATTTCTTGGTCGCCTAGGGGTCTATCTAGGTCAGAAAGCCAGAGGTGTTGAAGCTTGTAGGACTCTTGTTGATATCTTGCCAGTTAGTGGAGATATGGCTTATAGAAAAAATAGACTTGAAGTAAGCAAGGGTGTGGTCCATAAGTTTATCCTGATCCATGATCCAGTTATCGTTATCGTCTTTAAAAAAAGAGATTCTATTCCTCCTACGTCTATTAATAACTGAGAGGTGAAAGAATTTGGTATTGGCATCTCCCTCATTTAACCAATTAGTGCGAGATCGGAGTTTCCAGTAGTCTTTCTCAATTTTAAGAAGGGTATTGTATTCAAGTGAGAGACTTTGTTCCAGATTTTGGAGAAAGGTACTGGTAGAGTGACAAGATTGTTGGATACCCTTAACTAAAATTGAGTGGCCTCCGCGAATTCCTTACCCCTGCCAACTATTATAAATAATTGAGGTAAAGTCAGGATGGGTGCACCAATAGGATTCTAAATGGAATGGTCTATCTATAGGTTTGGTATGCGATTGGGTAAGATTAATAAGGAGTGGGTTATGGTCAGAGTATATTTTTGGGAGATGCAAGACTGAGGCCTGGGGGTACTGTTGTAGTCACGCATCATTAACCAAACAACGATCAAACCTTTCCAATATTAAACCATGGCTTCTCCTTCTATGATTTGACCAAGCGTAACGACTGCCTTTAAATCCTAGGTCACTGAGATTACAGTAATTAATAGAGGCTCAAAGCTTATCTAGTTCTATTTAACGGTCTACCACCCCATATCTCTTCTTGACTCATAATGTCATTGAAGTCGCCTCCCATAAACTAGGGACCCTTATAATTATCATAAATAGTTCTAATGTGATTCCATAGTAGATTACGATTTACCACTAACGTACTAGCATAAATGGTACTAAATAATTAAGGTTGGGAATCGATTAAATTTTAGATGTTCTTTATCCTTTTTCTTGCTATTCCATGATTTTTTTCAATTTATTTTGCTGGAGAAGCATGCTTATTACGTAGGGGTGTTCAAACTGAACCAGAAAACCGCACCAAACCGAAAAGTCAAACCAAATCGATTAAAACCCGGTTAGGTTTGGTTTGATTTGGTTTGGTATTGAATAAAAAAATCTGAACCAAACCGACATATAAATATATAATTTTTATATATACTTTTAAGACTTTATATTGAATTTTCTTTAAAAAATATTTGAGATTTTCTCATGGGATGTAATATTTAATAGAACTATGAAGTGTATTCATTTTGATTTACTATAAATAATGGGTTGTATCACTTTCTTATCAAATATTATTAGAATGCGTCAATCATCTCTTTGTTCTTCCATATTCATATGTCAAGATTTCTCATATCTTTTTTGAATTTTAAATGATATTTCGATAATTTAAAATTAAATAGAATATATTATTAGTTAGGTATCATCTTGATTTTTATGTTTAATTATTAAATTCGGTTAACCTTAAAAGCGTACATTAACGAAAAATTAATGTTAGACAACTAAAAAAATAACCATCATGTGTTATTAAAACTTTTTTTCATAAAATATTTTAATAGATCATATGTTTGTCAATTTTTAATTTTTACTAAACATATATTCACTTATCAAAACTTTATCTATTACTTTAACAAAGTAAAATTGAAAAATATTTGTGTAACAAAAAAATTCGAAAAAACCGATAAAATTGAACAAATCCAAATCGATATAATTAGTTTGGTTTGGTTTTGATAAAAATCGAACTAACCTGGTCCATGTACACCCCTATTATTAGTGCCCAGCTTTACATAAAAAGAGAGGAATTTTTGTGTTTTATTTTTTATTTTTTATTTTTTATATTAATCCTTCTTTAGGTGACGGGGGGTTTGACATGGAACCTATCTTGTAAATTAAAATTAAGAGGTTAATACGTTAAGGAGGGGGACATAAAATCTAACCTCCACAAAAACTATAGAAAATGAAGGCATATTCGTGGACTCGTGAAGAAGGATATACAATGAAGATTAGGGGTGGATATCGGTCGGTTCGGTCGGTTAGTATGAAAGTACGTTTTATCGGTTTTCGATTTTGTAATATTACTAACCAAACCAAACCAAAGTATTTATGGTTCGGTACGGTTTTTCAAGGTTCGGTTCGGTTATTTCCGGTTTAGTTTTTCGATTATTAACGGTTCAAGATTTTTATATCCGATGTAGACTATAGATCTTTACCCTCTGCAATTGGCAGATATATTAAATTTGATTGATATTATTGTATCAATGAGATTTTTTATTAGATTTACATAGCATTCTTTTCACTTGCTTTCTTTATGTCATCTGTGGCTCTTGCATTTTGTAATCACAAAATTTTATTCTAGCAAATTCACTATTTCTAGTTGGCAGTTTGGCACTCTCGAAATGAACGCTCTAGTTATTTTCTTTGATTAAGAACGAAAGTTAGTGTTAGCATTTAAGTAGAAGTTGATTACACTAAATTGTTTCTTTTCACTAAATAATGAACTTTTGAGATTTTTTTACCTTGGAGACTACAAAGGTAAGTTTGTTGGCTTGTAGGGTATTTAGGTACTGGTATTGGGTAAATTGGATTTCAGATGGGTATTGGGTAAATTTGGTTTCAAATGGGTATTGGGTAAATCACTAAATTGGGCTAAAAAGTTGGTGGCCAAGTGTTGAGCCCATATGTTCAAACTTATTTTTCTCAACTCATACCTAAAACTTCGGTTTTTCGGTTTAACCGAAAACCGAAATACCAAAACCGTTTACCGCACTGAATACCGAAATTTAATATTTTATAAATCGCACACCGACTGAATAACCGATTAAACCGACACCGAATACTGAAATTAATGGTTCGATCGATTTTTTCGGTCCGGCCGATATTATGCCCACCCCTAATGAAGATCCTATCATTTGGAAAGGAACATTTCCCTTATTCACAGTTGCAATTAAGTGTGTATAAAGAAAATCGATAAACCGCACCAAACTGATAATCCGAGTCAAATCGAAAAAAAAACTCAATTATGGTTTGGTTTGGTTTTAACTAAAAAAAGTCAAATTGAAACCAAATCAGTCCGATTGTACATTTATACAATTTTAAAATATATTTTATACATATAAATATTTATTGTAATGTAATTTATAAATATTTTTTAAACTTTTTCACAGTTTTATCTTTTAACGTATTATTTCAAGTTTGGACTTAACATTCTTGAATGGTAAATAAATTTTATAACCCATAAATGTAGTAACTCAAACAAAGTTCAAATCAATACTAATGCTAACCGAAGAAATTCAATTCAACCCTAAGAATGATGATAGTGTTGAATATCTATTTTTTAGTTTTACATTGGTTTATAATGAAAATGCATAACTTAATTTATCTTTTTCTTTAGTGCTTGATTATGTAATTAATAGTACTTATCAGCTATACTTATTTTAGTATGACCTATATAGTATTTTTAGATTATGTTAATTTTTATTATGACTTATTAATTAGCAATATTTGCTTTATGCAATTTTATTATCTTTGTTACTGAATATTTTAGTATAATGCTATGACTTATCTCATATTATTATGTTATTTTCTTAGAAAATACATTGTATAGTTGTATCTTACTAGGACTAAGGAAATATTTGGAGCATAAGTTACATATTTTGTGCTATGAAGATTTTACCGGAAAAAAACTCGAAAATTTGAAGAAAAAAAACGAAAAATTCGAGAAAAAACGAGATTGAAAAACCCAACTTTATTGATTTGGTTTGGTTTATAGATTTAAAAACCCGATTCCATCGATTTGATTTGGTAATTAAAATATCTGAATCAACCCAAGGTGTGTACATCATACCCTAGCTGCAATGATTAACCAATGATTAACCAAAACACAAAAAGTAGTATCACTATTATCATGTGGAACATTTGTGTTTACATGTCATTTCTTTGAATACCTGTAATCCATGACGATAAGCAGTGTTATTAAAGAGTCACTCAAAACGTGTTTGAACGAGTAAATATACAAGTAGTATCACTATTACAATGTGAACTTAGTGGGGGCACTTTTTCCGTCGTTTACCCATACTTTTAAATTCCTGGAAGTGAGACACACATTTTTCAGTTCAGCATTCGATCGGCCATTAGTCCATGTTAGGAACTAGGGAGTAATCTTTATTTAAACTTGATTGCTAAAGAAATCACTTACTAGGTACCAAATTAATGTTTATCTCAAGAATAGAAGCTTACTAATACCACAAATTAAAACCATAAGATAGAGAAAACAAACCAAGCTACACTTCTTTTTGTCTAATAAAACAAAAATTCAATTTACAATAGCTGGAAAACTGGTGGACTTCGAGAAAGATTCTTCAATTTTCCATCAGATACAACCAGCTGCTTTGCATTCTTCAACTCAGAGTTAATCATTAGCTTTGGTTGAAGGGGCTGAAGATGCCACTGTAGGTGGCCAAAGTTGTGCATTTTTCACCTTAGAAATACTTGCAAGAACCTCCAATGGTGTCACATTCCCAGTTACTATTACCTTCTTTGCAACAAAGTCTATATTGAAAGATGTCACCCCTGCTCATCACAATTAAATTGTTACATGTTATTTGCGATAGGAATAGTGGTGTCCATTGGAGACTTGGCGTAACTGGTAAAGTTGTTGTTATGTGACTAGGAGGTCAGAGGTTCAAGCCGTAGAAATAGTCTCTTACAGAAATGCAAGGTAAGGCTGCGTACAATAGACTCTTGTGGTCCAGCACTTTTCCGAACTCCACGCATAGCGAGAGATTAGTGCACCGGGTTGCCTTTAACAATAGCGTCAAATTTAACCCACAAAATATAACTCGCCTGACATGCCCAAATTTGGGCAAATTTAGGGTTGACATATATTCATTGACATTTCAATTTAAGTACAACTCAAGTTAGTCCATCTAAAGATTGGGCCAATTTGGACGGCCTATGTAGCACAAAACCCATAAGGAAACTTATCAAAACAAAAAACAAATCGGAAAAGAATCAAAATTGCCCCTCAACTATGTGCTATCGAAGACATTTGTCCTGTGTTTAAAGTTGTGGTCGTTTATGTCCTTCCCGTTAATGTGAAGGCCTAAAAATATCCTTATTGACTAACGACCCTCACTTAAAAATTAATCGGGATTTAATTAGTCTTATTGGTCTTATTTAAAACGGAGGACCAATGTGTTCCACAACGCATAGTTAGGGGTAATATTGAACCTTTTCCGAAATGAAGTTACAGGTTATACTAGTACTAGAAAACGGAAAGGTTGTCACAAAATTAAGTCCAGAGCCTTACCTTCCATTGTAGAGAGATGTTTCCTCATCTTCTTCTCACATCCTCTGCAGTGCAGTGAAACTCTTAGAACCACCACCTGCTATCAAAATTCATTAGTTTGTCTTGTTATCTCCTTGCATTGTCCTTTGGACCACTTATCTCTACAACTAATTCTCTTGTCTTTATAATACTTGTTATAACTACGAATTTCCTCTTGCTTCCACATAAAAAGGAAGGGCATAAAATCTAACTCAATAGTAAAGCTAGGATAACTTTTATAGCACAATCATAGAATTATTTATCCGATATATATAGAAGGTGAGATAAATAATCATTTAGTTAGTGAAAAAAGAGATAATAATCTCGCGAATTAACGCAGAATTATTCTATCCCGCGTTTGATTGAATTTTTGAATCCAGAACTAGCAATCCGGGGATTAATATTATTTTATCCCACATTAATGATAAGATAAAATGATACAATGATAAATATGCCATTTTTAAGGCTCTTCGCCAAAGTCCTTTTAAAAATTCATATATGATTCAAATTGTAAATAAAAGTTTATCCCAAAATTGTCTAGTATACGCCAAACACATTTTTTATATTATACCTTGTGTATTCTATTTTTAGTCTAACTAACCTGGTCCGCAGAGCATGAGGAAGAAGATGGTGGCTTTGGAGGAGAAGACTCGACTTGATGACAAGACTTGGAATTCAAAACTGGATCATCATTATAATCAGATAAAGCATCAACCAAATCTTTTTCACTCAAAAGATACCTTGAAGAACTAGGTGGGGTGATAAATGCACTAGGCTTTGTACAACTCCAATTACTTTTTCTCTTAACAACATCACCTTTATAATCACTTTGCCTTTCTTTTGATGGTTTTGAACATGTTATTTTCTTCTTTGGTTTTGGAAAAATGGGTGGTTGATCAGAAGAATGAGATATTCTTCTCGAATCTCTAATGATGGGGTTGTAACGGTCGATTAGGCGGCTGGCAGAAATGTTGCCGCCGCCTAATTGGATTACAGAAGAAGAAGAAGAAGAAGATGAGGCTTCTTGCATACTAAGACATATGGCAGTTGCAGCTTGGGATCCACAGAATATATCGATTCCTTTCATTTTTAAAGATAGTGATGAGAAAGAATGGTGTTTCAAAATTTGTGGATAATGGTCTACACAATCTGAATCAACACTTTTGCTGAAAGTGGTGAAGAAACTATTACTCCTATACTAAGATGCTATTTTTTTATTTTTTGAGTGGTTTGATTTTTATAAGCTTTGAAGTTTTTGAGTGAATGAGGTTGGGGTTGGGTTGGTGGCATTGGCAAATTTAGAATTTAAATGTCATGAATTTTGAAGAATACAAGTTTTGATATGTATATTTAATACTTTATAGCAGATGACCCGTGGTTTTCATGGTTTCTCCATAATACTCATGATTATGCTTTTTCTGAGCTCAGGGGTTGTTCGGCCGGAGATATTAGAAAAAATAATACAACTTATGTGTATTACTAATATCTTGTTTGATATATTTTTTTAACTTTTGTATAACTAATACAAGTAATACAAGTATTAGTTATACATCATACTTTGTATTATAGTATGTATAAGTAATGCATAGAAAATCATGACATTAGTAATACCAATGCTATTAATGCATGCATTAATATGGTTAAAGACAAACTTATCCTAAAATCCCTTAAGTTAGAGAATATGGAGGGCATTTTTGTAAACAATTATTTTTCTTAAAAATTATGCAATGCATTATAATTTTTAATACATCACACCAAACAGTAGATAAGAAATAATATCTGCATAATTAATGCTTGCATTACTAACTCATGCATTACTAATATACTTTATTTCGTATTATTCTTATATACCCTACCAAATGACCCCTAAGGATTTCGAAAACAGTTTCTGTACGTTCACAAGATACGGATAACGCTACCGATATACTACCCTCCACTGACCCGGTTGTCGAATCACACTGACTTTGTTCAAGACCCGTGGTTGAATTCATCACTGGTTGGTGGAGTGGGGTTTGGGGGTAGAGGTATTTATTTATGAATTTTTGTACCTTGGAAATAATCAAGAAGGATGACTGATATGTTCCACATGTATTTAAATTCATATTAAATAATGTATGATCCAGCCTGGAGATAGATTCTTTACATCTTCAGAATTTAATTTCTAACGACTATACTCTAATTTTACGAGCTCATTAATACTTCAATAGTTTGTCGGAAGCACTACATTTATCATGCTATTGAGCATCTCCAATGCTTCTTGGAGTACTTAGCAAACAAGTAGACAGTCTCAAACAGAAACTAACCAAGAAAATATTTAACTGTAAAGATTTTTATTAAGAAAAGATGAATTAAGTTCCTTTTCATGCAATATCTGTTGGAAGCGTTGATTTTACTTATTCTTCAAATTTGTTAATTTAGTTTATCATAGGTGTCTGTTGAGATATCCTATAGAGTAAATTATTTGCATTCATATTTAGTAAAAATTTAAGTAATGTTATTGATGGAGATGACACATAAATTGAAAAAATATTCAAGAAAGAAGGATTAAATATTAAGACATGAATAAGGGTAAAGTAATCAAAATTCCATCCTAACTAATTTTTCTTTAGGGACGTGTACAAGATAATCATGACAGATAATGAAACGGGGGCAGTACACAAGTAGATAAATATTGTGTTTAATAGGCATCAAAGCACGAGAATAAGAGAAAAATATATATTTCGATTTGAAGTCATTTCTTCTTCAAAGATGTTTTTTACTCCCTCTAGTCCATATTAGTTGGCTTCGTTACTAAATATATTTGATCCAAAATAGTTATCATTTTAAAAAATCAAAGTACAATTAATTATATTTTTTTATTTTGCCCTTAGTATTAAATGTTCTTGAAAATAAAAATACTACCTGCAACACATAAAAATATACTCCCTCCGGTCCACAATAAGTGATTTTTCAGCCTTTTTTTATGGTCCAAAATAAGTGATTTTTCTAGATTTCAAGAATGAATCAATTATTTTTTTCCTACACTGCCCTTGGAGTAAATAGTGTTAGAGTATGTGTTAGGAGTGTTTATGTGAAGAGATAGTAAAGGTTAATATGGTCAATTTTATTGTTAATTAATGTTAAAAGGTAAATTTCTTAATCTATGTGAAAAAAACTAAAAAATTACTTATTATGTGCCGGAGAGAGTAAAAGTAGAGAGTATTAAATAAGGGTATAGTAATATAAAAAAATTAATTAATTATTTCTTAAAAAACGTGAAACAGCATAATTAAAATGGACCGGAGGGAGTATTAAATTCCTAGGAAGATGGGTATGATACTAAGATATTGAAGAAAGATATTCACACCTAATCTTCCTACCTATATTCATGATTAGCAATAAATCTTTAAAGAGTCTTTAGGTACTTCAAACAAAGCTTATCTTCCAATGGGTGGGGGGGGGGAAATTTGGTATCAAATTTTAATCTTATTGTTTACCCGAAAAATCAGATAACGTTAAATTTATGTATGGTTTTAAGGATACGTGATACCCTTTGATACAAATTGTATAGAGAGATAGCAATACTAATATTCTTGACTATAAGAATGGGAATAATGAACAGACAGAATGAATAAAATGAAGTAAAACAAACACAATGAGATATCTTTTGTTCCAGTGTATTCAGTATATCCATAGCTTAAGGATCCCCCTTTTATAGCAGAGGGTCATTACTTTATTTATAATAAAAAATAATAAAATAAAGCATATAGTGGAGGACCCATGATGATTTATCTCTTCCTCGATTCCCGCCAAGATTCTCTCTTGGTGCGATTGAAACGGCTCTTGTCTGTGAGCTCAATACTGGCTCGAACTCGTTACTGGGTCGAGCCCTTCGATCTTGGCTTGAGTTCGACCTTCGGGTTGGGCGTCGCGCATTTCCGACCTCGAAACAATGCCCTGCGGATTGATTTGGTCACGGGCTCGATAAGATTATCGAGCCAACTCCTCGAGCAGCCTTCGGACTCGAGGCTTGTTTGTACTATCTTCGGAGCTCACTCCAAAAATCTCACTCCGATTTCTTACCACTTGAACTCGATCGAACGTAGGAAGGCCGAAATCTATTTCGACCATATACAGATAGTCCCCTCGTTTCTCACGAAGGATACAGTGAGAATCGATATGATTTTCGATGGTTCGATCGGGTTATAAGCTGACATTTTAACAAGGATCGATATTGAACCGTCATGATGCGAGCCTATAAATAACCCTTCCATTTAACATTCACCACTTTTACGCATTCACTCTTCCAAATTTTCTTATCCTTTCTCTCTATTTCGTCGCTTGCAGAGCCATCTACACTAGAGTTTTGGTGTCGTCAATTTTTCACTTTTCTTTGACTTTCTTCCTCTCATATCAATGGCCAAAACTTCGAAAACTGTACCTCAGAAGGAGAAAGCTTCTTCTTCACGGCCGTCCGACGATAAGGCACCAGTGGAGCCGTCCACCTATGACTATGTTCCTGGCCCGTGTACTCTGAAGATCAATTTTAAGGTTGAGAATCCTTCATCTGTTCCGGGTCGATGCGAGCACGTGTCGATGTACATGTGCTCTATAATGGAGGTTCATCTCGAGGCTGTTAGGAAAGACTGCAACTGGGGTTTCAAGGTTGTGTTGCAATTTTCATCCCCCGAAGAGAGCGTCATCACCTATGTGGAGGGGTTTTTAAGTGTTTACACTTATCCCTTCATATTGGGTCCCGTCGACCTGGTGATCATTGATTTTTGCAAAAGATATCAGATCACCCTCGGTCAAATTCATCCCTCTCTATGGCGTATAGTAATCCTACTTCGTTTCTTCTCCATCAAAGCCGGGGGGCTGGATTTTTCCCTGAATCACCTCATACGATTGTATCAGCCTCAAATCTTTCGAGGACTAATCAGACTTTATCGTCGGGCATCAAAGGCTTTAATGTCGAGCATCGACGAAGATAAGGATCGGGGTTGGATGGGAAGTTATATTCTGGTGAGGACCCGTGATCTTATTCCGGAAGAGAAGATGCCATTTCCCGAGGAATGGAATTTCAACCGTAAGTGGTTCTCATAAGACGTTGCTTTTCGTATCTCTTCCCGATTTTTTCTGATGTCTTTTTTCGATATACAGCTGCCCCTTGGATGCCACAAGCAGTGCCCGACCTCGAGGATTAGGTTCGGAAGTTAGCCTCGACTTCCTCTTATGCCAAACGCGCTTGGCGTGATTTGGCAAAAGGTAGATGGGAGGCCAAGAATCATGGTAAGGTTTTACTTCTCGTTTCCTTCGAAGTGTTCTTTGTGCTCCATTCGTTACCGATTTCCTTTTATGCAAGTGTAACCAAGGATGCCGCTTTGAGGCCTTCGAGCGGTGAAGAAGGAACCAAGTCCCCGGTCCCGAAATCGGGAAAAGATAAGAAGCTAAAAGCTGCCTCTCGGTCAGAGGACCCCAAGCCCAAAACTCGAAGGGTGAGGAGGAAGGCAATTGCGCTTCCGTTTGACTCTGTCCAATGACTGAGAGAAGAAGAAGAAGAAGAAGAAGAAGAAGAAGGCGGTGCCTCGGCTTTGGTGATCCGATCTACAAAAGCTATCGAGGTCACCAGAGCTCCTGAGCCGATGGCAGCTGTACCGGTCGGGGTCGGTCCAGGAATCCCGAGTCTTGATCGGAGTGCCCCGAGTGATTCTCTTGGGGCTATGACAGTGGGTCATTCGCCTTCCCTTCCAACCTTTTCTGAGGAGGCGTTAAAGGAAGCTCGAGAATTGAAGACCCCCGATATGGGAGGAGGCTCTAGTGTAGGGGATCCCTTTCGGGATTGCTTTACTGGAGTCGATGATGCTTCCGATATTGGTGACGCTTCTCTTCTACTAGAAGAGGCCTAACATTTCATTACTCGGGTAATGATTTTACTATACTTGGTTTCTTTGTTCTTTTCCAAACTTGACTTGTGTTCTTTCCCTACTGTGCAGGCCATTAGTAGGTTTTGAGTCGACCTTAGCCAGTGTGAGGTCGAGCTTCAGAAGGTCTCGGGGGAGAGAGACGCCCTGCGGCTTCTTTGTAGCCAAAAGGATGAGGCTATAAAGGATTTCCAAGCGGATTTGGCTAAAGCTCGAGAAGAAGAGGCCGAACTCGATAAGCAAGTGAGCCTCGTTCTGTTAAAGTATGGGTTTGACTCAACTGTGGAAGTTAACCCTTCGTTGTCTCAGCTGCAGCAAAAGGTTGAAAAGATCGGGTTACTTCGGGAAGAAGTTGATCAAATCAAAGCTGAATGTAATCGGTGGAAGGAGACTATTGACCGCCTGGCTGTGGAAAAAGAAACCATTTTGACCAAATTATTACCGGCCGATGTTCAGCTTCAAAATGTTAAGTAAAAGGGTTCGGCTCAAGCTAAGAGGATCGAGGAGCTTGAAGCACGGCTTGCTGAGGCCAAGGCGGAGGTTGAGTCATCGAAAATCTTGGCGGTAAATCCATTGCCGTGTATCGAGCTAATGCCAAGGCTGCTCAGATGGAGGCACGAGAGGCGGCGGATACTGCCGACACTCGAGCACATTGTGTTGCCGAACTTGCTAAATGTAGGTATCGGAGGGAGACCTTCGAGGAGATACACGCTCGAGGTTTCGACCTTACCGAAGAGATAAAAAAGGCTAAAGAGCTCGAAGTTGAAGCTGAAGCCTTGGCTTCTGATGGCGATGATGATGATGATGACAGTAGCAAGAGCGGATCCGAGGGCGGGGAAGAGCCCGACAGAGAAGCAAACGCCCCTGAGGATGATCAGGAAGCTTATTTCTTAATTTTTCACGTTTTTAATCACTCATGTAGACAATTTTGTATATAGACAACTTGGCCGACTTGTGAAGACTTTATACGTGTCTTACAAATGTTTTCACAAGGATCTTAACAATTTAACAAATTTGGACTTCGTAGTCTCTATGATTGATTGTTTTTTCAGACTCGAAGTGACGTAGCCCTTAGGCTTACTAGTTGAGTCAATGATTCGAACTCGAAGAAATATAACCCGTAGGCATAATGATCGAGTGAGTGCTCGCTCGAGCTCGAAATGAAAGTAGCCCGTAGGCTTAGTCGTTGAGTGAATGATTCGAACTCGAAGTAATGTAGCCCGTAGGCATAATGGTCGAGTGAGTGCTTGCTCGAAATCGTAATGAAAGTAGCCCGTAGGCTTAGTCATCGAGTGAATGATTCGAACTCGAAGTAATGTAGCCTGTAGGCATAATAGTCGAGTGAATGCTTGCTCGAACTCGTAATGAAAGTAGCCCGTAGGCTTAGTCGTCGAGTGAATGATTCGAACTCGAAGTAATGTAGCCCGTAGGTGTAATGGTCGAGTGAGTGCTTGCTCGAACTCGAAATAAAAGTAGCCCGTAGGCATAGTCATCGAGTGAGTGCCCGTAGGCGTAATGGTCGAGTGAGTTCTTGCTCGAACTCGAAATAAAAGTAGCATGTAGGCGTAATGGTCGAGTTTATCTTAATTCTGATTGCATAATAAATCTCCAAATAGAGGAATTTTTCTTGGATATAAGATATCGGTAAAGAGGAGGACTTTCTTTGCAAGTCATTATACATGTTTTCATGTTTCGCGTCTGGGTTCGGGCCAACTACATGAGCATGGTTCGTTTTGACCATTTTGGCTCTTACAACTTTTCCTACTGGAACCCCGTTGTTGCGAAATAACTTTCTTGCATCAGAACTTGATATATTTGAGGGCTAATGCCCCCCAGTATTCGAGGTCAATTGTATAGAGGCCTCGGATACTTGTTGTAAGTGCAGCACGATCATTGGTTGCCTCATTAAAAACCTTGTCGAAAAGCCCATTTGGAATAAAACCGGTCTAAGGGAAAAAGAGTGCAACTCGTGCTTTCAAGCGAAGGGTCCATCTTAGCTCTTGTTCAGACTTCTGCAGGGGTCAGTTTTGAAATGTAAATGAATATGGAAGGGTCGTACCTTAGCAGTAGTATCGTTTTAGATGTGACACATTCCAACTGCTTGATAGCTGTTTGCCATTTATAATGCCGAGCATGTACGATCCCTTTCCGACGTTCTCGAGAACCTGATTTGGTCCTTCCCAATTTGGTCCTAGTTTTCCTTCGTTCGGATTTCAGGTATTGATGGTGACTTTTCTTAACACTAAGTCCCCGGGCTTGAAATGGCAGAGCTTGGTTCTTCGATTATAATATCTTTCGATTCGCTGCTTTTGGGCAGCCAATCGGACGAGAGCAGCTTCTCGTCTTTCGTCTGATAATTCGAGGTTGGTATTCATAGCCTCGTTATTTGATTCTTCCTTAGTGAATCAAAATCTGGTACTGGGTTCACCGACTTCGACTGGTATCAATGCTTCGGACCCATATACTAAGGAGAATGGGGTCGCCCCCGTACTGGATTTTGACGTTGTCCGATATGCCCAAAGGACTTCGGGCAGGATTTCTCTCCATTTTCCTTTAGCAGTCGTTCAACCTCTTCTTTAGGTTTTGAATGATAGTTTTGTTCGTTGATTCGGCATGTCCGTTCCTACTGAGGTGGTATGGTATTGATAGTATCCTTCTTATTTTGTGATCTTCGAAGAATTTTGTTACTTTGCTGCCAACGAATTATTTCCCATTGTCACATACTATTTCAGCGGGTATCCCGAATCGGCATACGATATGATCCCAAATAAACTCTATAACTTCTTTCTCTCTTATTTTCTCGAACGCCTGTACTTCAACCCATTTAGAAAAATAGTCAGTCATAAATAAAATGAATTTGGCTTTACATGGGGTCGATGGCAGAGGGCCGACGATATCCATTCCCCATTTCATGAACGGCCATGGGGATAGGACTGAGTGAAGTTGCTCTCCGGGTTGATGGATCATTGGCGCAAATCTTTGACATTTGTCACATTTACGAATAAATTTCTTCGCATTTTTGCCCATATCGGTCCAATAATACCCTGCTATGATTATTTTTCGAACTAATGTATCGGCACCGGAGTGATTCCCACCCTGGCCCTCGTGCACTTCCCGTAGGATGTAATCTGTACCTCCCGGACCCAAGCATACTGCCAGCAATCCATCGAATGTCCTTCGATATAGCATTCCATCTGAAGCCAACGTGAATCGAGCAGTTTTAGTCCGTAGGGCCCTAGAGTCTTTAGGTCCGATGGGAGCTTTCTGCTCTTCAAGTATTCAATATACTTATTTCTCCAATCCCAGGTTAAGCTTGTAGAACTTATCTCGGCGTGACCTCCTTCGATTATCGATCTTGAGCGTTGGACGACAGTCCCCGAGCTCAAGTCACCTTCCTCGACCGACGATCCCAAATTCGCAAGTGCATCGGCTTCATTATTTTGTTCTCGTGAAACATGCCGTAAAGTCCATTGTTTAAAATGGTGCAAAGTGACAAGTAGTTTGTCTAAATACCTTTGCATTCTACCTTCTCGAACTCGAAGGTTTTGTTCACTTGACTCACCACCAGCAAAGAGTCACATTTGGCTTCAATGACTTCTGCTCCCAAGTTTTTAGCTAGCTCGAGACCTGCAATCATGGCTTCATACTCGGCCTCGTTGTTAGTCAACCTGGTAGTTTTAATAGATTGCCTAATAGTGTTACCCGTGGGTGGTTTCAAAACTATGCCTAGCCCGGACCCCTTCACGTTCGAAGCCCCGTCCGCACTCCCGATGATGTACCCGATTTCAACAGGAGTTCTTTTTTGACTTTGGGTACGAGGGTTGGCGTAAAATCAGCCACGAAGTCTATTAAAATTTGAGACTTGATGGTCGTACGGGGTTGATATTTGATATCGTACCCGCTGAGTTCGATGGCCCATTTAGCCAATCGGCCTGATAGTTCGGGCTTGTGCAAAATATTACGAAGCGGGTAAGTGGTTAATACGCATATAGGGTGACATTGAAAGTACGGTCTTAACTTTCTAGAGGCGCTTATCAGTGTAAGTGCTAATTTTTCTAGGTGCGGATATCTAGTTTCTGCTTCTCCTAAGGTCCGACTTATATAATAAACGGGAAATTATATACCTTGCTCTTCTCGAACTAGGACACCGCTTACGGCGATTTTCGATACTGCCAAGTACAAGCAAAGTTTTTCGTCTGTTTTTGGAGTGTGAAGTAGTGGTGGGCTCGATAGATATCGTTTTAGTTCCTCTAATGCTTGTTAGCATTCCGGGGTCCAAGCGAAATCGTTCTTCTTTTTTAGTAGAGAGAAAAATTTGTGACTTCGATTTGATGATCTCGAAATGAATCGGCCTAAGGCTGCAATCCGTCCCATTAGTCTTTGTACAGCTTTCACGCTATCCACGATGGTGATGTCTTCGATGGCTTTAATTTTATTGGGGTTAATCTCGATTCCCCAGTTTGACACCATGAAGCCGAGGAACTTGCCCGAACCGACTCCGAAAGCACATTTTTCGGGGTTGAGCTTCATGTTGTATTTCCTCAAAATCTCGAACGTTTCCTGCAAATGGGTCAAATGGTCCTCTGCGCGCAGGGACTTAACTAGCATGTCGTCAATAAAAAATTCCATTGATTTACCTATTTGTTCTTCGAATATTTTATTTACTAGGCGTTGGTAAGTAGCCCCTGTATTTTTTAGCCCGAAGGGCATCACATTATAACAATATGTTCCATATTTGGTGACAAATGAAGTCTTTTCCTGGCCCTCCGGGTTCATCTGGATTTGATTATACCCGGAATAGGCATCGAGAAAAGTGAGGATCTCATGGTCGGTCATGGCATCGATCATGCGATCGATGTTGGGCAGCGGAAAGGAATCTTTGGGGCATGCTTTGTTCAAATCCTTATAGTCCACACACATTCTAAGTTTGTTCCCTTTTTTAGGCACTACAACTACATTGGCTAAACATTCGGGATATTTCACCTCCCGAATGGACCCTATCTTGAGAAGTTTGGTTACATCGTCCTTTATGAATGCGTGCTTTTCCTCGGACTGGGGTCTTCTCTTTTGCTTCACCGGTCTGAACCTAGGATCCAAGCTTAGCCGATGCGTTGTTATGTATGGTGGGATCCCTGTTATATCTAAATGGGACCAGGCAAAACAATCAATGTTATCGATAAGAAATTGAACAAGTTTCTTCCTGAGTTCGGGGCTCAACCTCGTTCCCAAGTATACCTTTCGCTCGGGCCAGTGCTCGATTAGTGTGATTTGCTCTAGTTCCTCAATTGTTGATTTGGTGGCGTCGGAGTCATCGGGAACCATGAAAGATCGAGGGACCCTTTGACCATCATCTTCTTCGATCTTCTATTTATCTGGCTGGGTCGAAGCCGACATCTGTGATTGCTATTTGGTGTCTCGTTCTCCTTCTGAGCCCGATCCCTTTATCGGCGAAGGCGAGGATATTGATTTCGCTTCCTCAACGGTGAACATTTCTTTTGCGGTCGGTTGTTCTCCGTACACTATTTTGACACCTCTCGATGTGGGGAATTTGAGGACCTGGTGTAGGATCGAAGGTACAGCTCTCATGTTGTGGATCCATGGCCTTCCGAAAAGGGCGTTGTATCTCATGTCGCCTTCGATCACGTGAAACTTCATTTCCTGGATGGTTTCGGCCACGTTTATTGGTAGGATTATCTCGCCTTTGGTGGTTTCACATGCCATATTGAATCCGTTTAAAACCAGAGTTGCGGGTATGATCTAGTCCTGCAGGCCGAGCTATTCTACGACCTTCAACTGATGATGTTGGTCGAGTTACCTGGATCGATTAACACACGCTTAATTTTAGTTTTATTCATGAGTACTGATATTACTAGTGCATCGCTATGAGGTTGGATGACTCCTTCTGCATCTTCATCATCGAAGGACAAAGTCCCTATGGGTGCGTAATCTTGAGTCCGAGATCGCTTTTCCCTCACAATCAATGTTTTAGTGTGTTTAAGCATTGGTCCCTGAGGGGTATCGGCGCCGCCGATGATCATGTGAATGACGTGCTGCGGTTCTTCTTGCTCGTTTTACTTGCCGAAATCCCTATTTTTAAAATGGTTCTTCGCCCTATCACTCTGAAATTCCCGAAGGTGTCCTTTGTTAAATAAGCGGGCTACTTCCTCTCTTAGTTTCCTGCAATCTTCCATTCTGTGACCATGGGTGCCATGATATTCGCACATTTAATTAGGATTCCTTTGGGCAGGATCGGTCTGCATGGGTCGAGGCCACTTAGTGACTTTGATGCGTCTGATAGTCGACACGATGGCGGATGCACCAACGCAGAAGTTATACTCTGATAACCGAGGTGCTTCTATAGGATCGGCGTATTTATCAAAGTCACTCTTGCTCATAAGTCCCCGAGAATTTTGCCCTCGATCAATCCTTCGATTGTTCCGAACTGTATTGCGTGTTGAACCGTTATTCATCCGATCTGCGACGTACGGTTGATATCGGTCTCTGTTCGACCTTTGTTCTATGTCAATCTCCCTTTGTTTTTTAGTAGCTGTCCTGTTCTGATGTACGGGTCCATACGGAGCTCCCAACTGGTCATCTTCGACCCTAATTTTCGATTGATATCGGTTGTGTATATCTGCCCAAGTTATTGCTGGATACTAGATCAAATTTTGCTTCAGCCGACGTGATGCTGTCAAACTTAGCTCGTTCAACCCTTGGGTGAAATCTTGTACGGCCCAATCATCTGTGACCGGTGGCAATTTCATGCGTTCCATTTGAAATCGGGATACGAATTCCCTCACCATTTCATTACCCCTTTGCTTTACTTTGAAGAGGTCTGATTTCCTTGTTGCAACTTTTATGGCACCAGCATGTGCCTTTACGAACGAATCTGCTAACATGGCAAAAGAATCGATGGAATTTGGTGGTAAATTATGATACCAGATCATTGCTCCCTTCGAGAGGGTTTCCCCGAACTTTTTCAACAATACGGATTCGATCTCATCGTCCTCCAAATCGTTACCTTTGATGGCATATGTGTAAGAGATGACGTGTTTGTTAGGATCGGTCATACTGTTATATTTGGGAATTTCGGGCATACGAAATTTTTTGGGGATTGATTTTAGGGCCGCACTCGAGGGAAAAGGCTTTTGTATGAGTTTTTTCGAATCAAGCCTTTCTATCATTGGTGGAGCTCCCGGGATTTGATCGACCCTGGCATTGTATGTTTCCACTCTCTTGTCGTTGGCTTCGACTCGTTTTGTGAGTTCCTCGAGCAATTTAGTAATTTCGGGAGTGGTCCCCGATTCTTGCTCGTTTGATTCACTATGGCGGGCTCCGTTCTGGGGGTGATTTCTCGAAGCGGATTGGGATCCGGCCTGCTTTGTATATGAGTTTGGCTTTGTAACAGGGCTATCGCTACTTGTTGGGCTTGTAGCATCTCGAAGATCATACGTAAGCTGGCTCCGATTTCCCCCGTGTTATGGATGTCTCGGGCTACGGATCGAGTATCGCCCTGAATGTTTTTTTCCGGTTCGGAGCGATGATTCGCCTCCAGAGCTATTTGTGAATTGACATCCAATGGTATTTCGACTCGAATTTCGGATACTTCGATTCGAGTCTCAGTGCCATAGTCAAGTGGCCTTCCGTCCCCGGGTGCCAAGTTATTGGTTTCATCTTGAAGGCCGGCTTCGTGGTCGATAGGTAAAGCCATTGCTGATTTGAAGTTGTAAACTAGTGTGTACTGCAGATTTATATCAAACGATCACTGTTATCCTTAGCCCCACGGTGGACGTCAAACTGTTTATCCGAAAAATCAGATAACGTTAAATTCATGTATGGTTCTAAGGATACGTGATACCCTTTGATACAAATTGTATAGAGAGATAGTAATACGAATATTCTTGACTATGAGAATGGGAATAATGAACAGACAGAATGAATAAAATGAAGTAAAACAAGCACAAGAAGATATCTTTTGTTCCAGTGTATTCAGTATATCCATAGCTTACAAGGATCCAACTTTTATAGGAGAGGGTCATTACTTTATTTATAACAAAAAATAATAAAATAAAGCATATAGTGGAGGACCCATGATGATTTGTCTCTTCCTCGATTCCCGCCAAGATTTTCTCTCTTGGTGCGGTTGAAACGACTCTTGTCTGTGAGCTCGATACTGGCTCGAACTCGTTACTGAGTCGAGCCCTTCGGTCTTGGCTTGAGTTCGACCTTCGGGTTGGGCGTCGCACATTTCCGACCTCGAAGCAATGCCCTGCGGATTGATTTGGTCACGGGCTCGATAAGATTATCGAGCCGACTCCTCGAGCAGCCTTCGGACTCGAGGCTCGTTTGTACTGTCTTCGGAGCTCACTCCCAAAATCCCACTCCGATTTCTTACCACTTGAACTCGATCGAACGTAGGAATGCCGAAATCTATTTTGACCATATACACTTATATAAATGTATTAGGTAAAATTATGGTTTATTATTTTTAAAATATTTGTAAAATTTCAAGAAAATAGCTAGTTTTGACAAAGTTATGCACTCTGTCCAATATGCAAGTGCACGAGGACGAATATTCTGCACAAATCAAGAATCCAAATTTAAGAATATTGGTGAATTAATAATCATGAGTTAATATGGAGGTATTACTCTCTGCAATTTTCACTGACAGTTCCATAAGAGTGGCGTTTGGCCTTATTTCTCTACAGTACCTATATTTTTATTTAATAGTTTTGTACTCTCTCAATTTAAAAACAACAATATTATTAGCACTATTTTACGAGTACTAAATTATTTCAAAAGATGTTAGATGATTTTTTTAATTTGTATAGCCTTACCTTGGTGAACATCACTCATTTACTCAGTATTTGTATTGGTTGAAAATAGCAGTTATCATTATTTTTCTGGATGAAGGAAATTTTTTTTTGTTATCCGACAGTGTTATGAATGAGACGCAATAATGCTCACCAGAATCAGATGCCTACAGAAAATTAACTTTTTTTCTCAATCTTCTTCTCTCTTGTTTTCTTCTTTTCCTTTAGTAAACTTCTACCATTAAACTTTTCCTACATTTGACATGCCTGCCATTTTATTTTCAGACTTTGTTCGCTTTGGGTGTGTTTGGTACGAAGGAAAATATTTTCCAATTTTTTCATGTTTGGTTGGTTTAAATATTTTGAAAAATATTTTTTTCATGAACTTATTTTCCTTCAATTGGAGTAAAATATTTTCTCTATCAAGAGAAGGAAAAACGTTTTCCAAAACTCTTTTTCAACCTTCCCCACCCTATTCCCTATCCCTACCAACTCACCCCCACACACCCCACCTACCGACCCCTTCCCACCCCACCCTCAACCCCACCCTAAATAAAAAAATTATTAATAGTACTTTCTTTTTTATGTAATAGATAGATTTTTTTTTCATTTCAACAAATGAGTATTTTCTTTTCATGATATAAAAAAGTATTTTTTTTATTTTAACAAAAAAATTATTTTCTTTTCTAGAAAAAGTATTTTCTTTCATTTCAACAAAATGATGAAGTAAAAAGTATTTTCTTTCATTTCAACAAAATAAATATTTTCTTTTCATGACGTAGAAAAAGTATTTTCTTTCATTTCAACAAAGTATTTCTTTCATTTCAACAAAGTGAGTATTTTTTTTCCTGATGTAGAAAAAGTATTTTTTTATTTCAATAAAATAAGAACTTTATTTTCATGTTGTAGAAAGAGTACTTTTTTTTCAACCAAAAAAGAAGTATTTTCTTTTTAGCTATGGAGAACAAATTTCAATATTGTTTTGCGTAAAAAAGTAAAGCATCACATTAGTTCCTTTGAATTTGTGTGAATTTTTAAAAGAATATTAAAATTCTTGAAGAAAATAAAGTCCTAAAAACGTTGGGTATTTGGAGGGGGAGGGGAGAGGGGGGAGGAGCAAGGAAACATGTGGACTTGGGGGAAGAGGGGGTGAGGAGTAGGGCTACTTATCGGCGGATCGGGCAGTTATTTACTCTTAATAATTCGGCTTATCGGTTATCGGTTTTTAAATGTATTAATCCGCTAGCCACCCGATAAGATATCGGGCGGATTGGTATCAGTTTAGCTATTATCGGGCGATTTATCGGCCTAGTTGTCCTTCCAACCTGCTGTGTCTATATCGACAGCCTGCCCAAAAATCTCATTTATAGAGGCATACTGGTTACGAGTCCAATCAACGAATATTCTACCTTCACTTAAAAGTGCATTCTTGACAATTTATCTCGTTTTTGTCCTGCAGCTTAGGCAGTACCCAATTGTTGAGCAAATGTTGTCGCCTTATTTGCCATCTCCAATAACTATCAGCAATTGACAAATTACAATCGAACATTTATAAGCTGAGACACTTGAGCGACAAGCTAGAGTTTGAAATGTATTAAGTGGTTGACAATGAATTAGTTCCTGGTGAAGCAAGGCACAAATGCGCACAGAGTATACAAGTACATACATACAGTATATATCAGTAAGCATTAAGAGACAGAAACGAGCTATCTCCATCATAATTCAATTGTCAGTAAGAGACGAGGTTTTCAAATCAATAATTCGTTGATAGGAAAAGATATATATATATATATATATATATATATATATATATATATATATATATATATATATCTTAACGGGTTAACAGTTTATCCGATAAAAAAATTGAATAATTCGCCCCCAAACCGATATGCCGTTAATAATAAAATTTCATTCCGTTCCCCATCCGTTAAACCGATAAGCCGATACCAATAAGCCATTAAGCCACTTTTGCGGTTCGGTTTTGAACACCCCTAGTGAGGAGAGTACCACAAAAAAATATTTTTTACTCTCTAACCCACTCGAAAATATTCTTCGGAAAAAATTTTCCACTCACCAACCAAACAAGGGAAAGTAAGTGATAAAACCACTCATTTTTCATGAAAACATTTTCTAGAATATTTTCCTTCGTACCAAACACACACTTTATCTCTACTTTTACATAGCTGTAAGTGTTATTCTTTTTTTGCCCCCTCTTTAACATAGTTAACACTTAATAGAAAAGTAAAAAAAAAAAAAAAAGAAGTTTAATATAGCCAGTTTAGTGAACATCAAAGGTCACTTGAACAGAGTTTCTGAAGCTGTCTCCGAGAAGAAAAGGCCAGCCCGGTACATGAAGCATCTCACGTTCATGTATGGTCGGGGAAGGACTGCACCCCAAGGGGTGTGATGTAGGTAGCCCTCTCTAATGCAAGCATCAATGGCTGATTCCACGACTTGAACCATGACCTATAGGTCACACGAATACAATTTTATCGTTGCTCCAAGGCTACAACTTTACCGTTGCTACAAGAACATGTTAGATTTTTTTTTTTTAAATCTACATTATCAGGACAGTTTCCTAGGCTTTAATTGAAAGAATTAAAACATAGCCATCATTCAGAGGGGCTCTGTGTATTAATGCAGAGAGGAAGCAATTGAAAACTTACCTACAAAAATTCAATGCAACAGCTAGGAAAATCATGTACTGAAAGACCCTACTCATAAAAACCAAATACAGTAATTAATAGAGTAGAACTTCTATAAAACTTATGTAAAAGAAGTTTTACTTGCACTATCAGGTCACATAAACGAGATTTACAGGTAACCGTCCGTAAAAAGTAAGATCAGTAAAAGCAAGTTACATGCTACATGTCTACAACAAACAAGTTAAAGTACACTGATAGTGCAAAAAAATGTACATTATCAGTATATATAAGTTAAATCCTAATTAACAATATTAACAACTGAAGAGAGAAGCTTGAAAATAGAGCGCTAAATATCATAGGGCAGTGCCCAAAAGAGAAATCAAATCCATACACTGTTGGAATTACAGGATGTGGAATAGGGAAAAAATCAAACAGAAAAGAAAAGAAATATGAGGCTATAGATGTGGCTTATGGCAAGGCATTCCATCAGCTATTACAACAGAAATACAAAAATGAAGAAAAAATGAACTTCGAGCGTAATAAACAATAAACTAAGGTTCGCGCTATACATACTATTTTTGCATCTACCCTTATTAGCTCCCTTTCCCTTCATCTTCATTCAATATACGATTGCGGAAATCATTAACCATGAGAGGAAGCCCTTCTCGCAAGGGTACTTTTGGTTCCCAGTTTAACAGCTCCTTTGCTTTGCTGATATCTGGTTTCCTCTTGTGAGGATCATCTGCCGTGTTGGCTCTGAACTCAATATTTGCACTGGGATCAATCACTTCTTTAACCACCTGTTTCCAAGTTAATACAGTTTATGAGTGTATTGATAACATAACTTAGCACTTAAAACTAGATACATAACTTGGTTAAATATTAGACATTTCATGCTCTAAATAGTAAATTACTACAACTTGACTGTTAAGCGCTTATTATGTTTTGGTGTAAACTGGAACTTGTAAATGATGCTGAAATCTTGTTAGATCTCATTTCCTAATTTATAGCTCCAACATAGTGCTGATACTCAATAAAACTTACCTTTTCTAAGAAAAAAGAAGTAGAAAACTTGATTCTCATTAGACATTCCATCAACTATACTTTTATATTTGAAGATTAATGTATCCACTGATTTAGTTAATATATGATCTCTTCTCATACGGAAGGCATATCTTCGATAAGCACACATATTTAATACTAACGCATGAATGTATAAACTATAGCAAAAAAAAAAATATTTACATCGTGTAAAATTAATACTTCAGGACTTGGAACAATAACAGAGAGACAAGATTCAGTTTTTTGAGCAATAACAACGAAAATAAATATGAGAATAGATCAGATCCCAACTGTTTATGAAGGATGCGAGTGACACAGATATTCTTTTTGTAACTATGATTTCTCAATAAGCAACATTCACAGCGAGTTGACCATACAAACAGTCCCCAACATATCTGTAGACATGCACATATGCATAAATAAGCATGACTTACCTCAGCAAGCTCCAACATGGTGAATTCTCCCGGGTTTCCTAAGTTGAAAGGGCCAATATGCTCACCCTCCATGAGCGCCACCAATCCATCAACCTTTCATCAAAACAAAGTGCATTATGTTAAATATATCACAATTCAAGACAAAGAAGCCCTTCCTTATGAGTATCTAGACTCTTTATAAAAATCAATCAACTTTATACGTGTGAAGTTTTTCAATTAAAAATCAATCAATCAATGAGCTAAACCTTAGTCAAAGCTCATAAATTAGTAAGATCGGCTAATTGAATCTTCCGTACCTATGCGCTCTTAGGTCCACTTCATTCTAATACTAAATAATTTGTTTTTTTTTAAAAGAAAACACTATGGGTCTTCTAAAGCTGGAAATTCTCTAAATACATTTATCCTGTATGGACATACAAATCCCTAATCAGAATAAAAAAAATAAAAGAAACTTTTGAAAAATCTCGGAGCTAATGTAAGTATAAATGGAAACTAGTTGGAATCGCCATAGAAATCATTTTCTTCCATTGTACATTACTTAGCAGAGTCCACATTACTTAGAATAGATTGTAACCCTTTTGAGATAATTTTCTCTATGTAATTTAAGGTCTACCTGGTTCATCTTTTATTACCTCCAATCATCATATTATTGACGAGCATATGGAGGTATGCGTGATATAGCCAAACCATCACACATTCTTCGTTTCTTTTTAATTGTGGCATGCAAAAGACAATAAAGAACCACAACCGATTTAGACTATGCAGATCTCACAAAATCCACACTATGCCAGCTCTGTCAGACCAACGAACTTCAAAATACATAGTTAAACAAGTCCAGATGTTAATAGAAGTCAGTTATATATTTATCACAGAAAAAAAAAAGAGATAGAAGTCTAAACATATAAGGTTCCATTCACAGGATATTCCTTCTCGAAACAAACCCTTTACATTTAATAAGCATCGTGTTAAATCTGAAGCATGCATCTTAGTACATAGATAATATCAGCATAGCATCATGGCCTGCTTCCAGATAAATGCAATTTTTCAGTGACTAGATCATCTCCACAAAGACTAATCAAATGCAATGGTGTATTTACCGAAGAAACTTTTAATTTGGTAATTGTCAAACTTAGTTAGATGAACAGAAGACAATCCTCTTCTTTTTAACTTGCAAAGGTGTATGTGAATAGAGCATTCAATGGGACAACATAGCCGATATGCCATAGCTAATGACAACCCCTTTACAGAGGAATATTTTTAGATCAAAAACCTAAGTTTTGCAATATAGTAGGAAAAAACAAACAATGGGAACTTTTTGTGAAAAATTGAGCATCCAGTACAAATTCTTAAAGCAATTGATAAGGTCTAAAATCTTTATAAAAACATGTCCTTACACTCCAAATGTGGGACATTATATATCTCCAATAACTTCCAAGCATTTAGTGGCTCAATTTGGTATCTTTAAATTAAGATAATCGACGATTCCAACTATAAAGAATTCATTCCATGATGCTAAACAGAATATAATCACAAGCAATGGTGCCCTGCCCATTGTGATATTCTAGGAAAGTTTAAAATAAGTTAAACAGTTGAATAAGTAGCATGGCAGTAAATAGAAGTTACTAGTACGTACTAAGGAGCTAAGAATCCCTCAGTGGCATCAATATACTCCCTACTTGGCATTTTAGTTGACCTGCTTTTCATTTTAGTCATGACCTTTTCCCTGAATGGGGGAATTCACAATCCTCAAAAATTGAGAATTAACATAAAATAATCTTATATTGTTTTGAATAGGATGCATCATCTTTGAACTCATTCCATATCTTCAACATTACCCTAACATGTCTAAAACCAATATCATAATTCATAAGCAGTTCAAAGTTTTCTTTTTCTTAATATTTATAAAAGTTAAACTAGGTAGTCAATTTGGGATAGAGACACCATACATCTTTTAAAATCTAGTAAAACATTTTGTCTATTTAATGAACTTCAAAATTTTGAACATGGAAACTCCAAAATTAACTTCTTGCTCAATAAGAGAATTTCACTAGTAATATCGTGTAGCAAATTTAACAGAAAAACAGATATTTATAGTAGAAAAAGAAATAGGTTGCATTTAAGAGTCAGAACGTCGAATGTTGTTCATAACATGATTGTAACTTTTGTAGTTCTTTTATCATCTATATGGTGGAAAGCTTTTCCTACAAACTTCGGAACACAAGCAACATATATATTCGTCACCGAGAACTCAAGTCAAGATTCACTACCATCCCTACCACCCGTGACCAAATTCACTTGAAGCAACTAACACCTTATGCTTTAGCCACCCTTGGCCACCTTCAACCAATACCATATACTGCAACTATCTACTGCCATCTAATGTCCTTAAAAACATAAGTAAATATAAAGATAACATGCTAAGGCAGAAACAAGGAATGAGGAAGAGAACTGATTAAGATGCAGTACCAGATCAGAGACATATTGAAAGCTTCGTGTTTGCTTTCCATCACCATATACTGTCATTGGTTGGTTGCGGATGGCCTGCAAACATGGTTTTAGAATAATAAGTAATACAAAAGGACTTTAAAAGGCAAGCTCAGGTTAAACTAATGATATTATTAGCTGAGAGAACAAACCTGGGCAACAAAGTTGCTGACAACACGTCCATCATCTAGACACATACGAGGTCCATAGGTATTGAAAATCCGAGCAATACGCACCTGTATGCAAAGATTCTAAGCTGTAAAATTCTACGCCATCCCTGCTGTACATGTAAAACATGCACGTATCCTGTGGTACCACCTACCACTTACCACTTGAATTCATTTAGCTTTTGCAAGTGGAAAGAGGGAGAACACAATACAGAACTTAACTTCAGAATGAATCTTATTTGGGTAAAAAATGACTTTCTATATTGTTGCCCATTTTTTTTGATAAAGTTCTACATTGTTGCCCATTTTTTTTGATAAAGTTCTACATTGTTGCCCATATTCCATGCTCTCTCATCATAATATGCTGGAGTTTGTTCAAGAACTAGCAAGAAAATAGGTTTCAAGTTGAATTTCCAAACTTTTCTTGAGAAACACTAAACTCTAGAAAATAACAAATAATTTTGATGGATAGGCACCTTGATTTTATATTATAATTACTCCAGCAAGCTATATAACATGTTAACATACAGTTCTGAATTGCATGTAGGCAGCTTCCTAGTGTTCAAGGAAGAAAAGAGTCCAAAGAACAAGTCACTTTACCTATACATATTACTGCCCTCCAAATTGATCTTTGCATTTTGAGATGTAACATTCATTCTGAAAATAGCAACTTTAGACCTTAATTTATCCTTTGTCTCTTGCCATTATCTTCTTTTTTTTCAAGAATGTTTCTGCTCCACTTTAAGCAGACAATTAAATAAATCCTATTCTCCATGTTTTAAGTTCAGACTTCTTTTTTTTTTTTTTGATTGTTTATGTTTTAAGTTCAGACTTCTCGGGCAGAATAAAAGGGTCTTCGAAATTCTCCATTGTAGTGTCCATAACTAGCTGTTTTTATGCTTTTAGGGCATAGAAGCCTAACAAATAGAGGCCAAGTGGAGATCGATAAACACACAATCTACTACTCTAGAGTCTAGATCACCAAAAGTTTCACCCTATTCAAGGCATCTGTCATCACAAGAAGATGATTCGAAAATTCGATAGAGTTTTCCGGTGGCACAAAAAGCACCCCACTGATCTTTCCAGGTCAAAGACGAAAAGTAAGGGATAGTGCATTTTACTCAGTACTTCAGGCAAAACATGCTGCATTTAGTTTCTAAAGAACCCAACTAGGTAGATAATTTGCATAGAATCTTAAAAACTTTAGAATTAGAAGACTGTTAAATTGCACTATAAGCATTCAGCAGATCACATACCCCCTCCATCCCAATTTATGTCAAGGCATTTGACTGAAGGAAGACTTTAAAACAAACAATAGAAATTTGTGTGGCTAGAAATCATCTCATTAAGTGTAGAAAGGGAATTTTTTAGATGAGTTGGTACTAAATATAGAAAGTTGTTATTCTTTTTGGCACTGACGAAAAAGGAAAGAGTGGCACATAAATTGGGACAGGGGGAGTACTATTTTTATCTGTAAAAAAGCAAATCCCCATTACCTCAACACCTGCACCGCGATGGTAATCCATAGTCAAGGTTTCAGCAGTCCGCTTTCCCTCGTCATAGCAGCTCCTAACACCTTGATGATTCAAGACGCTCAAACATCATTAAAACCAGCTGAAGAGATAACTTTCGTTATACAAGAGATTTGTTAGGTTATACAGACCTATTGGATTCACATGACCCCAATATGTTTCCTTTTGAGGATGCTCAAGCGGGTCACCATAGACCTCACTTGTACTGGTAAGCAAGAACCTCGCACCAATCCTCTTCGCAAGGCCCAACATGTTAAGCGTGCCCATCACATTTGTCTTGTAATCACAGTTAAGGATCTCAAACGCATCCAAATTCAATAAACTAATGAAAGAACTCACATTTCCATAACATTTTACTAATTATAATATTAGCACAAACACACACAAACCAAAGAAGTATTATACATAAAGCTAATTTTAAACAATAAGCCAAGTAATGATCTAGAATTTTTATAACAGTTGGGGGGAAGCCCGTTACACTAAGCTCCCACTCAGGTACGGAGCTAGAAAGCGAGATACAGGTTCGACCAAACCCAATCGCTTTAGTCCAAACCCTATACGTGTATTAAAATTTCAGTAAATATGTAAAAAAATAAATTCAGAACCCAGTTACTAACAAGTGATGCCGCTATCCTGCAATTTAGAACTCATAAAGTTCAAATCCTAGCTCTGTTTCTGCTCCCACTATGAGGAGGGTATGGGGAAGGGGCGGACCACATTGAGTCTATTCTATGCAGCCTTACCTTGCATTTATGCAAGAGGCTGTTTGCACAGCTTGAACCCGTGATCTCCTGCTCACACAACCGGCAACTCGGGCGCCACCTTCCAAACTGATATAACAGTTCTGACAGGTATTTTACAAATTCAATAAACAAATCAAAGAACACTCATTTCAATAACATTCAACTAATTATCATGCAGACACACACATACACAAAACCAAAAGAGGTGTTTCTACGATGAATCTGAAAACTAAGCCAAAAAATTATCTTTAAAAAAAGGATATAATAGTTTTGACAGGATTATACTTGTAGTGAACAGGAGAAGCAGGGCAAGCCAAGTGATAAATCTGATCCACTTCCAACAAAATAGGCTCAACAACATCATGCCTAATAAGCTCAAATCTTGGATTCCCAAAATGATGCATCACATTTTCTTTCCTCCCAGTAAAAAAATTATCAATAACAATAACATCATCACCTCTCTTAATTAACTTATCCACTAAATGACTCCCAACAAAACCAGCCCCACCAGTTACAACAATCCTCATCCTTTTCCTCCCAACCCCAACTGGTACCCTCCCTTTAAAAATTGGTACATTATTATATGATGAAAATGTTGATAAAGATTCATGATTTAAGGCATTATATGATCTGGGAATTGAAGAATGTGGTTCAGAAGATGTGCTTAAGAGAGAAAGACTAGGTTGAAATATAAAGAAAGTGGAACCAATGAGAATGCCAATAAGAATGAATAAAAGTCTTTGTTCTTTGAGGAGATAGTTAATGGATCTGGGAAGAGATCTTGTTGGATGTTTGAGGGTCTTTGGTGAGTATGGTAAGCTTATTTGAGAATTGGGTATTTCTTCATCTCTTCTGCTTGACTGTTTATGCAATTTCATAGCTTTTTTTTTGGAACTGATAAAAGGGAATCTGAGATTTGTAGCTCAAGTGTATTTGTGTGTGTGTGATTTGGGGAGTTTTAAGGTAAAAGAATTGTTTGATTAATAATGTAAAGAAGATGAAAATGATATTGCAGCGAAGCAACTAACTACCTGGTGTTTGTAGGATTTGATTTCAGTGATCATTCGAGAGAGAGCGAGAGGGGGGGGGGGTTAAATGGGCTGGGCTTCTACTCGGGCACAAATCCTTGGGTAGATGAGCTGTTAGAAATAGCGATGTGATAGCCACTTTTTAATATGGTATTTATTTTTTTTTATTATTTTTAATGCTGAGCAAAAATAGTCGCTACTCTATTAAAATTAATATGAAAAGATGTTTTTACCCTTTTTTCATGAGTAACATTTACAATGCACACATGAAATTAAGGACGTCGTGTCCTTAACATTTTCACTGCACATATGAAGTTAAGGACATGATGTCCTAAAGTTTAACAACGGAAGGTGCAAATACAGGACACTTTGTCCTTAATATTTACACAGTATTCATGAAGTTAAGGACATCATGCCTTTAATATTTACACAACACTCATAAAGTAAAGGACACTAAGTCTTTCACATTTACACTGCACACATGAAGTTAAGGATACCGTGTCCTTAATATTTACACTGCACATATGAAGTTAAGGACATGAGGTCCTAAAGTTTAACAACATAAGGTGCAAATACAAGTTAAGGATATTATGTCTTTAACATTTACACCGTACACATGAAGTTAAGGACGTCATGTCCTTAACATTTACACTGCACATATGAAGTGTCCTAAAGTTTAACAATGGAATGTGCAAATACAGGGCACTTTGCCCTTAATATTTACGGATAATTTCAGAGACCTCCCTCCAGGTTTTGCCCTATCACACTGACCTCCCTTGTGATTTATAATATTACGCCTAACTCCCTTATTTTATTTTTCTTGTAACCATTCTTTAAACTTATTTAAAATAAATATAAATAAAATACAATCTGACAGTTTTGCCCTTTTTAATGTTAATTTCTTTCAATTAGAGAAATTACTTTGAATTTAATTACTTGAGTGTTAGAGAAAGTTTGATTTTTCTTGTCATCAAAATGGTCCTTGAAAATAATATAAGAACTAATGAAACCGACGTAGCTGCTATTTTGTTTGGATATGTTTGGAATATTTTTGAAAAATAAAATAAATAAAATGAGAAGAGACTAATGTCGAATATTAATAATGTAGCTTCGTTAAGTGTTGTCACCAACTCTGGCCTTTTGTCATGAACATATTATATATTTGCAAGTCAAGCTACTGGATACTGTGACTACCTCATTCCTTATACATTTTACAAATTGGATAACCTTCTTCGGTAATAACAATAAAATATATTATAATAGTTTTGTTACATAGAATAAATTAAAAGGTTAACAATTATAGTCTATTTGTAGTTTAAAATATCATCTCGTTACTAAAAGAAAATCTACATGTAGGGGTGTATATAGGTTAGGTTGGTTCGTATTTTTCAATATTAAAAAGGACAAATCTGTCAAATTATATTTTATTTATATTTATTTTAAATGAGTTTAAGAATGGTTACAAGAAAATCAAAATAAGGGAGTTAAGCGTAATATTGTAAACTACAAGGGAGGTCAGCGTGATAGGGCGAAACCTGGAGGGGGGTCTCTGAAATTATCCGTAATATTTATACAGCATTCATGAAGTTAAGAACATCATGTCTTTAATATTTACACAACACTCATATCTAGCACAAGGGTATTTTCGTCCGGGGGTAAAAAATTATTAAGCATTGGCTAAAGAGTAAATATATTTTAAATAGCGGCTAAAGAGTAAAAACATCTCTAATTAGTGGCTAACTGTTCACTTCCCCGATGAGCTGCTGCTTCTTTAGGGTGATTTACATAAATATGACACTTCAATGCCACTCTTAATTTTTTAATGAAGAACTAATCAAATAGTTGCTCATCCAACTTAAACTAAAAATAACCGGTGAAAGTATAATATATGCATAATTTAAATATTATATGAGTGTAGTTGTGTATAATCAATGTACAATCTATGTATATGGCTAGACAAAGTAAATAATAAATATGGACGGCTATTCGTGTAAAGATTCTTTTTTGATCTTACTTGCTCTATGGGCAGAACTTTAAGTTTAACAAGTGTCGCCCCTCGCTTGTCACATACACAACACTTTTGACATTTGACCTAAAAGATTTGCTCATGGGGCAAGTGAGGGTAAAAAAATAAATACCATCAATTTTCAAGGTCACGGGGTATAATTCCCGGCCTCTTTATCCATTTATGCAACATTTAAGTTTTAGCAATAATCCCCCGCTAATAATAATTAACTTAAATAGTCGCTTACCTAACTGTTTAAACTATATATATATATATATATATATATATATATATATATATATATATATATGTAAACACTGAATCAGGTCGGCTATTTGTGTAAAATTTCCTTAATCAAACTCAATTGTTCTACTAGCCACAAGGTGATAAATCCCAAGGAATTTTCTTCACCAGAGGTTGAGTTAACTTTTGGAAAGTACTCTTCTCAGCAGTATTTAAAAAATAATATATATATATATATATATATATATATATATATATATAGTATTTCATCAGATGTATATATATATATATATAGTATTTCATCAGATGTTTATAGTTTTTTTGCCAAATTGTTGAAAAATTAGGAGTGATTATTTTTTTTCAGAAAAGGTACTTGATTTAGAATAAGGTGTTTAGTCAAGTTTTTCCCAACTAGAAAAAAACAAGCGAATCGACATTAACAACCAAATACCTTTGATTGTATTTTAAGTTAGCTACTAATTTATGAACAGAAGGAAGTGGAAACCATCAAAACCTCCTTGCTTATTTTTAAAGATAAAACAATAAACAAAAACTCATGTGAAAAAGGCCTAGCTTCATGTTACGCTTCGAGGTTTAATAATGATTTTTTTTTCATCTTCGAGGTTTAATAATGATTATAGTCATTTGTTTTCAGCCTTTAACTATAGGAAAAGATTTAAGCTTCAATTTATTGCTGGATTATTTAATGGGCAAAGGGCCAAATATACTCTTATACTTTCGAAAATGGTCTAAGAATACCCCTCGTTATATTATTGGGTTATCTATACCCATGCAGTCATACTTTGGGTTCAAATATACCCATCATTTAAACGGAGGTGCACGTGTCATCGTCATGTTGGCCAATTCTAAATATCTCCTAATTAATTAAAAAGACTCATTACGCATACCCGAAAAAATATTTTCTAAAGCAATTTTTTTTTGTAAAAACTGAATTTTGTTTTACTAAAAACTGAAAAAAGCGAAAATATATATTTTTTTCCAGTTTTTACAAAAAAACTGAAAAATATTTTCTAAAACAATATTTTTGTAAAAACTGAAAAAAAAAAAAAACTGAAAAGCAATTTTCTAAAGCAATATTTTTTGTAAAAACTGAAAAAAACTAAATATTTTTTTACTAAAAACTGAAAAAATCGAAAATAGTTTTTTCCACTTTTTAGAAAAATATTGCTTTGAAAAAAATTAAAAAATAATTTCTAAAGCAATTTTTTTGTAAAAACAAAAAAAACTAAAAAGTAATTTTCTAAAGCAATGTTTTTGTAAAAACTGAAAAACACAAATATTTTCTTTTTTTCCAGTTTTTAGGTAAAAACATTTCATTTTTTTCCAGTTTTTAACTGCTTTAGAAAATTACTTTTCAGTTTCTTTTTCAGTTTTTATAAAAACATTGTTTTATAAAATATTTTTCAATTTTTTTTAAAGCAGTTTTTTTGTAAAAACTGGAAAAAAAATATTTATGTTTTTTCAGTTTTTAGTAAAAAAAAATTCAGTTTTTTTCAGTTCTTATAAAAAATAATTGTTTTAGAAAATTGCTTTTCCGGTATGGGTAATGAGTCTTTTTAATTAATTAGGAGATATTTAGAATTGACCAACAAGATGATGACATGTGTCCCTCCGTTTAAATGTGTGGTATATTTGAATCCTAAGTATGACTGAAGGGGTATAGATAATCCAATAGTATAACGAAGGGTATTTTTAGACCATTTTCAAAAGTACAGATGTATATTTGGACCTTCGCGGTTATTTAATTTAGTCCCTAGATTGAGTATTATTTACCAATACTAAAAGGAAGATAAAAAGTGGTAAATAAAAATCGACCACAGTGGGAGTCGAACCCACGACCTTCTGATCCGAAGTCAGACGCGCTAATCCACTGCGCTATGCGGTCTGCTGAGTATTGCCTATCTTTTATTATTTTGTTATATTCGTAATTTAATTAATCGTATTCTAAACATTTAATGGCAAATAAATTTTCCAAAGAGGATACAGCCGAAAGGGTAATTGAAAAAATAAATTAAAAGAAAAGAATTGTCATTAATAGAGGTGGAGCCAAGATTTTAACCTTATAAGTTGTTAATTTTAGAACGACGACTTCAAGTGCTAATGATTGAGTTCTAAATTTAATATTTATACATATTTAATAAACTCTTAACATAAAATATATCATTTAAGCAAAAGTTACTGTGTTCGACGAAACCCGTAGCTCAGCTTCAGCCTCCGCCACGGTTGCCAAACTATCTAAAGCTGATCATTATTGTTTACAATTCCAACGTTAATTTTCCATGATAAATATGCTTGTAAGATTTACTAGTCTCCTAGTAGTCATATTATCACGAGCATGCAATGTTAAGATCCTATTGTACCATACAACATTGTTTTTGTTATATACAACATTTTAGGTCACGGGTTCAAACCGTGAAAGCAGCCATTAATATTTATATTAGGATATGTTATCTACATTACACCCCTTGGGGTCCTGGACTTTGCATAAACGCGGGATGCATTGTGCACCGGGCTACCCTTTTTAAGTACATAATTTATGTTTTTAATCAAAGAATTAAAAAAAAAGAAAAAAGAAGTTCAATGTTTGTAAAAGATTATTGATGAGATCTCTGTTTATAAACCTCCTATTCTACGATAAAGATGTTTTAGTGGTCTCGCCTCTTGATTAGGACAACTAAACAGACATATTATGCTTACCAATATTTGCATCATTTGTCAATGCCAATAATGTACAATAATTCACTTTCCATTTGTGCTAATTTTCGAGTTGAGTTAAACTCAAAATCCAAACTTTTACACATGATATTAGAAACAGACTCATTCCTATGCTTAATTTTGCCTAATATGTTGTTTCCTTACATTCATTGAACAATCGTTATTTATGAGTTAATAGTTAAATATTGTTGGAGTTGAATTGGACCCAAAATTGATTTATTGTTTTTCACATTTAAATTGGAGAACGAACTCTAATGAGAAAGGACAGAAAGACAAAAAGAAAAGTATAATTTCATCTTCAAGAGAATCGTAGAAGTAGCACGTTCTGGAAATCTATGTTTCTAACCACAGAAAGAAAATGATACATTGCATGTACGTTGATGCTTGAACAAAATGTAACCAGTAATTAATTCAACAATGGTCCAATGGTTTTAAGTTTTAACTTGTCATTTTCTATCGCCGTGGTTTATATTTCGTAATTCGTTGATTACTTAGTAGTTTTTTCTCGCTACAGGTCAACCTGGCATGTCATAACTTTCGACAAAAAATATAGATTTATATATAAATGCCTACTAAAATTTCAACAAGTATTAGATTTGAACACATAATTTTAATAGTACATTGTGTTCAATATCAAAAATCATAAAAGCTAAACATTTTAAATTTAAATCTTGGATCCGCTTTTGTCCAAATTAAAGAAAGATTACATTTAGAAATACTACGATCACCCCTTTGAACATTAATCAGACAGAGGTCCATCGGTACTTGCTTCTTTTCAAGAGTTTTGAAAATCTAGCTAATTAGTTGAATAATTTCGAAGGTAGTGATTCAATAGATAGTCACTTTCTTTCCCATTCAAAGGTTCCCTATATATTTGGCTAAGGAAAACAAACACAAAATGTGCTTCAACAAAGATGAAATGGTACAAAAACATGTATGCAATCTCAGAGTTTCTTTGGGGGGTGGGGGGGGGGGTGGGGGAATATGGCATACGTGAAATAATTAAAAAGGAAAATTAAAAATAATTTTAATATCTCACAATTTAATTGCTTAGCAAAAAAAGATAAATAGTACCCTCACCTAGTGTTTACACTCAACAGTATCAATTTATCATGTTAAATGATTTAATAAGGTAAAAATATATGTTAATTAAACTTGGTTAAGTAAAAGAAATCTAGGACAAAATACATATCATGTAACTATTAGTTTGTATTATAAATTGTCGGATAAGGATAAATTTTTACCGTGAAACGGTGAAAAGAACATATGGATTTGCAAGAAGTGTTGCTTTGGACTCTATTATTATTTTCAAATCACAAAACTTCAAGTTCATACCAAATATTCCACGTAGCGGGGCATTTGGACATCATTCACAATTTCAAAAAGTATAAGATACTAATTAATTGGCTTGAATTATTATTTACGGAATTGAGACTAATTTATTTTTTTCATATTGAGACTAATATTTCACTAAACGAAAATAATGCATGTCAATTTGTAAGATTCATAATCTACACTTGTCAAATTTTGGAGTATCTTTTGACCTTCTCCACCGATAAAATTTGGTTGTGTGGCTAGGAAACAATTACTCTTATTTAAAATGTTCAAAACTTTGTTTCTCAATTTTTCAAAGATATGGTTTGGTCGGCTAGTCGGCTACTACAAGTAGCCAAAATTTCAGATTAGACGATACTAGTAGTGTATAAAAGTTAAACTCGTGTCATATTTATGCTTTCCAATTCCATCAATATTTTGTCAATATTTCATGACGTACAATATCTTTCAGCTGATTTACATGTCAAGATATAGATACGTAAATGTTGGAAGTTAACGTAATTATCAGTAATTGATTCAATAACGGTCCAACTATTTTAAGTTTTAACCATTCATTTTACAAGGGTCCTTTTCTACTAACTAATAATTGCAAGGTGAAGTTGTAAATACTATACTGCAACTATTACTAGAAATTAAATTAGACATTTTATGCGGACTTTAATAGCTGCAAATGTCACCATTGAAAATGTCATTTATAATAGTGAACTCAATCATTTTATGATATTCCTTTCATGACCGTCACGACTCACTTATAGAAGCAGACCTAGGATTTCAAGTTTATGGGTTCAAAATTTTAATCTCCAGTTACTGAATTCTAAAATAATAATTTATACATATTCAATAAATTTTTAAGACAAATATATAGTTCGAACCAAAATAAAAGAATTCGACCGAACCCACTCTCGACAGTCTAGCTCCGCCCCATATCACCTAAATGCAACATTTTTTTGTTAGTATCGTTATCACAAAAGCCGCCATTCATTTGAAGTATTCTCACGTAGGGGGAGCAATTGGACAGAATCTAGGAATTAATTAAAAAGCATAAGGTACAAAACAGCTTGGATTATTATGTACGGATTTGTGACTTGTAACATTTCATTGTAGGAAAATAATCCATATGTCAAAGGTTAAAGTCTTAATATTACACTTTTGTAAAATCTTGGAGGATATTTTGACCTACTGTTAGTCAATTACACATTCGATTTTCTCACCCCCTAAATAATATATAATAATGAAAAGATTTTTCTTAATTAAGTTGAGACTTGCGCACTTAGAGAATTTGACATTTATACTTAACGTTACATCTCAATCAATGACCCTTGGCATTAAATCAGGGCATGATCCTAGGACCTTTTTCCCTGGGCATAGCTATAAATAGTGAGCTTAGTTACCATTGTAAAGGAGACGAATTTTCTAGCAAGAACATATACTGTATTCTGTACAAAGCTTTGTACAATTTCACTTTCTTGCTTTTAGATCTCATCATTGCTGTGTTCGGGAACCGTATTCACGTAATCGTCGTCTTTGCTATTTCATATACTTTTTAAGGCTAAATATTGTGTATTTTTTTAATTATTATATTATTTTAGAATCAAATTAGTTCACTTCTGTAGAAATCATATATAAATTCAATTGTACCGTAGCGCATAATATTTTATGTCCCAAACGAAAAGAAACCTTAGTATACTTTAAAAGTCAACGAAAAAAAGGTTACATGTGAATAAGTGTTACGGTTTTATATTGATGTATTATGTCCATAATCCACTTTTAGAGAACCAAAGAGAAATAGATGAGTTTACATAGGTACCCCTTTAGTCCATTTTTGGGTGCTTAACCAAGCTGTTTTACAAATTCAGGGGCGGAGCCCGAGTAGGGTGTACGAGTTCGGTCAAATTCAGTAATTTTGGTACTAACTATGTATTTGTTTTAAGAAATTTATTGAATATATAAAAAATATTAATTTAGAACACAGTAACATAAAAATATTAAATTTTTAAATATATAAACTTTAAATTCCGACTTCGTCTCTAAATTCGTTTCATCTTTTATGGCTCTCCCAGTTAATGTGATTTTTTTAATTTTCATTGGTACTATGAGTTAATCATGACCTGATGTTTAATGTTTTAATAAGCTGTTGAACCCAAATTTTCTAAGATCTGATATTTCCTCAAATGCATATGTTCACATTATCCTTATCTGTGAGCTGGCTAGGAGTTAAGATTAAAGGGTTGATCCGCGTATTCAGAATGTTCAAAGATATATTGTCCACTTGCTCTTTTTGTTTATTTATAAGGTTAAAATTAGCACATTATCCTTATCTCTTTGTTATGCTATATATAAACAACACTAAGAACATAAGTCAGCCAACTTTTCTAGAATGGAGATACACAACAACACGGTTTCAAAGACAATGAAAAGAAAAAAAAAGGTGCCGAATAAAGTAATAAAAACTTTTCCTCTTAAGAAAATATTTCTATGAACATAGAGAACAGAACAATAAGATTATTTAAAAAGATGTAATGTGAATGGATTACGATTTAAATTGTTTCCTGAAATAAAAATATAATGTCAATTAGATGCATAGCATCTTTTTCTTAATAAAGATGCGGAGCTAGCTCTTCATAATTAAATTTACACCTTACTAAAGGAAATTGATCAAGAGAATTCTATTATATTCATTTTAGTTAAATATAATTATTTTCTTTTAGGCAAGATATTTCTTTTAGGGGAATAACGAAAGTGTTAGTAAAATGTATTTGCAAAATAATTCTCGAGAAGGAAAAATAATATAAAACCAAAAAATGTAGAAGAACATAAATTAATCCGAGTCCATTGAATTCACAGTATTTTTTTAAGGAACTTAATCCTCTCCTAGTACCCGAGGTTTACGATTATTTTCTCCCAGAATAGAACGGATTACCCTCATTGGTGTAGCGGTACTTCAAACCACAGTGACCAAAGAACTCAAAGAACAGTAGCAAATCACACTTAATGCTTTCTTTTCTGTTAAAACAATGCAGAAGGAAGATGAGAAATCAAAATTTTTTGTAAGGAAAATCTGAGGGAGAGTTCATGTATTTATAGCCAAAACGTTTGGTAATACTGAAGAGTTGCAACTCTTCGTCGTCGTCACTCGCTCGACCCGGCTTCGGCTTCGAATTTGGTTAAATGATCTGATTGATTGATTAATTTTTTGGACCAAATTTATTTGTTAATATTAACGCAATATTATTTAATCCAAATTAGACCATTTCTGTAACGATAATTTAATTTTTTTCTCTGTTTTAATTTTTCCGTTATAATTTGAATTTGGCGGTTTGCGTTACGTGAGCTTGTGACCTAAGTGGGGCAGTAAATTGTTGGGACAGCCGTGGTGCAACCCTTGATTGTTAAAGGTGGGACTTTGGACCACGAGGAATTGGCTCGAGGTTTGTGGTGTTGTTCTTTGGGAGTTGTGTGATCGGTCTCTCCTCTGGTGAGTTTGACCTGTTGAAGGAGCCAGATGCTGCGTGTGCTTTAAGTAGCAACCACCACCTCTTGGGGCTGTAAAGCCGGCTTTACAGAGCAGCGCTCCTCGATCACGGACAAAGACCACCAGTTCTGCAGCCAGTCCAAGCCAACCACTAAGATGTCGGGTAGTCATTGGTTGGACCGTCACTTTTTATTGTTAGTAATTTGTATTCGAAACTAGAAAATTGGAGAAGTAATGAAATGTTAGTTCAATAAACAAATCGTAAAATAATTTTGTGCCCATAAGTTGCTTGTATATTCTTAAGGAATTTAATGACCTCAATGTTGCCCAAGGTTATGGATTACTTCCTCCCAGGATAGAACGGAAAACTACTCTGTAATATTGGCAATCGAAATTACAGAACTTCAGCGAACTCAACAAATGGAGCAAATCACATCTGACACTTTATTTATTTAGAAAAACAATGCAGCAATGTAGAAAAGATAGGAAAAGTTTTTAGATTTTTCATCTTTTAAAAAAAAGGCCAAACCTCTAAATTTATAGACAAAGAAAGGGTGAGATAAAGAGGTTCAACCTAAGAGGTGCCTCTTCCATTTTTCATTCACACCCTTTAGAAAGAAAGTCCAACAATCCCCCACATGAATGGGAAATGGAAATATGTTTAAGACATGCAAAAACTTCGGACTGTGCTCTCCTCATCCTTGATGAATGCATGCTTGACCTCGGACTGTGCTCTCCTCTTCTGTTTAACCGGATAGAAATTCGGGTCCAAGCTCAGCTTATGAGCGTTTACTTCCGGGGGGTCCCTGTTATGTCAAGATGGGACCAAGCCAAACAGTCTATGTTAGCTTTAAAAAATTCAATGAGTTTTTTCCTGAGCTCGAGAGTTAACCCTATGCCCAGGTATACCTTTCTATCTGGTAGGTGTTCGATCAATATGATGTGCTCCAACTCCTCGACCGTCGATTTAGTGGCGTCGGTATAATCAGGAGGTATGAACGATCTCAGAACTCCGTAATCATCCCCTTCGTCTGCTCCTCGCACCTCTGGTTTGGTCGGGACCGACATCAGTGATTGCTATTTAATTTATTCCTTTCTGATCGGCTTCGTGTTCTTGATGTCGAAACCGCGGGCACCAGGATTACCTCATCGACTGCAGATATTTCCTTTGCGGCTGACTGTTCTCCGTAAACCGTCTTGACTCCTTCCGACGCAGGGAACTTCAGTGCCTGGTGTAAGGTTGACGGTACCCCCCTCATATTATGAACCCATGGCCTTCCAAATACGGCGTTGTACCTCATATCCCTTTCGATTACATAGAAATTTGTCTCTTGGATTGTCCCGGCAGTGTTCACTAGCAGGGTTATCTCCCTTTTAGTAGTTTTGCAAGCCATGTTAAATCCGTTCAACACCCGGACCACCGGCACTATTTGGTCTTGTAACCCCAACTGCTCTACGACCCTTGATCTGATGATGTTGGCCGAGCTACCTGGATCAATCAATACACGTTTAAATCGAGGTTTACTGATAAGTACGGATATTACCAGCGCATCATTGTGTGGTTGCATGATGCCCTTGGCATCCTCGTCATTGAACGAGATAGTTCCCTCCAGGGCATAATCTCGGGTACATTTTTTCCTTGTGATAGATACTTTATTGCGTTTTATCATCGGTCCTTGAGAGATATCGCCCCCTCCAATGATCATGTTGATGACGTGTTGAGGCTCCTCTTCTTCAGCCTGTTTGTCGGCGTCCCTGAAGTGATTTTTGGCTCGATCTCTCAGAAATTCTCGGAGGTTCCCGTTATTGAACAACCGGCCAACTTCTTCTCTCAATTGTCTGCAATCCTTGGTCTTGTGGCCATGAGAGTCATGATACTTACACATCAAGTTAGGATCTCTTTAGGTAGGGTCAGACTGCAACGGTCGGGGCCACTTGGTTTTCTTGATATGCCTGATGGCTGATACGGTGCTGGCCACATCAACATTGAAGTTGTATTATGATAATCTTGGTGCTTCTCTACCCCCGAGCGGCCTGTCGAAACTATTTTTGCTCATCAAACCTCGGCTACTAGGCCCTCGATCGCCTCTCTTTTTGTTCCTTGTGGGCTGGCGCCCAGACCTATTTCCCCTTTGGTCTGCATTGTATGGTTGGTATCTATTCCGGACCTGTTTTGGCTCATGATTGACGTCTCTCTTAGACCGGTCGTCGGCCTAATGGGGTAAACAGATCCATAAGGGGCTCCGAGTTAATTGTCCTCGACTCTAATCATCGACTGGTACCTATTGTGGACGTCGGCCCAAGTTATCGCCGGGTATTCTACCAAGTTTTGTTTTAGCTGATGTGAAGCCAAGGAGCTTCGGGGGTTAAGTTTTTGGGTAAACACCTGAACGGCCCAATCATTCGCGATCGGGGGCAGGTCCATCCGTTCCATCTGAAACCTCGATACGAATTCCCTAAGCATATTGTTGTCTCTTTGTTTAACCTTGAATAGGTCCGACTTTCTGCTCTCGAACTTGATGGTCCCGACATGGGCCTTCATGAAAGCATCTGCAAGCATAGCAAATAAGTCAATGTAATTTGAGGGTAAGTTGTGGTACCATATCATTGCTCTTTTGGACAAAGTTTTCCCGAACTTCTTTAGTAACACCGACTCGATTTCATCATCTTCTAAGTCGTTTTCTTTGATTGCGTATGTATAGGAGGTCACATGCTCATTCGGTTACGTTGTTCCGTTATATTTTGGAATGCTGGGCATACGAAACCTCTTAGGGATCGATTTTGGTGCCGCGCTCGGAGGAAAAGGCTTCTGGACTCAGCTTCACCCGGTCTCTCGGTGATCTGCTCATTTCTTCGGATGTTATCCCGGGACGGTTCAGGCTCAACTCAGCTGGGGGCATGACTTTGATTTTGTAGCTGCGCTATCGCCGCATGTTGAGCCTATAACATTTTGAAGATTAACCGTAGGCTAACCCCATCGCCTTCGCCTTCGGGCGCTTCTCGAGCCGTTGGCCGGGTCCTCCGTGAACGTTGTTCTCGGGATCGGTTGGCAGGTTGACGTCGATGGCCACCTGTGAGTTAGCATCGACTGGGTCAGCAACTGGGATCCCGTTGGGATCAGCAGGAGACACGTCATTTCTAGGTACCAGATTATTTTTTTTCACCATGATGGCCAGACTCAGCGTCAACGTTCAAGTGGGCAGACTGAGAATTTGACATTTTTAAACTGATCTGAAATTAAGACTTTAAAGAACAAGCGTAAAATATAGTGTGTTATGGAGATTTGTATCAAATCACCACTATTATACTTAGCCCCACGGTGGGTGCCAAACTGTTTACCCTAAAATCGGATAATAATTAAATTTGTACGCGATTTTAAGGATATGTGGATTGATTCAACACAAATAATCAAGAATGCTAGATAAACGAGTTAATGATAAAATGAATAATCAAACCAATTATGATGTTACGACCGTGCTCGTATTTAGGCTGGACAGTAGTTTTGCCCTCGATTGGACCCTCGGTTCGAAGTCAGTTATGTATGAAGAACAATAATAAAATAAGAACTTTGCAATAGCTAGAAAGCAAAAAAAATAAATTTGTATTGCCTTGCTTTGCGTGTTACAATGTGTGTTATCAAAGAAAAAACTTCTCCTTTATATAGTAGGAGAGTTTCACCCATAATACAAGCTAAAAAAGGTACAAATCTTCCTCTCTCGTCAATTACTGATCCGTAACTGCCATCGAGCGAGATCCGTGCTGTGATATCCGGTTAGTTCCGGATATTATGGCCCTCTATCTGTTGTCTAGCACCGTTCATTGCGCTTCCCGAACTCTCAGATCTCGTCCCAAGTCCGGGGTGCATCGTTTTATCAGGTTCGATGGCGAGCACTCCGTTCGGGCCTCGATACAAAGAGTTTCCAGCTTCGATTTCGATCTCGTATATTCATACTCTTACTTCGTTTGAACCGCCGAGAAATCGGAGTGTGCGTTAACTCCGATTTTACCCGTATATACTTATATTTAAAAATATAATGGCAAAGAGAAACAAATAGAAATGAGAATATACTCGTAGAGAGAAAGTTGGTAGTCAAAAAAGACGTGTTCTCCTAATAACGTCTGGTATAACGACTTTTTATACTATATGATAAGCATGTTTTCGTCATGCCTTATTTTTAACTTTGTTTTTTCTCAGATAACGGCTTGCGTCGAAAATGGAAGCTGCTATTGACTTTTTTCATATTTGAAAAAAGACAAATAAGAGTGAAGAAATACTATATGATTTAACGCCCCAACACCCTCGTATATGATTTGTTATCATTCATTTGTAGTTTTCAAATAGTTAGTCTTGTTTATTAATATTACTGTTATCAACTTTGTTAACTTTTTTCTTATTTTATCTTCATCCTTAACAATATAATATGACTAAAATAAAGTACAATATAGCTTAAATAAAAGGACTTGCAGTAAGAGTTGCACAAAATAAGTCGGGAATTTTTTGTTACTCAGCTCCAATTTGTTTGGTACATTTATCAAAAGTCAACTTGACCAATATTTTTAGTGAAACAAGACCTATGCACGTTAATTCGCTTTACTAAATATTTTTTTAATAGAAATTCAGAAACTATAGAAAAAATTAGTCTTAGAGCTGAGAGCAACTTCTCTCACATAGAAAGGTGAAAGAAGACATCTACAAATATTAGTGGGAATTTATTGTGAAGCAATTAAAAAAACAAATATTTCGGTACGAGTATAAGTAAGGAGAGTTATTTTATCTCACGTGTAAAAACTATTTTAATTTCAATGCATCGACAATATGAAAATATGCAATTGAATATCAAGCCATGTTATCAATTCCCGAGTAAACCATTCTATATATTTCTTTGACTTTTAAATATTTAGTTAATCTTTAATTTGATCATGTGCAATATCAACTCTAATATATGACACGTGTGTACATATCTCACACGGATTTATTTTATCTCACATAGGTGAATAGAAAATATAATGTCAAAATATATTACTCCTTTTTCTTTTTTAAAAATATATTATATAAGTTGAGGTAATTTCTAGATCTTTCCAATTTCTTAATCGTAAATACAAAGAATTGGGACATAACTCAAAATAAGCAACAGAAAAACTATAACTGTGATTATGAATAATTCAAACTCCTTGTTATTCAAGTAATAAAACGTGTGTGAATAAAACCTTTTAATTTGAATAATTTATTTAATAAGAATAATTCAAACTCCTCAATAAATCCTACGTGTAAGCCATGTCATGCGTGAGAGTCAAACGCTCCTCGTGCGTTTATTGCTGACTCACATACTCTCGAAAGTCTAATACCTACTACGCGCCTTACTTTTCTCTCTATATATATCCCCTCAACCGCCATGAAAATCCATATCAAAGCTTCAATCACATAACTGTACTTTTTTTTCGTCATCCAAAAACCATATCAAAATACTCAAAATAATTTCTGTAAACCGAAGACGATGCCGAGAAAAGGAATGAGAACTCTTAATTGGTTTTCACCTAAACATTCAACAACTGATAGTACTTCTCCATCTACTTCCCAATTCTCTTCCCCTTCGCGTTTCGGATTTTCGCCTTCTCGGCCGAGTTTTTCAGAAGCGGTGATTGATCGAACTCTGGAGATGGCGGAGCCAATGATCATGAAGTGGGACCCAGACACCACCACCTTTGCTAAGGTGACTTCTCTGTTCTATGAGAATAGAAGAGAAGCCAAGGATTTTATCAAGTGTGTGCATAATCTACAGAAGGCTATGCACTTTCACTCTACTGAAAATTCGAGATCCGATAAGCTCGTTCGTGCTCAATCTCTAATGCAAATTGCAATGAAAAGACTTCAAAAGGAGTTTTACCAGATTCTTTCAATAAACAGAGCTCATTTGGATCCTGAATCCATTTCCACTGTCTCTTCCCGTACTTCGACTGTTTCGAGTATTTCTGAATTCGACGTTGAGGATGACGATGATCGTGTAATTGGCGGTGAGTCTATTTCTGAAGTTGAGGATTTTTCTATTGTTGTAATGTCGGATTTGAGATTGATAGCGGAATGCATGATCTCTTCTGGCTATGCGAAAGAGTGCTTGAAGATTTACAAAGTTATACGTAAATCGATCGTTGACGAAGGCATTTATAGACTCGGAGTTGAGAAATTGAGTTTTTCGCAGGTTCGTAAAATGGATTGGGAAGTTGTGGATCTGAAAATCAAGGATTGGCTTAACGCCGTAGATGTAGCTATGAAAACGTTATTCAACGGAGAGAGAATTCTCTGCGATCACGTCTTTGCATCTAACGATGCAATAAGAGAATCGTGTTTTACTGAAATTTCAAAAGATGGAGCCATGGCTCTGTTTAGTTTCCCGGAAAATGTGGCGAAAAACAGCAAGAAATCGCCGGAAAAAATGTTCCGTCTGCTCGATATGTATACCGCCATCGCCGAACACTGGCCGGGGATTGAAGCTATATTTTCCTTCGATTCAGAATCCGTTATCCGATCTCAGGCGTTGACGTCACTCGTCAAGCTTGGCGAGTCTATAAGTACGGCGTTGGCTGAGTTTGAAACTGCTCTACAAAAGGAATCCTCAAAGACGTCGGCTGCCGGCGGTGGAATCCATCCTCTCACCATTGACGCAATGAATTACATCATTCTACTTGCCGATTACAGCAACATACTCTCCGACATCCTCGCCGAAGCTCCTCCTCCGGCAAAAGGTTCGTTGCCTGAATCATTTTTCGGCATTGCGGATTCTGATGAGTCTCCGGCACCGGCGATCTCACTCCGATTTGCTTGGTTGATTCTCATTCTTCTCTGTAAACTCGATGGCAAAGCGAAACACTACAAGGATGTATCCCTCGCGTACCTCTTCTTAGCCAACAATCTCCAATACGTCGTCGTAAAAGTCTGTTCATCGAATCTCAAGTACTTGCTAGGTGAAAATTGGATATCAAAACTGGAGGGAAAAATCAAACAGTTCGCATCAAACTATGAACGGCTAGGATGGAGCCACGTTATTGAATCTCTCCCCCAAGAGCCAAATGCATCAATGGCTCCCCAACAAGTGAAGGAGATTTTCAAGAAATTTAATTCGTCGTTCGAGCAAGCTCACCGGAAGCAATCTGTGTGCGTCGTACCAAATAGTAAGCTCCGCGATAATTTGAAAGTATCAATTGCGAGGAAAATACTTCCAGTATATCGGGAATTTTACAATACATATAAATTGACGATAACAAGAGAGAGATATTCGAATCACGTGATCAGATTTTCCCCCGAGGATGTAGGGCATTACTTGTCTGATTTATTTTTTGGACCAATTGAATTGGGAAGTTGCTCATCGGTTGAGTCTTCCCCATCACGTACAATACCATCAAGATTGCGGTGAAGAGAAAAAAATAGTTTAGTTTTCTTCTTGTTATGTCATGTAATTATGTATAAACATGAAGATCATAGTAAAATGTGTAATAAATTGCACAGTTAATACTATATATATGTTGGTTTATGCCCTTATTTGTCTTCAAGAGTTAGGATTATTTTGTCATTTTCTAACTCGTGTTGATTTGAATGCATTGACGAGACAAAATTTTAATTCATGATTTTGGTGTCTTCGGCTTGTACGTGCCATAAAATGATCAGTATATCGAGAACATATATAGTCGTCTTTTGTTATGATGCAATTGCACCGCAGATTTTCAAGTTGGTATACGGTGTGAAGTTTAATATTTGTAATGAGTTTTGATTCTAAGTGCAATATGAGAAATGTGCATTGTGCTATATATAGCTTCTCTGCTTTTCGAAACAAAACATAATTATGGGTCCAAATGTAACAACAGATTTTCGAGGCTGTGATTATTACCTAACAATTTTTTACACTAGAATCTATGTTTTATTATTCTCTGCAAAAAAATTAACATATGATTGTTTATTTTATAATTATTCATTGAGTTAAGAATTTTTGCATCATAATTTCCACGTAAACCAATTCATCGTTTACTAATTCGGCAAGTACTATGTAAGCCCATGGAGAATTACAAGAAAATACACGTGACTTTACACCATAACAAAAACTGGCACATGTTTTTTAGTTTTACTCGACCTAACCCATATTGTACATATTTTGAAAGTACTAGCAAATTCAAAATCTGTGTTATTACAACTATTGCTTCTAAAAGTTATGGAGTTAAATCTGTGTTCTCACAACCATTGCTTTCACTCTCTTTTCTTCTTACATCTTCTACATATGCTTTAAGGGGCCGTCCGCCATTACTGCTTCTCCCCCTGTATCACCTGGTTGTAGTGTAAGAAAATTGAAGAGTAGAAGTTCACCATTGAATGCCATTCAAAACTTTGCTTGCGAAAATATGATTTTTTGAGTCTGTTAGTTGTTTGGATTGAGTGTTGTTCCAATTGATTAAAAATATCAAAAGGTAGTTCAAATTTAAATTTGAAGTGATTTGGAGTAGATTTGAGCAAGATTTGAGTTAAATTTCAGAAAAAATACAAGGAAGAAGACGAAATCAGTTTTTTGTATAATTATATATAATCTTGTATAATCGTGTATAAGAGTGTATAAATACATCTTATACACTTTTATACACCTTTATACAAGCGTCTATAGACGAACTTCTTTCACGATTTTTAGTTGCAATTCTTGTTTAAAACCAGTCCAAATCTCCATTAAATGACTTCAAATTTTATATACAACCTCCTTATACTATTTCTAACAAGTCTAAATAACACTCACTCCAAATTTCTCACAAAATCAAATTCAAAATTTAAACCCACATATTTAAGCTTGTTAAAAATCTAGTTTTTACCACCCCAAATAGATTTGGTTTGTTGAACTAATATTTGAGTCACATCTACTGATTTAAAAATTAACTTAAAAGCTTGAACAATCTTTTATAAAAATTAAATAATAATTTCGAAAATCTATTGGAGTTGAATGTTAAATCTTAGCATATTATTTTTGGACTAATTGATTGTAAATTGAAATATGAGTTATAAAATTAAAAAGTTTGGAGCCCGGTTATTCTTATGTGAAAATTTCCCCCCATATATATATAAACCATGGGTGATATGAAAAAGATGTGTGAAAACTGCTCAAGTGACATAGATACTCATGACTTTTTTGAGACAGCGTGATATGATAAAAGAGACACATTCTAAATAACAAGTTGATAGAGAGAAAAACCATCAAATAGTATGTATGAGTAAGGGCTGACCTCAAAATAATAAGCATTAATTAGCGGTCACAAATATTTTTATTTTTGTGGTTTTTAATACGGGAAAATAGCGTAACCGTCTTTTTTATAATCCCATTTTAGAAAAGTTTGTCTTCTAAACTAATGTTTTCTCTTATTGCATATAGTCAAAATTAGATGGCCATTCACTCGTCCCAAAAACTTTTTAATGTATATATAAGAGAACGTATTAAATCAATAAGAGAAGTAGGACATATATAATTTTAATAAGTCAAACCACAATAAACTTAAAGAACCTCAAGAACAAAGGATTAGTTTTCTTTTGGAAAAAGAAAAGTAAATAAATTACAAAATGAAAGCACATAGAAAATCTCAGGAAATGAAGTAGAATGAATGCTGATAAAACAGATGAGGTAAGCGATTTCATGTAAATCTTGTGCTTACATTTTCATGACATCGGAGTTGGGGTCCACAAATAAGATTCAAATTTAGTGGTGGTGTTTGGGTGTTATTTCTTACATACTTGTTAAAAAGTCAAAGCCGTCAAAATCAATAAGTTCTTGTTTCTCAACTCCTTTCCTACATCTTTATTGACATGCTAACAACATAGCGGGCCGGCTACCATTCTATTTTAGTTATTCAAGAATAATTAAGAGGAATTTACAGAAATTATAATTGTTTAGTGACTATTCTCCAATTGAGAAGGGGAATGGTTAGTGATGACGGCATAAAACACAGAAAGTTCCTTCTCTCTCTTTTGAATCCCAGGGATTGCCTCCCTCAGGGAAGAGGCCAGTCCCTGAAAAAGCCATCTCGATTGGTATCATTCAAATGCGAATATAGGCCTGATTGAAGCATAAAAGTGAAATAATAATAATGAGAGGCTTTTGTCCGTTGACGGTCATCGTACATGTCTCCTACGCTACGCTCTCAACTGGATTAATCGTTTTGTCCTGATTTATTGAACGTCTTCTTCTGTCAAAATCTTTTGGGAGGCCTTGGTGGTCTTATATTATTTAAAATTCGAACCAGGGGAGGATCTTCCACCTTGTTGGTCATCGAATAGTTAAAACTACTATAACTCCTATTTTTCTGCTTTAAGAGAAGCCTTCTAGCTCATTTTAAAGCGTTGAAGAGAGAAACTTCGATTAGACCAGACCGTCCCAGAGAGGAACGTGCCCACGAGGGCACCACCAGATGTTGTAGATAAACGCCTGAGATAGAGAGTGATGAAGGGGGAAGAGGAGCTTGGTAGCTTGCGTAAGTCCAGTTTCAGAGGTTTAGAAGCCAAAGGCAACTCTCAGACCATTTGAGTTTACAGACTCTGCCGCTTAGGTGACTTTCCTCCGAGTCGCACGGCGTTTTAACCGAAAGAACTTCTTGCGCAATTCATGCCTTTCTGTTTTTTCGCCAGTTATTATGAACTCAAATAAAAAAAAATTGGATTTAGAAGGCTTGTTCAAAAGAAAAAAAGATGTGGGTGGCATTATGACTGGGGTGTCAGTTAGAAAGGTTCTTACAGTGTTCGTTCAATCAAGCAGCAACACGCACATCTACATCTTTTCCTATCTATAGTCAATCAATATCAACAAGATATCGTGACCGCTTAGGCTTGGTTTACTTTGTAAGATTCATCCCCTACTCTTAGTGCTAGCTCTATAACTATTATATACATAATTATTTTCCGTAGCTACCTTTCAGTTATTATGGTAATGTATTCGAGCTACTGTATTCATGTATAAAGTAGCAAAAATCGGCTAAAAAATAGGGCAGTCCAGCTGTCAGCCGCTGTATTCACATGTATTCATGAATACAACGTAATAATAGGTCTCTCAAGTTGTTTAATAATGAAAAGCTGCTAATTTAACGGAATACACTCCTAATATAACTCACCTAAATTAATTATAACACACAACATTATCAATCCAATTAATGAGAAGATTTATCAGACGCTAAACACCAAAAAATAGAGCATTCTTCAGAGTTTCACTCCCTCTTTTTTCTGATATAGTTCTATTTTTTTGTGACATTGTTCGAGGTTCTGCTCGAAATTGCTACAAGTATATATAGAAATATTTTGAAATTTTATTTTCTGTATATGAATACATCATGTATTTATGCAGGATACAACCTGTAATAGTAACCTTCTGCCTGCATATTTCATAATAAACCTAGTTGTGATGACCTAAAATATTATTTTTAAATTTAATAAGTAATTTTGTGTTCTAAGACCTCAAAAAGTACCATGTATCATTCCTCGACTTGCGTGCCCAGTTCGTAGAATTTTCCGAAAAGTGTTTATGTGAAAAATAGATTAAAATGTGAAATAGAGCTTTAAAACTCAACTGAGTTGGCTTTGGTCAATATTTTGAGCAAATGGACCCAAATCAGTATTTTGATAATTTTAGTAGGTTCGTATCGTGATTTGGGACTTGGGCGTATGCCCGGAATCGAATTCCGAGGTCACTAGCCCGAGATATGGAATTTTGATGAATAATTAAAAGCTTGAAAGCTTAATGATTTTTAAGAAATTACAGATGTTGGATTTATTGACCTCGGGTCCGTATTTTGATTTCGGAGCCCGGTATAGGTTCACTATAATATTTATGACTTATCTGCCAAATTTGGTGAGAATCGGAGTTGATTTGACGTGATTCGGACGTCCGGTTGTAAAAATATAAGATTTAAAGTTTTCTTGAAAATTTTCTTTGATTTTGCGCCCGATTCATAGTTTTAGGTGTTATTTTGGCGATTTGATCGCGAGAGTAAGTTCGTATGATATTTTTAGACTCGTGTGCATGTTTGGTTTGGAGCCCCGAGGACTCGGGTGAGTTTCGGATAGGCCACAGGACGTTTTGGACTTTGAAAATCTGGTATTTTGCTGCAGCAGGTTTTCTCGCATGTTCTTCTTCGCGTTCGCGAAGGTACTCTCGCGAACGCGAAGAGTAAACTAGGCAGCTGAAGTTTTCTTCTTCGCGAACGCGAAGGCTTGGTCGCGAACGCGAAGCGATGGGGGCGCTACCCTTCGCAAATGCGACCAGCTCCTCGCGAATGCGTAGTGTTAGGCACACCTAGGGGAGGGTTGATCATTCCTTTATCACGAATGCGAGCAATGCCTCGCGAACGTGAAGGCCAGGGGGAAAAAAAGCCTTCGCGAACGCGAAGGAGGACTCGCGAACACGAATGCCACGGACTGCTACTCATTGCAAATGCGGCAGGCCCTTCGTGAACGCGAAGAAGGCCTGACGCCTGTGACTTAAAACAGAACCAAAACGGGATTTTTCTCATTTTTCATAAACCCTCAATTAGAACTCGGTTTAGGGGCGATTTCAAAGGAGTTTTTCTCTATTTTGAACTGGGTAAGTGTTCTTTATCATATAGTGATTGTATTTCATAAATCTAAGTCTATATTCATCATTTATTTCGGATTTAGATGGAAGAAATGGAATTTTTATAAAATCTTTCAAAAACGAAAATTTAAGATTTGAAGGTCCATTTGATATCGAAATTTGATAATTTTTATATGGTTGGACTCGTCTCGGAATGGGTGTTCGGATTTCGTAAGTTTTTTCAAGATTTGAGACGTGGGTCCCACTGCCAAATATTTTAATGAATTTTGAATTTTTATCCGAAAAATTTGTAAATTCATATGGAATTAATTCCTATGATTCGTATTGAGTATATCAAATTGTTTGTGAATAGATTTAAAACTTTTGAAGATAAATTTAAAAGGAAAAGTTGCGGTCGAGTAATTGATTGGAATTTGCAAAGCAAGGTAAGTGTCGTGGTTAACCTTGACTTGAGGGAATAAAACCCTTAAATTATTTGTTAAGTGAATTGCATGTGAATGACGTATATGCGAGGTGACGAGTGTCTATACGTTGTCAAATTAATTGTTTGCCTGCTTACTTGAAAAATCATAAATTATTTTAAATCATGAATTAATTATTATAATAATTGTTTCTCTCCTATTCTTTGTCAAATATTAATTCTTGAATTTTTGTATTAATTGTTACATGCTATTTGAATTATGTGCCTTAATTGTTATTTGACATTTAGCATATTAAATATTAAACTGCATATTTTCTCTATGATTTCCATAATAATTTGCTATTTGCCTTTGTTTGTTTCATAATTAAATTATAATTATTGTATGCTTGTTGTCTTAAAATTTTATATTAATTATTGTATTTATTGAAGAAATTTCTTCTATAAGAATTGGTAAATGGATATGTTGGAGGATCGGGTTGCACGCCGCAACAGAATTGATTATAATGAATATATTGGAGGATCGGGTTGCACGCCGCAACATAATTAATTATAAGAAATGTATTGGAGGATCGGGTTGCACGCCACAACAGACTTATTAAAAGTCCATATTGAAGGATCGGATTGCACGCCGCAACAGACTTATTTAAAAGTCGACATACATATATATATATATATATATATATATATATATATATATATATATATATATATATATATATATATATTGGGGGATCGGGTTGCACGCCGCAACAGACTTGATTAAAATGAATATATTGGAGGAGCGGGTTGCACGTCGCAACAGAATTGAATGTGAATATATTGTGAGAGCGGGTTTCACGCTGCAACAGAATTGAATGTGAATATATTGGAGGAACGGGTTGCACGCCTTAACAGAATTGAATGTGAATATATTGTGAGAGCGGGTTGCACGCCGCAACAAAATTGAATGTGAATATATTGTGAGAGCGGGTTGCATGCTGCAACAGAATTGAATGTGAATATATTGTGAGAGCGGGTTGCACGCTGTAACAGAATTGATGAAAATGACAATTGGTTATGACTGCTGAGTTGGATTCAATTATTATAAATGAATTACCTGATTTATTTCTATTATTGTTGTTGTTACTAATATTGCGTAAAGGTAATGTAAGTGACCCGCCTTAGCCTCGTCACTACTTCGTCGAGGTTAGGCTCAACACTTACCAGTACATAGGGTCGGTTGTACTGATACTACGCTCTGCACTTCTTGTGCAGATTTTGGAGTTGGTCCCAGTGGCGTACCATAGACTTGCTCGGATTTCAGCTACTCAGAGGAGACTTGAAGTATAACTGCACGGCGTTCGCAGTTCTGAAGTCCCCGTCTATTTTACTTTAGTTGTGTGTTTATTTCGAGACAGCTTTATTTCATTTCATACCTTTATTTGTATTATTCTAGAAACTCGTGCACTTGTGACACCAAATTCTGGGATGGTATTTAGACACCGTTGCATTTATGAATTATTTTACTATATTTCAAACTTTGCTTCCGCTTTTATTTCCTTGATTATTAATAATGTTAAGATTGTTTAAAAATTGGTTAATATTATTCTAACGTTGGCTTGCCTAGAAAGTAAAATGTTAGGCGCCATCACGGTCCGAAGGTGGGAATTTCGGGTCGTGACAGTTGGTATCAGAGCACTAGGTTTCATAGGTCTCACGGGTCACGAGCAAGCTTATTAGAGTCTGAAGGATCGGTACGGAGACGTCTGTACTTATCTTTCAGAGGCTATGAAGTTTAGGAACAATATCACTTCTTTCTTATTCTGTCGTGCGATTTTATTCTATCATCGATGATTGAACCATTCTACTCTTATTCTCTCACAGATGGTGAGAACACGTAACACCTCTACCGATGGGCAGGGACCAGAACCCCCGGTGGCAACTATGGCCAGGGCGAGAGGTCGAGGCCGAGGTCGTGCTAGAGGCTGAAGTAGAGGCTGAGGTAGAGCTCAGTCCAAAGCTCGAGCAGCTGCACCTGTTGAAGAACCTCAAGTGGACCTTCAGGAGGAGGTTCCAGTTCAGAATGTACCAGTTGGACCAGTTCAGGTCCCGGAAGGATTCATAGCTACTCTAGTGCTTCAGGACGCTTTGGTCTGTTTGGTAAGTCTTATGGAGGGCGTGGCCCAGAATGGTACATTTCCAGTGGCACCAGCCGTCTCATAGGCTGGGGGAGGAGCACAAACTCCCACTACTCCCGCTCCGGAGCAGATGGCTCCCTAGAATCAGGCTCCAGCAGCCCCTCCAGTTGGAGTAATTCAGCCAATTGTTGCGGCACCGACCGGTGATAGACCCACCATGTCTTTTAAGGCCTTATTGAGACTGGATAAGTTTACCAAGCTCTTTCCAGTTCACATCAGTGGTACGCCTTCTGAGGACCCACAAGATTATCTTGAACGCTACCATGAGGTATTGCGGAACATGGGTATAGTTGAGACCATTGGGGTTGATTTTGCTGTATTTCAGATGACGGGTTCCGCCAAGAGGTGGTGGAGAGATTATACATTGACCCGACCAGTCGGATCGCCTGCACTTACATGGGAGCAGTTCTCTCAGCTATTTCTGGAAAAGTTCCTCCCTATCACACTGAGAGAGGAATTCCGCAAGCAATTTGAGCGTCTACAGCAGGGTAGTATGACTGTTACTCAGTACGAGTCCCGTTTTGTGGATTTGGCCCGTGATGCTTTACTTTTACTACCTACGGAGGGAGAGAGATTTAGGAGATTTATTGAGGGACTCACTCACCCTATCAGACTTCAGATGGCCAAGGAGACCGGAAGTGAGATTTCTTTTCAGGCAACTGCTAATGTCGCAAGGAGGATCGAGATGGTTCTTGCATAGGAGAGAGGGCAGAGGTCCGATAAGAGGCCTCATCAGTTCGGTAGTTTCAGTGGTGCCTCGTCTGAAGGCAGAGGTAATTTGGTAGGGTCCATCCTCCCAGACTGTTTCATTCAGCACTTCATGTATCTCCCGGTGCTTCAGGGAGTCACGGTCCTATTATGCATTACTCTGGACAGCCAGTATTCAGTGCACATTCAGCTCCTATCAGTGCATCACCACTCTAGAGTTACTACAACGGTTATCCGACCTATTTGGGTCAGCTTCAGCTTCAACAACCACGACATCAGGATGTGTGTTATGAGTTTGGAAACATTGGTCACATCAGGAGGTATTGCCCTAGATTGGCGAGTAACAGATCTCGGCAAGATTATCGTGCCATCATACCGGCACCGATTGCTTTACCGCCTACTCAGCCAGCTAGAGGTAAGGGTCAGGCAACTAGAGGTGGAGGTTAGGCTATTAGAGGTGGAGGTCAGGCCATTAGAGGTGGAGGTCAGACCGTTAGAGGTGGAGGCCAGCCAGTTAGAGGCCGTCCCATTGACGCAATTCAGAGTGGTGGGGCCCAACCCTAATTTTATGCTTTTCTAGCTAGGCTTGAGGCCGAATCATCTGATGTTGTGATCACAGGTATTATTCCAATTTTTCATAGAGATGGTTCAGTTCTATTTGATCCAGGATCTACTTATTCCTATGTGTCCTCCTATTTTGCTTCATATTTGGTTGTGCCTTGTGATTCTTTTAGTGCTTCTGTATGTGTATCTACACCGATGGGAGACTCTGTTGTATTAGATCATGTTTATCGTTCGTGTGTAGTTACTATTGGTAATCTTGAGACTAGTGTGGATTTTTTACTTCTTGATATGGTAGATTTTGATGTCATCTTGGGTATGGATTGGTTATTCCCTTATCATGCTATATTGGATTGTCATGCCAAGATAGTGACCCTAGCTATGCCGGGGTTACCTCGGTTAGAGTGGAAAGGAACTCCTGGTCATTCTGTCAACAGGGTTATTTCTTATATGAAAGCTCGGCGTATGGTAGAGAAATGGTGTCTAGACTATTTGGCTTATATTCACGATCCCAGTACATATGTCCCTTCTATGGACTCAGTACTAGTTGTTCGTGAATTTCCAGAAGTATTTTCTGCAGATTTGCCGGGGATGCCATCCGACAGAGATATTGACTTCTGTATTGATTTGGCTCCGGGCATTCAGCCCATTTCTATTTCACCATACCGTATGGCCCCGCCAGAGTTGAAAGAATTGAAAAAGCAGTTACAAGACTTGCTTGATGAGGGATTCATTAGACCCAATGTCTCGCCCTGGGGTGCACCCGTATTATTTGTAAAGAAGAAAGATGGCTCTATGCGGATGTGTATAGATTATCGACAGTTGAACAAAGCCACTATCAAAAACAAATATCCGCTGCCAAGAATTAATGACTTATTTGATCAGCTTCAGGGTGCCAAGGTATTTTCGAAGATTGATATGAGGTCTGGTTACCATCAGTTGAAGATTAGGGCATCTGATGTCCCTAAAAGTTGGCATTACGAATTCCTAGTGATGTCATTTGGGTTGACAAATGCCCCAGCAACATTTATGGATTTGATGAATCGGGTGTTCAAGCCTTATTTGGATTATTTTGTGGTTGTATTCATTGATGATATCTTGATTTACTCTAGTAGTCGAGAGAAACATGAGCTGCATCTTCGAAGTGTGCTTCACACCTTGAAGAATAAGCAGTTATATGCCATGTTTTCAAAATGTGAGTTTTGGTCAGACTCAGTTGCCTTTTTAGGGCATATTGTATCGGCAGAAGGCATAAAGGTGGATCCTAAGAAGATTGAGGCTGTTCAGAATTGGCCTAGACCTACTTCAGTTATAGAGATCCGGAGTTTCCTGGGTTTGGCTGGTTATTATCATCAGTTCGTGGAAGGGTTTTCATCTATAGCAAGCCCATTGACCAGATTGACCCAGAAATGTGTTCCATTCAGATGGCCAGACGAGTGTGATTTGAGCTTTCAGAAACTCAAGACCGCTTTGACTACGGCGCCAATGTTGGTATTACCCACAGGCTCAGGATTGTATATGGTATATTATGACGGATCTCACATTGGGCTTGGTGCAGTATTAATGCAAGATGGCAAGGTAATTGCATATGCGTCGCGGCAGTTGAAAATTCACGAGAAGAATTATCCTGTTCATGATTTAGAATTGGTAGCCATTGTTCATGCGCTGAAGATTTGGAGGCATTACCTCTACGGTGTCTCGTGTGAGGTATTTGCTGATCATCGTAGCCTTCAGTATCTGTTCAAACAAAAAGATCTTAATTTGAGGCAGAGAATATGGTTGGCGTTGTTTAAAAACTATGATATCACCATTTTGTATCATCCCAGAAAGGCCAATGTGGTGGCCGATGCCTCGAGTAAAAAGGCTGTGAGTATGGGCAGTCTTGCGTATATTCCGGTTGGTGAGAGGCCATTAGCTGCAGATGTTAAGACTTTGGCTAATCAGTTCGTGAGGTTAGATGTTTCAGAACCTAGTCGGGTTCTAAATTGCACAGTCGCTCGGTCTTCTTTATATGAGCGCATCAGAGAGAGCCAGTATGATGATCCTCATTTACTTGTCCTTAAGGACACGGTGCGACACGGTGATGCCAAACAGGTTGCTGAGGGGGAATATGGGGTTCTGCGAATGCAGGGTCGTATTTGTATGCCTAATGTGGATGGACTTCGTGAATTAATTCTTGAAGAAGCACACAGTTCCAGGTATTCTATTCATCCAAGTACCTCCAAAATGTATAAAGATTAGCGGAAACATTATTGGTGGAGGAGAATGAAAAAGGATATAGTTGCATATGTAGCTCGGTGTCTGAATTGTCCGCAAATTAAGTACGAGCATCAGAGACCTGGTGGTTTGCTTTAGAAGTTAGAAATTTCTGAGTGGAAGTGGGAGCGTATCACTATGGATTTTGTTGTTGGGATCCCACGGACTCAGAGAAAATTTGACGCAATTTGGGTCATTGTGGACAGGTTGACCAAGTCAGCACATTTCATTCCAGTGGCAGTTACCTATTCTTCAGAGAGGTTAGCTGAAATTTACATTCGTGAGATTGTCCGCCTTCACGGTGTGCCCGTGTCTATTATTTCAGATCGAGGTACGCAGTTTACCTCACATTTCTGGAGGGCTGTACAGCGTGACTTAGGCACGCGGGTGGAGTTGAGTATAACATTTCATCCACAGACTGACGGACAGTCAGAGCGCACTATTCAGATATTGGAAGATATGCTCCGCGCTTGTGTTATAGACTTTGGAGGTTCTTGGGATCATTTCTTGCCACTTGCGGAGTTTGCTTATAATAATAGCTACCAGTCGAGCATTCAGATGGATCCATATAAGGCATTATACGGAAGGCAATGCCAATCGCCAAATGGTTGGTTTGAACCGGGAGAGGCTCGGTTGTTGGGTACCGATTTGGTACAGGATGCCTTGGATAAGGTCAAGATTATTCAGGATCGACTTTGCACAGCTCAGTCTAGGAAAAAGAGTTATGCCGACCGTAATGTTCGTGATATTGCATTCATGGTTGGTGAAAGAATATTGCTCCGGGTTTCACCTATGGAAGGTGTAATGAGGTTCGGAAAGAAGGGCAAGTTGAGCCTTAGGTATATCGGACCCTTTGAAATTCTTGAAAGGGTGGGTGAAGTAGCCTACAAGATTGCCTTACCACCTAGTTTATCAGCGATTCATCCGGTGTTCCATGTGTCTATGCTCCAAAAATATCATGGTGATCCGTCCTATGTGTTAGATTTCAGCTCAGTCCAATTGGACAAAGATTTGACTTACGAGGAGGAGCCGGTGGCTATTCTAGCTCGGCAGTTCCGACAGTTGAGGTCTAAGAATTATCCTTCAGTTCGGGTGCAATGGAGAGGTCAGCCGGTAGAGGCATCTACCTGGGAGTCCGAGTCGGACATGCGGAGTAAATATCCACACCTTTTCTCCAGCTCAGGTACTTTTTCTAACTCTGTTCGAGAACGAACATTTATTTTAGAGGTGGAGAATGTGATGATCTAAAATGTCATATTTAAATTTAATAAGTAATTCTATATTCTAAGACCTCAAAAAGCACCATGTATCATTCCTCGACTTACGCGCGCAGTCCGTATAATTTTTCGGAAAGTTTTTATTTGATAAATAGATTAAAATGTGAAATAGAGTTTTAAAACTCAACTAAGTTGACTTTGGTCAACATTTTGAGCAAACAGATCCGGATCAGTTTTTTGACAATTTTGGTAGGTCCATATCGTGATTTGGGACTTGGGCGTATGCCCGGAATCGAATTCCGAGGTCCCTAGCCCGAGATATGAAATTTTGATAAAAAATTAAAAGTTTTAAAGCTTAATGATTTTTAAAACATTACTGATGTTGGATTTATTGACCTCGGGTCCGTATTTTGGTTCCGGAGCCAGGCATAGGTCCACTATAATATTTATGACTTGTCTGCCAAATTTGGTGAGAATCAGAGTTGATTTGGTGTGATTTGGATGTCCGGTTATAAAAATATAAGATTTAAAATTTTCTTAAAATTTCCTTTGATTTGGCGCCCGATTCGTAGTTCTAGGTATTATTTTGGCGATTTGATCACGCGAGCAAGTTCGTATGATATTTTTAGACTTGTGCGCATATTTGGTTTGGAGCCCCGAGGGTGCGGGTGAGTTTCGGATAGGCCACGGGACGTTTTGGACTTTGAAAATCTGGTATTTTGTTGCAACATGTGTTCTGGCATGTTCTTCTTCGCATTTGCGAAGGTACTCTCACGAACGCGAAGTGATGGGGGCATTACCATTCGTGAACGTGACAGCTCCTCGCGAACGCGTAGTGTTAGGCATACCTGGGGGAGGGTTGATCATTCCTTCATCGCGAACGCGAGCAATGCCTCGCGAAAGCGAGCAATGCCTCGCGAACGCGAAGGCCTGGGGGGAAAGGTTCTTCACGAACGCGAAGGAGGACTCTCGAACGTGAATGCCACGTACTTCTACTCATCACGAATGCGACAGGCCTTTCGTGAACGCGAAGAAGGTCTGACGCCTATAACTTAAAACAGAACCAAAACGGGATTTTTCCCATTTTTCACAAACCCTCAATTAGAAATCGGCTTAGGGGCGATTTCAAAGGAGTTTTTCACGATTTACTGGGTAAGTATTCTTTATCAAAAAATGATTGTATTTCATAAATCTAAGTCTATATTCATCATTTATTCGGATTTAGATGGAAGAAATTTGAATTTTTATAAAATCTTCCAAAAACGAAAATTTATGATTTGAAGGTCCATTTGACATCGGAATTTGATAATTTTTGTATGGTTAGACTCGTCTCGGAATGGGTGTTCAGATTTCGTAAGTTTTTCCGGGATTTGAGACGTGGGTCCCACTGCCGAATATTTTAATGAATTTCAGATTTTATTCGGAAAATTTGTAAATTCATATGGAATTAATTCCTATGATTCGTATTGAGTATATCGAATTATTTGTGAATAGATTTGAAGCTTTTGGAGACAAATTTAAAAGAAAAAGTTGTGGTCGAGTAATTGATTGGCATTTGCAAAGCAAGGTAAGTGTCGTGGTTAACCTTGACTTGAGGGAATAGAACCCTTAAATTATTTTTATGTGAATTGCATGTGAACGACGTATAGGCGAGGTGACGAGTGTCTATACGTCGTCAAATTAATTGTTTGCCTGCTTACTTGAAAAATCATAAATTATTTTAAATCATAAATTAATTATTATAATAATTATTTCTCTCATATTCTTTGTCAAATATTAATTCTTAAATTCTTGCATTAATTGTTACATGTTATTTGAACTATGTGCCTTAATTTTTATTTGACATTTAGCATATTAAATATTAAACTGCATATTTTCTCTCTGATTTCCATAATAATTTACTATTTGCCTTTGTTTGTTTCATAATTAAATCATAATTATTGTATGCTTGTTGTCTTGAAATTTTATATTAATTATTGCATTTATTGGGGAAATTTCTTCTATAAGAATTGGTAAATGGATATGTTGGAGGATCGGGTTGCACCCCGCAACAGAATTGATTATAATGAATATATTGGAGGATCGGGTTGCACGCCGCAACAGAATAATTATAATGAATGTATTCGAGGATCGGGTTGCATGCCACAACAGACTTATTAAAAGTCCATATTGAAGGATCGGGTGGCTCGCCGCAACAGACTTATTTAAAAGTCGACATACATATATATATATTGGGGGATCGGGTTGCACGCCGCAACAGACTTTATTAAAATGAATATATTGGAGGAGCGGGTTGCATGCCGCAACAGAATTGAATGTGAATAAATTGTGAGAGCGAGTTTCACGCCGCAACAGAATTTAATGTGAATATATTGGAGGAGCGGGTTGCACGCCGCAACAGAATTGAATGTGAATATATTATGAGAGCGGGTTTCACGCTGCAACAGAATTTAATGTGAATATATTGGAGGAGAGAGTTGCACGCCCCAACAGAATTGAATGTGAATATATTGTGAGAGCGGGTTGCACGCTGCAACAGATTTGAATGTGAATATATTGTGAGAGCGGGTTGCACGCTGCAACAGAATTGATGGAAATGATAATTGGTTATGACTGCTGAGTTGGCTTCAATTATTATAAATGAATTACCTGATTTATTTCTATTATTGTTGTTGTTACTAATATTGCGTACAGGTAATGTAAGTGACCCGCCTTAGCCTCGTCACTATTTCGTCGAGGTTAGGCTCAACACTTACCAGTACATGGGGTAGTTTGTACTGATACTATACTCTACACTTGTTGTACAGATTTTGGAGTTGGTCCCAGCGGCGTACCATAGACTTGCTCGGATTTCAGCTACTCAGAGGAGACTTGAGGTATAAGTGCACGGCGTTCGCAGTTTTGAAGTCCCCGTCTATTTTACTTTAGCTGTGTGTTTATTTTCAGACAACTTTATTTCATTTCAGACCTTTATTTGTATTATTTTAGAAACTCGTGCACTTGTGACACCAAATTCTGGGATGGTATTTAGACACCGTTATATTTATGGATTATTTCACTATATTTCAAACTTTGCTTCCGCTTTTGTTTCCTTGATTATTAATAATGTAAAGATTGTTTAAAAATTAATTAATATTATTCTAACGTTGGCTTGCCTAGCAAGTGAAATGTTAGGCGCCATCACGGTCCGAAGATGGAAATTTCGGGTCGTGACACTAATGCTAGTATTCTGTTGTATCTAACAGTTGTGTTCAACATAATCAATTTTATTTTTGTATTCACAATATTTTATTTATTACTAATACATGGTATTATTGCTTTATTGAGTATATTTCATTGGTTGTATTCATTAATTTTCTATTTGTATTGAGAGTATTTTACTGTGTTTCATTGTACTGTTATTTTAAATATAGATGGATATAGTTAGGTTTAAAATACAGATGAATACAGTTAGATTGAATGCAGAACCAATTGATGAATAACATCAAAATGATAGAATTAACAATGTATTTAAAAATATTGTTGTAAGAACTCAAATACATATAAATACATCTAAATACAACAGTCAAAAATCAATGTACAAAATAAAAATCAGTGTATGCCTTATCGAATATATATAAATACAAAAAGAGAAAACCATTGTAGAAACTAAAAATCAATGTATGCGGACTCGAATACATATAAATACATATACAATTAGCGTCATTGCATATTTTTGTTCTCCTTTCGGCTTAAATGGTTGCTGATGAACCTGCAAATACAGGTTCCTCTTGAGTAATTTGCAAATCGAAAGATGACCCTTCGAAATTGAGTGCTTTAGTGGGTATTCTGAAGAAAACCTAACAATGGTGAATATTTATTTAAAAAAAAAACAGCTGAAGAGAAAAAGAAGAAGCTTTAACTGGCGAAAAACTCAAAAACTTTAGTGGTGAGTGGTGAAAATCTGTGTTAATGATTTACGACTTGCACAATTTCATAGTTCTTGACAGAAGCAAGAAATCATGAATCAGAAGGGAAAAAAATTGGTGTCACGCCTCCACGTCCTGTGGAATTGGGAAAGAACAATATTGAAAAGGATGTTAAGAAAACTTGCAGGAAATCATAGAAAAATTCACTGTTTTCATGGCTGAAGAGTAGTGATAACCATGGAAATCATGGAAAAGCTCGATGTCTGTCGGAAGAAACCAATTTTCTGGCTCATATAGGAAAGAATGAGAGAGACCGTGGAGAGAGAGAGATCATGGAGAGAGAAATAAGATACTATGCGTGATTTTAGGAGAGAATAAACTGAAAGAATGAGAGAGAAGAATATTAGACAGCGTATTTAATGGCTTAACAGTAGCAAGTGACCATAAATACATATTTTTCTATAAAAACTAAAAGGTAGCTATATAAAATAATATTTTAAAAGGGTTTTTATTTATAATAAATAGGGTGTAAAGCTTTGCTATAGGAGGTAAAATTTCCAAGAAGTAATTAGCATCAAAGAATGTGATGGGATGTGTGAGATTTCCACATTTTTAACTTGATATTTTAGGTTCAAATTTTGGAAGTGAAACAATTTCTTATAGGAAACTAATAGGCCTTACGCGACTCGAATCTGAAATAGTCAAACCAATGACTTCCATATGATAAAACTATAAAAAAAAATTAGAATTGGATCTTCTTTACTTTTTAATTCAATATTATAGAGTGGCTAAAGTATTACCAATATGGAGTTTTCTTATGAAATTAATTTTATTAAACCTTCCTATATATTTTTAATAAGAATTCAATAGACAAGATTGTATTAATTTTAAAATCTTAAATATTAAAAAAATTAGCATAGAAGTTATTGTACTCCAAAAAAAATAAGTTATTACATATATGTCCTTTCCTCACGAGTTCTTCTATTTAATATTTTAGGGTTATTTTGGTCTATCAATATTATATTCGTATTTTTATAATAATATATGTTCTCATGTTTCTAAATGGATTTGGACAATAAAATATATTTTAAAAATTAAATTAGTAATAGAATTTTTTAAAAAAAGTATATATCCTAAGAGTAATAGGATTACCTGACTAAAAATATGCTCATATCCCGAAAGTAATTATTCTAATGAAAAATCTAACATGTTCCTAAAGGTATTAGGTTTACATGCTAACATGTAGTATTATATATCTATGCACAAAATAATTATACTAATAGGATTTCTAAAGGTAGTCATGCAGGATTCCTAACGCGTAGTATTATATCCTAAAACTAATAGGATTACAAGGCTAATATCTAGAATTCCGATTATGTCCTTTTACTGTGAGTTATTATGCTTAATACTAAAATATTTTTGTACTTCAACATTTTATTCATGCTTTTATAATTGTCACGACCCGAAATTTCCACCTTCGGACCGTGATGGCGCCTAACATTTTACTTGCTAGACAAGCCAACGTTAGAATAATATTAACCAATTTTTAAATAATTTTTAAATTATTAATAATCAAAGAAACAAATGCGGAAGCAAAGTTTGAAATATAGTGAATAATCCATAAAAATAACGGTGTCTAAATACCATCCCAGAATTGGTGTCACAAGTGCACGAGCTTCTAGAATAATACAAATAACGGTCTGAATAAAATGAATCTGTCTGGAAATAAACAAACATCTAAAGTAAAAGAGACGGGGACTTCAGAACTGCGAACGCCATGCAGTTATACCTCAAGTCTCCTCCGAGTAGCTGAAATCCGAGAAAGTCTATGGTACGCTGCTGGGACCAACTCCAAAATCTGCACAAGAAGTGCACATTGTAGTATCAGTACAATCGACCCCATGTACTGGTAAATGCTGAGTCTAACCTCGACGAAGTAGTGACGAGGCTAAGGCGGGGCACTTACTTTACCTGTACGCAATATTAGTAACAACAACAATAATAGAAATAAATCAGGTAACTCGTTTATAATAATTGAAGCCAACTCAGCAATCATAACCAATTATTATTTCCATCTATTCTGTTGCAGCGTGCAACCCACTCTCATAATATAAACATATTCAATTATGTTGCAGCGTGCAACCCACTCACATAATATATTCACATTCAGTTCTGTTGCAGCGTCCAACCCGCTCATACAATATATTCACATTCAGTTCTGTTGCAACGTGCAACCCGCTCTCACAATATATTCATTTTAATAAGTCTGTTGCGGCGTGCAACCCGATCCTCCAAAATAGACTTTTAATAAGTCTGTTGCGGCGTGCAACCCGATCCTCCAATATGGACTTTTAATAAGTCCGTTGCGGCGTGCAACCTGTTGCGGCGTGCAACCCAATCCTCCAATATGGACTTTTAATAAGTCTGTTGTGGCGTGCAACCCCGATCCTCTAATATGGACTTTTAATAAGTCTGTTGCGGCGCGCAACCCGATCCTCCAATATATTCATTGTAATTAATTCTGTTGCAGCGTGCAACCCGCTCCTACAACATATTCATTTACCAATTCTTATAGAAGAAATTTCCCCAATAAATGTAACAATTAATATAAAATTATAAGACAACAAACATACAATAATTATGATTTAATCATGAAACAAACAATGACAAATGGCAAATTATTATGGAAATCAGGGAGAAAATATGCAGTTTAATATTTAATATGCTAAATGTCAAATAACAATTAAAACACATAATTCAAATAGCATGTAACAATTAATGCATGAATTCAAGAATTAATATTTGACAAAGAATAGGAGAGAAATAATTTTTATAATAATTATTTTATGATTTAAAATAATTTATGATTTTTTAAGTAAGCAGGAAAACAATTAATTTGACGATGTATAGACACTCGTCACCTCGCCTATACGTCGTTCACATGCAATTCACATAAAAAATAATTTAAGGGTTCTATTCCCTCAAGTCAAGGTTAACCACGACACTTACCTCGCTTTGCAAATTCCAATCAATTACTCGACCACAACTTTTCCTTTTAAATTTGTCTCCAAAAGCTTCAAATCTATTCACAAACAAATCAATATACACAATACGAATCATAGGAATTAATTCCATATGAACTTACTAATTTTCCGGATAAAATCCGAAATTCATTAAAATATTTGGCAATGGGTCCCACATCTCAAATCTCGGAAAAACTTACGAAATCCGAACACCCATTCCGAGACGAGTTCAACCATACAAAATTTATCCAATTCCGATGTCAAATGGACCTTCAAATCTTAAATTTTTGTTTTTGGAAGATTTTATAAAAATCTGATTTTTCTTCCCTAAATTCACGGATTCATGATGTAAATGAGTATGGATTCATGAAATATTATCAATATAGGATAAGGAACACTTAACCCAATGTTTTTCCGTGAAAATCGCCCAAAAATCGCCTTACCCGAGCTCAAAAATGGAAAAGGGTTGAAAATGGGACGAATCCCATTTTCCAGAACTTAAGTTCTATTTCTGGAACTTTTACCCTTCGCGAACGCGGTCAGTGCCTCGCGTTCGCGAAGCACAAATTAGTGATGTCCAATTTTACTCTTCGCGAACGCGAGGGCTACCTCGCGAACGCGATGCTTGCCTGTCTTGTCCTTCGCGAAGGCCATTTTCTTGGCCAGCCCCTTTCCCTTCGCGAACGCGAAGCTTTGCACCTCGTCCCCTTCGCGAACGGGTTCCCTCTTTCGCGAACGCAAAGCACGATTCCGTTTGTCTCCAATTTCTTCTTCGAGAACGCAAGACCCCCTATCGCGAACGTGAAGAAGGATACTAGAAGCAGATTTCTTTAATTTTTTTCAAGTCCTAAAATGATCCGTTAACCCTCCGAAACTCACCAGAGCCCTCGGGGTTTCAAACCAAACATGCACACAAGTCCAAAAACCTCATTCAAACTTGCTCGCACGATCAAATCGCCAAAATAACACCTAGAACTACGAATGAGACACCAAATCAAAGGAAGTTTTTAAGAAAACTTTAAAACTTATATTTTTACAACCGGATGTCCGAATCACGTCAAATCAACTCCGATTCTTGCAAAATTCGACAGACAAGTCATAAATATTATAGTGGACCTATATCGGGCTCCGAAACCAAAATACGGACCCGAGGTCAATAAATCCAACACCAGTAATTTCTTAAAACCCATTAAGCTTTTAAATTTTTATCAAAATTCCATATCTCGGGCTAGGGATCTCAGAATTCGATTCCGGGCATACGTCCAAGTCCCAAATTACGATACGGACCTACCAAAATTTTCAAAACACAGATCTGGGTCTGTTTGCTCAAAATGTTGACCAAAGTCAACTCAATTGAGTTTTTAAAGCTCTATTTCACATTTTAATCCATTTTTCACATAAAAGAATTTCGGAAAATTGTTCGGACTACACACGCTAGTCGAGGAATGATAAATGGTTCTTTTCGAGGTCTCAGAACACAAAATTACTTATTAAATTTAAAGATGACATTTTAGGTCATCACATTCTCCAGCTCTAAAACAAATGTTCGTCTTCGAACGGAGTTAGAAAAAAAAAAGTACCTGAGCTGGTGAATAAGTGTGGATATTTACTTTGCATGTCCGACTCGGACTCCCTGGTAGATGCCTCTACCGGCTGACCTCTCCATTGCACCCAAACTGAAGGATAAATCTTAGACCTCAACTGTCGGACCTGCCGGGCTAGAATAGCCACCGGCTCCTCATCGTAAGTCAAATATTTGTCCAATTGGACTAAGCTATAATCTAACACATGGGACGGATCACCATGATATCTCCGGAGCATAGACACATGGAACATCGGATGGACATCTGATAAACTAGGTGGTAATGCGTGCTTGTAGGCTACTTCACCCACCCTTTCGAGAATTTCAAAGGGTCCGATATACCTAGAGCTCAACTTGCCCTTCTTTCTGAACCTCATTACACCTTTCATAGGTGAAACCCGGAGCAATATTCTTTCTCTAACTATGAATGCAATATCACAAACTTTACGGTCGGCATAACTCTTTTGTCTAGACTGAGTTGTACGAAGTCGATCCTGAATAATCTTGACCTTATCCAAGGCATCCTGTACCAAATCGGTACCCAACAACCGAGCCTCTCCTGGTTCAAACCAACCAATTGGCGATCGGCATTGCCTTCCGTATAATGGCTCATATGGATCCATCTGAATGCTCGACTGATAGCTATTATTATAAGCAAACTCCGCAAGTGGCAAGAAATGATCCCAAGAACCTCCAAAGTCTATAACACAAGCGCGGAGCATATCTTCCAATATCTGAATAGTGCATTCTGACTGTCCGTTTGTCTATGGATGAAATGATGTACTCAACTCCACCCGCGTACCTAACTCACATTGTACAACCCTACAGAAATGTGAGGTAAACTGCGTACCTCGATCTGAAATAGTAGACACGGGCACCCCGTGAAGGCGGACAATCTCACGAATGTATATTTCAGCTAACCTCTCTGAGGAATAGGTAACTGCCACTGGAATGAAATGTGTTGACTTGGTCAACCTGTCCACAATGACCCAAACTGCATCAAATTTTCTCTGAGTCCGTGGGAGCCTAACAACAAAATCTATAGTGATACGCTCCCACTTCCACTCAGAAATTTCTAACTTCTGAAGCAAACCGCCAGGTCTTTGATGCTCGTACTTAACTTGCTGACAATTCAGACACCGAGCTACATATGCAACTATATCCTTTTTCATCCTCCTCCACCAATAATGTTGCCGCAAATCTTGATACATTTTGGCGATACCTGGATGAATAGAATACATGGAACTGTGTGCCTCTTCGAGAATTAATTCACGAAGCCCATCCATATTAGGCACACAAATACGACCCTGCATTCGCAGAACTCCATCTTCCCCCACAACAACCTTTTTGGCATCACTGTGCCGCACCGTGTCCTTAAGGACAAGTAAATGAGGATCATCATACTGCCTCTCTCTGATGCGCTTATATAGACAAGACCGAGCGACTGTGCAAGCTAGAACCTGACTGGGTTCTGAAACATCTAACCTCACGAACTGAATAACCAAAGTTTGAACATCTGCAGTTAATGGCCTCTCACCAACCGGAATATACGCAAGACTTCCCATACTCACAACCTTTCTACTCAAAGCATCGTCCACCACATTAGCCTTTCCGGGGTGATACAAAATGGTGATGTCATAGTCTTTCAACAACTCTAACCATCTTCTCTGCCTCAAATTAAGATCCTTTTATTTTAACAGATACTGAAGGCTACGATGATCAGTAAATACCTCACACGAGACACCATAAAGGTAATGTCTCCAAATCTTCAGCGCATGAACAATGACTGCCGATTCTGAGTCATGAACAAGATAATTCTTCTTGTGAACTTTCAATTGCCGCGACGCATATGCAATTACCTTTCCATCTTGCATTAATACTGCACCAAGCCCAATGTGAGAGGCGTCACAATATACCGCATACGATCCTGAACCTGTGGGTAATACCAACACTAGCGTTGTAGTCAAAGCGGTCTTGAGCTTCTGAAAGCTCAACTCACACTCGTCTGACCATCTAAATGGGGCACCCTTCTGGGTCAATCTGCTCTTAATAGTTGTTCATAATCGATTACAGAATCGTCAATTAACTTCATGTTAACAGAAATCTCATTTCAAACCTTCACAATACTAATAACGAGATGCGGGGCATGAATACCTCATAATTATTTACCCGAATTAACGAGTCACATTTAACGCCACCTGGGCGGGTACCTACCTCGTAGGTTACAACTCAATATTTCAACACGAATTTGGCAAGTATGCACAGAGAATTTCATACAAAAAAATTTCAAATAAGCCTAGCAGGCATGACTCCCTATTAGTACTATAGTACAAATTTAATTTTCACAAGGGAGAATTTAAACACAAAAAAGTTTTTATCACAAGGATCTCGTCCTTATATAACTTCCACCGCAGATCATAGCCTGGTTTAAATATATCAATTTATTTTAAAATACGAGGACCTCGGCCTCAGTTCTAAATCACAAGTAATATGCACATCTTGCCAATCGAAACTTTCCATTTTCTCCTTTTAAATAACTTTCGTTAAAGAAAATTACAAGACATAATGAACCCCACACCGATAGGGCATATAATTCACAATTTGTAATCAATTATCCGGAAATACATTAGAACATACCGAAATAAGTACCAGAAAGGCACCTTTAGCCTCACAGATCTTATTAGAGTCCATCATTGAATGATAGGTGTAGTTATCTCTATAAAACCTTCCAACAGAAGTAGACACATAAGTAGATTATAGAATTACGAAGCCCACTCATAAGTAGAGCACAATAGGAGGACTCGTCTTGATACTCAGAACCGAATCGAGTTAAGGAAATTATTCCTTTATTTTAAATCGAGGTCGTACCTATAACGGCACCATCTGAAGTAATGACCTCCACTATACTATAAAACAAATATAACAATGGCTGGGTCTCCACCCCTAGGACGCCTTCTACCCGCCTGTCCTCCACCCTTAACTGGTCATGTGGGTGGTGTAGTAACTGCAATGGGGCACGTAGCTTGAGTGCTTTGATGAAATATGCCTCTCCCAAGTTTGGGACAATTTTCTCATGATGTGCCTAGTATCACCGTATTCATAACAACCTCTTTGCAGGTTTGGCTGCTCATATTGAGTTTGTGCCAGATGACTGGAATAACCATTGTAGGAAACTCATGCCGGTGGTGCATTAAAAGAACTTACTGGAGCACCCCAGGTAATCCGATGTGCGGACTGGGTTGGGCGACTGCCCGAGCCCCTGACATAATGATTTTTTTACCTGCAGAGTAGAATCCACTGAATCCCCCAGAACTTCAAAACGTCTTGGTCTCCTTATCTTGGCAATTTCTACCACTAGCGTAAATGAAGTATTAGTCTGTAGCTCATGAGTCATACAAAATTTTACGATAATAATTAAGTCCTTTAATGAGTCTGTGGACTCACTCTCTGGATGTAGGAAGCAAAGAAGGAATATGGCGGGCTAACTTATTGAACCCGATGGTATATTATGATACCGTCATGGTGACCTGACGCAATCATTCAAACCCTATGCGCCATGCATTACGGAGAGTCCGGGAAATAAACTCTTTCAAAAGCATTTATGAGAACCGAGCCAAGTGGGCGGTGTTGTATTGACTGGTCTACCCTCTTCATAGGCTTGCCACGGACACCTGTGGAAAATTATCTCTCCCAAGGCCAATTTCTTCTTTTGTTATGCTGACTCAACACTATTGAGATGACCCATTTCTTAACATGCTCTTCGATTCTTCTCAGAGGTAACCCTTACCCCTATTTATACACAACGATCACAAAAGTAGAGCTCCATACAGACAAATCTTGGCACAAACCATAGTCCAGAATCTCGTCAACCACTGTACTTCCTCCGAAGCACCCCAAAATCCGCAACCGTGATGTCCACGCTGAGTAGACCTTCTGTAAATTTAATGTTGTTTCTCTAACTTCTTTGGTACTTAAGTATAAGATTATTACGGAGGCGGACATACCGCAATTCCCACCTTATTCTCTACAAGATCTCAGGCCTTAAATACATGTAAATTTTGGGAGAATCTTTCAGTACCACATATATACATTTCAGGCCAAAACTGATATAACACATGACTCGCAATCCATTCATTAATAGTGGACTCCCCAACTCGGCGCGAAGTCATAGTTCACCACGTCCGATGGTCCACAATATTAACCTTCACAACTCGTATAAATCAACCAGGTGCCAAGGTACGTTGCACCCCCCCTCCCCCCACATTTATCACTGGGTGATCTCTTTATACGTCCACATCTTCAGTCGGAATCACACGTTGAGGCAATGTTTGAGCATCTCTGGCTCCCCCGTAGTTCATCTGCGGCATAACGAACCGTCGACGCACAACTGATACCGAGTGCGCAATGTCATACACGAGTAGATACAAAGGAATGTGAGATAGAGGTTTTAAGCAAAATCAATGCCGCACGATAAGGAATGAAAGAGGTGATATTGTTCCTAAACTTCATAGCCTCTGAGAGATAAGTACAGACGTCTCCGTACTGATCCTTCAGACACTACTAGGCTTGCTCATGACTCGTGAGACCAATATAACATAGTGCTCTGATACCAACTGTCACGACCCGAAATTTCTACCTTCGGACCGTGATGGCGCCTAACATTTCACTTGCTAGGCAAGCCAACGTTAGAATAATATTAACTAATTTTTAAACAATTTTTAAATTATTAATAATCAAAGAATCAAATGCGGAAGCAAAGTTTGAAATATAGTGAATAATCTATAAAAACAACTATGTCTACCATCCCAGAATTGGTGTCACAAGTGCACGAGCTTCTAGAATAATACAAATAACGGTCTGAATAAAATGAAGTTGTCTGGAAATAAACAAACAGTTAAAGTAAAATAGATAGGGACTTCAGAACTGCGAACGCCATGCAGTTATACCTCAAGTCTCCTCAGACTAGCTGAAATCCGAGCAAGTCTATGGTACGTCGCTGGGACCAACTCCAAAATCTGCACAAGAAGTGTACAGTGTAGTATCAGTACAACCGACCCCCATGTACTGGTAAGTGCTGAGCCTAACCTCGACGAAGTAGTGACGAGGCTAAGGTGGGTCAGTTACATTACCTGTACGCAATATTAGTAATAACAACAATAATAGAAATAAATCACGTAACTCGTTTATAATAATTGAAGCCAACTCAGCAGTCATAACCAATTATCATTTCCATCAATTCTGTTGCAGCGTGCAACCCGCTCTCACAATATATACACATTCAATTCTGTTACAGCATGCAACCCGTTTTCACAATATATTCACATTCAGTTCTGTTGCAGCATGACAATATATTCACATTCAGTTCTGTTGCAGTGTGCAACCCGCTCTCACAATATATTCACATTCAGTTCGGTTGCAGTGTGCAACCCGCTCTCACAATATATTCAATTTAATAAGTCTATTGCGGCATGCAACCCGATCCTCCAATATGGACTTTTAATAAGTCTGTTGTGGCGTGTAACCCGATCCTCCAATATGGACTTTTAATAAGTCTGTTGCGGCGTGCAACCCGATCCTCCAATATATTCATTATAATTAATTCTGTTGCGGCGTGCAACCCGCTCCTCCAACATATTCATTTACCAATTCTTATAGAAGAAATTTTTCCAATAAATAAAACAATTAATATAAAATTATAAGACAATAAGCATACAATAATTATAATTTAATCATGAAACAAACAATGACAAATGGCAAATTATTATGGAAATCAGAAAAAAAAATAGGCAATTTAATATTTAATATGCTAAATGTCAAATAAAATTTAAAACACATAATTCAAATAGCATGTAACAATTAATGCATAAATTCAAGAATTAATATTTGACAAATAATAGGAGAGAAACAATTTTTATAATAATTATTTTATGATTTAAAATAATTTATGATTTTTCAAGTAAGCAGGCAAACAATTAATTTGACGACGTATAGACACTCGTCACCTCGCCTATACGTCGTTCACATGCAATTCACATAACAAATAATTTAAGGGTTCTATTCCCTCAAGTCAAGGTTAACCACGACACTTATCTCGCTTTGCAAATTCCAATCAATTACTCGATCACAGGTTTTCCTTTTAAATTTGTCTCCAAAAGCTTCAATTCTATTCACAAACAATTCAATATACTCAATACGAATCATATGAATTAATTCTATATGAACTTACTAATTTTCCGGATAAAATACGAAATCCATTAAAATTTTCGGCAGTGGATCCTACATCTCAAATCTCGGAAAAACTTACGAAATCTGAACACCCATTTCGAGACGAGTTCAACCATACAAAATTTATCCAATTCCGATGTCAAATGGACCTTCAAATCTTAAATTTTCGTTTTAGGAAGATTTTATAAAAATCTGATTTTTCTTCCCCAAATTCATGGATTCATGATGTAAATGAGTATGGATTAATAAAATATAATCAATATAGGATAAGGAACACTTACCCCAATATTTTCCTGTAAAAATCGCCCAAAAATTGCCTTACCCGAGCTCAAAAATGGAAAAGGGTTGAAAATGGGACGAATCCCATTTTCTAGAACTTAAGTTATGTTTCTCGAACTTTTACCCTTCGCGAACGCGGTCAGTGCCTCGCGTTCGCGAAGCACAAATTTGTGATGTCCAATTTTACTCTTCGCGAACGCGAGGGCTACCTCGCGAACGCGATGCTTGCCTGTCTTGTCCTTCGCGAACGCGAGATGCCCTTCGTGAATGCGAAGGCTAATTTCCTGGCCAGCCTCTTTCCCTTCGCGAACGCGAGGCTTCGATCGCGAACGCGAAGCTTTGCACCTCGACCCCTTCGCGAACGCGTTCCCTCTTTCGCGAACGCGAAGCATAATTCCGTTTGTCTCCAATTTCTTCTTCGCAAACGCGAGACCCCTCTCGCGAACGCGAAGAAGGATACCAGAAGCAGATTTCTGTAGTTTTTTCTGAGTCCAAAAATGATCCGTTAACCCTCCGAAACTCACCCGAGCCCTCAGGGTTTCAAACCAAAGAAGCACACAAGTCCAAAAACCTCATACGAACTTGCTCGCACGATCAAATCGCCAAAATAACACATATAACTACGAATCGAACACCAAATCAAAGGGAGTTTTAAAGAAAACTTATATTTTTACAACCGGACGTCCGAATCAAGTCAAATCAACTCCGATTCTCACCAAATTCGACAGACAAGTCATAAATATTATAGTGGACCTATATCGGGCTCTGAAACCAAAATATGGACCTGAGGTCAATAAATCCAATATCAATAATTTCTTAAAAATCATTAAGCTTTCAAGCTTTTAATTTTTCATCAAAATTCCATATCTCGGGTTAGGGACCACGGAATTCGATTCCGGACATACGCCCAAGTCACAAATCACGATACGGACCTATCAGAATTTTCAAAATAATGATCCGGGTCCGTTTACTCAAAATATTGACCAAAGTCAACTCAGTTGAGTTTTTAAAGCTCTATTTCACATTTTAATCCATTTTCATATAAAAATTTTTCAGAAAATTATACGGACTGCGCACGCAAGTCGAGGAATGATAAAATGGTGCTTTTCGAGGTCTTAGAACACAGAATTACTTATTAAATTTAAAGATGATATTTTGGATCATCACAATAATAATATAGATAAATGTCATCCAACTTTGGCCAATTAACTAAAAGTACATATCATTTGAATTTTTATATTTTCTACTGGGAATATAACATTAGCTTAATAAAATATATTAAATTTAATAGATCAATTTTAGAGACCTCTCCCACGTTTCTATTTGAAATATTACAAAATTACGTTTTCTTCATAGTTTGATTTCTTTGTAACAACTCGAAGCCATAGGAAACATACCGAACTCGTAGATTTTGTGTTTATTATTGAATTATTTGATGCTCTAACAATGACTTTTTTTCTATAATTCAATAAGGTGTTTAAAAAATTCTTTAAACAAATGAGTATAAATTAGTAAGGGAAAATAGTCAAATTATATTTTTTATATTAATGATAACGTGTTAACAAAACTATTACAAAGAAATCACAAAAACAAAAAGTAAACATAATATTGATAAATCACAACTGAGATTAGCGACACTTGGAGGTTTCTCAAATTATCCAAAATATAATTAATTTATTTTGGAGTGTTATGTCATATTTCAAGTACAAAATATAAAATTAAATAATATTTACTTTTGGGTTATCTTGGCCAAAGTTGAGTGATTTTTATGTGATAATAGAATAGTAACTTTTGTGTTACAAACTCAAAGCTAAATGATATTTATGTGACAAAAAATAGAAAAGTAACTTTTGTATTATAAACTCAAAATTGAATGTATCTACTCGTTGTTCGTTCAAATATTCAAAGTCTTAAAGCTCAAAGCATATTTTGAGAGCTCAAATATAGCTGCGTTTCTGTATTTTAATTTTCTCTCTCTCTGATTGATTAAATACGGTATATGATCTGCGTTTAATAACACATAAAATCAAATTTTTCTAAGTCTCTAGCAAAATGCATGCACTGATATGTTCTACGACAAGTAGCCAAAGTTTCAGATTAGATGACACTATCAGTATATAGAAGCTAAATTCATGCCACGTTTATGCTTACCAATTTTGCATCAATATTTTGCCGACATTTTGTAACGTACAGTATCTTCCAGCTGATCTATAATTGATTAACAACTGACAAAAACAAAGAAAGGAAAAGTAATAGATACGTAGATGTTGGAAGTTAACGTAATTATCAGTAATTGATTCAATAACGGTCAAACTCTTTTAAGTTTTTTTAACCACTCATTTTACAAAGGGGTCCTTTTCTTACTAACTAATTGCAACTTGAAGTTGTAAATACAATACTGCAACTATTACTAGAAATTAAATTAGACATTTTATCTGGACTTTAATAGCTGCAAAAGTCACCATTGAAAAATGGCATTTATTATAGTGAACTCAATCATTTTATGATATTCCTTTCACGATTGTCACCTATACAGGCGGAGTCAGAATTTTAAACTTATGTGTTCATGATTTTAATCTTCAGGGTTCTAAATTAATAATTTATATATATACAATAAATTTTTAAGACAAATATAAGGTTAGAAACAAAGCTACTGAATTAGACCGAACCCACTTTCCGTACTCTAGCTCCGCCCCTTGTCACCTAAATGCAACATTTTTTTGTTAGTATTATTGTCACAAAAGCCGCCATTCATTTGAAGTATTCCCACGTTGGGGGAACAATTGGACAGAATCTAGGAATTAATTAAAATACATAAGGTACAAACCAGCTTGGATTAGTATGTACGGATTTCTGACCTGTAATATTTCATGGTGGAAAATAATCTTTATGTCGTCAAAGGTTAAAGTCTTAATCTTACATTTTTGTAAAATCTTGAAAGGATCTTTTGACCTATTGTTAGTCCATTACATAATCGATTTTCTCACCCCCTAAATAATATATAATAATGAAAAGATTCTTCTTAATTAAAAAAACTCTGCGCCCGGTAGCATTTACTAAGGAATATTCTACTGCATTAAGAGCGACGGTCCGTTATAGAGAATTTGACATTTATACTCAACGTTATATCTCAATCTATGACCCTCATAATTGGCATTAAAAGCAGGGCATGATCCTATGACCTTTTTCCCTGGGCATGGCTATAAATAGTGAGCTCAATTACCATTGTAGAGGAGACGAATTTTCAGGCAAGAACATATACTGTATTATGTACAAAGCTTTGTACAATTTTACTTTCTTGCTTTTAGATCTCATCATTGCTGTGTTCGGGAACCGTATTCACGGAATCGTCGTCTTTGCTATTTCATCTACTTTCTAAGGCAAAGTATTGTGTATTTCTTCAATTATTATATTATTTAAGAATCAAATTAATTCACTTGTCTAGAAACCACATATAAATTCAACTGTACCATTTTACGGGTAAATAAAATTGAGAATATAGCGCCCTATATTTTATGTCCCAAACGAAAAGGAACCTTAGTACTTTAAAAGTCAAATAAAAAAGGGTTACATGTGAATAAGTGTTATGGTTTTACATTGATGTATTATGTTTATAATCCACTTTTAGGGAACCAAAGAAAATTAGATGAGTTTACGTACGTACTCCTTTAGTCATTTGCAGATCAAGTCCATGGTCCATTTTTGGGTGCTTACCTAGCTGTTTTACAAATTAATTTCATCTCTTATCGCTCCCCCAACTAATGTCGGGTTGAGTGTAATTGAATGCTTCGTTTAATATTCATTCATACTATGAGTTAACACTAACAACGGCGGAGCAAAAATTTTCACCAAGGGTCAAAATATAAAAAATTGGATACACCGAAAAATTAAGGGTGGTCAACGTATAATAAATATACATAAATAAAAAAAAATTACCTAGCAATACAGTGTAATTTTCTGACAAAGGGGTGTCGACACCCCTTGGTTGAATGTGGCTCCGCCGCTGACGACTAATGATATAAGTCATTAGGGTATGTTGTCTACATCGCACCCTTAGTAATGTGGCCTTTCCCCGGACCTGCGTGAATGCGAGATACTTTGTGTACCGAGTTGCCTTTGTACTATGAGTTAATCAATCACCTGATGTTTTAATAAGTAGCAGTTGAACCCAAATTTTCCAAGTCTATATATAAATGCATGAGGAGATCTGATATTTCCTCAAATGCAGCATGTATGTTCACAGTATCCTTATCTGTGAGCTAGGAATTAGGATTAAAGGGGTGATCCGTGTATTCAGAATGTTCAAAGATATATTGTCCACTTGCTCTTTACTTTTTTATTTATTTATAAAGTTAAAAATATAGCTCATTATCCTTTGATCTCTTTTCTTATGCTATATATAAATAACACTAAGAACATAAATAACCCTACTTTTCTGGAATGGAGATCGTTTACCCGAAAAATCGGATATAGTTGAATTTATAAGTAATTCTAAGGATATGTGATATAGCTTGACATAAATCGTACGTAAAAGTGGAAATGTTTAGATTCTTGGCTATAGAAACGGGATATAAATTATTGAACAAGAAGAGTGAGTATGCCGAGTCAAACAAGCTCAAGAGATTTATTCTTCAATAAATAGAAGTAGTCTTTTCTTACAATGTATCAACTTCCTTTGTGCTTACAAGGATTCCCCCATTTATAGTAGAAAGATCTTATTTTATTTATAATAAAAAATATATAGTGGAGAACCCATGATTAATTGTCTCTTCCTCGATTCCTGCCAAGATTCTCTCCCCTAGTGCGGTTGCAACGACTCCTGTCTGCGAGCTCGATACTGGCTCGAGCTCGGTATTGGGTCGAGCTCTCGGCCTTGGTTCGAGTTCGACATTCGGGGTGAGTGTCAATCGGTCTGTGCATCTCCGACAACCTTCACGTTGCCTTGCGGTTCGATTTGGTCATGGGCTTGATAATGATATCGAGCTGATTCCTCGATCAGTCTTGGAGTTCGAAGCTTGTTTAACTATCCTCAGAACTCGTCTCGAGCTCTCACTTCGATCGCTTACCATTCAAACTCAATCAAACGTATGGAGGCCTAAATCTATTTGGACCGTATACAGATAGTCTCCTCGTTTCTCAGGAAGAATGTGGTGAGAAGCGATATAATTTTCGACGGCTCGATCGGATTATAAGCTGACGTTTTCACTGGGCTCGATCATGACGTATGTGATAGTTATCCCGTCGATTTAGTCTTTTAAGGTATTTAATGCACGTCAGACGGTGGTCGGCCACTGCTGATACTGAACCGCCACGGTATAAACCTATAAATAACCCTTCCATTTATCATTTGCCATTTTTACATCTTCAATCTCCCAAATTTTCTTACTCTTTCCGCCTCTATTTCGCCGCTTATAGAGCCACCTTCATCAGCGTTTGACACCATCAACCTTTCATCTTCCTTTGCTTTTCTTTCTCTTACATCAATGGCAAAAACTTCAAAAACCATACCTCAGAAGGAGAAAGCTTTCTCTTCACAGCCGTCCGGCGACAAGGCGCCGGTGGAGCCGTCTCCCCACGAGTATGTTCCTGGCCCGTGTACTTTGAAGATCGATTTAAAGGTTGAAAATCCTTCGTCGGTTCCAGGTCGATGTGATCATGTGTCGATGTACATGTGCTCGATAACAGAGGGCCATCTCGAGGATGTGAGGAAAGACTGCAACTGGGGTCCCGAGGTTGTGTTGCAAATTTCCTCTCCCGAAGAAAGCGTCATCACTCATGTGGAGGGGTATTTAAGTGTTTATACTTACCCCTTCACGTTGGGTTCTATTGACACAATGATCATTGATTTTTGCAAAAGATATCAGGTCACCCTCGGTCAAATTCATCCTTTTCTATGGCGCATAGTAACCTTACTTCGCTTCTTGTCCAACAAGGCCGGGGGCTGGATTTCACCCTAAATCACCTCATACGATTATATCGGCCTCAAATCTTTTGACGACTAATCATGTTTCATCGTCGGGCATCGAAAGCTTTAATGTCGAGCATCGACGAAGACAAGGATCGGGGTTGGATGGGCCGTTATATTCGGGTAAGGACCCATGACCTCATTCCGGAAGAGAAGATGTCGTTCCCCGAGGAATAGAATTTCGACCGTAAGTGGTTTTCATAAGGCATTGCTTTTCGTATATTTCTATGATTCTATCTGATATCTTTCTCCGATATACAACTGCCCCTTGGATGCCAAAAGCGGTACCCGACCTCGAGGATTAGGTTCGGAAGTTAGCCTCGACTTCCTCTTATGCCGAACGTGCTTGGCTTGATTTGGCAAAAGGTAGATAGGAGGCCAAGAATCACGGTAAGCGTCACTTCTCATGTTCTTCGAAATATTTTTTATGCTCCATTTGTTACAGATTTCCTTTCATGCAGGTGTAACCAAGGATGCCGTTTTGAGGCCTTCGAGTGGTAAGGAAGGAACCAAGTCCTCAGTCTCGGAATCGGAAAAAGATAAGAAGCGAAAAGCTGTCTGTCGGCCAGAGGACCCTAAGCCCAAAACTCGAAGGGTGAGGAGGAAGGCAATCGCTCTTTCGACGGACTAGGTCCAACGACTGAGAGAAGAAGAAGAAGAAGAAGAAGAAGAAGAAGAAGAAGAAGAAAATGATGATGCTTCGACTTTGGTGATCTGATCTACGAAAGCTATCGAGGTCGCCAGACCTTCTGAGCCGATGACGGCTATACCGGTCGGGGTCGGTTCCGATACCCCGAGTCTCGATCAGAGCATCCCAAGCTATTCGCTTGGGACTATGATAGTGGGTCATTTGCCTTCTCTTCCGACCTTTTCTGAGGAGGCATTAAAGGAAGCTCGAGAATTGAAGAACCCCCGATACGGGCAGAGGCTCTAGTGTAGGTGACCCTTTTCGAGATTGCTTTACTGGAGTCGATGATGCCTCCGATATTAGTGACGCTTCTCTTCTCCTAGAAGAGGCCCAACGTTTCATTTCTCGGGTAATGATTTTACTGTGCTTGGTTTCTTCGTTCTTTTCTAAACTTGACTTGTGATTTTTCTCTACTGTGCAGGCCATTAGCAGGTTTCAAGTCGACCTCAGCCAGTGTGAGGTCGAGCTTCAGAAGGTCTCGGGGGAGAGAGATGCTCTACGGCTTCTTTGCAGCCAAAAGGACGGGGTGATAAAGGACCTCCAAGCAGATTTGGCTAAGGCTCGTGAAGAAGAGGCCGAACTAGATAAGCAAGTGAGCCTCGTTCTATTAGAGTATGGGTTTGACTCAACTGTGGAAGCTAACCCTTCGTTACCTCAGCTGTAGCAAAAGGTTAAAAAGATAGGGTTGCTTCGGGAAAAAGTCGATCAAATCAAGGCCGAATGTGACCGGTGGAAGAAGACTATCGACCGCCTAGCTGTAGAAAAAGAAACCATCTTGGCCAAATTATTATCGGTCGATGTTCAGCTTCGAAGCGTCAAGCAAAAAGGTTTGGCTCAGGCCAAGAGGATCGAGGAGCTTGAAATAAGGCTTGCTGAGGCCAAGGCGGAGGTTGAGTCGTCGAAAGTCATGGCGGACAAGTCCATTGCCATGTATCGGGCCGATGCCGAGGCTGCTCAAATGGAGGCAAGAGAGGCAGCGGATACTGCCGACACTCGAGCACATTGGGTTACCGAACTTGCTAAGTGTCGGTATCGGAGGGAGACCCTCGAGGAGATACACGCTTGAGGTTTCGACCTTGCTGAAGAGATAAAAAGGGCTAGAGAACTTGAAGCTGATGCTGAAGCCTTGGCTTCTGATGGCGATGAGCATGATGATGATGATGATGGTAGAAAGAGCGGGTCCGAAGATGGGGGGAGCCCGGTGGTAAAGAGACCGCTCTCGATGATAACCCAGAAGCTTAGCCCTTAGCTTCTTCTATGCTGCATTTATTTATGTGAACCATCTTTGTATATCTATACAAATATCTTTTTCTTTTACTGGCTTTCTTCGTGAAGATTTCATTCATGCCTTGGTGATGTTTTCATGAGGATTTAGGTGATTTCATCGAATTCGGCCTTCGTAGCCTTTATGGCCAAGTGAGTGTTTGCTCGAGCTCAAAATAAAAGTAGCCCACATGCTTAGTGGTCGAGTGAACGTTTCGAACTCGAAGTAAGATAGCCCTTAGGCTTTGATAATTGAGTGAGTGATTGTGCGGACTCGAAGTAAAATAGCCCTTAGGCTTTAATAATTGAGTGAGTGATTGTTTTTGAACTCGAACTCAAAATATCTTAGCCCGTAGGTTTTTTATTACCGAGTGAGTGATTGCTCGAACTCGAAGTAAGATAGTCCTTAGGCTTTAATAATCGAGTGAGTGATTGTTTTCGAACTCGAACTCAAAATATCTTAGCCCGTAGGCTTTTTATGACCGAGTGAGTGATTGCTCGAACTCGAAGTAAGATAGCCCTTAGGCTTTAATAATTGAGTGAGTGATTGTTTTTGAACTCGAACTCAAAATATCTTAGCCCGTAGGCTTTTTATGACCGAGTGAGTGGTTGCTCGAACTCGAAGTAAGATAGCCCTTAGGCTTTAGTAATTGAGTGAGTGATTGTTTTTGAACTCGAACTCAAAATATCTTAGCACGTAGGCTTTTTATGACCAAGTGAGTGATTGTTTCGAACTAGAAGTAAGATAGCCCTTAGGCTTTAATAATTGAGTGATTGATTATTTTCGAACTCGAACTCAAAATATCTTAGCCCGTAGGCTTTTTATGACCGAGTGAGTGATTGCTCGAACTCGAAGTAAGATAGCCCTTAGGCTTTAATAATTGAGTGAGTGATTGTTTTCGAATTCGAACTCAAAATATCTTAGCCCGTAGGCTTTTTATGACTGAGTGAGTGATTGCTCGAACTCGAAGTAAGATATCCCTTAGGCTTTAATAATTGAGTGAGTGATTTTTCGAACTCGAACTCAAAATATCTTAGCCCGAAGGCTTTTTATGACCGAGTGAGTGATTGCTCGAACTCGAAGTAAGATAGCTCTTAGGCCTTAATAATTGAGTGGGATTGTTTTCGAACTCGAACTCAAAATATCTTAGCCCGTAGGCTTTTTATGACCGAGTGTATCAAAAATCCCTTTGATGGTGGTTGGTAATTAGTAATTAGGTAAAACAAATGAGGTAAGCGATTTCATGTAAATCTTGTGCTTACATTTTCCATGACATCGGAGTTGGGGTCCACAAATAAAATTCAAATATATATAGTGGTCGTGTTTGGGTGTTATTTCTTATGTACTTGTTAAAAAGTCAAAATCAATAAGTTTTCTTGTTTCTCTACTCCTTTCCTACATCTTCATTGACATGCTAACCGCATAGCGGGCCTGCTACTATTCTATTTTAGTTATTCAAGAAGAATTAAGAAGAATTTATAGAAATTACTATTGTTTAGTGGTTATTAACTTTCTATAACTATTATATGCATAATTATTTTCTGTAGCTATTTTTCAATTTTTATAGTAATGTATTTGATGTATTCGAGCTATTGTATTCATGAATAAAGTAGCAAAAATCGGCTAAAAAATAGGACAGTCCAACTGTCAGCCGCTGTATTAATATGTATTCATGAATACAACGTAACAATTGGTCTCTCAAGTTGTTTAATAACGGAAAGCTGCTAATTTAACGGGATACATTCCTAATATAACTCACCTAAATCAATTATAACACACAACATCATCAATCCAATTAATGAGAAGATTTATCAGACGCTAAACACCAAAAAATAGAGCATTCTTCAGAGTTTCAGTCTCTTTTTTTTCTGATACAGTTCGAGTTTCTTTTTTTTTTTTTTTTTCTGACATTGTTCGAGGTTCTGCTCGGAATTGATACAAATATTTTGAAATTCGATCTTCTGTATATGAATACGTCATGTATTTATACCGGATACAACTTGTAATAGTAACCTATTGCCTGCATATTTCATAATAAACCTAGTGCATGTATTCTGTTATATCTAACAGTTGTGTTCAATGTATTCAAGTTTATCTTTGTATTCACAATATTTTATTTATTCCTAATACATGGTATTACTGCTTTATTGAGTATATTTCATTGGTTCTATTCATTGATTTTCTATTTGTATTGAGAGTATTTTACTGTATTTCACTGTACTGTTATTTTAAATATAGATGGATATAGTTAGGTTTAAAATACATATGAATACAGTTAGATTGAATGCATAACTAATTGATGAATAAAATCAAAATGATAAAACTAACAATGTATTTAAAAATATTGTTGTATGAACTCAAATACATATAAATACATCTAAATACGATAGTAAAAAAATAATGTACAAAATAAAAATCAGTGTATGCCTTATCGAATACATATAAAGACATCTAAATACAAGAAGAGAAAACCACTCTAGAAACTAAAAATCAATGTATGCGGACTCGAATATATATAAATACATCTACAGTTAGGGTCATTGCGTATTTTTGTTCTCCTTTCGGCTTCAATGGTTGCTGATGAACCTGCAAACACAGGTTCCTCGTGAGTGACTTGCAAATCAAAAGATGGCCCTTCGAAATTGAGTGATTTAGTGGGTATTCTGCAGAAAACCTAACAATGGTGAATATTTACAAAAAAACTGATGAAGAGAAAAAGAAGAAGATTTAACTGGCCAAAAACTCAAAAACTTTAGTGGCGAGTGGTGAAAATCTGTGTTGATGATTTACAACTTACACAATTTCATAGTTCTTAATAGAAGTAAGAAATCATGAATCAGAAGGGAAAAAATTTGGTGTCACGCATCTATGTCCTGTGGAATTGGGAAAGAGCAATATTGAAAAGGATGTTAAGAAAATTTGTAGGAAATCATGAAAAAATTCATTGTTTTCATGGCTGAAGAGTAGTGATAACCATGAAAATCATGGAAAAGCTCGCTGTCTGTCGGAAGAAACCAATTTTCTGGTTCATATAGGAAAGAATGAGAGAGAGACCATGGAGAGAGAGATAAGATACTATGCATGATTTTAGGAGAGAATAAACTGAAAGAATGAGAGAGAGAAATATTAGACAGCGTATTTAATGGCTTAATAGTAGGAAGTGACCATAAATACATATTTTGCTATAAAAACTAAAAGGTAGCTATAGAAAATAATATTTTAAAAGGGATTTTATTTATAATAAATAGGGTGTAAAGCTTTACTATAGGAGGTAAAATTTTCAAGAAGTAATTAGCATCAAAGAATGTGATGGGATGTGTGAGATTTCCACATTTTTAACTTGATATTTCGGGTTCAAATTTTGGAAGTGAAACAGTTTCTTATAGGAAACAGTTAACGCTTAAATAAGCTTTACGCGACCCGAATCTGGAATAGTCAAACCAATGACTTTCATATGATAAAACTACCAAAAAATAAATAAAATAGAATTGGATCTTCTTTACTTTTTTTATTCAATATTATAGAGTGGTAAAGTATTACCAATATGGAGTTTTCTTATGAAATTGATTTTATTAAACCTTCCTACGTCTTTTTAATTTTTTTTCTAATACTTTAAGGTCAAAGTACTCCATATCATAAATAGTTCGAATTGGCGGAACGAAGGGCTAAATAGCGAGAGTGATTCTCTGAGCCGCTGCCGAGGAACTGAGGGACCTTCTCGAGCACATGATAGGTAATTGAGAGATAGAGCTAGCCTAAGAATTCAATAGACAAGATTGTATTAATTTTAAAATCTTAAATATTAAAAAAATTAGCATAGAAATTATTGTAGTCCAAAAAGAATAAGTTATTACATATATATCATTTTCTCATGAGTTCTTCTGTTTAATATTTTAGGGTTATTTTGCTCTATCAATATTATATTCATGTTTTTATAATAATATATGTTCTCCTGTTTCTAAAAGGATTTGGACAATATAATACGTTTTAAAATTAAATTAGTAATATTTTTTTTTAAGAAGTATATATCCTAAAAGTAATAGGATTATCTCGCTAAAAATATGCCCATATCCCGAAAGTAATTATTCTAATGGAAAATCTAACATGTTCCTAAAGGTATTAGGTTTACATGCTAACATGTAGTATTATATATCTATGCCCGAAAATAATTATACTAATAGGATTCCTAAAGATAGTCATGCAGGATTCCTAACATGTAGTATTATATCCTAAAACTAATAGGATTACAAGGCTAATATCTAGAATTTCGGTTATGTCCTTTTACTGTGAGTTATTATGCTTAATATTAAAAGGTTATTTTTGTACTTCAACATTTTATTCATGCTTTTATAATAATATAGATCGATAAATGTCATCCAACTTTGGCCAATTAACTGAAAAGTACATATCATTTGAATTTTTATATTTTCTACTGGGAATATAACATTAGCTTAATAAAATATATTAAATATAATAGATCAATTTTAGAGACCTCTCCCATGTTTCTATTTGAAATATTACTCCCCCTTGTGGTTTATAAAATTACGTTTATCTTCATAGTTTGATTTCTTTGTAACAACTCGAAGCCATAGGAAACATACCGAACTCGTAGATTTTGTGTTTATTATTGAATTATTTGATGCTCTAACAATGACTTTTTTGCTATAATTCATTAAGGTGTTTAAAAAATTCTTTAAACAAATGAGTATAAATTAGTAAGGGAAAAATAGTCAAATTATATTTTTTATATTAATGATAACATGTTAACAAAATTATTACAAAGAAATCACAAAAACAAAAAGTAAACATAATATTGATAAATCACAACTGAGATTAGCGACGACACTTGGAGGTTTCATTAAATAATATTTACTTTTTAGTTATCTTGGCCAAAGTTGAGTGATTTTTATGTGATAATAGAATAGTAATTTTTGTGTTACAAACTCAAAGCTAAATGATATTTATGTGATAAAAAAATAGAAAAGTAACTTTTGTATTACAAATTCAAAGTTGAATGATATCTACTCCCTGTTCATTCAAATATTCAAAGTCTTAAAGCTCAAAGCCTATTTTGAGAGCTCAAATATAGCTGCGTTTCTGTATTTTAATTTTCTCTCTCTCTCTGATTGATTAAATACGGTATATGACCTGCGTTTAATAACACATAAAATCAAAATTTTCTAAGTGTCTAGCTAAATGCATGCACTGATATGCCACGTTTATGCTTACCAATTTTGCATCAATATTTTGCTGACATTTTGTAACGTACAGTATCTTCCAGCTGATCTAGGCAGTTACCTATGTCAATATATTTCCTTTCAGTAATACAGTAGCCATCCCATGGCGTCATTCTTTTCAGTAATAAAGGGTACCAATTCCTGATTACATTTTCTTTTAGTAATACAGGATGTCATCTTATGGATACATTCTTTTCAGTAATAAAGGGTATCAACCTCGATTACATTCTTTTTCTGTAATACAGGGTATCAATCCCTGGTTACATTTTCTTACCAGTATCAGGATACATCAATCCCTAGTCGCTTTTTCAATATAGGATTTTCACTCCCTAGTTTCTTTTATTTTATACATAGGGTCTCCATTCCCTAGTCTCTGTTTTTTTTTCGGGGTACACCATTTCCGACCTTTTATTGCTTTCAATAAAGAAGTAGTTTAGAATTTTGTTATAATAACTCACAAAATTTTTCTAGTGCAAACTGGGGCAGAAATATTTCGCTCGTTTATTTATTTTGGTATCTGAGTAGGTTTTACCTCGAGGCACAGGGTTCGAGATGGCCAAAAGAAGAAGTCTCAATTCAGAATAAAAGAAAAGAAAAAATAGGTGAATCCAAAATGCAAAAGTAGTTGAAAAGATGTGGAATGCTCAAGACATGACTGAAGCCACGAGCATTGGAGTCCCGTTTTGATTAGAAGAAGCTATAGAACAATGAACTAGCACCTACAGCTAGCGAGCATCAAGGTTTAGATCAGAGTCTGCATGAAGAACTAGTCAAGACTCATGATCAAGTTTCGGAAGACTCATAGATAGGAATCTTGTAACTCATAGCTGATAGGCTTGTTTAGTTTCTTTTTTATAATAGCAAGACCGCGGACCGGAGCCTCGACGGAACCTCACTCGACTCCTCAACTCATCATTCCACAATTCTCCTTGAACTACACGTGACATGATTCCCCTATAACCCGGGATATGTAGGCTGTCCAAAATAAGGACTAGGTTGCACCCTATCTTTTATTTCTTTTCCTTTTGAATAACGTTTTGGTCAAAAATTAGTCACATGGCTCACCTAGCCTTTGCTTGAAAACTCTTCGTGTTTTCAAGCAAAGAAGGGCATCTGTGAGCACCTAATTTTTGTCTATATTTAAATTTTTATCACTTAAAATATTTTTAGAAAATTAGTACATATTTCTTTTTAGCTTTGTTACATTTCTTTTATATAGGGTAAGAATTAAAAATAATTTAAAAGGTCAAATTATTAGTATTAGTATTATTTTTATTTTTTATCTTTATTTTAAAATAAAATAAATTAAAAAAACAGAAAAAATTAATTTTTTTTTAATTTTCGGATGAGAATAAAATAATAGGAAAATTAAAAGTATGGAATAAAAAAGTAAAAGTAAAAGTAGGTTGAAATTGTTTAACAAAAAAGTAAAAAAAAGTGAAAAATTTAAAAAGTAAAAGTAAAAGAATGTTGAAATTTTAAAAAATAAAAAGTAAAAGAAAGTTGGAATTAAAAAATAAAAGTAAAGGTAGGTGAAAATTTAAAAAGAAAAGTAAAAGAAAGTGAAAATTAAAAAAGAAAATAAAAATAAGTGAAAAATAAAAAAAGAAAAGTAAAAAAAGTGGAAAATTAAAAAATAAAAGTAAATAAAAGTGGAAAATTATTTTTTTTTAAAAAGAAGAAAAATGGGAAGTGAGAATTCTTTTTAATTAAAAAAAAAAAATAATAAATAAAAAAATCTGAAAAAATTCTAATTTTTTTTCTATAAATAGAAGAGAAATGTGAGGAGAAAGGGGAAAAATAGAAGAAAAAAGAAGAGGGGAGGGAATTGAGAGAAATTGTTTTTCTTCTTATACGCTAAGGAAATTTTTACTTGTGTCATTCTTTCTTCGTCTTTTTTTTTTTAAAAATCCAGCAATTCATCACCCAAAACCCAACAAAAAATACTTCAAAACATCCCTTTTTACACGCCAAACAGTGGAGTCAATAGTCGAGGTCGAGAATTTCGTTGGAGCTCCGTTCACTAACTTTGATGTTCTTCTTCGCTTATGCTTGTTTGGCGTTCGTCTGAGTTATTGTACCTGTTCTTGAAGACACATTTAATTGAAAATTTTGCATTAAAGGTTTATTCTTTCCTCTGTTCTTTTTATCTTATTTCATGTGGTTTTAATTTATTTGCCTTTAAATTTTATAAATAATAATATAAATTAGTCCTTAAAAGTTATATGTTTAATTATGTTTCTGGAAATATGGTATTCAAACTTGTTTTAAAGTTGGGAAGATTTGGACCCTAATAAGTTTGGGCTTCAATTGTTGGGCTACAGGGTATTGGTATATGATGGTTTATTTATTCAAATATCTAAAATCATACACTTCTTCCACAAGTAATTCCATAATTCATGACCTCACAATAATATCAAAGTTTAGGCAGAATAATGAACATCGTTAGAGTGCATTAGGCGCGCTTTTAATTAGCTTATCGCGATTATGTATACGTTCGCGTGGTATAATTATAATTTTTAAAATTAAAATCGAAGTATGTGTTCGCACAACTTTGGTCAAAATAATCTTAATATAATAAAATGCTATTAATTATGTACACATACGCGTGGCATGATTTTGGCACAATAAACAAAACGGACTCACACACGTGATTCGTTTCAAAGATAATTCCATATTTTAATAATTAAAAGCGAATAGATAAAGCATGAAAACCAATAAATCATAGTTTATCCAAAATTAATTCAAGCCAAATGTAGTCAATAAAGCGACCGTGCTAGAACCACGAGACTCGGGGAATGCCTTACACCTTCTCCTCGGTCAATAGAATTTCTTACCCGGACTTCATTTTCGCAGATCAATAATAATAGAATCAAACCTTCCTTTGACTAGGGATTCAAATAAAAGGTGACTTGGAACACCAAAAAATCAATTCCAAGTGGCGACTCTGTAAATAAAATAATCCATACTCAAATTTGTCACTTTAATTGAAAAAACTCTTTAACCCATAATAATCCATAATACATATCTTTTGGGGGGGTTATAAAAGGGGTGTGACAATGAGAACTATCATAAGGATGAAATTATTTTTATAGTTTTCAATTTTATGCTTTAAAACTAGAATTAAAATTAATAATAGAGTGAAATTCTATAGAAATAAACTCAAATGAATATTCTAAAAATACTAAGACTACTAAAGATAATCCTAATGTGCGGGTCAAAAATTAGGTGGCTTACCAATTTTGCATCAATATTTTGCCGACATTTTGTAACGTACAGTATCTTCCAGCTGATCTATAATTGATTAACAACTGACAAAAACAAAGAAAGGAAAAGTTATAGATACGTAGATGTTGGAAGTTAACGTAATTATCAGTAATTGATTCAATAACGGTCAAACTCTTTTACGTTTTTTTAACCACTCATTTTACAAAGGGCTCCTTTTCTTACTAACTAATTGCAACGTGAAGTTGTAAATACAATACTGCAACTATTACTAGAAATTAAATTAGACATTTTATCTAGACTTTAATAGCTGCAAAAGTCACCATTGAAAAATGGCATTTATTATAGTGAACTCAATCATTTTATGATATTCCTTTCATGAATGTCAATGTGATGACCCAAAATGTCATCTTTAAATTTAATAAGTAATTCTGTGTTCTAAGACCTCAAAAAGCACCATGTATAATTTTTCGACTTGCGTGCGCAGTCTATACAATTGTTCGGAAAGTTTTTATGTGAAAAATGGATTAAAATGTGAAATAGAGCTTTAAAACTAAACTGAATTGATTTTGGTCAATATTTTGAGCAAACGAACCCGAATCAGTATTTTAACAATTCCGATAGGTCCGTATCGTGATTTGGGACTTGGGCGTATGCCCGGAATCGAATTCCGAGGTCCTTAGCCCAAGATATAAAATTTTGATGAAATATTAAAAGCTTGAAAGTTTAACGATTTTTAAGAAATTACTGAAGTTGGATTTATTGACCTCGGGTTCGTATTTTGGTTTCAAAATCCGATATAGGTCCACTATAATATTTATGACTTGTCTGTCGAATTTGGTGAGAATCGGAGTTGATTTGTCGTGATTCGGACATCCGGTTGTAAAAATATAAGATTTAAAGTTTTCTTGAAAATTTTCTTTGAATTGGTATCCGATTCATAGTTCTAGGTGTTAGTTTGGCGATTTGATCGCCCAAGCAAGTTCATATGATGTTTTAAGACTTGTGTGCATGTTTGGTTTGGAGCCCCGAGGACTCGGGTGAGCTTTGGATAGGATACGAGATGATTTTGAACTTAGAAAATCTGGTTTTTCTGTAACTTCAGGCTTCTGGTATTTCCTTCATCGCGTTCGCGAATGTACTCTCACGAACGCGAAGAGCAAAATGGGCTGGCTGAATTTTCTTTCTTCGCGAACGCGAAGATTGGGTCGCAAACGCGAAGCTATGGGGACTTTACCCTTCGCGAACGCGACCAGCTCAACGCAAACGCGAAACTTTAGAGGCCTGGGGGAGGGGTCAATTGTCCTTCTACGCGAACGCGAGCACTGGCACGCGAACGCGAAGGCTAGGGGGAAAAAGCCTTCGCGAACGCGAAGAAGGACTCGCGAACGCGAAGGAGGACTCGCAAACGCAAAATCCACGGGCTGCTATTCATCGCGAACGCGACTGGCCCTTCGCAAACGGGAAGAAGGCCTGACGCATGTGACTTAAAATAGAACCAAAATGGGATTTTTTTCATTTTTCACAAACCCTCAATTATAACTCGGCTTAGGGGCGATTTCTAAAGAGTTTTTTACGATTTCAAACTGGGTAAGTGTTCTTTATCATATAGTGATTGTATATCATAAATCTAAGTCTATATTCATCATTTATTTCGGATTTAGACGGAAGAAATTGAAATTTTTGTAAACCTTTCCAAAAACGAAAAATTTAGATTTGAAGGTCCATTTGACATCGGAATTGGATATTTTTTATATGGTTGGACTCGTCTCGGAATGTTCGTATTTCGTAAGTTTTTTTCGAGATTTGAGACGTGAGTCCCACTGTCGAATATTTAAATGAATTTCAGATTTTTATCCGGAAAATTTGTAAATTCCTATGGAATTAATTCCTATGATTCGTATTGAGTATATTGAATTGTTTATGAATAGATTTGAAGCTTTTAGAGACAAATTTAAAAGAAAAAGCTGTGGTTGAGTAATTGATTGAAATTTGCAAAGCGAGGTAAGTGTCGTGGTTAACCTTGACTTGAGGGAATAGAACCCTTAAATTACTTGTTATGTAAAAAGCATGTGAACGACGTATAGGCGAGGTGACGAGTGTCTATACGTCGCAAAATTAATTGGTCGCCTGCTTACTTGATAAATCATAAATTGTTTTAAAATCATAAATTAATTATTATAATAATTATTTCTCTCCCATTCTTTGTCAAATATATATTATTGAATTCCTGCATTAATTGTTACATGCTATTTGAAATATGTGTTTTTAATTGTTATTTAACATTTAGCATATTAAATATTAAACTTCCTATTTTCTCCCTGATTTTTATAATAATTTGCTATTTGTTATTGTTTGTTTCATAATTAAATCATAATTATTGATATGTTTGGTTGAGGTCCCGAGGGCCTCGAGTGTGTTTCAGATGCTCAACGGGTCATTTTTGGACTTAGAGAAGTAGCAGATTTTTCTATTTTTTGTTGCAGAAGATTGTTCTTCGCGTTCGCGAAGGTGTGGTCAGTGGAAGCATCGCGAACGCGAGGAGTAGGACGCATTCGCGAAGAGTGTTTTCTGAGTGTGAGGTTTTGTTCTTCGCGTTCGCGAAGGGGAGGACGCGAACACGAAGGTATGGTTTGTTTGTGCATCGCGAACGCGTGAGGGGCGTCGCGTTCGCGAAGGAGAGCGAGGCAGCTGGGAACCCCAGTCTTTTGTTCTACGCGTTCGCAAGATAAGGGACGCGTTCGCGAAGGTCTGAGTTTGCAAAGCTTTGCGTTCGCGAAGCGTTGGTTGCGTTCACGAAGAGAAAAGTTGGGCAGTACATTTTTGTGCTTCGCGAACGCGAGACAAGGGTCGCGTTCGCGAAGAAGAAACCACTTGACAGAATGTTTAAGTTCAGAAAATTCGTCCCATTTTTAATTTTTTAACGATTTGGAGCTCGGATTGAGGCGATTTTTGGGAGATTTTTAGAGAAAACATCGGAGTAAGTATTCTTAACTCAATCTTGATTAGATTACCCGAATCCATCACTGTTTAAACATTTAATTGGTGATTTAAGTTGGAAACAATTGAGAAACCCTCATGGATAGATTTGAGAATTTGAGGGTCGAATTGTTATTGGAATTTAGTCATTTTGGTATGGTTAGACTCGCGATTGAATGGGCGTTCATATTTCGTAACTTTCGCCGAATTCCGAGACGTGGGCCACACGGGCCATTTTTGAGTTAATTTCGGATTTTTATTGAAAAATGTAGTATTTTCTTATAGAATTAATTCTATAATTTTTGTTGACTGCATCAAATTATTGATGACTAGATACGAGTCGATCAGAATCAGAAAATCGAGGTAAGTGACTTGTCTAACCTTGTATGGGGGAAATTTCCCCTAGAATTGATATTAATGTGATTATTGAAATGTATTGAAAGTCGTGTACACGAGGTGACGAGTGTATACACGGGCTAAATATGAAAGATTATATTTTAAAATTGTGTAGATCATTGTTGCGCATTTATTAAATTATTTTTATCTTGTTATATTCTTCTTCATTGATGTGAGATATATACCTTAAATTTGTTTGATCTTTTCCTGCTAATTATTTTACCTGTTTAGTTGAAACATGGTTTCTTTTATTCTGTACATTATTTAAAATTAATTTTCTTTAAATTAAATATTATTAATATGAAGTATTTGACATTTTTAAATTTAGTATTGAAGCAACGTATTAAAGATTTTGAAATATTATTTTGCTAAATTATTTATTTTCGAATATTTTTGTAAGATTTTTTGTACTCATTGTGATGGAGTCGTGAGCTCTTTATTGTGAAAAAATATTATTGATGATTTATGTTGGCATGAGCCGTGAGTTCTTTATTGTGGAAAAATATTATTGTTTATTTATTTTTGGAAAATTAAAATATTGGGCACTTGATGTGCAAATTGTGATATATTGTGATATTGATACGCATGCGGTGGTATAAGGTCTGGGTATTGAAACGCATGCGGTGAGATAAGGGTGGCTTGATACGCGTGGGTAGTAGGGGTGACTACTAGAAGTCATGCGGTGTGATAAGGGTGACTAAAACGCGGGATGCTATTTCGGAAAAAAATATTTTCTTTAAATAAATTGTGAAGACTCCCGCGGTGATATAAGAAAAAGAGATGTTGTTAATTTTGTATGATTTGGGACTACGAGGCGGTACTTCGGTAGTGCCCTTGTTGATATTGATTTATGGCCATAGTTGCCTTCGATTAATTGTTGTGATTTTCATAAAGTTGAAAGGAATTCTGTTTTGATTTCACGAGATATTATTTGAAATTATTTGGTGTCATTAAATGTGACATACTATTTGATTCATTTCCATAGTCATTTTATCTTATTAAATTGTTTAAACATTTTCCATGTCATTATCTATTCTCTAGTACGGCCTGACCTGACCTCGTCACTACTCTACCGAGGTTAGGCTTGACACTTACTAGGTTCCGCTGCGGTGTACACATACTATGCTTCTGCACATCGTTTTATGCAGATCCAGGTATATCTTACCAGCCTAGACGTCAGTGAGTTACCTGCGCACGGAGACTTCGAGGTACATCTGCCAGCGTCCGCAGACTCCGGAGTCCCCTTCTATCATTTTATGTTGCTTCCCTATTTTTCTTTAGACCTTGATACATAGAAACATTGAGAATAAATTTTTAGAAGCTTGTGACTTATTTCTACCGGGTTTTGGGAGTTGTAATTATTTGAATTGTAGTTTATTTATTCCAGATATTTATGATTATTTCGCATTGATAGGCTTACCTAGTCTTAGAAACTAGGTGCCATCACGACCTCCTACGGAGGGAATTTGGGGTCGTGACAGTTGGTATCAGAGCACTATGTTCATAGGTGTTATGAGTCACAAGCAGGTTTTGTAGAGTCTTGCGGATCGGTACGGAGACGTCTGTACTTATCTTCGAGAGGCTATGGAACTGTTAGGAAATATTCACTTCTTTGATTCTTTATCGTGCGCCTTTGTTGATTTCAAAGTACCAAATAATTGTCTTTCTATTCTCGCACAGATGGTGAGGACACGCACAACTGGATCTGATGATCAGACACCCGCGCCCCCTGTTGGAGCCACAAGAGGCCGGGGTCGGGGCAGAGGCCGAGCCAGAGGCCGAGGAAGACCACGTGGTGCAGCCAGAGCACTGCACGAGCTGCTGCACCAGAGCCACCAGTAGCTCCAGTTGGAGAGCAGGCACCTGAGACGCCTGTTACTACTCCTGCACTTCAGGAGACTCTTGCCTTGTTTTTGAGTTTGTTTGGCACTCTAGCTCAGGTAGGGTTAATTCCACTTGCTCCTGCCACATCTCAGGCCGGGGGAGGAGCATAGACTCCCGCCGCCCGTACTCCAGAGCCACGGGTCCAAGTTGACCATGCCCCAGAGGTTATACCAGTGCAGCCAGTTGTCCCAGTTCGGCTTGAGATTAGGATAGTAGTTTCAGAGGGGGAGCAGCTCAGGCTCGAGAGGTATAAGAAGTACCACCCTCCCACTTTCAACGGTTTAGCTTCAGAGGATGCTCAGGGTTTTCTGGAGGAATGTCACCGTGTCCTTCGTACTATGGGTATTGTGGATTCCAGTGGGATTTCTTTCATGACATTCCATTTTATAGGAGCAGCCTACCAGTGGTGGCGGGCATATGAGTTGGATAGTCCTGCTGAGGAATCTTCACTCACTTGGACTCAATTTTCAAATATGTTCTTAAAGGAGTATGTTCCTCAGAGTCTTAGAGATGCATGGCGTGCAGAGATTTAGCACCTGCGCCAGGGTTCTATGACCGTGTCAGAATATGCGGTCCGATTCAATGATTTGGCTAGGCATGCACCAGCCTTAGTTGCCACTGTTCGAGAGCGGGTTCGCAGATTTATTGAGGGTCTTCACCCTAGTATCAGATACAGTATGGCCAGAGAGCTAGAAATGGACATCACATACCAACATGTGGTGTCAATTGCTAGAAGATTGGAAGGTATGCCGACTCGGGAGAGGGAAGAGAGGGAAGCTAAGAGACCCCGAGATTCTAGCACATATAATAATTCTCGTGCCCCAGTTGTAGCCCGTCATGGTAGAGGTTATGTGAGCCGTCCTATTCATTCAACACTTCCAACTTCCAGTGGTATTCCGACGACTCCCAGAACTCAGGTTCCATATTATGCACCACCAGTGTCTTCTGTACCTCCTGTATGTGGTGCTTTCAGCGGGCAGTCTAGTCGATCAGGCCCGAGCCAGTCCCAACAGCCACGTCCTCCGAGGGCTTGTTTTGAGTGTGGTAACACTTATCATATTATGAGAGATTGCCCTAGATTTGGGAGGGGTGCACCTCCATAAATTTCTCAAGCCTCACCTATTCCACAGGGTCCTCAGGCTTCTCAGGCCATGATTACTGCACCAGTTGCCACTCCACCTGCACATCCAGCTAGAGGTAGAGGTCGGGAAGGTAGAGGTCGCCCTAGAGGGGGAGGCCAGGCCAAGTATTATGCCCTTCCTGCTAGGACAGATGATGTTGCATCCGATTCTGTTATCACAGGTATTATTCCGGTCTATCATAGAGATGCGTCAGTCTTATTTGATCCAGGCTCCACTTATTCTTATGTGTCATCTTATTTTTGCCTTGTATTTGGGCGTATCACGTGATTCCTTGAGTTCTTCTGTTTATGTATCTACATCTGTGGGTGAATCTATTATTCTGGACCATGTGTATCGGTCGTGTTTAATTGTTATCAGTGGTTTTGAGACGAGAGTTGATTTATTATCGCTTAGTATGGTGGATTTCGATATTATTTTGTGCATGGACTGGTTGTCGCCCTATCACGCTATTCTTGATTGTTACGCCAAGACGGTGACGTTGGCTATGCCAAGTCTACCGCAGCTAGAGTGGAGAGGTACCTCAGATCATGTTCCTAGCAGGGTTATTTCATTTCTTAAAGCTCAACGGATGGTTGAGAAGGGGTGTGATGCGTATCTGGCCTATGTAAGAGATATTAGTATTTATACTCCTACCGTGGAGTCAGTTCCTATAGTAAGGGATTTTCCCGATGTATTTCTAGCAGATCTTCCGGGTATGCCACCCGACAGGGATATTGATTTTGGTATTAATTTATTACCGGGTACTTAGCCCATTTCTATTCCACCATCCCGCATGGCCCCAACAGAGTTAAAAGAATTAAAAGAACAGTTACATGAATTGCTTGATAAGGGTTTCATTCGGCCTAGTGTATCGCCTTGGGGTGCTCTTGTCTTATTTGTAAAGAAGAAGTATGGTTCTATGAGGATGTGTATTGATTACCGCCAGTTGAACAAGGTTATAGTGAAGAACATGTATCCATTGCCACATATTGATGACCTATTTGATCAGTTTCAGGTTGCCAGGGTATTCTCTAAAATTGACTTGCATTCAGGCTATCATCAGTTGAAGATTCGGGAGCTAGATATTTCGAAGATTACTTTCAGGACTCGGTACGGTCATTACGAGTTCCTTGTGATATCTTTTGGGCTGACCAACGCCCCAACAACATTTATGCACTTAATGAATAGTGTATTGTAGCCCTATCTTGATTCTTTCATCATTATATTTATTGACGACATTCTGGTGTATTCCCGGAGTCGGGAGGATCATGAACAACACCTGAGGACTGTGCTTCAGATTTTGAGAGAAAAGAAGTTATATGCAAAATTTTCAAAGTGTGAATTCTGGATTGATTCAGTGGGATTTTTGGGTCATATAGTTTCGTGCGAGGGGATCAAGGTAGATCCAAAGAAGATTGAAGCAGTGCAAAGTTGGTCCAGACCGTCCTCAGTTACGGAAATCTGGAGTTTCCTTGGTTTCGCTGGGTATTACCGCCGATTTGTAAAGGGTTTCTCTTCTATTGCTGCATCTATTACCAAATTGACTCAGAAGGGTGCTCCGTTCAGGTGGACCGAGGAATGTGAGGAGAGATTCCAAAAGCTCAAGACAGCTTTGACTATGGCCCCAGTATTGGTATTACCTACAGGTACATAATCTTATACTATGTATTGTGACGCGTCGCGTATTGGTCTCGACGCAGTGTTGATGCAAGACGGTAGGGTGATTGCCTACGCGTCCAGACAGTTAAAGGTGCATGAGAAGAATTATCCTGTACATGACCTGGAGTTAGTAGCTATTGTCCATGACTTAAAAATTTGGCGGCATTATTTGTACGGTGTCCATTGTGAGATCTACACCGATCATTGGAGTCTACAACATTTGTTTAAACAGAAGGATCTTAATTTGCGTCAGCGGAGATGGTTGGAGTTGCTTAAGGATTATGATATCACCATTCTCTATCATCCTGGGAAGGCCAATGTGGTGGCCGATGCCTTGAGTCGTAAGGCGTAGAGTTTGGGTAGCTTAGCATATTTACCGGTAGCAGAGAGTCCTTTAGCCTTGGATGTTCAGGCCTTGGCAACCAGTTTGTTAGATGGGATATTTCCGAGCCGAGTCGAGTTTTGGCTTGCGTGGTTTCTCAGTCTTCTCTTTATGATCGTATTAGGGAATGTCAATATGATGACCCTCATTTGCTTGTCCTTAAGGATACAGTACGGTGATGCCCAAGAAGTCACTATTGGAGATGACGGTGCACTACGGATGCAGGGCAGGCTATGTGTACCCAATGTAGATGGCTTGCGTGAGTTGATTCTCCAGGAATCTCACAGTTCGCGGTACTCCATTCATTCGGGTGCTACAAAGATGTATCAAGGCTTTAGACAACACTATTGGTGGAGGCGGATGAAGAAATACATAGTGGAGTATGTATCTCGGTGTCTAAATTGTCAACAGGTGAAATATGAGCATCAACGACCAGGTGGATTACTTCAGAAGTTGGAGATTCCAGAATGGAAATGGGAGCGGATCACTATGGATTTTGTTGTTGGGCTCCCACGGACTCAGAGGAAGTTCGATGCAGCTTGGGTGATTGTGGATAGATTGACCAAGTCAGCTCATTTCATTACTGTGATTACTACTTACTCTTCAGAGCAACTGGCTCAGGTATATATTCGCGAGATTGTCAGACTTCACGGTGTACCGGTATCTATCATCTATGACCGGGGTACACAGTTTACCTCACGGTTTTGGAGGGCAGTACAACGTGAGTTGGGTACTCGGGTAGAGTTGAGTACAACATTTCACCCTCAGACGGACGGGCAGTCTAAATGCACTATTCAGATACTGAAAGATATGCTTCGTGCGTGTCTGATTGATTTTGGGGGTGCTTGGGATCAGTTCTTACCACTTACGGAGTTTGCTTACAACAACAGTTACTAGACAAACATTCAAATGGCTCCGTATGAGGCTTTGTATGGTACGCGGTGCCGGTCTCCAGTGGGTTATTTCGAACCAGGCGAGGCTAGACTATTGGGTACAGACTTGGTTCAGGATGCCTTGGAAAAGGTTAAGTTAATTCAGGATCGACTTCGTATGACCCCTCCAATCTAGACAGAATACTTATGCGGGTTGGAAGGTTCGTGATGTTGCATTCATGGTTGGTGAGCGGGTATTGCTCCGGGTTTCACCTATGAAGGGTGTGATGAGGTTCGGGAAGAAGGGCAAGTTGAGCCCTAGGTATATTGGGCCTTTTGAGATTCTTGAGAGAGTTGGAGAGGTGGCTTACAGACTTGCGCTACCACCTAGTCTCTCTGCAGTTCATCTGCTATTTCATGTTTCTAAGCTTCAGAAATATCATGGCGATCCGTCTCATCTGTTAGACTTCAGTTCGGTTCAGTTGGACAAGGATCTATCTTATGTTGAGGAACTAGTGGCTATTTTGCATAGGCAGGTTCGAAAGCTGAGGTCAAAGAACATTGCTTCCGTGAAGGTTCAGTGGAGGGGTCATCCGGTCGAGGAGGCGAGTTGGGAGACCGAGAATGATATGCGCAGCCGTTATCCATGCTTATTCACCAGCTCAGGTATTTTTTCTAACTTTGTTCGAGGACGAACGTTTGTTTTAGAGGTGGAGAATGTGATGACCCAAAATGTCATCTTTAAATTTAATAATTAATCCTGTATTCTAAGACCTCGAAAAGCACTATTTATCATTCCTCGACTTGTATGCGCAGTGCGTAAAATTTTCCGGAAAGTTTTTATGTGAAAATGGAATTAAAATATGAATTAGAGCTTTAAAACTCAACTATGTTGACTTTGGTCAATATTTTGAGCAAACAGACTCGGATTAGTGTTTTGACAGTTCCGATAGGTCCGTATCATGAATTGGGACTTGGGCGTATGCCCAAAATCAAATTCCGAGGTCCCTAGCCCGAGATATGGAATTTTGATAAAACAAATTAAAAGATTAAGTTCAAATAGTGACCGGATGTCGAATTATGTGCAAAGGACCCCGAAATAGAATTTTGATGATTCCAACCGCTCCGTATGGTGATTTTGGACTTAGGAGCGTGATCAGAATTTTATTTGGAAGTCCATAGTGGAATTAGGCTTGAAATGCCGAAAGTTGAATTTTTGGAAAGTTTGACCGAGGGGTTGACTGTTTGATATCAGGGTCGAAATCCGATTATGAAAATTTGAGTACCTCCGTTATGTCACTTATGACTTGTGCGCAAAATTCGAGGTAAATCGGACGTGACTTGATAGGTTCCAGAGTCATTTGTAGAAATTAAAAATTTCAAAGTTTATTAGGCTTGAATCTATGAGTGATTCGTGTTTTTATTGTTGTTGGATATGATTTGAGGATTCGACTAAGTTCGTATGGTGTTTTAAGACTTGTTGGTATGTTTGGTTGAGGTCCGGGGGCCTCGAGTGTGTTTCGGATGCTCAACGGGTTATTTGTGGACTTAGAGAAGTAGCAGATTTTTCTGGTTTTTGTTGCAGAAGATTGTTCTTCGCGTTCGCGAAGGTGTGGTTAGTGGAAGCATCGCGAACGCAAGGAGTAGGACGCGTTCGAGAAGAGTATTTTCTGAGTGTGAGGTTTTGTTCTTCGCGTCCGCGAAGGGGAGGACGCGAACGCGAAGGTATGGTCTGTGTGTGCATTGCGAACGTGTGAGGGGCGTCGCGTTCGCGAAAGAGAGCGAGGCAGCTGGGAACCCCAGTCTTTTGTTCTACGCGTTCGCAAGATAAGGGACGCGTTCGCGAAAAGGAAAGTTGGGCAGCACATTATTGTGTTTCGCGAACGCGAGACAAGGGTCGCGTTCGCGAAGAAGAAACCACTGGACAAAATGTTTAAGTTCAAAAAATGAGACGTCATCCCATTTTCCATTTTTAACGATTTGGAGCTCGGATTTAGGCGATTTTTGGGAGACTTTTAGAGAAAACATCGGAGTAAGTGTTCTTAACTCAATCTTGATTAGATTACCCGAATTCATCACTGTTTAAACATTTAATTGGTGATTTAAGTTGGAAGAATTTGAAAAACCCTCATGGATAGATTTGAGGATTTGAGGGTCGAATTGTTATTGGAATTTAGTCATTTTGGTATGGTTAGACTCGCGATTAAATGGGCGTTCATATTTCGTAACTTTCGCCGGATTCCGAGATGTGGACCCCACGGGCCATTTTTGAGTTAATTTCGGACTTTTATTGAAAAATGTAGTATTTTTTTATAGAATTAATTCTATAATTTTTGTTGACTGTATCGAATTGTTTATGACTAGATACGAGTCGACCAGAATCGGAATATCGAGGAAAAAGCATATTAATTTGTTAAATTGGAGCAAGTCGAGGTAAGTTACTTGTCTAACCTTGTGTGGGGGAAATTTTTCCTAGAATTGATATTAATGTGATTATTGAAATGTGTTGAAAGTCGTATACGGTGACGAGTGTATACACGGGCTAAATGTGAACGATTATATTTTTAAATTGTGTAGATCATTGTTGCGCATTTAATAAATTATTTTTATCTTGTTATATTCTTCATCATTGATCTGAGATATATACCTTAAATTTGTTTGATCTTTTTCTGCTAATTGTTTTACCTGTTTAGTTGAAACTTGGTTTCTTTTATTCTATACATTATTTGAAATTGATTTTTTTTAAATTAAATATTATTAATATGAAGTATTTGACATTTTTAAATTTGGTATTGAAGCAATGTATTAAAAATTTTAAAATATTATTTTGCTAAATTATTTATTTTCGAATATTTTTGTAAGATTTTTTGTACTCATTGTGATGGAGCCGTGAGCTCTTTATTGTGAAAAAATATTATTGATGATTTATGTTGGCATGAGCCGTGAGCTCTTTATTGTGGAAAAATATTGCTGTTGATTTATTTTTGAAAAATTAAAATATTGGGCACTTGAGGTGCAAATTGTGATATTGATACACATGCGGTGGTATAAGGTCTGGGTATTGAAATGCATGCGGTGAGATAAGGGTGGCTTGATACGCGTGGCTAGTAGGGGTGACTACTAGAAATCATGCGATGTGATAAGGGTGGCTAAAACGCAGGATGCTATTTCGAAAAAAATATTTTCTTTAAATAAATTATGAAGGCTCCCGCGGTGATATAAGGAAAAGAGATGTTGTAAATTTATTTATGATTTGAGACTACAAGGCGGTACCTCGATAGTGCCCTTGTTGATATTGATTTATGGCCATAGTTGCCTTCGATTAATTGTTGTGATTTTTAAAAAGTTGAAAGGAATTCTGTTTTGATTTCACGAGATATTATTTAAAATTATTTGGTGTCATTAAATCTGACATACTATTTGATTCATTTCCATAGTAATTTTATATTATTAAATTATTTAAACATTTTCCATGTCATTATCTATTCTCTAGTAGGGCCTGACCTATCCTCGTCACTACTCTACCGAGGTTAGGCTTGGCACTTACTGGGTACCGCTGTGGTGTACTCATACTACGCTTTTGCACATCTTTTTATGCAGATCCAGGTACATCTTACCAGCCTAGACGTCAGTGAGTTACCTGCGCACGGAGACTTCGAGGTACATCCGCCAGCGTCCGCAGACTCCGGAGTCCCCTTCTATCATTTTATGTTGCTTCCTTAATTTTCTTTAGACCTTGATACATAAAAACATTGAGAATAAATTTTTAGAAGCTTGTGACTTATTTCTACCGGGTTTTGGGAGTTGTAATTATTTGAATTGTAGTTTATTTATTCTAGATATTTATGATTATTTCGCATTGATAGGCTTACCTAGTCTTAGAAACTAGGTGCCATCACGACCTCCTACGGAGGGAATTTGGGGTCGTGACAGTTGGTATCAGAGCACTAGGTTCATAGGTGTTACGAGTCACAAGCAGGTTTAGTAGAGTCTTGTGGATCGGTACGGAGACGTCTGTACTTATCTACGAGAGGCTATGGAACTGTTAGGAAATATTCACTTCTTCGATTCCTTATCGTGCGCCTTTGTTGATTTCAAAGTTCTAAATAATTGTCTTTCTATTCTCTCACAGATGGTGAGGACACACACAACTGGATCTGATAATCTAACACCCGCGCCCCCTGTTGGAGCCGCAAGAGGCCGGGGTCGGGGCAGAGGCCGAGCCAGAGGCCGAGGAAGACCACGTGGTGCAGCCAGAGCACCTGCACGAGCTGCTGCACCAGAGCCACCAGTAGCTCCAGTTGGAGAGCAGGCACCTGAGATGCCTGTTACTACTCCTGCACTTCAGGAGACTCTTGCCCAGTTTTGAGTATGTTTGGCATTCTAGCTCAAGAAGGGTTAATTCCACTTGCTCCTGCCACATCTTAGGCCGGGGGAGGAGCACAGACTCTAACTGCCCGTACTCCAGAGTCTCGGGTCCAAGTTGACCATGCCCCAGAGGTTATACCAGTGCAGCCAATTGTCCCAGTTCGGCTTGAGATTAGGACAACAGTTTCAGAGGGGGAGCAGCTCAAGCTCGAGAGGTATAAGAAGTACCACCCTCCCACTTTCAGCGGTTTAGCTTTAGAGGATGCTCAGGGTTTTCTGGAGGAATGTCACTGTATCCTTCGTACTATGGGTATTGTGGATTCCAGTGGGGTTTCTTTCACGACATTTCAGTTTAGAGGAGCAGCCTACCAGTGATGGCGGACATATGAGTTAGATAGTCCCGCTGAGGCATCTTCACTCACTTGGACTCAATTTTCAGATATGTTCTTAAGGGAGTATGTTCCTCAGAGTCTTAGAGATGCATGGCACGCAGAGTTTGAGCAACTGCGCCAGGGTTCTATGACCGTGTCAGAATATGCGGTCCGATTCAGTGATTTGGCTAGGCATGCACTAGCCTTAGTTGCCACTGTTCGAGAGCGGGTTCACAGATTTATTAAGGGTCTTCACCCTAGTATCAGATACAGTATGGTCCGAGAGCTAGAGATGGACATCACGTACCAACATGCGGTATCAATTGCTAGGAGATTGGAAGGTATGCGGACTCGGGAGAGGGAAGAGAGGGAAGCTAAGAAACCCCGAGATTCTGGCACATATAATAATTCTCTGGCCCCAGTTGCAGCCCGTCATGCTAGAGGTTATGTAAGCCGTCCTATTCATTCAGCACTTCCAGCTTCCCGTGGTATTCCAACGACTCCCAGACCTCAGGATCCATATTATGTACCACCAGTGTCTTCTGTACTTTAAAAGGAACCTTAGTACTTTAAAAGTAAAAAAAAAGGGTTACATGTGAATGAATGTTATGGTTTTACATTGATGTATTATGTCCATAATCCACTTTTAGAGAACCAAAGAAAAATAGATGAGTTTACGTACGTACTCCTTTAGTCATTTGCAGATCAAGTCTATGGTCCATTTTTGGGTGCTTACCTAGCTGTTTTACAAATTAATTTCATCTCTTATCGCTCCCCCAACTAATATCGGGTTGAGTGTAATTGAATGATTCGTTTAATATTCATTCATACTATGAGTTAACACTAACTGCGGCTGAGCCAGAATTTTCAACAAGAGGCAAAATATAAAAAATTAGATACATCGAAAAATTAAGGATGATCAACGTATAATAAATATACATAAATCAAAAAATATTATCTAGCAATATAATGTAATTTTCCGACAAAGTGGTGTCGATTGACACCCCTTGGTTGAATGTGGCTCCGCCATTGGCGACTAATGCTATAGGTCACGGATTCGAGTCATGAAAACAACTACTAATGCTTGCATTAAGGTAAGTTGTCTACATCACACCCTTAGGAATGTGGCCTTTCCCCGGACCTGCATAAATGCGGGATACTTTGTGTACCAAGGAGATCTGATATTTCCTCAAATGCAGCATGTATGTTCACATTATCCTTATCTGTGAGCTAGGAATTAGGATTAAAGGGGTGATCCGTGTATTCAGAATGTTCAAAGATATATTGTCCACTTGCTCTTTAATTTTTTATTTATTTATAAAGTTACAAATATAACACATTATCCTTTGATCTCTTTTCTTATGCTATATATAAATAACACTAAGAACATAAATAAGCCTACTTTTCTGGAATGGAGATACACAACAACATGGTTTCAAAGACGATGAAAAGAAAAAAAGGTTCCGAATAAAGTAATATAAACTTTTCCACTTGAGAAAATATTAATTTCCATGAACATATGATAGTTACTAATTGGAATATGAAGTAGTAGTTGGTTTAATTATTAAGTTTCTTTTTGTTTACCCGAAAAATAGATAACAATTGAATTTATATGTGGTTCTAAGGATACGTAGTATAATTTGGTACAAGTTGAGAAAATATATGTAACGACCCGGCCGGTCATTTTGAGTATTATAATCCCGTTCCGTATTTACTGCTCAATTTATACTTTATAGTTATTTTATGACTTACCGGATTAGTTGGTTCGGGTCCGGAAGGAATTTAGGGTGAAATGAGATACTTAGTCTCATAATTGAAAATTTAAGTTAGAAAAGTTGGCTGGATATGGACCTATGTGTAAACGACCTCGGATTCGAATTCTGATAATTCCAATAGCTCTGTATGATGATTTTGGACTTAGAAGCGTGTTCGAAAAATTATTTGGAGGCCCGTGGTGGAATTAGGCTTTAAATGCCGAAAGTTTAATTTTTAAAAAGTTTGACCGGGGGGGTTGACTTTTTGATATCGGGGTCGGAATCCGATTCTGAAAATTTGAATACCTCCCTTATGTCATTTATGACTTGTGTGCAAAATTTGAGGTCAATCGTACGTGATTTGATAGGTTCCGGAGTCATTTGTAGAAATTAGAAATTTCAAAGTTCAATAGGCTTGACTTGGGGTGTAATTCATGATTTTAGCGTTGTTTGAGATGATTTGAGGATTCAACTAAGTTCGTATGATGTTTTAGGACTTGTTGGTATATTTGGTTGAGGTCCCGAGGGCCTCGGGTGAGTTTCAGATGGTTAACGGATAAAATATTAAACTACAACAGCTGCTGCAATTTCCTTATGCTGGAAATTTCTTCTGCCAGATTCGAGCCCAAAAATCGAGCCCAGAATCGAGCCTAATAATCGAGCCCAGAATCAAGCCACGATCGAGCGCAGGGTCGAGGGCGACGATCGAAGGCAGGGTCGAGGATCAGGATCGACGGCACGATCGAGCCTAGGGTCGAGGGCCACGATCGAAGGTCAGGGTCGAGGTCCACGATCGAAGGCCAGGGTCGAGGGCCATGATCGAGGGTCAGAGTGGAGGCCCATGATCGAGGCCTAGGATCGAGACCCACGATCGAGGACCACGATCGAAGGCCAAGATCGAGGCAGGACATAGGCTGTCTGGACAGAATTATAAAGCTAGGACTTCGTCCCATTCGGTATTTTTGACAAATTGGAGCTTGAGGAGAGGCGATTTGTGATATATTTTCAAGACAAATTTGAGGTAAGTCCCTTGTGATCATTTATACTCCATAGTACTGAATTATCATCGAATAATCCGACTAGATTACATGATTTTGAGGTGTAAATCGGAGATTGGAACTTAGAAATTTGGAAAGAAGATTTGTAGATTTGAGGGTCGAGTTGAGATCAGATTTTGGTAAAATTGGTATGGGTAGACTCGTGGTTGAATGGGCTTTCGGATTTTGTAACTTTTGTTGGGTTCCGAGATGTGGGCCCCACGAGCGACTTTTGAGCTAAAATTCAGATCTTTATGGAAAATTAGCATTTTCTTATGAAATTAATTTCAATAAATTTTATACACTGAAATGAATTATTTATGGCTAGATTCGAGGCATTTGGAGGCCAATTCACGATGAAAGGACATTGCAGAATAAAAATTTTACGGCTTGAGGTAAGTAACAGTTTTAAATCTGGTCCTGAGGGTATGAAACCCCGGAATTTTGTGTCATGTGATTATTTTGGAGGTGACACACATGCTAGGTGACGGGCGTGTGGGCGTGCACCGAGGGAATTGTGACTTGGTTCGTCCCGTGAAACTGTAAAGTTGAATAACTTGTTGTTAGCTATATGCTCTCTATGTGTTGAAGAAATTTGACTGTAAATTATTTTAAAAATCATGCTTAGGCTATGTAATAGTACTGTTGGGACCCAAAGAGGTCACATACTTGTTGAATTATTTGCTAATTGCTATCTTGTGCTCAGTCATGATTTTACTTGCGTATCATACCTCAGTCTTTCTTCATATTTGTTGATGCATTATGTTATCTTTGTTTGGGCTGATCTTTGTGATTTCTGAGAGCCCGAGAGGCTAGAGAGGTTGAGGACTGAGTAAGGCCAAGGTCCTGTCGGTGAGGTAAAGATATTATGGCACGTGAGTTATCCGTGTAGGATATTATAGCACGTGAGTTGTCCGTACAACACGTGAGTTATCCGTGCAGATTATGGCACTTGGACTGTAGGAGCCCCTCCGGAGTATGTACATCCCAGTGAGCGCGGGTACCCATTGAGTGTGAGTGCTGAGGGCTGAGAGCCGAGTGGTTGTGATGAGTTGAGTGACTGTTGCCTGAGAGGCTGTACTTGCTTTGCATTTGTTGTTGCACTTGGTTGCTAACTGTCATTGTTGTGAAATATCTGAAAGATTTTATATGCGGATTACATGAACTTGAACTGTATAAAATTGAATTGACTTAAACTTTCGGATTTGAAAGCATGTCTATTATTTGCTGAAATTACTGAAAGTGAACTATAACTGTGCATCTCGTCATTATCTTCAGTTCCTTAGTTATTATTATTACTTGCTGAATTGGTTGTACTCATACTACACCTTGAACTTCGTATGCAGATCCAGATGTTCCCAGACATAGCGGGTGTTGATCATTTTGCGCAGTTGATTTTCAGGAGATTTTGAGGTAGCTACCGTGTTCCGCAGACCTTGTCTCTTCTTCTCTATCTCCTTGTTTACTGTATTTGGTCTCAGACTTTTATAGACCGTATTTTTTCAGACTTGTATTCATATTCGATGCTCATGTACTCAGTGACACCAGGTTTTGGGGATTGTTCATCTCAGTATTTGTGATATTTTGTATTGTATTAAATTATTGTATTTTCAAACTTAAGAGAAATTGTGATTTATCGAGATTTCCCGCTTGCCTGGTATCGAGATAGGCGCCATCATGACAGGTTAGAATTTTGGATCGTGACATTATATAAATGAATATCGAAATTAACTGTAAAAGAAATAAATGCAAACCGAATAAATTAATTAGCCTAGGCCCTCAAGTTTGATCACCCTCAAACTGAATGGAGAGTAAACTGATACAAGAACAAAATGACTGAATATTGAAAACCAGAAGAAAGGCTTCATATTGCTTTATATTCTATGAAAAATGAATCCCCTCTACAAATGATCAGACCCCCCTTTATATAGTAGGGAAGTCCCGTTCTTAATATAATTTCTAAATACAACAAGGAATCCTATGATAGATTAATTAATTAGCTTCTCATTGATATGCGTCGTGATTTTCGCCGAGATTCTCGCCCAATTGCGGATATTCCGGCTTTCTATTTTTTGGCTCGATAAGCTTTCTTCAATTTTGGCCGATCTCGACCTCGACTGGTCTCTATTTTGCTCGATCTTGATATTGGCCGATCTCGATCTTGATCGGCCTCTATTTGCTCGATTTTGGTTGATCTCGATCTTTATCAGTCTCTGGGTCTCGAGCTCGGTAACCTACCTTTGCATCTTGGCTCGATATTACACAAAGTTGAACCTTGGTCTATCATGTTCCAATCTTGATTAGTCATACGAAGGGAAAACTCGGTTTTGAACGTATACAGATAGTCCCCTCATTTCCCGGAAAGAAGATAGCGAGAAACGATATGAATTTCCGAACTCCGACTAGATGGGTAATAACGTCAGCGACGATTCCGATTATGACGTATGTGACAAAATATCAAGTTGGTCCAGTTACCAAGTCATTAAATGCATGTCAGTTGTTAGTCGGCCACTACCAATACCGAACCGTTATCACCAAGCTTTAAGTATTCAAACTTTCATACTCAAGAGCTCTTTCCACTCTTACTTCTTCTTCAGAAAGAAATTCCTTTTGCTCCACAATTCTTGCACCAAAATTTTTAGAACTCTAATCAAACCGCATACCATCCTAATTCTCTTTTCCTTTACCCCAAGATGGCGAAAACTTCTAAGACAGTACCGCAAAAAGAGGTTGCTTCTTCATCACGGCCCACCGGCAGTGAGGCTGCGGTGGAGCCCCGCCCTGAGGAATTCATTCCGGTAGGGTGCCCGAGTGTTACTAATTTTAGGGTCGAAAAGGCCTCCTTAGTAGCTGACCGATCTGAACCGGCCTCGAGATACATATCCTCAATCACCGAAAAACTCCTCCCTAGGGTTAAACAAGATTGCAACTGGTCGATAAACATATGGTGGTTCCTTCGCCCGAGGACTCGATCACTACCTATGTGGAGGGTTTTTTAAATGTTTATACTTACCCCTTTACGTTGGGTCCCTTAGACCCCATCATTATTACCTTTTGTAAGAGGTATGATGTGACCCTTAGCCAAATCCACCCCTCCTTCTGGAGAATAGTGTTTCTCTTCCGATTTTTTGTTAGCAAAATCGAGGGATGTCCTTTTACTCTCGACCACCTTATGCGCCTCTACAGTCCCCGTCTTTATCGAGGGAGATTGATCAAGCTTGCTTGCTGAGCCAATAAGGCTCCGTTCTCGAGCATAGATGAAGGTCGGGACCGAGGTTGGATGGGCCGATTTGTTCGAATAAGGACTTCGGACCTGATCCCTGCTGAATATGAGACGAAAGTAGTACTTCACTTAGAAGGTTTAATCTCATTGCTTTTCTTCTTATTTCTTTCTTTATTAATATTTTTCGGCGTTGCAGCTGTGGCCCAGATGTCGGACCCAATTACGGACCTCAAAAAATGGGTCGAAGGCCTCGTGTTACAGAGGCCGTACTTAGAGCGTGCTTGGATGGAGTTGTCAAAAGGTCGATGGGAGGCCCGTAATCATGGTAAGTTTCCTTCTTAGAATGGTGATCGTTCAGGCTTTTCTTCGAGCTTACTCATCTTTTTTCTTTTACAGGCCTCAGAAAGGACGTTGCAATAAGGCCCCCATCTAGTGACGAAGAAGTTCTTCCATCTGCTCCAAAGCAGGCCAAAGAGAAGAAGAGAAAGGGGGCTACGAGTTCCCCGGGCTCGGAAAAGAAAAAACCGGCAAAGAAGTCTCGCAAGCCTAAGGGGGACATTGGTGTTATGTCTCCGGAACTAATCAACAAGCCCGAAGAAGGAGAAGAGAAAGATAATTTCTAACTAGTGGCCCGTGGGCGGGCTGGTACTCCGATACCACAGTCCTCCGATCTGGCGGAGGATGAAGAGGGAGCTTTGGCCATAGTTTCTGAACCAGAAAGAGTTGAGGCCACTCCGACCCGAGATGAGATGGTCGAGAGAGAGACCGGGGGCGAGGCTTCTCGGGCAGCGGAGGATGTCTCGAGGGACGAGCTTGGAGTGATCAATATTTTGGGGTCCCCTAAGATTTCGGACGCTATGATCCACAAGGCCAATATGTTGGAAGGTCGCTCTTACGAAGGTATTCACGGGGCGACCGATATCCATGGATTTTTGGATGGGTTTGAGTCTACTACTTCGGAGGATACCACCGGGTTTAGTGGTTTATCGGTACCAAAAAAGGTACCGTCATCGGGCATCACCGATTCTTCATTGAGCCCAAAACTATTAGACCGATTCTCGGCCCCAAGTGTTAATCCTGACCGTAGGCAGAACATAGTGCTTTCTATCCCGGCGGATGCCTGAGTTTTCTCTCCTACCATGGGGATTGCTAGCTACCTTCGATCCTTGGTGACCGAGGAAGACCAAGCCGTGATGAACGCGGTGGGAGCCGCTTGTCTTTTCAACGAGGCCCAACATGCTTTGAATCGGGTAACTTCAGATGTTTCTTCATTTTTTCTTTTAAACTCATAGTTGTAGATAATTCTAACATCTTCTCCCTTGTTTGCAGGCTCCAGTGTTGCATCACGAGGCTTTTCTTCGAATCCGGGAGGAGCACGAGGTTGAGGTTCGGAACCTCACTAAGAAAAGTGATACCTACAAGCTTCTCAGTGAGAAGCTTCAGGTCAACTTAGTGACGGCTCGGGATGAGCATGCTGAGATGGCCGAGCAGGTATTCCGAGTTCTTCATGATAGTGAAGATGAATTGGAGATAACCACTAACAATCCGATTATGCAGGTTCGTCAGAGGCTCGAACAAATCGGACGGCTCCAGATGCAGGTAGATGCGATACAGGTCGAGGCGGAAGAATTCAAAAAGAACATGGGCATCCTAGCCTCGAAAAATGAGACCGTCCAAGCGCAATTGGAGTTGGCCGATACCCAGCTTCGAGCTGCAAAAGAGAAGGCCTTGGTGCAGGTCGAGAAAATCAAAGAGCTTCAGTCTCGGTTGGATTTGGCTATTTTTGATAAGGTAAGCTTGGCCAACGAACTGGAAGTGGCCAGATCCGAGGTGACTGTGGCCAGATTCGAGGCGGTTGTGGCCAACACAAACGCTAATGCTAAAGTGGCCCAGTTTAGGGTCGATGTTGAGGCCATTCAGGCCAAGGACAATATAACAAGAGTGATACAGGAAATAACTCAGAAATAAAATGTTCAGCTCATTCAAAGTTCCAGAAAATAGACATGCTTTACAAGTATAACAGTGAAAACCCAAACCTTTTACCGAAAATACCAAAATATGAGTAAGTTTATAAAATTGTGATTTTCCTTCCAAAACTTTTCAATGGGTAAATGTTTCATTATCAAATGGCATGAGGAAAAGTACATCTCTATGCCTACATGTTAATGTGTATGAGAAGTCATGAATGACGTGATACCGTACAACATGAGAAAAAATGCGTCTTTATGCTTGTATGTCAAGTGTGCATGTCAATGCAGTACAACATAGTGATAAAACCATATGCATACTCTCAGAGTATCAACTCACTCAGTCCTCCCAGTCACTCAGTCACTCAGTCCTCACAGTCACTCAGTCCTCTAATCGCTCGGCACTCGCACTCAGTAGGTACCTGCGCTCACTGGGAGTGTGTACAGACTCCGGAGGGGCTCATTCAGCCCAAGCGCTATAATCCGCACGGACAACTCATGTGCTATAATATCAATATCTGGATCTACATGGATAACTCACATGTTGCATGGACAACTCACGTGCTATAGTATCAATAACTGGATCTGTACGAACAACTCACGTGCTATAATATCAATAACCTCATAAGCAGGCCCTCGACCTCACTTAGTCATCAATCTCTCCAGTCTCTCGGGCCCACAATGCCATGAAACTAGCCCAAAAATGATGATATGATGTGTCAATATATAACAAACAGAGACCGAGATATAATATGAAATGAATGAACATGACTGAGTATGAAATTATAATTTAAACAAATAATTCAACAGCAATACGACCTTTGTGGGTCTCAATAATACCGGCATATAGTCTCAGCATGATTTCTAGCTCAATTTCTCTAACACATAAAAGTATATGAAAAATGCCAAGATTTAGTTGACTACACAATTTCACGAAATGAATTACGTCACATTTTCTACAGTGCACGCCCACACGCCCGTCACCTAGCATGTGCGTCACCTCCAAATAAATCACATAATACGTATATTCAGGGTTCATACCCTCAGCTCCAAGTTTAGAAATGTTACTTACCTCGAACAAGCCGAATCCAATGCCGACCAAGATAACCAATACTACGGAAATTCCATTCCGTGCTTATCAACCTCCAAACTCCATCCTATCTCGTCAATTCAAGCCAAATGATCCGTATCTATTCAAACAACGTGCAAATTAATCACAATGTACTCTAATACTTACAATTTAACAATTTATAAAATTTTCCAACTCCGCTCGAAAAGTTGACAATGGGGCCCACGTCTCGGAATCCGATAAAACTCACAAAAAATCCGAAAACCCATTCAATTACAAGTCCAACCATACTAATTTTACTCAAATCTAACTCTGAATCGATGATCAAATCTCGAAAATTTATTTTATGGAATTGTAAAAGATTCCTCTAATTTCTCTTGAAAAATCAATAATCTAGCGCCGAAAACGAAGATTAATTCATAGAATATAATCACAAGGGAGTCAAGAACACTTACCCCATATTGTGTGATGAAATTTTCCTCTGCAAATCGCCTAAACCGAGCTCCCCAACTCTGTTTTTGTCAAAAATGGTAAAACCTCCTGTTTATAGGGATTTTAATGTTCGAGCACCACAGGTGGCGTGGGGCGCTACCTGTGGCGCTGTTTCCAGAACCTCTAAACATCCCAGCGCCAGGGCTAGCGCTCCACGCTACCCTGGGCACTGGTGATGGGATTTTGTTTGTTCCGACACGAAAATGGGCATAACTCTCTCATACGATGTCCGAATTCGACGATTCTTTTTTATATGGCTCCATAATTTCAATACGGATCTAATGATTCAATCAAAACTGAATGTGGAGTTCATTTTCTTAATGCGATACCATATATTTTTAAAGAATCGACGTCGAAATATTTTAGAAATATCCAAATTAAATTCCGTTAACCATCCTAAATTTACCCGAGTCCCTCGGGACCTCAACCAAATATATCAACAAGTCCTAAAAAATTATAGGAACTTAGTCAATGCCTCAAATCACATCAAACAATACTAAAACCACAAATCATACCCCAATTCAAGCTTAATGAAACTAAGAAATTTCAACTTCTACATTCGATGCCGAAACCTATCAAATCAAGTCTGATTGACCTCAAATTTTGCACACAAGTCATAAATGACATAATGGACATATTCTAATTTCCAAAATCGAATTCCGACCCTGATATAAAAAAGTCAACTCCCGATCAAACTTCCAAACTTTCAATTTCCTATTTTCGCCATTTCAAGCCTAATTTAACTACGGACTACTAAATAATTTTTTGGACACATTCCTAAGTCCAAAATCGCCATACGGAGCTATTGGAATCATCAAAACTCAATTCTGGAGTCGTTTGAACAAAAAGTCAAACTCCGGTCAAACCTTTTCATTTAAGCTTCCACATGAATTTCATTCATCCGAACTAATCACGAACACCTAAAAATAAAAACTGACGATTCACCCATGTCATAATACATCATACGAAACTATTCAAGACTTCAAATAGTTGAAATGAGCGTAAATATTCAAAACGACAAGTCGAGTCGTTACATATAGATATAGATAGATAGATATATAGATATATCTAATTTTTAAGAATAATTTAAATTTTAATTAATTTTCTATTGAGTCGTTTTCTCAAAACGGTTCCACGCCTGCAACCTGCTTTTCAATTTCCAAAACCTATTAGATAAGACCCGTTGATTTGAAACCAACTATAACTTGAGATTTATATGAATCACGCATCATAGAGATTAATCATGCTATGCCAATAAAAGTAAAAGATAAACTAAGAAAGAAAAAAGTATAAGAAAATTCAGGGACTTTATGCAAAATATATTTTATCAAGCAAAAAACGAAAAAGAAACACAATAGAGAATAAGTAAGGAAAAGGTTTGGTGCCACGCTGAACGTTGAATTAAAATAATCCTTATTATGATTTGGTACTTAATTGATTCTTTTGTGTTTGCTGAATTGTTTGTGAAAAAAATGTGACCTTAGCCAAGGGCGAGAATAAACTTCCCAAACTTGAAAAAAGCAGTAAGAAAGTATATGTTTGTGAAACCTAATTATTACGATAATCACAGTGATTGCAAATGCTTCTTTGGCGGATAATATCTAGACAACATAAGTAAGGTAATATTTGATTATATATCTAATGCCCGAATATATTTATACTATTAGAATTATTATGTCCTAAAACTAATAGGATTACAAGGCTAATGTCTAGAATTCCGATTATGTCCTTTTATTGTGAATTATTATGCTTAATATTAAAAGGTTATTTTTGTAATCCAACATTTTATTCATGCTTTTATAATAACTAGTCTCTATACTCGTGCGTTGTACGAATATCTCAAGCCAAGTATGACATAACTTTGTAAAAGACAGTAAGATTTTAATTGCAATGAATTTAATATAGACTTGTTAGAATTTAAAAAAAAAAATGGAACTAATTAATAAATTATCATTGTTCAAAGCGTAATTGGCCATTGCTTGCCTTTCCAAAGAGTTACATTTAAAATGAGTTACATATAATTTGTAATTGCATTACCTTTATTTATAAGGTTCAAATATGTTATTTGGTCATATATTTCTTAATATTTTTCCATTTTGTGTATATTTGTAGATGCTCTTTCATTGGTAGCTCTAAGATGCTGCAACTCGTTAGTATTAGGTGATAAATCTTATATTTTAATTACTTTGGCAATTTTGCATGATTTACATTCTCTGTTCTTTAGTTTGAAGTTCTTCAAATATACTTTAAATGTCTATTCATAGATAGAACAATAGGAGAGACGACATCTCCACTTTTTTCATTCCTCACAACTTTAACCTATTACACATTTAAAACTTAAATATATTGCTAATGCAATTTACATTGGGACTCTTACTGTACATTGGACAAATACATAACTCATTCAAACTATAGTTACTTCAAAAATGCCTTTTCTTCCTCCTTTATTAATCCTTCGTGGAAGAAAAAGGTCCCGTTCCTATTGGCGATGATATTTTTTTGGCAAAAACATAGAAGAAACAATTTATATCTACAAGTTAATACTGCAGTTGGAAACCCTATCCCTCTTATATTATTTAAATATAAATCTTAATATCATTGTCATCCTTACAACACAATATCAAAGTATTAAATTTGTCAAAATTATATACATATATTCAAAAAATACCACTTAATAGTCAAGAATAGAAAATATACATAATGTTATCTTCGAATACTCTAGAACGAAACGGACTCCAGCAACCTATCAGCATTAATTAAGAATATCAGATAGCTAGAAAAGATGACAAACGCTACAAAAGTTAATATCACTATAATTTGAAATTTTCACAAATTGATAGAGCATAGAACATACAAATTAGTAGTAAATTACCAGTAAAGGCAAAGAAATATCTAATAAAAGTATAAGTATCACCTTATTCTTGAAAATCCAAATCTAAAACATGAAAAATAAAGCAACTTAAAGGAGGATGCTTTGATCTTGATTCGAGATACAAAATTAGCACCGACAAGCTAAAGAAGAAAGCATCATCTTTGTTGAATAGATATGACAACAACCAAATACACAATAAATTGAGCCTTTTTTATAAATTTATTAATGTACCAGATATTCTTTAAACATTCAGTGGTAGTTTCTTCACGGAAGGATTCAACCTCTTGATCAATTTCATTGCAGTTCATACTCGAAGGACTAGTAAATCTAATAAACTTGTGGATATAGAATTTGTTTTATAGACGTAAAATTAAACAGTCTTAAAATATGACATTACTATCCCACACGAAATTTTAGTTACAAAGCAATAATTTAATTTTTAAAGGACATAAAAGTCGATCAATATTTCAGGAATATTTTCGTCGTTCGACATTTAATGTATAATATTCGTGCTTTTATAATATAATATAAATAGATATAGATAAATGTCATCCAACTTTGGCCAATTAACTGAAAAGTACATATCATTTGAATTTTTATATTTTCTACTGGGAATATAACATTAGCTTAATAAAATATATTAAATGTAATAGATCAATTTTAGAGACCTCTCCCATGTTTCTATTTGAAATATTTCTCCCCTATATGGTTTATAAAATTACGTTTATCTTCATAGTTTGATTTCTTTGTAACAACTCGAAGCCATAGGAAACATATGACTTTGTGTTTAGTATTGAATTATTTGATGCTCTAACAATGACTTTTCTGCTATAATTCAAAAAGGTGTTTAAAAGATTCTTTAAACAGATGAGTATAAATTAGTAAGGGCAAAATAATCAAATAATATTTTTTTTATATTAATGATAACGAGTTAACAAAATTATTACAATGAAATTAAAAAAAAAGAAGTAAACATAATATTTATAAATCACAACTGAGATTAGCGAAATTTGGAGGTTTCTCAAATTATCCAAAATATAATTAATTTATTTTGGAGTGTTATGTCATATTTCAAGTACAAAATATAAAATTAAATAATATTTACTTTTTGGTTACCTTGTTAAAGTTGAGTGATTTTTATGTGATAATAGAAAAGTAACTTTCGTGTTACAAACTCAAAGTTAAATGATATTTATGTGACAAAAAATAGAAAAATAACTTTTGTATTACAAACTCAAAGTTGAAGACCACAAATAAAATTTACTCCAATTTTTCAAACTAAACGAATTTTGATAAACATTTTAAAACGTAATCATTCACAATTATGTGATTATTGTCTCAAAATATAAAAAAGGTTACATATGAACTGAGTTTTATGGTTTTTCATTTATAATCATTTTCGACATTCCACTTTTGGAGTTCAGAAAAGTAGAACAGTCTACTCCTTGTTCATTCAAATATTCAAAGTCTTAAAGCTCAAAGCCTATTTTAAGAGCTCAAATATAGCTGCGTTTCTGTATTTTAATTTTCTCTCTCTCTGATTGATTAAATACGGTATATAACCTGCGTTTAATAACACATAAAATCAATTTTTTCTAAGTCTCTAGCTAAATGCATGCACTGATATTGTGATGACCCAAAATGTTATCTTTAAATTTAATAATTATTTCTGTGTTCTGAAACCTCAAATAGCACCATTCAGCTTTTCTCGACTTGCGTGTGCAGACCGTAAATTTTTCTGGAAAGTTTTTGTTTTAAAAATTGATTAAAATGTGAAATAGAGCTTTAAAACTCAATTGGGTTGACTTTGGTCAACATTTTGAGCAAACGGATCTAGATCAGTATTTTGACAGTTCCGATAGGTCCGTATCGTGAATTGAGACTTGGGCGTATGCCCGAAATCAAATTCGGAGGTCCCTACCTCGAGTTATCGCATGTTGCTGAAATTTTTAAGTTTAAAGGTTTAATGACTTAAGAGATTTGACTAATGTTTGACTTTGTTGATATCGGATCCGTATTTTAGTTTCGGAATTCGGTGTTGCTCCATTACTATATTTATGATTTGTTTGCCAAATTTGGTGAGAAACAGAACTGGTTTGATGTGATTCGGACTTGCGGTTGTTAAAATAGAAATTTTAAAGTTTTCTTAAAAATTTTATTTGATTTGGTATCCGATTCGTAGTTCTAGGCATTATTTTAGTGTTTTGATCGTGCAAGCAAGTCTGTATGATATTTTTGGACTTGTGTGCATGTACGGTTTAGAGCCCCGAGGGCTCAGGTGAGTTTCGAATAGCCTACAGACCTTTTGAACTTTGGAAAAATCTATTTTTTTGAGCTTCAACTGTCATCTGGTGCATGATGCTTCGCGATCGCGAAGAGGAAATTGTGAGTCGTGATTTTTACCCTTTGCATTCGCGAAGATAGGCACGCAATCACGGAAGGTTAGCTCCCAGTGCACTGCTGACGCGTAGAGTTGATCGCGTCCGCGAAGAGGAAATGAGGCACAAGCTGGGACACTCAAATTTTTTCTTCGCGTTCGCATGAAGCGGTCCGCGATCGCGAAGTCTGCGGGGTTATGCTTCGCATTCGCGTATGGGATATCGCGTTCGCGTAGTGCAAATTGGCAGCTTGTGCAAGTTGTGCTTCGCAATCGCGAAGCCTTTCCCGCGATCGCAAAGAGTAAAATGGACCTGGGCAGAAATTGTTCTACATTATCGCGAACGGATTCCCGCGATCGCGATGAGTAAAAACCTAGACAACAGAACTTAAGTTCTGGAAATGGGATTTCGTCCCATTTTTCATTATTCACGATTTTGAGCTCGGGTAAGGCGAGTTTTGGGCGATTTTCACGGGAAAACATCGAGGTAAGTGTTCCTTATTATCCTATATTGATTATATTTCATGATTCCATACTCATTTATATCATGAATCCGTGAATTTATGGAAGAAAAATTAAATTTTTATAAAATCTTCCAAAAATATAAAATGAAGATTTGAAAGCCAACCCAATGTCGAAATTCTATAATTTTTGTATGGTTGAACTCGTATCGGAAAGGGTGTTCGGATTTCGTGAGTTTTTTTTTTGTGATTCGAGATGTGGGTCCCACTGTTGAATTTTGAAATAAATTTGGGATTTTGATCTGAAAAATTAGTAAATTCATATGGAATCAATTTCTCTTATTTGTATTGAGTATATTAAATTATTTATGACTAGATTTGAGGATTTCAGACACGAATTTGCGAGGCAAAGGTTTATTGGAATCTTGAGTTGGTTACAAATCGTGGTAAGTGTCGTGGTTAACCTTGACTTGAGAGAATAGAACCCTTGAATTATTTTCTACGTGAATTTCGTGTATAACGATGTATAGGCAAGGTGACGAGTTCCTATACTTTGTCAAATTAATTGTTTGCTTAATTATTTAAACATCTTAAATTATTTTAAGACACAAATTAATTATTATAATAATTGTTTCTCTCATATTCCTTGTCAAATATTAATTCTTGAATTCCTGCAATAATTGTTGCATGTTTATTTGATTTATGTGTTTTAATTGCTACTTGATATTTAGCATATTAAATATTAAACTGTCTATTTTCTCCCTGATTTTCATAATTAATTACTACTTGTCATTATTTGTTTCATAAATAAATTATAATTATTGTATGACTTGATGTTTAATAGTTTCTCATTGAACGTGGCATTTATTGAAGTATTTTTTTATTATATTTAAGAGTTGTTAAAATATATTGGGGGATCGGATTGCACGCCGCAATAAAAATGAAAATGAATATATTGGGGGATCGGGTTGCACGCCGCAACAGATTTATTTAAAGTTTATATTGTTGGAGCGGGTTGTACACCGCAACGGAATTTAATTGAAAGGTTATATTGTTGGATCGGGTTGCACGCCGCAACAGATTTTATTCTAAGTTTATATTGTTGGAGCAGGTTGCACGCCGCAATGGAAATAATATGAGAGATTATGACTGCTGAATTGACTTCAATTATTGATATTATTTACCGGTATTACTTCTATTCCTGTTATTATTATTATTATTGAGTACAGGTTAATGTAAGCGACCTGCCTTCGCCTCGTCACTACTTCGTCGAGGTTAGACTCTACACTTACAGAGTACATGAGGTTAGTTGTACTCATACTACACTCTGCACTTCTTGTGCAGATTTCAGAATTGGTCTCAGCGGCGTACTATAGACTTGCTCGGATTTCAGCTACCCAGAGGAGACTTGAGGTATAACTGCACAACATCCGTAGTTTTGAAGTCCCCGTCTATTTTATTTTAGTTGTTGTGAGCACCTAATTTTTGACTGTGCTTGAATTTTTTCCCGCTTATCTCACTTATTACTCCATCTTTTCTACTCCACTTTACCTTGTCCCCCACTCAAAAACCCCATGCCCAAAATCAGTCACAAACGCCAACAAACCAGGAACCTTTTGGCAGCAAATTTGAGCTAAAAACGAGGTCTAAAAATCACTCAAAAAGAACAACTGAAATTATCCTAAAAAGGCAGCAAAAATAGCCATGAAAGTCGGAGGTTCTTCACCCAAAAGCCAGCAATAAAACCATCCCAAAAATACCTCCTATTTTGGCCATAAAAATACACCAAAACCTACATTAACGGGGCTTCAGAAAATCAGCCGGGTCGCTCCAACGACCATCACTAGACTGCTGCTCATAACCAGCTGTAAAATAGCCCAAAAAAACCTCAAACGGAGCCCCCAAAAATGCAGCTCTAAAGCCACCATAGTTGCTGCCATGGAACATCCCCAAACCCATCCAAAGTTAGCTGAAACGCAGCACCAAACCACCCCAAAAAACAGTCACCGTCGCACCATGTTTGCCGACGAATAGAGTTTGGTCTTAACTGTGTAAGGCCACCCAAGTTCAGTCGAGTTCTTGAGTTGGGTAAAAGGTTTTTGGTGCCTGCGCGGGTCTCAATCAGATCGCTGTATGTTTGTTGTTCTCATTTCAATTTGTGGCTGAACTCCAAATCGTGGCTGTTTTCTGTTGGATTTCGGCGCCAGAATTTTCGCTTTGTTGATCTCTGTGTGCACTGGTTTATTTTATATCGAAGGAGTTTTAGTTTATTCTAGGTTCACATTCTTTTCCTCTTTCTATTACACTATTGAAGCACGAATGAAGGAACTGATGCTTATTCATAAGTTGTTTTGTTTTCTTTGGATAGTTTACTGTAATTACTAGTATCCTATTTTAATTTGTTTACTTCATTTACAGATAGCTTAATTAAGTTTTAAGTGAATAAATATAAAAATATCACTTTGGGTAATGGAAAGTAGTTAGGCGTGGATTTTTGGAGATTAAACCAAAAAGTTACGGTGGTTTGGGCTTAGAGTGATACTGAGTTTGAACAACTTCAGCCATTTTTTATTGGTCCATGCAAATATTGCTTGATTATACCAAATAGCTAAAACATACTTGGCCTACAATGCTTATCCATAATCAATAGCCTTTACAAATAATCTCAAAGTTTAGGAAGAATAATGAACACCTCTTGGAGTGCTTTAGGCATGCTTTTAATGAATCTATCGTGATTATGTATACGTTCATGACATAATTGTGATTTCCAAAATTAAAACCGAAGTATGTGTTCGCGCAATTTTGGCCAAAACAATCTTAATATAATAATAAAGTGTTATTAATTGTGTACACGTATGTGTGTCATGGTTTTGGCACAATAAACAAAACGGATCCACACACGTGATTCGTTTCAAAGATAATTCTATATTTTAATAATTAAAAGCGGATAGATATAACATGAAAATCAATAAATTACAGTTTATCGAAAATTAATTCAAGTCAAGTTGTAGTCAATAAAACGACCGTGCTAGAAGCACGAGACTCGGTGAATGCCTTACACCTTCTCCCCGGTCAACATAATTCCTTATCCGGACTTTGTTTTCGCAGACCAATAATAAAAGAGTCAAACCTTCCTTTGACTAGGGATTCAAATAAAATGTGACTTGGAATACCAAAAATCAATTCCAAGTGGCGACTCTGTAAATAAAATAATCCCTACTCAAATTTATCACTTTAATTGAAAAAAAAACTCTTTAACCCACCACAATCCATAACATACATATCTTTTGTGGGCAAAAATGAGGTGTGAAAGCTCTGACGACTCGGCTGGGGACACTCAAGAATTTAAGCTTGTACATTTACTTTATTTGGCTTTATTAATTTTTGTATATACTGTGATTTATTTCGGCCTAATGTGCTATTTGTTCGCTTTTTACCACTTTGATATTGTTGAACTATATGTATAAATTGTATCCTCTCTCGCATCCCTCTGAGTCTTCTGATAATTAGTTATGTTGTGTTTGCCTACCAGCATCACAAAATTTCTGTCTTGAGATAAAGCCAGTTAGCCTATTAGCTTCTGGTGAAGGATTTAGTCACACATGTTTAGGCGGGAGAGCCATTAGCTAGCCAGTGCTGTTCTACTACTGGTGACGCTTGACGCTCATCGGCTTGGGTTGTCCGCCCGGGTAAGCTAGGTCTAGATACCATTTCCTTTAGGATTTACAAACTTAGAAGAACAAGCCACAAGCAATGAATATCCCTAGTAGGCTACGCTTTATTTGCATCATATGCATTTGACTTAGTAGCGCTCGACACAGGAGCCGAGTTCTGTTTTAGGACAGGCCTTGTTGAGACCATTATGTCATGTTATGTTCTACTTGTTGCATTATTTGGGAGGTTTGCATGTCGATCGACTTTATCATAAATCAGTTGAACGAACAGAGAAAAAATGATGTGGTCTAGTGCATATGGTTTTTAAAGATTAATTTTCATACAAAAAGAAGAAGTAATAGTCGATTTTGACCAAACTACGCGGGTCTGATTCACACCGGATGTGAGATACGTAGGCAAACCTCATCGGTTCCGGCCCCAATTTTTAAAACAAATTCAAAAATATTTTCTTTTTCCTTAATTCGCTCTTTACAATTCTTTCCTTAGAAAATCCAAAAAAAAAAAATATACTAAATCCAAAAATATTTTTTTATAGTCCCACGGTTTAGCTTTTATTTATTTATTTATTTATTTATTTTTATTCTTTTATAGAGTCAAAACTCGAGAAATCAGAATTTTTGTGTGTCAATAATATGTTTGATCAAAGCCTAATCCCGTGTCTGGGTAGACAGGTATACCATGAGTGGGGAAAGAGGTAAGTCTGAAAAGAGGCCCAGATCAGAAGGGATACGAGATTTTTTAATTGTCGATCAGATACCACAGTTGTTGTGGGATTGGTGGAGAAACTTTAAGGAATATGAGCAAAACCAGATAAAGAAATACTTGGGACATTTGGTTCACATGATTACGATTAAGCCCAGGAGGGATGTGATCGAAGCTTTGATTCTGCACTGGGATCCTGAAAATAATGTGTTCCGTTTTACCGACTGTGAAATGACTCCAACCTTAGAGAAAATCGCCCATTTTCAGGGGTGGGGCCGTAATCTTCACCGCTAAAGGCCCATAGTACCAAAAAATGTGAATGAGGGTAGGTGTTTGAAGCTCTTGAACATAAATTGCGGACAATATGAAGGTTTAGGAGGCAAGTGGGTCAAGTTGGGCCTTTTGTTTTAGTTGTATGGCCTAGAATGCAATTTCGAAAGGAATGTGAAATAATTGAAATCAAAGGAAGATAAGAAAACATGGAAGGTACATAGAAGGTTTGCATTTATGGTTACTTTTTTTGGGCGTGTAGTTTTTCCGGAAAGGGATGGATGCATTGGAATCCTCTTGGCAGGTATAGTTGAGGCTCTAACCTTAGAAGGGGATGATTATACTTTGGTCCCTATGATTCTTTCTTGCATTTTTCGTGCTTTAACTAGATGTAAAATGGGTGCGCGAAACTTTGATGGTTGCAACATTTTGTTACAGATATGGTTTTTGGAGCATTTCTATCGTCATCCTACGATCACTGATTTTAGTGAGCTATGGCCCAATCATACTTATGGTTACCAGAAAAGAATTGACGAATGTGACTTACCAGAGGGGATTGGCGCCTGGAAAGAACTACTTCTTACTATGTCTGCCAAACGGATCACTTGGAACTACGATTGGTTCTCCTCTAAAGAGGTCATTTGTGAGTCTGCATACCATTCTTATATGGTACTCAAAGGATTGGATGGTGTTCAGGCCTATGCTCCATTTCGGGTAATGCGCCAATTTGCACGACTACAGGAGGTGCCACCAACACGAGATATGAGCAAGTTCTGTTATGATTTTGGTAAAGATCAACCTCATGACGAAGAAGAAATTATGAAAATTTGGTATGCAAGTAAAGTCTCGGAGTTGAATGATATGGTAGAAGACCGAGATCATGGAGAGTTGATCCCTGAATATATTACCTGGTTTCATGACCCTTCGTCGCTTAGAGATAGGCCTGAAGGGTCCAACAGGAGGAGAAATGATCAGAGAACTATAGAAAGGCTAAAAGAGGAATTGGAGCATTCCCGGATGATCATATCCAAATAACAAGCCCAACTGCAAGCCGGAGTCGCTCAGATTTGTTTAATTATTGAGAAATATTATCAATCGGCCTTATGGGGCATGGATAAAGATCTAAAGCATGCTAAAAATGAGGCGGCCCGCTTAGAAGAAGAATTGACAAGCACTATTGGTTTAGTCAGAAGAGTTGAGGAAAATAAAAATGCTGAAATGCATAAGCTGCAAGAAGACTTGAGTATCATTGAAGAGGATGTGCACCAACTACAATTGGAGTTTGATCAGCAGAGAGAGAAGTTTGAAAGAGAAAGGGCCCATTTAATACGCTCAAAGGGTCAGTTTCATGCTCAATTGGAAGAAATAAAAAGGCATAAGGGAGGTCATCAACATGTAGATTTTGAGGTAGAGTGGCATTAGTGGATGATTGAGAGAGCTGTGCTAAACCGCCGTATTGAAGAATACGAGGGACGCGAGACTCAGATGGGTAACGCCCTCAACACTACCCAGATATGGTTGTAGAATTGTCACGTGAATATGGGGCAAGCCAGAGAGAAAGTTCTTCAATTGGCAGAGAAAGCATCATATATTCATAACGATCATCGTCATCTAAACAATGAGAAAGTTGGTCAACATGCACGTGCCCTCGTTCCAAAATTACCGGCAGTGTTTCAGAATTTGTACGAGATGTTGGGGGAGAGTGGAGGCCAAGGGATGCAGACCATTGATGATATCAGCTTAAGCAAGAAAGCCATTGAAGATTAAAGTTTTAGTGCAGTGAATTAGTTTTTAGTTTCATTTTTCATTAGTCGCATTTTTAATTTTATATTTGTCGCATTTTCATTCATACTTATGTCTTTAGAGTCAATTTGAATAATACTAATTAAAAAAAATTGTTATTATTTCCTCCTGAACTATATAATGATCTGATTCATACGGCGACATAATACGTAGGCAACCCACAAAAGGTTCAATCAAAATATTTTTTTAATGATTCTATGATGAGGGATCAAAATAAGGCATGAGTGAAATGAAAAAAAAGGGAGAGAAGAAACTAAAAGCGTCAATAAGAAGCAATCTGATAAGCCGGAATGAAACATGAAGCCTTCCAAAAGCATGTTAGGAATGGTGATAATATTAGGGGCATGGCATATTTCGTGTGTTTCATATCTATAAAATGCTTAACCCTAACACGTTTGTTGTCTCTTAAAAAATAGTAAGCTTAAGGTGGTTGGTTTGTGGAGAAGCTGGAAACACATCATTATTTCACCAGATCTAAAGGAAAGGTACCGATGGCTGACAATGATGAGATCGAGTTGGTCAGTGATGACCCCCAAGTTTAGTCAGTTGAGCAAGAGTTAGAGGAAATTAGAAAATTAAGACAACAATTGTCTGATGTATATCAATCTTGGGTTTCCGGTCAGCCTCCACCCCGGGGTCACTCAGAAGGAACTTACACCGTACTCCTGACTACTCAACCACCGCTCCATGCAACGAGCGATCACATTCTACCACTAGGGTATGTGCCAAACTACAGCCTCTGTGCTGCCCCTGGTACCTCTAATGTGCGACCTCCAGTCGTACAGATCAGGAACACTCCTCTCGTCGTGTTTGGCGCACCGGTATATACAATCCCGCCACCACCTCCTGTGATGAGGCCAAACAACGAGCCACTATCTCATGCTTATGATGGCCAATACTACTCTCCAAATGTGGCTTTCAAGGTCTCAGCTCCATACAATCAGACTCCTCAGTAAGAGTCACTAGTGGAAAATGAAAATGCTGCCAAGACGTTTGAGCCGAATGAGATGGCCAGCAAAATGAGAAGTCTTGAACAGAACATAAAGAACATACAGAGACTAGGTGGTCACAAAAGTCTTTCATTCAGTGATCTATGTATGTTCCCTCATATCCATTTTCCACCAGGGTTCAAGACCCCAAAATTTGAGAAATATGATGGACACGGTGATCCTATCGCCCACTTGAAAAATTATTGCAACCAACTGAGGGGTGCAGGTGGAAAAGAAGTATTACTGATGGCTTATTTTGGGGAAAGTCTTGTGGGGGTAGCCTCTGAATGGTTCATTGACCAAGATATCTCTCACTGGCATGTCTGGGATGTCATGGCCCAGACATTTGTCAAACAATTTCAATACAACATTGATATTGCGCTGGGTCACAATTCCTTGTCCAATATAAAGAAAAAGCCGACTGAAAGCTTTAAGGAGTATGCAATCAAGTGGAGGGAGCAAGCGGCTAGAGTTAAGCCACCCATGGATAACTACGAATTGATCACTATTTTTCTGGAGGCTCAAGATCCTGATTACTTTTAGAACATTATGTCCGCGATGGGTAGACCTTTTGCGGAAGCGATCAAAATAGGAAAGATGGTCGAAAATGGCCTCAAGACTGGCAGAATTGTAAGTCAAGCTGCTCTCAAAGCCACCACCCAAGCTATCCAAAATGGGTCGGGAGGTTTGGCAAATAGAAAAAAGAAAGATGAAGGGTCCATGATAACTTCGGGATCTAGGGAAGTTCAAAGAGGGGCATCGCACCCTTATGCATAAGCTCAGCAGGGGCAATCCAGCTACCCTCAACATTGTTATCCCCCTCTAATTACTCAATACTCTGTGGGCCCACCACAATATATAATGTTTAATGCTCAATCATATACTCGGCCTCCCAATCAACAAGTACGAGCACCAGCTCCAAGGATCCATTGACCTCAACAACAAAATTTTTGGGCACCCTACAATGCTCGTCCCAGGCAGGATTATGGTCAAGAGCAGAGGCCGGTGGAAAAATTCACTGCATTGGCTAAATCATACTCTAGTCTATTCCAGAAGCTAAAGTAGATGGGCGTGATTGGACCTATTGCTCCCCACCATATGCATCCCGATTCACATGGATTTCAAGCAAATGCTAGATGTGAATATCATTCAGGTGCCCCAGGGCATAGCACCGATGATTGTTGGACTCTGAAAAGAGCCATAGAAAGACTCATCGCGGAAAAGTTGATTGTGGTAACAAATGGTGAAGACCCTCCTAACGTTACAAACAACCCGCTGCCAGCACACAACGATGCTCATTTTATGGGAATGATAGGCCGAGATCAAAGAATACAAGCCGGTTGGCCGAGAATAAATTACAGTGGGAACAATTCAAGAAGGAACATGACTGGAAGTAAGTCCAAGCCGAGATGTACCATTGATTGTGAAAGGCGCCTAGAGCTCAGGGAAGGCAACTTTATTTGTTCCTAAAATCTCGAGGTTGGAAGTTCGCTCCAATGTTCCAAGCCCAAAATTGTATGTTCTTGGAGGTTACCCCATCACAAAGTAGAATTAGGGCGGTACAAAGGGTATAACAGAGCCGATCATAATCAAACCTTCCGTACAACCCCGTGTGACAAACGCGAAAACCATTCCTTGGAACTACAACAAAACTGTAATAACCTACAAAGGCAAGGAAAACATAGAAGAAGTGGGGGAAACTGGAGGTTTGACTCGATCAGGTAGGTGTTACTCTCCAGAAGAGTTGATAAAGGCCAAGCAAATCAGAGAAGGCCAAATGCCAATAAAGAAACCAATCACGGAAAAAGAGGCAGAGGAGTTTTTGAAAAAGATGAAAGGTCAGGATTACTCAATCATTGACCAGTTGAGAAAGACTCCTGCCCAAATCTCTCTTTTATCTTTGCTCATACACTCAGAAGAACATGCTTGTGTACTAATCAACATCCTGAACGAGGCACATGTATCAGAGAAGACCACCTTGAATCAGTTAGAGAAGATGACCAACAGATTTTTTGAACAGAATCTCCTTTGTTGATGATGAACTTCTCGAGGAGGGAGCCGAGCACAATAGGGCTTTGCACATGATTGTCAAATGTGAAGGGCATTATGTAAAGCGAGTCATGGTTGATGGAGGCTCGAGTGTAGATGTATGCCCTCTCTCTACCTTGTAGAGCATGAAGATCAACACGGACAGAATCCGACCCAGCAATGTTCGCATCCGGGCTTTTGATGGCTCAGCGAGAGATACCACTGGGGAGATCAACCTCACCATGATGATTGGGCCTGTTAATTTTGAAATTGTCCTCCAAGTAGTGGACATGGAAACTTCTTATAACTTTCTGCTTGGAAGACCATGGATCCATACGGCCAGAGTTGTGCCATCCACCTTGCATTAGATGCTCAAATTCGAGCACGACAGGTAAGAAATTATTGTTCACTGAGAAGATGAGTCATCCATTTATAAAGACCCATTAATCCCATGTATTGAGTCCAAGGAAGGATGTGAGTCTATTATCTATCATGCCTTTGAAGTGGTTGTTGTGGACCATGTTGAGGAAGGAAAGCCCATCCTGCATCCTCATCTCTCTGCCACATCTGTAATGGTGGCTGCACTTATGATGAGACAAGGTTATGAGCCAGGAAAAGGCTTGGGGACATCAATGCAAGGAATTTCAGAACCCATTTCTCCGGTCAGTAACAGGGGTACTTTTGGTTTAGGCTTCAGGCCAACACAAGCAGACGAAGACAAAGTCAAGCACCGCAAAAAGCATGGGTGGGTCTTATATCAACCTATCCCTCACATTTTCTACACTTTTGTCAAGCCACGATTCAAAGAGGGTCAAAATTTCTCGGCGCATGCAAACATTGATGAAATTTTCCATGGCCTCAACGAGATGTTTTCTAAAGTGAATATGATCCAGGCTGGTCAAGGCACTAGTCGTGCCGATATGCAACTAATTGGACCAGACACTATGCTCAATAACTGGGAAGCAACTCCTCTCCCCACAAGGAAGGAGTCTTGGTAGTTGACTTTTGCAGCTTTTTTCTTTTGTACTTTGGGTTACTTTCAGGGTTGTAATCCAAACATCTTAGTATGATTGTGTTATTTTGATGTTAACCCTTCTATCCTTTCAAATTCAATGAAATGCAGTTCATTTTTGTATTAAATTTTGTATCTTTTCCTTTTCCTAATTCCTTCCATTTTATTTCCATTTCAGTTTTGTTAATGCCGGCTTTAATAGCATGACATGCATGCAGAATTCACGCCCAGATCTCAAAAAGCTTTCTAATTTCGAAATAATACATCAAGATGTCGAATATGATGAAGATAAGGTTTTTGATGAAATAAAAAGAGAGTTGGAACAATTTGAAAACAAGCCTAGGCCCAATCTCAATGAAACTGAGCCAATTAATATCGGAGGTCATGAAGAAGTCAGATAAACAAAGATAAGCATTCACACTGAACAAAAAATCAGAGATGCCTTGATTCAACTTTTATTTGAGTATAGATATGTATTTGCTTGGTCTTATGATGATATGCCGGATTTAAGCGCCGATTTAGTGGTTCATAATCTTCCCACATATCCTGATTTTCCACCAGTCCAACAGAAGCAACAAAAATTTAAAACGGACATGAGTGATAAAATCATAGAGGAAATAATGAAGCAATTGAGCGTCAATATTGTCAGAGCCGTACGATACACCACCTGGGTGGAAAATATTGTGCATGTGCCAAAGAAAGATGGAAAAACTAGAGTCTGTGTTGAATACAAAGACTTGAACAAAGCAAGTCCGAAGAATAATTTTCCTTTGCCAACCATCCACATTCTTGTAGATAATTGCGCAAATTATGTGATACAGTCGTTCGTGGATTGCTAAGCTGGGTACCACCAGATTCTAATGGATGAGGATGACACAGAAAAGACTGCTTTCACCACTCCATGGGGTACTTATTACTATAGGGTCATGCCATTCGGTTTGAAGAATGCAGGTGCAACTTACATGAGAGCCATGACTACCATTTTCCATGACATGATACACAAAGAGCTTGAAGTATATGTCGATGATGTCATCATAAAATCAAAGACACAGGCTGATCACGTGCGCGATTTGAAAAAGTTCTTTGAACGACTTCAAAGGTATGACCTTAAACTTAATCCAGCCAAGTGTGCATTTGGGGTTCCATCTAGGAAACTCCTCGGTTTTATAGTCAACCGGAGAGGCATCGAATTGGATCCATCTAAGATAAAGTCCATTCGAGATCTGCCACCCCTGAAGAACAAAAATGAATTCATGAGTTTTCTCTGGAGGTTGAACTACATTAGTAGGTTCATTGCTCAGGTCACAATCACGTGCGAGTCCATCTTTAAGTTGCTGAAAAAGGATGCTGCTATCAAGTGGACGGACAATTGCCAAAATGCTTTTGACAGGATCAAAGATTATCAGTCAAAACCCCCTGTACTGGTCCCACCTGAACCTGGTAGGCCTTTGTTTTTATATCTATCGGTGATTTATAATTCCTTTGGATGCGTTCTAGGGTAACATGATGCAACAAGAAAAAAGGAACAAGCAATATATTATTTTAGCAAGAAGTTCACCAATTATGAGGTTAAGTACACCCTTTTAGAAAGGACATGTTGTGCCTTGACTTGGGTCGCTCAGAAGTTGAGGCATTATCTTTTGGCCTATACTACTTACCTCATATCCAGAATGGATCCTTTGAAGTATATCTTCCAAAAGCCAATGCCCACTGGCAGACTCGTAAAATGGCAAATCCTGCTCACAGAGTTCGACATCGTCTATGTCACTCGCATCGCGATGAAAGCACAGGCTTTGGACGATCATTTGGTAGAGAATCCAGTTGATAATGAGTACATGCCACTTACCACATACTTCCCAGACGAAGAAGTCAACTTAATAGAGGAAGTAGTTACAAACTACAACCATGTATGAAAAATGTATTTTGATGGAGCTGTCAATATCAAAGGAGTTGGGATCGGGGAAATCCTCATCTCACCTATTGGACAGTATTACCCTGCAATGGCCCGACTTTAGTTCTTCTGTACCAATAATACGACAGAATACGAAGCCTGTATCATGGGTTTGAAAATGGCCCTCGATTTGGATGTGCATGAACTATTGGTTATGGGAGATTCCGACTTGCTTATCTGGCAAGCCCAAGGAGAATGGGAGACTCGAGATATTAAGCTTATTCCATACAGACAGTGTGTACAAGATTTGAGCAAAAGATTCAAATCCATCGAGTTCAGGTACATTCCTAGGTTTCACAACGAGCTAGCCGATGCTTTGGCTACTTTAGCCTCGATGCTCCCTTATCCGGGAAACACTCATATCGATCCACTAGAAATCCAAGTTCGGAATCATCACGGTTACTGCAATACAATTGAGACAGAACCAGATGGTGAACCATGGTATCATGACATAAAACAATTCCTAAAAATAAGAGAATACCCAGAGCATGCCAAAGGAGATCAAAAAAGAATTATAAGGCTGCTCGCCAGCGGTTTCTTCCTGAATGGGGAAATTTTGTACAAAAGGACCCCAGATTTGAACTTGTTGAGATGTGTAGATGCCACAGAAGATGAGCGAATCATGAGTGAAGTACATTTGGGGGTATGCAGACCTCACATGACTAGATATGTTTTGGCGAAGAAGATTCTGCGGGCACGGTATTATTGGCTTACAATGGAGCGAGATTGCTTCAGTTTTGTTCGCAAGTGTCACCAATGCCAGATTCATGGTGACATGATTCACTCGCCACCTTCGGAATTGCATCCCATGTCCTCTCCTTGGCCTTTCATTGCTTGGGGAATGGATGTTATTGGGCCAATCAAGCCAAAGGATTCAAATGGGCATAGATTCATTTTGGTTGTAATTGATTACTTCACCAAGTGGTTGGAGGTCGTCACTTTCAAAGCAGTCACCAAGAAAGCAGTGGTAGACTTTGTTCATTCCAACATTATCTGCCGCTTTGGTATCCCAAAGACCATTATCACTGACAATGCATCCAATCTCAATAGTCATTTGATGAAGGAGGTATGCCAGCAATTTAAAATTATGCATCACCATTCTACCCCTTACCGGCCAAAAGCCAATGGAGTCGTTGAAGCGGCGAACAAGAACGTCAAGAAGATTCTTAGGAAAATGATCCAAGTTTCCAGACAATGGCATGAAAAGTTGCCTTTTGCTCTTTTGGGATAACGCACGACTGCTCGTATATCTGTTGGTGAAACTCCTTATCTGTTGGTATATGGGACGGAAGATGTAATACCGGCTGAAGTCGAAATTCCCTCTCTTCGGATCATTGTGGAGTTTGAGATTGAAGATACAGAATGGGTAAAGACCTGATTAGAACAACTAATGTTGATTGATGAAAAACGACTAGCAGCAGTGTGCTTTGGCCAGTTATACCAGCAAAGAATGGCACGCGCTTACAACAGGAAAGTGCATCCAAGACACTTCGGGGTAGGCCAACTCATTCTGAAACGCGTTCTTCCAAACCAAGTAGAAGCTAAAGGAAAGTTCACCCCAAACTGGAAAGGACCCTACATCATCAAGAAAGTGTTACCAAAAGGGGCCTTGCACTTGGTAGATGAAGAATAACGGGTACCAGACATGACTATTAATGCAGATGCAGTCAAAATATATTATGTCTGATATATACCCACGGTGGAACTCTCATGCATGATTTTCTTAGATCGAGATGACAAAGGCTACCATTGCTCGCTATTCCAAATAAGTGTCACCCTTTTGTTACCCCTTTTAAGTTGTATTTGTCTTCCTTGTTTTCCATTTTTTGGAACCTGTGTACTTATAAAAAAAAATCAAACAACAAATTTTCTGAGTCATTGAACTACGTCCGACCTGATTCGGAAAGGATACGTAGGCAGCCTTACCCTGGGTTCGGTCCCATCACAACAAAAAATCCATATTCCCAATATTCCAAAACTGGGGCAGAAGTTTGTTCTTATCTTACGGGTTTTTCTGTAGAAACAGTTCCAAAAGATGTAATTCAGTTCAAGGTTCTTTTCGCCTTTTCCTGTTAAGAACTTCTGATCAATCTTTTAGAATACTTGAAGTCCCCATGCCAGGGGAATTGGCCAACCTTCCGCATGTCGTATCTTAGTAGGAAAAAAAAAGAAAAGAATAAATGAGAGAGTCTTATCGGTGAAAACCCGTATGGGCACTGTAAGGCGACAATGAGCAGAGAAATGCGAGAGTCTTATTGGTGAAAACCATATGGGCACCATAAGGCGACAGTGATTAGAGAAATGAGAGAGGTCAGTTAGCAAAAACCTACAAAGGGCGCTACTAGCCGAATGAGGGTCTCCGATGCTCCGGCATGAGCACAACCAAGATAGTTTCAAGATGAACATTTGCGACATATTTTGAGAATTAGACAGCTCAGACAGATCAGGCGTCCAGTCCAAAATGCATGTCATGCTTCATTGAAGTCGGCACATATCTCCAGATAAGTCTCCTTATTTCTCTCCCTGAAAGGGACACCTTTTATTTAGACACAATTCCTTTTTCACTTCCAATTGCTCTTCTATTCTTTTCCATAATTTTTCTTAGATTCCCTTTCGGTCTAATCTTGCATCAAAAGAAAAGCAAAAAATGGCTGCAAAACTGGCTACAGTTTCCCCGTAATACCGAGTACAATTTGAAGCATATACGACATTGACGAAGGCAGGAATCCATTTATGATCTCTTTTGATAAGGCGGACAATGTGTCTCAAAGAAACTGAAAAGGTCGCCTAAGCAAGACTTGCTTCATGGGAAAAGTTGATAAGCACTACAAACACAAATTGGTTCTGGGTGCAAGATAATTAAGTTTGATTTTAAAAGAAAATTGCCTTGCCTTAAGAACAAGGATTAGCGGTACCATGGACATCCGGGTATGAAATAGCCAGGGGCAACGTCAGAAAGATAATGTCTCCAGAAAGCGATACAGAGTGTCCAGGCACCTCGGTACCACACTGACAAAATTAGTTCTTTGACAGCGGAGTGGTGAATTCAAACTACTTAGGGCATCAAGGCCACAAACCGACCACCACTTTAAAAACTCACAAATTTTTATTTGTTTGAAGCAGGATCAAAGCAGTGCAGAATGGCAATTCTCAAAGGACGAATTTCACCAAAGGTAAGTTTCGTCAAAATCTCCATTTTCCTTTATTTGCAGCATGCATCACTACTGTTCATACCTTCCATTTTTGTAGCTTAACCCAGGTAGAACCTTTTATCCTAGGGGGATCTAGTTCATAGTTTCCGGGTAGAAGTACACTTCGCTTAGATTGTTTTATGTAGCTTAACCCAGGTAGAACTATTTCGCCTTGGGGGATCCAGCTCATAGTTCTGGGTAGAAGTACTCTTCGCCCAGGCTTGCTTTTCGTAGCTTAACTCAGGTAGAACAGTTTCGCTTAGGGGATCCAGCTCATAGTTCCGGGTAGAAATACTCTTCGCTCAAGTTATTTTACGTAGCTACCCAGGTAGAACCTTTTCACCTAGGGGGATCCAGCTCATAGTTCCGGGTAGAAGTACCCTTCGCCCAGGGTGTTTTTCGTAGCTTAACCCAGGTAGAACCTTTTCACCTAAGGAGATCTAACTCATAGTTCCGCGTAGAAGTACTCTTCACTCAAGTTGTTTTACATAGCTTAACCCAGGCAGAACCTTTTTGCCTAGGGGGATCCGGCTCATAATTTCGGGTAGAAGTACTCTTCGCTCAGGTTGTTTTATGTAGTTTAACCCAGGTAGAACCTTTTCACCCAGGGGGACCCAACTCATAGTTTCTGGTAGAATTACTCTTCATCCAGGTTGTTTTGCGTAGCTTAACCAAGGTAGAACCCTTTCGCCTAGGGGGATCCAGCTCAAAGTTCCGGGTAGAGTTACTCTTCACCGAGGCTTATTTTTCATAGCTTAACCTAGGTAGAATCTTTTCACCTAGGGGGATCCAGCTCATAGCTTCGGGTAGAAGTACTCTTCGTCCAGGCTTGTTTTACGTAGCTTAACCCAGGTAGAACCTTTTCGCCTCAAGAGGAATCCAGCTCATAGTTTCGGGTAGAAGTACTCTTCGCCCAGGTTGTTTTTCGTAGCTTAACCCTGGTAGAACCCTTTCGCCTAGGAGGATCCAGCTTATAGTTCCGGGTAGAGTTACTCTTCGCCCAGGCTTATTTTTCGTAGCTTAACCCAGGTAGAACCTTTTCGCCTAGGGGGATCCAGCTCATAGTTTCGGGTAGAAGTACTCTTCGCTCAGGTTGTTTCACGTAGCTTAACCCAGGTAGAACCTTTTCGCCTAGGGGGATCCAGCTCATAGTTCCGGGTAGAAGTACTCTTCGCCCAGGTTGTTTTACGTAGCTTAACCCAGGTAGAACTATTTCGCCTTGGGGGATCCAGCTCACAGTTCCGGGTAGAAGTACTCTTCACCCAGGCTTGCTTTTCGTAGCTTAACTCAGGTAGAACAGTTTCGCCTAGGGGATCCAGCTCATATTTTCTGGTAGAAGTACTCTTCGCCCAAACTTGCTTTTTGTATCTTAATCTGGGTAGAAGTACTCTTTGCCCAGGCTTACTTTTTATATCTTAATCCGGGAAGAAGTACTCTTTGTCCAGGCTTGCTTTTTAATAGTTTAACCAAGGTAGAACCTTTTCGCTAAGGGGATTCAACCTTTTTTTTCCAGTAATACGGGGCGCTAACCCCTGGTTGCATTTCCTTTTCAGTAATACAGGGCGCCAACCCCTGGTTACATTTCCTTTTCAGTAATACAGGGCGCCAACACCTGGTTACATTTCCTTTTCAGTAAACCAATATAGGGTACACCAATCCCTGATCTCCTTACCAGTATAGGGTACACCAATCCCTAGTTGTGTTCTCCAACATAGGGTACACCATTCCCTAGTTGATTTGATTTTAAATGCATGATATACCACTCCCTGATATCATTACCAATATAGGGTGTACCATTCCTTGGCCACATTTTTTCAACATAAGGTACACCAAACCTTAGTTGAGACATTCTTTTGGACAATGAAGGAACACCATCCAAAAAAAAAATACAAAAAAAAAAATTATAATGATCTTTTTAGGGTACACCATTCCCGATTTTTTTTTTCTCTTTTATTTATTGCTTTCACTAAAGAAGTAATTTAGAATTTTGTTACAATAACTCAAGAAATTTTTCTAGTGAAAACTGGGGCAAAAAATTTTCGTTTGTTTGTTTGTTTTGGTGTCTGAGCAGGTTTTACCTCCAGGCACAAGGTTCAAGATAACCAAAAGAAGAATTCTCAATCCAGAATAAAAAAGAAAAAGAAAAAGAAGTGAATCCAGAATGCAGAAGCAGATGGAAAGGATATGGACTGCTCAAAACATGACTGAAGTTACGAGCTACACATTTCATGTTTTGCTCAGAAGAAGCCGTAGAAGAAAGAACTAGCACCTACAACTAGCAAGCATCAAGGTTCAGATCAAAGTCTGCATGAACAACCAGTCAAGACTCAAGATCAAGCTTCAGAAGACTTATAGATAGGAATCTTGTAACTCATAGCTGATAGGCTTGTTTAGTTCCTTTTAGATTTTGATGTAATAACAGGGCCACGGAACGGAGCCTCGACGGAACCTCGCTCGACTCTCAAACTGATCACTCCATCATTCTACTTGAACTACACGCGACCTGATTCCCTTATAACTCGGGATATGTAGATTGTCCAAAACCAGGACTCGGTTGCACATTTTTCTTTTATTTTCCTTTTGAATAACGGTATGACCAAAAATTAGTCATATTGCTCATCTTTTTTTTGCCTGAAAACTCTTCATATTTCCAAGCAAAGAGGGGCATGCTGTGAGCACCTAATTTTTTTACTGTGCTTGAATTTTTTTTCTGCTTATCTCACTTATTACTCCATCTTTCCCACTCCACTTTCCCTTGTCCCCCACTCACAAACCCCGTGCCCAAAATTAGCCACAAACGCCAACAAACTAGGACCCTTTTGGCAGCAAATTTGAGATAAAAACGAGGTCCAAAAATCACTCAAAAGGTATAGCTGAAATCACTCTAAAAAGGCAGCAAAAACAGCCATGAAAGCTGGAGGTTCTTCACCCAAAAGCCAGCAATAAAACTATCCCAAAAATACCTCCTGTTTTGGCCATAAAAACACACCAAAACCTATATTAACGGGGCTTCAAAAAATTAGCCAGGTCTCTCCAACGACCACCACTAGACTACTGCTCATAACTAGCTGTAAAACAGCCCAAAAAAATCTCAAACTGAGCCCCCAAAAATGCAGCTCTAAAGCCACCATAGTTGCTGTCACGGAACAACCCCAAACCCATCCAAAGCTAGCTGAAACGCAGTACCAAACCACCCCAAAAAATAGTCACCGTCGCACCATGTTTGCCGACGAACAGATTTTGGTTTTAACTGTGTAAGACCACCCAAGTTCAGTCGAGTTCTTGAGTTGGGTTAAAGGCTTTTGACGCCTGTGCGTGTCTCGATTGGATCGCTGTTTGTTTGTTGTTGTTCTCATTTCAATTTGTGGCTGAACTCCGAATCGTGGCTGTTTTCTGTTGGATTTCGGCGCCAGAATTTTTGCTTTGTTGATCTCTGTGTTCACTGGTTTATTTTATATCAAAGGAGTTTTAGTTTATTCCAGGTTCACATTCTTTTCCTCTTTCTATTACACTATTGAAGCACGAATGAAGGAAATGATGCTTATTCATATGTTATTTTATTTTCTTTGGATAGTTTACTGTAATTACTAGTATCCTATTTTAATTTGTTTACTTCATTTACAGATAGCTTAATTAAGTTTTAAGTGAATAAATATGAAAATATTACTTTGGGTAATGGAAAGTAGTTAGGCGTGGATTTTTGGAGATTAAACCAAAAAGTTACGATGGTTTGGGCTTAGAGTGATACTGAGTTTGAACAACTTCAGCCATTTTTTATTGGTCCATGCAAATATTGCTTGATTATACCAAATAGCTAAAACATACTTGGCCTACAATGCTTATCCATAATCAATAGCCTTTACAAATAATCTCAAAGTTTAGGAAGAATAATGAACACCTCTTAGAGTGCTTTAAGCATGCTTTTAATGAATCTATCGCGATTATGTATACGTTCATGACATAATTGTGATTTCCAAAATTAAAATCGAAGTATGTGTTCGCGCAATTTTGGCTAAAATAATTTTAATATAATAATAAAGTGTTATTAATTGTGTACACGTATGTGTGATATGGTTTTGGCACAATAAACAAAACGGATCCACACACGTGATTCGTTTCAAAGATAATTTCATATTTTAATAATTAAAAGCGGATAGATAAAATATGAAAATCAATAAATCACAGTTTATCTAAAATTAATTCAAGCCAAGTTGTAGTCAATAAAGCGACCGTGCTAGAACCACGGGACTCGGAGAATACCTTACACCTTCTCTCCAGTCAATAAAATTCCTTATCCGGACTTTATTTTCGCAGACCAATAATAAAAGAGTCAAACCTTCCTTTGACTAGGGATTCAAATAAAATGTGACTTGAAACACCAAAAATCAATTCCAAGTGGTGACTCTGTAAATAAAATAATCCCTACTCAAATTTGTCACTTTAATTGAAAAAAAAACTCTTTAACCCACCACAATCCATAACATACATATCTTTTGTGGGTAAAAAGGAGGTGTGACAGCTGTGTGTTTTCTTTCAAACAACTTTATTTTATTTAGACCCTTATTTGTATTATTCTAGAAGCTCGTACACTTGTGACTCCAGTTTTGGGATGGTATTTAGACATCACGATTTTATGGATTATTCACTTTATTTTAGACTTTATTTCCTCATTTATTTCTTTGTTATTAATTAATTTAAAATTTTGTTAAAATGGCAAGTTATATTCTAACGTTGGCTTTCCTAGCAAGTGAAATGTTAGGCGCCATCATGGTCCCGAAGGTGGGAATTTCGAGTCGTGACAAGTTGGTATCAGAGCACTAGGTTACATAGGTCTCACGAGTCACAAGCAAGCTTAGTAGATTCTGAAGGATCGGTACAGAGATGTCTATACTTATCTTCCAGAGGCTACAAAGTTTAGGAATAATTCCACTTCTTTCATTCCTTATCGTGCGACATTGATTTAGCTTGAAACATATATCTCATATTCATTTGTATCCACTCATGTATGACATTGCACACTCGGTATCAGTTGTGCGTCGACGGTTCGTGATGCCGCAGATAGACTACAAGGGAGCCAGAGATGCTCAAACATTGCCTCAACATATGGTTCCGACTGAAGATGCGGACGTATTGAGAGATCGCCCAGTGAATCATGTGGGGGTGCAACGGACCTTGGCATCTGGTTGATTTATACGAGCTGTGAAGGTTAATATTGTGGATCATCGGACGTTGTGACCTATGACTTCGCGCCGAGTGGGGGGAGTCCACTATCAATGGATGGATTGCGGGGTCATGTGTTATATCAGTTTTGGCCTGAAATGTATATATGTGGTACTGAAAGGTTCCCCAAAATTTACACATGTTTAAGGCCTGATATTTTGTAGAAGATAAGGTTGGGACTTGCGATGTGTCCGCCTCCTTAATAATCCTATATTTCAGTACCAAAGGAGTTAGAGAAATAACTTTCAATTTACAGAAGGTCTACTCAGCGTGGACATCACGTTTGCAGATTTTGGGGGTGCTTCGGAGCAAGTACAGTGGTTGACGAGAATCTGGACTATGTGGTTTGTGCCAAGATTTGTCTGTATGAAGCTCTACTTTTGTGGCGCATAGGGTTTGAACGGTTGCTTCAGGTCATCATGACGGTGTCAGAATATGCCATCAGGTTCAATAAGTTAGCCCGTCATACTCCTACTTGCTTCCTACAGCCAGAGAGCGAGTCCACAGACTCATTAAAGGACTCAATTATTATGATGACCTAAAATGTTATCTTTAAATTTGATAAAATAATTATGTATTCTAAGACCTCGAAAAGTACTATTTATCACTCCTCGACTTGCGTGCATAGTCTATAAAATGTTTTGGAAAGTTTTTATGTGAAAAATGGATTAAAATGTGAAATAGAGCTTTAAAACTCAATTGAGTTGACTTTAGTCAACATTTTGAGCAAACAGACTCAGATCAATATTTTGACAATTCCGATAGGTCCGTATCGTGATTTGAGACTTGGCATATGCCCGGAATCGAATTCTGAAGTCCCTAGCCCGAGATATGAAATTTTGATAAAAAATTAAAAGTTTGAAAGCTTAATGATTTTAAAGAAGTTACTGATGTTGGATTTATTGACACCGGGTACAGATTTTGATTTTGGAGTCCGGTATAGGTTCACTATAGTATTTATGACTTGTCTGCCGAATTTTATGAGAAACGTAATTGATTTGACGTGATTCGGACGTCCGGTTGTGAAAATATACGTTTTAAAGTTTTCTTGAAAATTCCATTCGATTTGGTGTTCAATTCGTAGTTCTAGGTGTTATTTTGGCGAATTGATCACGTGAACAAGTTCGTATGATATTTTAGGACTTGTGTGCATGTTTGGTTTGGAGCCCCGAGGGCTCGGGTGAGTTTCAGATGCTCAACGGGCCATTTTGGACTTAAGGAAGATGGCAAATTTCTAGTGTTTTGTTGTAGAATTTTTACTCATCTCAATCGCGTGAGGTCGTTCGCGATCACGTGAGGCAATCTGAGAGGCCATTAAAGTTTTTCTTCGCGTTCGCGAATTTGAGATCGCGATCGCGTAGGGGTGTGAAGTGGTGCTTCGCGAACGCGTGGCCAAGATCGTGTTCGCGTAGAGTTAAAGAGGCTAAAGTTGAACCACGCGCTTTACTCATCGCGATCGTGGGAGGTCGTTCGCGATCGCGTAAGTCTGTGAGTCAAAGCATCGCGTTCGCGTGGTGTTTTATGCGTTCGCGTAGAGCAAAAAGCTGGGTAGCCAAAAATGTGCTTCGCGATCGCGAAACATTGTACACGATCGCATAAGGTAAAAATCCGAAAACAGAACTTAAGTTCTGGAAAATGGGATTCGTCCCATTTCAACCATTTTCCATTTTTGAGCTAGGGTAAGGCGATTCTTGGGCGATTTTTACGGAAAAATATTGTGGTAAGTGTTCCTTATCCTATATTGATTATATTTGATGATTCCATACTCATTTACATTATGAATCCGTGAATTTATGGAAGAAAAAGCAAATTTTTATAAAATCTTTCAAAAATAAAAATTTAAGATTTGAGGGTCCATTTGACATCGGAATTTGATAATTTTTATATGGTTGGACTCGTCTCGGATTGGGTGTTCGGATTTCGTAAGTTTTTTTGAGATTTGAGATTGGGCCCCATAATCGATTTTAAAATGAATTTCGGATTCTTTTATCCGGAAAATTAGTAAATTCATATGGAATTAATTCCTATGACTCGTATTGAGTATATCAAATTGTTTGTGAATAGATTTGACGCTTTTGGAGACAAATTCAAAAGGAAAAGCTATGATCGAGTAATTGATTGAAAATTTACAAAGCGAGGTAAGTGTCGTGGTTAACTTTGACTTGAGGGAATAGAACCCTTAAATTATTTGTTATGTGAGATGCATGTGAATCACGTATAGGTAAGGTAACGAGTATCTTTACGTAGTCAAATTAATTATTTGCATAATTACTTGAAAAATTATAAATCGTTTTAAATTCAGAATGAATTATTATATTAATTGTTTCACTCATATTCCTTGTCAAATTTTATTTCTTGAATTCCTGCAATAATTGTTACATGCTTATTTGACTTATGTGTCTTAATTGCTATTTGACATTTAGCATATTAAATATTAAACTGCCTATTTTCTCTATGATTTTCACAATAAATTGCTAATTGTCATTGTTTGTTCATAATTAAATTATAAGTATTGTGTTCCTTGATGCTTAAAAAGTTTCTCATTGAACGTGGTATTTATTGGAGTAATTTTTATTACATTTATGAGTTGTTGAAATATATTGCGGGAACGGGTTGTACGCCGCAACGTAAATGAAGGTATATATATATATATATATATATTGTAGGATCGGATTGCACGTCGCGACAAACTTATTTAAAAGTCTATATTGCGGATCGGATTGCACGCCGCAACAGACTTATTTAAAAGTCTATATTGGGGGATCGGATTGCACGCCGCAACAGACTTATTTAAATGTCTATATTGGGGGATCAGATTGCACGCCGCAACAAACGTATTTAAAAGTCTATATTGGGGGATCAGATTGTACGCCACAACAGACTTATATATATATATATATATATATATATATATATATATATATATATATATATATATATATATATATATTGTAGGATCGGATTGCACGCCGCGACAAACTTATTTAAAAGTCTATATTGCGGATCGGATTGCACGCTGCAACAGACTTATTTAAAAGTCTATATTGGAGGATCGGATTGCACGCCGCAACAGACTTATTTAAATGTCTATATTGGGGGATCAGATTGCACGCCGCAACAAACGTATTTAAAAGTCTATATTGGGGGATCAGATTGCACGCCACAACAGACTTATATATATATATATATATATATATATATATATATATATATTTGATTAAAATAAATATATTGGAGGATTGTAAATGAATATATTGTGGGAGCGGTTTGCACGCTGCAACGGAAATTAGTTGAATTAATAATTGGTTATGACTGCTGAGTTGGCTTCAACTATTATAAATGAGTTACCTGATTTATTAATATTATTTGTTGTTGTTACTAATATTGCATACAAGTTAATGTAAGTGATATGCCTTAGCCTTGTCACTACTTCGTCGAAGTTAGGCTCAACACTTACCAGTACATGGGGTCGATTGTATTGATACTACACTCTGCACTTCTTGTGCAGATTTTGGAGTTGGTCCAAGCTGCGTACCATAGACTTGCTCGGATTTCAGCTACTAGAGGAGACTTGAGGTATAACTGCACGCGTCCGCAGTTCTGAAGTCCCCGTTTACTTTACTTTAGATGTGTGTTTGTTTCCAGACAACTTTATTTTATTCATACCTTTATTTGTATTATTCTAGAAACCCGTGCACCTGTGACACCAATCATGGGATGGTATTTAGATTTCATTTTTTTAATATATTATTCACTACATTTCAGACTTTACTTCAACATTTGTTTCTTTGTTATCAATAAATTTAAAAATTATTTTAAAATGGATTATATTATTCTAACGTTGGCTTGCCTAGAAAGAAATGTTAAGCGCCATCACGGTCCCGAAGGTCGGTAGAGTCACGAGCCAGCTTAGTAGAGTCTGAAGGATCGGTACGGAGACGTCTGTACTTATCTCTCAGAGGCTATGAAGTTTGGACCAATATCACTTCTTTCTTATTCTATCGTGCAATTTTATTCTATCATCGATGATTGAACCATTCTACTCTTATTCTCTCGCAGATGGTGAGAACACGTAATACATCTACCGATAGACAGGGACCAGAGCCCCCAATGGAAACTATGGCCAGGGGTAGAGGTCGAGGCCGAGGTCGTACTAGAGGCCGAGGCATAGGCCGAGGTAGAGCTCAGTATAGAGCTCGAACAACTGCACCTGTTGTAGAACCTCATGTGGATCTTCAAGAGGAGGTTCCAGTTCAGAATGTACCAGTTGGACCAGTTCAGGTCCTGGAAGGATTCATAGCTACTCCAGTGCTTCATGACGCTCTAGTTCGTTTGGTGAGTCTTATGGAGGGCGTGACCTAGAATGGTACATTTCCAATGGCACCAGCCATTTCACAGGATGGGGGAGGAGCACAAACTCCCACTACTCCCGCTCCAGAGTAGATGGCTCCGCAGAATCAGGCTCTAGCAGCCCCTCCAGTTGGGGTAGTTCAGCCAGTTGTTGTGGCACAGACCGGTGATAGTCCCGCCATGTCTTTTGAAGCCTTATTGAAAATGGATAAGTTTACTAAGCTCTTTCCATTTCACTTCAGTGGTACACCTTCTGAGGACCCACATGATTATCTTGACCGCTGCCATGAGGTGCTGCGGAACATGGGTATAGTTGAGACCAATGGGGTTGATTTTGCTGTATTTCAGATGATGGATTCCGCCAAGAGATGGTGGAGTGATTATACATTGACTAGACCAGTTGGATTGCCTACACTTTCATGAGAGCAGTTCTCTCAGCTATTTCTGGAGAATTTCCTTCCTATCACACTGAGAGAGGAATTTCGCAAGCAATTTGAGTGTCTACAGTAAGGCAGTATGACTGTTACACAGTATGAGTCCCGTTTTGTGTATTTGGCCCGTCATGATTTCCTTTTACTACCTACCGAGGGAGAGAGGGTAGGGAGGTTTATTGAGGGACTCACTCACCCTATCAGGCTTCATATGGCCAAGGAGACCGGAAGTGAGATTTTGTTTCAGGCGACTGCTAATGTCGCAAGGAGGATCAAGATGGTTCTTGCACAAGAGATAAGGCAGAGGTTTGATAAGAGGCCTCGTCAGTTCGGTGGTTTTAGTGGTGCCTCGTCTGGAGGCAGGGATAATTTTGGTAGGGGTCATCCTCCCAGACCGTTTCATTCAGCACTTCATGCATCTCACATTGCTTCAGGGAGTCACGGTCTTAATTATGCCTTACTATGGGCAGCCAGCATTTAGTGCACATTCAGCTCCTATCAGTGCACTACCACTCCAGAGTTACTACAGCGGTTATCCGGCCTATTCGGGTCAACTTCAGTTTCAGCAGCCACGGCATCAGGATGGGTGTTATGAGTGTGGGAACATAGGTCACATCATGAGGTATTTCCCTAGGTTGTCGAGAAACAAATCTCGGCAGGATTTTCGTGCCATCATACCGACACCGGTTTCTTCACCGCCTACTTAGCCAACTAGGGGTAGGGGTCAGGAAGCTAGAGGTAGAGGTCAGTCAATTAGAGGTGGAGGTCAGGCCATTAGAGGTGGAGGTCAGTCCATTAGAGGTGGAGGCCAGCCAGTTAGAGGTCGTCCCAGGGATGCAATTCAGAGGCCTGAGGCCGAGTCATCTGATGTTGTGATCACAAGTATTATTCCAGTTTGCCATAGAGATGCTTCAGTTCTATTTGATCCAGGATCTACTTATTCCTATGTGTCCTCCTATTTTGCTTCATATTTGGTTGTGCCTTGTGATTCTCTGAGTGCTTCTGTGTATGTATCTACACCGGTGGGAGACTCTTTTAGTATATCATGTCTATCATTCATGTGTGGTTACTATCAGTAGTCTTGAGACTAGTGTGGATCTTCTGCTTCTTGATATGGTAGATTTTGATGTCATCTTGGGTATAGATTGGTTGTCACCTTATCATGCTATATTGTATTGTCATGCCAAGACAGTGACCCTAGCCATGCCGGAGTTACCTCGGTTAGAGTGGAAAGGAACTCCTGGTCATTCTACTAATATGGTTATTTCTTATATGAAAGCTCGGTGTATGGTAGAGAAAGGATGTCTAGCCTATTTGGCTTATATTCGCGATCCTAGTGCGGATGTTCCTTCTATGGACTCAGTACCAGTTGTTCGTGATTTTCCAGAAGTATTTCCTGTAATTTTTCTGGGGATGCCACCCGACAGAGATATTGACTTCTGTATTGATTTAGCTCCGGGCACTCAGCCCATTTCTATCCCACCATACCGTATGGCCCCGCCAGAGTTGAAAGAATTGAAGAAGCTGTTACAAGACTTGCTTGATCAGGAATTCATTAGACCCAGTGTCTCGCCCTGGGGTGCACCAGTACTATTTGCAAAGAAGAAAGATGGCTATATGCGGATGTGCATAGATTATCGGCAGTTGAACAAGGCCACTATCAAAAACAAATATCCGCTGCCAAGAATTGATGACTTATTTGATCAGCTTCAGGGTGCCAAGGTAATTTCTAAGATTGATTTGAGGTATGGTTACCATAAGTTGAAGATTAGGGCAGCTGATGTCCCTAAGGCAGCTTTTCGGACTCGGTATGGGCATTACGAATTCCTAGTGATGTCATTTGGGTTGACAAATTCCCCAGCAACTTTTATGGATTTAATGAATCAAGTGTTCAAGCGCAATTTGGATTCTTTTGTGGTTGTATTCATTGATGATATCTTGAATTACTCCAGCAGTCGAGAGGAGCATGAACAACATCTTCGGAGTGTGCTTCATACTTTGAAGAATAATCAGTTATATGCCAAATTTTCAAAATGTGAGTTTTGGTTAGACTCGGTTGCCTTTTTGGGGCATATGGTATCATCAGAAGGCATAAAGGTGGATCCTAAGAAGATTGAGGCTGTTCAGAATTGGCCTAGTCCTACTTCGGTTACAGAGATCCGGAGTTTCCTGGGTTTAGCAGGTTATTATCGTCGGTTTGTGAAAGGGTTTTCATCTATAGCAAGCTCATTGACCAGACTAACCCAGAAAGGTGTCCCATTCAGATGGTCAAGTGAGTGTGAGTTGAGCTTTCAGAAGCTCAAGACTGCTTTGACTACGGCGTCAGTGTTGGTATTACCCACAGGTTCAAGATCGTATACGGTATATTATGACGCATCTCACATTGGGCTTGGTGCAGTATTAATGCAAGATGGCAAGGTGATTGCATATGCGTCGCGGTAGTTGAAAGTTCACAAGAAGAATTATCTTGTTCATGACTTAGAACTGGCAGCCATTGTTCATGCGCTGAAGATTTGGAGGCATTACCTCTACGGTGTCTCGTGTGATGTATTTACTGATCATCGTAACCTTTAGTATCCGTTGAAACAAAAAGATCTTAATTTGAGGCAGAGAAGATGGTTGAAGTTGTTGAAAGACTATGATATCACCATTTTGTATCACCCTGAAAAGGCCAATATGGTGGCCGATGCGTTGAGTAGAAAGGTTGTGAGTATGGGCAGTCTTAAGTATATTCCGGTTGGTGAGAGGCCATTAGCTGCATATGTTCAGACTTTGGATAATTAGTTTGTGAGGTTAGATGTTTCAGAACCCAGTCGGGTTCTAGATTTCACAATCGCTCGGTCTTCTTTATATGAGCGCATCAGAGAGAGACAGTATGACGATCCTCATTTTCTTGTCCTTAAGGACACGGTGAGGCACGATGATGCCAAACAGGTTGTTGTGGGGGAAGATGGAGTTCTACGAATGCAGGGTCGTATTTGTGTGCCTATTGTTGACGGGCTTTGTGAATTAATTCTTGAAAGGGCACACAGTTCCAGGTATTCTATTCATCCATGTACCGCCAAAATGTATGAAGATTTGCGGCAATATTATTGGCGGAGGAGAATGAAAAAGAATATAGTTGCATATGTAGCTCGGTGTTTGAATTGTCAGCAAGTTAAGTACGAGCATCAGAGACCTGGTGGTTTGCTTCAGAAGTTAGAAATTCCTGAGTGGAGTGGGAGCGTATCACTATGGATTTTGTTGTTGGACTCCCACGGACTCAGAGAAAATTTGACGCAGTTTGGGTCATTGTGGATAGGTTGACCAAGTCAGCACATTTCATTCCAGTGGCAGTTATCTATTCTTCAGAGCGGTTAGATGAAATTTTTATTCGTGAGATTGTCCGCCTACACGGTGTGCCCGTATATATTATTTCAAATCGAGGTACGCAGTTTACCTCACACTTCTGGAGGGCTGTACAGCACGAGTTAGGCATACGGGTTGAGTTGAGTACAACATTTCATCCACAGACAGACAGACAGTCAGAGCGCACCATTCAGATATTGGAAGATATGCTTCGCGCTTGTGTTATAGACTTTGGAGGATCTTGGGATCAATTCTTGCCACCTGCTGAGATTGCTTATAATAATAGCTACCAGTCGAGCATTCAGATGGCTCCATATGAGGCATTATACGGAAGGCTATGTCGATTACCAGTTGGTTAGTTTGAACCGGGAGAGGCTCAGTTGTTGGGTACCGATTTGGTACAAGATGCTTTGGATAAGGTCAAAGTTATTCAGGATCGACTTCATATAGCTCAGTCTAGGCAAAAGAGTTGGGTGTATGCCCGGAATCGAATTTCGAGGCCATAGCCCGAGATATGAAATTTTGATGAAAAATTAAAAGTTTGAAAGCTTAATGATTTTTAAGAAGTTACTGATGTTGGATTTATTAACACCGGGTCCGTATTTTAGTTCCAGAGCCCGGTATAGGTTCACTATAATATTTATGACTTGTCTGCCGAATTTGGTGAGAAAGGAGTTGATTTAACGCGATTCAGACGTCCAGTTGTGAAAATATAAGTTTTAAAGTTTTCTTGAGAATTCCATTCGATTTGGTGTTCAAATCGTAGTTCTAGGTGTTGTTTTGGCGATTTGATCGCGCAAGCAAGTTCGTAGGATGTTTTAGGACTTGTGTGCATATTTGGTTTGGAGCCCCGAGAGCTCGGGTAAGTTTCGGATGCTCAATGGGCCATTTTGGACTTAAGAAAGATGGCAGATTTCTGGTGTTTTGTTGCAGAAATTTTACTCATCGCGATCATGTGAGGTCGTTCGCGATCACGTAAGGCAATCTGAGAGGCCATCCAAAGTTGTTCTTCGCATTCGTGAATTTGAGATCGCGATTGCGTAGGGGTGTGAAGTAGTGCTTCGCGAACGCGTGGCCAAGGTCGCACTCGCGTAGAGTTAAAGAGGCTAAATCTGAGCCATGCGCTTTACTCTTCATGATCACGTAAGGTCGTTCGCGATCACGTAAGTCTGTGAGTCAAAGCATCGTGTTCGCGTGGTGTTTTACGCGTTCACGTAGAGCAAAAAGTTGAGCAGCCAAAAATGTGCTTCGTGATCGCATAAGGTAAAAATCCGAGAAACACAACTTAAGTTCTGGAAAATGGGATTCATCCCATTTTCAACCATTTTTTATTTTTAGCTCGGGTAAGGCGATTCTTGGACGATTTTCACGGGAAGACATTGGGGTAAGTGTTCCTTATCCTATATTGATTATATTTCATGATTCCATACTCATTTACATCATGAATCTGTGAATTTATGGAAGAAAAATTAGATTTTTATAAAATCTTCCAAAAATAAAAATTTAAGATTTGAGGGTCCATTTGACATCGGAATTTGATAATTTTTATATGGTTGGACTCGTCTCGGAATGGGTGTTCGAATTTTTTAAGTTTTTCTGAGATTTGAGATCGAATTGTTAAAATGAATTTTGGATATTTTTATCCGGAAAATTAGTAAATCCATATGGAATTAATTCCTATGATTCATATTGAGTATATAGAATTGTTTATGAATAGATTTGACTCTTTTGGAGACAAATTCAAAAGGAAAAGCTGTGATCAAGTAATTGATTGAAAATTTGCAAAGCGAGGTAAGTGTCGTGGTTAACCTTGACTCGAGGGAATAGAATCCTTAAATTATTTGTTATGTGAGATGTATGTGAATTACGTATAGGCAAGGTGACGAGTGTCTATACGTAGTCAAATTAATTATTTGCATAATTACTTAAAAATGAATATATTGTGGGAGCGGTTTGCACGCTGCAACGAAAATTGATTGAATTAATATTTGGTTATGACTGCTGAGTTGGCTTCAACTATTATAAATGAGCTACCTGATTTATTTATATTATTTGTTGTTGCTACTAATATTCCGTACAGGTTAATATAAGTGACCTACATTAGCCTTGTCATTACTTCGTCGAGGTTAGGCTCAGCACTTACCAGTAAATAGGGTCGGTTGTACTGATACTACACGCTGCACCTCTTGTGCAGATTTTGGAGTTGGTCCCAGCGGCAAACCATAGACTTGCTCAGATTTCAGCTACCAGAGGAGACTTGTGGTATAAATGCACGGTGTCCGCAGTTCTGAAGTCCTCGTCTACTATGATATCATCATTTTGTATCACCCCGGAAAGGCCAATGTGGTGGCTGGTGCTTTGAGTAGAAAGGTTGTGAGTATGGGCAACTTTGCGTATATTCCAGTTGGTGAGAGGCCGTTAGCTACATATGTTCAGACTTTGGCCAATCAGTTCGTGAGGTTAGATGTTTCAGAGTCCAGTCAGGTTCTAACTTGCACAGTCGCTCGGTCTTCTTTATATGAGCGCATCAGAGAACGACAGTATGATGATCCTCATTTGCTTGTCCTTAAGGACACGGTGCGGCATGATGATGCCAAACAGGTTGCTGTGGGGGAAGATGGAGTTCTACGGATATAGGGTCGTATTTGTGTGTCTAATGTGGATGGTCTTCGTGAATTAATTCTTGAGGAGGCACACAGTTCCAGGTATTCTATTCATCCAGGTGCTGCCAAAATGTATCAAAAATTGCGGAAACATTATTGGTGGAGGAGAATGAAGAAGGATATAGTTTCATATGTAGCTCGATGTCTAAATTGTCAACAAGTCAAGTACGAGCATCAGAGACCTGGTGGTTTGCTTCAAAAGTTAGAAATTCCTGAGTGGAAGTGGGAGCGTATCACTATGGATTTTGTTGTTGGGCTCCCACAGACTCCGAGAACATTCGACGCAGTTTGGGTTATTGTGGACAGGTTGACCAAGTTAGCACATTTCATTCCAGTGGAAGTTACTTATTCTTCAGAGCGGTTAGCTGAAATTTACATTCGTGTGATTGTCCGCCTTCATGGTGTGCCCATGTCTATTATTTCTGTTACACCCTGTACGTTCCAAGGTGACGTATAATGAATAAGAGACTTGTTAATTATAATTTAAATGAGTTTAAAGTCATAATATGACAATATATGATGTTTGGATAAAACATATAAAGTTTGGAAAAAATCGCATTAAAGTTGGTATATATTTTTTAACTCATCTCTCTCTCTCTCTCTCTCTCTCTCTCTCTCTATATATATATATATATATATATATATATATATATATATATATATATATCTTCATTTTTACATAGCATCCGACCAGAGGAAACCATAAAAAGCGATCCTTGAGCTCTCTAATAGTGCTTCAAACAAGACTATCATCTCGGACACGAAATCGAGAAGCGATAACATTAAAACGATCCCTACGACGTAAGTATCGCTATATCGCCTCTCTTTTTCTTTGTAGTTTGAGTTTTGGAATTTATTTAATAGTTAATAAAAATTCCTAATTTCTGTATTTAATCTTTAAAATATCAAAAAAAGTTGACAAATCCATTTCCTAATAGTTAGACCTCACGAGACGGTGATCGGAAGCCGTGAGTTCGAGTTATTTGACTTATAGTGGACTGTTTTGTGGGCTATTTCATGTTGCTTTTGGGTTTTCTATTGTGCTGCTGATTTATGGAGTTTGGAAGGATAAAAAGGGCTTGGAGAAACGCCACATGTGGTAGGGTAGTAGGTTGGTCACTCGTCGTTGTAGTTAAAGGCTAATTGATAACTTGTTGATTGGGTGTATTATGGTATATTTGGGATTTTTGTTGTATTAAAGGTCTCGAATTGTAATTAGGTTGGTTTTGAGTTGCTGATTGTATTATGTTTGTATCTCGCCTATAGTAGGCTTGAGGGAGCAGTAAAATCAGGGAAAATACTGCCCATTTTATTTTAGAATCGAGTTATCGTCTGAGATACATAATATACTACCGCCATCTAAATTGTACACATATTTCTTTGTTATAGGGTTGGAGCGCTAGTTGTCATAAGCTTGTTGTTGATTTGCACCGACGACTTGAGGTATGTTAAGGCTATCTCTTCTTTCTTTTTGGCATGATCAAAATGATACAAACGAAATGAGCAAAATACACAACTTTCATAAATGACTCTATTCATAGAAATACTAGGGGTGTCTATATTCTTGATTCTCTATGTGAATTATTATTATATCCTACATTTATGGGTCTCAGAAAAATACGTATTTGATAAAGTTTGTCCGAAAGGCATATTAATTTTATGATATTCGAGAAATCATATTAACGTATTTCTTATGCATTTCATGCATTTATACTTGTGCATTGACCCATGACCAGAAGGCGTTATATACGCATATATTATATGTATATGGGATGACAATGACCGAGATGATATGATGGGATGCCCTCAGAGGCTTGATGATGTTATGTACACCTATACCTATGCATGATACGACATTTACACGCACGTGCATAACATTATAAATGTTTCAGGATTCACAAAGTTATTTAGACTCACAGGTGGAATTCTTTACCCCGTGTTTCATCTATGTCTTTTATGTACTGATTTTCATGCTTTATAAACTCAGTAGATTATTCGTACTGACGTCCCTTTTTGCCTGGGGACGCTGCGTTTCATGCCCGCAGGTACAGGTGGACAGGCTGATGGTCCCCCTTCTTAGGATCCTTGATCAGCGAGAGTTGGTATGCTCCATTTGATCCGGGGCTGCTTTGAGTTTTGATACGATGTGTTTGCATACATATATGGGTACGACGGGGCCCAAACCCGTCCTTTATACAGTTGTACACTCTAATAGAGGTCTGTAGACAGTCATGTATAGTTATATAGTATGTGGCCTTGTCGGCTCGCCCTACCGTATTTCGTATATATATATATATATATATATATATATATATATATATATATATATATATATATATATATATATGTCTTTTGGGCATATTTTCTCACGTAGGTTGTTCATATGAATTAGTAGTTTAATTCCAGATATTATGCATGACCTACACTTATTTCATGTTTATATCTTAGATGAATTCTTAGGGGTGCTCGATAGGTAGAACTCGGGCACTTGTCACGGCCCATCGTTTTGGGCCGTGACAATTTTAGATCGAGGTAAGCATTTTATCTCACACTTCTGGAGGGTTGTACATCATGAGTTAGGCACGCGGGTTGAATTGAGTACATCATTTCATCCACAGATAGACGGACAGTCATAGCGCACTATTCAGATATTGAAAGATATGCTCCGCACTTGTGTTATAGACTTTGGAGGTTCTTAGGATCAGTTCTTGCCACTTGCGGAGTTTGCCTATAATAATAGCTACCAGTCGAGCATTCAGATGGATCCATATAAAGAATTATACGGGAGGCAGTGTCGTTCGCTAGTTGGCTGGTTTGAACCGGGAGAGTCTCGATTGTTAGGTACCGATTTGGTACAGGATGCCTTGGATAAGGTCAAGATTATTCAGGATCGACTTCGCACAACTCAGTCTAGGCAAAAGAGTTATGCCAACCATAAAGTTCGTGACATTGCATTTATGGTTGGAGAAAGAGTATTCCTCCGAGTTTTACCTATGAAAGGTGTAATGAGATTCGGAAAGAAGGGCAAGTTGAGCCCTAGGTATAATGGACCCTTTGAAATTTTTGAAAGGGTGGGTGAAGTAGCATACGGGCTTGCACTACCACCTAATTTATCAGCAGTTCATCCGGTGTTTCATGTGTCTATGCTCTGAAAATATCATGATGATCCGTCCCATGTATTAGATTCCAGCTCAGTCCAATTGGACAAAGATTTGACTTATGAGGAATATTCGGTAGCTATTCTAGCCCGGCAGGTCCGACAGTTGAGGTTTAAGAGTTATCCTTCAGTTCAGGTGCAAAGGAATGGTCAGCTGATAGAAGCATCTACTTTGGAGTCCGAGTTGGACATGCGAAGTAAATATCCACACCTTTTCATCAGCTCATGTACTTTTCTAATTTCGTTCGAGCACGAATGTTTATTTTAGAGGTGGATAATGTGATGACCCAAAAGGTCATATTTAAATTTAATAATTATTTCTGTGTTCTGAGACCTCAAATAGCACCATTTAGCTTTTCTCAACTTGCGTGCACAGTTCGTAAATTTTTTCGAAAAGCTTTTATGTTAAAATGGATTAAAATGTGAAATAGAGCTTCAATTGGGTTGACTTTGGTCAACATTTTGAACAAACGGATCCGGATCAGTGTTTTGACAATTTTGATAGGCCCGTATCGTGATTTGAGACATGGGCGTATGTCCGAAATCGAATTCAGAGGTCTCTAGCTCGCGTTATCGCATGTTGTCGAAATTTTTAAGTTAAAGGTTTAATGACTTAAGAGATTTGACTAATGCTTAACTTTGTTGATACCGGATCCGTATTTTGGTCCCGGAACTAGGTGTAGCTCCATTACTATATTTATGATTTGTCTGCCAAATTTGGTGAATATTTGAGATGGTTTGTCGTGATTCGGACGTGCGGTTGTTAAAATAGAAATTCTAAAGTTTTCTTAAAATTTTTATTTGATTTGGTGTCTGATTCATAGTTCTAGGCATTATTTTGGTATTTTGATCGTGCGATCAAGTTCGTATGATATTTTTAGACTTGTGTGCATGTACAGTTTAGATCCCCGAGGGTTCGGGTAAGTTTCGGATAGCCTACTGACCTTTTGAACTTTGAAAAAATCTGGTTTTTTGAGCTTCAGTTGTCATCTGGTGCATGGTGCTTCGCGATCGCGAAGAGGAAATTGTGAGCCGTAATGTTTACCCTTCGCATTCTCGAAGATAGGCACGCGATCACGGATGGTTAGCTCCCAGTGCACCACAAACGCGTAGAGTTGATCGCGTCTGCGAAGAGGAAATGAGCCACAAGCTGGGACACTCAAATTTGTTCTTCGCGTTCGCATGAAGCGGTCCGCGATCGCGAAGTCTACGGGGCTATGCTTCGCGATCGCATATGGGATGTCGCGTTCGCGTAATGCAAATTGGCAACATGTGCAAGTTGTGCTTCGTGATCGCGAAGCCTTTTCCGCGATTGTGAAGCGTAAAATGGACCTGGGCAGAAATTTTTCTACGCTATCGCAAACGGATTCCCGCGATCGCGATGACTAAAAACCTGGACAACAGAACTTAAGTTCAGGAAATGGGATTTCATCCCATTTTTCATTATTCAAGATTTTGAGCTAGGGTAAGGCGATTTTTGGACGATTTTTACGGAAAAACATCGGGGTAAATGTTCCTTATCCTATATTGAGTATATTTCATGATTTCATACTCATTTACATCATGAATTCGTAAATTTATGGAAGAAAAATCAGATTTTTATAAAATCTTCTAAAAATGTAAAATGAAGATTTGAAAGCCAATCCAATGTCGGAATTTGATAATTTTTGTTTGGTTGAACTCGTATCGGAAAGGGTGTTCGAATTTTGTGAGTTTTTCTGGGATTCGAGACGTAGGTTGCACTATTGATTTTTGAAATAAATTTCGGATTTTAATCCGAAAAATTAGTAAATTCATATGGAATCAATTTCTACGATTTGTATTGAGTATATTAAATTGTTTATGACTAGATTTGAGGATTTCGGACACGAATTCGCGAGGCAAAGGTTTATTGTAATCTTGAGTTGGTTGCAAATCGAGGTAAGTGTCGTGGTTAATCTTAACTTGAGGGAATAGAACCCTTGAATTATTTGCTACGCGAATTTCATGTGTAACGATGTATAGGTAAGGTGACGAGTGCCTATACTTTGTCAAATTTATTGTTTGCTTAATTATTTAAACATCTTAAATTATTTTAAGACACGAATTAATTGTTATAATAATTGTTTCTCTCATATTCCTTGTCAAATATTAATTCTTGAATTTCTACAATAATTGTTGCATGTTTATTTGATTTATGTGTCTTAATTGCTACTTCACATTTAGCATATTAAATATTAAACTGTCTATTTTCTCCCTGCTTTTCATAATTAATTAATACTTGTCATTATTTGTTTCATAAATAAATTATAATTATTGTATGACTTGATGCTTAATAGTTTCTCATTGAACGTGGCATTTATTGAAATATTTTTTTTATGACATTTAAGAGTTGTTAAAATATATTGGGGGGTCGGGTTGCACACCGCAATGAAAATGAAAATAAATATATTGGGGGATCGGGTTGCACGCCGCAACAGATTTATTTAAAGTTTATATTGTTGGAGCGGGTTGCACGTTGCAACAGAATTTAATTGAATGGTTATATTGTTGGATCGGGTTGTACGTCGCAACAGATTTTATTCTAAGTTTATATTGTTGGAGCGGGTTGCACGCCGCAATGGAAATAAATTGAGGGATTATGACTGCTAAATTGACTTCAATTATTGATATTATTTACCGGTCTTACTACTATTCTTGTTATTATTATTATTATTATTATTATTATTGAGTACATGTTAATGTAAGCGACCTGCCTTAGCCTCGTCACTACTTCGTCGAGGTTAGGCTCGGCACTTACAGAGTACATGGGTCGGTTGTACTCATACTACACGCTACACATCTTGTGCAGATATCGAAGTTGGTCCCAGCGGCATACAATAGACTTGCTCGAATTTCAGCTACCCAGAGGAGACTTAAGGTATAATTGCACAATGTCCGCAGTTTTGAAGTCCCCGTCTACTTTATTTTAGCTGTGTATTTTCTTTCAGACAACTTTATTTTATTCAGACCTTTATTTATATTATTCTAGAAGTTCGTACACTTGTGACTCCAGTTCTGGGATGGTATTTAGACATCGCTATTTTTATGGATTATTCACTTTATTTTAGACTTTATTTTCGCATTTGTTTCTTTGTTATTAATTAATTTAAAATTTTGTTAAAATTACAAATTATATTCTAACGTTGGCTTGCCTAGAAAGTGAAATGTTAGGCGTCATCACGTTCCCGAATATGAAAATTTCGGGTCGTGACAGATATATTCTATGATAAGTAGCTAAAATTTCAGATTAGATGATCAGTGTATAGTAGTTAAATTCATACACGCTTATGCTTACCAATTGCATCAATATTTTGCGGACATTTTGTAAATTAGTGACGAATTTTCTATCGTAGCTAATAATTTCTTGGTTAAAAATCACATTTGTTGTAGTGAAAGTTGAGTGATTTTTATGTGATAATAGAAAAGTAACTTTTGTGTTACAAACTCAAAGCTAAATGATATTTATGTGACAAAAAATAGAAAAATAACTTTTGTATTACAACCTCAAAGTTGAATGACCACCGATAAAATTTACTCTAGTTTTTCAAACTAAACGAATTTGATAAACATTTTAAAACGTAATCATTCACAATTATGTGATTATTGTCTCAAAAAAATAAAAAGGTTACATATGAACTGAGTTTATGGTTTTGCATTTATAATCATTTTCGACATTCCACTTTTGGAGTTCAGAAAAGTAGAACAGTCTACTCCTTGTTCATTCAAATATTCAAAGTCTTAAAGCTCAAAGCCTATTTTGAGAGCTCAAATATAGCTGCGTTTCTGTATTTTAATTTTCTCTCTCTCTCTCTGATTGATTAAATACGGTATATGACCTGCGTTTAATAACACATAAAATCAAATTTTTCTAAGTCTCTTGCTAAATGCATGCACTGATATGTTCTACGACAAGTAGCCAAAGTTTCAGATTAGATGACACTATCAGTATATAGAAGCTAAATTCATGCCACGTTTATGCTTGTCACATCCTTTTTTTTTTTTTTACGCTAACTACCCTCTTTAAAATAGATAAAAGTGGTTTTAAAGCTCAAAAGGATTTTCAATCCTTAAAGTGACAAAATATTTGTTTAAAAGGGATTTTTTCAGAGTCGCTACTTGGCATATAATCTCGACGTGCCAAATCACCATTTAAAATTATTTTTTTCTTAAAAACATATTTGACTCTAAACCAGTTTGCACTAGAGATTCTAGATAAGGGGGTTCATTTGATTCGGGGAGAAGGTATTAGGCATTCCCCGAGTCCCGTAACTAGTATGGTTGCGTACATGATCAAGTTAGCTTTAAAGAATACACAAATTGAGGCAAAAACACTCGAAAGAAAAATAAACACACAAGATCCTCGAGATCGTCCCCACCTAAATAAAAAAAAATAAAATAAGAGGAAAATACTAAAAGTCTATACTATGCTCACTCCACGATGTATGTCATGACCTCCAAATACATTCACTACGAGGCATACCCCGGATAAAAATATATAAAAAATTCACGGGGCATTTAACTGAGTATAAATTAAAGGGAACGACTTCTCACCTCGAATAAAAATGAAATAAAAAGACCTAAGGTTTGCGTGATCCGCCTAAAGCATGCTACTAATGGAGAAACAATGAAATAAAACTATTAGAAAATCAAATTGAGTCCTTTCATTTTATATCTGCATCCCGCCGCATGATCCAAACTATCCAAAATAAGTACGAACCATACCAACAAAATCAAATAAACCTATAGAGGTAAACATCTAAACATGCATACAAGATAGAAGATTGCACAACGAAATAAGACTTTGGTTCTACCATTTGGCTAAATAGTAATTAATGTTAATAACAATTTAAAACCCCAAACTAACTCTCATATACTAACCAAATATTCTTCAGTCAATATAACTTTGTTGAGAAAATTACCGATGACCAAACTAATCACACATCTACGGGGCTAAACTTCAAACGTAAGAACCAACGAACGCAACAAAAGACTCCAAACATTTAAAGAGTAAAATCAACGATTCATGCCCCAATATTTTCAGCAAGAGGGTCAATTAAACTGACTGGCGAATTAATCTCCTCAAAGTTTAGGCCAAACACAAGAATTTCACTTAAGATCAAAGAGCAAACACACAGCCAAACAAATGTTCCATTCAAATACCAAAACAATTTGAAATATGAAAATCTAAGAAGAAACAGAGTGAGGAATAGACCTTTAATTGAGTGCCAACGATTCAAATGCATGGAGTCTCGAAACCAGTACAAAGCAGCAAAAACATGAACTCGAATCAAGACAGGTACCTCGACCCGATACAGCGGCAAACCATAAACCATGCCGGCGACCTCAAAGGAACCTCGCTAAACCCCACTCGGATATTGAGAAAGAAACTAAAGAAGAAATCCTATTTGTGAGTTTTTCCTCAACTCTACGTGAAGATCAGTATGCGCCGAAATCGGAGAATCAAAATTTTGCAGGTATTGCGGCGCTAGATCATGGTGGTATTAGGATCGGGAGAAATTAACGGATGGAGCTGTTTTGATTTATGGTTCAAGCACAGTTGAATAGAGGTGATTTACAGGCTTTTGGTGAGGTTTCAGTGATCGTGAGGCTTTTGACGGAGAACAAAAGGAGCTAGGGTCTGATGGAGCTTCGAATTTTCTTTGTGTCGTGCTCCTCTATTTCTAATCTCCTCTCTCTGTTCCTCTCTCTCAGTCCGCTCTCTCTCTATCTATGTCTGTGTGCAGCCTAGGTCCTTAGGGTTAAAAAAGGCGGCAAATGGTACTGTACTTTCAAAAATATTCTAAGAATAACTCTCGTTATATTATTGGGTTATCTATACCCTTGTAGTCATACTTTGGGTTCAAATATACCCCTTATTTAAACGGAAGGACACGTGTCATCATCTTGTTGGCCAATTCTAAAAATCTCCTAATTAATTAAAAAACTTCATTATCCATACCCGAAAAGCAATTTTCTAAAGCAATTTATTTTTTTGTAAACACTGGAAAAAATTGAATATTGTTTTACTAAAAACTGGAAAAAAAAACGAAAATATTTTTTTTCCAATTTTTACAAAAAAAACTACTTTAAAAAAACTTAAAAACAATTTTCTAAAGCAATATTTTTGTAAAAACATAAAAAAGCTGAATGTTTTTTTTTTACTAAAAACTAAAAAAATCGAAAATATTTTTTTCTAGTTTTTAGATAAATATTGCTTTAAAAAAACTGAAAAATAATTTCTAAAGTAATTGTTTTTGTAAAAACTAAAAAAAAACTGAAAAGCAATTTTCTAAATCAATGTTTTTGTAAAAACTGAAAAACAATATTTTCTTTCTTTTTTTTTCAGATTTTAGTTTTAAAAAAATCTGGTTTTTTAGTTTTTAATTGCTTTAGAAAATTGCTTTCAGTTTATTTTTCCAGTTTTTACAAAATTATTATTTTAGAAAAAGATTTTCATTTTTTTTTAAAGTAGTGTTTTTGTAAAAATTGAAATACAAATATTTTTGTTTTTTCTATTTTTTACAAAAAACAAAATTACTTTAGAAAATTACTTTTCGGGTATGGGTAATGAGTCTTTTAATTAATTAGGAGATATTTAGAATTGGCCAACAGGACGATGACACGTGTCCCTCCGTTTAAATGAGGGGTATATTTGAACCCAATGTATGACTGTAGGGGTATAGATAACCCAATAGTATAACGAGGGGTATTCTTAGACCATTTTTAAAAGTACAGGGTTCATTTGGACCTTCGCCGTAGAAAAAGTTATAATTTAGGATTTTAAATAGGTGTGGGGAAATAACAAGGGCCATTTGATTAAAAGAAATGAAGGGGTAGGATTGGAAGGGGTGTTGGGCAGGTCAGCAGGTCTAATGAGCTAATGGAATTGGACTGGCTGATTTTGGGCCTCTTTTGTCCCAAAGCATGATAAACTAATGAGCCTAAACTTTTAAAATACTACCAAAATATTAATTAATCCTATGTAAGTAGAGTAAACTATTAAAATAAAACTGAACACTAAAATAAAACTATTTTTGGTATTTTTCAAATATCATACTAAAAATAAAAATAGAAGTAGGTTAAAATCATAGAGAAATTAAAATAATATCACTTCCAAAGAGAAAACTAAGGAAATTAAATAAATATATGTATAAAAATGAGTGTGAGCATCTAATTTTTGACTATATTTGAATTTTTATTACCTTCTACTATGTAAATATTTTTAAAAAATTAGTATATATTTTTTTTAGCTTTGTTACATTTTTTTATATAGGGTAAGAATTAAAAATAATTTAAAAGGTTATATTATTAGTATTACTATTACTTTTAGTTTTTATCTTTATTTTAAAATTAACTAAATTAAAAAAACCGAAAAAATTAAATATTTCTTTTTAATTTTCGGATGAGAATAAAACAATAGGAAAATTAAAAATATGGAATAAAAAAGTAAAAGTAAAAATAGGTGGAAATTATTTAATAAAAAAGTAAAAGAAAGTGGAAAATTAAAAAAATAAAAGTAAAAGAATGTGAAAATCTTAAAACATGAAAAGTAAAAGAAAGTTGGAATTAAAAAATAAAAGTAAAGGTAGGTGAAAATTTTAAAAAAAAGTAAAAGAAAGTTGAAATTTAAAAAAAAAGTAAAATAAGTGGAAAATAAAAAAAGAAAAGTAAAAAAAGTGAGAAATTAAAAAATAAAAGTAAAGGAAAGTGGGAAATTATTGTTTTTTAAAAAAATAAGAAAAATGGAAAGTGAGAATTCTTTTTTTAGTTAAAAAATAATAAAAGAATAAAAGAATAAATAAATAAATAAATAAATCTGAAAAAATTCCGATTTTGGAAAAAGAGAAGAAAAAAGAAGAGAGGAGAGAATTGAGAGAAATTATTTTTCTTCTTATACGCTAAGGGAATTTCTACTTGTGTCATTCTTTCTTCGTCTTTCTTTCGAAAAGTCCAGCAATTCATCACCCAAAACCCAACAAAAAATACTTCAAAATAACCTTTTTCACACGCCAAACAGTGAAGTCAATAGTGTCAATAGTCGAGGTCGAGAATTCCGTTGGAGCTCTGTTCACTAACTTTGATGTTCTTCTTCGCTTATGCTTGTTACGCGTTCGTCTGAGTTATTGTACCTGTTCTTGAAGACATATTTAATTAAAAATTTTGCATTAAAGGTTTATTCTTTTCTCTGTTCTTTTTATCTTATTTCATGTGGTTTTATTTATTTGCCTTTAAACTTTATAAATAATAATGTAAATTAGTCCTTAAAAGCTATATGTTTAATTATGTTTCTCGAAATATGGTATTCAAATTTGCTTTAAAGTTGGGAAGATTTGGACCCTAATAAGTTTGGGCTTCAATTGTTGGGCTATAGGGTATTGGTATATAATGGATTATTTATTCAAATATCTAAAATCATACACTTTTTCCACAAGTAATTCCATAATTCATGACCTCACAATAATCTCAAAGTTTAGGAAGAATAATGAACATCGTTAGAGTGCAGTAGGCGCGCTTTTAATTAGTTTATCGCGATTATGTATACGTTCGCGTGGCATAATTATGATTTTCAAAATTAAAATTGAAGTATGTGTTTGCGCAACTTATGGTCAAAATATTCTTAATATAATAAAATGCTATTAATTGTGTACACGTACGCGTGACATGATTTTGGCACAATAAACAAAACGGACTCACACACGTGATTCGTTTCAAAGATAATTCTATATTTTAATAATTAAAAGTGGATAGATAAAGCATGGAAACTAATAAATCCCAGTTTATCCAAAATTAATTCAAGCCAAATGTAGTCAATAAAGCGACCGTGCTAGAACTACGGGACTCGGGGAATGCCTTACACCTTCTACTGGGTCAACATAATTCTTTACCCGGACTTTGTTTTCGCAGACCAATAATAATAGAGTCAAACCTTCCTTTGACTAGGGATTCAAATAAAAGTTGACTTGGAACACCCAAAAAATCAATTACAAGTGGCAACTCTGTAAATAAAATAATCCATACTCAAATTTGTCACTTTAATTGAAAAATTCTTTAACCCATAATAATCCATAATACATATCTTTTTGGGAGGGTATAAAAGGGGTGTGACAGCTCTGGCGACTATGCTGGAGACAATCAGAATTCGAGCTTGTACATATTAACTTTTATTTCTCTTTATTAATTTTGTATATATTGTGATTTATTTGTGCCTAATGTGCTACTTTTTCATTTTTACCGCTTTGATATTGTTGAATTGTACATATAAACTGTCTTCTCATGCACCTCTTCTGAGTCTTCTTGAAAATAAAAATTAAGCATTTGCTTGACATAGCCCGCTTTTTTTGAGATAGTCGAGGTGCTTGTCACCCGGTGAAGGATTTTTAGTCACATATTTTAGGCGGGGAGCACCACCAGCTAAGCCGAAAAGCAATGCTACCGGTACGCTGACCCTTCTCGGCTCGAGTTGTCCGCTCGAGTAAGCCAGTCTAGATACCTTCTCTAATAGGATTTAAACCTAGAAGAACAAACCTCATGCCTGATATCCCTAGTAGGTTCGTTTTATTTGCATCACATGCATTTGACTTAGCGAAGCTCGGCAAAGGGGTCGGGTCCGTATAAGACAGGTATCCTCTTTGAGACCATCATGTTCACTTATGTGCTACTTGTTACATCATTTGGAAGGAATGCTTGCATTGTTGACCGGCTTTAGAAAATTAGTTGAGCGGAATTACTAAAAAAAAAAAAAAAAATCATTCTCCTAGTTTAATACACATAATCCTTTTTTACTAAGATTTTGTAGTAGTCTGGCGTGAGTAGGGGTGGCATGTGGGCCGGTTAGGACTAGGACCGGCCCAGAACCGCAATCCCACATGGGCGGTGGGCCTAAACGGTCCTAACCGGATAGGACCGGGACCGTGGGGTGGTAGGCCGGGTAGTGGGCCGGTCTCATAGGCGAGGCCCGCGAGACCGGGACCGTTTGGGACCGGGACTGGCTGAGAAGTGGGCCGGTTCAAGCGGTCCTAAACGGTCCTATCCGAGCCCAACAGATAATTTTAAAAAAAAAAAAATGACCGTTTGGCCATTTAAAAACTAGTCGTTTGGTCTGCCAAAATAGCCGTTGGCTATTTGCAAAATAGCCATTTAACCCCCCAAATTTTATTTTAACCCCAAACTTTTTATAATTATACTTTTTCCCTATTTTTAACTATAAATACCCCCTCATTTTTTTATTTTTCTCGCAAAATCATCAATCTCTCTCTAATATTCTTCTATAATTGCTTACTTAATTGTTACAATTTGTGCAAAATTGTGAAGTTCGTGAATTGAAGTCTTCAAGTCTTCAACGATAATTATTTTTCAACAAATTGTTCGTCAATTCGGTAAACTCGTTCCAACTCTTAAGTTTTAATATTATAGTTTTGTTTGTTTTATTTACTTTGCTTGATTAGTTAAGATGGCTTATTCCTTAAAAACATATTTAGTAAAAATAAGGAAAAATCCAAGAGTAGTGAATCTAGTGGCCAATTTGTTCCTCCTCTACTTCCCCCGGCTCCCCAGCCCAAACCTGTTACCCGTCCTACACTTCCTATTCTTGATAGCGATAATAGTTTATTACAATTTACCGAAAGACGATTTTGCCATAATATTGCACCCGGTGAACAATTAAACCATGAATATATGAATGCTCTTTATGGCAATCCAACTAATTATGAAAATGATGATGAAGAAATAGATTTTGATGAAACGCAATCGGATGACGATACACCCACTAGTCCTGCTCCTGAAGTTAACCCAACTAATAATAATCCAAATGATCCCCCGTCTGACCCTCCTGTTACTGCCCCTAATATTTCTAGACAACCTTTTAAACGGGCAGAAACATCTCTTGTTTGGCCATTTTTTACTCAACTAAGAGAAAAAAATAGGGCTAAGTGTAAAACTTGCGGCAAAGAGTTAGTTTTTAAATATGTTGGAAATCGGGAAGGGACGGAAAGTTTGACTAGACGCATATTGCTACACCCTCAAGATAAAGCTAGATATTTTCGTATGAAAGCTTTGGCCGAGGGGACAAGTGCACCTAGTCAGGCTGACCTTAGTACCGGGTCAAAATAATTTCAACCGGGAATTAACACTGTTACCGGTGGTATTTTATATTATGATCCAAAAAAAGATCGGGAAGAATTGGCAAAAATGGTTATTGTTATGTACTTACCCTATAGTTTTCCTTCTAACCATCACTTTGTGCATTATATTAGAAAAGTTTATAATCTTACTTATAAAGATTTTTCTCGCACAACCGTAAAGAGTGATATTTATAAATATAAACATGAATATGAATAATATTTGCTCTATTTATTTACTCATATAAATTGTCATGTTGCTATTACAACTGATATTGGTAGAAGTGGTAGTGAGTGTGATTACCTTACTGTTACCAGTCATTGGATTGATGAGGACTGGATAATGCAAATGCGCATTATTGCTTATAGAATAATTAATTCATGTCACACATGGCAGTTTATTTCTAGCACGATTACGAATATTTGTAGATATTTTTGCATTAGTGATAAAATAATGTCAGTTTCAATGGATAATGCTACTAGTAACACAAATGATGTAGCCTTGCTTACCACTACACTAAGTCCTGCATTTAGTAACATTTTTTATGTTAGATGTATTTGTCATATTTACCATTTAATTGTGGGTGATGGTATGCGAATTTTAAATGTTGAAATTAAAAAGGTTAAAATGGGTCTTAATTGGCTTTTTTATTCAAACCGTAGAAGTAGACTTAGAGAATATTTTAAAAGATGCGATGAATTTGGCCTAAGAGAAAGAAAAGTTCCTAAACCTTGTCCAACTAGATGGAATTATACGTATGGAAGTTTAGTTATTGCATATGATATAGAAACCCCATAAACTCAACGTTTAATGCTCATGTAAGTGATGATGATGAGCACCTTACAAATGCGGATTGGGCTAATGTTAAAATGCTTGTAGATTTTTTAGAAAAATTTTAGATTGCTACAAATGAATTTTCTAGGCAATATTATCCTACTATTTCTAACTGTTTAGTTTATATTGCAGAACTTGCAAATTTGTTTGATCATTTTTCAGAGGGTGGAAAAATTTATCAACTTGCTATTGATTCCATGAGAAACAAATTTAAAAAATATTGTTTTCCTATTCCCCCTATTTATGATGTTGCTGCATTGTTAAATCCTACTATGAAATTAGGAGGTCCTCAATTTTGGTATGAAACTGTTTATAATAGTTTAACAATTGAAGATGAGGAGTTGTCTAAACTTGCGGACGCAATAGCCTCAATTAAAATAAATATTCAAACTATTTATAATGCTTATCAAGTTGCATTAGATCATGCTAGACCAAATGTTCCAACTCCTTCTTCTTCTAGTTCTCAATCATCTAAAAGAACTGCGGGAGTAAGAACACTTAGTGCTTGGGCAGGGTTCAGGGGTTCTCAAGGTTCTAGTACTAGTGATTTTTTACAACTAAATGAGCTTGAAGTTTATTTGTTACAAGGAATTGAGGAAGTGAATCCCGACGGCTCCTTTAATATTTTGGAATGGTAGAAGGACAAAGAAAAACACTTTCCGATTCTTTCAAGCATGGCCCGAGATATTTTAACTATTCAAGCTTCAACAGTGGCATCAGAGATCGCTTTCAGTCAAGCAAGACTTCAACTCGGTGATTATAGAGCATCTATGAGGGAGAGCTTGGAAAAATCAGTACTTTTCAGAGATTGGATCCGTTCGGCAAGAAGAAATTTTGGACTTGCTGAATCACAACCAGAGGTAGACGAAACTTACGAAGAAATGCTAGCTGAACTTGCGGAGGATGATGCTTCGCCTGGAAGCGGTGATGACCAAGCTTCATTTCCGCCACCACCAACGAAAATTCCTCCGGACCTTGAAGGATTTATGAAATTTGTAAGAGATACCATATAAATTAATATGTAACTTGTATTTTGGCACATCTTGATTAGTTTCTTTTTCTTCTCAATGGTGGTATTAGCACCTTGTTGTGCTCATTCCATAGGGGGGAGTAAGACTAAGAAAGATATTGCCATGATTTTTTAATGCTATAATAAAAATATAACGCATTGCTTTGAATATCTCTTTACAATATTTTTGTCTTTTTATATATCTTAAGCTATACATATAGTATAATATAGTATATACTATACTATACTATACTATATATATATATATATATATAGATATATACATATTACTATACACATAGTATAGAGAGAGATATATCTTAAGCCATATTCGATAGTATATATATATATATATATATATATATATATATATATATATATATATATATATATATATATATATATATATTATATATATATAATATATATATATCTTAAGATGTATATATAGTATATAAATCGAATATTAATGTATAAATCTTAAGATGTATATATAGTAAATCGAATATAGCTTATATATCTTAAGATATATATATAGTATAGTATAGTATATATATATATATATAAAATATAACGCATTGCTTTGAATATATATATACACACACACACACACACACATATATTATAACGCATTGCTTTGAATATCTCTTTACAATATTTTTGTCTTTAAATTTGAATTAAAAAATTTAGGTGACAATTCTATAATATAATTTACTTGGAATTGCCTTAGATATTTTTATTACCATTTTTTTTCTCTAACTTGTATAAAAATAATTTAAAAAATAAAAAGTATATGTTGGGCCCACTTGGGCCCGCTTACGCCCGGGATCAGCCCAATTAATACGGGACCGTTAGTTCGTGGTCCCGGACCGGTTCCAACAAGAAGCCCGCGAAGCCCGGGACCACTTAGGACCGGCCCACTTAGGACCGAGCCTGCGAAGCCCACTTAGGACTGGGCCCGGCCCACATGCCACCCATAGGCGTGAGGTGTAAAGATTAATTTTCATAAAAATTAAAAAAGAAAAATACTCGGTTTTACCGAACTACGCGAGTTTGATTCTCACCGGATGTGAGATACGTATGCAACCTCCATCGGGTTCAGCCCACATTTTTCAAAACAAAAAAAAAACTATTTTGTCACCTTTTACTATTTTGTCCTCGTATTCCGGCCGTTTTGCCAAGACAGCCTTTGAACCTTCCTCGGGAGTACTGAAGGGCCATTTTCATAAAAATAGTCTTTTAATTTATTTTTATCTACCTTTTATCATTTTGTCCTTATATTTGGCCGTTTTTGCCGAAACATCCTTTAAGCCTTCCGTGGAAGTATCATAGGGTTGTTTTCGTTATAATAGCCATTTTTCCTACTTTTATCATTTCACCATTTGTGTTGGCTAATTTCAAAAACAAAAACAAAAAAGAAATCGAGCCTTAATCCTTTTTTATTTTTTGCATATAGTTTAGGTAAGTCATGACCCCCTTTTGTCTTATTCTTACGTTCACCCGTAACTCTCCACAAAGAAGCAGCTAGAAAAGGGTAAGGGACGAGATACCTCCTATGTTCTTGATCAGAGATAAGACCCCGAGTTGTCTCCGTAATTGGTGGCTTGGTTTTGCTACATGGGAACAGAATCAAGTATTTAAGCACCTCAGGTTCCTCCCAAACATCATGGGAATTAAGCCTAACAGAGATTTAATCGAGTCCCTAGTGGGTTTTTGGGACCCCGTAAATAATGTCTTCAGGTTCAAAGATTGTGAAATGATGCCTATATTGGAAGAATTAGGTGGGTTTACCAGATTGGCGAGAGACCTTCGTGGGAAAAATCCTGCTGCTCCGAGAAAGTTGGTGTGAATAACTTTTTGAAAAAGTTATGCCTCCGTCGAATTCCAATTGGTTGCTTGGACGAAGGTTGGGTTCCGTTGGAATACTTCTATGACAGATTTGGGGACGAGAAAGGGTTTGAGAACTTCTCGGGCACAGAATTCGTCAACCAATTGAGATTACCTCGAATGATGTAACATTCTGCTGCATATGTGGTTCATAGAGCACCTTTATCATCATCCAATAGTAGTAAATTTCAATGATAATTGGCTAAATTACATTGGATGTCACTCGGACAGGGCCGCGAATTGTAATCTTCCAGAGGGGGTGAGGGCATGGCAAACATTACTTAGTTCATTAAGTGCTGATAGAATCACTTGGAACTATTATTGGTTCCCTTCTGTTAGGGTCATGCATATGTCAACATATCACCCGTTATTTATACTCATGGGTTTCAGAGGCTTCCAACCCTACACACCCCTACATGTCATGAGCCAGCTAAGGAGAGAGCAAAAGAGGCCCCCGATTGAAGACATGCGTCCGTTTGTGTGGGAATTCAAGGGAGAGGAACTTCCAAGGGAGACATATGCACAAAAGGTTTGGTTCGATGGTCGATTTTCCGACTTGGATGCTATGGTAGCTGATCGTGAACGTGGGGAGGTAAGATTCGCATACCTTGAGTGGTTTCACAACCAGGCTATCCCAGAGAAAAGGCCAGAAAGAGCAATACAGAACGCATTTGATTGGGAGGAAGAGATCAAGGCCAGAGTTAGAGAAACCGGAAGGGAAGTGGAACAAGAGTACCAATCTCGTATTGACATTTTACAAGAAGATAAGGGCATTATGGAAAAAGCCATGGACATACAACGGGCTGATTTCGAGCGGGAAAAGGCTCATTGAGCACAAGAGAGGCAGGCACTCAAATCTCAATTTAGACAGAAAAAAGTGATCACTACCGCTCAACAACATGAAGAAAGAAAAGCCCAGTTTAAGGTGGTCCGGGATCACGAGCGCATAGGTTTTGCTCCATTAATACAAGGTCTGAGGGATTAGATAGGGGAGTTGAGTCGAGCAAGGAGCACCAGATCACAGAGTTTGAAATAGAAAGACATCACTACCAAAGTATTATCAATCGGTTGGCGGGAGAGCCACTAGAAATTTGGCGCCGGAGAGATAAGGCCTTAGAGCGCGAGTATGATGCGCTGGATCTAGCTGAGACCTGTGGTCAGTGAAATCAAGAGTTGCATTTGGATCAGGAACATATGAAGGGAAAGATCCTTGAGGTAGCCACATACACCTCCCGAGCATGTAGGAGTTGCCAGGGTATGACGCCTGAGCAGTTTGTAGAAGAATTAATGAACGTCGCCCGTCACATATCTGCAGACTTAGAGAGGATATATCGTGATGTTGGGGGTCAGCCGCAGGAATTTGTGCTTTGACTACAGTGATATCGTTGGATTCTCCTACAAAGATCAGAGTCTCTTTTACTTGGCAGTCCATTTTGATTGTTCATTTGTTGTCATTGAGTCTGTAAGAGTCTTTTGGTGTATTGAGTCTTGTTATTTCACTTTTCATCTTAAAAAAGTTTATTTTTGAGTCGAGTCTTGTCTGGTTTAGAGGTTCGTCTTTATGTAATTTTTGTTTTTAGTCTTGTATTAAAACAAAAAAAATTGTCATGTCCCTGAACTACGTAATGATCTGGTTCATGCGGCCACATGATACGTAGGCAACCCCCAAAAGGTTCGATCAAAATATTTTTCGATGATTCTAAGATAAGGGATAAAAATGAGGCGCAAGTAAAAAAAAATACAGAGAGAAGAAAATAAGAGCATCAATAAGAAGCAGCCTGGTAAGCCGGAATGAAACATGAAGCCTTCCAAAAACATGTTAGAAATGGTGATGATGTTAGGAGCATGGCATATTACGTGTAATTCAAATCAATAAAATGTCTAACCCTAACACGTTTGTTGTATCTTATTAAAGTAAGCTTAAAGTGGTTGGTTTTGTGGAGAAACTGGAAACACATCATTACTTCACCAGATCTAAAGGAAAGTTACTGATGGCTGACAATGATGAGATCGAGCTGGTCAGTGATGACCCCCAAGTTCAGTCAGTTGAGCAAGAGTCAGAGGAAATAAGAAAATTGAGACAACAATTGTCTGATGTATATCAAGCTTGGGTTTCCGGTTAGCCTCCACCTCGGGGTCCCAAAGAAGGAACTTCCACCGTACTCCTGACTACTCAACCACCGCTCCATGTAATGAGCGATCACATTCTACCACTAGGGTATGTTCCAAACTACAGCCTCCATGCTGCCCCTGGTACCTCTAATGTGCGATCTCCAGTCACACCGGTCAAGAACACTCCTCTCGTAATGTCTGGTGCACCGGTAAATACAATCCCGCCACTACCTCCTGTGACGAGGCCGAACAATAAGCCACTATCTCATGCTTATGATGGCCAATACTACTCTTCAAATGTGGCTTTCAAGGTCTAAGCTCCATACAATCAGACTCCTCAGTACGAGTCACCAGTGGAAAATGAAAAGGCTGCCAAGACGTTTGAGCCGGATGAGATGGACAGGAAAATGAGAAGTCTTGAATAGAACATAAAGAACATACAGTGACTAGGTGGCCACAAAAGTGTTTCATTCAGTGATCTATGCATGTTCCCTCATATCCATTTTCCACCAGGGTTCAAGACCCCAAAATTTGAGAAATATGATGGACACGGTGATCCTATCGGCCACTTGAAAAGGTGCTGCAACCAGCTGAGGGGTGCAGGTAGAAAAGAAGAATTACTGATGGCTTATTCTGGGGAAAGTCTTGTGGGGGTAGCCTCTGAATGGTTCATTGACCAAGATATATCTCACTGGTATGTCTAGGATGACATGGCCCAGGCATTTGTCAAACAATTTCAATACAACATTGATATTGCGCCGGATCTTAATTCCCTGTCCAATATGAATAAAAAACCGACTGAAAACTTTAGGGAGTATGCAATCAAGTGGAGGGAGCAAGCGGCTAGAGTTAAGCCACCTTTGGATAACCACGAATTGATCACTGTTTTTCTGAAGGCTCAAGAGCCTGATTACTTTCAGAACATGATGTCCGCGATGGGTAGACCTTTTGCGGAAGCAATCAAAATAGGAAAGATTGTCGAAAATGGCCTCAAGACTGGAAAAATTGTAAGTCAAGCTGCTCTCAAAGCCACCACCCAAGCTATCCAAAATGGGTCGAGAAGTTTGGAAAATAGAAAGAAGAGAGATGAAGGGTCCATGATGAATTCGAGATCCATGGAAGTTCAAAGAGGGGCATCGCACCCTTATGCGAAAGATCAACAGGGGAAATCTAGCTACCCTCAACATTATTATCCCCCGCCAATTCCTCAATACTATATGGGCCTACCACAGTATACAGTGTTTAATGCTCAATCCTATGCTCGGCCTCCCAATCAACAGGTACGGGCACCAACTCCAAGGATCCCTCGACCTCAACAGGAAAACTTTTGGGCACCCTACAATGCTCGTCCCAGGAAGGATTATGGTCGAGAACAGAGGTCGGTGGAAACATTCACTCCATTGGCTGAATAATACTCTAGTCTATTCCAGAAGTTGAAGCAGATGGGCGTGATTGGACCCATCGCTCCCCACCATATGCATCCCGATTCACATGGATTTCAAGCAAATGTTAGATGTGAATATCATTCAGGTGCCCCAGGGCACATCACTGATGACTGCTGGACTCTAAAAATATCCATAGAAAGACTCATCACGGAAAAGTTGATTGTGGCAACAAATAGCGAAGACCCTCCTAATATTACAAACAACCCGCTGCAAGCACACAACGATGTTCATTTTGTGGGAATGATCGGCCGAGATCAAGAATACAAGTTGGTTGGCCGAGCAGAAATTACAGTGGGAACGATTCAAGAAGGAACAAGACTGGAAGTAAGTCCAAGCCGAGATGTGCCATTGATTATGAAAGGCGCCCAGAGCTCAGGGAAGGCAACTTTATTTGTTCCAAAAATCTCGAGGTTGGAAGTTCGCTCCAATGTTCTAAGCCCAAAGTTGTATGTCCTTGGAGGTCACCCCATCATAAAGTAGAATCAGGGTGGTATGAAGGGTATAACAAATCCGATCATAATCAAGCCTGCCATACAACCCCATGTGACAAACACAAAAACCATTCCTTAGAGCTACAACAAAACTGTAGTAACCTACAAAGGCAAAGAAATCATAGAAGAAGTGGGGGAAACTAAAGGTTTGACTCGATCAGGGAGGCGTTACTCTCCAGAAGAGTTGAGGAAGGCCAAGCAAATCAGAGAAGGCCAAATGCCAATAAAGAAACCGGTCACGGAAGAAGAGGCGGATGAGTTTTTGAAAAAGATGAAAGTTCAGGATTACTCAATTATTAACCAGTTGAGAAAGACTCCTGCCTAAATCTCTCTGTTAGCTTTTCTCATACACTCAGAAGAACATTCTCGTGTACTAATCAAAATCCTGAACGAGGCACATGTCTCAGAGAAGACTACCGTGAATCAGTTAGAGAAGATGACCAATATATATTTTGAGGTAAACACAATCTCCTTTACTGATGATGAACTTTCAGAGGAGGGAGCCAGGCACAATAGGTCTTTGCACCTGATTGTCAAATGTGAGGGGCATTATGTAAAGCGAGTCATGGTTGATGGAGGCTCGAGTGTAGATGTATACCCTCTCTCTACATTGCAAAGCATGAAGATCAATACAAACAGAATCTGACCCAGCAATATTCGCATCTGGGCTTTTGATGGATCAGCGAGAGATACCATTGGGGAGATCAACCTCACCATGACGATTGGGCCGGTCGATTTTGAAATTGTCTTCCAAGTAGTGGACATGGAAACTTTTTATAACTTTCTTCTTTGAAGGCCATGGATCCATACAACTCGAGCTGTGCCATCCACCTTGCATCAGATGCTCAAGTTCTAACATAATAGGCAAGATATTATTGTTAACGGAGAAGACGAATTATCCATTTATAAAGATCCGTTAATTCCGTGTATTGAGGCCAAGTAAGGGTGTGAGTCCATTGTCTATCAGGCTTTCGAAGTGGTTGTTGTGGACCATGTTGAGGAAGGAAAGCCTATTCTACATCCTCGTCTCTCTGCCACATCTATAATGGTGGATGCACTTATGATGAGACAAAGTTATGAGCCAGGAAAAGGCTTAGGGGCATCATTGCAAGGAATTTCAGAACCCATTTCTCCGTTCAGTAACAAAGGTACTTTTGGTTTAGGCTTCAGGCCAAACAAAAATAGATGAAGACAAAGCCAAGCACTACCAAAAGCATGGGTGGGTCTTGCAATAACCTATCCCTCACATTTTCCACACATTTGTCAAGCAACGACTCAAAGAGGGTCAAAATTCTTTGGCGCAGGCAAACATTGATGAAATTTGCTATGGCCTCAGCCAGATGTTTTTTGAAGTGAATATGATCCAGGCTGGTGAAGGCACTAGTCGTGCCGATATACAACTAATTGGCCCAGACACCATGCTCAATAACTTGGAAGTAACTCCTCTCCCCACAAGGAAGGAGTCTTGGTAGTTTGCTTCTTTTTTTTTGTACTTTTGGGTTACTTTCAGGGTTGTAATCCAAACATCTTAGTATGATTGTTTTTGTTGTTAACCCTTCTATCCTTTCAAATTCAATGAAATGTAGTTCAGTTTCGTATTAAGTTTTGTATCTTTTCCTTTTCCTAATTCCTTTCATTTTGTTTCCATTTCAGTTTTGTTAATCCCGACTTTAATAACATGACATGCATGCAGAATTCACGCCCAGATCTTAAAAAGCTGTCTAATTTCGAAATAATGCATCAAGAGGTTGAGTATGATGAAGATGAGTCTTCGCTAAGGTTGTTTTATGTAGCTTAACCCAGGTAGAACCTTTTCGCCTATGGGGATCCAACTCATAGTTCCGGGTAGAAGTACTCTTCGCCCAGGCTATTTTTTGTAGCTTAACCCAGGTAGAACCTTTTCGTCTACGGGATCCAGTACATAGTTCCGGGTAGAAGTACTTTTCGCCCAGGCTATTTTTCGCAGCTTAACCCAGGTAGAACTTTTTCACCTAGGGGGATCCAGCTCATTGTTCCGGGTAGAAGTACTCTTCGCTCAGGTTATTTTACGTAGCTTAACCCAGGTAGAACTTTTTTGCCTAGGGGGATCCAGCTCATAGTTCCGAGTAGAAGTACTCTTTGCTCAGGTTGTTTTACTTAGCTTAACCCAGGTAGAACCTTTTCGCCTAGGGGGATCCAGCTCATAGTTCCGGGTAGAAGTACTCTTCGCTCATGTTGGTTTACGTAGCTTAACCCAGGTAGAACCTTTTCGCCTAGGGGGATCCAGCTCATAGTTTTGGGTAGAAGTACTCTTCGCCCAGGTTGTTTTACAGTAGCATAACTCAGGTAGAACCATTTCGCCTAGGGGGATCCAACTCATAGTTCTGGGTAGAAGTACTATTCGCCCAGGCTTGTTTTTCGTAGCTTAACCCAGGTAGAACCTTTTCGCCTAGAGGGATCCAGCTCATAGTTCCGGGTAGAAGTATTCTTCGCCCAAGTTGTTTTACGTAGATTAACCCAGGTAGAACCTTTTCGCCTAGGGAGATCCAGCTCATAGTTCCGGGTAGAAGTACTATTCGCCCAGGTTGTTTTACAGTAGCTTAACTCAGCTAGAACCATTTCGCTTAGAGGGATCCAGCTCATAGTTCCGGGTAGAAGTACTCTTCGCCCAAGCTTATTTTTTGTATCTTAACCCAGATAGAACCTTTTCTCCTAGGGGGATCCGACTTATAGTTCGGGGTAGAAGTACTCTTCGCCCAGGCTGTTTTTCATAGCTTAACCCAGGTAGAACCTTTTTGCCTAGGGGGATCCAACTCATAGTTCGAGGTAGAAGTACTCTTCGCTCAGGTTGTTTTACGTAGCTTAACCCAGGTTGAACCTTTTCGCCTAGGGGGATCCATCTCATAGTTTCAGGTAGAAGTACTCTTCGCCCAGGCTCGCTTTTCACAGTTTAACCTAGGTATAAACTTTTCGCCCAGGGGATTCATTTTTATTTCAGTAATACAGGGCCCTATCCCCTAGTTACATTTCTTTTCTGTAATACAGGGTGCCATCCCGTGGTTACATTTCCTTTACGTAATACAGGGTGCCATCTCCTGGTTACATTTCCTTTCAGTAATACAGGACGCCATCTCATGGCTACATTCTTTTCAGTAATACAGGGTACCAACCCTTGATTACATTTCCTTTCAGTAATACATGATGTCATCCCATGGATACATTCTTTTCAGTAATATAGGGTACCAACCCCGATTACATTCGTTTTCCGTAATATCGGGTATCAACCCCTTGTTACATTTCCTTACAAGTATCAGGGTACACCAATCCCTAGTCGCTTTTACAATATAGGGTCTCCACTCCCTAGTTTTTTTTATTTTATACATAGAGTCTTTATTCCCTAGTCTTTGTTTTTTTGGGGGGGTACACCATTCCCGGCCTTTTATTGCATTCAATAAATAAGTAGTTTAGAATTTTATTACAATAACTCATGAAATTTTCCTAGTGCAAACTGAGGCAGAAATATTTTGCTCGTTTGTTTATTTTGGTGTCTGAATAGGTTTTACCTCGAGGCACAGGGTTCGAGATGGCCAAAAGAAGAAGTCTCAATTCAGAATAAAAGAAAAGAAAAAATAGGTGAATCCAAAATGCAAAAGTAGTTGAAAAGATGTGAATTGCTCAAGACATGACTGAAGCCACGAGCATTGGAGTCCCGTTTTGATTAGAAGAAGCTATATAACAATGAACTAGCACCTACAACTAGCGAGTATCAAGGTTTAGATCAGAGTCTGCATGAAGAACCAGTCAAAACTCAAGATCAAGTTTCAGAAGACTCATAGATAGGAATCTTGTAACTCATAGTTGATAGGCTTGTTTAATTTCTTTTTTATAATAGCAGGACCGCGGACCGGATCCTCGACGGAACCTCACTCGATTCCTTAACTCATCATTCCACCATTCTCCTTGAACCACACGTGATACGATTCCCCTAGAACCCGGGATATGTAGGCTGTCCAAAACAAGGACTCGGTTGCGCCCTATCTTTTATTTCTTTTCTTTTTGAATAACGGTTTGGTAAAAAATTAGTCACATGGCTCACCTAGTCTTTGCCTGAAAACTCTTCGTGTTTTCAAGCAAAGAGGAGCAGCTGTGAGCACCTAAGTTTTGACTATATTTGAATATTTATCACCTTCTACTATGTAAATATTTTTAGAAAATTAGTATATATTTTTTTAGCTTTGTTACATTTTTTTTATATAGGGTAAGAACTAAAAATAATTTAAAAGGTCAAATTATTAGTATTAGTATTATTTTTTATTTTTTATCTTTATTTTAAAATAAAATAAATTTAAAAAAACCCGAAAAAATTAAATTATTTTTTAAATTTTTGGATGAGAATAAAATAATAGGAAAATTAAAAGTATGGAATAAAAAAGTAAAAGTAAAAGTAGGTGGAAATTTTTTAATAAAAAAGTAAAAGAAAGTAAAAAATTAAAAAAATAAAAGTAAAAGAATGTTGAAATTTTAAAAAATAAAAAGTAAAATAAAGTTGAAATTAAAAAATAAAAGTAAAGGTAGGTGAAAATTTAAAAAGAAAAATAAAAGAAAGTGGAAATTAAAAAAGAAAAGTAAAATAAGTGAAAAATAAAAAAAAAAGTAAAAAAAGTGGGAAATTAAAAAATAAAATTAAAGGAAAGTGGGGGATTATTTTATTTTTTTTTAAAAAAGAAAAAGAAAAATGGGAAATGAGAATTTTTTTTAATTAAAAAATAAAAATAAAAATAATAATAATAATAATAAATAAATCTAAAACAAATCTGATTTTTTCTCCTATAAATAGAAGAGAAATGTGAGGAAAAAGGGGAAAAAAGAGAAGAAAAAAGAAGAGGGGAGGGAATTGAGAGAAATTGTTTTTCTTCTTATACGCTAAGGGAATTTCTACTTGTGTCATTTTTTCTTCATCTTTCTTTTGAAAAATCCAGCAATTCATCACCCAAAACCCAACAAAAAATACTTCACAACATCCATTTTTGCACGCCAAACAATTGAGTCAATAGTCGAGGTCGAGAATTCCGTTGGAGCTCCGTTCACTAACTTTGATGTTCTTCTTCGCTTATGCTTGTTCGGCGTTCGTCTGAGTTATTGTACCTGTTCTTGAAGACACATTTAATTAAAAATTTTGCATTAAAGGTTTATTCTTTCCTCTATTCTTTTTATCTTATTTCATGTGGTTTTATTTATTTGCCTTTAAATTTTATAAATAATAATGTAAATTAGTCCTTAAAAGCTATATGCTTAGTTATGTTTTTGAAAATATGGTATTCAAACTTGCTTTAAAGTTGGGAAGATTTGGACCCTAATAAGTTTGGGCTTCAATTGTTGGGCTATAGAGTATTGGTATATGATAGTTTATTTATTCAAATATCTAAAATCATACACTTCTTCCACAAGTAATTCCATAATTCATGACCTCACAATAATCTCAAAGTTTAGGAAGAATAATGAACATCGTTAGAGTGCATTAGGCGCGCTTTTAATTAGTTTATCGCGATTATGTATACGTTCGCGTGGCATAATTGTGATTTTCAAAATTAGAACTGAAGTACGTGTTCGCGCAACTTTGGTCAAAATAATCTTAATCTAATAAAATGCTATTAATTGTGTACACGTACGCGTGACATGATTTTGGCACAATAAACAAAACGGACTCACACACGTGATTCATTTCAAAGATAATTTCATATTTTAATAATTAAAAGCAAATAGATAAAGTATGAAAACCAATAAATCGCAGTTTATCCAAAATTAATTCAAGCCAAATGTAGTCAATAAAGTGACCGTGCTAGAACCACGGGACTCGGGGAATGCCTTACACCTTTTCCTCGGTCAACAGAATTTTTTACCCGGACTTTATTTTCGCAGACCAATAATAATAGAGTCAAACCTTCCTTTTACTAGGGATTCAAATAAAAGTTGATTTGGAACACCCAAAAAATCAATTACAAGTGGCGACTCTGTAAATAAAATAATCCATACTCAAATTTGTCACTTTAATTGAAAAACTCTTTAACCCATAATAATCCATAATACATATCTTTTTGGGGGTATAAAAAGGGGTGTGACAATGAGAACTATTATAAGGATGAAACTATTTTTGTAGTTTTCAATTTTATGCTTTAAAACTAGAATTAAAATTAATAATAGAGTGAAATTCTATAGAAATAAACTTAAATAAATATTCTAAAAATACTAAGATTACTAAAGATAATTCTAATGTGCGGGTCAAAACTAAGTACTTACAATACTTACCAATTTTGCATCAATATTTTGCCGACATTTTGTAACGTACAGTATCTTCCAGCTGATCTAGGCAGCTACATATGTCAATATAATTGATTAACAACTGACAAAAACAAAGAAAGAAAAAGTTATAGATACGTAGATGTTGGAAGTTAACGTAATTATCAGTAATTGATTCAATAACGGTCAAACTCTTTTAAGTTTTTTTTAACCACTCATTTTACAAAGGGGTCCTTTTCTTACTAACTAATTGCAACGTGAAGTTGTAAATACAATACTGCAACTATTACTAGAAATTAAATTAGACATTTTATCTGGACTTTAATAGCTGCAAAAGTCACCATTGAAAAATGGCATTTATTATAGTGAACTCAATCATTTTATGATATTCCTTTCACGATTGTCACCTATACAGGCGGAGTCAGAATTTTAAGCTTATGGGTTCATGATTTTAATCTTCAGCTACTGGGTTCTAAATTAATAATTTATACATATTCAATAAATTTTTAAGACAAATATAAGGTTCGAACCAAAGCTACTGAATTAGACCGAACCCGCTTTCCGTAATCTAACTCCGCCCCTGTCACCTAAATGCAACATTTTTTTGTTAGTATTATTGTCACAAAAGCCGCAATTCATTTGAAGTATTCCCACGTTGGGGGGAGCAATTGGACAGAATCTAGGAATTAATTAAAAAACATAAGGTACAAACCAGCTTGGATTATTATGTACGGATTTATGACCTGTAATATTTCATGGTGGAAAATAATCCTTATGTCGTCAAAGGTTAAAGTCTTAATCTTACATTTTTGTAAAATCTTGAAAGGATCTTTTGACCTATTGTTAGTCCATTACATAATCGATTTTCTCACCCCCTAAATAATATATAATAATGAAAAGATTTTTCTTAATTAAGTTTGTATATGGTAAAATATAATATGACACGTGGCTGTCTAAAAGAAAAACACATGAAATCCAAGATGGGATGGTTGATGACTGAACGCAGCCACTATGCTTGTCACCGGAATGGATAACGTTCATAAAAGTGTATTAAAAGCTATGCGCTTGGTAGCATTTACTAAGGAATATTCTACAGTATTAAGAGCGACGATCCGTTATAGAGAATTTGACATTTATACTCAACGTTACATCTCAATCTATGACCCTCATAATTGGCATTAAAGCAGGACATGATCCTATGGCCTTTTTCCCTGGGCATAACTATAAATAGTGAGCTCAGTTACCATTGTAAAGGAGACGAATTTTTTGGCAAGAACATATACTGTATTCTGTACAAAGTTTTGTAGAATTTCAGTTACTTGCTTTTAGATCTCATCATTGCTGTGTTCGGGAACCGTATTCACGGAATCGTCGTCTTTGCTATTTCATCTACTTTCTAAGGCTAAGCATTGTATATTTCTTTAATTATTATATTATTTCAGAATCAAAATAATTTACTTATTTAGAAATCACATATAAATTCAACTGTATCGTTTTACGGGTAAACAAAGTTGAGAATATAGCGGCCTATATTTTATGTCCCAAACGAAAAGGAACCTTAGTACTTTAAAAGTCAAATAAAAAAAGGGTTACATGTGAATAAGTGTTATGGTTTTACATTGATGTATTATGTCCATAATCCACTTTTAGGGAACCAAAGAAAATTAGATGAGTTTACGTACGTACTCCTTTAGTCATTTGCAGATCAAGTCCATGGTCCATTTTTGGGCGCTTACCTAGCTGTTTTACATATTAATTTCATCTCTTATCGCTCCCCCAACTAATGTCGGGTTGAGTGTAATTGAATGATTCGTTTAATATTCATTCATACTATGAGTTAACATTAATAGTGGCGGAATTTTTACCAAGGGGTAAAATATAAATTATTAGATACACCGAAAAATCAAGGGTGGTCAACATATAATAAATATATATAAATTAAAAAAAATATCTAGCAATACAGTGTAATTTTCCGACAAAGGGGTGTCAATTGACACCCCTTGGTTGAATGTGGCTCCGCCACTGGCGACTAATGCTATAGGTCATTAGGGTAGACTGTCTACATTATCACACCCTTAGGGATGTGGCCCTTCCCCGGCCCTGCGTGAATGCGAGATATTTTGTGCACCGGGTTACCTTTGTACTATGAGTTAATCATCACCTGATGTTTTAATAAGTAGCAGTTGAATCCAAATTTTCTAAGTCTATATATAAATGCATGAGAAGATCTGATATTTCCTTAAATGCAGCATGTATGTTCACATTATCCTTATCTGTGAGCTAGGAATTAGGATTAAAGGGGTGATCTGTGTATTTAGAATATTCAGAACCCTAACCGATCATATTACAGTTTCGATTGGTCACATAAGGGGCGAGCCCGATTTTAATAAGCTGTTGAACCCAAATTTTCTAAGATCTGATATTTCCTCAAATGCATATGTTCACATTATCCTTATCTGTGAGCTGGCTAGGAGTTAAGATTAAAGGGTTGATCCGCGTATTCAGAATGTTCAAAGATATATTGTCCACTTGCTCTTTTTGTTTATTTATAAGGTTAAAATTAGCACATTATCCTTATCTCTTTGTTATGCTATATATAAACAACACTAAGAACATAAGTCAGCCAACTTTTCTAGAATGGAGATACACAACAACACGGTTTCAAAGACAATGAAAAGAAAAAAAAAGGTGCCGAATAGAGTAATAAAAACTTTTCCTCTTAAGAAAATATTAATTTCTATGAACATATGATAGTTACTAATTGGAATACGAAGTAGTAGTTGGTTTAATTATTAAGTTTCTTTCGTCTAGAGAATTTTTGAAAGTGACATGTTTTTGGACTGTGGAGCAAGTTATAATTATTTTTGACGATAGAAAATGTGTTAATCAATTAGAAAAGTAGAAAATAGTACGATAAGATCAACCCTTAAGGCTTAAGGACAAAGGTTAGTTTTCTTTTCTGCCACTCCAAAGAAAATAAAATCAATTTTCAAAACAAAAGGTAAGAGAAAAAATTATATAATAACTAATAATAGAAAAACGACACCACAAAGAAAATCTCAGGAAATAACTAGAATGGTGGATGATATGAAAGGATGAGATGAGCAATTTCATATGAATGTCTTGTGCTTACACTTTCCATGACATCAAAAGTCGGGGTCCACAAACCGAATAGATTAAGGTTTTGTCATTTTTCTTAAGTAATCATACTCGTAATTGGAAAAGTGAAATTAATTATGAAAAATCTATTATTCTGGCTGCTATAATTAGCTAGCTGGTGCCAACTCGATAATATTATTATTCAATTTTCGTTTTGTTTACCCTAAAAAACGAATAACAATAAAATTTATATGCGATTTTAAGGATACGTGATATAACTTGGTACAAATTAAGAAGACAGATTAATATTGAAATTGACAATAGAAGAATAAATGCAAACCACACGTATCGAACTGCCTTGGCCCTCGAGTTTGCCAACCTTCGAACCAAAGATGTTTCAACTGAATTATGAACAGGCTAATAGAGTAACAAGAAAATAAAATCTAGAAAGTGACAGTATATTGCTTTATGTTGTGTTGATATGATGTTTTACAATTTAATTTCATCTCTTATCGCTCCCCCAACTAATGTCTGGTTGAGTGTAATTGAATGATTCGTTTAATATTCATTCATACTATGAGTTAACACTAACGGTGGCGGAGCCAGAATTATCATCAAGGGGGAAAATATAAAAAAATTAGATATACCAAAAAATCAAGGTTGGTCAACGTATAATAAATATACATAAATCAAAAAATATTATCTAGCAATACAGTGTAATTTTCCAACAAATGGGTGTCGATCGACACCCCTTGGTTGAATGTGGCTCTGCCACTGGCGATTAATGCTATAAGTCACGGGTTCGAGTCATGAAAATAGCTACTAATTTTTGTATTAAGGTAGGTTGTCTGCATCGCATCCTTAGGAATGTGGCCCTTCCCCGAACCCGCGTGAATGCGGGGTGCTTTCTACTCCGGATTGCCTTTGTACTATGAGTTAATCATCACCTGATGTTTTAATAAGTAGCAGTTGAACCCAAATTTTCTAAGTCTATACATAAATGCATGAGGAGATATGATATTTTCTCAAATGCAGCATGTATGTTCACATTATCCTTATCTGTGAGCTAGGAATTGGATTAAAGGGGTGATCTGTGTATTTAGAATATTCAGAACCCTAACTGATCATATTACAGTTTCGATTGGTCACATAAGGGGCGAGCCCGATTTTAATCGTATACAGATAGTCCCCTCATTTCTCAGAGAGAAGATGACGAGAAATGATATGAACTTCCAAATCTCGTCTCGATGGACCATGATGTAAGCGACGAACCTGTCACGACCCCATTTTTCCCTCCGTAGGATATCGTGATGGCACCTAGTCTCTAAGACTAGGTAAACTTAACAATTTGCGGAATAACTGAATAATAAAACTGAAGCTCAAATCTAAACATGTGATATAATTCAAACTATGATTCAAAATCAATACATCTCCCAAAATCCGGTAGAAATAAGTCACAAGCTTCTAAGAGTAATTACTAAGTGTCTCTATACATCAGAGTCTAAAGGAAAATAAGGAAAACAACATAGTAAGGATAGAGGGGAACTCCGAGGTCTGCGAGCGCTGGCATATATACCTTGAAGTCTCCACGAGTGGTCCAACTCAATGGTATCTGGGCTGGTGGAAAGAACCTGGATCTGGACAAAAAGATGTGCAGAGTGTAGTATGAGCACGCCACAACGGTACCCAGTAAGTGCCAAGCCTAACCTCGATAGAGTAGTGACGAGGTCAGGTCAGGGCCCTACTGGTTTAAAAGAAAAGTAATGCAGAAGATATAATAATATTTTGAAATGACTGAGAATTTAAACAATAAGAAGTTTCAGCACAATAAATAGAGGTACACAGTAGGGGCACTCCCGAGGTACCGCCTCGTAGTCCCAAATGAAAAGATACAGTACAGGGGGATCTCCCGAGGAACCGCATCGTAGTCCCAAAGTAAATATGCAGTACAAGGGGATCTCCCGAGTAAACGCCTCGTAGTCCCAAAGTAAATATACAGTACATGGAGATCGCTCGAGGAACCTCCTCGTAGTCCCAAAGTAAATATGCAGTAGGTAATCGAAAGAAAACGCGAATTTTCAGCAAAAATCTTACAGTTAAAGATTTAATTCAAATCATGTAAAGAAGGTAATTCAACAATGCATGTTGCACAAATTGCAAGTAAGAATTAAGGCACGTAGGCATGCGATACTAGGATAAACATTATCACTACATATGTTGAGGCAACTCAGTTAATGTATTTTAAAAGAAAACAACCCCGTTAATGTATTTTTAAAAGATGACAAATCAGCAAGAACCGAATTTTCCATAATCAGCCCCTGTATGCACTCCTCACCTCGCGTACACGACGCTCACATATCACAAAATGTTACAACAGTACCAAATCCTAAGGGGATTTCTCCCACAGAAGGTTAGACAAGTCACTTACCTCAAATGTCGCTCAATCAATCGGTAAGAATGCCTTTCCCTCGACTTTCCGACTCTGAATGGCCCAAATCTAGCCAAAAGCAATTACACAACATGAATACAACTACAAGAAACTAATTTAAATAATAAAACTACGACTTGAGAAAAGAATCGAAAATTCGGCCGAAAAGGTCGACCAGGGACCATGTCCCGGAATCGGGTAAAAGTCACAAAATACGAACACCCACTCGACCACGAGTTCACTCATACCAAAATTACCAAAATTAGACGCCGAATCGCCACTAAATTCCTCAAATCAATTCTCCATATCCCTAACCTCAAACTCCGAATTTTCACCTTAAATACATACTAATTAGGTGAAAAATCAACGAAGAAACAAGATTATAGATCAAAAATAAAACAAGATACTTACCTCAAGAAATCCCTCGAAAATGCTCTCAAAAATCGCCAAACCCGAGCTCAAATGTCCAACAAATGATAAAAATCCTGAGCCCTTGAATTAATAGAATCTTCCCAGACGTTCCTCTTTTGCGGACCAAATTTTGCTTCTGCGGTGAAGTCTCTACATCTGCGGAGTTCACTTAAATCCCCAGGTTCCGCACCTGCGCGCAAATCTTCGCATCTGCGGATGCGCTTCTGCGGTCCCTCGTCCGCTTCTGCGGACGCCTTTCCAAGCACTCGCCCGCTTCAACGATCGATCCCCCGCAGAAGTGACTCCGCTTCTGCGGCCCTCACACTGCACCTACGACCACTGGACAATTCCCTTAGCCCCGCACCTGTGCCCCATTTCTCGCTTCTGCGAGCTCGCACCTGCGGTAAATCTTGCGCAGGTGCGATTACACCAGAACCAGCCCAACAACAGAAAATCTTCTAAGTCTAAAAATGAACCGCTAACCATTCAAAACTCACCCGAGGCCCCCGGGACCTCAACCAAATATACCAACCAGTCCTAAAATATCACATGAACTAAGTTGAGCCTTTAAATCACATTAAACAACGCTAAAAATACGAATTACACATCGATTCAAGCCTAATGAACTTTAAAACTTCAAACTTCTACATCTGATGCCGAAACCTGCCAAATCAAGTCTGATTGACCTCGAATTTTGCACACAAGTCATAATTGACATTACGGACCTACTCCAACTATCGGAATCAGAATCCGACGTCGATATCAAAAACTCCACTCCCGGACACACTTCTCAAAAATCATCCTTTTCCAACTTTTGCCAATTAGCGCTAAAATGACTTACGGACCTCCAATTCAACATTCGAACACACTCCTAAGACCAAAATCACCCTACAGAGCTATAGAAACCGTCAAAACTCCATTCCGGAGTTGTCTTCATACAGTTCTAACTACGGTCAACTCCAATGACTTAAACCTCCATTTTAGGGACTATGTGTCCCATTTCACTCCGAAACCAAAAATAAATCTTCCGGCAAGTTACATAACCACTAACTGAAGTAGATGGAGCAATAAATAGGGGTTCAGGGCTAATTCTAACAAAATAACCGGCTGAGTCGTACATTACCCGACTATGACATAAGCAACAAATGAATATCGAAACGTCCCGTCGGTCCAATTATCAAGGCATTAAATGCTTGTCAGTCACTGGTCATCCACTACCAGTTCTGAACCGTCACCAGCAAGCTATAAGTACCCTGGCTTTTTCTCATTCAAACTTTATGTTCAAAACTCCTCATATTCTTGTTTTTTTTTTCAAAATTCCCTTTGTTTTGCAACTCTTGCACCCAAATTCCTTGAACTTTCATCAAACTGCATACCATCTTAATTCTATTTTCTTCTATTCTTCAATGGAGAAAACTTCTAAGACTGTACCGCAAAAGGAGGCCGCTTCTTCATCACGACCCGCCAGCAGCGGGGCTGTGGTGGAACCTCACCCTGAGGAATTCGTTTCGGCAGGGTGCCCTACTGTTGCTGATTTTAAGGTTGAAAAGACCTCCTCGGTACCGGGCCGATGTGAGCCAGTCTCGAGATACATATGCACAATCACCGATGGTCTCCTTACCAAGGTTAAAGAGGAATGCAACTGGGTCAATAAGCATGTGGTGGTTCCTTCACCACGTGGAGGGTTTTCTAAGTGTTTACACATATCCCTTTATGTTGGGTCCCTTAGACCCTATCATCATTGCCTTTTGTAAGAGGTATGATGTGACTCTTGGCCAGATCCATCCCTAATTCTGGAGAATAGTGATTCTCCTCAGATTTTTCGTAAGCAAAATCGAGGGATGTCCCTTTACCCTCGACCACCTTATGCGCCTTTACAGTTCCCGACTCTATTGAGGGGGCTAATTAAGCATGACCGTCGGGCCAGTAAAGCCCCGTTGTCGAGCATAGATGAAGCTCGGGACCGAAGTTGGATGCGTCGATTTATTCGAATAAATACTTCGGACCTGATCACTGCCGAAGACATGCCATTTCCTGAGAAATGGAATATGAAACGTAAGTAGTGCTTCACTTTGAAGGTTTAATCTTGTTGTTTTCCCTCTCATCTCTTTCTTCATTGATATTTTTGGTGTCGCAGTTGTGGCCCGGATGCCGTACACAGTTCCTAAACTTAAGGAATGGGTCGAGGGCCTTGTGTCACAGAGGCTGTATTCTGAGTGGGCTTGGATAGAATTATCGAAGGGTCGATGGGAGGCATGCAATCACTGTAGGTTCCTTTTCCTAAGGTAATATTGTTTGATTTCCACCCTTCGCTGTTGAATCTTTATCTATTTTCTCTTGTAGGTTTCCCCAACGATGTTGCTATGAGGCCTCCATCTGGTGATGAGGATATGCCTCTCGAGTCCCCTGCTCCGAAGCAAGGTGATGATAAGAAGGGAAAAAGGGTCTCGAGTCCCTCGAACTCGAAAAAGAAAAAATCGACGAGGAGGTCTCGTAAGCCCAAGGTGCGCTCCGACACTCTATCCCCGAACTCAGTCCATCGACTAAGGGATGAGTCCAAACAAGAGGAAGAGAAAGATAAATCCAAGATAATGGCTTGCGTGCAGGCTGGTGTTACGATACAAGGGCCCTCCGAACCGCATGAGGTCGATGAGGGAGCTTTGGCCAAAGCTCCTAAACCGAAAAGGGTTGAGGTCGAGCTAGGGGGTCGAGAAAGAGACCGGGGGCGACGCTTCTCGAGCAGCGGAAGATGTCCCGATGGACGAACTCGGAGTGATCAATATATTCGGATCCCCTCAAATTTTGGACGCCATGATTCGTGAGGCCGGTATGTTAGAAAGTCGTTCTTACGAGTGGCATAAAGGGGTGACTGATATCCACGGCTTCTTAGATGGATTTGAGTCCACCGCTTCGGACGATGTCACCGGACTTGGGGACTTGCCGGTGCCAAATAAGGTACCATCATCGGGTGCTACTGGGTCTTCATCGAGCCCAAACCTGGTGGATCAATTCCCGCCCCCAAGTGTTAACCCCAACTGCAGGCGATCGATAACTTTTTCTGTCCCGGAGGATGCCCGAGTCTTCTCTGCCCCCGTGGGGGTTGCTAGCTACCTTAGATGCTTGGAGATCGAGGAAGACCAGGTCGTGATGAATGCGGTGGGGGCGCCTTGCCTATTTAATAAGGCCCAACATGTTTTGAATAAGGTAACTTCGAGGTTCACATCATTATTAATTTTAAACTTGAAGTTGTAAATAATTCTAACATCTTTCTTCGTGGTTGCAGGCTTCAGTGTTGCATCATGAGGCTTTCCTCTGAATCCGGGAGGAACACGAGGCTAAGGTCCGGGAACTCACCGAGAAGGGGGATACTTACAAGCTTCTAAGTGAGAAGTTCCGGGCCGGATTAGAAGCGGCTCAGAGTGAGCATGTCGAAATGACCGAGCAGGTATTTCAAGTGCTTCACGATAGTAAAGACGAATTAGAGATAGTAACTAACGATCCGATCATGCAGGTCCGGCAGAGGCTCAAACAAATCGGGCAGCTCAAGACACAGATATATGCGATACAAGCCGAGGCTGAAGAGTTCAATAAGAATATGGACATCTTAGCCTCAAAAAAGGAAACCGTCCAAGCACAACTGGAGTTGGTCGAGACCCAGCTCCAAGCTGCAAAAGGGAAGGCCTCGGTGCAGGTCAAGAAAATCGAGGAGCTTCAATCTCAACTGGACTTGGCTATTTTTGATAAGGGAAACTTGGCCAATGAACTCAAAGTGGCCAAATCTGAGATGGATGTGGCCAACACCAAAGTCGATGCTAAAGTGGCCAAGGTCGATGTAGAGGTCATCCGGGAGAAGGCCAAGAGCATGGTGGATCATGCAAGATGGAAAGCTCGAAGGGAAGCCCTCGATGGAGTTCATGCTCAGGGCTTCGATATTCTGGACGAAATCGAGAGTGCCAAAGCAGAGGAAGCCAGGGCCCGTAAGCTGACCTTTCCTGAGGAAGATTCAGAGAGCTTAAGCGAGTCTGAAGACGGGAAAGATCCCGAGGATGGAGATGCTGCCTCCGATAAAGACCAGGCCACTTAGGCCTTTACATATTTTTCTTTCTTTTGCATTTTTTTGAGGTCGTTTTGGCCATTGTAAATTTTGTATTAGGTCATTCTGGCCTTTGTAAAAACTTATTATATATATAAGGCTTTCTTCCCCTTTCGGCTCTCAAATTATTCTTTTGCTTTATTAATTGAATTCACAAAGGCCGGAATGCCTTATTATTAAATAACTTAGGTTGTGTAAGTTCGGACAAACTCTGCCTTTACATTATTTTGTTTTGAGGCATCTCGGGGGTTCATTGTTATCGAGAACTTTCTCCCAAAGTAAGTAACTCAAATTATAGTTTGCCGAGGGTAGCCTTTAGAATCGGTTATGAAAATTTTGAAGGCTTATTTTTTCTTACGGTTCCCGTATGTCTCCGAGCCATACTAATATGGCCGTAGACTTTTAATTCAAGCGCAAACCAGTGGGCTTGCTTTGCCGAGTTATCCAGATTTGGCTAAGATAACAGTCCCCGAGAAGGTATGGCCATGGCCTTTAAAATTCGGGGGTTGCCTGATAGCTTTTGTGACCCCGATGTTAAATAACTCGATCTGTTCGAGTTTATTTTCGGACGGCAATCCCCGAGTGAGGGAGTGATGCAAAGAAGAAATTTTTAAACATAAGATGACTGCAAGGAAAGTACTTCTCTTTATTCTTGTGCTAAACAGTTATACATGCGTACATGTTTTATGCCAGGGCTCGAGAAATCTACGTGGGCATGGTTCGTTTGACCGTTTTCCCCTTACAACAAGTCCTACCTATCGAGACCCTTCATTATGAAGTAATTTCCTTGCTAAAGCAATTCGATATACGAGGGTAATGTCCCCCAGTATTCGAGGTTAATTGTAGAGAAACCTCGGATACTGTAAATACAATCTTCGATACCGATTCGTGATCGACCTTTGATTCTAAGTTCGCACGATCCATTGTTGCCTCATTAAAAACCTTGCCGGAAAACCCATTTGGGACAAAATTGATCTAAGGAAAAAAGAGTGCAACGCGTGCTTTCAGACCTAAAACTTCGTGCTGCTTCTTGTCGATTACCTACAAGTGTTAGTCAAAAAATAAAAAGAAATGAATGGGGTCGTACCTTAGCAGTAATATCGTTTTAGATGAGTTACATTCCAATTGCTCGGTAGTTGTTGTTCGTTCATCATTTCGAGCTTATAGGATCCTTTCCCGGTGACCTCGAGAAACTGGTACGGTCCTTCCCAGTTCGGATCCAACTTCTTATCGTTCGGATTCCGGGTGTTTAGCGTGACTTTCCTTAGTACTAAGTCCCCGACATTAAAGTATTGAAGGTTGTCTCTTCGATTATAATACCTTTCGATCTGCTGCTTTTGGGCGGCCAATCAGACGAGGGCGGCTTCACGCCTTTCATCCAATAGTTCAGTCTCGTATTCATGGCCTCGTCATTTGATTCCTTTGTTTCATATCGAAACCTGATACTCGGCTCTCCGACTTCGACCGGTATTAGAGCTTCAGCGCCATAAACCAACGAGAATGGGGTAGCCCAGGTACTGGATTTCGAGGTTGTGTGGTATGCCCAAAGAACTTCGGGATGAATTTCCTTCCATTTTCCCTTGGCGTCTGTCAACCTTTTCTTCAGGTTTTGGATTATGGTTTTGTTGGTCGATTCGGCTTGTCCGTTCCCACTGGGATGGTATGGTGTGGACAAGATATTTTTGATCTTATGATCTTCGAGAAACTTAGTCACTTTGCTACCGATAAATTGTTTCCCATTAACATATAAGATTTCGGATGGCATCCCGAGTCGACATATGATGTGGTCCCAAATGAAGTCAATGACCTCTTTCTCCCTGACTTTCTCGTACTCCTCGGCTTCAACCCACTTAGAAAAATAGTCAGTCATAAATAAGATAAATTGAGCTTTACCTGGTGCCCATGGAAGAGGGCCAACAATGTCCATTCCCCACTTCATGAATGGCCATGGCGACAAGACTGAATGCAGCAGTTCTCCGGGTTAATGAATCATCGGAGCATGTCTTTGACATTTATCATATTTTTGTACGAACTCCTTCGCATTCTTTTTCCATATCGATCCAGTAATAGCCGGCTCTGATTACCTTTCGAACCAATGATTCGGCGCCTAAGTGGTTCCCGCATGTGCCTTCGTGGACTTCCCTCAGAACGTACTCGGTATCTCCCGGTCCCAGATCTATAGCTAGTGGGCCATCGAACATTCTTCTAAACAAGGTTTCGTCATTGGTCAAGCAGAATCGAGCTGCCTTTGTGCGCAGGGTCCTCAACTCTTTAGGATCTGCGGGTACTTTACCGGTCCTCAAATATTCTATGTATTTATTTATCCAATCCCAAGTTAGGCTTGTAGAGTTTATTTTGGCGTGACCTTCCTCTACTACTGATCTCATGAGCTGTACGACTGCCCCCGATTTGAGCTCATCGTCCTCGACTGAAGAGCCTGAGTTTGCAAGTGCATCAGCCTCACTATTCTGATCTCGAGATACGTGCTGCAAAGTCCACTCTTTGAATCAATGTAATGTTACCTGTAGCTTATCCAAGTACCTTTGCATCCATTCTTCTCTGACTTCGAATGTTCCATTAGCTTGATTTACCACAAGGAGGGAGTCGCACTTAGCTTTGATCACCTCCGCCCCTAAGCTCTTCGCCAGTTCGAGACCTGCAATCATGACCTCATATTCGGCCTCGTTGTTAGTCAATTTTATAGTTCTAATGGATTGCCTGACTATGTTGCCTGTGGGTGGCTTCGGCACGATGCCAAGTTCGGGCCCCTTTACGTTCGATGCACCGTCCATAAAGAGGGTCCAGATTCCCGAAGATGTCCCCGAGTTTACCAGTAATTCTTTTTCGACCTCGGGTATTAGGGCCGGCATGAAGTCGACCATGAAATATGCTAAAATTTGAGATTTAATGGTCGTCCAGGGTCGATATTCAATATCATACCCGCTGATTTCTACGGCCCATTTGGCCAGTCGCGCTGAGAGTTCGGGCTTATGCATTATATTTCGTAATGGGTAAGTTATCACAAGACATATAGGGTGGCACTGAAAGTACAGTTTTAGTTTCCTAGAGGCGCTTAGCAAAGCGAGCGCCAGTTTTTCCAAGTGAGGATATCTAGTTTTGGCCTCACCTAAGATCCGGCTAACATAATAAATTGGAAATTACGTACCTTGTTCTTCCCGAACTAGGACTCCACTTATCGCTATCTCTGACACTGCCAAATACAAGTATAACTGTTCGTCCGCCTTTGGTGTGTGAAGTAGTGGCGGGCTCGATAAGTACCGCTTGAGTTCTTCCAAGGCTCGTTGGCATTCCGGGGTCCATGTGAAGTTGTTTTTCTTCTTCAACAACGAGAAAAATCGATGACTCTTGTCGGAAGACCTCGAGATGAACCGTCCCAGGGCAGCTATACACTTGTTTAGCCTTTGTACGACCTTCACATTGTCCACTACCGTGATATCCTCGATGGCTTTGATCTTGTCGGGGTTGATCTTGATTCCCCGGATGGATACCATGAACCCAAGAAATTTACCCGATCCGACTCCGAACGCGCATTTTTCCGGATTCAACTTCATGTTGTATTTCTTTAATATACTGAAGGTTTCCTGCAAATGCTTTGAATGGTCCTCTACTCACAGGGACTTAACTAACATATCATCCATGTAAACTTCCATAGATTTCCCTATTTGTTCTTCGAACATTCGATTTACTAGGCGTTGGTAAATAGCACCGGCATTTTGTAACCCAAATGGCATTACATTATAACAGTATGTACCATACTTAGTGATGATCAAGATACGAATTCTCTCAGCATTTCGTTGTCCTTCTGCCTTACATTGAAAAGGTCTGATTTCCTAGTTTTGACCTTGATGGCTCCGGCGTGTGCCTTTATGAAAGAACCTGTAAGCATAGCAAACGAGTCAATAGAATTAGGTGGAAAATTGTGGTACCATATCATAGCCCCCTTTGACAGGGTCTCTCCGAATTTCTTTAGCAAAACTGATTCTATATCGTCGTCCTCTAGATCATTCCCTTTGATAGCGCATGTGTAAAAGGTCACATGCTCGTTCGGGGAGATCATTCCATTGTATTTAGGAATTTCGGGCATTCAAAATTTCTTGGGAATCGGCTTGGGAGCCGCGCTCAGGGGGAAAGGCTTTTGCACGAACTTTTTGGAGTCCAGATCCTTCAATATCGGTGGTGCCCCCGGGATTTGATTGACCCCGGAATTGTAAGTTTCTACCTTCTTATCGTTTGCCTCGATCTTCTTTTCCCCGGACTTGATTAGTTTAGTCAACTCTTTGAGCATCTTCATGATTGCAGAGTCGGTCCTCGATTCTTCTCGTTCGATTTCCTTGAAGCTGATTCGACCCTGTGGACAACTTCCTGGGATGGATCGGTCTCGATCATGTCCGATGGGAGATTCTGGTTTTGGAGCTGGGCTATCGTTGCCTGTTAAGCCTGCAACATTTCGAAGATTACTCGCAGGCTGATCCTACCATATTCGCCATCATGGGTGCTTTGAGCGGCCGATCGAACATCCTTACGGACAATGCGCTCAGGATCGACGACCAAATTTGCGTTGATGGCTACATGCGAACTGACGTCAACTGGATCTACAGTCGGAACTCCATCGAGATCGCCCAGGGGTACGTCGTTCCCTGATGCTATGTTGTCATTCTCGTCGTGGTGGCCGGCATCATTGTCAACGTGAAGGGGTGCCGATTGTGAGTTTAACATTTTGGTCCTGGAATCAAAAACACTCCAAATGACAAGTGTAAAATAGTGTGTGTTATGAAAGTTTGCACCAAATAATCACTATTATCCTTAGCCCCACAGTGAGCGCTAAACTGTTTACCCTAAAAAACGGATAACAATTGAATTTATACGCGGTTTTAAGGATACGTGATATAACTTGGCACAAATTAAGAAGACAGATTAATATTGAAATTGACAATAGAAGAATAAATGCAAACCACACATATCGAATTGCCTTGGCCCTCGAGTTTGACCACCTTCGAACTAAAGATGTTTCAACTGAAGTATGAATAGGCTAATAGAGTAACAAGATAATAAAAGCTAGAAAATGTTAGTATATTGCTTTATGTTGCGTTGATATGATGTGTTTTACAAATGATCCGACCCCCTTTATATAGTAGGGGTGTCCTACTTTTGGTACAATTCTGTATAAGTTAAAAATCTTATGATTTGCAAATTATTCGGCCCCTCCTTGTTACGCGCCGAGATTTTCGCCATGATTTACAACCGATCGCGGATACTTCGTCTTTCTATTATCCAGCTTGGCAAATTTCCCTCGATCTTGCCTGGTCCCGGGGTTCGACCTCACCTTGGTTCGATATAATTTGCGGTCGAACCCTAACCGATCATATTCCAGTCTCGATTGGTCACATAAAGGGCGTGCCCGGTTTGGACCGTATACACGTTTCTTTATATATCTTGCATGTTCCGTTTGCTAAGTACACGTATTTTTTCCTAATTGTACCAAATAGTTTTAAATGAATAATTAGTATTTCATGGTTTGTAAGGCAATACTATGGTCGAAATTCGGTGACCAATATAGGAGTGAGATTCGTAAGAGAGCAGAGTGTACCAATTTGTTAAAATTAAAGTTACAGTACTCCAAATTGACATAACTAATATAACATTCCAGGCAAATTTCACTTCAAAAAAATATCAAAAAAATGCCGAGTAGATAAAGAAACAAAATTTTAATCTTAATATGATACATTCGAAAGCCGTGCAGTCTTTGAGAATTCATGCAAAATAACCACAAAGTAACAATAATCATTCTTCTGATTGTAAATGATGTTACTCACTCCTTTGAACATACGACTAATGAAATATAGTTAATTGTTTCGTTATAAAAAAAAAACTTAATCATTCTCTCTTCCCTTTCTACCCCCACCCCTGGCCCTCTCGGTCTTCCCTTCTCCATTTGCGTTTCTTACATTTAAAAATATAATGACAAAAAGGAAAAAAAAAAAGAGAAACAAATAGAAATGAGATATTACTCGTAAGGAGAAAGTTGATAGTCAAAAAAGATGTGTTCTCATAATGATACTATATGCTAAGCATGTTTTCGTCATGCCTTAGTTTTAACTTTGTTATTTTCTCAGATAACGGCTTACGTCGAAAACGGAAGCTGCTATTCACTTTTTTCATATTTAAAAAAGACAAATAAGAGTGAAGAAATATTCCTGTCCTACAATGCCCCAACACCCTCGTATATGATTTGTTATATCATTCGTTTGTAGTTTTCAATAATTAGTCTTATTTAATACTATCTGTTATCAACTTTGTTAACTTTTTCCTTATTCTTAACAAAGTAATATTACTAAAATATAGTACTAAATAGCTTGGTTAAAAACTTATATAAGTTGGGAATTCTTTTTTATTCAGCTCCAACTTGATTGGTACATTTATCAAAAGTCAACTTGACTAACTTTGTTTTAGAGAATAAAACCTATGTACATTAATTCCCTTCACTAAATAATATATTTTTAGAAATTCAGAAACTATAGAAAAAAATAGTCTTAGATCTGAGAGCAACTTTTCTCATATAGAAAGATGGAAAAAGAAGACATTTACAAATGATAGCGGGAATTTACTTCGTTTGTGTCTTGACTCTTGTGATGTAATAAAATAAAAGATAAATATTTAGGAACGAATATAAGTAGGGCAAATATCACTTTTAACTCGTGTCGGGGAAATGTATAAGATTTGTATAATTTTTTTATATAACATATAAAAATATATATAAATACATACCGTGTAATCTGCCCAAATGAATAAGTAAGGAGACTTATTTTATGTCACGAGTAAAAACTATTTTAATATCAATGCGTTTACGATATGAAAACATGCAATTGAATATCAAGCCATGTTATCAATTCCCGAGTAAACCATTCTATATAGTATTTCTTTGACTTTTAAATATTTATTTATTCTTTAATTTAATATGAGCGGTATCAATATTCTAATAAATGACACGTGTGTACATATATCTCACACGGATTTATTTTATCTCACATTAAAGCCTAAGAGCTATCTTACTTCGAGTTCGAGCAATCACTCACTCGATCATAAATAGCCTACGGGCTAAGATATTTTGAGTTCGAATTCGAAATAATCACTCACTCAATTATTAAAGCCTAAGGGCTATCTTACTTCGAGTTCGAGCAATCACTCACTCGATCATAAATGGCCTACGAGCTAAGATATTTTGAGCTCGAATTCGAAACAATCACTCACTCAATTATTAAAGCCTAAGGACTATCTTACTTCGAGTTCGAGCAATCACTCACTCGATCATAAATGGCCTACGGGCTAAGATATTTTGCGTTCGAGTTCGAAACAATCACTCACTCAATTATTAAAGCCTAAGGGCTATCTTGCTTCGAGTTCGAGCAATCACTCACTCGATCATAAAAGGCCTACGGGCTAAGATATTTGGAGTTCGAGTTCGAAACAATCACTCACTCAATTATTAAAGCCTAAGGGCTATCTTGCTTCGAGTTCGAGCAATCACTCACTCGATCATAAATGACCTACGGACTAAGATATTTTGAGTTCGAGTTCGAAACAAACACTCACTTAGCTATAAAAGCTACGAAGACCAAATTCGATGGAATCGCCTATAAAAACATTCGCAAGGCATGAACGAAAAGCTTCACAAGGCAAAAGAGCCGAAAAAAGTCAGTAAAAGAAAAAGATATTTGTATAAATATACAAAGAATATTAACATAAATAAAAGCGACATAGAAGCCAAGGGCTAAGCTTCTGAGTTATCATCAAGAGCGGTCTCTTCTCCACTGGGCTCTCCTTCGTCAGACCCGCCCTTGCTATCATCGTCGTCATCATCATCATCATTGTCATCACCATCGCAAACTAAGGCTTCAGCATCAGCTTTCTAATGATCAAATTTATTCTTTTATGTATAGTTTTCTCTCTCTGGGTTGATATTTGTTAGTTTTGGACAAAACTTTTGTCAACAAATATTTTTAATTTTGTACTTTTGAGTACTTTAATTTATAATATTACAGTCTATAACTCTATGCACTAGTTAGTTTTCAAACCGAATAAATCGAAATTACCAAATCGAATAAACCGAAACCGAAAGGAGAAAAACCGAACCATACTGAATTTAATTAGGTACGGTATTGGTATTGTATTTTAAGAAATCGAATACCGAAAATATCGAATTGAAATGTCTAATTATCGTACCGTACCGACCGACGAACACCCCTAAGTTACAATATTCCAAATTGACATAACTAATATAACATTCCAGGCAAATTTCACTTCAAAAAAATATCAAAAAAATGCTGAGTAGATAAAGAAACAAAATTTTAATCTTAATATGATACATTCGAAAGCCGTGCAGTCCTTGAGAATTCATGCAAAATAACCACTAAGTAACAATAATCATTCTTCTGATTGTAAATGATGTTACTCACTCCTTTGAACATAAGACTAATGAAATATAGTTAATTGTTTCGTTATAAAAAAAAACTTAATCATTCTCTCTTCCCTTTCTACACCTCCCCCCCCCCCACCCCTGGCCCTCTCGGTCTTCCCTTCTCCATTTGCGTTTCTTATATTTAAAAATATAATGACAAAAAGAAAAAAAAAGAGAAACAAATAGAAATGAGATATTACTCGTAAAGTTGATAGTCAAAAAAGATGTGTTCTCCTAATGATACTATATGCTAAGCATGTTTTCGTCATGCCTTAGTTTTAACTTTGTTTTTTTCTTAGACAACGGCTTACGTCGAAAACGGAAGTTGCTATTCACTTTTTTCATCATATTTTAAAAAAGACAAATAAGAGTGAAGAAATATTCCTGTCCTACAACGCCCCAACACCCTCGTATATGATTTGTTATATCATTCGTTTGTAGTTTTCAATAATTAGTCTTATTTAATACTATCTGTTATCAACTTTGTTAACTTTTTCCTTATTTTATCCTTATTCTTAACAAAGTAATATTACTAAAATATAGTACTAAATAGCTTGGTTAAAAGCTTATATAAGTTGGGAATTCTTTTTTATTCAGCTCCAACTTGATTGGTACATTTATCAAAAGTCAACTTGACTAACTTTGTTTTAGAGAATAAAACCTATGTACATTAATTCCCTTCACTAAATAATATATTTTTAGAAATTCAGAAACTATAGAAAAAAATAGTCTTAGAGCTGAGAGCAACTTTTCTCATATAGAAAGATGGAAAAAGAAGACATTTACAGATGATAGCGGGAATTTACTTCGTTTGTGTCTCGACTCTTGTGATGTAATAAAATAAAAGATAAATATTTCGGAACGAATATAAGTAGGGCAAAGATCACTTTTAGCCCGCGTCGAAATTATTTACATCCAATAGGGGGAAAATGTATAAGATTTATATAATTTTTATACATAACATGTAGAAATGTATATAAACACAAAAAATATACAAAAAATATATTTTTTTTTAAATTATTTTGAGAATGACTATACTGTGTCATCTACCTATATGAATAAGTAAGGAAACTTAGGACCCGTTTGACCATAGATTTTACCAAAATAAACTTGGGTTTTATTTGGCAAACACATGTTTGGCCATAGATTTTGCCAACATTTTAGCCAAATCCCAAATCCCAAAACCATCTCAATAGCTGGTTTTAGGCCAAAATATCACTATTATAATTTTTAAAAATTGCCCCAAACTTTTGTATTTTATAAAAGAGCCCACCATTTATTATTTTGTAACGATGTTGCTTCGTCTTCTCGGTCATCTGATAGTGTATCATGTAGTTCATTATAAAAGTGATAATTCTGTATCAAATTTATTTATGTTCAGGACTATGGTTTGCGATAACATAATGAATGTTATTGATAATGGTATTGTTGGGTATTTGTGATAGTTTTTAGAACTTGTAGGTATAAGTCATGTTTCATATTTTTCCAAAATCAAACTTCACCCAAAACCCAAAACAGATGTCCAAACACATTTTCATCTTCAAACCAACTTCACACAAATCAAATTTTTCAGAATAAATTTAAAAATTTATTGCCAAAGGCAAGCTTATTTTTTGTCACGAGTAAAAACTATTTTAAATATCAATGCGTTAACGATATGAAAATATGAAATTGAATATCAAGCCATGTTATCAATTCCCGAGTAAACCATTCTATATATTTCTTTGACTTTTAAATATTTATTTAATCTTTAATTTGATCATGTGCAATATCAATACTCTAATAAATGACACGTGTGTACATATATCTCACACGGATTTCTTTCATCTCACATAGGTGAATAGAAAATATAATGTCAAAGTATAAATTTCCAATTTCTTAAACTTAAATACAATGAATTGGGACATAACTCATAATAAGCAACAGAAAAACTATAACTGTGATTATGAATAATTCAAACTCCTTGTTATTCAAGTAATAAAACGTGTGTGAATAAAACCTTTTAATAAAACTGACTCACATACTCCTAAAAGTCCATTACCCACTACGCGCCTTACTTTTCTCTCTATATATATCCCCTCAACCGCCATGAAAATCCATATCAAAGCTTCAATCACATAACTGTACTTTTTTTTCTTCAACCAAAAACCATATCAAAATACTCAAAATAATTTCTGTTAACCGAAGACGATGCCGAGAAAAGGAATGAGAACTCTTAATTGGTTTTCAACTAAACATTCAACAACTGATAGTACTTCTCCATCTACTTCCCAATTCTCTTCCCCTTCGCGTTTCGGATTTTCGCCTTCTCGGCCGAGTTTTTCAGAAGCGGTGATTGATCGAACTCTGGAGATGGCGGAGCCGATGATCATGAAGTGGGACCCAGACACCACCACCTTTGCTAAGGTGACTTCTCTGTTCTATGAGAATAGAAGAGAAGCCAAGGATTTTATCAAGTGTGTGCATAATCTACAGAAGGCTATGCACTTTCACTCTACTGAAAATTCGAGATCCGATAAGCTCGTTCGTGCTCAATCTCTAATGCAAATTGCAATGAAAAGACTTCAAAAGGAGTTTTACCAGATTCTTTCAATAAACAGAGCTCATTTGGATCCTGAATCCATTTCCACTGTCTCTTCCCGTACTTCGACTGTTTCGAGTATTTCTGAATTCGACGTTGAGGATGACGATGATCGTGTAATTGGTGGTGAGTCTATTTCTGAAGTTGAGGATTTTTCTATTGTTGTAATGTCGGATTTGAGATTGATAGCGGAATGCATGATCTCTTCTGGCTATGCGAAAGAGTGCTTGAAGATTTACAAAGTTATACGTAAATCGATCGTTGACGAAGGCATTTATAGACTCGGAGTTGAGAAATTGAGTTTTTCGCAGGTTCGTAAAATGGATTGGGAAGTTGTGGATCTGAAAATCAAGGATTGGCTTAACGCCGTAGATGTAGCTATGAAAACGTTATTCAACGGAGAGAGAATTCTCTGCGATCACGTCTTTACATCTAACGATGCAATAAGAGAATCGTGTTTTACTGAAATTTCAAAAGATGGAGCCATGACTCTGTTTAGTTTCCCGGAAAATGTGGCGAAAAACAGCAAGAAATCGCCAGAAAAAGTGTTCCGTCTGCTCGATATGTATACCGCCATTGCCGAACACTGGCCGGAGATTGAAGCTATATTTTCCTTCGATTCAGAATCCGTTATCCGATCTCAGGCGTTGACGTCACTCGTCAAGCTTGGCGAGTCTATAAGTACGGTGTTGGCTGAGTTTGAAACTGCTCTACAAAAGGAATCCTCAAAGACGTCGGCTGCCGGCGGTGGAATCCATCCTCTCACCATTGACGCAATGAATTACATCATTCTACTTGCCGATTACAGCAACATACTCTCCGACATCCTCGCCGAAGCTCCTCCTCCGGCAAAAGGTTCGTTGCCTGAATCATTTTTCGGCATTGCGGATTCTGATGAGTCTCCGGCACCGGCGATCTCACTCCGATTTGCTTGGTTGATTCTCATTCTTCTCTGTAAACTCGATGGCAAAGCGAAACACTACAAGGACGTATCCCTCGCGTACCTCTTCTTAGCCAACAATCTCCAATACGTCGTCGTAAAAGTCTGTTCATCGAATCTCAAGTACTTGCTAGGTGAAAATTGGATATCAAAACAGGAGGGAAAAATCAAACAGTTCGCATCAAACTATGAACGGCTAGGATGGAGCCACGTTATTGAATCTCTCCCCCAAGAGCCAAATGCATCAATGGCTCCCCAACAAGTGAAGGAGATTTTCAAGAAATTTAATTCGTCGTTCGAGCAAGCTCACCGGAAGCAATCTGTGTGTGTCGTACCAAATAGTAAACTCCACGATAATTTAAAAGTGTCAATTGCGAGAAAAATACTTCCAGTATATCGAGAATTTTACAATACACATAAATTGATGATGGCAAGAGAAAGACATTCGAATCACGTGATCAGATTTTTCTACCAGGATGTAGGGCATTACTTGTCTGATTTATTTTTTGGACCAATTGAATCGGGAAGTTCCTCATCGGTTGAGTCTTCCCCATCACGTACAATACCATCAAGATTGCGGTGAAGAGAAAAAAATAGTTTAGTTTTCTTCTTGTTATGTCATGTAATTATGTATAAACATGAAGATCATATTAAAATGTGTATAAATTGCACAATAATTTTTGGCGTGTTTACTGAAGGCGCACAGTTAATACTCTATATAGTGGTAATTGATTTATGCCCTTATTTGTCTTCACGAGTTAGGATTATTTTGCCATTCTATTATTTCGTCGGATAGCTCACTCGTGTTTATTTATTTGAATGCATAGACGAGAAAAATTTTAATTCATGATTTTGGTGTCTTCGACTTGTACATGCCGTAAAATGATCAGCATATCGAGAACATATATAGTCGTTTTTATTTATAATGCAATTACAGTACTGCAGATTATCAAGTTGATATAAGGTGTGAAGCTTAGTAATTAGTTTGTCAAAATACATAGTTTACCCATCAACCTTGCAGCGAAATTTTCGTTACATACGTCTCTTTCACGGAAAACTTTTTACACACTCAACCTTTCAAAAGTGTGTCTAAGACACACTACTTTTGACCAGATAGCACTTGAGTATTTACGCACAAAAAAAGCGCGTGAAACCCATAAAAATTCCATTTTTTGTCTTCTCTCCCCACAGGAACCCCTCCCCCTCCCTCAGGTCTTCTTCCTCAGACCGCTCTTCCCCTTATCTTCTTCCCCAAATAGAATTTTTGAAAGAATATAAAATTTAAGATCTAAAATTGAGCGATTTTTGTTAGTTTATTTTCCAAATTTTGTGAAAACCATTTATTTCTGATAGATTTAAAAGCTTTAACAGTAGTATTGAAGGTTTGGTGAAAAAATCTAGAATCCACCATTGTTGAGGATAAAAAAAAGCTTGAAAATTCAATTGGGTCTTATTGATTATTGAGTTGTTGAATTCAATTTGTTGCTCGATTATTTTCGACTAGTTGTTTAGATAGTGTGGTTGAATTTTGATGTTGTTGAAAACTTTCTCACAAACAACTATGATAGAAGCAACAATGTTGCTTAAGATAGAAAATGGGAAGATGAAGAAGATAGTTTTAATTGTAATTTCTAATATTGTTTTTCCCTTTTAAAGTCAATGACACGTGTCACGATCCTATCAGGGCGTGACTTTCACGTTATCTGAAAAATTGGTCAAGCACAAAAGTGATGTGTCTTAAATACACTTTTGAAATGTTGAGTATGTAAAAGATTTTTCGTGAACGTGAGGTGTAACAGGGATTTCGCTGCCAGGTCGATGCGTAAATGTTGTATTTTATCAATGAGTTTTGATTCTAACTGTAATACGAGAAATGTGCACTGTGCTATAGCTTCTGTGCTTTTCGAAACAAAACATATTTGTAGGAATGTGATTCATTGGTCATAACTCATAGGCTTTCTTTATGGGTAAGCAGATGGTATTGCTAGTATATATCTAGAGGAACAAAAATCATCAATTATTGCAAATACGAAAATCACTGGATAGATATCTTCAGCAGCATCCATCCTATAGACAAAATAAAAAAAACATAAGGGTCCAAATGTAACAACATATTTTTGAGGTTGTAATTATTACCTCACATCTTTTACACTGGAATCTACGTTTTATTATTCTCGATATGCATTATTCATTGAGTTAATAATGATTGCATCATAATTTTCACGTAAACCAAATCATCCTTTACTAATTCGGTAAGTACTACGTAAGCCCATGATTATATATATTTGGCAAAGTCCCACAAAATAACACTTCTTTTTCTGCTCATTCTAGAAAAATATGTGTGAAAACTGCTCAAGTGACAGAAATATTCATGACTTTTTTGGAGACGGCGTGATATGATAAAAGAGACATCATATATATAATATGTCTGAGTCAGGGCTGACTTAAGGATTAGCGGTCACAAACTTTGTAGGAGTATTTCTCTTGTCTTTAATACGGAAAATGGCGTAACTTTTGTCTTTTAAACGAATCTTCTCCAACTTCCCTTTTTCTCATTGCAATCGCAAGTCAAAACAAAATGGCTATTCACTCGTCCCAGAAAGTTTTTAATATATATGTTTAGAAGTTAAAAAAGTTTTTTTTTTTTTTTACTAGAAATGATACAACAATAACCAAGCATATATAATTCCACAAGTGGGGTCTGAAGAGGGGAGGGAGTTAATGTAGACCTTACTCCTACTCTGGTGGAATAAAAATATTTTTTTCGATAGACTCTCGGCTCAAGAATACGAAAAGACACAATAGAACAATAATAACAACAGAGGCTAGAAAGATAGTACCAACAACCTAAGAACCAGAAAAATAGATGAAAAAAGCAATATCAATACTATGAATGATAACTTTTTGAAAAAAAAATTATTTAAAATTTTCACAAATACACACATATAAATTTTAACAACGGAAAACGTATTAAATCAATAAGAGAAGTGGGACATATATAATTTAATGAGTCAACCCACAATAAACTTAAAGAACCTTAAGAACAAAGGATTAGTTCTCTTTTGGAAAAAGAAAAATAAATAACAAAACGAAAGCACAGAGAAAATCTCAGGAAATGAAGTAGAATGGAGGTTGATAATTAGTAATTAGGTAAAACAGATGAGGTAAGCGATTTCATGTAAATCTTGTGCTTACATTTTCCATGACATCGGAGTTGGGATCCACAATTAAAATTCAAATATATACACTACTAAAAAATTCGGCAAAAACCGATCAAGGTCGATCGACCAACTTTGATCGGTCAAAAAACCGACCAAAATTGGTCGGTTTTTCAAAATATTTTTTTTAATTTTTTTTTTTACGAAACCGATCAACTTTGGTCGGTTTTCTTTGGCGCAAAAATGCGGGAAACTATTTTTGAGTCCCGCAAAATTTATGTTTCAAGAAACCGACCAACTTTGATCGGTTTTTCAATTAAAATAAATAAAAATTAATATTAAAAAAACCGACCAAAATTGGTCGGTTAATTCGGCGGGTCATTTACAAAAATCGACCAACTTTGGTCAGTTATTTTTGTGCGAAAATATAATTAAAGAGTATAAATCAAATAAAAGACAATCTTAAAATAAAATGTACCAATGGTCTAGTGGTAGAATAGTATCCTGCCACAGTACAGACCCCGATTCGATTCCCAGATGGTGAATTTTTTTATTACATAATTAAAATACCGACCAACTTTGGTCGATTTTTTTTGCAATATATATTTTTTTTTAATTTAATTGACCGACCAAAGTTGGTCGGTAATTTTCGACCAACTTTGGTCGGTATTCCTTTCCGACCACAAAAATACCGTCCACACGTAAATGGTCGCGTTTTGGTCGATTTTTGGTCATTACCGACCAACGTTGGTCGGTATTTTTGATCGATTTTTATCGGATTTCTAGTAGTGATATAGTGGTGGTGTTTGGGTGTTATTTCTTACATACTCGTTAGAAAGTCAAATAATTATGACAAGAACATTGTTAAGGTAATATATAGATTAAGCAATCGTTATAATCTTATCATCTTATGTTAACAAATCGTCTCATATTTGTTCCTTCCTTAACAGAGCTCGAACGTGAAATGAGCGTAATTTTTCGTGTGTCCGAATTATTTAAGAATAAAAGCCAACTTTTACCCCTCAACGAGATTATTTACCTGAATGTCCGTGTCGAAAAGCCATTTTAATATGTTTACTTGTAAGTTTGAATGGGGGTACGCAGGAATTATGTAACAAGGCGGTGTCAAAATTCATAGAAGAATGAGAATAATAATTTTAATTATTATAGTTTTAGACAAAAAATATTCTTGGTCTATTGGTTTTGTTGAGTCTTAAGAAAAGGTTCTAAGGAACCTCTGACCTCTTAGAGCAAAATTAAACACATAACCAACACGCCTGCTTATCCGTTTTCTCACAATATTAATATATATATTTAGTAAAAGAATTCGACTAAAAGATGTCGCGTGATACCGTTTTTTAAACTTGCCTCCGCCCCTAAGTTTGATATACTTCCATCATGTTACTTAGCCAAATCCATAACTTAATCTGTCAAAATCAATAAGTTGTTCTTTTTTGTCTACTCCTTTCCTACATCTTTTGACGACATGCAAATAGCAGAGCCGGCTACCCTTCTATTTTAGTAATTCAAGAAGAATTAATTAGCATTAAAGAATGTGACGGGATTGGTGAGATTTTTAGATTTTTAACTTGATTTTTCGGGTTCAAATTTTTTAATTTTTTAAGTATTTTTTTAATAGGGAGCAGTTAACCCTTAATTAAATAGCTTTATGCAACGTGAATCTAGTAGTTAGACTCGTGGCAAAGTCAAAATTTTTTGCAAGGATATTCAAATTTGAAATAAGTAAAAAATATTTTCGGACAAAAAATCTTTAGTATATATTATACATATCTAAAATCTAATATTTTATTTATATACACAACGTAATTTTTCAGCGAAGGATGGTCAATTGATCACTCTTCGGATAATGTAGCTTCGCCCCTGAGTCAGATTAGTGACTTTCAGATGATAAAACTAAAATAAAATATTCAAACAGAACTGGATCTCCTTTACTTAATTTTCTAATTGTATCAAACAATAAGAGCTAAATGATCAAATTTTCATCTATGCCAACCAAGACAATTTCTCTCTAGTACAGTATCCCCTCCCTCTCCTTTGAAAAACCATATACTTTGCAAAATCTCTTGTTCTCTAATGTGTACGGTGGAATGCTCGGAGTTTCCCTACCCCATATGTATTTCCGTACTGAGTAAGTTGTTTTTTAAAAAAAAAAAAAAAAAAAAAGCGCTCCTAAATTCAGCTGGCTACGACTTAAAGGATAAGTATCACATAAGGATGTGATAAAATGGAACGAAGTTTATTCTCCATTAACTAGAGGTTTTCAATTCTAACCTTAAAAATAAAGCTAATTTTTTACGATGAAAAAAGCTAAAATTTCCATAGTAAACTTGTATACGGTAAAATCGGGATAGAGCATACCCTGATTTCCCGATGAACAAAACAGAAGAAGAAGGGTACGGGCGCGTGAGACTGAAATCGAAGCCGGGAATCTTTTGTATCGAGACCCACGAAAGAAGAACGATGTGTTCATCACCGGGCATGATAAAGCAACACCCCCCGGACCCATAACGAGTTCTAAAACCTTGGAAAACACGGTAAATAGTTGCACATGATGGATAAAGGGCCGTGATATTCGTACCTGACCGGATATCACGATACAGATCTCGCTCGATGTCGGTTACAGATCAGTAACTAATGGGAAAGGAAGATTTTTTACCTTTTTAAACTTGTACTAAGGATGAAACTCTCATACTATATAAAGGGGAGGTTCTTTCTTTTGATAGACATATTGTAACACACAAATCAAGGCAATACAAACTCATTTCTTTGCTTTCTAGCAATTGTAGAACCTCTTACTTAACTATTTGTTCTTCCTCCGATTTGGGTTCGAACCAAGGGTCCGATTGAAGGCAAAACTACTTTTCAATCTAGACTCGAGCTAGGCCGTAATATTACTATTGGTTTGAGCATTCATTTTATCTTAAACTTGTATATCTAGTATTCTTGATTATTTGTGTTGAATCAATTCACATGTCCTTAAAACATCGTACAAATGTAAGTGTTATTCGATTTTAGGGTAAACAGTTTGGCGCCCACCGTGGGGCTAAGGATAATAGTGGTGATTTGATACAAATCTCCATAACACACTCTATTTTACACTTGTTCTTTAATATCTTAATTTCAGGTCAGCTTAAAAATGTCAAATTCTCAGTCTGCCCACTTGAACATTGACGCTAAGTATGGCCATTATGGCGAAAATAATAATCTGGTGCCCAGCAACGAGGTGTCTCTAGCTGATCCCAACGGAGTCCCAGTTGCCGATCCGGTCGATGCTAATTCAAAGGTGGTCGTCGACGTCAATCTGCCAACTGATCCCAAAAACAGCGTTCGCGGGTGACCCCGACCAACAACTCGAGAAGCGCCCGAAGGCGAAGGCGATGGGGTAAGCCTACGGTTAATCTTCGAAATGTTGCATGCTCAATAGGCCGCGATAGCACAGCTACAGAATCAAAACCATGCCCCCAATAGGGTTGAGCCCGAACAATCCCGGAAAACACCCGAAGAAACAAATAGATCACCGAGAGACCGGGTGAAGCTGAGCCCGGGGTCAATCCCGAAATAATGAGAATGCTTGAAGCATTAACGAAGCGGGTGGAGTCAGGCGAGAAGAAGATTGAGGCCAGTGACAAAAAGGTAGAAACATACAATTCCAGGGTCGATCAAATCCCGGGAGCACCCCCGATATTGAAAGGGCCGGATTCCAAAAAATTTATCCAGAAGCCTTTTCCTCCGAACGCGGCACTGAAGCCGATCCCAATGAGGTTTCGTATGCCCGATATCCCAAAATATAATGGAACTATGGATCCAAACGAACATGTGACCTCCTATACATGCGCAATCAAAAACGACTTGGAAGATGATGAAATCGAATCAGTGTTACTGAAAAAGTTTGGGGAGACTTTGTCCAAAGGAGCAATGATATGGTATCACAACTTACCTCTAAATTCCATTGACTCATTTTCTATACTTGTAGATGCTTTCGTGAAGGCCCATGCCGGGGCCATCAAGGTCTAGACCAGAAAGTCGGACCTTTTCAAGGTTAAACAAAAGAGACAACGAGATGCTCAAAGAGGTCGTGTCGAGGTTCCAGATGGAACGGGTGCAGTCCACAGAGGTATTTCTACGGCTGCAGAAGCAATTGCGGACCGCAGAATTCCCTTTGCGGCCGCAGAATTGGTGAAGAAGTTCAGCAGACTTTAAGCAGAAGTGCAGACCGCACATGAATTATGCTGCCGCAGAAACATGGTCCGCATTGACAAGAATTCAAAAGTTCAGAGAATGTGCAAATTACCAAGATTTAAAGCCTTGCCTGAAGTACGGACCGCGCAAGAATTGTGCGGCTGCAGAGGTTGACTTGCAGCCGCAGATCAAATTGTGGCTGCAGAATCCAAGTCCCTGCAAGACCAAGGTGAAGGACTGAAGGTCATATCAACTATTTAGCATGATACCCATTTGAACTTGAGAAAGCCAAATTGGGTAAAATCACTCTATGACCGAGAGGTAATGAGTGGGTAACTTAGAGTTGAGAGCTATAAAACACCCCGATCAATAAAATAAGTATTAACGTACTTAACCCATTAGGTGAACACCTAGGTGAAGGTCACATCCCTAGGCCTTTTAACCATTTGGTAAAAACAACAAAAACAATCATTCACTTTCTTGTTTCTTCTCCTTAGTTTATAATTATTAGTGATAATTTAGAAGTAGAAAACAAAATCCTTTGTTTGGAAGCGCAATTTAGTTATTTCATTTTCTCTCATCAAGTGTATACCTTAACACCCATATTAAACTTCTTATAAAGATTGACCCCTACTTTTGTTGGGTACTATTCTTCCAACGACCGTTTCCACTCACTATTGAGTGCGGATTAAACGTGGATCAATTTTTGGCGCCGTTTTCGGGGAGTTAAAACGGTGTTTGCTATATATTTGAGTGTGTTTTTGGAATATATTCTTTTTCGTCCGTGTTACTAATTTGTTTAAGAAATTCTAGGTACAACCATGGCGAACAATGAGCTCAAAAATGTGCCTTAAAGGGAATTGGATGGCGAGGACATAAGCCAATAGGAGAGGCCAAGTACCTCATGATAATGTGCCCGTTCCACCCCCACCTCCACCACGAGCGGCTCCACACCGGATATTGCCCAACGAAGGCTATGCTAGTGCAATAGTCCCTCTCCATATTAGGGCGTGCAACTTCCAAATCACCAATGTGATGCTCACTTTGCTTGAGCAACGGGTTTTTTTTACCGGTGCTCCAACTCAAAATGCTTATAAACATTTGAAAAGCTTTGTGGATACATGTTGGGGGAGCAAGAAAACTAATATTTCCGAGAATGCATTGAGGCTAAGGCTTTTTCCCTTCTCTCTACGGGGGAAAGCTTTAGATTGATTGGAACGATTGCCGAACCATTCAATTCACACTTGGGATGAGTTGGCGGAAAAGTTCATTGCTAAGTGTTTCTCTCCCGGGCACATGGCTACACTTTGAGATGAGATCTTGGCATTCAAGCAAGAGCCGAATGACCCACTACACGAAATATGGGAGCGCTATAGAACAATGGTTAAGGAATGTCCCAATAACAATATGACGGAAAACATGATTCAACAAACCTTCTATCGTGGGATTAACACAACCAACCAATATATAGTGAATCAACTAGCTGATGGAAACTTTATGACTATGCTTTATACAGAGGCGTGTGAAATCTTGGATTAGATGGCGGAAACGTCATCGGATTGGCAATCCTGAACCAATGTTCCACAAGGTGATCCGAATATGATTCACCTCCACAAAAAATTGCAAGACCATGGGCAAGCCATTGCCGAATTGACCACTACCATGACTTAACTAGAAAAGGCCCAACTAAATCAAATGTAAGCTCCTAAGCAAGTTAATGCTATAGAGGGAGTGAATATAATGGTGAACAAGAGGAGGACCAAGGGTCCACAAGTGCAAACTGAGTGGAGAACTATGTGCAAGATGATGGTGGTTTTGAGCAAGATGATTCTTATAATGAACAAGAGGAGGAAGTGCAATATGCGAACAATTTTTAAAGGCAAATAAACAACTTCCAAGGCCCAAACTAACAACAATGGCGACCACAAAACAATCATGGAAATTGGAATTCTAATAATCAAGGGAATTGGCATAACAACAACAATCAAGGAAATTGGAGTGGAAACAACCAAGAAAATTGGGGAGGCAACAATCAAGGTGGATGTAGTAACAATCAAGGCAACCGGAGGTCGGGTTTTCAAAGGCCCCCAATGTATCAACAACCGAGAACCCACCTCTTTATCCTTACCATGGTTTAAGTTGTTCAAACAATAAGATGGTACGTATTGAAAATATGTTCAAGTAAATGATGGAGAAGAATGTCAATTAGGATGCCCAACTTGCCTCATACAACTCATTATTGACATACCGGAGCCGGTAGTACAAAGGGCTAAGGCACCATTGCCTAAGCATCCACCTTCATACCCTCAAAGACTCGCTAAGCAAAATGGTGAGAATCAATTCAAGAAGTTCATTCAAATGATGAAAAGTCTCTCAATCAATGTGCAATTGGTCGAAGCTTTGGAACAAATGCCCGGTTATGCAAAGTTTATAAATGATCTTGTGACAAAGAAGAGGTAAATGAATTTTGAGACCATCAAAGTCACTCATCAAGTGAGTGCAATTGTTCATTCAATGGCTTCTAAGTTGGAGGATCCCGGTGCTTTCACGATTCCTTATGCAATTGGAAGTGCCGAGTTTGCTAAAGCAGTTTGTGATCTTGGGGAAAGTATCAATTTGATGCCCTATTCGGTTTTAAAACTTTGGGAATTGGGAAACTAAGACCCACCTCTACGAGTTTACAAATGGCCGATCGTACCATGAAAAGACCGTTGGGTGTGATTGAAAATGTTTTGGTCTGGGTTGATAAATTTATTCTTTCAACGGATTTTGTCATTATAGATTGTGAGGTTGATTATGAGGTGCCAATTATTCTTAGGAGACCTTTCCTTGCTACGGGTAAGGCTCTTTGTGATGTTAAAGTCGGAGAACTCACTTTCCGGGTTGTTGATGAAAAAGTGGTATTCCATGCGTGTAAGTCCATGCGGCAATCAAATAGAAATGAGGTGCGTTCTTTTGTGGACTTGGTGACTGATGTCATTGTTGATGATACAAGTGCTACAATCAATGTTGGTGATATGTTGGAGGCCGTCTTGATCAACTTTGATGATGATGAGATGGATGGCTTCATGGAATGTGTGAACTCTTTGCAAAGAATGGGGTCGCACAACTATACACCCCAAAAATTATCCTTGAATCTTGAAAATACGAAGACTCCTCCTACAAAGCCTTCTATTGAAGATCCACCTACCTTGGAGTCGAAGCCATTGCCTCCACATCTTCGGTATGAATTTCTTGGCCCTTGTTCTACTTTACTGGTTATTCGTTCCTCTTGTTTGACTAACGTGCAGGTAGATTCTACATTGGCGGTGCTACAAAATAGAAAGAGGCTTTTGGGTGGACCTTGGCGGATTTTCAATTTGAAGGATGACGCAAAACCATCTATTGAACATCAAAGAAGACTTAATGAGGATATGCAAGAAGTTGTCAAGAAGTAGCTTATCAAGTGGTTGAATGCCGGGGTTGTATACCCCATCTCCGATAGCTTATGGACTTCTCCGGTTCAATGTGTCCCAAAGAAGGGGGGCATGACGGTGGACACCAATGACAAGAATGAATTGATTCCTACAAGAATGGTGACTGGTTGGAGGGTGTTTATGGATTATCGCAAGCTCAACAAAGTCACAAGGAAGGATCACTTTCCACTTCCTTTCTTAGATAAAATGCTCGATAGATTGGCTGGACGTGATTTCTATTATTTTCTTGATGGGTACTCGGGCTACAACCAAATTCTCATTGCTCCGGAAGATCAATAGAAAACAACCTTTATATTTCCCTATGGTACTTTTTCTTTCAAGCGGATGCCATTTGGTTTGTGAAATGCACCAGCGACTTTGCAAAGGTGTATGATGGCTATTTTCATGGACATGGTGGAGGACTACCTTTGAAGTTTTCATGGATGACTTCTCGGTGGTTAGGGATTCTTTTGAATATTGTCTTGCAAATTTGGATAAAGTGTTGGTTAGATGTGAAGAAACCAATTTGGTGCTCAATCGGGAGAAATGCCATTTCATGGTCGAGGAAGGTATTGTCCTTAGCCAAAAAATCTCAAGGAATAAAATTGAAGTTGACAAGGCAAAGATTGAGGTAATTTCTAAGCTTCCACCCCCAACTTCAGTGAAAGGTGTGCGGTGTTTCTTAAGCCATGCGGGTTTTTACAAGCTTCTTGTGAAGGATGCCAAGTTTAATTTCAATGATGATTGCATGAGAGCTTTGGAATTGTTGACGCTCAAGTTGACAACTACTCCCATCATCACAACTCCAAATTGGAGTGTGCCTTTTGAACACATGAGTGATGCAAGTGACGTATCGGTTGGGGTTGTTTTGGGGCAACGTATCAAAAAGATTTGCCATACGGTCTACTATGCTAGTAAGAGTATGAATAGTGCCCAAGTCAACCATACTATTACGGATAAAGAGCTTCTTTCTATTATGTTTGCAATTGAGAAGTTCCGCCCGTACTTGATGGGTGCAAACATTATTGTCCACATAGATCACGCGGCGCTTTGTTATCTTATGAGAAAAAGGGACTCCAAAGCTCGATTGATAATATGGGTGCTCTTGTTACAAGAATTTGATATTGACATCCAAGATAGAAAGGTAGTGAAAACCAACTGGCGGACCACTTGTCTCATTTGGAGGAGGAGGGGAGGCCATATGATGGCCTTGAAATCAATGACTCCTTCCCTGATGAGCAACTTTTGGCAATTTCAATGAAAGAGGTGACATGGTTCGCGGATTTAGCATATTTGTTTTGTGTGGAATTATTCCGGATGTGTTCTCTTCAAGCCAAAGGAAGAAGCTTAAAACAGATTGTCAATATTATTATTGGGATGAACCATACCTTTTTCAGATTTGTACGGATAGAGTGATTAGGAGGTGTATAACGGAAGAAGAGCAAGGTGACATTCTTGAGGCTTGTCATTCTTCGCCATATGCTGATCATCATGGTGGAGCAAGAATGACGGCCAAAGTGATTAGTTGTGGTTTCTATTGGCCCACTCTTTACAAGAATGCTAGTAAGTTACTGAAAAGATATGATGAATGTCAACGGGCTGGTGGAATCTCAAAGAAAAATGAAATGCCTCTCACAACTATTTTGGGGATTGATATTTTTTATGTGTGGGGCATTGACTTAATGGGACCTTTTGTGAGCTCTTGTGAAAACACCTACATCTTGGCCGAGGTGGATTATGTGTCCAAATGGGTTGAGTATGTTGCTTTACCCAACAATGAGGCGAGAAGTGTAGTGAATTTCTTGAAGAAGAATATTTTCAGTAGGTTTGGTACTCCACGTGCAATTATAAGCTATGGGGCGATGGGGGGTCACACTTTTTCAACAAGGCTTTTGACAATTTACTTAGCAAGTATGGTATTACTCACAAAATCACGACTCCCTATCATCCACAAGCTAGTGGGAAAGTGGAAGTCTCCAACCGGGAGACAAAGAGTATCTTGTCTAAAACGATGAATGCTAATTAGACGGATTGATCCAAGAAGCTTGATGATGCATTATGGGCTTATCGGACGGCTTACAAAATACCTATCGGAATGTCGCCATACCGGTTAGTGTTCGGAAAAGCTTGTCATCTTTCGGTGGAACTAGAGAACAAGGCAATGTGGGATCTAAAGAAGTTGAATCTTGATTGGGATGTAGCTGCTAACTTGAGGGTTGCACATTTGAATGAATTGAATGAGTTTCGGTACCATGCTTATGCGAGTTCGTCCTTCTACAAAGAAAAGATGAAATATCTTCATTACAATTACATTTGGACCAAAGAGTTCAAGGTGGGCGATCTTTTATTGTTGTTTAACTCAAGGTTGAGAATATTTTCCGGGAAGCTAAAATCCAAGTGGAGTGGTCCATTTGAAATTGTTGGTGTGACACCTTTTGGTGCATTAGACTTGCAGAACAAAAATAATGAAGTATTCCGAGTCAATGGTCACCGAGTGAAGCATTACTTGGGCAAGGTTGGATATAGTCACGTGGTGGCGGTCATTCACTTCACTTGAGGGTATTCTGCGTCCTGCCGCGACGTAAAATCAGACGCTTCTTGGGAGGCAACCCATGTTCTTTTTCTTTTGTAGTTAGGTATTATTTGTGTTTTAAATTGATTTGAAGTATGCTACAAGGATGAGTTTGACTTACAAAAAATGTGGAGACAACCACACAGTCGAGGCCACAAGGGAGATACTAGATCAAGGATGAGCCGTCTTCATCTCACAGCACCTCCGAGGGGGAGGAAAGTGCTAGCTAGGTTTCTGTGCCATCAGCTACCCCAGTCACAGAGGCACAAACTATACAGGTGATCCTCGATGATGGTAGATGGGGAGATGATATAGCCACATGTGTGGAGAGATCAAAGAAGAAGGAGGTCTGGGAGGATAGGTTTGTCAGCTTGGCCGCCTTCACTAATTTTCATATGTGGTGGCCAGTGAGGTCTTTGACTTTTGAGAGACAGTTCCTATTGAAAGACTCAGGGACATACAACCCGACGATCTTGAGGAAGTTCAGAACATGAAAGGGTTGGTTGTGGTTCACTGAGAGAGTTTAGGATGCCAAGGAATACCTCATCCGAGAGTTCTATGCTAATGTTGCTCACATAAAGAAGGGGACGAAGGTGACCAAAGTACGCAACCTCAAGGTGAGGTTTGATCAGCATATGCTAAACGCGTACTTGGGATTTGAGGATTTGGAGCCAACGGAGTATCTGGAAAAATGTGCAATGAAGGAAGAGGTCCGACCTTGGTTGGCTGAGATCTTAGAACCACCGGGGCCACCACTACCATGGATTACAGATGGGGTTCCCATCCGCTGGAGCACTTTGAGTTTTGAGGTGAAGGGGTGGCAGACCTTTGTTTCCAGCAGATTGGATCCAAGACAGAATGAGAATCGTCTACCTATTCCTCGGGAAGTTCATATGGCTTCCATCATGGCTGGGTACCCAATTAATGTGGGTGCCTGATGTCGGCCAACATTTCCATGATAGCACGACAGGCTAGCTCGGCCTATCCATATCCCAATACTATCACAGAGTACCTCACCGATGCAAAGGTAGAGCCGAGATCTTTTTAAACCAAGGTGAAGCCGAAGAAGCCATTTGACTGGTATTCACTGATAGATGAGACCAACCCAAAGAAGAAAATCCAACCTTATACCAATACAGGCCAGTCTGATGAGCCAGCAGTGGTAGTACTGAGATAACGAACCTTCCATCCACCTCTGCTGAGCCCTCTTCCAGTGCCACTGCTATGCCTCAGCCATCATCCTCAACTCCTACCACAACCCCCAGGGTAGCTCCTGCTCTATCTCTGAGGCCAGTGCCCATGCCCACAGCTCCACTATCTTCTCTGTGAGTCTCCCAGACATTGGCGAGTCTCAGCAACTAGATGCAGACAGCTACTTCAAAGTTGTCTGACTTATCTAGTACTATTGCAGTGAGTCCTCTATACATGCACCACGAGTCCCCTCTGACATTGATGAGATGCTCAAGAAGATTCTGGACAACTAGAAGACGATCATGGACACCTTGGTGCAACACAAGTCAGTTATTTAGGAGTTAGGAAAGGAAGTGAAGAAGATGAGGAAGTCCCAGGCAAGTAAGAAATCAGTGGACAAGCTCAGAAAGGAGGTGACTAGATTTGCTACAGATGGGGACCTACCTTTTGATATGCTATTTAACCCGCACCAGTCCGTCCCAGATCTATCAGCACCATCTGCACCGTTAGCATCAGCTGGCTAGTCTGAGGAGCCAGACCTTGCTGCCAACACTGCTGAGGCAGTGCATGCGATGTTCACCACTCCCGCCAGGCCTAGATTTCATGATGATGAGATACAGTTGGTTGATCCTGAGGGAGATGATATTGTTGGGGACACTGAGATATCCAAGGTTCCTTAGGGAGTTTTCTTCACCATCTCTTCTTTCACTCTTATATTTCTAAGCATTGGGGACAATGCTTACTTTTATTCGGGGGGGGGGGGGGGGGGGGTGGAGTTTATTTGATACACTGACACATTTTGGATACATTTGGACAGTAATAATTTGTTGATTCTCTTTCTTTTATTATTTGTAGTTATCTATCTTTAGTAGTTTTTGTTCATTAGCTTCTTTATTTTCCCAATTTAGTTCTGGTTTTGTTATGTAGCTTCTTTTTATGCTTTTGTAGATAATAAGTCTTTGGTTTTCTTAACGCCATAGTTCTTTCCAAAGGTAGTTTTTGTATGAACCGGGTGACTCGTCCCAACGATAGATGGCCTGACAAGCTTCTTAAAGGAATGAGTTTGTTTTTGTGTTTAGGTAATAATAATAGTAGTAGTAATGAATAAAAAAGCCTAATCAAGTCGTTCTCGAAGAGTTAATCATACTTCATTTGGTACTAACACACTTAACTATGTGCTTATAGTTAGAGATAAAGATTTTCGAACACCAACCGGTATGGCTACATTCCGATAGGTATTTTGTAAGCCGTCCGATAAGCCCATAATGCATCATCAAGCTTCTTGGACCAATCTGCCCGATTATCATTCACCATTTTAGACATGATACTCTTTATCTCCCGGTTGGAGACATTCACTTGCCCACTAGCTTGTGGGTGATAGGGAGTCGTGACTTTGTGAGTAACACCATACTTGCTAAGTGTCAAAAGCCTTGTTGCAAAAGTGTGACCCCCTATCGCTTATAATTGCACGTGAAGTACCAAACCTTGTGAAAATATTCTTGTTCAAGAAAGCCACTACACTTCTCGCCTCATTATTGGGTGAAGCGACGGACCCAACCCATTTGGACACATAATCCAACGCGACCAAGATGTAGGTGTTTCCACAAGAGCTCACGAAAGGGCCCATGAAGTCAATGGCCCATCATATGGCAAAGAATGACAAGCCTCAAGAATATCACCTTGCTCTTCTTCCTAGGGGTGGGCGTCGGTCGGTTATTATGAAAGTTACGGTTCGGTTAATCGATTTTCGATTTTGTAATATTAATAACCAAATCAAATCAAAGTATTTGCGGTTTAGTGCGGGTTTTTCAAGGTTCGGTTCGGTTATTTTCGGTTTAGTTTTTTGGTTATTAACGGTTCAAGATTTTTATATCCGATGTAAACTACGGATCTTTAGTTCGGCCTCTGGCTAGCAGTCCAGTTATAGCTAAACAAAATTGCAAAGAAAGAATTTTTCCCTTCCAATTTCCATATGAAAATCAGAAAGTTGTAACAGTGATTAATCTCTTTGGCATGCACTATGCGACAGAAAATGGAAATACAAACCAAGAGATATACCATTTATATAACTAAATATAGATAGACGTTCCACTGAAAGATTTCAGACGTGGCATTAATTACTTCAAATAAGAAGATAAGCAAACACAATTCATCAAACACAGTTTAGCTAAAACTCGCAGCTACCAAAGTCCAAAACAAGTCTAGAAATACCATCACCAAACAACAAAACAGTGGCAAACTAATCACAAGCCACAAGCCACAAGCCACAAAGTAAGTCTAGAAAAGGATACTTAAAGTCTTAAATACGAATCACTGGATGAGGCATGAGACACTTCTTAATATGCTTCACTAAGCCAAAAGTGTCATAATACTTCGGATGACAATTATAAACTCGACCACAATGAAGGCACTTTGCTTTGCGGGCTTCTTCATTTACTTCAACTAGCTCAAAATATTCCCAAATAGACGATCTAGCTTTAGGACCACGAGGCATAGTTGAACCTACAAAAAAAGAAAATATCACAAGTTAGTAAAATATTTTTAATTATAAATAACAAAAGGAATAAAGGATATCATAAAACAAGCAAATCTTTAAACTTACCACGTGTTCAAACTATGCATCAACAATGCTAGTATCTCTTTCAACTATGCAAGTCTCTCTTTCGCTCTTTGCCATATCTAAATATAAGTTGATAAAGTGTGTCATTTAAACTTACAAAGTAAACTAATTTTTACTAAAACACTCATAAAACACAAAACCTTACCAAGTTCAATTTGCTCAAGAAACTCCAAATCTTCTTCAACATTAATAGGAGTACCCTCACATCTAAACCAATCTTGAACACAAACAAGACTTTGCACCAACCGAGGAGTCAATGAACTCCTAAATGAATCAAGAATGCGGCCACCGATGCTAAATGCACATTCTGATGCAACACTTAAAATTGGAATGGCTAATACATCACGAGCTAGCTCAGATAGAATAGGAAATCGAGGCGCATTAATTTTTCACCAATCTAATATTTTTAAGTCATTAGAATCATCAGACAATGGCTCTTGTCCTTCACCAATATATCTTTCCAACTCAGATTTAGCACCTACACTTTCGGAGTCTTCCTTTTGCCTTTTTAATAATTGCTTTGTTCTCACATATTTTGTTCTCACATTCCCACTAGATGAATCAGATGTGTCATCAAATGAAGTAGATTTAGATAAAGATGATTGAAGATAACATCCTTTGGAATATTTTTTTTTATACTCCCCAAACAAAGAATTCAAATAAGCATCCACTTCGGCAGTTAATTTCTTTCCTGGTTCCTCCCCGAACATTTTCTCAAGTGCAAAACCAACATACTCTAATTTGTTATGAGGATCTATTACAAAAGCAATGAATATTATTTTATTCATCTTTTCAGGTTCACCCCAATATTTTTTAAACTTCTCTTTCATCCTCCCTGCCATCTTACTCAAATTAGTATAATCACTAACTAAACAAGCTTTCAAATGACTATCAAGCTCACATATATCCTCAAAATGACAATTGGAAGTGACATAACGTGAACCTGAAACTTTTTCGGAGAGTTTGTGAAATCTTTCAAGAAACTTTATCACGTTTCTCATATTCACCCAATCATCACATACAAATGGACCTGCAACATTCCCATCCTCACAAACATGCATACAAAGATGAGTAGAAAATCCATCATAAAAAAGATGAAGCTTGTCAAAGGCCTTCTCAAAGTTTTGCGTTATTTCCAACATCAAGTAGGTGAAATTCCACCTAGTAGAAATATCCAAACACAATGTTTTGCTACATTCTACCTCTTGATGTGCACAACATTCCCTAAACTTTAAGGTCCTTTGCGGAGATGATCTCACATACCTCACAGCTTGTCTAACACATTTTACAGAAATATCAATTTTCTTCAAACCATCTTGCACAATTAGATTAAGTATGTGAGCCATACATCTCACATGAAGATGCTTACCACTCATCGAATTCGTTTTTCACATATCTAGTTGTTTAGACAATTCTTTGACCGTGACATCATTCGAAGAAGCATTATCAACAGTAACAATGAATACCTTATCCAATTTCCATTCAAGCAAACAATTACCAATAACTTTTGCCATTTCGTCGCCCTTATGACTAGATATAGGGCAAAAATTTAGTATTCTTTTATGCAACACCCAATTTCTATCAATAAAATGACCTGTCAAACACATGTAGTTAATTCTTTGTAGTGAAGTCCATGTGTCTGTGGTAAAGCAAATTTTTGGTTTTACTTCTCTGAAATTTTTCATTAGTTTAAGCCTCTCTTCATTGTAAACTTGAAAACAATCCCTTGTAATTGCCCTACGAGAAGGAACATTAAATAGAGGTTGGGCTATGCTCATAAACTTCTTAAAGCCTTTCTTTTCAACAAAGCTAAAAGGTAATTTCTCTGTAATTACCATCTCAACTAAAGCCGTCCTAACTAGTTCTTGATCAAATTTTCAAAGCACCCCACCATTAATTTGCCCATCCTTTTATAAACACAATTGTGTTTGTGTATTATCAACTTTACGTGGTATTTTTGGATGCTTCTTTAAATGAGTATTCAATGATGTTGTTCCATTCAATCGTGAATCAGCCTTATAATCATGACCACAATGTTTACACTTTGCTCTATCACCTCCATTATCATCTTTAAACTTTTTAAAATGATCCCAAGCAGTTGATCTGCATTGTACGGATTTTCTTTTTTTTGGGCCTTGACTAGTTTCAACTGAATTTGTAGGTAAAGAAGTAGGTTCGCTTTCAGATGAACTCACCTCACTTACTCTACTTTCAACTTCTGCCATCTATAGAAAATTAAATTAAAACAGAATTAAAAAAGCAAATCGGTAAACAATTTTAAGTCCAAATGTTCTAGTTGTGCAATATCACGCAAAGTTATATCCTATAACAAATGTATATATATGTTATATCCTATAACAAATGTTAAACTACCATAACACAGAGAAGATTAAAACTTTGAGTGATATCATATAACAAGTATATTAAAATACCATATGCATACTGCTTTCTATTGTTGTCAAAGTTATATCAACACAGAGAAGATAAAAAAGACAGAGATATAGAAGTTCTTTATATGCTTCGAAGTTTGAATGATCTTTCCTTTGAAAGATTTTCTATATAACTCTTACATTTATAAGTTGAGGGTTTTTGGACTGGGAAAATGTAGTACACTGTACATGAGTGAAAATTATAATAGGAAACAAAAAGGGAGTTGGTATTGTCTGAAAATATATTCATAAATAAACTAACTAACTAAGTAGTATTTAACATCATGTGGTCGTCTTTGTAAAGTATTATTGAAGAGAACAAGAATAAGACACTAGAATAAACTAATGTAGCTTAAGTTGTCCCTAATGTCTTTATTGAATGGATTAGCACGTTTGAAAAAATTGACACAGAAGAGGTACCTTAGAAGTGTAGTGGAAGGAAAACGCAGAAGGAGGCAATCACTAATGACTAACCCGAGGAAGAAAGATGAGCGACGAGCTGAGAAAGAAGGCGTCACAGGGGCGTCGACACTCGGCAGCACTGTAGACAGAGGAGGAACCCTAATTTCTAATTTCTAAGGAAGGAAAATGGGAAGTAACGTAAGTTTTAGTTTGTAGGCTAATTAGGCTTAAGGTTTGGGTAAATTGGGTGGGCTTCAGATGGGTATTGGGCTTCAACCTTCAGATGGGTAATGTAAATTTTGGACTCATACCCAAAATTTTGGTTTTTCGGTTTAATCGAAAACCGAAACACCAAAATCGTAAACCGCACCGAAAAACTAAAATTTTAAAATTTAAAAACCGCACACCGACCGAATAATCGATTAAACCGAAACCGAAAAACCAAAATTCACGGTTCGGCCGGTTTTTTCGGTTCGGCCGGTATTATGCCCACCCCTACTTCTTCCGGTGCACACCTCCTAATCACTCCATCCGTACAAATTCGGAAAAGGTATCATCCATCCCAATAATAATTTTGACAATCCCTTTTGAGCTTTTTTCTTTGGCTTGAAGAGAACTTATCCGGAATAATTCCACACACAAGAAAATTTGCTAAGTCCGTGAACCATGGCTCCTCTTTCATTGGAATTGCCAAAAGTTACTCATCAGGGAAGGAGTCATTAATTTCAAGGCCATCATGCGGCCTCCTAGATTGGCAACCAAGACCCACCTCTATGAGATTGTAAAGGGCCGATCGTACCGTGAAAAAGTCATTGGGTGTGATTGAAGATGTTTTGGTCCAGCTTGATAAATTCATTCTTTTGGCGGATTTTGTCATTCTAGATTGTGAGGTTGATTAGGAGGTTTCAATTATTCTTGGGAGACCTTTCCTTGCTATGAGTAAGGCTCTTTGTGATGTTGAAGCCAGAGAACTCACTTTCTGGGTTGGTGATGAAAAAATGGTATTCCATGCGTGTAAGTCCATGCGGCAACCAAATAGCAACGAGGTGTGTTCTTTTGTGGACTTGGTGACCGATGTCATTGTTGATGATACAAGTGCTACAACCAATGTTGGTGATATGTTGGAGGCCATCTTGCTCAACTTTGATGATGATGAGATAGATGGCTTCATGGAATGTGTGAATTCTTTGCAAGGAATGGGGTCGTATAACTATGCACCCTGAAAATTGTCCTTGGATCTTGAAAATAGGAAGACTCCTCCTACAAAGCCTTCTATTGAAGAGCCACCTGCCTTTGAGTTAAAGCCATTGTCTCCACATCTCCGGTATGAATTTCTTCGCCCTTGTTCTACTTTACCGATTATTCTTTTCTCTTGTTTGACTAACGTGCAGGTAGATTCTATATTGGCGGTACTACAAAAAAAGAAGAACGCTATTGGGTGGACCTTGGTGGATATTCGGGGTATAATAACCGTATTTTTCATGCGTAAGATCAAGTTGGAGGATGGTGCAAAACCATCTATTAAACATCAAAGAAGACTTAATGAGGCTATACAAGAAGTTGTCAAGAAGGAGATTATCAAGTGGTTGGATGCCGGGGTTGTCTACCCCTTCTCCGATAGTTCATGTACTTCTCCGGTTCAATGTGTCCCAAAGAAGGGGGCATGCCGGTGGTCACCAATGACAAGAATGAATTGATTCCTACAAGAACGATGACCGGTTGGAGGGTGTGTATGGATTATCGCAAACTTAACAAAGTCACAAGGAAGGATCACTTTCCACTTCCTTTTTTATATCAAATACTCGATAGATTGGCCAGCCGTGCATTTTATTATTTTCTTGATAGGTACTCGGGCTACAACCAAATTCTCATTACTCCAGAAGATCAAGAGAAAACAACCTTTATATTTCCCTACGGTACATTTGCTTTTAAGCGGATGCCATTTGGTTTGTGCAATGTACCAACTACCTTTTAAAGGTGTATGATGGCTATTTTCACGGACATGGTGGAGGACTACTTTGAAGTTTTCATGGATGACTTCTCGGTAGTTGGGGATTCTTTTGATTATTGACTTGCAAATTTGGACAAAGTGTTGGATTGATTTGAAGAAACCAATTTGTGTGCTCAATTAGGAGAAATGCCATTTCATGGTCAAGGAAGGTATTGTCCTTGGCCATAAAATCTCAAGGAATGGAATTGATGTTTACAAGGCAAAGAATGAGGTAATTTCTAAGCTTCCACCCCCAACTTCGGTGAAGGGTGTGCAGAGTTTTTTAGGCCATACGGGTTTTTACAGGCGCTTTATCAAATATTTCTCTATGGTGGTGAACCCGTTGTGCAAGCTTCTTGAGAAGGATACCATGTTTAATTTCAATGATGATTGCACGAGAGCTTTGGAATTGTTGAAGCTCAAGTTCTCAACTACTCCCATCATCACAGCTCCAAATTAGAGTGTTTCTTTTGAACTCATATGTGATGCAAGTGACGTATCGGTTAGGGCTATTTTGGGGCAACGTATCAACAAAATTTCCATCTGGTCTACTATGCTAGTAAGACCATGAATAGTGCCCAAGTCAACTATACCGTTACGGAGAAAGTGCTCTTTGCTATTGTGTTTACAATTAAGAAGTTTCGCCCGTACTTGATGGATGAAAAGTTAATACCCACAAGGATCATGCGGCACTTTGTTATCTTATGAGAAAAAAGGACTCCAAAGCTCGGTTGATGAGAAGGGTGCTCTTGTTACAAGAATTTGATATTGACATCCAAGATAGAAAAGGTAGTGAAAACCAAGTAGCCGACCACTTGTCTCGTTTGGAGTAGGAGGGGAGGTCGTATGATGGCCTTGAAACCAATGACTCCTTCCCCAATGAGCAACTTTTGGAAATTTCAATGAAAGAGGTCCATGGTTCACGGACTTAGCAAATTTGTTTTGTGTGGAATCATTCCGGATGAGTTCTCTTCAAGCCAAAGGAAGAACCTCATAATAGATTGTCAAGATTATTATTGGATGAACCATACCTTTTTCGGATTTGTACAGATGGAGTGATTAGGAGGTGTGTACCGGAAGAAGAGCAAGGTGATATTCTTGAGGCTTTTCATTCTTCTCCATATGGTGGTCATCATGGTGGAGTAAGAACGGCGACCAAAGTGATTAGTTGTGGTTTCTATTGGCCCACTCTTTACAAGGATGCTAGTGAGTTAGTGAAAAGATGTTATGAATGTCAACGGGCCGGTGGAATCTCAAAGAAAAATGAAATGCCTCTCACAACTATTTTGGAGATTGATATTTTTGATGTGTGGGTCATTGACTTCATGGGACCTTTTGTGAGATCTTGTAGAAATACCTACATCTTGGTCGCGGTGGATTATGTGTCCAAATGGGTTGAGTCCGTTGCTTTACCCAACAATGAGGCGAGAAGTGTAGTGAATTTCTTGAACAAGAATATTTTCACAAGGTTTGGTACTCTACGTGCAATTATAAGCTATGGGGGGTCATACTTTTGCAATATGGCTTTTGACATTTTACTTAACAAGTATGGTGTTACTCTCAAAGTCACGACTCCCTATCACCCATAAGCTAGTGGGCAAGTGGAAGTCTCCAACCGGGAGATAAAGAGTATCTTGTCTAAAATGGGGAATGCTAATCGAACGGAGTGGTCCAAGAAGCTGATGATGCATTATGGTCTTATCAGATGGCTTACAAAACACCTATCGAAATGTCGTCATACCGGTTGGTGTTCGAAAAAGCTTATCATCTTCCGTTGGAACTAGAGCACAAGGCAATGTGGGCTCTAAAGAAGTTGAATCTTAATTTGGATGTAGCCGCTAACTTGAGGGTTGCTCATTTGAATGAATTGGATGAGTTCCGGTACCATGCTTATAGGAGTTCGTCCTTGTACAAAGAAAAGATGAAATATGTTCATGATAACTACATTTGGAACAAAGAGTTCAAGGTGGGCGATATTGTATTGTTGTTTAACTCAAGGTAGAGACAAGGGATTTTGAAAGAAATAGCTCTAGTTAGTGACTTTGAGACTCTTGAGTTGACTTTGGAAATCATCGAGTGGTTTATTGGACCATATTGATCTTTAAACTTGAGTGTGCTTGTTGTAGGCTCTTGACTCTATCCTCTTTCATGATATAGTTGCGTGAGGGGAGATGAATTGTTGCTAGTCCAAGTATCCGTGCGAATTGTCTAGAACTTGCCCCGAATGTGCTTCAAGGCGAAAACCTAAGTTTTGCTTGGTTTGACAAATGATTGTAGGCTTTCCTTGGCCCGTTTGAGCATCTTATTGCCAACCAATGTCATTATCCCTAGTCAACCCCCTTTGAGCCTCTAGCCTTTCTCATTTGATAACCATGTTATAAGCCTTTACCCGTTTGGTTGTGATTCTCTCTTGGTACCCGGACTTTCCTTAACTCTCTTGTGAAATAAGTGGCTTAAAGCATAAATTTGGGGGAGAGATAAGGAATCTGAAAAAGGTATCAAGGCACAAAAAAGAGAAAAGAAATGATCTCTATGAAAAGAGAAGGCAAGAAAAGAAAAAAAACAAAAAGAAAAATGTAAAAAAAAGAATAAGTGAAAGAGTTGATGGATTCAAAAAGAGGTATTGATTCCTAACATGATTATCAAAGGTAGAAAAAAAGAATGAAATGAACAAGAAAGAGTGATGTTAAGTCTCTCTAGCCCAAATAAAAAGAAAATGTCTCTAAGAATTGGTAATTGTGAGCCGAGAAATGAAAATGTAGAGTGCTTAAGGAATGGTGTAACCACTTACACATATGGTATCCTACCCTAATCTAAAAGCCTTCATTACAACCCGAAAGAAGTCCTACTTGATTTCAAATCGAGTGAGATTACATTAGTGGTGATCTACATGAGGGGCAAGCCTATGGTACTTGAAGCCGTACTTGTGACATTTTCTTGTGAGAGAAGAGTGATTCTTTCATGACTTTTAAGATTGAGTGCTAACTTTTTAAGTGAGGTTGGCAAATGGAAAGTAGAGCAGGAAGAATTTGGAGTCTACCATGACCTACATGATAGAACAAGAGTCATTGATGAGTAAAATCAATTCTTGAATCTCAAATATCACATTAGAACTATATGTGCATAAATATTTGACTTGTAACGTTGTTAATAATACATGGGTAGTGTGGGTAATTGTTGGTCCCAACTGAGTATGAATGGCTCACCATTGACTCGCTGAAATGACCTTTAACTTTGAGGAGGTGGGAACTAATCTATTTGCTTGAGGACAAGCAAAAACTTAAGTTTGGGGGAGTTGATAAGTGTGGATTTTGACCACTTATTAGTACCTTTTTTATTTTGTTTTAGTCCGAAAGTATTGATTTATGTTCCCAAAACTAATGAAAGTGTCCAAATTGTAGGAGTGCTGGATATTTGGGCTCTTATGAAAAACTCCGACTCAAAAAGGAGTGTTCCGACTCACAAGGCAAGAAGGGGCACAGCACACAAGAAATGTGGTCCGCAGAGGTATTTCTGTGGCCGCAGAAGCAATTGCGGACCGCAGAATTCCCTCTGCGGCTGCAGAATTGGTGAAAAAGCCTAGCAAACATTAAGCAGAAGTACGGACCACACATGAATTGTGCAGTCGCTGAATAGGGCCCGCACTGACAAGAATTCAAAACTTCAGAGAGTTTGCAAATCACCAAAACCTGAAGCCTTGCCTGAAGTGCGGCCGCAGAAGCTAATTTGCAGCCACAGATCAAATTGTGCGGCTACAGAATCCAAGTCCCTACAAGACCAAGCAATATGCGGACAACACATGGAATTTTGCAGCCGCAGAACCTCCCGAGGGGCATTTTTGTCAGCGAATTTTGAGCCACTATAAATAGACGGGAATCATATTTTTAGGTCAAGTTTTGAAGTTCAAGCAACTGTAGCTGTTGTAATTTTCCATTTTAGGAAATTTGTGACCATTTTGGGATTAAAACATCATAGTTTATTATTTTAATCTTACATTATGAGTTTAATTAGTATTTCTTCTTTGTTTTCTTCATTTCCTACTATGAGTAGCTAGACTTTTACTAGGGTTGTGACCGAGCCCTAGTATGTAAACCTTATAGGTATTTAATTTAATGCTTATTTATGATTGGATGTTGATTATTTAGCCTTGTTTATGATTTAATTTTAGAATTAACGGTTGCAAATATTGATTCATGCCTTTTTAACTCGGTCTTTACTTGAGAAAGATGGACCTACTTTAGGAAAACTTGGCTAACAAGAAATTGGGGTAATTAAGGATTTGATTAGCCTAATTAAAGGGTTTGAACTAGAGATAGGGAAAACCCGACTTGAGCTCATATCAACTATTTATCATGATACCCATTTGGGCTTGTGAAAGTCAAATTGGGCAAAATCACTCTATAACCGAGAGGTAATGAGTGGGTAACTTAGAGTTGAGAGCTATAATACACCTCGATCAATAAAACAAGTGTTAATGTACTTAACCCATTAGTCGAATACCAAGGTGAAGGTCACATCCCTAGGCTTAACCATTTGGTAAAAACAACAAAAAATAATCATTTGCTTTCTAGTTTTTTCTCCTTAGTTTATAATTGTTAGTGATAATTTAGAAGTAGAAAACAAAATTCTTTATTTGGAAGAGAAATTTAGTTATTTAATTTGCTCTCATCAAGTGTATAAACTAACACCCATATTAAACTCCCTGTGAAAATCAACCCCGACTCTTGTTGGGTACTATTCTTCCAACGACCGTTTCCATTCACTATTGAGCGATGATTGGACATGGATCAATCCCCTTCAGGGGCTGTTTATCCCATCAGGTCCGAAGACAGGTCTAAGAGAGTCGTCGATCATGAGCCAAGGCTGGTCCGAGATCGGTACCAACCGTACAACGCGGACCGAAAGCGAAATGGGTCCGAGCGTCACCCCACAAGGAATGAAAAGAGAGTTGATTGAGGGTTTGGTAGACGAGGTCTAATGAGCAAAAATGGTTTCAATAGGCCACTCGAGGGTAAGGAAGCACCAATATTATCATAGTATAACTTCAACATTGATGCTACCAGCATCGTATCATCCATCGGGCGCATCAAGGAGACCAAGTGGTCCCGATAATTGTAGTCTGATCCTACCCAAAGAGATCCTAACTGGATGTGTAAGTATCATGACACTCATAGTAACAGGACCGAGCATTGCCGATAATGGAGAGAAGATGTTGCCCGATTGTTCAATAATAGGCACCTCCAAGAATTCCTAAGTGATCGAGCCAAAAACCACTTCAGGAATAGAGACGCCGACAAACAGGCCGAACAAGAGGAGCCTTAGCACGTCATCAACATGATCATTGGAGGTCAATGTCCCCCAAGGGCCAATAATAAAGCGCACTAAAGTATCTATCACAAGGGAAAAATGCACCCGAGATTATGTCCCGGAGGGAACTATTTTATTCAGCGACGAGGATGCTGAGGGCATCGTACAACCTTATAATGATGCGCTGGTAATATCCGTACTTATCAATAAATCTCGAGTTAAACGTGTATTGATTGATCCAGGTAGCTCGACCAACATCATCAGATCGAGGGTCGTAGAGCAATTGGGGTTACGGGACCAAATAGTGCTGGTAGTTTAGGTGTTGAACAGATTTAACATGGCATGTGAAACCACTAAAGGGGAGATAAACCGTACCGGTGAACACTGTCGGGATGATCCAAGAGACAAAGTTCTACGTGATCGAAGAGGACATGAGGTATAATGCCCTATTCGGAAGGTCGTGGGTTCACAACATGAGGGTGGTACCCTCAACCCTGCACCAGGCATTGAAATTCCTTATGCCGGGAGGAGTCAAGACGGTCTATGGAGAGAAGCCAGCCATAAAGGAGATGTTCGTAGGTAATCCCGGTGCCCACGGTTTCGACATCAAGGAAACAGAGCCAACCAGATATGAAGAAATTAAATAGCAATCACCAATGCTGATCTCGGCCGAACCAGAGGAACGAGTAGTAGACGAGGAGGATGATTACAGAGTTTTAAGATCGTTCATAGCTCATGATGATACCGACGCCACCAAATAGAAGGTCGAAGAGTTGGAGCAAGTCATATTAATCGAACACCTACCGGATCGAAAGGTATATCTGGGCACGGGGTTAACCCCCGAGCTCAGGAAAAAAACTCATCGATTTTCTTAAAGATAACATAGACTGTTTTGCTTGGTCCGATCTTGACATGACAGGGATCCCACCGGAGGTAACCATACACAAGCTGAGTTTGGACCCGAAGTTCCATCCGGTTAAGCAGAAGAGGAGGCAATAATCCGAGGTCAAGCATGCGTTCATCAAGGACGAGGTATCCAAACTCCTTAAAATAGGGTCATCCGTGAAGTTAAATACCCGGACTGGTTAACTAACGTAGTGGTAGTGTCTAAAAAGGGAATAGCTAAGAATGTATGTAGATTACAAAGATCTAAACAAGGCATGCCCTAAGGATTCTTTCCCTTTGCCTAATATCGATCGGATGATCGACGCAATGGTCGAGCATGAGGCACTTAGTTTTCTCGATGCATAATCTGGGTACAACCAAATTCGGATGGACACGGACGATCAAGAAAAGACTTCTCTCATCACTGAATTTGGTAACTACTGTTATAAGGTAATGCCGTTTAGATTAAAGAATGTCGGTACCACCTATCAACGCCTAGTAAATCGAATGTTCGAAAAACATATAGGAAAATCAATGAAAGTTTATATTGACGACATGTTAATCAAGTCCTTGCAAGCAAAGAACCATTTGAAACATTTGCAGGAGACCTTCGACATACTGAAGAAATACAATATGAAGCTGAACCTAGAAAAATGTGCATTCTGGGTCAGATCGGTAAAATTCCTCGGGTTCATGGTATCCAATCGAGAGATCGAGATCAACCCCGACAAAATCAAAGCCACTGAGGACATCACCGTTGTAGACAACGTCAAGGCCGTTCAAAGGCTGACCGGGCATATAACCGCCCTGAGCCGGTTCACATCGAGGTTCACAAAGGCACTTGCGGGAACCATTCGGGGGTAGAATATTTGGTTCGAAAACTAATTAGGGCCGGATATTACTAGACTGAAATGGAGAAAGATGCAAAGGACTTCGTACGGAAATGCGATGACTTACAGAGACACGCCCCGATAATCCATCAACCGGGAGAAATGCTCCACTCGGTTTTGTCCCCGTGGCCATTTATGAAGTGGGGAATGGACATCGTCGGTCCCCTACAATGGGCACCTTGTAAAGCTCAATTCATAATATTCATGATAGATTATTTTTCCAAATTAGTCGAGGCTCAAGTATTCGAAAAGGTCCAGGAGAAAGAAGTCATTGACTTCATCTAGGATCACATAATATGTCGATTTGGGATATAGGCTGAGATCGTTTGCGATAATGGAAAACAATTCGTCGGCAGCAACGTAAATAAATTTTTCGAAGATCACAAGATCAAGAAGATACTATCAACACCTTATCACCCTTGTGGGAATGGGCAGGCAGATTTAACAAATAAGACCATACTTCAAAATCTAAAAAAGATGTTGATCGGTGCGAAAGGGAAATGGAAGGAGATCATGCCCAAAGTCCCGTGGGCATACCATACGACTTCAAAATCAATACCAGGGCCACCCCATTTTTATTGGTCTACGGAGACAAAGCCTTAATACTAGTCGAGGTGGGAGAACCGAGCCTCGGGTTCCAGTATTCGACAGAAGAGCCAAATGGTGAGTCCATGATCACGAGCCTAGAACTATTGGATGAAAGGTAGGAGGCCGCCCTGGTCCGGTTGGCCGCACAGAAATAACGAATAGAAAGGTATTACAACAGAAGAGACAGCCTCCAAAACTTTAAAGTTTGGGACTTGGTGTTGAGGAAAGTAACATTACACACCAGGAACCCGAACGAAGAGAAGTTGGGACCGAACTGGGAAGGACCGCATCGAGTTGTCGGAATAACCGGCAAAGGCTCGTACAAACTCGAAGCAGGAAACGACGTACAACTAGCATATAACTGGAACATGACACACTTAAAAAGGTACTACTGCTAAGGTACGAATGTTGCGGCGAAACGCACACGCAAGTATACGCGGTCGTCAAGTAATAAAGTGACTAAAAGTCGGATGTCGAACCCACGAGGACTTGTTATCAACTATTAACTAGATCAGACTATCCTAATTATTTGAACAAGGATTAAAATAATTAAACTAAAAATAAAATAACTAATGAACTTTAAACAGAGGAAGAGCAGATTTTTATATTATCAATGTGATGAAAACGATCTAGGGTTATGGGTTATCTAATATTCCTATTGTATTCTTCAATTGAATTGACTAACTAATTTATTTAGTTTATTGGTTAACAGGGTTAATATTGCTCATAAGAATCTGTCGAGTTCTTACTCGCCTATTCAAGCTTACCTAACGCCTATAACAAGAACACATTTATAATTCCTGTAAATCAACCAAGCAAGGCAATTAGGTATATGTCTATCCTAACTGCGAATCTGTTCCCCGATGCCCAAGTTCAAGAACTTGCTGTACTCAATCCTATATGCAATCTAGAATTCTCACTTTCGAGTTCAATTCTAGATTCGTAGATAGTATTCAATTGGTGATCAAGCAATCAAATAATTAAGTGTAGGATTAAATAAATAAAATAATACAATAAACTAAGAAATTAATATCAATATTCGAATAACAATAGTCACAAAATAATCACAACCCTAGAACGTGAAGTTTAGGTCCACATAGATATAGTAGCCAAACAACAAATCATACAAAGGAACATAAAAGTTACTAAGTTTGGCGGAAGAAAAGATGAAACCCGGCCTCCATGACGGCTCTGTGCTCTCCCTTGATAAAAAGTTATATAAAAGTTGTGTTTATGACTATTTATAGATGTAGGAATAGGCCTAGGTGAAATAACCAAGTCCAAGACCAAAAAGGAGACAAAATTGCCTCAAATCCCGAACACCATGCGTCACCACATGGAACGTGCGAAGCAGCCCGCGCTGGACCTCGCGTCGCGAGGCCTAACGCGAGGAATTTCTCTCGCATCGCCTGACTCTTTCTGCTTCCACTATTTGCTGCGTAACTTCTTCGATTTTATTTTTCAATTGATGCTTCATGTCTTTTTGCAAACTTTCAGCCAATTAACTTAATTAATGCTCATACTTTCAACTTCCTCCATCTTAATGTCATAATGTTCCCATCATTAGGTACTCACGAGCTACTAATTGTAGTGTATAAAATATACTTAAAATATTCACCTTACTCCCAAATTGCATCTTCAAACTACCTACACATAAATTAAACTCAATTAAGCACAAATAAAGTACTATTTAACATTAAATTTCCAAAATGTAAGGTAAGTAATGCACTAAAGATATATAATTATAGCCAAACATCATTACCCCACACTTAAATGTTACTCGTCCTCGAGTCAACCAACAATTTACATTAACCTTGAGCACTTTATATGTAACACATTTGAAGCACACTATACTAATGACTATGGTTGAAAGCAACCTTTAAACTCTAGCATATGCAATCACATACACTCCCCTTCACTTTATATCATACTTCACAAGCATTCAAAACAAAGACAACATGCTCGGAACAATCCTAGCCTCAAAAACCGACTCAATGTCACAATGCACTCATGGCTTGAACACTCAACATTGTAGAGAAGTCTAATAATATTACCTATCCCTCGTGAAACCATGTGCCCTCACAACAAGAATAAGAGAGTAAGTTGAATCCATATATTCAAATCAAATGCTCAAATATATTTTAAGGACTCACATATATCAAAGGAAATCGCCCACTCTCCCAAAGAAGTCACATGCATGCAATTGATACCATAAGCTTGCCCATAATGTAAATCTCTACTAATGTAAGCTCGCTAGATATTAAATCAATTAAGACTTTTTCATGGTTGTAATGTGGGCTAAGGGATGGGTATGATATATTTAGGAATAGTGTCTCACCCTCCTAAGCACTTTAACACATCACAAAATTAACTTTCAAGCGCAAATTTTTCAATCCCAACTTCAATTTCACAACTAAAATCACCCCCCAAAACGTCACCTCTTTCTTTAAGCACTACTTTAATTTATACCCCACTAGCAAGAACAAGATGTCAATTTATTTATCTATATTTTTTTCCTTTTTCTTTCAATAATAGTTTTCTCTTCTTTTACAATTTTCGTTAGTGGTGTATTCCTTTACAAAATAAGTGCACATTTCTTCCTTTTATTGGTTTCACTCGAAAGCCACCCAAATTTCCTCCTTACTTCTTCTAGCGCTCATTTTACAATTAAAGTACTTTAAGAGGTAAAAGGATCAAAATAATATCAATTATGAACAAAAGGGATATTGACTTTTTAATGTGGGTGCCAAATAAAAGTTATAGGCTCAAAAGGGTTAACTAGGGATAAATTTTATTCATGGTAAGCAATAAAGCTCAAAAAGATCAAACAAAGCTTAAAATTATTTTTCAAATGGAGCATCACCTAAACTTCGCGAAACTCACATACTAGGCAAGTTCTAGACACATGTACAATACATGGACTACACAAAAACCTTACCACACATGGCACATGACTCAGTAAGGACGGTCCCATTCCGACTCTCAACAAATACAAGTATTCACGGAGCCACGAGATATTAATCATTAAGCACAAAGTGAACATAAGTCAAGTAAATGAGACAGAGGCGTCAACAACATGCTATCCAGTATGCACAGGCATCATAGACAATTTCAAAATATAGGGAAAATACTACACATGTCAAAGCCTAAATATACTACTATCAAACAAGTCAAGGGCGCCTAGGAATCTCATCTTTCTTCCATTTATTCCCTAAAGTCTAACCTACTCTAAAAATAGAAACACTACTACCCGGTTCAAACTACATTCCATAAAAAAGAACCGGAGCACAAAGAAAAACCATGATTGATTATTACTACCTAAAGAAATTAAAAGATGTATTTTTGGACTTTTTCTATTTTCTATTTTTTTTTGTGTTTTTTGTTAGTCTTTAATCCCTCAAGAAAACTGTCTAGGAGATCCATCGTCGGCAAAAGTCCAAATTTTCCTAATTAATTTTTGATTTTTAAAAAAATAATTAAGTTACTAAAACTACTACTAAAATACTACACTACTAAAAAAATAAAAAATAAGAAGCTACAATACTAAAAAGCTAATTATCCAAAGAAATTCTCCCACCCCATACTTAAAAGAGTGTAGTGTCCTTAATGAACATCATAAATAAAATCAAGAGGGTAAGAGAAGCTCCCTGGAAGGCCAAAGGCCTAAGCAATAGCTGCTCATGGGGTACTCAGACTTCTCCCAAGGATGGTCCTTTGTGTGGGCACCCCACACTTAGTCCCAACCATCTAGCTTTATTTTGCATATTTCCTATGGCTTTGCTTCCTCTTCTCATAATCCTACAAAACAAAAACAAACACTTCAAAAATAATATAAAAAACAAAAATAAAAGAAAGCAGTAAAGCTGGGTTGCCTCCCAACAAATGCCTAATTTAAAGTCGTGGCACGACTTGAACTACTTTTTGCCTCCACCTCAAACTTATGAATTGAGCCCCTAATTTAGCTTCAAGCTTTCTGTTATGCTCCCGGGGCGGTGAGACAAATTTAATTGGGCCAAGCAACCAATATCGCATTCTACACTTCTTGGCCCTCGGATGAGGTATGTAATTTTGTCTCTCTAGCACGACGTATTCAAGAATGTAAGCACTTCGTTCCTCGTCCATTGGCTCCTCCAAAGGCTCAGATGACTCGATTTCCATGTCATCATCCAAACAGAATGTTGAAAAATGTATGGAATCAGGACCAATATGCCCTAACTTTAGAATTGTATTACTCTTTACATCGTTATACTTACATGCACTAGAGTCTTCAAATATAACATTATCTGCTTCCTCGCATGGCTTTAGTTTACTTTTCTCAACATGGGCATTATCAACAAAAATATGCTCGAATGATTGGCTCTCCACTTTTAGCTCCTCAATTTAGCGTATAAGCTCCTTTTCAGCTCCACACAATTCATTACTATTTTGTTGGGTATTAGACGTATCAACCTTTGCATTCAATTGAGCCTCTAAGTCGTGAATAGCAGTGCCAAATTTATCGATCTCTTGTCCCAGTTCAGCTTTGTAATGACCTGACCGGTCGTTTTGAGCTCTAGCCCGTCATTTAGCGGTTTGAGACCCTGAGCAGCTTCTCTTCAGGTATTATGACTTGTACGCATTGTCCGAATTTAATTTCGAGAAGTTCGGAGTTGATTTGGAAAGAAAATTCTAATTTCGGAAGCCTTAAGTTGGAGAAATTTGACTAAAGTGTGATTTTTGAGTAGACGACCTCGAAATCGGGATTTAAAGGTTCCAACAGGTTCGTATGATGATTTTGGACTTAGGCGTATGTCTGGATCGAGTTTTGGATGATCCGGGAGCGTTTCGGCGCCTATTGTGGAAGGTTGACGTTTTGGAAGAATTTCATAAATTTGAGTTGAAGTGCATTTCAATGATATCGACATTCGTTTGGGATTCTGAGTCTGGAAATAGCTCTGTATGATGATTCCGGTCATAGGAGCGCATGGGTAAGTGGATTTGGAGGTCCGTAGGTCATTTTGGGGTCATTTGTGCGAAAGTTGAAAATTTGGATAATTTTAAGAAGTTTGACCGGGAGTGGACTTTTTGATATCGGGGTCAGATTCTAATTCCGGAAGATGGAGTAGGCCCGTTATGTCAATTATGACTTGTGTGTAAAATTTGAGGTCAATCAGACATGATTTGATAGGTTACGACATCGATTGTAGAAGTTTGGAATTTCAAAGTTCATTAAGTTTGAATTGGAGGGTAATTCGTAGTTTTGATGTTATTGGGCATGATTTGAGGCCTTGACTAAGTTCGTAATGTGTTTTGGAACGTGTTGGTATATTTGGTTGAGGTCCCGAGGGCCTCGGGTGGATTCTGAACGATAAGCGGATCGAGTTTGGACTTGGGTAGAACAGCTGAAGCTTCCACCTTCTGATGTAATCGCACCTGCGCAGAAGTAGCTGCAGGTGCGAGCCACGAGTCGTAGGTACGAAGGAGAGGAGGCTGGCCAGTACCCGCAGGTGCGGAACATTTGGCCGCACCTGCAAAGGCGCAGGTGCGAAGAGGACAACGCAGAAGTCAGCAATTGGCGCAGGTGCGGCGCATGGACCGCAGAAGCGACCTGCAGATGTGCTACATGGGTTGTAGATGTGGGGAGTGTTGGGCCGAGCTGGAGCCGTATCTGCGATGGAATTTCCGCAGGTGCGAAGCCCCAGAAGTGGCTATTTGACCGCAGGTACGAAGGTTGGGCTGGGCAACGTGTTTCTTTAAAACGAGGGTTTGGCTAAATTTCACTTCATTTCCTCCATTGGAGCCGGTCTTGGAGCGACTTTGGAGCTCCATCTTCATCATTTGTGTCAAGGTAAGTGATTCCCAACTATTGCAAGTTAAATACTTGGATTATATAAGGATTTAAACATGAAAATTTGTAGAAATTTGGGATTTTAGTAGAAACCTAGAAATTATATTATTGGATTTTGACCACGAATTTGGATATGGAATTGAGAACAATTTATATACTTGGGTTCGTAAAGATATGGGTAGTGTTATCTTCAAAAAATTTCGAAATCCGGGCACGTGGGCCCGAGGGTGATTTTATCGACTTTTCGAGCGGAGTTGGAAGTTATTGTAAATTGAATTATAATAAGTATTAGAGTGTGTATTTATGGATTTGCACGTTTATTGGCTAGTTTTTGAGCGTTGGGCATCAGTTTGGGTTATTGGAAGGGCTTGAGAGCTGGTGATGGAACTTCGGAGCGAGGTAAGTCTCTTTTCTAACCTTGTAAGATGGAATTTACCCCATAGGTGAACTTAATTAATATGTGTTGTTATTTATGGGGGGCTACGTACGCACGAAGTGACGAGTGTCCGTACGTAGCTACTATTCCTGTTTATGTCCGGGTAGTTTTAGGTTTACACCATGCTTTGTGGACACCGTTATTTGATTATATTTGTTAATTGTATCAAATGGAACTAAGTCAAGGATTTTAAGGATTTAAAAGCTTCAAGTTGAATTGTCTTTATTTTGAAAAGAATCAAGAAAGAGTTATAATTTATTGATAATTTATATTTGACTGCGTCGCATGTATATTCCGCGAGCGGGGTAATTCTTTCTACTACTCTCATGGGAGCGGGCCGTTCGCCTCAACAGGTTAATAGATGCATCTATGGTTCGTGCCGTTCGACCCTCGGCAATGCACAGTTTACATTTATGTTGGATCGAGCCGAACATCCTCGGTGGAATTTTATGTGTGATAATAGAACTGGAAGTCCCTTTTATAATTTGTATAAGTTCAATATTTGAAAGATTATTTGTTTTAAATGAAAAAAGTGATTTGGGTTCTTAAATATGATGAAGAATTATTCAGTTATTTCTTGTTCTGAGTTGTATCGTTACATATGTCATGTTTAATTAGAATTTCATATTATGATATTGTTGGCCCTTAGTAAGTGTCGGGGTCGACCCCTCGTCACTACTTCTTCGAGGTTAGGCGGGAATACTTATTGGGTACGCGTTGATTTACGTACTCATGCTACACTTGCTGCACATTTTATTTGTGCAGGTGCATATATATCTAGTGGCCTTATGGGCGCATAGGTGCGGTTATTGCGGGGACTTAGGTGAGCTGCATCTTATGCTATGATCTGCAGCCAGTAGAGTCTCCATCAGAGTATTTGTATTTGTTTTCTTACCTGTCCAAATTTGTACTCCGGACGGATGCTGTACTTAATTTATTTCTCCTAGTTGATGCTCATGCACTTGTGACACCGGGTTTTGGGGTGATTACAGGTTGTTCAGTGTTGAAATTTTTAAGAATATTATTTTTATTTTGTAAAGTCTATCTTTCATTATTTATTCAAAGGAAATTATGATTTCAAAAAAATTGATTAATGAGAGCTAAATTAACTATTTAGTGTTAGCTTGTCTGACAGCGGTATCCGGCGCCATCAAGATCCTTAGTAGATTTTGGGTCGTGATAATATGGTATCAGAGCACTAGGTTCACGTAGGTCTCACGAGTCATGAGCAAGTCTAGTAGAGTTTTGCGGATCGGTACGGAGACGTCTCTACTTATCTTCGAGAGGCTACCGGGCTAATAGGAGCACTTCCCTTCTTGATTCTTCATCGTGCGATTTGATTCCTTTGAGGCTTATGCCTTCATTTCCTTCCTATTCAATCTTATGTGACAAGAAGCGCTTGTTATAAATTTAGAATCGAGGAACTTTAATGGCACTACAGATGTAGTGCAGGAGGTTTCTCCCTGCGTATTTGCTTTAGGCTATTGTCGTCGCCTTGTGGAATGTCGTTCTGTCATTTCAGCTCAGTATCAGTATTACCTAAGGTTTTGAGACTTGGCATTGATTGTTATGATGATTCACGCATTACTATCGCAATGTGTTGGTGTAATGATAGGATGCTTGTCTATGCGTCGAAGTAGTGAATGACTTGGAAGAAGGTTTACTCAGTACATGATTCGGAGATTTGGTATATTATTTCTGGCGGAGGAAAGGCAATCAGACTATAAATGTTCAGGTTTGGGTTGATGGAGTAACGTGACTTGGTATTTTTGAGCGTGGTGGAATTTTCATCTGTGATGTGATGTCGTCGTCCCTGTTGAACGCGTTAAAGTTCGCCGATGTTGTGGTCTTCATCAATTTGCCTTCGGGGTAGGGTAGTGTGAAATAGTGCCGGAGAAGCGGTTGTCAGAGACAACGGAGTGCAGCAATTCCGGAATTTAAATAGGTATTTCTAATATTGACGGCTCGTGGAAGATGATCTTCGAAGGGGTTTAACGTTGGTAGCGATCTATTGGTTCAAGTGCTACAAAGATAGATATTGAGTTAAGGCAACAACTGGGCAGCGAAGGATGAAGAAGGACATGTGGGGGGTGTCTTGTGGTGGTTAAATTTCTAGAAGGCCAAGTGTGAGAAACAGAAGTCGGGTAGTTGCTCAAAGGAGAGGGTTTGACCAAAGTGGGAGAGTGGCAGAGTAGCAGATGGGTTCTGTGGTAGGATTGCTACATGCGTTGAGGAAAGTTTGGAGTGATTTGGAACTCATGGTGTACAATGACTAAGTCTACAAACTTAGTTTGGAATATTGGCTGCTATACGGAGAAGGGTTGGATACGACGGAAAGAAGTTGCATAATATGAAGAAGGATGCAACATGACTTTGGATTGGAATGTATCGTCGCACGTTTAGTTGATGCGAATGGGGAGTGAACGGGCTTGTACAACTGGTGAATGAGCACGGGCTCAAGATGGTTTATTGGTTTCGTGGTAATTGTACTCGGTGCAGCATTATTGGAAGATGTCGGCATGGAATTTCCACAGGTGTATTATTTCTGGTGAGAAGGTTAACTGTTGCATGGTTTTGATGAAGCTTCTACGAAATTTTACTGGCTATCCGGTGAGAGGTCAAATATGTAAATGTGGCTAGTGATTCAAAGCATTCATGAAATGGTTAACAGGAAGATTTTTAGGAATTTGGCGGGTCGATTGCGCAAGGTCATGTCAGTAAGGAAGAAAGAATCTTGGTATGTTCCAGGGTCATGTAATGGTAGCTTCAAGCTTAAGTGGGAGAGCCCCACCGCCTACAATTTGATTGCATAGTTATCTACTTATGAGGGTTTTGGTTATCAGCATATTGATAGGTTATTAAGACTAAGGGAAGAAAACATCAGTGGCAATTTGAGCAAAGGATTTGAGAAATGTACGCTATAATCAGCCTTATCGATTCATGTTCAGGCTTTGGGAAGACTCAGGATTTATGCTTCGTGTAGAGGTAAGTTACAAGGAATGTGATTCAGCCGGGTGCTTCTTTGAGAGGGCGTTCATGTGCTAGTGGAGCCTTGGAGTTTGATTATATTTGGGACCAAGTCAGAGTGGGTGAATCTCAACAACGGTCCTAGTAGAGTCAAATGTTAAAGTGTGGTGCCTAAGGATTTCGAGTCAGTAGTATGGTTGAGTATCGAGCTTTTGAAGTGGATTATGAAAGGTGGCTTGGAGTGTTCTACATTATCGTTGGTCTGCGGTGTGGCATTTGAGGAATGGGAAAAAATAACTTCGGGTTCATAGAGGGGTTTTCAGAATAGGTGTACCAGTTGAAGATGCAAATATGCGCATAAGGAGGGTATGGGATGGTTTGTGGGTTTTTGTGACAACGTGGTCTCGCGAAATAAGGTCACTCAGGATGAGTGCGGATTTGGGTTCATGATGTTTTGAATGGGGCTATTATTATTCCTAAGGAAAGTTCAAAGTAAATTAGAAGAAGTCGGATTCGGTTAGCTATAATTGAATCGGCATGATCGTGGCAATGATCAGTTCCTTCAGCGTGTTGAGCTATACATGTGATTTGTGGCGGTACGTGCGAGGTTTGACGACCGTCGTAATTGATTTTATTTGAAGTCATTCGAGTATTATAGCCTGTTATGTGTAGATGGATCCCGGAAGAATTATGGTGGTTTAGACCACCACTCGAGGTTTGTATTTTCTACGGTTATGGGAATTCAGTCACGTGTGCCAATGGTCCTCCTAAAATGAGTTGAGTAAAAGGTTTCTATATGATGAAGTGTTTATCCTATTAGTGGATCATGGGTTATTATGGAATTCTGGTACTCTCACGTATTGGTATGTTAGGTGCAGCGAGCAGCATGGGAAATTGGAAGCTGAGGATGAAGGCTGGGGTTCGGTGTTGATGAGAATGTCACGAGCTCGGATGATCAGGGAAGAATTCGAATGTTTAGAGTAAGCTGTAATTGTCTTTAGTGTCACATGAGATCGGTGTCCTGGGTAAGAGGCTTTGTGTACTGATTTGCGGCTTCTTGATTTGCTTTACAACATTAGTGTGACCGGTGGTATGGATGTGCAGACTTGTTACCTGATGCGGAGGGTCATGGTAGTGTATCCCACGAAAAGATTGTATAAGTGTGAGATGTAGTCACCTGATTGATTAAAGATTTAAAACTAAGTATGAAGATTGTGGTACTATCGCTGATGTGAGAATTTATGCCTGAAGGGCGCTCAGTTCATTTGATTGTGAGTTGTGGAAGTTTGTTTTGGATTCGATGGTTGTTCTTGCGTGTCATGGGAAAATGGTCATTGTGGATCCTTGAGAGGTTATTTGCCCAAGATGGTGTGATCGGAATCGGTTTCAGGTCCGTTGATGGGTCCAAATGTTGATGTGTACTCTACACCAACCTGGGTGTGTTCATTTAGCATAGCATTCCTTATGGAAGAGTATTCGGACGTGGGGTGTTAATTTCGTCGCCGGCTATTTCATGTAATACCCTATTGTGCCATGTGGGTTGTGAGACGACTTGATTATTCGTACAATGTTTTGAGGTCCCGTGTAGCGGTGGTTTTATGTGAGCAGGATGGCTCTCGAGATGCAGATCATATATCACACCTTAGTCGTGCTTGAGTTTTATAGCGTATGACGCTACCCGTCTCCCCAAGATTTGTATTATGCACTTGGCGTGCTTATGGTTGATATTCGGGCATTTCATGAGTATAAGCATTTCGGGTCGATGTGTGTTTTCTTTAGATTATCATGTGTGGATCGGGTGGCACGCCGCCACGGGTATATGGTTGGATCGGGTGGCACGCCTCCATGGATATGTTGTTTGGATTGGGTGGCACTCCGCGACGGGTATCATGGTTGGATCGGATTGCACGCCGCAACGGTATTATGTGTGGATCGGATTGCACGCCGCAACAATATGATATTGAGTACAGTTTCCCATAGCTATTATTGTGTGTTTTGCTTCTCATTTCCTGAGGAAGGTTCATAACATCATTCTGGCTGTTTAATTAGTTACGTGGGTTGAGTAGTTCTTTCCAGAGTTCATTTTTCCTTATGTATCGCCTTCGAGTCTATATCTTGTTGGCACATTATAGCATCATACGAGATTTTTGGCGGTGTTTGAGGTGGCTTATTGCCTGATCAGCTTGTACTGGGTGAGACGAGCTTATTGGACATGGGATCAGTGCGATCAGATTTATATAAAGCATATTAAAGAGTAAATATTGTTATTCAGTCCAAAATGAGGTAGTGGCTCTTGTCAGGGAGAGAGACCCCATAAATTGTGATTCGACAGGTGGTTATGAGTTCTACACATCTTCTCTGTTGTGGCAGTATTGCAAGAGTTGGAACAGGACTTATATGGGTCATGAGGTGTGTTGTGAGCATCAAATTCGTGGGATTTCGGCTGTTGTTATCAGGGGATGTTATTATGGTCATGTGAATTACACTGTGCATGGTGTGGATTCCGCGGAGGTATGCAAAAATGTATTGGTGCATCGTGTAGTGATTAATACGGTGTTCGTATGTTGGAAACATGCCTGGCAGAAAATTCCAGATGTTGGAATTTGGATCTAAGGCTAATTTGACTAAACAAAAGGGGAATCTTCAGATTTTTTTGAGCAAATGTACTCAACCGAGTAGTAGTAGAATGGGTAGGTGCACGAGGTTTTAAATAATGATTTCAGACAACTCCAGTGCAGTTCTTAGCACGTTCGAGGACGAACGTATGTTTAAGTGGGAGAGAACGTAACGACCCGATCGGTCGTTTTGAGCTCTAGCGCGTCGTCCAGTAGTTTAAGACCCTGAGCAGCTTCACTTCAGGTATTATGACTTGTACACGTGGTCGGAATTTAATTTCGGGAAGTTCAGAGTTGATTTGGAAATAAAATTCTAATTTTTGAAGCCTTAAGTTGGAGAAATTTGACTAAAGTGTGGTTTTTGAGTAGACGACCTTGGAATCGGGATTTGAAGGTTCCAACAGGTTCGTATGATGATTTTGGACTTAGGCGTATGTCCGGATCGGGTTTTGGATTATCTGAGAACGTTTCTGCGCCTATTGTGGAAGGTTGGCATTTTGGAAGAATTTCATAAATTTGAGTTGAAGTGCATTTCAATGATATCGACATCTTCTTGGGATTCCGAGTCTGGGAATAGCTCCCTATGATGATTCCGGTCTTAGGATCACATCCAAAAGTGGATTTGGAGGTCCGTAGGTCATTTCGTGGTCATCTGGGCGAAAGTTGGAAATTTGGATAATTTTAAGAAATTTTACCGGGAGTGGACTTTTTGATATCGGGGTCGGATTCCGATTTTGGAAGTTGGAGTAGGTCCGTAATGTCAATTATGACTTGTGTGCAAAATTTGAGGTCAATCGGACGTGATTTGATAGGTTCAGCATCGATTGTAGAAGTTTGGAATTTCAAAGTTCATTAAATTTGAATTGGAGGGTGATTCGTAGTTTCGATGTTGTTGGGCATGATTTGAGGCCTAGACTAAGTTCGTAATGTGTTTTGGAATGTGTTGGTATATTTGGTTGAGGTCTCGAGGGCCTCGGGTGGATTCCGGACGGTAAGCGGATCAAGTTTGGGCTTGGGAAGAACAGTTGAAGCTTCCAGCTTCTGATGTAACCGCACCTGCGCAGAGGTAGCCGCAGGTGCGAGCCACGAGTTGTAGGTGCGAAGGAGAGGAGGTTGGACAATACCCGCAGGTGCGGAACATTTGGGTGCACCTGCGAAGGCGCATGTGCAAAGAGGGCAACGCAGGAGCAAGCTATGGGTGCTGGTGCGGCGCATGGACCGCAGAAACGGACGTGCAGGTGCGCTACATGGGGCGCAGATGCGAGTAGTGTTGGGCCGAGCTGGAGCCGCAACTGCGATAGAATTTCCGCAGGTGCGGAGCCGCAAAAGCGACTATTTGACCGCAAGTGCGAAGGTTGGACTGGGCAACAAGTTTCTTTAAACGAGGGTTTTGCTCAACTTTACTTCATTTCCTCCATGGGAGCCGGTCTTGGAGAGATTTTGGAGCTCCATCTTCATCATCTTTGTCAAGGTATGTGATTCCCCCCTATTTCAAATTAAATACTTGGATTATATATGGATTAGACATGAAAATTTGTAGAAATTTGGGATTTTGGTAGAAAACATAAAAATTATATTTTTAGATTTTGACCACGAATTTGGGTATGGAATTGAGAACAAATTATATACTTGGGTTCGTAATGCTATGGGTAGTGTTATCTTCGAAAATTTTTAGAATCCGGGCATGTGGGCCCGAGGGTGATTGTATCGACTTTTCGAGCAGAGTTGGAAGTTGTTGTACATTGAATTATAATAAGTATTAGAGTGTGTATTTATAAATTTTCACACTTATTGACTAGTTTTGGAGCGTTGGGCATCGGTTTGAGTTATTGGAAGGGCTTGGGAGCCGGTGATGGAACTTCAGAGCGAGGTAAGTCTCTTTTCTAACCCTGTAAGAGGGAATTTACCCCATAGGTGAACTTAATTAATATGTGTTATTATTTATGGGGGGCTACGTATGCACGAAGTGACGAGAGTCCATACATAGCTACTATTCCTCTTTATGTCCGAGTAGTTATAGGTTTACACCATGCTTTGTGGACACCGTCGAGGATTTTAAGGATTTAAAAGCTTCAAGTTAATTGTCTTTATTTTGAAAAGAATCAATAAAGAGTTATGATTTATTGATAATTTATATTTGACCGCGTCGCATGTATATTCCGCGGGCGGGGTAATTCTTTCTACTACTCTCTTGGGAGCGGGCCGTTCGCCTCAGTAGGTTAATAGATGCATCTATGGTTCGTGCCGTTCGACCCTCGGCAGTGCACAATTTACATTTATGTTGGATCGAGCTGAACGTCCTCGTTGGAATTTTGTATGTGATAATAGAACTGGAAGTCCCTTTTATAATTGGTATAAATTTATTATTTGAAAGATTATTTGTTTTAAATGAAGGAAGTGATTTGGGTTCTTAAATATGGTGACGAATTGTTTAGTTATTTCTTGTTCTGAGTTTTATCGTTACATATATCATGCTTAATTAGAATTTCATATTATCATATTGTTGGTCCTTAGTAAGTGTCGGAGTCGACCACTCGTCACTACTTCTTCGAGGTTAGGAGGGATACTTACTGGGTACGCGTTGAATTACGTATTCATGCTACACTTGCTGCACATTTTTTGGTGCAGGTGCATATATGTCTAGTGGCCTTATGGGTGCAGAGGCGCGGTTATTGTGGGGACTTAGGTTAGATGCATCTTATGCTACGATCCGCAGCCAACAGAGTCTCTATCAGAGTATTTATATTTTTTGCTTACCTGTCCAAACTTGTACTCTGGACGGATGCTGTATTTAATTTATTTCTCTTAGTTGATGCTCATGTACTTATGACACCGAGTTTTGGGGTGATTACAGGTTGTTTAGTGTTGAAATTGTTAAGAACATTATTTGTATTCTGTAAAGTCTATCTTTCATTATTTATTCAAAGGAAATTATGATTTCAAAAAAATTGATTAATGAGAGCTAAATTAACTATTTAGTTTTGGCTTGCCTGCCAACGGTGTCCGGCGCTATCACGACCCTTAGTAGATTTTGGGTCGTGACAAGCTCTTCCTTTTATAAAGTATCTCATCTCATTTGAAATTTCCTCACGTTGAGCCTCATATATTTCTAACTTTTCAACTTGTTCCACTAGCCAAGTTTGACTCCATATCTCCTCTTTTTCAAAATTTTCCTCTTGCTGGTACTCGCTCTCTTCATTTGATTCTTCCAGATTGGCCTTCATTCCTGTGATTGCTTCCCTCATTCTTTTTATATCTTTTTTTAGTTCATCATGATGCTCTGCTACTTGCCTCAAAATATTCTTAATGTATGCATCACTTTCCATATCTTGCACTTCATTGCCCCTATCAAACTCACAAACACTTTTAGAAAGATCATAATATGGGCTCAGAGAAGGATAAAAACAATTCGGACAACCATCCCAATGACCACCTTAAACCCCCACATATATTACAAATATTCCACTCAAAGGATTGAGATTGTGCACACAACTCGGTCCCAAAAATATTCTGACAATTTTTCCACCAGTGGGGTCCTCCACAATATGTTCAAAGATCATCAAAATAAGAATAATCATCATTCGAAAAATTTCATTCCAAGATTCCATATCAAAATAAAAAAATACTAACTAAACTAAAAATATAAATATCTAATCTAGAGAAATAGCTAATTCTAAGTCCCCGGCAACGGCGCCAAAAACTTGTTGCGGCCAAACGCACACGCAAGTATACACGGTCGTCAAGTAATAAAGTAACTAAAAGTCGGATGTTGAACCTACGAGGACTTGTTATCAACTATTAACTAGATCAGACTATCCTAATTATCTAAACAATGATTAAACCCAAAAATAATGATGCTAAAATAATTAAACTAAAAAGAAAATAACTAATGAACTTTAAACAGAGGAAGAGCAGATTTTTATATTATCAATGTGATGAAAACTATCTAGGGTTATGGGTTATCTAACATTCCTATTGTATTCTTCAATTGAATTGACTAACTAATTTATTTAGTTTATTGGTTAACAGGGATAATATTGCTCATAAGAATATGTCGAGTTCTTACTCGCCTATTCAAGCTAACCTAACGCCTATATGTCTATGTAATTAGAAATAATAAGAACGCATTTATAATTCATGTAAATCAACCAAGCAAAGCAATTAGGTATATGTCTATCCTAACTGTGAATCCGTTCCCCGATGCCCAGGTTCAATAACTTGCTCTACTCAATCCTATATGCAATCTAGAATTCCCACTTTCGAGTTCAATTCTAGATTCGTAGATAGTATTCAATTGGTGATCAAGCAATCAAATAATTAAGTGATAAAGAAATCAAATAATCAATATTCAAATAACAATAGTCATGAAAGAACCACAAACCTAGAACGTGAAGTTTAGCTCCACATAGACATAGTAGCCAAACTACAAATCATACAAAGGAACATAAAAATTACTAAGTTTGGCGGAAGAAGAGATGAAACCCGGCCTCCACGGCGGCTCTGTGCTCTCCCTTGATCAAAAGTTATATAAAAATTGTGTTTATTACTATTTATAGATGTAGGAATAGGACTAGGCGAAATAACCAAGTCCAAGACCAAAAAGGAGATAAAATTGCCTCAAATCTCGAACACCATGCGCCACCACATGGAACGTGCGAAGCAGCCCGCGCTGGACCTCGCGTCGCGAGGCCTAACGCGAGGAATTTCTCTCGCGTCGCGTGACTCTTTCTGCTTCCACTATTTGCTGCCTAACTTCTTCGATTTTATTTTCCAATTGATGCGTCATGTCTTTTTGCAAATCTTTAGCCAATTAACTTAATTAATGCTCATGCTTTCAACTTCCTCCATCATAATGTCATAATGTTCCCATCATTAGGTACTCACGAGCTACTAATTGTAGTGTATAAAATACACTTAAATTATTCATCTTGCTCCCAAATTCCATCTTCAAACTACCTACACATAAATTAAACTCAATTAAAAATAAATATAGTACAATTTAACATTAAAGCCCCAAAATGTAAGGTAAGTAATGCATTAAATATATATCATTATAGCCAAACATCAACGAACTCAATTAATTTTTAATCATGTTATAAATTGGACTAACATATGCAGATAAACGGCCGAGGACGGATGTAGCTATTAGGTCTGAAAACATGAGTTGCATACTTTTTCCCTTGAACCAGTTTTGTCCCAAAATGAGTTTTTCAGCAAGGTTTTTAAAGAGGCAATATAAAACGTGCTAACTTAGATTCGAAGACTGATTTCAAACCAGGGTCAATGATCGTTTGCTTCAGGTCAACATTATCTAAGCCCTCACGAGTTCGACCTTGAATACTGGGGGACATTACCCTCAGATAAAGGTCTTTAGCAAGGGAAAAAGAGAACTTTGTGTGCTAAAAGCTAAGGCTTGGTGGTTAGAATTCATTGGAAGGGCCAAATGGTCGTATGGACCGTGCCCACATAGTCCACTCTAGCCATGGCATAAGTTTTATACACTTTCGATCGTGTACCTTGCATGCTATGAAATGAAAGAAATTTCCACTTTGTTACTACGCATTTTTGCTTCTTCAATCACGGATCCTAGATCCCACGGGCTACCCCTACTCGGGGATTATCGAGCCCATGGGCTACCCCGACTCGGGGATTGTCGCCCGAAGAAAATTTGGATGACCCGAGCTACCGAATCCCAGAGGCACCAAACCTATTAGGCGGTGCCCAAATATAAAAGGCTACTGCCACCCTAAAATGGCTCGGAGACATCGAAAGTTCGTAACCAGAAAGTAAGGCCTTTACGAAAATTTGAAACCTACTAAAAGGTTACCCTCGGCAAAAAACATCGTCTAAAAACACTTAAGCATCTTGGGAACCTCCGGTCTCACCGAGGGTTCAAAGCCACGAGCAAACAAAGTTGCATCGAAGTCGTACTTCGTTCGAACCTCTGAAAAATGAGTGCCCTAGAACTACATCTAATTCTATGCTAAGGCATCAAAAACAGTACACAAATAAAAATTGCAAGAAGATGCTGGAAAAGTAAAGACACGATATTGCCAGAAAGGGAAATTATATATATATATATATATATATATATTTACAAAGACCTGAGAGAACGACCTCAAAATAAACAAAACAAATTGGAAAAATACTAAGGCATCTATGCGTGGTCTTCACCAGGGCTCGACTCGTCACTAGAACCGTCAGAGCCCTCGGATCCCTTAGAGCCTTCGGAACCCTCAGGCTCGTAGAGTTCCTTTTCCTCGGCCTTGACCCTCCTAGCTTCTTCGATCTCGGCCGATAGGTCAAAACCTCAGGCATGGATCTCTTCGAGGGTCTCTCTCCGGGACAACCACTTTATGTATTCAGTCTTTGTCTTTAAACGGGTCTTAGTTGCCACCACATCTGACTTGTACTGGGCCACCATTTCCTCGACATCAGGTGAGGTTGTATCCAATTTGGATCTCAGTGCCGCATATTCTCTTCTGTGAGCATCCCGTTCCATGACGGCCAAGCTCAGTCGTACCCGGAGATCATTGTTCAGCCGAGTCCACTTATCGGCTTTATCCTTCGCCACCCGGAGTTGGTTCTTGATCAATGTCAGCTCCGCCTTCGCAGCTTCCTTCTCCGAAGCCAGCAGGTCCATCCTGCCCTTCCACAGTTCGATCGTGGCCTTGACCTCGTCCATCTCAGCCCGTAGCTAGTCGATCATGTCTATTTTTTGTTGGACCTGCGAAGTTGTGGTGTTAGTCACCACGACTAGCTGCTCCTTTTTAGCTTCAAAGATCCTCGACCAGATCGACGTGTTCCTGCTTCAGGGTCGAGGCCACCTTCTGAGATTTTTCCATCTCGACCTAGAGAATCGGGAGGTCTTTAAGGGCCTCATTTTGTTGCTCACTAAGAGCCATGTACATGTCCTTCTTCTTGACCTACTCTTTGAGCTCGAACTCGAGCTGGATAATCTCCAAGCAGTACCGAAGAAAGCTTTCATGATGAAGCACTGAAGCCTGAACAACAATGAAGTTAGTAAAGGACATCAAAGTCTAAAGAAAGATTCACAAAGGGATACAAGGGGATGATGCTTTACCCAGTTCAATGCAAGTTGCGCCTAGTTGAAGAGGCTTGACATGCCACCTCGTTTATCTTCGCCTGGTTCTCCTCGATCACCAGGTATCAGAGGTATCTAGCTATGCCCACCGGAGCAGACAGGACCCGGGCATCCTCCGGGATTGTGATAACGATTGTTCTCTTGCACTCGCGGTCCACGCTCGGTGTGGAAATTGTTTCACTATTTTGGGCTCAAACTCGACCCGCCTATTCCCGAGGGCACATCCTTCTTTAGGACCTCCAAGTTACCAAGCCCGAAAAATCCTTCAATGCGGCCATGTACATGCCGTCGAAAAACGAGTTGAGGGGATCATCTGGACCATGCGCTCCCTCACTTAACTTTTCTTTTCCTGATTAGTCCTCTTCAAGAATGTACTCGGTGTAGGAGGGTGTCTCCACAATGTCAATGACACCGGTCGCCTCCTTCGGAACAAAAGCAGCTTCATGGGAGGCTGCAGCCTCCATCTCCCCCTCAGGTTCCCGAGTCAAAAGGGGATCGACCTCGTGGTCCTCTTTCTCGGTCGTGGTCTACTCCGCAGTGGGGGTCGACCAATTAGCGACGAAGTTGTCGTCTTCTTCAGGCTCATCTTTGAGCCAGTAAAGAAACTCAGGGTCTAGTACCCTAGACTTTGTGTTCTTCTTAGGCTTCCGGACCCGGGTGGTCGCCCTCTTCTTCCTCTTTGCCTCAGGATCCGAGGCACCCGAGGACTTTCTCTTTATCTTTTTATCCTCCTTCGCGGCTTCCCCGGGCTATCTCGAAACGGAGGGCTCGGCAAGTGAGAAAGGATCCTCGTCTTCATCCAACGACCTAAGTTCGGTGGTCATAGGTAGACTTGTAAGAAAACAGAAAAGTTTAGCACTGTATAAGTTAAGAACGTGATGGTAACTATTCAGGGAAGAGCCTTACCATGAGAAAGGGCCTCCCATTTAACCTTCGAAACCTTGTGCCATGCACGCTCCGAGTATGGCATCTTCTTACAAATCCACTCGATCCACTCCTTGAATCAGGGGATTGAATCAGGAACTTGGGCAGCAGTTGCACGACCACAAACATATGTGATAAGAGAAAGAATAAAAAGAAATAAATATCCAAGCAAGACAATATGTACGGGATGCGTTCCACTCCTCAGGGAACGGCAAAAACTCAGAGGGATCAGGTCTTCGATTTTCACCCGAACAAACCTCCCCTGCCAGCCTCAATCTCGATCCTCGTCAATGCTCGAGAAAGGGGCCTTGCTTGCTCAGTGAACGAGCTTGATCAATCCCTCTCGGAAGATTCGGGGACTGTACAAATAGAGTAGGTGGTCACGCGAGTAGTAATATTGTAATTGGGCCTGGGGACGACCATGTCCTTACCCTCCTATTTACGGTCCGCTCGAACTATGGGTAGGTTTTCTTCAGTGACGATGCATATGTATTTCCATGCGCCCTCACCTCGGTCTTGTTGACTAAAGGTCTTCTTGACCTTGAAGTTATCCCTGATAGAGCAGCCCCCGGGTATGAAGCTCTTTATGGGGGATCACGAGCCACCTCAAGAACAACCACCTCGGCATCTGCGGCTAAGTGGGAAGACGAAGGGGAAGCCTGCTGAGGCACTGACTTAAAAGTTTTATCCATTATAATCTGGAAAAATATAGTTCTGATGAAAAATATGAAAATTTGAAGATGGTATGAAGTTATGAAGGTCTTAGATTAAGGTTCAAATAAGAAGATGAAGATATGAAGGCTCAATGAACAATGTATGAAGATCTGGAGAATTTAAAAGTCGTTAGAACATTCGAAGGTAAAGTCTAGAATTGGAAACTGGAAGAAGTAAAGAGGGTTGATGCTTTTATAGGGGAAAATGCAATCAATGTGCGACGTTGCGCATTCGCAGACAGCCAACCGATGACTGACACGTGTCCGAAGTCATAGCGACGTGATTGATGGAATGTTTCGGTTTACCCGTCATCTCAGTTATATAACATACGGGGGAAGAAACCGGAGTTCATCTATCGTTTCCTATCGTTCCGGCAAACCTACTCTCTAAAAAACGAGGGGACTATCTATATACGTGTAAAATCGGGGATAGAGCATACCCTGATTTTCCGGTGAAGAAAACGGAAGAAGGGCATGGACGTATATGACTGAAATCGAGGCCGGGAATCTTTCGTATCGAGATCCACAAAAGAAGAACGATGTGTTCATCACCAGGTATGATAAAGCAATGCTCCCCGGACCCAGAATGAGTTCTAAAACCTCGGGAAACACGGTAAATAGTTGCACATGACGGATAAAGGGTGCTGTGATATTCGTACCCGATAGGATATCACGGCGCGGATCTCGCTCGATGTCGGTTACGGATCAGTAACTAACAGGAAAGGAATATTTTTACCTTTTTTAGACTTGTACTAAGGATGAAACTCTCCTACCATATAAAGGGGAGGTTCTATCTTTTGATAGACATATTGTAACACACAAATCAAGGCAATACAAACTTATTTTTTTGTTTTCTAGAAATTGTAGAAGCTCTTACTTAACTGTTTGTTCTTCCTACGATTTGGGTTCGAACCAAGGGTCCGATCGAGGGCAAAAATACTGTTCAATCAAGACTCGAGCTAGGCCGTAATATTACCACTGGTTTGAACATTCATTTTATCTTTAACTCGTATATCTAGTATTCTTGATAATTTATCTTGAATCAATCCACATATCCTTAAAAACACGTACAAATTTAATTGTTGTCCAATTTTAGGGTAAACAAAACTTTCTACTTGGTTTAAAATAAAAACTTTCTACTGCGTCTAACAGAATAAGTCGAATCAGTGGACTCCAAAAATAAAATGCTTGGAGAGAAATAAGACGGGATAAGTACGTTCTAGCCATGCATTATTTGCAATTTATAAATTTTGTATTCCTCATAAAATATTGTCTACGTCGAAATCGGGATTGTTATTGTCTTTTCCCTCTCTTCATATTGTTACAAGATAAGACAACCATTAACAAATAAGATTTCATTTAAGTTCATAAATTTACCTAAGAAAAATGTGATCGAAATGAGAATCTCAATAAATCGAGTGGTTAAATATTTATAAATTTGTGTTATCAAACTGTAATACTATAAAACATATGAAACATAAAGTTTTATAAAACAAAAAAAATGGAAACAAAAAAATAGTAGTATAGCATAAATTTAAATAATTAGAAACAGAATCTGAAAATTTATTTCGGAATGAAATCGAGTCCACTGAAAGCACAGTGTGTCCTTAAGGATATTATTCCCCTCAAGTACCCGAGACTTTGGAATATTATTCTCCCATGATAGAACGATTTAACCACCGGTGTATTGGTACCAGAAACTCTGATAAACTTCAAACCACTTAATGGTTGTAAAACACACTGGAAAATTTCGTACAGAAGAAGAAGAAGAAGAAGAAGAAGAAGAAGAAGATCAGAAAATTTCGTAAGGAAAGATTCTGGGATCAAGGTATATTTATAGCCATTTTCTGGCATTGTTTATGAAAAGTTTGCAACGTTTCAGAAATAACCATAGTTGTTGGAACATGCGGGAACGATTCCCGTTTAAAATATTCCGAGAAATAAATAATCCGGAAAAGAAACGGACTGGATCGCGTCACGGGTCATGGGTTATTCCGGGTTGACTTCTCGTTAATTTAACTAAATTAATTAATTAACTAATTGAAAGAAATTTTATCCAAAAAAATTAATCAATCAATCGATATTTGACAAAATCTGAATCCAAATCCGAATCCGAATCCGAATCTGAAGTCAAAGTCGAGCGAGTGACGACGATGGCGCGAGACTTACTTTCTTTCCAACCCATTTAATACCAAGGGAAGTGCTTTCTCAATATAAGCACATTCACTTTTCTTTCCAGCACCAATGAGGGACTCTTGCTCTTTCCAAAGCAAAAGGGAACTCACTTTCTCTTCACTTTCTTCCCTCCATTTCCCATTCACCAATATTTTAATCCCAACAATCCCACACATGAATGGGGAATGGCTATAGGACAAAGGAATGCACGGACGAGTGTGTAATTTATATGCAAGGATTAATTTCATCTGGATAAATAGGTTTCCCTTTGAACTTTTCGTAGTGAACTTATGTCGGATATACTCGGTTAATCGGTAGATTTTATATCTTTGAACCGTCAAGCTTTGTTTTATACCTAGACAACATAAGTCACACAATCAACCCTTAACCATCTATGGTTCTCACGGTTGTGTTCGTTTCAGCCATGCACACTGCCTGGATTCTTGAGTGCTTAGAGAATGGGACTTTATTTTCATTCCCTTTGAAGAGGCTTACACTTCACACTCACATAGGTAATTTCTAAACGCATAATCCTATAGACACACTATCTAGTCATTTCTTGCCAGACTTAGCAAATCATTAAAAAGCTTTAAGCTTTATTGCCTCATCAAAAAGCCTTAATGATTTACCCTAATTTCTGAATATTGTCTTCATCACGAGAATGGGTTGAGTTATTTGACAATGTTGAACCGTCATTCATAACTTTGTTTGATCTCTTTGGACCTAGATCTTGGGATCTCCAATCTGCTAGGTAGAGTTACCGCCATGATGACTTGTCCTATGCCTTAATCCCATTCCCTTCGATGATCTTTCAACTGCCTCTCTAAATAGGCCTTTTGTAAGTGGATCTGACACGTTATCTCTTGACTTTACGTAGTCAATCGTGATAACACCACTAGAGAGTAGTTGTCTAACAGTATTGTGTCTCCGTCGTATGTGATGAGATTTTTTGTTATACATAACTGTCTCTACCCTGCCTATTGCCACTTGACTATCACAATGTATACATATATGTGTCAAAGGTTTGGGCCAAAATGGAATATCTTCCAAGAAATTCTGGAGCCATTCAGCTTCTTCACCGGCCTTGTCTAAAGCTATGAATTCAGATTGCATTGTAGAATGGGATGCACGTTTGTTTGGAAGATTTCCAAGACACTGCTCCACCCCCAATTGTGAAAACATATCCATCCGTGGATTTAACTTCATATGATTCGATGATCCAATTTGCGTCACTATATCCCTCAATCATGGAGGGATATTTGTAATAATGCAGAGCATATTCTTGGGTATGTTTCAGATACCCCAAAACTCATTTCACTGCCATCCAATGTATTTGATTGGGATTACTTATAAACAGACTTAGTTTTCTAATAGCACATGTTATATCTGGTCGCGTACAATTCATGATATACATCAAACTTCCCAATACTTTTGCATAGTCCAGTTGTGAGTCACTTTCACCTTCATTCTCTTGAAGTGCATAACTCACGTGGAGTCTTGGCAATCTTGAAATCCAAATACTTGAACTTGTCAAATACTTTTTCAATGTAGTGAGACTGTGATAATGCTAGACCTTATGGAGTCTTGTGAATGCTGATTCCTAAGATCACATCAGCATTTCCTAAGTCTTTTATGTCAAATTTGCTAGCCAGCATGTGCTTAGTAGCATTTATATCTGCCATATCTTTGCTCTTTATCAACATATCATCATTGCGCTTAGTAGCATTTATATCTTTGCACTTAGTAGCATTTAAACCCACTTGCCAACATTGTTTGGTCAAATTTGGCATGCCATTGTTTGGGTGCTTATTTAAGTCCATAAAGCAACTTAACAAGTTTGTACACTTTCTTTTCTGTACCCGGAACCACAAAACCCTCAGGTTGTTTCATGTAAATCTCTTCCTCTAATTCTCCATTTAAGAAAGCTGTTTTAACATACATTTGATGGATTTCAAGACCATACACGGCCGCCAATGCCACTAACACCCTAATAGATGTTATCCTCGTTACTGGCAAGTAAGTGTCAAAGTAATCAAGGCCTTCCATATGTCTATAACCTTTGACAACAAGTCTTACCTTATATTTGTCAATAGTGCCATCAACTTTCATTTTCCGTTTAAAGATCCATTTCGAACCTAAAGGTTTAATTCCTGGAGGAAGATCAACCAATTCCCATGTATGGTTATTCAAAATTGATCGAATCTCACTATTGACTACCTCTTTCCAAAATGCCGAATCAGAAGATGACATGGGTGCTTCGAAAGTTTGAGGCTCATTTTCAAGAAAGAATGTCACAAAATCTGGTCCAAAGGAAGTAGATGTTCTTTGACGTTTTCTATGCCTTGGATCCTCTTCACTTGGAGTATTTTCCTTTGGTTCTTCCCGTGGTTGTTTAGGTCATTCACTTAACGACTCGCATCCAGTTTTATACGGATAGATGCTTTCAAAGAATTCAGCATTATCTGATTCAATTACCGTATTAACATGAATTTCAGGATTATTAGATTTGTGAACCAAAAACCGACATGCTTTACTGTTTGTAGCATATCCAATAAAAACACAATCCACGGTTTTTGGTCCGATCTTTACCGTTTTGGGTAAAGTAATTTGTACCTTTGCTAAACACCCCCACACTTTGAAATATTTCAAGTTGGATTTTATTTGTACCTTTGCTAAACACCCACACTTCATTCTTATATTTCTTAAATGCTTCAATTGATTCATCCTTGCTATTAGCCAAATAAACATAACAATATCGAGTACAATCGTCAAAAAATATTATAAAATACTTTTTCCCACCACGAGATGGTGTTGACTTCATATCACAAATGTTAGTATGAATTAAGTCTAAAGGATTTGAATTCCTTTCAACAGACTTATAAGGATGTTTTACAAACTTAGATTCAACACATATTTGACATTTTAATTTATTATACTCGAATTTAGGCAATACTTCCAAATTAATTAACTTCCGCATGTTTTTGTAATTGACGTGTCCTACATGAATATGCCATAAATTATTTGATTCCAATAAATAAGAAAAGGCTGAAATTTTATTAATATTATCAACAACCATTATATTGAGTTTGAAAAGGCCCTCTGTGAGGTAGATGTAACGACCTGATCGGTCGTTTTGAGAATTTATGCTCCTTTCAACTATTTGAAGTCTTGAATAACTTCCTACGAGGTATTATGACTCATGTGAATTGTCGGTTTTGGTTTTAAGGTATTTCGGAGTTAGCTTGAAAGAATGAATTTCATGTTGGAAGCTTAAGTTGAAATAGTTGACCGGATGTTGACTTATGTGTAAACGACCCCGGAATAGAGTTTTGATGATTCCAATAGCTCTGTATGGTAATTTTGGACTTTAGATCATGTCCGAAAAATTATTTGGAGGTCGATAGAGGAATTAGACTTGAAATGGCGAAAGTTGAATTTTTGGGAAGTTTGACCGGGGAGTTGACTTTTTGATATCGAAGTTAGAATTCAGTTCTGAAAATTTTCATAGATCCGTTATGTCATTTATGACTTGTGTACAAAATTTGAGATCAATCGGAATTGATTTGATACGTTTCGGCGCAAAATATAGAAGTTGGAAGATTTGAAAACTCATAAGTCAATTCGATGCACGATTCGTAATTTCGACATTGTTTGGCATGGTTTGAAGCCTCAACTAAGTTCTTATTGTGTTTTGGGACATGGTGGTATATTTGGTTAAGTTCCCGAGGGCCTCGAGTGGATTTCAGAAGGTTAACAAAATGGATTTCGGACAAAAGTAGTTGTTGGAATTTTTCTGCTGCAGAAGTTGTTTTTGGACACCAACAGGTGCAATCGCAGAGCTGACTTTGGAAGCTTATATCTCGAAATCTATAAAGAATCCGAAAATTATCAAAACATGAAAGTTGTAGCGCTTTGATTCTAGTTTTCAGAAAGTTAAACCATTCATCATTTGGACAAATGTACAAAAAATTATGGTCGACTGAATGAAGGCTGGTAGCAGTTTATATTTGCCCGAATATCAAGCAAAGTCGCATTTCACACATGCGACTTGCCTGGGCAGAATGCTTAAAATGGGAGGTAGCCATTTTTACTCATTTTTGAGTTTTGAATCTCAGATTTGGGTGATTCCAAAGGGATTTTTCAGGACTTCAACTTGGGTAAGTGTCCTATATCCAAAAGTGATTATATTTCATAAATCCATGGTTATATTCATCATTTATTTCGGATTTAAATGAAAGAAATCAACATTTTTGCAAAACATTTCAAGAACAAAAAATTTAGATTTGGAGGTCGAGTTGTTATCGTAATTTGATAAAATTAGTGTGGGTGGACTCGTAATCGAATGGGTTGTCGGATTTTGTGAGTTTTGTCAGATTCCGAGACATGGGCCCCACGGATAATTTTTGAGTTAAATTTCGAATTTTTATGGAAAATTTGTATTTTATTATGTAATTAATTCTAATAAATTTTATTGACTGAATCGAATTATTTGTGGCTAGATTCGAGGCGTGTGGAGGCCAATTCACGAAGCAAAGGCTGAGCAGAATAAGAATTTCACGGTTTGAAGTAAGTAACAGTTTTAAATCTGGTCCTGAGAGTATGAAACCCCAGATTATTGTATTATGTGAGTATTTTGGAGGTGACACACATGCTAGGTGACGGGCGTATGGGCATGCACCGTGAGAATTGGGACTTGGTCCATTCCGTGAAACTGAAAAATTGAATAAGCTTGTCATTAGCTATGTGCCCTTTCTATGCTATAAAAATTTGACAGTGAAGCATGCTTAGGTTATGTGTTGGTGCTCTAAAGACCACAGAGGTCTTGTTCATGTTAAATTATCTGCTAAACTATTGTTTTGTACTCAGTCACAGTTTACTTGTTTATTTTATCTCAGTCTCTATTTTTCATTATTGATGCATCATATTATTGTTATCTGGGCTGAGTATCATGACTATTGAGAGCCCAAGAGACTAGAGAGATTTATGACTGAGTGAGGTCGAAGGCCTGATTGTGAGATATTATACTATAGCAAGTGAGTTGTCAATGCGGATCCTTTTATTATACTATAGCACGTGAGTTGAGCACGTGAGTTGTTCATGCAGCATGGGCCAGTCTGGAGGACTTGAGGCCAGGGTTAGACCGCAGCTTTAGCTCGATAGCTTCAGTTGTAATGTGTACATTTTAACTCATATGTTCGGTAATGTCCCTACGAGTGGAATTTGTGGCTCGATGAGCGATGGAAGTGACTATATGATGAGTATGATGTGAATGTGGCATGTGTCATATGGGTTGAATGTGACGAATAAAGTTTGCTTATGACTCAAGAGTTTGTTATTGGGTACTTGATTTCTGACTTGATTTGAAGTATAGTCTCGAGTTGTGAGTGTATTGAAGGATATTTCACGTTATTAAATTGTGGGACAAATTAAATCCTAATGTATTGTCAATGAGTTTGGACTCAAGAAGAGTAAGTGATTGTGTAGTAATTGTGGTTGCGAATGGGCATTTCTAATATTGATGGCTCGAGAAAGATGATCTTCGAAGAGGCTTAGAGTCGGTAATATTTTATTGGTTCACGTGCGACAGAGATGCATTTTGATTCGATGCAATAGTTGGGAAGCAATGAATGAGGGAAGACATGACGGGAAGTGTTTCGCGGTCGTTGAAGTAATAGCAAGGCAAGTAAGAGAAGTAGAGGTTGAGAAGTTGCTTAAAGGAAGATGATTTAACCGAAGTAAGAGTGGAAGATTAGCATATGGATTTTGTGGTAGGGTAGTCGCGCGCCTTGAGGAAGTGTAGAACGATTTGGAATCATTATAGAATGAGATTTGGCCTACGGAATTTATTTAGAGTGATGGTTACTATACGAAGAAAGATTGAATATGGCAGAAAGGAGTTTCTTTGAAATAAAGAGGGATGTGAAAATCTGATTATCGTTTCGGGCACAATATGACTTGAGTTCGGGTGTATTGTTGAACTTTCAGTTGATGTCAATAGGGAAAGTACAGACTTATACAAATGGTGGGCAAGCATGAACTCAGGAGAATTTACTGATTACGTGGTCGTTGCACCCAGTGCAGCGTCTTTTGAAAATGTCAGTAAGGAATTCCACAAGTGGGTTATCTCCTGTGAGTAGTTAGCAGTGGTGTGATATTGATGAAGCTTCTGCGAGGAATATTACTTGCTACCTGGTAAGAGGTTGAGTGTGTGACTGTGGCTGGTGATTCAGAATGTTCATGAAAAGCTTATCAAAAGACTTCGAGAAGTCTAGTGGGTTAACGGTGCGAGATCATGGAAATTGAGAAGGAGAAATTCTTGCGGGTTCTAAGTTTATATAATTGCAGCTTAAAGCTAAGTAGGGGGGGCTTCTATTGATAATTTGATTTTAGGGTTATGTGTTAAATTTTAGTTTGTTCGGAGACATACTTGTGGATCACTTATGACTTGAAGAGATGGAAATCGAGGATGACTCGAGTAAGGAAATTTCTGAATACGGGTTATATGACACATTATAGAAATACAAAAATCATGGAATGATTAAATTGTTATTTTAAAGAACGTAGTGAGAACGAGGTACGAATTTGATTGGTGGTGTTAAGGCGGGGTTACTTACTTGGGGGGTTATTGTGCTAATGGGGGCTTGTGCCTTTCGGCCCGTTTGGACGGTGCAATTTGGATTTGAGCAAAGTGGGTTATTCCCTTGAAAATTCTAGTGGGTTTGAGAATTATATATAGTAATTGAGAATGTTTCCGGACTTGTGTATGGATAAAATCTGAGATTTGCATTTGAAGGTGTCAGGACTTGCGGTAATTTTGTATGACTATGGATTCTACATTTCAGTATAAGAAAGGAATGAGGAACAATTTAAAATTCACATAAGGTATTTTCAGAGTGAGTATTACGGTTGTGGTATTTATGTGGTAATTATGATGTTATGAGACTTTACAGAAATTTTGGTGGCAATATTCTTGGGTTTGGGGACCTGTGTTGCTTGGTCGAGTTATAGGGATTCCGTTCTAATAGCTTAGTTATGTGCAAATGGATTTCAAAGTGTTCTTAATGATTTCTACCATGGGTTGAACCAGATATATTCTACCGGTGTAGGGAACGTGTTGTGTATTATGAACTCCTCCTGGAAGGAAGCAATATGTAGGTTACTCAATGACCGGGTATGTAATTTGCTGGTTACCCAAAGTTGATAATGAGATTCTCATACTTGCACATGATGGCATGATAGATATGGTGTGTTACGCGGGATTAAGATTTACATGTACAAGCTGGCCGTTCATTCTTGAAAGGAAGATCACGAATTTTGGACAGAATGGTCAATTTCAGATAATTACATGAATGTTATAACTGCTCGGTAATCCCTGAGAAGGGTGCGCATTTCAAAAGGCGCATTGTGTTTTGACTTACGAATGTTCATTGGTATTGCAGTACTCACCTGATTGATAGACTGCTGATATTCAAATTATTGCTATATGGCAGGGAAGAATTATGAAAGTATTCCTTATGGGAAGATCCTGAATGAAAGATGTGTTAGCCATTCTAGTGCTAGAGTTGGGATCAGTTACGGTGATTCATGTATTTGATGAATTTGGAGACTGGGAGTTCTCAGAAGTATATTGTTTCTGGTTGCGGCCTGTTTGAGGTGAGTATTTTATTTTAACTCAGTGGAGGCACTAGTTGCGTTAATTATTTGTGATAGCTACGCGCTATAAGTGTGCATATATGTGAGGTTTGAGCCAATGCGCAGACATCAGGGCAAATATTCATACTCGAAAGAATGCTTAGGCTATGATATGCCTAGAGTTGACTGTTAAGCGTAAAGTTATAACATTTCTCGTGTTCGTACCTTTGTTGAGAACTATTTGGGCTACATTTGAGGTTATAAAGAGGCTAATTCCCCTGAATAAATGGGGTAATTACTATTTCTGCGTTAACTTGCCGATTTGAAGTGTGATAGCAGACTTTGCACATGCTTACGCTATGGCGTGTTATTTACACCAGTCCAGGAGCATGATAATCTTATTTCATTATCATATACATGTGTACTTGTTTAATTGCTCCTGTATAATATGTTGGGACTGGAGGCGTGTGACCATGCCAGGCAATTTATATTATTGGTATGTGAGTTGTCCGTGTGTGTGGGAATTCTATTTCTATGATAATTTATCTAATTTATTAATTTCCTTCCTCTACAATTGTGCATATGTGCCTACGGTTATCTTCTTCACGAAATTTGAGGAGTTGGTTATAACGTTGTGGTTGTGGTGGTACTTGTTGAACTTGCAATACGGTTCTCTTCCTTGAGACATCTCCCATATTTGGGTACATGGATTGCGCAGTTGTGGCTTGAATTATATTAATATGGCATGTCTGTGGGGTAGTTGTGTTTAATAATATAAGGTCATTGGACCTAGAATGGGTATTATCAGGTTTGATTACGGTATATTCGGGAGGATAATATTGAAAGTCGGCTTAGAAAGTGATTATGGTTCTGGTTGGGGCGAGAGAGCTCCATGACTTGTTGCTCTGATAAGGGGTCATGAGATTTTTGCATGTTTCTTTTATTATCAGCAGTGTACGAAGGTTTTGAAATGAGGTTTGGCTTGGTATGAGGTTTAACACTTGTACTTGGTTGGTTTAGAGTAATTACTGTGATCGGGAATGGTGTTACGAGTATGTGATTTGTGTAGTATGCAATGTGATTATATCTGAGGTTATGGCTATGGCTTGATAAAGTTGGTTCAGACTTATACGGTGTGTGAGATTTAGATCTTGGAAAGAATTCTGGGTATTAGAAATTGGGCTCCAAGTTTTGGGCTAAGGTTAAATTAATGATTTTCAGTTGTGTTATGTTGTCAGGCCTATATAGAATAGGGCGACGTGGGATCACCCCCAGGTATGTGCATGGTAAGGAGGAACAATGATTTAAAGGCTTAGGAACAACTCTTGGCACGTTCGAAGACGAACGTATGTTTAAGTGGGGGAGATTGTAATGACCCGACCTGTCATTTTGAGCATTTATGCTCCTTTCAACTATTTGAAATCTTGAATAACTTCCTACGAGGTATTATGACTTGTGTGAATTGTTGGTTTTGGTTTTAAGGTATTTCAGAGTTAGTTTGGAAGAATAAATTTTATGCCGAAAGCTTAAGTTGAAATGGTTGACCGGATGTTGACTTATGTGTAAATGACCCCGAAAAAGAGTTTTGATGATTCCAATAGCTCTGTATGGTGATTTTGTACTTAGGAGCGTGTCCGAAAAATTATTTGGAGGTCGGTAGAGGAATAAGCTTGAAATGGCGAAAGTTAAATTTTTGGAAAGTTTGACCGGGGAGTTGACTTTTTGATATCGGAGTCGGAATTCAGTTATGAAAATTTTCATAGATTCATTATGTAATTTATGACTTGTGGGCAAAATTTGAGGTCAATCGAAATTGATTTGATACGTTTTGGCGCAAAATATAGAAGTTGGAAGATTTGAAAACTCATAATTCGATTCGATGCGCAGATCGTAATTTCGGCGTTGTTTGGCATGGTTTGAAGCCTCAACTAAGTTCGTATTATGTTTTGGGACATGTTGGTATATTTGGTTAAGTTACTGAGGGCGTCGGGTGGATTTTGGAAGGTTAACGGAATGGATTTGGGACAAAAGTAGCTGCTGGAATTTTTCTGCTACAGAAGCTGTTTTTGGACAGCAACTAGTGCAATTTTGGAAGTTTATATCTCGAAATCTATAAGGAATCTGAAAATTATAAAAACATAAAAGTTGTAGCCATTTGATTCTAATTTTCAGAAAGTTAAACCATTCATCATTTGGACAATTGTACCGAAAGTTATGGTCGAATGAATGAAGGCTGGTAACAGTTTATATTTTCCTGAATATCAGGCAAAGTCGCATTTCACACATGCGACTTGCCTGGGCAGAATGCTTAAAAATGGGAGTTAGCCATTTTTACTCATTTTTGAGTTTTTAGTCTCGGATTTGGGCGATTCCAAAGGGATTTTTCAAGACTTTAACTTGGGTAAGTGTTCTATATCCAAAAGTGATTATATTTTATAAATCCATGGTTATATTCATCATTTATTTCGGATTTAAATGGAAAAAATCAAGATTTTTGCAAAACTTTTCAAGAACGAATATTTTAGATTTGGAGGTCGAGTTGTTATCAGAATTTGATAAAATTGGTATGGGTGGACTCGTAATTGAATAGGTTGTCGGATTTTGTGAGTTTCGTAAGATTCCGAGACGTGTGCGCCACGGGCAATTTTTGAGTTAAATTTCGGATTTTTATGAAAAATTTACATTTTCTTATGGAATTAATTCCAATAAATTTTATTGACTGAATCGAATTATTTGTAGCTAGATTCGAGGCGTTTGGAGGCTAATTCAAGAGGCAAAGACTTAGCAGAATAAGAATTTCACGATTTAAGGTAAGTAACCGTTTTAAATCTGGTCCTGAGGGTATGAAACCCCAAATTATTGTATTATGTGAGTATTTTGGAGGTGACGCATGTGCTAGGTGATGGGCGTGTGGGCGTGTACCGTGGGAATCGAGACTTGGTCCATTCTGTGAAACTGAAAAGTTGAATAAGCTTGTCGTTAGCTATGTGCCCTTTCTGTGCTATAAAAATTTGACAGTGAAGCATGCTTAGGTTATGTGTTGGTGTTGTAAAGACCACAGAGGTCTTGTACATGTTGAATTATCTGCTAAATTGTTATTTTGTACTCAGTCACAGTTTACTTATTTATTTTATCTTAGTCTCTATTATTCATTATTGATGCATCATATTATTGTTATTTGGGTTGAGTATCATGACTATTGAGAGCCCGAGAGACTGGAGAGATTTATGACTGAGTGAGGCCGAGGGCTTGATTGTGAGATATTATATTATAGCATGTGAGTTGTCCGTGTGGATCCCTTTTATTACACTATAGCACTTGAGTTGTCCGTGCAGCACGTGAGTTATCCGTACGGATGCAAATATTTATACTATGGCACGTGATTTATCCGTGCGGATCCTTTTATTATACTATAGCATGTGAGTTGTCCGTGCGGATCCAGATATTTATACTATGGAATGTGAGTTGTCCATGCATATTATAGCGTTTGGGCTGTAGGTGCCCCTCCGTAGTCTGTACACCCCCAGTGAGCGCGGGTACCCATTGAGTGTGAGTGCTGAGGGCTGAGAGCCGAGTGGTTGAGTTGTTGTGATGAGTTGAGTAACTATTGCCCTGAGAGGTTGTACTTTCTTTTCATTTGTTGTTGCACTTAGTTGCTATATGTCATTGTTGTGAAATTCTATGAAAGATTTTATACCTGGATTACATGTACTTGAATTGTATAAAACTGATTTGACTTAAACTGCTGGAATTGATAGCATGCTTACTCTCTGCTGGAATTACTGATAATGAACTGTAACTGTATAGCTCGTCACTATCTTCAGTTTCTTATTTATTATTGTTACTTGCTGAGTTGGTTGTACTTATATTACACCCTACACTTCGTGTGCAGATCCAGGTGTTTCCGGACATAGCAGATTTTGATTCTTTCGCACAGTTGATTTTTCGGAGATTCTGAGGTAGCTGCCGCGTTTCGCAGACCTTGCCTCTCCTTCCCTATCTCCTTATTTACTGTATTTGGTCGTAGACTGTTATGGACCGTATTTTCCAAACTTGTATTCATATTAGATGCTCATGTACTCAGTGACACCAGGTTTTGGGAGTGTTTGTATCGGTATTTGCGAGATTTGTGGATTGTGTTTAAATATTATATTTTCAAACTTAAAAGAAATTGTGGTTTATTGAGATTGTCAGCCTGCCTGTTATCGATATAGACGCCATCACGACAGATTAGAATTTTGGGTCGTGACAGTAGACCTTTCCAACATACATATCATTCTTGCTTACAACAACTTTGTCAGATACAAATACACATTGAAATCCATTCTTAATAATTAAAGAAGTTGAAACTAGATTTTTCCTAATAGTAGGAACATGAAGAACGTTGTTGAGCGTCAACACCCTGCCGGAAGTTATATTCAGGAATATCTTCCCATAACCCTCAATCTTGGTTGTTATAGTATTTCCCATGGAAAGCTCTTCTTTGGGACCAGCAGTAGAGTAAGTCGCAAATACTTCTTTGACAGTACAAACATGTCGAGTGGCTCCAAAGTCAATCCACTACTTCTTAGAATTTCCAACTAAGTTGCATTCCAAAAGCATTGCACACAGATCATCAATGTCATCATTTTTCTCCACTATGTTGGCCTGTCCCTTTTTCTTGTCCTTTTTTGGGAGACGACAATGAGGGGCTTTATGACCAGCTTTTCCACAATTGTAGCAGTTGCCCTTGAATTTCTTCTTGTTCTGCTCCCTAGTCTGTCCAGAAGACCTCTTCCTCTTCTTACTTTTTGGAGCAGTCTCCTCAACGATATTAGCTCCCATAATCGATGAATTTCCACGAGACCGCTTCTCGGCTGTTTTGTTATCTTCCTCAATCTTGAGACGAATCACAATATCTTCCAACTTCATTTCTTTGTGCTTGTGCTTTAGATAGTTTTTGAAATCTCTCCGCGAAGGAGGCAACTTTTCAATCATTGCAGCCACTTGAAATGCTTCATTCACTACCATACCTTCAGTAATAAGGTCGTGAAAAATAAGTTGAAACTCTTGAACTTGGGTTCCGACGGTTTTGCTGTCTATCATTTTATAGTCTAGAAACTTGGCAACCACAAACTTTTTCAAGCATGCATCTTGAGTCTTGTACTTCTTCTCAAGTGTGTCCCATAATTCTTTCGAAGTATTCATAGCACTGTAGAGATTGTACAAGTAATCCTCCAAAGCACTTAGGATGTAGCCTTTACAAAGAAAATCTGCTTATTTCCATGCCTCAATAATCATAAACTTCCCATTGTCTGGCATGTAGGCGGCAGGAACTGGAGGGTCTTCACTAGTGAACTTCTGCATACTAAGTATGGTAAGCCAAAAGAACACCCTTTGCTGCCATCCTTTGAAGTTGGCTCTAGAAAATTTTCCCGATTTTTCGGCCGGTGGCACAGCAGTTCGGCTTGACGTGGCTATCGTCGTTACCGCAATAATCGCAGAAGGATTTCCATTATCAATTGCCATTTCTCACTATCAATAACAAAAGAGTTCAATTAACAATTAATGGCAAAGAAAAATAGAATAGTAAACAGTACTGTAATGAATAAAAACAGTACGTTTAATAAACAAAAACCGAAGTTTGGTATATACTGATTCACAAGAAAAATGTCACGACCCAAAATCCATTAATGGTCGTGATGGCGCCGAACACCGCTACCAGGCAAGCCAAAAATAAACACTTAACTTGGTTATCATTTTAATATTTTTGAAATCATATTTCCTTCAATTAAATGGTAAAAGATGAAATTTACAAAATAATTAATAATATTTTTAACAATTCCAATACAGTGCAATCCATAATCGCCCCAAAACCCGGTGTCATAAGTTCATGAGCCTCAACTAAGAATGCAAAATAAAATACAACATCTGTCCGGAATACAAATTGGACAGAAAAATATAAATACTCTGAGGGAGACTCTGATGGCTACGGACTCGTAACATGGAATGCAGCTCACCTAATTCCCCGCAATAACTACGCCCCTACATTCATAAGGCCATTAGACATATATGCACCTGCACAAAAAATATGCAGCTAGTGTAGTATGAGTACGTAAATTAACGCGTACCCAGTAATATCCCGCCTAACCTCGAAGAAGTAGTGACGAGGGGTCGACTTCGACACTTACAATGGGTATAAATAAATAAATTAATATAATCAAATTAGGCATGGATTAATTAATACGGTTGCAAGCCCAATATTCTGAAGTAAGTAAGCAGTTCTTTTATAATTAAGAACTCTCCAAATTTATTTCCCATTATTTAACAATTTATCTCAGGCCAAGGAGGCAATATCATTTATTGTAAATTCCAAAGGAATTAATTAAATCATACGCAAATCATGTCGAGGTCGTACGGCCCGATCCAACATAATATTAAAATGTGCATTGCCAGAGGGTAGAACGACGCGAACCATAGATGCATCTATTTAATCTGCCGAGGCGTTCGTCCTATTCCACAAAAGATAAACACATTCAGACAACAAAATCAAGGATTTGTTTAGTTTTGATGTTCAAAGAAATATCAATTCTCATTAACGGTCAAGTGACCAGTCCAAAACCCAAGTAGGTGAAGTCTAACCTTTTGAAATTCCTTTATCAAGTTCTAATATGTTTTAAACGGTTAAATTAACAAGTAGGATGCAAGCATCGCAAATATAACGTGATTTGGGTCCTAGACTACCCGGACATAAGCATAATAGTAGCTACGCACGGACTCTCGTCACCTTGTACGTACGTAGCCCCCACAAATAGAAGCACCTATTAAATTAATTCACCTATGGGGTTAATTCCCTCTTACAAGGTTAGAAAGAAGACTTACCCCGCTACGAAGCTCCTTAATCGGTTCCCAAGCCCTTCCGACGACTCAAACCGATGCTCAACGCTCTAAAACTAGCCAATAAATATACAAACCAATAAAATGTACTCTAATACTCATTATAATCTAATTTATAATAATTTCTAACCCCGATCGAAAAGTCGATAAAAAGCTTGATAAATCCAAAGTTACATGCTCCAATTCCTCTCATGATACCCCGTAGACCAAAGATAACACGGAACACTCCAAGATCCTTTATCATAATCCGCTACAAAAGCTCGATATTTAACCATACTATGGACTCGAAATCCTTAGGCACCACACCTTAACTTTTGAATCTACTAGGACCGTTATTGAGAGTCACCCACTCTGACTTGGTCCCGAATATAATCAACTCCAAGGCTCTGCTAGCACATGAGCACCCTCTCAAAGAAGAACCTGGCCGAATCATCTTCCTTGTAACTCGCCTCTACACAAAGCATAAATCCTGAGTCTTCCCAAAGCCTGAGCATGAATCGATAAGGCCAACTATAGCACATATTCCACAAATCGCTTGCTCAAACTACCACTGATGTTCTCTTTCCATAGCCGTAATAACCCATCAATATGCCGATAACCAGAAATCATACAAATAGACGACCATGCAATCCAACTGTAGGCGGTGGGACTCTCCCACTTAGCTTGAAGCTACTATTGCATAAACCTAGAACGCACAAAGATTCTTTCTTCATCGACATGATCTAGCATAATCAACCCTCCAAATTCCTCGAAATCCTTCTATTAACCTTTAATAAACACTCCGAACCACTAGCCACATTTATATATTCAATCTCTTACCGGGTAACCAGTAGAATTCTTTGCAGAAGCTTCGTCAACACCACGCGACCGCTAACCTGCTCACAGGAGATAACCCACCTGTGAAAATTACTTACTGACATATTCCAATATCACTGCACCGGGTATAATTACTACGAAATCAGTAGACCACCCTAGGTCCGAGCTCATTCACCAGCTACACCAGTCCGTTAATTCCTCATGGACATCAACTAAAGGTGCGACAATACATTCCAATCCAAAGTCATGTTGTATCCTTCTTCATATCAAGCAACTCCTTTCTGTTGTATCCAATCTCCCGTCGTATAATAGCCAGTATTTCAAATTAAGACCGTAGACCCAATCATCGTCCACCATAATTCCCAAATCACTCCAAACGTTCCTCAAGGCGTGTAGCTATCCTATCATAGAACCCATATGCTACTCTGCAACTCTCCCACTTTGGTCAAACTCACTCCTTTAAGCAACTACCTGACTCATGTTTCTCACACTTGGCCTTCTATAAGTTTAACCACCGCAAGACACCTCCTACATGTCCTTCCTCATCCTTCGCTGCCCAGTTGTTGCCTTAACTCAAAATTCATCTCTGTAGCACTTGAACCGAAAGATCACTACTAACTTTAAACCTTTCCGAAGATCATCTTTCTCGAGCCATCAACCCTAGAAACACCGATTCGATCCCGAAATCGCTACACCCCATTATTTCTGACAACCGCTTCTCCGGCACCATTTCATAATACCTTGCCCCGAAGGCGAATTGAAGAAACTATAACACTGACAAACTTAACACATTCAGCAAGGACAACGGCACTACATCACGGATGAAGATTCTAACACGCTCGAAAATATCAAGTCTCGTTACTCCATCAGCCCAAACCTGAACATTCTTAGTCCGATTGTCTTTCCTCCGCTGGAAATAAAACATTGAACCTCTGAATCATGTAATGAGAAAACCCTTCTTTCAATTCATTCACTGCCCCTACACATAGACAAGTATCCTACCATTTCTTCTATACTGTGTGATAATAAATCATGAACATCATAGCAATTGGTGCATAGCCCCAAAACAATCAAAAAACACAGCTACTGAGCTAAGATGACAGAACATCCTTCGCCAAGGCGACGACATTAGCCTAATCGAATACGCAGGGAGAATCATCCTGATCTACATCAGTAGTGCCATTAAAATTCCTCGATTCCAAATTTATAACAAGCGCTTCATGTCGCATAAGATCGAATAGGAAGGAAATTAAGGCATAAGCCTCAAAGGAATCAAATCGCACAATGAGGAATCAAGAAAGGGAAAATATAAATACTCTGAGGGAGACTCTGCTGGCTGCGGACTCGTAACGTGGAATGCAGTTCACCTAACTCCCCGCAATAACTGCGCCTCTACACTCGCAAGGCCACTAGACATATATGCACCTGCACAAAAAATATACAGCAAGTGTAGTATGAGTACGTAAATCAACGTGTACCCAGTAAGTATCCCGCCTAACCTCGAAGAAATAGTGATGAGGGGTCGACTTTGACACTTACTATGGGCTATAAATAAATTAATATAATTAAATTAGGCATGGATTAATTAATATGGTTGCAAGCCCAATATTCTGAAGTAAGTAAGCAGTTCTTTTATAATTAAGAACTCTCCAAATTTATTTTCCATTATTTAATAATTTATCTCAGGCCAAGGAGGCAATATCATTTATTGTAAATTCCAAAGCAATCAATTAAATCATACGCAAATCATGCCGAGGTTGTACGGCCCGATCCAACATAATATTAACATGTGCACAGCCGGAGGGTCGAAAGGCGCGAATCATAGATGCAACTATTTAATCTGTCGAGGCGTTCGGCCCGTTCCACAAAAGATAAACACATTCAGACAACCAAATAAAGGATTTATTTAGGTTTGCTGTTTAAAGAAATATCAATTCTCATTAACGGTCAAGTGACCCGTCCAAAACCCAAGTATGTGTAGTCTAACCTTTTGAAATTCCTTTATCAAGTTCCAATATGTTTTAATCGGTTAAATTAACAAGTAGGATGCAAGCATCGCAAATATAACGTGATTTGGGTCCTAGACTACCCGGACATAAGCATAATAGTAGCTACGCACGGACTCTCGTCACCCCGTACGTACGTAGCCCCCACAAATAGAAGCACATATTAAATTAATTCACCTATGGGGTTAATTACCTCTTACAAGGTTAGAAAGAAGACTTACCTCGCTACGAAGCTCCTTAACCGGTTCCCAAGCCCTTCCGACGACTCAAACCGATGCTCAACGCTCCAAAACTAGACAATAAATATACAAACCCATAAAAATATACTCTAATACTCATTATAATCCAATTTATCATAATTTCTAACCCCGATCAAAAAGTCGATAAAAATCACCCTCGGGCCCACATGCCCGGATTCCAAAATTTTGAAGATAAACTTTACCCCATGGCACCACGAACTCAAATATGTCATTTATTCCAAATTTCATGTCTAACATCGTGGTCAAAATCCAAAAATACCAAATTCTAGGTTTTCTACCAAAACCCCACAATTCTACTAATTTTCATGTTCAAATCCATATATAATCATGTATTTAGCTTATAATAAGTGAAAATCACTTACCTTGATATGGATGACGAAGAATGAGCTCCAAACTCGCTCCAAGACCGTCTCTCATGGAGGAAATGAGGTGAAAATGAGCCAAGCCCTCGTTTTTTAAAGAACACACTGCCCAGCCCTATCCTTCACACCTGCGGTCAAGTAGCCGCTTCTGCGCCCGCTTCCGCTTCTGCGATTGCACAGATGCGGCCAAAAGCTTTGCACCTGCGGCCCTTCACCTGGCCAGCCTGCTCCGCTTCTGCGACTCTAATGTCGCTTCTGCGCCCTCCGCACCTGCGGTCCAACCTTCGCAGGTGCGGGTACACCAGGTATCAGCTGCCTCAACTCTACAAATTCCAAATTCGATCTGTTAACCACCCGGAATCCACCCGGGGCCCTCGGAGCCTTAACCAATTATACCAACATGTCCCAAAAGATACATTACGAACTTAGTTGAGCCTTCAAATCACATCTAACAATGTCGAATTCATGAATCGCACCCCATTCCAAGCTTAATGAACTTTAAAATTTCAAACTTCTACATTCGATGTCGAAACCTATCAAAACACGTCCGATTGACCTCAAATTTTGCACATAAGTCACATTTGACATTACGGACCTATTCCAATCTCTGGAATCGGAATCTGACACCGATATCAAAAAGTCCACTTCTGGTCAAACTTCTCAAAAACCTTCAAATTTCTTACTTCCGCCAAATGACTCCAGAATGACCTACAGACCTCCAAATCCACTTTCGGACGCGCTCCCGATACAAGAATCACCATACGGAGCTATTTTCAGACTCGGAATCCCAAACGAACATTGATAATATTAAATGCGCTTCAACCCGAATTTATAAAATCCTTCTAAAAATGCTATCTTCCACAATAGGCGCCGACACGCTCCCGGGTCACACAAAACCCAATCCGGATATATGCCCAAGTTCTAAATCATCATACGAACCTGTTGGAACCTTCAAATCCCGATTCCGAGGTCGTTTACTCAAAAATCCAATCTTAGTCAATTCTTCCAACTTAAGGCTTTTGAAATGAGGATTTTCTTTCCAATATCAACTCTGATATCCCCGACATTCAATTCCGACCACGCGTACCAGTCATAATACCTGAAAATGAAGCTGCTCATGGCCTCAAACCGTCGGACGACGCGCTAGAGCTCAAAACTACCGGTCGGGTCGTTAAAAAAAACAATGAAGTTTTTATGTTCTTCAAATCGTTTCTGAATTTTAATACTCCGATGAAGTTTTTATATCTTCAAATCAGAAATAGAAAAATTCAGAAGGAGTAGAAAATCACAAAGGTTTTTAATATTCAAAGCAAAATATAGATTACAGTATATTATTAATTTCCTTAATACTGTTATCAAACTGTAATACTATAAAATATATGAAACAACAAGTTTTCTAAAACAAAAAAAACGGAAACAGAAAAACACTAGTATAGAAGATATTTAAATAATCACAAACAGAATTTAAAAATTTATTTCGGAATAAAATCGAGTCCACTGAATGCACAGTATGTCCTTAAGAAAATTATTCCCCTCAAGTACCCGAGGTTTTGGAATATTATCCTCCCAGGATAGAAAGATCTCAGCAGTGTATTGGTACCAAAAATTCTGATAAATTTTGAACCACTTAATGGTTGTAAAACATACTGAAAAATTTTGTACATAAGAAGAAGAAGATCAGAAAATTTCAAAAGGAAATATTCTGGGATCAAGGCATATTTATAGCCATTTTCTGGCACAGTTTCTGAAAAGTTTGCAATCTTTCAGAAATAGCCATTGTTGTTGGAGTAGGCGGGAACGATTCTCGTTTAAAATATTCCGGGAAATAAATAATCTGGGAAAGAAACGGACTGGGTCACGTCGCGGTTCCTGGGTTATTCCGGGCTAACTTCTCGTTAATTTAATTAAATTAATTAATTAACTAATTGAAAGAAATTTTGTCCAAAAAGATTAATCAATCGATCCGAAGCTGAAGCCGAGTGAGCGACGACGGCGGCGCGGGGCTTACTTCCTTTCTAACCCATTTAACACCAAGAGAAGTGTTTTCTCAATATAAGCACATTCACTTTTCTTTCCACTATCAATGAGGGACTTTTGCTCTTTCCAAAGCAAAAGGGAGCTCACTTTCCCTTCACTTTCTTCCCTCCATTTCCCATTCACCAATCTTCTTATCCCAACAATTTATACTCACATATTTGGGGGATAGGGGGTGGGGGGAGGGGAGATTAAATTCTTGGGATGACTTATTACACAGTCGTCTGTACATTGTAGAGACTGAAGCTTAACCAACGACTTTTGTTTACTTTGTTCAAGTATAGTTGCTATCTTTAATATGAAATTTTCAAATGCTTCTTGACCTTATTCATGGGAACAAATTCGATAATATTTTCGATCAGATTAAATGGTTAAAATTGAAAAAATCCAAACGAGCGTCAATGTACTGTTTTATAGATTGCCTAATTAGAGATATCTCTAATTTTATATTTAATTTGGTTGGTCAGACCATATAAAAACACATTACACATGTTGAATGCTTAGAATATGTGGAGATTCTTACAAATTGTAAGTACTAAGAAAGAATTAAGTAAATTAAGCTTAACCTAACGAGGTCTTAAACCTAATTGTTTACCCTCAAAATCGGATAATAATTAAATTTGTATGTGGTTTTAAGGATACGTAATCTAACTTGATGCAAAACGAGAAATCAAATTAATATAGAAATAAGCAATGAAAAAATAAATGCAAACAACAAAAGTTGAAAAATCTTAGCCTTGAAGATTAGTCACGCTCGAGTCAGAAATGCCTTTATCGATACCGGAACAGAATGACAAGATAATGAGAACTAGAAATAATAATATATTACTTTGTGATGCGTGTTACCATGTTTTAAATGAATTATCATACCCCTCTTTATATAGTAGAGGAGTCTTATTCTAGATACATTTCTATAAAAAGTAAAAATCTCTTGATTTGCTGATTACTGGTTCCTTGCTGATACGTGCCGAGATTCTCGCCGTAATATCCGTCCGGTCGCGGATATTTCGGTCTTCTGTTAGTTATCCTTGAGCACGTTCAAGGCTAAGATCGACACTAGACTCAATTTTCCTCGAAGGTAGGATTTTTGACCCCGGGGTCTAGCTTAGTGAGACTCGAGGTCGATCTTCAGTCCGTGGTCGACATGTTCCGAACCGAATCTACTTAGTTGAAGTCGAACTCAACTTTGACTATATACAGATAGTCCCCTCATTTTTCGGATAATAATTGACGAGAAACGATATGAGCCTCTGATATCCCCCCTCGGTGCTCCTCGTCAGAAATGACAAATTGAATAAAACATCTCGTCAGTCACATCTTCATGGCATTAAATGCTCGTCAGCCGCTGGTCGGCCACTTACGGCTTCGAACCGTCATTTGGAAACTATAAATATCCCCTTCTTTTTACTTCCAAATCTTCTCTACTCTTGTTTCTTAGAAATTTCAATACTTTTTCAGTATTAAATCTCTGGCTATTCTGAAATATTTTCACAAGAACTTCAGATTTGTTCTTACCATCAAACTTAATCTTTAAATTTCTTCTCTTTACTTCACCTATCAAAGAAATGGCAAAGACTTCAAAGTTCGTTCCCCAAAAAGAAACTCCCTCTGCCTCACGATCGGCTGTATAGGAAAATGTTTCATCCGCTGCTACTAAGGAACTGACACCGGAACCTCCTCTGAAGATGTTTGTTCCTACGGGGTGCCCAATCGGTGCCGATTTCAAGGTAGAGAAAACTTCCTCGGTATCGGTCGGTGTGAACCGGTCTTGAGATATATATGCTCGGTCACCGACAACTTCCTCTCTAAGGTCAAGGAAGACTGCATCTGGGCTAATAAGCACATGGTGGTTCCTTCGCCCGAGGAAGCGATTACTACCCACATAGAGGGTCTTTTAAGTGTTTACACTTATCCCTTCACGTTAGGCCCCTTGGATCCGGTCATCATCGCCTTCTATAAGAGGTACGAGGTGACCTTCGGTCAAATTCATCCCTCTTTCTGGAGGATAGTAATTCTCATCTGTTTCTTTGTAAATAAAATCGAAGGGTGTCCTTTCACCATCGATCATCTTATGCGTCTGTACAGTCCCCGACTCTATCGAGGGGAACTAATAAAAAATTACCCGTCGGCCTAGTAAGGCTCAATTCTCGAGCATCGACGAGGATCGGGACCGAGGCTAGTTAGGGTGATTCATTCGAGTGAAGACCTCGGATTTAATCACGGACAAGGATATACCATTTCCTGAGAAATGAAACATGAAACATAAGTATAACCTTGCCTTCACGATTTCATTTATCGCTTTTTCTTTTTCTTCCCTTCTCACTGATTTTTCGTGGTGGTGCAGCTGTCTCTCAGATGCCAGATGCAGTTCCTCGACTCAATGATTAGGTCGAGGGCATCGTGTCCCAGAAACCATATTCCGAGCGCGCATGGCGTGAACTTTTAAAGGGCAGGTGGGAGGCCCGTTCTCACGGTAAGATTTCGCTCTCGAATGAACAACACTTATGTTTCCTTTGTGCTGCTGAGCCTTCTTTTTCTTTTCTTTGCAGGTCTTCCCAAGGACGTTGCAATGAGGCCCCCATCTGGTGATGAATATATCCTCCCCGAACCATCTGCTTCGAGGCATGATAAAGAGAAGAAAAGAAAATGGGCTCCGAGTTCTCCGAGCTCCAAGAAGAAGAAATCGAGGAGGAGGCTAGTGCGCAAATCCAACGAAAGTACAAGAACCTGAGAGCTCCCATCGGACTAACTCCATCAGTTGAGGGATAAGTCCGAAGAATAAGAAGAAGAAGCTTTTGAACTGGTGGCCCGCGTGTGACTGTAGTTGATGGACAAAAGAGCCCCGAATCGGAGAGGGGCGACACCAAATCACCCCGAACCAGGGGGTCGGTGGAGAGGCAGTGACCGAGGCCTCGGAACCAGAGAGGGGTGAGGTCATTTTGCCTCAAGTTAGGGAGGCAAATAAGGAGGCCGCGGCCGGTGTTTCTTGGGCAGAGGACAATGCCCCAAAGGACGCACTTAGAGAGATAGTTCTCTCTGAGTTGCCTTTGTTTACTGACTCTATGATCAACGAGGCCCAAACACTGAAAGGTCACCTCGGTGAAGGGCCCCAATGCGTAGCAGACTTTAACAACTTCTGTGATGGCTTAGATTCTACTGCCTCGGAGGACGTCACCGGGTTGGGCGACTTACCGGTACTAAATAAGAGATCGTCTTCGGGGAGCCAGTGGGCCTTCTACAAGTCCAAGACTAGTAAATTGGTTCCCAACCCCGAGTGCAGATCTGACCGTAAGTGAAAATTATCATGTCATTCCGGAGGATGCTTGGATTCTGTCTGCCCCCGTAGGGGTTGCCAGTGCCTGGTGACCGAAGAGGATAAAGATAATCTGGATGAGGTGGAAGCACCTTGCCTTTTCAACGAAGCACAACAGGCGTTAAATCGGGTAATTTTGAACACCTCTTTATTACGTAGTTAGGTTAATTTATAAACAATTGTAAATCTTTTCTTTGTGCTTGCAGGCTTTGGTGCTTTATCACGAGACTTTTCTCTGATATCGAGAAGAGTTAAACCATCATGAGGCCGATACTCGAGAGCACACTGAGAAGAGGGATGCTTACAAGCTTCTCAGTGAGAAACTCCAGGCCGAGCTAGAAGCGGTTCGGAAGGAGCATGCCGACCTGGTCGAGCAGGTAAGAAGAGTATTTGAAGTTAGTGACGAGGAGTCATACACAATGACTAACGGTCCGAACCCGCAGGTTCAAAAGAAACTTGACCAGATCGAGCAGCTCCAGGCGGAGGTGGACATAGTAAAAGCTGAGGCCGAAGAATAGAAAAGAAACATGGACCGATTGGCCTCGAAAAAGGAGATTGCCCGGGCACAATTGGCTTCGGCTGAGGTCCAACTCCGGTCTGCAAAGGAAAAGGCCTTGGTACAGGCCAAAAAGGTCGAGGAGCTCCAGTCTCAACTGAGCTCGGCGGTCTCCGGTCAAGAAAATCTAGCCAAGGAACTTGAGGCGGCCAAGTCAGAGATCATTGTGGTCAAGGTCGAGGCCGATGAGAAGGTAGCCTAGCACAAGGCCGATGCCAAGGAGGATCAGGACCAAGTGAGAAATATGGTGGAGCATACGAAATGGCAATCTCGAAGGGAGGCCCTTGAGGGAGTTCATTCCCGGAGTTTTGACTTGTTAGCTGAAATCGAGAATGCCAAGGTATTCGAACCCTAGGCAAGGAAGGTGGCTTATCTCGAGGAGGAAGATTCCGAGGGTTCTGAAGATTCGGGTGAGTCCGAAGGTCGAGGAGACCCCGAAGGTGATGATGTGTCTCCCGGCAAAGATTAGGCGGCTTCTATTAGACTTTGTTTTTTCTTTGCATTTTGTACTTATGTCAAGGCTTGTTGTGCCTTTGTAAAGATTATATATATATATAATACAAGTTTTTCTATAATTCTTTGAGTTTTTCCTTTATCCTTATGATTTACAAAGATTGAAATGCCTTAGCACTAAATAGCTAGGTGTTGTTCGGGGTTTTGAGCAAGCCTTGCCTTTGATTATTCTTAAGGCGATGCAGGAATTTTCGGTATGACCAGAAATATTTCCCAAAGTACTTATAATTCCTTAGATTATAATTTTGCCGAAGGTACCTTTTGTTTCGGGCTTCGGACATCTCCGGGCCTTTTTTAATATAATCGTAGTCTTTACGAATTCGGGAAATGCCAAATAAGCTTTGCGCCCTCGGGTTTTGTTATCCCAGAATGGTCGTTGCCTTTTAATTTGGCAGTGCCAAATAAGCTTTGTGCCCTCGGGTTTTCTTATCCCGGAATGGCCTTAGCCTTTTAGTTCGGGCAATGCCAAATAAGCTTATGCCCTCTAGGTCTGATAACTCAGACCGTCCGAGTTTGTTTTCGGGCGGCAGTCCCCGAGTGAGAGTGATTGTTCGAACTCGGATTAAGGTGGCCCTTCATATCGATATCCTTAGGGGATCATATGTAGGAAATTCTTCGAGAAATGTAAGAAAGATTTTAAAGGACAAGATGTTTATGCGCAAGGAAGAGACTTCTTTTCATTTTGTGCATAATAGTTACACATGTAAACAGGCTTTGTGCCAGTGTCCAAGCAGTCTATGTGGGCATGATTCATTTGATCATTTGGCCCTTATAATGAATTCAATCGATCGAGACCTTTCAATCTTGAAGTCTCTTTCATTGCTAAAGTCGATATCTTAGGGTAATGCCCCCAGTGTTCGGGGTTGATCGAAGAGAGGCCTTGAATGTTGTTGTGATCATCATTACCGGCTCGTAGCCGGTCTTCAACTCTAAGTTAGCACAATTTACTTGTTGCCTCGTTAAAAACCTTGCCGGAAAACCCATTGGGGACAAAATCAGTACAAGGGAAAAAGAGTGCAACGTGAGCTTTTAGACCTAAAATCCCGTATCATCCCTTGTTGGTTACCTGCAAGCGTTAGTTTAAAATGTAAATAAAAGGAAGAACGGGGTCGTGCCTTAGTAGTAATATCGCTTCAAGTGAGTTATATTCCAGTTGTTCGGTAGTTGCTCGCCATTCATTGTTCTGAGTTTGTAGGATCCTTTTCCGGTGATCTCGATAATTTGGTACGGTCCTTCCCAGTTTGGCCCCAATTTTCCTTTATTCGGGTATTGGGTGCTCAGTGTGACCTTTCTTAGTACCAAGTCCCCGGTATTGAAGTATCGAAGGTTAGCCCTTCGATTGTAATACCTTTCGATCCGCTATTTTTGGGCGGCCAATCGAACAAGAGCGGCTTCGCGCCTTTCATCTAATAGCTCCAGGCTCGTACTCATAACCTCATCGTTTAATTCCTTCGTTGCATATCGGAATCTGATACTTGGTTCTCCGACTTCGACCGGAATCAAAGCTTTGGCGCCATAAACTAAAGATAATGGGGTAGCCACAGTACTGGACTTTGAGGTCGAACGGTATGCCCATAGGACTTCAGGTAGTATTTCCTTCCATCTTCCTTTGGCATCGGTTAACCTCTTTCTAAGGTTTTGGAGTATGGTTTTGTTGGTAGATTTGGCTTGTACATTCCCACTATGGTGGTAGGTTGTTGATAAGATCCTTTTGATCTTGTGGTCTTCAAGGAATTTGGTTACTTTTCTTCCGATGAATTGTTTCCCATTGTCGTATAAAATCTAGGCCGGCATTCTGAATCGGCATATTATGTGGTCCCAAATAAAATCGATGACTTTCTTCTCCCTGACCTTCTCGTACGCCTGGGCTTCCACCCATTTAGAAAAATAGTCAGTCGTAAACAATATAAATTGAGCCTTACCGAGTGCCCATGGAAAGGGGCCAACGATGTCCATTCCCCACTTCATGAACGGCCATGGTGACAAAACTGAATGCAGCAGATCCCTTGGTTGATGAATCATCGGAGTGTGTCTTTGGCATTCATCACATTTTTGAACGAACTCCTTTGCGTCTTTTTCCATGTCGATCCAGTAGTAACCGGCTTTAACTATTATTCGAAGAAGCGATTCGGCACCTGAATGATTTCCACAGGTACCTTCGTGGATTTCCCTCAGAACGTACTCAGTATCCTCCGGCCCTACACATATTGTAAGTGGGCCATCGAATGTTCTTATAAACAGGGTTCAGTCTACGAACAGGCTAAATCGGGCTGCCTTTGTACGCAGGGCCCTCGATTCTTTTGGATCCGAGGGAAGTTTACCGGTCCTGAGATATTCCACGTATTAATTCCTCCAGTCCCAAGTTTGGCTCGTTGATTTAATCTTAGCGTGGCCTTCTTCCACCACCGATCTCATAAGTTGTACGACTTCTCCCGAGTTGAACTCGTCGTCTTCGACCGACGACCACAAGTTAGCGAGGGCATCGGCCTCGCTGTTTTGATCCCGAGGTACATGTTGCAGATTCCATTCTTTGAACCGGTGTAATGTCACATGTAACTTGTCCAAGTATATTTGCATTCGTTCTTCTCTGACCTCGAATGTTCCATTTACTTGGTTTACCACGAGAAGGGAGTCGCACTTGGCTTCGATCACCTCTGCCCCCAAGCTTTTGGCTAGTTCAAGGCCTGCAATCATGGCCTCATATTCAGCCTCGTTGTTAGTCAATTTCACAGTCTTAATAGATTGTCTAATTATATTACCTGTTGGTGGCTTTAGTACGATGCCAAGTTCGGACCCTTTTACGTGTGAGGCGTCATCCGTAAAGAGGGTCCAGATTCCCGAGGAAGTTCCTGAGTTAACCAATAGCTCTCTTTCGACCTCGGGTATTAGGGCCAGCATAAAGTCGGCCACAAAGTCTGGCAAAATTTGAGACTTGATGGCGGTCCGAGGTCGGTACTCAATATCGTACTCACTTATTTCTACGGCCCACTTGGCCAACCGGCCCGAGAGTTCGGGCTTATGCATAACGTTTCTCAACGGGTAAGTAGTTACGACACATATGAGGTGAGACTGGAAGTACGATTTTAGCTTCCTAGAGGCGCTTAGCAAAGAGAGCGCTAGTTTTTCTAGGTGATGGTACCTAGTTTCGGCCTCACCTAAGGTTTTGCTAACATGGTAAATTGGAAATTGCGTACCTTGCCCTTCCCGAACTAGGACTCCACTTACCGCTATCTCCGAGACTGCCAAGTACAAGTACAATTGTTCATCTGTCTTTGGTGTGTGAAGTAGTGGTGGGCTCGATAAGTACATATTGTGTTCCTCAAAAGCTCGTTTTCATTCCGGGGTCCACGAGAAGTTATTTTTCTTCTTCAACAGTGCAAAGAATCGGTGACTCTTGTTGTATAACCTCGAAATAAATCGCCCTAGGGCGGCTATGCGCCTGGTTAACCTTTGCACGACTTTCACGTTGTCCACGACCGTGATATCTTCGATGGCTTTGATCTTATCGGGATTGATCTCGATACGCCGATTGGATACCATGAATCCGAGGAACTTACCCGACCCAACTCCAAACGTACATTTTTTCGGGTTCAGCTTCATATTGTATCGCTTCAGTATGCTGAATGTTTCCTGCAAATGTTTTAAATGGTACTCTGCTCGCAGGGACTTAACTAATATGTCGTCAATGTAAACTTCCATTGATTTTCCTATTTGTTCCTCGAACATCCGATTTACTAGGCCTTGGTATGTGGCACCGGCATTTTTTAATCCAAACGGCATTACGTTATAACAGTATGTGTCGTATTTAGTGATGAAGGAAGTTTTTTCCAGATCACCCGGGTCCATCCGTATTTATTTGTACCCGGAATAGGCATCGAGAAAACTGAGGAACTCGTGTCCGTCCATTACATCGATCATACGGTCGATGTTAGGCAAAGGAAAGGAGTCTTTGGGCCATGCCTTATTCAAATCTTTGTAGTCTACACACATTCTTAGTTTATTCCAATGTTTAGGGACTACCACTATATTTGCTAACCAATCTGGGTATTTAACCTCCTGAATAGACCCTATTTTAAAAAGTTTATATACCTCGTCCTTGATGAAAGCATGCTTGATCTCGGACTGGGGTCTCCTCTTCTGTTTGACCGGGTGAAACTTCGGGTCCAAGCTTAGCTTGTGAGTTGTTATCTCCGACGGGATCCCTGTCATGTCAAGGTGGGACCAAGCAAAACAATCTTCGTTAGTTATAAGAAATTGAATGAGTTTTTCCCTGAGCTTGGAGCTTAACCTCGTGCCCATGTATACCTTTCAATCGGGTAAGCGTTCGCGCAATATGACTTGTTCCAACTCTTCGACTGTCGATTTAATGGCATCAGAATCATCGAGGGCTATAAGAGATCTGGGAACCCCATAATCATCATCCTCGAATTCCCTTTGTTTGTCCGAATCTGCCGAGGATGGTATCGGTGATTGCTATTTGGCCCCGTTTTTGACCATCTGGTTCGGATCCTTTGGTGTTGAGACTGCAGACGCTGGTATCACCTCCTCGACCACGAATATTTCCTTTGCAGCTGGTTGTTCACCGTAGACTATTTTGACTCCGCCAGGTGTTGGGAATTTCAGTGCCTGGTGTAGTGTCGAGGGCACCGCTCTCATGTTGTGGATCCATGGCCTCCGAATAAAGCGTTGTACCTCATGTTCCCTTCGATCATATAAAATTTGGTCTCCTGGATGGTCCCGACGGTATTTACCGATAACGTTATTTCGCCCTTAGTGGTCTCACATGCCATGTTGAATCCTTTTAGAACTCGAACTGCAGGCACGATTTGGTCTTGTAGACCGAGTTGCTCCACGACTCTTGATCGAATGATGTTGGCTGAGCCACCTGGATCAATCAACACATGTTAAACCCTAATTTTATTTACGAGTACAGATATTACAAGTGCATCATTGTGGGGTGGTACGATTCTTTCCGCATCATCATCGCTGAAAGATAAAGTTCCTTCCGGTATGTAGTCTTGAGTTCGTTTCTCCCTAGTGATGGATACTTTGGTATGTTTCAACATCGGCCCCTGTCGGATATCAACCCCACCGATGATCATGTTAATGACGTACTAAGGTTCTTCTTGTTCTGCCAGTTTGTTAGAATCCATGTTCCTAAAATGATTCTTGGCTCGGTCACTCAAGAATTCTCAAAGGTGTCCATTGTTGAATAGTCGGGCTACTTCCTCCCTCAGCTGTCGACAATCCTCCGTTCTGTGACCGTGAGTGCCATGATATTTGCACATCTGGTTAGGATCCCTTTGGGTTGGATCGGACTGTAGAGGTCGAGGCCATTTGGTATCTTTGATGTGCTCGATAGCTGATACAATGGCGGCAACATCGACATTTAAGTTGTATTCCGATAGCCTCGGCGCTTCATTAGGCCCGATGGTTCTGTCGAAGATGTTTTTGGTCATGATTCCCCGGTTGCTTTTTCCTCGATCATATCTTCTTTCATTTCTTATGGAGTTATGCCTGTACCCACTGTTTCTCCGATCTCTATTATATGGCTGATACCGATCCTGTTTGATCTCGGTTCACGATCGATGTCTCTTTTGATTCTGTCGAGGGTTTTGACAGGATAAACAGACCCCGGGGGCCCAAGTTGATCATCTTCGAATCTGATTTTCGATTGATATCGGTTATGCACATCGGCCCAGGTAATGGCTGGGTATTCTATCAGGTTCTGCTTCAGCTGTTGTGAAGCCACTGAGCTTCAAACATTGAGTCCCTGAGTGAAAGCTTGAACAACCCAATCATCAGCGATCGGTGGCAGATCCATTCGTTCTATTTGAAACCGGGACAAGAACTCTCTGAGCATCTCGTTTACTTTCTGTTTTACTTTGAAAAGGTCTGATTTCCTGGTCTCAGCCTTGAGGGCACCAGCGTATGCTTTTAAGAAAGAGTCTGCAAGCATAGCAAATTAGTCAATAGAATGAGGAGGCAAATTGTGGTACTATATCATAACTCCCTTTGACAAGGTTTCTCCAAATGTTTTCAGCAGAATGGACTCGATTTCATCGTCCTCCAAATCGTTCCCTTTGATGACACATGTATAAGAGGTCACATGCTCATTTCGGTCAGTCAATCCATTATACTTAGGTATCTCGGGCATACGGAATTTCTTGGGGATCGACTTCGGAGCTGCGCTCGTAGGAAAGAGTTCTTGCACAAACTTCTTGGAATCCAGGCCTTTCAATATTGGAGGCGCTCTTGGGATTTGGTCTACCCTGGAGTTGTAGGTCTCCACCTTTTTGTCATTAGCTTCGATTTTCTTTTTCCCTAATTCTACCCGTTTTGTCGGTTCCTCGAGCATCTTTATGATCTCGGGGTTAGCCCCCGATTCAAGTTCATTTGTCCTTTCTATGACCGGTTCGTCCCTGCAGGTGACTTCCCGGGGCAGATCGGGCTCAACCCCACTTGGTGCACGGCCATGGTTCTGCAACTGAGCTATCGCCGCCTGTTGACCCTGCAGCATTTCGAAGATCACTCGTACATTGATCTTGTCTCCTTCAATGTTTTGTGTGTTTCGAGTTGCCGATCGGGCTCCACCACGAACATTATTTTCGGGGTCGGTAGGCAAGTTTGCGTAGATAGCCACATGTGAATTGACGTCGATCAGATCTATGATCGGAATTCCAACGGGATCAGCAGGTGGTACCTCGTTACCGGGCGCTATGTTGTTGTTTTCACCTTGATGACCGGACTCGTTGTCAACATATAGGGGTGCTGATTGAGAGTTTGACATTTTGGATTTTAGCCTGGAATCAAAGACACTTCAAAGAGCAAGTGTAAAGTAGTGTGTGTTATGAAGATTCATATCAAATAACCACTATTATCCTTAGCCCCACGGTGGGCGCCAAACTGTTTACCCTCAAAATTGGATAACAATTGAATTTGTACGTGATTTTAAAGATACGTGATCTAACTTGATAAAAACGAGAAATCAGATTAATATTGAAATAAGCAATGAAAAAATAAATGCAAACCACACAAGTTGAACAATCTTAGCCTTGAAAATTAGCCACGCTCGAGTCAGAAATACTTTTATCGATGCCGGAACAGAATGACAAGATAATGAAAACTAGAAATAATAATATATTGCCTTGTGATATGTGTTACCATATTTTTAAGTAATTGTCAGACCCCATTTATATAGTAGAGGAGTCTTATTCTAGGTACATTTCTATAAAAGGTAAAAATATCTTGATTTGCTGATTACCGGTTCCTTGCTGATACGTGCCGAGATTCTCCCCGTAATATCCATCCGGTCGCAGATATTTCGGTCTTCTATTAGTTATCCTCGAGTTCGTTCTAGGCTAAGGTCGATCCGACCTCGGATTCTAGCTCGGTGAGACTCGAGGTCGATCTTCAGTCCGTGATCGCCATGTTACAAACCTAATCTACCAAGTTGAAGTCGAGATGATCAACTCTAAAAATTACTTCTTAAGTATGATTATGGCACTAAATTTACAAGTGTATATGATATTTTTTATCCAAAGTGATTGAGGGTCTCAAATACGAGAATGAAGCCTAATTTTCAGTATCAATATGGGCATTGATTCTTCAATCAGTAATAACTAAATAAAAGGTTTAGGATTTTAGTTTTTTTTAATTAGTGTGTAGTAAATTGTACACTCGTTATTTTAATTTATCCGATATAATTTGTGTGGCTATAAAGCTTGCCATTGACTTTTTATAAGGCTTTTTTGTCTCGAATTAAAGACCGCAAATAAAATTTTGTGACCGTTAATACTATTAAGGTCCTGACTCATAATATGATAGCTTCTCTTCATCAGCTTATATTTAATGCCATTCATACAAACACTCTTCTTTCGTATCACGTAATCTCAAAATTCATAAATATCTATGTATGTCACTGTGCTCGTACAAGGCCGTTGTTTACAAGGCCGTTGTCTGAAATTCTCCGCGAATTGTTCTTTTTTTCAATTGGAGTAACGGTAAAGTTGTATCCATGTGACCTATAGGTCATGTCGTCGAGCCGTGAAAACAGTCACTAATGTTTGCATTGGAATAGTCTACATCACACCTCTTGGGGTGCAATCCTTTCCCGGACCCTGCGTGAAATAATACGGAATACTTTGTGCATCGATCGAGCTTCCTTTTTTTTTTTTTTTTTTTACCTTTTTAGTCTTTTTCCATAGAAAGTTTTCAAGAAAAAACAGAAAAAGGCTAGTTTGTGGGCCTTGGCAGATGTATAATAAATATGATTTAATTCATGCATGGGGTCTCAGACTTCAAAATCAAATGTTGCATTTCAAACTTTACATTTACTTAAAGGACGAATGCTACTCCAGAATCCAGTCTGATATGGGAAAAAGAAATTAAAATCTTATTCACATCATGGTTGGTGATGAAGTTAAGGTGACAATGTGCAACAAATTATGATTAAGTGATAACAGTATACCATGTAAATACACCTATCAGAGGCGAATCCAGGTTTTAAACCCTATGGGTTCAACTTTTAAAAAATTTAGCAATGAACCCATTAGATTTTTAAAATTATGGGTTCATATCTACTATTTTTGTAATTTTAATAAATTTTCATATATATTTTTTTACTCCGCGTCGAAAATTATGGGTTTAATTGAACCATCGAGTATACGCCACATCCGCCCCTTCATACAGTGTGCTTATTTGGTTAATGTAACACCAACAATCGATCATAGGTTTTTTCTATCTATCTGCATAATGTTTCGTAGACGCAAATGAACGATGATTGTACTTCCTAACTAGAATAGACAATATAATCTGCATAGCAATTGGTAACTTATAACCTAATAAGTTCTCTTCCTGCAATCTATCTATCTAGCTATCTATCTATCTCTATATATATATATATATAAACCTATTTCTTTGCGTTTCAATTTATGTGAACTTATTTCCTTTTTAGTCTGTGCCAAAAAGAATGACCTCTTTCCTTATTTGGCAACAATTTACCTTTATGCAATGATTTATAGCCACACAAAATATATGTGCCTCATTTTACACCACAAGTTCAAAAGTCTTCTTTCTTTTCTTCAACTCCGTGCCCAATCAAATGGGTTCACATAAATTGAAACGGAGGGAGTATTAAAAGCACGAACGCCCTTAGCGAAATATCGTTCGCCTTTTTTACTCTTTAAAACATGTAGTTCACATTAGACAATATAGTAATTTGAGTATTTCATTAATATTTATGTATAATTTTTTATTAATTTTCCTACAATTTAGGAATAGTCATTTATTGTTAATAAAATATTTTCTAAATGTTCACTACACGCTAGAAAAGTTTGCCATTCTAATTCCATTTATACTTTGGAGTAATAAATTTCTCCATTCTCATTCTAATTAGGTTTAGGAGACTTCTTTTTGTAGTTAATACAATTTTGTCTAAACTAGGAAAGTTTGTCGTTCAACTGCATTTATATTTTGCATTATTAAAATTTCCCTTTTATCTTTTTAAGTTTAGGAGATTTTTTTGTAATTAATAAGATTTTGCCTAATTCTTACTAGAAAAGGTAGCTATTTAATAATTTTGTTAATATTTAGGATTTTGATATACTAAAATTTTAGTTGTTAAATTTTTTTGTGTCCGTGTCGACACTATAAACTTTTTGATAGGCGAATTTAATTTGAACAGGAATGGATCGAATAGTATTTATTATATATTCCTAATAAGATTGAAAATTATTTTGAAAATATTGTAATTATTCTAGGACAATAATGTATATTTATTTTATTTTTTGTATTACAGATATTTTATTACCAGGTAAACATTATGTACAAGAAATAAAAATAAAATTGACTGAGAGCTGGACATTCCCCAAGTCTCAGTAAAGTAAACCTCCTACAACTCCAAAAACAACTAGACAACAACAAACAATCACAAATAATTTTCAATCACAACTCAGAGTTCCTATGTAATAAGCAATATTCATCTCATATATAACCGTAATGTGCTAATAAGTGCTCCCTCCGTTTTAATTTAAACAAGATAGTTTGACTCGGCACGGAGTTTAAGAAAAAAAAAATACTTTTAAAACTTATGGTCTTAAAAGTTTAAGAGGTAAAAGCTTGTGGGGCCATAACATAAATGTGATTATAAAAACTTCTCATTAAAAGTAAAATGGGTAAAATGAATAGTATGAAGTTGAATTATTTTAAATTTAAAAATGTATCATTTATTTTGGAACAGACTAAAAAGGAAAGTATCTCATCTAATTTGAAACAGAGGGTGTAGCAAACTCCTTATATAACATATATTGAAATATTTTGGCAATTGTAACATAAAAGTTAAGTAAGGAATTTATACTTATTGTCTTTGCCAAATTTCTTGTGAAAATAACTTTAATTGTATAATTAGCAATTTAAAAATACATGTGATATATTAAACCGTTAGAGTTATTATCTCAGATGCAAATAGTAGATGTGTAATTATTTTATCTAAGTCACCATGGTACATACTAAAAATCTCTTATCAACGTTTTCAAAATTTAAAATTCACAATAAAAATGAAAAACTAAAATACTCAATTTCTTATTTAAATAAATTATTTTATTTTCTTATAAAAGTATTTTAGATATTATAAATGATTAAATATTTTTAATAAAATCAGACTTACCTTTAATAAAATGAGAACCGACTATAGACACATATAGAAACTAAACATAACCGAAAATTGATGAAACAATTTTAATTCTGATTTTTAACATGTATTTCATATTTTGATTCCTTCTAAATTAATATTAACATACTATCCATTCGAATCAATCAACAGTAAGCAATTCAATTTTTAGTCATACATTGCTTACATAAGAAGGCAACTTCCGGATGCATTGGGATGTAGAATCTAGATGCATGCTTATAAGAGAAAAGGCTCACTCCAAAATGAAAAAGAATAAATTAATCTCAATGTAATTTCTGGATTCTACATTTATGATAGTGATTTATATTAATTAGGTTAAACTAGGGTGCTATAAATGACCTGCATCTCGAAAGCCATCCTGCTCATATAACACCACAAGCTACACGGGATGTCAACACATGTACGAATAATCAAGCCATCCCAATCCGGAACAACTCCCACAATTCATAACCAAAGGAGAAGAGCGCCTTCCAGGCATAAACTCTCACATTAACGATATTACCAAAAATCCCTGTACTTGGTTTCAATCTTTAACAATCGAGTGACTAACACGTCACACTTATACAAATCTCCACATGGGGTACGCCCCCACGACTTTCGCTCAGGTAGCAAAGTCCGCACATCCGTACCACCAATTGTACTAATTCTGTAAGGCAAATCACAACCCGCAAATCCATACATAATGCCTCTTCCACAGAACATTATTCTCAAGCGACACTAAGATAATGCATGCGTACTCTAAACATCTGAATTCTTTCCTGCTCATCCGAGCTCGTGACATTCTTATCAACACCGAACTGCAACCTTGATCTTCCACTTTCAAATTCTCATGTCGCTCACTACACCTATCATGCCGCTACGCGATAATACACGCATTCACTATAACCCTTGAACTATTAGTAGAATAAACAATTCATTGGCTAGAAGCCTTTCACTTAACTCATTTCCGAAGAACCCATGCAACACGCAACTGAATTCCCAAAACTACGCAGGCTCATCAAACAGCGCTTTTTAGCTTTCTTCAGGATTTGGCCCGAACTGTTCGGCAGATTCCCACGCGTTATGCACTCGTTCGCCACTTTGTTCTTAACTCTTCTCACCTCCTGGGCGAGACAAGCTACCTTTAGCCGTAGAAAATATAAACCTCAAGTCATGGTCTAAAGTACTGGGACTCTTCCGAAATCCATTTACACAACAAGACCATTCGAATCCAATACTTCCCAAATCGATCAAGTTATGGTGGCTGTCTAGCCTGCACGTACAACCACAAACCACATGTATAGCTTCACACAATAAAGGAACTGATCATTGCCACAATCATGATGATTCAACCATTACTAACCGACCCAACTTCTTTCAATTTACTCTTGACTTGACTTAGAAATATAATAGCCCCATTCACTACATAACGAACTCAATCCGCACTCAACCCGAGTGACCCGAATCGCGAGACCACATCATCTCAATGCCCATGAACCACCTCATACCCTTCTCAAGCGCACTATAGCACCTCTAACTAGTACACCCAGTTTGCAAGACCTTTCGCGAATCCGAAGCTATTTCTTCATTTACTCCAATACTGCACCGCATACCCGATGATGACATAGAACATCCCAAGTTCCGTTCGCAATCCACTGCGAAAACTCGGTCCTTAACTACACAACGGACCCAAAATTCTTAGGCACTACACCTTAATTCTTGAACCCACTAGGACCGTTGTTGAGAGTCACCCACTCTGACCTGATCTCGAATATAACCAAACTCCAATGCTCTGCTAGCGCATAAACACCGTCTCAAAGAAGCAACCAGCTGAATTTCTATCATGACCCAAAATTCCCTCTGTTGGGTATCGTGATGGCACCTAGTCTTAGGGACTAGGTATGCCTAACATTTACTGAATAACGAACATAATAAATAACATCTAACAACATTGAAATGGAATTCTTTATAAATATTTATAATTTCCAAAACCGGTAGTACAAGTCATAAAATCTACAGAGTTTGTTACAATTTTCTAAATACAACTGTTTGAAATAAAGTAAACAGTGTGAATACAAATCAGAGGGTGACTCTGAAGCCTGCGAATGCAGTAGCAGGTTTGCCTTGAGTCTCCACAGCAACAATTCGCACAGCTAGTTAATGATCAACTAACTTCGAAAATACCTGGATCTGCACAAAAATATGCAGAAGTGTAGTATGAGTACACCACAGTGGTACCCAGTAAATATCAAGACTAACCTCAATGGAGTAGTGATGAGGAACAGTCAAGACACCTACTGGACTAAATAACCTAAACAAATATGAGTATAGGAACAACAGAGTATGATATCTACATAAGGACTACGCGATATGGCTAACAATACAGTAATTGCAATAAGAAAGGAAAACAGCAAATATCAGCGGAATACCAAAATAATGACACAGAAGGATGAATGGAAATGCAATATAAATCCAAAATCACAGATACAGAAAGGTCAAGTAATCACTAAACCACAACGACCGTTTTCACATCAAGTTTCAGTCAATAAACTCCACGAGGTACCGAACCTCATATTATTCACAACTCATGGGTCCCAATACCTGAACCATAACACTTGACATCATGTGCCCTCATTACACTTCATAACCGCACTGACGACTCACGTGCCAAATAGAGTCGCTCTCACATAGAAGGCAAGTAAACAAGAGTGTGCATCTATACTCAGCAATATCAATAAAACCTCTTAACCGATAAGAGTGATCAACTACGTGTATGCTTGTGCAAGTGTCCTAATATGGTTCATGTCAGCTAGTAATTATAGGAAAAGAAATAGACAGCATGTAGAATGTTTTCTCACAACTTTTCACAAGATAAAACTCACACAGGTAAGTGTACCACTACACAAACATCAACAATAACAATGCCCCCAGGCCATCACAAGTCATCACAAATCAATCCCTAACATAGCCCACCTTGTCTCTCCATGTGTGCAATAGTAAAGTAAATGCCCGCCTTGTCTCACCACACGTGCATAATAATATTCCCACCTTGTCTCGCCACATGTACAACCCACATATATATATAGCTTGCCTTGTCATGCCGCTTGTGCAAATATCAAATTAACAATAGCACGACAGAAACCTCGTGCAACCTAATAACACTTGCACGGAAGAAACCTCATGCATCATAATAACAACAACCGCACGGCAGAAACCTCGTGCATCACCACAACAATGACAATAATACAGAGTACGGTAAGTAAATCAACTCAAGAACCTTCGATCACAAGAAACCGTAGAACTAGTTCACAAGGAATAACCATGATAAGGAATACTAGGCGTAATAAGAACAACTCGACAGGGAAGAAAATAATATGTAATAATAGTCCCACAATGTTCAACAACCAAGAACTAACACGAGTCAAATAATTCCAAATAAGGGCAAGTCCACTAAGGCATAAGATTTCTAAGCTTCTTTTAAGTTGAACAATTGCTTGAGAGATACAGCCAATTCAAATAAAGGTAGGCAGCGAGAAGATCACCATAACCTCAATTAAGGGAGAACATTTACAAAAGGGATAACTACAACTTCAAATAAAGATAGGCAGTTAGGGAAAAGATAACATGGCAATGGAAGAGATAACAGTTTCAATTAAGGCACATATGAATCAAGTAACAATAAGAGTGGATCATGGCGCAATTGATTCTAATTAAGCAGGTAATGGTGAAACTAGTAATTAAGGAACGTAATCATAAAAAGAACAACTGCATATTCAATGAATACAAGGACCTAGGAACTCTAAGAGGCCAATTTCCACAAATCAGTCCGAGCACGTACTCGTCACCACACGTACACGGACTACAATCAACATAGAAAACTCAAACCCTAAGGGGTAGTTCCCCCACACAAGGTTAGGCAAGACACTTACCTCAAAGAAGACAAACCAATACTCTAAAATGAACTTCTCGGGTGAAATGACCTCCGGACGGCTCAAATCTAACTAAAGTAACTTCAAATCATAAATAAAACTCATAAGAAACTATTGCGGATTATAAAGTCTCAATCTTTATCAAAATCTAAAAAATCGACCCCCGGGCCTGCACATCGGAACCCGACAAATTTTACAAAAACACCCATTCCGATACGAGTTCAACCAGACTAAAATTATCAAATTCCGATACCAATTCGTCCCTCAAATCATGATTTTTCATTTTGAAATTGTTTTTCAAAAACCACAATTTTTCTCAACTCAAAATACAAATTAAATGATAAAAATGAAGATAAAATCATGGAATATAATAAATTCTAGGTGAAGAATACTTACCCAATCGATTTGCTTGAAAACCCCACAAAGAATCGCTCAAACCCGAGCTCTACAAGTCAAGATATGATACAAATGGCCTAACCCTCGATTTGGAAAATATATTCTGTTGCCCAGGTGTTTGTACATCGCGATCGCGGAAGAGGAACTGCGATCGCGAAGAGGAAATGGCTACTGCCCGGAATTAGTGTTGTGCGATCGCGAACAAGCATGTACGATCGCGAAAAAGGAAAATATTGGCCCAGGAACTGGGCTATGCGAACACGTGAAGCAGCACGCGAACACGAAGGAGGGGAAAGCACACTTACACGTTTGCAGATAGAGCAGTGCGAACGCATAGAGGAAATGGTCACCAGATCCTAGTTTCTACTACGCGAACGCGATGGAGCGGATGCGAAGGCGAAGAAGGCTTCCGCGATCGCTGAAGGAGTTATGCGAATGCGGAGAACAAATAATTCATCCTCCAAAATTACACTACGCGAACGCGGAGGAAGTGACGCAGACGCGATTAAGGAAACCAGATGACTGAAAACAGCAATCAAAAAATAGAAGGAAATGGCCCGTAGCCCATCTGAAACTCACCCGAGGCCCCCAGAACCCCGTCTAAACATACCAACAGGTTCCATAACCTAACACAAACTCGCTCGAGGTCTCAAATCACATCAAACAACGTCGAAACTACGAATCACACTATGAATCGAACTTATGAACTTTCAAATCTTCCAACTTCAAAAACTCGCGCCGAAACCTATGAAATCAACCCGGAATGACGTCAAATTTTGCAGGCAAGTCCCAAATAACATAACGGAGTTGTTCCAACTCTCGGGATTGCATTCCGACCCCTATATCACCAAAGCTAACTCTTGGTCAAACCTCTCAACCTTCAAAACTTCAACTTTTTCAACTTTCACCGAAATGCTCCAAATTACACTACGGACCTCCAAATCCACATCCGGATACACGCCTAAGTCCAAAATCACCATTCTAAGTTGTTGGAATCATTCAAAACCCATTCCAGAGCCATTTACACAAAAATTCAAATTCCGCTCAACTCTTACCGCTTAAGCTTCCAAAACTTGAATCCTCTTTCCGATTTGACTCTGAATCATCCGGTAACTAAATTCGACCACGCACGCAAGTCAATACACATAATACGAAGCTGCTCAAGACCTTATGCTGCCGAACGGGATTTAAATTCTCAAAATGACTGGCCGGGTCGTTACATCCTCCCCCTCTTAAACAAACGTTCGTCCTCGAACGTGCCAAAAATCACCTCGATGTGTTCAAATAACTCAATACACATATCCAACATACACCCGCGGGTGACTCCACGTCACCCCAATTCACATAAGCCTAACGACACCATCTCAACTGTCATTTATCCTTTATACCAACACTGATAAGCCTTAGAGTCAAAATTCTTACCTTTCGTTCATCTCCAAAGGACCTGATTCTAAATCCATACCCGGTATCAGTCTCAACCAGCTGCAACAACTCATGCCTACACCCACAAGGTATGACCACTCAACATGACATGCCACACATAGGTCCATAATACACTTCTGATCACAATAGCTGCCCGTAATCAAAACCAGCACCGGCAATTAGCCTCATAACCGTTAGAACCCTGTTTCAAACCTCCACAACACTAACAACAATGCAAGAAACATGAAGACCTCTTAACTATACACCTGAATCAATAAGTCACAACTAACACCACCGGGAACACACCCCGCAAGCTAAAACTAAAGAAGCACAGAACGAAAAATGACTGAATATGTAAAGAGAAACACATAAGAGAAATATCAAACAAGCGCGACAGGCACAACTCTCTATGAGTACCATCCTACAAATAAATTTAAAAGGAAAAATTAAAGTATATGAACAAATCACAAGGGTCTCATCCTGATATAACTTCCACCGCGGCACGCAGCCCGGCTCAAACATATCAAATCACATGGAATCGCGAGCGTCTCACCCTCAACTCTGAATCACAAGTCGAATACACATCATACCAATGGAAATCTTCCACTAACTCAGTTCTGCCAATAATATCACAACACTTACTAAACTCTCACCCAGGTAAAGTATCAAATCACAAATCATAACCAAATTACTCAGGAATCACATCAAACCTACCATAATGGACAACAGAAATTCACTTCTAGCCTCGTAACTCTCAATAACGAATAAAAACAAATGATAGACACGGGCTACCAGTCATAGAATCTCCAACATAGGTAAACACGTAAGCAGAGTACTAATCATAAAACTCACCCCTAAATGAAGCAACAAATAAGGGAACTCGCCCCGATAAGTAGAACCAAAACAAAATATGAATGGTGCCCCTTTATAACAAATCAAAAGCATACTTGTATGACATCATCTGGCGTAGCGGCCTCAAGCCTACCATATGAAACACATCAACGGGCTGGGTCTCCCCCTCTTGGGCGCCCTCTACTCGCCTGAATACCCTACTATGACACATCTGTCCGGAGTCTGGACAATCTCTCACCATGTGGCTGGTATCTCCACACTCAAAGCAACCCCTCTGCTGATGTGGTTGTGGGAAATGTGCGGTACGGGTACTCTGAGACCCATGAGCATCTGAAACACCGTGCGAAGCCTGAAGTACAAACTGAATTGGCTGACCCACAAAACCTCTACCATGCTGTACACTACCTCAAAAATAAGGACCAATAGATCTCTCCGATTTATGAGGCCTCCTAGACTCCCTGTCCTCTCTCTCAAGGCCCCGCCTGTCCTCTCTCTCCTGATCCCACATGCCCTTCACTCGGCGAGCGATCCCTACCACCTGCTGAAATGAAACATTCGACTCTAATTCCCGAGCCATGCTGAACCAAATATCATGCCTGAGCTCCTTAACGAATTTGCACACACGCTCTCTAACTGTAGCGACCAAAGCAGGCGCATGTCTGGCCAAATCACTGAATCTAACGGTATACTCTGACACTGACATAGTGCCCTGGCGCAGCTGCTCAAACTTCACGCGCCATGCATCTCGAAGGGATAAAGGTACAAACTCTCTCAGGAACATCTCTGAAAACTGAACCCATGTAAGTGAAGCTGACTTGGCCAAGCTACCCAACTCATACACCCTCCACCACTGATAAGCCGCTCCCCGGAGCTGGAATGTAACAAAAGCAACCCCACTCGTCTCCATAATACCCATAGTACGAAAAATGCGGTGACACTCCTCCAGGAAACCCTGGGCATCATCTGTCGCCAATCCACTGAAAGTAGGAAGGTGGTACTTCTTGTACCTCTCAAGTCTAAGATGTTCTTCCTCAGATGTTACTGCCCTAAACACGGGCTGAATTGGTACCACAGGCTGTGTCGCCATGACACCTGGAACCTAACCAATATGAACCCGCTGCTCTGGAGTATGGGCGGCGGGAGTCTGAGCTCCTCCCCCTGTCTGTGAAATAGCTGGTGCAACCGGAATCAACCCCGCCTGAGCCAATGTAACAAACATGCTCAAGAACTGTGCTATGGTATCCTGAAGTCCGGGGGTAACAGCAGGCGCCTCAGGTACCTGTCCCCCTATTGGAGTTACCGGCGGCTCCTCAACTGCTGCTCTGGTGGATGCTCTAGCTGCGGCGCGTGCTTCTCTTCGGCCTCTACCTTTGCCCCTAGCGACATCTGCTCCGGGGGTACCGTCATCAGTAACTACAACTTGTGTCCTCACCATTTGTGAGAGAATGGAATGATAAAAGCTTCAAACTTCAAGATCAATAAACTCGCACGATAGGAAAGAAGGAAGTGAAACTGTCCTAATAGTTCCGTAGCCTCTCGAAGATAAGTACAGACGTCTCTGTACCGATCCGCAAGACTCTACTAAACTCGCTTATGACTCGTAGCACCTATGAACCTAGGGCTCTGATACCAACTTGTCACGACCCAAAATTTTCTCCATTGGGTATCGTGATGGCACCTAGTCTTAGGGACTAGGTAAACCTAACATTTACTGAATAACAACCATAATAAATAATATCTAACAACATTGAAATGGAATTCTTTATAAAAATTTACAATTCCCAAAACCGGTAGTACAAGTCATAAGCTCTACAGAGTTTGTTATAATGTTCTAAATACAACTGTTGGAAATAAAGTAAACAGTGTGAATAAAAATCAGAAGGTAGCTCTGAAGCCTGCGAACACAGTAGCAGTTTTACCTTGAGTCTCCACAGCAACAATCCGCACAACTAGCTAATGATCAACTGACTTCGAAAATACCTAGATTTGTACAAAAATGTGCAGAAGTGTAGTATGAGTACACCACAGCGGTACCCAGGAAGTATCAAGACTAACCTCAGTGGAGTAGTGACGAGGAACAGTCAAGACACCCACTGGACTAAATAACCTAAACAAATATGAGTATAGGAACAATAGAGTATGATATCTACATAAGGACTACGCGATATGGCTAACAATACATTAATTGCAATAAGAAAGGAAAACAACAAGTATCAGCAGAATACCAAAATAATGACACAGAAGGATGAACAGAAACGCAATATAAATTTGAAATCACAGATACATAAAGGACAAGTAATCACTCAACCACAATGACTGTTTTCACTTCAAGTTTCAGTCAATAAACTCCACAAGGTACCGAACCTCATACTATTCACAACTCACGGGTCCCAATACCTGAACCCTAACACTTGGCATCATGTGACCTCATTATACTTCATAACCACACTAACGACTCACATGCCAAATAGAGCCATTCTCACATAAAAGGCAAGTAAACAAGGGTGTGCATCTATACTCAGCAATATCAAGAAAACCTCTTAACCGATAAGAGTGCTCAACTACGTGTATGCTTGTGCAAGTGTCCTAACATGGTTCATGCTAGCTAGTAAGCATAGGAAAAGAAATGGACAGCACGTAGAATATTTTCTCACAACTTTCCACAAGATAAAGCTCACACAGGTAAGTGTACCACTACACAAATATCAACAACAATAATGCCCCCAGGCCATCACAAGTCATCACAAATCAATCCCTGACATAGCCCACCTTGTCTCACCACATGTGCAATAATAAAGTAAATGCCCGCTTTGTCTTACCCAATCGATTTGCTTGAAAAAACCACAAAGAATCGCTCAAAACCGAGCTCTACAAGTCAAGATATGATAAAAATGGTCTAACCCTCGATTTGGAAAATATATTTTGCTGCCCAGGTGTTTGTACATCGTGATCGCAGAAGAGGAGTTGCGATCGCCAAGAGGAAATGGCTACTGCCCAGAATTAGTGTTGTGCGATCGCGAACAAGCATGTGCGATCGCGAAGAAGGAAAATAATGGCCCAGGAACTGGGCTATGCGAACGCGTGAAGCAGCACACGAACGCGAAGGAGGGGAAAGCACACTTACGCATTCGCGGATAGAGCAGTGCGAACGCGTAGAGGAAATGGTCACGAGCTCCTAGTTTCTACTACGCGAACGCGATGGAGCGGATGCGAACTCGAAGAAGGCTTTCGCGATCGCGGAAGGAGTTATGCGAATGCGGAGAACAAATAATTCATCCTCCAAAATTACACTACGCAAACGCAGAGGAAGTGACGCGGACGTGATTAAGGAAACCAGATGAATGAAAACAACAGTCCAAAAATAGAAGGAAATGGCCCGTAGCCCATCCGAAACTCACCCGAGGCCCCAGGGACCCCGTCTAAACATACCAACAGGTTCCATAACCTAACACAAACTCGCTCGAGGTCTCAAATCACATCAAATAACGTCGAAACTATGAATCACACCATAAATCAAACTTATGAACTTTCAAATCTTTCAACTTCTAAAACTCGCATCGAAACCTATCAAATCAATTGGGAATGGCGTCAAATTTTGCAGGCAAGTCCCAAATAACATAACGGATCTGTTCCAACTCTCGGAATTGCATTCCGACCCCGATATCACCAAAGTCAACTCTTGGTCAAACCTCTCAATCTTCAAAACTTCAACTTTTCCAACTTTCGCCGAAATGCTCCAAATTACCCTATGGACCTCCAAATTTAAATCCGGACGCACGCCTAAGTCCAAAATTACCATTCTAAGCTGTTGGAATCATCCAAACCTAATTCCAGAGCCATTTACATAAAAAGTCAAATTCCGATCAACTCTTACCGCTTAAGCTTTCAAAACTTGAATCCTCCTTCCGATTTGACTTCGAATCGTTCGGTAACTGAATTCGATCACACACGCAAGTCAATACACATAATACGAAGCTGCTCAAGACCTTATGCTGCCGAACGGGACATAAATTCTCAAAACGACCGATCGGGTCGTTACAATTCCTTTCCTTGTACATCACATCCACAAAGCATAAACTCTGAGTCTTCCCAATACCTATGAATCGATAAGGTGGAATATAGCACACATTTATCAATTTCTCTGCTCAAATTACCCCTAATGTTTCATTATCTTAGTCACAAATAATCCAATAATGCACCGATAACCTACCCACGGGAGATAAACCACTTGTGGAATTCCATGCCAATATCTTCCAACAGCGCTGCACTGGTTACAACTACTACGTAATCAGTAAATTCTCTTGAACCCATACTCGTCCACCAACTGTACAAGCTTGTTCCTTCCCCGCTGACATCAACTGAAAGTTCAACAATACCTTCCAAACTCAAAGTTATGTTGCATCCGTAACGATAATCAAATCTTCATACCCCTCTTTATTTTAAGCAAACTCCTCTCTGCCATATTTAATCTTTCTCTGTACAGTAACCACCATTCCAATTATAATCCGCGGACCTAGTCACTCTCATTATGCCTTCCAAATCGCTCAAATCTTCCTCAATATACGTGGCTATCCTGCCACACAATCCATATGCTACTCTGCCACTCCCACTTCGGTCAAACCATCTCCTTTAAACAACTTCTCGACCTCCACTCCTCATACTCGACCTGTTAGTAACTCATCTACCGCTAGACACCTCCCGCCATATTCTTCCTCATACTTCACTGCCCAAATGTTGCCTCAAATCAAATCCATACCTGTAGCACCCGATCTAATGAATTGCTAGCAACTCTAAACCTCCTAGAGATCATCTTTATCGAGCCATCAACACTAGAAACACTCATTTGATGCTGAAACCGCTACACCCCGCTATCTCTGACAACCGCTTCTCAGGTACCATTTAACAACACCCTGCCCCGAAGGCAAAATCAAAGAAGGCCATAACGTCGGTGAACCATAATGCGTTCAAATAAGGATGATGACACCGCATCACAACGAAAATTCCACCACGCTCGAAGATACCAAGTCTCGTTACTCCATCAACCAAAACCTGAACATCTATTGTCTGATTGCCTTTCCTTTGCTGGAATTAAATGCTGAATCTCTAAATAATGTACTGTGAAATCCTCCTTCCGAGCCATTCACTGTCGCGATCCATAAATAAGCACTCTACCATTACACCAACACAGTGCGATAACAACTCATGAACAACATAACAATCTGTGCATAGACTCAAAACCATAGGAAGTACATATACTGAACTAAAACGACAGAAAACTCTATCACAAGGCCACGATAATAGCTTGCCCGAACACGCAGGGAAAAATATCTTGCACCACGTTGCAGTATTAGTACCACTACTCGACGTCCAACTGACAACAAGCGTTTCACGTCGCATAAGATTGAGTAGGAAAGAAATAAGGGCACAAGCTTCAATGGAATCAAACTGCACGATGAGGAAATCAAGAAGGGAAGTGCTCCTAACAGCCCTGTAGCCTCTTGAAGATAAGTACAGATGTCTCTGTACCGATCCGCAAGACTCTACTAGACTTGCTCATGACTCGTGAGACCTAAGTGAACCTAACGCTCTGATACCAAGCTGTCATGGCCCAAAAATCCACTATAGGTCGTGATGGCGCCTAACACCGTCGTCAAGCAAGTCAACAGTGATTGATCAATTTAATTACTCATTCTAGTACTTTAAAAATCATAATTTTTATTAATTAGATAGTGTGAAATAGAATTTATAGAGTGAATGATAATATTTACACGAGCTAAAATAATGAACAACCCGTAGAAACCTCTAAAACTCGGTGTCACAAGTGCATGAGCATCAACTAGAAAATATAATAAAATACAACATCTGTCCGGAATACAAATTAGACAGGAGAAATATAAATAACTCTTATAGAGACTCTGCAGGCTGCGGATGGTAACATGAAATGCAGATCACGGTAAAGTCCCCGCAATAGCCGCCCTTCTACGCCCAAAAGACCACCAGACATATATGTACCGGCACAATAAGTGCAGCAAGTGTAGCATGAGTACGTAAATCAACGCGTACCCAGTAAGTATCTAGCCTAACACCAGAGAAGTAGTGATGAGGGGTCGACATCAATACTTACTAGTGGTCCAATAAGACAGATACAGTAGAAGTAAACAAATGTGAGTCAGGAGAATAAACAAAATAACAAGTATAAATACGTGGTAAAATTTTCCTCTCAGCAATAACTCAAACTCTCAGCTAGTATTTACCTCCTCAATCGGAGTATATGTAATAAACCTCACCAGACAGGTCTCCACAGTTCAAATTAGGAAAACTCACAGATATACTGCCTTCTTATCAATTATTACGCATGATTTCATAAGAGTATTTTATAGAAATGCCGAGGCGTACGGCCCGATCCATCATAATATTGTCGAACCATAGACACATCTATTGTATTGCCGAGGTGAATGGCCCGCTCCCATGAGAGTATTGTACATAATCCTGTCGAGGCGTACGGCCCGATCCATAATAATGTGCGCACTGCCGAGGGTCAAATGGAACGAACCATAGATGTATCTATCCTGCCTAGGCGAACGTCCCGATCCCATTAGAATAAGAAGCTTTGACGGGTCCTCAACCCCACTCACGAATAGTCGTGTGAGTTATAGATTTTAAGGGAACTTTTCGATGAGAACACATAATGCGGGAGAATTTCCTAAGGAGAGTACAACTATTCTGCGGCTTATCATGAAGCTCGTCAAATCTCTACAATAGCAAGTCTATTACTCTACACAAGTCTAGTCTCAAGTCGTAATGTAAAATAAAGGAATTTAATAGGCAAGAGACAACTCAAATAGTACAGTTATAGAATGGCGGGAACCTAAGTCTGCCCGGACATAACATGAATCTAGCTACGTACTGACTCTCGTCACCCCGTGCGTACGTAACCCCCGCAACAAGTAGCACGTAACAAACACATGACCTAGGGGTAGTTTCCCCCTCACAGAGTTAGACATGAGACTTACCTCACTCCAAAATTCCATAACCGGCTCCAAAGCCTCACTAATACCTCAAACCAATGCCTGTCGATCCAAAACTATTCAAACAATGTGCAATCCAATCAAAATAAATTCTAATACCCATAATTAATCAATTTAAACAATTTTCAACTCCGCTCAAAAAATCGCTAAAGTCAACCCTCAGGCCCACGTGCCCGGATTCTGAAATTTTTTTAAGATAAACCTTACCCATAACATTACTAACTCAAATATGTAATTTATTCTTAATTCCATTTTTAAAATCGTGGTCAAAATCCAAAATTATAAATTCTAGGTGTTCTACCAAAATCCCACAATTTTCCTAAATTTTCCTCCTTAAATCCACATATAAACCTTACATTAAGATCAGTACAAGCGGAAAATTACTTACCTTGTGTTACATGATGAAAAACCCAAGAACCGAGCTCCAAAAAACCCAAATGAAAATGACGAAATGACCAAGTTCGATCCCCTTATGTTCTGCCCAATTTCAGCTTCTGCGAACATATTTGCGCATCTGCGGCCTCGCTTTTGCAAGCCAAAATGAGCATCTGCAGAGCACACTGCCCAGCTGAGACCTCGCATCTGCGGAAGCGTTTTCGCTTCTGCGCAAGCGCTTCTACGATGGCCAATCGCGCATCTGCGGACCAGCCACTTCTGAGTCTTCATTTCTCGCTTCTGCGATTCCGCAGGTGTGGGAATATCTTCACACCTGCGACCACTGCCTTGTCCCTTCCCATTTTTCTTCTGCAAGCTTGACCTCGCTTCTGCGATGTCGCTTCTTCGACCAAGACATCGCAGAAGCGATCACACTAGATGTTGCCCAGCTTTAGCATTTCTTAAGTCCAAAAACCAATCTGTTTTCAATCCGATTCGCACCCAAGACCCCCGGGACCCCGTCCAAATATACCAACGCATCCCAAAATACAATACGAACTTAGTTGGAGCCTTAAACCATGTCAAAAAATATCAAAATCTTGAATCGCGCCTCGAATCAAACTTATAAATTTTCAAATTTCCAAATTCTATATCTTGTGCCGAAACGTATCAAATCAATCCAGAATTACTTCAAATTTCGCACACGGGTCATAAATGGCATAATGAAGCTATTTCAAGGCTCGGAACCCCAAATAGACATCGATAACATTAAAATCCACTTCAAACCAAACTTATGAAATTCTTAAACTTTTAAAATGCCAACCTTCCAAAATAAGCGCTGAAATGCTCCCGGGTGATCCGATACTCAACCCGAATATATGTCCAAGTCCGAAATCATCATACGAACCTATTAGAATCGTCAAATCCCTATTCCGAGGTCGATCACTCAAAAGTCAAACCTTAGTCAATTTTCCAACTTAAAACTTTCGAAATTAGAATTTTCTTTCCAAGTCAACTCCGAACTTTAAAAAATTTAATTACGACCACACATACAAGTCATAATACCCGAAGTAAAGCTACTCAAGGCCTCAAACTGCCGAACGACGCGCTAGAATTCAAAACGACTGTTTGGGTCGTTACAGAAAGTATCTCATCTAATTTGAAATAGAGGGAATAACAAGCTCCTTATATAACATATATTGAAATATTTTGGCAATTGTAACATAAAAGTTAAGTAAGGAATTTATACTTATTGTCTTTCCCAAATTTCTTGTGAAAAATAACTTTAATTATATAATTAGCAATTTAAAAATACATGTGCTATATTAAACCGTAGACTTATTATATTAGATGCAAATAGTAGATGTGTAATTATTTTATCTAAGTCACCATGGTACATACTAAAAATCTTTTATCAACGTTTTCAAAATTTTAAATTCACAATAAAAATAAAAAACTAAAATACTCAATTTCTTATTTAAACAAATTATTTTATTTTCTTATAAAAGTATTTTAGATATTTTAAATGATTAAATATTTTTAATCAAATCAGACTTACCTTTAATAAAAGGAGAACTGACTATAGACACATATAGAAACTAAACATTAACCGAAAACTGAAGAATTTTAATTCTGATTTTTAACATGTATTTCATATTTTGATTCCTTCTAAAAGAATATTAACATACTATCCATTCGAATCAATCAACAGTAAGCAATTCAATTTTTAGTCATGCATTGCTCACATAAGAAGGCAACTTCCGGATACATCGGGACGTAGAATCTATGATCTTTTAAAATCTTGTATTCATAGAGCTGGATACACGCACAACGCACGTACCAAAAAGCTAGTCATATTAAATACATGTTTCTTTTTAATAGGAACACACTAACACTTATTCCAATTCTCATAGTGTAGGACCTATAATGGAAGCTCTCCCTGTTAGGATATACTATAAATCATGCGTGTTGTTATAGTACTCTTTATGGAACAATTGTTTATTTATTTATTCAATTCAATAAAGTTTTATTTTAAATAGATCAGGTATTTGTCTGTGTGTTCGTTGCTTATATAGTAGATGATTTAGTGTATAGAGTTTAGCTTATATACGGAAGATTAGATCATTGGTTCTTATAAGTCAAAAAGTTTATGTTCACAATCTAATGATGGAATTGGATAAACCATCGGAATGGTTGTAGCACAAGATTAAATATAATTTATTTTGACTATGAGAGTGGTTTTAATTCCGACTTTTGTGCTAATACATTTTGTATGTAGTGAACGGATCAAGTAGAGATAAGTATTTTATACAGACTTAATAAAATAATTTCTCTAGTCCATTCAATGTACTTATACTCTTAATCTTGATATAATTATTATTAGTTGTGTGTGTCATTTATTATTTTGATTTATTAAAAGGCGAGATTCTTTCGTGGGTCAAAAAGCCTCGTAAATTGGACAATAATAATATACATTGGCGAAGTAATAATTAGTTGATAGAATCCATGTCTCGGCTTTTGAGATTGATGATACTCCTTTATGAAAGCTTATAAGTTTTCATGTGTAAACCCGACCGCTAGATTTTGTATCCGATACATGAAATAAGTTAAACGAAAGTCTAAAGGAAGTAATCAATAAATTAAATTGTCAGTAATTTAATTTGATTGATTAGTATCTGAATCTTAACATGGGAGTTAAGTAAGGTTTTATGGAACAATTTTGAAATTAAACTAAGGAGTGCAATTACGAATTTTTAGTGGAATAATTCATAATTTATTATGGTAGAAATTAATTTCGAACTTCGAAATCAATTCCATAATAGGGAACCTTGTTAATTAAATTCTGTGGTCCCTATTGTGTCTAAATAATATGAAATAAAGAAAATCTTTCCTTAGTGGAAGAAGAAAACCTAACAGGTTTTGGAAAAGGGTTTTAACCTAAAAAACGTGGCTATATATACTCCATACAGGGCTGGCCGTTTTGGCACTGGTTTTTACATGTTTTTCCTTGAAATTTCGCCCACCCGAAATTCTCTCTTTCCGAATATTATTTGGGTAACACAGTAGAAGTCTGTGAAATATTTTTGCTGAGGTCGCGATCTTGGTACTCTGGAACTGGAGATCGAGATTAATCTGCTTTGTTCACGCTTCAAGAGGTAACTCGAATAATCTCTATATGTGCTAATTGTTTAATTTATACTTGAATATGATACTGAATTACTTCCGCTGCGATATATAATCCAATAATTGGTATCAGATCATACTCACGTCTAATTAAATAATTAGGATAAGCATAAAAAGAAGCATCTTGTTAATATGCAAATTTTTGAATTACATGCAAAGATTATTTTTCTGTAAAACTGCACTGTTATGAGCATGAATATTTATTCCGAGAATTTTGATTATTCTAAAATTTAGGTAATATCTGTTTATTGTTGATGATATTTGATTAGAATAATCTGAAAATTTCGTTAATCCAGAGAAAACCCAAAAGCTACTATTTGGCCAAATTGGCCAGACAATCGGAGGTCAATATGTTGACGGACTCCGTTTTTCGGGGTTTTGAGGTTGTTTAGATGGTGTTTTGGGCGTTTTTCTAATTTTTTGGAATTTATTTTAAATTTCTTTTTTGTTGTATTAATCCAGTGGTGATAGGGATCATTTCCTATGGACTCTAGGGTTAAATTCTGGTGATATAATGATTTTACACGTTGACATAGGTCTTCTTCCATATCGGATAAACTCATTATAGATAATCACTAGGTTATACTAGTTGTTGATTACTTGTATTTACTCTCCATCTGAATATGCATGTTGGTTCAATGGGACTAGTCTATTGAATGTTGACATTCACTTGACTTAAATTAACAGTTTACTCTCCATCTGAGTATGGCCTGTTTAAATTCATGGAGTGAATAATCTGTCATTACATATGTATATTGCAAGAATAACTCTTTTTCCATCGAAACTTGTTGTTCAAGGTGCATGGATTATACGTGTGTAGTGTGTTTTGAATTTTAATATTCAATAATACATGACTGATTTTGATCTATTTATTTAATTGTCTCTTAGATTAACTATGACTGCTTTCAATCCCCTTACTGCTATTCTTACTCAAAACAAACTTGAGGGTCCGAATTATGTTGATTGGAAACGAAACTTAGTTATTGTCCAAATTGCTGAAGAGTACAAATTTGTGCTCGATGAGGTGTGTCCAGAAAAAACTGGAGATGATGCTATGGATGATGAACAGAAAGCTTACCAAAAATGGGTTAAGGCTGATGAGATGGCGCGGTGTTACATTCTAGCATGTATGTCGAATGTTCTGCGACATCAGCATCAGTCTATGGAGTATACTTATGACATTCTGGAAAATCTCAAAGAGATGTTTGGAGATCACAATCGTGCGGCTAAGCAGACTGCCATGAAATCTCTTCTGAATACCAAAATGGTTGAAGGTTCATGTAATGACCTGAACGGTCGTTTTGAGCATTTACGCTCCTTTCAATTATTTGAAGTCTTGAATAACTTCCTACGACGTATTATGACATGTGTGAATTGTCGGTTTTGATTTTAAGGTATTTCAGAGTTAGTTTGGAAGAATAAATTTCATATTGGAAGCTTAAGTTAAAATACTTGACCGGATGGTGACTTATGTGTAAACGACCCCGGAATATAGTTTTGATGATTCCAATAGCTCCGTATGGTGATTTTGGACTTAGGAGCGTGTCCGGAAAATTATTTGGAGGTCCGTAGTGGAATTAGGCTTGAAATACCGAAAGTTGAATTTTTGGGACCGGGGGGTTGACTTTTTGATATCGAGGTCAGAATCCAATTATGGAAATTGGAATAGTTTCGTTATGTCATTTATGACTTGTGTGCAAAATTTGAAGTCATTCCGGATTGATTTGATGTATTTCGGCACAATATATAGAATTTGAAAGTTCAAAGTTCATTAGGCTTGAATTGAGGTGCGATTCCTCATTTTAGCGTTGTTTGATGTGATTCAAGGCTTCGACTAAGTTCGTATGATATTTTAGAACTTGTTGGTACATTTGATTGAGGTCCCGAGGAGCTCGGGTGAGTTTCGGGGTGGTTTCGGACCATTTCTAGGCCATTCTTAGTTGCTGGTTTTTGGCCACAGAGGTATGCATCGCGATCGCGAACAATTGGTCGCGATTACGAAGAGCAATTTTGCTGTTTGGGCAGTGTGAATCGCCATCGCGGAAGCCTTTTCGCGATCGCGTAGAACAAACTTCTGTTGCACTGACCCGACTTTGGAAGCTTATATCTCGCAATCTATAAGGAATTTGGAGATGATCCAAAAATGAAAGTTGTAGATCTTTGTGTTTAGTTTATATAAAGATAAACCATTTGTCATTTGGAGTTGTGTACAAAAAGTTATGATGAACAAACTATAGGCTGTCTGGAAAGAGTTTGAAAATTTTCTGTTGCACAGGGCTGACTTTAAAAGCTTATATCTCGGAATATCTAAGGAATTGGGAGATGGCCAACAAATAAAAGTTATAGCCCTTGGTGTCTAGTTTTCAGAAAGCTAAACCAATTACAATTTAGAGTTTTGTACAAATAGTTATGACCATTATATTAGAGGCTGTCTGGAAGAGATGGGCATTTGTGCTTCGCGATCGCGAAGCATTTTCCGCGATGGCGAAGAGTAAATGACTGGGCAGAAGATAAAATCGTGTGTTTTTAGTTTCTTTCTTCATTTTCGGATTTTAGAGCTCGGATTGGGCGACTTTGAAGAGGAAATTTTTCACAAAACTTGGGGTAAGTGTTCTTGACTCCCTTGTGATTATATTCCATGAATTAATCTTCGTTTTCGGCGTTAGATTGTTGATATTTCAAGAGAAATCAGAGAAATTTCTACAATTTCATAAAAATAAATTTTCGAGATTTGAATACCGATTCGGAGTCGGATTTGAGTGAAATTAGTATGGTTGGACTTGTAATTGGATGGGTTATCGGATTTTGTGAGTTTCGTCGGATTCCGAGACGTGGGCCTCACGGGTGATTTTTGAGCTAAATTTTGGATTTTTGTGGAAAATTAGCATTTTCTTATGAAATTAATTTCAATAAATTTTATTGACTGAATCGAATTAATTGTGGCTAGATTTGAGGTATTTTGAGGCAAATTCATGAGGCAAAGGCATACCGGATTAAAGAATTACACGGTTTGAAGTAAGTAACACTTCTAAACTTGGTTCTGAGGGTATGAATTCCCGAATTTGATATGATATGAATTGTTTGGAGGTGACGCACACGATAGGTGACGAATATGTAGACGTGCACCACCGAAAGTGTGTCTTGAATAAATCCTGTGAAGTAGTAAAACTAAAGAATCATGTTATTATCTGAACATGTGACACTTGATAGAGGAATTAAGCTGAGGCTAGTAATAAAGATCATGTTTAGGCTATGTGCCAATATTTTTGGACCCATGGAGTTGTGATGATGTTGAATTAATTATTCTAAAATATACATTTCATACTCAGTAATAATTATCCATTGTGAGGATATTTATGGGATTGAGCTGCGCAACGCAGCAGGCCATTTGGCTTTATATATGTTATTATTAAATGGATCGGGGTTGCCCGCCTGCAGCAGGCCAGAATGAATTTATACATTATTATTGTTCTGGATCGGGGCTGCCCGCCTGCAGCAGGCCTTATAGGCTTTACTATTTTATGGATCGGGGATGCCCGCCTACAGCAGGCCTTATAGGCTTCGTTATTATACGGATCGGGACTGCCCGCCTGCAGTAGGCCATATTGACTTTGTATTACGCTTGGGCTGAAGGAGCCCCTCCGAAGTCTATACACACCCCCAGTGAGCGTAGATGATCATTGATATTTGGGATGGACTTCCCAGGGCATGGACTTGCCTTACTTATTTGTATTGTAATGAGTTATGTGGACATGGATCTTGTCAGTATCATTTATATTTAGGGATAAATTATCCCAGGGCTAGATTGGCCTTATACGGTACTGGGTGACTGATTATCAGTCGATGTGCATATATATACGGGTTGGAACACCCCTGGGCTGGATTGTCCATAAACAGTACTAAGTGACCGGATAATTTGTGACTAGTATGTACTTGAGGTCTTTCTACTGAGATGTCATATGACTCATATCATGCAGTATCAATCTATTTCACTTGTACTGAGTTTACTGTTGAACTTGAAAGCATACCTATATTTATGTACCATTATTTTTACTGGACTGTACTTGCGGAGCTCATCATTTCTTTCAGCCCAGAGGTTAGACTTGTTACTTATTGAGTTAGTTGTACTTATACTACACTCTGTACCTCATGTGCAGATCCACGTGCTTTCGGACACGGAGATTGTTAGATTTCAGAGTACTATTAGTTGGAGACTATCAAGGTAGTTGTTTGGCGTCCGCTGACCTTGTCTCTCTTTCCTTCAGTTATGTACTGTTCTATACTTTCAGACAGAGGCTTTTTATCAGTCAGATATTGTATTCATATTAGATGCTCATGTACTCAGTGACACCGGGTTTTGGGAGTGTTATATTTAAAATTTGAGATTTCTTCCGCTGAATTTAACTATTTTGTTCTCAAATTTAAAAGAAATGGTGGTTTATTGGGATTTTTCTTTTGGCTTGCCTAGTATTGAGATAGGCGCCATCACGACAGGTGAGATTTTGAGTCGTGACAGTTCACCTGTTAGGGACTATGTTCTGAAGATGATGAGTCTTCTGAATGAACTGGAGGTCCTTGGAGCAAACATTGATAAGGATACGCAGGTTGAAATGATCCTGCAAACTCTGCCTGTCAGTTTTCAGCAGTTTTGCATGAATTATAATATGAACAAAATGGATTTGTCACTTGCAAAATTGCTGAATGAGCTGTAGTCGGCAGAGACTATTATCAAGCAACAAGCTCCAACTGTGGTATTGAATTTTAAGGTAGGTTCTTCTTCTAAGCTGAGAGGCGACAGAAGAAGAAAAAGGCTCAAAAACCCTCAGTTGGTGGCGCAACTGCTGGTGTGAAAAAGGCTAAAGGCAAGTGCTATCACTGCAAGAAGCCTGGGCATCATAAGAAGCAATGTCCGGCTTATCTGGCTAAGCTGAATAATAAACCAGGTGATTTACATCTGCTTGTCGTTGAAACTCTTTTAGCGGTTGTTTCTACCAATTCGGGAGCCACTAATCATGTCTGCACTTATTTGCAGGGGTTTCAGGTAATGCGGCAGCTAAGTAGAGGAGAAATCAATGTTTATCAAGCATATGGTTCGGCAGCCGCATCTTTAGCATTAGGAAATATTAGTATTTTGTTTGGTAGTGATAGAATATTAGCTTTAAAGGACACATTATATGTACCTTCCATTAGAAGGACTTTAATTTCGGTTTCTAGTGCTATGAGAGATGGTTATGACATTAATTTTCATGATATAGATAAATGTGTTATTAGTCATAATAAATGTTATCTCTCTTCGGCTACATTGATTAATGATCTTTTTATTGTTTATTATATTCCTAAACCATTGCAACATAAAGAACTGAATTATATTGATTTACCAAATAAGAGAAAACATTCTTCTGAATTGAGTGAAACATATTCATGGCACTTGCGTTTGGGTCATATAAATCTAAACAGAATTTTAAGGGTGGTTAAGGATGGACCTTTGAGTTCATTAATAGTGGAGGCACTATCAACTTATGAATCTTGTTTAGAAGGAAAAATGATAAAACGAAATTTCTCCTCAAAAGGAAATCGAGCAAGTGATAAATTAGAGTTAATTTATCCTGATTTGTGTGGTCCAATGAATATCCAAGCAAGAGGTGATTTTGAGTATTTTGTGACTTTCACAGGTGATTACTCAAAGTATGGATATATTTATTTGTTGCGTCGAAAGTCTGAATGTTTTGAAAAGTTCAAAGAATTTAAGACAGACTGAAAAGCGACATAATAAATATATCAAGACACTACAATCTGATCGTGGTGGGGAGTACCTCTCTGCAGAATTTATTAGTTACTTATCAGAATGTGGAATTACCTCTCAATTATCTGCATCTGGAACACCACAACAAAATGGTGTAGCTGAAAGAAGAAATAGGACTATTATGCAAATGGTTAGATCAATGATGATTTATTCTAGTTTGCCTTCGTCCTTTTGGGGACATGCCTTAGAAACAGCAAATTACGTTATGAATTTAGTTCCTTCAAAGTCAGTACCTTTGACCCCTACAGAATTGTGGACTGGGCGCAAGCCTAGTCTGCAGCATATTCAAGTTTGGGGTTGTCCAGCACATGTGCTAAAAGGGAAAACAGATAAATTAGAGGCGAGAACGGATGTATGTGTGTTTGCGGGTTATCCAAAAGGGACGAAAGGTGGTTTATTCTATTATCCTAAAGAAAAGAAGGTAATTGTTAGCACAAATGCCAAGTTTCTTGAAGATGACTATTTGATGAACCATGTTCTTAGAAGTAAACTTGTTTTACACGAACTTAGAAAAGGAATGAAAACTCGGTCATCTGAAAAATAAAACGACCATATGCAAACCCCGGAAGTCGATTTTGACATACTATTGCATTTTAGTAGTGGCAGAAATGGCAATAGATTTGATGTCCCGCAAGAACAAGTACCCGAAATCATACTACAACAAAGTAGTGGGAGTTATGTTGAGCAAACTGCACAACAGGATGAAGTTGTTGATATCCATGTGGATAGCATGGAGACTCAGGTTCCTGATAATGATGTGGTTCAACCACAAGATCATAATAGTGTAGTTGTAACTGATGTAGTGTGTAGTCGTAGTGGGAGAGAAATAAGATAGTCGCTTCGTTATACGCTCTTGGGAGAATCATATAATAGGATCCATGAGGAGCCAACTTCCGAACTTGTCAATTACGACCAAGCACTACATGATAAAGATGTTGATAAGTGGGTTGCTACTATGAAATCATAGATAGGGTCTATGTACTCTAATCAAGTCTGGGATCTTATAGAATCACCTGATGGGGTTAAACCCATTAGATGTAAGTGGATCTATAAGAAAAAAAAGAGGTGTAGATGGAATAGTGCAAACTTTTAAAGTAAGGCTTGTAGCGAAAGGGTTTACTCAGAAAGAAGGGATCGATTATGAGTAAACTTACTCGCCGGTAACCATGCTTAAGTCTATTAGGATTCTCTTATCCATTGATGCTCATTATGATTATGAGATTTGGCACATGGATATCAAGACAACTTTCTTTAATGGAAGTCTTGATGAGTGCATCTATATGATGCAACCAGACGGTTTCATAGAAAGTGGCAAGGAACATATGTTGTGTAAGCTTAAAAGGTCCATTTATGGACTGAAACAGGCATCTAGGGCATGGAACACTTGTTTTGACAAAGCGATTAAAACTTTTAATTTTGATCAATGTCTTAAAGCGAGATTCTTTCGTGGGTCAATAAGCCTGGTAAATTGGACAATAATGATATACATTGGCGAAGTAATAATTAGTTGATAGAATCCATATCTCGGCTTTTGAGATTGATGATACTCCTTTATGAAAGCTTATAAGTTTTCATGTGTAAACCCGGCCGCTGGATTTGTATCCGACACATGAAATAAGTTATGCGAAAGTCTAAAGAAAGCAATCAATAAATTAAATTGTCAGTAATTTAATTTGATTGATTATAAGTATCTGAATCTTAACATGGGGAGTTAAATAAGGTTTTATGGAAGAATTTCGAAATTGAACTAAGGAGTGCAATTACGAAATTTTAGTGGAATAATTCGTAATTTATTATGGTAGGAATTAATTTTGAATTTCAAAATTAATTTCTATAATAGGGAGCCTTGTTAATTAAATTATGTGGTCCCTACTGTGCCTAAATAATAGGAAATAAAGGAAATATTTCCTTAGTGGAAAAAGAAAACCTAACAGGTTTTGGAAAAAGGATTTAACCTAAAAAACGTAGCTATATATACTCCATATAGGGCTGGCAATTTTTTTATTGGTTTTTGCACGTTTTTCCTTGGAATTTTGCTCACCCGAAATTCTCTCTTTCCGGATATTATTTGGGTAACACAGTAGAAGACTGTGGAATATTTTTGTTGAGGTTGCGGTTTTGCTACTCTGGAACTGGAGACCGAGATTAATATATTTTGTTCACGCTTCAAGAGGTAACTCGAATAATCTTCGCATGTGCTAATTGTTTAATTTACACGTGAATATGATACTAAATTACATCCGCTACTATATATAATCCAACACTCCCTCTATCAGATTTTCCCTTTCTGATATTAATGATAGAGAAATATTCTTATCCATATTATCACACTCCTTGATGATCAGACATGCTTTTTTATGTTGTTGGAGAGTCAAAACTTACTAAAATGATCGCTTAATATCTCTACACATCTATGTAATAACGAGCGAGCATGTTACTCGTTGCGAAAAGTATAACGTCCCAACTTATTCTACAAGATAATCTGCAAGCTGTAGTACAGTTGCATCATAACAGAAAACGACTGTGTTTCTAATTATATCGTCTGCTATTCTTTTTACAGGTAGAGATGAAAAGTTTGGGAGGATAACAATCAACAAACTTAAAGCCTATGTTACCCCGACTCAATAAAATGTTATCGCACTCATGTCGGGTCCTTTAAAAATATACTATTTTTGAGGATCCGACACATACCCACTGATATTTTCGGAAAGCAACATTTTCGGAAAGTTCGAGTAATATAGCTTAAAGCATACATGTCTAAGATAACATCATGATATAACTTTTCATGATCAAAATAATTAAATTTTGAATTCTAAAATCTTGCTTATTTCTTCAGTACAACATATTTACATTACCAAATTAAAGCTAAACAAATACTCTAAAAATCTTCTTCTTCGCAACCGTGATGTGTATGTGAGGGGGAGAACTCAAATGATGAAGAACTTTCTGATTCAATAATCAGTTCAAAAAATAAATCGGACAAGCGATGAGCTACATCCTCTGGAGCAAATCTAATAACATGAGCAGAATGTCTCTCTTTTACTAGTGCATCTCTATATTTATTGTAAAATTCTCTATACACTGGGAGTATTTTTCTCCCGATTGATATTTTTAAATCATCGCGGAGTTTACTATCAGGTACGACGCAGATTGAATGCTTCCGGTGCGCCTCCGCAAATGACGAATTAAATCTCTTGAAAATCCCCTTCACTTGATGGGGAGCCATTGCTGTGCTCGGCTCTTGCGGAAGGGATTCAATGACGTGGCTCCATCCTAGCCGCTCATAGTTTGACGCAAATTGTTTGACCTTTTCCTCGAGTTTTGCTATCCAATTTTCGCCTAGCAAGTACTTGAGATTTGATGTACGGACTTTTACGACGATGTATTGGAGATTGTTGGCTAAGAAGAGATACGCTAGGAATACGTCCTTGTAGTGCTTCGCTTTGCTATCGAGTTTGCAGAGAAGAATTAGAATCAGCCAAGCGAATCGGAGTGAGATCGCCGGTGCCGGAGATTCGTTTGAATCGGAGATACCGAAGTATGATTCTGGCAACGAAACTTTCGCCGGCGGAGGAGCCTCGGCGAGGATATCAGAGAGTACATTGCTGAAATCAGCGAGTAAAATGATGTAATTCATTACATCAATTGTGAGATGGTGGACTCCACCACCGGCTACCGGCGTTTTTGAGGATTCCTTCTGTAGAGCAGTTTCAAATTCAACTAACGCCGTCCTTATAGATTCGCCGAGCTTGACGAGTGACGTCAATGCTTGAGATCGGATAACGTATTCTGAATCGGAAGAAAAAATAGCTTCAATCTCCGGCCAATGTTCGACGATGGTGGTGTACATGTCAAGTAGTCGGAATACTTTTTCCGGCGATTTAATATTCTTACTGTTTTTAGACAAATTTTCTGGAAAACTAAACAGAATCATGGCTCCGTCTTTTGAAATTTCAGTAAAACACGACTCTCTTATTGCATCGTTAGATGCAAAGACGTGATCGCATAGAATTCTCTCTCCGTTGAACAATGTTTTCATAGCTATATTCACTGCGTTAAGCCAATCCTTGATCTTCAGATCTAAAACTTCCCAATCCATTTTATGAACCTGCGTAGAACTCAATTTCTCAACTCCGAGTCTGTAAATGGCTTCATCAATAATCGATTTACGTATCACTTTGTAAATCTTCACACATTCTTTTCCATAGCCAGAAGAGATCATGCACTCTGCTATCAATCTCAAATCCGCCATTACAACACTAGAAAAATCCTCAACTTCAGAAATAGACTCACCCCCAATTACACGATCATCATCCTCCGCAACGTTAAAATCGGATGTACTCGAAACAGTCGAAGTACGGGAAGAGACGGTAGATATGGATTCAGGATCCAAATGAGCTTTGTTCATTGAGAGAATCTGGTAAAATTCCTTCTGGAGTCGTTTCACTGCAATTTGCATTAGAGATTGAGCGCGAACAAGCTTATCGGATTTCGAATTCTCAGTTGAATGAAAGTGCATGGCCTTTTGAAGATTATACACGCACTTGATAAAATCCTTGGCTTCTCTTCTATTCTCATAGAAAAGAGAAGTCACTTTGGCGAAGGTAGTGGTGTTAGGGTCCCATTTCATAATCATCGGCTCCGCCATCTCCAGGGTCCGATCCATAACCGAATCGGAAAAACTCGGCCGCGAAGGCGAAAACGAGAAACGCGAAGGGGAAGAGAATTGAGAAGTAGATGGAGAAGTACTATCAGTTGTTGAACGCTTTGGAGAGCAACAAAGATTTCTCATGTTTTTTCTCCGCATATTGTCTTTAATTCACAGGTATTATCGAATTGTTTATGATTAGTGTGTGAAAGAATGAAGAGTTCAGCTCTAGGTTTGAAGATTTATGATCGGTTTTAATGGAGACTGAGAGGGTGTATATATAGAGGAATATTACAAAACGAGTTACTCCTTAACTAAATTTTACAATATTATGTCATTTACTTTTCCAATACATATAAAGTTAAACTCATACAAAAATAGTCATTGTGCTACGACTTTGGAATTGAAAAACTCTTTTTAGTGACTCTTCCCTTTTTTTGGTTTTGCCAGGTGAATTCAAATTAGTCAGATTGTTAAAAGAAATACCCCCTCTCAAATAATTTGTCATCATTTTTAAAAATAGATATCTAAATTATTTTTTATTTTAGAAATCAAAACAAAATTAATTTTTTTTTCCATTTTACTCTTGGTAGTAATTGTTCTTGAAGATGAAAACAACATAATTCAATGAAAATAAATTACTTATATCTTAAGGCTAAAATAGTTTTAAAAAAATCTTTCTAATTAATATTTTTTTAAATGCGTATAAAAATGATTTAAGACCATAGTCTTGGACTTTGGAAGTCAGGCATGGCTGACACGTGGCAGACATGTAGGATTACTGCGAAATGACGCCTCTTAAAGGTCAACCTAATTAAAATATTTAATTCTAATGAGGAAATTTAACATAATTGTGAGCTAATTCAAACATTTTTGGCGTTTACTATATATAGTTTTGATTATGCTACTGCTGCTAGTTGGACGTGCTGCTTTTTCTTGGAAACTGATAGAAGGATCCTATTCCCACGTGCCTTGTTTAACAAGAATTTGAAATATTCGTATACATATTTTTATGTATTCTAATGTTGCATATGTATGTCTCACTCCATATTAGAAATGGAAACATACTTATGCAAGTAATTTTTCATTATAAAGAGTACGACCCCCTACTCGGCTTGACTTTTTGCACATATATTGATTAATGGATATACGTGGTGAGTTTTGAAATATTTTATTTTGTTCTTGTAATCTTTGTGAGAGAAAAACATGTCATTACCTAGAATATTGATTTTGTCACATGGTCATAATGTTGATTCGATCAATATATAATTTCTAATGACATATGTCTCTGTGAGAATAATTCGACTTAGCCTAGCTTATTGGGGAGCTCATGTTGAAGAAGGTCGGAGATCGAGCACAACACAGTGCCAAAGTCAGAAAATTAAATAAGGGTGTTCAAATTTTGAATACACTTTGTCAGTGGGTTATGCAAGGGTGTTCAAAGTCTATTTTTAATCAATAACAAGTAATAGTTTACTTTATACATAGTATAATTTTTTGGCAAAGTGTGGTAAGTTAACTACCCTTGGGCCAACATAGCTTCGCCCCTGACATATATAGCATGCTTTTGATATTTCAATTAAAGCACATATGCGGAGTCATAATTTAAATTTTATGGATTGTGAAATTTAGGATTGTGACCTCGAGTAATAATAATGGAATTCTGAATTTAATATTTATACGTTTTTAGTTAATTTCTTAACGCATATTCAGGATTTAGACCAAAACTTTTGAGTTCTGCTGAACTCACACGTTAAGGCTATCTCTGCCCCTGTAAAGGCATATTCCATTAAACCGAGATAAAGTTAATCGTGGATCACATCCGATATTTATAACAAATCAATATATGCAAGACACATCATTTATTTATCACTTAATCATCTATTTAATATGGAATAACGTCTCTCTAAATAATGGTCTTTATATCAACCCTTTGAATACATGGCTCATGCCTCATATACACTTTCATCATTAAATCAGAGTAATTAATTGAAATTTAATTGAGATTTTTTTACCCTTCGTGAGCTATAATAATTAAGATGATCTCTATACACACGCACAAAATCACGTGTATGCGTATTTGTCAAATTATGTGCTATTTTCTATGGACTAAGTTATTTTGTGTATATAAATAAGCCTGATTAAGTGAAAATGTGAATATATGAACTTGGGGCATTGAACTTAGATAAATTGGAAATATTTCTTAGTCTTGTAATTGCCTTAAATGTCAATATAGCATATCGTTCGCGACGACGTAAGCCGATATCTAAGGAATACAAAACTAATTTTCTTTTCATTTCAACTTACAAATAAGACATGAACCATATTGCAAATATACAAAATCATCTGTCCAAGAAAATCGCTATACCAGACTTTTAGAAGATCTTTGTTTGACTTCAACTAATTGTTTATTACGAGTAAAATCCAATTTCTATATGATTTCGTTTTCTTATCCTTATACTTTTCAGTACAAGAAATGCCAATGGAGTAAGTAAGTTCACACGTGTACGTCCAAGTATTGCATTACGTACACACCTTTAATTTACAAGAGTTTTTTGCCGCATGCCTATAATTGTCTAAGTAAGTTATTGAGAAAATGATTAGTTTACTTTACTAAAATGAGAAAGAGCTAGTTCCTCATATTTCCTTTTAATTTTCCTCCCAATATTTTTAACAAGGTTATTTTTCCAAATTTGGGTTGTTGACTCAGACCCTAATATCATATATTAATTCATAGATAGTGTAAGCACTTGAATTTATTACATGCAATCGCTCAGCTCTACTATTTTATCTAGCTTATCAGCTAGCCACCATAACTAGTTATTTTCTAAAGTTTCTGTGTGCTTTCCTTTTGCTATTTAGGGTGTACTTGGTATGAAGTAAAATAGCTTTTGAAAAATGTTTTTCAATTTTTTCATGTTTGGGTGGAGAGAAAAATAACTTTCAGTTGTATGATTATTACTATATCTTGCTCAACAACATACGAGTGAACTTGATAAATGACGAATTATCAAGGCGCACTATATATATATATATATATATATATATATATATATATATATATATATATATATAAATTCACATTTATCTTATTGAATTATAACTTGTGTAATAATATTTTCTAGTTAAGTACAAGCTCTTACATCGAAAGATGCCATGCGACTTATAAATAGTTACTCCGAAAATCTTATAAATGAAGGAAAAAAGTACAGTGTAATTTATGTGTAAGTTGGGCGTGATCTTAAAATACTTATCTCGTTTTAGCTCTAAGTACTCTTCAATTTACCCTTTAACTGTTGTAGCCAGTATAGAACAGACTAAATCAATTTTAGATGGCAGATATGAGGCCATAATTGATAATTTACCCATGTGCCATTTTAATTTTTATTTTGTAATTATAGTGTCTGGGTTATCTTGTTCGCACCTCGACTAATCTTATAGGACCCCACCATCATAAGTACGGGTAACTCTATCTACTAAGGCTTGGACATATGTAGTTTGAAAGAAATTAAATGTAATCTGACTCAGCTTGGAATTCAAGAAAAAAAAACTTTTAAAACTTATGATCTTAAAAGTTTAAGTGGTAAAAACTTTTGTACGGTTCCAATAGAAAGTGTAAAGTTAAATCACTTTCAAATACATAAATATATTATTCTTGTTTGATAAACTAATAATGAAATGTGTCACATATATTCATATATACTACTGTTGCTTGTGCGGGGATTTAAACCTCCTGTACTTTTTTACATTATCGAATAAGTAATATTTATGTCTCGAATAAAAATGAATTAGAAAAGAGGGTCATTTTCAGCGCATTTAATATTTCATTGATTTGGTCATTAAAATTAGTGAATTAAAAACATGTAAGCCCACATATCAATTATGAGCAGTGTCCTGAGAATTGGCATATGCCATAAACTGGAAAAGACTTCTTCCTGTAAAGAAGAGAGTAGCAGTGCCGGAGTCAATCAAATAGTGAAAATGTCAATCATATATATTGGCACTTCACCAACCTCGAGAGTTAATTTAAAACCCTAACTAACTTTAAGCAGCTGGGTCCAATTCAAAATTTATATATTTCAATTTATGTGACGTAGTTTGACTCGAAATAAAAGTTAAGAAGAAAAAACTTTTTAAACTAGTGATATCCCATAATGTTTGTTTCACTATAAAAGTTTTTTATTAGGACTAAAACGAATAAAATAAAAAATATATAACTAATTTATAAAAATGTATCATTCTTTTTAAAACGGATTAATACGAAAAATGGGGTGATACGCCTCCACTACGTGCAAATCGCCTAGATCCACCCCATGTTATTAGGTAGAATACCTCAAAGTTTTCCCAACAGAGTAAACTTGTGTAATTAATTGCAAAATGGGCTAAAATAGCCAAAAGCAACAGCCTCTAACATTTTATTAGGATAATTTAAGCCAGCTCTACTTAGTTAATTCGTCAATTAAACGTTAGAAGAAAGTGTCACAGCCCAATTAAAGAGTACCCCCACCAACTAAGAATTCAAGGGCAAGTCAGTCAACCATTTAATTTACTTCTCCAATTCAATAAACTCCTACACAACTTGAAGATTGTATTGAAAACTTCAGTGTTAAAGTCTCTGCTTCATGTTTTGGCAAAGGCATCTGTTAAGATTTGTTCAATTATTTGGTTAAATTTTGAAATTTTCTGTAGACAACCCTACCAGCTAAACTATTTATCACATCCCTGAATGCACATGCAATATGAAATCGTCAGCTATTTAATGCACTACTTGATCATGACAATGGACAATGTAACGTGCAAGCATTGCAACGCATGGTGCAACCAGTGGCAAATGTAGCTCGTCGACGTTGAGTTAATCCAAATCTATATGTAAAAATCCACTAAAATTTTAACAGTGAATTCGGTTCAAAAAATTTTATAGGTCTGAACCTATCAAGTTTAAATCCTGAATTCGCCTCCGAGACGTAGACTGCCAATGTAGCAAAACTTCCTTTCAGCTCCAAGGTAATCAAATCGGTTTATATGCAGTATTTCCGAACAAAAGAGACTGCAGCATGAGAAATTTTAGGAATACCTAAGCCCTGTTTATTTCACTGAATTGCAGTTTCTGTTGCATAGATATAATGGCAACAATAATAGATTAAAGCGCGAGACAGGAGATAGCAACAATAAACAAGAATAAATGACCTTGAAGCAATATATGCACACACATTATGACCTTTATGTAATATATGCACACAAAAAAAGGGCAGCTCGGTGCACAAAGCGTCTCGCATTCACGCATATAATGCACACACATTTAAGTAAATGTCTCGGTTCATTTACGTCATTCTAACAGGAGATAGGCTAATCAATTTGGCCGCGGGATACTCTGCCATCCTGTACAGTGTTGAAGGTAGTGTTTGAGAGCATCACTCGGATGTTCTACAGTCCAGTGTCGGTAGAAGTCGGATGGATTGAAGATGTTACTTTTGCTGCAAGTAGACAACAAACCAGCCTGAGTTCCAGAGACAAACAAGTCATCTTCAGATTTAATGCTACCAGTGCATCCTTCCTCTTTGTCAGCTGCCTGTAGGATGAAATAAAAAGCCAATTAGGCAGTGGAAGAGACTAGTTCAACTCCATAGATCATTGTGGTAGCGATAGAAAAACTGATGGTACACAAGCAAAAGGAAATGTCAAACTTTGGTCTAACTATCATAAGTTGTCATGCGACAAAAAGCGCCTTCGACAAAGTTCTTAAAAAGGATGTGAGCTTTTTCACTTTTGTCTTCTACATGACTTTCGTTTTCATTAATAATTCTGAGAAGAGAATTCCTACTTTAGACAGAGTCCTTAAAAATGCCGTGAACTTTTTCACTTTGTTCTCCTACATGACTTTCATTTTCATTAATAATTCTGAGAAGAGTATACGCACTAGGCACCTATTCAAGGACCTAAATGGCGGCGCTCTATACATCTGGCTGATAGAGACTGGATAACCACCAAAAGCCGTGGGCCATATCTTGAGGTTTGGAGCCTCTCTCTTTTCCATTTTTCTTTTGTTTTTTGTGTGTGTGTGTGTGGAGGTTTTTTTTTTTTTTTTTTTTGGGGGGGGGGGGGGGGGATGGTTGGGCTCCACCAGTTATTTTTGATTTTGAATGTCTGATTCTGGATTTTGAAGTTAGGATGCATTTATCAGCAAATGCAAGGAGGGGTGTTCAATCAATCGAAACTTGCTAGTAAAACTGCAGAATTACGGAAAACACAACTAAAGGGAGATTGATAGGGAATTGGAAGCTTTCAGCTCCACAAAATAACTTCATCCAGCTTGATCACTAATTTTCTTAAATGGAAAGGCCAGCAGAAAATGTGTTTGACAAGGACATGCAATTGATTCGAACTATGTTATGTTACATAGATCCCTCAATTACACCGGTTCACTTGTTAAGTCTGACAAGAAAAGGGTATAAAATGAGCTCAATGTTTGGATTTGCTCAACTTACAACAATTTCTTTGACTTTTTCAAATTTGACGAGCAACCATAAGCATGGAACTCCACTGCAGAAGAAGCAGGGATGAAGGAGAAAAGTGGGGGAGAAATTTATTTTGAGCTCTCCCAAAAAAATAATATAAGAAATTAAGTAAAAGAATAAAGAGATATAAGAAGCACGACCAAATCTGATGATTTAACAAATTTTTTTCTGATATATAACATTGTAAGCGTCCCTTCTCCCCTGATAAGGTAATCCATTTTATTCATTTAGTATCCCCTTGATGAAAATGAGAGGCTGTTACCAATAAAAGCACAGGCAAGAGAGGATATCTTTACCAATGCCGCATCCTGGAATTTCCTCATGACAGTAAAGAACGACATTTTTCCCCTTCTGATTTTCACCCTCATTTCCCTTTTTTAGGCCCTAAGATCTAGTACTAAGGCGGAAAAAGTACCAAGGCAAAAAGCTGCTTACACATAAGATTGTACTACTGCAGTACAACGGTTAGGACTTCAGGAAGAAGGATCATCATAAAATTTTCTGCTAACTTTTGGACCCGTCAAGTTTAAAGGTTAAGGCTGCTCAAGTCTACTGTGCAATCCAAGTTGCTTTCTAAGAGAAGGAATTGGAAAACTTTTGCATAAAAGAAAACAGTAGATGATTTATCACATGGTTTTTGGTTGCAAAATAAAATAAGTATTACGTAGTAGATTTACCTTCTCTGTGAGATATTTAAATGCCACCTTTTTTTGTCCAGCTTCATATATGTTGCATTGGGAATATATCTGACATGAGAGATATTTAAGTTATCAACAACAATAGCAAGGACAGATATTACTGAATTTACATAACCCTACTTTCCCAACCTTCAATAAGAGGAGAGATAGAAAAGAGAGGAAAAAGCTGCTAAAAGCGGTACTACCTGTGATTCTACACTTGCGCAAACAGCATAAATTCCCCAGTTCCTGGTGTAGTTGTTGTACAAATGTACTTTGCCAAATCTAACACGAGGATGCCGCTGTCTAGTTCCATCAAAAAAGCAGTGGTGAATGGTGACCCGCATACATCTGTCGGTACAATTAGAAGGATCTGCTCCAATAAGCATGGTCTTATCATGCTTTGAAAAGTGACACCTGGTCGCAACAACAAAGTTCAAGATCCAAAAATAGATGTCATAACAAGATATATATGATAAAGCACGTTCAGCTGACCTAGAAACAGTAATATCTGTGCTCTCCCTTGTGATGTCAATTAAACCATCGTCATAGTCGCTAAGGCTACAACGGTCTATCCAAATATGCCTTGACTTTGGTTTAATCTGAATGGCGTCAACATCGGGTCCTCTGCCTCCCTCAAACTCTATATTGCAGATGATCACATGTTCACACTCTTTCAACCTCAAACCTTTCCCTGTGATTTTGATTCTTTGGCCTCGCCCATCAATAGTTTTGTAAGACGACACACTCAAATAAGATCGGAGCTCAATGGTCCCTGAAACTTCAAAGACGATCCATAGAGGTTCTTTTTTACGACATCCATCACGAAGTGATCCTGGCCCGTCATCTACAATAATATTCAAAATATAAATCTCATAGAATTATCAACGAAAACGAACAACAAAGATAGTCACACTATGTTGAATCTACACCAAGAATGCTCCAACCCTGTTATCTTATTCTGTCTGGACTTATTATATTCCATCCCATTCCCTTAATAAACCTTAAATGGAATCCTAGCTCGCACCTTATGTAAGTTAAAATAATAAAATAAGGGTAACAAATAATAAACAACTGAAACATCAATGCTTCCTCTGATCGTACTCGCCCCCTGTACCACCTCCCCTTCCCGGGGAAAGAGGAACTCCATTCCCCCCTCACCACCCCGGCCATGGTATTAAATCATCTTACACCATTGCCTCCCCCCTCTATGCTCAAGAAACTTGTCAATTTTTCGTTCTCTGAGCAACTTCAGAGCATTCTTGAGAGATCCTCTACCTAAACTAATTTCATTGAAATTTGACTTAAATGTAACACATTTTTTGTGACTAGTGGCACAATGGTAGTAGCAGGAGGTTGTAGAAGAGCAGGATGTGGGACGGAAAACATGAAAGATAAAAAAGTCAAGAGCATAATCAGGGAGGAGCTGTCTCATGTTCAGAACCAGGCGATAATGCTGGTAGCTGATTTTATTTTTTATTTTTTAAAAAAGGCTACGAGCAGGTCTCAAGTAATCGGGCCACAAGTCTAAAAACATGATATGAACCTACAGGAAGTTTCTGATCATGAACGGCACACCATCCTGATACACACCATACTAAACAAAGGGAAAGCCAAAAGCTTTCGCCATATCCATTATCTATTTTTTGTAGAACTGGTATAAGAATGAGAAATTCAATTGACCACGTGCAAGGATAGTGATATTAGTTAACCATAACAGGGTATCAAGTAGAATGGTAATACTGCTAACTTGCCAATGGAGTGCTCTCCAACTTGCAATAATCCTCTTATTAGTTTTTCACCAATGCTTAATGATGACAGTGAGCTCAGCAAACATTCAACATATAGTACAACCTAAAATTCAGACAGTACCACAGATGGGAAAACTAATGGATCAAAAGAAAAGGAAGGACCTTGTATGAATTCTGTCCAGTAATAAGGCATAAACAACTATTCAGGAGAAGTGTGAAATATATAGTAACCTGATTTTCCTTAAAGTAGTCTTAAACGTAAAATTATTCAGCATTAGGTTGAAGCCGACATGAATAGAGCAGAATGGTTAATGAGCATTCGAATAGCCAATCACAACTAATTAATAACCGTGGTGTCGACGCCAGCCAAACTAGCCTTTTTTAATAACCGTGGTGTCGACGCCAGCTTGCGCGCACCTCGACTACACCATAACATAGTAATATTTTGCAGGGGGTGAAAAAGGGGTGCGATTAAAGTGACAACTACTTTTACGGGGTACCTGCTACCTCCCACCAGCATAGGTAAGGGATAACACTATCCACCAATTCTTGGATAGATAGGAATAAATCATCTACTCCCTCCGTTCCAATTTATGTGAACCTGTTTGACTGAGCACAGAGTTTAAGAAAAAATGAAGACTTCTGGAATTTGTGATTCTAAACAAGTCAAAAAGGGGCCCAGAGTATTTGTGTGATTATAAAAGCTTCTCATTAAGGGTAGAATTATAAGTTTAATCAAAATTATTTCCAAATTTAAAAAGGGGTCATTCTTTTTGGAACGAACCAAAAAGTAAATAGGTTCACATAAACTGGAACGGAGGAAGTAGTATTTTTATCTCTGCCGGTATTTCTACCCGCAAAACTACTTAAAGAACAACATCAATTCCAAAATCAAACACATTTCCCTATATTCTCCAATAAGAAAGAAAAACTATGTCCTCCCCAACAAAAAAAAAAAGTTCAAAATTTTCAAGATACTATAGTAGTATAACTTGAAGGGCAGCCTTGGAGGGTCTCCGTGTGACCTATCGGTCACGGTTCAAGCCGTTTAAACAGCCACTAATGCTTGCATTAGAGGCTGTCTACGTCACAACTCTTGGGGTGCGGCCATTCCTGGGATCTTGCGTGAACGCGCGATGCTTTGTGCATCAGGATGACGTTTTACCATAAGTAGTATAACTTATCACAACAAACAATTTTAACCCGTAAATTATTGAAGACACAAAAAATTAACTTCATCAACTAGAAAGAAAGATAAGAAAAGCCAGCTAACCATTGAGATTCATAACTTGATAAATATGACCATCACGACCACCAATGGAAGAAGCACCAAAGCCTTCAGCTTGACCAGCTAGACCACACAAGCTAGAGTCAACTTGACCATAAGGCAAAACCAAACCCATTTGGGTACTCACTGTTTTCTGGGATTGAGCTGTGGGTATTGGAGGAACAGGAAATGAGGTTTCTTGTTGATGGTGATGGTGGTGTTTGTAACGGGTATGGTGGTTCCCCATTTAGTAACTCCAGTATTGATTTCTTTGAAGCTTAACGCCAAAAATTGAAACCTGGCATTAAATTGTATCACTTCTTTGTTGTCTCTATCTATGACTCTTGAAACTGAAACCTGCCGACACTTTTTTCTCTAATCAAAAATCTTAGATTAGAATGATTCTAAGCAAAAAAGTTGAACTGATATATAGTAGTACTTAAATATGAGGTAAATAAATAATTAATTAAATGGTGTATTCTATTTTAAAGAGATGAAGATTTTATTTTGAAAGATTTCTTATAAATTAAAATCAAAACCACAACTTATTCAGAATAAATGGAAGATTATGATTAAGAAATCATTAACTAAATAAGAATAATTTAAAGACAAAAATTAACATTCAAGAGGCGGACCTAGGATTGGCGATATCGGGAGCACTATCACATTCAATATAAAATATGGGGGCCTATACTGATATCTAACTATTTCTTGAAAACATGCGTAAGTATATATGGAATTTTTTGTCTAAATTTTCAGGTGCCGATGACCCCTCAAACTATAGTGTGCATCCGCCTCTAATACTACTACATATATTTCTAGCATGTGTGTTATTTTACCTTGTATTTGGTATTAAAACAATATGGGACTTGCCATATAAACTATGCGTATATTATTGATAAGAAAACAAAAATAATTATCAAAGATAATACAACAACAACAACAGCAACAACTAGTAAAATTCTACTAGTGGGGTCTGAGAAGGGTAGTGTGGGGTCCGGAACTTTACCCCTACCCTGAGGGATAGAGAGGTTGTTTCAGATAGACTCTCGACTTAAGAAGACGAAAAGACGACGAAAAGAGATAATAGATCAGTACCATCAATAAACCATAGAAAAAAATAATAGCATCACAAGAATCAGTAAATAGATGAAAAGCGAAACAATAACCATTAGATAAAGCCCGGCACTAAGAGAAACGAAAGAGTGGTGTGAACTCAATATTAACCACTAGTAGTCTAAGACTAAATCCTAACACACTAGCCTCACTTTGGAGCACCGTAGAAATATGCACAACTACCCCCTAATCTACAACCTTAATGCTCGACCTCCACAACTTCCTGTCTAGGGCCATGTCTTCTTTCCACACCATGTCTTGTCTGATCACCTCTCCCTAATACTTCTTAGGCCTCCCCCTACCTCTCCTCGTACCCGCCAAAGCCAGCACCTCACATCTCCTTACCGGGGCATTTGGGCTTCTCCTCTGAACGTGCCCGAACCATCTAAGCCTTGTTTCCCACAACTTGTCATCCATGGGGCCATATCCATCTTCTCCCGAATATCTTCATTCCTTATCTTATTCATCTTAGTGTGCCCGCACATCCACCTCAACATCCTCATTTCTGTTACTTTCATCTTCTGGATATGTGAGTTCATAACTGGCCAACACTCAACCCCATACAACATGGCCGGTCTAACCACCGCTCTATAGAACTTACCTTTGCGTATCAGTGACATTTTTTTGTCACACAGGACTCTAGACGCTAACCTCTACTTCATCCACCTCACCCTTATATGGTGTGTGACATCCTCGTTAATCTCACCATCCTCATGTATCACTGACCCAAGGTACTTGAAACTGCCCCTCTTGGGGATGACTTGTGATTCAAGCCTCATGTCCACTCCCTCTTCCGTCGGCTCGACGCTGAACTTGCACTCTAGGTATTCCGTCTTAGCCCTGCTCAACTTGAAACCCTTAGACTCGAGGGCCTGTCTCCAAACCTCCAGCCTCTCGTTGACGTCGCCTCGCGTCTCATCAATCAAAACTATGTCGTCAGCAAATAACATACATCATGGCACCTCCCCTTGGATATGGTATATCAATGCATCCATTACCAGGGCAAATAGGAATGGGCTTAGCGCCGACCCTTGGTGTAACCCCATAACAACCGAAAAATGCTCTGAATCGCCTCCCACTACCCTAACCCGAGTCTTAGCTCTATCATACATGTCCTTAATCACTCTAATGTAAGCAACCGGCACACCTTTTGCCTCCACGCATCTCCATATAACCTCTCTAGGAACCTTGCCATACACTTTCTCCAGATCAATAAACACCATGTGCAGGTCATTCTTCCTATCCCTGTACTGTTCTACCAACCTCCTAATAAGGTGGATAGCTTTCGTGGTAGAATGCCCCGGCATGAACCTGAACTGGTTATTTAAAATAGACATCGTCCTCCTCACCCTCACTTCTACCACCCTCTCCCAAACTTTTATGGTATGACTCAATAATTTGATACCCCTATAGTTTTTACAGTTCTGTATATCACCTTTGTTCTTGTACAACAGGACCACCGTGCTCCACCTCCACTCCTTCGGCATCCTTTTCATTCTGAAAATAACCTTAAATAGCCCAGTCAGTCACTCCAAGCCTGCTCTACCCACACACCTCCAAAATACTACCGAAATTTCTTCTAGCCCGGTAGCTCTGCCCCTCCTCATCTTACGCATAGCCTCCACGACCTCCTCAACCTTGATGCGCCTACAATACCTAAAGTCACGGTGACTCTCGGACTGCCCCAATTCACCTAGCACAATATCCCGACCCCCTTCTTCATTCAGAAGTTTATGAAACTAGATCTGCCATCTCCGCTTAATCTGGTACTTCCTCATCAAAACTCTACCGTCCTCGTCTTTGATGCACCTCACTTGGTTCAGATCCCGAACCTTCCTCTCTCTCGCATCGGCCAGCTGGAATAACTTCTTCTCCCCGCTTAATCATCGAAGACAATATGTTCTCAATTCAGGTATGAATAATTTTGAATCGCATAAGCAAAGAGTAGAGGTCATGTTCATGGGCCCTAATGTATTGGACTCGACCCAAAAGAAGTCCATTTATTGGAATTATTTGTGAAGTGCGGTGAAAAGAGTCCCGCACCGGAATTTAAGAAAACAAGCGAGCGGCTGAAGCACTATATAAAGAGCTCTTGCTTCCCCTTTCAACTGACGCAGCCACGGGTGAACACCAGGGATTCTGAACGATGAATACCGTGTGCTCGCCGCAATTAGTGGCATACGTCAATTTTTTAAAAGGGATTCTGAACGATGAATCCCACAATTCTAGTTTTTAAATTTTTATGGTCGTTTAGAAATAATATAGAACTTTTTTTATATTATTGAAAAAGTCTAACACTATAATTACGCCGGTGGTGATTATGGGAAAAATCATAGATTTTGGCTATTACGGAAATTAAATCTCACTAGTGGCTAAATTACTCTAATAATTTTAATGAATTCATGTTAAAACTAGAAGAGGGAATTTAATGTTGATCGCTTTGAAAATCAACTAAGCGTGGCACTTTTCCTCCTTATTTAGCTTTCAAGTGGGAGAGGACTTCCATAGAGTCATTTATGTTAACCCTTGCTTTGTGGTACTATGTCAGTCTAAGGATTTCATTTCTTTCGGAACAATCACAAAGACTTTTTTATTATGGATATTTAGGCAAAAATAATTTATTTTGCTCTTCATTATCATAAGTTGTGCTCAAATAAAAGAATAATTAAAAATACCCTTTTCTTAGGAAAAACTCATTTCGACTTTTTCTGCTTATTATTTGAAGATATTGTATTTTTTTTAAGTAACGAAAATCACTTGGTAAAAATTAGCAAATGGGATAACCTCTGTAATTATTATGAGAATGAAATGGAGAAGCTAACTTGTTTAATTTCTTATTTAAGAGCATAATAATAATTATACGTAACAATATCCACTATAATTCCCAATGAACGAGAGATAATTGAATGAAAGTTCCTAGTGAAAGCCTGCCTTTGTCGAATAAACACAGATACACGTGTAGGCAATAATACATATTTGTTATAAATATATTATATTATGGATGTTCATTTAGTACTCCGTTGTAAATAAATTTGTTGAAGAAGCTTATCTATATGAGACTCCGCCGTAAATATGTTTATCTATTTAGTACTCTATTGGAAATAAGCCTCCTGAAAAAACTTATCCTTTCGGTATCCCGTTATGGATAAATATCACCCCCGTTAGAAGATTATCTATTTCTCGTATAATGAGCTTATCCTTTTGGTACTCCGTTATGGATAAATATCACTCCGGTGGAAGATTATCTATATCTGGTACAGTAGCAACTTACACAGCAGCTTGCAGAAGCAGCTTACACAGCAGCTTCCTTTCTTCTATAAATAGAGGAGATTTCAGTTCATTATGTACATAAGTTTTGAAGTTTGAATAATATATCAGTTTCTCTCTATACTTGTCTTTACTTTACAGTCTTTATTTCATAATACGTTATCAGCACGAGACTCGGCCATCTCGAACAAATACTTTAAAAGTATCAGAGAATATGGATAATCCTCAAATTATGTTTGGATCAAAGACCAATCATGAAGATATTTGTGTAATTGATTGTGGAACAACTCATGCCATATTCAAAGATCATAAATAATTTTCTTATTTGCATAAGGAAAAAACAAATATTTCAACAATTTCTGGTAATATAAGTTTGATTGAAGGTTCCGGAAGAGCCACTATATTTCTGTCTAAGGGAACAAAACGTATTATAGACAATGTATTATTCTCCTCTAAGTCCCAAAGAAACTTGTTGAGTTTTATAGATATCCGCCGAAATGGGTATCATGTTGTGACGATAGATGAAATGAATATGGAATATCTTTGTATTACAAAAAGTGTCTCTGGCTAGAAATATATTGTAGAAAAGTTACCAACTTTAACTTCTGGCTTATACTATTCAAAGATTAGTATAGTTGAAGCACACTCTATCGTAAACCAGAAGTTTACTGATTCAAATATTTTTGTGCTTTGGCATGGCCGTTTGGGCCATCCTTGATCAATAATGATGAGATGAATTACTGAAAATTCGAGTGGGCATCTATTAACGAACCTGAAGATTCTTACAAATAATGAATTTTCTTGTGGTGCTTGTTATCAAGGCAAAATGATCACTAGACCATCACCAATGAAGGTTGGCATTGAATCCCCTGCCTTTTTAAAACGTATATATGGGGATATATGTGGACCTATTCACCTACCAAGTGGACTGTTTAGATATTTTATAATCCTAATAGATGCATCTTAAAGATGGTCTCATGTGTGCCTACTATCATCTCGCAACCTGTCGCTTGCAAAGCTATTAGCCCAAATAATTCGATTAAGGGCACAATTCCCAGATTAACCTATAAAGGCTATTCACTTTGATAATGCTGGAGAATTCCCATCTCAAGCTTTTGATGATTATTGTCTATCAGTTGGGATAAAAGTTGAACATCATGTAGCTTATGTTCATACTCAAAATGGCCTTGCTGGGTCATTTATTAAACACTTGCAATTGATAGCAAGACCACTACTTATGAAAATAAAATTGCCCACTACTGTTTGGGGCCATGCTATCTTGCATGCAACATCATTTATCAGTTTCAGACCGATACATTATAATAAATATTCTCCGTCACAATTAGTTTTTGCTCATGAACTAAATATTGCCTATCTATGAATTTTTGGATGTGTTGTATATGTGCCAGTAGCACCACCACAGTGCAGTAAGATGAGCCCACATAGAAGGTTAGGAATATATGTTGGATTTGAATCACCATCTATTATTCGCTATCTTGAACCATTGACAGGAGATTTATTTACTTCTCGATTTGCAGATTGTCGGTTTGATAAAATAAATTTCCCACAATTAGGGGGAGAGAAAAAGGAAATCAAAAGAGAAATTGTGTGAAAAGTTTCATCATTATCTCATTTTGATCCACGTACCCTTATATGTAATCAGGAGGTCCAGAAGATCATCCATTTATAAAAATATAGCAAATCAAATGCCAAACACATTTATTGATTTGAAAAGGATAACTAAGTCACATATCCCTAGAGAATGTGCCTATCCGAATTGATGTCCCAGAAGGACCATCTACTAGCATGAGAGCTAGTGAACCTAAAGCATGCCTGAAGCGTGGTAGGCCTTTGGGTTATAAGGATCGAAATCCTCGAAAAAGAAAATCGATAAATGATCAAAACGATACTATGAAGGGATCTCCTGAAGAGACCCAAGATCTGATTAGTTCTGAGATTCCTGAAGAAATCAATGAACCCGAGACTCAAGTGAGTGAGAAGATTTTAATAAGTTCTACTGGTGATGGGATTAATTTAAATCGATCTGAAATAGTGGTGGATAATATTTTTGCATATAATGTTGCACTTAACATTATGCAAGATAGTGAGGATCTTGAACCCCGATCTGTTGAAGAATGTCGATAAAGATCTGACTGGCCAAAATGGCAAGATGCAATTCAATCAGAATTGAACGCACTTGCTAAAAGAGAGGTCTTTGGATCAGTAGTCCAAACACCTATTGGTATAAAACCAGTTGGTCATAAATGTATTTTTGTGCAAAAAAGGAATGATAAAAATGAAATTGAAAGATACAAAGCTCGCATTGTCGCACAAGGATTCTCACAACGACCAAGAGTCGATTTTGATGAAACATATTCACTAGTTATGGATGCCATAACATTTCGATATTTCATCAGTTTAGCACTCTATGAAAAACTTGAAATACATCTAATGGATGTAGTTACAACTTATCTGTACGGTTCACTTGATAATAAAATTTATATGAGAATCCCTGAAGGATTTAAAATGCCTGAAGCAAATTTAAAAATCTCGGGAAATGTATTCAATCAGATTACAAAGATCTTTGTACGGTTTAAAGCAATCTGGGCGCATGTGGTATAATCGCCTTAGTGAATATTTTCTGACAGATGATGTTATTTGTAAATGTATTTTTATAAAGAAAATGGCATCGGAATTTGTTATACTTGCTGTCTATGATGATGACATAAATCTTGTTGAAACTCCAGAAGAGCTCCAAAAGGCAATTAAATATCTTAAGAAAGAATTTGAGATGAAAGATCTTGGAAAAACAAAACTTTGTCTTGGTCTGCAAATTGAACATTTAGCAGACGAGATCTTTATCCATCAATCTGCCTATACAGAAATGATCTTAAAACGCTTTTACATGGACAAAGCGCACCCATTGAGTACACAAATGGTTGTTCGATCACTTGAAGTGAATAAGGATCTGTTCCGACCTCCAGAAGAGGATGGGGAACTCCTTGGTCCCGAAATACCTTATCTTAGTGCGATTGGTGCACTTATGTATCTTGCTAATGCTACAAGGCCTGACATAGCATTTTCTGTTAATTTACTAGCAAGATATAGTTTTTCTCCTACATGGAGACATTAGAACAGGATTAAGCATATATTGCGATATTTAAAGGGAAGACTTGATATGGGTTTATTTTATTCTAACAAAGGTAGTGCAGATCTTGTTGGTTATGCAGATGCAAGTTATTTATCTGATCCACATAAAGCTCGATCTCAAACCGGGTATGTATTTACATGTGGAGGTATTGTCATATCATGGCGCTCCACAAAGCAATCTATTGTTGCTATTTCTTCAAATCGTGCTGAGATAATAGCTATTCATGAAGCAAGTAGGGAATGCGTATGGTTGAGATCAGTGATTCATTTTATTCAAGGAAAATATGGTTTGGAATGTGATAAAAGATCCACAATTTTATACGAAGACAATATTACATGCACAGCCCAATTAAAGAGAGAATTTATAAAAGAAGATAGAACAAAGTACATTTCACCAAAAGTATTCTACACACATGATCTTCAGAAAAATGGTGACATTGATGTGCAACAAATCCGTTCAAGTGATAATCCGGCAGATTTATTCATTAAATCTTTGCCAACTTCAACTTTTGAGAAGATGGTATACAAGATTGGAATGCGGAGACTCAAATATTTGAAATAAGGTTTTTATCAGGGGGAGTAAAATACGGGAGGGGGTAAAATATGTGCTATACTCTTTTTCCCTTACTAAGGTTTTTTCTCACAGGATTTTCCTTAAAAGGTTTTTAATGAGACAACTAATTATGCGTATTACTAAATATGTGTACCCTTTTTCCTTCACAAAAATATTTTCCCACGGAGTTTTTCCTAGTAAGATTTTAATGAGGTACATTATCTTTAATGAACATCCAAAGGGGAGTGTTATAAATAAATTATATTATGGATGTTCATTTAGTACTCTATTGTAAATAAGCTTCCTGAATAAGCTTATCTATATGAGATTCTGCCGTAAATATGTTTATCTATTTAGTGCTCTATTGGAAATAAGCCTCCTGAAAAAGTTTATCCTTTCGGTACCCCGTTATGGATAAACATCACCCCCGGTAGAAGATTATCTATATCTGGTACAATGAACTTATCCTTTCGGTACCCCGTTATAGATAAACTTCACCCCCGTTAGAAGATTATCTATATGTGGTACAATGAGATTATCCTATTGGTACTCCGTTATGGATAAATATTACCTATGGTAGAAGATTATATATATCTGGTACAGTAACAACTTACACAACAGCTTCCTTTCTTCTATAAATAGAGGAGATTTCAGTTCATTATGTACATAAATTTGAAGTTTGAATAATATATCAGTTTCTCTCTATATTTGTCTTTACTTTACAATATTTATTTTATAACAATATTATTGATTATTTAAAAACATTTAAGTGGCATTTGTTGAGCAAGTGCTTTTAGACCAGGGAATATCTTCAGCTTACCGCAACTATTTAAGTCCATTTAATTGTGCCAAATTAGCAAGTTAATGGAGTTTTAATTTGATAGATGCTGTCACGACCCAATTTCCCCTCTGTGTGACGTTGTGACGGCACCTAGTCTCTACAACTAGGTAAGTCTAATATTTTGCGGAATAATGAAATAAAAATATAAATTTAACCAACTATTCAAAAATACACAACAAATCCCAAAACCCAAAATATCGTGAATCACAAACTACAGAAGGAAAAATCTAGTGTCTATATACGTCAGAGTCTAACAAGGAAAAATACATAAGAGAATGGACATGAGAAAGAGTAGAAGGGGACTCCGAGATCTGCGGACGGGGCAGATATACCTTGAAGTCTCCAAAACTATCCCGGGTCACTGATAGTGCGGCTGATAAGGTGCACCTGGATCTGCACACACAAAAAAATATGTGTAGAGAGTAGCATGAGTACACCACAATCGGTACCCATTAAGTGCCAAGCCTAACCTCGCTCGAGTAGTGATGAGGACAGGTCAGGGCCCTACTAGTAAATATATAATAAAACAATATAGAGTGTAATACCGCAATAAAATAAAGGTTGAAATTTAAAAATAATACAATCATAGAAGGTAACAGCTCAGTACACAGAAATACAATAGGGGATCTCCCAAGATACCGTCTCGTAGTCCCAAACGTAAATGTGCAGGGGGGTCTCCCGGAATACCGTTCCGTAGTCCCAAAGTAAATGTGCAGGGGGGTCTCCCGGAATACCGTTCCGTAGTCCCAAGGTAAATATGCAAGACAGGGGATCTCCCGAAATACCGTTCTATAGTCCCAAAGTAAATATGCAGTACAGGGGGATCTCCCGAAATACCGTTCCGTAGTCCCAAAGTAAATATACAGTACAAGGGGATCTCCCGGAATACCGTTCCGTAGTGCCAAAGTAAATATGCAGTGCGAATGATAGAAATACAACTACATCACGAAATTCTTACAATTTAGACTAAGTACCAGTCAGGGAAGAAGCAGGAAATTCACTAAGCATGATGCACATAATTCACAAAAATAATTAAGACACGTAGACATGTTGTATTAGACTAAACATGATAGCTACACATATTGGAATAACTCAATTAAGAATGAAAATAGATTAGTACTCATTAAAATGGTATAACTCAAAATAACAGGAAAACATGTTGTTGCTCGGTAAGAAAAATCAGGTTTTACCACAACTAGCCCGTGTACGTACTCATTACCTCACGTACACGGCGCTCACATAGCACAATAGTTCCAAATCTTAAGGGGATTTCCCCCTACAAAGTTAGGCAAGCCGATTATCTTGAACCAAGCTCAATCAATCGGTCACAATGCCTTTCCCACGAATATCCGGCTCCGAATGGCCCAAATCTAGCCAAAAGCAATTACATATCATAAATACAACAATAATAGACTTATCTAATTAACGAAATCAATATTTTAACGAAAATTCTGAAATTAACTCAAAATCGCTCATGGGGCCCACGTCTCGGAACCCGACAAAAGTTACAGAATATGAACGCCCATCCAACCACGAGTCCAACCATACAAAGTTCACCAAAATCCGACATCAACTCGAACCTCAAATCTTCAATTAAAATCTATGAAGATTTCTACCATTTTCAACCCAATCTTTACCTATTTGAACTTAACAATCTTTCCACAACCTTATTGGTATGTATACATAATACTCTTACACCCAAGAATCATACTATTAATCACTCATCCTTACTCCAAACTTGAAATTGAAGAATTGAGGAAAGCAATTCTTACCTCTTTGAAGCCCTAACAAGATCCTTGTGAAATCTTCAAACCTTGAACAAGAAATTGATGGATAAATGACTAAGTTTTCACTTTCTCTGTCTAAAATGCTCTCACCTCTCTCTAAAATATCAGATGAAACCCTTCAAAATGACCCCCAATAGTGTTTTATAAGAATGGGGTCGGGTTTATATAACCAAAAAAATGAAGCTCCGGAACAGGTTCTGCGGTCGCATATGCGACCACATAATGGTTATGCGGACCGCATATTGGTCGCATAATCGGTGTCCAATACTGGCAAATATTTGTATGTGTATGCGGTCACTATGCGGCCCGCGTACCTGTTCTGCGGTCGCATAGTCGATCGTAGATTTCATCCAAACTGGCCCTCTTCTGCCTCACTTTTGCGGCCATTATGCGGCCCGCAGAGTGATTATGCGGTCGCATAATGGATCGCAGAAACACGTTTTTCCGCCAAAGAATTTTCTTTACTTCCCGGTGCATTGTTCAACCCAAAATGTCCGAGGTACTAATTGATCTACCTCGACACCACAAAACCTTAATTTTTCCTTAGCAAAAATTCTCCGAGTCACTACACATACGTCAACATCTGGTCAACATTTTCAACTAAATTTTGAAACCTTGGACTTAGGTGTTCCAAATCATTCAAAAGCCTTACCGGACCCGAACCTATTATCCCCGGCAAGTCACATAATAAATGTAAAGCATAAATTGAGCAGTAAATGGGAAAACGAGGTTATAATACTCAAAACGACCGGCTAGGTCGTTACATTCTCCCCCTCTTAAACAAACGTTCGTTCTCGAACGAGTTTAGAATAATACTTGGAGTCCCAAATAAGTGTGGGTATTTACTCCGCATCTCCTGCTCAATCTCCCAAGTAGCTTCTCCGACTGGCTGACCTCTCCACTGCACCTTCACTGATGCTATGTTTTTGGACCTAAGCTTTCGAACCTGTCGGTCTAAAATATCCACCGGCTCCACATCATAAGTCAAATTACCGTCCAACTGCACTGTACTGAAATCCAGAATATGAGACGGATCTCTGACATACTTTCAGAGCATGGATACATGGAACACTGGATGAACACCTGATATACTAGGTGGCAAAGCAAGTTCGTAAACCACCTCTTCAATTTTCTTAAGTATCTCAAAAGGCCCAATATACCAAGGGCTCAACTTGCCCTTCCTCCTGAACCTCATAACGCCCTTCATAGGCGAAAATCGGAGCAAGACTCGCTCTTCAATCATGAATGCCACATCGCGAATCTTCCGATCCGCATAACTCTTTTGTCTGGACTGAGCTGTGCGAAGTCTATCCTGAATCATTTTCACCCTTTCCAAGGCATTTTGAACCAAGTCTGTACCTAATAATCTGACCTCGTTGGGCTCGAACCAACCCACTGGGGACCGACACCGCCTACCGTACAGAGCCTCAGATGGTGCCATCCGAATACTGGACTGATAACTGTTGTTGTAAGCAAACTCTGCAAGTGGCAAGAACTGGTCCCAAGAACCCCCAAAATCTATCACACACACACGGAGCATATCCTCTAATATCTGAATAGTGCGCTCGGACTGTCCGTCCGTCCGAGGGTGAAATATTGTGCTCAACTCAACCCTAGTACCTAACTCATTATGTACAGCTCTCCAAAACCGTGATGTAAACTGCATACCCCGGTCAGTGATAATAGATACTGGTATGCCATGAAGCCTGACAATCTCACGGATGTAGATTCGAGCTAGCTGCTCGGAAAAATAGGTAGTCATCACAGGAATGAAATGAGCCGACTTGGTCAGCCTATCCACAATCACCCAAATTGCATCAAACCTCCGCTGAGTCCGTGGAAGCCCAACAACGAAATCCATAGTGATCCGCTCCCATTTCCACTCCGAAATCTCTAACTTCTGAAGCAATCCACCTGGTCACTCATGCTCATATTTTACCTGCTGACAATTTAGACATCGAGCCACATACTCTACTATGTTCTTCTTCATTATCCTCCACCAGTAATGTTGTTTCAAGTCCTGATACATCTTTGCGGCACCCGGATGAATAGAGTACCGTGAACTATGAGCCTCATGGAGAATCAACTCACGCAAACCATCTACATTGGACACACAGAGCCTGCCCTGCATCCTCAATGCACCATCATCTCTAATAGTAACCTCCTTAGCATTACCATGTTGGACCGTGTCCTTAAGGACAAGCAGATGGGGGTCATCATACTGACGCTCCCTGATACGATCATAAAGAGAAAACCGAGAGATCACACAAGCCAATACTCGACTCGGCTCAGAAATATCCAATCTCACAAACTGGCTGGTAAGGCCTGAACATCCAACGCCAATGGCCTCTCTGCTGCTGGTAGATATGCTAAACTCCCCAAACTCTCTGCCCGGCGACTCAAAGCATCGGCTACCACATTGGCCTTCCCAGGGTGGTATAAAATAGTGATATCATAATCCTTAAGTATCTCCAACCACCTCCGCTGACGTACGTTAAAATCTTTCTGCTTAAACAGATGCTGCAAACTCTGATGATCAATGTAAATCTCACAAGGAACACCATACAAATAATGTCACCATATCTTCAAGGCATGTATAATAGCTGCTAACTCAAGGTCGTGGACAAGATAGTTTTTTTCGTGCACCTTCAATCGTCTGGATGCATAGGCAATCACCCTACCATCCTGCACCAACACCGCGCCGAGACCAATCCGCGATGTATCATAATATACAGTATAAGACCCCGAACCTGCAAGTAATACCAATACTGGAGCTGTAGTCAAAGCTGTCTTGAGCTTCTGAAAGCTCTCCTCACATTCCTCTGTCCACCTGAACGGAGTACCCTTCTGGGTTAGCCTGGTCATAGGTGCTGCAATAGATGAGAATTCCTCTACAAAGCGACGATAATACCCTACCAAACCAAGAGAACTCTGGATCTCTGTAGCTGAGGACGGCCTGGGCCAACTTTGCACTACTTCAATCTTCTTCGGATCCACCTGGATCCCCTCACTCGATACTATATGACCCAAGAATGCCATTGAGTCTAGCCAAAACTCACACTTTGAAAATTTTGCATATAACTTCTTTTCTCTCAAGGTTTGAAGTGCAGTCCTCATGTACTGCTCATGATCCTCCCGACTCCGGGAGTATACCAGAATGTCGTCAATAAACACAATGACAAATCAGTCAAGATAAGGCTGGAACACACTATGCATCAAGTGCATAAAAGCTGCTAGGGCATTGGTTAACCCAAAAGACATAACAAGAAACTCATAGTGACCATATCTAGTCCTCAAAGCAGTCTTCGGGATATCCGGCTCCTGAATCTTCAACTGATGATAACCTGAACGTAAGTCAATCTTAGAAAATACTCTGGCACCCTGTAACTAATCAAATAAGTCATCAATACGAGGCAATGTATACTTGTTCTTCACTGTGACTTTGTTCAACTGGCGGTAATCAATACACATCCGCATAGAACCATCCTTCTTCTTCACAAATAAGACAGGAGCACCCCAAGGTGACACACTGGGCCGAATAAAACCCTTATCAAGCAACTCATGTAACTGCTCCTTCAACTCCTTTAATTCAGGATGAGCCATATGATATGGAGGAATAGAGATGGGTTGAGTGCCCGGTAACAAATCAATGCCAAAATTAATATATCTGTCGGGCGGCATGCCTAGAAGATCAGCTAGAAACACATCTGGAAAGTCCCTCATTACTGGAACTGAATCAACTGTAGGGGTATCAATATTGACATCTCTCACGTAAGCTAGATACGCGTCACAAACCTTCTCAACCATTTGTTGAGCTTTAAGAAAAGAAATAACTCTGCTGGGAGTATACTCTAAGGTACCTCTCAACTATAATCGCGGTAAACCTGGCATAGCCAGCGTCACAGTTTTTGCGTGACAATCAAGAATAGCATAATGGGGCGACAACCAGTCCATGCCCAAAATAATATCAAAGTCCACCATGCTGAGCAATAATAAATCGGCTCTGGTCTCAAAACCACTAAGAGTAATCAAACACGACTAATACACGCAGTCCACAACAAGAGAATCTCCTACATGAGTAGATACATAAATAGGGAAACTCAAAGAATCCCGAGATACGCCCAAATACGAGGAAAAATAAGAGGACACATAAGAATATGTAGAGCCTGGGTCAAATAATATCGACGCATCTCTATGACAAACCGAAACAATACCTGTAATGACAGAATTAGAAGCAAACTGCCTCTGTACGAGCAGAAAGTGCATAATATCTAGCTTGGCTTCCACCTCTAGGGCGACCTCTACCTCCCTGACCTCCACCTCGAGCTGGTTGAGCATGTAGGGTGGCAGCTGGTGATGTAATCATAGTCTGAGGACCCAGTGGAGCACGCTGTGGCTGAAAAGTCTGTGGAGGTGCACCCCTCCTAATCCTGGGGCAATCCGAGTATCGCCACACTCAAAACAAGCTCTGGGAGGGCGTGGCTGCTGTGACTGGCTCGGGCCAGGTCTGCTGGACTAGTCTCTAGGAATACCCCATGCAGGAGGCACACTAGATACAGGCGGTGCATAATAAGGCTCATGGGGTCTAGAAGGAGATGGAACACCGTTGGCGGCTGGAAGAGCTGAATGAACGGGGCGGCTCACATAACCCCTACCATGGCGAGCTGCTGGGGCACGAGCTCCCGAATAATAACCCGCCTCTCGAGACCTCTTTGCCTCCCTCTCTTCTCTATCCCGGGAAAACATGCCCTCGAATCTCCTGGCAATACCCACAACATGCTGATAAGAAATATCCATCTCCAATTCCCTGGCCATACTACTCTGGATGCTGGGATGGACACCCTCAATAAACCGTCGGACCCTCTCTCGAACTATGAAAACTAAGGCCGGTGCATGTCGGGCCAAATCACTGAAACGAACTGCATACTCTAACACAGTCATAGCACCCTGTCACAGCTGCTCAAACTCCACGCGCCATGAGTCCCTGAGGCTCTGAGGGACATATTCTCTCAAAAACATGTCCGAGAACTGAGTCCATATAAGTGAAGCTGCCTCAGGCGGACTACTCAACGCATAAGCACGTCACCACTGATAGGCTGCTCCTCTAAGCTGGAATGTGGTAAAAGAAACCCCGCTCGTCTCCGCTACACCCATAGTACAGAGAATACGATGACACTCCTCCAGAAAACCCTGAGCATCATCTGTAGCCAATCCGCTGAAAGTAGGTGGGTGGTACTTCTTGTACCTCTCAAGTCTAAGCTGCTCCGCCTCAGAAGCTGTTGCCCTAACCTCGGGCTGAGCTGGAGCTACCAGCTGCATTGGTACAATCTCTGGAACCTGGTCGACCTGAACCCCTACTCTGGAATACCGGCGACGGGAGTCTGTACTCCTCTCTCGGCCTAAGATGTGGCAGGAGCAAGTGGAATCAATCCAGCCTGAGCTAAAGTGCTGAACATGCTCAGAATCTGGGCTAGAGTCTCCTGGAGGGCTGGTGCAGGAACAAATATCTCAGGTGTCTGCCCTCCAGCTTGAACTATTGGGGGACTCCTTTGTAGCAACTCGTGCGGGTGCTCTGGCTGCACCACGTGGATGTCCTCGGCCTATACCCCGGCCTCGGCCTATACCCCGGCCCCGACCTCTCGCGGCTCTAGCAGGGGGCGCGAGTGCCTGGTCATCAGATCCGCTTGTACGTGTCCTCACTATCTGTGAGAGAATAGAATACAAAAGTTTATAATCTTTTAAGTCAACAAATTTTTCGTATGACAAGGAATCAAAGTAGTGAAATTTTCCTAACAGTTTCATAGCCTCCCGAAGATAAGTATAGACGTCTCCGTACCGATCTGCGAGACTCTACTAAACCGGTTTGTGACTCACGACATCTATGAACCTAGCGCTCTGATACCAACTTGTCACGAACCAATTTCCCCTCTATGTGACGTCGTGATGACACCTAGTCTCTACAACTAGGTAAGCCTAATATTTTGCAGAATAATGAAATAAAAATAAAAATTTAACCAACTATTCAAAAATACACAACAAATCCCAAAACCCAAAATATCGTGAATCACAAACTACAGAAGGAAAAATCTAGTGTCTATATACGTCAGAGTCTAACAAGGAAAAATACATAAGATAATGGACATGAGAAAGAGTAGAAGGGGACTCCGAGGTCTGCGGACGGGGCAGATATACCTTGAAGTCTCCAAAACTGTCCCGGGTCACTGATAGTGCGGCTGATAAGGTGCACCTGGATCTGCACACACAAAAAAACATGTGTAGAGAGTAGCATGAGTACACCACAATCGGTACCCAGTAAGTACCAAGCCTAACCTCGCTCGAGTAGTGACGAGGTCAGGTCAGGGCCCTACTGGTAAATATATAATAAAATAATATAGAGTGTAATACCACAATAAAATAAAGGTTGAAATTTAAAAATAATACAATCATAGAAGGTAACAGCTCAGTACACAGAAATACAACAGGGGATCTCCCGAGATACCATCTCGTAATCCCAAACGTAAATGTGCAAGGGGATCTCCTGGAATACCGTTCCGTAGTCCCAATGTAAATGTATAGGGGGATCTCCCGAAATACCGTTCCGTAGTCCCAAGGTAAATATGCAAGACAGGAGGATCTCCCGGAATACCGTTCCGTAGTCCCAAAGTAAATATGCAGTACAAGGGGATCTCCCGGAATACCATTCCATAGTCCCAAAGTAAATATGCAGCGCGGATGATAGAAATACAACTACATCACGAAATTCTTACAATTTAGACTAAGTACCAGTCAGGGAAGAAACAGAAAATTCACTAAGCATGATGCACATAATTCACATAAACAATTAAGACACGTAGACATATTGTATTAGACTAAACATGATAGCTACACATATTGGAATAACTCAATTAAGAATGAAAATAGATTAGTACTCATTAAAATGGTATAACTCAAAATAACAGGAAAAAATATTGCTGCTCGGTAAAAAAAATTAGGTTTTACCACAACTAGCCCGTGTACGTACTCATCACCTCACGTACTTGGCACTCACATAGCACAATAATTCCAAATCTTAAGGGGATTCCCCCCCTCCCCCCCCCCTCTTCCCCCCAAAGTTAGGCAAGCTACTTACCTCGAACCAAGCTCAATCAATCGGTCACAATGCCTTTCCCACGAATATCTAACTCTGAATGACCCAAATCTAGCCTAAAGCAATTACATATCACAAATACACAATAATAGACTCATCTAATTAACGAAATCAACATTTTAACAAAAATTCTAAAATTAACTCAAAATCGTCTGTAGGGCCCATGTCTCGGAACCCGACAAAAGTTACAGAATATGAACGCCCATCGAACCACGAGTCCAACCATATAAATTTTACCAAAATCCGACATCAACTCGAACCTCAAATCTTTAATTAAAATCTATGAAGATTTCTACCATTTTCAACCCAATCTTTACCCATTTGAACTTAACAATCTTTCCACAACCTTATTGGTATGTATACATAATACTCTTACACCCAGGAATCATACTATTAATCATCCATCCTTACTCCAAACCCGAAATTGAAGAATTGAGGAAAGAAATTCTTACCTCTTTGAAACCCTAGCAAGATCCTTGTGAAATCTTCCAACTTTGAACAAGACATTGATGGATAAATGACTAAGTTTTCACTTTCTCTCTCTAAAATGCTCTCACCTCTCTCTAAAATATCAGATGAAACCCTTCGAAATGACCCCCAATTGTGTTTTATAAAAATGGGGTCGGGTTTATAAAACCAGAAAAATGAAGCTCCGGAACAGGTTTTGCGGTCGCATATGCGACCGCATAATAGTTATGTGGACCGCATATCGGTCGCATAATCGGTGTCCAGTACTGACAAATATATGTCTGTGTATGCGGTCACTATGCGGCCCGCATACCTGTTCTGCGGTCGCATAGTGACCGCAAAACAGTTATGCGGTCGCATAGTCGACCGCATATTTCATCCAAACTGGCCCTCTTCTGCCTCACTTTTGCGGCCATTATGCGGCCCGCAGAGTGATTATGCGGTCGCATAATGGACCGCAGAAATACGTTTTTTCGCTAATTTTTTTTCTTACTTCCCGATGCATTGTTCAACCCAAAATGTCCGAGCCACGGCTCGCAAGCTCGCCGCGAGAAATTTCTACAACCTTTGTACTAATTGATCTACCTCGACACCACAAAACCTTAATTTTTCCTTAGCAAAAATTCTCCGGGTCACTACACATACGTCAACATCTGGTCAACATTTTCAATTAAATTTCGAAACTTTGGAACTAGGTGTTCCAAATCATTCAAAAATCTCACCGGACCCGAACCAATTACCCCCGGCAAGTCACATAATAAATGTAAAGCATAAATTGAGCAGTAAATGAGAAAATGGAGTTATAATACTCAAAACGACCAGCTGGATCGTTACAAATGCTTAACGGGTAAATTAGTCATAAAATATGAACCATATCTTATACGATCCCCATAAAATGAAGTTGACGAATAAAAAAGACAATCTTTCTTATTTAATGCTTTTGTATAACAAAATATTTAGACTAGAGAACGGAGATTATAATATATAGTAAATAAATATATTGTGAAATCCAATTCAATATTCGATACAACCCACTCAACATGTTTTGGATCAAAATATTTAACGGGAATCTTACCTAAATGTCCCAAATAAGTTTCAATTTACCAACCTCTAGTTATTAATCATAGATTTATTAAAATTAGTCAAACATATAAAAATTAAAAACCCAAATAAATAAGATTTTTTCTCTCCAAGAATCACAAGCAAAGATCTCCGTCCATATTTTTAAGCGTGATCATCAACATTAGATGCAAGACGGAAAGAAAATTTCATGAATGAGGTAGCAAACAAGGTGTGTGTGTCTATATATATATATATATATATATATATATATATATATATATATACACGTACAAGATTCCAAAAATCTAAGCAAAAATAACCTTTTTCAATAGGTATGGTTGAAAATTATTGAAAATATATAGATGAGTCAATATACATATTTTGAGAAAGATTGGAAGTGATTTGGACTAATTTGCTATCAAAATTTGTAGTTAAAATCGAGTTCAAAAAGTTCTTTTGCGACACATGTATCAAACATATATCACACACAACAACATGTGATACACATTTGATACATACGTGATACACAAATGATACACTTTGTTTTTTATGTTTAATCTTTTACTTCGAATTTTCAATTCAAACCATCTCAAAACTCCGCCAAATCATCCCAAAACTGAGATTCAAACTCTTTAAGATGTACCCAATTTATTCTAATAACGTCCACCAAAAAGAAAGCAAAAATTTGACATTTATGGCTACAAATAGCTAATTGACTAATATTGATAGCATTTGGTTAATATTAATATATTTAATTGATTGATCATTTTTTATAATAAACTACTTATAAATGGACCGGTAATTTCTATAATGATTTTATACGACGTGAATTTGGAATATGAAACCACTAAATTTGTCTACACGACGATTGAGGGGGTATAAGTTTCCAATAATCCTAATGTACCAATCTTAGTTCCTAGTCTTATCTAGTTATGAAAAGATATTTCCTTATACACCAATTCTAGTCCAATATAATGTTGTCCTACAAGAAAGAAAGAAAGAAAGAAAGCAAGAAAGAGAAGAAATTTGTTGGTTTTATATAGAAAGACAATTGTACACTAACTTAAAAAGTAAGGCAAGTCCTTGTGCCGTCAAAATTTCTTCAATATGGTCTTTGTGTGATTTATTCCAATATTGTCCCAAATTTAAGAAAATGAAATAAGTAACGTTCTGTTTATGCTCAGAATTAAGTAACGTTCTGTTTATGATGAATCAGTTATTTCATCTTAAGATGTCTTGTTTATGCCATCCACTCAATGCTTACTCCTATTTGTTTTTCTTCAAGGGGTATTCAACCCTTTCTTTAATCATTTTATTTATGTAATACAATCAAATCTCTCTATAACGATTTTATTGATTCTAATATTTTTTTGACTTTTATAATGAATAGTTGTTATACACTTAAAATAGCATTTGATGGTTATATATTATTCGGTTGTTATAGACAAAATTATCCAATAATCATTTTTTTTCCTTTTTTAATGTTACATATGAAAAATAAGAAAATTAATCAAATTTAAAATCTCAAAACATATGCATATTTTACTAATTAAAGATTTAAAAAAGCTAATACATTACTAATAAATCCATAACAAAGTGTACACAAGCCCAAAAATGCCCTTGTGGTATTCGAAATGGATCAATTATAACTTCCGTTTAAATTTGAATCCAAAAATGACCCTGCCATTATAAAATGGGTCTAATAATGCCCTTGTGTTATTCAAAATGGATCAATAATAACCCCCTTTCTTAAAAAAAAAAATTCAGTTTTTACAAAACAAATACTTTTAAAAAACTGAAAAGACTTAAAAATATATATTTTGCAAATTCCTTTCTTTTTCTATTTTTACAGAATATATATTTTTTGGTTTTTAAAAGTATTTTTTTATAAAAAATTCAGGGCATTATTGATCCATTTTGAATAATACAAGGGCATTATTAGACCCATTTTATAACGGCAGAGTCATTTTTGGATTCAAATTTAAACGGGGGGTTATAATTGATCCATTTCGAATACCACAAGGATATTTTTGGGCCTTTTTCCTTTAAACTTTAAGGCATACATTTTTTAAAGCAGCTTGAATATTAAATTCTTTAAAATTAATGAAATAATGTAATTGAAGCTTGTTTATAGCTTTCAGTCTCTTACTGGCGATGTAACACTTGAATTAGCGAAGATTTGTATCCATACTTTCAGCAAAAGGACATCCAAAAATATACAAGCATATTTTTTAATGGAACTGAATGAAATACTTATTATGGAAGTATGCACTAACATAATATTATTTATTATAAGTGGCGCATTAAATTTTCAAGATATTTGATCAAAATCTCTAGACTTATTATCGGTGATCTTAGAGATTTTACACGTGACTATTATACAGGATTAGTTTTACAAAGAGGGTATTGTTATAGGCAAAAAGCTATACTGAGCGCTTAGAATTAAAATGTTAGAGTTTATGCCATTTATTCAATGCTTACTCCTATTTGGTTTTCTTTAAGGTGTATTCATCCCTTCCTTTAATCACTTTATTTATTTATATAAATAATTGTAGTACGTGTGTTGATAATAATTGAAGTAAGATATAAAAGAACCCACGAGTGGCCCTTAAACAATGGCGGGCTTGACTCACTATTATATTTCTTACTCTGACCATAGATGTGTCCCTTTCTATAAACCAATCATACAAATTTTAAGTGTGTAATTAAATCACAATTTTTTAGATCCACAAAAGCTGAAACCTTTTCTATATTTGGAAGTCCCTTTCAAGTTTCAACACATATACTTAGTAAACATTTGTCAAAAACTTGTTCACACTTGTGAAAGTCTTTAAAGTAAAGTAGGCCCATGCTTCATAAAAATTGGTTAAATTCGGTTTACTTTGATACAGATTTACTCACTCGGTACTATCTTATGCGGTACACTTTTATAGATGAGTTATTCATATATTAAAATTAGGATAATTTTATACATCGTTTGGTTATAATAATAAAAGAAAAAATATTCTCCACATAGAATCTAATATAAGTTATATAATGTTTGATTGATTTTCTTCTTTTTTTTCACATAAAATATAGTATTGCTAATAAAATATTTGGTTTATATTTTTTTTTTCCGCGTAACTAATATATGTATAGTTATAAGGGAATCTATGTATTATTTTATACAGAGTAGAAGATGAAATAACTTATACATGTATTAAAATAAAAAATAATAAAAATTTCTATTCAAACTTGTATATTTTTTGTTTAAAAATATATATTTACTATATACTAACAATTTTAATAGGATAAACTAGACGAAAGATAAATAATACTCACATTACATTTTGTTAATCGTTGCATAACTAATTCTCGCATAACTCAATCTCGCATAATTAATCACGCATAACCAATTTCAACATAACTAAACTCTGCATAACTAATTCCTACATTACTAATGTTTGCGTAACTCTAATCAACAACCAAATGACCCCTAAGTTTTTGGTCCGTTCAAGAAAGATTGTGGTATTTCTATATTTATAAACTATTTAATTTCTTATTTACTCTTATGACACGACTTGTTAGAACCCTGAGTTCCCCTTCTCACAAAGAGATAATATGGAAGGACATGTGGAACTCTCCACACATTTCATTTATTTGTTGATAGTAAGATAATTTTGTACTTTATATATATATATCTTAAGTGTCAATCAAAGTCTTTTTTTATTTCTTAAATTTTACGCCCTATTAATTGCCACATAAAATGAGATAGAAGTAGTAATGTAGTACTAGTACAAATAAGCAATTAATGATAAGTACATAACCATCTTTCTTGGAACCTTGAAATGATCCCACCATTAATCATCTCATGTATTATCTTTCTAGCCACTTCTTCAGTGATCCTGTCCTTTCAGTTGTATTCATTTTTTTCAGCTACCCATTTTCACTTCTTGATTTTGCTTTTGTATAGTGCTCAATTGTGCTTTACCACTTCTTAAGTAGTTGGATTATCAAATTCTGAATCTTGAAAGCTCTGAGAAGGAGATCCTGTGCACAATTTTTCAATATTATATGAAAAGGAAACACATCTGAATTTTTTTATTTTCAATATTTGACTCACCATTGTGTTTTTATTTATATAAAGTCAAATCACTGATTGCTTTCTAGAAATTAGTTGACTTTCTTTGTCTTACCTAGTTGAAAGTCCTTGTAGTGTTTTTATTTATGTCTCATAGTGAAAATGACTAGACCAAACGTGTGGACCAACTTAGCCTAATAATTACTAATGTAATTATCTAAAATACATTTTGTTTGAAAGAACTTTTGACTAACGGGTAAAGATGTTGATATGGTAATAGTATGTCAGCCGAGAAAATAGGCTCTTGCATAAATGTAGTGTAAGATAACTTATACCTTTTTATCGTGTTAGCCTGAAAAAGATGTAGTTTGTCCATGTCATATAGATTAGTTAAAAATTAGAGCACCCCATGTTACATTTTGACTTAAAAGACTTTGATACCATAAAGGGGAAAACTTTTAAGAAACTGTTGAAATTTTCAGCTTAGAGCCTGAGAAAAATGGCATCTTCTGTTGGGCAGCAAAAACTTTCTGGAAAAAAGATGACAAAACAGTTAACAGGGAAAAGAGGAGACACTGAATTTCATTCAGTGGTAAGAGGTGGGAATCTTGAATTGGCTTTGGAGATAATCAATGGCTGTGTAGAAGGAGAATTGGTAGAATTAATGTCTAAGCAGAATCAGTCTGCTGAAACTGCTCTTTATGTTGCTGCTGAATATGGTCATGTGGAGTTAGTGAAGGAGATGAGTAAGTATTATGATATTGGATCAGCTAGTATCAAGGCAAGAAATGGTTATGATGCATTTCATGTTGCTGCTAAACAGGGTGATTTTGGTAAGTACTAAGTATTTATTTAACTGGTTTTTCATTATCCTGTCTATCTATGAAGTTATAGAATTTCACATAATAAGCGCCAATGGTGTGGCCTAACGGTGAATTAAGTAGGTGAAAACTGTGAGAAATTAGGTTCAAATCTAATAGAAATAAAAACTAAACCGGGTATTTTCCTTCCATTTGCCTAAACTTTGGTGGTCAAAGTTAACCGATACCCAGGGATGAAGCTACACTTTGGGGAGGGTGGTCAATTGACCACCATTTTGTTGTCGAAAAATTACGCTGCATATATATGGAAAATATCAGGTTTTAGAAGTACATAACATATATTGAACACCTTTTATCGGGATTTTTTTTTATTTTTTTCAAGTTTGAACATCCTTCAGGAAATTTCTGGCTTCACCACTGCCGATACCTATATTGGTGGAGCTAGCAGGTAGCAGTAGAATAATAGAGGTGCGTGCAAGTTGGTCGACACCATCGTTAATTTAAAAAAAAAAAAAAAACCTCTTAATGAATGAAAAAACAAATGATGGAAGTTCCCTTGATGTTAAGTTTTATAAATTTGATTTTCCTTTTATCCTTTGTAGTAATTATAAATTAACAACTAGTAATGAAGCTTTGATCAAGATACTAAAAGATTGAATTTTTGTTGCAGAAATGGTGAAGGTAATATTGGAAGTTTTTCCTCAGCTTTCAGTTACATTTGATCAGTCAAATTCCACAGCACTTCACACTGCAGCTGCACAAGGCCATATTAATGTGGTCAATTTCCTTTTGGAGACTAATAGCAGTTTAGCCACAATACCAAAGAACAATGGGAAAACAGCACTTCATTCTTCAGCAAGAAATGGTCATGTTGCAGTTGTAAAGGCACTTTTAAGCAAAGAAGAAGGGATCTTAAATTGGAGAGATAAAAAGGGCCAAACTGCTTTTCATATGGCAGTTAAAGGCCAAAGTGTTGATGTTGTTAATGAGCTTATTCAATCAGATCCTTCTTTGGCTACAATTATTGATGGAAAGGGTAATACTGCTCTGCATATTGCAACACGAAAAGGCCGCGTAGAGGTAATTTTTCATATGTATGTTATACTTGCGTTTCATTTTATTTGGCGGTGTTGGACAGAACACGGATTTTAAAAAAAAGGCAGCTCGGTGCACTAAGCTCCCACTACGCGCGGGGTCCGGGGAAGGGCCGGACCACAAGGGTCTATTGTACTCAGCCTTAGCCTTCATTTCTGCAAGAGGCTATTTTTACGGCTCGAACTTGTGACCTCCTGGTCACATGACAACAACTTTACCAGTTACGCCAAGGCTCCGTTCAGACTGAACACGGATTTAAGAAAGAAAAAGACTTCTGACACATAAGCTAAACACTTTGTTCTGATACTCAAACTGTGGTAATTCCATCTGAATACAGATTATACTTGAAAGCTTATTTGCCACATGTATGTTATGTAGTTCCATATGTTATATAATTGCCACAGAGTCAAATATTTTACATGTTTTTTTTATGTTCATATGAACACACAGAACAATCTTCTTTTCAAAAGCTCAACATAGATGTTGTAAGCTGGACCAGTGGCGAAGTCAGGAATTTCCCCAAGGGTGTTCAAACTTCAAGGAAGTAAAAAAATCTCTGACAAAGAGTGTTCAATATATGTTATATACCTCTAAAACTTAATATTTTACCTATATATACAGTATAATTTTCCGACGAAGGGTGGTCAATTACTAGAGTGTAGCTTCTCCCCTGAGTTGCACGCCCTTCTTAGTCTCTCTTATAATGTTATCTTCTTTTTCTCATGCCAATAAATATACTTTAGAACTCTCGGAAAGAGACGTAAATGAATGCTGCAAACATCTCTTATCAGTATCACCAGAAGCAAACATAAGTAGTATTTCTAGTAATTAGAAGTTGATAATAATATCCATCAATATGCAACATGTAAGTTTTGTATTGTTTTACCCCCTACCATTATCAATAGGCAGAGTTTATGACTCCAAAGAGTGTCCCGGTTTAGCATCTGGTTTGCGATTAGCACCCCAGAATTCTAATGAATTAAAGGGAAATACATTGGTCATGCAAATACTTGGTTGTGTGGGACATTTGGTTGAGCATGTACTTTTACCATGTATTGGTTAGGGAAAGTGTTTCAAATCGTCGACTAACTATCATAATCTCATGCAGATTGTTCAAGCATTGGTAAAGGACAAGCGGATGAAGTGGGACGTCATCAATAAATCTGGTGAGACTGCTCTTGACATTGCTGAGAAAGGAAGGCAATCAGAGATAGCAACAATTCTAAAGGAACATGGTATTCTAAGTGCAAAGAACATGAAGCTAGTATTACCAACGCGTTCAGCCAAAGAACTGAAACAAACCGTTAGTGACATAAAACATGATGTTCACAATCAGCTTGAGCACACTTTTCAAACACAAAAGAGAGTGAAAAACATAGCGAAACGTCTGAACAAAATGCACTTGGAAGGGCTCAATAATGCAATAAATTCCACCACAGTCGTCGCAGTTCTTATTGCCACTGTTGCTTTTGCTGCCATATTTAATCTACCAGGCCAATATGTTGATAACCGTGAGCATATTCCTCCTGGATACTTATTAGGAGAAGGAAATATTGCTCCTCAACTCCCTTTTGCAATTTTCTTCATATTCGACTCTCTTGCACTCTTCATATCATTAGCTGTTGTGGTGGTTCAAACATCAATCGTAGTCGTTGAAAGAAGAGCCAAGAAGCAAATGATGTCGATTATCAACAAGCTAATGTGGTTGGCTTGTGCATTTGTGTCTGTAGCCTTTCTTGCACTGTCTTATATTGTTGTAGGTAAAGAAGAGAGATGGATGGCAACTGCAGTAACTTTTATGGGAACTTTTATCATGGTTACAACACTAGGGACACTGTGTTATTGGGTAGTTATGCACCGGATTGAGTCTTCAAATTTGAGAAGTTTGCGCAAGTCAGCTCGGAGTAGCAAGTCCTTGTCACGGTCCATATCGATTATGTCAGAATCTGAGATCGCGGATGATGAGTATAAGAAACTCTATGCTATTTAGTTCTTCCACGCCTTGTATTTTGCGATTAGCCTGTATATTCTTGTGTAATAATAAATGATCCTTACACTTCAAGCTTCAATATAGTAAAAAAAGGCAGCCCGGTAAGGCCGCATCCCAAAAAGGGGTGATTTAGGCAGACTACCCTAACGCAAGCATCAGAGGATTCCAGGACTCGAACCCGTGACATATAGGTCATATGAAGACAACTTTATCGTTGTTCTAAGGCTCCCTTTCAAGCTTCAATGTAGTAGCTGCTAGTTTTGTGTAGTATATGAGCAACATAATTGAAAGTGCAGGATCTTATGCCATTCTTAGAATTATGAGCACTTTACTACTGGTAGCTGCTAGCTTTGTCCAAGTGAAAAACAATGTAGTATATGAGCAAGATAAGTGAAGTATAGAATTTTATGCCCTCCTAGAATTTTGAGCATTTTACTACTGTGATCAAATCATAGTACTCCTTAAATGAAGAAGAGCATGACCTAGAGATAGATAGGAACCGAACTGTTCTAAATCCAACTCATATACCACTTGAATTGTTGAACAACCGAACCCTTGGGAGCTACATGTCTTGTGACATGCTTCGCGTGGCATTTATTTTATAAAATCTGTATAACTTCAAAAGAATCATAATATATATGGTACATTCGCGGATCACCTATTAATGACATACTAAAACTGTTATAGCTTCATAGTATTGCTACTATTTGTTTGAAAAAAGGAAAACAAATGTTCTGTACTCCTACTATATTCTAATTCGATTCGAGTTGTCTAGGGAACATGAATTTTTTGACGTTAAGATTCAGACCTTCCTCAAATGCATTCAGCCATATTTTCTTACCTTTATTTAGTGAAAATTTGATTTTTAGTGGGTAGAGGAAATTGAAATGAGACTGAACTGAAAGAGCCAAAAGCTCCCAAACAAATTCCAAAAGCTATTGCCACATGGTAATCACAACCAATCTCTATATGTTGTCTCATATACTAACTTCTTTTCAGTTGTCTCCAGTTTTGGTTTCCATTGCTTGGGCTATAGAATATTGACATGACATAAAATTTGTGATTGGCATTTTTCCACATCAAACTTCTTCTAGTTTCCAAGATTAGTAACTTTTGGACTTGAGTACATATCTAATTATATCATCCTTGTGTTGTAGTATACTGAGGGTCGTTTGATTTAACGATAAGTTATGCTGCGATTAGTTATGCTAAGATTAGTTATACTGAGATTAATTTTGTTGGGATTAATTATCCTGGTATTATTTTGTATTGACTCTGGTATTTTGTTTTTAATCTTGGGATTAATTTTGCTGTTTTATCATGGGATAACTTATTTTGGGATTACTATTCCACCATATGGCATAAGTTATCCCGTTACTATTTTTAATCCTCGGATAACTTATCCCAGGATTAGTAACCAAACAAAAAATAAGACGGTACTGAAATTTTTATCTCATAATTATTTTTGCTTATTCATCCTAACAAACGACCCTAATAGATTAAATTACATTACTCAATATATGGCTTTTAGATAATGTTAGTGCAGATATATTATCCTCAAAAAAACAATTCTTGCTTTTTTATCTCCCAAAATCTAGACATTACACCACATACTACACTATTGAACTGGTCCTATTGAAGCTGCTGATATCCCTTTTTAGTTTAGATACATGCACATATATTTTTCTTTTTTTTTTCTGCAAGAAATGTCACTGTCCAGGATCATAATTCAACTGTTCTTCCAGCACTAAAAGGAGTTCAAAACTTTTGAAAGAGAATGAACATTAACAATAAAACACAGAACAAAGGGTCCAACTGATTCTCAATTAATGTTCACTATTTCTTCTTTGAGAATTAATGACCAACAAAATATGATTGTACATAGACATTGTTGTTGGGCTAAATCTGTCTAAAAATACTCTTAGTATGGTGTGGTATTGTCTGTTTTGGGTCAAGCCTGCACGGTTTTACCCAAAAAGCCTCACACCATTAAAAGTATTCAACTACTTATAAGTAGATCATTTTTTTTTCTATTTTCTATGTGGGACTTTGTTCACACACCCAATAATTGTTTTATACTTTACAGTATAAGATTTTAAGAATAATAGCCATGAGTTAATGCGATGATGCTGTTTTCAAATCTACTAAAACTCCGAGAATGCATAAAAAATTGAAATGACTATTAGAAGGAAGTTGTCCAAAAAACCTACAATCTCTTAAAATTTATGCAGATTTCGTTAAAAATAAGACACGACGGAAGAAAAAGATATATACGGGTGATACCAACGAATTGAGATTAATGTTTAGGTCATACTCACTCCGGTCTATAATAAGTGATTGTTTTACCTATGACATACCCATTAAAGAAATACGAACTCCTAGAGAGAAAAAAGATGTATTCACTAAATTAACCTTAATTAATTGTTACTTTGATACATTGAAATATGTAAATAAGGGTAAATTTTAAAAAAATAAAATTAATTCCTTCTTGATTACGTAAATGGACACTTATTTTGGATCAAAATAAAAAAATAAAATAATCATTTATTGTGAACCGAAGAGAGTATTTCGCTAAGAGTCCTTTAGTCTATCTTAGACTTAATTATATGCCACTAGAAAACATAAATTAAAGAACTTTTAGTACTATTAGAAAAAACAAAACTTTACAATATTAGACTGATTCAAATAAATCTAATTTGTTTGGAATTAGGACCCGGTTATTGTTGACGTTGATGACTATTATTCCCGGAAGTATTTATTGACATTTTGTTTGCTTCTCTATGATACTTGTTATTTCTAGACTTAGTGGACGTTTGGACATAAGAATTGTAAAGTTCCGAAAAAAGTGAAATTTTTTTTTCAAGTAAAAATAGTATTTGAAAAATAGAGTTGTGTTTGGACATATATAATTTTGGATTGTTTTTTAAATTTTGCGAGTGATCTGAAGTCAAAAATTTTAAAAAAGAGGTTTTTGGAGTTTTTTAAATTTTCGAAAAATTTCGAAATTCATCTTCAAGTGAAAATTAAAAATTTATGGCCAACCATTGATTTCGAAAAAAAATAAAAACTTTTTCAAAAAAAAAGTGAATTTTTTTAATTTCCAAACGGGCCCTTACTAAAACACCAGGAATCCAAGATTTCCTAAAGTATTGATTTGTCAATATCAAAGGTTAGAAGGGTGTCTTCGCGCAATGTTAAGAGTTATCGTCATTTGATTAGGAGGTCACGAGCAGAGCCGAATTTAGGATTTTTATAACATGGATGCACTACTAAAAAAGAATAACTTAGCGGGAATTGATCCCTCTTCCTTTGGATAAATAACTCAATATTTAACCAAGTGTACCATCAAACCTTCTTAGCTCATAGGGGTCAACGGATAATATTAGATCAATTCTCATAAATATGTATATAAAATATGTAGTTTGAAGGAAAGACCATGGGTTCATATATCCCATAATTTGAGCCTAAATCCGCCACTGATCATGAGTTCAAACCATAAAAATAACTTCTTGCAAAAACATAAGATAAGAATGCGATTAATAGACACAATATGATCGCTTTTCTTCGAACCCGTGCATAATAAGAACTTAATGCATCGAACTGCCTTTTTCTCTAATAATTCTAATTTGAATTGAACTTGCTTAAGCTAGTGTTTGTTGGGGATGCTCACATAGGAAATGATGATGCCCAAAGGTAATTGTCTATGGCATATACTCACTCCTGTCCACAATAAGTAATTTTTTAGATATTTTCATATAGATTAAAAAATTCACCTTTTAACATTAATTAGCAATAAAATTGACCATATTAATCTTTACTATCTCTTTACATAAATACCCCTAACACGTACTCCAACATTATTTACACCAAGGGTAATGTAGGAAAAAAATAATTAATTTATTTTTAAAATCTAAAAAAATCACTTATTTTGGACCACAAAAAAGGGTCAAAAAAATTACTTATTGTATACCGAGGGAGTATATATAATAATAGAGAGTAAGTGAAAAAGGTTTTGCAATGATGGTCATCTTAAAATGTGCATATTTCAAGGATATTTTGTGCCTATCAAATAGCCTTGCTAGACAATAAACCTTAATTTTAAGTGGCACAGATAGTCAAGTCAGTGGAGACTTAAGCATGAAATAATGAAGATCTTTAGGATTATCTTTGTCATTATCAAGTGGTCCCTGCATGCTTGTTAACGCACTACATTGTTTTATTTTTTACTGACGGTATTTAATTAAAAAGGAAAAAAAGGACTCCTGATACATAACAAAAGTATTTTTAGAATTTATAATTTTAAATATGTTATAATATTATTATTTTTAAAATATAAAAATATGTTATTTTTCTTAGAATAAACTAAAAGGTAAAGAGTGATATAAAATGAAAAATAAGGAGTATGTTGTATTCAATATATCGTAGCATCATCTCGATAAACACTTCCTCCACAAAACATTATTTACAGTAAATCATATTAATTTATTATTGTTAAGTGATAATTATAGTAATTATGACAAGTGATAACACCGATCTATGTAAAGACGTACGTAATACATTCATTTGTTTAGTGTAAACTTTAGATGTGAGTGAAGTATTTTAAGGAAATACAGTGCTTATAAATTTCTAGCTGATCTAAAATTAACTCTAAATAATGAAAAAGAATCAATGTACATCATGTTGCCAATTTCCTCAGCGTAACCAAAAAGATAAATTTTACATTAGCCCATGAAAATGAACATAATACACTATTTGAAGTAAAGTTGGAAAATTATTTTCATAACCCTTTTATTGTTTTTTCGAGACCTATTTTGATATATATATATAGAGAGAGAGACCGAAAGAGGAAATGGAAGAGAGAATTATAAGTGTTAATGCTTGCATCAAAATTAGGTTGTCTACATCACAGCTCGAGATGCCGTCCTTCCACAAATTCTGTACGAATGCAAAATGTCTTACGTGTGGAGCTCCTTTTTTTTTAAGTTGAAGACCACTCTCTTAACTTTTTTCCTTTGCACGTTGGGGTGGGGGTCATAATTCTTTAAATTACTTTTATCACTCAGTCTTTTACAAATTTTTATGTAAAGGACTTGAATACTTTTTGCTAATACTCTGAAGTCTGAACCAAACTTTTATATTGTAAAAAGGAAAAATAACAGCTTTCACTTTACCTTTAGTAAAAGTTGAGAGATTCCTCACTTCTATACTTAAATTGTACAATAGTACAATATAAATTGGCAGAGTCCATAGCATTTGAATGATTAATAAACCGTGAGAAAAAGTGGAGCAGAATCTAGTTGTGGAAAAAGATGTTTGTAAAAAGCCCACTGTCTACTAAAAAGAGTAGTTTCTATAGTACCCTTTTCTACTAGAAAGTTTATCACTACTTGTAAAAAGGTTTTCTTTTGGTTTCTCGCCACGCATCTTGGGCTTGATTAAATCGTGATGTCTCGTAAATAAAGATAAAAAATTACTTTAACACTCCGCCACAATCTTTGTTAGTATGAACAAAGCATGAATGTATATGAACAACTAACAACAAAATTGAATTAAACCATCTAAACTTTGTTGAAGACATAATTGAAAAGGGCAATTCAGTACATAAAGTATCTCGCGTTCAAGTAGGGTCTGAAGAAAGTTCACACTCCAAGGGAGTATGATGTAGGCAACCTACCTGACGTAAGCATTAGTTGTTGATTCCACGTCGAACATGTAACCTATAGATCACACAGAGATAACTTGACCTTGCTCCAAGGTTCTCCTCCGTTGAACCTCCGTTGAAAACATAATTAAGTAAAGAAAAGTGTGTTTTCTCTAACAGCTTTAAGTCCTTAACTAAGACGATTATACAAATCAATTATTAGCGAGGGGCATATTAAAGATATAATTAATAAAATAAATAAAAATATTTATTTAAACCGTTTAAACTTTTAAATGATGCAGTCAACACAATTCAATATAATTTAGGAAGACCAAAATAAGAAAAAATTACATTGGCTCAATGAATTATACACACTAAAAACAATGAATTAATTACATATAATCTGCAAACTCAAGCAAGAAACCAGTTTTACAAATTCATTCCTCTCCAAAACTTTCTTTTTTCTATTTGAGGAATTTTATAGTGTCCTTTAAAAGTAACAAAAAAAAAGAAAAAGAAGAAAAGCAAAAGAAAAAGGAAACTTATTCAAAATCTGCAAAGATCTGGTCTTTCTTGAATCTCAGTAGCTGCAATCTTTGAAATTGACATTGAATTAATCCCTGCTTCAATCAATCTCCTCTTTGGATTACAAAGCTCTTGAGACTTCTTACAATGAGCAATAGCAGCTTCAATTGAACCCTCAATCTCAGTATTTGCACTACTACTTCTCTTAAGCAAATTCAACTCATAAAAACCATTAGAATTCAATGAAAAAGATGATAAAGATGATGAAGAAGAAGAAGAACCATTAGATGAAGAGGAAGACAAACATTTAGTCGGAGAATGTCTTTTAATTACTGCTGAAAATGACTTCCTATGACTATTCACATTATCTTCAACCCCTTCTTTCTCAATATTTCTTATCACACTAGCTAATGTTGGTTGTGTACATTTTCCAATATGGCCAAATGGGGTTTTCTTAGATACTTTAATATACTTATTTTCACAATCTTTAGTACTAAAAACTTGTTGATCAGTCTCATCTGAACAAGCAGACTTGTTAAACAAAGACTTAAGATTAAGATATGCTTTTGAAGCCTTAATCTTTTGACTAATTAATGATTGTTTAACTAACTTAAGTTTCTTGGACCAAGTTTTCTTTGGATGGTCATTCATAAAATTACTGAATTCAGTTGACCATTGAAAAAAATACTCATCTGGATTAAGTTCACAACTCACTCTACAAGATTCTGAGGGGGAAATATTGCACGACTCAAATGGGGTACTAGTATTAGTACAAGGTGCAGTAGAACTAGTAATCCGGTGCGTTAAGCTCCCGTTATTCTTGGGGTCCGGGGAAGAGTAGGACCAGAAGGGTTTATTGTACGCATTAATTAAATTCTTGGAATTAATGCTAAATCTTTCTTCTTCTTGAAAAGTTTCTAACTTTGAGGTGTGAAGAAGTTTTTGGACCATTTCTAACCTTGGAGGGAGATGAAGAGGGAGGAGTTTGCCTCTATAGAAAAGTTCATCAGCCGGTGAAGTTGTGGTAATTTCTTTGTCAATGGAAATAGAAGACATTTGAAACTCAAATTCTCTACTTTGTGGAGAAGAACTTGTACAAGAACTTACTTCTATATCTATGTAGTCTTCTTCATCTGCATTCTTGATTTTAGATGATGAAGATGAAGGAGGATTTGTGGCCATTTAATGTGAGCAAAAGACAGGAGTCTTAAGTCTACTTTTATTTTTCCTTTCTCTCTCACTGTTTTCTCTGTGTGTGTGTGAAGATGCTTATGGGGAGCTGAGCAAAATGTTAGAGGGAAAAGCAGAGGTTCTTTAAAGTGGAGATGATGCCAAGACATAAAAGCTTATAAAAAATGTAGAAAATGTCAGAAACTTTTCTATCTTTTTTTTTTCTAGTATCAGCAATGTTTGGATCGAGCTATGGAACAAGACTTATGTTAATTTGTCTCCGCGTGACCTATAGGTCACGAGTTCGAGTCTTGAAATTAGCAATTTATACTTGCATTAGTGTCGGCTGCCTACGTCACACTCCCTTGGGGTGCAGTTCTTCCCGAGACCTGCGTGAACACAGAATATTTTGTGTAACGGACTGTTTTTTTTTTTTCTAACAATGTTCAGATCAACTTTTGTGTAGCTCGACTATTTTATGGAATATTTGTTATAATTTAGGTATGGAATAATTCTGCTCACCAAAACTTAAGCAAAAATATCTGAATTGTTATTTTCATTGAAATTAGAGGGGAAAAAAATATTTTGAATGCCTCTTAATCTGATAATAAATCCAAGTTAAACAATGCCCCACTCCCTTTCCCAAAGAAAAAGGGAAAAAAGTTTATTTGACTTCTTTTATTTATTTGGTTATTTTTCTATCTATGTTCCATACTATGACTGTTGGTTCACTGGATCTACTCTATGGTCAAATTGCTACTTATTCACAAGTGACAAATACTACTTGATTTTTTTTATTTTTTATTTTGCTTTTCACTATCAGTGACCAAAGGTTTAAAAAAAATACACTACTACTTAAGTTCCTGTTCAGCCATAAAATTTGAGAGTTTTTTTCAAATTTATTTTCAAATATCTGTTTTTTTTAATAGAATTTAACTCATTTTTGGCAGATTTTGAAAACAAAATTTTCAAATCCCAAAAATAGCTCCAAAGTAGTTTTTGAAGTTTTCTACTCATAAAACTTTAAATTCTTTTCAAGTAATATGCATGTTAAACACAATTTTAACTTTCAAAAATTATTTTTTATTTCATCTAGAAAAACTCATTCTTTTCAAGTTTCAACCAATTTTATGTTCAAACGCTAGCTAAATTTGATGCATAAAATCTGAAATGTATGTTAAAGAGGCTTTAAAGGGATAAAAAATAGACTAATTAAAAATGCTAGACATGCAGAGGCGGATCCAAGATTTAAATTATATGGGTTTAATTTTAAAATTTTTAGCATTGAACTCATTATATTTTAAAAGTTATGGGTTCAAATCTATTATTTTTACAATTTTAATGAATTTTTACTTACAAATTTTTACTCTGCGTCGAGAGTTATGGATTCAGTTGAACCCGTAGGTAATACACTACATCCGCCTCTGTAGACAGGAATATATAGATGGAAAATACTTACACCAAAAAGCAAAAATAAAATATAAGTCAAATAAAAAGCAAAAAATATGCACAATGCATGAAATTGGTGAACCTTTAAATCGTTTTAATATTTGCAAACACTAGTCTAATTGTGAGTATTTTGCAAATACTGAACTTCAGTAACTGACACTTGTCTAACTCAAATGATCCACGTGGTTAGTAATACATTAGTATATTAGTTAAATGAATAACTAAACTGACAACAAGCCGTCTTAGCTCAGCTGGTAGAGCGCATGGCTTTTAACCATGTGGTCGTGGGTTCGATTCCCACAGACGGCGTTCACCTACTTTTTTTCATTTTCAGCCAAATTTGCTCTACAATTTCGCCTTTATTTATGAATGAGGAGAAAAATATGTATTAGGAAAATGAAAAGGTAATGCAACGGAAAACAGAAAAAAGAGATGATATTATCATATGTTTTATTGTTATTTAGCACAATGTAAATTGTAATTCCACAAGCTAGAATTTTAGCTAAATCAAACTAGAACATTTACTTTAGGTCAAATATATCCAAGGAGTTCTTTAATCTTGTTGGAACTTTATTGCTAATAGAAAATATGGCAAATTTTAGTGGTAGAAAAACTATTTTTTATAAATTAGATAAATAGCATATTTGGTCAAACTTCTAAAATAAGCTTATTTGAAAAGTATTAATTCTCAAAAGTGCTTGGTGAGAAGCAATTTATGTTTGACTAAATAATTTAAAAAATACTTTTGAGTAGCAATTAATGTTTGGTCAAACTTTTAAAAAGTATTTTTAAGTGTATTTTTTTCTCAAAATGCTTTTGAAAAAACTGTTTTTGCTTCTCAAAAGTTTGGCCAAACACTGACTTTGGGAAAAAATTACTTTTGGTAAAAAAAAATAAATACTTTTGGCCAAATAAACTATAAGATAAACTTAAATTGAGTGATTCAGACAGTGAGAATTCATATAACTAACTCAACTTGCTTAGAATTGAGGTAGTAATAGTTATTATTCTCTTCTCAATTTCAAAGTGAGACAATTTATCCAAAAGTTATAGACTGAGCTGCATGCACAAAGGGTCTTATATTGGATTTGTGGTTTGCACTTGTGTCCAAAAAAAAAACATAGCTTTAATAATCAGAGAGCAAACAATTGAATAATAATGGCCAGTGTCTGCAAAACCCACAACCCCAATGCAGCAAACTTTGATTAAAGAAACAATTATATTGCAGTGGATATAAAAGAAACAGCCCATTCCTCAACACTTGGTTTCTAGCACCTTCAAAAAAAAATTAACAAATTCTGTTATGGATCTCTTCTTTTCTTCTGCTCCTATTTTTCATTGTCTCATTGACTAGGTCAAAGCAGTGATGGGGGAATCTTTTTAATACCTTTTTTTTTTTTTTAACTGTTTTTGAGATGTCAACTTTTGACACTACTAACCCTACTCATAACTACCGTAGCTTATAGGGTACAATGTCTTGCCTTTCCAATTTTTGGAAATGTTGAATTCAAACATATAAAAATGGTATAGCTTCCAATGCTCGAGGTCTTTGTTTTTATTCCCTTTTAGCTCCTCTCTCTTATCAGTTTGGAGAGCCCGGAACCAAAATGTAGTATTCTTTGACTCAAACGATCAAAATGCATGAAAAAAATAAAATAATGACCAAAATATGTATAACGTCATTTTAAAGGGCGCTATACTTTAACAGACGTTTGCCCGTTAAGATACAGCGCTATTTAAAATGACGTTATACGTGAACTTGAAAAGAGCGAAAAGGTATAGCGTCGTTTATTAAGGCGTTATAGTATAGCGTCGTTTATTAAGGCGTTATAGTATAGCGCCTTAATAAACGGCGCTATACCTACATAAAAAATCGACCCCTTCCCTTCTCCACCAAATCAGAATTCCCCCCCAAAAAATTAGTAAAATAGAGAGAAATTATTAGTTGTTAAAAAAAATATTAATTAGTTACTTTTTACTGTGGTATATGTATTTTCGTGAATATTTTGTGATTAAATTTATTTATTATTTTTATCCGATTTAGATTATTTATTTACTTAAAGACTAGTAAAATAGATAAATTATTACTTTAGTTTCCTCTAGTGGTATCTTGTGGCCTAATGTAGTGCCCTTTAGCGTAGTATCCTTGTAGTTATTGAAATTAATCATTTAAGTATCTATTATACCCAAAAATACGTCAAAAAAGCTGATAATTCAAACACAAACTCTGTCCAATTTTAGTCAACAATCGTAAGAAAATAACATGAGAAAACAAAAATATTTTCTGGACTAAGTATGAGAAAACAATAATATTTTCAGGATACCTTGGTGCTACTGGGCCTCAAATATCGAGCCCGGAACCCATATGTGAATATTTAATAATTAAATCTTGTATAATTATGAAAATTAATTATTTAATTTTATTATAGTCAAAAATAAGTGAGTCATAAATAAAAATATATAATAATAAAACTAACATATAAAATAATAAAACTAACATATAAATTAATAAAACTAACATATACAATATTAAACTAATATATAAATAATAAACTAACATTTAAAATAACAGAGATGTTGAGTGATAAATCGAGATAATTTTCTCATCATGAACACAAGAATTCAGGATATCTTGGTGCAACTGGGCCTCAAATATCGAGCCCGGAACCCATATGTGAATATTTAATAATTAAATCTTGTATAATTATGAAAAATAATTATTTAATTTTATTATAGTAAAAATAAGTGAGTCATAAACAAAAATATATAATAATAAAACTAACATATAAAATAATAAAACTAACATATAAATTAATAAAACTAACATATATAATATTAAACTAACATATAAATAATAAACTAACATTTAAAATAACAGACATGTTGAGTGATAAATCGAGATAATTTTTTCATCATGAACACAAGAATTCAGGATATCTTGGTGTTACTAGGTCTCAAATATCGAGCCTGGAACTCATATGTGAATATTTAATAATTAAATCTTGTTTAATTATGAAAATTAATTATTTAATTTACAAACAAACATATAAAATAATAATGAGTTACTCAAGTTGTTTGGGCAATTGAGTCAGGACAAGACGTTCAAGTTGCTCGTTTTCACTGCACAATCAACAAAATAATGAGTTACTCAAATTGACAAATACTTTACATATAGCTATATCACTTCACTTACAAATCGTAATGTGTTGACATCTCATGATGGACATTAACCTATTGGTGATGACTCCCAGATGGACCACCATGATCCAACACACCAGAACTACGCATATTCCAACTGGATGTTGGTTCATAACTTGTAAAATTCATATTTGGCCGGTACCCCCTGTGGAATATATGAGTGTTAATACAAATTCAATACAGCAAAAATAAACACCGTAACATAAAGAAAAATTGAAGTTTACCACTTGTCTTGTGGATCATGTAAAGTAGGAGAGAAATTATTTCCTCGCTCCTCATTCGCCCGTGGAGATAAGTTTAGATCAGACCAAACTCTTTCAGCCGAAACCTGTTCGGCTAAAACTGCTCCAAAATAACCACCCGATGATTGAAGGATATCCCTGCTTTGCGCAATCTCATTATTGCGAACGTCTTCAACCTTGACGTACATTTCTAATATTTTTATCACAAGAAATTCCTGGTATTCATCCGGAGTCCTCAAAAAATCTCTTAGAGTTTCATCGTCCTGGATGTTAAACTCAGCATAACAAGCAACCCCTTACGGAGTGACAGAATACGGATATCTTCCGGTTACTTTAAGGTTCATCGAACGTTTGCTCACACTCATTGTTTTTACATAAAAATGATACCAATGTATCGTACTCCATTGTAAATGACAACTTAACATGATACTATGGAGATAAACTATAAGTTACTGAGTTATTCGCCACACTACCTCAACCCTCCCCTCCCCCAATATAATAAAACCCTTACTTTTCGCTCTTCAGACATTATGACAAAATGCAAAATAATTTAACGAAGAAGTATTTCAGAAGACTTGAGAATATTTATGAATGAATTTTTAGAAAATACTTAACCTCCTTAAATAGGGCAAAAACCAGTCCCGGGGTACAATACTTTTTACGTATAGCGCCTTAAATAAGGGCGTTATACCAATTTGAATTATTGTTGTGTCAGTTAAGCCCTGAAGAATTATTGACGGGCCTACAAAATATGTATAGCGCCTTAATAAACGGCGCTATACCTTCCCGCTCTTTTCAAGTTCACGTATAACGCCCTTTTAAAGGGCGCTATACCTTTACGGGCAAACGGTCGTTAAGGTATAGCGCCCTTTAAAAGGACGTTATACATATTTTGGTCACCATCTTTTATTTTTCATGCATTTTGGTCATTTGAGTCAAAAAATATCACATTTTGGTTCCGAGCTCTCACTTTGTGTGTGTGGTAGGTTGATATGTGAGACTAAAATAATTGTAGGTAATACTGTTTGACAAGACAATAGCCAAGAGGTCATGAATTTTGAACGAGCACAAGTTTAACCGTTAGGTTTCTTTATTGACAACAACAACAAAAATCGAGAGGTTATTTTCGATAGACTGAGTTACTTTATTGACAGTAGTATAATATAGTTGAAACATTTAGGACCTGGTTTGTTTGGAGAGATAGAAAGAAAAAATAGATAAGAGAAGGGAATCACATATTTTTTATTAAGTAGAGATGATTCTAGCCCACGAATTTTAGTTGAATAGTAAGAGTATGACAAATGAGGCCGATGTGCACAGATAGCCAGTAATAACACATGTATTTACTTTTAAGCCATAGTTTTAAATGTCTTTAGTCTTTAGCCACTGCTTTAATAAACTTTTACCCGCCTGGACGAAAATACCCTTCTGCTATAAGGATTTCGCTGATACCTACGCTCCTTATTTACGATCAGCAGTAGCTCAAACTTACGTGCAGGGAATTGCTGTGATCGTCCCAAATTGAAGAAGCTTCTCTTCCGATTTCAAACTAAAGAATTCAACTTTCTCGTCCAAAATTCTCAATAAAATTGCAGTTAGTTCTAAAGTTTCAGATATCTCTATATGCTTTTGTGTGTTTGTGTGAATTTTTATTTCGTTACTGAAGAATAAGATGCTAGGAATTTGATTTTTTTTTCTTTTCTGCATTGATAACGTTAAGGACATCGCGTCCTTAACTCTGTGATTGTTCTGTAAATATTGAGGACATAATGTTAAGGATTTGGTGTCCTTAACATGACTGTTGTTCTAAAAAATATTAAGGACAAAGTGTCCTGTGTTTTGCAACTTATATTAATAAAGTTAAGGACACGTTGTCCTTAACTTCAAGACTGTTGTTCTAAATATTAAGGACATAGTGTCTTGTATTTGCAAATTGTATTGATAAAGTTAAGGACACGATGTCCTTAACTTCATGACTGTTGTTCTAAATATTAACGACATAGTGTCCTGTATTTGCAAATTGTATTGATAAAGTTTAGGACATGATGCCCTTAACTTCATAACTACTGTGTAAATATTAAGGACATAGTATCCTGTATTTGCAACTTGTATTGATAAAATTTAGGACATGATGTTCTTAACTTCATGATTAATGTGTAAAAATTAAGGACATAGTATCCTGTATTTGTAACTTGTACTGATAAAGTTTAGGACATGATGTCCTTAACTTCATGACTACTGTGTAAAAATTAAGGACATAGTGTCCTGTATTTGCAACTTATATTGATAAAGTTTAGGAAATGATATCCTTCACTTCATGACTGTTATTCTAAATATGAAGGACATAGTGTCATGTGTTTTGCAACTTGTATTGATAAAGTTTAGGACATCGTGTCCTTAATTTCACGATTGTTGTATAAATATGTCATGAATTTCCCATTTTCTTGACTTGCATGATGGATATAATATGTATTATAGTTGCTTTTAATGGTAGATGGACTACAGACTATAAGTATCTTGATCATCAAACAAAGCTTGTTCTAGTATCTGAGGCAATTCGATTTGAAGATTTCATTAACCAGGTGTAACAACCCGGCCGGTCTTTTTGACTATTGTAATTTCGTTCCCCCATTTACTGCTCAAATTATGAATTACAGTTGTTATTTAGCTTGCTGGGGTAATTGGTTTGGGTCCGGTGAGGTTTTAAAATGATTTGGAGCACTTAGTGCCAAGGTTTAGAATTTAAGTTAAAAAGGTTAACCGGATGTTGACTTATGTGTAACGACCCCGGAGAAATTTTGCTAAGGAAATTAAGGTTTGGTGGTGCCGAGGTAGATCAATTAGTACAAAGATTATAGAAATTTCTCGCGGGGAGCTTGCTCGCCGCGGCTCGGACTTTTTGGGTTGAACAATGCACCGATGTGTAAAGAAAAATTTTGTCCGAAAAAGGGTCATTTCTGCGATCACTATGCAGTCGCAGAATCACTCTGCGGACCGCATAATAGTCGCAAAATGGATCAGGAGAGGGGCAAGATTTGAGGAAAATCTGCGGTGCACTATGCGACCGCAGACCTATTTTGCGGTGCATTATGCGACCGCAGAACAAGTATACGGGCCGCATAATGACCGCAGACTGGGTCAGTAATGCCCAGCTTTGGAGGCCAAGTTATGCGGCCGGTATGGGGACCGCATACCTATTATGCGATCGCATAACTGCGTCGGAGCTTCCATTCTTTCTAATTTTTGACCCGACACAACTTCAATATATAGCCCTTGAAGCTCATTTTGAGCCAAAATCTGACATTTTAGAGAGAGGTGAGAGCATTTTAGAGAGAGAAAGCGAAGACTTAGTCATTTATCCATCAATTTTTGTTCAAGGTTTGAACATTTCACAAGGATCTTGCTAGGGCTTCAAAGAGGTAAGAATTTCTTTCCCTAATTCTTCAATTTCGGGTTTGGAGTAAAGATGACTGAATAATAGTATGATTCTTGGATATAAGAGTATTATGTATACATACCAATAAGGTTGTGGAAAGATTATTAAATTCAAATGGGTAAAGATTGGGTTGAAAATGGTAGAAATCTTCATAGACTTTAATTAAAGATTGAGGGTCGAGTTGATATCGGAATTTGGTAAAATTTGTACGGTTGGACTCATGGTTGGATGAACGTTCATACTTTATAACTTTTGTTGGGTTCCGAGGCTTGGGCCCCACGGAAAATTTTTGAGTTAATTTCGGATTTTATTGGAAAATTAGTATTTCCTTATGAAATTAATTACAATAATTGGTATTGACTGAATCGAATTAATTGTGGCTAGATACGAGGCTTTCAGAGATAAATTCTCGTGGCAAGGGCATAGAGGAATAAAGAATTACACTGTTTGAGATAAGTAACGATTGTAAATCTTGTTCTGAGGGTATGAAACCCCGGATTTCGTATCGTTTTTACTATTTTGAGGTGACACACATGCTAGGTGACGGACTTGTGGGCGTGCACCGTTGGGGATTGTGACTTGGTCCGTCCCGTAGCAACTGTAGAGTTGCATACTTTGTTGAAACTGTATAATACTTATGTGTTTTAGAAATAATTTCTGTAAATTAGGTTGAATGTCATGTTTGGGCCTTGTGCCAGTACTACTTGGACCCTCAGGGGCCTTTTCTTACTATCCTCTCACTGTTTTCGATTGAAAATCTATACTCAGTCATGGTCATACCTGTTTACTGCATAACTCAGTTTTATTACTCTGTTTGATGCATATAAATGTTGTTTTGGGCTGAGTTCCCTGTTTTTACTGAAATTCCCGAGTGGCTTGAGAGGTTTATGACTGAGTGAGGCCAAGGGCCTGATTTGTGAGGATATTTATGGGATCGGTCTGCACGCCGCAACATGTTTGATATAGGCCGAGGGCCTGAGTGATTTATGTCATGATTTGGCTTGATATAGCGCTTGGGCTGAAGGAGCCCCTCCGGAGTCTGTACACCTCCCCCCCCCAATGAGCACAGGTACCTACTGAGTGCGAGTGCTGAGTGACTGTGAGGCATGAGTGATTGTGAGGTATGCCCGAGTGGCAAGAGTGATGGTGAGGTATGCCCGAGTGGCAAGAGTGATTGTGAGGTATGCCCGAGTGGCACGAGTGACTGTGAGGTTTGCCCGAGGGGCTCTATATGAGTGATACTTTGCCCGAGAGGCTGTTTAAGATTTCATCATTTTTGCTCATCTTTGCATTGAGCCTTTGTTGAAAAACTGTTGAAAAATATATAGTCCTTAACTTCTGGAAATCTCAGTTTATTGTCTATATTTTCAGAAGTTTAGGACATTTAAAAAAATATGTCCTGAATATTATTTTCATCCTTCAACAAATCAGGATATAGTTAACAGATCCTGAAGTTCTACAACAATCAATGTGTGTTGCTTTAATTTTCTAAAAACTTCAAGACAATTTAATCAAAGATTGGCCCTTTAAAACTGTGAAAAAATGGACAAATCAATAGTTAACAGAAAGAAAGAAATTAATAACACGATGTCTTCATATTACTATTGAAACTGTAATTTGGCATAGCTGTGACCAAAATATTATGCTATACAAATAAAGTGCCTTGTGAACAATTTATAGGATATTTCAGAATTCATATGGATTCTTTACAGCAATTTTATTCCAATTCTACTACAACTGCTTTCTTTACAACTACACTACAGTTCCTTTGGGCAAGAAGTTTCATTTTCACTATCATAGTCGTCGCCGACATTTTCTGGTGGTGTATCATAACCAAAATTTCTTTTCCACTCTCCATGTGCCCAAAGATTTGCTGCAAGTTCTTTTCTGAAGTTTGATATGTCCTCAGTAGGAATTTCTCCACATCCTTTCCCATCATCAACAACTCCACATACTTGATTAGGAATGCACCACAATCAGTCCTAAGAAAATATAAGATATGGAGTCAATTAAACAATATCTTTAATAAAATAAATCTAAAGTACATATAGATTATATAGCAAATGACAACACGTACGATCCAGTTTGGTGTGATGATCTTTGCCACTGAATATCAAATTTGTTGAATGCATTTCCAAAAGACTTGTGATTTTTCTCAAACTGTGAGAACTTTAGCAAGTGGGGGATCATGCGTGCATACATTTCAATGTGTTTTATTCCTTGCTCATAAGGCTCACTATATATGGAATCGTACACATCAATCTTTCTCTCATTCGAGTCCAATACCCCCAAAAGAAAATATGTCACATCATTACTATCTTCTGAAGGAAGCCGACATGGAAAAAAGATTTTGTCAACCTCTGTCCAAGCAATTCCACATCTACGATTGTCACCCCACACATATGGTGTGAGAACCAATTGATTATCACCACACCAAAACTCATCAGAAGCATCTTTATTAAAATTCTTATACATAAGTAGCATATAGTTATCAAAAAGTATATATGTAGTTGTGCAATGAAACAGATAGGTGCAAAGGTGGTAGCATTCCTTCTTTCTCAAATAATACAGGGCAATGTCAATATGCTTCATAAAAAGGCAAAAAAAGAAAAAAAAAATCCATCAGTCATAAATAATTAAAAAACAATACATTAAGAAGAAAGAAAACAAATGCCTTGTGAATTATCAAACCTTATCATCAAGTACAAAGCTATTATCTGAAAGCTCAAGGAAGAACATTTTGCTACTGATATTTTGATAGTACAATTTATATGGATTCTTTCTCACACCATTATCCTCAGCATATATATCAGTTTGTCCCCTGAAAATTTTAAAAATATCAAAGTTAGAAATTTTATAAGTTAGTCCTCAATTACTAATTAAGGACACTTGGTCCTGAACTTACAGTAAGAAGGTCATAAGTTTAGAATACTTGGTCCTGAAGTTAGAGTTGCAAATTCAAAAATTAAGGACAGGTAGTCCTTAACTTACAGTTACAAGTTCAAAAGTTAAGGGCACTTGGTCCTGAACTTAGACTTATAAGCTCATAAATTAAAGGATAATGAGTCTTGAACTTAGAGTAATAAGCTCATAAGTTAAGGACAATCGGTCCTAAACTTAGAGTGAAAGTTCAAAAATTAAGGACACTTGGTCCTGAAGTTAGAGTTGCAAATTCAAAAATTAAGGACAAGTAGTCCTTAACTTACAGTTACAAGTTTAAAAGTTAAGGACACTTAGTCCTGAACTTAGACTTACAATATCAAAAGTTAAGGACACTTAATCCTTAACTTAGAGTTACAAGCTCAAAAATTTAGGACATTTAGTCATGAAGTTAGAGTTGGAAGCTCAATACACTTAGTACTGAATTTAAAATTACAAGTTCAAGACACAAATGTAAGCAATTAAGAAATAATGAATACATTTAGGGACTTACACTTTTTTGCGACCTTTCTTTTTCTCCTTGCCCAACCACCCAATGAATTTCTTCAATAAGTTTTCATCATCTTTGGCATAATAAAAAATATATGTACGAGTATATTTTAATTTTATCTAGCCCGTATACTCGGGAGTATTTTCATTGTGCACCATCGATGTTCCTCTTTTTCTTTTCTGTTCAAAAGGAGATTTCAATTACCAACTAAGCTTTTTATTCCTTTTCCCTCGACCAAGCTCTTCTTCAACATTTCCTTCAACCTCCATAGACAAACCCTCATCAATGCTCATTTGTGTAGTCGGAGGAGTAAGAGTAAGACTAGCAAATGATGGATCATCAAAATCAATACTATATCTCTTCCTTTTTCTAGTATATTGGTTAACGACTTCATCTTTGTTTTGCTCTGCAAGCAACACTACATATACATTAGTTTGCTGCAAGTCTTCAATTCTAGGACAAATTGTCAAATGAAGAGACAAAAACTAAGGACATAATTTTTGAAATGTCCTGACAATTTGAATTATGAATACAATATTAAGGACACAATCAATACCTATGTTGGCCACGCTGCCTTCTTGTATTTGTTTAACAAACAATGGAGCTGACATATTGATTGCATTTTCTTTATCTTGCAATTGTTCTCCATGTTCTTCGATTGCAACTTCACAAGATTCTGCAAAATATTTACAAGAGCTAACACAATTAGTACTTGTTACTAATCTTTGATTAAAACAAATATATATAAGATGAAAAAACTCTGTCTAACCTTTTGCAACTGTCAAGATCATGCCAGTTAAATCATTATCTTGACTAGCATTTTTTTGGCTTCTAATATTGTCTGTAAGAGATAGAGGTGTAGAGATATCATATGTTCCTTCTATACATCTGCAAACAATCTCACTTATGCTTGTTCCTTGGGTATTTTCTATGTCTTGAGATTGTCTTCCACTTCTCTCTTTTGAAATTTCATCATCTTGATAGTCCACTCCATCTTCTTTCCTTGTAGCTTCAAAAGATTCTGTAACCTTTACAATTAATACTTGTTACTAATAGTTTACTAAAACTAACATTCAACATATCATGAAAATTCCACCTAACCTTGATTGGCATCATTTTGATTTCCAAATTTCTCTTTAAGTGAGAGAGGTGTAGATAGATCATATATTCCTTCAACACATTTGCATACAATCTCACTTATACTTGTTCCCAATGGATTTTTTAAATCCTGAGATTGCACTCCAGATTTATAAATTATTTCTGTTACACTTGTCTCTTTTGAATTTTCTTGGTCTTGACATTCCACTCCATCGAAAGATTCTACACACATTTGTAATCACAAAAATGTTTATATGTATTATGCTATTGAATATAAATTTCAATGACAACAAATTCAAAAATTGTATCTAACATTTCCCAATTTCGATGCCAATATTAGTTTCATCTTCTAGATGCGCATCTCTATAATCGCTTTCATAATGATCTTCTACATGCACATCTATATCATCACATTGATTATCAACTGCATCTTTGCTAATTGGAACACTAGGTTCTCTCTCTATGGTCCTTTCATGAGGTTTGTCAAGAAGCTTAAATAAAATATCAATCTTTGATCCTAGGTTTTTCTTTAAAGCCTGTGAGATAGTATTTAAAATAAGAATCAGAATGTTAGCTGCTTATAAGTTACGGACACTTGGTCCTTAACTTAGAGTTACAAGCACAGAAATTAAGGACAGATAGTCCTGAACTTAGAGTTCCAAGTTCAAAAAATAAGGACATATAGTCCTGAACTTAGAGTTACAAGTTAAAAAGTTAAGGACATGTAGTCCTGAACTTAGAGTTATAAGTTAAAAAGTTAAGGACTTGTAATTCTAAACTTCAAGTTACAAGCTCACAAATTAAGGACATTTGGCCCTTAACTTAGAGTTACAAACACAAAAATTAAGGACAAGTAGTCGTTAACTTAGAGTTACAAGAACAGAAATTAAGGACAGGTAGTCCTGAACTTCGAGTTCCAAGTTCAAAAGTTAAGGCCATGTAATCCTGAACTTAGAGTTACAAGTTCAAAAGTTAAGGATAGGAAGTCCTAAACTTAGAGTTACAAGCTCAAAAATTAAGGGCATAGTGTCTTTAACTTAGAGTTACAAGCACAGAAATTAAGGATATTACCTTGATGTCATTTTGAATCTTTTTTCTGATAAAGCTATTTTTTTTATGTATTCTAGTACTTTCTGCCTGCATATCCTTTTTGAACTTCTCCGATAATCTCTGAATCAAAAACCATAAAAATAAAAAAGTCTCTTAAGCAAAAATAAGCAAATAAAAAACTAATGGTATTCAAAGATAGAAAACCTACGTTAACAATTTTCTTAAGCAAGATTTCATCAAATTGTGTTGAAGGCATTGAACTTTGATCTTGAGACAATGGCACATGTACACTAGCGGACTCCGCATCTTCTTCAGAAGAAAGAAATGGTACCATCTCGAGCAACAGATACAACTATTATATAAGGGAAAAAAAATGTAAGTATTCAGAACTAAAACACATAAACAAAAAAAATAGCTAGTAATCCTATTAACTTACTTTTTCATTATGGAAGTACTTTTTACATAAGGTGTCATAATGTGAAGATTTCATATCTGAATAACATAGCATCCGAGGGAACCCACATTCTCTGAAGTTCACAAATTATTTTTTTTGAAAAATTGAGAATACTTCCATAATCCAAACACAGAAGGCGAAAGGGAAGCCAAGTATAGTATAACTGTCCTTCTCTTTATCTTTCTCTTTCTCTTTCTCTTATTCATTCTCATTCTCATTGTCTGAAGTATTTTGTTTGGGCTTCAAGCAACTCTTCAATGATTTTAGTAACTTTTCATAACAAAGAGAGCCCCAATTGAAAGAAGAGCAGAGTTCATCGTCATCTATGATTTTCATTACCCGCTCAGACACATTCTGATTCGTGCGCTTCCCCATCAACACAGATTCAATAAAATAAATTATTGCCAACTTCACCGCATCGTCATGGCTACCTACAAATAATGCAGTTGTACCATATGGGTGACTAGTAATAAAATGCCACAAATCGCCTAACTCAATTCTATCCTTTCCAGGGAAGTAGACTTTCGAAAGCGTATTCTCTCTTTCACTCAAAACTTTGAAGTCCACTGAAGAAAAATATTTTAACCCAATAATTATCTGGAACGCTTCACGTGTAAACTTCACTTCATGATAAAAAAACCTTGAATGTCATTGAATTCGAGTCATTGCTTACAATTTCTGAAAGCAACACATAATGAATAAGTTTATCACAAAACTTCACACCTTGTAATCGAAAAAAGTTTTCGAAAACACCATCCCTCAACTTCTTCCATTGCGTGTTCGACAAGAAACTTTTTATTGTTTCCTTATACTGAAAATCTCCTTTCCAATAGCTCATCGAATTACGCAAATCATCAAACACGAAAACACGATCTCCTTCCATTAGCACACTATAAAGAAGAAAATAGAACGTAAACATTAGGACTATTTTTCTGAAATATCCTTAATATTTAAACTAAAAAACTAAAATCCAGGACCTAAGTAGATGCATCTTTAATAGAAGAACAGTAAACTAAAATTAGCTTACAAATTCTTAGGACTATTTTTCTGAAATGTTCTTAATATTTAAACTAAAAAAATTAAAATCCAGAACCTAATTAGATACATTTTTAATAGAAGCACAATTAACTAAAATTAGCTTATAAATTCTTAGGACTATTTTTCTGAAATGTCCTTAATATTTAAACTAAAAAACTAAAATCCAGCGCCTAATTAGATGCATCTTTAATAGAAGCACAGTTAACTAAAATTCCTAAACACACTTAGCTTACAAATTCTTAGGATTATTTTTTTAAAATATCCTTACATAATCAATATATTGATTGAACCACAAACACATTTCAATACCAAAAGGTTTTCAATAACTTTCTCACAAAAATCCGCTCCTTATTCCTCAGCGAATCAAGTTATAATCATTATTTTGGACATTTCACACATACTTGATGACAAACACAACATTGATCATGATTAGAGATATACAAAAAGAAAAATGCATAAAAGCAAAATCGAAAACATACAGTTCGCTGGTTCGCTGCAGAGAAGATGACAAAGGAGAAGAGATTAAGTTGGACAAAGTATACGCAGAGAATTGTTGTGGGCTGGGCAGGAACAAAATCTCACAAAGAGTTGCATGCGGGAACGATATTGAGGGAGCAAAATTTTGCCTCTGAAATTTTGGCTCTGAACTTAAATCGAGAGAAGCGTATAAAGGAAGGGTTTGGGAATAAAAGAAATAGAAGAAAGGGTAAAAATATCTTGTCATATTAGTTTTAATAGAGTAGTGGCTATTTTTGCTCAACATAAGAATTGGTGGATAAAAAATAAACACCACCTTATTTAGTGGCTACCACACGCTATTTTTACGACAAATGATGTGTACATTAGGCGCATGCCACGAGTTTGAACTGTGATATAAATAAAAATCTGGTATTTAAATGGAGATGAGTAGAGGGATTAACCCATTATCCATAAAGTTTTGAAACGTATCCTACTAACCTTTTGAAATTTCTCAGTTATCAAAAAGAAAATAGAGTTATACTCATTATTTATATCTTATTCATTTCCTTTCATTCTAACAATCCAACCCTAAAATTACTACTTCTTTCAATGGTTAATATCTTGGCTATTATATTCGAAAGTCCAAAAGTTGTGCCATTTCAAGCGTTTAAACCACTGCCTTAAAAAGATTAGCCCATTATACAAAACATCACGCATTCACGTACGGTCCGAAGAAGGGCCGCACCTATCAAACAACACCAAAACTACACTTCGAAGCGCCCTATTGGTATGACTGAAAATGAAATGAAATAAATATGAAACTGCCCATATAGAGAGGATAATAGGAAGAACAAAACATGGAGTGAGCATAAATTTAGTTTGTTGATTGATACAGACCGAACAAAATACTTGAGAGAACCAAGAGATTTGCAAATAATTTGGATTGATTTCATCATAGACTTGTTGTTCACAGGTAGAAACCACCCATGCCCCTGCTTCTCTGCTCTGGACTGTCTGTGACTGGTGCTACCAGAGACGGAGTCAGAATTTGAAGTTTATAAATTTTGAATTTGTCGTCAAATTCATAGTTCGTTTTAATTACTTGTTCGAAATAAATATTTATACATATTTTTTGAATTTTCTTATAAAATACAAAATCTAAGCAAAATTTATTGGGTTTATCCGAACCTGTAGCTAATATTGTAGCTGCTACTACTCCACATCAGATTCCTCACATGACTTTATCTGACAAAGTTCAAAAGTAGACACGCTCCCAACTGACAACCTTTCCTCAACTGGCCCAACTCCCAGTCTCCATTTCCCTCTTCCTATTAACGCTACTTCAGCTTTTGCATTCCAAAAGAATCTGTATAGCTTCTTATTAGCAGACACCAAAACTGAAATTTCTTTCACTTGAAGAATATTTTTCATTTTTTTTTCCTTTTTTTGCTTAATGCATCCAGTATCCAAAACTCAAATAATCTGGATTCACACCGAGTAGACCTACTAAGAAAGTAAAGTTTTCCCTACCAGGAATTTCTCTCATCTTCAAAGCCCAAATATGCTTCTTCTGGTTAAGGTGGAGGGATCCCAATTATTTCACCACATGCCTTGGTGGTTTTCACATGAAGAACTACTCCTTCCAAATCCACAGCTTCAACATTTTAATTTAACAATAACAACAACCCAGTATAATTTCACATGTGGGTTCTGGGGAGTGTAGTGTGTACGCAGACCTTACCTCTACCCTGGGGTAGAGAGGCTACTTCCTAAAGAACCTCGGCATAATGAGATAAAAAAGAGACAATGGAACAGTAACAAAAACATACGTCAGGAAGACTGTACCACGACCTAAGAATCAGAAAAATAAATGGGAAAAGTAGTTGCAATAATCAGTACAATGGAAAGGTGCTAGGAAACTGGAGCAGAAAAATAGTACGAACACAATAAGTACCACTATCAAACTAAAGCAAGACACTAACAAACTAGCCTAACACCCACAACAGAGATGAAAAACGCGCAACTGCCTACGGCCCTAATGCTCGCCCTCCAAACCTTCATATCTAAGGTCAGCTTCAACTTTTTATGTCCAGTCTAATAATTTATAGAAAGGACAGTATATGGAAAGAATCCATGTTAAACTAAATTCAGGTTGGACATCTCAAAATCAACTCATTTTATGTACAAAAGATTCATCTAACACCATAAAAACTAAGTGCAACAATTTAAAGTGAATCAGAATTATCCCCAAGGTCCAGTGTCAAAAGAAAAAGGAGCTATAACAATACAATTCTGTATGAAATTGCCACAATTTTGGCCACTGTTTGCTCAAGAAAGTAGCCAAAGAGTACATATTTAAAGCCGTGGACAGTTGTTGGAAAGTTCATTTAAAATGTTGTCGTTCTTTATCAATCACATCGGATTCCCAGTCATCAATCTCCTCAGCAGGGTGTATTCTACTATCATTCTCAAGTTCCAACTCGAGCTTCAACTTAGACAGTTCAGCAGCTGGATCCAAGGACTTCCCTTTCCGAAGTTTTGGTGACTTGAAACTGGACTCCAACGTCCCTGTTGTCTGATTGATAGCTAATGAAAGACTTCTTCGGACGTTCTCTCGCATCCATCGCCTTGGTGTTAGTACCACAGTTTCTGGAGTGGACATAGAGTCAGCCCTTGGCGTCTGGATCCGTGGGAGAGCATCCAAAAAGCACGCAGAGTCATCGCTTATTGGCAGCTTAGGAGATGGAGTACTTTCAAGTATCCCTTTTGATTTTTCCTCAGTCTTCCTTGCTAGGGTCTCAAGTTCCAGCTTTGGTCTATTAATGGATTCAAATTCTTCTTCGAGCTTTTGAAGAGTATCAAATAACTCTTTCAGTTTCTGATCACCTTTCCTGGTTAAAAGCCGTGTTATTAATCTTGGGGTCATTATAGAATGCAACCAACATTAGTTCATACATAAAACAAGTAAATAATAACACTTCATCACCTAGATATCACGCCATCTTGCCCATGAAATTGTCTTTTTATGCCGTCCACTACACTGAACACCGTAACTAACTGCAAATTAATTTTAGGAAAAAGATAAAACAGAACATAAACTGACAATAAATAGAGAGGGAGAAAGAGAGAACGAGAATGAATAGGACAGAAAAAATACATAACAAGTTAGAGATAATGCTACATGTAGAAACAAACGAATGCAGATGGAGCAAGAATGTCAGGCTAGGCAAAATAAATACTCTTCTGGTGGAGAATGATCATGCTCTTGAGACTAGTGAACAGATCAGAATATATCAGAGAAATAAATATCCATGTACCTTAGCCTCTGCATTCAGGTATTCTTCTTCTAGCCTTCTCTTCACTTCGATTGTTTCCATCTTCTCATTGCTCGTATTCTCTGACCTGGCAATCCGAATTTAGAAACACGATTCCCCTTTAAAAGGATACTTTAAAATGTGAATTATGATACCGTTTCAACTTTTCTGCAAGTTCCCTAATGTTTGAAATAGAAGGGCCCAGCTCATCCTGTTAAATGCAAAGGAAAAAGGTGCTCATAACACTCAGTTTCACTATTATATCACAATCCAAAGCATTAATCTTAGACGCCCCACATGTAAACAGCCATACCTTGTACATGGATAAGACAGAGATTGCCAAGTTCACCAAATAATCTTCACATTTGTCCAACTCATCACTTGACATTTGAAAAGCACATCGTTAAGTTAACATTCTCCAGAAATCCTACTATTCAGGGATACATTAAATGCATGTCGAAATAATAGTACAGCTATTTTACTTTCACTCTTATTGCTACTAAGAAATTTAGCAAGCCAGAACAGACAAACTAACGCGGTAACACCTTTTTTCCAGATAAAAAGAAAAAAGAACCCAAAGACACATTCAGAAAAGCTCCATACTTGACCTGCTTCTGCTTTTGTTGGATATGAGAGGACTCAAAAGTCCAGGAGTCTTCTAAAAAACTAATAAATGCATCACAAACATCTGCTTCTGCCCGATATAAAGTCATTGATCTAGATAGCTCATCTTCCTGAATTTAGGATTGAAGATATTAGATCTTATAATAAGATGGTCATCCTGCAGACTACAAAATTATGCATTAACTTCATAATAAGATAAATTCCTTGACCATAATGCTTCATCGTCGACCTACCTTCACCTTGAAGTGTTGAAGAATTTGATTATTAGCTTCATCAAACTGCTCTCTTTCTTCCCTAGCATTGTGAAGACGGGCATTTGCAGAAACCAATGCAACTTTGACCTACACAAGTACTCATGACACAACATGATCAGTGATAAGAGTGATGATTAGATGATAACAGTATAGCATTGTGTAGTTCATAGTCAACCTTCCATAAATTCAGATTCTCAATGACCTAGGTCAAGGGAGTAATTTCTGGAACACTCGTGCTTGAATGTTGAATATCATAGACTATTTTCTTCCTGCTCCTCAATTCAGGTGACCATTTTTCAGGAATACTTTCCATAAACTATTTGCAGCTCAGGCAACTCGAACTTCATTAAAGCTGACTCATTTTACTCGAACTTCATTGAAGCTGAGTCATTTTATTTCCTTTTCATTTTTTATTTCAGATGTCCCTTTGCTTGGAGTGAAAAGACTTGTTTCCATAATAAAATCTGATCATCCAATTTAAAACCTTAGGGCAATGGATTGAGTGATCCAGGATATTACAAACCCTTTTTGGGAACTCTTACATAACCGATGAGGGGCAAGTGTAGCATTTTCTAACACCCTCTCACATGTGTAACCTGGTTCTAGGGTTTACACATGGATTTGATTTTTTTTCTTTTTTCCTTCTTTTTTATTCATTTTCCCTGGAGTAAAGAAAGAAGGCTCAACAGGAGCGGGCCTAGAGTTGAGAAATAGAGATTAGGTTCAACAGGCTATAAGTAGACTTGGAGGAATGCTAGTTAATCGATGGGCTGAATTTTGAGAAAGAGAAGCCAAGAGCAGCTCCATAGGCGCAGTTGAGTGAGTGAGAGAGAGAGAGAGAGAGAAGCCCAGAACGATAGAACATTAGGAGGGAAAGCGACTGTGAAAACGAGCTCACCTAAGTTAGACTATGATACCATGTGAAAGAAAATGAACCTCCGGCACAAGTCAATCTCAAAATCTAGCTTATGAGATGTGGATTGTCCAAACCATACAATGAGACAAAAACTCATTCTTTCAACCAATGCATGACACTTAACCCCTCCCCTCCATCCCCCACATGTCCATAACTGGACATCTAGTGCATCGACAATATAACATGGGGCCCAACATTGGTAAACAAAGAATAAGGATGTGCCTGGCTCTTATATCATGTGAAAGAATCTGAGCATCCCACAAACCCTAAGGCAATGAGTGGAGTAGCCTAGGATATTATAACCCTTTTGAAAACCCTTACATAACCAATGAAGGGTAAGGCCCATTTTCTTTCATAGTTTCAAAGAAGTATCTCCAATAAGGACACACAAGTCCTGATGGTTTGGCTAGTGAAGTTCAAGAGAAAGCTTATAGAATACTAGTAGGGGTCTCGCAAGTGTCCATCTAGAGAAGTCTCTCACAGGTACTTGGCTACCTTTAGCAGGCAATTGCTTGCTCCTGCTAAAGAAGTGTATACAAGTGATGCCATTCAGAAAATCTATAAGTAGGAAGGACTTCATTTAAGAAAAACTGAGCATAGTTATTACACACTGCACAATTTTACAAATATTAAGGATTAGTAGGCGAGGATCCTTCCACTATGAATGTCATTGCTGAATCTGAGGTATACAAGACACTAAGGAGGCTCTGCTCCCCATTTTCAAGCGACTAGTAGCTCTGGATCTTTCAATGAGAAGGTCGGGCCACACTCCTCAGGAGATTACTGTGCCTATTACAGTAAGCCCAAATTCCCACAGTTTCTCTGTAGTAAGTGAAGGGCGTCTAGATTTTCTAACTTTTAAACGGCTCTTTATCATTCTAGAAACAAAAATACAATTCAATGATGGTGTCTCCTTGCAGAGGAAAAATATATCTCAAGTCAGCAACATAATGCAGTATACTTCTCCATCTACTCGATTTAGACTCAAGAGTACTCCACTATCCCGTCGCTATGTATATGAAGTGAGACCCAAACTTTTCTTTTATAAGCGTGGTGTCCGGGCTAGCTTGCACACGCCTAGACTAATTCTACGGGGTACCTTCTACCTCCCATCAGCACATGTAGGTAACTATGTCCACCGAGGCTTGGAATGAGAAGAAATCACCTACAACTGGGGACTAAACTTGCATAATTGACGTGCTACAATCAAGTGGTAAATGCAGATGAAGTGGCTCAACAGCCCAAGTAATGCAACAAAATCAAAATAGAAGATTGATAAAACGTATTTCACTACGACATACACACTTTTGGTAAATAAAAGAAAGCATTAGCTACCTTTTTGAGCTCTGCTTCAAATTCATCTCTCTGACTCTCAAGTGCCTTAATTTCATCCTCAAGGTCCTAGAAAAGAAAATCAACTTCAACAGGTGAGTACAATCTCATCATCAAGAAAATTAACAACAAAGTGAGAATTTTTTTATCCCATCCCAAGAATTAGAGGACACTGAGACACGAAAACATGTGGGAAATAGTTAGCATCAGTTGGCTCTTTCAAGTAATTGTGAGTTTAACTCAAAAGGAAATAAAAAATGAAAGAACAGATCTGAGCACCCATTCTTTTTGTTACATGAAGATTCAGAAACAGTAAGAAGCAAAGAAATAAATGTTAGCGTGCCAGAAAATTAAGATTAAGAGAAGGAGATGTGCTATGTTATGGAGCTTATAGTTAATCCATGCATCTGTATAAATTAACTCTGTTTTGCCTCATTTAAATGTATAAAATAATCATGTTAACAACTTCTCTGACATATTAAAGATCTTAAATCTTTTCTCTAACAAACTTGCAATTTGACCCAGTAGTAGGAAAGATCAACCTGTGATGATAGTAGAAAGAAACAAGGAGAACACCTGTCGAAGCAGAGAATTTGAAATACATGAAAGGTGGACAATTACTAGCGTAGGAAAAGAGACTTTGCAAGAATCTGTATCTAGCTATGCCATCAAACCATTTCCCAGATACGAACATTAATTGGCTACAAGCAGTTAATACAATGTCCAATAGGAGCACGTCCAGGAAACCTTACCTTTTCAAGCTGGGAGATCTCGCCAGTTTTTACTATACGGAACTTAAGAGCTCCTTCCTTTTGGATTCTGCAGGGAAGAAATGGATGAAATCTGAGAATGTTTTGAAACAAGAACTGGATAATCCCACTAAAAGAAAAAAAGATGGCTCCTTCCATAGGAAATCCAATATTTTCCATTAGGAATAACTTGTCTTTAATAAAAAGGTATGACCATATTTCTATCAAATTCTAGTAAGTTTACAGTGTTAGAAGTATCAGATCCCTTACAGGAAAACTTAAATATATGGCTACCCTTGGACTAGAAACTTCAGTAAACAGTAAGTTCCTTTTTGAGAAACATAAGTATGATTAAACAAAATTTGCACTGGTCTTGCCCATGATGTTTGCAATCACTCTAACGTACTAGTTAGCCTTTGCAAGATTGCTCTGAAATAGAGATCTGATTTGAATTACCAGGTATATGACATTTGACACCTAAGGATCATATGTTAAGTTTTCCTTCCACTTTCGCTTTTCAGTAAACTTCCACCTAAGATGGCTTAGTTAATAGTTATAGATCAGAACTGAAGCATTTGCCAAAAAAAAAAAATTCAGTAAATTTCTTTCCATTGAGAGAGAGAGAGAGAGAGAGAGAAAGAGAGAGAGAGAGAGAGAAGGTAAAGACCACAGTGATTGCAAGTAAATATCATTTAGAAGTTCATTTTCAAAGAGAGGGAGAGACAGAGAGAGAGAGAGAGAGAGAGAGAGAGGAGAAATGACAAAAGAGAGAAGCTCGAACCTGTTCTCTGAAATGCGCTCTTCAGTTTTTGAAGCAGAGCTTGAAAGAGACTCCGATAAAACCTTCAGCTTAAACACCTATTTATATAGCAAAGAGAAGACAGTTCAAACACGCAAAACAGATCCAAATATACCTTATGTAGAGGAGAACCTCCATAGGATTAATTGCCTTTTCCGGACCTCTTGTTTTTTATTAGGAGAAGTCAACAATCATCATCCTCATTTTCTTCTACCCCTAGGATCGCTCCACATTCACTCCTCTGTCTTAAGTACTCTAGCACGTGCATAATTGGTTTTAATGTTTAGCTGAGGATTATTTGTAATAGATTTTCTACTATAACAGGAAATGAGTTTTGGATGTATAAACGTTATGTTTTTTTCAAATTTACTTCTTTGATCACTATGAATAGTGGTTGTGATACAGAAGGAGATAAGAAACTTGTCAAATGGATACAGATTTCTGTTTTTTGTTTCTGATAAATTTTATATATATATATATATATATTAAAACAAGGGGATAAGACCAAATATGGTGAAAGTAATAATGCTTGACACTTCAGCAGATCAGCTATAATTACCCCCTCTATATCAAATATTATTGTTCTTGCGGAGATTGCACCAGGTCAATCTTTGTGGTGCAAAGGTAGTAATTCATAGAATACTACTAGTGAGGGATCCCCCATTGAAAGCTAAGCTAAGTGGATGTGATGCGGTTGTCAAGACGCCTCAATAAAAGCAAATGGCTCTTACAAGCAAGCAAGCTCCATAAGAAGCATCATCTCCAGTAAAAGATGATTTGTTGGCTCTTACAAGCAAGCAAGCTCCATAAGAAGTATCATCTCTAGTAAAAAATGATTTGTGTGAATTTTTTAGGCAGGTCTCATATGCCCAGGGTATAGGGCTGTGACCAACACCTCACCCGATCCAGTGTTATCAAAGGCGAAAAGCGCAAAAAAACTCCAAGATCCGTTGGGGCTTCAAGCGCAAAGCACAAATAAAGCATGGGCTTTAATGAAAAAAGGCGCAACTAGAGAAAGAGTAAAAATATGTATATGTAGTCTAAGACGTAAAAATATGTATATGTAGTCTAAGACCAATAATTATAAGCATGAATAACAAATATATGGACAAAGAAATTGAAATATCAATTATTTAGTGTCGCCTTTTCAGGATTACACTCGTTGGCAAGTAAAAGTATGCCTTAGAGCCTTGATGCAACACTGAAGCGCCCACAAAGCGAGGCGAAGCGCTCAACATGTTTTGAGCCACGCTTCATGGCTTAAGCACGCTTCAAGCGCGCCTTTAACAACACTGGTCCCGATCTTATTTTTATGTATATATGGCACTTAAGATCCAGGAAAATTCAACATCATCATTTAGAAAGCATACCCTTTTGGACTGACTTTCAGGAATATCCCTGTTGAGCAAAGCCTTCTTCTGTAATAAAAGTGCTTCCAACTTGGACAAGAATTGTAGCTGAGAGAGTGCTTCTTTCAATGCCTGCCATAGAAAACGCATCCAGTTTCAACAAAATTTGAAAAAGTTCCATCAATTAAAACGAATCTAAGCTTATCCTGGAGACATTATGTTTCACAGTTACTTTGAAGAGTTAACTTTTGTTTTCTTTTATATGCCTAATGGATATGCCACAGTGGAAAACTGTAGATCCACATATGCTGCCAGGACTATTATAACTAATCCATCCAGCGGCTGACTATTTTGTTTTGGAAAAACAATAGCATAGATTTATTTCGGTGCACAGAGTGTTTAGAAAATTTTGACAATAAGAACAACTACATACAAAGATGCAGCGTCTCTAATTAGCAACTACTTAAGGACTTTAAATTGAAGTGTCTTACAAGTGTTTAGCTACATACTATGTACTGATATGGAATGACTTCCAACCATCTGGAAAACCCTCCAGTTGTATAATTTTATCTCAATGATTGCCTGTTTTTTATAGCGAGAAGAGTACGTACAGTTTAAAACTACGATTATTTACAGCTACCCAAAGTCAACACTAAAGTTAGTTATGTATTACATCTAGGAAATGGAATTGTTACACTATTTAACATTCTTCTTGAATAAGTTTTCTGGGTTTTCCGCCTCTCACATAGAAGTGATGATAGGCTAAAATCAGAAAATTATTGGAACAGATAGATGACTGTTAGCAAAGGAAGTAAAACCAGATTCTGGACTGAAGTATGGGTGGGGGTTGGGAGCTTAAGTAACAGATTTCCAAATCTATATAATTGCTCTCCTAGCAAAGATGGACATCTTGCTGAGTTCTACTCTGCAAATGGCTGGCAATTAAACTCCAGAAGAGGTTTTAATGACTGGGAGACGGAAGAAGTGGAACAAATACTCCAATTGTTGAGCACAACAGTGATAGAGGAACACAAGGAGGATCGTTTGGTTTGGACAGCAAGTAATGATACGCAATACTCTGTCAAAAGCTGTTATAACCTTCTACAGAAACGATCTGATTATTCTGATTTTAATTGGCATTGGAAAATGTTATGGAGAATCCGAGCACCTACCTAAGTGGTTTGTTTTGGGTGGGTAGCCAACTTGCCATCAGAGATGTTTGCCTAATGCAAGACAATCTACGGAAAAGAGAATTCAGTCTAAGTAACAGGTGCTATTTATGTGAAGATGGGTTGGACACTGTTAGCCACCTGTTTATCCATTGTAAAATTGCTAAACAGTGCTGGGAGCTTTCCCTGAATCTGCATTGTGTTTCTCGGACTATGCCTTCAGATAAAAGATCCTTACTGGTTAGCTGGCAAGGGCAGAAGGCAATAAGAAGTAAGAAGCAGCTATGGAGGACCATCCCTTTATGCATCTTCTGGACCATTTGGGAAGAAAGATACAATGTTTGCTTTGAGAATAGGAGGATTCACATCTCTAGAATTAAAAACATTAGTATGCAAAACTTATTTTTTTGGTGTAAAAGATGTTTAGTTGAGAGTGTGGATCAGTATTTGGAGTTTTTGGATTCGATAGGGAACTTGTAACTGGAGTTCTGCTGCTGTAGGCGCTTGGCTGCTTTTGATGCAGCCTTTTGCACCATCTTGGTACCTTTATTAATAAAATCTTTACCTTGTCAAAAAACAAATTATAGCTTCTAATGAATGATTTAACTGTACACCCAGTTTGGGTCTCATAAGATAAATACAAAACAAGCACAGAATCACCCTCTGTTCAAGAGACAACAACAACTACTACGTCTCAGTCTCAAACAAGTTGGGGTCGGCTACATGAATCCCGCTTCTTTCTTTAAGCTCAACTCATATTCAAGAGACCATTAAATAAAAAAAAAGAAAAATATTAAATCATTTGACTCGAACTTATCACCCCCAAGTAATTCCTCTACCTCCCAAGCAAATACCAAGAACTGAGAAGAGGATCACGCCTGCTATTTTATCATTGAATTATGTCGATAGAAAATTGTCTGTAACTGCTAGGCAGGAACTTTTTCATTTATTTAATGATGTCCTTCCCATAAATACGGCAGTTGCACCATATAAATTATAAGTGCCTTATAAGACTACTCTAATGCAGTCATAGCAATATATTTGTAAGACAGTTTCATCATTTAGTGACCTCTTTTTGCTCAACCCTTTAGTACTACTACCACCGATCAATTTATCTGCAAATCCTGCATATATATGGAAAGGAATCATGTAGTCAAGTTTCAGATACCTGATCTTTTATTTGATGCATCAAAGATACAGCTCTATGTTTTTTAAATATTATTCAGCTAACCCTCACTCCATTTATAATTGCTTTTCCTGACCTCGGCCCATTTAATGGCACCATATCACTGGCAAGTTAAACAACATTTTCTTCATAAACAACATTTTGCCCTCTCGCTCATCCCTCTTTATATCACAAGTAGTTATGGGAAGTTGAGAATCTTCTTCTGCCATGATGTGTTAATATTTTCTTAGTAATTTAATTTCTAAAATGCGTGATACATTACTTCCCATAAGATCTCTTGAACATACAGATTTTACGATGAAAAATCAAATGAACCAATTCTAAGTCAACAAAGATCTTAAACTCATAAAGTATAATAATTAGAAAAGAGATAGCTATTTATTAGACAAGAGGAGACAAGTCAAAGTTCGGAAAGAATGCTCATGTTTTATGGCTAAGATAATAAATCTCGAGATTTCTGTTCCTCCACCAAGAAAATTTTCTGGTTTCTCAACTATGTTCTCTTGAAAATATATTATCAGATAGAATAATTTGGTAAAGAACAAAAAGTGGGAAACGGGACCCAACTTGCCTCTGATGTTGCATTAGTTGCAACACTAGACGAGTCCTTATCATCTTTGCTTGAAGGCAGTTGTAATATCATCTTGTCTAGTGTTTGATGTATGTTTGAGACTTCAGAATCTATTCTGATCGCAGATCACATTAAAAGAGAAATTATATATTGCAATTTATGCAGGAAAATAGCAAAAGAAATGCATGACTATCAACAATTAAAAACACTATGCTACAGAATAGCTTAACTATTTAGCTGTGAGTCATAAGAGAATAATGTAAATGTTACTACTATTGCTGAAGTACTAAATATTATGGAAGCATGACTTATTGCAGAAGGTCTCGTTACTGTAAGAAGCTTCTTTTCTTAACTTAGACACTAGATCCTCTGGTCTCTCTGTTGAGAGCAGATAGCTTATGTTTTAAAGATGATAAAGTAATCTTCTTCACTACTCTCTAGGGAAAGCATGCTCTTGTTATAGCTAGCTATTCATGGGTCAAGCGCCTAACAAGATCAGAATTTAGGTCTTTGAGATCAGTCTTTTTATAATGCAATCAGGAAATACTGCAAAATCTGGGTTTACTTCCAACATTCCAAAAATAGATTGACTTTACACCATCATTAAGAGATGGGTTGGAAAAACGAACTGCTTAGTATTTGTTGGGGGAACATGTGGGACCTTAGACTTACCTTGTCAATTTTTGGAGAATATCCTTTTAAAAAAAATTGGAGAATAGAAAAAAGAATTATAAGAATTTTACTGAGATTGGTAAAACTGGATCCGGTGTCACTTTTGGACTTTGGTTCAGTATAACATGTTTGGGAGAAAAAACCTCTTTCCTGGATTGTGGACAATCTGCATCTGACTGACAAGAAAAGTGGACTTCTATTGGGATGCAGGGAGTAATATCTAAACACTCTGACAGGTTGTGGAGCTCGTAACACTTAAGGTTTCCAGTCCAAGTTCGGGAAAGGCTTCTCTGGTACAGCAACTCTCCTACACAATGGCAGAAAAGTCCTTCACCAGTAACGACGTGCACCCAGCAAATTTTCATACGAAGCTTTAACTAAGATATCTAAAATTATTGAAAGCGAAATTCCTAAATTTACCAGGAGTCAGAAAATTAGCAAAAATTCTTGCCTCATAAAGCTGGTCTTAATACTAAAAAAGATTTCTATGAAATTTTAAGTTTATTGTTCACATCAATATAAATATTTATAGGAAGTGTAGATTTTTTTTTATCAGGAAACATCTACTGGTATAGATTAAAAGAAGCAACCAAAAAAAAGAGACAATAAGCTACGGCAGTAATCCCAATAGCTTACAAGAATTAGCCTATGGTGATAACACTTGAGGTGGAAGGTTCAGACTGACATAGATATACAACAGAAGTGGTGTGTATACACAAGTATCACTGAACCAAAAACTGGTATTGGACATGTGAAAAGAAATGGAGTATAAACTTTTCGCATCAAAGAATGAACTTGCATATAAAACATGGAGAAAAAATTCTAAGGATAAAAAATCTTCACACCTCACTATATCTGCATTTATTTTAAGTCCAGCAATTGCACCTTGTGCATGGACAAGCAGCTCTTCCTTCTTTGCCTGGGATGAAACATGTGAAGATGGATGGAGTTACACTTCTGTTTAGTTGATAACATACCAACCGTAACTTTTAGATCCTAAGAGCAACATCACTACCGGACATGCATAAGGAGTTTGTTCGCTTACCAGCACTTCTTCTTTATAGCTTGAGAAAGCTTTTGCCAAAACTTTTATGTTGCTCATGGTTGCCTCCCGGACTTCTTTCCCACCCATAAGACAGAGCCTAAAGAGAATATAAAATAGATCAGAAACCAAAAAAAAATGGTAATACTTATGTTTATCATTTTCCCTCGAGTTCAGCACACATTTCTGAAGTGACTCAACCATTCAGATAACTGATTGGTCCGAGTCCATCCAAGGGTAGGAGCCCAATAGAAACTTGAAGGATCAATATTGGAAAAATCACCCGAATATCTCCATAAGTAAAGATATTTCTTCTGTGTCAGGTGCTTCAAGAATCTGTGTAAAACAGAAAAGTTAAGACCAGTTTATCCCCATCAACAGAAAGCATTGATACTGAAAGATGAAGCAAAACAGTCAAGATGATAGAGCAATCTCTATAGTTGACATTATGCTTCTATCACGAAAGTGGAACTACACATGCAAGAGTGAAAATGCCATAAGCTCCCCAGTGAGGGCCACCTTCTGCATTTCTTCTTCGATGAAAAGCCATAGTCAAAAAAAGGAAACAGTAAACACTCAACAGCGGACAGCAGTAACATTTTACTAACTTCCCATTTCCAATCACGTTAACAAGATTTGTGTTAAAAATCAAATAAAGTGATATATATATATATATCATCTACATTACAACAATTTACAAGTGCAAGAGTTTCTCTAAAATAGATATCTATTGATCAGTGCACTTCTATTGAGTCTAATTTTAGGTGATAAAGAAGTGTAAGGATATGATTAATAGCATGAAAACTAGTTATTTGAGATGTAATGCTTATGGTGAGTTTAGTACTTTATTCTGTCAGTCTGATATAAGTTAAAAGGAAAAAAATGAGAAAGACTTGATTAAAATGATAGCAAAGATGCAACTCCTCCCTCCAATAGAGCATTTCACAGTTAAGATTGGAACAAAGAACCTACAGTTGCAGAATTGACATAGATCAATAACTCAGAGGATCCATACAAACAGTAAATGCTCAAGAAAGAACAACAGGAACATATTTTACTAACTTCCCAATATCCAATCAAGTTAACAAGACCCCTTGATAAAAAATTAAATATGACGTGAAATTACCTACTTCACAGTAATCCACAAGTGCAAGATCAGGTTTCTTTAAGATAGACATATAGTGATGAGAGCATCTGTGTCGAGTCTAATTTAGGAGATGAAAGACTAAATAATTGGGAGGAACCACGCAAGAAACTCATGAAGGGTTGCTTCAGGTTCAGGGGCGGATTTAGGGGGGCGGAAGGGTGTTCACCCGAACCCACTTCGCCGAAAAATTACACCGTATATGTAAGGCAAAATTTGTTTTTTACCTCTATATATTATGTTTTGAATCCCCTTGTCACAACCCAAAAACATAGCTTAGTGGTCAAGGGAGTTCAAAACTTTTGTAAGGTCGTTGGTTCTATTCCCACTAGCTACAACCATTTTAACTTTTTCCTTTTTTTGAACCCCCTTGGCGGTAATCCTACCTCCGCCACTGTTCAGGTTAATCAAAACCCTAGCTCAAAAGAAGGAACAGCGAGGTCAGCATTGGGGTTAAACTATACCATGTAGAGGAGCAATTTCAAGTCATCAAAAAGGTATGCAATACCAGCTAGCTGAGCTGTTTTTTATCTTACCATTGAAAGTATCATGCCTTCAAGAGCTTGACTGCTAAGAAACACATCTCTAAAATTCAATGGTTCTCCACCAAGATCAGGATCATAATATAAAACCTGTCCATGGTAATTTAAGCAAATAAATGAGCAAACTAAACAACATGATGCAAGAATGCTAAACTCAAGTACAAATCAAAATCGTCAAGAAGTTGATATATGAGCACAAATATAGTTTATAAGAAGAATCCATTTGGAATTGGAAAATAGAAAATATATATCTTGCCGTTGAGGATACTCAAAGGCCCAACTACTACACTTCTATGTCTAAGAAATGAGGTGCGAGAGAGAATTACAATGCTCTCATGATACAATAAGGTACGGAGAGATAGTAACAACTAACAAGTATATAGCTAGGTGGCTTGCCATATCCAGGGTTGAAGAGAATCAGATAACGAAGAGCTAAATTTTGGAATTGTTACTATGTGTTTTACATGAATTCAACCTAATTTTCCAAGCTTTTCACTATAAAAGATAAAGTACGAATTCCCAAAGCTAATACAATGGAGGCATCTGAAGTAAAGCTGAAATCAGGTAAATATTGGCCTCATTATGTTGTAGGTTTCCTGAAGATGAGTCATAAATGGAATATTAATATCCCCATAAAGGTGGACAAGACCATACAAAATGGACAACTTTATGACTTACTCACCAAAGTCGGCTCACGAGGAGAATTCTTGCTATCGTCGGTGGTATAAATAGAATCAATGCTCGTTGGGGAAGAAACAGGTTCACTAACAGGCAGTGATAGTCTCTCGATCTCTTTCAGAGCAACTAACCATCTTCGTAGTAGCTGAACTCTCTCCACACCTCTACATGAAACAGAAAGTTCTTCTAATCTTTTCACTGCTTGCTTAAAATTCTGAAAACTCCGAGACCCCTAAACCACAAAGAAAGTATCAAGCACTTAGTTAAAGAATATAGTAGGAAATCCTTGCTAATTCAATCAATCAACTATGAGTCAATCCCGATTCACTTTTTATATGAATCATCTGCATCCATTCCGCTTTCAGTCAGGAAATTCGTAATAATTAGTTGGGAAATTTTAATATTTTCTGAAGAAAAGCTATTAGAACAGAGAAGTGAACGTGAAGAACATAACTGTGGCACTTGAAAGTTGACCAAATCAGACATATCGTGCGGCAAGAGTTGCAGACAGTATCTCCTCTCTTAGGGATTTCCAACAATTTCAAAATCTTCATATGCACTCGTATGTAATTGTGTATACTTAAATTAACCAGAATCCAACAGCTTCCATAAATTGGTGTCAATATTCAATAAGAATTGTTGAAGATAGACACTATATGCCGCTTTCCACATCAATTTTAAAATAAAAGGTGGTAATTTCTAGCATTAGTGAAATCCAACAATAAACAAACTTTTACTAGAAGCTGATCAGGTGCAAATATAGTTATTGTTATCCAAAGTGTTATGCTGCATATTAAGATAACAAAGAAATGTGATAGCTACAACGATATCAGGTTTCATCCAAAAAGACGAATACTACTCAAAAGCAAATCCAGAATCTAAAGTCCTAATGCACCAATTAATACAGTATACATATATTAAATTTTGGAATTTTTCATATACAAATATACAGTCCAAAGTCCAAGACTCATATGTTGGATCATACACACATTTTCCCCAAAAATTCTTTAATTTTTTCAATGTACACATATACATAATAGACACACACATACCTTATGTGTAATATATACATATATATGTCTGTGTTTGTTGAAATAGTCTCTTATGAAATTTCTTAAAATTTTCATAATACATACATTCAGGGGGATTGTACAATTTTCTTAAATTTTCAATATACACAGACATACATGATTCGTACATGCATGCATGCATACACACAACACATACATACATACATACATACATACATACATACATACATACATACATACATACATGCATACATACATACATACATGCATGCATGCATGCATGCATGCGCACGCGCCTCTATAGTCCGATTCTGAGGATTATATGTTGAATTAGCCTCTGCTCAGAATTTCTTAATATACGTATATTCAGTCTGAGTACATATATGCTGGATCACATATGCATATTTTAAAAAAATTTCAAATGTGTAAAAACACATAGTATTAGTTTGAGAGTTATATGCTAAATTCTCGTATATGAATGTGTATGTATGGAGAGAAGAATGGGGCATACAGAGCGATCGAGGAATAACTTGGCGCCGCCGGAAACGGCATTAGAGGCTTGTTGGACAACGGAATCGGCGTAGTAACGAAAGTTGCGAGAGAGGTTTCTGTTGCCGGCGCCGCCAACTTCTACTGCTTTGTTCACCGCCGATCTCAGCCATGACATTGCCGATCAATTTGCGTCTCTGGTTCGAATTCGTCGAAGAAGAAGAAGAAGCGGAGGAATGAGACATTGGGGATTTTGGAATTAGTTTTGTGTATCGAAAATGCGGGAGATGTACAGATTGTTCGGTAGTTCGGGTCTCTTGCCTCTCCTTTCGCGCTTTCTCTTTCCTCCCTTTTTGTATATGTGCGTGTGTGATATTGCTAAATGAGAGTTAATCTTTTAATACTTGTTTTTTTTTTCTGGGTTTAACCTTTTTTCTTTTTCTAGTGGCAGCCTGCTACAACTTTATCAGGTGTCGATAATTTTGTTTACCAAAGTAAATGCATTAGTCTCACACTTACGGGTAGTTTGCCGGGAGGTATACAAATAGTGTTGAATATGATATATTAGCAATATATTGATATTAGTGATGTCGACATTAGTTATGATTTATTTTTTTATTTATTATTTAATTTTGGTGTATTAAAACATTGCATAATTTCTAAAAAATTGGTTGTTTATAAAAAAATACCTTCCACGTTCTTTAATTTTATATACTTTGAGGAATTTGAGGGTCAATTATGTCTTTAACCATATTTATATAAATATTAAAAACTCTTGCATTGCTAATATCATGATTTGCTATGTATTAGTTATACATAAGATAATACCAAATAGGATATATAACTAATACATATGTCGAAAAAATGTATCAAACAAAGGATTAGTAATGCACAAAGCTAATGCTTGCATTTTTTCTTCTAATGCCTCCTATCAAATGACTCCTTAGGGTGTGTTTGGTATGAATTTTTGAATTTTCCAACTTTCCCTTGGTTGGCTCAAATTGTATTTGAAATAACATTGGCATTAGCATTTACATTTGTAAAACGGCGCGAAATCACCCATTACTAACACTAGCATTTACATTTGTATATGTATACAGTCGAAATAGATTTCAGCCTTGACATGTCCGGTATAGTTCGAAGGGTGATGTATCGAAGTAAGATCCCGAATGGGGGACGAACTAACCTCGAACCCGGGAAGGCCGGTCTGTGTCGAGATCGATATCATAATCAAACTCGAACAAGAATCGAACCATGACGCAGGGTAGACCTATCGTGCTGATAATCCAAAGACCAACCAACATTGACCTGGAATCAATTCGAGGGCTCGAACCAAGATCACAAGTTCGAGCCGAAATCAAGCTCGAACCAAAATCGAGGATTCTAAGCGAGGTCGAGCTCGCAGACAAAAGCCGTTGCAATCACACTAGAGGGAATCTTGGCAGAAATTATGGAAAAGCTTACTTATCATGGGTCTCCCACTGAATGTTTATTTTATTATGCTTGGAGCCGAATCCCTTCACTATAAAAGGGCTTGGTTATCATTTCTATAAGACAAGTTTTTCTAAGACTTACATTGTAATAAAAGTATTATATTCTTCTACAGTAAAGAATCGCTCTTCCAGTTTCTTAGATTGATTCTATTTGTCGAATCCTAAGGTTCACTATTCTTGATAACCTTATCTAGATTGCATTCTCTCCAATCTTCATTTACATTTTATTTATTCTTGCATTTTATATCAAGTTACGCCACATATCCTCGGAACTGCGTATAAATTTAACTCCATCCATTTTTCGGGTAAACAGTTTGGCGCCCACCGTGGGGCCGAGGATAACAGTGGTCATTTGATACAAATCTGAAAAAATACGCCATTGTGCTTTGCACTTATTTCCGAAAACATCTTGAATTTAGGATCAGCTATGAATAACCACCGATTGAATGGCTTCACCGATCGATCACGAAGCCGGCCTTCAAGATGAAACCAACAACTTGGCACCCGAGGCTCGAATCGAAGTACCCGAAATTCGAGCCGAAATACCACTGGATGTCAATTCACAAATAGCTTTGGAGGCGAACCAGCGTTCCGAACCGGAAAGAAGCATTCAGGGCGGTACTCGATCCGTAGCCCGAGACACCCAAAACCCAGGGAAAATCGGGGCCAGCTTACGAATGATCTTCGAGATGCTGCAAGCCCAACAAGTAGCGATAGCTCAGCTACAGAGCCAAACTCGTGCACAAAGCAGGTCGGTTTCCAATCCACTTCGAGAAGTCACCCCCAGAACAGAGCCTGCCATAGTGAAATCTAACGAGCAAGAATCGGGGACTACTCCCGAAATTACTAGATTACTCGAGGAACTCACAAAACGAGTGGAAGCCAACGACAAGAGGGTGGAAACGTACAATGCCAGGGTCGACCAAATCCCGGGGGCTCCACCAATGATAAAAGGGCTTGATTCGAAAAAATTCATACAAAAGCCTTTTCCGTCGAGTGTGGCACCGAAGCCAATCCCCAAAAAAATCCATATGCCCGAAATTTCCAAATATAACGGTACGACCGATCCTAACGAACATGTCACCTCTTACACATGTACCATAAAAGGCAACGATTTGGAAGACGATGAGATCGAATCTGTGCTGTTGAAAAAGTTCGGGGAGACCCTCTCGAAAGGAGTTATGATCCGGTACCACAATTTACCGCTGAATTCCATCGATTCTTTTGCCATGTTAGCAGATTCATTCGTAAAGGCACATGCTGGTGTCATAAAGGTTGCAACGAGGAAATCAGACCTCTTCAAACTAAAGCAAAGGCACGGTGAAATGCTGAGGGAATTCGTATTCCAATTTCAAATGGAACGCATGGAGTTACCCCCGGTCACAGACGACTGGGCCGTACAAGCCTTCACCCAAGGGTTGAACGAGCTAAGTTCGACAGCATCACATCGGTTGAAACAAAATTTGATCGAGTATCCATCGGTAACTTGGGCAGATGTGCACAACTGATATCAATCAAAAATTAGGGTCGAGGATGATCAGTCGGGAGCCCTGTACGGACCTGTTCATCAGAACAGGACAGTTATTAATCAAAAGTAGATCGACAGAGAACAAAGGTCGAACAAAGACCGATATCGACCATACGTCGCAGATCGGGTGAACAACAATTCAGCACGCAACGCAGTTCGGAACAATCAAAGGATTGATCGAGGACATAATTCTCAGGGGCTTATGAATAAGAGCGGCTTCGATAAATATGCCGATCCTATAGAAGCACCTCGATTATCAGAATATAACTTCAGCGTTGGTGCATCCGCTCTCGTGTCGGCCATCGGACGCATCAAAGACACTAAATGGCCTCGATCAATGCAGACCGATCGTGCCCGAAGAAATCCCAATCAAACGTGCGAATATCATGGTACCCATGGCCACAGAACGGAAGATTGCAAGCAACTAAGAGAGGAAATAGCTCGCTTATTTAACAAAGGGCACCTTCGGGAGTTTCTGAGTGATAGGGCAAAGAGCCATTTTAGAAGTAAGGATTTCAGCAAGCAAAACGAGCAAGAAGAACCGCAGCACGTCATCCACATGATCATCGGTGGCATCGATACCCCTCAGGGACCAATGCTTAAACGCACTAAAACATCGATGGTGAGGGAAAAGCGATCTCAGACTTAAGATTACGCATCCATGGGGACTCTGTCCTTTGATGATGAAGATGCAGAGGGGGTCATCCAACCTCACAACGATGCACTGGTAATATCCGTACTCATGAATAAAACTAAAATTAAGCGTGTGTTAATCGATCCAGGTAGCTCGGCCAATATCATTCGATTTAAGGTAGTGGAGCAGCTCGGCCTACAGGATCAGATCGTACCCGCAACTCTGTCCTAAACGGGTTCAATATGGCATGCGAAACCAGCAAAGGTGAGATAGTCCTACCAATAAACGTGGCCGGAACCATCCAGGAAATAAATTTTCACGTGATCGAAGGCGATATGAGATATAACGCCCTTTTCGGAAGGCCATGGATCCACAACATGAAAGCTGTGCCTTCGACCCTACACCAGGCCCTCAAATTCCCGACGTCGGGAGGTGTCAAAATGGTGTACGGAGAACAACTAGCCACGAAAGAAATGTTCGACGTTGACGAAGCTAAACCAGTGTCCTCACTTTCGCCGATAAAAGGATCAGTCCCGGAAGGAGAACGGGACACCAAATAGCAATCACAGACATCGGCTTCAACCCAGCCAGACAACCAGAAAATCGAAGAGGATGGTGATCAAAGGGTCCCTCGATCTTTCATGATTCCAGATGACTCCGACGCCACAAAATCGACGATCGAGGAGCTAGAGCAAGTCATATTAATCGAGCACCGGCCCGAGCGAAAGGTATACTTGGGAACAGGGTTGAGCCCTGAACCCAGGAAGAAACTTGTTCAATTTCTTATCGATAACATCGATTGTTTTGCCTGGTCCCATTTAGATATAACAGGAATCCCGCCGGACATAACGACGCATCAGCTAAGTTTGGACCCCAGGTTCAGACCGGTGAAGCAAAAGAGAAGACCACAGTCCGATAGAAAGCACGCATTCATAAAGGACGAGGTAACCAAGCTTCTCAAAGTAGAGTCGATTCGGGAGGTGAAATATCCCGAATGGTTAGCCAACGTAGTTGTAGTCCCTAAAAAAGGGGACAAACTTAGAATGTGTGTGGACTATAAGGATTTGAACAAAGCATGCCCCAAAGATTCCTTTCAATGAAAATTCCTCTATTTTGAGATTTATTGTGCAATCAGAATTAAGATACAATTCGACCATTAAGCCTACGGGCTACATTACTTCGAGTTCGAATCATTCACTCAACCAAGTCTACGGGCAATTTTTATTTCGAGTTCGAGCAAACACTCGCTCGACCATTAAGCCTACGGGCTACATTACTTCGAGTTCGAATCATTCACTCGACCAAGCCTACGAGCAATTTTTATTTCGAGTTAGAGCAAATACTCGCTCGACCATTACGCCCACGGGCTACATTACTTCGAGTTCGAATCATTCACTCGACCAAGCCTACGGGCTATTTTTATTTCGAGTTCGAGCAAACACTCACTCGACCATTAAGCCTACGAGCTACATTAATTCGAGTTCGAATCATTCAATTGACCAAGACTACATGCTATTTTTATTTCGAGCAAACACTCACTCGACCACTAAGCCTACGGGCTACATTACTTCGAGTTCGAATCATTCACTCGACCAAGCCTACGGGCTATTTTTATTTCGAGTTCGAGCAAACGCTCACTCGACCATTAAGCCTACGGGCTACATTAATTCGAGTTCGAATCATTCACTCGACTAAGCCTACGGGCTACAATAATTCGATTTCGAATCATTCACTCAACTAAGCCTACGGGCTACATTTTTGAGTCCGAGCAAACACTCGCTCGACCATTACGCACACTGGCTATATTTCTTCAAGATCGAATCATTGACAACTAATAAGCCTAAAGGGCTACATTGTCCCAAATTTGAGTAAACGCTCACTCGGTTACAGAGGCCACGAGGTCCAAATTTGATTAAGTTGTTTAAAATATTGTGAAAACATTCATAAGGCGAATAAAGTCCTCGCAAGACGGGAAACAAAAACAGAAGCAAGTCGGCGAAAGGGGAGATATGTCTATACACAATTTTATCTGCATGGGTGATTACAACGTAAAAACTAAGAACTAAATTTCTCGACCGGGAGTGGTCTCTTCTTTATCAGGTTCCCCCCCATTTTCGGATCAGCTCTTGCTCTCATCGTCGTCGTCATCACCATCAGAAACCAGAGCTTCAGCATCAACGTCGAGTTCTTTTGCCCTTTTTATCTCTTCCGCGAGATCGAAACCGCGAGCATGAATCTCCTCGAGAGTTTTCCTTCTGGATCGGCACTTAGCAAGTTCGGCGACCCAATACGCTCGACTATCGGCGGATTCGGCTGCCTCTCTTGCCTGGACTCGGGCAGCTTCAGCATTGGCCCGATAGACGGCCACGAGCGCATCCGCATCGGCCTTTGCCTTTTCAGCATCGGATTCGGCCTTGGCGAGTACAGAGGCCAACCGAGCCTCAAGCTCCTCAATTCTTCTTGCTTGAACCATGCCTTTTTCCTTCATTTTCTGAAGTTGGGTTTCGGACGACGATAACTGGGCTCGAGCAGTCTCTTTTTCTGCAGCAAAGCGGTCCATACCTTCTTTCCACCGCAGGGACTCCATCCTTATCACGTCGACCTCCTCACGAAGCTTCCCGATCATCTCTATTTTTTGCTGCAGCTGTGAGACCGAAATGTTAGCTATCGTTACGGTATCAAGCCCATAGGCTTTCAAAAGCATCATTACCTGCTCAGACAAATCATTCTGATCTCGATAAGCCTTGGCCAGCTCAGCTCGGAGGTCTTTTATTTCCTCCTCTCTCTGCCCTAAGGAAAGTCTAAGGGAGTTACTCTCGTCAGTAGCGTGGTGTTGGTTGGCCGCGTATCGATGCAGCTCATTCTGGGAACGAGAACATTGTTCTCGATGGACTGCCGCTGCCTACAAAGAAACAAGAAGCAAAGTTAACGAAAAATGAACATAAAGACAGTACCGACAAAATAATTTTAAAGGCTCACCTGATTCAAATCCTGCCGCAATCCGTGAAAAAGATCTGATTCATCACCGGCACCGGCAACGTCCTCGATACCGGTAAACAGGTCACGAAACGGATCTTCTTCATCATGAGGCCTGTCTAGATCGAGGGCTCCCAGAGCTTGAGCTTCCCGAATTACCCCTGCGGAAAAAGCAGGAAAGGTAGGCGAATCCTCGATCGCTGCTGCCCCAAATGACTCGCTTGGAGAGTTCCCCTCGGCTCGGAGGGGTTCGAGGGGCTCTTGGATTATAACCCCTGCCGGTTGACTCCGATGATAGGCGTCTTCGACATCCGATAGTTCGGGGACTCTACCTGAATCTTTCTCCGGTATATCTTCAGTTCGAGGCGGAGCCTCATAGAGCATCATCGATCCAGCCGGCGATGAGGCATCAGTGGCTCTCTTCGTTCGGACCGCCAGTGCGGACTCATTGTCCTCTTCTTCTTCTTCTTCATCTTCATCCCTTAGACGCAAAACGGATTCCACGGTCAAAGGAATGACATTCTTATTCGGCTTACGAGCCGTCCTCTTCTTCGGTTTTGGATATTCGGGAACCGAGGCTCTTTTCCTTTTATTTTCCTTCACCGGCTTTGGGACAGAGGTCGAAACATCCTCCTCATTGGACAGAGGCCTCAAGACCGCGTCTTTACCCAAACCTGAAATATGGGAAACCTTATAAAAAATATTTTGAGAAATGCCTCGTTCGGATCATCAGAGTCCGAGAAATGAGCTTACTGTGATTTTTTGCCTCCCACCGACCCTTTGACAAATCACGCCATGAGCGCTCGGCTTATGTGGAGGTCGAAACAAGAGCCCGTACCCAGTTCTTGAGATCGGGAACCGCTCTGGGCATCTAGGGAACCGCTACATCACAAAAGGAGGAGTGTCGATAAGAGAATAAATGGAAGAACAAAATAGAAGCAACAACAAGATCACACTTACGTTTCATATTCCACTCCTTGGGAAAGGGCATCTTTTCAGTCGGGATCAGGTCCGAAGTCCTTACTCGAACGAACCTGCCCATCCAACCCCGGTCCTTGTCCTCGTCAATACTCGAGAACAGAGCCTTGGTAGCCCGACGCTGGAGTTTTATTAACCCTCCTCGAAAAAGTCAGGGACGGTATAGCCGGATAAGATGATCGAGGGTGAACGACATCCCCTCGATTTTGCTCATAAAATATCAGATCAGGATAACGATCCGCCACAAAGAAGGATGGACCTGGCCTAGGGTTACCTGATATTGTCGACAAAAGTCAATAATGACGGAATCGAGGGGACCCAAAGTGAAAGGGTAAGTATGTACGTTCAAAAACCCTTTCACGTAAGAAGTGATATCTTTGTCAGGGGTAGGTATTATTACTTCTTTTTCACCCCAATTGCTATCCTTCTTTAACAGATCAAGGTATTTCTTGGTTATCGAACACATGTACCTCGATACCAGCTCACACCGGCCAGGGACCGATGAACCTTTATCAACCTTAAAATCTGAAGGAAGGACGCACGCCCTGGGAACACACTCCTCAGACCGTGGTTCTGCTGGTGCCTCATCGGTGACACACTGTAAAGATGAAGCCTTCTCTTTCTGAGGAATGGTTTGTGATGTTTTCGCCATTTTTGAATTCAAAAGTAAGGAATAGAAGAAAGTGACAGAGATTTGGTAGAACTGAAGAGGGGGTTTTTAGGAAAGAAATCACAGCTTTACTGGTAAGTTGGAGAGTACGAAGAAGAACTTGGGAAATTTTGGAAGATAGAAGATGTAAAAATGGTAAAAGATAAAAGTAAGGGTTATTTATAGGTTCAAACGATGGCGGTTCAGTATCAGCAGTGGCCGACCACCGCCTGACATGCATTAAATGCCTTGAAAGACTAAACCGACGGGACAACTACCAGATGTGTCATGGTCGAACCCGATGGAAACGACAAGATATAATCCGATCGAGCTGTTGAAAATCATATCGTTTCTCGCCATATTCTTTCTGAGAAACGAGGGGACTATCTGTATACGGTCGAAATAGATTTCAGCCTTGGCATGTCCGGTATGGTTCGAAGGGTGATGTATCGAAGTAAGATCCCGAAGGAGGGACGAACTAACCTCGAATCCGGGGAGGCCGGTCCGTGTCGAGATCGATATCATAATCAAACTCGAACAAGAATCGAACCATGACGCAGGGTAGACCTATCGTGCTGATAATCCAAAGACCAACCAACATTGACCTGGAATCAATTCGCGGGCTCGAACCAAGATCACAAGTTCGAACCGAAATCATGCTCGAACCAAAATCGAGGATTCTAAGCGAGGTCGAGCTCGCAGACAAAAGCCGTTGCAATCCCACTAGAGGGAATCTTGGCAGAAATTATGGAAAAGCTGATTTATCATGGGTCTCCCACTGAATATTTATTTTATTATGCTTGGAGCCGAATCCCTCCACTATAAAAGGGCTTGGTTATCATTTTTGTAGGACAAGTTTTTTCTGAGACTTACATTGTAATAAAAGTATTATATTCTTCTACAGTAAAGAATCGCTCTTCCAGTTTCTTAGATTGATTCTATTTGTCGTATCCTGTTCACTGTTCTTGATATCCTTATCTAGATTGCATTCTCTCCAATCTACATTTACATTTTATTTATCCTTGCATTTTGTATCCATTTTTCAGGTAAACAGTATTGCATACATATACACATACCCGTGTGTAAACTCGCTCACATTGCTGGTCTCAAGCTCGTATAAAGGAGGATTGCGATAAGTTAATAACTAATGCACCTTTTGACTTTGAGGAAGTTTCAAAATAGCCAGTGAAGACTAGCAAATGATCTTAGAGAAATAGAAACAAAATTTTTATTCAGTAACAACTTTATGCTTTGAGTACAATATGAATTAATTATGACTACAGAACTGAATTTTACACTTAAAAGAAACAATGGCAGATCTCCTTCAAAGGAAACTGCAGGTAGTTATACATATACTGACTAAACATGTCATCGGCCTCCCAAATCGACAAAGAAGAGCAATGGGAAGAAATCCCTACAAGTTATCGACGTCTGCCAAGGGCATTTTCCAATAGTTCCACAAGTTGAAATCTTCCTGCAACAATGAAAATACAATATAATTGAGTCAAAGCTCCAAGTAAACCAGCAAATGAACCCCCTTTGTAGAATTGAGAACGTCCACCCCCCGGGGAAGAAAAATAGTAAAGGAAAGAAAAAGACTATGCTTTAGTTCTAGAAATTCTTGAATAAGAAAGAAAATGTATATCTAAAGATAGGAAAACATGATAATATGAAAGTGCCGATGATGTTAGAATTACTACAAACGAACGAAAAAGATATTAGAGTCTTGCTTACCTGCTCAACCATGGATGTAGGAGGGAACATGTCATTAACTAGAGTGTGTAATGAAGTATAGGACTTCACGTCAATTTGGTGATTAATCGCTACCTCCCCCTGTAAGTCCAATTCAGTATGTTAAGCAAGAGTGTAACTTGGCAAATTGTACATTTCGTTTTTACAATAAAGCAAAGGGACGAAGATTGCGAACCTTCGGGTTTATTATAAAGATTTTGCCTTTTGGAATTCCAATTTTTCTGTAACTGAGCTCATCGGTGTCCCTATTACCAAAACCTGCGTAAAAAGGGTTGTAATCTGCTGGGAAAAGTGCTTTGATGTCCTGAAATGTAGAAGAATATATTAGAAGGTGGCAAACCATTAGAGAGATACAAAAGGATTGAGTCCACTGTAGTTTGGTTTGTGGGATGAGGAATAACAATCCCTGGATAGACTACAGGATTATTTTATTCCTCGTTTGGTTGAACTTTTGATTCTAGGATTAACAATCCCGAGATTATTAATACCACAAATATGGTATTATTTTTATCCCACTCAATGTGGGATAACAAAATAACAAAAATGCACTTCTCCAGAGCTCTTTGCGCAAAGTCCTTTAAAAAAGTCAAGGTTAAAATTGAAAAAATGTTCATCCCAGTTTAACTAGTGTAAAACCAAACACATATTTTATATTATACCCCATATATCCTATTTTTCTAGTCCAATATACCAAACATCTACCAATAAAAGTATACCCACTAAATAATCCCATCATTATTTAATCCACATATTATAATCCCGACATTACAATCCACTTATAACTTGTTCGCCAACGAAATGACCCCTTCCACATTAGGCAAAAATAAGACTTTAAGGTCCTTTTGGTACAATAGTTGACTCTCTGGATTAGACAAGATTAAATCACAATAAAGCAATGGGACATAACTTATAAGTAGTTTCAACATGAGGAATGAGACTGTAAAGTTGTCATTACCCTCCGACTACGTTAGAAAGCAAAATGTCGTTTTACGGTTTCAACCTGCTATCTATAAAAGGTTAGGAGAAGGTTGGATCCGTTCCATCTTTTTTTCTTGTTCTTCTTCTATCTTTTTCACTTTGTGGAGTATTTTCCCCTTGAATATTCTGCTACAAATTTGTTAATTGCCGTTACAGGTCGGATGTGTATTTTCTGTTTTTTCCTTTTTAAAAGGAGTATCAGTTCATGATAACCTGCGCACACCTTGATTGATCCACTACAAACATGCTACCTCCCACCAGCACCAAACAACTCTGTCGATCAAAGCTTAGCCAGATGGGAAGAATTACCTAATGTTGCTTATGCTGGAGTTCGAACCTTGATTTTCAAGATTGCCACTCCAACTCTTAGACCATCTGGTGACACCTTAGGGGCTTACTTGCGGTATCTCTTGGATTTTTCTTCTATTTGTCCCATATTTCTCCATTTTCTTTTTGTTTAAATTTTTAGCTTAAAAAGGTTAAACTTTTGAAGAAACTTGTTAAAGTAGTGGACGTTTGTTGTAGCTTACCAGACAAAAAAACTGGATGATAAAATATTATTATGGATTTTTGCGCTTTAAAGAAATAAAGTTTGTGTAAATGTATTTGGTGTTAATTATAATCAATGTTGTACCAAATATAGAATTAGATTAGATTAAATGCTGATCAGTTATCAGATATTTGATCTCCAAACCAAACATAGGCCAAGGATTTTAAGTCAGCCCTAAATCCCCTAATTAAAATCCAATCTAAAAAAAATAATATCCACTTTATCCATTCGTTCGCACCAAAAAGGCACCGGAAAGAACTGCCAGTTTTGGAGTATACTTACCTCTAAGCAGGCAATCTTGAATTCATGAGGAGCTCTTCTTATTACTGCCGTGACATAGAAGAGAAAAGGTAAATTTTGTCAGAGATCAAATTTATGCCAATTCCTTCTTAAAGGAAACAAATTGCACAATATCATACATGCAAAGTGCGACACAAAATCTAAAGATGATGGCATGGCACCAAAAACAGATAAATGGTCTTAATATGGAACTAAAAACCAGAGCTCAATGGGAAATTGAGAAAGGAGGCATATAGAATTGACAGAAAACCCTAGTACTGAGACAACACTGTTTCAAAAACTCTTTTTATCATATCAGTAGATAAAGTCAGTAGACTTACTACGGGCAAAGAGCTAAAGAATTCTCATTGAAACCAAACATCAAGAAACATGTGTAATTTGCATGCACAGAGTATGCACTTTGACGCAGACTAAAGGCAAAAGATGGACTTATGCAAAATTTGTACTTACTTACCTTCTCTGTACAATGAGGGAAATAAACCATCAGGTGAAATAACAACAGGTCCAGGTGGTAAGGATTTCCCATCCTGCAGATTGTTTACATGTTTCTGGTCAGAAAATCTGTTGCACAATCAGAATTTTACAAGGACAAGCAAACAGAGGCCAGAAATTCTTAAGCAGAGGAGGAGAACATGGAGAATAAGAAATGAAAAGAAAGGTTAGTAAAAGCAAAATCATAACGAGTGCCCAAAACATGCAAATGTGGCAGTACTCTATCAGTTGGTCGGCTTTGAGCTAATTCTTTTCAGATTATTTGATTTTCTGTTTGTAGATTGGCAAACTAATCAACAGATCTCTGCTAATTCAATTGCAGCGACATCTTTTACACCCAATAACAACAACAACAACAACAACAACAACAAAAAACCCAGTGGGGTATGGGGAGGGTAGTGTGTACGCAGACCTTACCCCTAGGAGGGCAGAGAGGTGGTTTCCGACAGACCCTCGGCGAAAGACAAGATGAAAAGAAGCAGCGGCAACAAGTGATAACAACAATAAGATATTAAGAAAATCGAAGTGAAAGAAAGCAATCAAACAGCAGGTAGTACCAGCAATCCAAGAATAAAGAGATACCATGCTAACACTAATGCTACTGGTCTGGGAAAGAAAAAGGGAAACGCTCGACTACCGACTAACCTTCCACCCTAATTCTCGAGCTCCACACCCTCCTATCATGTCTTACACCCAAGAAGGAAATACATCCAGAACTTTAAATCTCAGAACAACTTGCATAAGAAAAAGCTAGATTTAAAAAGTAAGAAAGGCAAGTTGAGAACAAGGCTGCCTTCTCTTGATAGTTTCCTGGATTTTTAGTTTCACCCCCAAGTTGAGAACAGATCTCTTCTTCTTTTTTTCCAATAAATATAGCAACCTCAAAATCAAGCTACGCATAGTAGGTCCCAAACCTGATAAGGAGGATTTGGGGAGTTGACGGTCAAGAAAAAAATAGTTTGGAATTGATGAGTAGTTGATTGGAGTTTGATTGATAAAGCTTCTGGCATAGCCATGGATATAAGCTGATGGCGTGTACCCCCTAATTAAATTTGGAAACAGCTTCTTGAAGTCCTTCTGAGGTAGTAATATGTTTGCTAAGACCGGAAACAAAAAAAAGTTTATATACAAGGCCAGTGGTGTTTAGATCTCAAATTACCAAGGTCTACACACATTTTTAGAGATGTTCATTTGATCCCATTCTATTCTCGCCTTGAAGTGTGGAGAAGAGGCGAGAGAGCCAGGTGGAGTAAGGAAAATGGAGACAACAACTGAAATCCTAATAAACTATGTATACCCCTAATTTCAGTTTTCAATTTTCTCATTTTCTTGAAAAGGGAAAAAATGAAAGAAAAAGGAGACCGCATTGGAAAAGAACGTTTCCCTGTACAGAGAATCGAAACAAGCCGAAACCGAAACCAAGCCAAACCGAAAAAACAAAAAAACGTAGCCAAAAAAAAAAAAGGTTCGGCGAATTTTCTTAGTTTAAAACAAATAATGCAGAGCCCTATATGTAACAGTCCCTTCGGGAACATCTTATAAAATTGTAACGATATAGAGAAAATCAGCATGGCCCTTGCACAAGGATGACAAGCAGAAAATCAAGAAATGGTCCGACATGTAACAGAAAATCCAACCAACATGCTCCCTTGGGATTTTGACATAATCTTCTGTATGTTTTAGAAAATTAAAAATTAGCGACCTCGGTATTTCATGTATACGGGACTATGATTACCTGTTTGAGATTGAACAGAAAACTTTTGGTCAGATAAGCTTGAACGATTGCCCGTGCACTGAGAAAGAGTAGCTGATACCCATTTTCCTGCAATTACGAGAAAGCACATCCATAATAAAATATTGAAGAAATGTAGTTCAAACATCAACGAAATGGAAGTGAGAGGTCATAAACATTAAGCCAGCTTCGTGTTAGCATGATACTTCATATTTACAAAATAACAAACGAAGAACAAGGAACATGCAGGGAACAGAGATATAAGAAGTCATACTGTATACATATTAGTCTTTGACCAAACTTTTGTACATTGTATAATGTCCAGCATGTTGAATCAAATACTCTGCCGTGAGGTATGTAACTTTGCCAGGTCTCACCTAAGCAAATATCTTATATAGGAGTCTTGTCATCCTGTACGAGTGGGCCTGCGGATTAGCCCGCCGCACTTTGTCTAAAGTTATGGTAACTAGAATACAGAGCTCTTCAATATAAATTTTAAAATTCTTCCATGCTCATTTATGAACAACTTATTTTTTTCCCAATTTTTATAAGGATAAACCCTACATGATACCATCAAAGTTTTACTTTCCTCTCTTTTGATAATATATACATTAAATAAATTTCCTGCTCATCTCTGGCAGATATGTTTATCAAATCACATTAAATGTCATAGGCATAGCTCCCCCGCAAACATCGTTTCTCGTGCTGAAGCATCAAATCCTGAATTGCCACATTATTTGAATTGGAGGAAAGTATTGGTTGTACTTTGTCTTACAGAATTTTATCAAATTACAAAAGAACGATATATATATATATATATATATATATATATATATATATATATATATATATGTTTAAAGCTTAATTGATGCGATGACTTGAAGACGAAGAAACATTCAAATATAGGACAGAGAAAAGGAATACCTTGATTGCAGAGAAAAGTCTAGCGATTCCGGAGTGGGTCCAGTCCTTTCCAACCAAAGGCATGAACTGACCAAGAACGTCAGACCTAGACATAAAATATGCACTTATTAAGTACGTTATAAAACATGCCCTCAACCAGTCTACTACGATAGTTAGATAGTACGTCGCCAGAATGAGATAATGTTCCAACAAACAGTTCTATTCTCACAATTACAACTTATAATATTCTTTTATGCTCTCAAATCTGTTTTCTTTATAATGCTTTAAAATTTATTAAACGAAGGGAAAAACACGCCCGCATACAAGAAGTACACCAAAAAGCAGAAAACCTTACAAAAAGATATTGTTTTCTCACATCAGCTTAAAGGTCAGAAATTTGGACATGTGATCCTATAGAAGGCTAACAAAATTTTGCAGCTTGAGGTATAGTGATCAAAATAGCTTACTTGGTAATAGTCCCATCAACATCAGAAATTACAATCCGAGTATTCCACTTCCACAAATATATATGGGCTTCAACCTGTTTTAAACAGTTCGTTTAGCATTGCGATACGAACCAAAACAATAAAAAAAATTACTATTTTTTTTTAGGGAAAAGGGCCAAATATACCCTTCTACTTTCATATATTGTCTATATTTAACCTCTGTTATACTATCGGGCCAAATTTACCCCTATCGTTATACTATCGGGCCAAATTTACCCCTACAATCAGCAAACTTTTAAAAATACCCCTTGATCTGTTAAGTAATCTAAAATCTCCCAAATTCTTTTTATTTGAATCACTTGTTGTTCTTCTTGGTCCACTATTTTTGAAATAATTGGCATTTACCTGCTTTCTGAATTAGAGAAAAAAAAATAAGAGAAAAAAATATTAAATTATACAACCGAATAAACAAAGTATAGTAAATTGAAAAATCTAAATTAGATAGCTTTTCTAAATTCTAAAAGTATTTACAACATCCCAATTTTAATGAATTCGTTGCACCAAATGTATGGAGACTTTGCAAGTATTAGTGATTGAAGTTGAAGTTACTCGGAGACTTTACATTGTCTAATTCAACTTTGCTTTAATTAAATGCCTACACATCGTGCACTCTTAAGTTAGTCGATCGAACTCTATACTAACCAGGCAATGACAAAATATATTTGAATATACATGTACATACATGATGATCAGCTGCATATAATACACAATAAATAGACCCACTAAATTCTACAATGTGTATATGATTGAAAAATAAATAAAATTCTAAACCAATTTTATTTATTACAAGAAGAGAAATGGGTGCATTGGTAATTAAAAAAGAATTATGAATAATTTGTATAGTCTAGTAACTTTAGCATTCACATCAATAGTAATTTTTGAAAATAATGAAGCAAGAAGAACAACAAGTGATTTAAATAAAAAGAATTTGTGAGATTTTGAGTTACTTAACAGATCAAGGGGTATTTTTAAAAGTTTGCTAATTGTAGGGGTAAATTTGGCTCGATAGTATAACGGTAAGGGTAAATTTGGCCCGATAGTATAACGGACGTTAAATGTAGACAATATATGAAAGTGGAGGGGTATATTTGGCCCTTTTCCCTTTTTTTTAAGTAAACATATTAGGCACAAGTAACACAACAAACCTTTTGCTCCCCTAGGACTCGAGTGGAAAAAATGAAAGTCACCAAATTCTGCCCCTCCTTCAGTTTCAAAGATTCGATTTGATCAGAAGAAGGGACATTTGTTCTCACAAGTTGCTTGCGAGGAGATTCCTTAGCTCCTCGTGGTGTTGTTGTTTGTTCTGTAGGCTGGTTCAGTGAGCTTGATTCAGAATCAACAAACACCTCTTCATTTGATGCATTACTACTAGTGTGCTCAATTGTCTTAACTCTTCTAAATGGAATTGGCCAAAGCCTCCATCGTCGACCAGAAGGAGTTGAAGGCAACTCACTAACATCCTCTCCTGTTTTTAGGTTCTCGTCCTGCTCCACGGGTATGACATCAGTAGATTCAACTGGTAATTCCATATTATACACAGCCATCCCGAGAACAATTGGAGCAGCTTTGTCCCACTGTAAATAGTTTCCTTGAATTCGAACAACTAAATTTGGATTAGTAATTATTGAATTTGCAGAACTTCTGAATTCCTCCTCAGAAATGCGACTTGCGTCAAAGGCTTCTCTAGCAGCAATGGAACCCATTCCAGCATGAAGAAAATTCCTACAAATAGATATCTCTACTCCTGCAGATATCACTAACCAAAATGTGTGAACATAGTGAGAAGTAGAGTTAAATCGAACAACTAAATGATGCACTATAATTTTAATCAAAAACAAAAGGCAGGCCTGCTTGTGCTTGAATCAGTTTCTGTACCTTTAAGCAAAGCTGCAGTCTGATCCTCCAAATTGTCACATTCAGCGCATTCATCTGATCCTTGCTCGCCATTTTGTGTCTCCTCCACTGCTACAGTTACATCAGTCTGTTCCTTTGTGTCTGAAGCATTATGGTCCAAGTCACTTTTCTGAAGAGTTACAACTTCAGGCTGTAAATCTTGTGAGAGAGAACTGCAGGGAAGGTTGGAATCAGGAGTTAACCCATTTTCAGCTTCACTAATTGCAGGAGGGCTCGTATGAGACTTCACTTCTACATCTTCAATGACTCCCTGAATCTCCGACTGAGAAACCGTATCTGACCGATTAACCTCATCCTCGGCTTGCATGGCTAATGCTGATAGCTCTAAACAGCTCTTGAATACGTCGTCCTTCTTAATGCTGCATGATGTGCTCTCCACAGTGCTATTCACGCAAAGATCTGATTCCCGGTTCTTCAGGTCATTTTCTGGAGTTTGATCAAGGTGCTTCCCATCAACTTCAGAAACTTCTACCTTGTGCTCGACTGTCGTGCTCTCATTTTTCATGTCGCAAGTATCTGCCGAGGCAACTTTGGATGTGTTCAGATCGCTGAAATAATCATCAGCCCATGTGCCATCACCTGAATTGAACTCTGAGCTATCATCACAAAATTCAGTCCCCTGACCGGGACCCAGATGGAACTGGGGTGTATCTAATTCGACATCTTCCGTATTCCTTTCAGACGATGAGATGGGTGCTGTCAGTATATGACCATCAACGCTTACTAGAACAACTTCAGAGCCCGAATCCTGTGATTCTAAAACATGCTCCATATTTTCCAAATTATCATATCTACTGGAACCGTATTCTGATAAATCATCAAGAGACGACTGCTCATCTGGAAACTCATAATATCTTCGGTCAGCATCCGAATCTGTCCTATTTAATCGATCCATACCTAAAGTAACACGTTCGTCTCGCAATGGCAAATCAGCTGCCGCATTATACTCATCCTCCTCATTTTTAGACAGCATATCGTCTTTTCTACTTTCTTTATCATCAACATTACCAAGATTACTACCATCCCCTTCGCCTTTCAGACTATCGGATTCCTTGAAGCCACCAATTTCCTCATTCTCATTGTCTCCAGTAACCTCTTTGATAAAATACGCTTCACCGGAGTTATCAAGATACATGTGAAAATCGGCTTCTTTGCCATTAACTTCTATTCTAACTACCTTTTCTGCTCCCTTAAGAACACCCTGAAACTTACCAAATCGAACGTACCAAGGCGTGCTCCTAAAAGTCCCATCATGCTGTTTCACAACAATTATATCAACTGCTCCACCGAAAGGGTGAAATGGGGTGGCAACTGAGTATACACCCTGTGTTATAAAGCTACTAACTTTACCTACAACATTCATCTGTTCAACTAACAAAAGAATTATATTCCCCCAAAAATACAGAATAATCAACAGTTTAACCAAAACCTAAATGCTATATTACAATCTAAGACACTGTAAAAACCAAACAGCTTCAGAATGATCCAATTGAAATAGATCCCACAGAATACCAATCAAGAATACCTGCATGCAACAGATAAAAAGGGGGAGAAAAAAAACAAAATGTGAACATGCATAGTATTGCAAATGACAAATTCAAGATCATATAAGAAGAATTTTAAAACCCATAAAGAACAAAACTTTACATCAAGAATCTTGAAATTACAAAAACCCAAATGAGAATTCAATTCATAAAATGCATGAGAACCAAAGAAATCTTAAGAACCACCCCTTCCCCTCCCCCCTCCCCCCTCCTCCCCCCCCCCCCCCCAAATTAGCAGAATAAATCATATACTTACAGATTGAAAAAAGGTGTATTCTTGAAAATCTTGGAAGCTCCAACGATCGATGGATCAAAATGGAAGTTAATCTCAGAGCTGAGGAGGGTTGACAACAAAAAAAAATTAGAAAATAATATTAAGAATTTCTCCATTCAATTTATATGTCTATATTATGTTATATATATACAAAAGAGTATACCAGGAATATTATGAGGGTATCTTTTTTTTTCCTTTGATTTCTCCCTCTCTAGAAAGTAGGTGACTTCTGTTGATTTTTCTAATATAAAAAATTGTTAAATACAGCAAAAATAAATTCTGGAACAAAAGGGGAGCTTTGAAATTTGGACTGATAATGAAGAATTTAATGAATTTTGGATAACAGACACAACCAGAGTCAATAAATTCCTTCCAACTTGCCCAAAATATTATCACCTCTCAAATTTTTCCTAAATGCACAATGTGAATAAATAGGTATTGTCCTTTCAACTGAAGACTACTGTAATTCCATAAATACCCTTGGAATTTATTGTAAGATGGGTTGTTGAGGAGGGTATTCTTGGAAATTCAGTAACTATGGTGAAACGAGGTAAAGACAATTATTGCACTCTGTTGCAGTTCGAATGTAAGTTGGGGCGTTTGGCCTTCATATTTTATTTTATTTTGTATTAATAAATATATTTTAAAATTATTTATTTTTTATTAAGTTAATAGTACTACTTATGCTTTCTAGTTCTCAAGAAAAGGTTCCTAGGTTGAACAGGGAAAAGAAAAGAAAAAAAAGGAAGGACTTCTAGAACTAGATCCTAACTTTCTAAGAAGTATCGCCTTCTCATTTTTTTAATATATCTTATGAGAAGCCATCTCTTGGCCAATGCAAATTGGTTTTACAATTTATTTAAATTAATTACTCTTATTTTATGAGTGAGAGTGTCATCAAAAATATTCTTTTTACCTTCAAAAGGTATTATTAAGGATGCATACACACTACTCTTTTAAACCCCACTTATAATATTACATTAAAAAAAAAAATTGTTGTAATTACTTGTTTTATGTGATATATTTTTTATAGTATATGTTAAAAATTATTTATTTCATTATTTGAAAATTATTTATTATTATTATTATTCCAGTTTAACCTGTAATTGTTAAAAAATCACATTTTCATCTGAACATAGTGTATGAAAATACATGTATGAAATTGTCACCACCTCTTAATGTAATAAAAAATAAAATTTTGATACTTTACATATATTTAGTTCATGTGTCAAAAGTCTTTTTTTTAAATATCATATCCAGTCAAACATCATCACATAAATGATAAAAAATATAACTCTATCAAAGTAATATGAGATTATAAATTCATAAAAAGCAATTTTCATGCTAACTTACTGAAAAGATGTGGGAGGCGAGAAAAAAAGGACATATCGAAAGTGTTATAAGAAGGCAAAGAAAGAGACAAAGTTAGTGATACGGCGACTAAGACTGCGTTATTTGGATGTTTGTATGAGGAACACGGGGGCAAAGGCGGGAACAAAAAGTTATACCGGCTGGCCAAGGTGAGGGAGATGAAGACCTGTAACTTAGATCAAGTCAAGTGAATCAAAGACGAAGATGGCAAAGTATTGATGGACGAGGCACATAGTAGACGAAGATGGTAGACATACTTTCATAAACTGTTGAACGAGGAGGGGACCCAAGCATTGTGCTGGGTGAGTTGGAGTGCTCCGAGAGTCAGCAGGATTTTGGATATTGTAGGCATATTAAGGTAGAGGAGGTGGAAGGGGCGATGCATAAGATGAGCAAGGGCAGAGTGACGAGGCCCAACGAAGTCCCGGTGAAATTTTGGAAGAACACGAGCCGATCAGGCTTGGAGTGGCTCACTGGGTTGTTTAATATTATTTTTAGGACGGAGAAGATGCCCGATGTAGGTGGAGTACGATGGTTCCATTGTATATGAACAAGGGTGATATCCAAAATTGTAACAACTATAGGGGATAAAGTTGTTGAGTCACACTATGAAGGTTTAGGAGAAGGTGGTGAAAGTCAAGGTGAGGAGGAATATGTTTATTTTCGAGAACCGGTTCGAATTCATGCCGGGGTGTTCGACTACGGAAGCGATTCATCTGGTGAGAAGACTAATGGAGCAGTATAGGGAAAGGAAGAAGGACTTGTATATGGTGTTCATTGACCTTGAAAAGGCATACAATTGAGTTTTGAGGTAGGTTCTATAAGGTGTTTGGAGGTTAGCGGTGTTTCGGTGGCATACACTAGGGTGATTAAGGATATGTATGATGGTGCTAATACTTTGATGAGGATTGTGGGAGGTGACTCGGAGCAATTCCCTGTTATGATGGGGATGCACCAGGGATCGATTCTTAGCCTGTTTTTATTTGCCTTGGCAATGGATGTGCTGACGTGACACATCCAATGGCGGTGCCTTGGTGCATTCTATTTGCCGATGATATAGTGTTGATCGACGAAACGCGAAGCGGGATTAACGCAAGGTTAGAGGTTTGGAGGCAGACCTTACAATCTAAAGGTTTCAAGTTGAGCAGAACCAAAATAGAATACTTGGAGTGCAAATTCAGTGACGGGACTCATGAAACACACGTTGGATGTGAAACTTGATACTCAAGTTATCCTCAAGAGAGATCCAAGGTAACTGGGAGATTGACGAGGATGTCGCACATCATATTGGAGCGGGATAGATCATATAGAGACTCATATTCGGTATTTATGTGATAAAATGTGCCGTCAAGACTCATGGGTAAATTTTACAGAGTGGTTATTCAACTAACTATGTTGTATGAGTCTGGGTGTTGGTCAGTCAAGAACTCATATGTGTAAAAGATGAAAGTAGCAGAAATAAAGATATTGAGATGGATGTGCAGATGTACCGGGAGAGATAAGATTAGGAATGAAGTTATCCACGACAAAGTAAGAGTGGCCTCCGTGGAGGACAAGATGCGGGAGGCGAGACTGAGATGGCTCATGCACGTTAAGAGGAGAAGCATTGATGCTCCCGTTAGGAGGTGTGAGAGGTTAGCCATGGCGGGTTTGAAAAGAGGTCGAGGAAGGCCAAAGAAGTGCTGAGGAGAGGTGATTAGGCAGGACATGACGCTACTTCAGCTTACTGAGGACATGACCCTTGATAGGAGGGTGTGGAGATCGAGGATTAGGGTAGAAGGTTAGTATATAGTTGAAAGTTCTCATTTTCTTACCAGTAGTTTTAGCATTCATTTCCTTCATATTCTTAGATCTTTATTACGTCATATGATGTAGTTCGCCTATGATACTGTATTCCATGTTGTTACTAATTGGTGAGTATTACTTATTCTTTTTCTTCTCTCCTCTTCCTCCTCATCCCCCTTCTCACCCTTTCTTAAACATGGGCCTATTGTAAACAACCTCTATATCTTCACTAGGTAAGGGTAATTAAGGTTTGTGTATATACTACCCCCTAGATCCCATAGGTCTTTTAAGTCGTTGTCCTTTTATGTGTTTAATTTAGAACACATACTCTTACATGTGTGCAAATACATTCTCTCTCTCTCTCTCTCTCTCTCTCTATATATATATATATATATATATATATATATATATATATATATATATATATATCAAAGATGTTTGGCTTGGGCGCGGGCCGGGTCGGACCTAAAATAAATAATTTATATTTTTATTTATTTCTATAATTAAAATCTGTTTTATTTAAATTTTAAATATATTTGAATAAACAGATGCGCCTGTTTGTGAAAGAACATATCTTTTCTGAAAAGGTCTGATGGTTGCTCTATAAATAGAAGTACTTCCAACAAAATGGATAGAGAAAAATCTGCAAGTATATTCTTGGCTTGTTGTATTCTGAAGAAAATTATTTGTATTTCCCCAATTAGTATACGGGCAAAATCTTCTTTAAGAAAGTCGTTGCATCAAGTCTTCTTCAATTTTATTTTTCTAACAGTTACTTAACCTTAATCAAAGTTAATAGAGTTAAGTAACATGATAATCTTCGAAATACAAATTATTCAAACCAATGTTCTGCTACTAAGCAGCACATTCACGCACTGATTAAAATAACAAATAGTCTTAAAATATTACTACTTGCTTTTTACAAAAGAGACTTTCTCTTTCACCATAAGCAAGCAAGTTTGTATGTGTTTGTTTTCACGCAAAGCTCATGGAGTTAGCTATAGAAAGTTCACTTTGTTAACTTATTACTTTAAAGTTACCCCACGCTTCTAATCACAGTGTGCTTAGAAATGACAATTTTATAAAATTAAATATGGTTTTAGAATTTTGCATTAAAATAATTTTGATAGGGGTTCAAATTCGTAACTATTTTCTTCCTTAATTTCTTAAATGTTATATCATCAATTTTCGTTCTCTGGACAAGATGTGGAGATAAGTTGAATTGAATTATTTTAGTGTTGCTCTATGTTCTATTCGAGGCAACATATATTCATCAGGGATTTCACTTTATCTTAATCCATTAATTCTCAATAACTTTTTACTATTTTTCTTTCGCACTTTATTCGTTACATGGAGTGGGGTTAGAAAAATATTAGCAAAAATGATACTCAATATATATAATATTCTTTTATATAACGGTGATATTCGAGTCAGCTTACACGTAACACATATATCTTGACTATTTTTCTACCTTTTTTGTACCACAGTTCGATAGAGGAACTTTAAGAGTTTGTTTGGATGGTTGTTATGTATCATTTCATAATGTATCGTATAATATTGTATTGTATTGTATTGTATCGTTTTGATATATATAATGCTTGGATAGATTGTATTATTTGCCGTCGTTTCATGATTTCATGCACCAACAATATAAAGAATAAACTTGCAATATTATTATTTTTTAAAAGTAAGGTACGAGGTAGAATTTTTATATAAAAATAGTAGAGTAAATGATAAAATAAGATTATTTAATAATAAGAAAGGGCAAGATAAGAGGGAAAAAAAAATAAGGCAACGACGTGACCACGCCAAATCAGTTGTTCCATAAAGTGGGACTTTTCGTCGTTATATAACCACGTATTAAACGATACGATACAATTAAATTTAGATAAACAATCAAAACAAACATTATATTTAAAATAACAATACGATACAATACAACATGTAAAAACCATCCAAACAAGTTGTAAGACATCCTTAGGGTAATGCACGAAGTGCCATAGTTAATCGAGTAGCTCTAGATCTAGAAGCATGTATACAAGCTCGTGATGAAGAACATGATCTTGTTCAGGTGATAATGAAATTATTCGTGAGACTTGCAAATGAAGCCCGGAGATCTTTTTCGGGGTACTTATAAGGCATGTAAAGAGATGATTTTATCCCATCTTCAACCACCACAAGTATCTAATACGGTGTTTTCTTCATAAAAAGTCAAAATAGTATTTTTGGATTAGATCTCGTACACAATAAAGTTAGAAAATGTTTCAAAATGTGCAATGATAAGAAAGATTTATGGGATGTCTTTGAAAATTAAGACAACTTGATTTTTGGGAGGTGATGTGTTTCAAGAAAATAACTATCCAGCTCATGTATAGTTAGGCGCACAAGTTCAACGTTATTTATTAGTCACCGTCTGTGTAATGTTTTAAGCATGTATAAAAATAGTATTTTTGATGTGGAGTATCAAATGTTTCTCGCGCTTAGAAGCGGATGTAGTTGTCGTATTGGATTTATTTAAATTGGTATTCTTAATGCAATAACTAGTAGATATAAAATTATAATTTTAAAATACAATAAATTCAATATTAAAATAAATTCAATATTAAAAACCCTATATGTTAAACTCATAAGATTCATACTGATATTTTTCTAAAAACTTATTCATGCCAACATATGATTAGGATGTCTAGTCTGGTAGTTGTCAAAGTAGTTGTTAAAGGAGTCAATAAATACTCATTCTTCCAATATCATTAGCTTGTCATTCTTTAACTGTTTTAGTTGTAAAAATAGAAGGCAGTGGGTAGTGTGATTAGAGGCGGAGCCACAGTTTTATTTTACGGGTTTTAAAGTTTAGAGCGATGACTTCAAATTTAATAATTGGGTTCTAAATTTAATAAATTATTGAATTCAATCGAACCCGTAGCCGAACTTTTAGCTCCACCTCTGAATGTGATCCCACTAACTTCTCCCTTAAGTTTGTGATAGATCTATATTCCCTTCTAGAAAAAGAATCCCTCAATCTTTAGAATGAGAAAATCTTTAGATTGAGAGGCAATATACCGTTTGACTTAAGATGAAAACAATAACCTCGAATTTACCATCTTCTCTATCGTTGAAAAAAAGATATTTATGCTAGAATTAAGTTGGGCAAAATGGACGAAAATTCTTAATTAACAAAAAAAAAAGGAATAAAAGCTCTAAATCTCGCACTAGAAGTTAGAATGAAACTTAATATTACAGAAAATACTTTCAGAGACATCGACGTTATTTAAAATCCACCTTTTTATCTTGTATACGGTCAAAACCGAGTTTGCCCTTCGTATGATTAGTCAAGATTGGAGCATAATGGACCGATGATCGTCATTATAATATCGAGTTGTGATGTGAAGTTGGGTTATCGAGCTCAAGATTCAGGGACCGATCAATATCGAGCTCGAGTCAATATCGAGATCGAGACTCAGAGACCAATTAATATCGAGCTCGAATCAATATCGAGCTCGAGAGCTTGAGTCAATATCGAGATCGAACCTCAGAGACCGACCAATACCGAGACCGATCAAGATCGAGATCGAGCCAAAAGACAAAGAGCCGTTATAGCCGCACTAGGGAAGAGAATCTCGGCGAAAATCAAGGAAAAACTGATTAATTAATCTATCATGGGATCTCCACTATGTATTTTTAATTATATCAAAAGTAGGATTCCTCCACTATATCAAGAGTGGCTATCATTTGTAAAGCGAGATACATTTCTTACATCCTCACATTCAGAGATTATTGAGATTTACATAACATATAGCAAATATTGTTCTTTTTGGGATTTTGATATTGATTCATCTTGTTCATTTATCAATCATTCTTTACTCAATTTGGGTTTGTATTCACTCCTTTTTACAGTCAATATTCGATATATTTCTACTTATCTTTTCAATTTGTACCAAGTTATACCACGTATGTATAAATTCAACTCTATCCGTTTTCGGATAAACAGTTTGGCGCCCACCGTGGGGCTAAGGATAACAGTAGTTATTTGGTACGAATCTCTGCAAAACACACCATTTTACACTTGCTCTTGGAAGTGTCTTTGATTTCAGGTTAAAAACGACAAACTCTCAATTAATGACCCTACCTATCGACAACAAAGCTGGCCTTCAAGATGAGAACAACAACCTGATGACCGGGATGAAAGGCCACTCGTCGATCCCGTTGGAGCTCGGGCCGTAGATCCAATTGACGTTAATTCACATGTGGCCATCGAGGCGAACCAATGTTCCGACCCCGAAAACATCATTCATGGTGGAACTCGATCTGTAGTTCGAAATACCCAAAATGTTGGAGAAGACGGGATCAACCTGCGTATGATTTTCGAAATGTTGCAAGCTCAACAGGTAGCAATAGCTAAGTTGCAGAGCCAAACCCAGGCACCGAGCAAGGCCGAGCCTGGTCCACCCCGAGAAGTCACCCACAAAGCGGGGTCAGCTGTAGTAAGATCAAATGAACAAGAATCGGGGACTAATCTTGAAATTATTAGGATGCTCGAGGAACTGACAAAATGAATTGAGTCAGGAGAAAAGAGGATTGAAGCAAACGACAAAAAAGTAAAAACTTATAACTCCAGGGTTGATCAGATCCCGGGGGCGCCACCGGTATTGAAGGGCTTGGATTCCAAAAAATTCGTATAAAAGCCTTTCCCCCTGAGCGCGGCTCCCAAACCGATCCCCAAGAAGTTCCGCATGCCCAAAATTCCTAAATATAATGGGACGACCGACCCCAACGAATATGTCACCATTTACACATATGACATTAAAGGGAACGATCCAGAAGATGACGAGATCGAATCCGTACTATTGAATAAGTTCGGGGAAACCCTGTCAAAAGGGGCAATGATATGGTATCATAATTTACCGCCTAACTCTATCGATTCTTTTGCTATGCTTGCTGATTCTTTCGTAAAAGCACATGCCGGAGCCATAAAGGTCGAGACTAGGAAGTCAGACCTTTTCAAAGTAAGGAAAAAAAGATAACGAGATGCTAAGAGAGTTCGTATCTCGTTTCCAAACGGAATGAATGGATCTACCACCGGTCACAGACGATTGGACTATTCAAGCTTTCACTCAAGGACTGAGCAAACGAAGCTCGATGGCTTCACTACAGTTGAAGCAGAATTTGATCGAGTACCCGACTGTTACCTGGGCCGACATACACAATCGATATCAATCGAAGATTAGAGTCGAAGACGACCAGTTGGGTTTTGGGTCCGTTATTAAAAGGGACATCGACCGAGAATCAAGGTCGAACAAGGACCGATATCAGCCGTATAACGAAGATCGTAGGGATAGCGAACCTGCATGCAACTCCGTACGAGGCAAAAGGAGAAGTGATCGAGGCCAAGGGTCTCGGGGGTTGATGAACTAGAATGGGTTCGACAAGCATACCGGACCTAAGGAAGCACTACGGTTATCATAATATAACTTCAACATCGATGCGTCTGCCATCGTGTCGGCTATTAGACGCATCAAAGATACTAAGTGGCCTCGACATCTGCAGTCCGATCCAGCCCAGAGAAATCCCAATAAAATGTACAATTATCATGGCACACATGGCCACAGAACTGAAGACTGTAGGTAGTTGAGAGAGGAAGTAGCCCGGTTATCAATGAAGGGCACCTTCGAGAATTTTTAAGTGACCGGGCGAAAAGACATTTCAAAAACAGAGATTTCAATAGACAAAATGAACAAGAAGAGCCACAACATATTATCCACATGATCATCAGAGGGATCGATGTCCCCCAGGGGTCGGTGCTTAAACACACTAAGATGTCGATTGTAAGAGAGAAGCGATCTCGGACTCAGGATTGCACACCTAAAGGAACCTTGTCCTTTAGTGAGGAAAATGTGGAAGGAATCATGCAATCCCATAACGATGCACTGGTAATATCTGTATTTATGAATAAAACTCAAGTTAAGCATGTGTTAATTGATCCAGGTAGTTCGGCCAACATCATTCAATCAAGGGTCGTAGAGCAACTTAGTCTACAGGACTAAGTCATGCCCGCAACCCTAGTACTAAACGGGTTCAATATGGCGTGTGAAACTACTAAGGGAGAGATAATTTTTCCAGTAAACGTGGCTGGGACCATCCAATAAATGAAGTTCCACGTTATCGAGGGCGATATGAGATATAATGCCCTGTTCGGGAGGCCATGGATCCACAACATGAGAGTAGTGCCCTCGACCCTTCACCAGGTTTTGAAATTGCCAACATCGGAGGGAACCAAAACGGTCTATGGGGAGCAACCGGCTGCAAAGAAAATGTTTGCCGTCGATGAAGTGATTTCGATATCTTCACTATCATCGACAAAAAGGATCAAATTCGAAGGAGAAACGGGATACCAAATAGCAATCACAAACGTCAGCCTCGACCCAACTAGAGAATCAGAAGACTGATGAAGATAATGACTATGGGGTCCCTCGATCCTTCGTGTTCCCCGATAATTCCGACGCTACCAAATCAACAGTCGAAGAACTAGAGCAAATCACGCTAATCGAACATCTGCCTGAGCGAAAGGTATACCTGGGCACGGGGTTAGATCCCAAGCTCAGGAAAAAGCTTATTCAAATTCTTATAGCTAACATGAACAGTTTCGCTTGGTCCCATCTTGACATGACAGGGATCCTACCGGAAATAACCACTCATAGACTAAGCTTGGATCATAAATTCCATCCGGTAAAGAAAAAAAGAAGGCCCCAGTCCGAGGTCAAACATGCCTTCATTAAGGATGAGGTAACCAAACTTCTTAAAATAGGATCCATTCGAGAAGTAAAATACCCCGAATGGCTAGCAAATGTGGTGGTAGTCCATAAGAAGGAAAACAAACTTAGAATGTGTATAGATTATAAAGACGTGAACAAAGCATGCCCTAAGGATTCTTTTCCTTTGCCTAATATCGATCGTATGATCGATCCATGGTCGACCACAAGTACGGTACCTACTGTTATAACGTAATGCCATTCGGTCTAAAAATGTTGGTGCAACTTATCAGCGCCTAGTAAACCGAATGTTCGAAAAACAAATAGGAAAATCAATGGAAGTTTATATTGATGACATGTTAGTTAAGTCCCTACGAGCAGAGGACCATTTAAAACATTTGCAGGAAACTTTCGATATACTGAGGGAGTACAATATGAAGCTCAACCCCGAAAAATGTGCATTCGGGGTTGGCCCGAGAAAGTTTCTTGGTTTTATGATATCCAATCAAGGAATCGAGATCAACCCCGATAAAATCAAAGCTATCGAGGACATCACAATAGTAGATAATGTAAAAGTCGTGCAGAGGCTAACGGGACGGATAGCCGCCCTAGGACGATTCATTTCGAGATCCTCATATAGGAGCCACCGATTTTTCTCACATATTAAGAAGAAAAGCAACTTTGCATGGACTCCGGAATGCCAGCAGGCTTTGGAGGAACTAAAACAGTATTTATCGAGCCCACCGCTACTTCATACCCCGAAAGTAGACGAACATCTTTACATGTACTTAGCTGTCTCGTAGATAGCGGTAAGTGGAATTCTTGTTCGAGAAGAACGAGGTACGCAATTCCCTATTTATTATGTCATGCGGACCTTAGACGAGGCCGAAACTAGATATCCACAGTTTGAAAAATTAGCGCTTGCTTTAATAATCGCCTCTAGGAAACTGAAACCATATTACAAGTGTCATCTGATACATATTGTAACAACTTATCCTCTTCGAAATATTTTGCATAAACCCGAGCTTTCTGGTCGATTGGCCAAATGGTCCATAGAAATCGGTGGGTACGATATTGAGTATCGACCCCTAACCGCTATCAAATCTTAAATCTTGGCATACTTCATGGCTGACTTTACACCGGCCTTCATACCCGAGATTGAAAAAGAGTTACTGATAAAATCGGGTACCTCTTCGGGAGTCTGGACCCTCTTTACTGACGGTGCCTCGAACGCGAAGGGGTCCAGACTAGGCATTGTACTAAAATCACCCACAGATAATGTAGTTAGACAGTCTATCAGAACTACAAAATTGACTAACAATGAGGCCGAGTATGAGTCCATGATTGCAGGTTTCGAACTAGCTAGGAGCTTTGGGAGTAGAAGTCGTAGAAGCTAAGCGTGATTCCCTCCTCGTGGTAAACCAAGTTAACGGGACTTTCAAAGTCCAAGAAGATCAAATGCAGAGGTACTTGGATAAACTACATGTGGCTCTACATCGATTTAAGGAATGGACTTTGCAACATCTACCCCGAGAACAGAACAGTGAGGCCGACGCTCTTGCAAACTTAGATTCATCGATCGAAGATGACGAACTCAACTCGGGGACTGTCGTACAACTCATGAGATCGGTAATCGAAGAAGGTCACACCGAGATAAACTCCACAAGTTTAACCTGGGATTGGAGAAACAAATATATAGAGTACTTTAAGAACAAGAAGCTTCCATCAGATCCAAAAGAATCGAGAGCTCTGCGCATAAAGGCAACACATTTCACCTTGTCCAAATACGGAATGCTGTTTAGAAGGACGTTTGGTGGACCATTGGCAATATATTTAGGACCAGGAGATACCGATTACATCCTTCGGAAAATTCATGAGGGCACTTGTGGAAATAATTCCGGTACCGATTCGTTGGTCCACAAAGTAATCAGAGCAGGGTATTATTGGATCGATATGGGCAAGGATGCAAGGGAGTTCATTCGAAAATGCGACAAATGCCAAAGACATGCGCCCATGATTCGTCAACCCGGGGAGAATATATCACCCCAGAAAATTTCGAAGTACTTAAGTATAAAGCCCGGTAAAGTTTGCAAAGAAAATAATGTTTCATGGTGCCGGACTAGTCTCGGACTTTTTGGGTTGAACAATGCACCAGAAAGTAAAGGAAAATTTTTGGCGGAAAAGTGTATTTCTGCGGTCCATTATGCGACCGCAGAACCACTCTGCGGACCGCATAATGGCAACAGAGTGAGGCAGTTAATTTGGTCACTTGGAAGCAACTATGCGGTCGACTATGTGACCGCATAACTGTTATGCGATGCACTATGCGACCGCATAGTGACCGCATACACAGACAGTTCTTTTGGCTATTTTGTAATCAATTATGCGACCGATATGCGGTCCGCATATCGGTTATGCGATCGCTTACCTTGTTCAGGAGCTCCATTTTTGGATTTTTAAAACCCAACCCTATTTCGTTAAATACACTCTTTGGGCCATTTTTGAGACATAATCTGATATTTTAGAGTGAGAGAGAGTGCCCTAGAGTGAGAAGGTGTTCTTCAATTCTTGCTCAAGTTTTGGAAGATTAAGAAGGGAAGCTCACTAGGTCTTCATTATAAAGGTAAGATTCTATACCCTAAACCCTAATTTCGAAATTTTCTGAAAATGGGTAACTAGCAAGATAATTTTTGGGCATGGGAGTTGTTTATTTTACATACATGTGTTATCAAAGGGCGTAGGAAGATTGTTGAGTTAAAAATGGTAAAGATTGGGTTGTGGGATGATGGAATTCTCCATAAAAGGGACCTTGGAACCTTAATGCACACTTAGTGTTTGATAAAATGCTCAAATGAGCTCGAACCATGATCACCTTCCTAGTTTTGATTCAATTTGTTATATTTCTACAATAGATTGAAGTTGCTAAGAATTCTGGAATATTTAGAGTGTAAGGAAGCTCTAGTGAGGTATGTTGGCTATACTCTTTCTTAGAATTGAATCCCACGATATTCATGTAAATTATGTAAGTCCCGAGTGATTCATTATGAAATTGGCTATTCCGAGTAAGATTGGGTTGAAAGATATATGTTCAACAAGCATCCCAAATGCTCTATTCATGTTATGTTACCAATTGAGGATGTGTTAAAATATGGGATGTGCATTAATAATATTTCGACTTTAAGTCAAGTTCAAATGAAGGCTATTATGCTAAATTTTGTGAAATATCTCTATGTGCATTAGACTCTAAATTGCTCATATGTGTACTACACACTTTGATTTGAATTGTGTTTTTTGTTAATGATGAGGATGATATTTGAAATTGATAATGTGAGCATGAAATACTGAATATGGCCAATGTGCTAAGAATGATCTTATAATTATAGCAACTAGTGCCAATGAAATGAAAAGATGTGAAAGTATTATGAAATGCAATGATTGATATAAAAAGGTTGATGTCTCAAATAAGACAGCCTAGCCGGTCGGGTCGTGATCGGACACCATACCGCACACATGGTGGTGATTGTGCTGAAAATTATAATTGAAATTGTGATTGTGGTCGATGTCCCTAATGGATAGCCTAGCCGATCGGGTCGTGATCGGACTCCGTGTTAAAGACGGTGGTATTGATATTGAGAGAAATTGTAGTTGATGTCTCCACTGAGATAGCCTAGCCGATCGGGTCGTGATCGGACCCGTGCTAAGAGTGTGGTGGTACTGGTTTTGTGAATAATGGTACTAGTATTGTGGACAATGGTATATCGATACTAAAAATCTCCCAATGTGATATGGAAATTAATTTGAACACTGTCTTGATCCTAAATTGAGGTATGATGTTAATTAAGGCTTTCATTGATATTATGATAATCTTATTTGTATTATTTGTCATTCTATTGAGAGGATGTTTAGTTATACATACTAGTGCTATTCGACAGTACTAACGTCCCTTTTGCCGGGGGCGCTGCATCTTTCAATGGATGCAGGTGGTTCCACAGCAGGAGATATTGGTCAGTGATAGTAGTGAACCTTCTTCCCAACTGACTTGGTGAGCCCCACTTCATTCCGGGGTCATGAATCTTTTGTACTTTGTGTATTCTGTTTAAGATATAGCTGAAGCCTTGTTACCGGCATTATCATTGTACTCTTCTTTATCTATAGAGGCTCTGTAGACATAGTGTGGGTTGTGTATTGGTGCTGGGAAAGACAAATTATGCTATGCTGTGCTTGTATTACTTGTCCATTTGAGACTTTAAAAATGGTGAAACTTATGGTAAGAAATTGGTAATTGCAGACATGACCACATTATTGTTTAATTAAGGAAAACATATATTCTCTTTATTTATGAGTGAGTTTGGGTAGAAGGAATCTAACAGGCTTGCTCGGTCGGGTTCACTCGATTGAGCATCGGTCGCGCTCCTCGGTTTTAGGGCGTGACAGAACTAATCCACTCGGTCCTATCTCCATGGCCTTTCATAAAATGGGGAATGGACATCGTTGGCCCCTTCCCATCGGCCCCGGGTAAGGCTCAGCTTATTTTGTTTATGACTAATTATTTCTCTAAATGGGTTGAAGCAGAGGCTTTCGAGAAAGTCAGAGAAAAAGAAGTGATAGACTTCATTTGGGACCACATCATATGTCGATTCGGGATGCCATTCGAGATTGTATGTGATAATGGAAAATAATTCATCGGCAACAAAGTAACTAAATTTTTCGAGGATCATAAGATCAAAAGGATCCTATCAATACCGTATTATCCCAACGGGAACGAACAAGCCGAATCGACCAACAAAACCATCATCCAAAACCTTAAGAAGAAATTGACCGATGCCAAAGGAAAATGGAGAGAAATACTTCCCGAGGTCCTATGGGCATACCGCACAACATCGAAATCCAATTCTGGAGCAACACCATTCTCGTTGGTTTATGGCGTCGAAGCCATGATCTCGGCTGAGGTCGGAGAACCTAGCATCAGATTTCGATATGAAACAGAGGAGTCGAATAACGAGACCATGAATACGAGCCTAGAATTGTTGGATGAAAGACGAGAAGCCACTCTCGTCCGATTGGCCGCCCAAAAATAGCGAATCGAGAGGTACTACAATCGAAGGACCAATCTTCGACATTTTAAAATCGGGGACTTGGTGCTAAGAAAAGTCACCCTCAACCCCCAAAATCTGAATGAAGGGAAACTGGGTCCGAACTGGGATGGGCCGTATAAGGTTCTTAGAATCGTCGGAAAAGGATCCTACAAGCTCGGTATGATAAACGGCAAATGACTACTGAGCAATTGGAATGTATCGCACCTAAAGCGATACTACTACTAAGGTAGGACCCTCCCATGTTCATTTGTATTTCGAAACTAACACTTGCAAGTGTTCAACCAGAAACAAGAATGGATTCTTCAACTCGAAGCCTTTAGATCTGAATGCTCACGTTGCACTCTTTTTCCCTTAGACCGGTTTTTTCCAAATGGGTTTTTTGGCGAGGTTTTTAATGAGGCAACCATTGATCGTGCTAACTTAGAGCAGTTCAACAGTATTCGAGGCCTCTTTACAATCAACCTCGAATACTGGGGGTCACTTCCCTCGAATATATCAAGTTCGATGCAAAGAAATTACTTCATGGCAACAAGGTCTCGACAGGAAAAAATTGTAAGGGCCAAATGGTCAAACGAACCATGCCCGCATAATTTGCTCGAGACCTGGCACAAAACATGTACACATGTATGATGACATATAAAGAGAAATTTCTTCTTTACCGATATCTCATACCTTAGAAAGGTTCTTCTACTTCATATTCTTGATCTATTATGTAAATAAGCTTAAGGCCGACCATGACCGGAGTTCGAATGATTACCCCATAAATCAGGGACTGCCATCCGAAAAATCAATGAGATCGAATTATACAAAGCCTAAGGGCTACCTTAATTCGAGTTCGAGAAATCATTCTCACTCGACTGCAAAGCCTAATGGCTACCTTAATTCGAGTTCAAAAAATCATTCTCACTCAACTGCAAAGCCTAAGGGCTACCTTAATTCGAGTTCGAGAAATCATTCTTACTCGACTGCAAAGCCTAAGGGCTACCTTCATTCGAGTTCAAGAAATCATTCTCACTCGACTGCAAAGCTTAAGGGCTACCTTAATTCGAGTTCAAGAAATCATTCTCACTCGACTACAAAGCCTAAGGACTACCTTAATTCGAGTTCGAGAAATCATTCTTACTCGACTATAAAGCCTAAGGGCTACCTTAATTCGGGTTCGAGAAATCATTCTCACTTGATTGCCTAGGGTTTACCTTAATTCGAGTTCGAGAAACCATCCTTACTCGACCATAAAGCCTAAGTGCTACTTTGCTTCGAGTTCGAGCAAACACTCACTCGACCATAAAGCCTAAAGGCTATTTTTTACTTTGAGTTCGAGCAAACACTCACTCGACCATAAAGCCTAAGGGCTATTTTTTACTTCGATTTCGAGCAAACACTCACTCAACCATAAAACCTAAGGGATATTTTTTACTTAGAGTTCGAGCAAACACTCACTTGACCATAAAACCTAAGGGATGTTTTCTGCTTTGAGTTCGAGAGACCGACCTCGCTCAACTAAAATACTAAGGGTTACTTTACTTCGAGTTTGAGCAAGCACTCACTCGATCAAAAGGCTTAAGGGCTACACTAGTTCGGTTTTGATCAAATTATCTGAACCCCAACCTTAGAATGCAACTTCACAATTCTATAAGGCATAAAGGAAGAAAGTTTTTTATACACGTCAAAAATCATTTACAAGGGCAACATGGCCCGATTAAATTTATCTACAAAAGACCAAAACGGTCTTATAAGAAACACAAAAAATACTAAAGGATTAGTCCTCTCTGGGAGCAGCATCTTCGCCCTCGAGGCCCCCTTCACATTCAGACCCTCCCGTACTCCCAGTATCATCATCATCGGGAAAAGCCAACTCTCTGGTTTCGGCTTCAAGCTCCTTAGCTTTCTCGATCTCGGTTGTAAGATCGAAGCCACGAGCATGGATCTCTTCGAGAGTCTCCATTCGAGACTGGCATTTAGCATGCTCGTCAACCCAGTTTGCTTGAGCCTAAGCAGCCTCAGCAAGCTCCCTTTCTCTAACCTGAGCAACTTCGGCATCAGATCGATAAACGGCTACCATTGCATCAGCATTGGCCATGGTTTTCTCTCCTTCCAATTTGGCCGCTACAAGTTCTGTGGCCAGTCTCTCTCGATCAGAATTTGCTGAGCTCAACCGAGACTGGAACTCCTTGATTTTCTTGGCTTGCACCGAGGCTTTCTCTTTCAAGCTTCAGAGTTGAACGTCAGTCGAAGCTAGTTGAGTTCAGGCATTCTCCTTTTCTGAGGCGAGGCAGTCCATGTTCTTCTTCCATTCCTCGGCCTCCGCTTTCACTATGTCCACTTCAACACGAAGCGCCTGATCACATCGAACTTTTGCTCGACCTGCGAGACCGAATTGTTAGCCATCACTCCCGAGTCAATATCAATAAATTCAAAGATTCTTTTAAAATGCTCGGCCATCTCGGCTTGTTCTTTCTAGCTCAGCCCGAAGTCCTTTTACTTCTGCTTTTCTCTGTTCACTGAGAAGCTTGAAGGCATCTCTCTCCTCAGTAAGCCTTCGAACTTCGGCTTCGTACCGGCTCAGCTCCCCTTGGGATTGGAAAAACACCTCGTGATGAAGCACATAAGCCTACAAAAATAAAAAGAATGAATTATACAAGGAAATAAAAACACAAGTATGAAAATTGGCAAAGAAAGTATGGATTTACCTGATTCAGGGCCTGTTGGGTTGCATTGAAAAGGCAAGGCACTCCCACCTCGCTCGAGCTCTTCTTCGGAGCCTCCAAGTCACTCGGACCGGTGACATTTTCTACCCCAATAAAATAACTACAGAAAGGATCCTTTCTCCATGGGCTCCCTCCCCGTGACAAGTCTCCACAGCTTGAGCGTCACGTATCATCGACCGGGAAAATGAAGGGAAAGAGGGGGAATCCCCGATCTCTATTGCCCTGAGTAGGTCATTTTGGGCGTCGTTTTCGTCTTGGGGAGCCTCAAGCTCGGTTCGCACACCAGCATCCACAACTTCTTTGACAGTCTCTTTGCCCCGAGGTAAAACATCCTCAGTCCCCCCCAGCTCGGGAACTTGGGTCAAAGTCTCCTCCTCGACCTTGATCTTATTAAGACTGGACGAAGCAGTATCAACTCCCACCGATACCGAAGTATTTTGAGTATCGGTGCTAGCCCGTGCACAGGCCACCAACCCGTAATCACTTTCTTCTTCTTCTTCTTCTTCTTCTTCATCCCTTAGACTCAGGACCGACTCCATAGTCAAAGGGATTATGTTCACCTTGGGTTTACTAGCCGCTCTCTTCTTGGGGTTTTGACCCTCGGAGTCCAAGGCCCCTTTTCTCTTAATCACCTTCTCTGGTTTTGAGATAGCCGGTAAATCTTCTTCATCATCTGATGGGTGTCTCATAACCGTATCTTTTCCGAGACCTACAAAGAAAGAAAAGTAAGGAAAACTTATGCCTGAAAAAATGCTTGAACGGTAAGTAAATCGGTGAGCCAAGAGGAAGGTTTACCATGAGTACGAGCCTCCCACCGGCCCTTTGACAAATCGCGCCATGCGCGCTCGGCGTATGTTGACATCGAAACTAGGTTCCTGACCCAGTTCTCAATATGGGAAACTGCACCCAGCATCCAAGCAACGGTTACGTCAAGAAAAATACTGATAAGAAAAGATGAAGAAGTAAAAACAACAAAAACTAAAAACAGAATCACACTTACGGTTCATATTCTATTTCTCGGGAAATGGCATACTCTCAGCCGGGATTAGGTCCGAGGTCTTCACTCGAACGAACCGGCTCATCCAACCCCAATCTTTATCTTCATCTATGCTCGAGGTGAACGCCTTGGTGGTCCGGCATTGAAGCTTTATCAGCCCACCTCGGTAAATATGAGGGCTATATAATCTTACGAGGTGGTAGAGGGTGAAGGGAAGCCCGTCGATTTTGCTCGCAAATAAACGGAGCAGTATCACAATCCTCGAGAAATAAGGGTGAATTTGATCGAGGGTCACCTGATACTTCTTGCAAAAATCGACGATGACTGAATCAAGAGGACCCAGCATGAAAGGATAAGTATAAACAGTCAGGTACCCTTCCACGTGGGTAGTGATCGCCTCCTCCGGTGCCGGTATCACAACCTTTTTATTTTTCCAATTGCAGTCTTTTTTCACTAGGTCAAGAAGACTTTTTGGTATCGAGCATATATATCTCGATGCTGACTCGCATCGACCAGCAACCGATAAGGGTTTCTCGACCTTAAAATCGGAATCAATAACACACCCCTCGGGAACAAGTTCTTCAAGGCGTGGCTCCACCACTGTTTGCCATCTAAATTTTTATGAACAAATAAGAAGGGATTGTGAAGTATTTGGTGTTTTGAGAAGAACAAGTAAAGAAATTCCAAAACCTGGAAATAGAGAGCTTTGGGGAAGATGAAGAACTATGAAGATTGGAATGAAAAGAGATTTGAAGATAAAAGTTTGAAATGATGAAGAAGGAGGCTATTTATAGATTTCACAGTGACGGTTCAAAATTGGCAGTGGCCGACCATCGAGTGACGCACATTTAATACCTTGGTAACCGGACCGACTGGACATGTGTCACATACGTCACAATCGGGCTCAACGTAGACATCAGTATGTATCTAGTCAGAAGTTGAAAAATCATATCATTTCTCGCCACCTTCTTTCCGAGAAACGAGAGGACTATTTGTATACGGTCAAAACCGAGTTTGCCCTTCGTATGATTAGTCAAGATTGGAGCATGATGGACCGAGAGTCGTCATTATAATATCGAGTCATGATGTGAAGTTGGGTTATCGAGCTCAAGATCCAGGGACCGATCAATACCGAGCTCGAGTCAATATCGAGATCGAGACCCAGAGACCAATTAATATCGAGCTCGAATTAATATCGAGCTCGAGTCAATATCGAGCTCGAGTCCCAAAGACCGATCGAGCTCGAATCAATATCGAGCTCGAGACCCAGAGACCGACCAATACCGAGACCGATCAAGATCGAGCCAAAAGACAAAGAGCCGTTATAGCCGCATTGGGGAAGAGAATCTCGGCGAAAATAAAGGAAAAACTAATTAATTAATCTATCATGAGATCTCCACTATGTATTTTTAATTATATCCAAAATATGATTCATCCACTATATCAAGAGTGATTATCATTTGTAAATCGAGATACATTTCTTACATCCTCACATTCAAAATAATTAAGATTTACATAACATATAGCAAATATTGTCCTTTTTGGGCTTTTGATATTGATTCATCTTGTTCATTTATCAATCATTCTTTACTCAATTTGAGTTTGTATTCACTATTTTTTACGGTCAATATTCGATATATTTCTACTTATCTTTCCAATTTGTACCAAGTTATACCATGTATCCTTAGAATTATGTATAAATTCAACTCTATCCGTTTTTCGGGTAAACATCTATGTATGTTATCAATATATGTAAAGGGGGAGATAGAATAGCTAGCTATTATTTTTAATTCTTTTTCTACTTTTCTTTTTATATTGTATACAAAAAACACTTGGTAGAAATTGCTTGATTCCCTCCCCTGGTTTGATAAAAACTTAAAAGCTTTTACTCTCTCTTCCTATAAACTTTTTGAAGTTTGGTTCTGTTTAATCACCATCTTATATTCTCTTATGAGTTAGAACGCACATCACAAGTTATTTATTCAAGAATTATAGGACTCACGTACTACGTACAAGTCAAATGATCAGTGGTGCATGAACTATGGTGATCTAAACTATGAGCTTTTAAGAAAATTGAAAATCGATCCAAAATGAAAAATAAATAAATTGGGCCAAAGCAGAATCAATTAGGTGAAAATAGCACGGGCTAGCCAGTTTTCAGGCCGGTAATTAAAAAATAGTCAGTAATTGCAAAGTCATTGAAAAATAGCCACTATTTTGCTACATAAATTTTCAGCATAATATGCTGGATTATAGAGCTCCTGCATATAAACTTCCAGCATATTATGTTGGAACTCCAACATACGAAAAGTTCCAACATAATATGTTGGATTATGGAGCTCTTGCGTATAAACTTTGAACATATTATGTTGGAACTCCAGCATATTATGTTGCAATCTCATATGTAAAAAATTCGAATTCCAACATATTATGCTGGAATGTTTCCCGATTTTTAAGGATAATTTTGTTTAGATTTTATCTATGAAAAAGTGGCTAAATTTCGATTACTTTTGAAACTATGGCTATTTTTCAATTAATTTCGATTACTTTTGAAACTATGGCTATTTTTCAATTAATTTCGATTACTTTTGAAACTATGGCTATTTTTCAATAACTAGTTTTAAATCTGGTTATTTATGCTTTTTTGCCATCAATTAGACATACAATTTTATAAAATGACACACGCAAGTATATTTGTTTTTATATACTTTTAAAATATTTTATTTTAACCTTTTCATCCTCCTTTTGGGCTTTGACACTTCCATTGGGCTATCTTATATTCACTTAGGAAATTTGGGTTATGCCAATTGTAATGATCACTCTGGAATAGTTTTAGTGTTAGGCATGTGTGTAAGATGTGTTAGTCATTCCCTTTATTTAGTAATAGGCTGATTAATTATTGAAGCAGCCAAACATGAATTGACATTTGAGCTTATTTGCTTTTCTAGTTCAATCTCATAAAATATTTAAGATACAAATGTAGCTTGTTGTAGCGATCTGGCCGGTCATTTCGAGTATTGTAGCTCGTTCCCTTATTTATTGCTTATTTTATGTTCGTTTCTTGTTATGTGACTTGTCGGGTGGTTCGTTTGGTTCCGAGGATGTTTCGGAATGAATTGGGTCACTTAATCACAAAGTTGGAAGCCTAAGTTGAAAGAGTTGATCGGATGTTAATTTATGTGTAAATGACTCTGGAATAGAGTTTTGATGGTTCTGATAGCTCTGTATGGTGATTTTGGACTTAGGAGTGTGTTCGGATATTGATTTGGGGATCCGTAGGTCAATTTGGCTTGAATTAGCGAAAGTTAAAAAGTTATTTTTTGGTAATAAGATGTGAATATATTACCAGACAACCAAACCATCAGTTTACACATAAAGAGCACTCAATACTGTTATAGAACCAGTAATTGAGCCTCGACCACTCTCTCAAAACAGAACATGACTACTAGTTACATAACCTCTCAATTAGAAATCCAGTTTTCCTTGCTTCCTTAGTTTCCCTCAACATATCAATTCTTTCCCTTATTACATTTTGTATTTGTTGCAAAACAAAACTATTATTTACACTATGTCCTCTAAAATATCTCTAGTTCCGTGCTTGCCATATTTGATAAATTCCCGCTCCATATATCACTACCATGATCTTCTTCTTAAATATTCTCCAATGTTTCCTATTGATGTTATGCATGGTATCTGCCACCTCTGGAAGTTATATGCTGAGACCAATCCATTACTTTACCATTGTCCATAGCTGCACAAATCAGGTACATTCATGAAATAAGTGCACTGCATTCCCTATACTGCCATCATCACATATCCCACATGTTGTGTTGTCGCAGTGTATTCCCATATCTCGTAGTCTATCTTTTGTCATAAGTCTCCCCTGCATAAAAAGCTATACTATGAACCTGTGTTTTTGGAGCATTACTTTGCTCCATACTAGACCAGCTGCTTGTAACTTAGGAGCATCTCCTATTAGTTTCAAATACCTTTTTGTTATAAAATAGTGCCTATTAACAGTTAGGCAATACCTTCCATTGTGGTACCAACTTGTCATCCTCAGTTTTAGCTTGTTGAGCCTTCTCTAGTACCAGCTACTGTCCACTGTTGCTTGATGCTCCTAAAATATTATACCATTGTTCATATATATACCATGCACCCACTTCACCCATAGGTTATATGCTTTCTCCATTATCATCCACACCAATTTCCATGTGGCTGCTATATTCCAGTTCCTACATCCTTTAACATTCAAACCTCCTTGTGTTTTTGGTTTACAAATTTTCTCCCAGGCAACTAGAAAAACCTTTTTCTGCTCTGCAATACTTCCTCATAGTAACTCTCTGCACTTCCAATCGACCTCTTTTAACACACTCTGTGGGAGGATTAATACCCCTCCCCCCCCCCCCTCCAATCAGAAATTATGTAGTGAAAATAATAGAGTTTATGACTTGTAATTTACCTGCATAAGATAGATTCTTAGCAGAATAGGCTCAAATTTTCTCAGTAATCTTCATAGTTAATTGATGACATTCCATCTTATTTCACTTCTTAGGTGAAAGTGGTAATTCCAAGTACCTTATTGAGAATGTTCCTACTGCAAATTCAGTCATCTCTACTAGGTTCTCCTTAATTTCTGCATCCACTCCAGCCACAAACAGATTAGATTTATCCACATTTGCTATTAAGTCAGTCACCTCTGAAAAATATTTTAATGCTTCCGTAACTTTGTTAACAAAGCTAATATTCCCCTTGCAAACAATCATGAGGTCATCAGCAAATATCAAATGAGTAAGCTTTTGTCTCTTACATATAGGATGAAATCTAAAATCTGGTAATTGACTCATTCTTCCCATAATTCTGGACAAGTATAACCATTACAAACAGGAGGGGTGATATCGGATCACCTTGCCTCAATCCCCTTCTCCTAGCAAAGTAACCATATCCCTCCCCATTCACTTTGATAGAAAATGATGTAGAAGAGACACATGCCATTACCAATTGAATAAAACTTTATGGAAATCCATAGTCTTTTAGCATATCCTCTATAAACTCCCAGCGCACCATATCATAAGCCTTATTCAAGTCAATCTTCATTAAGCATCTTGGAGTAGTTTTCCTGCTGTAGTATCGCATGAGATCATGACAAATCAATACATTGTGCACCAATGATCTTCCTTGGACAAAAGCTTCTTGTGATTCACTGACCAGTGATGGTAACACTCTCTTTAGTCTCTTACATAGAATCTTAGAGATGCATTTGTATATAGTGTTACAACAAGATATAGGCCTAAACTACCCAGCATTCAATGGATTAGACACCTTAGGAATCAAACTAATCAGTGTAGCATTCAGTTGTTTTAACATCTTCCCATTTTTTAGGAAGTCTAGCACAGTTTCACTCACTTCATCACCAACAATGTTCCATTCACTTTTGAAAAAACCACTCCCAAACTCATCAGCCCCTGGGCTTTTGTTCACATTGATACTCATCATTTCATCTTCAACATCTTTCCTTGTGTCTAGGTCAAGTAGAACTTAGGGGTGGGTATAATACCGGCCGAATCATAAATTTTGGTTTTTCAGTTTCGCTTTAATCGGTTATTAGGTCAGTGCACGGTTTTTAAATTATTAAATTTCGGTTTTTCGGTACATTTTACGGTTTTGGTATTTTGATTTTCGGTTAAACCGAAAAATCAAAATTTTGGATATTAGTTGAGAAAAATAGGTTTGAACATATGGGTTCTTTTGAGAGTCTAAAACTTATTACCCATCTGAAGGCTGAAGCCCAATAGTCCAATACCCATTTAAAGCCTTACCCAAACCTAATTACCTAAGACTTAGTCTTACTAATACGTTCCTATTTCCCAAACCTAAATCAAAAATTAGATTTAGGGTTCCTTTGTGCGACTGCTGCCTTCTTCCTCAGCTCAACTGTGACGCCTTCTTCCTCAGCTCGTCGCTCATCCTTCTTCCTCAGATTAGTGCGACTTCTTCTGAGTTCTGAGTTCCTTTTCTCTGTTCCTCAGCTCATTCGATTTTGGTGAAAATTTTTTGTGTTGATTATTCCGCTAAGTTAAAGTCAGCATGTAACTTTCTTCTATTGATCCCTTTCTATGCTACGTTATTTTGTTAAATAGGAACATGGACTTGACTTTCTGTAATTTTTCGCTAAGTTATTTTGATGTTTCATTAATCTCTGAGTAATTTTCTGTTTCTTTTCTCCAACAATTTTATTTTGGAAGTTCTCGACAATTTCTGATCAATTGGAAACCATTTCAACTTCCACAGCTTCAATTTTTAGCCTTTTCTTTAATTTTATTTTATGTTCTCTTCTTCTTGGTTTTCCCTTCTTGTTTCAATGTTGCATCATTACATTTGTCTCTATATCATTTTCTGAGTTAGCCCAATTTAGTGGCTTTTGTGAATTAGAGATTATTAGTCAGGCATGAATAGTATAATGGTCCTTGCTATCCTCTGTGTATATTGTACCTCTGTTTTGTATGGACTAATATTCAAAGTATGAATAGAAAAACAGAGAGAAGAAACAAAGGTCTTATTTGGGATCAGACTTGATTTAGAATAAAGTTTCTCGCATTTTATGACCACGGAAAGTTTATGACCACTATAAGTAAATTCAAGATATAAAAATCTTGAACCGTTAATAACCGAAAAAATAAACCGGAAATAACCGAACCAAATTTTGAAAAAACCGCACTGAACCGTAAATACTTTGGTTTGATTTGGTTATTAATATTACAAAATCGAAAACCGATAAATCGAACTTTATTTTCATAATTACCGACTGAATCGACCGACACCACCCCTAGTAGAACTAGTTGTTGTGTAGTTAGTATATGACCATTGTGTAGAAACTATGGTGACTTCGCCACCCTCCTTGTTCACCCAATAGTTATTTATAAAACTGTACAAACACTTCAGCTATAGCTTCTGGATCATCCTATATGTTCCCATTACTATCCTGCAACTGTGTGACTGCTTGTACTAACTTATCACAGAGTAAAAGTACCTAGTGTTATCATCCCCCAATCGTATCCAGGTTGCTTTACTCCTTTGTTGAAGGAATATTTCTGCCAGATAGTTAGACCTCTTAAACTTTGTCCCAAATCTCCTATCCTCTTGTTGTAAATGTACATCCAAAGGATTAAGCTGAAGTAGTTCTTGGCTCTTCAACGGATTCTCTCTATCCATTGTTGCTTCCTTCACTATGTTATTGAAATTGCTTTTATGCAAATTCTGCGGTCTAGGTTTGAGACCTTTAAGTTTCTTCACCACTTGAAACATCTTCCATCCTTCTATTTCCTACTTCCACCCCTCCTCTACTATTTCAATAAATTGGGGATGAGTACTCCATACAATACAATATTTAAATGCTTTCTTTCTCCTGCAAGTATGCTGCATGGTTGTGACCTGTACAGGGTTGTGATCACTCACCCCTCCAGGTAAGAACCTTGCTCTACAATCTACCATATTTGTCCATCCAATCCCCATTAACAAATACCCAATCAATCCCAGAGAACACCCTACCATTCTCTTATTTATCATTCCATGTATAAGAGCACCCCCATTAGGAAGCTCCACCAGTCCATTCATATCTAAACATGCTTGAAAATCCAGAACTTCAACTATAGTAACATGCTTTCCTCCTTGTCTTTCCCCTACATGCAAGACAGAGTTGAAGTCTCCTAATACTATCCATGGTTGATTCATACCCATTGAAACTTGATTCAAATATTCCCATAGTGCCTTTCTCTCTTCCTTCTGATTGTAAGCATACACAAATGAAGCCACAAATTCCAGTTTTAACAGTATATGTTTAACCTTGCAGGTTATAGCCTGAGCATTCTCACTTATTATAGTAATATTGTATATTTCCTCCTTCCACACCAACTAGATTCTCCCATTGTAATGCGATAAATGGTTAGTGTAGTATTTCCAATCTTCAAACATTCTAGCTGCTATTATATCAATCTTGTTATTCTTAATTTTAGTCTCCAAAAGACCAATTAATCCAACATCAAGCTCATTGCAGAGGAGTTTAACTTCCTTCTGCTTAGTGAGGCTATTCAGGCCTCTCACATTCCAGCTAAGTATATTAACCATCCCCCACTTGGAGAGATGATGGTCCATCCTTATTCCCTGCACTTCCCACATTCTTTTTACCTTCCTCCTTCCCAAGTGGCAAGAAAGAATTCTTAGTTGTTATTACATTTTTATTACATCCTGAGCTCCATTTTCATTCCCTGTCTTCAATGGTTGAGCTAATCCACTACCTTGATACCTTCTATTCCTTGCCATCTCCTGTACATGTTTAGCAGGATTTGGTCTTTGATCAGGCTCATTGACACCCCTAGATGTACCCTCCAGCTGAATGGTATTGCCCACTGGAACAATCATAAGTTTTTCATCTCCCTTAGTAGCTTCCCCCACCTCATTCTTTCTTTCCTTATTCCTCCTACATCTATCTCCTGGATGCACATATTTTTGACACAACTCACACATAGTTGGCTTCCAGTCATAGGTCACCATTTGCTCAATGATCTCCCCATTTTCGTTCATGAAGTAGATTTCCTCAGGAAGTTGATCACCTACCTTCACTTCAACAATCATTCTAGCAAATTGCAATCCTACTTTCTTTTCTGTATTCTTGTCTACCATTAATTGCTTTCCTATTAAACTTCTTATCTTATTCAATCCATTTGCACTTCAATACTTAAATTCCAGCCCTGAAAGTTTGATCTATAGTGGAATAGTGGACAATTCTGTTTTTGAGAACTCCATATCTGGAGTCCAAGCTTTCACAATAAGCGGTTTGTTATCAAAATGAAAGATACCCTCCTGAATGACTTCATTCTTCCCCACCTCAGTGTCAAACCTCACCATCACAATGCCATTTTTAAGCATTGCTATTTTGTCAATCCCATGTTTTCCCCATATCCTCTACAAATAACCATTAAGCACATTAAACGGAGGATAATCTCCCAACACATAGCAATCACTGCATTCCTCTATTACGTGATTTCAGACTCTATATCTTCCAATTATATCTCCCATATCATACGATCCCCATTATTTTCAGGACTCACAAATTCAAGTTTAAACCTTGCATTTGATGTTTTAGAAATGTCAATTTTATCCCAGATTGACTTTGCATGTGCCTGCTTACTAGTTTCTTTCTCCTATGCTTCAACTTCATCCACCCAGGATAGTCTGCTTCCACTTCCCTGGCTTTTAACATCGCTATTCCATTCACTAACTCTCTCCTTCAATGGCGTATTTACCTTCTCCCTTACCATGTTAGCGTTGACCTTTGATGGCTCTGCGATTTGCTGAACCTTAACCTCCTCACTGTTTTATCAATTTCTACAAGATTTCCCTTTTTTGTTGGATTCCTATTTGTGCATCTTGAATGACATTCTTACCCGTTGCTTTATGGATCGAAATTTGTATAGGGATGACGGTCTTCTCTCTCCTCTCCATGGATGGCGCATGTTAAGACTAACGTGCGCTGAGAGAGTTTTCAGTCCTCATGCCCTCTTGATTGAAAATTGAAAAGTTGAGAAGTTTGACCGAGAGTTGACTTTGTTGTTACCAGGCTAGAATTTTAGTTTCGGAAGTTTGAATAGGTCTGTTATGTCATTTATCACTTATGTGCAAAAATTGAGGTCAATCGGAGTTGATCGGGTATGTTTCGACATTGGTTTTAGAAGTTGGAAGTTCAATAGCTCCTTAGGCTTGAATTGGGGTGTGGTTTGTGTTTGCAATGTTGTTTTATGTGATTTGAGGGTTCGACTAAGTTAGTATGATATTTTAGGAAGTGTTGGTATGTGTGGATAGGTTCTCGGGGGGGGGGAGGGGGCTCGGGTGAGATTCAAATTGATTGCGAATTGAGTTTAGCCTTGTAGAGTTACTGAATTACTCGTGTCTGGTTTCGTTATACGCATTCGCAAGAGAGATCTCGCATTTGCGATGTGTATCTGGGTGACTGGTGAAGTCTGTTCTTCGCATTCGCAATAAGAATTACGCGTTCACGATGGTCTTGAGGGTCTGTGCTTCGCGATCTCGAGATGGGACTCGTGTTCTTGAGGCCCATGCATGTAAGCTTTCTCATTCGCAGGAGATGGGTCGCGTTCGATAGGGATTGGTTTAGTGGTCATCGCATTTGCGAGGGAGGTCTCGCGTTCGCATAAGAGGAATTTGGCAGTTGAGGATTTTGTGCTTCTCGAACGCGAGGCACTTTCCGCATTCGCGAAGAAGGGCAACTAGGCAACAATATATTATTTCCAAATGGAGCGTTTTTCCATTTTTCATCTTTTAAGATAGAGACCTCGATTTTGGGCGAATCTTGAATATATTTTCAAGGAGTTGATTGGGGTAAGTGATATAACTCGAATTTGATTAAAATACATGAATCCATTATTGTTTTTACCATTTAATTAGTGTTTTGGGTTGAAACAATTGGGGAAATTTATGGAAAACATCATAAGCTATATTTGAGGATTTGAAAGGCGATTTGAGGTCGGGATTGGATGATTTTAGTATGGTTGGATTCGTTATTGAATGGATATTTGAATTTTATCGGGCTCCGAGACTTGGGCCTGGGGTTGACTTTTTGACTTTGGTTAAAGAACTTAGCTTTATCGTATGGAATCGATTCCTATAGCTTGTATTGATTGTATTAAGTTGTTTATGGCTAGATTCGAGCCGTTCAGAGGCTGATTCGCGAGGCAAGCATTTGTTGGAGTTGTGAATTGCGCAAATTGAGGTAAGTAACACTTCTGAACTTGGTGCTGAGGATATGAATTCCTAAATTTTGTATTATATGGTTGGTGTTGAAGTGACGCACATGCTAGGTGACGGACGTGTGGGAGTGCGCCGTGGTAATTGTGACTCGATTGATTCCGTGGTACTGTATAGTTATCAAATCTTGTTGCTATTCATGTAATCCCTACGTGTTAGAGTAATTGAGCTGTGATCCATATTAGAAATCATGTTTAGGCTATATGTTTATTCTGTAAGGACCCATTGAGGTCATTTCTAATGTTAGGTTATTTGCTTAAATTGTAATTATGTACTCAGTTACATTCATCATTTATATATCATATCTCAGTTCATGTTATCCTTGTTTGGGCTGATTGGCCAATTTATGAGCCCGAGAGACTGGAGAGATCGATGACTGAGTTGGGGGATGAGGGACGGCTTGTGAGTGATATTTATGGGATCGGGTTACACGCCGCATCATACTTTATTGATATATTTATGGGATCGGGTTGCACGCCGCAACATGCCATGTTGGCTTATATTAGTACTTGGGTAGTATCCTCCCCTCCGGAGTCTGACATACCAGCAGTGACCGCAGGTACCGTTGAGTATTGAATGCGAGTGTTGAGTGATTGACAGTGTTGAGCGATTGAGAGTACTAAGCGATTGAGTGTGCTGAGTGATTGAGTGTGCTGAGTGAGATTGAGTACTCTAAGAGTGTGAGCACATAAGTTTATTACTGTATTGCATTACATGTAACATGCATATTTGACATGTAGACATAAAGACGTAACATTGCTCATGCTGGCTATACTTGGCATATTTTATCAATATTGAGCTTAAATTGTTAAACTTGAGAGCATGTCTAAACTTTTGTACTGTGTACGAATTGATTATGGGATTTCTCTGAGTTACTGTTATTTCCATATTATATATGTAATGTTACTATGTGGATTTGGATTGTGCCTATTTGAGCTTGTCACTACTTTCAGCCCAAGGTTAGTCATGTTACTTATTGGGTATATTGGGTCGGTTGTACTCATACTACACTCTGCACTTTGCGTGCAAATCTTGGTACATCTGGACCCGGTGGTTGCTAGACTCGGAGCAGTATCTGCTAGGAGACTATTGAGGTAGCTGTTTTGACGCCCCCAGACCTCGACTCTCCTTCTTTGGATACAATTATATATTTTAGAGCATTGCTTACCTTACATTTTGGTGATTTAGTGCTAAATTATACTATATTTGTGCTTAATTGAGTTTATTTTATGTATAGCTACTTTGGAGATGAAATTGGGAGCAAAATAAATATTTTGAAGTGTATTTTCTACACTACAATAATTAGCTCATGAGTATCTAATGATTGGAAAATTTTGGCATAATGATGAGATAAAACAAAACACAAATAAGGAAAGAAAGGTTAAGACAAAATAAATAAAGTGTGGATTGATTACCTGGACGAGCAAAACGTGAAGCAACACATTGAATCAAATGTTGGAAAGCAAAGGTTAGGCGGCAGACTTACTGGTTTCTGCAGGCGGGACTTGTCCTGTTTCGTCCGGGACTTGGTTATTTTGGCCCTACACACCCCTAATTTGTATAAAAGGAGTCCTAAACCTATTTTGAGAGGTTTTTGAGAGGAACTTTTGACCAAGGGAGAGCACAAAGCTGTCGTGGAGGCCATGTTTCATATTTTCTTCCACCAAACTTAATAATTTTTATGTTTCTTTGTTTGATTTGTTGTTTGGATACCATATTTATGTGGAGCTAAACTTCACGTTCTAGGGTTGTGGTTCTTTCATGACTATTATTATTCAGATATTGATTTTGATTTCTTGATTTATCATATTGGTTTGTTTATTCAATCTTGCGCTTATTTATTTAATTGATTGATCACCAATTGAATACTATCTACGAATCTAGAATTGGACTCAAAAGTAGAATTCTAGATTGCACATACGATTGAGTAGAGCAAGTTCTTAAACCTGGGCATCGGGGAACGGATTCGCGGTTAGGATAGACATATACCTAATTGCCTTGCTTGGTTGATGTATAGGATTTATAATTGAGTTCTTGTTAGTTCTAATTCCATAGATATATAGGCGTTAGGTTAGATTGAATAGGCGAGTAAGAACTCGACAGATTCTTATGAGCGATATTAACCATGTCAATCAATAAGCTAGATAAATTAGTTAGTCAATTTAATTGAAGAATACAATAGGAATATTGTTAGATAGCCTATGACCCTAGATCGTTTTCATAACATTGATAACATAAAAATCTGCTCTTCCTCCGTTCAATGTTCATTATGTGTTTTTCTTTATTTTAATTAGTTTAGAATCAAATACCTATAGTTTTCATTCTTGTTTAGATAGTTAGGATAGTCTAATTTTCCTCGTGGGTTTGACATCCAACTTTTAGTCACTTTATTACTTGACGACCGCATATATTTACATGTGCGTTTGGCCGCAACAAGTTTTTGGTGTCATTGCCGGGGGACTTAGAATTAGCTATTTTTCTAGTTTAGACATTCATTTTTTATCTATTCAAGTTTTTTTTAGTTTAGTTAGTATTTTTTATTTATTTTAACATGGCATCTTGGAATGAAACTTGTTCGAATGATGGTTATTCTTATTTAGATGATCCTTGTCCATATTGTGGAGGACCCCACTGCTGGAAATATTATCAGAATATTCTCGGGACTGAGTTGTGCGCACAATCTCAATCCTTTAAGTGGATATTTATAATATATGTGGTGGTCAAGGTGGTCATTGGGATGGTTGTCCTAATTATTTCAATGTTCATTATATGTTTTTCTTTATTTTAATTAGTTTAGAATCAAATACCTCTAGTTTTCATTCTTGTTTAGATAGTTAGGATAGTCTAATTTTCCTCGTGGGTTTGACATCCGACTTTTTTAGTCACTTTATTACTTGACAACCGCGTATACTTGTATGTGCGTTTGGCCGCAACAAGTTTTTGGCGTCATTGCCGGGGACTTAGAATTAGCTATTTTTCTAGTTTAGACATTCATTTTTTATCTATTCAAGTTTTTTTAAGTTTAGTTAGTATTTTTTATTTATTTTAACATGGCATCTTGGAATGAAACTTGTTCGAATGATGGTTATTCTTATTTTGATGATCCTTGTCCATATTATGGAGGACCCCACTGGTGGAAAAATTATCAAAATATTCCCGGGACTGAGTTGTGCGCACAATCTCAATCCTTTAAGTGGATATTTATAATATATGTGGTGGTCAAGGTGGTCATTGGAATGGTTGTCCTAATTCTTTTTATCCTTCTCTGAGCCCTTATTATGATCTTTCTAACAGTGTTTGTGAGCTTGATAGGAACAATGAAGTGCATGATATGGAACGTGATGCATATATTAGGGATATTTTGAGGCAAGTAGCAGAGCAACAGGATGAACTCAAAAAAGATATGAAAAGAATGAGGGCAGCAATCACATGAATGAAGGCCAATTTGGAATAATTGAATGAAGAGAGCGAGTACCAGCAAGAGAAAATTTTTGAAAAAGAAGAGATTTTGAGCCAAACTTGGCAAGTGGAACAAGCTGAAAATTTGAAAATATATGAGGCTCAACGTGAGAAAATTACAAATAAGATGAGATACTTTATAGAAGGAAGAGCTGAACTAGGACAAGAGATTGATAAATTTGGCATTGCTATTCACGACTTAGAGGCTCAATTGAATGCAAAGGTTGATGCGTCTAACGCCCAACAAAATAGTAATGAGTTATGTGAAGCTGAAAAGGAGCTTATATGCCAAATTAAGGAGTTAAAAGTGGAGAGCCAATCATTCGAGCATATTTTTCTTGATGATGTCCATGTTGAGAAAAGTACACTAAGGAAGCAGATAATATTATATTTGAAGACTTTAGTGCATGTAAATATAAGGATGTAAAGAGTAATACAATGCTAGAGTTAGGGCGTATCGGTCCCCATTCCATACATTTTTCAACATTGTATTTGGATGATGACATGGAAATCGAGTCATCTGAGCCTTTGGAGGAGCAAATGGATGAGGAATGGGGTACTTACATTCTTGAATTCGTCGTGCCAGAGAGAGAAAATTACATTCCTCATCTAAAGGCCAAGAAGTACAGAGTGAAAAATTTATTACTTGGCCTGGTTTTTTGTAGCCCCGCCACTGGAGCATAGCCGCAGACTGGATGCCATGTTAGGGATACAATTCATAAGTTCAAGGTGGAGGAAAAAGTGATTCACGCCGTGCCGCGACGTTAAATTAGGTGCTTGTTGGGAGGCAACCCAGCTTTACTGCTTTCTTTTATTTTTGTTGATTTTGTTTTTATTATATTATTTTTGTAGTATTTGTTTTTATTTTGTAGGATTATGAGGATAGGAATAAAAGCCACTAGAAGTGTGCAAAAGCGAGCCAGATGATTGGAACTAGTGTGAGGTACCCGCACAAAGGATCATGCTTGGGAGAAGTCTGAGTTTCTCGTGAGCCGCTATTGCTTCGGCCTTTGGCCTTTCAGGGAGTTTCTTGTCCACCCTCGTTATTTGTTTTTGCTTTGCTTGTACATTGGGGACACTGCACTCTTTTAAGTGTGGGGTGAAAAAATTTCTCTAGATAATTAGTAGTAGTATGTTAGTAGTAAAAAAAACGTCAACTTCTTGTTTTGAGTTTAATTTCTTATTTTTATTTTTGTAGTAGTGTAGTATTTTAGTTGTAGTTTTAGTAACTTAATATATTTTTTTAAAAGAAAATCAAAAAAAATATTTTAAAAAAATTAGACTTTTCCTGACGATGGATCTCTTCGACAATTTTCTTGAGGGATTAAAGTCTAACCAATAACACAAAAAATATGTCTTTTAGTTTTCCTTAGGTAGCAATAATCCCCCATGGTTTTTCTTTGTGTCTCGGTTCTTTTACATGGGATGCAGTTTGAACCAGGTAGTTTTTTCTTTTAGAGTAGATTAGGAATTTAGGGAATAAAATGGAGGAAGAAAGATGAGATGAACCTAGGCACCTTTGACTTGATTGATAGTAGCATATTTAGACTTTGTCATGTGTAGTATCTTCCATATGTCTTGAAATTGTCCATGATGCCTTGTTAAATTGGATAGCATGTCTTGTGATGCCTATGTCTCATTTACTTGACTTGTGTTCACTTTGTGCTTAATGCTTAATATCTCGTGGCTCCGTGAATACTTGCATTTGTTGAGAGTCGGAATTGGACCGTTAGTGAGTCATGTGCCATGTGTGGTAACGTTTTTGTATAGTCCATGTATTGTACTTGTGTCTAGAACTTGCCCGATATATAAGTCGAAGCGAAATTTGAGGTGATGCTCGGTTTGAAAAATAATTTTAGGCTTTCTTTGATCTTTTTGAGCTTTATTGCTTATCACAAATAAAATATATCCCAAATTAACCCTTTTGAGCCTATAGACTTTTATTTGGCACCCACATTACATGCTTATACCCTTTTGTTCTTAATTGACATTGTTTTGATCATTTTACCTCTTAAAGAACTTTAATTGTGAAATGAGCGCTAAAAGAAGTAAGAAGGGACTAAGTGTTGGGTGGCTTTTGAGTGGAACCAATGAAAGGAAAAAAGGTGCACTTATTTTATAAAATAATACACCACTAGCGAAAATAGAAAAAGAATAGTTGAAAAAAAAAGAGAAAAACAAATGTAGATGAATAAATATCTTGTTTTTGCTAGTTAAGTGCAAACTAAGATAGTGCTTAAATAAAGAGGGAATATTTTTGGGGGTGATATTATTTGTGAAGTTGAAGTTGGATTGAGGAAATATGCGTTTAAAGTTGATTATGTGATGTGTTAAAGTACTTAGGAGGGTGAACCACTATTCCTAAATATATCCTGCACATCCCTTAGCCCACATTACAACCATGAAAAGTCCTAATTGATTTTAGATCGAGCGACCTTACATTAGTAGAGGTTTACATTAAGGGCAAGCCTATGGTACCAATTGCATGGATGTGACTTCTTTGTGAGAGTGAGAGATTTCTTTTATATACAAGTGAGTCCTTAAACTATATTTGATCATGAGATTCGAATGTGTGAATTCAACTTATTCTCTTTACTTTTGTTGTGAGGTCACATGGTTTCATGAGGGATATGTAACGTTACTAGACTTCTCTATGATGTTGGGTGTTCAAGACATGAGTGCATTGTGACATTGAGTCGATTTTTGAGGCTAGGATTGTTATAAGCACGTTATCTTTATTGTGAATATTGTTGAAGAATGGCATAAGTAAAGAGAAGTGTAAGTGATTGCATATGCTAAGGTTTAATTATTGTTATCAACCATAGTCATTGGTATAGTGTGCTTCAAAAGTGTTAAATATGTTAAGTGCTCGAAGATAGTATAAAGTGTCGGTTGACTCGAGGATGAGCAACGTTTAAGTATGGGGTAGTGATGTTTGGCTATAATTATATATTTTTATTACATTATTTACCTTACATTTTAGTACTTTAGTGCTAAATTACACTATATTTGTGCTTAATTGAGTTTATTTTATGTGTAGCTACTTTGGAGATGAAATTGGGAGCAAAATAAATATTTTTAAGTGTATTTTCTACACTATAATAATTAGCTCATGAGTATCTAATGATTGGAAAATTATGGCATAATGATGAGATGAAACAAAACAAAAATAAGGAAAGAAAGGTGAAGACAAAATAATTAAAGTGTGGATTGATTACCTGGACGAGCAAAACGTGAAGCAACACATTGAATCAAATGTTGGAAAGCAAAGGTTAGGTGACACACTTACTGGTTTATGCGCTAGGACCCTGCCCCGGATGTTGAAGGCGGGATTTGTCCTGTTTTGTCCGAGACTTGTTTATTTCGGCCCTACACACCTCCAATTCGTATAAAAGGGGTCCTAAACCTATTTTGGAGGGGGTAGAACGTTTTTTAGATGAACTTTTGACCAAGGGAGAGCACAGAGACGCCATGGAAGCCGGGTTTCATCTTTTCTTTCATCAAACTTAGTAATTTTTATGTTTCTTTGTATGATTTATTGTTTGGCTACCATGTCTATGTGGAGCTAAACTTCACGTTTTAGGATTGTGGTTTTTTTTATGACTATTGTTATTCATATATTGCTTTTGCTTTCTTTATTTATCATATTGGTTTGTTTATTCAATCTTGCGCTTAATTATTTAATTGTTTGATCACCAATTGAATATTATCTACGAATCTAGAATTGAACTCGAAAGTGGGAATTCTAGATCACATAAGATTGAGTAGAGCAAGTTCTTGAACCTGGGCATCAGGGAACAGTTTCACGGTTAGGAGAGACATATACCTAATTGCCTTGCTTGGTTGATGTACAGGAATTATTAATACGTTCTTGTTAGTTCTAATTTCATAGACATATAGGTGTTAGGTTAGCTTGAATATGCGAGTAATAAATCGTTTGATTCTTATGAGCGATATTAACCCTGTCAACCAATAAACTAGATAAATTAGTTAGTCAATTTAATTGAAGAATACAATAGAAATGTTAGATAGCCCATAACCCTAGATCATTTTTATAACATTGATAACATAAAAATCTACTCTTCATCTGTTCAAAGTTCATTATGTGTTTTTCTTTATTTTAATTAGTTTAGAATCAAATACTTCTATTTTTAATTCTTGTTTAGATAGTTAGAATAGTCTAATTTAGTTAATAGTTAATCACAAGTTCTCGTGGGTTCGACATCCGACTTTTAGTCACTTTATTACTTGACGACCGCGTATACTTGCATGTGCTTTTGGCCGCAATAGTCGGCTTGTCTAGTAATGTGATAGGTGCCATCATGATATATTGAGATTTAGGTCGTGACACTTGCTTTTCTACTTTACCATTGATAATAGATAATGAGAGGATGTATAATATAGTTTCTTTTTATCATATAAAAAAGGTTCAATGTATATTTGTGAACCTAATGCTAATCCTATATGTATAGAATATTTAAAAATGACTATGTTTATAGAATCAAGTAAGAGTTAGTATTAAAATAATAATATTTTTACTTTATAACATGTTAGATATACTTAACATTATTAGAAAATTAAGCTATTACTTTTATCATTTTCTATCAACACAAACGTACTATTACATAACAAATGGTAAGAATAAGTTGTAGTATTAATTTTACATACAACAAAAATCAGCATTTTCTTTTTGTAAATTAGGGAATCCGCAGTCTCTAATTTTTGGGTGCGCTTTGGGTAAACTCCGCTCTAATGTAATAATTCACAAACCACATTGAAGAGGTAAATCATACTAGGCAAGCCCCGTACGACGATCTCGATCGAGAAAGCATATGAATATTAGTCTTTGTTTGTGGGAGAATTATATTACAACAATATGTACTAAAATAGATTACCCATAAATATACATAATTTCTTCAAATTACGTTGGTAACTTCATCTTCTTTTAAATGCCAAAAAAAAACAAAGTCTTTTCTTGGTTTTGGATCCCACCAAATATCCCAGATCTAACACATATGGAGTTAATATAGTCATTTCACAAACACCCTCCTATAAAACTCACACCAAATTCTCCTTTCGCCATTTTCTTTCCACTTTCTTATATTCATTAGCAGGTTTAGTAGAGTCTTGCGGAACGGTACGGAGACGTCTATACTTATCTTCGAGAGGCTACCGAACCGATTAGGAAACTTCACTTTCTTGTATTCTTGTCGTGCGGATTTGTTGATTCCGAAAAACTAAACTTCTATTATTCTATTCTCTCACAGATGGTGAGGACACACGCGATCGGATTGGATGGACGGCCACCAGTACCACCAGCTCGGGCCACGAGAGGCCGGGGATGCGGTTGAGGCCGAGGTGCAGCTCGTACAGCAACTAGAGCAGCACATGTGAAGCTACCAGTTGCTCCAGCTCAGGAGTAAATACCAGATGTGGTTGAGATGGTGGGACCAACTCAGGCACCAGTTGTGCCCATTGTGATTCCAGGCTTTCAGGAGGCTTTGGCCCAGATATTGACTGTATGCACTAGCCTTGCTTAGGCGGTCTCGGTTCAGGCCGCACCAACCACTTCTCATGCTGGGGGAAGTGCTCAGACTCCCGCTGCCCGTACTCCAGAGCGGGTGGTTTAGAAACTTCAGACATCGGGGATACTACCAGCCCAACCAGTTGTAGTTTCTTAGGCCCGGGTGGGTCCACCTATGAGTGACGAGGAGCAAAAGAGGCTAGAGCGATTTGGGAGGCTCAAGCCTCCAGCATTCAGTGGGGCTGAGTCAGAGGATGCTCAGGGTTTCTTAGACAGGTGCCAGTGGATCCTTTGCACAACGGGTATTCTAGAGACTAGTGGAGTCTTATTTACTACTTTTTAGCTATCGGGGGTAGCCTTTAGATGGTAGGAGGTCTGTGAGTTGAGCAGGCCAGCCGACACTGCACTATTTACGTGGCATGAGTTCTCAATTCTTCTTAGAGAAGTTTGTTCCACATACCCGCAGGGAGGAGTTGTGTAGGCAGTTTGAGCAGTTACGCCAGGAAGGTATGTCAGTGACCCAGTATAAGATGAGATTTTCAGAGTTGGCTCGTACGCGATATAGTTGGTTCCCATAGAGAGGGAGAGTATTAGGAGGTTCATTAATGGCCTCAACTATGGATTGCGCTTCGTCATGACTCGGGAGAATGCATCAGGTGCTAGGTTCGATGAGGTGGTTGATATTGCTAGGCGTCTAGAGTAGGTTCACAGCCAGGAGCGCGAGGAGAGGGAGGCCAAGAGGCCTCGTGGTTCGGGTGGTTTCAGCGATGTTTCTTCTGGAGGAAAATCCCACCACAACAGTGGTCGCCCTTATAGGCCCACTCAGATGGCTCGTCCGGTTCATCGTAGTGCATTAGCTAGCCATGGTTCATACAGTGCTCTTCTGGGTCAGTCATCTCTCAATGCCCTCCCAGCTCAGAGTTCATCCTGTGCTCCATCAGTTCAGGGTTCATCTGTACCAAGTCCTTCTAGTAGTTATTCTGGTTCTCGGGTTCCTATTCAGTCTCCACCATCATTAGCGGATTGGAGTTGCTTCGAGTGCAGGGAGTTTGGACATGTCTGAAAGCAGTGTCCCTGTCATTTTGGAGGTCTAGTTCAGCAGAGAGGTCATGTTATAACTTATGCACCAGTTACTTCACCACCCGCTCAGCCAGCTCGGGTGGGGCTTAGGCAGATAGAGGTCGCACTAGAAGGGAAGACCGATCAGGTGGCGGTCAGGATCGATGCTATGTTTTTCCCTCTGGACCAGAGGTTGTTGCTTCAAACGCAGTGATCATAGGTATTGTTTCAGTGTGCCACAGGGATGCTTCCATATTATTTGACCCTGGTTCTACCTATTCATATGTATCATTGTATTTTGCTCATTATTTGGATATGCCCTATGAGTCCTTAGTTTAGCCTGTTTATGTATCTACATCGGTGGGAGATTCTATTGTTGTGCACCATGTGTATCGGTTGTGTGTGGTGAACATTGTGGGATTGGAGATGAGATTTGATCTCTTTTTGCTTAGTATGGTTGAATTTGAAGTGATTCTAGGCATGGATTGGTTGTCCCTGTGTCATGCTATTCTGGATTGTCACGCTAAGACCGTGACATTAGTGATGCCTAGGTCACCTAGGATCGAGTGGAGAGGTTCTCTGGACTATGTTTCTAGTAGGGTGATTTCATATCTGAAGGGCCAACGGATGGTTGGGTAGGGGTGTTTGTTATATTTGGCTTTTGTGAGGGATATTGGTGTTGATATTCCTACCATTGTTCTGTTCTGATAGTGTGAGACTTTCCAGATATGTTCCTGCAGACCTGTCGACATACCGCCCGACGGGGACATTGATTTTGGTATTGACTTGGTGCCGGGCATTCAGCCCATTTCTATTCCTCTGTATCGCATGGCACCAGCAAAGTTGAAGGAATTGAAAGAGCAGTTTCAGGTGCTTCTTGATAAGGGGTTCATTAGGCCTAATGTGTCGCCTTAGGGTGCACCAGTTCTATTTGTGAAGAAAAATGATGGTACTATGCGGATGTGCATTAACTATAGGCAGTTGAACAAAGTTACAATTAAGAACAAGTATCATTTATCGCACATTGATGACTTATTTGACCAGCTTCAGGGAGGTAGAGTGTTCTCTAAGATTGATTTAAGGTCTGGGTATCACCAGTTGAAGATTCGGGACTCTGATATTCTAAAGACGGTATTCAGGACCCGCTATGGTCACTACCAGTTCCTTGTGATGTCTTTTGGCTGACCAATGCCCCAGCAACATTCATACATCTGATGAACAGTGTATTCCAACCATATCTTGATTTGTTTGTCATAGTATTTATTGATGATATCATAGTGTACTCACGTAGTCAAGAGGAGCATGTACAATATTTGAGGATTGTACTACAAACATTGAGGAAGGAGAAACTTTATGCTAAATTCTCAATGTGTGAGTTCTGGCTCGATTCGGTGGCGTTCTTAGGGCATATGGTGTCCAGTGAGGGGATCAAGGTAGATCCGAAGAAGATTGAGGTTGTTCAGAGTTGGCCCAGACCGTCCTTAGCTACTGAGATTCAGAGTTTTCTTGGCTTGGCCAGATATTATCGCCACTTTGTGGAGGGTTTCTCGTCCATTGCAGCGCCTTTGACCAGGTTGACCCAGAAGGGTGCTCCATTCAGGTGGTCGGATAAGTGTGAGGAGAGCTTTCAGAAGCTCAAGACTACCTTGACCACAGCTCAAGTTCTAATTTTGCCTTCAACATCAGGTTCTTATACAGTGTATTATGATGCTTCTGGGATTGGTATTGGGTGTGTCTTGATACAGGAGGGTAGAGTGAATGCTTATGCTTCACGACAGTTGAAGCCTCATGAGAAGAACTACCCCGTTCATGATTTAGAGTTGGCAGCTATCGTTTATGCATTGAAGATTTGGAGGCATTATCTATGTGGTGTGTCTTGTGAGTATTTACAGATCATTGGAGTCTTCAGCACTTGTTCAAGCAAAAGGATCTAAATTTGAGGCACATTTCGGGAAGGCCAATATAGTGGCAGATGCCTTGAGTAGAAAGACAGTGAGTATGGGTAGCCTTGCATATATTCTTGTTGGTGAAAGACTGCTTGCATAAGATGTTCAGGCCTTGGCAAATCAGTTAGTGAGGTTAGATATTTCGGAGCCTAGTCCGGTTCTAGCTTGCATAATTTCTAGGATTTCTTTATATGATCGCATAAGAGAGCGTTAGTATGATGACCCATATCTGCTTGTCCTTATGGACACGTTTCAGCACGGTGATGCCAATGAGGTTTCTATTGGAGATGATGGGGTGTTGCGGAAGCATGATCGGATTTGTTTGCCAAATGTGGATGGGTTACGTGAGTTGATTCTTGAGAAGGCCCATAGTTCGCGATATTCCATTCATCCGAGTGCTGCGAAGATGTATCAGAACTTAAGGCAATACTATTGGTGGAGGAGAAAAATATCATGGAGTTTGTAGGTCAGTGCTTGAATTGTCAATAGGTGAAGTACAAGCATCAGAGACCTGGCGGTTTACTTCAGAGACTTGAGATTCCTGAGTGGAAATGGAAGCGTATCACCATGGACTTCGTAGTTGGGCTCCCATGGACTTTGAAGAAATTTGATGTTATATCGGTAATTGTGGACCGGTTGACTAAGTATGCGCACTTCATTCCAGTTGGGACTACCTATTCTTCGGAGCGGTTGGCTGAGATCTATATCCGCGAGATTGTTCTCCTTCACGATGTGGCGATGTCCATTATTTCAGATCGGGGCGCGCATTTCACATTGCAATTTTGGAGAGCAGTGCAGTGACAGTTAGGTACACGAATTGAGTTTAGTACAACATTTCACCCTTAGACGAAAAGACAGTCCGAGCGCACCATTTAGATATTGGAGGATATGTTACGCGATTGTGTCATGGATTTCGGGGGTTCTTGGAATCAGTATCTACCGCTTGCAGAATTTGCCTACAACAACAACTATCAATCGAGTATTCAGATCGCTCCGTATGAGGCCTTGTATGGGAGGCGATGTCGGTCTCCGGTTGGTTGGTTTGAGCTGGGCGAGGCTAAGCTATTGGGTACTGACTTGGTTCATGATGCTCTGGAAAAGGTTAAGTTGATTCAGGATCGGCTTCGCACTGCATAGTCTAGACAGAAGAGTTACACCGATCGAAAGATTCTTGATGTTGCCTATATGGTGGGAGAGAATATATTGCTCAGAGTTTCACCCATGAAGGGTATTATGAGGTTCAGGAAGAAGGGCAAGTTGAACCCTCGGTATATTGGCCCTTTTGAGGTGCTTGCATTGCCACCTAGTCTATCGAGTGTTCACCCACTATTTAATGTTTCCATGCTCCAGAAGTATTTCGGTGATTCTTCTCATATTTTGGACTTCAACACGGTTCAGTTAGATGGGGATTTGACTTATGATGTGGAGCCGGTGACCATTTTGGATCGGCAGGTTCGAAAGGTGAGATCAAAGAATATAACTTCAGTGAAAGTACAATGGAGAGGTCAGCCAGTCGAGGAGGCTACTTGGGAGACTGAGCGGGAGATGTGGAACATCTATCCACACCTATTTGAGGCTCCAAGTATGATTCTAGCCCCGTTCGAGGGCGAACGTTTGTTTAAGAAGGGGAGAATATAACGAGTCGCCCGGTCATTTTGATTATTGTAGCTCGTTCCCCTATTTATTACTTATTTTATGTTCATTTATTGTTATGTGACTTGCAGGGTGGTTGGTTTGGTTCCGGGTATATTTCAGAATGAATTAGAACACTTAGTCCCAAGGTTGGAAGCCTAAGTTGAAAGAGTTGACCGGATATTGACTTATGTGTAAATGATTGCGAAATAGAGTTTTGATGGTTCAGATAGCTCCGTATGATAATTTTGGACTTAGGAGTGTGTCCTGATATTGATTTGGGGGTCCTAGATCATTTTGGCTTGAATTGACGAAAGTTGGAAAGATAAGAAATTTGATCACGAGTTAACTTTGTTATTAATGGGCTTGGATTTTGGTTCCGGAAGTTGGAATAGGTACGTTGTGTCATTTATGACTAGTGTGCAAAATTTGAGGTTAATCAGAGTTGATTTGGTGTGTTTCTCATTGGTTTTAGAAGTTGGAAGTTCAATAGTTCATTAGGCTTGAATTAGGGTGCAGTTTTGTATTTTCGATGTTGTTTGATATGATTTGAGGGTTCGACTAAGTTCGTTTGATGTTTTAAGATGTATTAGTATGTGTGGATGAGGTCTCGGGGGCCTCGGGTGAGATTCAGATTGATTGCGGATTGACTTTGGCCTTGTAGAGTTGCTGAATTGCTGGTGTCTAGTTTCCTTATACGCGTTCGCGAGAGAGGTCTCGCGTTCACGATGTGTATCTCGGTGACTGGTGAAGTCTGTTCTTCGCTTTCGCAAGAAGAATGATGCGTTCGCGATGGTCTTGAGGGTCTGGGCTTCGCGATCGCGAGATGGGACTCACGTTCGCTTAGAAGGATGAGGCATGTGGGGCACCAGACATGTAAGCCTTCGTGTTCGCGAGAGATGGGTCGCGTTCACGTAGGGATTGGTTCAGTGGTCATCGTGTTTGCGAGGAAGGTCTCGCATTTGCGTAAAAGGAATTTGGCACCTGAGGATTTTGTGCTTCGCGAACATGAGGCACTTTCCACATTCGCGAAGAAGGGCAACTGGGTAGTAGTATATTATTTCCAAATCGAGGGTTTTGTTTAATTTTTCATCTTTTGAGCCAGAGACCTTAGTTTTGGGCGATTCTTGAAGAGATTTTCAAGGAGTTGATTGGGGTAAGTGATTCTAACTCGGATTTGATTAATATACATGAATCTATCATTGTTTTTACTATTTAATTAGTGTTTTGGTTTGGAAAATCTGAGGAAATTTGTGAAAAACTTCATAAGCTATATTTTGAGGATTTGAAAGGCGATTTGAGATTGGAATTGAATAATTTTTATATGATTCGACTCGTTATTGAATGATTGTTCGGATTTTGTGAATTTTATTGGGTTTCGAGATGTGGGCCTAGGGTTGACTTTTTGACTTTGGTTAAAGAACTTAGCTTTATCGTATGGAATCGATTCCTATTGCTTATATTGATTGTATTAAGTTGTTTGTGGCTAGATTCGAGTCGTTCGGAAGCCGATTCACGAGGCAAGGGCTTGTTGGAGTTACGATTTGCGCGGTTTGAGGTAAGTAACACTTTTAAACTTGGCACTGAGGGTATGAATCCCGAATTTCGTGTTATATGGTTGATGTTGAGGTGACGCACATGCTAGGTGATTGGCATGTGGGCGTGCACCGCAGTAATTGTGACTCGGTTGATTTTGTGATACTGTATAGTTATCAAATCTTATTGCTATTCATGTAATCCCTACGTGTTAGAGTAATTGAGCTGCGATCCATGTTAGAAATCATGTTTAGGCTATATGCTTATTTTGTTGGGACTTACTGAGGTCATTTTTGCTGTTAGGTTATTTGCTTAAATTGCAATTATGTACTCAGTTACATTCATCATTTGTATATCATATCTCAGTCTCTGTTATCATTTATTGTTACATCATGATATCCTTGTTTGGGCTGATTGGCATGAGATTTGTGAGCCCAAGAGATTGGAGAGATTGATGATTGAGTTGGGGCCTGAGGGGCCGGTTTGTGAGTGATATTTATGGGAACGGGTTGCGCGCCGCAGCAGGATTTATTGACATATTTATGGGATCGGACTGCACGCCGCATCATGCCATGTTAGCTTATATTAGCACTTAGACAGGATCCGCCTCTCCGGAGTCTGACATACCAGCAGTGAGCGCATATACCGTTGAGTGCTGAGTGCCTGAGTGATTGAGAGTGCTGAGCGATTGAGTGTGCTGAGTGATTGAGCGTGCTGAGTGATATTGAGTACTCTAAGAGTGTGAGTACATGAGTTTATTACTGTGTTGCATTACATGTAACATGCATATTTGACATGTAGACATAGAGACGTAACATTCCTTATGCTGGCTATACTTGGGATATTTTATCAGTATTGACCTTAAATTGTTGAACTTGAGAGCATGTCTAAATTTTTGTACTGTGTACGAATTGATTATGGGAATTCTCCGAGTTATTACTGTCATGTATTGTTATTATCTGGATTTGGACTGTGTCTTTCTGAGCTCGTCACTGCTTTCAACCCAAGGTTAGTCCTGTTACTTATTGAGTACACTGGGTCGGTTGTACTCATACTACACTCCGTAATTCTTGTGCAGATCCAGGTACATCTGGACCCGGTGGTTGCTAGACTCGGAGCAGTATCTGCTAGAAGACTATTGAGGTAGCTGTTTTGTCGCCCGCAGACCTCGACTCTCCTTCTTTTCAGTTTTATTTTGTACTGTTCTATCTTTCAAACAGTTGTATTAGAGATTTAGACTGTGTTGACACTAATCAATAGCTCATGTACTCGGTGACACCCGAATTTTGGGAATTTTCTGGTTGAGTCGCAGTTGTTCTTATCAGTTATTTATGAGATTTTTCACTATTAAACTTATTACATCATGCTTTTAATTTAAAATGCGTAATTATTTTGTGATTGTCGACTTGCCTAGTAATGTGATAGGCGCTATCATGATATATTGAGACTTGGCCGGGATACTTGCTTTTCTACTTTACCATTGATAATAGATAACGAGAGGATGTATAGTATAGTTTCTTTTTATCATATAAAAAATAAGGTTCAATGTATATTTGTGAACCTAATGTTAATCCTATATGTATAGAATATTTAAAAATACCATATTTGTAGAATCAAATAAAGTGTTGATATTAACGGAATAATAATAATATTTTTACTTTATAACATGTTAGATATACTTAGCATTATTGGAAAATTACGCTATTACTTTTATCATTTTCTATCAACACATAGGTAATATTACATAATAAATGGTAAGAATAAGTTGTAGTATTAATTTTACATACAACAAAAATGAATATTTTTTTTTTGTAAATTAGGGAACCCGTAGTCCCTAACTTTCGGGTGCGCTCTAGGTAAACTCCGTTCTAATGCAATAGCTCGCAAACCACATTAAAAAGGTAAATCGTAATAGACAAGCTCCGTGCTACGATCTCGACCGAAAAATCATATGAATATTAGTCTTTGTTTGTGGAAGAATTATATTACAACAATACGTACTAAAATAGATTACCCATAAATATACATAATTTCTTCCAAATTACGTTGGTAATTTCATCTTCTTTTAAATGCTAAAAAAACAAAGTCTTCTCTTGGTTTTGGATCCCACCAAATATCCAGATCTAACGCATTTGGGGTTAATATCGTCATTTCACAATCACCCTCCTGTAAAACTCACGCCAAATTCTCCTTTCCCCATTTTCTTCCCACTTTCCATTCACCAAATTCCCCGCGCATCTCTCCTCCGCCGTGCACCACCATTCTCCGCCACCAGTTTCACCACCGCAGTCTCCATTCCACCGCCTCTCAAAATGACGAAACTACCCATCCTCCTCCTCCTTCTACTCTGCCTCTCCTCATTCACCGCCGGCGAAATAAAAAAACTCAAAATCCGATCTGATAACCGGCCCATGATCCTCTTCGAACGGTTCGGGTTCACACACACGGGTCAAACATCAATCTCCGTCTCCTCCGTCTCTGTCATCTCCACCGTAACATCGCCTGACGCTTGGCGTCTCGGATTCTTCCTCTTATCCGAAGAATCCCTAATTCAAGTCCTAATTGAGCTTCAACAAAACCCTAATTTCTGTGTCCTTGATTCAAATTACATTCAACGTCTTTTCACTTTTCGTGATCTTTCTCCTCCGCCTAATTCGTCGTTCGATCTAGCTTACCCTGTAACTTCACCTAATGAATACTCTCTGTTTTTTGCTAATTGTGCACCTGAATCGAAGGTGTCTATGGATGTACGTACTGAGCTTTATAATCTCGATGGCCGTGTTAAAGATTATCTCTCTGCAGGTTTTGTTCGATTACCCTCTATGTATTTTTATTTTTTTATTTTTTGGTCATTTTCTGTTTTTGGATATATACAGATGTATCTTATGTTTGAAGAGTAGGAAATCCATGCATTTGATGAGTTTCCACCGGATACCTGGTACCTTTCACTGGCACAGGTACCAGGTTAGTTTGTCTGCCAAGGCTTAAACAGATGGGAATCACCTTGATAGAAATGTCCTTTTTGTTTTGGTTTGGCGGAAATGTTTTCCAGGAAAATATATTCCTTATGGAATCGTTTTCCGGCATTTTACCTTGAATTGTAAGAACCAAATATTTTCCTTGAGGAGATCGTTCTTCATTGTTTATAACTTGAATTGTGAAAACAAAATATTTTTTTCATGATGAAATTATTTTCGGTTGTTTGGTTACCTTGAATTGTGAAAACCCCCTTTTACAAGAGAAATAGTTTTCATTAACACAGGGAAAATGACTTGGGGAAAGTAATTTCTTCTTGCGGATATCCAAATCTTATTTCTTCTTGCGGATATCCAAATCTTACTTCATATTACTTGTTTCATCAATATTCAAAAGTATCACCAAAACATATCCTTCCGTCTTATTCTTGTACTATTAACATATGGTACTTTTATACCAACCAAACACTGGCAAATGACTTTACGAATAGTCCTTTATAATAAATGCATCTCTAGATAATGATACTTTTACTAACTAATCCTACTCAAATATAATGAATGCTACGCGGCAACCCACATTAGTGGAAATAACAGTGATTCAGCTACCCACTTTGTATTTTCCCTCTGCATATTCAACTAATCATAAATTTGCCCTATTTCTGCAGGTCTTACTCAGTTGCCCACGTTGTACTTTTTGTTTTCCTTGGCTTATTTTGGCTTTCTGGGCGTCTGGGTGTTGGTATGTTTGAAGAATAAGAAATCTGTGCATAGGATTCATGGGCTTATGGCACTTTTGGTTGTAATGAAGGCGTTGAATTTGCTTTTTGCTGCTGAGGATAAGCATTATGTTAAAGTTACTGGGACTGCACATGGATGGGATGTGTTGTTCTACATTTTCCAGTCCATGCGTGTGGTTTTGCTTTTCACTGTTATTGTTTTGATCGGTACTGGGTGGTCGTTCTTGAAACCATTTTTGCAAGAGAGGGAGAAGAAGGTGCTGATGATTGTGATTCCGCTTCAGGTTTTGGCTAATGTGGCTTCGGTTGTGATTGGAGAAACAGGTCCTTTCATTAAGGATTGGGTGACTTGGAATCAGGTCTTTTTGATTGTTGATATTATCTGCTGCTGTGCTATTATTTTCCCCATTGTGTGGTCAATTAGGTCGTTGAGGGAGACTTCCAAGACCGATGGGAAGGCAGCAAGGAACTTGGCAAAGTTAACTCTTTTCAGGCAGTTTTATATTGTGGTGATTGGATACTTGTACTTCACAAGGATCGTGGTTTTTGCCTTGAGGACAATTTCAGCTTATAAGTATCAATGGGTGGCATATTCTGCGGAAGAAATAGTTAGCTTAGCTTTTTACATGGTGATGTTTTACATGTTTAGGCCAGTGGAGAAGAATGAATACTTTGTTCTTGATGATGAGGAAGAAGAGGCTGCAGCATTGGCCCTTCGGGATGAGGAGTTTGAGCTGTGATTTTGAGATCTGTGGCTGCTCTCTCCTGCCATTATACAGTTGTCAGCCTAACACTGCGAGTTTTATTTAAGTGATAGTAGGTTTACCGGGATGAATTACAGTTCACTTTTCTTTTTGGTAGCTTTGGAATCACAAAAGAGGCTTGTAATTTTGGATAATGAAATTCTGATGTAATGTAATTGTTATATAAACCTCATTTCATGTAAATAGTCCCTTATCATGATTTTGTTTCATCTGTCCCTTCTATTCTCTTTCCTTGCCTTCTCTTTCCACTAAGGAGTCAAGAACTGACATGAAGTTGTTAAGAAGTGCATGGTCTTCACACTAAAATTTAACTTAGCCATGCTTATCTTTTCAGGCTGTTGGCTTGGTGGCGGTAATTGTTTATTGTCCATCTCGTTATGTGTTTTTTGTTGTGTCTTATGTTGTTTGAATTATACTCTCGACGACTTTGGGGTGCACTGGAGCGTGCTCATCATAGACTGGGTTTAGTTTTTTCCACTTACATAATCCGTGGTGGCAAGCTGGTTTAACTGAATCCTCTTCATCAAAAAATAATATTGTATATATGTATAAATTAGGATTAAATATTTTAATATACATATTTTATTTGAACCCACTTGACAACTACTATTTTACGACTAAAATTATGTACTTTTAAGATTGAACCCGCTTGCACAAAATCCTGGTCAGTCACTGTACATAACACTACTACATTGATAAAAGGGAAAACTTTGTGTCATGTAAAAAACAAAGTCCTTCCAGGGACATATATGATACGAACAATCGGAATCTAAAATTCACTTATCATTAGATTTGAAATTAGTTACGGTTGCTAAAAATATAGTTCCCTCGATCTCATCCACTACTACACTAACTTCAGCAGTGTCAATATTTTCGTGCTCCTTTTTCTTTTCCTTATACTTTTTTGTTTTCGACTTAAAGCAATCAAACGTATAGTAGCCTTTCTTATAACAATAAACACTAACTTCAGCAATGTCAATTTTTCGTTCCCCTTTTTCTTTTCCTTATACTTTTCGACTTAAAGCAATCAAACATATTGTAGCCTTTCTAATAAAAATAGCAACACTCAAAATTATTGTAGCCTTTCTAATAAAAATAGCAACTCTGTAGTTACCACATGCAAAACCTCATTTGAGAGATATCAAATGATACATGATTTTATCTTTCTGTCTATGACGACAAACTCCTCGTCCGTCATTTCAAATCTCTCAAATGAGGTTTTACGTGAGGTAGCTGCAAAAAGCACAACCAAAGGCATGTGAGAAAAATTAAAAATTATGTACATGAAGAGAACAAATGGCAAATAAACTTTACCTGAAGTAAAAGCTTTACATATCTCATATGGGTAAAGATACATCTATACTCTCACATCTAAACAATTTGATTCCTTCTTATGGATTTGAGTAATATAAATGTTAAAACTAAATATGAAGATAAGTTTGTGTTATAACTTTGTTTCAAGTTTAGCAATTACCCATGTGGCGGAATATATTTACCCGTCCCTACCCATTACCTTTTTTTCCTACCCAGCCAAATGAAGTCAAACCAAGCCAAGCCAATTCAAGCCAAACCAAACCAAATCAAGTCAAACCAAGCCAATTCAAGTGAAGCCAAACCAAACCAAACCAAATCAAGTCAAGCCAAGCCAATTCAAGGAAGCCAAACAAAGTCAAACCAAATCAAGCTAAGCTAAGCCAAATGAATAGAAAAAAAGTTGGAATGGGTAGGTAGGTAGGTAGAGGTAATTAGTTTTAATTGAGTAGGTATATATTGTAAATAGTTTTCAAATGGGTAGGAAAGGATAGTTATTTTAAGCTCAATGGGTATTTTGCATAAATTGCTCTACAAAATCACTCCAGCAAAAAGCTCACATAAGTGTTTCTCAAACCAAACTCTCTTACAAATACTCCCTATTCCAAAAGAAGAAAAGATAAACTCTCGACTCTCAAATCGGTGTTATCGGGTGAACTATCATCTGCCCATTTTATAGCCAAGAGAAAGTAGTTGCTTGGCTAGAAAAGAGCCAGCAACTTTCAAAACAAAAGGGCCACAATGGGCCAACAAAGCAACTACTACAAGGCCAAACGTTGGCCTAATAAAATGTTACTGAGTCGTTGTCCTTTTTTTTTTTTCAATTACCCTGGCTTTTGTGAAGAAAAGCCATGATGCCAGCAGAAAGGCTGCTGCAAACAATGAATAAAACTTAATGAAATATGGGAAGTAGATTGAGATACACTGACTCTTATTCTGGAAGCTGTTCAAGAATTGTCTTCCAATGTTTGGCAGTGATGGGATCAAGTCATTTCGCAGATTCGATAGAACCCAGTAATCCGAGGTTGAACTTTGTATGTATCAACGAATATGTTTAGATAGATTTAGAAATACGTTTCCAGACCCAATGTCGTTACTCAGAATCCACAATATCTAAATCCTGAATTCACCGTTGTGTTTCGGCTGTTTTGGTTTTGCCTACAAAGATGAAACCTGAATTTGAAACTTACAATGTGCCTTCACTGCAAACGTATTTGGCACAATAGACCACAGCTTGATCAGCAGAACCCCGCTAAAAAATAAAATGCAACGTAAAATAAAGTAGAAACCCTCATTTGAAAGGACAGTGTGTTCACATATTTATGTTATTCAAAACAAAATATTGGTAAGACTAGCATTTTGAATTTCATCTCAGCTTTCTCTATAGTAAATGAACATAAAAAGTACTCATTTGAAAGGGACTGAAGCCTGGACATGCAGGCAGATGATCAAAACATTTGTAATTGTCATCTCACATCCTAATAATGCTCACATGGAAATGGAAAGTAGATTATTTTGAAGATGGAGGAGATTACTGAAGAAGTCGAACAGCAATTTGGTTATTAAGAACGAAGCCTCTGTTCTTCGTAATAAATGCGTGTGTGGCTAAAGCCTGCGAAGGGAACTGCACAAGGGCCACTCTAGCTGGTGGTCTGCAACAAATAAACCAAAACTCCATCTTATAAGGAACAGAGAACACATCACAGTTAAAAGAGCCAGCGAGATGTGAGTGGTAAAGCTTCTATACCTATCAAAACCTCGTTGTTGTCTGGCGAATATTTGGATTGATGATCCATCATACTGGCAACCAGAAAGAAAACGTTCCACATCATCCGCCAGTGCATTCCGTGGGATCCCTTGCAATAAAATCTGAAAAAGCCAACAACCATCAATAGATTTTTTGCTTCAAAGCCCTTTTGTACTACTATTAGAAATGAATGAATCGAATATCCATCTTTAATTTATCATCAATCTCATTGCATTCAGAAAGAAAGAAAAGTTCATTGGTATTTTTTTTTTATTAAACTACTGTGTGGAACAGCTTGGGCCCACCTCGACTACTCCACTAGGTACTTGTTACTTTCCACCAGCACATGTATTAACTCCGCTCACTAATGCTTAGGCGGATGAGAAAAAATCACCTTGTGTTTTTTCCCGGTTTTTATTTGTCATCAGCCCTTCCACCACCATCTACCACACTCCTACACGCCAAAAAGTAAAAGACAACCAGAAAGAATGATGAAGACAGTTAACACCAAAGACCCACTTACAGTTTTTCCATCATAGTGTGGCAAAGCGTCCCACTGCTGACGATCAGCCTACAATCAGAAAGGTAAAGAAATGATGATTCTGCATGCAAACCTCCAGAGATTAATAATCAACCAGATGTATGTTCGAAACAGTACCCTCTCCATTCTGAACAAGCGACTCGTCCGAACAACTGCCCTCAGTGAAGCGTCATAAGCATTCCGAGTACGGAACTGAATCATCCTATTCGAGAGATATAATAGGGAACAGAGACGTAATAAGCATTTTCTTCTTTGATACGCAAGCAATAGGCATCCATTAATTGAATATTTTAAGTAATTTATCAAAAATATATATTAAGTGCTTAGACAAGAAAAATAAAACTACTTCTCGTACAAACAAACAAACAACTAATACCATAAAAATGCATACATGAAATGGATGCCTATTGCTTGCGTATATTAACTAATACCATAAAAATGCATACATGAAAGGAGTCAAAGGTTGGTAAATTCTTCACATGAAGCGCAACTCACAAAAAGGTAAAAGGACAAACAAACAAAAACAACAACTTCAAAAGCTACTGGTGGAAAAAGAAACAACTCTGATAAGAAACATCCCAAGGAAACTGGTATAAACTAAGGAGTAATCTATTACCCACATTGACTAACTATTGGTAGTGTAATCCAGATTAACTCAGCAAGCTATTAGCCAATACTACCTTAAAAATCATTTAAAAAATTAAAGCAAGACATTCAATATGATAACAAACTGGTGGTCATTTGATTGGTAAACAAGTTATACCAGGATTACAATACGCGAATTAAATAACATGATTATTTAGTAGAGATACTTCTAACGATACACGTTTCGTTCATTGGACTAGAAATGGATATATAGGGTATAATATAAAACATGTGTTCAGTTTTACACTAGATAAATTGGGAAAAATGTTTATTTCCAATTTCATCCTTGAATTTTTTAAAGGACTTTGGGAGAAGAGTTTTGGAGAAAACATCTTTGTTATTTTGGTGTTTTATCCCGGGAATAGTAATCCCCGGATTGTTACCCACATTGCATGTGGTATAAAAAAACACCACAATTATGATATAAATCCCTGGATTGTTAATTCTGGAATAAGAAATTCAACCAAACACGAGATAAAATAATCTCGTACGTTCTCCGAGATTGTTATCCATTATCCAACAAACCAACGACCCATAGGTTTTTATATAAGTAAAAATAAAATATTTTATTCATAAGAACATCCTCCAACATTAAGATAGTGTTGGATTATAAATAAGTATTCAAGGAAAGTTTATTACAAGAAGGAACCATTTCTCACCCAAGCCTACCTATCCAATGTATTCGAGGGAGAGGCTAGAACTGAAAAAGACCAGGTTCCACACATATGAGACAGGCAGAAGGTATAGGTTGAGCAGTTTCTTGAAGAGCAAATTCATCTTATAGTCATCTTCTTTGTTCGAAAAATGCACAATGGAAAGGGATGTTAGTCAGCGCGACGAAGTTGTAGCCCCAAAAAAAAAGATCCAGAGTACTTCCTCACCTAACATGGCCCAGTGGAATGCTCGAGTTTAGCTTCTCCATCTCATGTAAACGGCTAGGGCCGGCCGACTGGTAGATCCAAAAGGATCTAGTCATAAGCCTAGTCGGATATCGTTTGTCCAGAAACAAAACAAAAACAAAGTTGATTTTTAATAGTAGTTCATGAGAACTTGAATTCACACGTTCTAGCGTGCATTACACCAACAGGTCCCACCACCGACTCTAGCACTCTAGCTGAGAAGTTGAGTCACCTTTCTTTTTTCAAAGAAATAAAACAGAATAAAGAATGAGATAGTCTATATCTAGCAACGACCATAGGATCACTCTATGAATAGGTCAATTCTCTTTCACATAATAGTATGACTCCAAATATTGCTTTGGACATAAAAGTATAGTATTCATCATTAGGTTTTACTAGCCTTAACACTCTTAGTTATTCATCATTAGCTTTTGACGTAATAGTATGACTCCAAATATTGCTACCAAATGATAAAGATTTCCTTTACAAAGAACCCACATCTTGCCAAGGTTTTATACTATGATCCTTACATAAAATTATCGATTGTATCTAAGTATATAATATTTGGCAAAGTCTGTAAAGGGGATAATAATTTATTCTTGACATGCATTTCATAGAGCTTTTAATAGGGTATGAAAAACAAACCTTTCTCTTTCATACTCAACAATCCCAAAACAATTTTCATATATTGGTAGGCATTAGTAATGTTCCTAATAGCTATGACCTGAATATTCTTTTTGATAAATTAGCTAAGACATGAATATTTCAAGGATTTTTCCAGAATGTTGGTTGCCTGGTCTGAGTGAAGTCAAACAATCAGAAATCGAAACCCAACATTTTTTATTTTTACAACAGAGGTGTTCAAAGCTAAGGAAGTCCAAATTAGAAATCAAATCCACAGTATTTATATGAAATGGACAAAAGCTAGGAAAGTCCATATCAACGGTCCATTCTTGTGCATAAAAATTCAGAATCATTATTCTCCGTAGATGAAATTGATCCATCACATTTTTGGCTCGATATGACATAGCCCAAGAAATAAATCTGTGAACCTCTGTTAGATCAAAGTGGACAACACATACATGGGTTTGGGTTGAGAGAAAAACCGACACATTGCATTTTGAATATGACTACTAAAATATGCTATTAGAAACATTTTACTGGATATATTAAACTGCTATTGTGCATCAATATATATTTGATCAATAATATTAGTGCAGATCAGTGGTTTAATCTGTGTCTGATTTCAGTGGTTAATTTCTAAAACATAGCCTATGTTACCCTCTAATATAAGATAACAGATAAAATCACTAATGTGCATTAAAAAAAGCAAAATGATATGGATCGGTATCTTTAATTCTCACATGCATCTTCCGAAATTAATTAAATTTGACCTCAATTAAAACTGACAAATTGTCCTAATATCAAATCATTAATTTCCACAAACAATGATTTTAGATGGCATGGAAAAGATCTTTTTATTTTTTGTATATCTCTCATAAAATTTGTGCTTTGCCGGGAATTAAAAATTTTGAACCTAAGAATGATGGGTAACTTTAACGAATCTTGTTATTTGGAAGTAGAAAGAAAGTTAAGCGAAGAAAAGGTTTTGGATCAAAGAAAGAGAGAGAGAGAGAGATTGAAGGAAGAATGGTGGTGGTTGTTGAGGGAGACGGATGGAGCGAGGAGGGAGAGAGAAAACATGGGATAAAAATCTTTATTTTTATATATGAGAAGGATTTTTGGAGAAGGAATCGAATGATTTGAGTCAATTGCAGCTCATGTGTAAAGAGGCTGTATTTTTTGGATTTGCTTTTGGCTTTCACGTGCTCTGGTCCAATTGTGCGCACTTTCTTTGCCATGTCAACAGTTAGGGTGGTTATAGATACACTTTGGACAAGAACATGGGGTATTGGGACCCTGAAAATTTTGTGTAGTTGAAAAATGGGACAAATTTGAGGGGGTCAGTATGTATTATCCCAGGATTAAATTATAGTTGCATTATTTCAAAATAGAGGCAAGCGTTGATGAGATGTTGCATGCACGGGTGCGGCCTAGTGGCCAATGGAGTGGGTGAGAACCATGAGGTCTCGGGTTCAAATCCCAGCGAAGGCAAAAAATACTAGGTGATTTTTTCCCATCTATCCAAACCTTGGTGGATAGAATTACCTGGTACTTGTTGTTGGTGGGAGATTTCAGGTATCCCATGGAATTAGTCGAGGTGCGCGCAAGCTGGCCCGGACACCATGGTTATAAAAAAGAAACAATGAGATGCCCACAATAGTACCTAATACAGATACATGTAACTATATCCACTAAAACTTAGGAAGATGAAGAAATCACCAAGCGTTTTTGCAGGGACTAGAATCCTGATTTCCCATGGCAAAAAATACTAGGTGATTTTTTCCCATCTATCCAAGTCTTGGTGGATAGAATTACCTGGTACTTGTTGTTGGTGGGAGATTTCAGGTATCCCATGGAATTAGTCGAGGTGCGCGCAAGCTGGCCCGGACACCATGGTTATAAAAAAGAAACAATGAGATGCCCACAATAGTACCTAATACAGATACATGTAACTATATCCACTAAAACTTAGGAAGATGAAGAAATCACCAAGCGTTTTTGCAGGGACTAGAATCCTGATTTCCCATGAACCATTTTAGCTTCATTGACAACCAAGCCACACCCTTGGATGCTCAGAAATCAAAACCATAGCGATATGATCTATTTCCTTATAGATATTGTTAAACCTTATATCATAAAAGAATAAACTTACACAGCAACTGGAGCATAGTTCGCGTTGTACTCAAATCTAACGTCATCTAGGCTCAAATTAGAAGCCCCTAACATGCTAATAATGTCACTCTTCCTTGTATGCCTTCCGATGCCATAGATTCTCCCATAAACCAAACCTGAGAAATAGAAAGACCAAGATCCTGGATCAATCTCATATGAGATTACATTTCCATAAGCATATGGCATGAATAAAGATGCAAGACTGCTGTTACTACCCTGCAAAAGCAGTGTAATGTAAAATAATTCCTGCCCTTGCTAAAACCCTATAACTTTTAATCGTTGATATCTGCCTCCAATTCCATCTATGTGAGCTCTGTGAAACATAACTAGACCAAACTTGGAACTTGGATAAAGGAAGGGATTACAGTAGGGTGATGGTTAGCATAAAAATTGCCAAATTAGGATAGGACAGTGACCTTGTAGGAATGCGAGCGACAAGGATACAAATTATTAGTATAGCCAACCCCAGTTACCCCAACTAATCTGGATTGAGGTACAGCTGATTGATGATTATTGCCTCCCTCCACTCAAGTGTTAAATTCACAATCGATTAACAAAACTAAATCCAACAAAATATTTTCAGACATGAGTTTCTATAATCTGAAGGTGTTTAACACGTCAAATAGTTATACCTTGTAGCAAATTAGCAATTCTCAAACAATAAGCAAGCAGCAAAAGCCCTAAACCCTAAATCACTGAAGTATGAGAAAAGACAGGTCAACTTATCAAGACTGAGCTAGGGTACAAATAAGCACAAGGGTAGCCACATTTTTTGTACTATCCATATACAATCTAATAACTAATACAAATCCTTCATAACCACTTAACAATAATTTCAAAATTCTCAAGTATTTAACAGGGCAACTGTCATCCACTAGCAAATTGAAAATGCTCCAATAATAAGAACAGCCAAAACTTTAAAACCTAAACCCTGAAATATTTGAAAAAATGATATGTAAATGAACAAGACTACGTAAGAGCACAAATAAGCAAAAGGGTATCCATAATTTTCTTGTAATATGCATATCAATCTACAAACCATTAAAACACCCATTTTATAAACAGAAAAGAGTGAATTTTAAAAATAAATAACAGCAAGAAAAAAAAATTATTAACTATTTGAAAGATTTACGGGTACCAGTAGATGGGTTTTGGAGGAATGTATCAAAGGAGTTGTCCTGCTGAGGAGTTTCCATTTGGGTTGATAACTGTCTGCTGAGGGACAACGTGAGCCCTTGATTTTGAAGACCCATTTGAATCGGACGGTTCGATTTAGTCACAGCTCTCAATAAACCCATCATCTTAGAATTCTGAAGCTAAAATGTTTAGTGTAAAAGAGTGAAGTTTCGGCTAAGGCAATGAAGAAGCAGAGTAAACAATGGCTGCGAGGGGAGAAAATGACAAAAATGGTACTTTATGTTCCGGTTAGGTTCAGAGTAGTACTCAAGGAGTCCAAAACCTAAATGTGGTTCTCTACGGAAATAAGTGTAAAAAAAAAGAAAAGAGTTACTTATATATAACGCTCTTTTAAATAGCGCTATACATTAACGGACGTTTTGAAAGTTAAGTTATAGCGCTCTTTAAAAAAGCGTTATACATCTATAACGTTGTTATTAAAGGTGTTATATGTATAGCGCTTTTTTAAAGAGCGTTATACTTGTTTTGTGGGGCCACCAATAAGTCTCCTGCATTTAACTGACATAACAATAATTCAAATGGGTATAGCGCCCTTTAAAAGAGCGCTATACCTAAAAAAAAATCAGCCCCCGAGCTAGGCATTGCCTTATTTAAAGGCGTTAGGATTTTTCAAAAATATTCGTAACTCTTGTTAAATTTTTCTTCTTGTTAAATTCTCAAGCATTTTTTTCATAATGTCTGAAGAGCGAAAATTAAGGGTTTCGTTATATTTGGGGGTGAGGTTGTGGTGGCAAATAGCTATAGTTTATCTCCGCAGTGTCATGTTAAGTTGCCACTTACAACGGAGTATGATACATTGGTATCGTTGTTATGTAAAAATATGAGTGTGAGGAAACGTTTAGTGAACCTTAAAGTAACCGGAAGATATCCGTATTCCGTCACTCCGCAAGGGGTTGCTTGTTACGTTGAGTTTAACATTGACGATGATGAAACTTTGAGGGATTTTTTTAGGACTCCGGGTGAATACCGGGAATTTCTTGTGATAAAAATGTTGGAAATGTACGTCAAGGTCGAAGACGTTCGCAATAATGAGGTTGAGCATAGTAGGGATAAACCTCAGTCGTCAGGTGGTTATTCTGGAGCAGTTTTTGCCGGACAGGTTCCGGCTGAAAGAGTTTGGCCTCATTTAAACTTATCACCACGGGCGAATGAAGAGCGAGAAAATAATTTCTCTCATGTTTTACATAATCCACAAGACGAGTGGTAAACTTCATTTTTTCTTAGTGTTACGATGTATATTTTTGTTGTATTGAATTTGTATTAACACTCATATATTCCACATGGGGTACCGGCCAGATATAACTTTTACAAGTTATGAACCCACGCCCAGTTGGAATATGCGTAGTTCTGGTGTGTTGGATCATGGTGGTCCATCCGGGAGTCATTACCAATATGATAATGTCCATCAAGGAATGTCAACACATCACGACTTGTAAGTGAAGTGATACAGCTATATGGAAAGTATTTATTAATTTGAGTAGCTTATTATTTTATTGTTTGTGCAGTGAAAACGAGCAAGTTGAACCACATGTCCTGACTCAATTGCCCGAAGACGACATATTAAATCGGGATCTGGCAGATACACAGAGTGAGGAAGAGAACAGTGATTATGACAACAATGCCGATGATTCCGGAGACGACACACCCTTCCCTCGTGAGGATGGTGATGAGGAGGAAGGGAATGAAGGACCTGATTTGAAGAGGGAGTATGCTCCACCCCCCTTTAGACCAAGAGTGTGCGAGTTCCAAGTGCCGTTACATTCAAGGAAGATTCTCTACCTTGATCATTTGCCAAGTATGCCGGTTGTGGATACTCTCACAAGGGATTTTGATAAAATTCGGACAACAATGTGGGATGATTCTAGACTAACGGTGCTGGCAAAATGCATACTCTTTCCTGATAAAGCGCGCCTAAGCAGGGCGGCGAAAATGTACAGCGTAAAAGAGTGTCGTGAGATGACGGTATGAGAGTCAAGTCCGGATATATACAAGGTTGTTTGTCGCAGATGGTTTACGGGTTGTCATTGGATGCTGTGTGCGAGCAAGAAGAACATAGGTATGTGGAAAGTGGGTAAATATATTCCCACCCACAGATGTGAAATGGACACATTCAATGGGAATCACTACAACTTGGATATTGACTTGATTTCTCTTGTCCTTATTCCACACCTTGAAGTGTCCATAAGGTATAAAATCAAAGAGTGCATTACATCAGTCCACCAGGAATATGGCCATACCATTATCAAAAGAAAGGCATTTCTCGGGCGCAAACGTGCGTTTGAAATTGTTTATGGTAACTGGGATAAGCCATTTGCAGCTCTACCCAGGTACATGGCCGCACTGCAACACTTTAACCCGAGGACGGTTGTTGAATGGAAGCTTGAGCGGAGTCCGGGAAGACCAGAATATATATTCAATTACGTGTTCTGGGCATTTAAACCAGCAATTGATGGTTTTCCGCATTGCCCGTCGATAATATCCATAGACGACACTCATGTCTATGGAAAGTATGATATCAAGTAGTTGATCGCCGTTGCAGTATATGCAAATGGACAAATATTTTCTCTAGCTTTTGCTATTTGTGACAATGAAAGCCAAGAGACATGGACATTGTTATTGAATCATTTGAAAGAGCACGTTATCAAACAACAATCCAATATTTGTCTAATATCTGATCGACATGGTGGTATCTTAAGTTCTGTAGAGAATTTGTCGGCATGGCAAGAACCTTATGCCTACCACCGTTGCTGTGTGAGGCACCTGAAGGCCAATTTCCAGAAGGCACATCCCAACAAGGATCTGCATGATTTGATGTGGATGGTACTAACAGACCACTAAGAGCATAAATTCCGGAGGCACATGGAATCTATCAGGCAGGAAGACGAGAGAGCCTATCGTTGGTTGATGCGACATGAGCTTGACAAGTGGACTTTGCATGCGGATGGTGGAAGAAGATGGGGAATTCTGACTACAAATATGTCAAAGTCTTTCAACGGGTTATTGAAGTCGGCAAGAGGATTGCCTGTCACTGCCATGGTGCGCATGTCGTTCAAGCAGATGACGGAGAGGTTTGTTGAAAGGGCTGCAGATACAACGTCATTGATGGAAAGGGGTGTTGAATTTATGCCACTGCCGATGAAGAGATTTGAGAAATACAGGCGGCGAGCACATTGGCATTCATCTTTACAGTATGATCAGGACATAAATATTTTTGAAGTTCGCACCGCTATCCATCAAAATCGGGAGAATAATGTACATACCATAAATGAATCTACAAGGTTATGCTCTTGTGGGAAATGGTTCATCTACCACATGCCGTGCTCACTTGCCATCAGGTGCTTTCAACATATTGGTTTAGGGCCAACCAACTACGTTGATAAACAATATAGTGTTGCTGCATACTTAAACACCTATAGTGGGCAGTTGCAGCCAGTGAGTACTGACCATTATTGGCCGCCGGAATCATTTAAAATAGTGTGTAATAAGGAGTTTTTGAGTCGAATACAGGTACAGAAGAGAACGCGTATACGAAACCAAATGGATGTTAGTGATACCGTTTATGCGTGCAAATGTGGTATATGCTCGCAAACAGGACATGACCGTCGAAAATGTCCTTCGGATGGTTTGGGTGGCGGTGGTAATCCAGCTCCTGGTGGAAGTTCTTCTAATGTGCCCAACTATCAAGGATGCACGTAGTAACTGGGTTTCGTAATATAGTTGTAATAAGTGTATGTACTTGTTTATGTTACAAGATGTATCAAATAAAATTATATTTCCATTATTGTTAAATCTTATTGATAATGGTCCATTTTTCAGTTAAGTAAATTAATGAATTTCTCCCTCCCATTCATGTAATCAAAAATAGTATTGGATTAAAAAACAGAAAACTTTTTAGTAGACCTTCGAATTTCATGCTAAAATTATTATTAGAAAACTACACTGTCAGAGGAGGAAGATTTTTGATAAATATGTGAATATATATAGCGCAGTTAAATACTACGTTATGTGTTAGCATAGCGCGTTTAAATACTACGTTATGTGTGTTGTCTTGTCGAACTGAAAAGTTGTCCGCTTGCGAAAAAGCTGTTTTGTATCCGAAAGAATATTTAACACGCGAAGCATAGCGCGGTTAAATACTACGTTATGTGTGTTGTCTTGTCAAACTGAAAAGCTGCCCGCCTGCGAAAAAGTTATTTTGTATCCGAAAGAATCTTTAACACGCGAAGCATAGCGCGGTTAAATAATACGTTATGTGTTAGCATAATGCGGTTAAATACTACGTTATGTGTGTTGTCTTGCCTATAAATAACGGACGCATTCTAGTTATTCTGTGCTCTTAACAATAACCAATAGCAAAACTCTCCATAAAAGCATGGTTTTTTTTCGCTTTAACAAATGTCTGAATGCCTTTATGTACTAAGGTGCCAGTGCGGCAAAAAATGTATGATGACGGACTATTAGGATGATGGTGAAGTTGGGCGCCGATACTGGATGTGTGTGAACATGTTTTATAGGATTCCCGACGAACCTTTATGCAATTTTGAGGTATGGATTCATGAACCCTGTAAGCAGGAATGCTACAAACAAACTTTGTAGTATATTTATGATTTGAACAAAAGATATGAACGTGATGAGATTATGTATAAACGAGAAATTGCGGCGTTGAAGGAGAAACTAAAAGAGGTGGAAGAAGAAAAAAATAAGTTGTTGGATCAATTTGAGTGGTTGAAGAAGAGAATAATTGACAAAACAAACCAATATATGTGTTGAGTGTTGTATTTTATCTTTATGCTTTCTATGTCATGTATTTTCATTATGTGTGCCGAATTTAAATTATGTTAAGTTGTTGTGTTTGTGTTTGTGTTGCAATATTAAAATAACGAAGAACCCGAGAAATATATACATAATGCGCATATAACGAAAACAATAAAAATTGTTGCTATTAGTTACATAAAATAATATTTACATCAATACAAATAAAAATAAAAATTAATGTGTTCCACAACCTGTGTGCTTCAATGCAGCCGCTGGCCTAAGGCGCATCCCATCCCGTCCGGCTATGCTATCAGGATCATCCTTATCACGTCACCTCTTTATAGCAGGATGCGCTGCAACACAATCATCAGTAGTGCTGGCAGGATCGGTAGAAGGGGTCGTCGGTCCAGTAGTAACCTACAGAAGAATAAGTCACCTCAGTATAGGAAAATATATATTAAGTTACAACAATTTAAATTGTCTTACCACGATCTCGTCGGGCTCCTGAATATAATCATCTGTCGCAGCCAGGTCAGCATCGCACAGAGCGGCCTCCGTGACGGGCGAGGATGAAGCCTTAATAAGAAAATTAATAAAGTTATTTATGGGAAATAAATGAGAAAAGAAATAACAAATTTAAAGTAAATACTAATAAAAACATACATGCGCCTGTGAAAGCTCCCCAGCACCCCTCGATGATGAGCCATAATTCAGTCGGCGCCCACTATCCACATCTCGGGTCGGCCGATCCTCAAAAGTTGTCGATGGGCCTGGGAAGTATGCATCCCAATGCTTTCTCGGTCCCACATCCTAGCTAAGGCGTTGTCTCGTAGTGGGTTGCTCATTTCGGCTCCAAATCACTAAATTTTCAAGATTTCAGAAAATTAAAATCGAGGTATTCCGACTTAGTTTTTGTTAAAACTCATGTATAAAAAATGCCTATTAGTTATTTTTTTACTGTGCTTTATGTTATTTTGTGATTATTTTGCGATTTAATTAATTTATTATACTCGGAGGTACCAGGGCATATACTCATGAATAGTATCTGTCCGGCTCTGTGAAGGGGGGGCTGAATTAGGTCAGCTCGCCAGTCCCAAGTATCGACCTGTGCCTCTAGCCATGCCACATATGCGTCGTCCACCCTGGAACGATCATCCTGTTGATAATGTGTGGGCTCCCATGTGGGCCCTCTCGGTACAAGCTGCGGATGGCCAAACTGTGAAGTACCCGTTCCTTGGCATGATGCTCCACAAATATCGAGGCACATCAGTGGGACGGAAGTGCCCCAAATCAAGTGGTCGGCTGAGCAATAATTGGGCAGGCCACCTATCAAGTCGTCGATGTATGGCATCCAGATGAACTATTAAATAACAATAGAAAGTGTGAGTATGCGCAACACATGTGAAGCTATACCAAGTAAACTTAGGTATACATGTACTTGTGCGCCCTCTATCATATCTAACAAATCCCTACAAAGGGGGAGATTATACCGAGCCTCGTAGATATGTACGTATCCCCGCCGGAGAACCCACCTCCTAGCTAGAGGGAGAAGCGGAGGTGGTACATCTGGAGGTAATAGTGGTAGAGGTGGCTACAACTGTAGGAACCGCTCCAAGGCCCAAACCTAACATACAAAGTTGACGTAAAATTTAAGATAAATGTTTACTAGATATGATATAATGAATAGAGTATTCGAATATGTTGTCACCTGTAGCAGCGGCAAAAATCCACATACAGTCATGTTGGGTGCCCATGCTCGCCCGACACATCTGCTTGTACAAGTAGGCGAGAACAGCAACACCCCAGCTGTACTGGGGTAAATCATCTAGCCGTTGAAGATGATGAAGAAATATCAAGCTGACTAGGTTCCCCGAAGTGTTCGGAAACAAGATCCCTCCAAACATAAGGAGCAGCAACAACCTCGTATACCGGTGAATATGCAGATCATCTGTCTCGCCAGTGATGTCGGGGTGCAATATCTCCAAATGCTGTCAAATAGCTGTCAAACTCATGCAACTGGCCCCTGAGTGTGCAGTCTCATCCTGTGGCCTGAAACCAGTGAGTTGTTGCAGCATGTCCAAATACTGCCCACACGTCATCTCTCTCATGGCCTGAGGCAGTACAACGGGCAGTCCATCAACGGGCAGCCCATATAAAACCTCCACGTCCTGCAGCGTGATGGTGGCCTCGCTAATGGGCAGGTGGAATCAGTGTGACTCTGGTCGCCACCGCTCTATCAGGGCCATGACCAAAGACCAGTCGAGCTGCAACCGCCCGATCTCCAATATTTAATAATTAATTTTTATAATTATACAATATTTAATTGGACAGAGTATTCACTTATGGGTTTCAGGCTCGATATTTGAGGTCCAATAGCACCAAACTATCCTGAATTCTTGTATGTGTTAGTTTTATTATTTTACATGTTAGTTTCATAATTTTATATGTTTGTTTTGTAAATTAAATAATTAATTTTTATAATTATACAATATTTAATTGGACAGAGTATTCACTTATGGGTTTCAGGCTCGATATTTGAGGCCCAATAGCACCAAACTATCCTGAATTCTTGTATGTGTTAGTTTTATTATTTTACATGTTAGTTTCATAATTTTATATGTTTGTTTTGTAAATTAAATAATTAATTTTTATAATTATACAATATTTAATTGGACAGAGTATTCACATATGGGTTTCAGACTTGATATTTGAGGCCCAGTAGTACTAAGCTATCCTGAATTCTTGTATGTGTTAATTTTATTATTTTACATGTTAGTTTTATAATTTTATATGTTTGTTTTATAAATTAAATAATTAATTTTTATAATTATACAATATTTAATTGGACATAGTATATATCTATGGATCCCAGGCTCGATATTTAAGGCCCACTAGCACCAAGCTATCTTGAATTTTTATGTGTGTCAATTTTAATATTTTACATGTTAGTTTCACAATTTTATACGTTTGTTTTGTAAATTAAATAATTAATTTTTGTAAATTGGACCAAGTTTGTGTTTGATCTATCAATATAAGAGATACTTAAACTACAAGGATACTACGCTAAAATACTCTACATTTTACTACGCTAAAAGGGCACAATATTACTAGTCTTTAAGCAAATAAATAATCTAAACTAGATAAAAACAACAATAAATTTAATCACAAAACATTCATGAAAATACATATACAATAGTAAAAGAAATTTATTAAATATTTTTATTAACAAATAATAATGATTTCTTTACATATTTTTTTAGAACACTAATATCTTAGTCCGGATAAAAATAACATACTAGTTTAATCGTAAAAAAAAAAGAAAATATAAAATAACATAGAAACACATTCAAAACAACTAATATGCATTATTTATATGAGTTTCGACATAAACTAAATCGGAATACCTCGATTTATGTTTTTCGGAAAGTTGATAAATTGAAAATTTGAGCGTGAAACAAGCAAACCACAACAATAGAAGGCTTGGCTAGGATGTAGGACCTACAATCTTGTCGTTTTGTGTGACGGGTGAGGTCCACTCGATTGTTTTTTGGAGAATTTTTTTTTTTGGGGGGGGGGGGGAGGGGAGGGACCGCTTCTGATTTTTAAAACAATGGGGGAAGGGGACTGGTTTTAATCGTGGGGAAGAAGGGAGGGGACCATTTTTATCTATGTATAGCGCGGTATATAACAGCGTTATAATATAACGCTTTTATATACCGCGTTATGCATGGGCTGTTAACGCGGTTTATACGGGCGTTATATATGTATAACGCTCTTTTAAAGAGCGCTATACCTTAACATCCAAAACGTCCGTTAAGGTATAACGTTCTCTAAAAGAGCATTATACATAGTTAGGTAACTCTTTTTTTACACGCATTTCAATTCTTTTTGTCAAAAAGAATCACAAATGGATTCTGGACTCGTCCTTGAGTGGGCGTATTTATGGTTCGGTTTAGATCGATTTTTTCCTAAATAGAAACCAAATCAATTAAGTCGGTTCTTTAAATATTGAAACCAAACCAAACCAATTAAATCAGTTTTTTATCGATTTAGTTTTTGTCAGTTTTTTGATTTTTCGGTTATTTATCGATTTTTTCTTAAATATGAGACATACACCACCAAACACATATTTCACCTACTACATTTTCAACGTAACATTATCAAACCAATTGCTCTTTGAGAAATCTATCATTTACCAAGATGTATTGATGATAATTGAATTAAATAGTGATGAATAATTTCATTACTCAATTAAAAATTAATTTTTTTCAACAAAAAATAAGTTCTCGTACTTAGCAAAAGAAAACTACCATTCAAACTAGAATATAAAAGCAAAGAATTAGATTATTATAATAGTAAAGAACTAGACTAAAAATACAAATGACTAATTGTACCATAATATTTTAGAAACTTTATATAAAAATATACATATATATATATAGGTATAAATAATAATTTAAATAGCTACTTCTATAGTCGGTTTGGTTAGGTTATTTTTTTATTTAAACCAAAACCAAACCAAATTTGAACGGTTTTTAAAATTCAAAACCAAAACCAAATCAAACCTATAAAATATCGGTTTTTCTGATCGGTTTGGTTCGATTTTTGGTTTGGTTCGATTTTTCGAGTTTTTATGAACACCCTTGTATCCTTGAGTATGCATGTTTTGATTTTTAAGTTTGTCAAAAGTTAATATTGTTGATCTCCATAAAATTTTTAACAATTTATATTCATTAGATTTGACAAAAACTATAAAAAAATATATTTAAATTTAAATACTAAGAAAGTCTCGTCAAATCCTAAAAAATGTAACATAAAAATATGTACTAGACACTAAAAGATAAGAATAATAGCATAAAATACACCTCAAAAAGGTGAATCAAAATCTAGAAATGGATCAAAAATAGTGGAAACTACAAAAATTGATACCTCCATGCTCTAAATAGGAGTTCCCGCTAATTTCTTCTCTTTTTTCTATAGTTTTCATGAGATCTAACGATAACGTTTGTTCAAATATTAGAGAAATGGTCATATTTATCCTTCTAATGTGGAAAATAAGTTACTTTGACCTTATGTTTGAGTTTCTTAGTACTATTACTATATTGGATCATATTTGCCCCCCACACATGTTAAATCCTTAATTTCAACTTAAAAAATACACGTGAATGGACCTGACTACATAAAGAAACTCGCTCCATTTCTAATTAAAACTCATCTGACCCATTCGCTTCTACAGTTTTTTAGCTTTTTATTTTTTTATTCTTTACTCATTTCTTTCTTTTTCCTTTTCTTCTTGTCCTAGTGTCCATAATCTTCTTCCCATGTCTATTATACTAAAATAGCTTCTTCCCATCATCTAATCTTTATCGAAATTATCAAACACTTTTTCATCAATCATCAAGCAAGACGCTTTCTTGAACTCTCCTATTTTCCTTAGATAATGAAAATCTCATTTTTGAAGTAAACTGAATCTTGACTCGTAACGTTGAGTATGTTGAATTTGGAGTTGTAATAAAATGGTGTAGAAATGAGCTCAAATATTTTAACTCAAACCCAACTCTTGAAATCAAGTGTATCCAAAGTGCCTAATAAAAAAATACAAGAATAATAAATCCATCAAGAGTTGAATTGATCTGAATCGACTTACTGAGATTACTGAGTCAAACTTAGCTCGTTTCATTTTAACAACAAAGAAATCAAAACTTTCTTTCCGGGTCTTTTTTCAAAAGCATAAATAATCGTTTTTGAAAACGTACAGATTAAGGGTGTATTTGGTATGATTGATTATGGAATTCAAAGGGATCAAATAAGAAAGAATATTCTGAATCATAGAACTATAATTAAATATACAATCAATCAATATTTATCGAATTTGAAAAAAAGTTAGAAGAAATGGTTTGAGCCTCTTATTTTGATTTCTCGAACGAGAAATCTATGAATTGGGATCCTGATGCATACACATACAAATGGTCCAATGGGAGCAAGAATTTCCAAGAATATTTGGGACAGTCTGTTTCGGAGTAAAAGAGCCTCGATTACGTATTAATCAATATTCTAGAAAATATTTTCCTGCAAAATGAGTGATTTTATCACTTATTTTTTATAGTTTGGTTGATGAGCGAAACAAAAATATTTTCTAGCGTTTGACCAATCTTAATTTCAACTTAGAAAATGCACGTGAATGGACTTGACCGGATAAAGAAACTCACTCCATTTTTATTCTTTACTCATTTCTTTCTTTTTCCTTTTCTTCTTTTCCTCGTGTTCATAATCTTCTTCCCATGTCTATTACACTGAAATAGTTTCTTCCATTAACAAAAACATCACTTACAACCTTGTGCTACTCGGAGAACTCATATGATCTTTATCGAAATTATCAAACATTTTTTCATCAAACATCAAGCTAGACACTTTCTTGAACTCTCATGTTTTCCTTAGATAATGAAAATCCCATTTTTGAAGTAAACTGAATCTTGACTCGTAATGTTGCTCTAGGATAACGGTATGCAAACACAAGTTTAGCTCGAGTCGGTTCAGAAGACGAGGCTGCACAATTCCATGTGCATCCACAGCGGCCACCTCCTCTTCAGGTTGCAAAGGAGCAGCATCACCGATCTCTTCTAACCTACGCACCTCAGAGGCTGCCCCAACGCCCACTTGATAAAAATCGTCGTAGTTCTCGCACCTCAGACGACGTTACCTTTATTAAGAAGGGCCGGTTTGAACTTCTGCCAGAAGCTCGGCCAATCTCGAATCCCTGTAGTACAGGGAAGAACTTGCTTGACCCTATCAGCACGGTGCATCACCAACTGAAGATGCCGAGCAGTAGCTGCAAGATAAGAAAATTTAGCTCACGAGCTTGATAATGACACGATGATATGAAAAGATGAGTACAAATACCTATGAGTACAGCTCCAAGCTTCAGGAAAGTCTCTGATATTATCCACGATGTCTTCGGTCTTTGACAAAAAAAAGTCAAGCCAAAATTGTCGACTATCTTTGTCGTCCATCCTGAAGACTATGGACTTGCTTCTACGATGCTGAAGGTTTAACATCGTGCCCCAGTAAAATTTGGGCATGAACAGGTGCACTAAGTGCCGCACGGTGACCTAGACACCAGTCAGCTCGACAAATTTTGATAACATTTGATCACCTTGTAGACGAAGGGAGTGATAAGTGGGGATTTTGAATACTTATTAGCGCCTTTTAGCTTTTGTTTCAGTCTAAAAGCATTGAATTGTATTCACATAACTAATGAAATTATGTAAAATTGCAGGAATGCTGGAAGTTGGTCTCCCGAGATGAAACTCAACTCAAAAAGGAGTAGTCCGAAGCACAAGGCAATAAAGGCTGCGGAAGCACAAATGTGCGGTCCACAGAAGAAATTGTGAACCGTAAAATTCCATCTACGACCGCAAATTAAGAAGAAAAATGTAGGAGACATTTGCGCAATTTGCGGACCGCACATGAATTGTGTGGCCGCAAAGATGGGCTAAGAGTCGAAGATCAGAGAGTATGCAAAATGACTAAGTCGAGAGCCTTAGTGAATTGCGGAGCACACAAGAATTGTATGGCCGCAGAAGAGTGCCTTGCGGCCGCAATCCTAAATATGTGGATCGTAGAAGAGTTGCCTTGCGGCCACAGTCCATAAATATGCGGCCGCAAAACTCCAGATCCTGCCAGATGAAGAAATCTGTGGATTGCACATGGAATTGTGCGGCCGCAGAACCTCCCGAGCGACATTTTTGTCCGAAATTTTGAGTCTTGTATAAATAGACAAGTTTCACAAAATTAGGTCAAGTTTGAACCTCTGAAGTTATTGTAACCATTTTTCTTTGCTATTTTAGGAAGTTTTACTTTGTTTTTGTGTGTTTATAATAGATTTAATCATTTTAAGCTTTTATTATGAGTTTAATTAGTCTTTCTTCTCTATTTTCTTCAAACCCAATTATGAGTGGCTAGATTTCTACTAGAGTTGTGACCCAACCCTAGTGCGTAAACCTTATGGGTATCTAATTTAGTTCTTGTTTATGATTGGGTGTTTATTATTTAGCTTAGTTCATGCTTTAATTATGAAATTAATGGTTGCAAACATTAGTTCATGCCTAATTGACTTAGTCTCTACTTGAGAAAGGGAGAATTAGTCTAGGATAACTTAACTAACAAGGAATTGGGTCAATTAAGAGATTGATTAACCTAATTAAAGGGTTCAACCTAGAGATAGCAATAACCCGACTTGAGATCCTATCAACTGTTTTGGGTGATACTCATTTGGTCTTGAGAAAACCAAATGAGGCAAAACCACTCTCTGACCGAGAGGTATTGAGTGGGTAAATTAGAGTTGATATCTATAATACACCCCAATCAACGAAATAAGCATTAAAGTCTTTATCCCATTAGGCAAACACATAGGTCATGGTCATAACCATAGGCTTTTTATCCATTTAAAAAAAAAACTTAAAAACAATTTTCTATAATCTTCTTCCTTTATTTTGCAATCAATAAAGTAAAATTAGAAAAAGAAAATAAATCTTTGTGTGGAAGTGCAATCTAGATAATCCAATCACTCACATTGAAATATATACCTCTAACTCCCATATTAGCTCCTTGTGGATTCGACCCCGACTCTTAGTTGGGTTTCTATTATTGCAAACGACCGTTTCATATATTTTTTGAGGTGTGCTTTGGACGTGATTAGGGAGCGAGATGAGCAGGACACACTCGATAAAAGCGGCAAAATTTCTCCACCAAAGGAGGATGAAGAAGCGAATAACCGATGGAGAAAGGATAAGCGAAGAGAGCACAATACCCAGGATGGTGAGCATACACTTCATCATTTGAGGGTATTAACTCCACTTGATCAAGGGGACCATACTTGGCCTTGAACTCCGCCAAGCATTTTACAGTCAAAGAAGACCGGAAAACCTTAACCACTACCTCCGGCGGCCATTGCAAATCAGGTTTTGCATCGGAGTTGCGGGGAATAATCTCTTCCACCGATGGAAGAGCCTCCTCTGCAAATGGAGGTTGTAATAACCAATGAGGTAGCCGAAATATCCCCACTCACACCTAAAACCTCTCCACCACGAGTACCAGAAGGTAAATAAGACATTATCGAAGAAGTTCGAAGAATATAGGAGAAAAAGAGTTGAGAAAATGGGATGGAAAGTTAAAGGGCAACAAGCAAGAGAAATAAACTAAAGGAAAACAAAGGAAATTTTAGTAGCAGCAAATGACAGTAAAATCTTGAATAACGGTAATCATCCCCTCTTTATAGAGGGGAAATGTCGAATCCAAAATGGCTCGTCATGTTTGCAGCCAAAATTGAAACAGAAGAACCAATCCAAAGGTCGCGCGTGTACTGACGCGACGTATCGGGAACGTGCGTCATCATGATGAATGACGTCACGTCTCATCCACGTCAGGTTCTCTCTAAAGGTTACCCGGAAAAATTGAGATAACAAGAGTTTGTAATACGCGGCTCTTATAATGCCACATCATTCGCCTCTAACGACGATCACGATCGCTATTATCCACTTATCAAAACTGCCCACGAGGACGACCTCGACAAGTGAATGGACTAACTATATGGGCGAATAACTTCACGCCATATATTTGACCTAGTCAACAGAGATAAAGCCTTTGAAGGTCGTGACGTGTCGATGTTGTGATGTGTCAACTTGGCCCCAAAAGGTCGAGGTCACGTAAAGAAGGCAAATCGTCGACGAGGACAAGGTGGCTTGATAGAAGACGAGGACGAGCATCTGTCCTCGGTATACAGTAACGGCTAGCTTAAAGATTTAGATTCCCTAAGAGAATATTCTAGTGGATATTCATATGTGTTGTACTATATAGGGTTTTGTGGCTCATGCACCCTTATAAATAGGAAGAGATGTAGTTCTAGAAAGGGAATCGAACATTTTTTGTGTAAAGAACAACGTTGACATTCTCTGTGAAGATTCTCTCTTTATTGAATAAATACAAAATTTACCTTTATGCTACTTCTTTTCTATCTTTCTCTCCCGATCCAAGAAGAATCAGAATATTCAATTGCTTACCATCATCCATCATTGTCATAAAGCTCAGTGGTACATCTCACCCTTGTCGGGTGAATCTTGTTCTATTTATTACTTAAATACAATTTATTGTCATTTATTGCTATTTTTCACGTTGTTAGGGCATCTCCAACCTTTACCCTCATTTTGGGGACAACTTACTCCAACCATTCCCCCATTGTTTCCCCCAAAAGAGAATATTTTTTTTATATTCTTCTCTCTATTCTATATTATATTATTATCTTTCATTTCAATTTTATTTTTTAATTTCCATTAAACAAATTCCATCTTTTATTTTCATTAATTTGTAATTTCCATTAAAACAATTCCATAAAATTTTAAATAATATAATTTGTAAGCAATTATTATAGATTAACTAATAACTCAAATAAAAGTGAAATCATTGCGATACAAGATTAATTAAATACATATTACATAACGATAAAATTTATTCGAAATACTACATAAATATTCAACTTCAACCTCTAGTATTCTCCCATAAATGATCTATTAGTACATCACGAAGTGCAAAATGAGCATCTTTGTCATTAATTCTTCTATGTCGAGCTAAAAATTCTTGAAATCGTTGATTTTCATCTATTGTCATTTCTACTGTTGGAGGTGGACCTTCCAAATCATCTTGAATTGGTGCATTAAGGTCACGATCATTCTCGATTATCATGTCTGGTGAGTTATCTATTGAATAATGTGTAGAGATATTTATTTAGTAAAGATAAGGTAGAGATAAGGATGAAATTTAACGGACGGTTGAGATTAGGATGAAATCCACTTGACGGCTTAGATCAAAATAAATATTATCCTATTGGGGTCTATTAATTTGTAGTGTCTACATTTATCTCTCTATATATTTATGGTGTTAGCATATCCTTCCATAACCATAAGTGCCTTTTATTTTGCTTTAACCATATAATTCACTTTTCCTCTAATCACTTGAAATAAAAAAGTCCTCTAATCCAGTTCGTCGTGAATATTTGCGGCAAGAACAATAAAAAATAATGTATAAAAGAAGTCAATAACTATAACAGTCACAACCACAACAATCATCTGCCTCATTCACTCAGTGTTATAATAATTTTGGTGTACCTGAAAACGACATGTCTAGCTACTAAATTATTATGTTATTTAACGTGGTTTCAATTTTAATGTATTTTAATTTAATGTATTTTAAATTTTAATGTATTTTAAATTTTAATGTATTTTAATTTAATGTATTTTCAATTTTAATGTATTTCCAATTTTAATGTATTTTCAATTTTAATGTATTTCCAATTTTAGCAACATCAAATATTTTATATTTACACCTTTTATTTTTTGTGATGGTTATATCTGTTTCATACAATTATAACTCATAATAAAATTAACTATCAATTTTACATAAAAAAAATAGATGCACGATAATTAATTTTTTAAAATTATAAGTCAAAGTTAAGATGAAAAATTAATTAGGTAAATATATAATATAAACATAATTAAGTATATATAAAAAGATAAATTAAAAGATTAAATAATAAAAATAAAAATATTCTAATGGGGAATAGTAAATGGGGAGATGAATAGTGTGTCCCCAAATTTGGGGTGACACTATTGATAGTAGGCTATATTCATGCAATTTAGACACTACTTACACTCTAATTTAGCTGCACTTTATTGATATTTGAATACTAAAAGATAACAAAATGCTCTAATTAAGAATTTGATGCTTTGCAGGAGCTACTCTGAGCTAGGAGGGAGCTAACGAGTGTTGTGTAGTCAACATGGAATGTGAAAGGGCAATCGAAGGTTAGCCTGATCGAAAAGGAGCGAGAAAAGCAAGCGAAACGACCCCTCCAGGTGCGCGGCCGCGGAGTGGGCCGCGAACTGGTCCGCAAACTTAAGTCTGTGAGGCAGTCCAAATCCGCGGCCGGATCCGCGGTCGAATCTGTGGCCGCGAACGGGCGGACGAAAGCCAAACACGCAGGGTTAATTATGTAATTTTCTAGACGACTAACCTAAACCTATATGAAACCTAAACTCGCCCAAAAGTGAGAGATAGGTGTTTTTAGGGAGTTCTATGCCAACTGCACCGAACATGAGGATAACATATGCACTGTGCAACACATGAGGGTGAATGCCTCGTTAGAAGCCATCAGGAGAGTGTATTGATTGCCTGAATTCAATGGGGAGGAGGATTTCTATGATACTTACAGGAGAGAACCCATCACACATAACAGGTTTTTCAGAATTATCTGTGTACCAGACAAATCTTCCTCACTCACTTTTGAAGGAAAATACTGGTTGTACATTATCAACGGTCGCTTACTGCCGTCCCACTACACCACGGAGGTAAATGGTCCGAGAGCAGCCTTGATATGGTCTTTCGTGAATGGCCACGACTTTGATGTGGCCAAGGTTCTTTAGTCTGAGAAGTTTGTCCGTTTAACACAAAAGAGGTATGGGTTCTTTTTCCCCTCTCTGATCACTAGATTGAGCCGGGCAGCATGGGTGCCTGAGAACCCAAATGCGGATGGCATGGTAAAGAAAGAAGCAAAGTTTCGGGCAGACAAAGTGACCATCGGGAAAGACCCGGCGGCACCAGGAGCAGCTCATAGTGACGATTCTAATGCGTCAGAAGAGGGCGACGAAGGGCAGGAGGAGGTTGAACCTGCCTCACCCCCACAGGAACAAACTGCAGTGGCTGAAGGACCATCCCAGGTCAGACGAAGCACGCGAATGACTGCCCTAGAACAAGACATGGCAGGACTGCGCACTTTCTTCATGGAATTGGGGACCGGAGTTGATGCTTTGGAAACCCAAAATGCGAAGTCATAAAAGAAAATCATGGGATGGCTGCGTGCGCTGGGGAGAGCATGTCATCTCGACCCTGGCACTGTCTCCGATCAAGACTGATCCACCAGGGAAGTTCCTTTACCTCACATTACTTTACTTTGTATGACATGGGGACATGCCATCTTTTTAAGTGTGGGGTGGGGGATACTTTGTTGTATGTAGATAGTTTCATAGTTTATTTGTATAAATCAATTTCGACTTGGCCCAAAGATGGATATCATTCGACGGGTTTCTTGAGGGACTAAAGTCGAAAAAAAAAAGATTTTCTTTTGTAGTAGTGTATCAATTCCCCCTTGGTTTTTCTTCAAATTACGGTTCTTTTTCAAGGGTTTTGTTTGAACCGGGTGTAGTTAGATTTTTATTTTTTTTAGTTAGGAACTTATGGGCTATGGGCAGAATTAAAATAGGAAGCCTTGTTTGATTTTGTAATGCCTTGAATATAGCGGTTACTTTAGTGTGACGCTTAGGCTCATTTGTTGATTCTTGTAAGAAGGCCTTAAAATGTATGTTCTTAATTTGGCTGAAATACCATGATCTGAGTGTTTGATGATCTAATATGGAATGAGTCATGTGCCATGTGTGTGGGAAGCTTGTTATATTCTGTGCACGACATTTAATGCTAGAACTTGCCCTGTGTGTCTGCAAAGTGAAATGGTTGTCTTGTTTAATCTGGGAAGTGATATAGGCATTTCTTTGTTGAACATATATATATATATATATATATATATATATATATATATATATATATATATATATATATATATATATATATATATATATATATATATATATATATATACATACTCCACCCACCTATTTGCTATGTACCATAGTTAACCCCGTTGAGTCTGTAATCCTGTTTTCTTGGCAACCACATTACAAGCCCTATCCCTTATTTGAATTGACTATCTTTTTGAATCATTTACCTCTCGTAAGCACTGGAAATACTATGAATTTACAAAGGATAAAGTGTGGGGTAGTTGATGGAGCTTTTGAGTGGAACTAGGAAATAAGGAGAAAGGTCAATCTTGTTGGAAAAGGCCACTTGAAAAGAAAAAAAAAGAAAAAAAAAGAGAAGAACATTGTTAATAGTGTATCATGTTGATTGGTAATAAATCTTTGGTGGCTTTTAAGGTGATTGTGCTCAAAGAAGAAGTGTGGGGGTGGTATATGTGGTGTTAAAAAAAACATATATTGATTTAACTTAGGTGTGGACTTGATTGTAAAATAAATGTATTAAAGTGCTTAGTGAGGTATAGTCACTATTATATATCCAAATATATCCTACCCAACCTACAATCTAGATTACATCCAAATAAAGTCCTACTTGATCCTAGACTGAGTGAGCTCAATTAGTAGAGTCGTACACTACGGGCAAGCCTATAGTGCATTTTCTGTGGCACAAGAATGTCATTTCTAAGGGTGAGTGAATTCTGTTCCTTTTAAAGTTCCTCAGTGTGTGTCAATTTTATTGATTGTGAAATGAGTCTCTTTTGTTGTGAGCAGGCACTTGATTCATGAAGGAGAGGTAAGTATGGACCTTTGATATAGAGTAAGTAAACCAGTTAGGAACATTGCGTGGCTAGAGGGAGTCAACTCTTGAGGTGTAGATGTTGCACTAATATACTCAGTTTATGTGAAATATTCTTGGTATGACGAGTAGGGAAGTCGCTTAGTGAAATTAAGCCTCTTAGAGTGTGGTTTGATTATTCGGGGACGAGCAATGATTTAAGTGTGGGGTGTTGATAGTAGGCTATATTCATGCAATTTAGATACTACTTACACTCTAATTTAGCCGCACTTTATTGATATTTGAATATTAAAAGATAACAAAATGCTCTAATTAAAAATTTGATGCTTTGCAGGAGCTACTCCGAGCTAGGAGGGAGCTAACGCGTGTTGTGGAGTTAACATGGAATGTGAAAGGGAAATCGAAGGTTAGCCTGGACGAAAAGGAGCGAGAAAAGCAAGCGAAACAATCCCTCCAGGTGCGCGGCCGCGGAGTGGGCCGCGAACTCAAGGCAACGAGGCAGTCCAAATCCGCGGTCTAATCCGCGACCGCGGACGGGCAGACGAAAGCCAAACACGCAGGGTTAATTATGTAATTTTCTAGGCGACTAACCTAAACTTATATGAAACCTAAACTCGCCCAGAAGTGAGAGATAGGTGTTTTTAGAAGATATTAGAGGCAAGAACGAGGGGGAGAAGACGGATAAATTCCTAAGAGTTTTCATCTTCTTCTTGATACTTCTATTTGTTGATTATGAATTATTTTAGTGATTTATTTTCCATTAGAATGAGTAGCTAAATCTGTTATCTAGGGTTGATGGAACCAATTATTGGATAAAGTCTTGACTCTATTTTATTATAATTGAGCCGTGTTTGTTCTATGATTGTTCAATTACGTATTGTATTGTGGTTAATTGAAAGGGCCCTCGAATAATCGTGTCTATTCACCTTGTATTGCTTGAGAAAGAACACTTGGTTAGATTGTTGTTGAACAACACCACTTTTGGGGAAGTTAAGAGATTAGTTACTTGAATTTAAAAGTGGGGTTAGAAATAATGAAGCTTTGGTGGGATGATTCTGAGTTGCATAAATTGTTAACTAGAGTAGTTCGAGAGAATGCTTCTAGTAAATTATCGTAATTGATCGAAAGGTAATTACGGTAGCCCGAAACTCATAATCCTCATAGAGTATTACGGCGAGATTATAGCTAAAGAGTTGAGAATTAATCCGGCAATTCGAAAAATCAATAGCCCTAGATCCTTTTACCCTTGAATTCAATTTTAGTCTTGATTATTGCTAATTTTATTGTCATTTTTCCTTGGCTAAATAATTTCCACTAATTATTCATAAAACTATTGCATCTGGAAGTTGTATGAGCTTATCATTAGCATTATTTAAGGTTGTAGTAAATAGGTTAGTTCCCTGTAGGATTTGACTTCGGATTTGAACCGGGTTATATTTGCAGCGACCGCTTAGTCCTTCTTACAAGGTATAGTTGAGCGTGATCAACTATTCACTCCCAATTTTGGGGACAAAAATGGAGGAGGGTTGGAGTGAAATTTCCCCATTTTATCCCCATTTTGGGGACAAGGCTGGAGTTCTTAAGCCATTATCGTTCTGAGATACACTTATCTTTTAGTACGCACCTAATACTTTTCACAAAAATACTACATCTATTACTTGGATATTAATATTGACTTGAATTAACTCTTTTTCTCTATAAATACAATTGTATTTAAACCTAGATCTAAGTTTTGGATTATACTGTCACGAATAATGATCTTTAATTCAACTAGCACGAATAGATGATTTTAGGTTGTACTTGTTGAATCTTAATTTGTTCTTTGATCTTGAGCTTGAACTTGTATGTGTTGATCTTGACCTTGAATTTTGAGTGCTTGGATACTTGAAACTTGTAGAGAAATTTATGGCCTTTGATCCACGAGTTCTCTCTTGTTTCTTGTTATGGATTTCGGTCCATTTTCTGAGTTATCATGACTCCTATTTATAGTTGTGAAAGCAAAAAATTGTGACGAGGATAACCTCTTTTCCTTTAATTTGATTTGATTGGTTAACCAATCAGATTGAAGTGATAACAAGACCACATTTGATTGGCTGGAACATGTCATATGTACACCTGAGACATTTTCATTTGCCTTCAGATTTGACTTAGCATATCATGTTATTTTGGCATGTGACATGATTCTATTGACTCTTTTATTTGACTTGGTATGTCACGTTATTTGAAACGTGGCACCAAACTAGACTTCTAAGACGAAGTAGCATCTTGGGTTTAACAAAGTGGGTTCATTTATAATCCAACTAAATAGGCTTAGCCCAATGAATTTAAATGTATTTATTAAATCCATATATTGAACCTATATAATCGATCCAAAGGAATTTGGCACGAAAAATTAATTTAAATAGCTGCTCACCCAATCACTTAAATTAAAATTAGTCGGCGGGTTTATAATATATGAACAACCTATGTATAATATGTGTATAACTGTATATATTCTTTGTATAATGATTATTTGTATATCTATTTGGCACCGTATATCCACTCGGCCTCCTTATATAAACAACCCAATTTCCATTCATTGATCCTTACAATGTGATTACAAATCAAAATCATTATTTATCGATCAAACATATACACCAAAATTAGTTATCAAAAACTGAGGTTAACACCTAATTAGCATTAACTAGCTTCAATGGTTGGTGGAATTAGTTGTTAAATCACCAGGATTCAAAGGATTGACACCTTTAACATTGCCAATAGGATCATATGAGCAGACAATATAAACACCCTTTTGATCATTGCAATAAACAAAGCCACTGCATCCAACTTTCTTTGTAGTTTTCCATACCACATTCAAGTAATGCCCACATTCACATCCTTCCTTTTCAGGTTGGCATTTGCAAACATTGTTCACCTCATCAAAAAACTTCTTTTCTGAGAACCATTTCTGCACTACACCAGTTGGAGGTGTCTCTTTGTATAGTTGCCAGAAGATGTTCTCTCCATATGGCCCGGTAGAATGTCGCCTGTAAATGTAAATTTATGAGCGTCAAATGCACAAACGAGTTTAGGATTTAAATTTTATGGATTCAAATTCAGAACTACACCAAATTATATCTAATTTAATAGGTTCAAAATCTACTATTTGTACATATTTAATGTGTTTTTAGGTAGATATACATGGTTTGAGACGAAACAATCGGTTCACATGAACCCATAGTTTCTATTCTAGATACGTCACTGGTCAAATAAGCGGATACCCGACTCAAAATGGGACGAATTAAGAAGTGTGTTGAGTGCCTAGAATTTGCTTGTGTCAAGATGGGCGGATCAATTAGGCTAAACAATATAATGTGTTATAGTCCATCTTGTCCAACTCAAAATTATTTTTTCAATTGTTTATTTGTTTTTTTATACTTTATTTAACTACGAAATTGAGCTAACAGAATTATTTTTTCTTTTATTTATCATGACTATATTTAACCAACCGAAATAACTTTTTTTATGTTTTGATAAATTTTATTTTGTGTCAATTTGTACTACTAAACTGTCCAAATTGACCCAAGTTATTAGATGATTATGCCTTAATTGACCCCGCCAATGAATACATGTTCTCTCCCGTCCGTCTAAACTTGAAAAGGTTGGACGAGTTATAATTTGATAGGCTAGGGTTACTTTGGTACGCGGACTAAATTATTTCGGGATTATAATTTTTAGGCTATTTATCTCGCGTCTCAAGTGGGATAAAAATAATATCAAATTTGATGGCATAAAGTGGAATAAGATGAAATATCCAGGATTAAGTTTGGGACTAAGCTTATACCATGTTTGGTTGACAGTATAAATTTATTCTGCCAAACATGATATAAATTTAGTACCACATTTTATACCACCTTACCCTGTGTACCAAACGACCCCTCATGATTGCCTCGTTGGCATGGGATTTGGGTTACAAGCACGTGGTCATTCATGAAATTGATTTTAAATATTGTTTGCTCACGGGCTATATTTTTCATAAAAATAGCACATATTAGCCAGTTTTCGGACTGGTAATTGAAAAATAGTCAGTGTCTGTAAAGTTATTAAAAATAACCATTGTTTTGCTGAAACACGAAAAGTTCCAGCATAATATGTTGGATTATGGAGCTCCTACGTATAAACTTCTAGCATATTATGTTGGTACTCCAGCACACGGAAAGTTCCCGCATAGTATGCGGGATTATTCAGCTCCTGCATTATAACTTGTAGCATAATATGATGGAACTCTAATACATTATAAAATTCCAGCATATTATGCTACAAGCTCATATGTAAAAAATTCGAATTTCAGCATATTATGCTGAAATATTTTCGGATTTTTAAGAGTGTTTTTGTTCAAATTTTATCTTTACATGAAAATTGGCTAAATTTCGATTACTTTTGAAACTATAGCTAATTTTCAATTATCAGTTATAAATATGACAATTTCTGATTTTTACCCATATTTTTCTTACCTGTAATTACAATCCTGCTTACGCTGAGTAGCCCAATCAAGTGCAAAAGAGGCTAAATTAGCATCCCATTGCAAAGGAGGAACACCAACACTGCTTCTTAGATCATTGTGAGCCTTAAGGAATTCTTGTTGAACCCAGCCAAAGGATATTGGTGCTGCTTCTGTTGAGGAAATGAAGATTAATAAGTTGAAGAACACCAAAAAAGTTGGTGGTGCTAAAAGAATTTGAGCCTTTGACATTGACATTGACATTTGCATTTCACAATGACTTTTGACAATGACAATGGCAGTAGCAATATTAGATATGGTTCTCCTTCTGTCCTAGAAATCTTGTTTTTTGTTTGATTTAAATGTAAGGAGAGTAGCGTGAAGAAAGGAGCAAAGATGGTAGAGATGAGAATTCGGTTAACACAGCTTCTAAAGCAATGGCCTCTATAATAATATTATGAAAAATGATCTTTTTGTAAGTTATGGTTAATGGATAAGACAAGATTAAAAATATTGTCATGACCACAAATGAATGAAAATACTTTTTCTATATCAGGAAAAGAAAATACTTAGTTGTTGAAACGAAAGAAAATATTTTTTCTACATCATGAAAAGAAAGTACTCGTTTTGTTGAAACGAGAGAAACGTACTTTTTCTATATCATGAAAAGAAAGTACTCGTTTTGTTAAAATGAAAAATAATATTTTTTCTACACTAGGAAAGAAAATACTTAGTTTGATGAAATAAAAGAAAATATTTTTTCACATCATAAAAACAAAGTACTATTTTTGTTGAAATGAAAGAAAATATTTTTTCTACGTCATGAAAAGAATATACTCATTTTGTTGAAATAAAAAAAAAGTATTCTATCTACAACATAAAAAAAATACTCTTAATAATATTTCTGTTTAGGGTGGGGTGTGGTAGGGGTAAGGGGTGGGGGTTGAAGACAATGGGGTGGTGGGGTAGGGTTTTTTGGGGGATGGGGAATAAGGCGGAGAAGTTTGAAAAAGAGTCTTGGAAAATATTTTTTCTTATTTTCCTTCACTTAGAAAAAAAAAATGAGTTCACGAGAAAAATATTTTCCAAAACATTTAAACCATAACATGATAAAATTAGAAAATATTTTCCGAAAAATATTTTTCTTTTGTACCAAACACACCCCTAGTCTATCTAAGTTTTCCGGTTTAAATTATCTAAATATGATCTAGTCTATCTAAGTTTTCCGGTTTAAATTATCTAAATATGATCTTATCATATTTTTATAACGCTCCTTTGTATAGCAGACACTTTCTGTTACTTATATAAACACCTCACATGTGTTCAATATAACACAAGTTTTTACAATTCACTTCCAACTCTTACACTGTCTTACTCGTATAGGTGGGCGTTCCGGCAGTTAGAATTGGATATAAAAATTTCGGTTTGGATTTTTAGTTTTTCGATTGAAGAAATGACAATCTAAATTCAATTTAAATAAGCTCGGATTGGATCTGATTTTTTAAGTTCGGTTTCCGATTAATCGGTTTGGATATTTCGAATTTTCGGTTTTGAGCTTATAAGTTGGGATGTTTCATCTTCTTAAAAAAAGGTATATCCAAATGAAGTAATCATGTTAAATTGCTTTAAAAGTTCCTCATTCTTTATGCAATCATCCGAATAAAGTATTCAAGTAATGAAATCATTATGAAGAAAATGCAACACAAACATTAATACGGCGGATAAGAAGTAGCAATAGTAAAATCATGTCCAAATAGAAAGTATTCTGACAGTAACTTAGTAATTAATATTAAATATATGAAATAATATCTAATGAATAGGGTATTGAACTTATTATTATTGGAATATGGACAATGGACTAAATATAAAATATAAAAAAATTGGATTTTGGATATCCAAAAATCCGAAGTACCAAATCTAATGTCCAATCCAAAATCTAAAAATTTTAAAAATTAAATCCAAAATCCAATTCGTAATCCGAAAATCCAAACCAAAATCCAAAAAATTCGGATTTTGGGGTTGCCCAGACTATGCCGACCCCTACTTACTCATCCACCTCGTGCCTATCTCACACACCAAAACAAACTAAAAATGTAACAAGGTAAAATATGAAGGAAATTACTCAAACTTATGTGCTTACCGCTTAAGCATATATTTTATCACCCAACTCTAGTTGGTTAATATTATCCTATTTTATTTCATTTATAAGTTATGATAAATTAACATTATTTAGGGTAAACATTAGGGGTGTGTTTGATATGAACGGAGAAATATTTTCTTGAAAATAAGTAGTTTTCTTACTTATTTTCTAGTGTTTGGTTAGTTAGTAAAAAATATTTTCTTAAAAATATATAATATATGCAAATATTATGAGAGATGAAATGAGCGAGGAAGAGGGAGGAGCAGGCAGAGGGGTGTAAGGACGGGAGAGGAAGGGGATCGAGGGAGGAGTGGGTGGTGAGCTGGGGCGGGGTTGGGAGGGGGGAAATTTATCGGGGCAGGGTTGGAGGTGTTAGGATATATACTGTTAACCATTGGTTTGGTTTGGATATAGTATTTATTATGGAATAATTATTTATTCAATTTTAAATCAATCATATATTAGTTTGTGTCCTTTGCTTATATAGTAGATGATTTAGTGTATAGAGTTTAGCTTATACACGAAAGATTAAATCATCGGTTCTTATAAGTAAAAAGTTTGAGTTCACAGTCTAATGATGGAATTGGATAGACCATTAGGAATGATTGTCACACAAGATTAAATATAATTTATCTTGATTATGGGAATAGTTTAATTTTAACCTCTCGTGCTAGTACATTTTGTATATATTGAACGGACCAAGTAGAGATAACTATTTTATACTGACATAATAAAATAAATTCTTTAGCCATTAAATGTACTTATACTCTTAATCTTGATATAATTATTATTAGTTGTGTATATTATTATTGTTTTGATTTATTAAAAGGCGAGATCCTTTCGTAGGTCAATATACCTGGTAAATTGGATAATAATAATGTACGCTGGCGAAGTAATAGTTAGTTGATGGAATTCATGTCTCGGTTTAGAGATTGATGATACACCTTTATGAAAGCTTATAAGTTTTTATGTGTAAACCGGCCAGTAAATTTTGTATCCGACACATGAAATAAGTTAAGCGTAAGTCTAAAAATAATAATTAATAAACTAAATTATCAGTAATTTAATTTAATTGATTAGTATCCAAATCTTAACATGGGGAGTTAAATAAGATTTAATGGATGCATTTCAAAATTAAATAAGGAGTGCAATTACGAAATTTTAGTGGAATAATTCGTAATTAATTATGGTGGATATTAATTTCAAAAATTATAAATTAATTCTATAATTCGAAGCCTTGTTAATTAAATTTTGTGGTCCCTGTTATGCCTAAATAATAGAAAACAAAGGAATCCCTTTCCTGGTGGAAAGAAAACCCAACAGGTTTTGGAAAAGGATTTTAACCCTTAAAACTTGTGCTATAAATACATTCCACCTAGAGAAAAGAGAAAAGAATGGTGGCTGAAAATTTCAGCCATGTTTTCCTAAAAATTTTGTCCACACGAAATTACTTTTTTTGGATATTATTTAGGTAATACAGTAGAAGACCGTGGAACATTCGAGAATCGTGATCGTGGTGAAGGTGGAAATTTTTATTAAGTTGTTGTGGAGCTAAAGGATCACGTGGCTTAAACGACACAAAAGGCTCATGTAGCTTAAACGATACAAAAGGTTCACGTGGCTTAAACGTTATGTTCACGCTTCAAGAGGTAACCCGTGAAATCCTGCATATACTAGTTGTCTAGATTACATGTGATTTTGATACTGGAATTGCTTCCGCTGCATATAATAATCTATCAATTGTACATCTAATTAGATAACTAGTTTTTTCATGAAACAACAATATCGTATTTATGTGTGTTTTTGAATTACATGTATATGTTATTTTCTAGAAAAAATGCATTGTTGTTTTGTGAATTAACTATGCAATATTTTTTGATTATTCTTGTAATCATGAGATATCAATTTATTATTGATATTTGATTGAGATGATCTAGAAAATTTTTGTAAACCCTAGAAAATGCAAAACCTGAGTTGACCGAATTGTTGGTGTTTTCGGAGGTCAACAAACTTGACGGACTCCGATTGAGCTAAAATTTGGTGGATTCATCGAAAACGACGTGGTGAGAAAAACTCACAGATATGCAGTGAATAATGTTATTTTTGGGCGTTTGGATGGTGTTTTGGATGGTTTTCTATTTTCTGAAAATTATTTCTTAAAATTTTAATTCGTTTTTAATCCAATGGTGGGGGTGACTCCCCACGGTCTCCATGGTTAAATACTAGTTATATAATGGGTTTACACGTTGGTTATTTATTTGGGTTTATACATTGTAGAGTAGATGTGTAGGATTTTATTGACTAGGTCTTACAAAGTATACTTAAAATTATGTGATGATATAATCATTTTGTAAGAAAGTAAAATTCTCCGTTTGATATCATGAATGACTAATGATTGGTGTGTTTGGAATATTTGTGCATAATAAAATTCTCAATTCTGGTTTATATTTTCATGTTCTACGTGATTACTAATCTTGGATTTTCGATGAAAGTTTTTGTTCTCTGGTTAGAAGTTGTAATCAAGTAAAATATGACGGTATTTTGTACGAGATTTATATTATTGGTATGGCTTTTAAACTATGGTCCATATTCTTCTATAAAATAATTTTATGAGCTACATGTATCTTCACTTATAAATTGAGAATTTTGTGAGTAATAAATAGTTACCACTAAAGTGGTTTGTTTATTTGAACTCATAGAAATTCTGAATAAATTTGTACATGTGTAGTTATGTCGATTTATGGATTGAGCATTATGATTAATAAGTAGGATCCACAAAAATGATCTATTTATTTGAGTCATTAAAATTTGCTTAATGTACCGGGCGAAAATTATTTTTGATAAATATACACTAGGAGTGGAGTTTTTAACTAGAAAAAGAGTTTTATCTTTGGAGCTAGTGACACCAACTCCATCCATGAGAAGATATATTGGGGTTTTCGTCGAACGAGAGAAAATATAATATCTTGGGTCTTGTGTGTTTAATAAAAGGATGATTAATTACAAAAAGGAGATATTATGTATACTAGAAATAGGAAGAACATAATATATGACTTGAGCTCGTAGTATAATTATAAGGAGAATGGAAACCAAGATCATATTTATTTTAATTCATGAAACTGCTTAAAATAATTATTCTTCGAGTTTGGTTACAGAGTGGTGGGCATGAATTTGACGAACTACGATTGACTTGAAACTTGGTAGGTTCATCGGAAACGATCTGGTGAGAAAAACTCATTGCTATGCAATGAATCATGTTGTTTTTCGGCTTTTTGAGGTCATTTAGATGGGTTTTCAAGCAATTTATTAAATTGAATGTGTTATAAATATGAAAAACTATTCTTTATATATTAGCCATATGTAATGACCTGACCGGTTATTTTGAGTATTTGCGTCCTGTTAAGTGGCTTAAGGTATCGAGCAACTTCATATTATGTATTATGACTTGCGTGTGTGGTCGGGTTTGGTTTTCGGATGATTCGAGATTTATTTGGAAGGATGATTCTTGTTTTAGAAGCTTAAGCGGTAAGAGTTGACCGAAGTTTGACTTTTATATAGAAGACTCCGGAATGGTGTTTTGATAATTTCGATAGCTTCGTATGGTGATTTGGGACATAGGCGCATGTCCGGATTTGAATTTGGAGGTCCATAGGTTAATTTGATGCATTTTGGCGAAAGTTGAACGTTAAGAAGATTGAGAGGTTTGACCAAGAATTGCATTATTGATATCGGGTTTGGATTGCGATTTCAGGAGTTAGAATATCTCCGTTGTATCATTTGGGACTTGCATGCAAAATTTGACGTCATTCCGGATTGATTTGATATGATTCGGCGCGAGTTGTAGAAGTTGAAAATTCATAGTTTATTAAGCTTGAATTGAGGTGTGATTCATGATTTTGATGTTATGTTTCGGGATTTGAGGCCTCGAGTAGGTTCGTGTTATGTTTTGGGACTTGTTGGTATGATTTGATGGGGTGACTTGAGTGTATTTTGGATCATTGGTTGAGAGACTAGTTAAGTTAAGAAATTTGGAGTTTGACCATGGTCAATATCGGGTCAAGACGGCCCCTTTTCAGTGTTTTGAGTGCCGAGCAGGCCCGTAGCTTGTTTTATGATTGAAATTCATATACGGTTTGCGTCCGGGAGGTTCCAGATGAGTTTCGGGGGTGATTTCAGATCATTTCGGTGAAGTTTGGGATTGTTGGTACTGGTACTTCACAATAGCGAACTTTTTGTTGCAATTGCGAACTACTGCAATTGCAAACTTTTGGTTGCAATTGCGAACCTTGGTCGCAATTGCGAACATGTGGTTGAAATTGCGAACATCTGCAATTGCGAACTTTTAGTTGCAAATGCGAACATACGCAATCGCGAACTTTTGGTCGCAAATGCGATAACTGCAACTGGGTTAAGAGTTGGAATTTCGGGATTTTAGCTCATTCTTTCATATTTTGAACCCTAGACTCGGAAGGAGGCGATTTGGAGAGGTAACTATTTTACATGATTATAAATGAGATTTAACATCAATATTATGACAATCAAAGGGGAATTTTGAGAAACTTTGTCAATGTTTTGAAAAATAAAAATTTGAGATTTGAAAGTCTAATTGGACTCGAATTTTGAAACAAAACACATATATAGACTCATGAGGTTATGGGTAGTCGTAATCTACCCTTGAATTCGGGTTTTGACCCGGCGGGCTAGGGTTTGACTTTTGTTGACTTTTGAAAAATTGTGTAAATATCATAGCTTTATTTATTGGAATTAATATCTCTTGCATTATTTGATGTTATTAAGTCAATTTTGGTTAGATTTGAGCTGAGCGGAGGTGAATTGTAAAGGAAAAGCTATTTTAGAGTATTGATTGAGGAATTTTGAGGTAAGTATCTTGCCTAACTTTATGTGGGGGAACTACCCCTTAGAATTTGAGTTGTTTGTGCTAATTATGTTATGTGAAATCTGTGTACGCGAAGTGACGAGTATGTACTAGGGCTTATATGTGGAAAATTGATCGGTTTAGACTTTTAGGCTTCTTTCATGTACCTATTTGGAATTGTTAGCACATGTTATATATTTTATTCGTCATGTCTACTATCACATGCTTTATTTGAAGTTGTCGTTACATGTCATATTCCTTACTTGTCGAGTTTGCTCTTATATGCTTTATATGAAATTATTATCACTTTTATCATTATGTGATTTCTTTTATTGTGGAGTTACTCTTAGTTGAAATTGTTGTTACATGATATTCTTTTATTGCCGGGTTATTCGCATGCATTTAGATATGGTACTAGTCCGTGCCATTTCTTTCATTGTTAGCCTATTCATACACTAGAATTCGAAGTTTGCCATTTCATAGAAATACTTTCACTATTGAGTTTATCCTTAAACAATTAATTGGAATTGAGGTTATCAGAAGTCATTAATCTATTTTAATTGAAGTTGTGTTTGAAAGGGGTGTTGTTCCTTGTCGAGTTACTTTTCCATTCATTTGTTGTTATTGAGATTCTATATACGTTGTGTTGAGCCGTGGGCTATTTGTTGTGGAAATATTAATATCGTTGGATCTTTAGAAAGGTTGTGGCCTATGGGCACTTGTTATACGAGTTGATATGTTGTGTTGCTGTGATGATAGCACATGTGAATTATTGTGTGGTTTGGTTGTTGTTATGCGGAGTATAAGGGTGACATTTCACCGTTATTGTTATGCGGGGCATAAGGGTGACACCTCACTGTTGTTGAATATACAGAGTGATATGGGTGGCTATTGTGTTTATTGTACGGGTGGAGCGATAAGGGTGGCTATTATACAGAGTGATACGGGTGACTATCAGAGAGATAAGAGTGGCTAATGATAATGTTAGGGCAAAGTGATATGGGTGGCTATCAGAGATATAAGGGTGGCAATGTCAGGGGTGATGTGTGATGGCTTGGGGACATTGTGTTGGTGATTTTCGTGTGATGGTGTGCTTTTCCTTGTGTATGTCATATACCTTGCGTGACTTATTTTGTTGCCTCGATGAGCTACTCGATGTCTTTGATATTACTTGTTGACTTGGGCTGCAGTAGTACACTTGCACAAGCATACACCGTAGCATACTACTTATACTAGCTGAAGAGTATGAAACTTAACTTTTATTGATCATGCCCATGTGTTCTTGTATTATCCGTTTTCATGTTGCTATTGAGCCTGTGATCATGCCTGGCGGATTGTGATTGTGAGAATGCGACCATGCCGGGCGGATTGTGATTGTGAGCTTGTGACCATGCCGGGTGGATTGTGATTGTGAGCATGTGACCACGCCAGGCAGATTGTGAATGCGAGCCTGTGATCATGCCTGGAAATTTGAGATATTGGCACGTGAGTTGTTCGTGCGGTTGTGATTCGAGATGTGGGCACGAGGTGCTGTGAGTATATGATGGTGGGTTGAGACCCGTGACTTCTACTAAGAGATGAAGTATTACAGAGTGATTTCGTTGTGAACCTTGTGTTAGAATGACCTGATTTATTGATTGTCATTGTGTTCCTTATTTGATTTCAACGGTACTTTCATGGTGTTCCTATTACCTTACTGTTTATATCACATGTTGATTCTTGTTCCCATTTAATAATTCCTGCTATCCTTTATTAGATTTATATTTCTATACTGCACAGGTTATTTTGTCTAGTGAGTGTCTTGACTTGTACCTCGTCACTACTCCATCGAGGTTAGTCTTGATACTTACTGGGTACCGACCATGGTGTGCGCATACTAGACTTCTGCACATTTTTGTGCAGAGCCAGGTATTGGAGATATCAGACTCGGGCGGAGTTAGCTTGTTGATCGCAAGGATTCAAGGCAGAGTTGCTTGATCGTCGTAGTCCCTTGGAGTCCTTTCCTTATATTGTACTGTCAGATTGTCACTTGAACAGTATTGTATTTCTATCTTTGAGATCTTTCCATGTACTTAACTAGAGTTCATGACTCTGTGTTACTAGTCTTGGGAGGTTGTTATGATTATTGCCGCGTAGGCTCATTTCGCTCATGTATCGGTATTCATATTAAACTCTGTTCCAAATTAGCATTGTTAATAATTGGTTTAATTGTTATAGTAATCGGCTTACCTAGTCTTAGAGACTAGGTGCCATCACGACATCCTACGGAGGGAGTATGAGGTCGTGACATTTGTGTTAAATCTGGAACATGATGACACATGATAATTTAACTTAATATGATATGTAGCAAGAATACAAATCACATGAATTTAATCCTAAATTCGCCAAAAATAATTTATTTGAATTTGGTCTTGTTTTTGGCGATCATGAATTTCACGATCTCCGAATGACTTGAAATTTGGAAGGATCATCGAAAACGATCAGTTAAGAAGAAATCATTGCTATGCAGTGTATCACGTCATATTTTGACGATTCGGGAACGTTTAAATGAGTTTTTTGGCGGTTTGGCGGATTAAAATGTGATTTACATATGAAAAGTCATTCTTTCTGTCATTTTATTTATGTCTAATCTAGAACATGATAACACATGTTGGTTTGACATGAATTGATATATGATAAGAATGTAGGTCATATTTTAAATTCTTAAAAAATGCTTAAAATGGTAATTTCCCAAATTTGGTTGCAGTTTTGGAGATTGTGATATTAATGGTCTCCGATTGATCTGAAATTTGGTAGGTCCATCAGAAATAGCCCAGTGATCAATGCTCACTGTTATGCAGTGAAAAACGTTAATTTTAACGTTTTAGGACTGTTTAGATAGGGTTTTGAGCATATTTTGAATTGTGAAACTTGATCCTTGGAGAACATTTTGTGGTTGTGACTTGTTGTGATTGAGTGGTGATAGGAATTAACCCTTATGGTCTCCACTATCTATTTATAGTGAGATAGTAAATTTATGCTTTAACTTTAGGTCTTCCTTCATATCGGATAAATTTATTATGAACTCACTGGGTATATTTATTAGTTATTGATAACCTATATTAACTATCTATCTGAGTTTAAAGGTTGAATCAATTTTGTAATTAAAATACAATCATGATTAAGTGGTAATAGAAATATATTTTTATGGTCTTCCACTATTAATTTCAAGTGAGTAATAAATTTACGCGTTGACTTTAGGTCTTTTGCCATATCGGATAAATTTATTGTAAGCTCACTAGGTGAAATACTAGTAATTAATATCATGCACTTACTCTCCATCTGAGTATACATGTTGGATCAATGGAACTAGAGCTTTAGTTATGATGTTCACTTGACTTCAATTAACAGTATACTCTCCGTCTGAGTTGGGTCTGTTTTAATTTATTGGAGTGAGTAATCTGGCAATACATATGTGTTGAATGAGTAGTTATTTTCCCATCAAAATTTGCAATTCAAAATGTATGAATATATATATGTGTAGTATGTTTGAAATTTTCGTATTAAATTATTATATACAATTGATTAAAAATAATAGTTTAACGACCTGGCCGGTCGTTTTAAGTGTATTAGCCCCGATCCCCTATTTATTGCCCTCTATATATTATACTGTGGTTACGTGACTTAACAGTATGTTTGATTTTGGTTTCGGGTAGTTTCTGAGTGAAATAGGACACGTAGTCCCTAAATTGGAAGTCTAAGTCGTAGGAGTTGACCATAGTTTGACTTGTGTGAAAACTACTCCAGAATGGAGTTTTGATGGTTCCAATAGCTCCGTACGGTAATTTTGGTCTTAGGAGTGTGTCCGGATGTTGATTTGGAGGTCCGTAGGTCGTTTCGGCGTAAACGGGCGAAAGTTGGAAGGTTGAAGATTTTTAGAAAGTTTGACCAGTAGTGGACTTTTTGATATCACGTTCGGACTTCGATTCTGGAAGTAGGAATAGGTCTGTAATGTCATTTCGAACTTGTGTGCAAAATTTGAGGTCAATCGGACGTGATTTGATAGGTTTCGGCATCGGATGTGGAAGTTAGAAGTTCAAAAGATTATTAGGCTTGAATCGATGCGCAATTCGTGGTTTTAGCATTGTTTGATGTTATTTGAAGGCTCGACTAAGTTTGCATGATATTTTAGGACTTGCTGGTATAATTGGTTGAGGTCTCGGGGGCCTCGGGTATGATTCGGATCATATTCGGCGCATTTCGAAACTTGGGACATGGTAGGTTTTGCTGGTGCTGGTGTTGTTGTATGCGATCGCGAGAGTGGGGCCGCGTTCACGAAGTGTTAAAGGTGGCAACTGGGATTTGGTTCTATGCATTCGTGAGACTATGTTTGAGATCGCGTAAGTTGGTGTAGCAGTGAATCGCGAACGCGTGGGTACGATCGCGTTCGCGTAGAGGAAAGAGAAGGTTGGGGATTCACGCGCGATTGTTCATCGAGATCGCATAGGCATGAGGGATCAGTGCACCGCGTTCGCGAGTGGACCCTCACGTTCGCGTAAGAGGAAAATTGGGCCAGTGGCATTTTGTGCTCGCGAACGCGAGGCAATTTCCGTGTTCGCGAAGAAGGAATATCTGGGCAGCAGATTTAAGTTTCAAAATCGAGGGTTTATGTCATTTTTTACCATTTGGACTTGAGAGCTCGGTTTGAGGTGATATTTTGAAGGATTTTTAGAGGGATTGTTGGGGTAAGAGTTCTTAACTCATTTTTGATTAAATTCCCTTAATCTATCATTGATTTTATCATTTAATTAGGGATTTGGGTTAAAAATTTGGGGGAAATTGGAGGAAACTTCTTAGGCCGAATTTTGGGAATTTGAGCGAGATTTTGGTATCGAATTTGTGTAATTTTTGTATGGTTAGACTCGATATCGAATATGTGTTCGGTTTTTGTAATTTTGGTCGGGTTTCGAGATGTGGGCTCGGGTCGACTTTTTGGAGCGAATTTTCAATCCTTAGCTAAGATCATTATTTCATTATTTAAATTAGTTTCCTATAGTTATATTTATAGTATGAAATTATTTTGGCTAGATTCGAGCCGTTCAGAGTTAGAAAATAGAGGAAAACACCTTCTCATTGATTGATTTAGCGTGGTTTGAGGTAAGTGACTTGTCTAACCTTGTGTGGGAAAAATTCTCCTTAGGATTTGGTATTTAGGTGATAATTTGTGATATGTGAAGGCCGTGTACGTAAGGTGACGAGTGCGTACACGGGCTAAATGTTGAAATTTCAATTTTTGCTACGTAGTTTCCTTTTCATGCCTTAATTTAGTTATATTAGCATGTTATAGTCATCACGTTTAGCCAAATTTCACATGTCTACTTGTCTTATCTCGTATTTGCAACTTGTATCATATGTTTAGTTGAATTACTTGCTTTTCTTGAGTTCCGTATTCATTACTTAACTGTGAGAATTCTTTACTTGAAATTGCTCTCCTTGGAATATCATTTATTCAGTTGTTGTGTTTTGGTTTTCGTGTTATTGTTGAGGTGATTATTTGGTTGTTATTGTTTGCACGAGGTTTCTGCAGTGCAGTTGTTAATGTTTGCACGAGGTTTCTGCAGTGCAGTTGTTAATGTTTGCACGAGGTTTCTGCCGTGCGGTTGTTATTGTTGCACAAGGTTTCTACCGTGCCGTTATGATTATTGATATGCGTGCGGTGGTATAAGGTCTGGGTTTTGAAACGCATGCGATGAGATAAGGTGGGCTTGATACGCGTGGCTAGTAGGGGAACTACTAGAAGCCATACGGTGTGATAAGGTGGGCTAAAACTCGGGGTGCTATTTCGGAAAAATGATATTCAAAAACCAAATATAAAGGCTCCCGCGGTGATATAAGAAAAGACTGTGATTTGTTTTTATGATTTGGAACTACGAGGCGGTACCTTGGAAGTGCCCTTGTTGATATTCTTTATGTGTTGTATTGTTTGGTTCTTGTTTTCCTTAACTTGTAAAATTCTTGTTTTACTTTCATATTGTATTAGCTTTCCTTGATTTCATATTATTTTTTCCCGTAAATTATTTATTGTTCACTTCCTTGTCATTTTTATTATATCATATTATCGCTGTCTTGTTTCTTATTATCTCCAGTAGGGCCTTGATCCAACCTCGTCACTACTCTACCGAGGTTAGGCCTAGCACTTATCGGGTACCATTGTGGTGTACTCATATTACGCTTCTGCACATATTTTTGTGCAGATCCAGGTACATCCTATCGACCTCGATATTAGTGCGCAATGTTGCTGCTTTGGAGACTTCAAGGTATACCTGCCCGCGTCCACATGCCTCGGAGTCCCCTTCTATCCCGTTTTTCTCTTATTTCTTTACATTTTGATAGACAATGATGTATAGGATAGTTCGGTACTGTATCTAGAGCTTGTGACTTATATATCACCAGGTTTTGGGATTGTACGTATTGAGTTTTGGTAGATTCTATTTATGAAAATGTTGAGATGTTCAAGTTTTAATCTCTTATTTAATATTTTCGCATATTGTTAGGCTTACCTAGTCTTAGAGACTAGGTGCCATCACGATATCCTACGGAGGGGAATTTGTGGTCGTGACAAGTTGGTATAAGAGCTCTAGGTTCATAGGTGTTATGGGTCACAAGCAGGTTTAGTAGAGTTTCGCGGATCGGTACGGAGACGTTTGTACTTATCTTCGGAAGGCTATGTAACTATTAGGAAAAGCTTCACTTCTTTGATTCCTTATCGTGCGAAATCTTTGACTTCAGATTCTAAAATTCTATATTTCTACTCTCCCACAAATGATGAGGACATCTATAGCTGTATCAGATGACCAGACACCCGCACCCCCTGCTAGAGCCATAAGAGGCCAGGGCTGGGGTAGAGGCCGGGGACGTCCACGTGCTGCAGCCAGAGCACCCGCACAAGCTGCTAGAGAGAAGCCACCAGTAGCTCCAGTTGGAGGGCAGGTACGTGAGATACCTGTTACTGCACCATCTCTCCAAGAGACTTTCGCCCAATTTCTGAGCATGTTCAGCACTTTAGCTCAGGCAGGGTTGATCACACTTGCTCCTGCTACATCTTAGGCCGGGGGAGGAGCACAGACTCCCGATGCTCGTACCCCAGAGCAGTGGGTCCAGGTTGACCAGGTCCCAGAGGTCATACCAGTGCAGTCGGTAGCCCCAGTTCAACCCGAGGTTAGGGCAACAACTTTTGAGGAGGAGCAGCTCAGGCTCGAGAGGCACAAGAAGTACCACCCTCCTACTTTCAATGGCTTGGAGTTAGAGGATGCCTAGGGCTTTCTTGAGGAATGCCACTATATCCTCCGTACTATGGGTATTGCAGAGTCTAGTGGGGTTGCTTTCACTACGTTCCAACTTAGGGGAGCGACTTATCAGTGGTGGCGAGCATATGAGTTGGGTAGTCCGGCCGAGGAAGCTTCGCTCACTTGGACTCAGTTCTCGGATATGTTCTTGAGGGAGTATGTTCCCCGGAGTCTCAGAGATACATGGCGTGCAGAGTTTGAGCAGTTGTGCTAGGGTTCTATGACCTTGTTGGAATATGCGGTCCGGTTCAGTAATTTGGCTAGGCATGCACCAACCTTGGTTGCTACTGTTAGAGAGCGGGTCCGTCGATTTATCGAGGGGCTCAACCCAGTATCAGATTTAGCATGGCCCGAGATTTGGAGATGGATATCGCATACCAGCAGGTAGTGGGGATTGCTAGGAGATTGGAGGGTATGTTAACTCGGGAAATAAAGAAGAGGGAGGCCAAGAGGTCTCGAGAGTCTGGCACATATAGTGGTACTCGTGCCCTAGCTGCAGCTCATCATGGTAGGGGCTATGTGCGTTGCCCTGTTCATTCCGCACTTCCAGCTTCCAGCGATATTCTGGCCACTCCTAGGCCTCAGGCTCCCTATTATGCACTGCCATTATCTAGTGCACCTCCTACACGGGGTGCTTTCAGTAGTCGGTCTAGCCGATCAGGCACGAGCCAGCCTCAGCAGCCACGTCCTCCAAGAGCTTATTTTAAGTGTGGTGACACTCGTCATATGGTGAGGGATTTCCCCCGATTCAGGAGGGGTGCACCTCTACAGACTACTCAGGTTTCGTGTATTCCACCGGCCCCTTAAGCTTTTCAGTTCATGGTCTCCGTACCAGCTGCCCACCCACATGCATAGCCAGCTAGCGGTGGAGGTTGAGCAGGTAGAGGTCGCCCTAGAGGGGGGAGGTCAGGCCAGATATTATGCTCTTCCTACTAGGATGGAGGCAGTTGCATCCGACTCTGTCATCACATGTATTGTTCCGGTCTGTCATAGAGATGCATCAGCCTTATTTGATCCAAGCTCCACTTATTCCTATATGTCATCTTATTTTGCTCCGTATTTGGGCATATCCCGTGGTTCTTTGAGTTCTCCTGTCTATGTGTCTACACCTGTGAGAGATTCTATTTTTGTTGACTATGTATATTGGTCGTGTTTGGTTGTTCTTAATGGTTTTGAGACCAAAGCCAACCTATTGTTGCTTAGTATGGTATATTTTGATGTTATTTTGGGCATGGACTGGTTGTCACCCTATCATGCTCTTCTTGATTGTCACGCCAAGACTGTGATATTGGCTATGCCAGGATTACCACGGTTAGAGTGGAGAGGTACTTTAGATTTTGTTCCTAGCTGGGTTATTTCATTTCTAAAGGCTCAGCGGATGGTTGAGAAGGGGTGTGATGCGTATCTGGCATATGTGAGAGATGTCAATGTTGATACTCATACCGTCGAGTCAGTTCTGGTAGTGAGGGATTATCCAGATGTATTCCCAGCGGATCTTCCGAGCATGCCGCCCGACAAAGATATCGACTTTGGTATTGATTTGTTACCGGGAACTCAACTCATTTCTATTCCACCATATCGTATGGCCCCAACAGAGTTGAAAGAGTTAAAGAAACAATTGCAGGAGTTGCTTGATAAGGGCTTCATTCGGCCCAGTGTGTTGCCTTGGGGTGCTCTAGTCTTATTTGTAAAGAAGAAAGATGGTGCTATGCATATGTGTATTGATTATCGCCAGTTGAACAAGGTTACAGTGAAGAACAGGTATCCATTGATACATATTTATGACTTGTTTGATCAATTACAGGGTGCCAGAGTGTTCTCTAATATTGACTTGCGTTCAGGCTATAATCCGTTGAAGATTCGGGAGCTAGATATCTCGAAGACTGCATTCAAGACTCGGTATGGACATTACGAGTTCCTTGTGATGTCTTTTGGGCTGACCAACACCCCAGCAACATTCATCCACTTGATGAACAATGTATTTCAGCCTTATCTTGACTCGTTCGTCATTGTGTTTATTGATGACATTCTAGTATACTCCCGTAGTCGGGAGGATCATGAGCAGCACTTGAGGACTGTGCTTCATACCTTGAGAGAAAAGAAGTTATATGCAAAATTGTCGAAGTGTGAATTCTCGCTAGATTCAGTGGCATTTTTGAGCCATGTAGTGTCGAGTGAGGGGATCAAGGTAGATACGAAGAAGAATAAAGTTAGTGCAGAGTTGGCCCAGACCGTCCTCAACTACGGAGTTTCAGAGTTTTCTTGGTTTGGCGGGGTATTACCGTCGATTCGTGAAGGGTTTCTCATTTATTGCAGCACCTATGGCCAGATTGACCCAAAAGGGTGCTCCATTCAGGTGGACCGAGGAATGTGAGGAGAGTTTTCAAAAGCTTAATACTGCTTTGACTATAACCTAGTGTTGGTATTGCCCACAGGTTCGGGGTTTTATACTGTGTATTGTGATGCGTCGCGCATTGGTCTCGGCACAATGTTGATGCAGGATGGTAGGGTGATTGCCTACGCATGTAGAAAGCTAAAGGTGCATGAGAAGAACTATCATGTCCGCGACCTCGAGCTAGCAACTATTGTTCATGCCTTGAAGATCTGGCAGCACTATTTGTATGGTGTCTCTTGTGTGGTCTACACCGATCACCAGAGTCTATAGCATCTGTTCTAACAGAAGGATATTAACTTGCGGTAGCGAAGGTGGTTAGAGTTGCTTAAAGACTATGATATCACCATTCTATATCATCCCGGAAAGGCCAATGTGGTGGCCGATGCCTTGAGTCGCAATACGGAGAATTTGGACAACTTAGCATATCTACCGGTAGCAGAGAGGCCATTAGCCTTGGATGTTCAGGCCTTGGCCAACCAGTTTGTTAGGTTGGATGTTTCTGAGCCGAGCCGAGCCGAGTTTTGGCTTGTGTGATTTCTCGGTCTTCTCTTTATGATCGTATCAGAGAGCGTCAGTATGACGACCCCCATCTGCTTGTCCTCAAGGACACGATTCAGCACGATGATGCCAAAGAGGTTACTATTAGAGATGACGATGTATTACAAATGTGAAGGCTTTGTGTGCCCAATGTAGATGGCTTACGTGAGTTGATTCTCCAGAAGGCTCACAGTTCATGGTATCCATTCATCCAGGTGCCGCGAGGAGAAATTATTTGTGGAGGAGAATGAAGAAAGACATAGTGGAGTATATATCTCGGTGCCTAAATTGCCAGCAAGTAAAGTTTGAGCATCAGCGGGCAGGTGGATTGCTTCAGAAGCTAGAGATCCCGGAGTGGAAATGGGAACAGATTACTATAGATTTTGTTGTTGGGCTCCCACGGACTCATATGAAGTTCGATGCAGTTTGGGTGATTGTGGATAGATTGACCAAGTCAGTCCATTTCATTCCACTGGTGTGACTACTTACTCTTTAGAGCAGCTGGCTCAGGTGTACAATCGCGAGATTGTCAAGCTTCATTGCGTGTAGGTATCTATCATCTCTGACCGGGGTACACATTTTACATCACGATTTTAGAGAGCCATACAACATGAGTTGGGTACTCGGGTGGAGTTGAGTATATCATTTCACCCTCAGACGGATGGACAGTCCGAGCACACTATTCAGATATTGAAGGATATGCTTCGTGCGTGTGCGATGGATTTTGGGGGTTCTTAGGATCAGTTCTTGCTGCTTGCGAAGTTTTCCTATAACAACAATTATCAGTTGAGCATTCAGATGGCCCCGTATGATGCTTTGTATGGTAGGCGGTGCCGGTCTTTGGTGGGTTGGTTTGAACCGGGTGAGGCTAGGCTATTAGGTACAGACTTGGTTCAGGATGCTTTGGAAAAAGGTTTGCGACATTGCATTCATGGTTTGGGAGCAGGTCTTGCTCCGGTTTTCTCCCATGAAAGGTGTTACAAGGTTTGGGAAGAAGGGCAAGCTGAGCCCTAGGTATATCGAGCCTTTTGAAATTCTTGAGAGGGTTGGAGAGGTGGCCTACATACTTGCACTACCACCTAGTCTAGCTGCAGTTCATCCAGTGTTCCCTGTTTCTATGCTTCGGAAGTATCACGGCGATCCGTCTCACGTGTTAGACTTCAGCTCAGTCCAGTTGGACAAGGATCTATCTTATGTTGAGGAGCTGGTGGCCATTTTGGACAGGCAGGTCCGAAAGTTGAGGTCGAAGAACATTGCTTCAGTTAAGGTCTAGTGGAGGGGTCAGCTGGTCGAGGAGGCGACTTGGGAGACCGAGCAGGATATGCGTATCCATTATTCTCATCTTTTCACCACTTTAGGTATGTCTCTATACTCGTTTGAGGACGAACGTTTGTTTTAAGAGGGGAGGATGTAACGACCCGATCGGTCGTTTTGAGTGTATTAGCCCCGATCCCATATTTATTTCCTTATCTGTGTTATACTATGGTTACATGACTTTCTGGGATGTTTGATTTTGGTTTCGAGTGAGTTTCGGAGTGAAATGGGACACATAATCCCTAAATTAGAAGTTTAAGTCATAGAAGTTGACCGTAGTTTGACTTGTGTGAAGATTTCACATGACTCCAGAATAGAGTTTTGACGGTGCCAATAGCTCCGTAAAGTGATTTTGAACTTAGGAGCGTGTCCGGATGTTGATTTGGAGGTTCGTAGGTCGTTTCGGCGTAAATGGGCGAAAGTTGGAAGGTTGGAAGATTTTTGAAACGTTTGACCGGGAGTGGACTTTTTTATATCGGGGTCAGACTTCAATTCCTGAAATGGGAATAGGTCCATAATGTCATTTAGGACTTGTGTGCAAAATTTGAGGTCAATCGGACGTGATTTGATAAGTTTCGGCATCGGATATGGAAGTTAGAAGTTCAAAAGTTTATTAGGCTTTAATCGATGCGCAATTCGTGGTTTTAGCATTGTTTGATGTGATTTGAAGGCTTGACTAAGTTTGTATGATATTTTAGGACTTGCTGGTATAATTGGTTGCCGTCCCGGGGGCCTCGGGTGTGATTCGGATCATATTCGACGCATTTCGAAACTTGGGACATGGCAGATTTTATTGGTGTTGGTGTTGTTGTATGCGATCGCGAGAGTGGGGCTGTGTTCGCAAAGTGGTAAAGGTGGCAACTGGGATTTTGTTCTATGCGTTTGCGAGACTGTGTTTGCAATCGCGTAAGTTGGTGTAGCAGTGAATCGCGAACGCGTGGGTACAATCGCGTTCGCGTAGAGGAAAGAGACGGCTGGGGATTTACGCACGATTGTTCATCGAGATCGCATGAAGTCATTCGTGATCACGTAGGTATGAGGGATCAGTGCACCACATTCGCGAGTGGACCCTCGCATTCGCGTAAGAGGAAAATTGGGCCAGTGGCATTTTGTGCTTCGCGAACACGAGGCAATTTCCGCGTTCGCGAAGAAGGAATATCTGGGCAGCAGATTTAAGTTTCAAAATCGAGGGTTTATGTCATTTTTTACCATATGGACTTGAGAGCTCGGTTTGAGGTGATATTTTGAAGGATTTTCCGAGGGATTGTTGGGATAAGAGTTCTTAACTCGTTTTTGATTAAATTCCCTTAATCTACCATTGATTTTATCATTTAATTGGGGATTTTGGTTTAAAAATTGGAAAAAATTGGAGGAAACTTCTTAGGCGAATTTTGGGAATTTGAGCGAGATTTTGGTATCGAATTTATATAATTTTTGTATGGTTGGACTCGATATTAAATGGGTGTAGACGTGGGCCCAGGTCGACCTTTTGGAGCGATTTTTCAATTTTTAGCTAAGATCATTATTTCATTATTTAAATTAGTTTCTTATAGTTATATTTATAGTATGAAATTCTTTTGGCTAGATTCGAACTGTTCGGAGTTGGAAAATCGAGGTAAAGGCCTTCTAATTGATTGATTTAGCATGGTTTGAGGTAGTTTCCTTTTCATGCCTTAATTGAGTTACTTTAGCACGTTATAGTCATCATGTTTAGCCAAATTTCACATGTCTACTTGTCTTATCTCCTATTTGGAACTTGTATCACATATTTGCTTTTTATGAGTTCCGTATTCATTACTTAACTGTGAGAATTCTTTACTTGAAATTTCTATCATTGGAATATCATTTATTCAGTTGTTGTGTTTTGGCTTTCGTGTTATTGTTGAGGTGATTGTTTGCACGAGATTTCTGTTATGCGGTTCTTATTGTTTGCACGAGGTTTCTATTGTGCGGTTGTTATTGTTGCACGAGGTTTCTGCCGTGCCGGGATAATTATTAATATGCATGCGGTAGTATAAGGTCTGGGTGTTGAAACACATGCGGTGAGATAAGGTGGGCTTGATACGCGTGGCTAGTAGGGGAACTACTAGAAGCCATGTCGTGTGATAAGGTAGGCTAAAATGTGGGATGCTATTTCGGGAAAATGATTTTCATATACCAAATATAAAGGCTCCCATGGTGATACAAGGAAAGACTGTGATTTATTTTTACGATTTGGGACTACTAGGCGGTACCTCGGGAGTGCCCCTGTTGATATTCTTTATGTGCTGTATTGTTTGGTTCTTGTTTTCCTTAACATGTAAGATTCTTGTTTTCCTTTCGTGTTGTATTATCATTCCTTGATTTCATGTTGTTATTTCTTGTAAATTCTTTATTGTTCAATTCCCTGTCATTTTCATTATATCATATTATCACTGTCTTGTTTCTTATTATCTCCAGTAGGGCCTTGACCCGACCTCGTCACTACTCTACTGAGATTAGGCTTGGCACTTACTGGGTACCGTTGTGGTGTACTCATACTACGCTTCTGCACATATTTTTGTGTAGATCCAGGTGCATCCTATCAACCTCGATATTAGTGCGCAATGTTGCTGCTTTGGAGACTTCAAGGTATACCTGCCCGCGTCCACATACCTCGGAGTCCCCTTCTATCCTATTCTTCTCTTATTTTTTTACATTTTGATAGACAGTGATGTATAGGATAGTTCAGTACTGTATCTAGAGCTTGTGACTTATATCTCACCAGGTTTTGGGATTGTACGTATTGAGTTTTGGTAGATTCTATTTATGAAAATGTTGAGATGTTCAAGTTTTAATCTCTTATTTAATATTTCCTCATATTATTAGGCTTACCTAGTCTTAGAGACTAGGTGCCGTCACGATATCCTACGGAGAGAATTTGGGGTCGTGACAAACAATGTGCTCTCCAACTGAGCTGGTTTTGTTTCTTTTTGGATTGTATAATTCTTGGATTATATAATATACTTTGCATGAGTAATTTTTTTCCCATCAAAATTTGTTATTCGAGATGTATGTATGTATATGTATACACTGTTTTTACTTATTATGATCTATTATTCACTGTTTTTACTATTTTTACTTATTATGATCTATTTAATGTTTTGTATCTCAACTCCACAATGACTTCATGTAATTTGTCGTATTACTTGTTAAAATTTTCTTTGGTAGTGATAAGACATTGATTTAATGTATGCAATGTATGTACCTTTTTTTTGAAGGAATTTAATTCCGATTTCTAGGCAAAATAAGAGATGGATATGTGGTTTATTTTTTGAATAACTCTTGTGTTATTGAGCTTGATAAATATTTTATCTCTTGTGGTGCATGAATGCATGACCTTGTGATTGTTAATTAATGTCTCTCCTGAACAGAACAATATTAGTCTACCTCATAAGAAAAAATGTTCTTCCAAATTGAGTAAAACTTATATGTACACTTGCGTCTAAGTCATATTTATCTGGATAGGATTTCAAGTTGGTCAAGGATGGACCTTAAGGTTCATTGAAAGTAGAGTACTACCAACTTTTGGATCCTGTTTAGAAGGAAAATTGACTAAAGGATGTTTCCCGTCAAAAGGAAATAAAGTTGGCGATAAGTTAGAATGAATCCCTTCTGATTTGTATGGTTCAATGAACATACTAGTAAGAGATAATTTTGAGTATTTTTATGACGTTCATAAATGATTACTCAAAATATTAATATATTTATTTGATGCACCGTTGTTACGACCCAAAATCTAACTAGTCGTGATGGCAGCTAACCCAACCCGCTAGGTAAGCCAGTTAACCACTAACTAATTCCAATAACAATCAATAAAGCAATTAAGTAAAAAAATTATCTGAATCTGATACATTCCCTAAGAACTGGTAGTACAAATCATGAGCTTCTAAGAATAGAATTTACAAAGCTGAAATGAAATAAATACATCATCTGTTTGAAAAGTACATAAACAGAGTTTTACAGATCTAAAGCTACCACGAACAAGAGGCAGGTACAACCGAGACGCGGGTACATCTTCAATCCAGCTTCCTTTGATCACAGCAACATCAGCAGCCAACATCTGCACACAAGGTGCAAAAGTGTAGTATGAGTACAACCGACCCCATGTACTCAATAAGTAACAAACCTAACCTTAGGTTGAAAGTAGCGACAAGCTTGTAGCAAGGTCGAGTCCACACCAATAGTCAACAAAAGTCCATAACAACTTAAAGCAAATAATACAAGAAGTAACTCCGAGATAAAAATGTTCAGCAAAATCATGATTTTTGAAAATGGTTCTGCCTTTCAAGTACATCAGTGAAAACCCAAATCGTTTACCGAAGTTGCCAAAGATATGAATAAGTTTGAAAACAATAATTTTTCCCAAAATCCTTTCAATAATAAATAAGATGTTTTATTTTCTTTCCAGATAACAAGTGTGAAATACCTCTCTATGCCCACATATCAATGTGTGTAAAAAGTCATGGATGACGTGATACCGTACAACATGAGGAAAAATGCATCTCTATGCCTGTATGTCATGTGTGCATGCCAATGCCATGTATCTCAGAGATGAATCATGTACTCACACTCTCAGGGTACTCAATCTCACCGTCTCACACTTTCCACTCATCATGATCAACCACTCGGTACTGTATATGGCCCATACGGCCAGGGAAGATCCATCCCGGAATATATACATCACTGACCATCAATCACTCAGTATCGAGGAAGGCCAATCCGGCCCCATGGAAACGATCCATCTCCAGGTATATAAATGCTTTGGACAAGATCCATGTCCAGGGAAGATCCATCCCTCAATATAATCATCCGCGCTCACAGGGGGGTGTGCAGACTCCGGAGGGGCTTCTACCGCCCAAGTTCTATCATAAGCCAGATCCAGGCATAAATCAATATAGCATGCTGCGGTGTGCATCCCGATCCCATAACTATCTCTCATAATCAGGCTCTCGGCTTTACTCAGTCATCAATCTCTCCAGTCTCACTCATGGGCTCACAATGTCATGAAACTATCCCCACAACAATGATATGATGTATCCATAAATAACAACTAAGACTGAGATATGATATGAATGCATGAATATGACTGAGTACGAAATATCAATGAAATCAGTGAGATGACAGCAAGAAACGACCACTATGGGTCCTAACAGTATCAGCATAAAGCCTAAACATGATATCTAGCATGATCGATAGCTCAATTACTTTATCACATGGTGAAAATACGGATATCAACAAATTTAGGGCCACTATTCAGTGCCATGGAAACAATAGAGTCCCAATTCACATGGTGCACGCCCACACGCCAGTCACCTAGGATGTGCGTCACCTCAACACAAATTACATAACACGTATTTCGGGGTTCCATACCCTTAGATCCAAGATTAGAAGAGTTACTTACCTCAAACTAGCCAATTCCAACACCGAGCAAGCCAAGCGATGCTCCAAAATGCCATCCCGTGCGTTCTGACCTTTGAACGGCTCAAAACTAACCAAAAACAACTCAAATACATCAAGCAATGCTAAAGGAACCAATCCCGATCGAAAAAGATCAAATCTTGAATCAAAAGCCCAAAATCGGCCAAAATCCCAACCCGGAACCGCACCTCGGAACCCGACAAAATTTACAAAATTCAACAACCTATTCAATTACGAGTCCAACCATACTAGTTTCACTCAAAAATTCATATTATGAAACATTAGGACAAAACCCTCAATTTCCTCTTTAAAATTCACAATCCAATTACCAAAAACGAAGGTATATTCATGAAATATAACCAAAATCAAGTAGAGAACACTTATCCCAATCCTTGTGATGAAAATTGCTCCAACAATTGCCTCAATCCGAGTCCCACATCTCAAAATATGAAGAAAGAACCAAAACCTCGATTTATAGCTTCTGCTAGCATTTTCGCACCTGCGACACATTAGCCGCTTCTGCGGAATCAGCTGAGGACTCGACCCTCGCACCTGTGGACAACATATCCGCTTCTGCGACATCGCAGTTGCAAGCCACCATCCGCACCTGCGAAATACCTCGTTCCTGCGCTCCATCACCTCGCACATGCGCATCCACATATGCGTCCAAATCTCTGCTTCTGCGGTCTTCCTCACCCAGCACTATTTCTGCTCCCGCGACCCCTTCGTCGCTTCTGCGACCATTGCACCTGCGCAAACCAGCCGCAGGTGCGGTCACACCAGAATCAGCAATAACAACATAAAGTAAAATGATCTGAACCTCGTCCAAAACTCATCCGAGCCACTCGGGATCCCGTCCGAATATACAAACAAGTCCAATAACATAACACGGATCTACTCGAGGCCTCAAATCACGCATAACAACATCGAAATGACGAATCGCACCTCAAATCGAAATCTATGAACTTTGAACTTTCAAATTCAATAACTCGTGCCGAAACATAGCAAATCAATCCGGAATGACTTCAAATTTTGCGCCCAAGTACCAAATAACATAACGAAGCTATTCCAATTCCCGGTCAAACTTTCCAAAATTTTAACTTTTTCCATTTCGAGCCAAAATCAACCACGGGCCTCCGAATCACAATTCGGACACATTCTTAAGTCCAAAATCACCCAACGGAGCTATTGGAATCGTCAGAATTCAAATCCGAGGTCGTTTACACATAAGTCAACATCCGGTCAACTTTTTCAACTTAAGTTCTCAATAATGAAATTCTTTCTTCCAATTCCATTTCGAATAACTTGAAAATCAAAACCGACAATTCACACAAGTCAAACTATATCATACGGAGCTACTCATGCCCGTAAAATACCAAGCAAAGTGAAAATACTCAAAACGACCGGTCGGGTCGTTACATCCTCCCCCACTTAAACATACGTTCGTCCTCGAGCGTGCCAAGAGTTGTGCCAAAAGCCATAAAATCATCGTGTAACCTTACCATGCACATACCCGGGGGGTGATCTCACGTCACCCTATCCCATACATGTCTGATAACATAACATAACTGAAATTTCTCAATTCAACCTAGCCCACAAGCCTTCGAATCCAATTTCCAACATCCGTAATTTCTTATAAGATCTGGATTTCGCAACCTACACACTGTATAAATCTGAACAAGCTATACCAAAAGCCATAACCATAACTCAAATACTCAAAACTCAAATACCATATAGCTCAAATGCTCGAAGCAAAGATTTCTAATCACAGTAGCTGCTCAAATCAACCCAATACCGGTAACAACCTCATATCAAACAAAGCATCGTTCTAAACCTTCGTACACTGCCAACGATGAAAGAAACATGCAGAACGCATAACCCTTCATTAGATCAACAAGGCATGGTACTCCATCTCCTTCGACAAGAACTATAGCAAATTCTAAGCCGACTTTTGATATTATCTTTCCAAACATGCTGTAATCAATTTCGATAGTATCCATTCTAGGTCCAATGATCTCATCTCATCCAACACGACCACTCTAGTGATATGCCACATTAATACTATCTAAAGCCATAACCCTTGCAATCTGTGCACCAATAAGCAACATTCCAAATATACTCAAATCATGGAAAACTGACTCAGACTGGAGAACTGTCCCGCAAGCTCAACAAGTACCACCACAACGCAATGCTAAGAACCTATCACACACCGTAGAACCAAAACACACGAAGCAGAATGTAAAGCCCTGTAAATGTTTTCCTAAAAACCCGATTTTCGTGATGCCAAAGTAGGCGTAGAGGTTACCTTTTTGATTGAACAGTTCATTGGGGAGTTGAAGGAAAACTTTGGGCAGAAGTACGCATTTTTGCGGCCGCAGAACCACTCTGCGGACCACAAACTGGTCGCAGAGTGGGGCATATTTCTTGGGCATTTTTGATGCCCAATTTTGCGGCCATTATGCGACCACATAATCGTTTCGCCGGCCGCATTCTTGTCGTATATCCCACCTGGGAATTTTTTGGAGGGAGGTTCTGTGGTGCACTATGCGATCGGAGAACCTTTCTACGGTGCATTATGCGACCGCAGAACAGGTCTGGCATCCAGTTTCGTGGTCATTACACGGACCGCATAACCATTATGCGGTCACATATGCAACCGTAGAACCCGTTCCGTAGATTCAATTTTGGGATTTTTAAACCCGACCCAATTCCGTTAAAACACACCCCATAGACTATTTTGAGCATATTTATGATATTTTAGAGTGAGATGGAGAGTTCTTAGAGTGGGGGAGAAATCTTTAACCATTACCCATCAATTCTTACTCAATCATTGAGGATTAACAAAGGAAGTCTTCACCCTAAAGGTAAGAATCTATGTCCTAGCTCTCAATTTCGAAAGTTTGTAAAAATGGGGTAATTAGAGAGGCAATTATTGGGTGTGTGGGGGGTTGTTGTCTCGCATGCAAGTATCCTTGAAGTATGTGGGAAGATTGTGAGCTAAACCTGGTAGAGAGTGGGTTGGGAAATGATGGAATCTTCCACAAAAGAGCCTTAGAACTTTAATGCACACCTAGTGTTTGATAAAATGCTCAAATGAGCTAAAACCATGATCATCTTCCTAATTTTTGGTTCAACTTGTTATATTTCTAAAAAGGATTGAAGTTTCTAAGAATTCCGGATCATTTTTGAGTTGAGAAGCTCAATTGAGGTATGTTGGCTACCCCCTCCCCCCCCCTTTTTCTTAGAATCAAATCCCACGGTGTTCATGTAATTGGAGTAAGTCCTTGATTATTATTGAATTGGCTTTTCCTAATGTGATTGTGTTGAAGGATGTTTGTTCAATGTTTATTCTAAATGCTTCATCATGTCATCTTGCCATTTAAGAATATGTTCAAAAATGTGGAATATGTGTTAGGAATGTTAAAACTTCATGTCAATACAGAAATAAAGGTTGTTATGCCAAATTGTATGAAAGGCCTCTAGTGCCTAAGATTTTCTAAATTGCTCATATGTGAATTAATGTCTTGAATGGGAAGCCCTAATGATGTTGATAATGATAATGATATTTGAACGTGGAAAAGAGAACTGGAACTATAAAATATGACCAAGTGCCAAGAATGACTTTGTAATTGTTAAGAAGTACGGTGTGAGAAGATTGACTGAAGAAGGTAATGTCTCAAATGAGAAGGCCTAGCCGATCGGGCCGAGATTGGACTCCATGTAAGAACACGGTGGTATTGTGGATGAAATTATGGTAATGTCTCAAATGAGATGGCCTAGTCGATCGGGCCGTGATCGGATGCCATGCCGCACACATGGTGGTACTATGCTGGAAATCATAATGAAATTGTGGTAATGTCTCAAATGAGACGACCTAGCTGATCGGGTCGAGATCGGACTCCTTGTAGGAATACAGAGGTATTGTGAATTGCGGTACTAAAGATCACCCAACCTAATAATATGGAAATTGACTTGAAAACGTATATGATCCTTAACTTGTTGTTTTAATATTATTTGTAGCCCTTATTGAATTCTTGACTGTTCCTCTTGTATTATTATTATTCATTCTATTGAGTTGGTGTTTAGCTTTACATACTAGTTCTATTCGACGGTACTAACGTCCCTTTTGCCGGGGGTGCTGCATCTTTAAATGGATGCAGGTGGTTACATAGCAGACAATGTTGATCACAGATAATGTTGCATCCTCATCTCAGCGGACTTGGTGAGCCCCATTTCATTCCGAGGTCATGTATTGTACCTTTTGTTTATATTGTGGTCACTTTTGAGGTATAGCCGGAGCCTTGTTACCGACACCATCTTGACTCTCTTTTGTATCTTTAGAGGCTCCGTAGACGCTATGTGGGTTGTACATGGGTACTAGAAAGGTCAAACAGATTAAGTTGTATTTTGGATTTTTGTTCCACTAAATCACAAAAATGTATGCCTTTGAAACTTAACAGGAAGTAGCAAAATGAAATGGTTTAGTAATGTCTATGCATATGGTCCTTCTACTGTTTAGATAATAAAAACATGCCTTATCTTATCATGGGTGAGTCGGGTAGAAAGTATCTAATAGGCTTGCTCGGCCGGGTTCACTCGGTTGAGCGCCGGTCACGCCTCCCGAGGTTGAGGCGTGACAAACTTGGTATTAGAGCCTAAGGTTTTAAAGTGTCCTAGGATGTCTCGGAGCCATGTCTAGTAGAGTCTTTCTTATCGGTGTGTTGTCGACCACATCTATAAGTTGGAGGCTACTTGGATATTTAGGAATAATACCCTTCTTTGATATTCTGGATCATGCGATGAAACTAATTGTGCAACTGTTCCTCTTCTAACTCGTACATTCCTTTAACTTTTAGTATATGGCCCCTAAAAAAAGAGCAAGAACTGGCCAATGAGCCAATGCTACCTTGGGAGTGGCAGTTGACCCTTTACTTGGAGAGGCAGGTGAATACCCGAGGGGTGAGGATAATCCCCCGACTGCTACACTACCTGATTACACTACACCTGTTCAGGCCATACTAGTTCCTGCACCTACTGAGGGTGCAGCGGTTCCTCCAACCGATATTCTGATTCCACCTCCAGCCCCAAAATCCGGTTCTGGTATTTCTGATGGGGATCTTAGGGGAGCTATTCAGATGCTAACACAGATAGTGGCTTCTCAAGCCCAAAGATCAAATGTTGCACCCACTTCGTCTAGCCAACAAGGGGATTCTAGTGGTTCCAGGGTGAACAGGTTTCTTCAGTTGGATCCTCCGGTGTTCACGGGTGCTAATCCTAAGGAGGACTCACAGGACTTCATTGATGAGATGCATAAGACTCTCCGGGTTATGCGCACTACTGAGACGGAGGGAGTGGATTGGCCGCCTACCGCCTGAAAAGGGTGGCATATTCTTGGTTTGAGCTGTGGGAGGACTCTTGGGAGGAGGGGAGCCCTCCAGCGAGATGGAATGAGTTTGCGGATGCCTTTATAGACCATTTCTTGCCTGCCGAGACTAGGGCAACCCATACCGCAGAGTTTGAGAATCTTAAGCAAGGGAGTAGGAGTGTGTGGGAGTATCACATGGAGTTCGCACGCCTATCAAAATATGTTATTCACATGTTGCCTACTATGGAGGCTAGAGTGCGCCGGTTTGTGCAGGGCCTTAGACCCTTGGTTATCAATGAGGCCACTACAGCTGCCCTGAATTCAGACATGAACTATGGGAAGATGGTAGCATTTGCGCAAGATACAGAGGACTGTAAGTTGAAGAACAGAAGGCAGCGAGAGGGTACCAGCAAGGCCCGATTCGCGGGCAACTTTGAGGAGTCATTTGCTGGGGGAAGATCATCTTTCAGGGGAGGGTCATCAGGGCCAACCCAGTCTCATGCTCAGTCTTCAGTCAGTGCACCGCCAGCGGGGCACAGTCAGCAGTAGGGGAGTCATTTCAGGCCCAATCAGGGTAGCAGGGGACCCCACCATCAGGGCCGATCAGGAGGGAGATTCCCGCAGCAGCGGAGGCCCCCATGCCCCAGGTGTGGGAAGATGCACTCGGGGATCTGCTATATGGACTTACCTATATGTTACGGGTGCGGATTGAGGGGTCATATTTAGAGGGAGTATCGTTCGTCCCGCCAGGTGCGGGTAGGGGCACATCACAGCCATCTAGTTCTGTAGTTGCTATATCTTCAGCACCCCTCCAGCTCGAGGCCCTCCGGTACCAACAAGGCATGGTGCAGCTAGGGGTGGTGCACAGAGTTCAGGAGGACCCATCTGTTTCTATGCTATGAGTGGTCGCCAGAGTGCAGAGGCTTCTCCAGATGTCGTCACAGGTATATTGTCTGTCCAAACTCTTGATGTATATGCTCTTATTGATCCCGGTTTCACCTTCTCCTATGTTACCCCTTTTGTTGCTATGGAATTTGGGATAGAACCGGAATAGCTTCCTGAGCCGTTCTATGTATTTACTCTGGTTGGCGAGTCTATTGTGGCCGCACGGGTTTATAGGGGTTGTGTTGTCACGGTGCGTGGTCGGGACACCGTGGCCGATCTCATTGAATTGGGGATAGTTGATTTTGATGTAATTATGGGAATGGTTTGGCTTTATTCATGTTTTGCTAAGCTCGACTGCCAAACTAGAACTGTAAGGTTTGAATTTCCTAATGGGTCAGTTGTTGAGTGGAAGGGGGATAATGTGATGCCGAATGGTAGGTTTATTTCTAACCTTAAGGCCACGAAGATGATTAACAAGGGGTGTATCTATCATTTGGTCCGGGTTACGGACACCGACACTAAGGCGCCTAAACTCAAGTCTATGCCCATTGTGAATGAATTTTCAGAGGTCTTTCCTGATGAGCTTACTGGGATTCCGCAAGACAGGGAGATTGATTTTGGTATTGATGTGATGCCAGGCACACAGCCTATATCTATTCCTCCCTACAGAATGGCACCAGCAGAATTGAAGGAACTAAAGGAACAATTGAAGGATTTGTTAGAAAAAGGTTTCATCCGACCAAGTGTGTCACCATGGGGCGCACCGGTTCTCTTTGTGAGGAAGAAAGATGGATCACTGAGGATGTGTATTGAATACCGGCAGCTCAACAAAGTCACAATCAAAAACAAATACCCACTACCAAGAATAGATAATTTGTTTGATCAGTTACAGGATGCTAGATACTTCTCCAAAATTGATTTACAATCTGGGTATCACCAACTGAAGATCAGAGAGCAGGATATTCCAAAAATAGCTTTTAGGACGCGGTATGGGCATTTTAAATTTCTGGTGATGTCTTTTGGGCTAACAAATGCCCCAACGACTTTCATGGATCTTATGAATCGGGTTTTCAAGCCTTTCCTCGACTCCTTTGTGATAGTGTTCATTGATGATATTCTTGTGTATTCACGAGGTCGGGAGGACCATGCCGATCATCTGAGGGCAGTGTTGCAGACTCTTCATCAGCACCAATTGTATGCAAAATTTTCAAAGTGTGAATTTTGGCTCGAATCTGTCACATTCTTGGGTCATGTTGTCTCTAGAGAAGGAATCAAGGTTGATCCTCAAAAGATTTCAGCAGTAAAGAATTGGCCTAGTCCTACAACGCCAACCGAGATTCTCAGTTTCTTGGGCTTAGCAGGGTATTACAGGAAGTTTGTGGAGGGGTTCTCTACTCTTGCCTCTCCGTTGACTAAATTGACTCAAAAAGTAGTTAAGTTCGAATGGTCCGATGCTTGTGAAAGGAGCTTCCAGGAGTTGAAATCGAGATTGACTACAGCGCCGGTGTTGACCTTGCCAGATGTATATTGTGATGTTTCAAGAATTGGGCTTGGGTGTGTGTTAATGCAACATGGCAAAGTTATAGCATATGCTTCTAGACAACTCAAGAATCATGAAAAGAATTATCCAACACATGACTTAGAACTTGCGGCGGTGGTTTTTGCATTGAAAATTTGGCGTCACTATTTGTATGGGGTCCATGTGGATGTATTCACGGACCATAAGAGTCTTCAATATTTTCAAACAAAAGGAGTTGAATGTGAGGCAGAGAAGATGGCTTGAGTTACTCAAGGATTACGACATCGATATTCTATATCACTCGGGGAAAGCCAATGTTGTGGTGGATGCTCTTAGCCGAAAATCTATGGGTAGTTTAGCACACTTGGAGGTATATCAAAGGCCATTGGCCAAGGAAGTCCATCGATTAGCTAGTTTGGGAGTTCTTGCGGATTCTAGTGAGGAAGGGTAATTGTGCAAAATAGGGCCTAATCATCGCTTGTTGTGGAAGTCAAAGAGAAGCAATACAACGATCCATCTTTGGTGCAATTGAAGGAGGGGATTCAAAAACATAATACTACGCCTTTTTTTTTTCTTGGTATGGATGATGGTACACTAAGGTACCAAGGGAGACTATGTGTTTCGAATGTAGATGGTCTCCGAAAAAGAATCATGATCGAAGCTCACACTTCTAGTTATTCTGTGCATCCAGGTTCTACAAAGATGTATCACGACCTCAAGGAAGTCTATTGGTGGAATGACATGAAAAGGAATGTGACAGACTTAGTGGCAAGGTGTCCAAATTGTCAGCAAGTGAAGGTCGAACATCAACGGCCTGGTGGGTTGGCACAAAACATAGAAATTCCAATGTGGAAGTGGGAAATGATTAATATGGACTTTGTGGTAGGATTACCTCGCACTCCGCGCAAGTTTGACTCAATTTGGGTGATTGTGGACCGGCTAACGAAATCAGCTCATTTCTTTCTAGTTAAATCTACCGACACAGCGGAACAGTATGCCCAGTTGTATATCAAGGAAAGAGTCAGGCTACATGGTACTCCAGTTTCTATCATTTTTGATTGAGGGGCTCAGTTCACGGCTAATATTTGGAACAAATTTCAGCAAGGTTTGGGTACTCAGGTGAATCTTAGTACAATATTCCATCCACAGACCGATGGGCAAGCAGAGCGGACTATTCAGATGCTTGAGGACATGTTGTGTGCTTGTGTTCTTGACTTCAGGGGTAGCTGGGATGATCATTTGCCACTTATAGAGTTTGCTTATAACAACAACTTTTATGCTAGTATTCAGATGGCACCATTTGAGGCATTATATGGTAGGAGATGTATATCTCTCATTGGGTGGTTCGATATTGGGGAAGCAGAGTTGATAGGGCCAGACCTTGTACATCAGACTATGGAAAAAGTTAAGATCATAAAGGAGCGGTTGAAAACTGCTCAAAGTCGTCAAAAATCCTATTCGGATGTTCGTCCCAAAGACTTAGAGTTCAATGAAGATGAGTGGGTATTCTTGAAGGTTTCCCCCATGAAGGGTATTATGCGGTTTGGGAAAAAGGGGAAATTGAGTCCGAGGTATGTCGGGTCGTACAAAAGTATTCAAAGAATTGGCCAGGTAGCGTACAAGCTTGAGCTACTACCCGAAATGTCATTAGTCCACCCGATATTCCATGTGTCTATGTTGAAGAAGGTAGTTGGAGATCCGTAAGCTATTGTGCCGGTTGAGACCATTGAGGTTAGTGAAGAATTGTCATATGAAGAAATTCCAGTTGCCATTCTTGATAGGCAAGTCCAAAAGTTGAGGAATAAAGAAATGGCCTCCGTGAAAGTATTATGGCGAAACCAGCAGGTTGAAGAGGCCCCGTGGGAGGCCGAGGAAGAAATGAAGAAGAAGTATCCTTACTTGTTTGAATAGCTGTGTAATCCTTTCTTTTTATGAACTTGTCGCCTATGAATTTAGTATCACTTGTTCAGTTAATGTAAAGGTGTTCCTTTTGATTATGTATTGCTTATGAGGCTACGATTGGTACTGTTATGAGTTTGTTACGTCGTTGAGTTGTGCATATGTTTGTAAGATATGTTTCTGGGGCTCTCTGGCAGGTGGATAGGCCTAGTTACAAAGGGAACTCTGGCGAAATTTTTGGAAATTTAGGTAGTTAGTTAAATTTGGGGTTGCTGGTGTAGGGTATGATAACTGAGTTGCACAAGGTGCTAATAATGGACCCGGATCCTCATTCGAGGACGAATGATCTTAAGTGGGGGAGGATGTAAGACCCCGTAAATTTTTTCCTAAAAACCTGGTTTCCGTAATGCCAAAGTAGGCATAGAAGGAAAATGTTGGGCAGAAGTACGCATTTCTGCGGCCCATTCTACGGCCGCAGAACCACTCTGCGGACCGCAGACTGGTCGCAGAGTGGGGCAGATTTTTGGGGTATTTTTTATGCCCAATTTCGCGGCCATAATGCGACCGCATAACCATTTCGCAGGATGCATTCTTGTCGCATATCCCGCCTTGGGATTTTTCAGAGGGAGGTTCTGCGGTGCACTATGCAACCACAGAACCATTCTACGGTGCATTATGCGACCGCAGAATAGGTCTCCGGGCTGCATAGTGACCGCATACCAGGTCAGTTTGTTTCTAGTTTTGGCACCCAGTTTCGCGGTCATTTCGCAGACCGCATAACCATTATGCGGTCGCATATGCGACCGCAGAACCCGTTCCGGAGCTTCATTTTTGGGGGTTTTAAACCCGACCCAATTCCATTAAAACACACCACACAGACCATTTTGAGCACATTTCTGATATTTTAGAGTGAGAGGAGCAGTTCTTAGAGTGGGGGAGCAATCTTTAACCATTACCCATCAATTCTTGCTCAATCATTGAGGATTAACAAAGGAAGCCTTCACCCTAAAGGTAAGAATCTATGTCCTAGCTCTCAATTTCGAAATTTTGTAAAAATGGGGTAACTAGAGAGACAATTATGGGGGGTGTGTGTGGGAGGGGGGTTGTTGTCTTGCATGCATGTTTCCTTGAAGTATGTGGGAAGATTGTGAGCTAAAAATAATAGAGAGTGGGTTGTGAAATGATGAAATCTTTCACAAAAGAGCCTTATAACCTTAATGCACACCTAGTATTTGATAAAATGCTCAAATGAGCTAAAACCATGATCATCTTCCTAATTTTTGGTTCAACTTGTTATATTTCTAAAATAGATTGAAGTTGCTAAGAATTCTGGATCATTTTAGAGTTGAGAAGCTCAATTGAGGTATGTTGGCTAACCCCCCCCCCCCCCAATCTTCTTAAAATCAAATCCCACGGTGTTCATGTAATTGGAGTAAGTCCTTGATCATTATTGAATTGGTTTTTCCTATTGTGGTTTTGTTGAAAGATGTTTCTTCAATGTTTATTCTAAATGCTTCATCATGTCATCTTGCCATTTGAAAATATGTTCAAAAATGTGGAATATGTGTTAGGAATGTTAAAACTTCATGTCAAGTCCGAAATAAAGGTTGTTATGCCAAACTGTATGAAAGGCCTCTATGTGCCTAAGATTTCCTAAATTGCTCATATGTGAATTAATGTCTTGAATGGGAAGCCCTATTGATATTGACAATGATAATGATATTTGAACGTGGAAAAAGGAACTGGAACTATGTAATATGGCCAAGTGCCAAGAATGACTTTGTAATTATTAAGAAGTACGATGTGAGAAGATTGACTCAAGAAGGTAATGTCTCAAATGAGATGGCCTAGCCGATCGGGCCGAGATCGTACTCCGTGTAAGAACACGATGGTATTGTGGATGAAATTGTGGTAATGTCTCAAATGAGATGGCCTAACCAATCGGGTCGTGATCGGATGCCATGCCGCACACATGATGGTACTGTGCTAGAAATCATAATGAAATTGTGGTAATGTCTCAAATGAGACGACCTAGCCGATCGGGTCGAGATCGAACTCCGTGTAAGAATACAGAGGTATTGTGAATTATGGAATATCGGTACTAAAGATCACCCAACCTAATAATATGGAAATTAACTTGAAAACATATATGATCCTTAACTTGTTGTTTTAATATTATTTGAAGCCCTTATTGAATTCTTGACTGTTCCTCTTGTATTATTATCCATTCTATTGAGTTGGTGTTTAGCTTTACATACTAGTGCTATTCGACGGTACTAACGTCCCTTTTGCCGGGGGTGCTGCATCTTCAAATGGATGCAGGTGGTTACATAGCAGACAGTATTGATCACAGATAGTGTTGCATCCTCATCTCAGCAGATTCGGTGAGCCCCATTTCATTCCGGGGTCATGTATTGTACCTTTTGTTTATATTGTGGTCACTTTTGAGGTATAGCCGGGGCCTTGTTGCCGGCACCATCTTGACTCTCTTTTGTATCTTTAGAGGCTCCGCAGACGCTATGTGGGTTGTACATGGGTACTAGAAAGGTCAAACGGATTAAGTTGTATTTTGGATTTTTGTTCCGCTAAATCACAAAAATGTATACCTTTGAAACTTAACAGGAAGTAGCAAAATGAAATGGTTTAGTAATGTCTATACATATGGTCCTTCTACTATTTAGCTAATAAAAACATGCCTTCTTTTATCATGGGTGAGTCGGGTAGAAAGTATCTAACAGGCTTGCTCGGTCGGGTTCACTCGGTTGAGCGCCAGTCGCGCCTCCCGAGGTTGGGGCGTGACACTGACACAAGGGATCATATCTCAACATAACTCCGTTGCAATGCGTGACCCCATCCAAACACTGGTCCATATGAAATACCTAAGCCACCATGCTCAAAATCAATAACCACGCAAAATTCGACATCAAGTACCCAAAGTGCATTACCATAACCACGGAGAAGCAGATGACACAATGCCACGTAAAACCCAAAAGAACATAACCCATACGCCATCAACCATGCAATACCCAATTACTCATCTCGCTCAAATTCCGCTATAAAGCCCAAATAGAACCACACCAGGTGTGCTTATAACCAACGAATCACAACTCCTCGTAGCATAGAAGAGTAACTCATAGATCATTTCAAGACACGAATAAGCTTAGCAACAACCAAATGACACATCCCTCAACAATAGCATTATGGAGCCAACCAATCCAACTCGGTGTAGAATACACATCCTAATTGGGACTACCAATGGACCCCCAAAATCAACTCCGGGCACCCACAAATAGATAAATAAACCTCTAAAAGCCTACAATTGACTGAATCATATAACATACTATCATCTGGCTAGCTTCGGCCACGACTTCACAGTCCACAACCATGAAATAGTCTGCTCCTAAGAACTCCCAGTCTCCAAATCCATAGAACACATGAATCACCATATCTGATCCTAACTCCACCGCCAGAATGTCTAACACATCTCTCATACACTATCATACCACAAGGAATACTTCTAAAATTCTTCCGTGCCACATAGTAAAATTTGAATATCAGCACTCGATCAACCAGAAGAGTGCCACAACACCAATGAAGTATCCATAAATCAAAACACAGTGCGCCTCCTGAAATGTACACTCTCCTCAAGCAATACCAAAAAGTAATATCATTCACCTAGTCATCTGAAACTGTCTATGCTGCCTACGAATTTATGCCCTTCCCTTCCAAACTGACATGTGACCTTGCACATGCAAATCTCAATCCCACACAACACACCACATCTACCATGGCATCCTGTGAAGAGTACAAGAATCTCATAATCAACTCTGAGTCACAAGCAGAATACATACCCGTTCAGTCAGAAACCTTTCATTTGATCTCATCTCGGAGAAAATCCCAATACGCAACATATTACTCATGCCGGTAGGAAATATACTCCTCGAACCGTGGTAAAAACCATTGAGAACTCTTCGAAACCCATTAGCACATAACCAAGCTATCAGAACCGAATCTCTCTAACTCGACCCAGCCACGCAGGTCGCCAAAACCCGAGAGCATTGCCACAAAACACCTGTGGAGACTAGCCACATCGTAGGTACCTAAAGAACCGATTATATCCATTACTAAGCTGATCCAACCTACTAGCATGCTGTCCTATTTCTCAAAGTCCCTTCCAAATTGCCTTCAAATTGATACTTCTCCTTGCTGGAACACCACGATCCTTAACCAAAACTCACCACACAAGAGACCCTAGTATAAAACCACAACGCCCTAAGGCCCATAAGGCGCTGACTTCCCTCTTAAGCACCACAAAGCACCACAACAGCGACACCCACTCTAAAGAGACCTTATGTGAACCTAAAATTATTTCCTTCACCTTCTTGATACTGAAATGCATAATCCACAATGATATAAAATGCCATAAGTCTCGACACCGTCCAATGTAACTCTCAGTTTCTAGCCATATACCAATCTTGAAAATTCCAAATCGCTACATATAATTCTTGAATCCATTAGAGCCATTCTCGAGAATCATCCACTCTGCTCAAATCTCAATTGCACTGCCCCAAACGGGCCAAACGACTGGTGCCCAATTGTCACGACGACACCCAAAGGAGTAACCCCACCTTAACGTGACCAAGCAAATTCCTACTCCATGCATACTACATCTTTCACGACTAACCACTCAATCATTCCATAATTCCCATATACCCATAGAGTGTAATACAACCCGTATCAAGAAATTCCCTTACTCGAGTCATCCTAAATCTCAACCCCTGCAGTCATAGCTGATTCACCAGTATACCTCAAATCGAACCCAATACAACACATAATCGTGTAATCATCTTGTCGATAGCAGACTCCCCCACTTGGATCAAAGCCATAGATCAAAACACATAACTCACAATGCCCATACTCTATTACTGCCATAATACCGCAGTGAGATTCAACCAAATCCTTCCTGAGCTCCTGTAACGTAAACCATCTAATACTTCACATTATATGCAAATCTCGCATTCACCCTTGTAATAGTCAAGCTAACTTCCACACGCGATCCAAACTCAAATTGCAACATATATCATTTACTGCAGGACACCTCGCAGGAGATATCCCACCTGCTCTGCCTCAAACTGACATCTCTTTATACCGTTCCACAGTCACGACTACTACGCAATCACTTAATCTTCTTAATTCTGAACTCATCAACAAGACATTAGAGATCCCTCAACACACCCATAACTCGAGACCATACGCCATATCAAGACAGAAATAAAATTCCCAATAGTCCTTGCTACCTCTCAAGTAAACTCTTCTCGTCACATTTGAACAATCCGAACACATCTCGCAGTCACATCATACTCACCACATAGCCATTTCACCGCTCATCAAGTCACAAATTCTGCTAATAGGGACACCAACAGACCTATAAGTCCCAAAAGCACGTGCTCACACAATCAAAATCTCCGTGCTCAAGCTACCGTCAAAACCCGGCCTCAAGTCCTCCAGAATGGCCCATCATCAGCACGCCGATCCATGTCCAGGGAAGATCCATCCCTCAATATAATCAACCGCGCTCACTGGGAGTGTGCAGATTCCGGAGGGGCTCCTACAGCCCAAGCGCTATCATAAGCCAGATCCAGGCATAAATCAATATAGCATGGTGCGACGTGCAGCCCAATCCCATAGCTATCACTCATAATCAGGCTCTCGGCCTCACTCAGTCATCAATATCTCCAGTCTCACTCACGGGCTCACAATGTCATGAAACTAGACCGACCACAATGATATGATGTATCCATAAATAACAACTGAGACTGAGATATGATATGAATGCATGAATATGACTGAGTACGAAATATCAATGAAATCAGTGAGATGACAGCAAGAAATGACCACTATGGGTCCCAACAGTATCGGCATAAAGCCTAAACATGATATCTAGCATGATTGACAACTCAATTACTTTATCACATGGTGAAAACACGGATATCAACAAAAATAAGGTCACTATTCAGTGCCATGGAAACAATAGAGTCCCAATTCACATGGTGCACGCCCACACGCCCGTCACCTAGCATGTGCGTCACCTCAACACAAATCACATAACACGTATTTCGGGGTTTCATACCCTCAGCTCCAAGATTAGAAGAGTTACTTACCTCGCACAAGTCAATTCCAATACCGAGCAAGCCAAGCGATGCTCCAAAATGCCTTCCCGCGTGTTCTAACCTCCGATGGCTCGAAACTAACCAAAAAAAACTCAAATACACCAGACAATGCTAAAGGAACCAATCCCGATCGAAAAAGATCAAATCTTGAATCAAAAGCCCAAAATCTGCCAAAAGCCCAACCCAAGCATGCACCTCGTAACCCGGCAAAATTTACAAAATTAAACAACTCATTTAATTACGATTCCAACCATACTAGTTTCACTCAAATCCGACTCAAATTTGATGTTCAAAGCTCAAAAATTCATATTATAAAACTTTAGGCCAAAACCCCAAATTTCCTCTTTAAAATTCACAATCCAATTACCAAAACCGGAGGTAGATTCATGAAATATAACTAAAACTGAGTAGAGAACACTTACCCCAATCCTTGTGATGAAAATTGCTCCAACAATTGCCTCAATCCGAGTCTCACATCTCAAAATATGAAGAAAGAACCAAAACCTCGATTTATAGCTTCTGCCAGCATTTTCGCACATGCAGCACATTAGCCGCTTCTGTGGCGTCGCTTCTGCGACATAACCTCTGTTTCGATGGAATCAGCTGAGGACTCGACCCTCGCACCTGCAGACAACATATCCGCTTCTGCGACATCGCAGGTACGAGCCATCATATGCACCTGCGAAATTCCTCGCACCTGCGCATCCGCATATGCACCCAAATCTCCGCTTCTGCGGTCTTCCTCACCCAGCACTATTGTTGCTCCTGCGACCATCGCACCATCGCACCTCTGCAAACCAGCCACAGGTGCGGTCACACCTGAACCAGCAATAGCAACATGAAGTAAAATGATCCGAACCTCGTCCAAAACTCATCCGAGCCACTCGAGACCCCGTCCGAATATACCAACAAGTCCAATAACATAACACGAACCTACTCGAGGCCTCAAATCATACATAACAACATCGAAATGACGAATCGCACCTCAAATCAAAATCTATGAACTTTGAACTTTCAAATTCAATAATTCGTGCCGAAAATAGCAAATTAATCCGGAATAACTTCAAATTTTGCGCACAAGTCCCAAATAACATAATGAAGCTATTCCAATTCCCGGAATCACAATCCGATATCAAAAAGTCCACTCCCGGTCAAACTTTCCAAAGTTTCAACCTTCGCCATTTCGAGCCAAAATCAACCACAGACCTCCGAATCACAATTCGGACGCACTCCTAAGTCCAAAATACCCAACGGAGCTATTGGAATCGTCAGAATTCAAATCTGAGGTCGTTTATATATAAGTCAACTTTCGGTCAACTTTTCTAACTTAAGTTCTCAATAATGAAATTCTTTCTTCCAATTCGATTCCGAATAACCTGAAAATCAAAACCGACGATTCACACAAGTCAAACTACATCATACGGAGCTACTCACGCCCGTAAACTACCAAGCGTAGTATAAATGCTCAAAACGACTGGTCGGGTCATTACAACCGTAAGGCTGAATGATTTGAGTAATTCACGGTTTTTAAGACTTGAAACAGAGAAGCACCAAGAAAATATATTAAATTACTGTTGATTGTAGTGGTGAGCACCTCTCTAAAGAGCTCTTTTGTTACTTATCAAAATAAGGGATTACATCTCAATTGTCTACACCGAAAATTCCATAATAGAGTGGTGTGGTAGAAAGAATAAATAAGACTCTTTTAGACATGAATAGATTATGGAAGTGTTATTCAAATTTACCTTGTTTGTTTTAGGAATATTCCCTATAAAATGCAAATTACATTATGAATTTTGTTCCTTCTAAGTTAGTTGACATCTATAGAATTGTGGACTGAATGTAAGCTCAGTCTGTGACATGTTCAGATATAGGATTGTCCAGCATATGTGCTGAAAGTGAAAGCGAATATATAAGTTGGAATTAAGAATGGATAGGTGTATGTTTATTGAATATCCAAGGAAACGAATGGAGATTTATTTTATTGTCCTAAAGAAATTAAGGCAACTATTAAAGCAACTGCCAGTTTTCTAGATAAGGACTGTTTAATAAACTATGTTCTTAGAAGTAAACTAGTTTTATAAGAACTTAGGAACTAGGCAAAGAAATAACTAGATGTTCAAGAACGTCAAAACCCGCACGTTGGAATTGACGTTCCATTCCATTTAAGTAGTGGAAGAACGTTAATAGACATAATATGCCTTTATAGAGTGGGAGTGATGTTTGAATAACAGTAAACTCTATAGTGTGAAGTCGCTAATATTTCAATATTGTAAGGTAATATAGGTAATATTAGTAGTACTTCATCGTAGTGGGAGAAATACAAAGAAAAATCATAGTTCGGTATATACACTCTTGGGGTGGTATCAATAACAGGATTCCTGAAGAGTTTAACACCAAATTAGATAGTTACGACAAAGCACTACTGGACAAAGATTGCATCAAAAACAATATGGCATGGTTCTTTAAAAAAACCTTATTTGGTGGAGACATTTAATAGTCATGTACAAATAATGCCTGAGAAAGTTGTAGATGCATGGTTATAAGTCTAAGTGAAAAATTGTTGGGGCATATACTATTAACCATGCGTTTAGATATAGTATATTCTAACAATTGTCATGGTTAAAAGTCTAAGTGGAAGATTGTTGGGATATGTACTATTAACCATGGGTTTGGTTTTGATATAGTATTTATTAAGGAATAATTATTTATTCAATTTTAAATAGATCATATATTAGTTTGTGTCCTTTACTTATATAGTAGATGATTTAGTGTATAAAGTTTAGCTTATACACGAAAGATCAAATCACCGGTTCTTATAAGTATAAAATTTGAGTTCACAATCTAATGATGAAATTGGACAGACCATCAGGAATGGTTGTAACACAGGATTAAATATAATTTATCTTGATTATGGTAATAGTTTAATTTTAACTTCTTGTGCTAGTATATTTTGTATGTATTGAACGGACCAAATAGAGATAAGTATTTTTGTCACGACCCAAAATTTACTATAGGTCGTGATAGCGCCCAACATCATCGTTAGGCAATCCAACTATGAACTATCGATTTAATTATGAATTTTATTATTTCCGAAATCGTAACTCTTTATTAGATGAATAAATCAACGCATAACAATCATGGAAATTTACAATTTTTAACAGAATAGATAATATAAGTGTGTAAATTCTAAGCAAAGTCACAACAACTCTTAGAACATCTCAAAACCCGGTATCACAAGTGCATGAGCATTTACTAAGGAGTACAATAATAATACAACACCTGTCTGGAATGTAAATAAGACCGGATAGAGTAAATGGTATGATGGAGACTCTGTGGGCTGCGATACGTAGCCTGGAATGCAGCTCATCATAAAGTCTCCCCAACAGTTGTGCCTACGCACCAAGATAACCGCCAATTTAACCTGTCAGATCCTGCACATTTAGTGCAGAAGTGCAGCTTTAGTACGTAAATCAATGCATACCCAGTAAGTATCTAGCCTAACCTCGGAGAAGTAGTGACGAGGTATCGACATCGACACTTACTAGAGGTCCAATAAAGTAATATAATAAATCATAAGTAGATATGAAGCACACAACAATAATGGGGTAAATCTGTTAGTTACATAATCTTCCAAATATTTCTTTTAAAGTATGAATTTCTCAATCTTCTATTCTACCTTAACAGTTCAGAAAATGTCAAGTGTCAATATCAAATGAATAAGGAATACCATATAAAATGTCGGGCATCAGTTTAAAGATAATCTCGTGAATATTCGGACTACCAGCGATATAACGCACGATTATACCGAGGTCGTTCGGTCTGATCCAGAATAATGTGTACACTGCCGAGGGTCGAGCGGCACGAACCATAAATGCATATATTATACTACCGAGGCATTCGACCCGCTCCACAAGAAAGGAAGAAAGTTACCGAATTACGAGACACGTGCTTACAATACAGTACATGAGCACAAAATAAATATAATCTTTATCGTTCCTCCAATGACTAACCAACAACTCAAGGTGATAAGGCTTGATAGTATACATACATTTATTTCTAAATCAATTTCAATTATAAGTTCAATTAATTAAGCCAGCAGAATGAGTTCAAATAATTTAATTATTACTTAATAAGGTCCTAAGTCTACCCGGACATAAACATGCTTTAGCTACGTACGGACTCTTGTCACCTCGTGCGTACGTAGCACCCACAACTAGTAGCATATAACAATTATATCACCTAGGGGGTAGTTTCCCCCTCAAAAAGTTATACAAGAGACTTTCCTCGCTCCGAAGTTCCAAAACCGGCTCCAACGCCTCTAACTCTTCAATTCAAGCCAAACGATCTGAAACTAGTCAAATGATGTGCAACTCAATCAAAATATACTCCAATGCTTATAATTAATCAATTCATAACAATCCCCAACTCCGCTCTAAAAGTCAATAATGTCAACCCTCGGGCCCACGTATCCGAATTCCGAAAATTTTCAAAGATAAACTTTACCCATAACACCACGAACTCAAATATATAATTTATTCCAAGTTCCATATCCAATTTCGTGGTCAAAATGCAAAAATATCAATTTCTAGGTTTTCTACCAAATCCCCACAATTTCTACTAGTTTTCATGCTTAAATCCATACATAAGCTATGTATTTAGCTACAGTATGTAGAAATCACTTACCTAAAGATTGATGATGGAAATGGTGCTCCAAAAATCGCCCCAAAGTCGGCTCCCATGGAAGAAATGAGGTGAAAATGGGCCAAACCCATTTTTTTAAGAACCACACTGCCTAGAAAATTTTGCTTCTGCGGTCCAAAAGGTCACTTCTGCGGCGTTAAATCTCGCACCTACAGGTTTGGGGCGTGACAAAACCACTAATCCTAAATATATCCTACCCGTCCCTTAGACCACATTACAATCATATGAAGTCCTAATTAATTTTAAATCGAGTGAGCCTACATTAGTAGAGATTTACATTATGGGCAAGCCTATGGTACCTTTTGCATGCATGTGACTTCTTTGTGAGATTGAGAAATTTTCTTTAATATATGTGAGTCCTTAAATTATATTTGATTATGAGATTCAAATGTGTGGATTCAACTTACTCTCTTGTTCTTGTTGTGAGGGCACATGATTTCATGAGGGATAGGTATCGTTATTAGAATTCTCTGTCATGTTGGGTGTTCAAGCCATGTGTGCATTGTGATATTGAGTCGGCTTTTGAGCCTAGGATTGTTATGAGCACGTGTAACGACCCGACCGGTCGTTTTGAGTGTTATAGCCCCATTCCCTCATTTACTGCTTATTCTTTGCTCAATTATTGTTATGTGACTTTCCGAGGTAGTTGGTTTAGTTTCGGGGATGCTTCAGAATGAGTTGGGACACTTAGTTCCAAGGTTGGAAGGCTAAGTTAAAAGAGTTGACCGGATTTTGACTCATGTGTAAACGGGCCCGGAATGGAGTATTGATGGTTCTGATAGCTCCGTATGGTGATTTTAGACTTAGGAGTGTGTCTGGATAGTGATTTGGAGGTCCGTAGGTGATTTTGGCTTGAAATGACAGAAGTTGGAAAATTAGAAGTTTAGAGAGTTAAGAGGTTTGACCGAGAGTTGACTTTGTGGTTACCGGGATTGTATTTTGGTTCCAGAAGTTGGAATAGGTCTGTTGTGGCATTTATGACTTGTGTGCAAAATTTGAGGTCAATCGGAGTTGATTTGATAAGTTTCGGCATCGAACGTAGAAGCTAGCAGTTCATAAGTTCATTAGGCTTGAATTGGGGTGCGATTCATATTTTTGATATTGTTTGATGTGATTTGAGGCCTCGGCTAAGTTCGTATCGTGTTTTAGGACTTGTTAGTATGTTTGGTTAAGGTCCCGGGGGCCTCGGGTGTGATTCGGGTCATGTGCGACGCATTTCGGAACTTGGAAGACGACTGATTTTGCTGGTGTTGGTGTCCTTGTACGCGATCGCGAGAGGAGGATCGCTACCGCGAAGTTTTATTGTGGCAGTTGGGATTTCTTTCTATGTATTCGCGAGCTTAGGTATGCGATCGCGTAAGCTGGTGAGGTAGTGCGTCGCGAATGCGTGGGTAAGGTCGCGTTTGCGAAGAGGAAAAGTGAAGGCAGGGGGTTCACGCACATTTGTTCATCGCGATCATGTAGGTCTAAGGAGTCAGTGTATCATGTTCACGTGGGAGTTTCCGCGATCGCGTAAGAGGATTTCTAGGCACCTGAGTTTTGTGATTCGCGAACGTGAGGCACTTTCTGCGTTCGCAAATGAGGACGTCTGGGCAGATTATAAAAATCTCAAAATGAGGGTTAGAGTGAAGTTTCATAATTTGAATTTAGGAGCTTGGGTTGATGCGATTCTTGGGGAGATTTTCAAGGGAGTGATTGGAGTAAGTGATTCTAACTCGGTTATGGTTCAATTACATGAATATATCATTGATTTCATTACTTAATTAGCGTTTTGGGTTGAAAATTTGGGGAAAATTGTAGAAACTTCATAGGCTTTAATTTGAGGATTTGAAGGTCGAGTTGTGATAGGATTTGAGTAATTTTGGTATGGTTGGACTCGTGGTTGAATGGGTGTTCGGATTTTGTAACTTTTGTTGGATTCCGAGACATGGGCCCGGGGTTGACTTTTGAGTTGAATTTTTGACTTTTGATTAAGAACTTAGTTTTTTCATATGGAATTGATTCCTATAGCTTGTGTTGATCGTATCGAATTGTTTGTGGCTAGATTCGAGGCGTTCGGAGGTCGATTCGTGAGGCAGGGTCTTATTAGAGTAGAGATTTGCACGGTTTGAGGTAAATAACACTTTTAAACTTGGTTGTGAGGGTATGAATCTCTGAATTTCGTGTTATGTGATCAGTGTTGAGGTGACGCACATTCTGGGTGACGGGCGTGTGGGTGTACACCATAGTAATTATGACTTAGACGATTTCGTGGGACTGTATAGTCACCTTATCTAAATATTATTATTGTACTCTATGTGTTAGATCACTTGAGCTGTGATTTATGTTAGAAATCATGTTTAGGCTATGTGATGGCACTATTGGGATCCACAATGGTCGTTCTTTTGTTGTTGAGTTATTTTCTTAAACTGCAGTTATGTACTCGGTCACATTCATCATTGCATGTCATATCTCAGTTTCTGTATCATTTATTATCACATCATGTATCATTGATTTGGGCTGTTTAGCATGAGTGTGGCGAGCCCGAGAGACTAGAGAGATTGATGACTGAGTTGGGGGCCCGAAAGCAGTGTTGTTTGTGAGATTTGTGGATCGGGTTGCACGCCGTAAAAGGCCTTATGGCTATATGTGGATCGGGTTGCACGCTGCAACATGCCTTATGGCTGTATGTGGATCAGGTTGCACGCCGGAACAAGCCTTATGGCTATATGTGGATCGGGTTGCGCGCTGCAACAGGCCTTGGCTATATGTGAATCGGGTTGCACGCGCAGCAGGCACCGTACAATGGTGAGTGACTGAGTGTGACGAGCGAGAATTGAGGCAGTCAGATTGAGTACTCAGAGAAGGTGAGTACGTGAGGTTTTCATTGTGTTGCATCACATACGGTTTTCATATTGGCATCTGGTTATAGAGATGTCATATTCCTCACATCAGTCGCACTTGGCATGTTTTACCCGTGTTGAGCTTAACTATTATATCTGGAAGCATGTCTACATTTTTTGTACTGTTAAACTCGGTATTTGTACAATATTTATTGAGCTCGTCACTGCTTTCAGCCCAAAGGTTAGACTTGTTACTTATTGAGTTGGTTGTACTCACGCTACACCGTACACTTCATGTGCAGATCCAGGTATTTTCGGGCATGGTGGTTGCTGATCTTGGAGTTCTACCCGTTCGGATATTATCGAGGTAGTTGCTTTGACGTCCGCAAACCTTGACCCTCCTCCTCTATCTCTCAATTTTACTTATATTGTTCAACCTTCTTAGACAGTGTTTCAGACCATGTTATCGTATAGATGCTCATGTACTCAGTGACACCCGGATTTTGGGGAAAATTGTATTCGAGTCACAGTTGTTTATATCGGTTATTTATGAGAGTTATTACTGTTAAACTTGCTTCACCTTATTTTTAATATAGAATTGCCTAGTTTTATTGGGATTATCGGCTTGCCAAGTTTTGTGATAGACGCCATCACGACATATGGAGTTTTGGGTCGTGACAGCATGTTATCTTTGTTGTGAATATTTTTTAAGAATGGCATAAGTGATTGCATATCCTATAATTTAATTGTTGCTATTAACCCATGGTCATTGGTAGAGTGTATGTTAGAAAAAAAATCGAATTGCTCCTCCCATGTTGATATGTATGTTATTGGGGTGTAGTTATAGTTCCATTGCTCGAGGGTGAGAAAGAGTCTAAGTGTGGGGTGTTGATATTCGACTTAAAGTATGTATATTTATATATATATTGCCTCGCATTTTACTCACGTTTCGTAAATTTTGGATGTGTAATGTAAAAATGTATGCTAAATTCGTGGTATTTTTATGTGTAGGAGTCATCCGGAGGCAATGTGGGTCAAAAGTGCACAAGTTGAAGCAAAAATGGAACAAAATGAAAATTTGGGAAAGTGTAGCGCCACATGTAACGTGGGGCGCTACCTGTGGCCCAATTTCCAGAAGAAAACTATTTCTAGCGCCCCACGCTACCCTGGGTGACGGGTTTCACTCCTATTTCATCCGAGGCAAAGTTATTTTGACCCAAGACGTCCCCAACTCGTATAAAAGCAAGTCTAAACCTATTTTGGAGGGAGAGACGCCACTTTGAGAGAAAAACACAAGCAGGGAACACTCGGGAGCAAGGATTCTTAGTTTTTCTTCATCTTCTCTTCCTTTAACTTTATAGTTTGTTTGTTCTAGAGTTGTGGGGTGCTACATGAACGTTGTTGTTTGAAGTTTGAATTGTTCTTATTATTTTATTATATTGTTTTATTTATTCAATCTTGTGCTTAATTATTTGATTGCTTGATCACCAATTGAATAGTATCTACGAATCTAGGATTGAACTCGGGAGAGGGAATTTTAGATTGCATATAAGATTGAGTGGAGCAAGATCTTAAACCTGAATTACGGAAAACAGATTTGTGATTAGGATAGAGATATACCTAATCTCCTTGCTTGGTTACTATACGGGAATTATTAATACATTTTTGTTAATCCTAATTCCATAGGAATATAGATGTTAGGTTAGCTTGAATATGCGAGTAGTACTTCGGAAGAATACTACAAGTAATATTAACCTTATCAATCAATAAATCAGATAAATTAATTAGACAATTTAAGTGGAAGACTCAACAGGGTTGTTAGCTAACCCATAGCTCTGGAATATTTTCTCCCATTGAATTCGTCTCTAAGATTGCTGATTTGTTTTCTTTAATTTTTTAGTTTACTATTCTAGATTAGTTTTAGTTAAATAATCACATTCTGAAAATCGCTTGAATAGATTATTTGTTAAGTTTAATTTAGTTGATAGTTAATCACTAGTCCATGTGGGTACGATATCTGGACTTACAATCCTATATTACTTGTCGACCACGTATACTTGCGCGTATGTTTTGGAGCAACATATTTTTGGCGTCGTTGCTGGGGACTTAGAAATTAACTATTTTACTGGATTAGGTTGTTACTTTTTGTCTATTCAAGTTTCTTTTTTATTTTAGCTTAGTTTAATATTTTTTATTATCGTTGTTGACATGGCATCTTGGAATTAGAACTGGTCTAATACGGTTATTCTTATTGTGATAATCCTTGTCTATATTGTGGAGGACCGCACATATGGCAAATTGTGAGAATATTTCCGGGAGCTAGTTGGGTGCACCATCTCAATCTTTTGCATGGAATTTCTATAATATGTGTGGTTGTCAAGGTGGCCATTGGGATGGCTGTCCTAATTCTTTTTACCCTTCTCAGAAGTTAAGGATAAGGAAAGTACTGCCCGTAATATGGACAAGGTGAGGCAAGTAATTGAGCAAAATGATGGAATTCAAAAAAGACTGCCTTAGAAATCAAAGTACTGCAGACTATAATGGAAGAATTAATGGCCAATTTTCAAGAACAACCTCAACTCGACGAAGAGAGTGAGTTCCTACAAGAGGTAAAAGATGAAGAAGCAGATATAGTGAGCCAATCTTGTCTAGAGAAACAAGCTCAGCTAATAAAATTTCACGGGGCTCTACGTAATGGTCTTTCAAATATGGAAGAACAACTGATATAATGAAGAACTGAGCTCAGGCAAGAAATAGACCAATTTGGCTCAAATATCCATGACCTGCAGGCTCAATTGAATAAAAAGTTTGAGGCGTCTGATGCCCTACAACCAATTGTCGTGGATACTGGCCATCTTGTGGAGAAAAAATAGAAGTTCCAACCATTCGACCAAAATACTGTTGATGATGCCAAGGTTAAGGAAGTGTGCAAAAGTGAGGATGTTAAAAGTGAAGCAGTTTTAGAGTTAGATCGTGTTGGACCTTATTCTAACCATTTTCAACATTGTGTTTAGTTGGTGACACGAGAATCGATCCATTCCTGCCTATGGAGGAATCAATGGATAAGGAACAAAGTGCATATATTCTGAAATTTGTGATGCCAAGGAGACAAAATGACATTCCTCACTAAAGGGCCAAGAAGTGCAAGATGTGATATCAATTGCTTGGTTCCTTTATTTTAACACCACCGCCCCAGGAACGTGACCAAAAAGTTGATGCGAAATTGGGAGCGCAATTCATATCCTCAAAGTGGAAAGAAAAGTGGTGAAAGTGATGGCATCATGCCGAGACGTTAAATAAGCGCTTGTTGGGAGGCAACCCAATTCTATTTTTTTTTCTTTTTCTTTTGTTTTTTTTGTATTGTGTTATTTTTGTAGTGTTGTTTTTGTGTTTTGTAGGAGTAAAATCACGGAGTCAAAGCTAACAGGAAGTATGCAAAAGCGAGCAGGTGCTTGAAAATAAGTGTGGAGTGTCCGCACAAAGGATCATACCTGGAAGCAGTCTAAGTATCCTATGAGCTGCTAATGCTTTAGCTTTTGGCCTACCAGGGAGTCTCTTTTACCCTCTTGTTATTTACAGTGTGCATTGATGACATTGCACAATTTTAAGTGCGGGTGAGGAGATTGTTTGTATTTCTTAATACTGTGGTATCAGAGCCAGCCCATCCTTTTGGAGGGAGGAACAATTTACTAAATATGTCTGAGTCATTTCCATCATCCTCTTCCCTTGCAAAAATGAATATGTCTCCTACTATATATAAAATCTTGTCCAAAAAATATGATTACCTCTATGAAGTTGATATCCTACCCGACGAACAAAAAGTATCTTCTACTGAACTACCCCTCATAAACCCTTACTCAGCTTTTGCCAAAAAATCATTTGCACCATGGACCCAAATCAGTTCCTTAGTCCAACACAAACCAAAAGGAGTCAAAGAATATGTTGCTGCCTCAAAACTTGACCAGCATCCTATTCTTGCCACTCGAGAGGAACAATTTATTACCCTCCAAATTCCAGATGATTTTCCCACACAATGGAGAGATCATGGTTTTACCCATATCCATTTTGGTGCTATTCGAATTGCTCTGACTTATCATGGAAGAAAAGGTCAACCTGTTGTTGCTCGACTTTCTCTTCTAGATACAAGATACTTTGAGTACCAACATGCAAATTTGGGTACGGCAGAAGTTACCTTGAATGCAGGAACTGTCTTCATAACTATTTTGCCAAATTTCAACACGTCCCTTTATGACCCATACTAAACCGAAGCACTCAAAATCCAAGGTGCCTCACAAGCCAAAGATTCTATCCAAGCCACTCTTCATCACCAAATGGCGTGGCGGGTCCAAAATCATGCCATGGATCTCTGCCTTCCCGGAGGAGAAAATGCTTTACTCTTGAATATTGATGCTACCAAAGGAAACACCATGTGTACCCAAATACCCAGGCAAATTTTTAGAGATGAACTAGTTAAAATTCTTCCTGATTCCTGGATCACAAATTATGAAAATCTAAGAGAACCAGAAGAGTCTCTGCAATTTGGTGAGCCAACTTTTACCAAAAGAAATGACAAAACTGTTCCATAACCTTTGACCATTCCCATCTCAAAAAATCCAATAAAACCAGCTTTTCTTGCCAAATGATCCAACCCAAAGACACAGACCCTGACCCTGACCCTGAAAGGGAACCCTTCTAGAATATACAAACTATCATGGAAGAACATAACTGGTGTAAATATTTCGACAAAGACAACAAAAGAGTTTAGTGGTTCAAATGCCCCTTTACGGGACACTGCCCTTGGAATCTCGGTTGCGATTGCCAAGACTGTTTGGAAGATCCAATTGGAGAATATAATGAACACCACCTGCATCATTGGGAAATATTTAATCTCAACGATACCAAACCAAAATCCAAGAAAAAGGAGAAAACTATTGAAAAGCAATTTCAAACCAAATATGAAAATAAAGACCCTTCAATTGGCTCATTAAGCCGTCCAGGTAAATATGAATTTCTTGTCAATTACAAACCCCAAGAATGGCCAAAATTACCAGAAAAATTCACTCCAAGCTGGGAAGATAGTGAAACCACACCAAAACCCAAACCACCATCAGCTAGTAACCCAAAACCCGAAAAGCCACCTGAACCTAAAACTCCATTAACCCAAAAGTCCACACAACCACAAATATTCATGTTGAGCCCTTCAAGTTCCAGTCATTCCCAAGATTTACCTTCACTTCAACCTTTTGAAAAAGAGAGTATCAGCCATGCTCCAAAAATCCCCAAGAAAAACATAGTACTACCTTCTGGAAAAAACCCCCCAACAAGTGAAATCGAAGCAACAATGAACTGGAAATCAAAAAATTCCATTTGCCAAAATAAAGTGCTCAACAATATTGGCAATACCATAAAAAACGTGTCCCACTCACAAAACAAGATGATGAGCAAAGTAAAAATAATTGAGAAAAAGGTGGAGCAGACATCGTCTCATCTTGCAGGACTAATAAAAGCCTTGGAGCTAAGATACAGAGCAAGAGACTCCAAGAAAGCAAACTGTATCATAAATGCAAAAGTTTTCCTACAAAGGGGCTGGCTATTGCCAAGCTACACTGACAGTTAATTTGCTTATAGTCGCAAAAGATTTCCTACAAAGGGCTGGCTTTACAACCCATAAGGGACGGCTTTCCAAGCTACACAACTCAGAAAACTTTTGTACTATAACCAACTTTAACTGTTATAACTCAGAAAACATTCGTACTACAATAAGCTAACTTTCTTAGAGTATTCTTACTCTATTTTCATACATGGACCGGCCTTTCCATCCATTCAAAATAAAGAACAAGAGGGAGATTTAGAAGAAACTCATATGTAATATATCACAAAGGTTTACAAAGGTTACATGATGATCTTACAACTACTACATGGCCTCATTTATATAGGACTAGGAGGTTATTACAAGACAAACTTATATTATAAAATAAACCTATCTTACATGGCAAACCTATCTACGAGTGGGTCCCTTTGTACATGTGAAGGACCTTAGGCAAAGCAACTAAAAAGCTTCTGTAAAAATGTGAAAGAGGTGAAATATACATGGTTTAGCATGCGAAAGTTTGTGGGAGAATGTGAAAGCATGTAAAAATAGGGTGCTGCATGTGACGAAGCATGTGGAGGCATGTGAAAGTGGGACCCGGATGGTTTGGAAGGATGTGAAATTTTGTCTTGGCATGGGTAGATGATTTTTTAGAGTTTTTTGGTAGATAACGTGGGATTATGGTGGGATTAGCAGGGATTTGGATAATTATCTTCCACTGATTTTCTCGGTTTGTCTTCTAGGCATCTTTTCAACGATCTTGTGTAGTAACGCCTGGAACTTGACGGTTCTTCTTCGCTATGTTCCTTCTCCTTTGGATTGAGGGATGTGATCCGCAACCTTATTCTGGAGATGTCTTGAGTATTCTTTTCCCGGATGACTTCATACGGAGTTTGATATTCCTTTGTTGCTTCTCGGACTTTTTCCTAGTAAGGATGAGTGCTGGTATAATTCTAGCTTGCCCAATATTTTGGCCATATCTCTTTTGGGATGCACCTGTTTTGCTGGAAGATAATTCTCTGTTGCTTCACTATATTCTTCTTCCATTGATAAAATGGACACGGGAAATTTCCACCAGAATGACGCCTCTGCTTGTCCCTGGACTTTTCCATTAATAATCTTCACTGGCCTATGAAACATGAATACCTTTGCTTCGTAGGAATTATTGAAATATTTTATCCAATATCTTCTAGACTTCAACCATAGTAAAAATACTTTAAGAGCTGGTTCAATGTTGTCAAAATCTCTGAAGACGTTGCACTTGAATTCCATGAAAATGTAGTACTGATGGCATAGGTACTAGAAAAACCATAATAGTTCTTGTGGAAAATCCTTGGCTTGTGCTATGAATATATGATAGAACGGGTATTCTGGATTGACCCCAAAAGGCTTGAGAATGGATTCTCTATGTTGCCGGAAAACTTGGAGCTCATAATAAGTTCTTTTTTCCATTATAATTGACGGATCAAAGGGATCCATGAGGTTGAACAACTCTGGTGGATGATCCGTTGGCTTTAATGAACTTGTTCCTAATACATTTGAAAGCATGAATATGTGGCTGATTAGATTTTGCTTTGACTTCAGTTTTGCTGGGGAAAATCTCTTTGAGAATTCTTCCGGTCGAGACAGAAAATCTACGAGAATATTATCCTTTCCTTTTAGGTGCTTGACTTGAAACTTATATGGAGAGAACCATTGGGCCCATCTGAGAATCTGAGGATTGGAAATAATCTTTGCATTTATTTGGATCATCTTTGGGAAGACCTTCATATCCATTTCTATTAGAAATTCTGTGTGAATTAGGAAAAAATTGAATTTCTTTATTCCATTTTTTACTGCAGGAATTTCCTTGAAGGTGGAGTGATAATGTTGCTCGGCATCTTTGAACTTTCTGCTGGTATGTCCGCATATTCTTCTCTGTCCATCTTTTTTTCAAATAGAACAGCACTCCAATATTCGTTGCTGGCATTAGTTTGCAGTATTTTCTTACCTTCTGAAGAGATGTAGAGGGACTTGACATTTTTAGATATCTCTTTTATTTCCCTGACTTCTTCATCTTGTTTCTTTTCCCATGATGGAGCATTTTTCTTGAGCATCTCTGTAAGCGGAGAAATGTATGTAGAGATATTTGGGATGAAATCTCTTACATAATTTATTATACCCAAGAATTGATGGATTTGCTTTGTTATGAGGTTGGTATCTCGAAATTTGAGTAGTTCTTGACATATATGTGGTCCTGGACTATATGCACCTTGGTCAAAATGCAGTCCATGAAAATCAATCTCTTTTTGGGCAAGAACCATCTTTTTTGCTGAAAGCATGATTCCATAGTGTGTTATCAGTGCTTCAAACTAACGAAGCAAGTTGACATGTTCCTCCAATGTGTCATTAAATAACAGGATGTCATCAATGTAAACTAAAGAGGTATGGAAGATGGGTTGGAATACTTTTATCATGGCTTTTTGGAACAAGGAGGGTGCAGTTTTTAATCCGAAGGGCATGACTTTCCATTGGAAGTGATGATCAGGGATACAAAATCCAGTTTTGGGTCTTTCTTCAGGATGGATTCCCAATTGCCAAAATCCAAATTTTAAATCAAACTTGGAAAAATATTTGGCCTTGGCTAAGTGGGAGAAAAGATTGAGTTTATTTGGGATGGGGAATTTATCATCTTGGAGGAAATAGTTAAGTGGCTGGTAATTAATGACTAACATGAGTTTTCCTCTTGTCTGCTCAGCTCTTTTGTTGACATAAAATGCTCCGCATGCCTATTGTGAATCTGATGGCTCTATTAGATCAAATTCCAAAAGTTCTTTGCATTCTTTCTTTGCAAGATAAAGATGATTTGGATTCATGCCTGAATGACTGGCTTTTGTTGGATTGATGTTTTCATTCTTCTTGAAAGAGAGCTTGATAAAAAAACTCTTCGTTTTTCCATAACGGGCTTTTTCCTTTCTTCATGAAATCCTTGTGGGATTCAGCACATGAATGCTCAATGAGATTTTGCTCAATCTCTTTGATTTGTTCATCGTTGGTGATTTGGAATAGCCTTGGAATCTCATAATAAGGTTTGAACTGCTTCTTAAAGGTTATCCCGTTAGCCCTGATCTGGAGTTGATCTTTCAGTTGTCTAAAAATGTCGAATCCAACGATAAGATCTTTTCCTGGTACATCAAACCCTATCAGCTTGGTTCTATACTTCAATCCTGGAAAGAACTCGATTGTGACCGGATGCTTTGTGATGACGGTGGTTGTCAGGATTCTATTTGATGCAATGTTAAAATCCTTAAAGTGCGACACCCATTGATCTTCAGGGAGAACAACAGGATTCATGAGTGAACAAGCAGCTCCAGTGTCAATGCAATCAATAACTCGGGTTGGTTTGTCCCATTTGGATGAATAAACCTTGAGTTCTACTTGATGGATGACTACGAGACCGTTGATCTCCTCTCGGGCTTCGGCCACAGGTTCTGAAATTTGGTAGTGGTCATCGCTTTGATCCTCGTATATATCAAGAGAGAATAAAGTTTATTCAATGGGTTCATCATCCACAGAGAGTATGGATTCAAGGTCCTCCTCTTTTCCGAGATGTATGCCAATGTAATCTTCAATCTCTTCAAGGAGTTTGACAGATCTTCTCGATTGGGGACAATTTCTCGTGAAATGTCCAATCTTGTGGCAAATAAAGCATCTGTTTTTCTTGTGAAAATTCCCTGGCCTTCTTCGTCTGAAATATTTTGTGCGCCTCTTGGACCCTGATTTTCCATCTGGAATTCTTGGCCATCTGAACCACCTAAATTCTTTCCGTCGTCTAGATGTGTGGCAGGAACATCCAGATCCGGTGATCAGATCAGATCTGTTTTTCAAAGTATATTTTTGCTATTTTTTGAAAATGCCTGTCAATGCCATTTCTGTCGAATGACACACACTTCATCTCGAAGAGTTGTCTTCGCATTTTCTCTTGTCTTTGGCCAGTTTCTCTGCAAAAAACTTCATGTAGGATTCTGATGTTGAAGGCAAAATCCTGGGAAGTAAGAAAAGTATTTTTGTCTTGAATCCCAAGTGAGTTTCACCAGTCTCTAAGAATTCCTGAGAACCGCAAAGTTAGTTCTGACAGGATGATATACTTTTCTCGTTCCACCAAATTTTTGGTCACCATCCAAGTATAGAAATCTTGGATCTTTTGAGGCCATTTTGAAATTTTGACGTCATCTAAGGTGAAAGTGTGGAAACCAGCTCCAACTGGTTTTGACACCATGGGTTCATGTCTTCTTTCTGGGATTGGTTCATCCGTCATGCCTTCTTGATCCTCCTCTACTTCAGATATTTCTAGGTCTCTTGGTTGGCTCACAAATATTAGGGGATCGTCTTCTTCGAAAGATTTTGCTGTGGATTCATTGTTTGATTGAGAGCTATCTTACATTGTATCATCGTCTGATGAATTTAGAGATTCCGACCATGTGGTGTCTCCTTCTGACATGTTTCTTGGCTGGGAGACATAGAGGTCTGGAGTCTTCTAATCAGAAATCATCAGATTTTTGGGGTTAGACCCTTTTGAACTTTCGCCTTGATCTCGCCTTTTCTTGGTTTGTTTCTGGGCTGCAAGAGCATCTTTCCTTTCCCAAACCATTTTTGCAATATCGAATTCAGGTTCTTCTTTTAAGGGTTGGGTGAAATAGATAGGATTATGTGAGGTAGTAGGAAAAGTAAAAAATGTGTAGTCTAATTTTGGTGGGGAATATGCTTGTGCTGACATGGGGTAGAAGGTAGATTTTGAAGGGAAAAGTGGGGTTTTTCGTGACTCAAAGCAGTCATTTCTCAAAAGTTAAATTTGTTCCTTGATTAAAATCGTCTCCTTTTGTTATTGTTGGAAGAACTGAAAAAGTGAAGTTCCTGGCGGACAAATCTCATATTATAAATTTGCCATTCTTAGCTCCAAGGCTTTGATTAGTCCTGCATGGTGAGGCGATGCCTGCTTCACCTTTTTCTCAATTGTTTTCAATTTGCTCATCATTTTGTTTTATGAGTGGGCCACGTTTTTTATGGTATTGCCAATATTGTTGAGCACTTTGTTTTGGCAGATGGAATTTTCTGATTGCCAGTTCATTATTGCTTCGATGTCACTTGTTGGGGGGTTTTCTCCAGAAGGTAGTACTATGTTTTTCTTGGGGATTTTTGGAGCATGGCTGATACCCTCTTTTTCAAAAGGTTGAAGTAAAGGAAAATCTTGGGTATGACTGGAACTTGAAGGGCTCAACATGAATATTTGTAGTTGTGTGGACTTTTGGGTTGATGGAGTTTTAGGTTCAGGTGGCTTTTCGGGTTCTGGGTTACTAGCTAATGGTGGTTTGGGTTTTGGTGTGGTTTCACTATCTTCCCAACTTGGAGTGAATTTTTCTAGTAATTTTTGGCCATTCTTGGGTTTGTAACTAACAAGAAATTCATATTTACCTGGACGGCTTAATGAGCCAATTGAAGGGTCTTTATTTTCATATTTGGTTTGAAATTGCTTTTCAATAGTTTTCTCCTTTTTCTTGGATTTTGGTTTGGTATCGTTGAGATTAAATATTTCCCAATGATGCAGGTGGTGTTCATTATATTCTCCAATTGGATCTTCCAAACAGTCTTGGCAATCGCAACCGAGATTCCAAGGGCAGTGTCCCGTAAAGGGGCATTTGAACCACTAAACTCTTTTGTTGTCTTTGTCGAAATATTTACACCAGTTATGTTCTTCCATGATAGTTTGTATATTCTAGAAGGGTTCCCTTTCAGGGTCAGGGTCAGGGTCTGTGTCTTTGGGTTGGATCATTTGGCAAGAAAAGCTGGTTTTATTGGATTTTTTGAGATGGGAATGGTCAAAGGTTATGGAACAGTTTTGTCATTTCTTTTGGTAAAAGTTGGCTCACCAAATTGCAGAGACTCTTCTGGTTCTCTTAGTTTTTCATAATTTGTGATCCAGGAATCATGAAGAATTTTAACTAGTTCATCTCTAAAAATTTGCCTGGGTATTTGGGTACACATGGTGTTTCCTTTGGTAGCATCAATATTCAAGAGTAAAGCATTTTCTCCTCCGGGAAGGCAGAGATCCATGGCATGATTTTGGACCCGCCACGCCATTTGGTGATGAAGAGTGGCTTGGATAGAATCTTTGGCTTGTGGGGCACCTTGGATTTGGACTTGGATTTTGAGTGCTTCGGTTAAGTATGGGTCATAAAGGGACGTGTTGAAATTTGAAAAAATAGTTATGAAGACAGTTCCTGCATTCGAGGTAACTTCTGCAGTACCTAAATTTGCATGTTGGTACTCAAAGTATCTTGTATCTAGAAGAGAAAGTCGAGCAACAACAGGTTGATCTTTTCTTCCATGATAAGTCAGAGCAATTCGGATAGCACCAAAATGGATATGGGTAAAACCATGATCTCTCCATTGTATGGAAAAATCATCTGAAATTTGGAGGGTAATAAATTGTTCCTCTCGAGTGGCAAGAATAGGATGCTGGTCAAGTTTTGAGGCAGCAACATATTCTTTGACTCCTTTTGGTTTGTGTTGGACTAAGGAACGGATTTGGGTCCATGGTGCAAATGATTTTTTAGCAAAGGTTGAGTAAGGGTTTATGAGGGGTAGTTCAATGGAAGATACGTTTTGTTCGTCGGGTAGGATATCAACTTCATAGAAGTAATCATATTTTTTGGACAAGGTTTTATATATAGTAGGAGATATATTTATTTTTGCAAGGGAAGAGGATGATGGAAATGACTCGGACATATTTAGTAAATTGTCCCTCCCTCCTAAAGGATAGGCTGGCTCTGATACCACAGTATAGTGAACAGAGCAAGAGACTCCAAGAAAGCAAACTGTATCATAAATGCAAAAGTTTTCCTACAAAGGGGGTGGCTATTGCCAAGAGAAAAAACAAAAATTGAGAAAAACAATTCAGAAAATTTTGGACTTTTTCCGACGATGAATCTCCTAGACTGTTTTCTTGAGGCATTAAAGTTAAAAAAAAAAAAAAAAACCTTTAGGTAGTAATAATCCCCAATAATTTTTTTTTGTGCCTCGATTCTTTTCCATGGGAATTAGTTTGAACCGGGTAGTAATTTTTTTTATTTTTAGAGTAGATTAGGAATTTAGAAAATAAAAGGAGGAAGATTGATGATCCTAGGCTCCCTTGACTTGTTTGATAGTAGAATATTTAGGCTTTGGCATTTGTAGTATATTTCTTATGTTTTGAAATTGTTCATGATGCCTCGATGAAATTGGATAGCATGTCTTGTGACGCCTATGTCTCTTTTACTTGATTATTGTTCACTTTGTGCTTAATGCTTAATATTTTGTGGCTCTGTGAATATTTGCATTATTTGAGAGTCAGAATGAGACAATCTTTAGTGAGTCATGTGCCATATGTGATGTGAGTTTTTAGTAGTACATGTTATTGTGATAAAGTCTAGAACTTGCCCGATATGTGAGTCGAAGCAAAATTTTAGGTGATGCTTGGTTTGAAAAATAATTTTAGGCTTTCTTTGATTTTTTTTAGCTTAATGATTATAGTTCCCTTAGTGCCTTTATTTTATTTCTTCACCTGCTTTTCTGACCTTTAGTTGTAGATTATAGTTTCTGTTAGTTCCTTTATTGTCACACCCCAATCTCGGGAAGCGCGACCGGCGCTCAACCAAGTGAACCCGGTCAAGCAAGCCTGTAGATACTTTCTACCCAACTCACCCATGATCAAGAGAAGACATGATTTCATTAATTAAACAGTAGGAAGTTCATATATACAATACTAAATCGTCTCATTGGTTACATCATTTTAAAGTCCAAGAATACACACACATTCTTATGATTCGAGTAAAACAAGAGATCAAAACACAACATGATCTGTTTGACTTTTCTAGCACCCATGCACAACCCACATAGTGTCTACGGAGCCTCTAAAAGATACAAAAGAGTGTTATGGTAGTGCCGGAAACAAGGCCCCGGCTATACCTCAAAAAGTGATAACAAAATGTACAAAAGATACATGACCCCGGAATGAGGTGGGGCTCACCAAGTCTGCTAGGATGAAGGTGTACTACTATCCCTGATCAACACTGCCTGCTATGGAACCACCTGCATCCATTTAAAGATGCAGTGCCCCCAACAAAAGGAACGTTAGTACTGTCGAATAGTACTAGTATGTAAAACTAAACACCATCTCAATAGAATGAATAACAATACAAGGGGGAAACAGTCATGAGTTCAATAAGAGCTTCAAACAATACTAAAACATCAAATAAGGATCGCATAAGTTCTCAAGTCAATTTCCATGTTATTAGGTTGGGTGATCTTTAGAGCCGATATACCATAATTTACAATACCTCTGTATTCTTACACAGAGTCCGATATCGACCCGATCGGCTAGGTCGTCTCATTTGAGACATTAACCATTACCACAATTTCATTATAATTTCCAGCACAGTTACCATCATGTGTGCGGCATGGCATCCGATCACGGCCCGATCGGCTAGGCCGTCTCACCCGAGACATTACCTTTTTCAGTTTATAATTTACAGCACAGTTTCCACCATGGGTGCGGCATGGCGTCCGATCATGGACTGATCGGCTAGGCCATCTCACCTGAGACATTACCTTTTCAATCAATCATCTCACTTCATACTTCTTTCACGTCTTTTCAATTCATTGGCACGAGTGGCCTCAATTAGAAAGTCATTCTTGGCACTTGGCCGTATTTCATAATTCTAGTTTCCCTTTTCCACATTCAAACATCATTATCATTATCAACAACAATAAGGTTTCCCATTCAAGACATTAAATTCACATATGAATAATTTGGGAATCTTAGGCACATAGAGGCTTTTCATATAATTTGGCATAACAATCTTTATTCGATCTTGACATGAAGTCTTAATATTCCAAACACATATTCCACATTTTTGAATGCATCCTCAAATGGCAAGATGACATGATGAAGCATTTAGAATAAATATTGAACATACATCCTTCAACACAAACACATTAGGAATAGCCAATTCAATAATGGTCAAGGACTTACACCAATTACATGAACACCATGGGATTCGATTCTAAGAAGAGGGGGGTTTAGCCAACATACCTCAATTAAGCTTCCTTAAACTTTTAAAATGTTCCGGAATTCTTAGCAACTTCAATCTATTTTAGGAATATAACAAGTTGAACCAAAATTAGGAAGATGGTCATGATTCTAGCTCATATAAGCACATTATCAAACACTAGGTGAGCATCAATGCTTTAAGACCCTTTTGTGGAAGATTCTATCATTTTCCAACCCATTCTCTACCATTTTTATCTCACAACCTTCCTACATACTTCAAGAATATATGCATGCAAGACAACAACCCACACGCCCAATAATTGTCTCTCTAATTATCCCATTCTTAGACAAAATTCGAAATTGAGGGTTAGGGTGTAGAATCTTACCTCTAGGATGAAGACCTAGTGAGTTTTCCTTGTTAATCTTCAAAGATTTGAGCAAGAATTAAAGGACAATTTGTTGAGGATCACTCTCTCACTCTCAAAATGTCAGAGTTTAGCTCAAAATGGGACAAAACATCTAATTAACGAAGTAGGGTCGGATTATAAAAACTCAAAAATGAAGCTCCGAAATAGGGTATGTGGTCGCATATGCAACCGCAGAATGGATATGCGGTCCGCATAATCAGCCGCACAATTTGTGTCCAAAAACTGGGAAAAATCTGCCTGGGCATGCGGTCACTATGCGGCTCGCAGACCTGTTCTGCGGTCACACAATGCGCCGCAGAACCTCCCTCTACAAAAGTCCAAGGCTGATTATGCGAACAAAGTGCGGCCCACAAAACGGTTGTGCGGTCGTATAACTGGCCACGAAAATGACATCAAAAATGGCCCAAATAACTGCTTCACTCTGCGACCATTTTGCAGCCCGCAGAGTGATTATGCGGCCGCATAATGGGTCACAGAAATGCCTATTTCGGCATCACAGAACCCCGGTTCTTAGGAAACAATTTACGGGGCCTTACATCCTCCCCCACTTAAGATCATTCGTCCTCGAATGAGGGTCAAGGTTCACTATTAGCATCTTATGCAACTCAGTTTTCATACCACACACCAGTAGCCCCAAATTTGACTAACTCCCTGAATTTTCAAAAAAATTGCCAGAGTTTCCCTTATAACTGGGTCTATCCACCTGTCATAGAGCCCCAGAAACACATTCTCAAAACATATATATAATCCAATGACACAATATAACACAATAACAACACCTATTGTGGCCTCATGAGCAATATCTTACCGAAAACAGAACACCCTTAACATCAACTGTACAAAAGATAGATAATTTGTAGAAAGAAACTCTTAGAATTTTCATAAATTACAACTTTATAAATACATGGCTATTCAAACAAATAAGGATATTTTTTCTTCATTTGTTCCTCGGCTTCCCAAGTAGCCTCTTCAACTTGTTGGTTTCTCCATAGCACTTTCACGGATGCAATTTCTTTATTTCTCAACTTTCGGACTTGCCGATCAATAATAGAAACTGGAATTTCTTCATATGACAGTTCCTCATTAACCTCAATGGTCTCAACCGGCACAATAGCTGACGGATCTCTAACTACCTTGTTCAACATAGACATATGGAACACCGGGTGCACTAATGACATCTCAGGTGGTAGCTCAAGCTTGTACGCTACCTCACCAATCCTCTGAATGATTTTGCACGGCCCCACATACCTCGGACTCAATTTCCCTTTCCTTCCAAACTGTATTATACCATTCACGGGGGAAACTTTCAAGAATACATAATCATCTTCTTTGAACTCTAAGTCTCTGCGACAAACAGTCGGCCGCTTCTGCGGCCCTGTTACGCATCTGCGCCCCCGCTTCTGTGTTGCCCCCCTCCGCATGTGCAGTTCCGCTTTTGCGGTAAAATGACTGCATCTGCGGTCCCAACACTTCCCAACCAAAATCCGCTCTTGCGATTTCCTGGCCGCTTCTGCGGTGTCGCATCTACGGCCCTTTTTCCGCAAGTGCGATTGCACCAGTACTCATACCCTTCAGCAATACAACAAAGCTCTAAAGTGATCCGCGACTCGTCCGAAACACATCTGAGGCCCCCGGGACACCGTCGGAACTTACCAACAAGTTCCATAACATAACACGGACCTGCTCGAGGCCTCATATTACACCAAACAACATCAAAATTGCGAATCGACGATCAAAACCTTTCTTTAAACTTTAAAACTTTTAAACTTCGATGAATGCGCCCAAATCATACCAAAACATTCCGAAATGATGCCAAACTTTGCGTACAAGTCATAAATCACAATATGAACCTATTCTAAGGCTCGGAATCCCAAACGGACATTGATAACACCAAAGTCCACCTCAAACCAAACTTAGAAAATTCTAAAATCTTCAAAATGCCAACTTTCCACAATAAGCGGTGAATTGCTCTCGGATGATCCGATACTCAACCTGAACATACACCCAAATCTGAAATCATCATACGAACCTATTGGAACCTTCAAATCCCGATTCTGAGGTTGTTTACTCAAAAGTCAAACCTTAGTCAATTCTTCCTACTTAAAGCTTCCGAATTTAGAATTTTCTTTCCAAATGAACTCCGAACTTTTCTAAATTCAATTTCGACCACACGTACAAGTCATAAAACATGAAGTGAAGCTACTCAAGTCCTCAAACCGCCGAACGACGCTCTAGAGCTCAAAACGACCGGTCGGGTCGTTACATTCTCCCCTACTTAAACATACGTTCGCCCTCGAACGTGCTAAGAACTGCTCCAGAGTTGTCCAAAATCACTGTTTAACATCTCGTGTACCTACCCGTGCCACCACAACCCATGTGAGCACACTAGCTCGAGCCAGACTGAAGATCCTTCCTATAACCTTAGCTAACAAGCTTCAGAACCAAATTCCAACATCCGAAATTTTCCACGAGACCCAATTCTAACATACGAACACCGCATCAATCACCAGACACTGTACCCAGCATGACCATGCTCTTCCTCTAAAATCATACCATGTACCACATAATTTACCTGACCATAATAATATCCTCCGACCATAATAGCTGCCATTTAATGAATCCGGTGCCCGCAATACCCCTCATAACACATAAGTCATGATCCAACTCTCGCAATACTTCCATGACGGAAAAGATGTGTAAAAACTAATAATCACATGCCGAATCAACAAATCATGGAGTCTCTCCTCCTTACATGACCGTTACCTCATTCTGACTGAATAATGATATTTGATCTTTAATGTACCTTATATAAATCATATTGCACTAATTTCAGGTCTAATAATCTCGTCTCACCCAGTACAAACTACTCAGGAAATAAGCCACCTCAAACACTGACCCAGATCTCATATGACGCCATCAATGTGCCGACAAGCTACAACTTGAATATGACACATAAGGGAGAACGAACTCTGGAAAAAAGAATTGCCCGGCCTGTGTATCGAATAAAATGGCCGAAGAGACGCTATGAACCTTTCTCAGAGAATGAGAAACAAATACACAAAAATAAGTATAGGGAATTGTACTCAACATCTCACTATTGCGGCGTGTAACCCGATCCATCTATGACACTGTTACGGCGTGCAACTCGATCCAAACATGATACTGTTACGGCATGCAACCCAATCCACACAACATACCTGTGGCGGTGTGCCACCCGATCCAAAAAATGTATCCGTGGTGGCGCACCACCCGGTCCAAACATAATAATCAGTAAGGAAACACCCAACAAGTTGTATGCTTATACTTACGAAATGCCCGATATCGACCACAAGCACGCCAAGTGCATAATACAAATCCCTGGGGTGACGGATAGCGCCATACGATACAAACCTCAAGCGCGACTAAGGTGAAATAAATGACCTGTATCTAAAGAACTACCATGTTCATATAATACCACAAACTACACGGGATCATAACACATGTGCGAATAATCAAGCCGTCTCACAACTCACCTGGCACAATAGAGTATTACATGGAATAGCTGACGACAGGAATAACATCCAATGCCCGACGACTCCTCCGTAAGCAATGCTATGACGAATGAACACACCCGACCTGACGTAGAGCACACATTCACATTAGACCCACCAACTGACCTCAAACCAATTATGATCATACCATACCAAGCCAATAACCTTCCAAGGATCCACAATGGTCCCATTCATGACACACACGAGTAGCCGTCCACTCCGGACCAAACTCTCACAGTTCATAACCAATGAATAGAGTGTCTTCTAGGCATAAACTCTCACATTAATGATAGTACCAAAAATCTCCGTACTTGGTTTCAATCTTTAACAATCAAGTGACTAATATGTCATACTTATACAAATCTCCCCATGGGTACGCTCTCACGACCTTCCGCACCGGGTAGCAGAGTCTTCACTTCCATACCACCAACCGTACTAATCTGTAACGCAATTCAAGAACCCGCAAATCAATACACAATGCTCCTTCCATAGAACATCATTCCTAGGTGACACTAGGATAATGTCAACTTACTTTGAGCATCTAAATTCTTCCCGACTCATCCGAGCTCATGACGTCCTTGTCAACATCGAACCACAACCTTGATCCTCAACTTTCAAATTCCCATGCCGCTCACTACACCTATCATGCCGCTACGCGAGAATACAAGAATTCATCATAACCCCTGAACTACTAGTAGAATAAACACTTCATTGGCTAGAAACCTTCCACTTAGCTCATTTCATAAGAACCAATGCAACACACAACTGAATTCCCAAATCGCAAAAAATACAAACCTCAAGTCGTGATCTAAACCGCCATGACTCTTCCGGAATCCATTTACACCGCAAGGCCATTTGAAACAAATACCTCCCAAATCAATCAAGTTATGATGGTTGTCGAGCCCGCACGTACAACCACAAACCATATGTATAACTTCACACGCCGAAGGAACTGATCATTGCCACAATCATGCTGATTCAACCATTACTAACCGAACCAACTTCTTCCAATTCACTCTTGACTTGCCTTAGAAATAATAGTAGCTCCATTCAAGAATCATAACAAAACTCAACAACACTCCTCCCGAGTGACCCACTTTACGAGACTACATCATCTCAATACCCATGAACCATCTCATACCTTCCTCATGCGCACAATAGCATCTCCAACTGGTGCACCCATTCTGAAAGACCTTCCGCGAATCTAAAACTATTTCTCCTATTTTTCCAATACTGCCCTCGCAGACCCGATGATAACATAGAAAATTCCCCAAGTATTCTTCACACTCTGCTACAAAATCCCGGTCTCCATCCACATAACGAACCCATTAGAACCACTGTTGAGAGTCACCCACTCTTACTTGGTCCCGAATATAAGCCAAACTCTAGTGCGTTGTCAGCACATGAGCACTCCCAAAGAAACAACCGGATGAATATTTGTTTTCCTTGTACATCACGTCTACCAGAAGCATAAACTCTGACTCTCTCTAAATTTGTGTATGAATCGATAAGATGAAATATAGCACACATTCATCAAATACTTTGCTCGAATTACCCCTGATATTTTCTTTTCTTAATCATAAATAATCCACTAATGCACCGATAATCAAAAGTTGCACAAGCAGATAACCACGCAATCCAATCGTAGACGGTGGGCTTCCCCACTTAGCTTTAAGCTACAATCACATAAACCTAGAACCCACAAAGATTCTTCCTTCTCAATCACCATGATCTCGCTCCGTTAACCCACCAAATTCTCGAAACCTCCTATTAAACTTTTCATAAAACATCTCGACTTATCAGCCACAATTGCATGTTCGACCTCCTGCCAGATAGTAAGTAGAACTCTTCGTAGAAACTTCATCAAAATCATGCAACCACCAACCTGCTCACAGGAGATAGCCCACCTGTGATATTCCCTACTGACATCTCCCAACGACGCTGCACGGGATATAACTACCACGAAATTAGTAAACCCTCTTGAGCCCATGCTCGCCAGCCAGCCGTACAAGTCTGTTCATTCCCCATTGACATCAACTGAAAGTCCGACAATACATTCTAAACTCGAAGTCACGTTTCACACCTCTTCATTTCTAGCAAACTCCCCCCGCCATAATCAAGTTTCCTCCGTCCAGCAGCCATCATCCCAAATGAAATGCATAGGCTTAGTCATTATCCACCTTGATTCCCAAATCGCTCTAAACTTTTCTCAAGGCAAGTGGCTTTCCTACCACAGAATCCATATGCTACTCTGCCACTCCTACTTCGGTTAAACCACCTCCTTTAAGCAATTTCTCGACCTCTGCTCTTCATACTTGACCTGCTAGTAATATGACCACCGCGAGACACCTCCCGCCATGTCCTTCCTCATCCTTCGCTGCCCAAATGTTGCTTCAAATCAAAATCCATCTCTGTAGCACCTGAACTAGTAAATTGCTACCAACTCTAAGCCTCCTCGAAGATCATCTTTCTCGAGCCATCAGCTTTCGAAGCGCCGGTTTGATTCTGAAATCGCTACATACTGCCATCTTTGACAACTGCTTCTTATACACTATTTTCACCACACTCTACCCTAAAGGCAAATCAAAGAAGGCCATAACACCGGTGAACCTTAATACATTCAAACAAGGATGACGACACCATATCAAAAATAAAAATTCCATCACACTAGAAAATATCAAGTCTCGTTACTCCATCAAACAAAACTTGAACATCCATAGTCTGATTGCCCTTCCTCCATTGGAATTAGATACCGAACCTCTAAACCATGAACTGATAAATCCTCCTTTTGAGTCATTCACTACCGCGATCCATAAATAAGCACCCTACCATTACATCAACACTGTGCGATAACAACGCATGTACATCATAGCAATCTGTGACCATAGGAAGTACAGATACTAAGCCGAAATGACAGAACATCCTTCCACAAGGCGACGATAATAGCTTGCCCGAACACGCAGGGAAAACATCTTGCACCTCATTTGCGGTACCATTTATAACTCCTCAATGCCCAATTGATACCAAGCGCTCCACGTCGCATAAAATTGAGTAGGAAGGAAATAAAGGCATAAGCCTCAAAAGAATCAAATCGTACAATGAGGAATCAAGAAGGGAAGTACTCCTAACAGCCCTATAACCTCTCGAAGAGAAGTACAGACGTCTCCGTACCGATCCGCAAGCCTCTACTCGACTTGCTCATGACTCGTGAGACCTAAGTGAACCTAACGCTCGTATACCAAGCTATCACGACCCAAAACTCACTATAGGCCGTGATGGCGCCAAACATCATCGTTAGGCAAGCCAACTGTGAACTACTGATTTAATTATGAATTTTATTATTTCCGAAATCGTAACTCTTTATTAGATGAATAAATCAACGCATAAAAATCATAGAAATTTACAATTTTTAACATAATAGATAATATAAGTGTGTAAATGCTAAGCAAAGTCACAACAACTCCTAGAACCCGGTGTCACAAGTGCATGAGCATTTACTAAGGAGTACAATAACAATACAACACCTGTCTGGAATGTAAATAAGACCGGATAGAGTAAATGGTACGATGGAGATTCTGTAGGCTGCGATACGTAGCCTGGAATGCAGCTCACCATAAAGTCTCTCCAATAGTTGTGCCTACGCATCAAGATAATCGCCAATTTAACCTGTTAGATCCTGCACATTTAGTTCAGAAGTGCAGCATGAGTACGTAAATCAACGCGTACCCAGTAAGTATCTAGCCTAACCTCGGAGAAGTAGTGACGAGGGGTCGACATCGACACTTACTAGAGGTCCAATAAAGCAATATAATAAATCATAAGTAGATATGAAGCACACAATAATAATGGGGTAAATCTGTTAGTTACATAATTTTTCAAATATTTCTTTTAAAGTATGAATTTCTCAATCTTGTATTTTACCTTAACAGCTCAGAAAATGTCAAGTGCCAATATCAAATGAATAAGGAATACCATATAAAATGTCGGGCATCAGTTTAAAGATAATCTCGTGAATGTTCGGACTACCAGCGATATAACGCACGATTATGTCGAGGTCGTTCGGTCCGATCCAGAATAATGTGTACACTGCCGAGGGTCAAACGGTACGAACCATAAATGCTATATTATACTACCGAGGCGTTCGACCCGCTCCACAAGAAAGGAAGAAAGTTACCGAATTATGAGACACGTGCTTACAATACAGTACATGAGCACAAAGTGAATATAATCTTTATCGTTCCTCCAATGACTAACCAACAACTCAAGGTGATAAGGCTCGACAGTATATATACATTTATTTCTAAATCAATTTTAATTATAAGTTCAATTAATTAAGCCAGCAGAATGAGTTCAAATAATTCAATTATTACTTAATAAGGTCCTAAGTCTACCCGGATATAAACATGCTTTAGCTACGTACGGACTCTCATCACCTCGTGTGTACGTAGCACCCACAACTAGTAGCATATAACAATTATATCATCTAGGGGGTAGTTTCCCCCTCACAAAGTTAGACAAGAGACTTACCTCGCTCTGAAGTTCCAAAAGAGGCTCCAACGCCTCTCTAACTCTTCAATTCAAGCCAAACAATCTGAAACTAGTCAAATAATGTGCAACTCAATCAAAATATACTCCAATGCTTATAATTAATCAATTCATAACAATCCCCAACTCCGCTCTAAAAGTCAATAATGTCAACCCTCGGGCCCACGTGTCCGAATTCCGAAAATTTTCAAAGATAAACTTTACCCATAACACCGCGAACTCAATATATAATTTATTTCAAATTCCATATCCAATTTCGTGGTTAAAATCCAAAAATACCAATTTCTAGGTTTTCTACCAAATCCCCACAATTTTTACTAGTTTTCATGCTTAAATCCATACATAAGCCATGTATTTAGCTCACAGAGTGTAGAAATCACTTACCTCAAGATTGATGATGGAAATGGCGCTCCAAAAATCGCCCCAAAGTCGACTCCCATGGAAGAAATGAGGTGAAAATGGGCCAAACCCATGTTTTTAAGAACCACACTGCCCAAAAAACTTTGCTTCTGCGGTCCAAAAGGTCGCTTTTGCGGCTTTAAATCTCGCACCTGCGAGAACCCAGGCCAGGTCACCGGCTGCTTCTGCGGCCCTATTGCGCATCTGCGCCCCCGCTTCTGCGTTGCCCCTCTCCGCAGGTGCGGTTCCGCATCTGCAGTAAAACTACCGCATCTGCGGTCCCAGCACTTCCCAACCAAAATCCACTCTTGCGCTTACCTGGCCGCTTCTGCGGCGTCGCATTTGCAACCCTTTTTCCGCAGGTGTGATTGCACTAGTACTCATGCCCTTTAGCAATACAACAAAGCTCCAAAGTGATCCGCGACTCGTCCGAAACACACCCGAGGCCCCCAGGACCCCGTTCGAACTTACCAACAAGTTTCATAACATAACACGAACCTGCTCGAGGCCTCAAATCACACCAAATAACATCAAAATTGTGAATCGATGATCGAAACCTTTCTTTAAACTTTCAAACTTTTAAACTTCGACGAACGTGCCCGAATCATACTAAAATATTCCGGAATGACGCCAAACTTTGCGTACAAGTCATAAATCACAATACGAACCTATTCCAAGGCTCAGAATCCCAAACGGATATCGATAACACCAAAGTTTACCTCAAACCAAGCTTAAGAAATTCTAAAACCTTCAAAATGCCAACTTTTCACAATAAGCGTCGAATTGCTCCCGGGTGATCCTATACTCAACCCGAACATACGCTCAAGTCCAAAATCATTATATGAACCTATTGGAACCTTCAAATCTCGATTCTGAGGTTGTTTACTCAAAAGTCAAACCTTAGTCAATTCTTCCAACTTAAAGCTTCCGAATTTAGAATTTTCTTTCCAAATCAACTCCGAACTTTCCAAAATTCAATTCCGACCACATGTACAAGTCATAAAACATGAAGTGAAGCTACTTAAGGCCTCAAACCACCGAACGACGCGCTAGAGCACAAAATGACCGGCCGAGTCGTTACAATTTTATACTGACTTAATAAAATAAATTCTCTAACCATTAAATATACTTATACTCTTAATCTTAATATAATTATTATTAGCTGTGTATATTATTATTATTTTAATTTATTAAAAGGCGAGATCCTTTTGTAGGTCAATAAAACTGGAAAATTGGATAATAATAATGTACATTACGAAGTAATAGTTAGTTGATGGAATCTATGTCTCGGTTTAGAGATTGATGATACACCTTTATGGAAGCTTATAAGTTTTCATGTGTAAACCCAACTGGTGAATTTTGTATTTGACACATGAAATAAGTGAAAGTCTAAAAAAAATAATCAATAAATTAAATTGTCAGTAATTTAATTTAATTGATTAGTATCTAAATCTTAACATGAGGAGTTAAATAAGATTTAATGGATGAATTTCGAAATTGAGTAAGGAGTACAATTATGAATTTTTAGTGGAAGAATTCGTAATTAATTATGGTGGATATTAATTTCAAAAATTACAAATTAATTCCATAATTGGAAGCCTTGTTAATTAAATTTCGTGGTCCCTGATGTGCCTACATAATAGGAAATAAAGGAATCATTTTTCTGGCGGAAAAGAAAATCCAGAAAGTTTTGGAAAAGGGTATTAACCTTTAAAACTTGTGCTATAAATACATTACACCTAGAGAAAATAGAATAGAATGGTGGCTGAAAATTTCAGCCATGTTTTCCTAGAAATTTTGCCCACACGAAATTACTTTTTCGGATATTATTTGGGTAACACAGTAGAAGGTTGTGGAATATTCGAGAATTGTGATCGTGCTGATGGTGGAGATTTCATTGAGTTGTTGTGAAACTAAAGGCTCACGTGGTTGAAACGTTGTGTTCACGCTTCAAGGGGTAACTCGTGAAATCTCGCATATACTAGTTATCTAAATTACATGCGATTTTGATACTGGGATTGCTTCCGATGCATAGAATAATCAATTAGGAGGGTGGGCGAAGGGTGCCATGGTAGGGTGGGTCGGGGTGAGGTCAGGGGGCATAGTAGTAGGTCAAGATATGGGGTCGGAATGGCAAGATTGTGGGTTGGGGGATAGGATGGGGAGGAGAAAGTTGAAAGAAAAGTTTGGAAAATATTTTTCCAGCTTTTAGTAGAGAAGTCATTTCTCTCTAATTGAAGAAAAATAAATTCATATAAAAATATTTAAGCTAATAAAATATAAAAAATTAAAAAATATTTTACTCTGTAGCAAACATGCACTAAGATAAGCATTAGATTAGAATCAGAAGAAGTTTTGCTTCGCCAAATTAGCTCTTACCAGGTCTTCAAACAGAAGCTTCGCTCCGCGCAGGAAACCAATAGCGCCAACATCCCCGCCTTTCTCCATCGTCGTCTCCGATCAACGAGAGCCGCAATTTTACGGCGATGCGTCGTCGTTTAAAGTCTAGGATTCCTCCTCTCCTTTTGCTCTTCTATAGATCAATTCTTCTCAGCTTGCTTCCAGGTAATTTTCATGACAAACCCGGAAAGTAGCTGATTTCTGAATAAATGATTCGATTTTATGATTATACTGAACTAATTGATGGCTAAATAATGGAAACTTATTATTTTCTTTGGCTTCAGGATTGATTACAGCGGCGATTGTTACTCTAGATTCGATCGAAATATATAATACTCATGAATTGTTAGGATTGACACCAGAAGTTTATTTTCAGTGTAAAGGTGAAAATAGAACAAATTTGCCTGATGTGAAGAAGAAACATGAGTTGTATAGCTTCAAGGGCGAAGAGTCTTGGCAGGTATATAACTACTGTAGTACTGTATACTTTCTCGGTTGCTGGAATTAGTTACAGCATTTCTCGATTTAAAAAGTTATGCAATTGCTTTGTTAATTTTGCTTTGTTTGGAAAAATATAAAAATTTTACCTCATTAACGTGAGGCCATCTGTGAAACTATTATCTTTGTTCATGTTCAATCAATCAACTAATTAACTGTGCCTCAATCTCGAATTTGGCAACTTCTAAGCTGACCGTCAGAAGCGGATCCATGAGTTGAACTGCACATTTGGGATTTTCTGAACCCACAATTCATTTGGTTTTCTGTGTTCAGAACATATCATTTGTACATATATAGTGTGTTGACTTTCCCACATCGGATAGGGATGGGGACTTGGTCCTTGTATGGCTTTGGCAATCCTTATCTCATGAGCTAGCTTTTGGGGTTGAGTTTTTTTTTTTTGATGAAGTAAGAGAATTGCATTAAAGGCATCAAGAAGATGCAAGAAGTACAAAAGAGAGAGATACATAAAGACATAGTCAGCTCTATAGGAAAAAACTAGGCTAAAGCTAAAGAGCTGACGAAGTCCAAAAGATTAATAGGACAATTGACAGGAGCTAAATTCTGCCAACTATATAACCATATAAGACATCTAGCCTTAAGTGCGTATGTTGGAGTTGATATCCCATCAAAACATCTGTGATTCCTTTCTGTCCAAACACACCCCAAAATACAAGAAGGGATCATCTACCATACTTTACTGATGGATTTATCAACTTTCCATGAAGATCAGCTTTCATAGGTATCCTTAATGTTCTGAGGCATGACCCAGCTTAAACCAAAGATGGCAAAGAACATACACCAGATATCTGCTGCAACTGGGCAGTGAAGAAAGAGATGCTTGTTGGATTCTGGTTGTTGCAAACACATATAACATATGTTGGCCGATTGAAAACTTCTTCAGCTGAGATTGTCCTGGGTTAGGCATGCTTCATTTAAGGCTATTCAACTGAAACAGGAGATTTTTGTAGGTAGCTTGGTCTTCCAGATGTATTTCCAAGGCCATGTATCAATGATTTCATTGGTGGAGCAAAAGTGAGTTTAGATTGTCCATGCTCCAGTTGGTAGGCCTGGGTGTGCGGGGTTGTTAGTCTCCCACATCGAATAGGGATGGGGGACTTGGTCTCCTTATATGGCTTGGAAAATTCTGACCTTGTGAGCTAGCTTTTGGGATTGAGTCTCTTTATCATAGTGTGTTTTTAACACATATATATAGGGTCTAAGACAACCACTGAGTTCAATATAACCCACTTGTCACATCAGTGTTGTTAAAAGCGAGCGCTTCCTCACTTAAAGCGAGAGGTGATGCGAAGCGAGGCATCTGTCGCTTCTCTGATCTGAAGCGTATCAGGTACACAAAAGCGATCGCTTCCCCTGAAAAAGCGAGAAAGCGACAAAAGCGAGCACTTCTCTTTATAATTGGGCTGCCAACGTTAATTAATTAAAAAGGCTCTCTTTTTTTAACTTCAAGATCATCAAGTTTGGTCTCAGGTATGTGATTTCTTCCTCCTTCTTCTTTTTTTTCTTTTTCTTTCACTGATTCAGTGTCCAAATAGCAGCATTTGGTGAATTTTTTTTCCCCTTCAATTCTTTTTTTTTCTCATTCTCCTCCTCCTCTTCTTCTTCTTCTTCATTTTCTTTCATTGTTTCAGTGATAAATTGCAGCGAAATGTTGCCCATTTTTCGTTCCAGTTATACTGCCACTTTTTGACATACTTACTGCCATTTTCTTCATATCATTTATTCTTAGTTGTCTATGCAGTATTTATTTTATTGTCATTCTCCTCTTCTTCTTCTTCATTGTCTATGATGCTTCACTTATCGCTTTAAGCGAAGAAAAGGGGCTTGTCGCTTTTCCTCGCTTCACGCTGTCACATTGTATTGTATCTGAGCAGTCACCTTTTTCCCTCTTGTATATTTTTGTCTGCATCTTCTTGATGCCATTAAATGAAACTCTATTACTTCATCAAAAAACACCGTGTCACATTATAGGTCCACTTCTGTTGATTGTCAATCTATAACAACCCTTCTCCTTTGTTTGGACTCGAGACCGGCTATGCTTGGTGGGAGTTAAGCTGACTTTTCTACAACAACAACCCAGTGTAATCCCACAAGTAGGATCTGGGGAGGGTAGGATGTACCGGCCTTACCCCTACCTTGGAAGGGCAGAGAGACTGTTTCCGATAGATCCTCGGCTAAATAGAAGACGGAAGAAGCACTGATAGCAAGTAAAAGCAAGACAATATATTTAGAAAACTAAATCCAAGATAGCAATAGAGAATATGAATGAAGTACTGATAGCAAGTAACAACAATACAAGATATGTAGTGATAGCAAACTAAGGGAGTACTGGTGGCAAGTAATAACAGTACAAGGTATGCGATAATAGCAAACTAAGGATAAAAGGGGTACCATACTAACACTAATACTATTGAACTAATGGAGACAATTGATACATAGGAGTACTCAAAGTAAAGTCAGGACATTCCTCAGTAAGTTACAAGCCTACCTCATATGTGTGGCTGTCTGGCAGAGGAGACTCCTATCCTTAATTAACGATGGTGTTTGTTTGCTTTATGCATCAAGGGAAGAATCTAAATTTGTCTTCCAATCTTTGACTATTACTGTCGTAACTTGGAAGGTTTCTGATTATATGTGCTTGGCGTAAGACATCTTCTTTAGGAAGCTGATGATGTTGCATTTTATGTTTTTAGCCTCTGACAGAACTAGAAGAAAAAAAGTGCAAACGATGCGGGATATATGAGAAAGACTCATTTATAAAGCCTGATGATGTATTTGATGAGTGGGAGTTCTGTGCCTCTGATTTTACTAGTCCTGATGGGAAGTATATTCGTTTCAAGGAGAAAGAGTTCAACGCCACATTTTTGTGTCCAGACTGTGTCCCTCTTGAAGGTGGTGAGTATTCTATCTTCTTCTATCTCCTCTTATCCTTGGTTAAAGCGTTCCATTCTCTGTAACAACAATAGCCTTGAGGCTTTTTGACATTTTACTGCACATAAACTCATAAATGCTCTAATTTATAGTTCCAATCTCAAGTACTTGAGGAAATTAGTTTATATTCTCTAATATCTCTCCATCCTGATCAACATAAGCATCTAACTAAATGTATGCCAATCTCTGCTCCGAGGGCCTTGATTTAGTGGCAAGGACGCAACGCAGGATGTGTGGAAAGACGCATCTCTAGTTCAAACCCTGCCACTGACAAGAGGCCTAGTATTTAAGTAGGAGCACGATAGAGGGGCGGTCTATACCAGCCGAGTTTTCAAACAGGTGGATCAATTGGAGTTGGCCATAACTCACAGGGGAGGTCGACTTACCCCCCCCCCCCCCCCCCAAAAAAAAAAAAAAAGGTACGCAAAACTTTTGGAAGATATGAAGTGCTTCTTGGAAAGAAAGCAAATTAGTTACTTCTCCCCCTTCCTTTTTTCTGGATAAGAATAATTAGAAGAAAAAGACTTTGGTGGGTAAATCTTTGAGTTTCAGTGTGATGTAGAATTTGGGCTCCTCTAATTGGCACTGCAATTAAAAGACAACAGTACCACCCTATCTTTACTAAGGGGCATCGACACAGGTGTAAATGAAATGGTTTGGCATTTTGCCTAGTTCTATTATTGAATTATTTGCTTCTTAAAAGAAACTGAGTAAAAGGAAGGTTGCACTTCCCTTGCAGACTATTATGATGACAATTTGGATTTCCCGCGATCTTTGTTCTTAATGGCATTTCATTATGTCTCCCCTGACATCCCTTTTGTGCCGCTTAGGTACTTCGGTGCTCATGGAATCCATGATGGTTTTGAGTTTGTTTACATTAGAAATATTGCACTAAATCCTTGGTTAATCTTTAAAATTAAGCTTAATATATGACCTATTGTGACATTGTTGATGAGATAATCCAATTTAACGTAGCATTTAATCCACAAATTATGATATCATTAACTTATTTTTGCAACAAAATTCTTGTATTTATAGTATCTGGATTATTCTTCCCTTATGGATGCTTGTCCTTTTTTTCGGAGGCTCTATAATTTGTTGTCTATATTCGGTTGCTTATGGTGTGTCATTGCATGGTTTCTCTCTAGCTTCAAATCACTCTGCTGACTCGCAAACCAAGGGAAAGGGAATGCACTGGGCACTAGTGCTGCTTATCTGTGTGGTGGTGTCGATTTTTGTAGTTCTTGGAGCAGTGACTGCCTACAAATATTGGCAAAAGAGAAAAAAGCAACAAGAGCAAGCTCGATTCTTGAAGCTGTTTGAGGATGGCGATGACATAGAGGATGAATTGGGCATTGGACCACTTAATCATGTCATTTAGGGAGGAAAAAAAAGCTCATCCCCTTCTCATGGTGTACATTAAAACACTTGTACATGCCTTTTGTTTTCAATTTTTTTCTGGGAAGTAACGATTGCGACAGTTGTTTAGTGTAACTTAACAGAGAGAGAGGGAGAGATTTGTGTAAAGTCATCGTACTGCAAGAGAAATGTTGAACCCCAAATTGGTCCTTGATCCTGAAAAAGAAAGATATTTTGCTTCAAGATGTTGGACAGCCAAGTGTCGTTTAAAGTGAGAAATGAAATAGTGTAATTGCCTTGGTCTTAATTGGCAGGTAAAGTATAAGTATTGTGGATTTGCTGCTGTAAATATCATAGTGGATGCATAATTTCGGACGAGTTCTCTCTCGTTGTAAATATCTGATCACGTTCGGTGTATTTAAAGTAAAATTCCATATTACCTCAATTTTAGATATCTCCAGAGTCCAGAAAATATATCAACTAGAAGACCAGAAGACTTTTAGCAAATTGGAGATATAAGCACTTAAGCACTAGAGTATACCGTTATGGCTCGTTTGGTACTAGGGATAAGGGATAATTAATTCTGAGATTAAATTTGAGATGAGTTTATCCCACGTTTGGTTGGGATAAAATAATGGTATAACTAATTCCAGGATTGTAGTGTTATTTTTATCCCTATGGGAGGGTGGGATAATAATCCCGGAATAATTAATCCTAGGATAACTTGTTTCCTAACCAAATGACCCCTTAGAGAACTTCTAGCATTAGATAATCTTTAGGTACAAAGTATTGAAATATTATGGATCCAAACAAAGCGAAAAATGATACGTAAATAGATAAACCAAGTGTCAACTGAATGGGTGATTTCTAATTTTTTTTGACTGCAGATTTATAGTGATGCTTAGGTCCAGAGTAGATGAACATCCATACCTAAAGTAATCAAAATCCAGATTAATAAGAAAGGGATTTAGGTATAGCTTGAAAAAAAATGAAAAATTATAGTAAGAACCCATTCCTATCAAGTGAAAATAATGGCAAATAGAAAAATTGATTTCGTAAAGAAGTGAAGACGTGTGCAAGAGAGATTAGGAATTTTTTGGTCACCACATTAGCCACTTGGAAGTGACTAAAATTCAATAAAAATAAGACAAATTAGAGTCAATTTGCAACCAATACACACAAGAAGTATCAGTGGCTTCTATATTAGTAACACGCAACTAGTAGCAAAGTCCAAACCTTAACGTCAAATAATCAAGATATTTACAGGAAAGACGACCTAGTAAGGGGATGAAATGCTTTTTACCAAGATTTTTTTATTCTTAAAACTCGAACCCCTCCTCTAGTTAAAGGTGAAAATTCTCAACCATTTCATCGTTGGACGTATAACTTTTGACGTTTTACTGATGTCCACTACATTTAAGAAGGAAAAACAGTTTTTACGAGTGGGTTAATCCCTAAAGAAGTAGGAAAAATTAGTAGTATCAACTTTCAAAACAAATAATTTAAAGTCGTAGATTTCTTTTGAAAGGATAAAAATTCAATTTTAAAACGCGGTATACATATTCATTGACCTAATTAGGTCTTCATTGTTGTAAATTACTTCTCAGGTTAGTAAAAGAAGATGTTCCCTTATCAAAATTTAACCAACAGATACAGTTCTCTCATTTACTCGAATCACTTGAAAGGAATTTATTAGGTTAGAAAAATAGTGGTTGAAAGTTTGCTTCTTTAGCCTGTGAACCTTCTTCAAAAGAGTGGTGTACAAGAAACATCTCTCCAATAAATCTGGTTTGTTGCACATGATGTCTCTACAAATATGGTACTATTTTTTGTGCGAGTTTATGTTTTATGCACTAATAATAAAAAAGATTTTTATACTATCATATTAGGTTTATCCAAAACAACAAGTAGCTCGTCCATATCAACGGTGTACGCAGGATTTTTGGTAAGAGGTGCTAAAACAAATTTAAATAAATGAATAAATTACTATAATTAAAAGCGGTGTCATTTTTATATTTATACTCAATATTTTTATTTTGTATACTATCTATATATACATAATTAATAAAAATTATAATGAAGCGGTGTCACGTGATACCGCTTGCCGCAAGGTGTATCCGCCTCTGCATATCAAGCATGATATAGTAGCGCAAAAAAATATAGAGTAATAACATACTATAACGAGTTGAATTTACACACAGTGTAAAAATGCATTACACTGTTAGTATATATAAAAACTCTTTCTTTATTATCTTTATGTTTTTGTTTTGGTATCCCTTTACCTTTTTAGGTCACAAATGGCAGAGATCGCATACCCAAGTTCTAATCTTACAAGAAATCTCAAGGTAGAAATAGACTTAGTAGTAGATGATGTAAATTACATATACTCATTCAATGGAAGGCATCCAACTTGTCACCTACTGACCTTACTTTATTAGTATTTTCAAACCTCACTAGCACACGAAAAACAAAACTTAACATTATATTCTAGTACAATGGTATCAACAAAGATATTCACATAGCAAAAATACAAAGAGAAAGTGACTAAATATGAAGAAATTTTGTTGAAAACCTTCCAAACTTCATCACTCCAACTAAACTCTTTTACCTTTCTATTTAGAGTGTGTTCTTATACACAAAACTAGAAGTATACAGCTATTGATCACACTAAACATCCTTTGATCAAACATGTCTAGTCTTGGCGGAGGCGACGACATGTCTTCAGCCAGTGATCTTCCATTTTTAGGTCCAAGAACAAACATGGATCTTCAAGAATTCAGTAGAAAACCAAGACACAATGTCTCTGTCACACTAGGTGAACTATTAAAACGCGTTGGCGACTCTACTGAGGAAACATACAACAATAATTCCCTTGAACTTGGAAATAACTACTCCAATATTGCTACTCCATCTTCATTTCCCTTTATTCTTTCTTTCCACAATCTCAGCTATAGTGTTAAAGTTAAAAGCAAAATGGCACTTCCTAAGTGCTTGAGGAAGGATAAGGACAATGCGTTGCTAGACGATAACATGAAGATGTTGTTGAATGACATATCAGGAGAAGCCAGAGAAGGTGAAATCATGGCTGTACTTGGAGCTAGTGGTTCGGGAAAATCTACTTTGATCGATGCACTTGCAGATCGAATATCAAGAGAAAGCCTAAAAGGGACAGTAACTTTAAATGGTGAAGTTCTTGAATCAAAACTTCTTAAAGTAATCTCAGCTTATGTTATGCAAGATGATCTCTTGTTTCCAATGTTAACTGTTGAAGAAACACTCATGTTTTCAGCCGAGTTTCGTCTTCCAAGGACTTTATCTAAGTCCAAGAAGAAAGCTAGAGTTCAAGCTTTAATTGATCAATTAGGCCTTACAACTGCTGCTAAAACAGTGATTGGAGATGAAGGCCATAGGGGAGTTTCTGGTGGCGAACGAAGGCGTGTTTCTATTGGCATTGACATAATTCATGACCCTATTGTCCTTTTTCTTGATGAGCCAACTTCAGGGCTTGATTCCACTAGTGCATATATGGTTGTAAAAGTCTTGCAAAGAATTGCACAAAGTGGGAGTATTGTGATCATGTCAATTCATCAGCCAAGCTATAGAATCTTGAGTCTTTTGGACCATTTGATCATCCTTTCGCGTGGAAACACAGTCTTTACTAGCTCTCCTTCAAGTTTACAACATTTTTTTGCTGAATTTGGAAATCCAATCCCAGAAAATGAAAACAGGATAGAGTTTGCTTTGGATTTCATAAGAGAACTTGAAGGAACTCCAAATGGAACCAAGAATTTAGTGGAGTTCAACAAAACATGGCAAAGGAAAAAAACCTCAAATAGTAGCAGCTTCTTTTACAATGGATCAAAACCATCACTCAAAGATGCCATAAGTGCAAGTGTTTCAAGAGGGAAATTAGTTTCAGGAGGAACAAATATCGACCCGAGTCTTTCTTCTTCAAATGTCCCAAAATTTGCTAATCCATTTTGGGTTGATATGGTCGTGATAGCCAAAAGATCTATGTTGAATTCCATGAGAATGCCTGAGCTATTTGGTATGCGTTTTGGCGCTGTTGTTGTCACTGGTGTTATACTAGCCACTATTTTTTGGAAATTGGACAATTCTCCAAAAGGGGTTCAAGAAAGGGTAGGATTTTTTGCCTTTGCAATGTCAACAACTTTTTATACTTGTGCTGAAGCAATCCCAGTCTTTCTTCAAGAAAGGTACATTTTCATGAGAGAGACTGCTTATAACGCTTATCGTCGTTCCTCTTATGTTCTTTCACATGCCATTATCTCACTTCCTTCCATATTAGTCCTCTCCATTGCATTTGCTGTCATAACTTATTGGTCTGTGGGATTAGCCGGTGGCGTTTCAGGTTTCCTTTTCTTCTTGCTTTTTATGGTTGCCTCATTTTGGGCTGGAAGTTCATTTGTCACATTCCTTTCTGGTGTCATCTACAATGTTATGATGGCTTACACGGTTGTTGTCGCGATATTGGCTTATTTCGTGTTGTTTAGTGGCTATTTCATTAGTCGTGATCGGATCCCTCCTTATTGGATATGGTTTCACTATATGTCCTTAGTGAAATATCCTTATCAAGGGGTGTTACAGAATGAATTTGATGATCCTCTTGAGTGTTTTGTAAAGGGTATTCAGATTTTCGACGGTTCGCCTTTGAGGGCTGTACCTGAGCAGTTGAAGATCAAGTTGCTCCACAACATGAGCAAGACTTTGGGAATGAACATAACAAGTTCAACATGTTTGACAACAGGAGCAGATATATTGAAACAAACTGGTGTGAATGACTTAAACAAATGGTCTTGTTTGTGGATTACTATTGCTTTGGGATTTTTCTTTAGGATTCTCTTCTATTTTGCTTTAGTGATTGGAAGCAAAAATAAGAGGAGATGAAAACTTTGAGGGACATATATATTTACTAGTTTCTTTTTGTGTCTTAGTTTCAATTGAGCAACTTTTTTTTCCCTCTGTTTTTCTTAGGCATTATGCTTATTTCCAAATGTTCAAATCTTGTTTAATAATGTTCCCTAAATTGTATTCAGATGGTTAGCTTGGGATTTTGTTAGTTTTGCTATTTTGTGGAGAATAGTGTTTGCATGTATCCTTCTAACCACTACCTAATCATTTGGTATGTATATTTATAGTATTATTTGGGATATGATATATATATATATATATATATATATATATATATATATATATATATGAAGGGGAGCGTTAGAGTAACTGTAAAGTTATCTCCGTGTGACCTATAAGTCACGGGTTCGAGACATATGGAAGCAGCTAGGGGTGTCAATGGTTCAGTTCGGCCGGTTATTTTATAAAATTTATACCATACAAATTTTTCGGTTATTCTATTATATATAACCAAAATTAGACTTTTCGAAACCGTCTCAATTATGTCAGTTTCTCTTCAGTATCGGTACAGTTCGGTTAATTTTTAGTATTTTTTTTAAATGTCATGTAAAAGTCACTAGTAGAAGTAGAATGCAATAACATACGTACTTTTATAAGACTTGGCAAAACTCTCTAGACATTTTTACAGTTTAAAAAGTGATGAATTAAGAAAACATGAAAGAAGACTAAAGTATAGATTCATCAATTATTCTACAATAACGTAAAAGAAACTAAGCAAATACGAAAGATATTAACCAAGATAAGACTAAAGAATAAAGTCTATAGAAGATTCTCTGTTTTAAAAGGCGTTTCTGGGGCGAGCCCCGGGGCGAGGCGTACCAAAAACGTCCCGGGGCAATGGTGTGGGGCGAAAGTCTCAAGAGACGTACGCTCCGCAATTTGGGGAGTACGCCCGGGCGTTCGGGGCGCGTTTTTTTAGTAAGGAGTAAGCCCCAGATACTTTTTCAAATTAAAATAAAATTTGTTGAATTAGTCCTTCATATAATACCCAAATTCTCAAAAGTGAGTTTGGTAATTACTCAAAAGGTTTAAAAAAGAACTCAAAAGTATTAAATTTAAAAGTAAAGACCTTTTGTCCTAATTCATGATTTTTTAAATTTTTATCTTGTCCGCTAGTCTGCTAATATCTCCCAAAAGCAACGAATATTTAGTTTTTTTTACAAATACAAAGAGAACTACATTTTTCTTCATAGCAGCAAATTCAAAGTTCAAATTGCAGGTTAATCATCCTTTTTGTTCCTCTATATAGAAAATTTTATTCTTTTAGACTCAAATTACTTGTGCTTGTAAGTAACGTATAATAGATTGTTTTGATTAGTTTTTTGTGGGGATGGAGCACACATATATATAGTTTTCTTTAATTTTTATGCAATTTTATCTGTTTATAAATATTAATTGTCATTATATTATTTTATAAAATATTAAAAATTAAATACCTATGGGGCTTACGCCCCGCTGAGGCATATGTAAAACGCTCCGCCTTACGCCCACGCCTTTTAAAATACTGAGAAGATTAAATATTCAAAAAGATAAATCTAAATCATATGAAAGGAAACATATTCAATACATTGTAATTTGCTACTCATAATCGCTATAATACCTTGTGTCTTGCTAGTGAATATGCTCAAAATAATTTAATTTCAATATGTTACACCCCATATTTTCGTACGTGAAAGTGCGCCATAAGTAAATTTATTAAAGCTCGGGAATGAGATTATTTTAAGATATAAGCATTTTATGCTATTTCAAACAAGTAATGAGTAAATTCGTGAAGGTGAAAGGGTAAGCAAATCGAAGAAAATGAATTTCGTGGAAGTTCGACATTTTGGGATAAAATATGGTCGAGCTAAAATACCCGATATTTATGGACTAGTACCATATAAGGTACCACATGACCATGATAGTAAGGTGTATAAGGTATGTTAAAAGTGAGTAGTATTTTAAGTAAGTTGAGCTAATTCTTAGTTATGTGGGTAATTAGTTAATTATTGGTTAATAAGAGAATTAATTAGTTAATTAACAATTAGTGATTAATTAATTAGAGATATGGGATAGGGCCTAACAAGCCCAAAACATGGCAGCCCCTTTCTTTCATTTAAGCGGCTTTTACCTTATAATTGCAAGGTGGCAACATTTAAGAGAATTGCACCTTATCTCATCTAGTTGAAGAAGTGTTATCGAGAAAGCAATAAGACAAAAGATGTCACGTGGCAGCAAGGCCTTGTCCATATTATAACTCTTATAATTGAGTGGAAAGGTGGCATATTTATTAATATGTGGCTTAGTCTTTAGTAATAACATAAAAGCCCTCAAGAATTCATACGGATTTTCATACAATTGACCTTTCTAATTCAAGAGAAAGGTAACAGATATTCATGCAAAGTAGGCAACGGATATTCACGCAAAGGATTCAAGAATTCAAGTGAGAAAATTCCTTAAGCACCTAAACAACGTGATTCTTTCAAGCAATTCTTACGAGATTTCAACCAAACTTCTTGCAACCAAGCAATTCTTACGAGATTTCAACCAAACTTCTTGCAACCAAACAATTCCAACGAGAATTGTAAGAACCGTAGCAACATAAAATTTTGCGGTTCTAAAGGAGTACGGTGCAACCTTTTCTAAGAATATCATACGGATTTTTTCCTACTCCAGGTATGTTAAGGCTATTCCTTCTTTCTTTTGGCATGATCCAAATGATACAAAAAGAAACGAGCAAACGCACCGTTTTCATAAACGACTCTATTCATAGAAATACTAGGGGTCTCTATGTTCTTAATTCCCCATGTGAATTATTATTATATCCTCTATTCATGGGTCTCAGAAAAATACGTATTTGATAAAGTTTATTCGACATGCATATTATTTTTATGACATTCCGAGAAATCTTATTAACGTACTTCTTATGCATTTCATGCATTTATACATATATATTGACCCATGACCAGATGGCGTTATATACGCGTATATTATATGTATATGGAATATAAAAAAAGGTTACGGCGTTATATACGCACCACCACCTGATCAGCTGGTATACGTTGATGATTTTCCCACAGTGGCCGAAATGATATGATGGGATGCCTCAGAGGCTTGATGATGTTATGAACACATATACATATGCATGGTATGACATCTATACGCATATGCATGACGTTACAAAAATGAAATGATTCACAAAGTTATGCAGAAGTACATGTCTAGTATTTTACTCCATGTTTCTCTCATGTCTATTATTTACTGATTTTCATTCCTTACAGACTCGGTACATTATTTGTACTGGCATCCCTTTTGCTTGGGGACGCTGCGTTTCATGCACGCAGGTCTCGATAGACAGGTCGAGAGTTCTCCAAGTAGGCGATCAGCTCAGCGGAAGATGTTGGTACACTACCTTTGTTCTAGAGTTGCTTATGTGGTCAGTATGATTAGGACATGTACTGATTAGTATGGCGGGGCCCTGTCCGACCTTTATGACATTTATGTACTCTTAGAGGCTTGTAGACATATGCCATGTACGTGAAAGATTGTACAGCCTTGTCGACCTATATTTTGAGTTTATAAATGATGATGTTGGCCTATTAGACCTGTATTTCACGTGTATATAAAGATGTAATAAGAAAGATATGTTATATTGGTACTCGGTTGAGTAAGGTACAGGGTGCCCGTCGCGGCCCTTCGGTTTGGGTCGTGACAAAAGTGGTATCAGAGCAGTTCTGTCCTAGGGAGTCTAGAAGTCGTGTCTAGTAGAGTCTTGTTTATGGTTGTATTGTGCACCACACTTATAAGCAGGAGGCTACAAGGCATTTAGAAATGTCACTCTTTTTTCTTACTCTAGATCGTGTGGTAGAGCTCAGCGGTAAGAAATTCAAATTCCTAAATTCTATTTTATTCGTTAATCGTTATACAACAACATCTACATCCAGAAAGACGGTTGGCAAGAGATATAGTTGTGGATGAGTTGAGTCAGAGGAACTCAATTTTTGCATCATGCTTATGACGGATAAATATGAGGTATTCAGCAGATCATGTGTATACTAAAACGTGTAAGCCTCTTGATAAGAAACCTTAAGACAAGAATATTTATCCATCTTTATGGTGAAAGACAATGAGAGATTCAGAAGATAAACACAAGTTTCAGCAAGTAAAAGAAGCAAGGTGAAGAAGGGTACGAGGCACCCAGTTAATAAAGATTATCAGTATTACAGTTCCGGCAGAAAAATATAAGCATTATGAGTTACCCTCAACAGTAACAGAGGTATGTATAATTGTCCACACCCATCTCAGTTATACCCTATTGGGGGCTAACATGTATAGTTTAAGAAAAGGACAGGATATTAGGATCCGGTTGGGGTTAGAGTAACCCAAAATGGTAAATGAATTGTTTGCGTTAGTTTACCTTTTTGAAGGATATTACAAATATGCTAATAGATCTACTTTTGAGACACCCATATGGTGCACTCTAAAATAGTACAGCTAGATATAAGTACTACAAAGATAGGCACTAGAAGCCTTGAAAGGATAAATATTATCTTAGTGTGGCTCCCGTCCCTAGTAGAGCGAGCATGTTAGGCAACCCGAAGAGCCATGGGATAGAGCAAGGGGAGCTAAAAGCAAAAGAATGTCTTGTTCGAGTTTTCAGAATAAAGTGATAGACATAAATGTTTGCGAAAAATAAGAAGAGGGTTAATGAAGCATTATGAGTAAGATGTGATACATGGATGACAACGGTAGATCAAAAAGATGACAGCATTACAGAGTCTATAGTAAAAGGAAGGAAAAGACGAAAGGTGACAGGCCTTGAGATAACAAAAGAGTATAGGCCATAAAGTCATATCCTTATTTCGAGAAGTAAGTTCGTGACTCTAACGCGACTACCAGGAGGAAAAGTTGGACCCCAGAGTAATAGAAATCAGTATGGACTGGTGAATAAGATAAACTAAACATGAATTAGCGACTGAGTGATTTGATAATGGTTGGCATCATGGGAATTTCATATTGCGTTCCGGCGATAATAGAATGGACAACAGAAGAAGATTCATGAGAAATTCAGAGAATGGTCATTTAGGAAGACGCTTCCCTAAAGCAAGCAATGTGAGCAAAGTTAAGTTTAAGGGACTGTATGTGCCAGTTACACTAAGTGTCACCCTCACGAGTGAGGAATTTTGTTATCCTTGGTACAGAAAGATTACCGCGAGGCGAGTAAGGACCATCGATGATATGAAAAGATGCCAAAGATGAGAAGGTAAAACATCTATACGTAGATCACCGTAGCACTAACTCTCAGTACTCCACTAAAGGGGGGGAATATGGAGTGATGTAACATTAATTCAGAAATAAATGGTTCTAGTAACTATGGAATGATAAAGGAAGAATGCGATAAGAATGAGAAAAGGATAAGATAACACTTATTCAAAGCCTACAAGTATGCTACGATAACATTACGCTAGCACGATGGCAAGGAGAGAAAGTAAGGGTTCCGGCCCGGGATGTTATTGATAGATAAGGTGCCAGAGAAAGACATAAGTTAAGACAAAAGAAATAACCCAAGAAAGATTACGCGGAATATTGATATGAGAGTGGGCCAACGATTAGTTAGTAGTTGATTCAAGAAAAGCCTAGTTATGGCTAGACAAGAGGATACAGATCAATCAATATATCATGCTAAACAGAGTGAACCCAACATGGGGAATTCAGTCTCGCAGATATAACATCGCGACCTTGAGAAATATTTAGATAATAGTTGGGGTAGTTAAAGATACTGTATGAGTGTTATGGAAATAAAAGAGAGTCCCACTGGGAAAACAATCAAAACTTTAGTTCAGAAGATATCGTACGAGCACATGAGCATGGAGGAAAGTAACTAAGGATAATTATATGTGAGTACGAACATCAAATATTCTATCGGGTATACGATGTAATAAGCTCACAGCTTTACAAGTGTCAGAGGGTCTTCCTTAAGTACTACAATGAAAGACTAGTTGAGGAAATAAGAAAGAAGGCTTCAACCTAAGCACAACTGGCATAAAGAGGAAATGGTCTTGTAACAACAATCTCACTACAAAATTGTATGCACTCCAAAAGAAAGTGGCACCTACCATGGCTAATGAGCGGGTAGTAAAACCAAAAGTAATATTCGAGACCATATGAGTTGCACAAAAATTTTGGCATGCGTGAGAACTCAGATAAGCTAAGTATGCACGCAACAAGGAGGCAGAAAGACCAGGAAAAGTAATAGCTTATGCTCAAAGAAAGCTGAGAATGAACGAAAAAGGAATTATGCGATCAATGATTCAGAGTTAGTTACATTATGAACGCACTTAAGATTTCGGGTTATTATCCAAGCAGCATATGTGTTGACAATCATACAATCATCAGAGACTCCGGTATAAGTTAAAAGAAAGAATTGAGCCATGGTATAAACAAAGGATTGAATTGTTAGAAGATTGTATCGTGGATATTCTATAGCACCTATGGAAGGCTAAAGTAATAACTAATACCAGGAGCCGCAGATCGGAAGATAGCTCAAGCCTACATAAAGGCTGATCAGAAGAAAGAGGAAACTAAAGAGTTACATTAACTGAGTAAATCAGGAGTCTGATTATTGGACCCAGAAAATTATAGACATTATGATTCAGAACATTGCAAAATCACTCTTAATATCAGAGGTACAAGAGAGATAGTACAATAGCCATATTCTATAACGGCTTTACGATAAAGCCAGTTAGAAGAGTACTAGCCTCATAAGAAGTCAGTATGAAACTCCCACCGGATTGTGTATACACCAGAGGTGCAAGTATTATAATAGAGCTTCAAGTTATGGATGTAAATTATACCTATATGGAAGGGAGGTCATGAAAGAGATAGAAGATGCGATGCGACACTTTAATGTAAGTAAGGTAAATGTGGACAACGTACGAGATACTCAAGTGCAGAAAGTTGTGAATAGTCTATACTTCAGATAGACATCTAGAAGCTCGGGGATTCAATATCCACGAATGATAACGCCGTCGTTAGTGGCATATTTTCTAGCCTATGGTTTCTAGGTACCAAGAGATCTATTTAAGAGAGTAAAGAATAGTTAGAGACGATGTGATGTCTCGCTTGATGTTCCAAAATCACATAAGGAAATCTGTGGTGCAAGCAAGTTGAAGGAAGGTTGCGAATAATATAAATAGATATGTGTAGGTCACAAGCTAAAGTATGGTAAATCGACAAGGTTTTAGGAAGACAAGAGTAAGGATAAGAAAGGGTGAGTGAGGAGGTGATGAGAATGGATAAGTCCTCGGGATTAAGCCCATGAAAACAAGAAGAGCAGATGGTTTCTCTAAGTTATACAAAGCTCACTATAGCCTGAATGAACTCAAATGAGTCTAAGACTAATAACATTTAGAAGATATGGAATGTTGCCCTGGTAATAGAATGAGGGTGTAATTGTGATAGATAAAGGATGACGTTTGGGCCTTCGATTGAGTAATTATCTGACGAAGAAAAAAAGGGATCCCATGAATTGGACGGGATTAAAATACCCATGTAAGGTGAATCACATTGGAATGTTGTGAGATACCGTTATGAAAATATGGTATCACCTCAGGTGGATCAGTCTAATCATTTCAGATGTTCCCCGATGAAACGTGAACCCTAGCGGCAGTGTTACATAAAAGGTGAAGTTATCAGAGGTAGATTATAGATCAATATAATCAACAATGGATGGATAAAAGTTATAAAGTATGATATGAGATTAAGCCGTCATTCTTAAGATGAACAGTAATGTGGAAGCAGTAAAGGACATAGATTTATACATATGGGATAAGCAATGAAAGTAACCACGAGTTTGGTAGTAGACCTCAGTAAGGATAAATCGAGGTAAGAGTTATGGTATAGTATGACCTACCTAGGTAAAGTAAAGTCACACGGATGGATAAACAAAATAAGGTATAGCAATATTCGTGAGTTCAACAAAGTACCGAACGAAGAACTTCGGTATACCCATAGATGCCCAGAGCGACATCCTGTCAAGCTTTGTATATGTTTACAAAGTGAAGCCTAGAGATTGGCCAAAAGCTGGAGGAAATGGGGGAGAAGAGTCACATAGGCGCACATATAAGGAAAAAGTCATACAGGTTACATGACAGAAGGTAGCAAGAGTTACGAGATTAGAAGAATTCCGACCACAGGTCGTGGTGTGAGAAAGAAACCTACATGTGGGAATACCCTGGACCTTGGATTTATTCATAGAACAGTTGCCTAGATGGCAAGGAGAGTACTAAAGTATTCGGAAGACATAAAAATGATAAGTGCACCAGTCAACATTCGAGGACGCATGTTCCAAAGATGGGAATAATGTTACACCCCATATTTTCGTACGTGAAAGTACGTCATAAGTAAATTGATGAAAGCCCGAGAATGAGATTATTTTAAGATTATAAGCATTTTATGTTATTTCAAACAAGTAATGAGTAAATTCGTGAAGGTGAGAGGGTAAGCAAATCGAAGAAAATGAATTCCGTCGAAGTTCGATATTTTGGGATAAAATACGGCCGAGCTAAAATACCCAGTATTTATGGACTAGTACCATACAAGGTACCATATGGCCATGGATAGTAAGGTGTATAAGGTATGTTAAAAGTGAGTAGTATTTTAAGTAAGTTGAGCTAATTCTTAGTTATGTGGGTAATTAGTTAATTATTAGTTAATGGGAGAATTAACTAGTTAATTAACAATTAGTGATTAATTAATTAGAGATATGGGATAAGGCCTAACAAGCCCAAAACGTGGCAGCCCCTTTCTTTCATTTAAGTGGCTTTTACCTTATAATTGCAAGGTGGTAACATTTAAGAGAATTGCACCTTATCTCATCTAGTTGAAGAAGTGTTAACGGGAAAGCAATAAGACAAAGGATGTCACGTGGCAGCAAGGCCTTGTCCATATTATAACTCTTATAATTGAGTGGAAAGGTGGCATATTTATTAATATGTGGCTTAGTCTTTAGTAAAAACATAAAAACCTTCAAGAATTCATACGGATTTTCATACAATTGACCTTTCTAATTCAAGAGAAAGGTAACAGATATTCACGCAAAGTAGGCAACGGATATTCACGCAAAGGATTTAAGAATTCAAGTGAGAAAATTCCTTAAGCACCTTAACAACGTGATTCTTTCAAGCAATTCTTATGAGATTTCAACCAAACTTCTTGCAACCAAACAATTCCAACGAGAATTGTTAGAACCGTAGCAACGTAAAATTTTGCGGTTCTAAAGGAGTACGGTGCAACCTTTTCCAAGAATATCATACGGATTTTTTCCTACTCCAGGTATGTTAAGGCTATTCCTTCTTTCTTTTGGCATGATCCAAACGATACAAAAAGAAACGAGCAAACGCACCATTTTCATAAACGACTCTATTCATAGAAATACTAGGGGTCTCTATGTTCTTGATTCCCCATGTGAATTATTATTATATCCTCTATTCATGGGTCTCAGAAAAATATGTATTTGATAAAGTTTATCCGACATGCATATTATTTTTATGACATTCCGAGAAATCTTATTAACGTATTTCTTATGCATTTCTTGCATTTATATATATATATATATATATATATATATATATATATATATATATGTGACCCATGACCAGATGGCGTTATATATGCGTATATTATATGTATATGGGATATGAAAAAAGGTTACGGCGTTATATACGCACCACCACCTGATCAGCTGGTATACGTTGATGATTTGCCCACAGTGGCCGAAATGATATGATGGGATACCTTCAGAGGCTTGATGATGTTATGAACAGATATACCTATGCATGGTATGCCATTTATACGCATATGCATGACGTTATGAAAATGAAATGATTCACAAAGTTATGCAGAAGTACATGTCCAGTATTTTACTCCATGTTTCTCTCATGTCTATTATTTACTGATTTTTATTTCTTACATACTCGGTACATTATTTGTACTGACGTCCCTTTTACTTGGGGAGGCTATGTTTCATGCCCGCAGGTCTCGATAGACAGGTCGAGAGTCCTCCAAGTAAGCGATCAGCTCAACGAAAGATGTCGGTACACTCCCTTTGTTCTGGAGTTGCTTATGTGGTCAGTATGATTATGACATGTACTGATTAGTATGTCGGGGCCCTGTACTGACCTTTATAATATTTATGTATTCTTAGAGGCTTGTAGACATATGTCGTGTACATGAAAGATTGTACGGCCTTATCGGCCTATATTTTGAATTTATAAATGATGATGTTGGCCTATTAGACCCGTATGTCACTTGTATATGAAGATGTAATAAGGAAGATATGTTATGTTGGTACTCAGTTGAGTAAGGTACCGGGTGTCCGTCGCGGCCCATCGATTTAGGTTGTGACACAATAGGAGTAGCATAATAGGTTTGGGAATTAGGATTTTGAGTTTAATTACTTGTTGGGTCATAAGTGTTTCATAATTCCAAGGCCCGGGAAAAAAAATTAATGCTTTATTATTTTTAAACTTAATATATAAATATATTTTTCATATTATAAATTTATTCGGTACGGTTCGGTATTTTTTCGATTTATTTTCATAAAATAAAAAACCTACCCTAAATATCGGTGGTTATAGAATATAAAAACCTACGATTTTATTAAAAGAAACCTAAAAATCGGTTCAGTACGGTACGGTTCAGTTGGTGTAGTCAGTTTTTAAATATCCATTGATACCCTTGGAAGCAGCCATTAATGCTTGCATTAGAGTCGATTGTCTATACCACACCCTTTGAGGTGTGACCCTTCCCCGGACCCTGCGTGAACGCAAGATGCCTTGTGTATTGGGCTGTTATTTTTTTTTTCTTATTTGGGATAATGATATAGAAGAAATCAACACCACTTTGCTTCACATTGGAACTCAAATTCTCTGCATGATCAAGTGTTACTTGTGGCAAAAAAAGGTCCCTTTCTTATGTACACTAGATGATGTACCCATAAGATGCACGGTCCCAATTGTTATTTTTTGGGGATTTTTTCGTTCCTATACAATATATAAAACTTATTTATCAAAATTGTCCTAGTTTTGTATATTACCCGCCCTAAAAAAAATTTTCTTACAATTTATAGACAACCCATTATTAGCGATTCAGTTACACATTTGTTTCCTTTTTTTTCTCTCTTCTCCTCTTTCCCTATCCTATTTCCACATTACATGTAGCTGGGGATATGCTAATTACTAATGTTCCGAAATTCATAGAATTTCAGAAAATTAAAGCGTACCAACAAAAAAACGAGCAAACGTATTTAAGACTCCATTATGCCACTTTAACCGTTTTGAATTCTTACCGAGACTGACCCAACTTCAATATAAGAGGTTCTAGATAAGTTGCATTGTCATACGTTTTATGAAAATTGAAGCCTTTTGCACTGTGTCATAGTGGGACAACAAGGACTTGTATAGATATCGACTCAATAAATTTTGAAGGTATTTGACTCTCCACCATTGACAGCCATTAAAAAGTTTTGAAGCTTTGAATTCAAATATTTTGAGTTTTCAAAAACCATTATTTGTTTGGATTGGGTGTAGTTGCAAACAATTAAAAATATTGTTTGGAATTTATATCTCAATTTTGATGGTGTTTGGTGAAAATTAGACTTGATTTTGGGTGAATTTCAGATTGAAACTCAAAGAAGAGAAGAAGAAAAAGAACACATGACATATAATATACTTACGAAATTATAGTAAAGTAAGTTGTATTCTGTTGTAGTTATATATTTCTTTTTATTTGAATGTTGTATGAAAGTTGAAAAATAGTTGTATAATGTATGAATCGTTAAAATTTGTATTTAAGTTATCAATACTATATTTTTACATAAAGTTGTTGATATGTATCAAAATTTGTCCAAAGATTTTATGAGATTAATAACTATCGTGCGGGGCTAGTAAAGTATTCTGCTTCACTTGATTGGTTAACTTACCCAATACACTGATCTATCACAAATTAATGAAACCTATTTAAATCAGCACTAAAATAGATACATCGTACTTACAATTAATATTATACAATTTGATGGTACAAAAACATACAATTTAAAAACAAATTTCATACAAATTTAATACAAATTGATATATCTACAATAACATACATACTAAAAATAAATTTCATACAACTAATTATATAGTATACACTTATTTACAACTTATCTACAACTTTCATATATTATTTTTACCTAGTTAAAATACATCTACATTATCATACAACTTGAATACAATTTTCATACAAATTTTATACAATATGTCTTTTGTATATTTTGTATCTGATTTATATATATTTTGTATGTGGTTTGTGTTTTTTCTCTCTAAAATTCCAATCAAAACTTTTCCTCTTAATACAATTTTAATACATATCAATAACTTTATGTAAAAAGATTGTATTAATAACTTAAATATAAATTTTATACAAACGATTCAGACATTATACAACTATTTTTCAACTTTCATACAACACTCAAATAAAAAAATATATATATAACTATAACAAAATATAATTTACATACAATTATACTACAACTTTACTAAAATTTCGTAAGTATATTGTATATCATGTCTTCTTCTTCTTCTTCTTTGAGTTTTCAATCTGAAATTCAGCCAAAATCAAATCTAATCTTCACCAAACACCCTCAAAATTGAGATATAAACTCCAAACAATATTTTCCAATTATTTGCAACAACACCCAGTCCAAACAAATAGTAATTTTTAAAAACCCAAATTCGAATTCAAAGTTTCAAAGCTTTTTAGTGGCTGTCAATGGTGGAGAGTCAAACATCTTCAAAATTTATTGATTGCCAATTTCAATTTGAACACCAATTGTGCAACATGAAAGGAAATTGCTAAGTTAAAATTCTATAGTAAAACGATTGAAATCCATTGATGTTACATTAAAAATATATACAACATGATGTCACGACCCCAAATTCCCTCCGTAGGATGTCGTGATGGCACCTAGTCTCTAAGACTAGGTAAGCCTATCAATGCGGAATAATAATAAATATCTGAAATAAATAAACTACAATTCAAACAATTTCAACTCCCAAAACCCGGTAGAAATAAGTCACAAGCTTCTAAGAATTTATTCTCAATGTCTCTATATGTCAAGGTCTAAATAAAATATAAGGAAGCAACATAAAATGATAGAAGGGGACTCCGGAGTCTGCGGACGCTGGCAGATATACCTCGAAGTCTCCGTGCGCAAGTAATTCACTGACGTCTAGGCTGGTAAAATGTACCTGGATCTGCACAAAAAGATGTGCAGAAGCATAGTATGAGTACACCACAACGGTACCCAGTAAGTGCCAAGCCTAACCTCGGTAGAGTAGTGACGAGGTCAGGTGAGGCCCTACTGGAATATAATAATGGCATGGTAAAATATTTATCAATGTAGTAAAATAAAATGACATTGGAAATGAATCAAATAGTATGTCACATCTAATGACATCAAATAATTACAAATAATATCTCGTGGAATCAAAACAGAATTTCCTTCAACTTTATGAAAATCACAACAATTAATCGAAAGCAACTATGGCCATAAATCAATATCAACAAGGGCACTCCCGAGGTACCGCCTCGTAGTCCCAAATCATAAATAAATTCACAATATCTCATTTCCTTATATCACCGCGAGAGCCTTCACAATTTATTTAAAGAAAACATTTTTTCCGAAATAGCATCCCGCGTTTTAGCCACCCTTATCACACCGCATGACTTCTAGTAGTCACCCCTACTAGCCACGCGTATCAAGCCACCCTTATCTCACCGCATGCGTTTCAACACCCAGACCTTATACCACCGCATGCATATCAATATCACAATATATCACAATTTGCACCTCAAGTGCTCAAATAATTTAACTTGCCAAAATAACTCAACAATAATATTTTTCCACAATAAAGAGCTCATGGCTCATGCCAAAATAAATCATCAATAATAGTTTTCCACAATAAAGAGCTCACGGCTCATGTCAAAATAATTCAATAACAATATTTTTCCACAATAAAAAGCTCACGGCTCATGCCAAAATAATTCAACCATAATAGTTTTCCACAATAAAGAGCTCACGGCTCATGTCAAAATAATTCATCAATAATAATTTTCCATAATAAAGAGCTCACGGCTCATGTCAAAATAATTAAACAATAATATTCTTCCAGCTCCCTCACAATGAGTATAAAAATATTCAGGAGTAAATAATTTAGGAAAATAATATTTCAAAATCTTTACTACATTGCTTCAATATCAAGTTTAAAAATGTCAAATACTTCATATTAATAATATTTAATTTTAAAAAAATCAACCTTCAAATAATGCACAGAATAAAAGAAACCAAGTTTCAACTAAACAGGTAAAACAATTAGTAAGAAAAGATCAAACAAATTTGAAGTATATATCTCAGATCAATGATGAAGAATATAACAAGATAAAATAATTTAATAAATGCGCAACAATGATCTACACAATTTAAAAATATAATCTTTCGCAAATTAACTCGTGTACACACTCGTCACCTCGTACACACGACTTTCAACACATTTCAATAATCACATCAATACCAATTCTAGGGGAATTTTCTCCCACACAAGGTTAGATAAGTCACTTACCTCGACTTGCTCCAATTTAACCAAGTATTATGCTTTTTTCGACTCCGATCGACTCGTATCTAGTCATAATTAATTCGATACAGTCAACAAAAATTATAGTAATCAATTTCATAAGAAAATATTATATTTTCATTAAAATCCGAAATTAGCTCAAAATTTGCCTGTGGGGCCCACATCTCGGAATCCGGTGAAACTTATAAAATCCGATAACCCATTCAATTACGAGTCCACCCATACCAATTTTACCAAAATCCGATAACAACTCGACCTTCAAATCTTAAATTTTCGTTTTTGGAAGATTTTGCAAAAAACTTGATTTTTCTTCCATAAATTCACGGATTCATGATGTAAATGAGTATGGAATCATGAAGTATAATCAATATAGGATAAGGAACACTTACCCCAATATTTTTCCGTGAAAATCGCCCAAGAACCGTGCTCCAAAAATCCAAAACGAAATGAATGAAATGAGCATTTTTGGTCCTTAAGTTTCTGCCAATCCGTCACTAAAAGTCCATTTTTCGTCACTAAAAGTCTACCAGAAATAGCTCTACCAGTCTTACTTCAATTGATCATAACTTTATGTACAAATTTCCAAATGATAAATGGTTTAACTTTCTGGAAACTAGAATCCACCGACTACAACTTTCATGTTTTACACATTTTCTGATTCCTTATGCATTGCGAGATATAAGCTTCCAAACTTGGCTCCACGCATGGAATTTCTGCAACAGAAATTTCTGCAAACAGAAATTTCCAGCACTTTGTCCGAAATCCATTCCGTTTACCTTCCGAAATCCACCTGAGACCCTCGGGACCTTAACCAATTATTCCAACATGTCCCAAAATACTATACGAACTTAGTCGAGGCTTCAAACTACATCAAACAACATCAAAACGACGAATCGCACCTCAAATCAAAATCAATGAACTTTAAACTTTCACATTCTATATCTTGTGTCGAAAACACATCAAATCAATTCGGAATGACTTCAAATTTTGCACACAATTCATAAATGACATAACTAAGTTATGAAAATTTTCAGAATCGGATTTCGACCCCGATATCAAAAAGTCAACTCCTCGGTCAAACTTCCCAAAAATTTAACTTTCGACATTTCAAGCCTAATTCTACTACGGACTTCCAAATAAAATTCCGATCACGCTCCTAAGTCCAAAATCACCATACGGAGCTGTTGTAATCTTAAAAATTCTATTCCGGGGTCGTTTGCACATAATTTGACATCCGTTCACTATTTGAACTTAAACTTTTAATTTTTTATCAAAATTCCATATCTCGGGCTAGGGACCTCGGAATTTGATTCCGGGCATACGCCTAAGTCCCAAATCACGATACGGACCTACCAAAATTATCAAAACACTGATCCGAGTCCGTTTGCTCAAAATGTTGACCAAAGTCAACTCAGTTGAGTTTTAAAGCTCTAATTCACATTTTAATTCATTTTTCACCTGAAAACTTTCCGAAAATTTTTTACGGACTGCACACTCAAGTCGAGTAATGGTAAATAGTGTTTAGATCACATAATTAATCATTAAATTTAAAGATAACATTTTGGGTCATCACATTCTCCACCTCTAAAACAAACGTTCGTCCTCGAACGGAGTTAGAAAAAGTACCTAAGCTGGTGAATAAGTGTGGATAACATATGCGCATATCATGCTCGGTCTCCCAAGTCGCCTCCTCGACCGGATGACCCCTCCACTGAACCTTTCCGGAAGCAATGTTCTTTGACCTCAGCTTTCGAACATGCCTATCCAAAATAGCCATTGGTTCCTCAACATAAGATAGATTCTTGTCCAACTGAACCGAACTGAAGTCTAGCACATGAGACGGATCCCCGTGATATTTTCGAAGCATAGAAACATGGAATACCGGATGACCGGTAAAGAGACTAGGTGGTAGTGTAAGTTTGTAAGCCACCTCTTCAACTCTCTCAAGAATCTCAAATGGCCCAATATACCTAGGGCTCAAATTGCCCTTCTTTCCGAACCTCATCACACCTTTCATAGGCGAAACCCGGAGAAATACCCGCTCACCAACCATGAATGCAACATCACGAACCTTCGGATTTGCATAACTCTTCTGTCTAGATTGGGCTGTACGAAGTCAATCCTGAATCAAGTCTGTACCCAATAGCCTAGCCTCGCCCGGTTCGAACCAACCCACTGGGGATCGGCACCGCCTACCATACAAGGCCTTATACGGAGCCATCTGAATGCTTGACTGGCAACTGTTGTTGTAAGCAAACTCCGCAAGTGGTAAGAACTGATCCCAAGCACCCCCAAAATCTATCACACACGCACGAAACATATCCTCCAGTATCTGAATAGTGCGTTCGAATTGCTCGTCCGTCTGAGGGTGAAATGTTGTACTGAACTCTACCCAAGTACCCAACTCACGTTGTACTGCCCTCTAGAACCGTGATGTAAACTGCGTACCCCGGTCAGAGATGATAGATATCGGTATACCGTGAAATCTGACAATCTCGCGAATATAGATTCGAGCCAACTGCTCGGAAGAGTAGGTAGTCACCATAGGATTGCAATGAGCTGACTTGGCCAATCTATCCACAATCACCCAAACTGCATTGAACTTCCTCCGAGTCCGTGAGAGCCCAATAACGAAATCCATAGTGATCCTCTCCCATTTCCATTCTGGAATCACTAACTTCTGAAGCAATCCACTCTATCGTTGATGCTCATATTTCACTTGTTGACAATTTAGACACCGAGCTACATACTCCACTATATCTTTCTTCATCTTCCTCCACCAATAATGTTTCCTCAAGTCCTGCTACATCTTCGCAGCACTCAGATATTTGGAGTACCGCAAACTTTGAGCCTCATGGAGAATCAATTCACAAAAACCATCTACATTAGGCACACATAGCCTGCCTTGCATCCGTAATACATCGTCATCTCCAATTGCGACTTCTTTGGCATCACCGTGCTGAACTGTATCCTTAAGGACAAGAAAATGGGGGTCATCATACTGACGCTCCCTGATACGATCATAAAGAGAAGACTGAGAAACCACACAAGCCAAAACTCGACTCGGCTCGGAAATATCCAAACTGACAAACTGGTTGGCCAAGGCCTGAACATCCAAGGCCAAAGGCCTCTCTGCTACCGGTAAATATGCTAAGCTGCCTAAACTCTCCGCCTTATGACTCAAGGCATCGACCACTACATTGGCCTTCCCCGGATGATAGAGAATGGTGATATCATAATCCTTAAGCAACTCTAACCATCTCCACTACCTCAAATTAAGATCCTTCTGTTTAAACAGATGCTGTAGACTCCGGTGATCAGTGTAGATTTCACAATGGACACCGTACAAATAATGCCGCCAAATTCTTCAAGGCACGAACAATAGCTGCTAACTCAAAGCCGTGGACTAATTTTTTTATTTTTTATTTTTATTTTTTTTTCTCATGTACCTTTAACTGTCTGGATGCGTAGGCAATCACCCTACCGTCTTGCATCAACATCGCACCGAGACCAATACGCGACGCGTCACAATACACAGTATAAGACCTTGAATATATAAGTAATACCAACGATTGTGTCGGAGTCAAAGTGATCTTGAGCTTCTGAGCTTAACTCACACTCGTCTGACCCTGTAAATGGGGCACCCTCTTGGATCAATTTGGTCTTAATAGTTGTTCATAATCAATTACAGAATCGTCATTTAACCTCATGTTAACAAAAATCTCGTTGCAAACCTTCACAATACTGATAACTAGATGCGAGGCATGAAGACTTCATAATTATTTACCCGAATTAACGAGTCACATTTAATACCACCTAGGCGGACACCTACCTCGTAGGTTAAAAATTAATAATTACCACACGAATTTGACAACTATGCACAGAGAATTTCATATAAGAATTTTCAAATAAGCTTAACAGGCATGACTCCCTATTAGTACTATAGTACAAATTTAATTTCACAAGGGAGAACTTAAACACAAGAATTTTCCTCACAAGGATCTCGTCCTTTTATAACTTCCACCGCAGCTCGTAGCCCGGTTTAAACATATCAGTTTATATTAAAATGCGAGGATCTCATCCTCGGTTCTGAATCACAAGTAATATGCACATTGTGCCAATTGAAAATTTCCATTTTCTCCTTTTAAATAATTTCGGTTACACTAAATCACAACACATAATGAACCCCATACCGGTAAGGCATATAATTCACAATTTGAAATTATATATTCGGAATTTGCATCAAAATTTACCGAAATGAGTAACAGAAAGCCACATTTAGCCTCGCAGCTCTTATTAGTGACCAACACGAAATGATAGGCGTAGTTATCTCCATAAAATCTCCCAACAGGGGTAAACACATAAGTAAATTATAGAATTATGAAGCTCACTCATAAGTGGAGCACAATAGGAAGACTCGTTTCGATATTGAGAACCGAATCAACTTAAGGAAATTATTCCTTTATATTAAATCGAGGTCGTACCTGTAACGACACCATCTGATGTAGCGACCTCTGCCATACCGTAAAATAAATATATTAACGGCTGGGTCTCCACCTCTAGGACGCCTTTTACCCGTCTGTCCTCCACCCTTAACTGGTCGTGTGGGTGGTGTAGTAACTGCAATGGGGCACGTAGCCTGAGTGCTTTGATGAAATATGTCTCTCCCAAGTTTGGGATAATTTTCTCATGATGTGCCTAGTATCACCGTATTCATAATAACCCTTTTGCGGGTTAGGCTGCTCATATTGAGTCTGTGCAGATAACTGGAATAACCATTGTAGGAACTCATGTCGGTGGTGCATTAAAAGAACTTACTGGAGCACCCCGAGTAATCCGATGTGCAGACTGGGCTGGATGACTGCCTGAGCCCCTGCCATAATGATTTATACTTGTAGAGTAGAATCTACTGAATCCCCTAGAACCTCGAGACGTCTTGGTCTCCTCAGTTTCCTTTTTCCTTACCCCGAACACGTTCTAATATCTTGGCAATTTGTACAACTAGCAGAAATAAAGTATTAACTTGTAGCTCCCGAGTCATACAAAATTTTACAATCATAATTGAGTTCTTTAATGAGTCTGTGGACTCGCCCTCTGGCTGTAGGAAGCGAAGTAAGAGTATGACGGGCTAACTTATTAAACTTGATGGCATATTCTAACGTCGTTAATGGTGACATGATGCAACCGTTCAAACCCTATGTGCCACACATTACGGAGAGTCTGGGAAACAAACTCTTTCAAAAGCATTTCTGAGAACTAATCCAAGTGGGCGGTGTTGCATTGGCTGGTCTGCCCTCTTCATAGGCTTACCACGAACACCGGTGGTGAATTATCTCTCCCAAGGCAAATCTCTTCTTTTGTTATGCTGACTCAACACTGTTGAGCTGACCCATTTCTTAACACACTCTTCGACTCTTCTTTGGGGTAACCCTTACCCCTATTTATACACAACGATCATAAAAGTAGAGATCCATACAGACAAATCTTGTCATGAACCACATAGTCCAGACTCTCGTCAACAAGTGTACTTACTCCGAAGCACCCCAAAATCCGCAACAGTGACGTCCACGCTGAGTAGACCTTCTACAAATTTAGAGTTGTCCTTTGCTATTGAAGTATAGGATTATTAAGGAGGCGGACATACCGCAAGTCCCAACCTTATCCTCTACAAAATCCCAGGTCTTAAACATGTGTAAATTTTAGGGAACCTTTCAGTACCACATATATACATTTCAGGCCAAAATTGATATAATACATGACCCCGCAATCCACCCATTGGTAGTGGACTCCCTCCACTCGGCGCGAAGTCATAGGTCACAACGTCCAATGATCCTCAATAATAACCTTCACAGCTTGTATAAATCAACCAGAAGACAACGTTCGTTGCACCCCCACATGATTCACTAGGTGATCTCTCAATACGTCCGCATCTTCAGTCGGAACCACACGTTGAGGTAATGTTTGAGCATCTCTGGCTCCCTCATAGTCCATATACGGCATTACGAACCGTCAACGCACAACTGATATCGAGTGCGCAATGTCATACACGAGCGGATACAAAGGAATATAAGATATATGTTTCAAGCTAAATCAATGCCGCACGATAAGGAGTCAAAGAAGTGAATATTTCCTAACAGTTCCATAGCCTCTCGAAGATAAGTACAGACGTCTCCGTACCGATCCACAAGACTCTACTAAACCTGCTTGTGACTCATAACACCTATGAACCTAGTGCTCTGATACCAACTTGTCACGACCCCAAATTCCCTCCGTAGGATGTCGTGATGGCACCTAGTCTCTAAGACTAGGTAAGCCTATCAATGCGGAATAATAATAAATATCTGAAATAAATAAACTACAATTCAAACAATTTCAACTCCCAAAACCCGGTAGAAATAAGTCACAAGCTTCTAAGAATTTATTCTTAATGTCTCTATATGTCAAGGTCTAAATAAAATATAAGGAAGCAACATAAAATGATAGAAGGGGACTCCGGAGTCTGCGGACGCTGGCAGATATACCTCGAAGTTTCCGTGCACAAGTAACTCACTGACGTCTAGGCTGGTAAAATGTACCTGGATCTGCACAAAAAGATGTGCAGAAGCGTAGTATGAGTACACCACAGCGGTACCCAGTAAGTGCCAAGCCTAACCTCGGTAGAGTAGTGACGAGGTCAGGTGAGGCCCTACTGGAATATAATAATGGCATGGTAAAATATTTATCAATGTAGTAAAATAAAATGACATTGAAAATGAATCAAATAGTATGTCACATCTAATGACATCAAATAATTACAAATAATATCTCGTGGAATCAAAACATAATTTCCTTCAACTTTATGAAAATCACAACAATTAATCGAAAGCAACTATGGCCATAAATCAAAATCAACAAGGGTACTCCCGAGGTACCGCCTCGTAGTCCCAAATCATAAATAAATTCACAATATCTCATTTTCTTATATCACCGCGGGAGCCTTCACAATTTATTTAAAGAAAATATTTTTCCCGAAACAGCATCCCGCATTTTAGCCACCCTTATCACACCGCATGACTTCTAGTAGTCACCCCTACTAGCCACGCGTATCAAGCCACCCTTATCTCACCGCATGCGTTTCAACACCCAGACCTTATACCACCGCATGTGTATCAATATCACAATATATCACAATTTGCACCTCAAGTGCTCAAACAATTTAACTTGCCAAAATAACTCAACAACAATATTTTTTCACAATAAAGAGCTCACGGCTCATGCCAAAATAAATCATCAATAATAGTTTTCCACAATAAAGAGCTCACGGCTCATGTCAAAATAATTCAATAACAATATTTTTCCACAATAAAAAGCTCACGGCTCATGCCAAAATAATTCAATCATAATAGTTTTCCACAATAAAGAGCTCACGGCTCATGTCAAAATAATTCATCAATAATAATTTTTCATAATAAAGAGCTCACGCCTCATGTCAAAATAATTAAACAATAATATTCTTCCAGCTCCCTCACAATGAGTATAAAAATATTCAGGAGTAAATAATTTAGGAAAACAATATTTCAAAAGCTTTACTACATTGCTTCAATATCAAGTTTAAAAATGTCAAATACTTCATATTAATAATATTTAATTTTAAAAAAATCAACCTTCAAATAATACACATAATAAAAGAAACCAAGTTTCAACTAGACAGGTAAAACAATTAGTAAGAAAAGATCAAACAAATTTGAAGTATATATCTCAGATCAATGATGAAGAATATAACAAGATAAAATAATTTAATAAATGCGCAACAATGATCTACACAATTTAAAAATATAATCTTTCGCAAATTAACCCGTGTACACACTCGTCACCTCGTGCACATGACTTTCAACACATTTCAATAATCACATCAATACCAATTCTAGGGGAATTTCCCCCCACACAAGGTTAGATAAGTCACTTACCTCGACTTGCTCCAATTTAACCAAGTATTATGCTTTTTTCGACTCCGATCGACTCGTATCTAGTCATAATTAATTCGATACAGTCAACAAAAATTATAGTAATCAATTTCATAAGAAAATATTATATTTTCATTAAAATCCGAAATTAGCTCAAAATTTGCCCGTGGGGCCCACTTCTCGGAATCCGGCGAAAATTATAAAATCCGACAACCCATTCAATTACGAGTCCACCCATACCAATTTTACCAAAATCCGATAACAACTCGACCTTCAAATCTTAAATTTTCGTTTTTGGAAGATTTTGCAAAAATCTTGATTTTTCTTCCATAAATTCACGGATTCATGATGTAAATGAGTATGGAATCATAAAATATAATCAATATAGGATAAGGAACACTTACCCCAATATTTTCCCGTGAAAATCGCCCAAGAACCGTGCTCCAAAAATCCAAAACGAAATGAATGAAATGAGCATTTTTGGTCCTTAAGTTTCTGCCAATCCGTCACTAAAAGTCCATTTTTCGTCACTAAAAGTCTACCAGAAATAGCTCTACCAGTCTTAATTCAATTGATCATAACTTTATGTACAAATGTCCAAATGATAAATGGTTTAACTTTCTGGAAACTAGAATCCACCGACTACAACTTTCATGTTTTACACATTTTCTGATTCCTTATGCATTGCGAGATATAAGCTTTCAAACTTGGCTCCACGCATAGAATTTCTGCAATAGAAATTTCTGCAAACAGAAATTTCCAGCACTTTGTCCGAAATCCATTCCGTTTACCTTCCGAAATCCACCTGAGACCCTCGGGACCTTAACCAATTATTCCAACATGTCCCAAAATACTATACGAACTTAGTCGAGGCTTCAAACTACATCAAACAACATCAAAACGACGAATCGCACCTCAAATCAAAATCAATGAACTTTAAACTTTCACATTCTATATCTTGTGTCGAAACACATCAAATCAATTCGGAATGACTTCAAATTTTGCACACAATTCATAAATGACAAAACTGAGTTATGAAAATTTTCAAAAACGAATTTCGACCCCGATATCAAAAAGTCAACTCCTCGGTCAAACTTCCCAAAAATTTAACTTTCGGCATTTCAAGCCTAATTCTACTATGGACTTCCAAATAAAATTCCGATCACGCTCCTAAGTCCAAAATTACCATACGGAGGTGTTGTAATCTTCAAAATTCTATTCCGGAGTCGTTTGCACATAATTTGATATCCGGTCACTATTTGAACTTAAACTTTTAATTTTTCATCAAAATTCCATATCTCGGGCTAGGGACCTCGGAATTTGATTTCGGGCATACGCCTAAGTCCCAAATCACGATACGGACCTACCAAAATTATCAAAATACTGATCCGAGTCCGTTTGCTTAAAATATTGACCAAAGTCAACTCAGTTGAGTTTTAAAGCTCTAATTCACATTTTAATTCATTTTTCACCTGAAAACTTTCCGAAATTTTTTTACGGACTGCACACTCAAGTCGAGTAATGGTAAATAGTGCTTAGATCACATAATTAATTATTAAATTTAAAGATGATATTTTGGGTCATCACACATGAAAGGATAAAAAATAGAGGACATCAGAGGAAGAAAAATTGGGGAAAGAACAGAGAATGAGAGATTGAGAGACACAAAGAGACGGAGAGAGAGAGAGAGAGAGAGAGAGAGAGAGAGAGAGAGAGAGAGAGAGAGAGAGAGAGCATGAGTGAGAGAGAGAGAGAAAGAGAGAGAGAGAGAGAGCAGGAGAGAGAGAGAATAAGGATGTGGAATAATTGATTCCTTATTCAATTCCTAATATAAAGGGATACTCATTTAATTCTTAAAATGTATGTAATTGGTAAATTATATATGTCTATGTAATTAAATTAAAACTTGAGTAGGGAGGGTAATAAAGTTTTAAATAGTGTATAGGAAGGTAAAAATCCCTTTTTTCTTCTTCTTCTTCTTGTTTTCTTACTTTTAATATTTCTTGGTCTGTTGCTAATTACACACTTTCTACGCCTTCAGGGAAATAAGAAAGATAATAGGCTTTTGTGTAATAATGTATAGAACCACGATTACATGTATTGTTATTTATCTTTTGCATTATGTGCATTTTAATTTTTCTGAAATCGTATTACTATACCAATCACTTTGTAATACTTGTCGAAGTTTGATACTTTATTATACAATGATTAGATAATAATTCAAGTACAATTTAAATTATTTCTACATAGGGTCTACACTTTTTTATTTTAAAAAATATTTGCACCACCAAATTTAAAATTAATTACTATAAAATAATGATTAAAAAGTCAGTTGAAAAATAAGTCGTGTTGTATTTTTCTTATTGTTTAGATTGAAGGATATATGGTTGTATTCTTTTAGTATTTTCAGTTGTGTTAATGTATTGCTTTTTCTTTTTATATTAATCAAAATTTGAATAATAAAACATATTAATTTTATTCCCAAATAGTTGATGAAAAGGTAATTTTTTGGTTCTTTGAAATAATAATCGTGACTTTTAATTATTAAGATTTTTTAACAAGAAAATTTGTATTTTGTTCTAGTTTAATGATATAATATTAAAAATAAATTAATCTCTCGATCACTCTAAATACTAATCAAATTGACCTTAAATTGAAATATTGCAGTTTTTTCTAGTTTCATTTGATACGATTGAGATACTATTTAGGGTATAATATAATTTTCATCACAATAGTTATTTGTTGAGATTTTTTAAAAATAATTAATTGTATATTTATGTATTTTGAAATTTATATAATGTTGAATTCTTATTGAATAGAGGAAGTACCCAACTAATTTCGATCATAGAGGGAGAAGTATAATCATGTATGACGATACTTCTTATACTTCCTAATATATAAAGAAAAAAATTCCACAAATTAATTGTCTTAATTTTTACTTCAGATATTCTCAAATCATATTTTAGAGAGGGGATACTTATTATACAATTTGAACAAATTTCAATATTCTATAATAAAAATGGGACTTGAAACTATATTTTATTCTTAAATATTTTTTCCTAATTTTATAAAGTATTCCAATTGAAATTGCAATTTAATGAGAACTTTGTATAAAATGATATCAATTGATAATAATATAAGAACATCTGAAAGTAAATCTACATAAATTATGACTATTTTTTTAAAATAAAATCTTCTTTACCTGAAATAGTTAATAAATAAAATAATATTTCTTAAGGAGATAATAGAATTGTCATATATAAATGTATGTTATCATAGTATTTTTAATCAGGTGAACATTTGAATTATAAAATTACCAAAAAGATAATTTTTCTAGTTAAAGTATTTATTGAAAAAATAATAATAACATTCAAGTAATGCATTTAATGAATATAGGAAGGTTGAATGGAAAGTGGGGTCCACGTAAATAATTTAATAGCTTATGGCCACGATAGTTTTGGTTGTTCGTGTTATTGAGAACTCACAACCAAACTTTTTAGCCTAGTATACAAGCAAACGATGCACTAATATATTTGAGATGACCATCATGTCCTTGGCCGACCTCCTCTTCTCTCTTCTATATAATAGAATAAAAATTGAAAAGTAAGTGGTGATTTGATAGGAACTGAAATACAATCACATGTACTCCTATTATATATTTAATAATTTCGCCAAATATGTTTGCAAGCCAGAAAATTATTTTCAAAACATATCTATATACTTTTCCCGAGACATTTCAAGCAATTATAAGAATAACATAAAAGGAGGGGAGCTTTGGCGTAATTGATAAAGTTGTTGTCATGGTCACAAGTTCGAGCCGTGAAAACAACTTCTTGTAAAAATATAGGGTAAGCAGGGACGGACCCACATTGGTTAAAGTAGGGTCAATTGAACCCGCTTCGTAAATTTTTTAAGCTATTTTTATGTGGAAACTATTTTTCTTAGAAATTAACTCATATAAACTAAAGGCCGTTGAACCCGCTTGGCCCGCTTGACAAAGGTAGTTTCTTGCTCGGATGGTTCAAGCGGGTTCATAATATGTAGATGATCGAGAGATCGAAACCGGGTCACGTATTGTTCTTGTCTTTGTACTTTTCCTTGACTATTTTGTCCTTTCTGTTTCTTTATTTTCGCATGTGCTAAACAAAGGAAAGCCACATAAAGTCATAAACACCATTGGATCCCCTCCAGTATTATCTTCAATAGAGTGTTTGATATGTGCCATGTGGACAAAAGATAATCAATGGTTTGTATTTTGTTTAATTATTCAGGATGATTTTTTTAGTGTAAATATTCCTTTAAATTTCATACCATGGAAGTTATCGGATTCTATTCCACTTTACCTTAATTCTTTATTTATTGGGCCATTTTCAATACTTTATTTTTTATTTTAATAATGTCAAAATTCATCTAAAATTCTCTCTTCCGACTGAAAATTTAACCAAATAATGAACTTCATTACTTACCAATAAATTCAAAAGCATTAAAGTTAATCAGAATAAAACTATACCCCATTAGTACATCAAAAAATCACATGTTATTTTAGGAGGCGTCCATATCAATTATACAACTAAATTACAATTAAAAACTACTTGGTAATGCATTATAAAAGAAATAAAAATTAAATTAACACTCTTGTCATTTAAAGTTTAAGTTTGCCTTCCATGTTTTATATAAAGTAAGGACGATATTATATTATTCCTTCACTTTGTTAGAATATAATTTTTGATTTTTTTTGTCGTTAATAGAGAGGATTAAGGGGCCATGAATAATAAAATAAAATCCAAACCATTGTTTATTTTTTGTCCACGTGGCACATATCAAATACTCTATTGAAAATTAATGAACAAAAATAGTACTAAAGGGGATCCGATCCCATTATACACCACTTTAACATTCTATTTCCATAATTCTTTGAAAGAATTATATCGTGATTTTTCATGTATTTTTTGGTTTAAGAATGGAGTTATGGAGCTGTTGAGAAGAATATTTTAAAGGACCCCAATATACATAAATTATTCAATTTATATAAATGTATAGTTATATACATAATGATTTTCATTTTTGATTTTTCCTTCAAATATTATTCTATCCAAAATTGACAATCTTTTTGTATGAAACATTTCATATTATTTTAAACTATTTTACTTGCCTCTGTATTATCGAATTGCATCGCTGCTGCTTCTTCTTATTTCTCTTATTATTTATTTTATATTAATTTCTTTTCATAGTTTTGGAACTTTTTATATTGAAATTATTAATTTAACTTAGTTTATAGCTCTCTTATATTATTTTTGATTTATAGTTAGCGCAAATTAAATTATGAGTTTAATATTTTAATATAGATCAAATTGATATTTGTTCTGGTAAAATTTATAAAATAAGCTCTAATAAGTTGTAAAATTTGTAAGATAAATAGATCTGCTGTTAAAATTTAGGTAATTGTTTAAACAAAATTAAAACAAGGCGACTTCGAAACGAAATAAAAAGTAGCGAGCAATTCTTTTTAACGTTTTTTTAAGAACCAAAATAAAGGGAGCAAGGTAAACCTTGTATGTTAACTTAGTGTCGCTTTTACTATTGACTGCTACCGAGGATTTAGTATATATCTGAACCCGCTTGCATAAAATTCTAGGTCCGCCACTGAAGATAAGGCTGCGTACAGTAGACCCTTGTGGTCTGGCTCTTCCCCGGATCCCGCGCATAGCGGGAATTTAGTACACCGGACTGCATAATTTTAGACAAATTATCTAACCCGTGGCCGGTGAGATTCTATTCACACCAGTGTACTGGTACTAATGTTGGTCGTGATCAAGATTTCAACAAATGAGATTCTGGGATGTTTATTACAGCCATATTTTCTAATAGGTTAACTTCTATAACAGCAGTGTAAAAGTATTTTACATGATATAATTATGGGTAACTACTTACAATAAGTGGGACTGATTACATGATTTTTGAAGCTTGGCCAAACAAAATATAACCAAATACAAAATTTCATTAACACAAACACCATTTATGTATATTTAACCGATTGATTATCTTTTATTTGACAACATTTGGCGAAGAATTTTATATCTTTTAGAGGTTACAACTATATTTTGGAGTCAACTAATGAATTCTATTCCTTCCGAAATTGATTTATCAATTATCATTGATCGCGACGTTAATAATATATGCGAACTGTTAACGCCTGAAATATTAACCTTTATGTATATAAAATAGGTTCGTTATCTATAAGTTAACAATATTATGCAATAAAATTTATTTCTTTAGAGGTGAATTAGGACTAGATTATAGAACCAAATGATAAAGCTTATTCCGTTCAAAAATTATGTATAAAAGTAAAATTTGAATCAATAGCATGCTCTGCTCTGGGTCGGGAATCTTTGCTCTTTCTCTTTTGCATTTCCGCTGCACCATAACACTAAGAGGTCGTTTGGTAGGGTGTGTTAGAGAAAATAATACATGCATTAACTTTGTGTATTAGTAATGCTTTGTTTGGTACACCTTTTCGACCTATGTATAACTAATACAAACATTAGTTACACACTTTATTTGGTATTATCCTATGTATAGCTAATGCATAGAAAACCATGGCATTAGCAATACAAAGGCTATTAATGCATGCATTAGCATGGTTAAAGACAAAATTATCCTTAAAGTCCCTTAAGTTAAAGAACATGGAGGGCATTTTTGTAAACAATTAAATTTCTTAAAAATTATGCAATGCATTTTAATTTTTAATACACCACACCAAACAATGCATAAGAAATAATCTCTGTATAACTAATGCTTGCATTACTAAAACCTGCAATACTAATACACCTTATTTAGCATTATTCTTATACGCCCTACCCAGAAGCGGATCCAGGATTTAAACTCTATGGGTTCAACTTTTAAATTTTTTAGCATTGAACCTATTATATTTTTAAAGTTATGGGTTCATCTCTACTATTTTTGTAATTTTAATGATTTTTTACATATAAATTTTACTCCGCATCGAAAGTTATGTGTTCAGTTAAACCCGCGGAGTATATGCTACATCCGCCTCTGACCCTACCAAACGAACCCTTACTTTACTTTCTATTATGTTAGTAAAGCGATAGCAGCCTGCGGAAAAAGCTCTAGAGCCCCTACTCCTAAGTTGGATCAAGAAGCAAGGGATTGAGCGCATCTTTCCCCTTTCTATTAGTAGTGAGGTTATCAAAAGTTTTTGATTGCAGGGAAGCAATAAATAAATTATCCTATCCTGAACTTACAACAACAATCAGAGTGGCGCAGCGGAAGCGTGGTGGGCCCATAACCCACAGGTCCCAGGATCGAAACCTGGCTCTGATATAGACGAGTAGCTTCCCAAGCCCTTAATTTTTCTTGTTTTAAATTTATTTTCGACCTTCACTTTTTGGGCTCAACAAAATGGGCCCGTAAACCATGAATTTTGGGCCACAATATTTTTTAACCTTCGGATATACAACACTAAATCTGGACCGTTCACTTTCTGTCGGTTCAAGCAAGATAACGCTTGATAATAAATAGGAGGAGTATGTTATATTACACATAACTAGAAGGGTCTCGTCTTTTTACAAACAGGGTTTCAAAGAAGCAGCCAGCAGTTTTACAAACGAATTTCGCCCTTCAGGTAATTTTTTCTTTCTTTTATTCGTTAATTCTAAGCTTGTTTCACTCATCGTTTTAAAGATTGTTAGAAAAAAATTGTTTCTTTTTATTCATTATTATGTGGTGTGCCCTTAAATTGTTGTTTGAAAACTGATTCTTGATTTGTATTAGCGAGAACTTGTGGTGGTTGTTTCTGAAATACTTTATTGATTTTTTTTTCTTGGTTTGTTTGTTTTTGATATAGGTTAATTTTTTTGTTGTTGTCAATTTTGTTGAATTTTGGTTAAATGTTAGGTCTAGGTATTTTTTTAGAGGGAAATCTACACAGTGTAGCAGCCCCCCCCCCAAAAAAAAATAATAGCCGTTTTGTATATTGATGTATAATATACATAATCAGTGTATATGTTTTGTTATTGGGTTAGCACCTCTAATTAGTTTTGGCTGACCTGTCAAATGTGTTAAAAGCTCTTTTTTAAACAGTTGATGATTTCTAGCAGTAATATTCTTCTTTTTGGCTGGATGCTGATGTTTCTTGTTGAACTCAATAGAAAAGCTGAAGTTTTTGGCCTTGTGCCCTTAAAATTGTTGATTATGGTTTTTGATTGGGCCTGAATTGGAAAAGACTCATGATTTTCGAGCAATGTGAATTTGTGGTTGTTGGTTCTTATTACTTTGTGTGTTCTATTGGTTGTTTTTTTGGATAGAAAATTTGTTGAGTTTCAATTTAACATGAAGTCTGCATGCTTTTCTCCATTCGTCATGACACAATTTAGTTTTTATTTTCTTTTTTTCTTTTTGGCACTGTATGTACGTTTTGGTGGTGCAAGCTTTCTTTTTGGATAAAGAAGTTATAGTTTAATCTTTTCTTTATAGTTTATACATATTGTGAGCTACTGATTTCAGTTTCTGGGAAGGAGAAATTTGCTACAAGGAATATCTTAGTATCTTTTTATATGGAATGGTTTTGGTACTATGTCTTTTCTTTTTGAGGGTGGGAGAAGGTATCACTTAGGCTCCGCAAATCGGTTGAGAAAATTCAGTATTGTACCTAACTAGTTTTGTCAGCCTCTGCTTGACTTCTGCTAAGTTGTCAGAGTTGGATTATGTCAATTGAAAATGTCAGGTTGGACAGAGTTGATTTTTTCAGTCTTTTTTTTTGGAAATTTTGAAGAGCTTAAACAGACTTGTTTATGTATGATTTATCTCTGTGGATTGGACTTTATCCTTCCAAAAGCGTGTCAGTGAATTCAAGTCCTTACTGGCTCAAATAAGTTTGCCTTTTTGGGTTTACATTAGTTTTCCACATTTTTTTAAAGAATGGCTCAATGTACTAGTTTTGATTTCTTGTTTTTTTTGGGGTTATTAGTCAACAATAGTGCTTCTTTAGATTACCTTTTGGCATGCTTGACTTAATCATTAATCCTCATTTTTTGTTTGTTTTCAGTTTGGGAATTGTGCTGTAAAGATGCCTCGTTATGATGATCGGTCGGGAAATAGCACCCGTCTCTATGTGGGCCACTTGTCTTCACGGACCCGCTCACGTGATCTGGAGCGTGTATTCAGTAAATATGGGAGGTAATCTTTTTTCCAGATTCTTGGTGCATCATGCATTTCTTTGATAAGGTCATCACACTGCCATTTGCTTTCTTACTGCATGTTTGATGTTAGCTAGTTCTCATTGAGTAACTGAAATTGCAGAAATGCTGGGGTAAATAATTATTACAACCATTTTATGTTGTTTGTTGATGTTCCTAGAGAACCTTGGGTAATCTTTTCCTTGTGTTGTTGTCTAATGGAGACTTTGTCCATCTAGCCTAAGTGCAACTTATTCCTACCCAAACTGCTTCAGTGAAGGTGCTTCATTAACTAGAGTGAAAGGATAACTTTCCTTTTGTCCTCGAGATTCTTGGTTCCTTAGTGTTTCAGTTTGAGATCATCCATGGATAACCTTTGCTTGCTAATTTGGAAGAGGGTGCAGGCTGAGATATTTCTGCTCTACTCCTTTTCTCATTTTTCTCGTTTATTTCTTTTCCTTCATTTTTCGCATTGGTCTGTTATATTTTGATCAATTTATATGATATGCTAGATCATAGTTGCCTGCTCTCTGTTCCCATATATTTTTCTGTCATAAAGCTCTAGTTCTGATCTTGGACAATAACTAATGGTCCTCTGTGGGGAACTCCTTAGAATTGCACAACTGGTTTAGCACACCAGCAGGAGTCGGCAGAGGTTTACATTTTTAAGTCTCCCATCTCTGTGTTGGAATTTCCTTCCAAACATATGTATTACTCGGGTATCTTATCAATTATTATATATAAAGGAAAATGTGTTCCAGATGCTTGTGAGTTTAACTTGAATGATCTTGTTGACGGTTTATAGGCATTTGCCTGGCCCGAAGGTCAATCTTGAGAGGGTGGCCTTGGTGGAATTGATGGAAAGTTTTGCCGGGTTTTAGGAGACTTCGGTGATTCTTTCTATAATGGCCTTGGTGGAGTCTTGCCCGGTTTTAGGAGACTTTGGTGGTTCTTTCTATAATGTCTTTGCGTATTTTTATGGAATTCCCAACAATCTCAAACTGGTGTTTAGTTCGTCTTGAGGGGCAAGTGTTCATGCACTTCCTGTGCTTAAGTAAGTAATGATGGCCTTACTGTTTCTGGCAACCATTTCCGCAGAGTACGAGATGTGGATATGAAGCACGACTATGCCTTCGTAGTATGTATCATCTCTCTGATTTCTCTCTCTAATGGTGTTAATGTCTTCGTTACTTTCTATGTTTAACCCCCTAACCATCCCTGCCAAAAAAACTTTTGTTTGCCACACAATGTGTTTCGACAGGAATTTAGTGATCCTCGAGATGCTGATGATGCAAGATACTATTTAGACGGCCGTGATGTTGATGGCCGCCGCATAATTGTGGAATTTGCCAAGGGAGTAAGTATTCTATACTTGTATTTCCTGGATATCTCCTCACTGTCAATTTGCTGTTTCTGAGAAGGGGTCTGGTAAAGCTGCAAGATAACCCCCCACCCCACCCCACCCCACCCACACAAAGAAAAAAACTGAAAAAAGGAATGAGGTAGGTTTTTCTTGTTTCAACACATCATCAGATTTCTAAGTTGTTTAACTTCGCCTCTTATGAATTCTTCGAGCAATTAATTTTCATGAAGTAATCTCTATGATTCATTTGCCAGTTCAGTCTTCTGATAATGGTTTTTCCTCTAGGTGCCACGTGGACCTGGTGGTTCGCGTGAGTATCTTGGCAAAGGACCTGCTCCTGGGTCAGGCCGCTGCTTCAACTGTGGCCTTGAAGGTCACTGGGCTCGAGATTGCAAAGCTGGGGATTGGAAGAACAAATGTTATCGGTGTGGAGAAAGAGGTCATATAGAAAAAAAATGCCCAAATAGTCCTAAAAAACTCAGGTACTTGAACTCTTGGAAAGCATTGCTTCTGTATTTTCATTCCCCTAATATTTTTTCCTTTCTGCTTCTTGACTGTTATGTTCATTGCAGTCGACGGGATCGGAGCTACTCACGGTCACCTGTCAGGTCAAGGTCACGTTCACGTTCTCCTCGTCGTCGAAGTTACAGCAGAAGCCGCAGCTATAGGTGAGTTCTGAGATGTGTTCGCTTTTTGCTCGTTGTTTTACTGTACTTTGCAAGCCTTTAACACTAGTGTTTGCCCATGACCTCACTTGCAAAACATCAGTTTTTGCATGTTGAAGTTTGGCTATCAGTATTAGCAAAATATTGGAACTTTATTAATGGTGAAATATTGAAAATTAGTTTTGAGGTGAAATAACTCACAATGCTTCGACTTTTAAATGATCTGTTTCGACTTCAACTTAAAAAGTTTTTTTTTTCAACTCCAACTAAATATTGTCTACTTAGAAATGTTTCTGAGCTCTTTGCTTTGTTCTTTCAGTCCATCAAGATCTCCTCCTCCAAGGAGAGGAAAAGCTGACCTAGAGAAGAGGTCAAGAAGCTACAGTAGGAGCCCTGAGCCAAGGAAGGAAAGTCCAAGTCCTAGTCCGAGTCCTCCACCGAAGACAAGGAAGCACAGCCCAACACCCGAAGAGGGAAGCCCTATGGAAGCAATGAGGACGACCACCGGAGAAGAAGGTAGCTATAGCCAAAGCCCCAGAGAGAGAAGTGCAAGTCCTTTAAGTCCTAGACGAGGGGATAGCCCTGCACCTGAAAGGGATGAGGACAGCCCTGCTGAAGCTAACGGTGGAAGTCGCAGCCTGAGTCCCAAGTACCAGAGGAACCGTGCAGATGATGACGAGGATGAAGGTGAGTATAATAATCAACGCTCAGGCAGAGAGAGCGAGTCGCCTTGACCTGTGTTGAGGGATTCGTAACGAAGCATCTTCTTGTGGAAATTACTGTATGCAAGCACCTTGGTTGATCTATCTGAATGGATTTTGTCTAGGCTGGACCTTGTGAAGCCCAAATGAGATATACTTAAAAGAATTGGACTCTATCTATATTTGGTATTGTTAGTACAATAGTTGATATTTGATGATTTCCTGTCTCATATGTCATGCAGCTGTTACTGGTGCTGGTACTTTTCATAAAAAATAATGACCTCCTTAACTGCACCATTTGATTGAAAGAGTTTGTCCTTTATTTAGTTATAAGAAATCATGCATATGGTACCTTCCGTGCAGCTTATTAGAATGTTTAGAATTCGATGTTAACATTTACCTTTTACATTTTACATGATATTTACACTCTGTAGTGTAAATATACACTACAGAGTGGAGTTGTGATGAAATTAAACGTTTTGATACTCCTAGAGTCCTCTTTCAATTTGTCATTCTTTCTGAAAACAGTGGAAACAAGAGATTCAACGGTATAAAACCCGTGCAAAATCATATCAAGTCAATTCGCCGTAGAAGTAAAATGGAATAACAAATCCTTTGGTGATTTTGCTAGTGTTACACAATACTCGTTAGTAAAACCTACACTATGCGCCAAAGAGGAGAGCATAAAATGAGGAAATAATTTGCTATGACCAGCTACAATTTAAATAAAAGAAAATAATTTTACTAATATTTCTTGTGTTTTATTACCGATTTTCATCTCCCCAATAAAAATAACTTAGAACATTTAGCACACAAGATTCTCTATTGTTCAATAGTATGTTCAAAATTTTAAAAAATCTAGAAATTGTACTGGATGAATTTTTTTTTTATGACCACCGTTTAATTTTTGAACCAGTTAAGAAAATTCTTGACAAAATAGCCTCCGACTAGAATTTTGACTCACGCTGGTCAGAATTTTGGGAAGCGATCAATGCAATCAATATAATTTTGAAGAACTAAGAATAAGGTCACAGTTAGGGGTGTACATGAGTCGGATTGGTTCGAATTTTTTAATTACCAAACCAAATCAATTATATCGGGTTATTAAATCTAAAGACCAAATCAAATCAATAAAAGTCGGGTTTTTAAATCTCGATTTTTCTCGGGGTTTTCGAGTTGTTTCGAATTTTTTTCCATAAAGTCTTCATAGCACAAAATATAGAATTTGTGTTCCAAATATTTCTTTAATCCTAGTAAGACAGAACTATATAAGGTATTTTTTAATAAAATAACATAAATATGAGATGATTCATAGTATTGTACTAAAATATTCAATAATAAAGATGAGAAAATCACATAAAATAAATATTATTAATAAGCCATAATGAAAACAAACATAATTTAAAATTACTAATAAATTGCTAAAATAAATACGACTAATAAGTACTATTATTTACATGAATAAAGACTAAAAGAAAAATAAGTTATGCATTTTATCTAAACCACGAAAAAACTAAAAAATAGATATCCAACACTATTTCATTTATAGTACAATTGAATTGAATGTCTTTTATTATCATTACTATTGATTTGATTTTGGTTTAGGATTTATTTGAGTTACTAACATTTATAAACTATAAAACTTATTGGAGCATCTAAAAATTATAAGTCCAAGCTTGAAATAATATGTTAAAAGATAAAATTATGAAAAAGTATAAGAAATATTTATAAGCTACACTACAATAAATATTTTCATGTATTAAATATATTTAAAACTTCTACACATATAATGTCGGGTTGGTTTGGTTTTAGTTTGACTATTTTTAGTTAAAACCAAACCAAACCAAATATCGCCGGATTTTTTTTTTTCCAACACTAAACCAATCAAACCAAACTATAGTCGGATTTTTTTTTTTGGTTTAACTCGGATTATCGGGTTGATGCGGGTTGTCGGTTTCATTTGTACACCCCTAGTCACAGTGCTGAAAACATTTGGTGATCATTGTGGCTGAAAATTCTGGTGATTCAGGATTTTGCTACAAATCCTGACAATTATCATATCTTGCTGAAATTTTGGCGAGCGTGCTTTAAAATTTAAAGCCATATTATTTTTGTAAAACTTATGTTATCGCGGTCAAAAAATTAACAATACCACAAAAGTATCTTGTTTTTGTCGTTCTCCCTAAAAAAAAAAAAGACCTATCACCAATTTCCTTGCAATCCAAGTCTACCACAAATATATTGGGCCGATATTTCCCAACATTCCAAGGCGATGATTGTTTAAGAAATTTTATGATATAATTTTTATGGGACAGTCTATCAATATTTGTACAAAATTGTTAAATTGTTCATATTCACAAAAAACAAAAAATGAAAAAAGCACATTAATTTGGACGCTCGCATTTAATCTATGTCAGTTTATTAAAAGAAAATTAATTGGTCGTCAGTGCAAGCAAACTTCGAATAAAACTGTTCCTCCTTCGTTTTTCTTCTTCTTAGCTGATATATAATACGACAGTGTCTTTCGAATTTGTTGGAAAAGCTTGAAAACATTGCAAATCATCCTTATTGTAAGCTTGAAAAGTAGGTCTTGAATTTTGAATATAAAAATTAAATTTAAATCAAACAGGTGTTGTTGAAGTGGTTAGACTTGTAAAAATTTATGAACTTAGGCCATAGTTTAAATAGGGGTCCCAAAATAGGCTATTTATGTACTTCCCCCGATTTTATGTGGCGCCAACGGACAGTCAATCCATAAGAATTCCAATGTCTCATTCGCTAGCTGCGGTGGCTCTGCCGCGTTTCGCCACCGTTCTCACGGCGGCGAAGCAGCCACGACTCAGACCAAACCCTAAACCCCAGAATGGTAAGCAAAAGATAACCACCACCAATCCCAGCAGGAAAACAACGTCAGGCTTTAACAGCAGGAATAAAGAACTCACGTGGCAGTGCATCCAGAACTGTGGCGCATGCTGTAAACTTGATAAAGGCCCAAACTTTCCTTCCCCTGAAGAAATTTTTGATGACCCTTCTGATATTGAGGTTTTCTCTCTCATTATTTTGAGTTTAAATTATGTGGGTTTTATGTTTTCGTAATTTATATAGTATTTGTTTGAATACATTGACAAAATGACAACCCCTTAAACTTGTTAGTATATTTTATTTAAACACTCGATCTAAGGACTGTTCCATTTGAGCATCTGAACACATGATAAAGTGTTCCTATTAGACACTTGTTGGGGAGATTTTGAGAAAAATGGCTCTTGGTTTTTTTCTTTTAACGAAGCGAGTCTTTTGTCTAATGGAGGGAGATTTTTTTTAGTTAATTGGGTTCTTTTTTAACTGAGTTGTCTTATTTTTGTTTGTTATAGCAAAAGGCTTATATCCGATTTGTATAATTAAAGAAAGTAGCATATTTTTAGTGGTTAAACATATCCACATAATGGGCGCTTGAGAACACGCACCAAAGCTTTTCCAAAGTTTGAGCTGGAAGTGTCTAATAGAAAAATTTATCATGTGTTGAAGTGTCTAATATTGATGTATTTTGTCTATTTATTTTTATTGTCCCGGACTTCAAAGGCCGATTCAGGATTTAAACTCTATGAGTTCAATTATAAATTTTTTAGCATTAAACTCATTATATTTTTAAAATTATGGGTTCATATCTATTATTTTTACAATTTTAATGAATTTTTATACATAAATTTTTACTCCGCGTCAAAGTTATGGGTTCAATTGAACTCGTTGCTAATACAATGCATCCGCCCCTGCCGGACTTTGGTGTAGTGGGAAGAGGGTAGCACATGATGTATATGTTAGGCACATACAAAAACTTGGTATTTACGTTGAGAATGATAGAGGGGGCTCATTATTCACCAATTTCGAACCGTGCCCACTGACCCTCGGTGATTTTTCAGCTATTAAAAAATTGCTCCCGGATTTGGTATAGTGGTAAGTGTGCAACAAGTGATGTGTGTATTAGGCGCATGCCAACGGTTTGAACCGTGATGCAGACAAAAACATGGTATATAAGTGGGAAATGATAGAGGGATAGGTCATACCAGTATCGAACCCTGTGACACTAACACTCAGGGATGGCTCGGTTAGTTATGTGGCTGTTGTGAATATGATGGTTTATACTACATTTGTCATATTTTATACAGTATTTGCTTTTATTGTCCCGGGATTTTGATCTAGTGGTAAAAGCGCTGCACGTGATGTGTGTTAGGCACACGACAACTGTTCGGACCATAAGCCTGATATTTAAGTGGATAAGGATGGAGAGATAGGCCCATTATTCACCTGTTTCGAACCGTGCGCTACCAGCCCTTGGGGATTTCTCGGTTATTAAAAAAATAATGTGGGGGTCATGAATATGATGGTTTATACTATATTTGTCATATTTTATATGGTATTTGTATGGACATGGATTTGTCAGTTCGATTTATGTATAATATTTGTAGTAGTAGTAGAGAAAAAGTGCTTAGATATGATTGAATTTATTTAGACAGAAACGTTACAGTTGATTTTAAGAGTTGAATGAGTTCATAAAAGCTGTTAAATTTACATAGAATACGTTATCAGTAGATTTGTGTAAAATATTTTGGACCGTCCAAAATTGAAAGATTGTTATTATTAGTACATTTGTGTGAATATTTTGGGCCATCCAAAATGAAAAGACTATTATATAAAGTTTGGAGCTATATATGTGAATTTTACTTCTCAGTTATTTGAAAGCATGGTGGGTTCTGATGGATGGTGCATACATTTTGAGAAGAGCACAAGAAAATGCTCCATTTATGCAGGTGAAACCATCTTTCCCAAAAGGATTTTGGAGATTTCAGTATTTATCTCTGATGATTTAGTTTTTCCCTTTGTCATATGAGTGGATTTCCTGAATCATTTGTTTTTCTCTTTTCTTTAGATCGTCCATATTTTTGTCGGGTGGAACCTGCCATCTTCGAGACACTGTACGGGATTGAAACGAAAAAGTTCAACAAGGAAGCTTGCAGGTAATCCATTGATGTTGCTCATTTACTCGTTGCCTATAGACTTCGTGAAAGTCTAAGTCTTGACTCTTGACCACTGAATTTCTGTCTGAGACTACTGTTTTAATTGAAAGGATGTCTTGATTGCAGTTCTTGCGTAGACACGATTAAAGCGATATATGGATCAAGCTCGAAGGAGTTGGAGAATTACAATGCTGCAGTATGGAGTTCAACTTAGTTCCACATTCCTTTCTCTGAGGTTGCTTTTCTGTTTCTTTGGAACACTAGATTTTAGTTAAAGGTGCTTAAGTCAGCAGTTGCTTTTATTGTTTGTCTAGATAGGTCTGTGTTGAGGTTTTATTTTTTAAGATGTAATATTCTTAAAATGAGGGTGAATGGGAAATGGAGGGAAAATGAAATTTTGAGTAAAATTTTAAGTTTCCCCCTCTTAACAATGAGACATTGTTCCATATTGGAAGTGGAAGACATTTTTGGTGGGTATATATATAATTGCTCTTCTTGTAGCTCTTAAAGAGTTAAGAAGAAAGCAAGCCTCGCGCCGTCGTCGCTCGCTCGGCTCGGCTTCGGCTACGGCTTCAGCTTCGGCTTCGGCTTCGGCTTCGGATTCGGATTCGGATTTGGATTTGGTCAAATGATCGATTGATTGATTAATTTTTTGGACCAAATTTATTTGTTAATAGTAAATATTAACGTAAGATTATCCGTATTTGTAAACGGATATTTTCCAATCCGTGTATTGATAATTTGGCAGCCGGATAATGGTCTTCCCACCATGAAGTGCTTGCTCCACAAACATGAAGTGCTTGCTCCACAAACATGTAATGCTTGCTCCACCATGAAGGGTGGACGTTTGGTCTTGCACTCCTTCTTGGCTGCTATATATATGAGCAGCAAATGTTGAAGAAAGATACTCAACTCAACATACAATTCGCTCAACAAATTGGCTATACATTGCATTCCTTCCTCTCAGAACTTCCATACGTTTTTCTGAGTATATACTCCTTCGTTCTGCATTGTTTTTTAACTTCAAACAAAGCAACTGTAAGTGTGATTTGCTACCGAACTTTGTGTTCGCCGAAACACTGGGGTTTGAAGTACCGCTACACCAGTGTGTTATTCGTTCTATCCTGGGAGGAAATAATCCATTACCTTGGGTACTAGGAGGGGATTAAATTCCTTAAGGAAACACTGTGAATTCAGTGGGCTCGAATTTATTATTATTGTTTCATTACGTTAACTTATATTTTGCAGAATTAATATTTACAAATACAGCAATATTGACCGGGAATAACAATCTTAAGGAATTTAATATTTATTTCTGTACTTGTGTTATTCTTATTATTCTGCAAACTAAAACCTTTGTGGTTTGTGTACTCCCGTTTTGGAGAGTTAAGCCTTCGTGGCGTTTTGTTGGATATTAAAATCTACGTGATTTTTACTCCAGTTTGAAAACGTGTATTAAACGTTTGTTTGTGTCATTCTTTTCTGAAAAAGATGATGACTGAAAACGAAAACCAAGCTGTTCCGATGGCGACTGCCAACGCAACGACAAGCCGAACACCGGCGTTGGCACCGGCAGAAAAACCCGGAAAATTTTCCGGGATTGATTTCAAACGCTGGCAGCAGAAGATGTTCTTCTACTTAACTACGTTATGTCTACAGAAGTTCATCAAGGAAGATGTTCCTGATCTGCCGGATAAAACTCCAGATAATGAACGCTTTCTCGTGATTGAAGCGTGGAAGCATTCTGATTTTTTATGCAAGAATTATATTCTTAGCGGACTGGATGATAATCTGTATAATGTATACAGTAGCATGGAGACATCCAAAGAATTGTGGAATGCGCTTGAAAAGAAATATAAGACTGAAGATGCCGGGATGAAGAAATTCGTTGCCGCAAAATTTCTGGACTACAAAATGATAGATAGCAAGTCTGTTATTACTCAAGTCCAGGAATTGCAAGTGATTATTCATGATCTACTTGCTGAAGGTCTTGTAATCAACGAAGCATTCCAAGTAGCAGCAATGATTGAGAAGTTGCCTCCGTTGTGGAAGGACTTCAAAAATTATTTGAAACACAAACGAAAGGAAATGTCCCTTGAAGATCTCATTGTTCGGTTGAGAATCGAAGAGGACAATAAAGCTGCTGAAAGGAGAGGCCGTGGAAATTCAACAATAATGGGAGCAAATATTGTTGAAGCTAACAAAAAGAGGAAGAAGGCTTCTGGTCCGAAATACAACCCAAGCAAGAAGCGGTTCAGTGGAAACTGCTACAACTGTGGGAAAACCGGACACAAATCTACGGAGTGTCGTGCTCCGAAGAAAGACAAGAAAAGGGGTCAAGCAAACATGGTAGTAAACCATGATGATGTTGATAACTTGTGTGCCATGCTCTCTGAATGTAACTTGGTGGGAAATCCTAAACTGTGGTGGTTTGATTCAGGAGCCACTCGCCATGTTTGTGCAGTTAGAGAGGCTTTTGCTACCTATGCTCTTGCTGAACCCGGAGAGACAGTTTATATGGGAAATGCTTCAACAGCAAAAGTTGAAGGATATGGGAAGGTATTTCTAAAAATGACTTCTGGCAAGGTCATGACTTTGAACAATGTCCTTCATGTTCCCGAAATGAGAAAGAATTTAGTCTCTACTGGACTTCTTGTTAAGCACGGTTTTAAGTGCGTTTTTGTATCCAACAAGGTTGTAATTAGTAAGAATGGAATATTTGTGGGAAAAGGTTACCTCACCGAGGGCCTTTTCAATCTAAATGTAATGGTTGTTGAAAATAATAATAATATTTCAGCTTCTTCTTACTTACTTGAGTCAAATGATTTATGGCATGTACGTTTGGGTCATGTCAATTATAAAACCTTGCGGAAAATGATTAACTTGGAAGTACTGCCCAAGTTTGAATGCGAAAAATCAAAATGTCAAATATGTGTGGAATCTAAGTATGTTAAACATCCTTATAAGTCAGTTGAAAGGAATTCAAATCCTTTAGACTTAATTCACACAGATATTTGTGACATGAAGTCAATACCATCTCGCGGTGAAAAGAAGTATTTCATAACTTTTATTGACGATGGTACTCGATATTGCTATGTTTACTTACTGAATAGTAAAGATGAAGCAATAGACGCATTCAGGCAATACAAAAATGAAGTTGAAATGCAACTTAACAAGAAAGTAAAAATGATAAGAAGTGATAGGGGTGGTGAATATGAATCTCCTTTTGAAGAAATATGTTTAGAATATGGAATTATTCATCAAACAACAGCCCTTACACGCCCCAATCTAATGGGATTGCGGAAAGAAAGAATCGCACATTAAAGGAGATGATGAATGCGTTGTTGATAAGTTCTGGTTTGCCACAGAACTTGTGGGGGGAAGCCATTCTTACGGCTAATCGAATATTAAATCGAGTGCCCCATAGCAAATCACAATCCATTCCTTATGAACAATGGAAAGGAAGGAAGCCCAACTTGAATTATTTTAAAGTGTGGGGGTGTTTGGCAAAAGTGCAAGTTCCTAAACCCAAAAGGGTAAAGATAGGACCGAAAACCGTTGATTGTGTTTTCATAGGATATGCGACAAATAGTAAAGCATATCGATTTCTGGTTCATAAATCAGAAAATCCCGACATTCATAATAATACGGTTATAGAATCAGATAATGCTGAGTTTTTTGAAAATATATATCCGTATAAAAAGGAATGTGAATCGTTTGGTGAAGGATCTAAACGACCTCGGGAAGAAACAAAAGAAAGTACATGTAATCAGGAGAATCCAAGACGTAGTAAACGTCAAAGAACGTCTACTTCATTTGGACCAGATTTTGTGACTTTCTTATTGGAGAATGAGCCTCAAACATTTAAAGAAGCTATGACTTCTTCGGAATCATTGTTTTGGAAAGAGGCAGTCAATAGTGAAATAGAATCCATATTGAACAACCATACATGGGAATTGGTTGATCTTCCTCCTGGAAATAAACCTTTGGGTTCTAAATGGATTTTTAAGAGAAAAATCAAAGATGATGGCACTATTGATAAATTCAAGGCAAGGCTCGTAGTCAAAGGGTATAGACAACGAGAAGGTCTAGACTACTTTGATACATACTCTCCAGTTACAAGAATTACGTCCATACGGATGTTAGTAGCATTAGCTGCAGTGTATGGTCTTGAAATTCATCAAATGGATGTTAAGACGGCCTTCTTAAATGGAGAGTTGGAGGAAGAAATTTACATGGAACAACCTGAAGGGTTTGTGGTTCCAGGTAAAGAAAAGAAGGTATGTAGACTTGTTAAGTCTCTTTACGGACTAAAACAAGCACCCAAACAATGGCATGCGAAATTTGACCAAACAATGTTGTCAAATGGTTTTAAGATAAATGAATGTGATAAATGCGTGTACATTAAAAATGTTCCAAATCACATAGTCATTGTTTGCCTATATGTGGATGATATGTTGATAATGAGTAATGACATTGCCAACATAAATGCTACTAAGCGTATGCTCAATAGCAAGTTTGATATGAAAGACTTGGGAGTTGCTGATTTAATTCTGGGAATTAAGATCAATAAGACTCCTCAAGGTCTGGCATTGTCACAATCTCATTATATTAAGACAGTACTTGAAAAATTCAAGCACTTGGGCTTTAAAGTTGCAAAGACTCCAATTGACGTGAATCTTGCATTAGCAAAGAACAAAGGCCAAAGCATATCACAATTGGATTATGCTCGTGTATTGGGATGCTTAATGTATATCATGAATTGTACACGACCAGACATAGCTTGTGCTATAAGTAAACTGAGTCGATATACGAGCAATCCAGGCCAATCTCATTGGATGGCAATGAAACGAGTTTTGGGATATTTAGAACATACCCAGAACTTTGAATTGCACTACAGTAATTTCCCTGCGGTGATTGAGGGATACTGTGATGCAAATTGGATCACCGGTTCAACTGATTCTAAGTCCACGAGTGGATATGTATTCACTATTGGTGGAGGAGCGGTATCTTGGAAGTCGTCCAAACAAACATGTATTGCCCGCTCTACAATGGAGGCTGAATTCATAGCCTTAGATAAAGCCGGTGAAGAAGCTGAATGGCTCCGGAATTTCTTGGAAGACATTCCATTTTGGCCCAAACCGTTGGCACCAATATGCATACATTGTGATAGTCAAGCGGCAATTGGAAGGGCTGGGAGCGTCATGTATAACGGTAAATCTCGTCATATACGACGAAGACATAAAACCGTTAGGCAATTACTCTCTAGAGGAATTATCACAATTGACTATGTAAAGTCAAGTGATAATGTGTCGGATCCACTTACAAAAGGCCTAACTAGAGAGGTAGTTGAGAAATCATCAAGGGGAATGGGGCTATGGCCGAGAACAAGTCATTGTGGCGGTAACTCTACCTAGAAGACTGGAGATCCCAAGATCTAGGTTCAAAGAGATCAAACAAAGTCATTAATGACGGTTCAACATTGTCAAATAAAATTTTAGTCCATTCTCGTGATGAGACAATGTTCAGTACCAAGGATAAAGCATTAAGGCTTTTTAATGATTTCTAAATTTGATACGGGGTATATCAAATAGTGTATCTACAGGATGACACGTTTAGGAATCACCTATTTAAGTGTGAAGTGTGAGCCGCTTCAAGGAGAACTTTGTAAGGCCAGTTCTCTACGCACTTATGAAACCAGGCGGTGTTCATGGCTGAAACGAACACAACAATGAGAACCAAAGACGGTTAAGGGTTGATTGTGTGACTTATGGTTGTCTAGGTATACACCAAAGATCGACGGTTCAAAGATATCAAATCTACCGATTGACCGAGTATATCCGACATAAGTTTACTACGGAAAGTTCAAAGGGAAACCTACTTATCCAGATGCAATTAATCCTTGCTTGTAAATCACACAGTTTTTCATGCATACTTCCGTGATATATAGCCATTCCCCATTCATGTGGGGGATTGTTGAGGTTTTATTTTTTAAGATGTAATATTCTTAAAATGAGGGTGAATGGGAAATGGAGGGAAAATGAAATTTTGAGTAAAATTTTAAGTTTCCCCCTCTTAACAATGAGATATTGTCCCATATTGGAAGTGGAAGACATTTTTGGTGGGTATATATATAATTGCTCTTCTTGTAGCTCTTAAAGAGTTAAGAAGAAAGCAAGCCTCGCGCCGTCGTCGTCGTCGCTCGCTCGGCTCGGCTTCGGCTTCGGCTACGGCTACGGCTTTCGGCTTCGGCTTCGGATTTGGATTTGGATTTGGTCAAATGATCGATTGATTGATTAATTTTTTGGACCAAATTTATTTGTTAATAGTAAATATTAACGTAAGATTATCCGTATTTGTAAACGGATATTTTTCAATCCGTGTATTGATAATTTGGCAGCCGGATAATGGTCTTCCCACCATGAAGTGCTTGCTCCACAAACATGAAGTGCTTGCTCCACAAACATGTAATGCTTGCTCCACCATGAAGGGTGGACGTTTGGTCTTGCACTCCTTCTTGGCTGCTATATATATGAGCAGCAAATGTTGAAGAAAGATACTCAACTCAACATACAATTCGCTCAACAAATTGGCTATACATTGCATTCCTTCCTCTCAGAACTTCCATACGTTTTTCTGAGTATATACTCCTTCGTTCTGCATTGTTTTTAACTTCAAACAAAGCAACTGTAAGTGTGATTTGCTACCGAACTTTGTGTTCGCCGAAACACTGGGGTTTGAAGTACCGCTACACCAGTGTGTTATTCGTTCTATCCTGGGAGGAAATAATCCATTACCTTGGGTACTAGGAGGGGATTAAATTCCTTAAGGAAACACTGTGAATTCAGTGGGCTCGAATTTATTATTATTGTTTCATTACGTTAACTTATATTTTGCAGAATTAATATTTACAAATACAGCAATATTGACCGGGAATAACAGTCTGTAGATTTCAATTAGCTTATTGATATACTCAAGTGGGAACAGTTTTATTATCTGCTATAGTCGTTTCTGCAAGATCTAGATTGTCTGATGTTTCGACAATATGATTCACCTAGTTGTAGAACATTTTAGGACAATCAAATATTTAAATTCCACCCAAATTGATAATTTGCTAGTTTCTTTTGTGAGCGTGTCTAATTTGCTAATATCTCTAGTCTCACTTTCAAGCTACTGATATTGACATGAGAATTGTAGGCTCTAAATCAGGTTTATATGCTATGAGTTTCAGGTGAATCGTTTTGATTGTTTTTCCTGTCAATCAAGTTGGTGGCGTTTGCAGCCTGTTGCAGTGGCTAAGCAGAGTTGATGAATCGTCGTAGTTGTCAGATGATATATAATGTTCTATCACGAACAGTTCTATGCATGCAGAATGAACTGGTGCTGCTGCAACTGAATTTGGAACACTTAAAATCTGACGGGGAAGCACAAATCAAAGACTTGGGATCTTTTGGTTGGAAGATGTAGTTACTAATTTATTGTAAAGTGAGAAATATGGACTGTAGTTAGTGAATTATTACCTGATAATCTTCTCTAAATAATTAGAATACACTGATACATTAGCTTCTATGAGTAGACACTTATGTTTTCTAATGTCAGATTTCATTGTATGGCTTATCTTCACCAGAATATGTGGGAGGAGACATGATCATGTTTCCTTTGTATCATAAAAATTCAGTTTATTCATCTTTGTATTCTTTATACATCTACATTGCTGCTATCTTTGTATCCTTAGCAGGCTAAAATGTTTTTTGATCATTGTGTTTCCTAAATTCGGCGTCTCTTCTGATTAGTTTGAAGTTCTGTACAATCTTAACCGTGTTTATGCAGCTTTTGAAGACAACTTTCAAACAAACAAAAAAAGTGTTTGGGACTGAGGCATAATAGTTGTTTTTTTCTGCGGTAACGATCTTTCTACTAAGTATAGTGGTTTTCAAGAGACTTCTATTTCTCAGTTGAATGACATCAGATACTTATGGAACAGGTTTTACCACAGCGAACAAATACAGGAAAGCTCATCCAGCCAGAGGAGCCGATGTACAATTAATCTGTTTTGACATGAATGGATAAATCTATATATCTGTAACTCATGTTTTAGCCAAGTGTGAGATATTGCCTTTTGATTTACCAGAGAAGGTTCCTACTATAATTCTTACATGTATGATTTCAATATAGTTGGAATTCCGTTCATAGTCATCTTTGGTCTTAAATCTGTATATTTACTTTTATTATAAGCGGTACTGAGAATTACTGTGTTGGTTTATTTACGGTGGGTGGAACCAGAGGCGAATCCAAGATTTAAATTTAGTGGCTCAATTTTTAACATTCTCCGTATTGAATTCATTGTACGGTTAAAATTAAGGGTTCAGATCTAATATTTGTTGAGATTTAGTAAATTTTTACATATAAATTTACACTTCAGTTGAACCCGTAATCTAAAGGCTACATCCGCCCCTGGGTGGAACCCGAACTGGGTATCGATTATGCAGATCAATGCTGATGACGTTTTGGTTGTGGTTTTCTCATCTTCTGGTGCTAAAAATGAGAAATGGTCAGGACAATTCCCATACTATTGCCATTTTCCATGCGTAGGATTCGTTTTCGTTCGAATAAGATGCTTTTGCAAGCTATTCAGCGCCTTTCCGAAATCAGATACCTAATCCTATCCTTCAACTTTTCCCTTTTCCCTTTCATGGTAATTTGCCTTTTTTTCATCTTAAACAGATACCATACAAAAAGAGTAAAAGTAGGTTGCAGTTGCTTGACCATGTCATCTTCATTTTTGCAAAGAAATAGTCCCACTCTCATTTTTTATTTTTTTTGGTTTCAGAGGATTCAGTATCTCAACCTAAACTAGTTCAATAAATAAAGAGACTGTTTTCAGAAAGAATGATTCATGGAGAAAGCAATATCCTCCTCCTGGCCCCAATTTTCTTCAAGAAGGTCTTATTCCAGGCAAAGCTAGTACCATAATACTAGTTTCATCAATGTAGCTGGATAGCCTTCTAAAACCACCGAATATATATATGTCAAGGCAGCATCAAGAACACAATGATTCTTCTGGTATCTTATCTCACCGTCTTCACCCTGATTTTTCTTGACTGTAGAAAAAGGGGCTATCCATCAAGAAGAGAAAAAGGGGCTATAATGTATGTAACATTATAGGGACGGGTTCAATTGAGATTGACTGTATTGTAGAACAAAACTAGATCTCCTCACTAAGTTCTCCACAATTTTAGCCATTTGTATCCCTGTATTGGTACTATAAAGTATGAATATCTGCTTTCTGATGGAATAGGATCATCTCTTTGCACTCATACAGTTGTTCTCAAAATGGTCATCCATGATGTATGCCAAGAAGAATCTACTTCATATCAGTGCAAGAATCTCATATCTACTACACATTACTATTCTCGGGGTGAATACACTTGGCAGATAGGATTATCCCTGTTAGACTGTTCCGCAAAGGTTGAACAAATGACCAATTGTCTCCTACTATGGTCTTGAAAACCCTTAGCTCATGAACTAACTTTTGGAGTTGAGTTAAGACTAAGATCTATTTTCTTAACATGGTATTAAAGTCAGACTCATCTCTGTTCTTGGTTTACCCAATGTTGGACCTCCATGTTATGTTGTGCACGCTCCAGATGTCCTGGGTATGAGGGGGGTGTTAGACTGTAGGTTGAGGGAATTACCTGTTGTCCTCTTATATGGTTTTCGGCAATCTTCGCCTAATGAGCTAGTTTTTGGAGTTGAATTAAGCTCAAGGTCCATTTTCTTAACAATCTCTTTGCACTTATGCTGTTGTCCCAAGTCAAAATTGTTATCCTGACATATGCCAAGAAGAATCTTAGCTCATATCAAAGCAAAATTGCACATCTACTCTACATTACTATTCACTGGAAAGTTTCTTCTACACCAAAGCTTCTCATGTGATCCACCAAAATATCCACCAAACTAACAATTGATTTAATATGTCCCATAGATATGTCTTCAGCAGTAAAGCGAAAAACTTGACTTTTAATCTCAATCCAACTATAACCAGGATCCCTTTTAAGTCCATTGTCTTTCATCAACTTCTGCACTCTCGCTGCCTGATCCCAGTATCCTAAACTAGCGTATAAATTTACCAGCTGCAAGTGGGTAGAGGTGGACCATGGTTCCAGCGTAAGCCTATTCTCTGCAGCCTCGATGCCCAACCAAAAGTTCCCCTGAAGCCTGCACGACATAAGCAATGAACCCCAGATGACACCATTTGGTTGAACTGGCATCTTCTTGATAAACTCCCATGCCTCTTCTAGTAACCGTGCTCGTCCGAGAAGGTCTACAATACATGAATAATGATCCAGCTCTGGCTTCACACGGCAATCAACCATTGAATTAAAGTAAAACATGCCTTCTTTAACAAAACCTGCATGGCGGCAAGAAGATAACACCCCAAGGAAAGTAATGGAATCAGGTCTCACTTTTCGCTGCTTCTTCATTTCCTCAAAAAGTTCAATAGCTTGAATTGCATGTCCTTGCTGTCCATATCCACAGATCATCGAGTTCCATGACACCAAATCTTTGCTCTTCATATTTTCAAAAATGTGAAAAGCATCCTTTACTTCCCCACACTTACAATACATTGATAAAAGAGCATTTGCAACATGTATATAGGAATCAAAACCCATATGAATTATTTGGCAGTGAACACTCCTGTCATGACCAAAACACCCACTACCCATACACGAACTCAGCAAGCTCGTAAACGTGAACTCATTTGGTTTCAATGTCAAGCCCATCATACCTTTATACAATTTCAAGCACATATCGACCTCATTCTCTTGTGCAAAACCATTTATCATAGCACTCCAAGACACAACATTCCTCACAGGCATTTCGTCAAACATCTGGTAAGCATCCACCACTCCTCCAAAATTACCATAAAAGGTGATCAAAGAACTGCCAATATAAACATTGGACAAAAACCCATTTACAATCACCAAGCAATGAACTTGAATCCCTACCCTAAAATCTCTCTTTGACGCACATAAACTCATAGCATTTGACACTAAACTCACCCCAATTTTAGACCCTTCTTTATGAAACTTAAAAAGCAATGAGATTGAATCTTCCATTGAATATGGAAAAGACAGTTCTTTATGCAATGCGTGTTTTGTACAATTTTGTTCAGAATTTGTTTGAAGAAAGTCCTCAATGAGGTTAAGATATTTTTGATGATTCTTGGTCACATTTGGCTTTGGTGCTAAAATATCAAGGAATTTCTGGCCCTTGAATTGGCTCTTGGTTTTGTTGACCGTTTGGAAGGGAAGTGATGACTTTTTTCTTATGCCATAACGAAAAAGGAGCTTGCTCATTTCTCCACCAAGTTTTAGGACGACGCAAAAATTTACGTACTTTTTTTAAGTGTCAGCATATCCTTCAACAAACAAAACAAAGTAATAAGCACGAGATCATAAAAGCTGCTTTTTCTTTTTAAGTGTCAGCATATTCTGTCTATGTAAAGTTCAGTTTTTAATGACAAAACCCGAAGCCAGAACTCTGACATACTAACCTTGTGACAAAACTTGATTAACTGTTATTTCGAATCAATAAATGTAAAATATGTACTTTCTTCGTTTCACTTTATGTAAAATATTTGATTAAATAGTTTAAGAAAGAAAGATATTTAAATTTTTTAGTCTAAAATATATATTTTGGGTACGTAGGCGTATAAGAGTGGGAGGATCGAGGGGGCTATGCGTAGGATGAGTAGGGTTAGAGCGATCGGGCCAGATGAAATTCCTGCAGAATTCTGAAAGAGCACGAGTAGGACATGCTTGGAATGTCTCTCTGAGTTGTTTAACGTCATTTTAGAACGAAGAAGATGTCTCAAGAGTTGAGGTGAAGTACGATGATTCTGTTGTACAAGAACACCGTGATATCTAAAATTGCAACAACTATAAGGGTATCAAGCTGCTAAGTCATATGATGGAAGTTTGGGAGAGCGTGGCAGAAGGGAGACTGGTGAGGAGTGTGTCTATTTTCGAGAACCAGTTTGATGTTATGCCGGATCGATCAACTACAGAAGCCATGCATCTTGTGAGGAGATTAGTGGAGGAGTATATGATAATAAAGAAGGACTTATATATGGTGTTCATTGACCTAGAGAAAGCATACGTCAAAGTCCCGAGAAAGGTTCTATGGAGATGTTTGGAGGCTAAAGGTGTGCATGTAAGCATACATTAGGGTAATTAAGGACATGTATGATAGAGCTAAGACATAGGTACATACAGCAAGAGGAGACTTAGAACACTTTTCGGTTGTGATGGGGTTGCATCAGGGATCTTCGAATATACAAGACTTCCAGTGTTCCAATTCGCATTCTTCGCATTTGAACACTGGGGGATGATATGAGAATACAACAACACTGAATACCACGTCAACCGGGGAATGAAAATCCGGGAACATAATACATCATGGGGACCGGAGACTACGCAACCAACCCCGTAGAAACAAGTTGTTCAAGATAGCCACAAGTCATGGCAATTTCTTTTCTGCATAGCAAAATGCTTATGTACTTTTGAAAATAGAAGGAATTAAATGAAATGCAATCCTTTTGTTTTTATCTTGTTTCTTGTTTGAACGATGAGTTAATTTTGCCATTTGAAAGTTAAACAAGTACTTCAAATGTTAGTGCCGTAATGAGTAGGAGACGTCCTCTTCAAGAGCACTGTAAATATAGGAGGGCCCTCTCTTATAAAAATCCTCACGTTAAAGGGTTGGTTCCGGAAGAATCAATGCCCGGAATCTAGAATGCCATCGGGAAAAAATACACCCGAAGTCGCATATGAAAAAGACGTAAAAAGCAAATTTGCGCAAATACTCATGAAAACCCTCACGAAAAAGGTATAATACTCAGAACCAAAATGCCTCGAAGGAAAGGCATCCGAGATTACACTTAATTATAACACCCCAGAAAATTTCAAAGTACTTAAGTGTAAAACCTCATAAAATTTCGCAAATGAATTTGTAAGGCCCCGTTAAAATTTCCTAATGATTTAAGATTTTTAAAGTGCGGCAACGGTATTCGGGAATAACGTATTCTAGTATTAAAGGAGACCCATGGGATTTATGATCAAGTTTGAGTTTTCTTTTGTATTCGACCTCGAATCGGAGTTTTGATAATTCCGTTAGGTCCGGATGGTGATTTTGGACTCGGGCGTATGCCCGGAATTTAATTTGGGTATTTCTAGGATGTTTCGACGTCACTTCTTCGAGTATATGTGGTATCAAAATAACCAAATGAGCTCCAAATTCAGTTTTTATTGAATCATTAGATCCGTATTGAAATTTAGTCGTAGCAAAAAGAATCGTCGAATTCGGACATCGTATGAGAGAGTTATACCCATTTTCGGGAGAAATAGAAAAGATTTCCCATCGCCAGCGCCCAGGGTAGCGTGGGGCGCTAGCCCTGGTGCTGGGATTTTTGAGGTTCTGAAAATTGGGCCACAGGTAGCGCCCCACAGTGCTTGTGACGCCCGAAACGCTATATACTCATTCGGGGGTCATTTTACCCCATTTTTCTTGGCCGAACTTTGAGGTTTTCCTCCATTCTATCAAGACTTCCAACTCCCCCTATATTCAAGGTGAGTAATCCCTACTAATTTTATGTTTCATTCCATCAATTCCACCCTAAAATTAACTCAATCCTCCATAAAATACATAGATCTTCAAGAAAGTTCTTCAAGAACTCAAAGGAGGGTTTTACAAGATTTCTTCCAAAAGGTAATCCTACACCCTTAGACTTACATGTATGGATATATTATGGGAATCTGGGTATAAATTAAGTATTGGAACTTATGGTATGGTGATTAGAAGCCATAAGTTCCCAATTTAAATACATATCCATTGTAGAGATTGAAAGGTGATTAATTGATGGAATTTTATTGGTTGGGTGTGGATGGATGGTCATGTATGTGATGTTGGAAGTTATGAATTGTTTAAGAATGATGGTGGGATAAATTGTTGATAAATGGTAGTAGTTGGATGAACTAATTCTATGGGTAAGAGATGTAGAGATTCATACCTACTAGGTATTTGATAAAATGCCTAAATGGCCTAAATTATGGAATTTGTTACTATTATTGGTCCAATTGAATTATGTTGATGTAGATTGAAGTTGTAAGAGTAGTAGGTGGTTTTAGTAGCACTAAAGAGCTTCATCAAGGTATGTTGGCTAAACTCTTCTTTAAGAGTTGGAATTCTCAATATCCTTGTGAGTTCTGAGCTGTTGATTATAAATCGAGTATTCCGATAAGTTTTGTGATGAAGATATATGTCCAATTCGTATTTCAAATTCTCTTATCATATTGCATTATGAATTGAGGATGTATCCCAAACTATGGATTACGTATCCACATGTTATAATTTCTAGTTGTGATTTATGTGAAATGTATTATGCCAAGTTGTGTAGAGATTGTGACTGTGATACACCTCCACCCGCATACATTGGGGTGAGGCGGCATGACCGCTTTGTGAGGGGATTATGGTATAGAGATTGTGATTGTGATATACCTCCACCCGTATATATATTGGGGTGAGGCGGCAAGACCGCTTTGTGTAGGGATAATGATATTGTGGGATTGCACCTCCACCCGCTTACATTGGGGTGAGGCGGTACGACTGCTTTGTGTATAGTATTGGTATTGTTATGGCACCACCACCCGCATACATTGGAGTGAGGCGACAATGCCGCTTGATTAGTGTTGTGGTATTATACGTACACCTCCACCTGTATACATCGGGTAAGGCGGCGAGGCCGCTTTGTGTGAAGATGGTTACATAGGATCTCATCTTAAATCCTATAAATGTTAATAGCTTTTGATAAGCTTGCTATGGTTGAGACATTTATCTATATTATTCTATTGCCGCACTGGTTCATCATAATTATCTTGTATTTCTAAATTCTTAAATTGGTGTTTAGTTTTTATACTAGTACTATTCGACGGTACTAACGTCCCTTTTTTCGGGGGTGCTGCATGTTTAAATGGATGCAGGTGGTTCCACAGCAGGAGACATTGATCAGTGATAGCAGTACACCTTCTTCCCAGTTGACTTGGTGAGCCCCACTTCATCCCGGGGTCATGTATCTTTGATCTTTATGTATCATGGTTGAGGTATAGCCGGGGCCTTATTGCCGGCATTATCATTGTACTCTTATTTATCTATAGAGGCTCCGTAGACATAGTGTGGGTTGTGTATTGGTGCTGGGGAAAGACAAACTATGTTATGTTGTAGATGTATTACTGTCCATTTGAGACTTTAAAAATGATAAAACAATTGGAAATGAATTGGTAATTGCAGACATGACCACTTTATTAAAAACATATATTTTCTTTATTCATGAATGAGTTTGGATAGAAGGAATCTAACATGCTTGCTTGGTCGAGTTCACTCGGTTGAGCGCCGGTCGCGCTCCTCGGTTTTGGGGCGTGACAAGAATTGGTAATTGCAGACATGACCACTTTATTGTTTAATTTAGGAAAATATATATTTTATTTATTCATGAATGAGTTTGGGTAGAAGGAATCTAACAGGCTTGCTTGGTCGGGTTCACTCGGTTGAGCGCCGGTCGCGCTCCTCGGTTTTGGGGTGTGACAATAATAAAGCGCGAATAGAACAATATGCGCAGAATACTTGAGCAAGCACGAAAGTTAAAGACTTGCATGAACATTCAAACGAAAGTAAGACTCAAACGATACTTAAGCAAAAAATATGCTTTTATTTATAAGAACGCATCAAAATGATAAAGGTACAAAATAGAAAATGAAAGAAAAAGTTAAACTACAGCGTCTCCGGAATCAGGAGGAAGAGAAATATCCGAATCCCCGGGCGTAATAGATGGTTCCACTGATGGCTATCATTTTCCCCAGCATGGTCTTCGACATCATCGCCTTCCGATCCTTCTTCAGTTTCCGAAAAATCAAAATCGGAATCAGAAGAACCTGGAGCGTCAGACTGCGCCGAGAGTCCATTTATTGCAGCCAACTGAAGCTCTCGGGCCTTAGCAATTTCAGCATCAATGTAAATGATACCAGTCTTGGCCTCTTCCAAGGTTTTTCTCCTCATGCTATACACAGGAAAAGTTTTTTCAACAATGAGGGAGGCCACTCGATGCTTAAGTTCTTCTTTGAGTTGAGTAACCTCGGCGGGAAGGTTTTCCTGAGCGGACCTAACAGATTTGAGACTGATGTCGAGCTCACGGATAGTAGAACCAAAGAGCCTATTATGCTCGATAGTTTTCCTGTACTTCTCTTCTAGCTGGGCATGTTTCGCCACCACACGAGCAAGCTCTTCACTTTTGGAGTTTAAGGCTGCCTCCAATTTTATCACTCTCTCAGCGGAGGCAGCCTAACGATCGGTTGCAGCAAGAACAACGTTCTGGACTTCTGCCCATTTAGTCTTGGCTTCATCAAATCTAACCCTCAGCGGCCCAATTTCTTGGATAAGGGTTACCACTTTTTGCTCACTTTTCTGCAAACGAGCCTCCAAAACAACTGCCTAGGGAGCATTAGTTTCCAGTTGCAAGAGGCGAAAAACAGTCTGGTCCCGTTCCGCCAAAATCTTATCCCTTTCAGAAGTAAGTTCTTCCTTCTCACGAATCAGCCTCTGAAGGCCCTCAGAAGCAAGAATGTTGGCCTATAAAACAAGAAGAGATAAAACATAGAGTACATTTGTTCGAAAGTAGAAGAAATAACAGAAGAAGAAAGGAACGTACCGCTGCGGCGTTATGCGTAGCATTGTTCAACAAACATTCCCCCGAGAGTGTCTGAATCTTCTCCCAGTCTTTTTCTGAAGCCAAAGGCTTCAGATAGTTAGCAAGCTCCACCAGCCTCGAAAGCAAGTTGCACCCGGTGGAGACCGAATGGGTAACACTCCTCCTCCTTTGTGGATCTTCAGAATGGGCTGCATAATTTTGCCCCAAATTCCCATAAACTGGGGTTTGTGGAGGAGGTACACCTTCTTCATGGTCAGGTGCGGTCGATGGAGATGATGTAGCAACCGTTGTTGGAAGAGTGGATGACGATGGAAATGATGCAGCAGTTGCTGGTAGTGGTGAAGATAGAGATGAAGCTGATGGTGTTGAAGAGTGAGAAGTAGCTGCATCAAATGTAGTGCTGGTTATTTAATGCTCGCCAACCAAAGACGGCACAAACCCGGTACTCAGCCTCGTGGTACCGGTTCGTAGCAATTGGGGCTCGGAAGAGGGAGTTAGCATATTCAACTAAATCAGATTCTCCCTAAAGTGTTGAGATGTCATCGTCATTTGGTGCAATTATCTCAACAGGTCAAGCATCATGTTGAGATGATGAGGATCGTATCCTTCTATATAAAGAAGATCCTTCATCACTAGCTTCTTCATCATCGTCGATCATCACAATGTCTATGATCGTCCTTGAAGGAGGACCAGTCACCATCGCTATTGGAAATAACTTGGGGGCATCAACCTTTGCTCTCTTATTCTTTTCCCCGGCCGTAGAGGAATGTCTTCTCTTTGGTTGCTTGTTCTTTGGCCGGGGACTCCGTAAAGAAATGTTTGCGCCCGTAGCAGGCCCGGAGATGCTTGTTCGAGTAAGTGCCTCCTGAAGCAGCCTCGCCGCATCAGCATTGTCATCCAAAACATCCTCCTCGGGGACATCAACTAAGCCCGTAGGTAGACCTAATTTCATGAACAAGTCAGAAGGGTTCAACCAATTTCTTCATGTATAAAAAATGGAAACAAGGTAATTTAAAGTTACCATAATTTTTGGCCTTCCACCCGTATTTAAGGGACACCTAGTTCCACAAACGAGTTTCAGGCATTGTGATGTCCAAGATATTCTGAACCCACCGGTCTAAGCCTTCTATCATCGGTGGGATCCATCGGGTCGCTATAACAAACAAAGGTTGAAGGATCAATACGAGCATGCAAGAATAATTAGTTGGTAAAATTTTATTAAAGGGAACTTATGAGAGCGGTTCCAAGCAACCGGAAAGGATGAAGCCGTTGTTTGAATAATGTCACTGGTGGAAACTGCAACGAACCGTTCCATCCATCCACGGTCGTTGTCGTCATCCATGTTAGACAATAAATCATGGTGGCTATGTTTTCAAAGGTTTATCATTCCCCCACAGAAGATTTTGGGGGAATAGAGACTCATTATATGAGCTAGGGTTAGCTCATCTACAGTTTCCTGGCACAAACGCCGAAGGAAGGCGATTGTCCTCCACACTGAAGGACTTATCTGTGCCAAGCACACCTCGTATCGAAGACAAAACTTTGCAATTACGGAATCATGCTCTCCTCTCAAAGAAAACACACCCAAAGTAAAGGGATACGTAAAGAAATATGTAAAACCTCCCTTGGGAAGGGTCACTCTCTCCGATAAATCAGGAGCAATAATATCTAATTCAGGGCAGCGACAGTCCTCCTTCACAGCAGGAATACTGGAAGGGTGAATGGAAGAAGGGTATCTACTAACAGCCCATGTACGAGGGTTAGCAGTAGGAAATTTCTCTTCAAAATCCTTCGAAGTAATAAGCCTTCTTGGGATGATGGAATCCACTGTTGGAGGAACGGAATCCTCGATTTTGTTCTTTCCCTTTGAAGAACTAGCACGTTTTGAAGATGAATCCATTGGAATAGAAGGAAGGAAAATTATTGGTTCGAAGAAGATCAGAGAAAAGTTGGGAAATAAAGATGCAAGTTAGAAGTTTGAGAAATTATGAAATACATAAGAGGAGGGTGATGCGTATAACTAAATTTTTGGCGGCTAAATTCATAGCCATTATTACCTCGATAATCGGCAAAAAGCTATGTTGAATAGTGGAATGACGTGTGTTCGGGGCATTAAATGCGGATAGACATGCGTCTAATCAACCGTCAGTGGCCTTTAAAAGGAATTATAGTAATTCCCGCCAAAAGAGTGTTTCTACCAACTTTCCGGTAACACAAAGTTATGTCACCGGAAAGCAGAGGGACTATCTGTATAGGAAAAAATACGACATGATATGTAGCCGCTTAAAGGAAGGACACGTGGTACACAAGTTGGAGATAGCCACCGAACATAGTTATTCCGCTTGTCACCGTTTAAAGATGATGGACCGTTACAAGGAATTTGGCTATGTCTAACGTTACATCTCCATCAATGGCCCTCATAATTGAAATTAAATAAGGGCATGATCCTAGACATAGTTATAAATAGAGAGCTTTGTTATCATTGTAAAGGGGAATTGTTTGGCTAACTTACACTACATTATATACAGCATCTTAATATAATTTTATTCTTTCGCTTTTAATCTCATCATTGTCGTTCTCGAAAACCCTGTTTCCGGACTTATTAGCTTTGTCATTCCATCTACATTTTAAGGCTAAGTATTTTATATTTCCTCTCTTATTTCATTATCTTTTGGATCAAATTAACTCACTTGTCTAGAAACCACTAATAAATTCAACTGTACCGTTTTACGGGCAAACAGTTTGGCACCCACCGTGGGGCCTAGACAGCCGTTCGATTAAATTGATCCTTATCGTTTTTACTAACGTGTTTTGATTACTTTGTCCTAACAAAAAATCACCAAAAATGGCGGATGACACTGTTAGCGGCATGCACAACCCTGGAATTCAAGGGGAACAACGTCATTTTGAGGACTCAATCAGTGACACTCGCAATGAGGGAAACGACGCCACACCGATACATGACAGACGGTACCCTCGACTGGTTCGGGAGGCAACTCCTGATGATGCTGATGAAGAGCATGTAGCTGATGCAGTAAGGGTCCTGCAAGAGTAACATGCAATCATTCTAGGCCATCTCACGTGGCAGGATCAGGTTATGACAGAACTAAAGCAGGATCGGGTACCTCAAATAATGCAAACATGCGAGATCCAATTCCTCCTGATGTTCCCGCGAACCAGACGACGCAGAGAGTTGATAATAACACTCCTAGGGGAGAATTTGGCTCCGACAGGGCTGGGGGAAGTAGTTCCGGCCTCAACAACGAGAACGATTCATTCAAGGATGAACGTTTACGGTTCATGAAGGAAGTAAACACCCGCATGGATCAAATCCTGAGCACACCACCAGTACTAAATGGTCCAAACTCGAAAAAGTATATTCAATTACCGTATAAACCAAGCGCAGCCCCGGAATTAATCCCGAAGCGGTTCAAAATGACCGAAGTGCCAAAGTATGACGGAACTTCAGATCCACAGGATCACATTACCACCTACACAACAACAGTGAAAGGAAATAATTTGGCTCCTCAAGAAATTGAGTCTGTGTCGCTGAAAAAATTTGGTGAGACTCTCACGAGGGGAGCTTTGACGTGGTATTCATTATTGCCCGAGCATTGCATCTATTCCTTTGAGATGCTCATATATTCTTTCATCAAAGCTCATGTCGGTGCCAGAAAGGTACAAGCCCAAAAGGCCGACATATTCAGGATCGCGTAGGGAGAATCCGAATTATTACGAGAGTTCGTTACCCGGTTCCAGAAGGAAAGGATGTTATTACCGGCAGTACCGGATGAATGGGCAGCTGAAGCGTTCACCAAAGGTTTAAATCTGAGAAGTTCAGACGCTTCCCAGAAGTTGAAGAAAAGTTTGCTCGAGTTTCAAGCGACGACTTGGGCGGATGTCCACAACCGGTACGAGTCGAAAATAAGGATCGAAGATGATCTGGTTGGCTTTCCATTGTCGACCAAATGATGGGAGAAAAATAGAGAAAAAATGAAAGATGATATTGACACTGATAGACAGACTTTGAGGGGCCGATTTTTGCCCTACGAGCGGACAAAAGGTCGTGGCAGGAGCTTCCGGACAGCAGACCAGTTCACTATTGATAGAAGGACCAATCTTGGCCGGAACAACAGATCGCTACAAGATAGAGAAATCTCGGGGGCGCGAGATTCTTCTTACCCAAAGTTGTCGGAGTATAACTTCAACGTCAGTATGGTGGAGTTGGTATCAACCATGAGAAATATCAAAGAGGCACGATTCTCAAAACCTATGAAATCTGATCCCAGCTAGAGGGATCCCAACTTATGGTGTGAATACCATGGCACTAACGGCCACCGGACTGGGGAGTGACGACACCTCCGGGAAGAAGTGGCAACATTGTTAAAGAATGGTCACCTCAGAGAATTCTTGAGTGACCGAGCAAAAAGAAATTATGGTCGGAACAGGGGCGACGCGGAAACCTCGAAAGCGGAAGAAGAACCCCCATGCCAAACGATCAACATGATCTTCGGAGGAAACAAAATTAACGGGGTCACCTTTTCGGCAGCGAAGAAGACAAAAGTATCTATAATTCATAATAAAAGGCTCCGGGAAGATGATATCATATTTACGGATGAAGATGCAGATGGATTACTGCTATCGCAAAATGACGCACTGTTAATTTCTTTAAATGTGTTAGATTTTAAAATTAAACGTGTTTTAGTATATCCAGGAAATTAATATCATACAATTGAGAGTACTGGAGCAAGCTAAACTCACCGGAAGCATTATCTCGGCAACGAAACTCCTCACTGAATTCAACCTTGCAAGTGTGACAACCCGGGGAGAAATTTTGCTGTGACAACCTTGCGAGGGAGTAATGAAGGCAACTTTCTTCGAAGTGGTAGATGGAGACATGGGGTATAACATCATCTTGGGAAGACCATGGTTGCATGAGATGAAAGTTGTGCCTTCAACATATCACCAATTGTTAAAGTTTCTGACACCTGACGGGATAAAAATGATAAGGGGTGATCAACCTGCAGCAAGGGTGATGATTGCAATTTCGGTCTCCAGTAGCAAAGGAAAGGAACGTGCGGCAGAGCAATTACTGGAACCGGTACTTTCCCCCGAACCAGAGGAAGATAACCCGGGGACATAAGAGTAGGAACAATATCAGGTACCGAGGTATTTTCAAGTACCAGAAGAGACGGACGCCATGAAGTCCACGGCAGAAGAGCTGGAGCAAGTTGTGTTGTTCGAAGAATTTCTAGAGAGGAAATTCCATTTGGGAACAAGACTGCACTCAGAGCACATGTCTGTTTTTATTGAATTCCTTAAAACTAACGCTGATTGTTTTGCATGGTCGTGCGAGGATATGACAGGAATCCCAACGGAGATAGCCGTACACAAGTTAATCTCGAATCCCAATATGCTTCCGGTAAGGCAAAAGAAGCGCCCTATTGCTGAAGCAAGGAATAAATTCGCCAACGAAGAGGTAAGATATCAAGACTGGCTAGCCAATGTAGTAGTAGTTCCTAAGAAAAATAATAAATTTCGCCTTTGGGTCAATTATAATGATCTTAATAAAGCATGCCCGAAAGACTCATTCACATTGCCAAGTATCGATCAAATGATTGATGCCACAACCGGGCATTGGTTAATGAGTTTCCTCGATGCTTATTCTGGGTACAATTAAATCAAGATGAACCCAGAAGACCAGGAAAATATTTCGTTTATAACAAATTTTGGTACATATTGTTACAATGTAATGCCCTTCGAGTTAAAAAATGCCGGAGCCACTTATCAACGACTCGTGAATAAGATGTTCGAAAAATAAATAGGAAAGACTATGGAAGTATATATATAAACGATATGCTCGTTAAGTTTTTGAATGCATATGAACACCTGAAGCATTTGCAAGAAACATATGACATCCTGAGGGAGCATAATATGAATCTTATCCCCGAGAAATGTGCGTTCGGGATCAGTTCGGGTAAGTTCCTAGGATTCCTAGTCTCACAAAGGGGAATTGAGGTAAATCCCGATAAAATGAAGGCCATAGAGGACATTCCGAATCAATTTTCTAACGTAAAAGAAGTCGAGAGGCTCACAGGAAGATTGGCAGCTTTGATCAGGTTCATTTCCTGTTCATCGAAAAAATGTCATCGCTTATTCGCACTACTCAAAAAGAAAAATAATTTTGAATGAACACCGGAGTGTCAGCAAGCCTTGAAGGAGTTGGAAACATATTTGTCAAGCCCCACGTTGCTCTCAAAACCAAAAGAAGGTGAAATGTTGCTAGTCTACCTCGCGGTTTCAGAAGTCACGGTAAGTGCAGTTTTAGTCCAAGAGGACGAAGGTACGCAATCTCCCATTTATTACGTTAGCAAAATTTTAACGGGAGCAGAAACTCGCTCTACACATCTGGAAAAGCTGGCCTTAGCTCTCGTAGTCGCCGCTCAGAAGCTGAGGCCCTACTTCCAATGCCACCCCATAATTGTGGTGACTACTTTCCCTCTAAGGAATATCCTCCATAAACCCAAGCTCTCGGGTAGATTGGCCAAATGGGCCGTCGAAATGAGCGAAATCGATATAGAATATAAACCGAGGACTGCAATTAAGTCGCAAGTCTTGGCTGACTTCGTGGCCGATTTTAGTCGGGGACTATTGCCTCTGGCAGCCAAAGAGGCAATAATGGTGTCAGAATCGACATGAGCAGTTTGGACCTTACTTACGAACGGCGCTTCAAACGTAAAAGGGTCCGGGCTCGGAATAGTCTTGATCATGCCTTCGGGGGGAAACTTTAAGGCAAGCCATCAGAACGATTCCTTTAACTAACAATGAATCAGAGTACGAAGCTTTGATTGTAGGGCTCTAATTGGCTCGAGGACTTGACTCCGAAGTCATCGAAATGAAATGTGATTCGCAGTTGGTGATGAATGAGGTCTATGGAGTTTTTTACACCAAAGAAGAACGTATGCAACAATACGTGGTAAAAGTTCAGGCTTTATTGACACGATTCCGAGAGTGGTCAATAACTTATATCCCGAGGGAAGACAACGTCGAAGAAGATGCATTGGCAAATTTGGACTCATCGACTGAAATCCAGGGATCGAAATCAGAGATGGTAGTACATTTGATGAAATCAGTTTTGGACACAGATTACTATAAGGTAAATTCGATTAGTTTGGTCTGGGACTAGAGAAACGAAATAATCGATTATCTCGAGCATGAAAAGTTGCCCGAAGACTCCAAAGCATCAAGAGCGTTGCATGCCAAACTGCACGTTATAGCTTCAAAAAGGCCAATTGTACAGAAAATCCTTTCAAGGCCCGTTGGCCCGGTGCTTAGGAGCATCAGAAGCTAACTATGTCATGAGAGAAATCCATGAAGGGATATGCGGCAACAACTCAGGTGTAGATTTTTTGGCGCAGAAATTAGTTCGGGCAGGATATTACTGGCCCCGTATGGAACAAGATGCTAAAGACTTCGTACGAAAATGTGATAAGTGCCAACACTATGCATCACTAGTACATCAACCGGCAGAACTCCTACATTCGTTTTTGTCCCCGTGGCCGTTCATGAAATGGGGAATAGACATCGTCGGACCGCTACCACCGGCTCCTAGAAAGGTAAGATTTTTTTTAATTTTGACTGACTATTTTTCTAAATGGGTGGAAGCAGGTCCTTATCAGAAGATCAGAGAACTTGAAGTGATCGATTTCCTGTGGGAAAATATAATTTGCAGGTTTGGGATACCAAAAGAGATTGCATGCGACAATGGGTTGTAGTTTAGGGGAGGTATTTACAGGCGAATGAAGAATCGAACAACGAAGCAATACTAATCAACTTGGAGTTGCTCGAGGAACGTACGGACTTAGCGCATGTCAGAATGACGGCTCAAAAGCAAAGAATGGAGCGATATTATAATCAAAGAGCCAACCTTAGTTATTTCAAAGTAGGAGAATTGGTCTTGAAGAAGGTAACACAAAACACCAGGGAACTTAACGCGGGCAAGTTAGGCCTAACATGGGAAGGCCCTTACCGGGTTTCAGCTATCACTAGTAAAGGATCGTATGAGTTGGAGAACCAGAGTGGAGACAAATTGACCAACAACTGGAACGTGGCTCACCTTAAAAGATACTACTGCTGACAAATAATAGTCAAACAGAAAATACGTGCTGCACTCTTTTTCCCTTCGTTCAATGTTTGTCCCAATTGGGTTTTTCTGGCAAGGTTTTTAATGAGGCAGCGACGGAAAGCATACTACAAAGACAACAGTGATAAGACCTTTCACAACAAGGCAAACGAACAAGTTTCCACTCGGGGACGATTAGATAATCTTTGCTTCGATAGCAAATTCCCACTAGGAAGTTAAGTTTGCTACCGAATGGAGGTTACCCGACCGTTCACGAGCACAAACCACTAGAGGACTGTTAGTTATTATTTCGCTCGATAGCATGGGTTCCTAAGGGGAAACAAGATATGTTTCCAGGTGAAGGATTACCTAGCAATTCATTGGTGGGATCTTCGAATATACAAGACTTACAGTGTTCCAATTCGCATTCTTCGTATTCGAACACTGGGGGGGATGATATGAGAATACGACAACACTGAATTCCAAGTCAACCGGGGAACGAAAATCCAGGAACATAATATATCATGGGGACCGGGGACTACGCAGCCAGCCCCGTAGAAACAAGTTGTTCAAGATAGCTACAAGTCATGACAATTTCTTTTCTGCATAGCAAAATGCTTATGTACTTTTAAAAATAGAAGAAATTATATGAAATGCAATCCTTTTGTTTTTCTCTTGTTTCTTGTCTGAACGATGAGTTAATTTTTCCATTTGAAAGTTAAACAAGTACTTCAAATGTTAGTGCCGTAATGAATAAGAGACGTCCTCTTCAAGAGCACTGTAAACATAAGAGGACCCTCTCTTATAAAAACCCTCACGTTAAAGGGTTGGTTCCAAAAGAATCAATGCCCGGAATCTAGAATGCCATCGGGGAAAAATAAACCCTAAGCCGCATATGAAAAAGACGCAAAAAGCAAACTTGCGCAAATACTCATGGAAACCCTCATGAAAAAGGGATAATACTCGGAACCAAAATGCCTCGAAGGAAAAGGCATCCGAGATTACACATAATAAAGCGCGAACAGAACAACATGCGCAGAATACTTGAGCAAGTACGAAAGTTAAAGACTTGCATGAACATTCAAACGGAAGTAAGACTCAAACGATACTTGAGCAAAAAATATGCTTTTATTTACATGAACGCGTCAAAATGATAAAGGTACAAAATAGAAATAGAAAGAAAAATTTAAACTGCAGCGTCTCTGGAATCAGGAGGAAGAGAAGTATCCGCATCCCCAAGAGTAGTAGATGGTTCCACCAATGGCTCAACATTTTTCCTAGGTTGGTCTTCGACATCATCTCCTTCCAATCCTTCTTCAGTTTCCTAAAACTCAAAACCGGAATCAGAAGAACCTGGAGTGTCAGACTGCGCCGAGAGTCCATTTTTTGCAGCCAACTCAAGCTTTCGGGCCTTAGCAATTTGGGCACCAATGTCAATGATACTATTCTTGGCCTCTTCCAAGGTTTTTCTCCTCATGCTATACATGGAATAAGTTTTTTCAACAATGAGGGAGACTACTCGACGCTTAAGTTCTTCTTTGAGTTGAGTAACCTCGGCGGAAAGGTTTTCCCGAGCGGACCTAATAGATTTAAGACTGACGTCGAGCTCACGGACAGTTGAACCAAAGAGCCTATTATGCTCGATAGTTTTCCTGTACTTCTCTTCTAGATGGGCATGTTTCGCCACCATATGAGCAAACTCTTCACTTTTGGAGTTTAAGGTTGCCTCCAGTTTTATCACTCTTTCAGCAGAGGCAGCCTAACGATCGATTGCAGCAAGAACGACGTTCTGGACTTCTGCCCATTTAGCCTTGGCTTCATCAAATCTAACCCTCAGCGGCCCAATTTCTTGGCTAAAGGTTACCACTTCTTGCTCACTTTTCTGTAAATGAGCCTCCAAAACAACTACCTAGGGAGCATTGGTTTCCAGTTCCAAGAGGCAGAGAATAGTCTGGTCCCGTTCTGCCAAAAGTTAATCCATTTCAGAAGTAAGTTCTTCCTTCTCACGAATCAGCCTCTGAAGTCCCTCAGAAGCAAGAATGTTGGCCTATAAAACAAGAAGAGGTAAAACATATAGTATATTTGTTCGAAAGTAGAAGAAATAACAAAAGAAGAAAGGAACGTACCGCTACGGCGTTATGCATGGCATTGTTAAACAAACACTCCCCCGAGAGTGTCTGAATCTTCTCCCAGTCTTTTTTTGAAGCCAAAGGCTTCAGATAGTTAGCAAGCTCCACCGGCCTCGAAAGCAAGTTGCACCCGGTGGAGACCGAAAGGGTAACACTCTTTCTCCTTTGTGGATCTTCAGAATGGGCTGCATAATTTTGCCCCAAATTCCCATGAACTGGGGACTGTGGAGTAGGTACACCTTCTTCATGGTCAGGTGCGGTCGATGGAGATGATGTAGCAACCGTTGTTGGAAGAGTGGATGAATATAGAAATGATGCAACAGTTGCTGGTGGTGGTGAAGGTGGAGATGAAGCTGATGGAATTAAAGAGTGAGAAGTAGCTGCATCAAATGCAGTGCTGGTTGTTTGATGCTCGCCAACCAATGATGGCACATACCCGATATTCAGCCTTGCGGTACCGGTCATAACAATTGGGGCTCGGAAGCAGGAGTTAGCATATTCAACTAAATCAGATTCTCCCCAAAGTGCTGAGACGTCATCGTCAGTTGGTGCAATTGTCTCAACAGGTCGAGCATCGTGTTGAATTGATGAGGATCGTACCCTTCTATGTAAAGAATCTCCCTCATCACTAGCTTCTTCATCATCGTTGATCATGATAGTGTCTATGACCAGCCTGGAAGGAGGACCTGTCACCATTGCCACCGTAGATGACTCGAGGGCATCAACCTTTGCCCTCTTATTCTTTTCCCAGACCGTAGAGGAACGTATTCTCTTGGGTTTCTTGTTCTTTGGCCGGGGACTCCGTGAAAAAATATTTGCGCCCGAAGCAGGCCCAAGGATGCCTGTTCGAGTAAGTGCCTCCTGAAACAGCCTCGCCGCATCAGCAGGGTCAGCCAAAACATCCTCTTCGGGGACATCAACTGAGCCTGCAGTTAGACTTAATTTTATGAACAAGTCAAAAGGGTTCAACCAATTTCTTTATGTACAAAAAATGGAAACAAGGTAATTTAAAGTTACCATGATTTTTGGCGTTCCACCCGTATTTAAGGGATATCTCTTTCCACAAATGAGTTTCGGGGGTTGTGATGTCCAAGATCTTCTGAACCCACCGGTCTAAGCCTACTATCACCGGTGGGATCCATCGGGTCGCTATAACAAATGAAGGTTGAAGAATCAATATGAGCATGAAAGAATATTTAGTAGGAAAAAGTTTATTAAAGGGAACTTACTAGAGCGGTTCCAAGCAACCAGAAAGGATGAAGTCGTTGTTGGAATAATGTCGCTGGTGGCAAATGCAACTAACCATTCCATCCACCCACGGTCATTGTCGTCATCCATGATAGACAGTAAAGCATGGTAGTCATGCTTGCAAAGGTTTATCATTCCCCCCGCGGAAGAATTTGGGGGAATAGAGATTCATCATATGAGCTAGGGTTAGCTCCTCTCCAGTTTCCTAGCACAAATGCTGAAGGCAAGAGATCGTCCCCCACACTGACGGACTTACTTGTGCCAAGCACACCTGGTAGCGAAGATAAAACTCCGCAATTACATAATCAAGCTCTCCTCTCAAAGAAAACGCACCCAAAGTAAAGGGATACGTAAAGAAATATGTAAAACCTCCCTTGGGAAGGGTCACTCTCTCCGATAAAATAGGATCAATAATATCTAACTCAAGGCATCGACAGTCCTCCTTCACAGCAGGAGTACTGGAAGGGCGAATGGAAGAAGTGTATCTACTAACAGCTCATGTACGACGGTTAGCAGTAGAAAATTTCTCTTCAAAATCCTTCGAAGTAATAAGCCTTCTTGGGATGATGGAACCCACTGTTGGAGGAACGGAATCCTCGGTTTTGTTCTTGCCCTTTGAAGAACTAGCACGTTTTCAAGAGGAAGCCATTGGAATAGAAGGAAGGAAAATTATTTTTTCGAAGAAGATCAGAGAAAAGTTGGGAAATAAAGATGCAAGTTAGAAGTTTGAGAAATTATGAATTACATAAGAGGAGGGTGATCCGTATAACTAAAATTTTGGCGGCTAAATTCATGGCCATGATTACCTCGATAATCGGTAAAAAGCTGTGATGAATCGTGGGATGACGCGTGTTCGGGGCATTAAATGAGGAGAGACATGCGTCTAATCAACCGTCAGTGGCCTTTAAAAGGAATTATAGTAATTCCCGCCAAAAGAGTATTTCTACCAACTTCTCGATAACACAAAGTTATGTCACTGGAAAGCAGGGGGAATATATGTATAGGAAAAAATATGACATGACACATGGCCGCTTAAAGAAAGGACACGTGGAACACAAGTTGGAGATGGCCACCGAACATAGCTATTTCTCTTGTCACTGGAAGGAATAACGATCATAAAAGGAGTATTAAATTCTTTACGTCCGGTAACATTTAATACCGAATATTTTACAACATTAAGGATGATGGCTCGTTACAAGAAATTTGGCATTTATGTCTAACGTTACATCTTCATCAATGACCCTCATAATTGATATTAAAGAAGGGCATGATCCTAGACATAGCTATAAATAGAGAGCTTTGTTATCATTGTAAAAGAAATTTTTCTGGCTAACTTATACTACATTCTATCCAACATCTTAATATAATTTTATTCTCTCACTTTTGATCTCATCATTGTCGTTCTCGAAAACCTTGTTCCCGGACGCATCAGCTCTGTCATTCCATCTATATTCTAAGGCTAAGTATTTTATATTTTCTATGTTATTTCATTATATTTTGGATCAAATTAACTCACTTGTCTAGAAACCACGAACAAATTTAATTATACTATTTTACGGGTAAACAATTTACAAATGACATAATTCTGATGAACGAGACGCGAAGCGGTGTTAACGAGAGGCTGAAGGTTTGAAGACAAACTCTTGAGTCTAAAGATTTTATGTTGAGCAGGATCAAGACCGAATACTTGGAGTGCAAGGTTAGAACGTTACCCAGAAAGCGAACATGGATGTGACGCTTGATACGTAAGTCATCCCAGGAGAGGAAATTTCAAGTACCTTTTGTCAGTAATACAAGATGATGGGGTGATTGATGAGGAAATCACACATCGTATCAGAGCAGGGTGGATGAAGTGGATGCTCGCTTCTGGTATCTTTTGTGATAATAATATTCTTCCACTGAAACTTAAAGGTAAGTTTTATAAAGTATTGGTTGAACCGACTATGTTGTATGGGGCATAGTGTTAGCCAATCATGAACTCTTATGTCCAGAAGATGAAAGTAGCTAAAATGAGGATGTTGAGATGGATGTGTGGGCATACCAGATTAGATAAGATTAGGAATAAAGTTGCTTGGATAAGGTGGGAGTGGCCCCCTTAGATGATAAGATGTGGGAGGCGAGGCTGAGATGACTCGGACATGTTTAAAGGAGAAGCACAAATGCCCCAGTTAGGTTGTGTGAGAGATTAGCTTTGGTGGGGTAGAAGTAGGCCAAAAAAGTCTAGGGGCGACGTAATTAGGCACGACATGGTGCAATTGGAGCTTATTGAGGATATGACCCTTGATAGGAGTGTGTGGAGGTCGGGGATTAAGGTAGAATATTAGTAGATAGTCAAGCGTTTCTCTTTCTCTTCCTTAGTTCGATAGCATTAGTATTAATATGATATCTTTTTATTAACACTATTACTACATATCGTTTAATTGCTATCTTGGCTTCAATCTTCGTAATATCTTCTTGTTATTACTACTTGTTGCCATTGCTTCTTTTCATCTTTTCTTTAGCCGAAAGTCTATATGAAATAGCCTCTTTGTCAACCCATGGAAGGGATAAGACTGCGTACATCATATTCTCCCCAAATCTCACTAGTAGAAATTTACCGGATATTGTTGTTTTTGTTATAGTCTAAAATATGTCATAAATATTTTTATTAAATAACTAATATTAGTTTTATCCTGTTGAACATTACCCTTTAATATTAATTTTATCCTGTTGAACAGACCCTTGAGGATACTGGAAAGTCAACAAACAAAAAAAAAGAATTATTTCCATATTAATCCACTCATAAGATAAGACTATCCTTAAATATACTTGTTCGCATCTTCCAGGTCTATTATTGTTCAAAGTTACATCTATCCGAAATTAAGTATTTTGAGGACCTTTTAATAAAAATTTAGAAAACGTCAAAATATGAATATTATAGAATTTATTAAAATAAAACATTTGAACTACAAACTTAATATGTATTCTTTATTTCAGATAATTGCTGTGGCAAAAGGAAAAATCGCGAAAGGTTAAAAATGAGGCCCATTATTTTTCAATTCCAAACTTTTTCGATCATGTTATGGTACCACTTGTTTGGATGGTTATTACCTATTATTGTTACTTTAAATACAATATTTATTTTGATTGTTACTTAAATTTTATTGTATCGTATCGTTAAATCCGTCGTTACGTAACAACTAAAAGTGTCACTTTATGGAACGACGGATTTGGTGTGATAGCGTCGTTATCTTGCTTTTTTTCGTCCTTAATATGTATTCTTTAATTTCAGATAATTGCTGTGGCAAAAGAAAAAATCGCGAAAAGTTAAAAATGAGGCCCATTATTTTTCGATTGCAAACTTTTTCGATCATGTTATGGTACCACTTGTTTGGAAGATTATTACCTATTGTTACTTTAAATACAATATTTGTTTTGATTGTTACTTAAATTTTATTGTATCGTATCGTTAAATCTGTCGTTACGTAACGACTAAAAGTGCCCCTTTATGGAACAACGGATTTGGTGTGATATCGTCGTTACTCGTTATCTTGCTTTTTCTCTCGTCTTGTCCTTATTATTAAATAATCATATTTTATCCTTTACCCTTCTTTTTTATATAATAATTCTACTTTGTATCCTATTTTTTTCTTAGTAATATTGCAAGTTTATTCTTCTTATTGTTGGTGTGTAACATCATAAAACGACAACAAATGATTCAACCTGTCCAAACGTTGCATTCATCAAACAATATAGTACAATACGATAAATTATAAAACGGCATGTAAGAACAATCCAAACAAGCTAAAATGGTAGGAAAAGAAAAACTTGAAAACATATTTGGATTATATAGTGTGTATGAAATAGACAATTAGCTAAATGGGAAGTATTCCAATTACAGAATCAAAGAAAGTGTGAAGAATTTTTAAAAAAAGTTACACGAAATAAATTTGAGAGATTCTCAAATATATGAGATCTAATAAATCATCCGAATGTAAATAGTGTCAAAAGAAATAAAGCAAGAAAGCTGTTTACACTTTATCTTGAATATTTTATTTTTTTTGAAAAAACGCTAATTTGCATTTTAAGGAAAAGGCCGTTTTTCATTTTCTTCAATTTTTTTTCTGTTTCTTTTATGGAACTTTCAGCAAAGTTATTATAGGCAACATAAGAATAACTTTTTTATTTTCTCCAAACTTGTCTTAATTTTTAAGAGATTTATTTTCTAAAATGGTTTTTTTTGTTGCTCTTTATGCTTATTTGCAGTTTATCTTCTATGCCATAAACTATCAAATCCACATAGTTTCTTTAGGTTTTAATGACCAAAAGATTGTTTAGTGAGCATCGTGTGAATTGACAAAGTAGGCATATGGACTTTAACCAATAAATTCTAGAATATGTCAAAATTCTATTTCTATGAAATGCATTAATTACCTGCAAATTGTCAAGTTTTCTCCTAGCTCATAATTTCTATACTACTTGAAGCACCATTAGTTCATCACAATGATGCTCATAACTTTTAGTCAGCACTATAATGCTTTTAGAAAGAACCCTTTTAATTAAAAAGTTGGCTAATGTATTACTACTTTACTAATTACTAATTAAGATGTTGAACCTGTGGAGGCAATTTTCATTACAAGCTTGACATGTGACGTGACACCTCTATTTAGGCACGAATTAACTTATATATATTGCCAATGTAAATAATTTGTACACTATTGCACTTTTTAGGTTATCAATTTCGGAGTTATATAAACATTTGCTTATTGTTGTAAATCACCTTAGTTTAATTATGTAAACAATTATGAATTGCCAGTGTATAAAAGTTAAACTCATCATGAATTTGCTACATTGCTACCAATAAAGTAGCGAAATGACAAAAGTTAGACTGTATTCAGTTTCTTTGTGACAACACACTTCAGCAACACACCATACATTTATGACTATTTCTTATTGTATAAACAAAGGCTAATACAGAAGTTAATGTCTTTTTTTTCTAACGTCCCATTGACTAATGACAAAAAACGTCAATAAAGTAGTTAAAGCTCATCAATAAGATACAGACTTTATTATGCAAATGTAACGCCAAAGATTTTCTGTTTCCCTTCTTGTTTTATTCTCAACCTCAAACTAAATCTTGATTTCTTTAATTACTACTTTACTAGTGTTTGATATCCAAAACCTTTTAACATCCAACCGGCCAGCCGGCTGCAAGTTTCCATCTGCATAAGGTAATCAAGAACACATAATATATACAATTATTTTTAATTTAATTATAAAAAAACCAGCAACTTTAGGCATTCCTAATTTGTTCTTTTATGTTGAAACTTGGGCACTGTATGTTTTCTCATGTTTTGTTCTGTGAATTTGAAGCCATGAGTTTTAGTAGAGTTGATGATCCTGAACTATATCCTCAAGTTTTATAAACAATAATCTGCATATTTGGGAGTCTGATATTATCATATATTAAGAAGTTTTAGCCTTCTTTTCTTCTCCCTAAAGTGAGATTAACAGGGCATTTTTGATGGAAACACCAAAGTTGAATCATCAACGAAGAGGGAGTATACCTCCTTTCTTGATGTCTCAAACACTGTGGTCAAATGAAAAGCTATGCAGAGATTCGCGATCAAATGACGAAAAAGGGGTAAATGTGAAAGTTATATTGCGTTGCAGGTATGAACTAGTTAAATTTGCCATTGCTTATTCTACATGTTCTTACAGCAACTACGCCTTAGTCCCGATCAAGTTGGGGTCATTTATATGAATTCTCATTGTCCATGTCGCTTCATTTAAGTGTATTTTGTATTGTGAGGATTCATTATGAGTGACGATTTTTATGTTGGTTGTCAGCCTACCACAACCTTCTCCTTTTATCTAGGCTTGGGACAGTCAATATGAGCAAGCCCACACATAGTGGAATTCTAAATGTTCTTAATATTGAAAAAAAAAATGTATTCAGGTAGTCTGGATAATCAAGCTCTTCGTTTTTGACCAGACAAATTCGAGCTAAATAATTTTTGTCTCACATGATCATTCGTTACTGAGAGGTTAGAAGTATATAACACCAAAAGCAAGACGTGTAGGTAGATCGACTCATCAAGTTACCATTGAAACTTACTAGCACGTGACATATTTGTGTTTCAGGCCTCAAAATGAGGATGAAATGAAGGTGAAAGGTCCCTCGGTGATCTCGTGCAACGACCTGAAAAAAGAAGTTACTGCAAATTTGAACACAGCTACTAAGCAACTAAACAAAACCTTTGTCTTTGATAAGGTTTTCTTCTTATAATGTCAGCTTAAATCTGTTCTCTACATTTTACATTACTATGAAAATTTGTGTAGTTATAAACTTGAACCCCTTTGGTGCCACAATGTTTGTTAGGTTTGTGGTCCATCATCTCAGCAAAAGGACTTCTATGATCATTCTGTGGCTCCTCTTGTTAATGAAGCTCTTGAGGGATATACTTGTACTATTTTTGCTTATGGCCAAACCGGAACAGGGAAAACATACACAATGGAAGGGGAAGCAATTAAAGAGAAGGTTTTCTCTGATTCTCTTCTTTTATTTTGTTTTTCTCTCTCAAATGTAACTGGTAAAGTTGTTGTCATGTGACCAGGAGGTCACGGGTTTGAGCCGTGGAAACAGTCTCATGCAGAATAGACCCTTGTGGTCCGACTCTTCTCTGGACCCCGCGTAATAGCGGGAGCTTAGTGCACTGGGCTACCCCTTGAATGTAACTGTCATTTTGTTGGCTTATCATTTTTTATATCCATTTCAATGTTAATGCTTGTAGAATGGGGAGTTCCACAAGAATGCTGGAGTAATCCCAAGAGCAGTCCAGCAAATTTTTGACATTTTGGAGACTCAAAAGGCTGAGTACAGTATGAAAGTTGCATATATAGAGATTTACAATGAGGAAATAACAGATCTTCTTTCCCTTGACGAGGAATCAAAATCGATAGATGAGAAGCCGAGGAAGCCATTAGCCCTTATGGAAGATGGAAAAGGTGCAGTTTTCATCAGAGGTCTAGAAGAGGTGACAGTATCAACCGCAGATGAAATATACAAAATTTTGGAGAAAGGCTCTGCAAATAAGCATACAGCTGAGACGCTTCTTAATAAACAAAGCAATAGGTCTCATTCAATATTTTCCATCACCTTACAAGTTAAGGAATGCACTCCTGAGGGACTAGAGCTGATAAAGTGTGGAAAACTTAATCTTGTTGACCTAGCTGGATCTGAGAACATTTTACGCTCGGGAGCAAAAGAGGTACAAAACTAGTGGAACTTCTCCGGTCAATATTCTCCTCAGCATTATCAAAAGTAGTTATTATGCCATTTCAATTACGAGTTTAACTTCTATACACTGACAATATAAAATAAATGCACTATCAAGTCACCTGAAAGATAACTACAACTAACTGCCCATTATAAGTGGAACTAGTTACATAAAAATAAAGCAGACAACCGATTATAACCGATTATAACAAGTTAAAGTACACTGACAGTAGAAAAAATCTTTATGCTGTCAACGTATACAAGTTAAATCCTTCACTTTATTACAGTGAGATTTGAGGGTTGTAATGGAATTTACTTCTCTAAAATCCAGGGAAGAGCAAGAGAGGCTGGTGAGATAAATAAGAGCTTGCTTACCTTGGGCAGGGTCATCAATGCTTTGGTTGATCACTCTGGACATGTTCCATACAGGTATAAAACTCGTTTAATCATTATATAAACATTCTAATAGATGTTATAATACAGAAGCAACTGTTGAAAATGAGTGTTCGGGATATCAGGGATAGCAAGTTGACAAGGTTACTGAGGGATTCATTAGGAGGAAAAACAAAGACATGCATAATTGCCACAGTTTCACCGTCCATTCAGTGCTTGGAAGAGACTCTCAGTACTCTTGAATATGCTAACCGTGCCAAGCAAATTAAAAACAGGCCAGAGGTTGTTAATTTTATTCTTAGGAAAAATTTGTTTTTGAATAATGTTATCCACCATTAATGTCATCCTCAAGTACTATTTCCAGGTCAACCAGAAAGTACCCAAATCTGCACTAATCAAAGATCTGTATGTGGAGATGGACCGCCTAAAGCAAGGTTATAATGAGATCTGTACTTTGAGAAATAATTAATTTATGTGGTGATATAACAGTAGGCATTCTTCTTTTCTCTGTAGAATTACACGCAACGAGGGAGAAGAATGGAATCTACATACCACAAGACCGCTACTTGAGTGAAGAGGCAGCTCACAAGGTGCTTTTCCCATCAATATATCTGGAGTGCAACTCTTGATCTGTAAAATAGGAAGAAAGTTAATTGCTCAAATGCTTTTCTTTTTCCCCTTTTAGGCAATATTTGAGAGACTGAAGTTCTTAGAACTTGATTTAGAGTCCAAAAATAAGGTAAGTATCACCTGGTCTGTCGTGTAGGCAGCTTATGCAAGTCCTAATTTATTGCAAGATCATTGAGAAGTCAGTTTCTGAGCAGAAACTGAGAGAGCTTCAGGATCTTTACGATTATCAGCGACAACTGACAGCAGATTTAACCAAAAAACTTGAGAGAACTCAGGTGGAATGTTACTTGAACAAGTTACTTCCCATATCTCTTTTTTTATTACCAAGATAGCTAGAAAGTTGAAGATAACTAAACTTTCCAGCCTCTGTTTTATGGCAGAGAGAACTCAAGGAAGCTGAACAAGCTTTCAATGATCTACAAGCTCAAAATAGTCGAGCTAAAGAGACGGTTCAAGAGAAGGATCATCTGGTATCTAATCTCATTAAATCTGGTGAGTTAAACTCTGTAATGTGTCCCCCAAGCATCTCATGGAAATACAAAGATGAATCAAAGTTTTCCTGAATCCTACACCATGTAGGACTAAAGATATGTCCATTAATAGCAAATTGGTATCTTAAAGTTCATTCTTGAAAGTACTGAAATCTGCAAATTTTACCTCTCGTCATTTAGAAAAGGCAATGACTGACAAAGCACTTGAGCTTCGAGCTGAAGTAGAGAATGCAGAATCAGAGATATCCACCTTGTTCGCCAAAACTGGTTCGTCTTACTATTTCTTATGGTCTTTATCTGGCTAGCATCTTTCTTCTTCTAACATATGTTTTTTATAAAATAGAGAAAACCAACAATAGGGAGGAGAGAAACAAAATTCTCGTGCAAAATTTCCGCAACAAATTAACTCAGCAGCTTGAAAGTTTAAAGAGAAACACTGCAGTTTCTGTAACCAAACAAGAGCAGCAATTGAATGTAATATTAGAAGATACACAATCCTTCTTAGCTACTAAAAGAAGGGTATAGTAAAAAATCTTTGACATATGGTACTTTCATTATATGCGACCTGCAAACAGTACCAATCTTTCTTGAATTTAACGGCAGGGTACAGATGAGTTAAAGAGTCAGCTCCAGAAGCTGAAAGACAAGTATAGCTCTGATATTCAGAATTTAGCTATTTCGGCCCAAGAACTTAATGAAAACTCTCAGTTAGCTTTTAGTGAAGTGCATTCAGAAGTATCAAAGCATTCTTCTTTCTTTATGGTTGTAAGTAAAGATCCTTCCTTCAGTTAGTGTTACTTCCTTTACACCCTTTCATTACTCAATTTTTCCTGATTCCTAGTGCAGTTTGTTGCAAAGATTTCTGCCGATGTTAATGCTATACTCAACGGTCTGCAAGGTAACATTACGGAGCTTGAGGTGAAAATAAGTGCTTTTGTGCAAAAGGAACAACAGGTATATAAGCATGCTACCAGAATCTTTTTTTTTTTTTTTTAATATAGTAGCTTTTGTGCTAACTTTGTTTATTCTTTCTCCATCTGTCAGAATCAAACAAGAAGATATCAAGGAATTCAATTAACCTCTGAAGTTCTCCTCAACTTTTTCAAGACATTAAATTCATACATTTCAAAATTGAGACTAATGGATGAAAAATCGCAAACAATTAATCATCAGCAACTCTGCACCCTTGAAGAGAAGTTTGAGGTATTTTTTTGCTGTTCTGGATCCACCTTAGAAATGAAGAGATCGATCCTTCTTTTCACCCTTTGAATTAATTCTTTTAGGAGCTGGCTGCAAGTGAAGAACGACAACTGATAGAAAAAGTTGCAGAGCTTATGTCAGCTTCTAATACTAGGAAGAAAAGGCTGGTATGTGCTTCTTCATTGCAACTTCTACATACCTTTTATGGTTTTAGAATTTAAACTAAATAATCACAGCTTGAGAATGCTATTTCATAAAGATTTATAATGTGAATGGAACTTAACTCTAGTATCAAAGCCCTTTCATGGATTTTCTTATTCCTAAAAGCATGGAATTTCAGGCAGAGTATTATCAAACACTTCCATTTTTCCTTTTCTTTAGGTTCAAACAGCAGTAAATGACCTTAGAGAGTGCTCTAGTATCAAAACCAGAAATCTAAATGCTGAGTTCTCAAACATACAAGGTTGCACTAATTCTGCCTATGAAGAATGGACAAGCTACGTTGAAAGCACACAAGCCCACCATATCGAGGATTCAACTAGATTGGAGTTTTGGAAAAGTAGTCTAGCAGGGCACGTCGAATGCTGGTTGAGTTTGTTTATGATGATATACATTTATAAGAATTATATTTTGCTTTTGGATTGTATACCTTGAGAAAGCATTTAAATTTTTCATCTTAAATTTCAGCTTGGCAAAATCAAAGGGGGTCCAAGATGGATGGAGAAATGCCGAAGAATCTCTTCTTAGACAACAAACAAGAAATATCAACTCAATTGATTGCATTATGAAGTAAGTTATCATTTCATGAATCAACTACTATCTTATCGGAGAACCTTATTTCCTTTTTCCTTTTTACCTTCATATCTTCAGGAGTGCAATGGAATCAAATGGAAAGACCAGCACTCAGTTTTCCTCTACAGTGACTTCTATACTTGAAGAAACAGCTATTTCCAAGAGGAATCTTCTTTCTGCTATGGAAAGTATGTAGCCTGTGAATAAATAGTAGTTTTTCTTCCTCTGATGTTGCAAGAGCCAAGAGGACATTCTCGACTCTTATTGCCACAGCATCATAAAGTTGAAATTGCTGCAGGTTTGCTGAAACTTGATCATAATGAATGTGAGAAGATTTACTCATTTATTCATCCTTGTGTTGAGGATATGAAACAAATGAAAGACAGTCATTCCTCCAAAGTATCAGAGATTGCAGAAAATGCAGGAAAAGTATTGACAGATGAGTACAAGGTAAAAGCTCAGAAAACCATCCAAGTATAAATGATTTTTGCCATTAACACTTTAATACTCAGTCAACTTACACATTATTACTAGTAGAATATATACTTTCAGATAGTTAAAAATTTCTCTTCATTATATAGAGAAAAAATTCTATTAAAAAGATCTAGCGCCAACTCTTGTACTGAGGACCGCTGGAATAGGCAAGACTACCATTTCGATGGAAAATATCATTTGGGAATTTCCATCGAGATACCTGAACAGGACATTGGTTATTCTCAAGTTCTTGACTCGGGGGATGTTGAGTTTATTTGTTCACCTTTTTTACGATAAACCAGAATTTCTGCCAAGAAGATAATTAATGGTCATCTATTAAAGATTTTAGGTTTCTTAAATCTTATTATTTTACCATTCTTCACATCCTATCTTCAACCAAGGTCTTTCTGCTGACATGAATGTTATACTAACAATATATTCTTTTGTTCTCAATAATCAGGTCGATGAACCATCATGCTCAACTCTGAGAAGGAAAAGAGTTAGCGTGCCAAGTAGGGAATCTATCGAAAATCTCAGAACTCCTTTACTCGAGGAGTCACTCAAGTCATTTCAAGGCAATGGAATAGCAAAGCGAGCTAACAGAATGTAAATCCAACCAGAGGGGCATGAGGATGTTGAGTTGAACTACAAATGTTCTTTTGAAGTAGGATAACCAATTTAGAGATTGATCAATCGATGTTTATATCTGTTGAAGTGTAGTGTTTTAGTAAAAGATAAAAAAGCATGTCATCTGGTGAATTGGAACCTCAGAAGATCAGTGTTTCTTTATTTTTAAGTGTTATAGTCACATTAGAATACTTAGATTAGAAACTTCACATTAATATGCACCACAAAATTACAATATGTAAGTATCCATTCCATTTCAAATACTTTGGCACCCAAGGGTGTGGCCTAGCGGTCAATGAAATAGGTTAGAACCATGAGGTCTTAGGTTCAACTCCCAGCGGAGACAAAAAACACTAGGTAATTTCTTCCCATCTGTCCAAGCCCTATTGCTGGTGGAAGGCAGCAGGTATCCCGTGTAATTAGTTGAGGTGCACGTAAGCTAGTCCGGACACTACGGTTATCAAAAAAAATAGTTGAGATACTTTGAGATAAACAAGGGTCCTGGAAATCTAGAACTGATGTATTACATCTATAATAACATCCTTACACAGGTTGATGAGCCATTTCCACCAGAAACAAAGAACATGTTGGGCAAAAACTCACAAAAGTCATATGGATGCACATGCATTAACCCAGATAGCCACCTGAGGTCATTTCAGTCTAAGGCCAAAGCTTCGAAACAGTTTGAGCAACTAGTTCTAATATCCTTCTGTTTGCAATGAATTTTCTGAAGTTAATCCGCAGTGCCCCTCGTCCTACTCTTTACAGACCATGTGATGTCATACTGGAAAAATCTGTTTCTTATGGATGACCATGAAAGTAGGCCCAAAGATGCAATTTCTTCTAAAATTTACGCATTAACCACTCTCTTAGAGCAAATGGTCCAAAGTTTCACTTACAATTTAGTGAACCTCCAAACCACAACAATTAACTACGAGTCTAACCAAAGAGAAGACATCAGCTTTGATTTGTACACCCCCAGGCAATATAGGTGCTGCATCTCTTACCAAACAGTAATGAGGTGTCCATTTGTGCTTGAGAATACGGTGAGCATGGCCTTCCCTTGATGCCTTTCTGCTATACCTATATTGAGGAGCAATAGCATATTTCCAACCATAAGGGGCTGCATATGAGAAAGCCCCATTGGGTATCAAGTACCTCAGAGTTGCTTCTCTGTGGAAATAAGCTTTTACTTCCTCAACACAGGGGAGCTAATGGTCCTGAGAGTTCTTACAGCTCGTGATTCGTTTAATCTGTTTCTTAAGGTGGTACACTGCATCAATTCCTTAGGTGGTCTAGGAAGACTACAACTATTGGAAGTGTCTCTTGGCCTTTTTTTTCAGTCAGTAAACAAAGAATCAACAAATTTCAGAAGAGTTTTGCCTGAAAGGCTGCCTCAGGAGATGCTTCTTCCTCAACATGGTGACCATTTAGTGAGAAAGGAGTGGACCTACCCATGACTAGCTTTTGCTGTGACCTTCATACAGTGCAAGGCCCTTACATGATTCTGCTCTTACTAGTGATGTTCTTGATGTGAACACTCTCAGAACTCTACTGATCAAATCCTGAAGTGGCTCCTTGGTTTTCTAATATACCAAAGTTTCGAGGAGCGGTAAAATAGCTTCCTTAAACAAGGATTCATTCACTCCTTAAAAGCAGTAGAGCCGTCTTATATTTCCTGAGATCTAAGTTCTAACGTTTGATCGCAATTCCACTTTTCTCCCTGTTGCTATCTTCATCTCTTTCTCTATTCCAAATTGGCAACCATCTTCCGTGGTGTCTTCAGTTAATCTGCAATCTGATAATTGAACTACATCTCTATATGAAACAATGGCAACTTGTTCTTTGGAAAACAGCAGACTGCTTTGACCATTTCACAAGAATATTTGCTGCTTCCCTGTTTCTCTAGTCAAGCTTGTCGCAAATTTTTCGGATCTTCACTTTCCAGATCTCCTAATATTTAATAAAACCAACTCAAAACACCTGCATAAGTAAAATGTGGTTTTGTAAGGGTGCAACTCCACAATGTGGACATTGCAAGAAGTGTATATCCATTACTCATCTCGTCCAAATGTTTTACTCCTAAATATGAAGGGGCAAATAGTCGTCATCCAGCATCTGTAGCCACAGTTCATCTAGCATGGAGTATATTCTGTCCCTTTCCGGGTGCATACAGTCCTCAGCCAAGAAGACATGGATCCGGTCCTTGACTTCAATCCAGCTTTGACCTGGAACCTTTTTGACACCTTTTTGTCTCATCAGACCCCTCAGTGATGCAACATCCTTCCAACTTCCAGTAGAAGCAAAAATGTTACAGAGTAACACATGTGCAGCAGAATTCGAGGGATCAATCTCCAAAATTTTCTTTGCGGCTCGTTTGCCCACATCAAGATTGTTACGTGTCTTACAGGCAGCTAACAAAGTTTTCCACATCACAATATCAGGATCAAGTTCCATTTGATTGATAAAAACTTCTGCTTCTTCTATGCAGCCAGCTCGGGCAAGCATGTCAACCACACAGCAACAATGCTCTCTAGTTGGTACAATACCAAACTCCGTTTCCATGGCTCTGAACAACAGCCACCCTTCTTTTACTCGTCCAACATGACTACAAGCAGTCAAAACCCCGACGAAGGTAACTTGGTTTGGCTTGACAGCTAAATATCTCATCTTCTGGAAGAGATCTAGAGCTTCTTCTCCGTATCCAAACTGAGCATACCCCACTATTAAACTGCTCCATGAGACCGCATCAGGGTTATCCATACTATCGAAGAGCTTCCTAGAGCTTGTCATATTTCCACATTTCACATACATGTCAATTAAAGCATTCATGACACATATATCTTCAATTAGCCCATTTTTCATGGCATAGCAACAAACTTGGTCTCCTACTTCCAAAGAGGCTACTTTTCCAGAAGCCCCAAGCATATTAACTAATGTAATATGATCAGGCTTATTAGAAGAAAGAATCATCATTTTAAATAATGAGAAGACTTCTCCAGACTCACTCTGTTGTAGAAAAGCGGTAAGAATGGCATTCCACGAAACTAAATCTGCCTTCTTTTGTATCTCATTGAATATTTTATATGCATCTGGAAGATCTGAGCAGTTGGCATACATTGAAAGTAATGTATTAGAGACGGAAATCTCTAAATCAAAGCCACTCTTAATAACATAGCAGTGCACTTGCTTTCCTAGAAAGAGAGCAGATGGACTTACAAAGGCACAAAGTAAAGAACGAATTGTGACATCATCTGGGGTCAACCTCAAAGTTCTCATTTGAGAAAAGAGAGATATAGCTTCCTCGGGATCACCTCCGTATGCAAATCCCGCAATCAGAGCATTCCAGGATACAAGATCAGGGTTTCCTATTTGGTAGAATGCAGTTCTTGCAGAATGCAACCATGCACATCTGGCATACATGTCAGTAACAGCACAACCAACAAAAGCATCAAAACCGAGCCCAAATTTTAGACTTAAACCATGTATTTGTCTTCCATATTCTGCTTGTGCAAGACTTCGACAGGCACTAAAGACGCTTCCAAAAACGAATTCATTCAGTTTGTAGATTCCCCGACTAAGCATCTCCCTGAAGCAGGACAAAGCTTCTAATTCGTAGCCAAGCTGTGAATATCCAGCAACCATTGAGCTCCATGAAATTAAATCCTTCGATTTAATACGCAAGAACACTGCCAATGCCTCATTAATTCGACTAAACTTTGTATACATCGCAATCAGTGCATTCTGAGCAATAAGGTGGGAACCATGTTCTGATTTAATGACATGCCCGTGCAACAGCTTCCCTAACTCCACCTGATTCATATTCGAGCACGCTTTGATTACGCTACCAAATGTAAACTGGTCCGGTGTAAGACCCCACTGTCGCATTCGAAAGTAAAGATCTACAGCTTCATTCTCCTGACAATTCTGCGAGTACCCAGCAATTATCGAAGTCCAAGAGACCAAATTTCGTTCGAGCATTTCATCAAACACCTTTCGAGCATCGCTCAACGACCCACATTTACCATACATATTCAACAAATGATTTTCAAAAATCATGTCTGGTTGATAATTGGATGATAATATATGACTATGAACCTTTCTTGCATACTGCAGGGATCTAAGAGACGAGCACGCGGATACTAGCTGAGCATACGTGCTTGGATACAAATTGTAAGATGTGTTCCTTTGTAACAACTCGAATGCCTCTAGTGCTTGTTTGAATAACTTTTGCTTACATAAGAAGATTATATGATCATTACTTGACTGTTCATTGTTGAAAGAAGGATGTACGCTGTGATTGACATAGCTCCGGATTGAAATTAACCTTTTTATCATTGTGAAAACAATTTGCATAAGCAATTGGACAATGTACGCATCAATGAATCATTCAACTAACTACACATCAATCCCGACCTAGTTGCAATCCTCTATATCCACTCCGCTTCATTCGGCTCTTCATTCCAATACTTTCATTCTGCAAAAGCAAATAGAAAATGAAATATATGAAACACACAAGACAATTTGCACGTTTTCGAGTGAATATCACTTCTAACAAGAGCAAAAAAAAAAAAACTGCTTAAAAATGTATCTTTCACGTAATAAAGAACAACCTCTGAACTTAGATGTGACTGTTAAGAATATATTACTTACAGTAAGATGTCGCCGGAGAAGAGATTGGACGGAGAACCAGATACAGTAACTCCGACGTCGTTTGAAATTGGCGGGCCAAATGTCGGGTTGCCTGACCGGACGAAAATAACACTGTGTAATTGAGCACATTTGACCTTAATTAATACTTTACCTCAACAATACCCTTGCCGTCACATAGATGGTCCCTTAGAATCACACAGTTGGCTCATATATGTCCTTTTCGAAACGAAATACACCCAAACTAATTAGTTCTTTCGTTAATTGTATTAAAGTGTATTATAAACACTATTTTAATAGACCATATGTTTGTCAATTTTTTAATTTTTACTGAACATATATTTAGTTATAAAAAATTTAACAAAGTAAGATTGAAATAATATTTATGTAACAAAAAATCCGAAAAATCCAACAAACCCGAACCAATCCAAACTGATATAATTGGTTTGGTTTGGTTTTGATAAAAACCGAACCAACCCAGTCCATGTACACCCTTAATTTACATAGTTAATAAAAAAATAGAAAATGTTCTGCTGAAAAAAGATGAAAAAAGACTAACAACTCAAATTTACAACACTAGAACTTGAACTCTGGCTTTTAATCATTAAATTATCTTTCTGGAAACAATTTAAATATTTTGGTCTTTTGAGTATTGTTAAAGGTTGAGATATTTTTATTATTTTAAAGTTTAAACCATAATTTTTGGATCAATTTAATTTCGTTTATTTAGAGGGCTAGTGAAATTGGAACTTGATTACCTTATGGGAGAATTTTCTTAGTAATTGGAATTCATGAGTTTTGTCAGGTGAAATTGGTGACGAAAATGGAGAAGACATTAGCAACGGAGGAAATTGGATAAGGGAGAAAGAAAAAAAAAAAGAGAGAAGAAAATAAAATAGAAGAAAGAAAAGAGAAATGTAAAGAAAAAAATGTACTAATAAAAAGGAAATAGTGTTTGTTATACTTTAATACAACTAACGAAAGAGCTAATTAGTTTTGGTGGATTCTGTTTCGAAAAGGCATATATGGGCCAACTGTGTGACTCTAAGGGCATATATGGACCAACTATGTGACGGTAAGGGTATTTTTGAGCTAAAGTATTAATGAAGGGCAAATGTGCTCAATTTCGTATAGTACAAGGGCATATTTGGACCTTTTCCGTACTTATAATAAGTCTAACCTTCGTAAATGCGCTCAGTTTTCTCCATAAACGCCCTACGCTCAGCTTTCTCCATAAACACCTGCGTTCTCCTCCTATTTCACCATAAAATCACAGAAGATTATCCAAAAAACAATAAGTTCTAATCAATTTTTTAGCTTTTAATCAATTGTGTGCATCTAATCTAGGGAAAGTTTTCAAATATCTCTATATGCTTTTGTGTGTTTGGGGACAATATGTATTCGATTCTTTTTTTTAGTAATAATAAATATTCTAAATTTATTTTTGGTATAAATATCTGTTAATTTGATGATAGAACAAACTTAAAACTTCATTATGTAATATTAAGTTTGAAGTGTGTCTTGAATTAGCACCTTCTATTAATAAACTGTAGGACATCGTGTCCTTAAGTTGACGAGTGTTGTATAAATATTAAGTTCAAAGTGTGGTACGAATTAGCATCTTCTATTGATAAACTTTAGGATATCGTGTCCTTAAATTCATGAGTGTTGTTGCTAAACTTTAGGACATCGTGTCCTTAAGTTCATGAGTTTTGTGTAAGTATTAAGTTCAAAGTGTGTCTTGAATTAGTACATTCGATTAATAAACTTTAGGACATTATGTCCTTAAATTCATGAGAGCAGTGTAAATATTACGGACAAGTGTCCTGAATTAGCACCTTTTATTGATAAACTTAAGGACAGCATGTCCTTAACTTCATATGTGCAGTGTAAATATTAAGGACAGAGTGTCATGAATTAGCACCTTCTATTTATTAAAAAAAATGCCTTGTAAGTTATCAAACCTTATTATCAAGTACATAGTTACTGTTTGAAAGCTCAAGGAAGAACATTTTGCTACTGATTTTTTGAGTGTACAGTTTGTAAGGATTCTTTCTCACACCATTATCCTCAGCATAAATATCATTTTTTCCCATGAAAATTAAAAATAATATCAAAGTTAGAAAGCTCAAAAATTTAGGATAGTTAGTCCTCAATTCCTAATTAGCTGCTTATAAGTTCAGAACATTTAGTCATTAACTTAAAGTTAGAAACTCAAAAATTTAGGACAGTGAGTCCTAAACTTAAAGTTAGAAGGTTAAAAGATAAAAAATTCAGGACAATCAGTCATCAATTCCTAATTAGCAGCTTGTAAGTTCGGAACAATTAGTCCTGAACTTAAAGTTAGATGCTCAAACATTCAGGACAGTTAGTCCTCAATTCCTAATTAGTTATTTATAAGTTCAGAACAGTTAGTCCTGAACTTAAAGTTAGAAGCTCAAACATTTAGGACACTTAGTCCTAAACTTAAAGTTAGAAGCTAAAAAATTCAACACAATTAGTCCTCAATTTCTAATTAGCTCCTTATAAGTTCAGGACAGTTAGAGCCCGTTTGGATTGGCTTAAAAAAAGTGGCTTTTAAAATGCTTGAACTTGTTTTATAAATAAGCAGTTACGTGTTTGAATAAAAGTGTTGATGCTGAAAAAAAGTTGTTGAAATGTTTGGCAAATAAGCACTTATTTCTGTTAAAATGACTGAAATATCCTAAAAATTGTTAACATTATAAAAATAATGATTATTATAATATTTTATTCTAAATTGATGCATATACAAGTAAATTATAATTTATTTCACTTTTAATTTAAACTGATTACCTAAATATAAATTATTTATTTAAATAACATGCAATAATTAATTATTTGATCAAAAAAATAATTTGTCGCTCGTAACTTCAAATTCTAGGGTAACATGTAAACTCATTGAAAGATTTTAATTTAAAATATAGTTTCACCAATTAAAAAAATGGATTCAACATCAATTTTTTTTAAATGTTATGGAACCAAAACAAAAACTAAAAGAATAATATTTACAAAATATTAGAATCTGTCAAATATTTTATTTATAAAGCTAATGTTGGCTTACGTTTAAGACATCAACGAAATTGACAAATTTTGGAATATGACAGCAGAAATATTGAAAACAACGATTAGATGGTACATGGATTTAATTAGTAAGGGAAAGGTAATTTTGGGGTTTAGAAAAAGTAAAAGGGATAGTAGGGTAAATTACTTGGACAAACATAAGGAATTTGTAAGCCAAAAAGTAATAAGTTGGGGTGACCCCCTAACTTACTGCTTTTGATTTGTTTTGAGTATTTGTAACGACCCGACCAGTCGTTTTAAAAAAAATGTAGCCTCGTTCCTCTATTTACTGTTCATTATGTGTTTTATAACTGTTATGTGACTTGTCGGGGTAGTCGGTTCGGGTCCGGAGAGATTTCGGAATGAATTCAGAAACTTAGTCTCAAGGTTGAAAGCTTAACTTGAAAAGGTTGACCGGATGTTGACTTATGTGAAAACAACCCCGGAATAGAATTTTGATGATTCCAATAGCTCTGTATGGTGATTCTGGACTTAGGAGCGTGCTGAGAAAATTATTTGGAAGTCCGTAGTAGAATTAAGCTTGAAATGACGAAAGTTGAATTTTTGGGAAGTTTGACCGGGAGTTGACTTTTTGATATCGAGGTCGAAATCCGATTCTGAAAATTTTTATAGCTCTGTTATGTCATTTATGACTTGTGTGCAAAATTTGAGATCAATCGGAATTGAATTGATAGGTTTTCGGCATCGAATGTAGAAGTTGAAAATTTTAATTTCATTAGGCTTGAATTGGGGTGTGATTCGTACTTTTAGCGTTATTTGATGTGATTTCAGGTTTCGACTAAGTCAGTATGATGTTTTAGGACTTGTTAGTCTATTTGAATGGGATCCCGAGTGGCTCGGTGAGTTTCGGGGTGAGTTTTGAGCGAGTCCGAGCATTTCAGCACTCTAATGTTATTCTGGAACTTTTAGAAAAGTGCGGACCGCATAATTTTGAGTGCGGCCGCACTTCAGAGGAGAAGTGCGGACCGCACAATTTTGAGTGCGGCCGCACTTCAGGGGTTCTACAGGTTCGATGGTCAGACTTCGGAGGCTTATATCGTTTAATCTACAACAAATTTGGAGATGATTCAAAAATAAAAATTGTAGCCCTTTAAATCTAGTTTCCAGAAAGATATAACATTAATCATTTGGACATTTATATAGAAAATTATGGGTATTTTACTGAAGCATGGTAAGCTATCACTGTGAAGTGCGACCGCACAATTTGGACTGCGGTGGCAGAACTTGAAAATGTGCGGACCGCACATTGGGAGAGCAAACTTGGTACTATATAGCCGAGGGTTAGGGTATTATTTTATTTTTGGACTTTGGGAGCTCGGTTTGTGGTAATTTTTCGCGGGACTTTCAGGAAATTATCAGGGAAAGTGATTCTAACTCAAATTTGGTTAACATACATGAATATATCATTGTTTTCATCATTTAATCAATATTTTGAAATAGAAATTTGGGGGAAATTGTAAAAATTTCATAAAATAATTTTTGGGGATTTGAATATCGATTCAGAGTCGGATTTGAGTGAAATTAGTATGGTTGAACTCGTAATTGAATGGGTTGTCGGATTTTGTGAGTTTCGTCGGATTCCGAGACGCGAGCCCCACAGGCGATTTTCGAGTCAAATTTTGGATTTTGTTGAAAAATTAATATTTTCATATGGAATAAGTTCCTATGATTTGTATTGGCTGAATCGAATTAATTGTGACTAGATACGAGGCTTTCAGAGGCTAATTCACGAGGCAAGGGCATATCAGAGTAAAGAATTACACAAGTCGAGGTAAGTGACTTGTCTAACTTTGTGTGGGAAAAATTTTCCTTTGGATTGGCATTGATATGATAATTCTGATGCTTTGAAAGTCGTGTACATGAGGTGACGAGTGTGTACACAGACTAAATGTAGAAGATTATGTCTTTAAATTGTGTAGATCACTGTTGCATATTAATTAAATTATTTTATCTTGTTATATTCTTCATCATTGATTTAATTTCTATACTTTAAATTTGCTTGACCTTTTCCTGCTAATTGTTTTACCTGTTTAGTTGAAACTTGATTTTTTTTATTTTGTGCATTATTTGAAGGTTGAATTTCGTTAATTTAAATATTATTAATACGAAGTAATTGATATTTTTAATTTAGTATTGAGGTAACATGTTAAAAATTGTGAAAATATTATTTTTGCTGAGTTATTTATTCCCGAATATTTTGTGAGATTTTTGTACTCATTGTGATTGAGTCGTGAGCTCCCTATTGCAAAAAATATTGTTGTTATTGATTTATTTTGGCAATTTGAAATATTTGAACACTTGAGGTGCAGATTGTGATATATTGTGATATTAATACGCATGCGGTGGTATAAGGTCTGGGTGTTGAAACGCATGCAGTGACATAAGGGTGGCTTGATACGCGTGGCTAGTAGGGGAACTACTAGAAGTCATGCGGTGTGATAAGGGTGGCTAAAACGCGGGATGCTATTTCGGAAAAAATATTTTCTTTAAAATTAAATGTCAAGGCTCCCGCGGTGATATAAGTAAATGAGATATTGCGAATTTATTTATGAGTTGGGACTATGAGGCGGTACCTCGGGAGTGCCCTTATGGATATTTCTTTATGGCTGCATTGCCTTTGGTTATTTTTGGTGTTTTCCTTAAAGTTGTAAATTTCTGTTTCCCTTCCGCAAGGTGTTAATTACCCTTATTCTGTGTAGTTAAATTGTGACATACTACTTACTTGATTTATCCCCATTTTCATTGTTGTTATTATATTGTTAAACTTTTCTCCCTGTCTTTTATTATTCCAGTAGGGCCTGACCTGACCTCGTCACTACTCTACCGAGGTTAGGCTTGGCACTTACTGGGTACCGCTGTGGTGTACTCATATTATGCTTCTACACATCTTTTTGTGTAGATTCAGGTACTTCCTACCAGCCCAGATATCAGTGAGCTACCTCTGTACGGAGATTTCGAGGTATATCTGCCAGCGTCCGGAGAATCCGGAGTCCCCTTCTATCCTTATTATGTTGCTTCTTTATTTTCTTTAGATTATGATATATAGAAACATTGAGAAAAAATTCTTAGAAGTTTGTGACTTATTCCTACCGGATTTTGGGAGTTGTAATTATGTGAATTTCAGATTTATTTATTTCAGACTTCTATTGTTATTCTGCATTGATAGGCTTACCTAGTCTTAGAGACTAGGTTCTATCACGACATCTTACAGAGGGAATTTGGGGTCGTGACACGTTGGTATCAGAGCTCTAGGTTCATAGGTGTTATGAGTCACAAGCAGGTTTAGTAGAGTCTCGCGGATCGATACAGAGACGTATGTACTTATCTTCGGGAGGCTATGGAACTGTTAGAAAAATGTTCACTTCTTTGATTCCTTATCATGCGCATTTGTTGACTTCGAAGTTCTAAACCATTGTCTTTCTATTCTCTCACAGTTGGTGAGGGAACACACAACTGGATCCGATGATTAGACACATGCGCCCCCTGTTAGAGCCACAAGAGGCCGGGGTCGGGTCAGAGGCCGTGCTAGAGGCCGAGGAAGACCACGTGGTGCAGCCAGAGCACCTGCAGAGGAGCCACCAGTAGCTCCAGTTGGATAGCAGGCACCTGAGATGCCTGTTACTACTCCTACACTTCAAGGGACTCTTGCCCAGTTTTTGAGCATGTTTGGCACTCTAGCTTAGGCAGGGTTGATTCCACTTGCTCCTGCCACATCTCAGGCCGGGGAGGAGTACAGACTCCCGCCGCCCGTACCCTAGAGCCACGGGCCCAAGTTGACCATGCCCCAAAGGTTATACCAGTGCAGCCAGTTGTCCCAGTTCGGCCCGAGGCTAGGACAGCAGTTTCGGAGAGGGAGCAACTCAGGCTCGAGAGGTACAAGAAGTACCACCATCCCACTTTTAGCGGTTTGGCTTTAGAGGATACTCATGGTTTTCTTGAGGAATGTCACCGTATCCTTTGTACTATTGGTATTGTGGATTCCAGTGGGGTTTCTTTCATGGCATTCCAGCTTAGAGGAGCGGCATACTAGTGGTGGCGGGCATACGACTTGGATAGTCCGGCTGAGGCAGCTTCACTCACTTGGACTCAAATTTCAAATGTGTTCTTGAGGGAGTATGTTCCTCAGAGTCTTAGAGATGCATGGCGCGCAGAGTTTGAGCAGTTGCGCCACGGTTCTATGACCATGTCAGAATATGCGGTCTGATTCAGTGATTTGGCTAGGCATGCACCAGCCTTAGTTGTTACTGTTCGAGAGCGGGTTCATCGATTTATTGAGGGGCTCCACCCTAATATCAGATTCAATATGGCCCGAGAACTGGAGATGGACATCACATACCAATAGGTGGTGTCAATTTCTAGGAGATTGGAGGGTATGCGGACTCGGGAGAGAGAAAAGAGGGGAGCTAAGAGACCCCGAGATTCCGGCACATATAACAATTCTCGTGCCCTAGTTACAGCATGTCATGGTAGAGGCTATGCGAGCCATCCTATTCATTCAACACTTCCAGCTTCCAGTGGTATTCCGGCTACTCCCAGACCTCATGTTCCATATTATGCACCGCCAGTGTCTACTCTACCTCCTGTACGGGGTGCCTTCAGCAGATAGTCTAGTCGATCAGGCCCGAGCCAGTCCCAGCAACCACCTCCTCCGAAGACTTGTTTTGAGTGTGGTGACACTCTTCATATCATGAGGGATTGCCCCAAACTTAGGAGGGGTGCACCTCCACAGATTTCTCAGTCCCCACCCATTCCACAGGGCCCTTAGGCTTCTCAGGCCATGATCACTGCACCAGTTGCCACTCCACCTGCACAACCAGCTAGAGGTGGAGGTCGTACATGTAGAGGTCGCCCTAGAGGGAAAGGCCATGCCAGATATTATGCCCTTCCTGCTAGGATAGAGGCCGTTGCATCTGATTCTGTTATCACAGGTATTATTCTGGTCTGTCATAGAGATGCACCAGTCTTATTTGATCTAGGCTCCACTTATTATTATGTGTCATCTTATTTTGCCCCGTATTTAAGCGTATCCCATGATTTTTTGAGTTCTTTTGTTTATGTATCTACACCCGTGAGTGAATCTATTATTGTGGACCGCATGTATCAGTCGTGTTTGATTGTTATCAGTGGTTTTGAGATCAGAACTGATTTGTTATTGCTCAGTATGGTGGATTTCGATATTATTTTTGGCATGAACTGGTTGTCGCCCTATCACGTTATCCTTGATTGTTATGCCAAGACAGTGACGTTGGCTATGCCAGGTCTACCACGGTTAGAGTGGAGAGGTACCTTGGATTATATTCCTAGCAGTGTTGTTTTATTTCTTAAGGCTCAACGAATGGTTGAGAATGGCTGTGATGCGTATCTGGCCTATGTGAGAGATGTTAGTATTGATACTCTTACCGCGGAGTCAGTTCCTATAGTAAGGGATTTTCCTGATGTATTTCCAGCTGATCTTCTAGGTATGCCACCCGACAGGGATATTGACTTTGGCATTGATTTGTTACCGGGCACTCAGCCCATTTCTATTCCAACATATCGTATAGCCCCAGTAGAGTTGAAAGAATTAAAAGAGCAGTTACAGGAGTTGCTTGATAAGGGCTTCATTCGGCCCAGTGTATCGCCTTGGAGTGCTCCTGTCTTACTTGTGAAGAAGACGGATGGTTCTATGCGGATGTGTATTGATTACCGCCAGTTGAACAAGGTTACAGTAAAGAACATGTACCCATTTCCACATTGATGACCTATTTGATCAGCTTCAGGGTGCCAGAGTGTTCTCTAAGATCGACTTACGTTCAGGCTATCATCAATTAAAGATTCGGTAGCCATATATCCCGAAGACTACTTTCAAGACTCGGTATGGTCATTATGAGTTCCTTGTGATGCCTTTTGGGCTGACCAACACCCCAACAATATTTATGCACTTAATGAATAGTGTATTTTAGCCCTATCTTGATTCTTTCATCATTGTGTTTATTAACGACATTTTGGTGTATTCCCGGAGTAGGGAAGATCATGAGCAGCACCTAAGGAGTGTGCTTCAGACTTTGAGAGAAAAGAAGTTATATGCAAAATTTTCGAAGTGTGAATTCTGGCTTGAGTAAGTGGGATTTTTGGGTCATATAGTTTCGTGCGAGAGGATCCCGGTAGATCCAAAGAAACTTGAAGCAGTGCAGAGTTGGTCCAGACCGTCCTCAGCTACGGAGATCCGGAGTTTCCTTAGTTTGGCAGGGTATTATCGCCAATTTGTAGAAGGTTTCTCTTCTATTGCTGCACCTATGACCAAATTGACCCAGAAGGGTGCTCCGTTCAGGTGGACCGAGGAATGTGAGGAGAGCTTCCAAAAGCTCAAGACAACTTTGACTATAGCCCCAGTATTGGTATTGCCTGCAGGTTCAGGGTCTTATACTGTGTATTGTGATGCGTCGCGTATTGGTCTCGACGCAGTGTTGATGCAAGACGGTAGGGTGATTGCATATGTGTCCAGACACTTCCCAGGACTGTTCCAGTTATGCCGCCAGTGGGTCCAGCAGAGAACCCCATTGTTGAGGAACAGGATGAGGTGCCTGTGGAAGAGCTAGCTCCGGTGGATTTCACATCTGCACCGAGATTTCAGGATGTCATGGGTCGTATGCTGCGATTCATGGACAATATGACTCAGGCCAGTTTATTTTTGGCAGACCCAGCCACATCTCAGGCGGGCGGGGGAGCCCAAACCCCTACAGTGCAGGCTCATGGACATGCAACTGTTATATATCAGACGCAGGGTGCACTACCCGTGGGTGGAGCCCAACCAGTGGCAACAGCTACACCTGAGCCCAGGCCAGCTGTAGCTGCTGATCCTCAGAAACTATTGGACAAATGGATTAGACTACATCCTCCTGTCTTTGGGGGTGAGTGACATGAGGATCCACAGGACTTCATTAAACGTTGCAGGGACAGACTACACAATGTGAGGATATTAGAGTCTCATGGGGTTGACTTCGCTATTTTTCAACTAGAGGGCAGGGCTCGTAGATGGTGGCAGTCTTATGTTCTTGGCAGACCATCAGATTCTCCTCCTATGACTTGGGAAAGGTTCACCCGTATCTTCCTGGACAGGTATATTCCACCCTCCCAGAGGGAAGATTTGCGATTTCAGTTTGAGCAGCTCCAGTAGGGTCAGATGTCAGTGAACGATTATGAGGTGAGGTTTTCTGAATTATCTCGCCATGCACTTATGTACATGAGAAGAATTATCTTGTCCACGACCTTGAGTTAGCAGCTATTGTTCATACCTTGAAGATTTGGCGGCATTATTTGTACGGTGTCCATTGTGAGGTCTACACCGATCACCAGACTCTACAACATCTCTTTAAACAGAAGGATCTTAATTTGCGACAACAAAGATGGTTGGAGTTGCTTAAGGATTATGATATCACCATTCTCTATCATCCCGAAAAGGCCAATGTAGTGGTCGATGCCTTGAATCGTAAGGCGGAGAGTTTGGGAAGCTTAGCATATCTACCGGTAGCAGAAAGGCCTTTAGCCTTGGATGTTCAGGCATTGGCCAACCAGTTTGTCAGATTAGATATTTCCAAACAGAGCCGAGTTTTGGCTTGTGTGGTTTCTCAGTCTTCTTTTTATGATCGTATCAGGGAGGGTCAGTATGATGACCCCCCCAATCTACTTGTCCTTACGGAAACAGTTCAGCACGGTGATGCCAAAGAAGTCACTATTGAAGATGATGGTGTATTACGGATACATGGCAGTCTATGTGTAACCAATGTAGATGGCTTGCATGAGTTGATTCTCCAAGAGGCTCACAGTTCACGGTACTCCATTCATCCTGGTACTGCAAAGATATATCAAGACTTGAGACAACACTATTGGTGGAGCGGATGAAGAAAGACATAGTGGAATATGTAGCTCGGTGCCTAAATTGCCAGTAGGTGAAGTATGAGCATCAACGACCGGGTGGATTGCTTCGGAAGTTAGAGATCCCAGAATGGAAATGGGAGCGGATCACTATGGATATTGTTGTTGGGCTCCCACGGACTCAAAGGAAGTTCGATGCAGTTTGGGTGATTGTGGATAGATTGACCAAGTCAACTCATTTCATTCCTGTGGTTACTACTTACTCTTCGAAACAGTTGGCTCAGGTTTACATTCGCGAGATTGTTAGGCTTCATGGCATACTGGTATCTATCATCTCTGACTGGGGTATGCAATTTACATCACGGTTCTGGAAGGCCGTACAACGTGAGTTGGGTACTCGGGTAGAGTTGAGTACAATATTTTACCTCAAACGGACGTACAGTCAGAGGGCACTATCCAGATATTGGAGGATATGCTTCGTGCGTGTGTGATAGATTTTGGGGGTGCTTGGGACCAATTCTTACTACTTGCGGAGTTTGCCTAATACAACATCTACCAGTCGAGCATTCAGATGGCTCCGTATGAGTCCTTGTATGGTAGGCGGTGCCGGTCTCCAGTGGGTTAGTTTGAGTCGAGTGAAGCCAGGCTATTGGATACGGACTTGGTTCAAGATGCTCTGGAAAGGTTAAATTGATTCAGGATCAACTTCGTACAACCCAATCTAGACAAAAGAGCTATGCAGATCGGAAGGTTCGTGATGTTGCATTCATGGTTGGTGAGCGGGTCTTGCTCCAGGGTTCGCCCATGAAGGGTGTTATGAGATTCGGGAAGAAGGGCAAGTTGAGCCCTAAGTATATTGGGCCTTTTGAGATTCTTCAGATAGTTGGAGAGATGGCTTACAGACTTGCACTACTACCTAGTCTCTCTGCGGTTCATCTAGTGTTCCATGTTTCCATGCTCCAGAAGTATCACGTCGATCCATCTCATGTGTTAGACTTCAGCTCAGTCCAGTTGGACAAGGATCTATCTTATGTCGAGGAACCAGTGACCATTTTGGACAGACATGTTAGAAAGTTGAGATCGAAGAGCATCACCTTAGTAAAAGTACAGTGAAGGGGTCATCCGGGCGAGGAGGCGACTTGGGAGACCGAGCATGATATGCACATTTGTTGTCCTCATCTTTTAACCACTCCAGGTATAATTCTAAACCCGTTCGAAGACGAACGTTTGTTTAAGAGGGGGAGGATGTAACGACCCGACCAATCATTTTAAAAGAATTATAGCCTTATTCCCATATTTATTATTCATTTTGTGCTTTATAACTGTTATGTGACTTGCCGGGGTAGTCGGTTCGGGTTCGGAGAGATTTCAGAATGAATTGAGACACTTAGTCTCAAGATTGAAAGCTTAAGTTAAAAAGATTGACCAGATGTTGACTTATGTGAAAATGACCCCGGAATAGATTTTTAATGATTCCAATAGCTCCATATGGTGATTATGGACTTAGGAGCGTGTCCAAAAAAGTATTTGGAACTCCGTAGTTGAAATAAGCTCGAAATGGTGAAAGTTGAATTTTTGAAAAGTTTGACCGGGGAGTTGATTTTTTGATATCGGAGTCGAAATCCGATTCTAAAAATTTTCATAGCTTCGTTATGTCATTTATGACTTGTGTGCAAAATTTGAGGTCAATCGGAATTGAATTGATAGGTTTCGACATCAAATGTAGAAGTTAGAAATTTTAGTTTCATTAGGCTTGAATTGGGGTGTGATTCATTTTTAGCGTTATTTAATGTGATTTGAGATTTCAACTAAGTTTGTATGATATTTTAGGACTTGTTGGTATATTTGAACGGGATCCCCAGTGGCTCGGTGATTTTCGGTGTGAGTTTTGAGCAAGTCCGGGTATTTCAGCACTCTAATGTTGTTCTGAAACTTTTGAAAAAGTGCGGACCGCACAATTTTGAGTGTGGCCGCACTTCAGAGGAAACGTGAGGACCGCACAATTTTGAGTGTGGCCACACTTCAGGGGTTCTGCAGGTTCGATAGTCTAACTTTGAAGGCTTATATCTTTTAATCTACAACGAATTTGGAGATGATTCAAAAATGAAAGTTGTGGCCCTTTGAATCTAGGTTCCAGAAAGGTATTGCATTACTCATTTGGACATTTGTACAGAAAGTTATGGGTATTTTACTGAAGCCTGGTAAGATGTCACTGTGAAGTGCGGCCGCACAATTTGGATTGCGGCCGCAAAACTTGAAAATGTGCGGACCGCACAATGTAATGGGTAATTGAAAGAAAGTAGATTAGAGTCACTTACCAATGAATTTAGGAATAAAAGCTCTTGGAAAAATCGCCTTTATGGTATTTAGGGTTGAGAATTTGAGATAAATGAGCTAATTCCCATTTTTTCCTTCTATTGTCCAAGCGCAGATGTCGCAATTACGACCTAGGGTTCGCAATTGCAAATGCGAGAAAGCCTTCGCAAATGCGAAGATCCCCCATCTCTGGTGCCATCGCAAATGTGATAGTTTTGTTCGCAAATGCAAATTTGTACTTCCGTAATTACGACCATTTGATCGCAAATGCGAACCACCCTCCCCCAGTACCACTTCGCAAATGCAAACTACTTGTTTGCAATTGCGAACCTAACAGAAGACATGAACGTTTGCAAATGTGACACTGACCTCGCAATTTTCGGAGACCTGCACCAGAAACAGCAATTTCCTTAAGTCCAAAACCACTTCGAAGCCTATCCGAAACTCACCCGAGCCCTCGGGTCTCCAAACCAAGCATGCACACAAGTCCAAAAATATCATACGAACTTACTCGCGTAATCAAAGCACCAAAATATTACCTAGAACTACGAATTGGATACCAAAACGAGTGAAATTTTCAATGAAACTTAAGAACATGCAATTTTTCATCCGGACGTCCGAATCACGTTAAATTAGCTTCCTTTTGCACCAAAATTTGCAGACAAGTCATAAATAATGTAATGAACTTATACCAAGTTTCAGAATCAAAATCCGGATGCGGTAGCAATAAAGTCAAACTTGGAATTTCTTTATATCTTTAAACTTCTACTTTTTTGACAAATTATGATAAATCAAGTTAGGGGCTTCCGAATTCGATTCCGGGCATACGCCCAAGTCCCAAATCACGATACGGACCCACCAGGATCGTCAAAACACTGATCCGGGTTCGTTTGCTCAAAACGTTGACCGAAGTCAACTCAAATAAAATTTTAAGGCATAATTTTTTATTTTAATCAATTTTTCACATAAAAATCTTCCGGAAAAAGACACGGACTATGCACGCAATTCGAAGAAGGCTAAAGGGAGCTATTAGGGGTTTCGAAACACAGAATTGAGGGTTAAAACTATAAATGACCTATCGGATCATCACAAATATCGATCCCACTTGTGACTTGTGAGAATATACTGGTATGTTGCTATTATTGTCGTTGTTGTGATATAAGAAATTGTAAAATCTTAAGAATTTTTATTCTGTATCTTACATATCATGTCATACAGGAACAAACGTAAAGTGTTGATGATGAATTCAATTGAACCCATAACTTTCGATGCAGAGTAAAAATTTATATGTAAAAATTCATTAAAATTACAAAAAAATAAATATGAACCCATAAATTTAAAAATATAATGGGTTCAATGCTTTACCTTAAAAGTTAAACCATCTATGGATCTACGTCATACTGATGAATATTTTAAACTCTAATGTGATATTTTCTCTATCAAACTAATTAATTAATTTTCCAATCATTTTAATATTTTCTTGCACTATTTTACCAAAAATATAAGTTAAAATATTTATTGTATTCCGTGGGAAGCAATCCGAGATGGAGAGAGCATTTAGATTTTCAAGTAATGATCAAGTCGTATGAATAGAAAGTTGTACTAATTAGCAAAGAGATGGGCTATTTAAACTCTCAAATTAGCGCGCCAAATCCAATTGAAAATCTCTACGTTTCAAGGAAATGAGGTTCAAAGCAGCTACCACCAATGGGTATGTTAGCGAAGCCTATGAAAATCTCCTCCACAGACTCAAAAGCTATAATATTGACTACTCATTGTACGGTCATCTCTTACAACTATGCAAAGAACATTGCCTGATTCGTCAAGGCAAGCAGCTCCATGCTCGCCTTATCCTCTCCTCAACCATTCCCAACAATTTCCTTGCATCAAAGCTCATTAATTTTTATGCGAAAACCAAACACCTCAAAGAAGCCCACCATGTGTTCGACCAAATACCCATGAAAAATACATTTTCTTGGAATGCCCTTCTCATCGGTTACTCCTCCGAGAATCACCACGTAGAAACTCTCAACTTGTTCTCTTCATTTTTGTCTCAGAATTTCGGCTCTGCTGACGTGAGACCTGATAATTTCACAGTGACTTGCGTGTTAAAAGCTCTTTGTGGGCTGTTAGTGGATTCTGGTTTGGCTAAAATAATTCATTGTTACGTTGTTAAAACTGGGTTTGATTTGGATGTGTTTGTATCGAATGGTTTGATCACTTCTTACTCGAAGTGTGGTGATATGGTATCGTCGAAAAATTTGTTTGATGAAATTCCTGAAAGGGATGTTGTGTCATGGAATTCAATGATATCGGGTTATTCTCAATGTGGGTTTTACGAGGAATGCAAAGGATTATTTAGAGAAATGTTGGATTCAGAAGGTTTTAGACCTGATGGGGTCACGGTGGTGAGTGTTCTACAAGCTTGTGCACAGTCAAATGATCTTATTTTGGGAATGGAAGTTCATCGGTATGTTATAGAAAACAGGATTGAAGTTGACATTTTAGTTTTTAACTCTATTATTGCGCTGTATTCAAAATGTGGTAGCTTGGATTACGCCCAAGACCTTTTTGAAGAGATGGGTGACAAGGATGAGATAACTTATGGTGCAATGATTTCAGGCTACATGAATTATGGATTTGTTGATAAAGCTATCAGTCTTTTTCAAGAAATGGAGAAACCATGTTTGAGTACTTGGAATGCTGTGGTATCAGGTCTAGTTCAGAATAATCTGTACGAACGAGCTTTAGAGTTAGTTCGTGAAATGCAGTTATCACGTGTTCAGTCTAATGCTGTGACCCTCTCAAGTATTCTTCCAGCAATTTCTGATTTATCATTTGCAAAAGGAGGGAAAGAAGTCCATGCATTTGCGATTAAGAGTGACTGTAATCAAAATATATTTGTTGCAACCGGAGTTATTGATACCTATGCAAAACTGGGGTTTATCCAATCAGCACAGCAAGTTTTTGATCACACAAAAGATCGGAGTGTGATTATTTGGACAGCAATTATCTCAGCATATGCTAACCATGGAGATGCCAAGGCAGCACTTGATCTATTTAACGTGATGCTGAGTCATCGCATAAAACCAGATACCGTCACATTTACTGCTGTATTGGCAGCTTGCGCCCATTCAGGACTGATTGAAGAAGCTTGGAGAATTTTTGAATTGTTAGAGAAGTATGGAAGTCAGCCTTTGGATGAACATTATGCTTGCATGGTGGGGGTTCTAAGTCTAGCAGGAAAGCTATCTGAAGCAGTTGATTTCATCAGAAAGATTCCAATCGAACCCAGTGCAAGGGTGTGGGGTGCACTACTTAATGGAGCTTCAGTTTATGGTGACGTCGAAGTTGGGAGATTTGCATGTAGTCATTTATTTGAAATGGAGCCTGAAAATACTGGAAACTATACCATCATGGCAAATTTATATTCAAAAGCTGGGAGGTGGGAAGAAGCTCAAGATCTTAGAAAGAACATGAAAATTTTTGGATTGAAGAAGATCGCTGGTAGTAGTTGGATGGAAACATGTCAAGGCTTAAAAAGCTTTGTAGCAACAGATGAAGCAAATGAAAAGGTTGGAGAAGTTTATGGGATATTGGAAAGATTGCTTGGTTCGATGAGGGATGATGGTTATGTGATGATGGGTAAATTTAACGAGGAAACCATGTGACAATTCTGCTGCTGTGAGGAAGAGGTTGCACTGAAGTAGTAGTTTATGGGTTTCACGCAAGCAAGATTACGTGACCAGGAGGTCACGGGTTCAAGCCGTGGAAATAGCCTCTTGCAGAAATGCAGGGTAAGGCTGCGTACAATAGACCCTTGTGGTCCGGCCCTTCCCCGGACCCCGCGCATAGCGGGAGCTTAGTGCACTGGGCTGCCCTTTACGCAAGCAAGATTACAGGGTTTCCACCAACTCTGAGTATCATTAATCAGAAGTATTGGGTTCCTTGTTATTCTGAGAGGAACAGGAAGTTGTTTACAGCATTAATACTCTCGAATATTGCTTGCGCGAAGCCATTCTGCGGGAACTGAAGATGCAACATTTGAGGCCATAGGAGTGCTCCTGAAAGAATTGGCGTATGGTGTAAATAGTAAGTGACGAGACATGTTCAAAGCAGAAATTGAAGCCAAAGGGTACTTTTATGCAAGCAGATATATGCTCCCCTTGGGACAATATTTGTCGTTCAATTGACGAAATACTTAAAAGAGAGGATCATCAGCTTACCAAAGTCCTTTTTGGAGGTATAGCGCCACATCTTTTGTTATTTTGGCAACAACTATTGTACTAAACAATGTCAATGAGTAGTAACAACCTTCTTTGATGGGATTTGACATTTCAATCTTGTACAAAATTGTCTGCTGATGGTTTCTTTTGTATCAGAAGTATAACAGACAGAAACCAATGTAAAGTAATATGAACTCCAATTTCTGTTATGGTTTCCATGTTTCCCAAGTAACATGCGATCCTACAACTGTTAGGTTAATAGGGGACATTTTTGAAGCAGGAGCTTCATCTACTCTTTCCGTGAGACTAGTCCATGATTTCTTTACTATGATCACAAGTAATATTAGCTCGCAATTAATAGAAAATTTGTTATGATGCATGTTCAATGTCCTTCCTTTTTTTCTTTGGGGGGAGAGGGGGGAGGGAGGGGGGAGTTTGTTACAATCTATGTTTCTTAGCTTGTATGGCTTTTTGTAATGTTCAAGATATTATCAGTATGCTCATTTATTTGATTCACTGATCTTGGATAATTTAATGTACACAAGTTGCTTGACCTTGGTTTATACTACTCGAGTATGTGAAACTTGATTATCCTTCAGAATCTCACATAGGGAAATTCTTCATTGCAGTTGCTGCACCGCCATGCATATCCCAACGATTAAAATCATTCATCCAGTTGGCTGATGCTTTAGACTGGATGCGCCCCATGTTCGCGATCCCAAGCTTTTGTCCCTAGCAAATATACAGAACTCAATACTTAATTTTTGATGCAGAGAATGTTCACAAGTTGTCTCCGTGTGACCTATTGATTACGGGTTCGAGCCATGGAATCAGCCACTGATGCTTGCGTCAGGGTAGGTTGCCTACATCACATCCTCTTGGGGTGCGGTCCTTCCCCGGACCTTGCATGAACGCGGGATGCTTTGTGCACCGGGCTGCCTTTTAAGGTTCACAAGTTCTATTTACCATTGTTTATCACAACAGAGTGCACAAAGCCCAAAAGGCAGCTGTGAGATATGAAAAGGGGAGAATGTAACTATGGTAAGTGACAAGAGCCCTGGATAAGTGCAGGCTACAGTGGGGGAACAACTTACACCAAAACTAAATTATTACTTATGACTTTGTTTGTAGGGCCAAAGGGTGTACATATTTTCCATCAATGGGCCAAATTGATATTTTTCCTCTTCTGCTTGTTCTTTTTCACCATGTTGTTAAACAGAGATAATGAAAAGAAAGGAATTATTGTAGTTGTTTAAACTGGACACATGCTTCTGGACAAAGGCCAATATTCCCAGCCGTTCCCTTCCATTCTACTCTACCTAATACATCTCCCTAGACTTTTCCAAAAACCACACCTCTGTCTCCCATACATTCACTTAATAATGCATCTTTCATTTCTAACCATTTTTTTTTAGCTTTTTGTCCTTCTGTCACATAATATCACTGGAATTATCTAGTCCTTCTTTACTATGAACACACTATTTACAAGGTCATTTATTTTCTCTGAGAGCCTAAATAGAGTGGAATGAATATAGATGTTTATATAGCTGAACTCGATTAGTTTTTTAATTGAGACATAATTGGCTGATCGACATTGCATTTTCGCCGGGAAATTGACTATAATGGTGAGATTTAATTAGCTGGTCGCAAGGTATAGAAATTTACAAGTACTACTTTCCCCCAAGGCCCCTTAGAGCAACGGTCAAGTTGTCTTCGTATGATCTATAGGTCACGGGTTTGAGTCGTGAAATCAACAAATCATGGTAAGTTACTTACATCACACCTCTTTGGGGCGTGGCCCTTCCCCGGACCATGTGAAAACGCGGAATGCTTCGTGCATCATACTGCCTTTTTTTACTTTCCCCACAAAAAAGCCAAAAAAAAAGAAGGGAAGTTACACATTTGGCCACTAGATAAAAATATTTATATTTGCTAGTCAATATACACATATTATACTTACTTATACATATATTATACAACTAGCTATTTTGTTGGAAAGGCAGCTATACAGTGTAAAAATTCCAGGAAAAAAAAAGGATTATGAAACTAGTACTACTTGGGATCTTCAATTGATTGTTGTGTAGCCCACAGGTAGTGTTACTCTATTTTAGTCTAAAGTGATTATTGCACCACTGTGGATTCCTAACCCCGCCACTCTTTTTCATTTGCTTTCACTTTTTCCTTTTCTATAGAACTCTTTTGATTTCCCTTTTTGTTGCTTTTAATTCTCTTTAGAAAAAGTTTACAAGAACAACTTTTGTTACTTGACCCTGGAATTCCTATCATTGCAAGAGTTGTGAAACATTGATTCTTCAGTTTTTTCTGAAAATAATTATATTTTAAAGAACTACATAAGCAGTATTAGTAAGCACTAAAAAATAGTTGGCAAGTAATTTTGGGTTTTTTTTTGTTGGTATTTTCACAATATGATGATAATATATCAATCAATTATAAATTTCAAACTAGTTAGAACCGTTTATATATTTGATTATTCATTCTAGTGTATTCAAAAGAATTATAATAATTATATTATTTTTATAATACTTTGCAAAATTCAGGTATATTGAGTCCCTCATTGTCGCTTTCTTTTACACTATGGATTAAAGGAATGAATGTTATTAAATGGAACAGCAAATGGGTTACAACTTACACGTTCTACTTATTAGAGGCGAAGGTTAGGAGAGTCGGTGGCCCTAGTAACTTCGAAAATAATATATGTGTATATATCTTAATAACATGTATATATTTTGATTGACAATTTAAGATTCAAATCATAGACAACTGCACTAGTCGACTTGGGAGGCACAACTTGGACTTTTAGTACGCTGCCTGATTCCAACTTTAGTACCATTTGCTTAAATTTTTATTTGACGGTGCCCCTCATTCTCATTTTCAAATCCTGGGTCCGCTTGTCCTGCTGCGTCGAGAAGTGAGGTGCAGATAGTGATGATCACCTCGGGTATCCCCTAGCGCCCTGGATGGACACTCCAAAATCCAAGAATACTCAAGTATAATAACACATTAAATTACATTAATGATAATAAAAAATAATTGCATTATATTTCACTTTGATCTATGATGATAAATAGTAGGAAAAGAGTGTTTTGCGTGATTTGGCAACCAAACTCAATGCCTATAAAGCCCACACGTTCTAAAAACTCCTAACTTTCCCACTAAAGCACATGATCCCATAATGAAAGATCAAAGACCCTTAGAATCCATAATCATGTCTGCACTTTCAACCTTTACTCCTCCTCAACTCTCCGATCTAACACTTTACTTCTCCGCCCTCTACCACCGCCATCACCGCCGTATTTTCTCTCTACTCTCTTCTCCCACCCTCTTTTCCCTCACCTTACACCACCTCCACTCTCTCTCCCTACACCACAAGTCTCTCCTCATAGCCAAACACCTATTATTTAAACTTGCAATATTCACTCATTTCATGCACAATAACACAATCTTGCCACAACCCTCCACCACCTCTATGAAACTCCGCGATTTAGACGCCGTTCTCCTCCTCCTACTACTCTGTGAACTCCGCCAACATGATCCAGAAGCACTCGATCTCCCTCCATCCAGGTGCACGTTAGATAGTTTGTAATATATATATTAAGTAATATAGGGGTCGTCTGGTTTGAAGACAAGTTATACTGTAATTAGTTATGATGGATCAATTATCCTAATATTATTTATTATCGACGGTTTAGGGGTCGTATTAATCCTGAGATTGTCAATTTTACTGTTTTATCCTGGGATTACTATTTTATCCTTTGGTGGCAGGTATAAGTTATCCCGGTACTATTTTTAATATTGAGATTACTTATCCCAGAATTTGTAACCAAACAAGGGATAAGGCAGTAAATTTTTATCACATAATTATTTTTGCTTATCCATCATACCGAGGCTTAATTTATGCACTAAAATACTTGATATTTTAATTTTTTTTAAAAAACTTGAATCAAACTATGAATGTACATTTTATTTCCAAGAATCATGAAATATGATGACATGTCTGATCAATAACCTTCTTCCAACTCTATAAATTCCTGCCTTTTACGAGAAGTAGCTAAGTCAATTTGCCGTACACAAACTTATCTGTATATTTTTTCCAAAATAGTGTTCTTGTTTTGATTCTATCTTTTTATATGTTTTTTCTAATAGGTGGCGCCTTGTTCTTTGTCAATACATAGCCAAAGACGCGCTAAAACTTTCTAGCATTAGGGGCTCTAACAGAGAAGTCATAATGAAGTTCATTGAGATGGTGGCAAAATGCAAGAACTTTATCAATGCCATGAATGATACAGGTAATCTGTAGTTTACCAGGATTTTCTTGTAAACAGCGTCAATATTTAAAGAATTGAACAAGTGAATATATCATTATAATGACAAAGCTTTGTCATTTTTTATATTTATACTCAGTATTTTTATTTTGTTTATTATCTATATATATATATAAATTTAATAAAATATTTCGACGAAATGGTAATCCGTGACACTGCTTGGGACAAAGTATGTCCGTAAAGTAGCAGCGGATGCATAGTTTGAGGCATGGGTTTAATTGAACCTAGAGGCGAAGCTAGAATTTACTAAATTTTATGGGTTCGAAAGTACAGATTATTTAAGTTTTTGGGTTCAAAAATAATAATTTATATATATTTAATAGATTTACTAAGAAAAATACATAATTCAATCGAACCCGTATCCCGCATGCCAGCTCCGCCCTTGTTGAAATATATGTATGTGTATTCTATTTTGATATTCATATTTTCAAAGAACTCAAAATCATGTAAATTCTGAATCCGTCTCTACTAATGCAGGTGGTAGTGGAGGAAAAGATAGGAAGGAAGTGGCGACGTCAGTGGCGATAGTGGTGGCGCTACCGTCAGTGGAAGTGAGTGGCGGCGGAGGGAGGGAGTGTGTTATATGCAAAGAAGAGATGAAAGAAGAAAGAGATGTTTGTAAATTGCCATGTCATCATTTGTTTCATTGGATATGTGTTTTGCCTTGGTTGAAAACGAGGAACACATGTCCATGTTGCCGGTTTCAGTTACCGTCCGATGATGTTTTCGCCGAAATCCGACGGTTGTGGGAGATTGTGGTCAAGACGAGTGATAGTGCAAAGTTTGTAGGAGTTGTTTAGTTCAGTCATGAAAATTGCAGGGATCAAATTTTAGTAGCAATTGTTTATCAGCCTATAATCAATAGCAAAGAGTTAAAAAAATCTTGCAAAATATAAAATAGTTCTCATGGTATTTTCTTGTGATGAAATTATGTTGCAATCTACCATCAATATACCATTATCAATCAATATATGTCAATCAATTATATTTCAGTTCCAAATTATTTAAGCGATTACGTTTTTCATTAAGTTCATGATGGCACATGACTGGGTGGACATATTGTATTAGTGGGAAAAAAGGCATGACACATGGACTATTATCAAGATGACAAAGCATGATACGTGGACCATCAATACATCGAGTGGCATTCTTAATTAGATGAGTTAAAGAATGCAAAAAGGCACTAGAGGAACACCCTCTGGTTTACACTGAGAAAAGAATCGAACCTGACAGCTGTAAAAAGAGAAACATGAGCGGAATGGATAAAGACCGTTAATAAGAGAAGATGCACGAACCTGTCATAAATAAGGAACGGAAATCGATATATAATTACGGTTACGGGAAATCCTCAGCCATAAATACTTCCGTTATAATTATATATGGTAATGGGTAATCAAGGCAATTAATATCATTAACAAGCCCGAAATAAGTAAGAAAACCGTTATAATTGCATGCTCCTATATAAGCACTTAGACCTCATTTATAATAGCATCTGATTTTTTATTGAAGTTTATGCAATCATTCTTTACTTTATTCACAAGGTTCTAACCGCAATTTTGGGAGTAATTATAAATATGTTTCATATTTTCTTTCTTTGTGAATTATTTTCCTTATTTGCTTTATTCTTCAAATTATTGAAAGTGAAGTGAATCTTGGTTATGAGTAACCCGATTTCTTCTTGATATTGACTTTGACCGAGAAATCTATTTTTGGGTTAAACAAATTGGTTCTGTTACCGGGAACCTGATATTCTGTTCACTTTCGAAACTTCATTTTTAACGACCAAATATGTCAACCACTAACGAGAACAACCAGCTGAACCAACAAGGTGGAACTCCACCACATCACACCCCTACGGGATATCCTCAGCAATCTCGTGAAAGTTCACCTGAAAGGTCCGCTTCGTACACTGATGGTCAACATGGAGACGACCAAACAGTGGAGAGGATGACCTAAAATAATTGATTGCAGAACACGTGAACAACGCACTGCAGGATTTTGTCAGAGGATTACCCAACGCAGCGCAAACTCCTCCGCCAGTTAATACAACAACTTTGGAGAACTCGCGTTCGGGGCTTGACAACTCTAGAAGTGAAGAAATTCCCAATGAATCTCATGATCGAGGGTCAGGTACACCGAATAATTCTAGTTTACAAAGTTTAGTGCTAACTTTGCAGAAACAGCTGAAGGAGCAAAACGAGCGTATAGAGCAAATACCTGGCGTGCCTCCCGTGATCAAATATTGGCAAGTATTCATGGCAACCCTGGAAGCCAAGTGCAAGACCTTTACCAATTCCCAAAAGGTTTAAAATGCTTGATATTCTCAAATATGATGGAACAACCGACCCTCGGGATCACGTAACCGCGTTCACTACCGGCGTGAAAGGCAATGATTTAACCAAGCAGGAGATCGAATCAGTTTTGGTTAAAAAGTTTGGTGAAACACTCACAAAAGGAGTGTTAACAAGGTGTTCTTTTTTACCTGAAAATTCCATTGATTCTTTTGCTGAGCTTGCAGATTCATTTATAAAAGCACATTCAGGGGGCTCAAAAAGTTAAAAAAAGGATGGAAGACATCTTCAAGGTTAAAGAAGAGAGTACATAATTGCTCAAGGAATTCGTAGATAGATTCCAACGAGAGAGGATGATGTTGCCTCGAGTACCTGATAACTGGGCGTCTATGGCATTCACAAGCTACTTGAACGAGAAAAGTTCACAAGCCACAAGGAGATTGAAAGAAAGTTTGCGAGAATTTTCTGCAACAACTTGGAACGATGTGTACAATAGATATAGTACGAAGTCGCGGATAGAAGAAGATACGGTCGCACAGCCAAGGGTTGAAAAAAGACCAGGTTCGAGACACTCAGAATCAGAAAGGAGGTCTGGTAAAAATAGGTACGAGCCATACATGGGACCTGCGGGATGAGACTTTCGATCTAAACAGGAGAATGCACCAATATCAAGACAACTTATTTGTACCTCTTCATCCAGGTTAAAAAAAGGAGCGGGATGCCCGAAGCAATGATTCCAGTACACAAGCAAGAATAAGGGATTATAGCTTTAACATTAGCACATCCGAATTGGTGGCAGTTTTAATAGGTATGGGAGATAAGGTGCGATGGCCAAAAGAAATGAGATCAGATCCAAACAAAAGAAACGCAGATTTTTTGTGCGAGTTTCATAATGATCATGGCCATAGAACAGCAGATTGCAGGCTTTTGCAAGACGAGGTTGAACATTTATTGAAGCAAGGCTACCTTATTGATTTGTTCAGTGAGAAAGGGAGACAATCATACATGAAGAACAGATAAGAACCCCCAAAACCTTCATCACCAAAGAGAACAGTCAACGTCATAACCGGAGGAGATGAGGTCAATGGAGTAACATGCACAGCCGCAAAAAAGACATCAAAAGTTACTGTCACTCATGGAAAGTGAGTCCGCCAAGTCTTGGATGGTAACAATATAACATTTGACGATGAAGACGCGGACGACTTGATGATTTCTCATAACGATACACTGATAATATCTCTACTTATACATGATATTAATGTAAAATGAATTTTGATTGATCCAGGTAGCTCAGTGAACATCATTTTACTGAGAGTGGTAAATGAAATGCAAGCTAATTATAAGGTCATACCAAAAGCACGGTCCTTGTCTGGGTTTGATAATTTAAGCGTTGTTACGAAAGGGGAAGTTGTACTTGCCACATTTGTAGAAGACGTCATCAAGGATACAAAGTTCCAGGTGATAGACACGGACATGACCTGTAATATAATCTTGGGAAGAACATAGATCCATGATATGGACGATTCCTATTCACGTTGCATCAAGTTATCAAATTCCCTTCACAATGGGAAATCCGACAAATCCGCGGAGATCAACAAGCTTTACGAAGTATTAACTCGGTGGTGATTTCAAGCACAATAGCCAATGATGCATATGCAAAATAGCAATTACAGAATTCAGTTGAGGACACTATTGTTCATACCTCAACTGAAAACACACAAGGGCAGACTGATGTCGACTCGAGACCCGATGTGATTCAAGAGCCAGAGGAAAATGAGAACATTAAAACAACCATCGAGGAGCTCGAAGCCGTAATACTATTTGTCCACTGGCCAAACAGAAAAGTTTACATCGGAGCAAATTTGAGCCCAGAGATGAAAGGTAAGTTGATTGAATTTTTACGTGCTAACGTAGATTGCTTTACTTGGTCGCATTCAGATATGACAGGTATACCACCGGAGGTGATAATTCATAAGCTGAATGAGGATCCATTACACCCACATGTCAAGCAAAAGAAAAGGAAGCAAGGGTCCTTCAAAAATCAAGTGATCCAGGATGAGGTACAAAAGCTTTTGAAAATTGGTTCAATACGAGAGGTAAAGTACCCTAACTGGTTAGCTAATACCGGTGTGGTTCCAAAAAAGAATAGAAAATGGCAAGTTTGTGTAGACTATATTGATTTAAATAGGGCTTGTCCTAAGGATTCATTTTCTTTACCGTATATAGATCAATTAATTTATTCTACCGCAGGTCATGAGATTTTAAAATTTTTAGATGCATATTCAGGTTATAACCAGATAAAAATGGATCCTCTAGATGAGGAAAAACTTTGTTTATCACAGACAGGGGGACTTACTGTTATAAAGTTATGTCATTTGGCTTGAAAAATGCTAGAGCCATATATCAGAGATTGGTGACTAAAATATTTCAAGAACACCTGGGAAAAACCATAGAAGTCTACATAGACGATATGTTGGTAAAGTCAACACAGGCGGGGGATCATTTTCAACATTTGTCTGAGACCTTTGAGATTCTCTGCAAGTACAACAGGAAGTTAAACCCGGAAAAGTGCGCTTTTGGCGTGGTTTCAGGTAAGTTTCTAGGTTTTCTTATTTCTAATAGAGGTATTGAAGTAAATATACCAGATATACTCACGAGCAAGAAAGAAGTGCAGAGATTAACAGGCAGGATAGCAGCTCTGGGAAGATTTACATCAACATCAGAAAAAGTTTTTTAATTCTTTTCAGTGTTGAAAAAGCAAAATCAGTTTGAATGGACTGACGAGTGTCAACAAGCTCTGAAGGACCTAAAGATATATCTATCGAATCCACCTCTATTAGCCAAACCAAAAGACGGAGAAAGATTGCTTATTTACCTCGTTGTGTCAGAAGTAGCGGTAAGTGTGATATTGGTACGTGAAGATAAAGGTAAACAATCTCCAATTTATTATGTTAGTAAGTTTTTGCTAGATTCTAGGACACGATATTCACACCTAAAAAAACTTGCTTTAACTTTAATTATGGCTTCAAGAAAGTTACGACCTTACTTTCAGTGTCATCATATTTCTGTTATAACTGCTTTCCCACTAAGGAACATACTGCATAAAAGGGAATTATCAGGTAGATTAGCTAAATGGGCAATAGAACTCAGTGAATATGATATCATATATCAGTCTAGAATTTCAATAAAATCGCAAGTATTAGCATATTTTGTAGCGGATTTTAACACGCACCTAGTTCCTGAAGCAGAAAAAGAACTACAAGTATTTACCGGAGCTAATCCGGGGACTTGGACCCTATTTACTAAAGGTTCCTCGAATGTTAAAGGATTAGGTTTGGGTATTGTTTTAATTCCATCCTCGGGTGAAGTCATAAGACATGCAATAAAATGTTATCCAATCACTAATAATGATGTAGGGTATGGAGTTGTGATTGCAGGCTTGGAACTGGCAGAAGAACTTGGTATCGAACAAATTGTGATCAAAAGTGAATCACAACTGGTAGTTAATCAAATGCAGGGGACTTACGTAGCGAGAGAGACACGAATGCAACAATACCTCAAAAAGGTACGAGAGTTGATTAGACAATTTCAGACATGGAAAGCAATGCAAATACGCAGAGTGAGGTAAATTTCAATAATTTAACTTGGGATTGGAGAAACGAATTTGTGAACTTTTTGCATTATGGTATCTTGCCGGGAGATAAGAAGAAATCCCAGTTGTTATGGTTGAAAGCTGCAGTACTGCTTAATTCATAGGAATTTATATCGCAAAATATTTGGGGACCTTTAGCATAGTGCTTCGGACCATCACAAATGAAATATGTAATGAGAGAAGTACATGAGGGGCATTGTAGCAATCACGTCGAGCGAAGATCGTTGGTGAAGACATTAATAAGGGCATGATATTATTGGCCAAAGATGGAAGAAGAAGTAGAAAACTTCGTAGCCAGGTGTGATAAATGTCAACTATATGCCAATAACATGCATCGACCAGTGGAACTGTTGCATTCAGTTATATCACCATGGCCCTTCATGAAATGGGGCGTGCACATCGTTGGGCTTTTGCCTCAAGCTAAAGGAAAGGTATGATTTCTGTTAATTTTAACGGATTATTTCTCAAAATGGGTAGAAACAGGTGCCTTTAAACAGGTGCGAGAAAAGGAAGTTACTGATTTCATTTAGAAAAATATTATATGTCGATTTGGAGTTCCAAAGGAGATTGTTTGTGACATTGGCCCACAATTCATAAGCGTGAAAGTCACTGAATTCTTCCAAAGTTAGTAGATTAAACGAATTACTTCCGCACCTTATCATCCAGCGGCCAATGGAAAAGCTGAGTCGACAAATAAGGTTATCATCAATAACTTAAAAAAGCAATTGGAAGAATCAAAAGGCAAATGGCCAGAAGTACTACCAGGGGTGCTCTGTGCTTACCGAACAACGACAAAAACTAGTACGGGTGAGACTCCATTTTCACTTGTGTACGGAACAGAAGCTTTGATTCCGGTAGAGATAGGTGAACCAAGCATGAGGTACACGCATACCACTGAAGCAACAAATGAGGAAGAGTTAAGGGTAAATTTGGAATTAACAGAAGAAAGGAGAGAAGCAGCACTAATTCGAATGGCGGCTCAAAAGCAGATGATTAAACGATATTATAACAGGAAATCCAAAAAAACAGGGGCGGTAAAACCATCCAAAAATTGTCCAAAAACACAAGGAGATTCCGACCAAAAACCAACAAACAAACACTTTCAAAAGTCAGGAAAGGAGAGAGCTAAGGAGCATCATTTACGGGGGAAGAAGGATCAACTTGAGGAGAAGAGGGTTGAACATCGGCTTCACCAGGAGCAAGTCCATCTCCGTCACCCTTAGAACCTTCATCATCGGGTGTAGAGAAGCTTTGACGCTGCTGAGTCTATTCAATTGTTTCTCTAGCTTTCGCAATCTCAGCATTAAGGTCAAAACCTTCCTGGTTGGCTTCAATTAAATTCTCGAAGCAGGTGTTCAAAAAATCCCAGCTAATGTCAAGTGATGACTTATCTTCAAGGGCTTCATATCCTTCTCCCATTGCTCAATTTCAGCTTTCAATTCTTCTTTGTCTGTCTCCGAGGCTTCATAAGTTGTCTTCAAAGGAGCAAGAGAACTTTCAAGGAACTGAATCTTATTTGTAGAGGCATAAAGATCTTCTTGAGCTTGGGTAAGCATCTATACCAGATCACGCGCGTAAACCTCTTTTTGGTTAAAAAGTTCTTTCAAACTCCTTATGAGTAGCCTTGGAATGTTGTTCAGTAAAGGAAGATTTCAGTCTGTCCTTATCCTTCTCAACTTGACTGGAAGAAGATTTTAAAACCGCTAACTTAGCGGAGACCATCCTCAGTTGTTGCTCCAAAGCTTTTTTCTCCTCCGCAAGAACGTCTTTCTCCAATTGAAGGCCTTCAAATTGTTCTTTTCAGTTGTCAGCATTAGTGCATAACTCAATTACATGCTTGTCAGTCCATGAAATCCTTTTCATAAGCTCGGTACCTGTCAAATTAATCTACAAAAAGACAAAAGGATAAGAGTTGCGAATGAGAAAAAAGAAAGGAAATGAAGATAGGTAAAAATATACCTTAAGAGAAGAGTGAATGATGTCATTCATCAAGGTCAAAGAACTGTGACCCTCCAACTTCTTATTTTCTAGGGGTCCTAGTAACGGTTTCAGCCACACATTAGCTTGTCCAGATTTTTTCAACAAATTACCACATTCGGGGACTTCAATCACAAAGTTTTTCATACCCCGACTGCTGCTAGAAGGCTCAGCTTCTACACGAGGAACAGCAGCGGGGGAAACCATTGGGGAAACATTAGGCAAGGAAACTGAGGGGTTAACAGTAGGTGTAACTGACAACACCAGAACGGAAGCAAGTGGCAGCTCCTCGAAAACAGGCCCAAGTCCTTCTTCACCCTCAAAGCCATGGGCGAATAACCTTTCAATGGGACGGGGGGGGGGGGGTCTAAGTTACCAACATCTTCATCTGAAATTTCCAAAGGGACACTCTCCGGCTCATCAACGAGTCTGAAGGGAATTGAACTTGATGGGGGATCTTGAGAAACACGAGTTTCATCATCTGAAATCATGCGTCCTTTGACACGCAGTTTTCTCACCAAGGAACCTTCTTCGGCATCCTCTTCATGATCAGACCCACATGCTTCAGTAGTTTTTCTCTTGGAGGAAGAAGCACTCAAAATCCGCTCTTGTGTAGAACTTACAGAAAGCCTAGTTGTGGGAACAGTTGCGGAACTGATGCCATGAATGGCAAACCATAATTAAAAAAGGGATGATGAAAAAAGTTATATATGAACAAGTAAAGAGAGAAAGAAACGGAGAATAAAAAGGTACCGTGAGTCTTCACTTTCCAACCAAATTTCTATGAAAGAAATTTTCAAGATCTTTTGTCCATGGAGCATCGGTCAACATTTTTTCTACCCAAGCACGGAAGTGAGGAATTTCTTTGAAAATTTCCATGGTTGCTGAAAAAATAAATATATGGTTATGTAAAGGAACTCAAGACATCAAAGAAATAAAAAAAAGGAAAAAACACTTACATGCAAAATTCTATTTTTCTGGAAAAGGCATGTTTTCTTCACCCACTAATCCACTGGTGGGGACAGTAACAAATCGGGTGTACCATCCACGGTCACAGTCATCCTCGGGGCTGACTAAAACCCTTTTACTTCTAGCCACGAGAGAAATGACACTTTCATGAAATAGCTTTGGAGAGTAAATGTGAAGTAAGTGACGGAAGGTAAAAGGAGCGGAAACCAAATTCGACAAATAGCGAAGGCAAACAACTGCCCTCCACACGATGGAACCGGTTTGACTAAGGCAAACATTAATATCACGACAAAACTCAATGATCACTGGGTTAATGGGAGGTTTAAACTCTAAAGTAAAAGGATAAGTATAAACAAAAGAGAAGCCAACACGATAAGAAACGATTCTTTGGTTTGCACCAGGAACTAAAACTGAGAAATCTAGTTTCCAATGATATTCACGTCGAACTAAAGAAAGTAGACCAGGAGTGATCAGACTTGGGTAGTGCTCAGTAGGGTTAAGGAAAGCTATGGAAGATACTTAATTTTTCATGGCTTCACGATCTGACACAAAGGAAAATTCTTGAGGAACAATTTCAGAAACTGTAGGCTCACGCATGAGTTCATTCTGATCCCTACTCTTAGAAGAAGATCTAGGGTTTAAAGGGGCTCTAGATCTAGAAGAAGATGGTTTGGCAGAATTACTTTGAGAAGTAGAACTGCGAGTAGATAACGAACCAAGATTGCAGAGTCTGCCACCTCTCCTACTCCTAGTAAGGGCAGTAGAAGGAGCAAGCCCATCGACGATCACAACTTTACGAGGGTCTAGTGTTGAAGAAGATATGTTTAACAAATAAAATACATATGAAAGATAGAGGAATATGAAGGAAGGTTAAGGAGATGAATACAGAGAAGAATGAAGAGTATTTTGAAAAAATCAAGTGAGATGAAGTATTTATAAGGAGAGACAACCGTCATCAAAATTGATAATTATGAAGTGTCATAATAGAACCGTCACTTCGTGACTGATGCAGTCACAGGAAAACCCTAAAAAAGCTCTGAAAAACTGCAAAACCAATCAAGTTAAGCCACGTGGTATGGGCATTAAATGGATGTGACGTACATCGCATCAACTGTGTAAAGAAGTGTAGTATGAGTATGCCATAGTCAGTACCCAGTAAGTATCAAGACTAACCTCAATGGAGTAGAGACGAGGTACAGTCAAGAAACTCACTAGTCTAATAACCTGTGCAATGTAATATACAAAATAATAGGAAACAAATAATAATAAGGGCAGGATAAAACAACCAGTTATATGCATAACAGACAACAAGAATACCATTAATATCACTCAATAATTAATAAACACAATTACACCCAATTAAATCAAGTCCTCCAAATAAATGTCTTTCACATATAATTCTTCCAGATAACTCTCTTTTATATACAATTTTCTGAAATAATTATTTTTCAAATATAATTCTTTCAATAAATCTTTTCAAATATAATCTCCTCAAATAAATATCTTTCCAATACAATTATTTCCTATAATACTTTCTAAGTAAAATAAATCCTTCCAAATAAATATTTTGAATATAGTTCTTTCAAATAAAAAGTCACCATGTGACACCTCTGTAACGACCCGGCCGGTCGTTTCGAGAGTTATAACCCCATTTTCCCCATTTCTACTACTCTTTTTGTGTTATTCAGCTATATTATGTTATATCGGGTTAGTTGGTTCGAGTCCGGAAGGAACTCGGAGTGAAATGAGACACTTAGTCTCATAATTGAAAATTTTAAGTTAGAAAAGTGGACCGGATATGGACCTATGTGTAAATGACCTCGTATTTGAATTTTGGTGATTCCAATAGCTCCGTATGGTGATTTTGGGTTTAGGAGCGTGTTTGGAATATTATTTGGAAGTCCGTAGAGGAATTAGGCTTGAAATACCGAAAGTTTTATTTTTGAGAAGTTTGACGGTTGACTATTTGATATCGGGGTCGGAATCTAATTCTGAAAATTGAAATACCTCTGTTATGTCATTTAGGACTTGTGTGCAAAATTTGAGGTCAATCGGACGTGATTTGATAGGTTCCGGAGTTGTTTGTAGAAATTAGAAATTTCAAAGTTCAGTAGGCTTGAATTGGGGCGTAATTCATGGTTTTAGCGTTGTTTGAGGTGATTTGAGGATTCGACTAAGTTCGTATGATATTTTAGGACTTGTTGGTATATTTGGTTGAGGTTCCGAGGGCCTCGGGTGAGTTTCGGATGGTTAACGGATCAAAAATTGAACTACAACAGCTGCTGCAATTTCCTTATGTTGGAAATTTCTTCTACCAGATTCGAGCCCAGAAATCTCTCAGAATCGAGCCCAGAAATCGAGCCCAGATGTGAGCCCATATCGAGCCCAGGGTCGAGGGCCACAATCGAAGCCATGATCGAGCCCAGAGTCGAGGGCCACGATCGAAGCCATGATCGAGCCCAGGGTCGAGGGTCACGGTCGAAGGCCGGGTCGAATACATGATCGAAGGCCTAGGATCGAGAACTAGGATCGAGGGCCAGGATCGATTTCTGGATCGAGGACCTCGATCGAAGGCCAAGATCGAGGAAGAACTGAGGTTGTTTGGGCAGAATTATAAAGACACGGACTTCGTCCCATTTGCCATTTATTTTTGATAAATTGGAGCTTGAGGAGAGGCGATTTTGATGTATTTTCAAGGAAAACTTGAGGTAAGTCCCTTGTGATCATTTCTACTCCATAATATTGAATTATCATCGAATAATCCGACTAGATTACATGATTTTGAGGTGTAAATCGGAGATTGGAACTTAGAAATTTGGAAATAAGATTTGTAGATTTGAGGATCGAGTTGAGGTCGGATTTTGGTAAAATTGGTATGGGTAGACTGGTGGTTGAATGGGATTTCGGATTTTGTAACTTTTGTCGGGTTCCGAGACGTGAGCCCCACAGGCGATTTTTGAGCTAAATTTAGGATTTTTATGAAAAATTATATTTTCTTATGTAATTCATTCCAATAAGTTTTATTGACTGAAATAAATTATTTGTGACTAGATTCGAGGCATTTAGAGGCCGATTTGTGAGGCAAAGGCATAGCAGAGTAAAAAGTTTCACGTTTTGAGGTAAGTAACGGTTGTAAATCTAGTCCTGAGGGTATGAAACCCCGGATTTCGTATCATTTTACTACTTTGAGGTGACGCACATGCTAGGTGACGGGCGTGTGAGCGTGCACCATTGGTAATTGGTGACTTGGTCTGTCCCGTAGCAACTGTAAAGTTGCATATTTTGTTGAAACTATATGATACTCATATATTTTAGAAAGAGTTTTTGTAAATTGGGCTGAATGCCATGTTTGGGCCTTGCGCCAGTGCTGTTTGGACCCTTAGGGGCTGTTTCTTACCATCCTCTCACTATTTTTGATTGAAAATCTATACTAGTCATGTTTATACTTGTTTACCGCATAACTCAGTTGTATGACTCTATTTTGATGCATATAAATATTTTGGGCCGAATGCCCTGTTTTACTAAAATGCCCGAGTGGCTTGAGAGGTTTATGACAGAGTGAGGCCGAGGGCCTGATTTGTGAGGATGATTGTGGATCGGGGCTGCCCGCCTGCAACATATTTATGACTGAGTGAGGCGGAGGGCCTGATTTGTGAGGATGAGTGTGGATCGGGGCTGCCCGCCTGCAACACACATTATTATTTTGGCACGTGAGTTGTCCATGCAAATTATAGCGCTTGGGCTGAAGGAGCCCCTCCGGAGTCTGTACACACCCCTAGTGAGTGCAGGTACCTACTGAGTGCGAGTGCCGAGTGCCGAGTACTGAGTGATTGGGAGGCATGGGCGATTGTGAGGTATGCCCGAGTGGCAAGAGTGATTGTGAGGTATGCCTGAGTGGCACGAGTGACTGTGAGGTTTGCCCGAGGGGCTGTATATGAGTGATGTTTTGCCCGAGGGGCTGTTTATGATTTCATCATTTTTGCTCACTTTTGCATTGATCCTTTGTTTGAAAAACTGTTGGAAAAATATCTTTAAATGATTTTTACTGGAACTGGGTTTAAACGAGATGTTTGATTCAAATCCTGATTTTAAAAAATGTGGTATTTTACTGAGATTTCCTGATATGAACGTTATATGCTTTATTCCTCGTCACTACTACTCAGTCTTTATTTATTGTTGTTACTTACTGAGTTGGCGTACTCACGTTACTCCCTGCACCTTGTGTTTAGATTCAGGTATAGCTGGACACGGTAGCGGTTATTGAGTGTTCTGGTTACCGATTTTCTTGGAGATAGCAAGGTAGCTGTTTGGTGATCGCAGGCCCTACTCTTCTCCCTCTTATATTCCTCTAGTTGTATTTAGCTATTTTTCAGGCTGAGTTAACCTTGATATTGTTAGACAGATTGTAGAAGATGCTCATGACTAGTGACACCCTGATGTCGGGCTTTTCTTTTCCGCACTTCTAATTTTTTTCTTTGATTTGAACTCTTTTAATGGAGGTTTTATGTCAAATAACCTTTAAATTATCTTTAAAATGAAAATATCGGTTTGTTTTGGAAATGAGTCGGCTTGCCTAGTTCCACGATAGGCGCCATCACGACAGGGGTTAGTTTTGGGTCGTGACCGATTAGTATCAGAGCCTAGGTTACATAGGTCTCACGAGTCATAAGAGGATTTAGTAGAGTCTTGCGGATCAGTACGGAGATGTCTGTACTTATCTTCAGGAAGCTGCAGTACCTTTAGGAAACTCCACATTCTTGAATTCTTGTCGTGCGAATCTGTTGATTCTAGTAACTAAACCTCTGTTGTTTCATTCTCTCACAGATGGTGAGGACTCGTGCTACCGGTCAGGAGGGCCAGCTACCAGTACCACCAGCCAGGGCCGCGAGAGACCGAGGCCGTGGTAGAGGCCGTGGTAGAGGCAGAGGTACATCCCGTACAACAGTTGGGGCAGTACCTACAGATCCACCGGTTGTCCCAAATCAGGACCAAGTTCCAGTTGTTGATGCACCAGCTCATGCACCACTTGTGCCTATTGTGATTCCAGACCTTCAGGAGGCCCTAGCTCAGATTCTGACAGCGTGTACTGGCCTTGCTCAGGCGGTCTCTATTTCGATGGCCGCAACCACTTCTCAGGCTAGGGGAGGCACTCAGACTCCCGTCGCTCGCACACCCGAGCAGGTTATTCAGGGACTTCAGACACTAGAGCTACCACCAGCCCAATCAGTTATTGTTGCTCAGGATTATGTGGTTCCTGCTATGCCTGAGGATGATCAGCGCAAGTTGGAGAGGTTTGGGAGACTTCAGCCACCACCTTTCAGTGGCACAGAGAGAAAGAATGCTCAGGACTTTTTGGACAAGTGTCAGAGGATACTCCATACTGCTGGTATTTTGGAGACTTGTGGGGTCTCATTCACTACCTTTCAGTTTTCTGGGGATGCACTCAGATGGTGGGAGACTTACGAGAGGCGTAGGCCTGTTGGCGCAGCACCCCTTATTTGGCAGTAGTTCTCTGTGGTCTTTTTGGAGAAGTTCGTGCCTCGATCCCGCAGAGAGGAGCTGCGTAGACAGTTTGAGCAGCTTCGCCAGGGTGATATGTCTATGACGCAGTATGAGATGCGGTTCTCTGAGTTGGCCTGTCATGCTATCTGGTTGGTTCCCACGGAGAGAGAGAGAGAGAGAGAGAGAGAGAGAGAGAGAGAGAGAGAGAGAGAGAGAGAGAGGATCATGAGGTTTATTGATGGCCTCACTTATCAGCTACAGTTGCTCATGACCAGGGAGCGGGTTTCGGGCAGATTGAGATGGTTCGCGGTCAGGAGAGGGTTGAGAGGGAGGCCAAGAGGCCCCGTGGTCAGGGTGGATTCAGCGGTGCTCCTTTTGGGGGTCAGTTCCAGCACGGTAGAGGTTGTTATTTCAGACAGGCTCAGTCAGCTCGGCCATTTCATCGGGGTGAATCATCTAGCCATAGTTCTCACAGTTCTCATCAGGGCCACTTATCACTTAGTGCCCTTCCAGTTTAGAGTTCGTCCCGTTCTCCACCTATTCAGGGCTCTTCCATGCCAGGTTCTTCTACCAGTCATCCCGGTGCTAGGGGTTCCCTTCAGTTTCCGCCGCCAGCACTAGAGAGTTATTTTGAGTGTGGGGAGCTTGGGCATATGTGGAGGCAGTGTCCTCGTCGCCATTGAGGTCTATCTCAACAGAGGAGTCAGTCTCCGACTACAGCACCAGCTACCTCACCACCTGCCCAGTCAGCTCGGGGTGGAGGTCAGTCAGCTAGGGGTCACCCTAGAGGGGGAGGCAGATCAGGGGGTGGTCAGGCCTGTTTCTATGCTCTCCGTGCCAGAACAGATGCTATTGTTTCAGATGCTGTGATTACATGTATTGTCTCAGTTTGCCACAGAGATGCCTCAGTATTATTTGACCCTGGTTCCACGTATTCATATGTTTCCTTGTATTTCGCCCATTTTTTGGATATGCCCCGTGAGTCCTTAGTTTCATCTGTACATGTATCTACTCCTGTGGGCGATACTATTATTGTGGAGTGCGTATATCGGTCATATGTGGTGACTATTGAGGGTCTGGAGACCCGAGTAGATCGATTGTTGCTCAGTATGGTTGACTTTGATATAATATTGGGTATGGATTGGTTATCTCCATGTCATGCTATTCTATATTATCACGCTAAGACGGTGACGTTGGCTATGCCGGGAATTTCGAGGGTTGAGTGGAGCGGTTCTGTAGATTATGTACAAAGTAGGGTGATTTCATATTTGAAGGCTCAGCGCATGGTTGAGAAGGGTTGCCTATCTTATTTGGCTTTTGTGAGGGATGTTAGTGCAGAGACTCCTATCATTTATTCTGTTCCGGTGGTACGTGATTTTTCGAATGTGTTACCTGCAGACCTACCGGGCATGCTACCTGACAGGGGATATTGACTTTGGTATTGATTTGGTGCCGGGCACTCTGCCCATTTCTATTCCACCGTATCGTATGGCACCGGTGGAGTTGAAGGAATTGAAAGAACAACTTCAGGAACTCCTTGATAAGGGGTTTATTCGGCCTAGTGTGTCACCTTAGGGTGCACCGATTCTATTTGTGAAGAAGAAGGATGGTTCCATGAGAATGTGTATTGATTACAAGCAGTTGAACAAGGTCACAGTCAAGAACAAGTATCCTTTGCCTCGCATTGATGATTTATTCGACCAGCTTCATGGAGCGAGGGTGTTCTCAAAGATTGATTTGAGGTCCGGTTATCACCAGCTAAAGATTCGGGATTCAGATATTCTCAAAACAGCTTTCAGAACCCGATATGGCCATTATGAGTTCTTGGTGATGTCTTTTGGGCTGACCAATGCCCCAGCACCCGTTCATGCATTTGATGAACAATGTATTTCAACCCTATTTGGACTCATTCGTTGTTGTATTTATTGATGACATCCTGGTGTACTCCCGTAGCCAGGAGGAGCACGCTCAGCATTTAAAGATTGTATTACAGAGATTGAGGGGGGAGAAGCTTTATGCAAAGTTCTCTAAATGCGAGTTTTGGCTCAGTTCAGTAGCATTCTTGGGGCACGTGGTGTCCAGTGAGGGTATTCAGGTGGATCCGAAGAAGATAGAGGCGGTGCAGAGTTGGCCCAGACCGTCCTCAACCACGGAGATTAGGAGCTTTCTTCGTTTGGCGGGTTACTACCGTTGCTTTGTGGAGGGATTTTCATCTATTGCATCGCCCTTGACCAAATTGACCCAAAAGGGGGCTCCATTCATGTGGTCGGATAAATGTGAGGAGAGCTTTCAGAAGCTCAAGACTGCTTTGACCATAGCTCCAGTGTTAGTTCTGCCATCAGCTTCAGGTTCTTACATCGTGTATTTTGATGCCTCGAGGATAGGCATTGGTTGTGTTTTGATGCAGGAGGGTAGGGTGATTGCCTATGCTTCGTGCCAGTTGAAGACCCATGAGAAGAACTATCCTTTCCATGATCTTGAGTTAGCAGCCATTGTTCACGCCTTGAAGATTTAGCGTCATTATTTGTATAGGGTTCATTATGAGATCTATACTGAGCACCGGAGTCTGCAGTATCTGTTAAAGCAGAAGGATCTTAATTTGCATCAGCGGAGATGGTTGGAGCTTCTTAAGGACTATGATATCACTATTTTGTACCATCTGGGGATGGCCAATGTGGTGGCCGATGCTTTGAGTCGCCGGACAGAGAGTTTGGGGAGTTTAGCATATCTTCCAGCAGCAGAGAGACCTTTGGCATTAGATGTTCAGACCTTAGCAGGCCAGCTTGTCAGATTGGATATTTCGGAGCCTAGTCGGGTATTGGCTTGTGTGGTCTCCAGGTCTTCTCTTTATGACCATATCAGGGAGCATCAGTATGATGACCCTCACTTGCTCGTTCTTCAGGACAAGGTTCGAAGAGGTGATGCTAGGGATGTGACTATTGGTGATGACGGGGTGCCGAGAATGCAGGGCCGGATATGTGTGCCTAATGTACATGGGCTTCGAGAGCTGATTCTTGAGGAGGCCCACAGCTCGCGGTATTCCATCCATCCGGGTGCCGCGAAGATGTACCAGGATTTGAGGCAGTACTATTGGTGGAGGCAGATGAAGAAGGATATAGTTGGGTTTGTGGCTCGGTGTCTAAACTGTCAGTAGGTTAAGTATGAGCATCAGAGACTAGGTGGCTTGCTTCAGAGGTTAGAGATCCCAGAGTAAAAGTGGGAGCGGATCACTATGGACTTTGTACTTGGGCTCCCATAGACTTCGAGGAAGTTCGACGCTATTTGGGTTATTGTGGATCGGCTGACCAAGTCCGCGCACTTCATTCCAGTTGGTACTACTTACTCTTCAGAGCGGTTGGCTAAAATTTACATCCGAGAGAACGTTCGCCTGCATAGTGTCCTAGTTTCTATCATTTTAGATAGGGGTACTCAGTTCACATCGCAGTTTTGGAGGGTCGTGCAGTGAGAGTTGGGTACTCAGGTTGAGTTAAGCACAGCTTTTCACCCTCAGAAGGACGGACAGTCCGAGTGCACTATTCAGATATTGAAGGACATGTTGCATGCTTGTGTCATTGACTTTGGGGGTTCATGGGACCAGTTTCTGCCACTCGCTGAGTTTGCATATAACAACAGTTATCAGTCGAGTATTCAGATGGCTCCGTATGATGCTTTGTATGGGAGGAGGTGTAGATCTCCGGTTGGATGGTTTGAGCTGGGTGAGGCTAGGCTCTTAGGTACAGACTTGGTCCAGGACGTATTAGATAAGGTGAAATTAATTTAGGAGCGGCTTCGTATGGCGCAGTCCAGGCAGAAGAGCTACGCGGATAGGAAGGTCTGTGATGTGTCTTTTATGGTTGGGGAGAAGGTTTTGCTGAAGGTATCACCCGTGAAGGGTGTTATGAGGTTTGGGAAGAGGGGAAAGTTGAGCCCCCGGTTCATTGGGCCTTTTGAGGTGCTTCAGAGGATAGGAGAGGTGGCTTATAAGCTTGCCTTGCCACCCTGCTTGTCGAGTGTGCATCTAGTGTTTCATGTTTCCATGCTTCGGAAGTATATTGGAGATCTGTCCCATGTTTTGGATTTCAGCACGGTTCAGTTGGAGGGTGATATGACTTATGATGTGGAGCCGGTGGCTATTTTAGATCGGCAGGTTCGAAGGTTGAGGTCAAAGGATATAGCTTCAGTGAAGGTGCAATGGAGAGGTCAACCTGTGGAGGAGGCCACCTGGGAGACCGAGCGGGAGATGCAGAGAAGATATCCATGCCTATTCGAGACTCCAGGTATGTTTCTAGACCCGTTTGAGGATGAACATATGTTTAAGAGGGGAAGGATGTAATGACCCGACCGGTCGTTTCGAGAGTTATAACCTCGTTTTCCCTATTCCTACTTCTTTTTATGTTATTCAGCTATATTATGTTATATCGGGTTAGTTGGTTCGAGTCCGGAAGGAACTCGGAGTGAAATGAGACACTTAGTCTCATAATTAAAAATTTTAAGTTAGAAAAGTGGACCGGATATGGACCTATGTGTAAATGACCTCGGATTTGAATTTTTATGATTCCAATAGCTCTGTATGGTGATTTTGGATTTAGGAGCGTGTCCGGAATATTATTTGGAAGTCCGTAGAGGAATTAAGCTTGAAATGCCGAAAGTTTTATTTTTGAGAAGTTTGACCGGGGAGTTGACTTTTTGATATCGGGGTTGGAATCCGATTCTGAAAATTGAAATACCTCTGTTATGTCATTTAGGACTTATGTGCAAAATTTGAGGTCAATCGGACGTGATTTGATAGGTTTCGGAGTTGTTTGTAGAAATTAGAAATTTAAAAGTTCATTAGGCTTGAATTGGGGCGTAATTCATGGTTTTAGCGTTGTTTGAGGTGATTTGAGGATTCGACTAAGTTCGTATGATGTTTTAGGACTTGTTGGTATATTTGGTTGAGGTTCCGAGGGCCTCGGGTGAGTTTCAGATGGTTAACGGATCAAAAATTGAACTACAACAGCTGCTGCAATTTCCTTCTGTTGGAAATTTCTTCTACCAGATTCGAGCCCAGAAATCTCCCAGAATCGAGCCCAAAAATCGAGCCCTGATGTGAGCCCATATCGAGCCCAGGGTCGAGGGCCACGATCGAAGCCATGATCGCGCCCAGAGTTGAGGGCCACGATCGAAGCCATGATCGAGCCCAGGGTCGAGGGTCACGGTCGAAGGCCGGGTCGAATACATGATCGAAGGCCTAGGATCGAGGACCAGGATCGAGGGCCAGGATCAATTTCTGGATCGAAGGCCAAGATCGAGGCAAAACTGAGGTTGTTTGGGCAGAATTATAAAAACAGGGACTTCGTCCCATTTGCTATTTTTTTTTACAAATTGGAGCTTGAGGAGAGGCGATTTTGATGTATTTTCGAGGAAAACTTGAGGTAAGTCCCTTATGATCATTTCTACTCCATAATATTGAATTATCATCGAATAATCCGACTAGATTACATGATTTTGAGGTGTAAATCGGAGATTGGAACTTAGAAATTTAGAAATAAGATTTGTAGATTTGAGGATCGAGTTGAGGTCGGATTTTGGTAAAATTGGTATGGGTAGACTGGTGGTTGAATGGGCTTTCGAATTTTGTAACTTTTGTCGAGTTCCAAGACGTGGGCCCCACATGCGATTTTTGAGCTAAATTTCAGATTTTTATGAAAAAATAATATTTTCTTATGGAATTAATTCCAATAAGTTTTATTGACTGAAACAAATTATTTGTGACTAGATTCGAGGCATTCGGAGGCCGATTTGCGAGGCAAAGGCATAGCAGAGTAAAAAGTTTCACGTTTTGAGGTAAGTAACGATTGTAAATCTAGTCCTGAGGGTATGAAACCCCAGATTTCGTATCATTTTACTACTTTGAGGTGACGCACAAGCTAGGTGACAGGCGTGTGGGCATGCACCATTGGGAATTGGTGACTTGGTCCGTCCCGTAGCAACTGTAAAGTTGCATATTTTGTTGAAACTATATGATACTCATATGTTTTAGAAAGAGTTTCTGTAAATTGGGCTGAATGTCATGTTTGGGCCTTGCGCCAGTGCTGTTTGGACCCTTAGGGGCTGTTTCTTACCATCCTCTCACTGCTTTTGATTGAAAATCTATACTAGTTATGTTTATACTTGTTTACCGCATAACTCAGTTGTATGACTCTATTTTGATGCATATAAATATTTTGGGCCGAATGCCCTGTTTTACTGAAATGCCCGAGTGGCTTGAGAGGTTTATGACAGAGTGAGGCCGAGGGCCTGATTTGTGAGGATGATTGTGGATCGGGGCTGCCCGCCTGCAACATATTTATGACTGAGTGAGGCGGAGGGCCTGATTTGTGAGGATGAGTGTGGATCGGGGCTGCCCGCCTGCAACACACATTATTATTTTGGCACGTGAGTTGTCCATGCAAATTATAACGCTTGGGCTGAAAGATCCCCTCCGGAGTCTGTACACACCCCAGTGAGCGCAGGTACCTACTGAGTGCGAGTGCCGAGTGCCGAGTACTGAGTGACTGGAAGGCATGGGCGATTGTGAGGTATGCCCGAATGGCAAGAGTGATTGTGAGGTATGCCCGAGTGGCATGAGTGACTGTGAGGTTTGCCCGAGGGGCTGTATATGAGTGATGTTTTGCCCGAGGGGCTGTTTATGATTTCATCATTTTTGCTCACTTTTGCATTGAGCCTTCGTTTGAAAAACTGTTAGAAAAATATCTTTAAATGATTTTTACTGGAACTGGATTTAAACGAGATGTTTGATTCAAATCCTGATTTTAAAAGCATGTGGTATTTTACTGAGATTTCCTGATATGAACGTTATATGCTTTATTTCTCGTCACTACTGCTCAGTCTTTATTTATTGTTGTTACTTACTGAGTTGGCGTACTCACGTTACTCCATGCACCTTGTGTGCAGATTCAGGTATAGCTGGACACGGTAGCGGTTATTGAGTGTTCTGGTTACAGATTTTCTTGGAGATACCAAGGTAGCTGTTTGGCGATCGCAGCCCCTGCTCCTCTCCCTCTTATCTTCCTCTAGTTGTATTTAGCTATTTTTCAGGCTGAGTTAGCCTTGATATTGTTAGACAGATTGTAGCAAATGCTCATGACTAGTGACACCCCGATATCGGGCTTTTCTTTTCCGCACTTCTATTTTTTCTCTCTTTGATTTGCACTCTTTTAATGGAGGTTTTATGTCAAATAACCTTGAAATTATCTTTAAAATAAAAATATCAGTTTGTTTTGGAAATGAGTCGGCTTTCCTAGTTCCACGATAGGCGCCATCACGACAGGGGTTAGTTTTGGGTCGTGACAACCTCATTTCATAATCATAAAAATACGGGTCTCACCCTATTTTCATATTTTTCGTAAACACGGGTCTCAGCCCATTTTCATATTTCCATGGCACCTCGTGCCCATAATTAAGTCATCATATTTCTCCAGCACCTTGTGTCCTCATTTCATCTCACAACTGCACGGACAATTCACGTGCCAAATATCATTATCATTTCATCACAGCACCTCGTGCCCACATTTCATATCACAACTGCACGGATAATTCACGTGCCAAATATCCTCATTATTTACTCACGATATCTCGTGCCCACATTTCAATTTATAATCCGTCTGGCAATAGCACATGCTCTCAATTTCAACATAAATCAGATTGTTATTAATTTACCAACAATAAGACAAATTGCACAAGGTATAAAAGTAAACACAAAAAAATCACAACATCACATGAAAATTATCAACACCACAACCCCACATCATCACATATCGTCCCTGACAATAGCCATCATTATCTCTCCTATTGCCACCCTTATCACTCATATAGCCACCCTTATCGCTCCGCCTAGACAATATCAATTAATTTCACAACAAATAGCTCAAGGCTCCACACAATGTATATAACACCGAAAAATAATCAATAGAGATAGAAATTACTTAGCATAAAGCAAAGCCTTCATTAATGCAAATTTAGATTATTATATTAATACTTCTTCTTAACCTTGCTTAATTAATTTTTTGCAGAGGAAAAATCCATAATAAAATTAAATTTCAAGAAATATTAACCATCAAACTCACGAAATTCACATAAATATACAAGTAATAATTTTATCAAATTGTCATATAAAAACAAATTCAACAACAAGGATTTAGTCATGGCAAACAGATGATTTAATAATTATCCACGATTATTCAATTTACTACACCATAATGCCTAAGACTTTAATCCAATAAAAATTTGCACATATAAGCCCGAGTATGTACTCGTCACCTCGCGTACACGGCTTTTCACATTTTACAAATGGCACATAAGACTCAATACCTAAGGAAAAATTCACCCACTCGAGGTTAAGCAAGACACTTACCTTTTTTTGAAGTTAGGCCGATATTCCAAAATAGCCTTCTTGCTTGAATTGACCTCTGGACAACTCAAATCTATCTAAATTAATTATATAACTTCATTAAAATTCATCAAAAATAATTCCGGATAATAATACGTCGACTTAAAAATTTATTCCAAAAAGTCAACAAAAGTCAACGCGGGGCTCGCCCCTCGGAACCCGACATAATTTTCATGAAATCCGAACACCCATTCCGATATGAGTTCAACCATACCAATTTTATCGAATTCCAATAACAATTCGACTTCCAAATCTTAAATTTTTGTTTTTGAAAGATTTTACAAAAATCTTGATTTTCCTCCATTAAATCCGAATTAAATGATGGATTCAAAGACATAATCATGAAAATTAATCAAAACTGGATAAGAATCACTTACCCCAAACACCCACGCAAGAATCTCTCCGGAAATCGCCTTCTACCGAGCTCCCAATTAGATTTTGAGTTATGAACTCAAACCCCCATTTTAGGACTTTTAGTTCTGCCCAGAAGTGCCTTCATCGCGTTCACGACCATAGCTTCGCGTTCGCGAAGCACAAAAAATGTGCTGCCCAGATTCCTTCTTCGCATTCGCGATATCCTCATCGCGTTCGCGATGCCTTCCGACCTCTACCCTTTGCGTTCGCGAGACACGAGTCGCTTTCGCGAAGGCTTAACGCCAGGCAGGCCCTCAACTCCCCTTGCTCTTCACGTTCGCGTCTGCCCACTAGCGTTCGTGTAGGCTTTCCTCAGATCCCTTCTTCGCGTTCGCATCTTCTTCATCGCGTTCGCGATGGGCAAATCCCAGCCTCCAAAATCCTTCTTCGCGAACGCGTGAGATCCTTCGCGTTCGCGAAGAAAAATACCATATATCAGTTCCAGCAGTTGCAAAACAAAGAAAAATGATCCAAAACCATCCCGGAACTCATCCGAGCCCCCTGGGACCTCAACCAAGCATACCATCAAGTCTCAAAATATCATACGAACTTAGTTGGACCTTCAAATCACCTCAAACAACTCTAAAACCACGAGTCATACCCCAATTCAAGCCTAATGAACTTTGAAATTTCAAATTCTATATCTTGTGCCGAAACATATCAAATCAATCTGGAATGACTTCAAATTTTGCACATAAATCATAATTGACACAATAATGCTATTCTAATTTCCAGAATCGGATTCCGGCCCCGATATCAAAAAGTCAATCCCCCGGTCAAACTTCCCAAAAATTTGATTTTCGACATTTCAAGCCTAAATTGGCTACAGACCTCAGATTCACAGTCCGGACACGCTCCTAAGTCCAAAATCACCCAACGGAGCTAACGAAACCGACTGAACTCCATTCCGGAGTCGTCTTCATACAGTTCCAACTGCGGTCAAAATCTTAATACTTAAGCTTCTATCTTAGGGACTAAGTGTCCTAAATCACTCCGAATCATCCATAAATCAAACTCGACCATAGAAGCGGGTCATAATACATATTGCGAGGCTTCTTGAGACCTTAAGTCACTGAACGGGGCATAAATTTTTAAAACGACAAGTCGGGTCGTTACAGTGGACCATCAATATAGCGACAAGTGACATTCTTAATTAAACGAGTTAAAGAATGCAAAAAAGGCACGGGAGGAACACCGTCGGGGTTACACTGAGAAAAGAATCGAACCTGACAGTTGTAAAAGGAGAAACATGAGTGGGATGGATAAAGACCGCTAAGAAGGGAAGATGCACGAACCTGTCATAAATACGGAAGGGAAATCAATATATAATTACGGTTACGGGAAATCCTTAGCCATAAATACTTCTGTTATAATTATATATGGTAACGGGTAATCAAGGCAATTAATGCCATTAACAAGCACGAATTAAGTAAGGAAACCGTTATAACTGTATGCTCCTATATAAGGACTTAGACCTCATTTGTAATAGCATCTAATTTTTTATTAAAGTTTATACAATCATTCTTTACTTTATTCATAAGGTTTTAACCTCAATTTTGGGAGTAATTATCAATCTGTTTAATATTTTCTTTCTTTGTCAATTATTTTTCTTATTTGCTTTATTCTTCAAATTATTGAAAGTGAAGTGAATCTTGGTTATTGACTTTGACCGAGAAATCTATTTTTGGGTTAAACACATGTCTAACGAAATTGTTGTTTAGGAACAACAACAATAATAAATTTAGTGTAATCTCACAAAGTAGGGTCTGGGGGGGAGGGGGTAGAGTGTACGCAAATCTTACCCCTACCTTGTGAACGTAGAGGCTATTTTCGATAGACTTCAGGATCAAGATAAAAGTAAAAATAAGCAGATACAACACGTAAAAACATAAACAAAATAAGACGATAAGGAGACAGAAAGATAGAATAATCGAAGCAAAAGGATAGATTGGGTGTAAACACCGGTACGGGTCAGCTTTTTCCGTAAAATTTCATATGTTTCGTGTACAGTCAAATGATTATGTGTACGATTGTTCTTCTTTAATGTTCTTTCTCTTGTATCACTCGTGTCAATGGCAATTATCCGAGATAGCTTGTTAAGCATGCTAAATATCTAGCTTCCTAGTTATCGACTCTTTGATTAGTGTGTTCGAAGTGTCAGGCCAGATTATGCACAACATATTATTATGTTGTCTATTGAAACGATCAATCATTGTTTCTCTAAAGCCCCTTGTGTCTTGAGAAATCTATTTCTACGGGTCTTTGCTCTATATCATGTTAGGGTCGGGAACTCGAGTAGTGCGCAATTTAATCAAACAACGTTATAATGAGAATAACAAAAATAGTGCAAGTTGATAATAATGGTAATTAAAGAAGATAAAGAAGGCACAAAATTTAACGTGATTCGATCAAGGTGACCTACGTCCACAAGCGGAGAGAAGCAATTTCACTATAACAACTGGTACACAAAAGAGAGTACAAAATTAGAGATGAAACTCTAATTATCTCAAAATATATCCCCAAGAGAATAAACTCTGCAATCACTCATAAAGAAGAGGTTAACTCAAAGTGTTTTCCAATACTAACTTTATGGGATATAACAAAACTTTTATTCAAAATAAGTTTCTATTCAAAATGTGGGATGATTCAAATAAAGTAAGATGACCAATATTTATAGGGCAAAGTTCTTGGTCCCCAAGTAAAGAAAAAAATAAAAGAAAATAACTTTTATTCTTTGGCTCCAAGATTGAATACTTTGGCTCCAAGATTAGCCATGAACAAATTTAGACCATGTCTTACAAATCTCCACATTGGCCTAAATTAGATGATATAGTTATTTTACTCCACCTCCAAAAAAACCCCAATGGACTTATGTCAAAAATTTAGTGCCATCAAAATCAGAAAAGTTGTCTGATACCGAAACTGTAGTAGTGCCTAAGGGTGGTAAGTGGGTCGGTTCCGGACCTAAACGGGCTAAGTGGGCCGGTCCAAACGGTCCCGGTCTCGGACCGGTCCCAAATTAAACGGGCTAAACGGTCCCAGACTAAGTGATCTTTTTGTAGGGATCGGTCCGGGACCGGGACCGGGACCGTTTGTTCCCGGGCTAAACGGTCCCGGCCCACGGGCTAAATGGGCTAAGTGGGCCCAGCGGATTAAAAAAAAATAATTTAAATAGATATTAGAGACAAAAGGATATTAAAAAAAATATTTAAGGTAATACTTTGTAAATTTTATTATAGAATTGTAACCTAAATTTTATTTAACATCCTAAATTTTAATATTCAATATTTAATTATGAATATAGCTTATATATATATATATATATATATATATATACACACACACACTTTTTAGTAGTAACATGAAAGGACCAAAGTATGGTACTTTTTAGCTGGTATAGATATGGGATGATGGAAGATCAAGTTTTAGCTCAACTCAGATTACAGTTTTAACTAATTTCCCACTCTTAGATATATTATCCTCTCTATCCACTAGCTACACCAGTAGCATAGCTAAAAGATATACAATCTTATATCGTATTATACTATATATAATATGGCTAATGGGGTCACCAGCTGCCAAATTCTCTGCTGTGATTTTAATCGACATTATATTTAGCTATGTTACCGGTGTAGCTAGCCGATAGAGAGGATAATATATCTAAGAGTGGGAAATTAGTTAAAACTGTAATCTGAGTTGAGCTAAAACTTGATCTTCCATCATCGCATATTTATACTAGCTAAAAAGTACCATACTTTTGTCCTTTCATGTTACAATAACTAACCTGATAATGACAATAACAAAAATATTGCAAGTTGATAATAATGGTAATTAAAGAAGATAAAGAAGGCACAAAATTTAACGTGGTTCGGTCAAGGTGACATATGTCCATAAGTGGAGAGGAGCAATTTTACTATAACAACCGGTACACAAAAGATAGTATAAAATTAGAGATGAAACTCTAATTATCCCAAAATATATCCCCAAGAGAATAAACTCGTAATCACTTACAAAGAAGAGGTTCACTCAAAGTGTATCTCAACACTAACTCTATGGGATATAACAAAACTCTCTATTACAAGAATACTCAAAATAAGTTTCTATTCAAAATGTGTGATGATTCAAATAACGTAAGATGACCAATATTTATAGGGCAAAGTATTTGGTCCCCAAGTAAAGAAAAAAAATAAAGAAAATACTTTTATTCTTTGGCTCCCAGCTAGAATTCTTTGACTCCAAGTTTGAATACTTTGGCTCCAAGATTAGCTATGAACAAATTTAGGCCATGTCTTACATATCGTACGGACGAGAGTCTTGAACAACTTATAATCTCTCTCTTCTCTTTTTTTGAATAAAACCAGCCACATTATTCGTGTGTAGCTAAAATAATACCTGTGGTGATCAGTTCAACAATTCTCGCGCATTAATAATTTTATGATAATTAATGTTAAATTATGTTGGTATATTCTCAAATATTATTAAGACTAAAATTCGTAGTGGGCAATTAATCATTATATATAACACACCTCTTTGGTTTGCACTATGGATGTTTCCTTTTTCTTCATTTGGCATTAGTACGAGAACGAGAAAGATGTTAAAATTTCGCAATTTAATCCAAAAGTATACATCTGTTATAAAAGATATCAGAAGAAATAGGTTGAACTCGTATTGAAGTTCAGAGTCGAGCGAACTCTTTTACTTTTGTGTAACCATACTCTTGCTCGGGCTTGGATTTCCCTGAAATAATTGAGTTGAGTTCAAAATGTTTCAAATTAAATTAAAATCTGTAGGAGATCATCATTTATTGCCAATAACCTTTTTTATGATATTAACTAATCCAACATATTATACCGGAACTTTCCGCGTGTTGGAGTTCTAACATAATATGCTGAAAGTTTATGCCTAGGAACTCCATAATCCAGCATATTATGCTGAAACTTTCCGTGTTTCAGCAAAATAATAGCTATTTTTCAATGACTTTACAAACGCTAGTTATTTTCAATTACTAGTGCGAAAGCTGGGTAGCCCGTGCTATTTTAACCAACCAAAATGGGCCTCTGACATGGACTTGGACCAATCTAGGCCCAGTCTGGATTCTAGGCCCAGTACGGGCACATCTGATTCCCTTGGGCCCATTGGAAATCTTATAAATCAACGATGTGCTAGTGAGATCTTCATAACCCTAAAGCAATAAAAAGCTGAAACTATTCCCTTTTTTGCTTTTTCAGTACAAAAAGATTACTGGTTCATTACTGATGAAAGAAAAATTAATCAAGGTTAAAGAAAGGAAAATAAAGGAGAAAAGGGGAGAAAATCTTACAAGATCAATCAGGATTGGCTCAGGTTTGTTTAGAAAACGTGATCATGTGAAACAATTCGGCCAAAATTGATATCGACATCTTAGACTTTGGTAACCGTAACTCCATTAATAACTACTTATGAATCATTTTTCCGTTTACACCCATTATCTCAAGTTTTTGATTAGCAAATTTATTGACGCAAGTAGTTGATGGGAGAAAATTAAGGTATTTGATTTTGGTGATCTCCACTTTCTTATTTCCTCTTTTCTCTCTTTTTTTTTCTTAAGCCAAAGAGGGGAATGGAAAATATAATAGGAGTAGCTATAACTTCTTTATAAATCTTCCATAATTTTCTTGTAATAATTTTATCTCAAACTGACATTTTGTCTATTTCTCAATATTTCAAAGATACTGAAAGAAAGGCATTTGCTTTTTGAATGGGTTATTGGATACTAGGAAAGAAAGGAGACAATGTTCCAATTAATGTGAGGTAATGGGAATAATATAATTTTTTTTTAAAATGTCAGAAAATAATTGGAATATTTATTGTTGGGTGAATTTAATTCCTCGATGGGATGGCGATAGGAACCAAAAGGTCCAAACCTTAGTCCCCATTTGGTGGGGCAAGTGCACATATAGCCATTTCCAGATATGTTATTTAGAAATTAGGTACTCTTTCCGTCTCTTATTAACAGTCGTGGTTATTAAAAATAGTTGTCTCAAATTATTTGTCATTTTAGAAGTTCAAGACGAAACTCATTATTTTTTTTCTTTTTTACCCTTAGTAATAATTGTTCTTGAACATGAAGATAACACATGAATAGAATAAATATTCAATGAAAAGAGATTATATCTTATAACATAAATAATGGTAGAATAGTTAAATCCTTTTCCTAATTAATATTCCTTAAGGGACATGTAAAAGAGAAACACGACACATAATATGAGACAGAGGTAGTGGTATTTATTTTGTCCTGAAATTTTAAACTAAAATTTTTAACTTCATGATAATTCAGTATATTTTTGTCCCAAAAAATTGAGCTGAAAAACTAAAATTCAGGATGCACTGACTAATTCTTAAATAATAGCCCTTTAGAGTGGCTACATGATGTCATTTCTACCCATTTGGTACTTCCGGGGATATAAAATTCACAAGTAATGAATTTTTATTTTCCGTAATTGAAAAATAGCTATTTGTTATGGAATTTCAAATTATATATCAAGTGAAATTTGAAATTTTATAACAATTTACTTATGAAATTTGAAACTCTATAACAACTGTTTTTTCAGTCGTGGAGCTATAAAGTTATTAACTCTCGCTATCACTACACTCTATAAGTGCATATTTAAGATATTCATTGGTTCTCTTTTTTCCCCTTCTGGTATACATTATTTAATCACCTATAAGCCGCCACCATTTCGTTTCTTCTACAGTGCAATTACTTTAATTGTTTACCACAAAAATTACTTCCAACTTACTTGCACTCGATTGATTCAAACTGTCCTCCAAATTCCAACTGTAGTGGAATTGGAATTGTGGTTTAATATTTATAACTTTATCTTGCAGCATTCCAATGGTACAAATTTAAGGTTACCTCTTTCTTTTCTTTCACAAATTTTTTTTTTTTAAAAAGTACTTTTGAGAAAAATATACTTAACATCACTTTTTAAAGTTTCGCCAAATATTAATTGATGTTCAAAAGTATTTTTCAAATTAATTAATCAAATACAAATTGTTTCTTACCAAAATTACTATTTTAAAAGACACATTTGAAAAAAAAAACCACGTTTCAAAATAAGCTGATTTAGGACTCGTTTGGCCATAAAAAAAATTACTTTTTTTTCGGAATTATTTTTTAATTTTTTTCATAGTCGGTGTTTGGCCATGAAACTTCAAAAATCTAACTTGAAGTGAATTCCAAAATTTGAAAAATTATAAAAAATTATTTCTTAGAATTTACACTCTAAATTACTCACAAAAATTCAAAAACAATTCCAAGTTGAAAATGGTGCAGCTAGAGGAGCAGAAGAAGCTTCATTTGAACTTCCTTCACCAAAAATTCAAAAACAATTGCATTGAAGTTTTGTTCCCGTTGTGTCGGCAAGTTGATGTGTTACGGTGTTACCTAAGTGAGAAGGCAGACACGAGCAAAGAGTGAAGCCAAAAAAGGAAAGGGACAAACGCACGGAAAATCATGTGACGTCTAGCCAACAGTTTCCTCAGTAATTTTAGTAGGCGTTTAGACACAAAAATTATAATTTTTGAAAAGAAAAATAGTATTTGGAATTAAGTTGAAAAATGGTATTTACCGGAATGTTTGCACATATATTTCACTTGAAAAAATATTACAGTTTTATGAGTGGAAAAAAAAATTCTGAAAAGTTTAAAAAAAATTCAAAAACTTGCAAAATTTCTTGGATAAACACATTTTTAATATTCTTGTTCTTTCTTCAAATTTCAAATTCAAACATGAGTTGAAATGAGCAGGTTAGAAAGTCCCTAATAAATTAAATTTAGAGAAAAGAAATATGTTCCACGTTAGAGCAAATTAATAAAATGGTTGTTTTCTTACCTAACCATCTAGTTAATGCATAATATAAAGGTTTGCAGTCTGCAGAAGAGTTTTGCTCCAACATTCACATTTAAGCAGTACTTACAATAACAACAATAAATTTAGTATAATCTAAGTGAGTATGTGAAAGGGCAATGTAAATACAAGCCTTACCTGTAACCTGAGTCATTAGAAATATTATTTCCGATAGACTTCGACTCAAGAAAAAATATATTTTAGCAGTAGTTGTTAGTAGTAGTTTGTTAGTTGCATACAAACCATTTGCTATTATATCATTCAACTAACTCATTTGAATGGTGCGAATCGTCATAACTAAAAGGCTAATTAAAGTAAAAGTAGTGGCGGAGCTCGAATTTTTATTAAGTAGAGTCAAAATATAAAGAAACAAACTCACCAAGAAATCAATGAATGTCATTATATAGTATACATACATATTTTAAAAAAAATTACCGAACTAAATAATGTAATTTTATGATGAAGGGGTGTCGACCCTTGGGTGCATGTGGCTCCGCTACTGAGTGAAGACAATTTCATTAGTAATTTATTTTGTATTGTAACACATCATAATATGCTGCTGATCCTTTACTCACTTTTTTTGAGTGCTTAAATCGTCAATCAGCTTGCACTTCTTTGACCCTTAAATGGTACTGCCTCATGTTTATATTATTTACGATTTTGACAAATTAAATTTGTTTTAAAATAATTGACATTTTTAAAGAAATAAAAAATATTTTTTCCAGAATAATAGAAGTATTTAATAGTAGTATTAATTAAGTGACAAGTTTACCAAAAATTTTAAAGTAATTCTAGAAAATACTTTTATAAGGCTGTTTTTTAAATTTAAAAACAAAAACTCCTACATATAGATCCGCGAAAAGCAGATATTTATTGTCGATAAGACAATTACTTTTACATATTTGAATTTTTTTAATAGCGGGAATAGAACATAATGTTGCATTAATGACCACTTAAAGCTTACTGACACTAAGGTTGGCTATAACTTTAATGTGAAGTTACAGAAAAAGACAATTTATTGTGGGGTAACTGTCCAAAACTCTGTCTCTAATTCTTTGAAGTTTTTTTCAAAAAGTTAATCTCTAGTATTTTCAGTAAACAATCAAGTTTTCTAGGAGTATTTCTTATAAATCCCTCACCTTTTCTCAAATGTTTTGCACTGATACTGTGGCCATTTTTGTTAAAGCAAAAGGTGTTCTCCTCAGTTTTCCTTTGGAATTTTGATGTTTTACTAATTTATGTGTGTCCTTTGATTAAAAGTTCCCAAAGCTACAACAGAATACTTTCTTGGTTTGACTGGAGTGTACAAGAGAATCGATAAGAAGATGACATGTGAATCAAATGCAGATGGAAAATTGAGGTATTTCCCCTTATTTCTTGTTCATTCTTGAAACTACTCAAGTGTAGTGGCGTAGCACTTCGCTGAATTCTTTTAAGTATACATACTATATGTTGAATTTAAGTACACACTATAAAGTTGTGACTCATAGGTCACGGGTTCGAGTCGTATAATCAGTCACTGTTTACATCAGGGTAGGCTGCTTATATGTGTCATTTTTCCGATCTTGCGTGAATGTGAGATGCTTTGTACATCGAGTTGTACTTTTTCTTAAAGGTAGGGGTGAGATCTGCGTACACACTATCCTAATCGTATCCTTCCCAGACTCCACCCCTGCGATTACACTGGATTTGTTGTTGTTGTTATTGTATACTATATATGTTGATTTTCTTGATTTGATAGTGTTTTAGTAAAAATCCTGACTCCGCGAAGTCTAAATTGGCCCTTTTCTTCTTGTTTCTTGAATTTTGACACATTTCTGATTTGTTTTTTTTATTTTTCTCAGTGAGAAGAAAATGGAAGAAGAAGATAGTTTAAGAACAGTGGAATGTCTAAGAGGGAGATTGCTTGCAGAAAGAGTGGCTTCAAGAAATGCAAAAGAGGAGGCAGAGATTAAGGGAACCAAGGTTCTTATTTCCATTCCTCTGTTTATTTAGTAAAAGTGCACGCAGTCTTGGCGTAACTAGTTAAGTTACTATCCATATAAGTAGCGTAACTAGTTAAGTTACTGCCCATACAGTGGCGAACCCACGTAGATTCGTCAAAAAATAATACTGTATATATATATAAATTAGAATTAAAACTGTGTAAATTTTGTATAAATATTTTATTTGAACCCACTTGACAACTACTATTTTACGACTAAAGGTATGTACTTCTAAAATTAAACCCAATTGCACAAAATCTTGGGTCCTCCACTGCTGCCCATATAACTATGAGGTCACGGGTTCGAGACGTGAAAACAGGCTCTTGCAGAAATACAAGGTAAAACTGCGTACAATAGATCCTCGTGGTCCGACTCTTTTCCCGATCCCGCGCATAGCTGGAGCTTAGTCACCGGACTGCCCCTTATTTAGTAATAGTGCTTATGTTGTTGGTTCAAATTTTTTTTTAAAAAAACTTTAGTTTTTTTTTTCACTTGGAGTAACATGGTGTAATTCTTTGAAAATTTACAGCTGATTGAGCTGGAGTATAAGTTGAGAGAAGAGACTAAATCAAGGAACAAAGCAGAAAAGAAGCTTAAATTTCTGATAAAGAAGCTTGAGTCAAAGAATATATCTTATGTTTCAGATGAATCAGAGAATTCAAGCTTTTAAAGAGTGAAATTTCATCTCTAACATCCACAGCTTGTAGCAGTGCCAAACAATCAGAAGATAGAGATTGTCAAGAATCAGTTGGGAGTACAAAATCTAGCTATGAAAATCTTAATTGTTCAGAGCTCATTCAGAAGAGAAAATCTGAAGAAAAGTCGATCAATTTAGAGAAAGATGGTTCACAAATGAGAATTTCTATCCAAGATATTGAGAATCTTTCAGCAAAAGAACATTCTGCTAAATCAAGTGAATTTGAATTCTCAAAGACAGATCCCAATAGGTATGTATACTCAATGGATTTAACTTGTATACACTGATAGTATAAATATTTTTTTATAAGAAGTGTATTTTAATTTGTCATAACGGGCAACCTCCATTATTTTTTGGGTTTCGAATCACAACTTTTGTAAATGATACTTGTAATTATTTTTTAGGTGACCTAAATTTGTATATAGAAGTTAAACTCACACTCCATTTGCAGATAAAAGATACTCCATCCGTTTTAGCTTATGTGTCTAAGTTTGAGTAGACACGGAGTTTGAGAAAATAAGAATTTTTTTTAAATCATGTGGTCTTAAACTAAAGATGTGTGTAATGTACTACCATAATGTCCTTAAATCTTATAATCTTAAATACATCACGTAAAGAATTGGAGTTAAAGAGTTACTAAATATAGAAAGAAATATTATTTTTTAACAAACTAAAAAGGAAAGTAAGACACAAAAACTAAAAAAAGGGAAATAGTAATATTATCTTTTCTAAGGTCTTTTATTCATGTGAAACCATCCAATATTCTTGTACTAACATTTTTGTTATTACGGTTCTAGTTTGAAATCTTCAGTTGAGGAGGAAAACAAAAATGGAAGAAATGAAGTGGATTTTCAAGAGGACAATGTGGACAATTCATTGGCATTAGTTCCTATGGATCTACCAAAGACAAAGCAAACCATTGATCCAGTTGTTCTTGATGCTACAGTGAGAGAAGTTCTTGATGCACTGAGGCATGCTAAAGAGAAACTTCAAACTCAAATGCAAAGAGGGAAAATGATTAAAGCTAGTTAAGTTTTAATGACCATTGATTCATTTGCTTTCTAGGTGTCATACTGCATAATGTAGCTCATGCCCCACCAAAGTCTATTTCTGGTTTTGGCAACAGACATCATAGGTATATTTTCCTTGGGTTGGGGGAGAGGGGTGGGGAGGGGAGCGAAATCAAAGAACATATAGACTAGTAAAGACCCTCTACGTAGTTGTCTATCTAGGGCGATCGATCTACATCTTTCCCCATAGCTCTGGGTTGAAGCATGCAGAACTGATTAGGTAGAAGATGAGGTCGCTGGCTAAATTGGGGGGGGGGGGGGGGGACAGGGGGACAAAATCAAAGAATATATTCTATGTAGTTGTCTATCTAGGATAATCGATTTACATCTTTCCCCGTAACCCTGGGTTGAAGCATGCAGAAATTGATTAGGTAAAAGATGGGGTCACGGGCCGAATAGGGGTACAGGACCAGTGGCGGATCTAGAATATATGCAACCAGTTTGACAGAATTCACTGTGACTAGCTCGGACTCTATATGTGTGTATAAAAGATAAGTTATATGATTTTGTGCCCTTTGATTGCTAGGCATATTGGTAAGTGTATGGTGCAAGAATTTTGAGGGTGATGGTGGTTATTTTATTGTACAAATTGCTCTAATAGGCTAATGAAGCATTTGAGTTTGATTGGTAGTTAGTTCTTACTAATAAATTTGAATTGGTTTCTGCCTTTCAAATTTTGAGTTTGGTGTACTTTTTCTTGTAAATAGAGGTTGACAGCTGCCATGTATTATTCTCGTAATTAGGACAAAATTTTGTGATTATCTTCCTATTCCAATGTGTCTAGACAAAAACAGTAGTGAGTAGAAACACTTGCCAAACCTGTGATAGAATGGCCTCTCTAACTATAAGAGTCCTTATTTTGCAATAATCCCCCTCATGTCAAGTTGTTTTCTGTATCTGGAGCTGTGTTAAGCGATAATTAACAATCTAAGGGATCGTTTAGTGCATGGGATAAGAACAATATTTTTAAAAGGCGAAGACACGACTCGTGAGGCGGGGCGTTTTACTTAACGTTGGGTGAGGCGTAAGTCCCATGGATCTTTAAATTTTTTAATTTATAAAATAGCAAAATAATCACACAAAAAAATATATATAATACATTAAAATTTTAAGAAAATTATAAGGTATTAAAAAACTCATAAAAATAAAATATCTAGCATATTTTATTAACATAAATAATAAAATAGTGTTAAAGTTACTATGAGATAAAAAATCAACTAAAACGTTTTATCTTTCAAACGATTAAAAAATCATAATGTGTTTAAAAATATTATCAAACTACAAAGTTTACCTATCTGAAAGGTAATAATCACTAAATTTTATTAAAATTGTAATTTAAAATATTACTCCTTTTGAATAAATATAAAAATACTTTTAAATAGCGAAATTATAAAAGTATGATAATTTTAAGACACATAGAACTAAGGTACGAAGACCTATAGCAAGTGACGATATAAATTTTGACTCTTCAAATGATACTCGCCCTCACTATATTCTCAATTAGTAAATATGTAATAATATGACTCATTATTTTGAGTTACTCTCAATTTCATATTTTTATAGATGAATAGAACTTTAGTCATTCATTTGTTAAAGAATTTTGAGGGTCAACAGTGCTAATTGGGTAACTAGACGCATAATTTATGTTAGAAACTATTAGGCGAGTCCCGAGCATTGAGCGTTAGGCGTATTCGGGCGCCTAGTCGGGCACTTGGGACGTAAGCCTCATAGAACTAAGCCCGATACGTGAGCCCCTGTGCATTTTGATAGTGCTCCATCCCCGGACGAGCCCCGAGGCGAGTCCCACAAACGTCTTTTAAAACACTAGATAAGAATAATAATTTCGAGATAATGGCTGAGATTAACTTTATCCCATGTTTTGTTTGGGTATTATTTAATCCCTGAATAACTTTTACACTAAAATGTTGGGATTAGTTATCCCATATAGAAGGTGGGAAAACAAATCCAATGGGATATCCCACCATTGTACCAAACGACTCCTAAGATACTACTTTATCCGTTTCAATTTAGATGACACACTTTCCTTATTAGTCCGTTTCCAAAAAAATGACAGATTTATATATTTAGAAACAACTTAACTTTAAACTTTTTATTTTACTCAGTTTACCCTTAATGAAAAACTTTTATAGCCAAATAAATGTCATGGCCCCGCAAAAGCTTTTGCTTCTTAAGCTTTTAGGACCACATATTTTTAAAATTTTATTTTTTTCTTAAACTATATATTAAGTCAAATTAAATCATCTAAATTGAAACGGATGAAATAATTTTTTTCTTCTATAGTCAATAGGAGAATAAAGAAAGTCAATTAGGCAGTAAAAACGAGGCCGTTGAAATTTTGAACTCGTAGAACTGTGATTCAAATTTAATGGGCTCTCTTCGCAGCTGAGGTGTATCCAAGATGAAGTACATCTTTTCTGTTTCTTTTTTCTAGAATGGGTTTTGTCTTTATTCAAAATTTCAGATGTCAAAAATCAAGCAATGTATGAAGAAGTCCTCCACCACAGTTCGTTTTCAGTTCTCGGCTTCGAGCATTGAAAATGAAAAAAATTCTCATAGAGAATATTTTTTTCTTTAATGGATCTTATGCAATGCGAATTTATATTTGTCCGATTCTAAAAACGAACATTGAACATCGAATATAAAAAAAAAAAAAGTCTCTTTTGCACAAAGAATCAAGAAAAATAAAAAGAAATGGGAATGGGCATGACATGCCCTATGAGAACAATTAACTGAACTAGCAGTCCATATCAGTTATAAATTCTAAATAAACCTATTTTATTTTTATAACTCATTTTAAACGTCGTACACATCCTTTTTACTTTTTTTAGCCAGTCAAGCTAGTTGACAAGTTAGCCTGCAGGGATTGTGATTTGAAATCACTTAATTTTAGGGATCATAGGGGATAAGGCACCTATATGAAAATATACGAATCTGATACCCAACAAAAAAAGTTCTCTTTTATTTTCTATTTTGGTCTCTCTCTTTCGGTCTCTCTCCCATCGCAACGAAGTAAAGAATTTGGTTTCTCTCTCCCTTCATTCCCTCATTTTTGCTCAATCTTTCTCATTGAAGTGAAGGTTTTTGTTCCCATTAAAGTGAAGATTTCTATTTCTCATTGAAGTGAAGATCCGGAAAAGGTACAATACACTGTTGTGGGATAACGGACGGGCGAAACAAGAAGATAATTTAGTCGAAGGTTAAATGATTGTTAATCAATCGGAGAAATTTGAAGATGAAGTAGCGTTGCTAGTACTTGAGTTTTAGTTATAATTTTATTTATCTTTTTTGGGGATTGTTTTTCTGTTGATGTCTTATCAATTGGTTTATTTTCAATATATGCAATTTATACATATAAAACAAAGCATTAATGAATCTGCTTTTATATAAAAAATTTACACTGCACACATTATACATGCAAACAGAGTTATACAACTACACATTCATTATTCAATGATAAATGAATATTGAATCTGCAAGCTCGAATAAATATATAACTATTGCATTTATACAACAGAGTCATACATAGATTATACATGCAAAGGAAAACACATATCGCTAATAATATAAATTTTACACACATCTACACATGGATTATATATGGTACACGTACAAACATGGCTATATACATCTATACATTCATTATTCAACGATGAATGAATAATCAATATGCAAAATCTAAAATATTCATCTATCATATTTATACATGATGTAAACAGAATTATCCACAAATTATACAAGTAAAGGGAAATACATGTAGCATATAATAAAAAAATGAGACACAACTACATATGGTTATACACACGCATGGCTAGTCACATGTAGGGAATGTTTTCTTTTTTTATTTGCTTTCCGCTCAGTATCCACGTAATTGTAGGGAGCAAACTTTTCGCCTATTTTCTGTTATACAACGATTTTTATCCGACGCTCCTATTTGGTATGGCTACCTATTTTAGGGTTATTTTCTTAAACTAGTTTTTAGGGCTAGGAGGAGTTGTAAAGACTAATGGGCCCTGATGATAGGTTCAGTCCAACGAGCCCAAATTTAGCTTGGGCCTTAATAGAAAGTGGCCGGAACAGAAAGCCTCATATAGAGTTGGACTTCTACAATGAGCGAAATTGGTGAAATTATGCTCGATGGACCTTTTAAAAAAAGGATTTAATCCAAATAGACACCACCCAACTGCTTAAACTAAAAATAGCCGGTAGAGATATAATATACGTATACTTTGTGTACTATATGTGTATAATCAAATGTACAATCTATGTGTATATTTAGAAAAAATAAACACTGAATATGACCGGCTATTTGTGTAAAGATATATATAGAATTTTGAAGCACCAAGAGTCCTGACATCACCAGAATTTTCAGCCACAACATGAAAAATTCTGGTGATTCGTCAGAATTTTGTATCCAATTGCACAAAAAATACGGCAACCGCTCAGAATTTTGTGACAATACCATAACTTGTAAAATTATAGCAAGGAATCACCATAAGATTTGCCTAAGAAAATCTGACCAGTATACTTTAAAATTTTGACCGAAGACTGTTTTTCTTAATACTTTTCTTACCGAGATCAGAATTTAAATGATGGAATCAAAATCTAATGCTTGATCCCCATGTATCCATAGTGACCAAGTCTATAAGACACAATCCAAGTAGGATAAAGCAAATTGGCAACAATTGCGCAACTCACGTTATGTGAATAATAAAGAGGTTTGATGTTTACTTCAATAGGTTTAATTTGCACAGTAGAAGCTTCTTAACAACCTCTTGAAAAAAAAAAGTTCACTTTTATTGAGTTGACTTCATTTTATTCAATATGAAAGAGTTACTTTTGCACCGGCTTTCTATTGTTAGATAATTAACTAGGCGAAAGTAGTTGTCTTTAAAGTTATTTTTTACGTCATTTTGAAAGGCCCCTTCTTATAGAGGCAGAATCAGAGTTTAAAGTGCGAACCGGTATGCGAAGAGCTAGCTCCGCCCCTGCCTCCTTATGACTTCCGCGATCGACACCTTTCAAGCTAAAATTTTTGTTGAGTGCATAAGTGCATAAGATTTGGATTAAGCCTGGTAACAAATTACACATAAAAAGATCACTGAAATGCAATGTGAAGAAGGTAAAAATACATGGTAAAAAAAGTCCCATCTACCTAAACCAACTGTGTTCCCAATTGGTAAATTTCCTTTGGGCAAGGAGGATTTTCATCAACTGAATTTGGACATAAACAGGAATGTCTGTTATTCTTTGTACAGTATATATAATGTGCTCTTTACACATCCACTGAATGTTATCCAATTACAGAAACATGTCACCATCACTCAACTCTCTTTCAACCCTTTTTGTAGTGGTCCCAATTTTAGTTATCATTGCTTTATTGATTTCACGGGTTTGAGTCGAGGAACAATCTATGATATAAGACTGCGTACAATAGATTTTTATGATTTGATCCTTTCTCGAATCTCGCACATAGACGACAACTTAATGCATCATGTTACCCTTTTATTGCCTTATTATTTTCCTAATTTGTTACTACACGTACGACAATTTTGGTAGCTAGCTACTACTAGGGTGAGTGAATAAGATTTGGTAACTTGTTTTGCGAGGTACAATTAATGAATTGAAATTATCTATTGACAAGCTCAAGCCAGCAATAAGCAACAACTATAAAACTATGTTAAACATATTACTATAAGTTACTAGTTGACAACTTTCGCCTGGACTCTCATATCGTCTTACTTCTTAATTACTCTACTTATTTTGCGAGGTAGAATTAATAAATTGAAAATATCGATTGAAAAGCTCAAGCCAACGATAAGCAACAACTAAAAAAGACGATCATCTGAGTGATGACATGCCCATGAGGAATTCATAATGTAGGTAGGATCGGAGCTTTGCCAACGAACAATGCTCAGTAGAATATTCTTTGCTGAAAAATTATATTACTTATATAGGTTAAGTATTATTTTTTATACATAATTAAATTCTTGAGTACCTTAGAGAAATTTCTGATTTCTCCACTAATGTTAGGGGTTTATTGTCCTGTTTATCAACTATTTTACTTAATTAATATGGACTCTGTGTTGCAAAAGAATGTAACTAATAAGGTTAATGTGGTTGGAACTAGGAAGAAAACACTTTATTATATGTCTACTGCAATATCATTTCACTTCCTTTAATGGAATAATCGGCTGAATATTAAGTATTTAATTAAAAGTTAACAGTGTAAAAATGTATTGATAATGTGAACTGTATAGGGTAAAAATTTATTTATATTAAATGATTGAATGATTGCGTGACACGTGGAACCGGAGGCGGACGAAAGATAAATCGAGTGAAAACCATCACCGAGGACAATATCTTCAGTTAATACATGATAGATCCCGAAGGGAACGCGGTCAACGGAAGCAAATGAATGTTTGCCACCGGATGACATTTAATGAAAAATATTCCTCAGTATTAAATATGCAGTCGTTTCAAATAATTTTGGCATTCATGGCATGCCGTTACCTATTCATCAATGGCCCCCTTAATTGTTATTTAAGAGGAGCTTGATCCTAGGATCTTGTTCCCTATGTATAGCTATAAATAGTGACTTCAACAACCATTGAGGACAAGAAATCTCTAGCAAAACTTATGCTATATTTTATTCTCAAGCTAAATAATATAACTTTACTTTCTATCTAGTATTGTTCTTATCGCTGTCTTCGGAAGCCTTGCTCCCGGGACCAGGCTTGCTATTTATTTACCCTAAAAATGAGTAACAAATAAATTTCTACGCGGTTTAAAAGATACGTGATTTAATTCAATACGAATAGTTAAGAATAACAGGTAAATAAATTAAGGACGAAATAAACGATTAAACCACTAGCAATGTAATGACCAAGCCTGATCTTAGATTTAACAGTGGGACTCGTCCTCGATTGGACCCTCGATACAAGCTCGATCGCGAGTGAAGAAAAGAACAAATGAGCAATGCCTTGAACAATAGCTAGAAGACAAAAGTAAATTTTTATTGTTTTGAGTTGCGTGTTACAATGTGCCAGAATAAAGAAAACTTTTCCATTTATATAGTAGAGGAATTTCAATCCTAATACACGTCTAAATTAGGTAAAAATCTTATTTTTTCGGTAAATCCCGATCTACGGTTGATATTGGACGGGATTCGCGTCGTGATATCCGGTTGAGGCCGAGTATTATGGTCTCCTACTCGCCATGCATAACCATTCTTCGTGTTTCTCGAGGTCCTGAAGCATACTCGATCTAGGTCCGTTATCCCACCGTGCCCGGTCTCAGAGTCGTCATTCATTCCTCCCGGGTTTCGATATGAGAAGTTCTAGGGCCTTGATTTTGATCACGATGAGCCGTGCTTCCACTTTTGTTTCCTAATCGGGAAATTGGGAAAATCTCTGCCCCCAATTTTACCCGTATGCATATAGTCCCCTCATTTCCCGGAGGGTAGATTTATCGAAGCAACCGGAGGCGATAAGTTAATCCCTGGTTCCTTCTTCCGTACGCTTCAACTGAGTTGACGGGTCAGCGAAACGTCCTATCAGTTATATTGCTCTGACTTCGGACACATGTCAGCCGCCGGTTGATCGTCCCTGAATGCGAAACGTCACGCATTGATTACCATTTCGATATAAAAGCTCCGACCTATTTTTCACTTTTTCACTTTCCGATTCTATAGCTCATTGACTTACCCTCGAATCCCTCACTTAACTCTAACCTCTCCAGATCCTCATATATTATTTTCAAGATCTTCATATCTTCATCTTCAAATCTTCATGCACTTTCTTTAAATCTTCAAGTTAGACCTTAATATCTTCATCCATATCTTCAAATCTTCATCTTTATCTTCAAACCTTCATCATTACTTTCAAACCTTCATATTTTCTAGAATCCGATGGTAAAAGCTTCCAAATACGTGCCTCAACAGATCGCCCCTTTAGCTTCCAACCCGGCTAAGAATGCCGAGGTGGCCATTCCTGAGGTGGCCCCAGAGCCTCCTTTGAAGAGCTTCAAAGTCGAGAAAGCCTCCAGTAAGCAAGACCGAGGTGAGGGGGTATGTAGGTACATATCCTCTATTACCGAAGATATACTCCCCACAGTCCAGGTGGACTGTAACCGGGAGGGCAAGGATGTGGTTGTCCCCGAGCCAAATAAGGACATTACTACCCACGAAGAGGGGTATCTAAGTGTTTACAATTACCCCTTCACACTTGCCCCGGTAGAACCTGTAATCATTAGTTTCTGCAAGAGGTACGAGGTCTACCTTAGAAAAATTCACCCGTCTCTCTGGAGGATCGTAATCCTCTTCCGTCATTTTGTCAACAACACCGAAGCATCTCGTTTTATCCTCGACCACCAACTTCGTCTCTATAGTCCCCGAGTTTTTCGAGGGGGGTTGATCAAGCTCGTCCGCCGAGCAAGAAAAGCTCTGTTCTCAAGCATCGATGAAGATCGAGATCTGGGTTGGCAGAGGAGGTTCGTTCGGGTGAAGACCGAAGATCTCGTTCCCTCCCTAGTTTTTACCGTTCCCTAAAAACTGGAACTTAGCTCATAAGTTTTATTTCCTTCCTTAGTATTCTGGCGCTTTCTTCGTTCTTTTTCTAATTGCATGTGCCTATCATTGTGCAGCGATCGCCAAGTTCCCAATGCAGTCCCCCGCTTCAAGAAGTGGATCGAGGGAATTTACAAACAAATGTCATATTTTGAGCAATGCCGCAGTCTTTGAAAGGGCAAGTGAGAGGCTCGTTCCCATGTTGATTCCTTCTTCTGAACAATTCGACTTTCATACATGACCTTTGTTCCTACTAAATCACTTCATTTTTTTTTAGTTTTTCCCAAGACCACTAAGCTTCAGCCATTGGATGAGGATGCGGCCCCGTCCTCACTTGTTGAACCCTCTACTTTGGAACATCCTAGAGTTGCCGCACGGGAGGAGAAAAAGAAAAAGAGGAAATCCTCTGGCTCCTTGGACGCCGAGGTCAATAAGTAAAGGGTAGCGATCCAGGCCTGGAAAAGCACCAATAGGAGAACCTGGACTAGGGCACCGGGCTCCGAATCTCTTTTCCGGCTCAAGGAATACCCTGAATATGACGACTTGGAATTCGTCGTCCATGGGCCGGTCACCGATGAGGAGGAACAGATGGCTACTGGAGAGAGCGGCCGAGAGGCCAATCCTTCTTTATCCTGGGGACGGGATGGAGAACCAGAGGTTGCGGCCTCCCGAGAGGCTATTCCTGCTCCGAGGAGAATAGCCGGTGTCATCGACATCGCGGAATCGCCGTCTCATACAAAGTCTATGTTTGATGAGGCTTGAGCTGGCAAAGAGAAATCAAATGAGACAGCACGAGGCACGGATGAAGCCTTCAACATGTTTTTTGACGGCATGGACATGGGCGCATTGGAGGATTACTCCGGGCTAAGTCACTTGGAGGTCCCAAAAAAGGACATGCCGTCACGAGCAGGCAAGCCAAGCTCGAGTCCAAAACTGGTGAGGCAGTTCCCTGCTCCGAGTGTGGATCCCGACCGTAAAAGAACGGTTGTTCTTATTATCCCGGTGGACGCCCAGATGTTGTCCGCTTTGGTGGGTGTGGCCAGCTATTGTCACTACCTGGTGACTGAAGAGGACCAGACAAAAATGAATGAAGTAGGCATATGAGCCTCTTCAACGAGGCACAACAGGAACTGAATCGGGTAAGCTTCCTATTCCTTGCACCCTTTGCGAATCTTTCTTAGTTTCATCATGTTCTAACGACCTTAACATTTTGTTTTTCAGGCTTCGGTGCTTCATCATGAAAGCTTCCTTCGATCTCGTATGGAGATCAGTTAACTTGTGTTCAAGATCAAAGAGCGAACCCGACAGAAGGACATGTATAAGGTCTTCAATGAGCAAAAAGATGAAGCCCTCTATGACCTCCCCATTCTCCGAGCGAGCTGGAAAAGGCTCAAATGGAGGCTATGTCCGTGAAGCGGTAGCATGCTAAACTGGTTGAGAAGGTAAGGATCTTTGAGGGTAAAAATGAGAGGTTATGCATGGAGATTAACGATACAACTTCGCAGGTACAAGAGAAGATAGACTTGATTGACCAGCTCCAAGGCGAGATGAACGAGGTCATGACTATGACCGAGGCGCTAAGGAGTATGATGGATCTGGTGGCCTCAGAAAATGAGGCTTCAAAGGAGGAGATGGCATCGGTCAAGGACCAGTTCCGGGTGACAAAGGACAAAGCTAACAAGTGGTCTCGACTAAATAGTGAACTCCAGGCACAATTGGGTTCAGTCGTCTCGGAACGGGACGATCTTGGCCGGGAATACACTGTGTTGAAGTCCAAATTAAAGGCAATCTTGGTTGATTCCTCCAAGGTGGAATAAATGTTATCCCAGTAGAAAGATGACGTGGAGATATCCGAGGCCCGTTTAAGAATAAAGACCGAATATGTAAAGCGATTGTCCCGGAGGGAGACCCTCGGGGAGATTCATGCCCGGGGTTTTGATCTGTCGGCCAAAATTGAAGAAGCTAAGAGGCTCGAGGCCGAGGCAAAAGAACTTTATGAGCCCGAAGGTTCTAAAGGTTTTGAAGGTTCTGAAGATTCTGGTGCCGAGTCGAGCTCTGGTGAAGATCAGGTGTAAATATTTTTGAGATATGTATATAAAATATTTCCTTTGGTAACATCATGTTTTTACTTTTTAGCATTCGTCTGCCATTTGTTTTATTTTCATATCGTCCCTAATGCTTTAGCATAGAATTAAATGTAATCTGGAGCATCCGTTCCTCAGAAGTCTGAATGGGGCTCGATTTCGATGGCAACTCCGGATTACTCGTGGCTTTGGAATTTCGTTAAAATCGAAAGCCTTTAAGATGCTAAGTGTTTTAGTCATATACGATGATGTTTTTCCCGAGGGTAACCCTTTAATAGGTTTTGATTATAAGTAAGGACCTTACTTTCTTTGTACGGACTTCGTATGTCTCCGAGCCGTTATAGGGCGACCGTAGCCTTTCATATTTGGGCACTGCCTAATAGGCTCGGTGCCTCCAAGATTCGAAAGCCCAGGCAATCTGATTTTTTATCGGATGACAGTCTCCGAGTTGGGGTAGCCTGTGGGCTTTAGGATTTAGGATCCGTTACGAATCATCGATGAAGCAAAATGTGTAGTAATGAAGTATGCAGGATGGGTACGGTTCATTTGACCGTTTGACCCTCATCCAAACCTGGGCGGCTTTCTGCCTTTCATCCAATAATTCCAGGCTCGTGGTCATGGCCTCACCGTTTGACATTTCGATAGCATACTGGAACCTGAGGCTCTATTTCCCTACCTCGATTGGTATTAAGGCCTCCGCTCCATAGACTATAGAGAATATGGTCGCTCCGATACTCGACTTCGAAATCATACGGTATGCCCACAAGGCTTCGAGTAAGATTTCCTTCCACTTTCCCTTTGAATTGGTCAATCTCTTTTTCAGGTTTTGGAGTATAGTTTTGTTCGTCGATTCTGCTTACCCTTTCCCACTAGGTTGGTAAGGCGTTGATAATATCTTCTTGATCTTGTGGCCTTCGAAAAACTTACTTACCTTGATGCCGACGAATTATTTTCCGCTGTCACAAATGATCTCGGTCGGTATCCCAAATTGACTTATTATGTGATCCCAGATGAAGTCGATGACTTCTTTCTCTCGGGCTTTCTCGAATGCCTGAATCTCGACCCATTTGGAAAAATAGTCGGTCATGAGTAACGTGTATTGGGCCTTACGTGGCGCCCATGGCACGGGACCGGCGATATCCATTCCCCACTTTATAACGGCCATGGCAACATGACCGTGTGAAGCATCTCTCCTGGTTGATAAATCATCGGAGCGTGTCTTTGACACTCATTGCATTTCTATACATAGTCTTTCACATTATTTTCCAATTCATTCCAGTAGTAGCCGGCTTTTATTAGCTTCTGAACCAAGGATTCTGCCCTCGAATGGTTCCTTCAAGTACCGTCGTGGACTTCTCTCATGACATATTCGGTCTCTCCCGAACCTAAGCATCTAGCCAGTAGGCCTAAGAAGGACTTTCTGAACAATTTCCCTTCGACTAAGCTAAACCTAGCAGCTTTGGTGCACATGGCTTTCGATTCCTTGGGATCTAATGGTAATTTTCCTGTCTTCAAGTAGTATATGTATTTGTTTCTCCAATCCCAAGTCAAGCTTATTGAGTTTACTTAGGCGTGACCTTCTTCTACTACTGAGTTCATCAGTTGCACCACTGCTCCCGAGTCGAATTCATTGGAGTCGACAATTGACCCCAAGTTGGCCACTGCATCAGCCTCACTGTTTTGATCTCGAGGTACGTGCTGCGGAGTCCATTCCTTGAATTGGTGTAGGGTTACCTACAATTTGTCCTGGTACATATGCATTTATTCCTCTTTTACCTCGAACGCTCCGTTGACTTGATTTACAATAAGGAGGGAGTCACATTTTGCTTCGATCACTTTGACCACGAGGCTCTTAGCCAGTTCTAGACTTGCAATCATTGCTTCATACTCGGCTTCATTATTAGTTAATTTTCCAGTGCTAATGGACTGTCTAATTATACTACCCACAAGTGGTTTTAACACGATACCAAGCCCGGACCCTTTCGCGTTGGAGGCACCGTCCGTGAATAGGGTCCAGATCTTCGGATTAGCCCCCGAAGTAAGCAAAAATTCCCATTTGACCTCGGGTATAAAGGCCGGCATAAATTCAGCCACGAAGTACGCCAAAATTTGAGATTTTATGACAGTCCGGGGTTTGTACTCGATATCGTACAGCTGATCTGTGCGGCCCATTTGGCCAGTCGGCGTAAGATCTTGGGCTTATGCATGACATTTCTCAGCGAGTAAGAGGTGACGACACATATGTGGTTGCATTAAAAGTACATTTTTAGTTTCCTGGAAGAGCCTAGTAAGGAAGCCTTAACTTTTCTAGGTGAGGATACCTTGTTTCGGCATCTCCTAGGGTTCTACTAACATAATAAATAGGAAATCGTGTACGTTATTCCTCCCGGGCTAGGACACCACTTACCGCCACCTCGAAAACCGCCAAGTAGAGGTACAAATATTCGTCTGCCTTCGGAGTGTGCAGCAAAGGGGGGCTCGATAGGTATCACTTGAGTTCTTCCAAAGCTTGCTGGCATTCCGGAGTCCAAGAAAATTTGTTCTTCTTTTTCAATAGTGAGAAGAACCGATGACCCTTATCCGTTGATCTCGAGATAAACTGGCCCAACGCGGTTATCCGCCTGGATAGTCTTTGAACTGCCTTGACGTTGTCGACTATGGTGATGTCATCTATGGCTTTTATTTTGTCGGGGTTGATCTCTATTCCCTGATTAGATACCATGAACCCAAGAAACTTGCCCGAACCGACTCCAAATGCACACTTCTCTAGGTTTAGCTTCATGTTATATTTCCTTAATATGTCGAAGGTTTCTTGCAAATATTTCAAATGATCCTCTGCTCGCAGGGACTTGACCAACATATCATAAGTATAAACTTTCATTGACTTTCATATTTGTTCTTCGAACATCCGGTTTACTGGGCGTTGGTATGTGGCACCAACGTTCTTTAATCCGAACGACATTACGTTATAGCAGTAGGTGCCAAACTTGGTTATGAAAGAAGTTTTTTCTTAATCGTCCGTGTCCATCCGAATTTGGTTGTACTCGGAGTAGGCTTTGAGAAAACTGAGTATCTCATGTCTGGTCGTCGCGTCGATCAATCGATCGACGTTAGGCAAAGGGAAAGAATCTTTTAGACATAACTTGTTTAGATCCTTATAATCTACACACATCCTTAGTTTATTTCCCTTTTTAGGTGCTACCACTATGTTAGCTAATCAATCCGGGTATTTAATTTCCCGGGTGGAATCTATTTTTAGAAGTTTGGATACATCATCCTTGATTAACACATATTTAATCTCGGACTGTAGCCTTCTCTTCTGCTTGACCGGATGAATCTTCGGATCCAAACTCAACTTTTGAGTGGTTACCTCCGGTGGGATCCCTGTCAAATCTAGATGGAACCAGGCAAATCTATAAGTTTTTTCCTGAGCTCAGGGGTTAACCTCGTGCCCTGGTATACTTTTTGATCTGGAAAGTGCCCGATTAATATAACTTGCTTCAACTCTGCATTGGTAAAAATAAATATTACACGTGAAATTAAATATGTGGCTGATATGGCAAGGCACGTGGATCACTAAAACAACGACAGCTGGAGAGATGCATTAAAAGAGACACGAGTCATAACAGATACGAGCAAATCACCCACGAGATGAAAGGATATGGTCGCTCGAATCTAAGTAGTTTAATGAAGAGGCACCGGCGGAATGAATCAAGACAGTAAAGAGGGAAGATTCATGAATCATCAATTAATGAGCGTGAATGATCATAAACGTTACAGAATCTTCATGAACAGTTACGATTACCAATTATAACGTCTCATTAATATCATTAATGCTCATAATGATTCGGTCATAAAAGGGAAAAGATGTTGTACTTATAGACTCCTATATAAGGGAAGGAGATGCCACTTGTACAAACACGCTCTGATTATTATTGGAATATAATTACTTTCTTGTGCTTTCTATTGATTATTTTGTCATTTCTTATTCTAATTTCCTTTCTTATTTTTGAGAGAATATTGAATTTCTTGATTATAAGTAATCCGAGTACTTTTAAAAATAGGCTTTGACTGAGAATCTAATTCTTTGGTTAAACAAACTCCTCGACCGTTGATTTGGTGGCATCGGTATTATCAGGTGCTATTAATGATCTCGGGATACTGTAATTGTCCTCATCGTCCGCTCCTTGTTCTTCCTGTTTCTCTTGTTCGGCTGAGGCTGTTATCATTGATTGCTATTTAGTTTCTTATTTTTTGGTTGGTTCCACACTTCTTGATGTTGAGACCGCGGGCACCGGGATCACTTTATCGACATCAAGCATTTCTCTTACGGTCGACTGTTCTCCGTAGACCGTTTTGACTCCCCCCGGCGTAGGAAAGTTCAGCGCCTAGCGAAAGGTCGAAGGTACCACCCTCATGTTGTGGACCCATGGCCTTCCAAACAAAGTGTTGTACCTCATATCCCTTTCGATCACGTAGAATTTCGTTTCTAGGGTTGTCCCGGCAGTGTTTACTGGCAAAGTTATCTCTTCTTTCGTGGTCTCATATGCCATATTGAACCCATTCAAAACCCGGATTGTTGGTACAATTTGATCCTGTAACCACAGTTGGTCCACGACCCTCGATCTGATGATGTTGGTCGAGCTACCTGGATCAATCAATACACGTTTAACCTGAGATTTAATGATAAGTACAGATATTACTAGTGCATCGTTGTGAGGCTGTACAATGCCTTCGGCATCTTCATAGCTGAACGAGATAGCTCATTTTGGAACGTAATCCCAGGTGCATTTTTCCCTTATAATAGACACTTTAATGCATTTTATCATCGACCCTTGGGGGACATCGATTCCCCCATTGATCATGTTGATTACATGTTGAAGCTCCTCTTGTCCGTCCTACTTATTGGTGTCCCTATTTCTGAAGTGGTTTTTGGCTCGCTCGCTTAGGAATTCTCAGAGGTGCCTATTGTTAAACAATCAAGCAACTTCTTCTCTCAACTGTCGGCAATCTTCGATCCTATGGTCGTGCCGTGATATTTACACATCAAAGTAGGATCTCTCTGGGAAGGGTCAGACTACAATGGTCGGGGCCACTTGCTTTCTTTTATGCACCCTATGGCCGACACGATACTTGCAGCGTCCACGTTGAAATTGTACTTTGATAATCTTGGTGCTTCCCTACTCCCGAGCAACCTGTCAAACCCGCTCTTGCTCATCACGTCCCGGCTGCTCGGCCCTCAATTACTTCTCTTCTGGTTCCAAACTGAGTGATGCCCGGATCTGTTTCCCCTCTGATCCGCGCTGTATGGCTGATATTGATCTCGGACCGGCCCTGTCTCTTGATTAATGGCTCTCTTAGATCTATCATCGGCTTTGATGGGGTAAATAGATCCAGTAGGTCCCCGAGTTGGTCGTCTTCGACCCTAATCTTCAATTGGTACTTGTTGTGGACGTCGGCCTAGGTTACTGCTGGGTACTCCACTAAATTTTGTTTTAGCTATTGAGATTCCACGGAATTTCGGGGGTTGAGCCCTTGAGTGAATGCCTGAACGGCCCAATCATCTGCAACTGGTAGCAGATCCATCCGTTTTATCTGGAATCTTGACACGAACTCCTTGAGCATCTCGTTATCCCTTTGTTTGACCTTGAAAAGGCCTGACTTTCTTGTCTCAACCTTGATGGCTCCGGCATAGGCCTTTATGAAAGCATCTGCAAGCATAGCAAACGAGTCAATGAAATATGGAGGCAGGTTGTGATACCATATCAATGCCCCTTTGGATAAAGTTTCCCAATACTTTTTCAGCAACACCAACTCAATTACGTCATCTTCCAAGTCGTTCCCTTTGATCGCGCATGTATAGGAGGTTACATGATCATTTGGATCGATGGTCCCATTATCTTTGGGAATGTCGGGAATTCGAAACCTCTTCGGGATCGGCTTCGGTGCCGCGCATGGGGGGAAGGGCTTATGATATATGTTTTGGAGTCCGGTCCCTTCAATATAGGAGGTGCTCCCAGGATCTGAATGACCCTGGAGTTGTATGTTCCCACCTTCTTGTCGTTGGCCTCAATCTTTTTCTCGCTTGACTCCGCCCATTTTGTTAATGCTTAGAGCATCTTCATTACCTTTGAAGTTTCTCCGGGCTCGGTTTCACCCGGTCTTACAGCAAGTTGTTCATCTCTCCGAATATTTTTCCAGGATTGTTCGGGCTCGACCCTTTTAGGGGCATGGCTTTGGTTCTGCAGCTGTGCTATTGCCGATTGTTGAGCCTACAACATTTCAAAAATCAATCGTAGGCTCACCCCATCACCTTTACCTTCGAGCACTTCTCGAGTCGTTGGTCGGGGTCCCCGACGAATACTGATTTCGGGATCAGTTAGCAAATTGATGTTGATGCCCACCTGTGAGTTAGCATCGACCGGGTCGGTGGTTGGGACACCATTGGGATCGGCAGGAGGTACATCATTACTGGGCACCACATTATTATTCTCGCAGTGATGGCCTAATTCAGTGTCAACGTTCAAGTGAGCAGACCGAGAGTTTGACATTTTTTAGGCTGACCTGAAATTAAGATTTCAAAGAACAAGCATAAAATAGGGTGTGTTATGGAGATTCGTATCAAATCACCACTATTATCCTTAGCCCCACGGTGTGCGCCAAACTGTTTACCCCAAAACTGAGTAACAATTAATTTTTTTAATCTAATATGAATAATTAAGAATAACAGGTAAATGAAATAAGGATGAAATAAATGATCAAACCAATAGCAATGTAATGATCAAACCTGATCTTAGATTGAACAGTGGGACTCGTCCTCGATTGGACCCTCGATACAAGCTTGGTCGCGAGTGAAGAAAAGAACAAATAAGCAATGCCTTGAACAATATCTAGAAGACAAAGGAAAACGTTTATTGCTTTGAGTTGCTTGTTACAATGTGTCAGAATAAAGAAAACATTCCCCTTTATACAGTAGGGGAATTTCAATCCTAATATAAGTCTAAAATAGATTTTTTAAAAATTCGGTAAATCTCGATCCATGGTAGATATTGGACGGGATTCGCGTCGTGATATCTGTCACGACCCAAAATCCGCCACAAGCGTCGTGATGGCACCTAGTCTCTAATACTAGGTAAGCTGATTTCAATAACATTTTTTGAAGCCATTTTTTTTTTCTTATTTATTTAAATAAGCAACCAAAACTAACAGCGGAACGAATAAGAACATACAACCTCCCAAGACTGGTAGTACTGAGTCACGAACTCTAGCTGAATACATGGAATGATCACGAGGACCAAATATACAATACTATTTGATTAAAAATTAACAGTACAATGAAATGAACAGACTCCAAGGGACTGCGACGACCAAGCAGCTCTACCTTGAATCCTTGCGATCACACTCTAACTCTGTCCGGGTCCGATATCTCCAATACCTGGCTCTGCACAAAAATATGCAAAAGTATAGTATGAGTATACCACGGTCGGTACCCAGTAAGTATCAAGACTAACCTCAGTGGAGTAGAGACGAGATACAGTCAAGACACTCACTAGTCTAATTGTCTGTGCAATATAGTATACAAAATAATACTGGAAAATAACTAGCAATGATAACAACAAGATCAACCAGTGATATAACAACAATGCAACAAGAACAACATAATTATTGCTCAAACGAATAAGGAACACAAGTACAACCAATTAATCAAGTCCTTCAAATATAAATTCTTTCGCCTATATGTTTTTCAAATAATAATCTTCAGGATATAATACTTTTCAATAAATATATTTTCAAGTAAAAGTTACCATGTGACACCTCATTTCACAATCATAAAAATTACGGGTCTCATCCCACTTTCATATATTTTCACGGTACCTCGTGCCCATATTTCTATCACCATCACACGGACAACTCACGTGTCAAAATATCAATGTATATAAGATCCACATGATCAATTTATTTTCACTAAAGTAAGGTTAAAATCTTTAAATCAAGTAAGAAATCAACAAAGGAATGAATTTATTTTAGAAATCATTTGGGTAAAGAAAATGACATTTAAATTAAAATGAAGCATCCGATGACTACTAATTTGGATGTAAAATTTATTAAATTAAAACATAATAGCAATTTATTTTATTCGAAACAACTCAATTCTCGAAAATCAGTAAAAACCATAAACACAAATCTGCAGAGTCTTGTACAAAGAGCCAAAACCAACACGATACAACAAGGAATAAAAAACACATAATAAAATCAAATAATACATCACGGAAGAACACAAGAATTTACATATCACGGAAAAATAAAATAACCAAAGGCAAGTGCACCCATAGAAAAATATCAATAAAAGGGCACTCCCGAGATACCGCCTCGTAGTCCCAAAGTAAATACGCAAGACGGGGGGATCTCCCGGAATATCGTTCCGTAGTCCCAAAGTAAATATGCAGGGTAGGAGGATCTCCCGGAATACCGTTCCATAGTCCCAAAGTAAATATGCAGGGTAGGGGGATCTCCCGAAATACCGTTCCATAGTTCCAAAGTAAATATACAGGGCAGGGGGATCTCCCGGAATACCGTTCCGTAGTCCCAAAGTAAATATGATTTCAAAAACTACACATCAAGTGCTCACATATCACAAATGGCTCATCAAGTGCTCAAATTTTACAACATATCACAAATTGCACATCGAGTGCTCAAATATTTCAATTTGCCACAGAAATCAATAATACATCATTTTTTTACAATAAGGAGCCCATGGCTCGACCATAATGTGCACAAAATCTTAACAAAAATATCCGGGAGTGAACAACTCAACAAAATAATATTTCATATAAATTCAAGGTGGCAATCACACCAAATCATCATAGAAAAATAATTTTAACAAATAAGGATCTAAGCATGACAAATAGAGGATTTAATAAGTTATAAAAAATTTCCAACTTAATACTTAAGGGCGTCTACGAATTTTAACCGATATAATTTACATATATAAACCAAGTACGTACTCGTCACCTCGCGTACATGGTTTTCAATTACACAATTTTCATATAAGACTCAATGCCTAAGGGGTAATTCCTCAACTCGAGGTTAGGCAAGATACTTACCTTTTTGAAGTTATGCCAATATTCCATAATCGCCTTCTTACTTGAATTGACCTTTTAAACACCTCGAATCTAGCCACAAATAATTCGATTCAGTCAATAAAATTTATTGGAATTAATTCCATAAGAAAATACTAATTTTCCAACAAAAGTTCGAAATTAGCTCAAAAATCATCCGTGGAGCCCACATCTCGGAACCCGACAAAAGTTACAAAATCCGAAAGTCCATTCAACCACGAGTCTAACCATACCAATTTTATCAAAATCCGACCTCAACTCGACCTCCAAATCTTCAAATCTTATTTTCAAATCCCCAAGTTCAAACCCTCGATTTACACCTCAAAAATATTTAATCTAGTCGGATTAGTCAATGATAATTCAATATTATGGAGTAGAAATGATCACAAGTGACTTACCTCAAGTTTTTCTTGAATTCTCTCTCAAAATCGCCCCAAAAACCGTGCTTGAAAGCCCAAAAATGGCAAAAACTTGGAACCCCTCTGTTTTTAACATTCTGTCCAGGATTTTCGCATCCGCGATGATTTCTTCGCACTCGCGGTCTTCGCACCCGCGGTGATTTCTTCGCACCTGCGGTCTTCGCACCCGCGATGATTTTTTCGCGCATGCGGTCTTCGCACCCGCAATGATTTTGTTTGCACCCGCAATGATTTTTTTCGTACCCGCGGTGCCTGGACAGCCCATGTATTTTCTCTTCTGCGAATCATTCCTCACATCCGCGAGCTCGCACCTGCGACCCTTTTTCGCGCAGGTGCGATCACACCAGCAGCCCAGCTGCTTCAGCTCCTCCTCCAAATTCAAATTCAATCCGTTAAGCATCCGAAACTCACTCGAGGCCCTCGGGACCCCGTCCAAATATACCAACAAATTTCATAACATAACACGGACCTACTCGAGGCCTCAAATCATATCAAACAACATCAAAACGATGAATCGCACCTCAAATCAAAATCTATGAATTTTGAACTTTCAAATTCTATATCTTGTGCCGAAACATATCAAATCAATCCGGAATGACTTCAAATTTTGCACATACGTCATAAATGACATAACAAAGCTATTCAAATTTCCAGAATAAGATTTCGACTCCGATATCTAAAAGTCAACCCCAGGTCAAACTTTTCAAAATTTAATTTTTGCCATTTCAAGCTTACTTCCACTACAAACCTCCAAATAATTTTTCGGACATGCTCCTAAGTCCAAAATCACCATACGGAGCTATTGACATCATAAAAATTCTATTTCGGAGTCGTTTACTCAAAAGTCAACTCTGCAGTCAACTCTTTCAATTTAAGCTTCTAAATAAGGATTGTTCTTTTAATTTAATTCCGAATCTTGAGTAAATCAAACTCGACCATACCCGCGAGTCATAATACATATTGCGAAGCTGCTCGAGACCTTAAGTCACTGAACGGGGCGTAAATTCTTAAAATGACAAGTCGGGTCGTTACAATATCTGGTTGAGGCCGAGCGTTATGGTCCTCTACTCGCCATGCATAACCGTTCTTTGTGTTTCCCGAGGTCCCGAAGCTATACTCGGTCTGGGTCCGTTATCCCACCGTGCCCAGTCTGAGAGGCGTCATTCACTCCCCTCGGGTTTCAATATTAGAAGTTCCAGGATCTTGATTGTGATCACGTCGAGCCGTGCTTCCACTTTGTTTCCTAACCTGGAAATCGGAGAAAGCTCTACCCCCGATTGTACTCATATACATTATTTTTCTAGATTTCAACGCTAAGTCTTATTTTTTTATTTAATTTATTTATCATTTTAGGATCAAATCCGTTCGATGTTTATAAACTACGCAACAAATTCAACTATACCGTTTTACTAACTTAAACATTGTCTATATTGTCAATATATACAAATTAAATCTTTTAATTCTCTGTCTTCCGGAGGGGAAGCAACACACTTATCTCTTCTTTTTCATCTTCTTTTTTTTTCGGAAATTAAATCTCAAATCAACGTCTGGTGTTGTATTAGTTTGCTTGGCAAACACACGTCCAATGACAAAGATAATATATTGTTTTTCTTTCTGCAAAATGGGGTTGTTCTTAGAAAATTAATTTTTTAAAGAAAGTTGGACACAAATTGGGGAACATGGTGTAACAAAATTTCTTTTGGTTTGCACAATCATAGATCTCTGAGCAGCATAGAGTTCTGTGCTTTAGATGTTTACTTTCTAAATTTGGACAAAGAAAATGAAACCTTCTAGATAGTAATTAATTTCTTGTTCAAGACACATTTTAAAACCATAAAATAAAAATAAATACAAAACATTCAGAAAAGCTATATATGGGGCGATGTGGAATTCTCTGGATTGTTTTGTTACTTGTTAATGTTAACTTAATTCTTACTATTTTACAATCGATGAAAATCATTTACATTCCTCAATTTTATTCTAAAAATTAAACTCATTCTTCAACTTTAAACAATTATCATTTTCATCATTTTATCCTATGCAATGTTTATTTTACCATTAACATTCTCAACATATATATATATATATATATATATATATATATATATATATATATTATTTAATGCAAGTATTTATTCATAATTTAAATAATATTATATCTTATTATATAATTTAATCTAAGTGCACTAACATTATAAATAAAATAATCATATTATAAATTTATTACAAAATATAAAGCTACTTTATTATTATTGCTATTTTAATTTAAAATGCATATAATGTATGTCGGTGTGTATGTGTAATTTTAAGTTCCAGTATTTTTATTATTCTCCATGTGTATATATAGTTTTTTAAGCTTTGATTGTTATTAGTAGATTTTTTCTAGATTATAATTAAAGTATGTAAAGTGTAAAGAGATAATTTTTACAAATTATTATAAAATTTACCGCTATTTTCACACATTATTTTTTTTATCACATGCATTATATAGTTTATAAAAACTTTACTCTCTTTTTTTCTCAATTTTGTAAATAGATTGAGTTTTGATTGCTATTAATAAAATTACTGATACGAGTAAATTATTTATTATAATTTTTATTTTTCTCATATTTCACTATTGAACGTCACTAATTTATATGCTTGACTATTACTTGTCACTTTTTTCGGTTAGGAAAATTTTTCTTTAATTTGTCTATAGATAAGTCGATAACATAAATTAAAATAAAAAATTTCATTATGTTAAAGAATAAAAATAAGAGATAAAAATTATAGAGGGTAAAATAGGTATTTTAAGAAGTCACCTTTGATATGAGGAGCAAAATGATAATTGTTCAAAGTTGGAGGATGAATTTAATTTTTAAAACAAACTTGAGGGATATAAATAATTTTTACCCTTTTGCAATTGACTAAGCTCCCATTTGGCCACAAAATTTGGGAGCTTTTTTACAAATTTTATTTTCAAATATATATTTGTTTATATATTTTAACTATTTTTGGCAGATTTTGAAAACGAAATCTTCAAATTCCAAAAATAGATTTAGATTAGTTTTTGAAGTTTTTTTTGCTCATAAAACTTTAAATTCTTTTCAAGTGAAATACATTTCCAAACACAATTTCAACTTTCAAAAAATATTTTTCATCTCATCTTCAAAAAGTCTTTGTTTCAAATTTTAGCAAAATCTATGACCAAACGTTAGCTAAATATATAGGAGTTCGGTGCACGAAGTATCATGAGTTCATGTGGAGTCCGGGAAATGAGCGCATCCAAAGGTATAATGTAGATAGTCTACCCTAACGCAATGATCAGTAATTGAATTCATTTCTCAAACTCATGACCTATAAGTTATACAAACATAAATTTACCGTTTTAAATATAACAATTTTTCTTATTTTGGTTATACTAATATGTACACATTCATAATCTCATGTTGCAATCAATGAAGTGAGACTTGCCATTTGCTGCCAAAATAACTTTTTTCTATTAGCTAGGTTTAAAAGCAGCCTAACCAACATTTGACAACAATGATGATGTTTACAACTACTATATTATTTGAAACATTAGTCCTAATCACCGCCTAACTATGTGAACTAGTCAATCAAGTTTGTCGTTTGTTCTTAAGAGTCTTAACAAAGTAATTGTCACTGAAATATCAGTGTACCTTTCCTCACAAACATGGCTAGTATATAGAAAGATATCACACTGATCACGAGAAGCACATTGCACTTTAATTTAACCATAAACCAAACTTGCTTGTCTGCATTTATTTGCTTTTCTTCATTCATAAAGTTGCCAATAAAATAGTGGCTTTGTGTCTTTGAATGAGGGAGCCAATAAAATATAGTGGCTTCATTCTGATAATTTAGATTACTTAAAATATAGTGGCTTCATTCTGATAATTTGGATTACTCTAATATAATTCGTCATTATTAAATACGAATTCAAGATTTAAATTATATGGGTCTAAACTTTAAGGTTTTTGTATTAAATTCACTATATTTTAAAATTATGTATTCATATTTTCTATTTATTCCAATTTTAATGGATTTTTACATATAAATTTATACTCCGTATAAAAAATACTAGGTTCAGATGAACCCGATACTCCAATGCTAGATCTGCCCTTGGTCATTGTAGGTCTATGTTAAGCCAAGTCGAAGATTAGGTATTAGGTATGGGTTTGAACGAACTCAATAGTTTTTGCTTAGATCTGTATCGTATTAGGAAATACATAATTAATATGTATAACTATTTAATTACGAACTCAGTAATTAAAATAAGATATGAGCAAGTTCAGAACCCATAACTTCAGATCATAACTCCGTCATCCAATAGTTCAACTAGGTAAAAGAAGGGATGGCCAGGCAGTTCTTTCAATAAAAGTTAGATTTTTATTTCCCTTCTAAATAGAACAATAGAATACGGAGATAGATCTGAAGAAGATGATTGCAAGCTTAGAGATATCAGGTTATTAGTTGGGAGAATGGGAGAACTGATAAAAGAATAAAACCTTCGAGAGAGTTATGGTAACTAATTAAAAAGTTTAGTTACCTGCAAAATGCCATGGTAATTAACAAACCAATTGAGAGAGAACAATCTCCATATTAAGAAACATGTATTATAGAAGCATCTAGTGATACTATTAGGAGTAGTATATACTACCTCTACCCATTTTATGTGACATAATTACTATTTGGGAAGTTCAATAAAAAGAAATTACTACAATTTTCTCAAACACTTTTTAAAACTTTGAATTATCAAATATGTTAACTTATTATACTTTTTATAACTTTCAAATACGTAATTTTTTTAAAAAAGAACTTGAAGAATCTATACAAAAATCACACTAAAAATTAGATGCTTTGACCCTTATACTCCAACTCTTTCACATAAAATGAGAGGAGGGATCGAGTAATATTTTTCTCTTTCAAAAGAAAACAAAAAAGAGAGGGAGAGCGAGGAAACCATCCCCGACAATAAAAGATTAGGTTGTTTATAGGTTTCAACAAAACTTTGGACAAACGCATATAGTTTAGTGCCAATTAAATTCACTTTGTTTACTTCTTCCATGTAGTTCACGTAATAATACATTAGCACGCAATACTTTCTTCGACATCAATGTCGCTAGTGTATGTGTGATGACGACACGATGTAAAAAGACAGTCCGATACACGAAATATCACATATTCACGCAAGGTTTTGGGAAGAATCGCCAGGGGCGAAGGAAAAGTATAACTTACGGGTTCGGCGAACCTAGTAGCTTTCGTTCAAACCATATATTTGTCTTAAAGAATTCATTGAACATGTATAAATTATTAATTTAGAACACAATAACTTAAAAGATTTAGAATCCTTAACCCATAAATTTCAAATCTTGGCTCCGTCTCCATCACGACCCGAAATTTCCACCTTCGGACCGTGATGGCGCCTAACATTTCACTTGCTTGGCAAGCCAACGTTAGAATAATATCAACCAATTTTTAAGCAATTTTTAAATTATTAATAATCAAAGAAACAAATGCGGAAGCAAAGTTTGAAATATAGTGAATAATCCATAAAAACAACAGTGTCTAAATACCATCCCAGAATTTGGTGTCACAAGTGCACGAACTTCTAAAATAATACAAATAAAGGTCTGAAATAAAATAAAGTTGTCTGAAAATAAACACATAGCTAAAGTAAAATAGGGAGACTTCAGAACTGCGGACGCCGTGCAGTTATACCTCAAGTCTCCTCTGGTAGCTGAAATCCGAGCAAGTCTATGGTACGCCGCTGGGACCAACTCCAAAATCTGTACAAGAAGTGCAGAGTGTAGTATCAGTACAACCGACCCCATGTTCTGGTAAGTGCTGAGCCTAACCTCGACGAAGTAGTGACGAGGCTAAGGCGGTTCACTTACATTACCTGTACACAGTATTAGTAACAACAACAATAATAGAAATAAATCAGGTAATTCATTTATAATAATTGAAGCCAACTCAGCAGTCATAACCAATTGTCATTTCCATCAATTCTGTTGCAGCGTGCAACCCGCTCTCATAATATATTCACATTCAATTCTGTTGCAGCGTGCAACTCGCTCTCACAATATATTCACATTCAATTTTGTTGCAGCGTGCAACCCACTCTCATAATATATTCACATTTAATTCTGTTGCAACGTGCAACCCGCTCTCACAATATATTCACATACAATTTTGTTGCAGCGTGCAACCCGCTCTCACAATATATTCATTTTAATCAAGTCTGTTGCGGCGTGCAACCCGATTCCCCCAATATATATATGTATGTCGACTTTTAAATAAGTCTGTTGCGGCGTGCAATCCGATCCTCCAATATGGACTTTTAATAAGTTTGTTGCGGCGTGCAACCCGATCCTCCAATATATTCATTATAATCAATTCTGTTGCGGCGTGCAACCCGCTCCTCCAACATATTCATTTACCAATTCATATAGAAGAAATTTTCCCCAATAAATACAACAATTAATATAAAATTATAAGATAACAAGCATACAATAATTATGACTTAATTATGAAACAAACAAAGGAAAATAGCAAATTATTATGGAAATCAGAGAGAAAATATACAGTTTAATATTTAATATGCTAAATGTCAAATAACAATTAAGGCACATAATTCAAATAGCATGTAACAATTAATGCAGGAATTCAAGAAATAATAATTGACAAAGAATAGGAGAAAAATAATTATTATAATAATTAATTCATGCTTTAAAATAATTTATGATTTTTCAAGTAAGCAGGCAAACAATTAATTTGACGACATATAGACACTCGTCACCTCGCCTATACGTCGTTCGCATGCAATTCACATAACAAATAATTTAAGGGTTCTATTCCCTCAAGTCAAGGTTAACCACGACATTTACCTCGTTTTGCAAATTTCAATCAATTACTCGACCACAACTTTTCCTTTTAAATTTATCTCCAAAAGCTTCAAATCTATTCATAAATTATTCAATATACTCAATACGAATCATAGGAATTAATTCCATATGAATTTACAAATTTTCCGGATAAAAATCTAAAATTCATTAAAATATTCGGCAGTGGGACCCACATCTCAAATCCCAAAAAAACTTACGAAATATGAACACCCATTCCGAGACGAGTCCAACCATACAAAAATTATCCACTTCCGATGTCAAATGGACCTTCACATCTTAACTTTTCGTTTTTGAAAGATTTTATAAAAATCTCAATTTCTTCCATCTAAATCCGAAATAAATGATGAATATAGACATGGATTCGTGAAATATAATCACTTTTGATTATAGAACACTTACCCAATTCAAAGTCGTAAAAAACCCCTTTGGAATCATCAAAATCCGAGACTTAAAACTAAAAAATGAGTAAAAATGGCTAAGACCCGATTTTATGTATTCTGCCCAGCATTTTCGTATCTGCGGCCTTTATTTTTGCACCTACGGTCTCGTATTTGCGATACAAAGCTCACATTTGCGGAAGAGGGCAGCTTGACCAGTGGCCGCATCTGCGCCCAAAATTGTCGCACCTGCGACATCGCAGAAGCGCACAAGTGACCGCAGAAGCGGTCGTCCTCGCAGAAGCGGCTTGTCCATCGCGGATGCAGTTTCGCACCTGCGCTCATTTCTCTGCAGAAGCGGATCTCGGAAAGGCTATCCAATGTCGCAGAAGCGACTGGTATTCCGCAGGAGCAGCCACGCAACTGCGCACAAAATATCGCAGGTGCGACACACCAGAACCAGCACTGGGCAGTAGGTTCCAATTGCTTTGTGGCTCGTCCGAAACTCATCCGAGCCACTGGGGACCTCGTCCGAATATTTCAACAAGTCCAGAAATATAATACGGATTTACTCGGAGTTTCAATTCACGTCAAACAACATCAAAATTATAATTCACACATCGATTCGAACTTTGAGTTTTAAACTTTTCATTTGCAAATCTCGTGCCAAAACATATTAAATGAATCCGGAATGGCTTCAAATTTGGCACGCAAGTCATAAATGACATAACAGAGCTATTCAATTTTCCAGAATCGAATTTCTAACTCTGATATTAAAAAGTCAACCCCATGGTCAAACTTGAAAATCTTTAGCCTTTAAATTATTATTTTTCGTTAAATGGTCATAACTTGAGCTAGGGACCTCCAAATTATATTTCGGGCATACGCTTAAGTCCCGAATCACGATACGAAACTACCGAAACTGTCAAAATACTGATCCGGGTCTGTTTACTAAAAATATTGACCAAAGTCAACTCAGTTGAGTTTTAAGGCTCTATTTCACATTTTAATCCATTTTTCACATAAAAAACTTTTCGAAAATTTTTACAGACTGTGCACACAAGTCGAGGAATGATAATTAGTGTTTTTCCAAGTTTTAGAACACAGAATTACTTATTAAATTTAAAAATAACATTTTGGGTCATCACATTCTCCACATCTAAAACAAACGTTCGTCCTCGAACGGAGTTAGAAAAAAAAATACCTGAGCTGGAGAAAAGGTGTGGATATTTACTCCGCTTGTCCAACTCGGATTCCCAGGTAGATGCCTCTACCGGCTGACCTCTCCATTATACCCGAACTGAAGGATAACTCTTAGACCTCAACTGCCGGACCTCTCGGGCTAGAATAGCCACCGGCTCCTCCTCGTAAGTCAAATCTTTGTCCAATCGGACTGAGCTGAAATCTAACACATGGGACGGATCACCATGATATTTACGGAGCATAGACACATGGAATACCGAATGAACCGCTGATAAACAAGGTGGTAATGCAAGCTTGTAGGCTACTTCACCCACCCTTTCAAGAATTTCAAAGGGTCTGATATACCTAGGGCTCAACTTGCCCTTCTTTCCGAACCTCATTACACCTTTCATCGGTGAAACTCAGAGCAATATTCTTTCTCCAACCATGAATGCAATATTATGAACTTTACGGTCGGCATAACCATTTTTCCTAGACTGAGCTGTGCGAAGTCGATCCTGAATAATCTTGACCTTATCCAAGGCATCCTGCACCAAATCGGTACCCAACAACCGAGCCTCTCCTGGTTCAAACCAGCCAACTGGCGAACAACATCGCCTTCCGTATAATGCCTCATATGTAGCCATCTGAATACTCGACTGATAGCTATTATTATAAGCAAACTCCGCAAGTGGAAAGAACTGATCCCAAGAACCTCCAAAGTCTATAACACAAGCGCGAAGCATATTTTCCAATATCTGAAAGGTGCACTCTGACTGTCCGTCTGTCCTGGATGAAATAATGTACTCAACTCAATCCGCGTGCCCAACTCACGTGGTACAGCCCTCCAGAAGTGTGAGGTAAATTGCATTCCTCGATCTGAAATAACAGACACTGGCACACCGTGTAGGCGGACAATCTCACAAATGTAAATTTCAGCTAACCTCTCTGAAGAATAGGTAACTGTCACTGGAATGAAATGTGCTGACTTGGTCAACCTGTCCACAATGACCCAAACTGCGTCAAATTTCCTCTGAGTCCGTGGGAGCCCAACAACAAAATCCATAGTGATATGCTCCCATTTCCATTCAGGAATTTCTAACTTCTGAAGCAAACCACCAGGTCACTGATGCTCGTACTTAACTTGCTGACAATTCAGACACCGAGCTACATATGCAACAATATCCTTTTTCATTCTCCTCCACCAATAATATTGCCGCAAATATTGATACATTTTGGCGGTACCTGGATGAATAGAATACCTGGAACTGTGTGCTTCTTCGAGAATTAGTTCACGAAGCCCATCCACATTAGGCACTCAAATACGACCCTACATTCGCAAAACCCCATATTCCCCCACAACAACCTGTTTGGCATCACCGTGCCGCATCGTGTCCTTAAGGACAAGTAAATGAGGATCATCATACTGCTCTTTCTGATGCGCTCATATAAAAAAGATCGAGCGACTGTGCAAAGCTAGAACCTGACTGGGTTCTGAAACATCTAACCTCACGAACTGATTAGCCAAAGTCTAAACATCTGCAGCTAATGGCCTCTCACCATCCGGAATATACGCACGACTACCCATACTCACAGCCTTTCTAGTCAAAGCATCGGCCACCACATTGGCCTTTTCGGGGTGATACAAAATGGTGATATCATAGTCTTTCAACAACTCCAACCATCTTCTCTGCCTCAAATTAAGATCATTTTGTTTGAACAGATACTGAAGGCTACGATGATCAGTAAATACCTCACACGAGACACCGTAGAGGTAATGCCTCCAAATCTTCAGCGCATGAACAATGGCTTCCAATTCTAAGTCATGAACAGGATAATTCTTCTCGTGAACTTTCAAATATCGTGATGCATATGCAATTACCTTGCCATCTTGCATTAATATTGCACCAAGCCTAATATGAGATGCGTCAAAATATACCGTATACGATCCCGAACCTGTGGGTAATACCAACACTGGCGCCGTAGTCAAAGCGGTCTTGAGCTTCTGAAAGCTCAACTCACACTCGTCTGACCATCTGAATGGAATACCTTTCTGGGTCAATCTGGTCAATGGGCTTGCTATAGATGAAAACCCTTCCACGAACTGACGATAATAACCCGATAGACCCAGAAAACTCCGGATTTCTGTAACTGAAGTAGGTCTAGGCCAATTTTGAACAGCCTCAATCTTCTTAGGATCCACCTGTATGCCTTCTGCCGATACAACATGCCCCAAAAAGGCAACTGAGTCTAACCAAAACTCACATTTTAAAAATTTGGCATATAACTGATTATTCTTCAAAGTATGAAGCACACTCCGAAAATGCTGCTCATGCTCCTCTCGACTGTTGGAGTAAATCAATATATCATCAATGAATACAACCACAAAAGAATCCAAATATGGCTTGAACACCCGATTCATCAAATTTATAAATGCTGCTGGGGCATTTGTCAGCCCAAATGACATAACTAGGAATTCATAATACCCATACCGAGTTTAAAAAGCTGTTTTAGGGATATCAGATGCCCTAATCTTTAACTGATGGTAACCAGACCTCAAATCAATCTTCAAAAATACCTTGGCACCCTGAAGCTGATCAAATAAGTCATCAATTCTTGGCAGCAGATATTTGTTTTTGATAGCGGCCTTATTCAACTGTCGATAGTCTATACACATCCACATAGAGCCATCTTTTATCTTTACAAATAATACTGGTGCACCCCAGGGCGAGACACTGGGTATAATAAATCCCTGATCAAGCAAGTCTTGTAATTGCTCTTTCAATTCTTTCAACTCTAGCGGGGCCATACGGTATGGTGGAATATAAATGGACCGAGTGCACGGAGCCAAATCAATACAGAAGTCAATATCTCTGTCGGGTGGCATCCCCGGCAAATATGCAGGAAATACTTTTGGAAATTAACGAAAAACAGGTACTGAGTCCATAGAAGGGACATCCGCACTAGGATCGCGAATATAAGCCAAATAGGCTAGACACCCTTTCTCTACCATACGTCGAGCTTTCATATAAGAAATAACCCTACTGGTAGAATGACCAAGAGTTCCTTTCCACTATAACCGAGGTAACCCCGACATAGCTAGGGTCACTATCTTGGCATGACAATCCAATATAGCATGATAAGGGGACAACCAATCTATACCCAAGATGACATCAAAATCTACCATATCAAGAAGTAGAAGGTCCACACTAGTCTCAAGATTACCAATAGTAACCACACACAAACGATAGACATGGTCTACTACAATAGAGTCTCCCACCGATGTAGATACACACACAAAGCACTAAGAGAATCACAAAGCACAACCAAATATGAAGTAAAATAGGAGGACACATAGGAATAAGTAGATCCTGGATCAAATAGAACTGAAGCATCTCTATGGCAAACTGGAATAATACCTGTGATCACAGCATCAGATAATTCGGCCTCAGGCCTAGCTGGAAAAGTATAAAATCGGGGCTGGGCCCCACCACTATGAACTGTGTCCCTGGGACGGCCTCTAACTGGCTGGCCTTCACCTCTAATGGTCTGACCTCCACCTCTAATGGCCTGACCTCCACCTCTAATGACCTGACCTCCACCTCTATCTGCCTGTCCCCTACCAAAATTACCTCTGCCTTGAGACGAGGTACCACTGAAACCACCAAACCGACGAGGCCTCTTATCGTACATCTTCCCTCTCTCCTATGCAAGAACCATCTTGATCCTCCTTGCGACATTAGCAGCCGCCTAAAAAGAAATCACACTTCCGGTCTCTTTGGCCATATGAAGTCTGATAGGGTGAGTGAGTTCCTCAATAAACCTCCTCACTCTCTCTCCCTCCGTAGGTAGTAAAAGGAGAGCATGACGGGCCAAATCCACAAAATGGGACTCATACTGAGTAACAGTCATACTGCCCTGCTGTAGACGCTCAAATTGCTTGCAGAATTCCTCTATCAGTGTGATAGGGAGGAACTTCTCCAGAAATAGCTGAGAGAACTGCTCCCAGTTAAGTGCAGGCGATCCGACTGGTTGGGTCAATGTATAATCTCTCCACTACCTCTTGGCAGAACCCGTCATCTGAAATACAGCAAAATCAACCCCATTGGTCTCAACTATACCCATGTTCCGCAGTACCTCGTGGCAGCGTTCAAGATAATCATGTGGGTCCTCAGAAGGTGTACCACTGAAGTGAACTGGAAAGAGCTTAGTAAACTTATCCAGTCTCAATAAGGCCTCAAAAGTCATGGCGGTCCTATTACCGGTCTGTGCCGCAATAACTGGCTAAACTACCCCAACTGGCGGGTCTGCTGGAGCTTGATTCTAGGGAGCCATCTGCTCCGGAGCAGGAGTAATGGGAGTTTGTGATCCTCCCCCAGCCTGTGAGACATCTGGTGCCACTGGAAATGTACCATTCTGGGCCACACCCTCCATAAGACTCACCAATCGGACTAGAGTGTCCTGAAGCACTGGAGTGGCTATGAATCCTTCCCGGACCTGAACTGGTCCAATTGGTACATTCTGAACTGGGACCTCCTCCTGAAGGTCTACCTGAGGTTCTACAACAGGTGCACCTGATCGAGCTCTGGACTGAGCTTTACCTCTGTCTCTGCCTCGGCCTCTAGCACGACCTCGGCCTCGACCTCTACCCTTGGCCATAGTTTCCACCGGGGGTTCTGGTCCCTGTCCATCGGTAGAGGTATTACGTGTTCTCACCATCTGCGAGAGAATAAGAGTAGAATGGTTCAATCAACGATGATAGAATAAAATCGCATGACAAAATAAGAAAGTAGTGATATTGTTCCTAAACTTCATAGCCTCTGAGAGATAAGTACAGACATCTCCGTACCGATCCTTCAGACTCTACTAAGCTTGCTCGTGACTCGTGAGGCCTATGTAACCTAGTGCTCTGATACCAACTGTCACGACCCGAAATTCCTACCTTCGGACCGTGATGACGCCTAACATTTCACTTGCTAGGCAAGCCAATGTTAGAATAATATTAACCAATTTTTAAGCAAATTTTAAATTATTAATAATCAAAGAAACAAATGCGGAAGCAAAGTTTGAAATATAGTGAATAATCTATAAAAATAATGGTTTCTAAATACTATTCCAGAATTTGGTGTCATAAGTGCACGAGCTTCTAGAATAATACAAATAAAGGTCTGAAATAAAATAAAGATGTCTGGAAATAAACACACAGCTAAAGTAAAATAGAAGGGGACTTCAGAACTGCGGACGCTCTGCGGCGTGCAACCCGATCCTCCAATATGAACTTTAATAAGTCTGTTACGGCGTGCAACCCGATCCTCCAATATGGACTTTTAATAAGTCTGTTGCGGCGTGCAACCCGATCCTCCAATATATTCATTATAATCAATTCTATTACGGCGTGCAACCCGCTCCTCCAATATATTCATTTGCCAATTCTTATAGAAGAAATTTTCCCCAATAAATATAATAATTAATATAAAATTATAAGATAACAAGCATACAATAATTATGCTTTAATTATGAAACAAACAAAGGCAAATAACAAATTATTATGAAAATCAGAGAGAAAATATACAGTTTAATATTTAATATGCTAAATGTCAAATAACAATTAAGGCACATAATTCAAATAGCATGTAACAATTAATGCAGGAATTCAAGAAATAATAATTGACAAAGAATAGGAGAAAAATAATTATTATAACAATTAATTCATGCTTTAAAATAATTTATGATTTTTCAAGTAAGCAGTCAAACAATTAATTTGACGACGTATAGACACTCGTCACCTCGCTTATACGCCGTTCACATGCATTTCACATAACAAATAATTTAAGGGTTCTACTCCCTCAAGTCAAGGTTAACCCCGACACTTACCTCGCTTTACGAATTTCAATCAATTATTCAACCACAACTTTTCCTTTTAAATTTACCTCCGAAAGCTTCAAATCTATTCACAAACAATTCGATATATTCAATACGAATCATAGGAATTAATTCCATATGAATTTACAAATGTTTCGGATAAAAATTCGAAATTTATTAAAATATTCGGCAATAGGACCCACGTCTCAAATCCTGAAAAAACTTACGAAATCCGAACACTCATTCCGAGACGAGTCCAACCATACAAAAATTATCCAATTCCGATGTCAAATGGACCTTCAAATCTTAACTTTTTATTTTTGAAAGATTTTATAAAAATTCCAATTTCTTCCATCTAAATCCGAAATAAATGATGAATATAGACATGGATTCGTGAAATATAATCACTTTTGGTTATAGAACACTTACCCAATTCAAAGTCGTGAAAATCCCCTTTGGAATCGCCAAAATCCGAGACTTAAAACTCAAAAATGAGTTAAAATAGCTAAGACCCGATTTTATGTATTCTTCCTAGCATTTTCGCATCTGCGGCCTTTATTTTCGCACCTGCGGTCTTGCATTTACGAGACAAAGATCGCATTTGCGGAAGAGAGCAGCTTGACCAGTGGCCGCATCTGCGCCCAAAATTGTCGCACCTGCGACATCGCAGAAGCGCACAAGTGACCGCAGAAGCGGTCGTCCTCGCAGAAGCGGCTTGTCCATCGCGGATGCGGTTTCGCACCTGCGCTCATTTCTCCGCAGAAGCGGAGCTCGGCAAGGTTGTCCAATGTTGCAGAAGCGACTGGTATTCTGCAGGAGCGGCCGCGCACCTGCGCACCAGAACCAGTGGCTCGTATGAAACTCATCCGAGCCACTCAAGACCTCGTCCGAATATTCCAACAAGTCCAGAAACATAATACGGACTTACTCGGGATTTCAATTAATGTCAAATAAAAAATTATAATTCACACCTCGATTCAAACTTTGAGTTTTAATCTTTTCCATTTGCAAATCTCGTGCCAAAACACATTAAATGAATCCGGAATGACATCAAATTTGGCACACAAGTCATAAATGACATAACAGAGCTATTCAATTTTTCAGAATCGGATTCCGGCTCCGATATCAAAAAGTCAACCCCGTGGTCAAACTTGAAAATCTTTAGCCTTTAAATTACTAGTTTCCGTTAAATGGTCATAACTTGAACTAGGGACCTCCAAATTAAATTTCGGGAGTACGCTTAGGTCCCAAATCACGATACGGAGCTACTGAAACTGTCAATATACTAATCCGGGTCTGTTTGCTAAAAAAGTTGACCAAAGTCAACTCAACTGAGTTTTAAGGCTCTATTTCACATGTTAATCCATTTTTTACATAAAAACTCTCCGAAAAATTTTACGGACTTCGCACGCAAGTCGAGAAATGATAATTAGTGCTTTTTAAGGTCTTATAATACATAATTAATTATTAAATTTAAAGATGACATTTTGGATCATCACAGCCTCTGAGAACCGCACCTTAAATGATGTGATGTAGGTCCGCCTACCATGATGCTGTTAGGATATACTATAAACTATGCGTATTATTATATTATTCTTTATGGAACAATTATTTATTTACTTATTCAATTAAATAAAGTTTTATTTTAAATAGATCATGTATTGGTTTGTGTGTCTGTTGCTTATATAGTAGATTATTTAGTGCAGAGTTTAGCTTATACACGAAAGATTAAATCATCGGTTCTTATAAGTCATAAAGTTTATGTTCACAATTTAATGATGGAATTGGACAAACCATCGGAATGGTTGTAGCACAAGATTAAAGGTAATTTATCTTGATTATGGGAATGGTCTAATTCCAACTTCTTGTGCTAGTACATTTTGTATGTATTGAACGGATCAAGTAGAGATAAGTATTTTATGCTGACATAATAAAATAATTTCTCTAGTCCATTCAATTTACTTATACTCTTAATTTTGATATAATTATTATTAGTTGTGTATGTCATTTATTATTTTGATTTATTAAAAGACGGGATTCTTTCGTGAGTCAATAAGCCTAGTAAATTGGACAATAATGATATACATTGGCGAAGTAATAATTAGTTGATGGAATCCATGTCTCGGTTTTTTAGATTGATGATACTCCTTTATGAAAGCTTATAAGTTTTTATGTGTAAACCCGGCCGGTGAATTTTGTATCCGATACATGAAAAAAGTTAAGCGAAAGTCTAAAGGAAGTAATCAATAAATTAAATTGTCAGTAATTTAATTTGATTGGTTAGTATCTGAATCTTAACACGAGGAGTTAAATAAGGTTTTATGAAAGAATTTCTAAATTGAACTAAGGAGTGCAATTACGAATAGGAAGCCTTGTTAATTAAATTATGTGGTCCCTACTGTGCCTAAATAATAGGAAATAAAGGAAACCTTTCCTTAGTGAAAAAAAAAAGCCTAACAGGTTTTGGAAAAAGGGTTTTAACATAAAAAACGTAGCTATATATACATGAGATATAACTGGCCATTTTATTTTTCACTGGAAAAACACACGTTTTTCTTCCTTGAATTTCGCCCACCCGAAATTCTTTTTTTTCCGAATATTATTTGGGTAATACGGTAGAAGACTGTGGAAGTTTGCTGAGGTCTTGCAACTCTGTAACTGGAGACGGATATTGATTTGCTTTGTTCACGCTTCAAGAGGTAACTCGAATAATCTCCGTATGTGCTAATTGTTTAATTCACACATGAATATGATACTGTAATTGCTTCCGCTCCGATATATAATCCAACAATTGGTGTCAGAGCCTACTCACATCTAATTAAATGATTAGGATGAACAATGAAAATTAGTATCATGTTAATATGCAGGTTTTGAATTACATGCAAAGATTGTTTTTTTGTAAAACTGTATTATTTTTTAGCATGATTATGTTTTATGAGTATTGTGATTATTCTGAAAATCATGTAATATCTGCTTATTGTTGATGATATTTGATTAGAATAATCTGAAAATTATATTAATCCATGAAAAATGCAAAAGTCACTATTTGACCTAATAGGCCAGAAAATCGGAGGCCAGCATATTGACGGACTCCGATTGGCCTGAAACTTGGCAGGTCCATGCGAAACGGCCTAGTGAGCAATACGCATCAGCTTAGCTTATGACGTAAGCCAGTTCTTGTGCTTTCGGGGTCGTTTAGATGGTGTTTTGGATTTTTTTAAATTTTCTGGAAATTTTTCAAAAAATATTTTGAGTTTTTTTAATCCAGTGGTAGTAGGGATCGTTTCCTATGGACTCCAGGGTTAAATTCTAGTGATATAATATTTTTACACATTGACGTAGGTCTTCTTCCATATCAAATAAACTCGTTATGGATAATCACTAGGCTATACTAGTTGTTGATTACTTGTATTTACTCTCCATCTGAGTATGCATGTTGGTTCAATGGGACTAATATATGTTAAATGTTGATATTCACTTGACTTAAATTAACAGTTCACTCTCCATCTGAGTATGACCTGTTTAAATTTATGGAGTGAATAATCTGTCATTATATATGTATATTGCAAGAATAACTCTTTTCCCATCGAAATTTGTTGTTCAACGTGCATAGATTATGTATATGTAGTGTGTTTTGAATTTTAATATTCAAATAATACATGACTGATTTTGATCTATTTAATTAATTGTCTCCTAGATTAACAATGACTGCTTTCAATCCCCTTACTGCTATTCTTACTCAAAACAAACTTGAGAGTCCTAATTATGTTGATTGGAAACGAAACTTGGACATTGTCCTAATTGCTGAAGAGTACAAATTTGTGCTCGATGAGGTGTGTCCAGAAAAACCTGGAAATGATGCCATGGATGATGAACAAAAGGCTTACCAGAAATGGGTCAAGCCTGATGAGATGGCGCGGTGTTACATTCTGGCATCCATGTCAAATGTTCTGCAACATCAGCATCAGTCGATGAAGTCTGCTTATGACATTCTGGAAAATCTCAAAGAAATATTTGGAGATCAGAATCGTGCGGCTAAGCAGACTGGCATGAAAGCTCTTCTGAATACCAAAATGGTTGAAGGTTCATCAGTTAGGGACCATGTTCTGAAGATGATGAGTCTTCTGAATAAACTGGAGGTCCTTGGAGCTAACATTGATAAGGATACGCAGGTTGAAATGATCCTGCAGACTCTGCCTGACAGTTTTCAGCAGTTTTACCTGAATTATAATATGAAAAAATGGATTTCTCACTTGCCAATAGGAACCATCTACTACTCTTGGGGATGCGGATACTTCTCTTCCTCCTGATTCCAGAGACGCTGCAGTTTAAATTTTTCTTTCTTTTTCTATTTTGTACCTTTATCATTTTGACGCGTTCATGTAAATAAAAGCATATTTTTTGCTCAAGTATCGTTTGAGTCTTACTTCCATTTGAATGTTCATGCAAGTCTTTAACTTTCATACTTGCTCAAGTATTCTGCGCATGTTGTTCTGTTCGCGCTTTATTATGTGTAATCTCGGATGCCTTTTCCTTCGAGGCATTTTGGTTCCGAGTATTATCCCTTTTTCGTGAGGGTTTCCATGAGTATTTGCGCAAGTTTGCTTTTTGCGTCTTTTTCATATGCGGCTTAGGGTTTATTTTTCCCCGATGGCATTCTAGATTCCAGGCATTGATTCTTCTGGAACCAACCCTTAAACGTGAGGGTTTTTATAAGAGAGGGTCCTCTTATGTTTACGGTGCTCTTGAAGAGGACGTCTCCTATTCATTACGGCACTAACATTTGAAGTACTTGTTTAACTTTCAAATGGAAAAATTAACTCATCATTCAGACAAGAAACAAGAGAAAAACAAAAGGATTGCATTTCATATAATTTCTTCTATTTTCAAAAGTACATAAGCATTTTGCTATGCAGAAAAGAAATTGTCATGACTTGTAGCTATCTTGAACAACTTGTTTCTACGGGGCTGGCTGCGTAGTCCCCGGTCCCCATGATGTATTATGTTCTTGGATTTTCATTCCCTGGTTGGCTTGGAATTTAGTGTTGCCGTATTCTCATATCATCCCCCCCAGTGTTCGAATGCGAAGAATGCGAATTGGAACACTGTAAGTCTTGTATATTCGAAGATCCCACCAATGAATTGCTAGGTAATCCTTCACTTGGAAACATATCTTGTTTCCCCTTAGGAACCCATGCTATCGAGCGAAATAATAACTAACAGTCCTCTAGTGGTTTGTGCTCGTGAACGGTTGGGTAACCTCCATTCGGTAGCAAACTTAACTTCCTAGTGGGAATTTGCTATCGAAGCAAAGATTATCTTATCGTCCCCGAGTGAAAACTTGTTCGTTTGCCTTGTCGTGAAAGGTCTTATCACTGTTGTCTTTGTAGTATGCTTTCTGTCGCTGCCTCATTAAAAACCTTGCCAGAAAAACCCAATTGGGACAAACATTGAACGAAGGGAAAAAGAGTGCAGCACGTATTTTCTGTTTGACTGTTATTTGTCAGCAGTAGTATCTTTTGAGGTGAGCCACGTTCCAGTTGTTGGTCAATTTGTCTCCACTCTGGTTCTCCAACTCGTACGATCCTTTACCAGTGATATCTGAAACCCGGTAAGGGCCTTCCCATGTTAGGCCTAACTTGCCCGCGTTGAGTTCCCTGGTGTTTTGTGTTACCTTCTTCAAGACCAATTCTCATACTTTGAAATAACTAAGGTTGGCTCTTTGATTATAATATCGCTCCATTCTTTGCTTTTGAGCCGTCATTCTGACATGCACTAAGTCCGTACGTTCCTCGAGCAACTCCAAGTTGATTAGTATTGCTTCGTTGTTCGATTCTTCGTTCGCCTGTAAATACCTTAAGGTTGGTTCCCCTAAACTACAGCCCATTGTCGCATGCAATCTCTTTTGGTATCCCAAACCTGCAAATTATATTTTCCCACAGGAAATTGATCACTTCAGGTTCTCTGATCTTCTGATAAGGACCTGCTTCCACCCATTTAGAAAAATAGTCAGTCAAAATTAAAAGAAATCTTACCTTTCTAGGAGCCGGTGGTAGCGGTCCGACGATGTCCATTCCCCATTTCATGAACGGCCACGGGGACAAAACCGAATGTAGGAGTTCTGCCGGTTGATGTACTAGTGATGCGTAGTGTTGGCACTTATCACATTTTCGTACGAAGTCTTTAGCATCTTGTTCCATACGGGGCCAGTAATATCCTGCCCGAACTAATTTTTGCGCCAAAGAATCTGCACCCGAGTTGTTGCCGCATATCCCTTCATGGATTTCTCTCATGACATAGTTAGCTTCTGATGCTCCTAAGCACCGGGCCAGCGGGCCTTGAAAGGATTTTCTGTACAATTGGCCTTTTTGAAGCTATAACGTGTAGTTTGGCATGCAACGCTCTTGATGCTTTGGAGTCTTCGGGCAACTTTTCATGCTCGAGATAATCGATTATTTCGTTTCTCTAGTCCCAGACCAAACTAATCAAATTTACCTTATAGTAATCTATGTCCAAAACTGATTTCATCAAATGTACTACCATCTCTGATTTCGATCCCTGGATTTCAGTCGATAAGTCCAAATTTGCCAATGCATCTTCTTCGACGTTGTCTTCCCTCGGGATATAAGTTATTGACCACTCTCGGAATCGTGTCAATAAAGCCTGAACTTTTACCACGTATTGTTGCATACGTTCTTCTTTGGTGTAAAAAACTCCATAGACCTCATTCATCACCAACTGCGAATCACATTTCATTTCGATGACTTCGGAGTCAAGTCCTCGGGCCAATTAGAGCCCTACAATCAAAGCTTCGTACTCTGATTCATTGTTAGTTAAAGGAATCGTTCTGATGGCTTGCCTTAAAGTTTCCCCCCGAAGGCATGATCAAGACTATTCCGAGCCCGAACCCTTTTACGTTTGAAGCTCCGTCCATAAGTAAGGTCCAAACTGCTCATGTCGATTCTGACACTATTATTGCCTCTTTGGCTGCCAGAGGCAATAGTCCGCGACTAAAATCGGCCACGAAGTCAGCCAAGACTTGCGACTTAATTGCAGTCCTCGGTTTATATTCTATATCGATCTCGCTCATTTCGACGGCCCATTTAGCCAATCTACCCGAGAGTTTGGGTTTATGGAGGATATTCCTTAGAGGGAAAGTAGTCACCACAATTATGGGGTGGCATTGGAAGTAGGGCCTCAGCTTCCGAGCGGCGACTACGAGAGCTAAGGCCAGCTTTTCCAGATGTGTAGAGCGAGTTTCTGCTCTCGTTAAAATTTTGCTAACGTAATAAATGGGAGATTGCGTACCTTCGTCCTCTTGGACTAAAACTGCACTTACCGTGACTTCTGAAACCGCGAGGTAGACTAGCAACATTTCACCTTCTTTTGGTTTTGAGAGCAACGGGGGGCTTGACAAATATGTTTCCAACTCCTTCAAGGCTTGCTGACACTCCGGTGTTCATTCAAAATTATTTTTCTTTTTGAGTAGTGCGAATAAGCGATGACATTTTTTCGATGAACAGGAAATGAACCTAATCAAAGCTGCCAATCTTTCTGTGAGCCTCTCGACTTCTTTTACGTTAGAAAATTGATCCGGAATGTCCTCTATGGCCTTCATTTTATCGGGATTTACCTCAATTCCCCTTTGTGAGACTAGGAATCCTAAGAACTTACCCGAACTGATCCCGAACGCACATTTCTCGGGGATAAGATTCATATTATGCTCCCTCAGGATGTCATATGTTTCTTGCAAATGCTTCAGGTGTTCACATGCATTCAAAGACTTAACGAGCATATCGTCTATATATATACTTCCATAGTCTTTCCTATTTATTTTTCGAACATCTTATTCACGAGTCGTTGATAAGTGGCTCCGGCATTTTTTAACTCGAAGGGCATTACATTGTAACAATATGTACCAAAATTCGTTATAAACGAAATATTTTCCTGGTCTTCTGGGTTCATCTTGATTTGATTGTACCCAGAATAAGCATCGAGGAAACTCATTAACCAATGCCCGGTTGTGGCATCAATCATTTGATCGATACTTGGCAATGTGAATGAGTCTTTCGGGCATGCTTTATTAAGATCATTATAATTGACGCACATGCGAAATTTATTATTTTTCTTAGGAACTACTACTACATTGGCTAGCCAGTCCGGATATCTTACCTCTTCGTTGGCGAATTTATTCCTTGCTTCAGCAATAGGGCACTTCTTTTGCCTTACCGGAAGCATATTGGGATCCGAGATTAACTTGTGTACGGCTATCTCCATTGGGATTCCTGTCATATCCTCGCACGACCATGCAAAACAATCAGCGTTAGTTTTAAGGAATTCAATAAAAACAGACATGTGCTCTGAGTGCAGTCTTGTTCCCAAATGGAATTTCCTCTCTAGGAATTCTTCGAACAACACAACCTGCTCCAGTTCTTCTGCCGTGGACTTCATGGCGTCCGTCTCTTCTGGTACTTGAAAATACCTCGGTACCTGATATTGTTCCTACTCTTATGTCCCCGGGTTATCTTCCTCTGGTTCGGGGGAAAGTACCGGTTCCAGTAATTGCTCTGCCGCACGTTCCTTTCCTTTGCTACTGGAGATCGAAATTGCATTGCTGAATGAGCTGCAATCGGCAGAGACTATTATCAAGCAACAAGCTCCTCCAGTGGCATTGAATTTTGTGGCAGGTGCTTCTTCTAAGCCGAGAGGCGGGCAGAAGAAGAAAAAGGCTCAAAAACCCTCTGTTGGTGGCGCAATTACTGGTGTGAAAAAGGCTAAGGGCAAGTGTTATCACTGCAAGCAGCCGGGGCATCATAAGAAGCAGTGTCCAACTTATCTGGCCAAGCTAAAAAATAAACCAGGTGATTTACATCTACTTGTCGTTGAAACTCTTTTAGCGGTTGTTTCTACCATGTCATGGTATGTAGATTTCGGAGCCACTAATTATGTCTGCACTTATTTGCAGGGGTTTCAGTTAATGTGGCGGCTAAGTAGAGGAGAAATCAATGTTTATCAAGCAGATAGTTCGACAGCCCCAGCTTTAGCATTAGGAAATATTAGTATTTCGTTTGGTATTGGTAGAGTTTTAGCTTTAAAGGACACATTATATGTACCTTCTGTTAGAAGGAATTTAATTTCGATTTTGTCACGACCCAAAATTCTAACCAGTAGTGATGTCGCCTATCTCAATACTAGGCAAGCCGTAATCTCAATGAACCACAACTTCTTTCAAGTCTGAAAATATAATATTTAAATAACATCCACAAATCTTACAAGTACCGATACAACCACTCCCAAAACCTGGTGTCACTAAGTACATGAGCATCTAATTATGAATACAAGTCTGAAAAATACGGTCCGTAACAGTCTGAGATCAAATATAGTAAATAAGGAGATAGGGAAGGAGAGGCAAGGTCAGCGAAATACGGCAGCTACCTCAGAATCTCCGAAAAATTAACTGTGTGAAAGAATCAACACCTGCTATGTCCGGGAACACCTGGATCTGCAAACGAAGTGCAGGGTGTAGTATAAGTACAACCAACTCAGCAAGTAACAATAATAAATAAGGAAGTGAAGATAGTAACGAGCTACACAGTTATGGTTCATTTCTAGTAATTTCAGCAAAGAATAGACATGGTATCAAATCTGGCAGTTTAATGTCAAATCAATTTTTATACAGTTCCTGTAATCCGTATATCAAAATCTTTCAGAGATTTCACAACAATGACATATAGCAACTAAATGCAACAACAAATGGAAATCAAGTACAACCTCTTAGGACAACAATCACTCACTAAGCTCACAACCCTCATCACTCTCTGGGCTCCCAGCCCTCATCACTCACTCTCAATGGGTACCCGCGCTCACTGGGGGTGTACAGACTCCGGAGGGGCTCCTACAGCCCAAGCGCTATAATCTGCACGGATAACTAACGTGCCATAATATAAATATATGTATCCGCACGACCAACTCACGTGCTATAGTATAATATAAGGATCTGCACAGCCAACTCACGTGCTGCACGGACAACTCATGTGCTATGATATCAATATCTCACACTCAAGCCCTCGGCCTCTCTCAGTCATAAATCTCTCCAATCTCTCGGGCTCTCATTAATCATGAAATCAGCCCAAACAACAATGATATGATGTATCAATAATAATAACAGAGATTGAGATAAATGTGCAAGTAAAAATTGAGACTGAGTACATATAGCATTTAGCACGCAATTCAACAAGTACACGATCTCTGTGGGTCCCAACAGTACTATCACATAGCCTAAGCATGATTTCTAACATGATTTACAGTCAAATGTTATCAACACATAGAGAGCATATAGCTAACAACAAATTATTCAACTTTACAGTTTTTCGGGACGGACCAAGTCACAATCCCCTCGGTGCACACCCACACGCCCGTCACCTAGCATGTGCGTCACCTCCAAAAAATCACATGATACCAAAATCCGGGGAAAATATCCTCATGACCAGATTTAAAACTGTTACTTACTTCAGAGCGTGAAATTCTTTACTCTGCTATGCCTTTGCCTCGCAAATCGGCCTCCGAATGCCTCGAATCTAGTCATAAATAATTCATTTCAGTCAATAAAATTTATTGGAATTAATTCCATAAGAAAATGCTAATTTTCCATAAAAATCCGAATTTTAGCTCAAAATTGCCCGTGGGGCCCACGTCTCAGAACTCGACAAAAGTTATAAAATACGAAATCCCATTCAACCACGAGTCTACCCATACCAATTTTACCAAATTCTGACTTCAACTCGACCTTCAAATCTACAAATCTTATTTCCAAATTTCTAAATTCCAATTTCCGATTTACACCTCAAAATCATGTAATCTAGTCGGATTATTCGATGATAATTCAATATTATGGAGTAGAAATGATCACAAGGGACTTAGCTCAAGTTTTTCTTGAAAATCTATCAAAAATTATCTCTCCTCAGGCTCCAATTTGTCAAAAATGGCGAATGGGACAAAGTCCCTGCTTTATAATTCTGCCCAGACTGCCTCGGTTTTGCCTCGATCTTGGCCTTCGATCGAGGTCCTCGATCCTGGGTCTCGATCTTGGGCCTCGATCATGGGCCTCAATTCTGACCCTCGATCCTGGCCCTCGATCATGTCTCTCGACCCTGGCCCTCGATCATGTCTTCGACCCTGCCTTCGATCGTGGCCCTCGACCCTGGGCTCGATCGTGGTTTCGAGCCTGATCCTCGACCCTGCCTTTGATCGTGGCCCTCGACCCTGGGCTCGATCGTCCTTGATTTTGAGCTCAATTTTATGGGCTCGATTCTGAGCTCGATTCTGGGCTCGATTTTCTTGGCTCGATTCTGGCAGAAGAAATTTCCAACAGAAGGAAATTGCAGCAGCTATTGTAGTTTAATTTTTGATCGGTTAACCATCCGAAACTCACCCGAGGCCCTCGGGACCTCAACAAAATATACCAACAAGTCCTAAAGTATCATACGAACTTAGTCGAATCCTCAAATCACCTCAAACAACACTAAAACCATGAATTACGCCCCAATTCAAGCCTATTGAACTTTGAAAGTTTCCATTTCTACAAACAACGCCGAAACCTATCAAATCACGTCCGATTGACCTCAAATTTTTCACACCATTCATAAATGATATAACAGACCTATTAAAATTTTCAGAATCGGATTTTGACCCCGATATCAAAAAGTCAACCCCCCGGTCAAACTTTCCAAAAATTTAACTTTCGGCATTTCAAACCTAATTCCTCTACGGACCTCCAAAAAAATTTCCGGACATGTTCCTAAGTCCAAAATCACTATACGGAGCTATTGGAATCATCAAAATTCAAATCCGAGGTCATTTACACATAAGTCCATATCCGGTCCACTTTTCTAACTTAAAATTTTCAATTGTGAGACTAAGTGTCTCATTTCATTCCGAATTCCTTTCGGACCCGAGCCAACTAACCCGATAAATCATAAATCAATTGCAAGGCATAAATTGAGCAATAAATGGGAGAACAAGGTTATAATATTCAAAACGACCGGCCGAGTCGTTACAAATTTCTAACGCTATGAGAGATGGTTATGACATTAATTTTCATGACATTGATAAATGTGTTATTACTCATGATAAACGTTATCTCTCTTTGGCTACATTGATTAATGGTCTTTTTATTGTTGACTCTATTCTTAAACCGTTACAACCTAAAGAACTGAATTATGTTGATTTACCAAATAAGAGAAAACGTTCTTCTGAATTGAGTGAAATATATTTATGGCACTTGCGTTTGGGTCATATAAATCTAAACACAATTTCAAGGTTGGTCAAGGATGGATCTTTAAGTTCATTGAAAGTGGAGGCACTACCAACTTGTGAATCTTGTTTAGAAGGAAAAATGACAAAATAAAATTTTCCCTCAAAAGGAAATCGAGCAAGTGATAAATTAGAATTAATTCATTCTGATTTGTCTGGTCCAATGAATGTCCAAGCAAGAGGTGGTTTTGAGTATTTTATGACTTTCACAGATGATTACTCAAAATATGGATATTTATTTGTTACGTCAAAAGTCTGAATATTTTGAAAGGTTCAAAGAATTCAAGACTGAGACTGAAAAGCGACATAATAAATATATCAAGACACTACGATCTGATCGTGGTGGGGAATACCTCTCTGCGAAATTCATTAGTTATTTATCAGAATGTGAGATTATATCTCAATTATCTGCACCTGGAACTCCACAACAAAATGGTGTAGCTGAAAGGAGAAATAAGACTCTTATGGAAATGATTAGATCAATGATGAGTTATTCCAGTTTGCCTTCGTCCTTTTGGGGACATGCCTTAGAAACAGCAAATTACGTTCTGAATTTATTCCCTTCAAAGTCAGTACCTTTGACCCCTACAGAATTGTGGACTGGGCACAAGCCTAGTCTATGGCATATTCGAGTTTGGGGTTGTCCAACACATGTGCTAAAAGGGAAAACTAATAAATGGGAAGCAAGAACGGATGTATGCGTGTTTGTAGGTTATCCAAAAGGGACGAAATGTGGTTTATTCTATTGTCCTAAAGAAAAGAAGGTAATTGTTAGTACAAATGCCAAGTTTCTTGAAGAGGAATATTTGATGAACCATGTTCCTAGAAGTAAAATCATTTTACAGGAACTCAGCAAAGGAATGGAAACTCAGTCATCTGAAAAACAAAACGACCTGATGCAAACCCCAGAAGTCGATTTTGACATACCATTGCATTTTAGTAATGGGAGAAATGTCAATAGACTTGATGTCCCGCAAGAACAGGTGCCCGAAGTCATACTACCACAAAGTAGTGGGAGTTATATTGAGCAGACTGCACACCAGGAAGAAGTCGTTGATATCCCTGTGGATAGCATGGAGACTCAGGTTCCTGATGATGATGTGGTTCAACCACAGAATCAAAATGGTGTAGTTGCAACTGATATAGTGCGTAGTCGTAGTGGGAGAGAAATAAGGCATCAGTTCGTTATATGCTCTTGGGAGAATCATATGATAGGATCCCTGAGGAGCCTACTTCCGAACATGTTACGACCAAGCACTACATGATAAATATGTCGATAAGTGGGTTGCTGCTATGAAATCAGAGATGGGCTCTATGTACTCTAATCAAGTCTGAGATCTTGTAGAACCACCTGATGGGGTTAAACCCATTGGATGTAAGTAGATCTATAAGAAAAAGAGAGGTGTAGATGGAAAAGTGTAAACTTTTAAAGCAAGTCTTGTAGCGAAAAGGTTTACTCAGAAAGAAGGGATCGAATATGAGGAAACCTTCACGCCGGTAGCCATGCTTAAGTCTATAAGGATTCTCTTATCCATTGCTGCTCATTATGATTATGAGATTTGGCAAATGGATGTCAAGACAGCTTTCCTTAATGGAAGTCTTGATGAGTGCATCTATATGATGCAACCAGACAGTTTCGTGAAAAGTGGCAAGGAACACATGTTGTGTAAGCTTAAAAGGTCCATTTATGGACTGAAACATGCATCTAGGGCATGGAACACTTGTTTTGACAAGGTAATTAAAACTTTTGGTTTTGATCTGTGTCTTAACGAGTCTTGTGTATACAAAAAGTGGGATGGGGACAAAGTGGCATTTTTAATCTTATATGTAGATGACATATTGCTCATAGGAAATAATGTGGGCATGTTGGGTTCAGTTAAACAATGTTGTCCACACACATTTTTATGAAAGATTCGGGAGAAACGGCTCATATCCTTAGGATCAAACTCTTGCAAGGTCGCAAGAAAAGGATATTAGGCTTACCCCAGTCTCTTTATATTGATACAATACTCTCCAGGTTTAGCATGCATGATTCCAAGAAAGGATTTCTTCCTTTCAGACATGGAATTTCTCTATTTCAAGATCGGTCTCCTAAAACTGATGAAGAGATAGAAAAGATGAAGGCGGTCCCCTATGTATCTGCTGTGGGGAGTCTGATGTATGTTATGTTATGCACTAGACCTGATATCTGCTTTGCCGTTGGCGTTATTAGCATATTTCAGTCTAAACCTGGGAGAGAGCATTGGACAGCGGTTAAGCATATAATCAAGTACCTGAAAAGGACTAGGGATTACATGCTGATCTACCATTCGGATAACCTTGTGCCCATTGGGTATACTGATTCAGATTTTCAATCAGATAGCGATTCTAGAGAGTCTACCTCAAGAAATGTGTTTACTCTGGAAGGTGGAGCCATAAGTTGGAGGAGCATCAAGCAAACTTGTGTTGCTGATTCCACCATGGAAGCCGAATATGTGGCAGCCTCTGAGGCAGCCAAAGAGGCGGTTTGGCTCGGGAACTTCCTGAGAGAGTTGGGTGTAGTTCCCTCGATTCAAGAACCAATAACACTTTATTGTGATAATAGTGGTGCGTTTGCAAATTCGAAGGAGCCACGAAGCTATAAAAGAGCAAAACACATTGAGCGTAAATATCATTTAATTCGTGAGATAGTGCAGAGAGGGGATGTAGTGGTCACCAAAATTGCGTCAGGGAACAACTTGGCGGACCCGTTTACTAAGAGCTTACCACAGAAGACTTTTGATAGGCATGTACACGGAATGGGTATCAGAATTGTAGATGCATAGTTATGAGTCTAAGTGGGAGATTGTTAGGATATACTATAAACCATGCGTATTGTTATAGTATTCTTTATGGAATAATTGTTTATTTACTTATTCAATTCAATAAAGTTTTATTTTAAATAGATCATGTATTGGTTTGTGTGTCTGTTGCTTATATAGTAGATGATATAGTGTATAGAGTTTAGCTTATACACAGAAGATTAAATCATCGGTTCTTATAAGTCATAAAGTTTATGTTCAAAATCTAATGATGGAATTGGACAAACCATCGGAATGGTTGTAGCACAAGATTAAAAGTAATTTATCTTGATTATGGGAATGGTCTAATTCCAACTTCTTGTGCTAGTACATTTTGTATGTATTGAACGGATCAAGTAGAGATAAGTATTTTATACTGACATAATAAAATAATTTCTCTAGTTCATTCAATGTACTTATACTCTTAATCTTGATATAATTATTATTAGTTGTGTATGTCATTTATTGTTTTGATTTATTAAAAGGCGAGATTCTTTCGTGAGTCAATAAGTCTGGTAAATTGGACAATAATGATATACATTTTTGAAGTAATAATTAGTTGATGGAATCCATGTCTCGGTTTTTTAGATTGATGATACTCCTTTATGAAAGCTTATAAGTTTTCATGTGTAAACCCGGTCGGTAGATTTTGTATCCGACACATGAAATAAGTTAAGCGAAAGTTTAAAGGAAGTAATTAATTAATTAAATTATCAGTAATTTAATTTAATTGGTTAGTATCTGAATCTTAACATGGGGAGTTAAATAAGGTTTTATGGAAGAATTTCGAAATTGAACTAAGGAGTGCAATTATAAATTTTTATTGGAATAATTCGTAATTTATTATGGTAGAAATTAATTTCAAAATTTCGAAATTAATTCCATAATAGGCAGCCTTGTTAATTAAATTCTGTGGTCCGTACTGTGCCTGAATAATAGGAAATCTTTCCTTAGTGGAAGAAAAAAACCTAACAGGTTTTAGAAAAGGGTTTTAACCTAAAAACGTAGCTATATATACATGGGATATAGCTGGCCGTTTTTTTTTGTACTGGAAAACACACATTTTTCTTCCTTGAATTTAGCCCACCCGAAATATTTTCTTTCCGGATATTATTTGGGTAACACGGTAGAAGGCTGTGGAAGTTTGCTGAGGTCTTGCAACTCTGGAACTGGAGACGGATATTGATTTGCTTTGTTCACGCTTCAAGAGGTAACTCGAATAATCTCCGTATGTGCTAATTGTTTAATTCACACGTGAATATGATACTGTAATTGCTTCCGCTGCTATATATAATCCAACAGATGCAAACATCAATAGTTGATTCTACGACTTTAACAACTTTGCATAAATTAAAATACATTGTCAGAATAGTTTGTAGAAAACTAGGGTTGAGCATATAGGAGTATCAAATAACTAAAATATAGTTTATTGAAAAACTGAGGTTAACAAAAACTACAGTTGAGCATAAGTATTCTGTTTATTGTTATACCTAGACCCCTACCCTATGACATTATTATTAGTGGTGGAATCTTATGTTACACAATTAAAGTTGGAATATTTACCTTATTTGGTTGGGTTTAGACATATACAACAACTTTTGGTCAAACTAATTAATTTCTTGTTTTTTAGAAGATAAATGTTACAATCTTCATATATATACAAAAAATAATTGCAAAAAAGTTCATGAATTGAAAGGCATAAAATCAAAATAAAAGTGACACTTAAGCATCGATCTTAATTATGTGAAACTTTATTTTATTAATTGTAGGTGTGATCTGTGGAGTATAATAATATATAGAGCATGAGTTGCACTACATTTTAAAAATTATATTAAAACAGTTTTAACTGATTCACTACATAGAATATGGAGTTTTTGACTAATCGGTTGTATGTGTTGAATAGACATATTACTACGATTTTACTAGTTAGTGATCCATTGTAGTAATAATAGAGATATGATGAAATTTGCTTTAAAATATCAACTGCGCCTCAATCTAAAAATTAGTTAAATTCCCTTTCTCAAAATTAGTTAAATTCGTTAAATTCGCGCATCTCAAAATTAGTTAAATTCGCTATATACTTTATATCTATTCCGGTCTAATCGGATGGGGTGCTTGAAATTTTAGAAAAGGCCAAATACATATACAACCTATTCAACTTGGTCTTATTTTTTATATTGGTACTTTATCTCAACCTTGTTCCATTTTGGCCCTTCAACTCTACTTCTTATGTTTTATTTTAACATAAAAGCTGAAACCAGTGCAAAAAAATATAGCGCGTGTGTATATACAAATCTGAGGTGTAATAAATATCCAATTAAATGTTGCTCATCCTTGTCAAACGGGTCAATACTAAAATACCCGACCCGAATTTCTTGGTGTCCATGATACTTTCGGTTCAACTTGAAATCCAAGAACAAATATTCATTCCATTATGAAAAAATAATTTTCTTTGAGACATGGATTCACTTCAAACTTCAAGCTTATATGAAATAAAGGATGAAAAAACTAGGTGGCAACATTTAATTGGATATTTATTACACCTCAGATTTGTGTATACACACGCACTGTATTTTTTTGCACTGGTTTCAGCTTTTGTGTTAAATGAAACATAAAAAATAGAGTTGGAGGGCCAAAATGAAACAAAGTTGAGATAGAGTACTGAAATGAAAAATGGAGCCAAGTTGAATGAGTGTATATGGGTTTGACCTTTAGAAAAAGAAAGACCTAGAAAGGAACATGGCCACAATAACATGATACATAGTCAAACAAGGAGGAGAGAAAGGTAATAAAAGAGAGAAAATAGGAGGTTTCTGTCCCTAAAAGAGGCAGCATGGTACATTAAGCTTTCGCTATATGCGGGATTCGGGGAAGAGTCGGACCACAAGGATCTTTTTGCATCTAAAATATTTAAAAAAAAAGAAAAATTGTTAAAAGAATTTATTTATTTCTTATTTCTTATAACAGTATTGTCTGAGTCAGCTTGAACACATTTCAATTATTCATCGAGTACCTGCTAGCTCCACCAACATATGTACGAAATAATTTTGCCAGATAAAAAGAATACTTAATGTTTTAACTAATTGGCTGTATATATTTTACATGTATATTATTGCGAATTTACTAATTAGGCCGTCGTATTAATATTTGAGACGATGAAAATTCTATAAAATATCAATTAATTGTGTTTTCATCTAATAATTAGTTGAGATTTTAGGGTTCGAGTCATGCTAGAGGGTAAGCGGGAACGCTATTGATCGTCCTGATGGGGTGAGATAGGTTAAAAAAAAAGTTGAGGCTTGAGGATAAATATAAATTTCTGGTATATTAGGATGGAGAGATTGAAATTAAAAAAATAAAAAGGCCTAGAAAGCAACTTGGCCAAAATTACTAGAAACATTCAAAAACAAGGAGAGAAAAGGCAATAAAATGAGAGAAAATAGGAGGTTTTCTGCTACAAAAATAGTAAAAATTTTATTTAAAAAAAAAAAAAAATTTGTCGGCAAAGAAACCTATATAGGCACAGCACATAAATAAAAAGATTTTCTTTGCCCTAAATATTTTCTCTCTACATCATATTCTGAGATCTTCTCTGACACCAATCCAAAAGATCCTCTGACCCCAAAGAAAAACTTCCAAAAAAAAAAAAACAAACTAAATTTTTATTTTTGTTATCCATTCCCTGTTTAATCCCTCTGATCCAGGAACAAACTCTGTCACCATCAATCTTTTATGTGTTTTTAACAGCTAAGTCTGTAGTTGAAATTTGACGCAAAAATTTTTGTGGTAAGGTCCACCTATATTGAAAACCAGGTTCAAGGTATGCAAAATAACAGCACTGCTCCATATTCTCTGAACTCAAATAAAAACTATTGCTTTCTTGTCTCAGGGAACATATTGCTGCTTCAATTTTGCCCATACCCTTTTGGTCTTTTTCAATCTTTTATCAGTTTTTTTGCTTATTAATGGTGTCTAGGCCTTGTTGTGTTGGTGGGGGTATAATATCAAGAATTGGGGTTGTGGGTTTTGAACATAAACAAAAACTGGAGCTAAGGTTAGGATTGATGAATATATTGTTTGCTGGTTCTTTTGGATAAATTTTGTAAGTACCTAAAAAGGGGGCTAAAAAAGATACAAACTTTATCAAGATTGGTAGACTTTTCTGAATAAAGCAGATATACATGTAATTTGATAGAAATTCGCGTTGTGTCTTTGTTTTTTTCTTATTGTTGATATTGTTGCTTGCTTCCTTGTCACTGTTCGTTGAGCGAGGGTCTATTGGAAACAACCTCTTTACCTTCATAAGGTAGGGGCAAGTTCTGCGTACACATTAACCTCTCCAAACCCCAATTGTGGTATTACACTGAGTTTCTTGTTGTTGTATGCAAAAAAGAAATGATTAAGCCTTGTTGGAAGCCTTATGTTGAGGGGGATGGTGTAGGGAGGGGTGGTGATACTAGGGGTAGAGTTGATGGTTTAATGTGGTATAAGGATTTAGGGGTTCATGCAAATGGAGAATTTTCAATGGGAACTATACAAGCCAATAATTTGATGGAAGATCAAAGTCAACTTGAATCAGGGCCATTGAGTTGTCTTGAATCAGGTCCAAATGGAACATTTGTTGGAGTCTATGATGGACATGGAGGACCGGAGACGTCCCGCTTCGTAAACAACACTTTGTTCTCCAATCTTAAGAGTAAGTCATGTTAGCTTTTTGATTGCATAAATGTTTGTTATTGTTTTGATTCTCTTGATATTATGTTGAAAGTTCAAAATAGTTTGTGTCTTGTTCATGCTATGGTATTTCTTTTATGTGGAATTGATTTATTTGATTGAACGAATGGAATGATTTCTCATAATATTTGACTTTTACAAGGCTGTAAATGCCAATGCTGTATAAGTTTTGACATAAATCCTAAAAGAGGTCAGGTTGTTAGATCTGATCTTTACAAGATTGTGCCATTTGCCATTTTTAAATTTTTTTGATAAGTCATAAGTTTCATTGACAAGCCAAGAAGTTGTTAACTTTACTAAAGTGTTATATCCATGTATATTAAGTTCCCAAAAATCTAGCCAATTTTCTGTACAATTAGGTATACCATTTGCAATGATGACTTCCACAATATGTGACGAGCTCACATTGATCGTAATTTCTGTTTGCCTAGTGATATTCTTGATAGAGAATTTTCAAGTTATTTGTCAAATTTCTAGTATTTACTGCGATATTGCTTTACTTACGACCTTGAAGACACCTGTGTTGCTCGGACTCTCCAAAAATGTCGACGGATGCGTGTCGAATCCTCCAAAAGTAGTGCATTTTTTGAGGATCCGACATGGGTGCAGCAGCATTTTGGAGAGTCCGCGCAATATAGGAAGACACTACATAACTTTCAATTCAACTTCTGCTGTTTTCAGGCTATCTTTTTGGTTAATCAGACACCACTTGCTTTTCTTCTCAAATAAGCTCTTTTAACACTTTATGATAGTGTAATAGCTAATGGGATAGTTTATAATTAGGAGGTGCTCTGAATGCAATTTGGTGTCTAATTGGAAGTCTAAATAAGCTTTTGAGATATATGATCTGGTTGGTCACTTTTATTTAGGTTCGTCAAACACAACTGTCATCACAGTTGCACGTCTCAGCTTGCTATTTTCCTCTTTGAACAGAAATATTGTAATGACTAAACTTTTGATACATGTAATAACACTCCAGTAGAAGTAAACGAAATATACATATATGGCACCATCTCCAGATGCTCTGTATATCGTGATCTGAATCCTCAATACTTTTGTGCGTTCAACCTTACTACATTCAACACTTCTTTTGTAGCTGTACAAGTAGGCGGCGTAATGAACTCGTGTTTGTGAAGTAGAATAAACGCTAGTAGGTTTTCTACTTACATTTGTCATTTCATTTGCAGAATTTGCGACAGAACATCAAGAAATGTCTGCAGATGTCATAAAAAAAGCTTTCTTGACAACTGAAGAGGAGTTTTTGTCACTTGTCAAGCAACAATGGTTTGAGAAGCCACAAATTGCATCAGTGGGATCATGCTGTTTGGTGGGCGTAATCTGCAGCGGACTACTATATGTTGCCAATGCCGGAGATTCACGAGTGGTATTAGGTAGAGCAGAAAAAGGTGCAAGGGGTGTGACAGCTATCCAATTGTCAATGGAGCACAACGCTAATAATGAGTCTGTTAGAGATGAGCTTAGATCATTGCATCCCCAGGATTCGCAGATTGTGCTTCTCAAACACAAAGTTTGGCGTGTCAAGGGTATCATACAGGTGATAATTTTTTTTTTTGTAGAAGAGATAAATTTTTTGACCATCTGGTGTTGCTTTAACCAAATGTGCCTTGTATAAGTTACCCCGAAGAAGGCCGTTCCTAAGGTGTCGTGCGTGGCATAAGAGTTGATGTTTGTATGTTATCCTCTTTACAGGTTTCAAGGTCCATTGGTGATGCCTATCTTAAGAAGGCAGAGTTCAATCGGGCACCATTATTAGCAAAGTTTAGATTGCCCGAGTCCTTCTCTACACCAATCCTCAGTGCGGAGCCATCAATATTCATTCACAGGTTGACTTCCAAGGATCAGTTCCTCATATTTGCTTCAGATGGTCTCTGGGAACATCTTAGTAACCAGGAGGCTGTTGATACAGTCCACAGTCAACCCCGAAATGTAAGCGGATAATGCCCTTTATATTCTCTTTCATTAGGATTTTATTTTTAAATAACAATCTAAAGAGTCTGCTTTGTTTCATCGTTCCTGACCCGAGGGTCTTATCGGAAACAGCCTCTCCCCACTGGATTTTTAGTTGTTGTTGTTGTTGTTGTTGTTAATCTAAAGAGTCCATGATACAGAAGAAAATTCACTCAATTGAAAGAGGCTTTTCTGGTACAATAGATTTCGTAAAAACTTCATAATCTACAAATTTTAAGAGGGGAAGGAACTGTTTCTTGCTCCGACTTAAAGTAATGTTAGTATTCTTCCACGTCTCGGATAAACGAGATTATTGACTCGGGGTGTGCTTTTTTCTTACTGTTGGACCAGGGGATAGCAAGGAGACTAATCAAAGCTGCTCTTCGGGTGGCAGCTAAGAAAAGAGAAATGAGATATTCAGACCTGAAGAAGATCGAACGAGGTGTACGGAGGCATTTCCATGATGATATCACGGTCGTGGTTGTGTTTATGGATCCATATTCCATGAACAGAAGCTCTTCTCAAAGTCCAATACTCTCCATTAGAGGAGGAGGAGGAGGAGGAGGTATGCCCGCCTCTCCCAAACGATAGTTTCCAAGACTTCACACGAATTCTCACTCCAATCGATCCACTTGGAAAGACTGCAGAACATGCTGTAACCACCACATGTGCAAAGCAACATCCGAAAAAGAGAGCTTCTCTTTTGGAGGCCTCAAATGTCTTGTGTCTTTTTTTCTTTCCGTTGATAACCAAGAAATCCCAGAGGGTCAACCTGGTGCGCGGTTTGAGCCTCGGTGGATAATGGACTTGCTCCTTTACTCTTCCCACTTAAATACCAGGCTTCTGTCTGCGACAGTGTTCGAACTCGTGTGCGCCTAATCCACACATCACGTCTCTTACCACTTGATCAAAGCTCTAGGAGCCAAATTTCTTGTGTCTTTACTCCTTTTAGTTTCTTTATGATTTTGGGGTTGTAATTTAATTGTTATGCGTTGTTCCATTCCTTCATTTTCAATTGATTGTTACTTCCTGTGCAGTGTAGTACTAGCCTTGTGTTACTGGCAACGTAAAAAGGTATACGAGATATTGCGAGAACAGCAACACAGAATAAGTAATATTGCAATCGTTTGCAGCAAGAATAAAAGCTAGGACGAGAACATTGCTTCTTCGATGTCCCAATCACTTTGTTATATTATATAGCTTTCGCAATTTGTAGATATGAAGCTACCTGTTTTTTGCCTAATTCTGGCTTATTACCAATAGTTTGTTTAAGGCTCTAAACTTATCATAACTAGTCCTTTGCTAATTGCTTTCCCTATTGTCTAATTTCTTTACTCATTTTACAAACAAGTTCTCTTTAGAAATTCGTAAAAAAGTTCTTTTTTTTCTCCCCTAATAACACCACCCTCCCCTAATAACAGTGAAGATTTTGTCATATAACAATTCCAATTTGCTTGGGATTGTGGCGTTGCAATTATAATATAAGCCTTTCGTGCATGTCAGACGACACATGAGACAGTAGAATTCCGGCATTGCCTCTAAAAATTAAATCTCTGGTAACTTTTGCTAATACCGTAGGATCTTTCCACATCAGAAGCCTTACCATAGCAAACAATCAATGCAAAACCACAACCATTTAGCATTCACCTAGACTAAAACTCCTTGATTTCTCTCCGTTTACCAGGAAATTTACTATTACTAAATTAATGGTACATGACGGGGTGGATTTCACTTGCCTGCCTTTTTACAGGTAGCAAGTATACAAAACCGAAAACCCCTGGTAGGTATAAACCATAGATCTCTTTGGTTAAACGAAAATAAGAAATCGGATATGAACTTGAAAACACCGAAGATAATTCTTTGGCGCCTCTACATTGTTTTTCAAACTGCTAAAAGCTAAACAACCCCTACCAACAGAATATATATCAACTGTTCACAGTCCATAAACCTGAAATGAGCACCAGTCACTGGTCATTAATCAAGGCATTTTAGTCCAATTGGAGTCCCCATTTTCTCTTACAAGTCCTGAATTTACATTCAACAATTCCCTCTGTAGGCACTTTTATACACGTTTAACTAGCCTCAAATTTTGGCTTGTAACATTCGCTGCTTTTTACTAGTAATTTGGGCCTGAACATTCATAAACAAGTATATAAAAGAAGAAAAGCCACCACAAGCGCAATGAAAGTTTGTAGAGTACAAAATCAGAATGTAAATTTACTGTCTTTACAATTCAAGAAACAAAAGTACTACTACTTGCAACTAAACTTCAATAACCAAGCACAGAAAAGAACAAGCAGTTGCCTTCAAAGTCATTCTATACTAATTTGGACATCTATTGACTACAGCCTAAGGGATTCACCCAGTGATACTAGGTACTTGAACACGCCTCCTTGGTGTTAATCTGTCTCATATGACCCACAACAATAAAATCTGAAACAAGAACCTGAAAATAGTCTTTCACTAGTGAACCTTGCTAAAACAGAGCCATCAATAAAACACAGGTGCACCAGCTTAAGTAATATATAAATATGGCTTTGATGACTTCATCACCATATGGGCAGTAACTGACAGTAATTTGCTCAAATAAAAAACTCTGCAAACATGTAGCACAATCAAGTGGTTCTTTTTTCTTAAAACAAAATTTAAGGCCCTTAATATCATTCAGGAGATCCATGAGATGTAACAAAGATGCAGTACCAACCACATAATGCAATAAACAAATACTCTTACCTTTCCTACTGCCAAGGCCAACAAGGAATATCACTAAGAATGTGGCTAAACTAGAATTAACATATGATGCCTCCAGGATGTCATGAAGGATGAATGCTTATCTTCTAAAATATCAAAATCTACTGCACTTCCCACTAATCCCACTAACAAGTCTTGAAGGAACATCTAGATCTAAACAAGATTGTGCCCTACCTACCCCGACAAAAGAAACATCTAATATCAAATATCTTCAAACCTACATTGAGCACTTCGACAAGTGATAAACAAATTGCTTTTGCCACTTGATCCTTGACATGCAACACAAATTTTTTTTTTTTTTTTGGTGATAGGTAAAACCACAAGAATGTGAGAGAATAATTCCAGATTAATAGAGGAAAGCCTGATGATGAAGTCATCAAATCAAAGGTAAGTAGGGCATATTTAAAGAGTAACTTCAACATTTCTAATATTGCCTTTTTTCTTTTTTTGGATAAGTTCACTTTAGATATTCTTTATGGGTCACTTCTGACAGATCGACACCAAGGAGGTTTTGTCCATGTATCCTAGTGCTACTGGCTAAACTAGGAGACAAAAGGCCATGCAACCCTAATCTGAAGGATAATGTTTTAGATGCTACTGGGAGGTTTGCAAAATGTTAGAATTCTAACCTGCCAAACAGAAAAAGGAAGGGAAAATCTCCAAAAAGGGGTAAAACAAAACCTTAGGGAATTCAAAGTCACTCTAAAGAAAACTCCTACACTGCGCAGCAACAATAAGCTATACATTATAAGCAAGCCTCACTGTTGAACGAAGTTTGAGAGTGGTTTATGTTCCTCCTCCGGCCTTCTCCACCACAACAGTATCCTGAGTAAAAGAATGTATGCAATAATTAGAAAGTCGTATAAGTAAAAGTTAGGTATCACATGAATATCACCCATATGATCACAGAGAAAACTCAAGCAAACACACACTAATTATCTTCTTTTTTTCCCAATTCTTTTCAAATCACAAACTTCACCAAGTGTATAGAAAATGAAACCTGCTCAATTTTTCCTTTGCCATTCTCTTGTGATTGGGAACCAGACTGGGATTGTGAAAACCTGCAAAATAATATCAACTATCAACCAAAGCCGTAAGCCAAAGTAACATTGATATAGTTGACTGCAAGCTAAATAAAGAAAGAAGTGCAAAAGTTTTGTTATAACCTGAGGGCCCTAGCTTTCCTCTTGTCTTCCTCTACAGGATCAGCCTTCGCGGTAGATGTAAACCTTGCCAACCTAGCTTTCTTCTTAGCTTCCTCGTCAGCACTGTCTGATTGGTTAAGCCCAAACCTGACAGAACCAAAATCTATCAACAAACTCATAAAAATGCTAACTGTCCAAGCTGGCAGTGGCCCAATAGATAGTACAGATACCTCTCAGCTCTAGCCTTCCTCTTCTGCTCCTCCGATTTCTTTAAAGCATCTGATCCCTGAGCTGCAGATGCAGTGCCAAACCTGGCACAGAGTCCAACAGAAAGATGTAAAGAACAACTTAAGTAAGTCATTATTATGTTCAAAACTAATTAAGTTTTCTTCATATAAGTCTTGTGACTATGGCTATTGGTAATCCCATTTCCGTACCAATGCAAGATTTGCCTGTTGGACTATGTAAGGCTTGAAAATCAATCATATGGCAGCTGGAAAGAAAGATGAGCAATTTGAGGAACCCGTTGCTGGAAGTTTTTACTTTCCAGTAATATTTTCTACTTATGAAGGATACAGAAAGCAAAATTAAGCTATTTAGCATTTCAACTTTCATGGCCTACTCTGCTTGGGTTTCATGGCTGCTTTACCAGTTTACCCCACTCTAATTGGGTTTTGTGCACCAATTTCAGGTCACAAAGCTAGGCTTCTAAGAGATAACTACATCGCTAGACAAGAAAAGCAAAGGGAAATTTTACCACCTTTCCAGCACGAGACCCGCACTGTTTGGAGAATGGCCCCTTATGGCATGGTTAAATAGTTATTCTCGCAATTCAAATAAGATAGAGTCCGCCAATTCCCTATTATGACCCCGTGACACTAGGAGATAGCTTTATATGATAGGTTCTATGGTTGTAAAAGGATAGCAAAAATATTTCCCAACACCATCATCAATGAACCTAAACAAGGAGTTCAGCTACCATGCCTTCACATATTGTGGAAGGCTGGAAGCAAATACAACAAGAACAAAACCCTAAAGTTTACTAAGCAGTACTAAGCCTCAATATCTAGGAACTTGAACAAGGAGTTCAGCTAGCTAATATGCCTTGCAAATCCTGAAAATAAACACAACAAGAACAAAACACTAAAGCTTGCCAACCAATCAATTATGCCTCAATCCAGAACATGAATCAGCTATATGAATCATCTATATATATATTCTCTCTGTTCGGGCCCATCTCATCCAATACTAGTAACTGTTTCATCGTTTAAGACAAATAAAAAGTCTAAAGCTTACCAGCCAACAGACTAATCAATCTCAGACTAGTTGAGGTCAGCTATATGCAAAAGCAGATTCAGGATTTGACCATTATGGGTTTGGGTTGGAATTCTACATCATCCCATTTGATTTACTGGGTTCAAAATCTATTAATTACACTTATTTGGTGGATTTTTTAATATATATACAGGGTTCAAGCCAAACCTACTGGATTCGGATGAACTCATAAGTTCAACACTACGTTCACCCCTGGCTATATGAGTCTATTCCACTCAAGTACGGAACATCTAATTCCAATAATGGTAAATAACTTTATCTTTTATTTTATAATTTATCTTTTAAGCAAAATGCTAAACCCAAAAACATGCAACAAATTTTTTAGTGAAAAAAAGTACCTTTCGGCTCGAGTGTTTCGCTTGTCTTGTTCGGAAAGCTGAACCGGCATTCCGAACCGCTCCGCTCGCTTCATCTTCTTCTCTATATCAGTAGCCTGACCGCCGCCGCCATCCCCCGCCGCTGCCGCCTCTTTCTCGGGCTGGTTTTTGGCGCCGTCAGATGGTGGTGGTGATTTCAAGGAGTCGGTTGCGGAATCGTGCGGCAGAGGTTCGGAAAGAGGGGTGGGATTAGGGTCGGAGGAGTGAACTAGGGTTTTGATAGGGTTTTCGGGAATCTGTGCCGCGGTGGTAGTCATGGTTGAGGATTGAAAAAGGAGATAGGAATCGAACTGCTGAAGATTGAAGCTAAGGTCTCTCTGCTTCAATACGGCAACAGATGATAAAGTGAAGTTTGGACCTTCTTGCCTCTTGGGGGGAAAATATAAGAGAAAATAAAGTAAGTTTGGACCGGGGAAGATGTTTTTCCTTCTTCTTTTTTTGTGGTAATTTTTATTGTTACATTGTAAACTTATTTATCCCTTTTAAACAAGTTATCAGTTAATTATATTTTTATATATTTATTATAAAATAATAAATCAATTTTGAAGAAATCTGGTGAAGATTTGAGATAGTTTTAAATATTTTCATATGTATATATATTTATTATTTATTACAATAATATCTCAATTTTGAAAAAATTTGGCAAAGATTCGAATAACTTGAAGAAAAAGACACAAATAAATTGTATGTAAATTTTAAGCACGGTGTACAAACGGCATATAAAGACATACATCAAACATAAATTGTATGCAAGTTGTAAGAAAGTCGTACGTGTTCTGCCGAACTTTGTACAACAAAAACTTACAAACAAGTTGTACGTAAATTGTATCTTTTGACGGGATCCTGTATAATAAAAATATTGTATACAAATTATATATAAATTATAGCTTTTGGTATATATATATATATATATATATATATATATATATATATATATATATATATATATATATATATATAAACTTTAGTTACTTTTTGTAAATAGTAAAATCTAACTAAAACGGATAAATATTTTCCTAATTTTATATATAGATAAAAAATCTCTTGATGTTTTTCCTTCTTTCTTCCGAAATGCCCACAAAACCCCTCCTTTTTTTTGTATTTTTTTTATAATTAAACTGGAGGACAAGCGAAGGCGAAGGGGTGGTAAGGGGAATTGAACCAATCTTGTGAGATTCCTAGTGATATCATTGGACAAGTCTAAATTATTGGTAAACTCCGAGGCCCGAGCGCATTTATGGATTGGTATAATTTAAATTACTACTTCTAAGTAATTACTACGGCAAATGGCCAAATATAATCCTATACTTTCGAAAATGATCTAAAAATATCCCTCGTTATACTATTGGATTATCTATACCCTTGTAGTCATACTTTGGGTTCAAATATACCCCTCATTTAAACGGAGGGACATGTGTCATCGTTCTGTTGGTCAATTCTAAATATCTCATAATTAATTAAAAAGATTCATTACCCATACACAATTTTTTTATATTTTTTTTATAAAAACTGAAAAAAACTGAAATTATTTTTACTAAAAACTGAAATAAACGAAAATATTTTTTTTCTTCCGTTTTTACAAAACAACTGTCTTAGAAAAAACTGAAAAATATTTTCTAAAACAATATTTTTGTAAAAACTGAAAACAAAAAAGTTGAAAATCAATTTTCTAAAGCAACTAAAAACTGGAAAAAAAACTGAAATATTTTTAACAAAAAACTGAAAAAAAAAGAAAATATTTATTTTTTTCAGTTTTTACAAAAATATTGCTTTAGAAAATTACTTTTTAGTTTTTGTTTTCAGGTTTTACAAAAATATTGTTTTAGAAAATATTTTTCAGCTTTTTTTAAAGCAGCTTTTTTTTTATAAAAACTAGAAAAAAAATATTTTCATTTTTTTCAGTTTTTAGTAAAAAGTATTTGAGTTTTTTCCAGTTTTTATAAAAAAAAAATTGCGTTAGAAAATTAATTTTCAGCTTTTGTTTTTCAGTTTTTACAAAAATATTGTTTTAGAAAAAAAAAAACTTCAGTTTATTCTAAGGCAGTTTTTAGTAAAAATAATTTCAGTTTTTTCAAGTTTTTACAAAAAAAAAATTATTTTTCGTATATGTGTAATGAGTCTTTTTAATTAATTAGGAGATATTTTGAATTGACCAACAGGACGATGACACGTGTCCCTCCGTTTAAATGAGGGGTATATTTAAACTCAAAGTATGGTTGCAGGGGTATAGATAACCCAATAGTATAAGAAGGGGTATTCTTAGACCATTTTCGAAAGTAGAGGGGTATATTTAGCCCATTGCCGTAATTACTATATTAGAAGTAGTGATTACGCTTTGCTCTGAGGATCGAATAGTTTTCAATTACTATATTACAGATGACTAGACTCGTTTGTATCTAGGATAATTGGATTAGTTTTGTATATTTATTAAGCTGAGATAATAGGGCAAATATCGAGAGGTCAAGACATACATTAAGAAAATGGAAAAGGGTCAAATATATACTATCGAAAACGGTTTGAATATACTCTTCGTTACACTATTTGGCTATTTTAAACCCTATCGTTATACTCAGTGGCGAAGTTAAGGATTTCTCCAAGGGAGTTCAAACTTGAAAGAAGTAAAACAAATTCTCCGACAAAGGGTGTTCAATATATGTTATAATTTATAAACATCTAAAATTTAATATTTAACATATATATACAATATAATTTTTCGATAAATGGTGATCATGACCACCCTGTAAACGTAGCTTCGCCCCTGACTATACTATAAAATAAATGTAACCTTATTTTGAACGGAGTGCCACATGACTGCACCAGATTAAATCGACTCATTCCTCTTTTTCTAATATATTTCGCTTTAAAAAAATACCCCCCGACCCAAAATGTGGGGTGGACTATGTTGTCGGGGTACTAATGTATCTCTTGTTAGAAATTTCATCTCACTACATGAAAACTCTAGTGTACTAGGTTGACATAGCATATGTTTTGTTGATTTAGAGGCAGAGGCGGAGCTAGCCCATTTAGTACGGGTTCAGTCGAACCCAGTTCGTTTGGTCCAATCCATATATTTATTTTAAAATTTTCATAGAATATGTACAATTAGTGTGTGTGTATATACAATTTAGGATGTTATATATATGTATATTGTAAATATCAATAATCTATAAGTGTTTGACCATTTTGACCACTAATACCGACCGAAATCGGTCGGTAACTTCATAATTATTTTTAAAATATATTTTTTATCGAAAAAAATAATTGACACTAGGCGGGAAAAAAAATTAAGATTTCTGACCGATATCGATCGATATTCTATAAAAAACAAATTGGTAGATAACATGCAAGTCTGATCAGGTTTTTTGGTGTGTGTGTGTGTACATACACATACAAAATTAATTAAATATTAAATAATACCTATAATTTGGATTACTTGGCTAAAACCGACCGACTTCGGTCAGTTTTTTAAATAAATAATTTTTAAAAAAAATTAAAATTATATTACCGACCGATTTCGGTCGGAAATATCGTGGTCAAAGGTCACTTAAACGTTCCGACCGATGTCGGTCAGAAATTTTCAAATTAGATCTGCTAGGAACGGGCTTCTTCCCTATTTTCCTCTTTTCTCTATCTCTCTTCCATCTCTCTTCTTCTCCTCCTTTAGTCACGTTTCCACCCAAAAATTCACCCAAAACCAACTCATATCTCCCTTCTCACCCAAAATCAAAGCCCCTAGAAGTCTCCCTCCCCTCCCCCGCCACTGTTCGTCGCCGGCGCTGCCACTACTGCTTCCTCCGCCACCGCCAACCACTGCTTTTAGCACCCAAAATCAAACCCCCTCTTTTCTCTTACAATGTTAGTTACCTATATTTTTGAACTTATGTAATTTTAATTATTTCAATTGTATAAATTAAGTTTTAGTTAATGTTTAATTAGACTTAGGGTTTACTCCTATTGATTATGTTTATGCTAGCATTATCTGTGTTAGAAGATTATAATTATGCTAGGTTTAGCTAATTTTAATTCTTTCAATTATATTGATTATGATTATGATTATGCTAGGGTTTGGGATGTAGTGCCTTAGATTTAGGGTTTATTAGTTATGATTAATACTAATTGAGTTGGGTCACATAGTGTAATGACCCAACCGATCATTTTAACTTTTAGAACCCCGTTTTCTAACATAAAACTTCTCGTATGTGCTTGTAATGATTTATGACTTGCGGGGATGGTTGGTTCGGGATTTGGAAGTGTTTGGAGTGAAACCCGAACACTTGGTTTCTTAAGTTGGCCTTAAAGTGCTAAGTTTGACTTCGGTCAACATTTTGAGAAAACGACCCCGGAATAGAATTTTGATGATTCCAACAGTTCTTTATGGTAATTTTAGACTTAGGAGCGTATTCAGAATTTTATTTGGAAGTCCGTAGTTAAATTAGGCTTGAAATGGCTAAAAATAAGAATTTAAGTTTGGAAGTTTGACCGATGAGTTGACTTTTTGATACCGGAGTCGGAATCCAGTTCCAAAAATTTTCATAGCTCCGTTATTTTATTTATGACTTGTGTGTAAATTTTAAGGTCAATCGGAGTTGATTTGATAGGTTCCGACATCGAATGTAGAAGTTAAAAACTCTTAGTTTCATTAAGCTTGAATTGGGGTATGATTCATGGTTTTAGCGTTGTTTGATGTGATTTAGAGGTTCGACTAAGTTCGTATGATATTTTAGGACTTGTTGGTATATTTGGTTGAGGTCCCGAGGGCCTCGGGTGAGTTTCGGATGGTTAACGGATCAACAATTGGATTTAAACAGTTGCTGCAATTTTTCTCTTCTGCAGGAAATTCTGGGCTGAGATCGAGCCCAAGGTCGAGGCCCAAAAAAATCGAGTTCCCATGATCGAGCTCCCAAAAATCGAGCTCCCAAGATCGAGCTCCTGAGATCGAGCTCCCTGAGATCGAGCTCCCGAGATCGAGCTCCTTGATCGAACTGGACAGAGCTATAAGTTATAAAAACATAAGGCATTCGTCCCATTCGCCATTTTTAACAAATTGGAGCTTGAGCAGAGGCAATTTTTGATAGATTTTCAAGGAAAAAATATTGGGGTAAGTGATTCTAACTTGGATTTGGTATTTAAACATAAATATATCATTGTTCTCGTCATTTAATTAGTGTTTTGAGATTGAAATTTGAGAAATTTTAGAAATTCATATAAACGAATTTTCGAGATTTCGGTATCGATTCGGAGTCAGATTTGAGTGAAACTGGTATGGTTGGACTCATAATTGAATGGGTCATCGGATTTCATAACTTTCGCCGGATTCCGAGACATGGGCTCCACGGATGAATTTTTTTAATTAATTTCGGGATTTTTATTAAAAATATAGTATTTTCTTGTAGAATTGATTCCTATAATTTTTAGTGATTGTATCGAATTATTTTGGCTAGATTCGAGCCAGACAGAGTTGGATAATCGTGGAAAAGGCCTTATAGTGGATTAAATTGGAGCAAGGCGAGGTAAGTCTCTTGTCTAACCTTGTAAGGGGGAAATTACCTCATAGATGATTAAAATTAAATAATTATTGCTAATTGTGGAGGCTACATACGCACGAGGTGACGAGAGTCCGTGCGTAGCTACTATTAATGTTAAAGTCCGAGTAGTTTAGGACTCAAAGCATGCATTACTTGTGTAAATTATATTATTTGATTAATTAATATTAATTGATATATATGAATATATTGTGAATTGTTAGATAAAGATATTAAAGGATGAAAATCTCATAGGCTTGATTTTCTATTTAAATCAATTAATTGTTAAAAAAAATTATTCTTCTCCCGAATTTATCTTATAATAAATATACTCTCCTTCCGGAGGCACATAAGAAAATGTCCTCCTTTCTTGTGGTGCGGGCCGAACGCCTCGGCAGGATAGATGCATCTATGGATCGCGCCGCACGTCCCTCGGCAGTGTACACGACACTCCGGATTAGGCCGTACGTCCTCGGCAGAAATCGTGCTTAATAATAATAATTACACGATACTTTAATAATTTATTTCAGCTTGTGAAGCTAATTAATAAATTAAAAAATCCTTGGAATTTAATGAATTATTATTCTTGCTTGTTAAGGAATTAATTGTTACTCCTGTAAATGAGATTTAATTGATAAATTGGAAATTATTTGAATTGAAGGAATTTAATTAATATATTGAGAATTCTTACATTTGAAGGAATTTGATTATTTCCGCTGATTAAATAAATTATTGTAAATTCTGTAAATCATGCTGATTTAAAAATCCTAGTTTTATGTCAGTTATTATTATTGACTCATAGTGAGTGTCAAAGTCGGCCATCTCATCTCTACCACTTCGAGATTAGGCTGGATACTTACTGGGTACACGTTGTTTACGTACTCATACTACACTTGCTGCACTTTTTGTGCAGGATCTGAGACAGGTACTAGTGGAGGACTTATCATCACATACCCACGTCATCCCGAGGCATAGTGGTGAGCTGCCTTTCTGAGCCGTTCTACAGCTACCAGTGTCTCTTCTTATTTTTACATTCTGTCTATTTCATTTCAGAAAGTATTTGGAGTTTTGTATAATCTACTAGATGCTCATTCACTTGTGACACCAGGTCTTGGCACACACATTGGTAGAGTTTGGGTTTATATTTTCTTGGTTTTAAATTTTATCAATGTATGCTTAATTTATTAGTTGGCTTGCCTAGCTGTAGTGTTGGGCGCCATCACGACCTACATGTGAAATTGGGTCGTGACAACATAGTATCAGAGCACTAGGTTCACGTACGTCTCACAAGTTATGAGCAGACCTAATAGAGTCTTGCGGATCGGTACGGAGACGTCTGTACTTATCTTCGAGAGGCTATAGGGTGTTAGGAAATTACCTTTCTTTACATTCCATCGTGCAATTAATGTAGCACTAAAAATCCTTCTCTTATTTTCTCACAGATGGTGAAAATGCGCTCGAATGAAGTTCCAGACCAGGGAAGAGCTACTCCCCCAGTTGCTAGAGGCCAAGGCCAAGGCCGAGGGAGGGCTCCAGCCCATGGTAGAGGGTCAGGACGTCCCAGGACTATTCCAGTTATGCCGCCAGTAGATCTAGCAGAGAATCCCATTATTGAGGAGCAGGGTGAGGTGCCTGTGGCAGAGCCAGCTCCGGTGGACTTCACATCTGCACCGGGATTTCAGGATATCATGGGTCGTATGCTGCGATTCATGGACAATATGACTCAGGCCGGTTTATTTCCGGCAGACCCAGCCACATCTCAGGCGGGCGGGGGAGCACAGACCCCTACTGCGCAGGCTCATGGACAGGCAACTGTTGTATATCAGACCCAGGGTGCACTACCCGTGGGTAGAGCCCAGCCAGTGGCAGCAGCTACACCTGAGCCCAGGCCAGCTGTAGCCACCAATCCTCAGAAACTATTGGACATATGGACTAGACTACATCCTCCTGTCTTCGGGGGTGAGCGACATGAGGATCCACAGGATTTCATTAATCGTTGCTAGGATAGACTGTACAACATGTGGATATTGGAATCCCATGGGGTTGATCTCACTACTTTTCAGCTAGAGGGTAGAGCCCGTAGATGGTGGCAGTCTTATGCTCTTGGCAGACCAGCAGATTCTCCTCCCATGACTTGGGACAGGTTCACTCGTATCTTCTTGGACAGGTATATTCCACCCTCACAGAGGGAAGAGTTACGGTTTCAGTTTGAGCAGCTCCAGCAGGGTCAGATGTCAGTGACCGATTATGAGGCGAGGTTTTCTGAATTATCTCGCCATGCACTAATGATACTCCCTACTGAGGCGGAGAGATTGCGAAGGTTTGTAGCCGGTTTACATACTGGTATTCAGGCCACTATGGCTCGAGAGGTTAAGATGGGTACTTCTTATGAGCGAGTTGTGGAGATAGCTCGGAAGATTGAGGGTGTACGTCAGCGGAGCCGAGAGCAGATTATGAGAGATAAGCGGTTCAGGTACTCTAGAGAGTTCAGAGGTGCTCCGTCTGGGGGCAGAGGTCAGTTCGTGAGAGGGCAGTCCAGCAGACCCCCATATCCAGCACCACCACCTCTTCGAGGTGCTCCAGTGCGACCTTATCTCAGTATTATGCCAGAGAGTTCTTACCGCCCCCAGCTATTCAGAGTCCTCCCAGTGAGTATTCACGTCCCTAGGGCCAGACACTTAGTTAGCAGCCCATCACACCGAAGAGTTGTTATGAGTGCGGGGATCTTAGTCACATGCAGAGGTTTTGCCCCAGGCTTCGGGGTAGACCAGTACAGCAGGGTCAGCAGCCTATGCTTACCGGACCAGTTGCTCCACCAGTAGTCCGACCACCCAGAGGTGGAGGACAGGTGGGTAGGGGTCGTCCTAGAGGTGGAGGTCAGCCAGACGGAGGCTAGACAGTTGGCGCTCCAGCTCGGTTCTATGTTTTCCGGCTAAGACCAGATGCAGAGGCCTCAGATGCCGTGATTACAGGTAATATTTCTATTTGTGGCAAATATGCCTCAGTATTATTTGATCCAGGATCTACGTATTCATATGTGTCATCTCTATTTGCTCCATTCCTGGGTGTTTCTCGTGAGTCCTTGAGTACTTCTGTTTATGTGTCCACTCCTGTAGGCGATTCTGTTGTTGTGAACCGGATCTACCGGTCTGTATTATTACATTCTGTGGTTATGAAACTAGAGCAGATTTCCTATTGCTTGAGATGACCGATTTTGAAATTATTCTAGGCATGGATTGGTTATCTCCATATCATGCTATTCTAGATTGCCATGCCAAGACTGTTACCTTGGCTATTCCAGCATTACCTAAGCTGGAGTGGAAGGGTTCGCCTGTTAGTTCATTTAATCGAGTTATTTCTTTTATAAAGGCTCAACACATAGTTGAGAAGAGTTGTTTGGCTTATCTAGCCTATGTTCTGGATACTACTGCAGAGACTCCGGCTATTGATTCAGTGCCTGTAGTTCGGGAGTTCCCCGATGTATTTCCGTCAGATCTTCCAGGTATGCCACATAATCGTGATATTGATTTCTGTATTGACTTGGCTTCAGATACCCAGCCTATATCTATCCCATAGTATCGCACGGCTCCGAAAGAATAGAAAAAATTGAAAGAACAGCTTGAAGAGTTACTAGCCAAACGGTTCGTCAGACCGAGTGTATCGCCTTGGGGTGCACCAGTATTATTTGTGAAAAAAAAGGATGGAACAATGCGGATATGTATTGATTATCGCCAATTGAACAAAGTCACTATTAAGAACAAGTACCCGTTGCCGCGTATTGATGATCTATTTGACCAATTGCAGGGTGCTAGGGTATTCTCTAAGATCGACTTGAGGTCGGGGTACCATCAGTTGAAGATTCGGGATTCGGATGTTCCAAAGACTGCTTTTCGGACTAGATATGGTCATTATGAGTTTCTGGTGATGTCCTTCGGTTTAACTAATGCCCCGGCAACGTTTATGGATCTGATGAACAGGGTATTCATGCCATATATTGATTCATTTGTCATTGTCTTCATTGATGACATATTAATCTATTCGCGCAGTAAGGAGGAACATGAGCAGCATATGAGAGTAGTGCTTCAGACATTGCGGGAACAAAAGCTATATGCTAAGTTCTCTAAATGTGAGTTTTGGCTAGAGTCTGTAGCATTTTTGGGACATATTGTATCGGGCGAAGGTATTAAAGTTGATCACAAAAAGATTGAGGCAGTTCAGAATTGGCATCGTCCCACTTCGGCGACTGAGATCAGGAGTTTTCTGGGTTTAGCAGGTTATTATCGTCGGTTCGTGGAAGGTTTTTCATCTATTACACCACCTTTGACCAAATTAACCCAAAAGGGTGTTCAGTTCCGATGGTCCGATGATTGTGAGTCAAGCTTTCAGAAGCTCAAGACAACACTGACTACAACACCCGTGTTAGTGTTACCATCTGGTTCGGGAATATATACAGTGTATTGCGACGCGTCACGCGTTGGCTTGGGTTGTGTATTGATGCAGGAAAGGCGAGTTATTATATATGCTTCGCGTCAGCTGAAGCCCTACGAGAATAATTATCCAGTACATGATTTGGAGTTAGCTGCGATTGTTCACGCTCTAAAGATTTGGAGGCATTATCTTTATGGGGTATCTTGTGAAGTTTACACTGATCATCGCAGTTTGCAGCATTTGTTCAAGTGGAGGGATCTAAATTTGAGGCACCGCAAATAGCTGGAGTTACTAAAAGATTATGATATTACTATCTTTTATCATCCGAGCAAAGCAAATGTGGTTGCAGATGCCTTGAGTAGGAAGGCCGAGAGTTTGGGTAGTTTGGCTTTCATTTCAGTAGAGGAAAGGCCATTAGCCTCGGATATTCAGTCCTTGGTTAAAAAACTTATGAGGCTGGATATTTCAGAGCCCAACCGAGTTCTTGCATATGTGGTGGCCCAATCTTCACTATTTGAGCAGATCAAGGCTCGCCAGTATGATGACCCATACTTGATGGTTCTTCGTGAAACGGTACTACGAGGTGGTGACAAGGAAGTTACTATTAGAGCGGATGGTATTCTGCGACTCCAGGATCGTCTATGTGTTCCTAATGTGGATGGACTGAGGAAAAAAATAAAAATCCTGGAAGAGGCACACAGTTCTCGGTATTCTATTCATCCAGGTGCTACTAAGATGTATCGTGACTTGAGGCAACATTATTGGTAGCGACGAATGAAAAAGGACATAGTTGAGTATGTATCTAGGTGTCTAAATTGCCAACAAGTTAAATATGAGCACCAGAGGCTAGGTGGCCTACTTCAGCGGATGACTATACTAGAGTGGAAATGGGAACGAATTACTATGGACTTTGTAGTTGGGTTGCCGCGGACCTTGAGGAAGTTTGATGCAGTTTGGGTGATTGTTGACAGGTTGACTAAGTCGGCACATTTTATTCCTGTTGTGACTATGTATACTTCAGAGAGGTTGGCCCAGATTTATATTCAGGAGATAGTTCGGTTGCACGGTGTGCCAATTTCCATCATATTAGATAGAGGCCCTCAGTTTACTTCATATTTCTGAAGAGCAGTACAGAGTGAGTTGGGGACCCGTGTAGAGCTCAGCACAGCCTTTCATCCGCAGACCGATGGACAGTCAGAGAGGACAATTCAGATTTTGGAGGATATGCTCAGGGCATGTGTGATCGACTTTGGAGGTCAGTGGGATCATTTCCTACCTTTGGCCGAGTTTGCTTATAATAACAGTTACCAATCCAGCATCGAGATGGCTCCATTTGAGGCTTTATATGGTCGGCGATGTCGTTCACCTATTGGATGGTTTGAGCCAGGTGAGGCTAAGTTATATGGTACTGATTTTGTAAGGGATGCCTTGAAAAAGGTAAAGTTGATTCAGGAGCGACTTCGTACAGCACAGTCCAGACAAAAGACTTACGCGGATCAGAAAGCACGTGATATATCATTTATGGTAGGTGAAAAAGTTCTCTTGAAGGTTTCGCCGAGGAAGGGAATTATGAGATTCAGGAAGAAGGGCAAGTTGAGCCCAAGGTTTATAGGCCCATTTGAGGTGTTGAAACGAGTTGGGGAGGTTGCTTATGAGCTTGCATTGCCTCCCAGCCTATCGGGAGTTCATCCGGTTTTCCACGTATCTATGCTCCGGAAGTATCATGCCGACCTATCACATGTGTTAGACTTTAGCACAGTTCAGCTAGATAATAGCTTGGGTTATGAGAGGAGCCAATTGCCATTGTTGATAAACAGGGTCGCTAGTTGAGGTCCAAGAGGATTTCTGTAGTAAAAGTCCAGTGGAGGGGCCAACCAGTCGAGGAAGCGACTTGGAAGGCCGAGGAAGACATGCGGAGCAGATATCCACACTTATTCAGCACTCCAGGTACAATTCTAAACTCATTCGAGGACGAACGTTTGGTTAAGAGGTGGAGAATGTAATGACCCAACCAGTCATTTTAACTTTTAGAACCATGTTCCCTAAAATAAAACTTCTCGTATGTGCTTGTAATGATTTATGACTTGCGGGGATGGTTGGTTCGGGATTTGAAAGTGTTTGGGGTGAAACCGGAACACTTGGTTCCTTAAGTTGGCCTTAAAGTGCTAAGTTCGACTTTAGTCAACATTTTGAGAAAACGACCCCGGAATAAAATTTTGATAATTCCAACAGCTCTATATGGTGATTTTGGACTTAGGAGCGTGTTCGGAATTTTATTTGAAAGTCCGTAGTTAAATTAGGCTTGAAATGGCTAAAAACAAGAATTTAAGTTTGAAAGTTTGACCGATGAGTTGACTTTTTGATACTGAAGTCGAAATCCAGTTCCGAAAATTTTCAAAGCTCCGTCATGTCATTTATGACTTGTGTGTAAAATTTGAGGTCAATCGGAGTTGATTTGATAGGTTCCGACATCGAATGTAGAAGTTGAAAACTCTTAGTTTCATTAAGCTTGAATTGGGGTATGATTCATGGTTTTAGCGTTGTTTGATGTGATTTAGAGGTTCGACTAAGTTTGTATGATGTTTTAGGACTTGTTGATATATTTGGTTGAGGTCCCGAGGGCCTCGGGTGAGTTTTGGATGGTTAATGGATCAACAATTGGAGTTAAACAGTTGATGCAATGTTTCTCTTCTGCTGGAAATTCTGGGCTGAGATCGAGGCCCAAAAAAATCGAGCTCCTGAGATCGAGCTCCCCTGATCGAGCTCCTTGATCGAACTGGACAGAGCTGTAAGTTATAAAAACAGAGGGCATTCGTCTCATTCGCCATTTTTAACAAATTGGAGCTTGAGTAGAGGCGATTTTTGATAGATTTTCAAGGAAAAGACATTGGAGTAAGTGATTCTAACTTGGATTTGGTCTATAAACATAAATATATCATTATTCTCATCATTTAATTAGTGTTTTGAGATTGAAAATTGGAAAATTTTAGAAATCTCATAGAAACGAATTTTCGAGATTTCGGTATCGATACGGAGTCAGATTTGAGTGAAACTGGTATGGTTGGACTCATAATTGAATGGGTCGTCGGATTTCATAACTTTTGCCGGATTCCGAGACGTGAGCCCCACGGATGAATTTTTTTAATTAATTTCGGGATTTTTATTAAAAATATAGTATTTTCTTATAGAATTGATTCCTATAATTTTTAGTGATTGTATCGAATTATTTTGGCTAGATTCGAGCCAGACAAAGTTGGATAATCGTGGAAAAGGCCTTATAGTGGATTAAATTGGAGCAAGACGAGGTAAGTCTCTTGTCTAATCTTGTGAGGGGGAAATTACCTCATAGGTGATTAAAATTAAATAATTATTGCTAATTGTGGGGGCTACGTACGCACGAGGTGACGAGAGTCCGTGCGTAGCTACTATTAATGCTAAAGTCCGGGTAGTTTAGGACTCAAAGCATGCATTACTTGTGTAAATTGTATTCTTTGATTAATTAATATTAATTGATATATATGAATATATTATGAATTGTTAGATAAAGATATTAAATGATGGAAATCTCATGGGCTTGATTTTCTGTTTAAATCAATTAATTGTTAAAAGAAATTGTCCTCCTCCCGAATTTATCTTATAATAAATATACTCTCCTTCCGGAGGCACATAAGAAAATGTCTCACTTTCTTGTGGAGCGGGCCGAACGCCTCGGCAGGATAGATGCATCTATGGATCGCGTCGCACGTCCCTCGACAGTGTACACGACACTCTGGATCGGGTCGTACGTCCTCAGCAGAAATCGTGCTTAATAATAATAATTACACGATACTTTAATAATTTATTTCAGCTTGTGAAGCTAATTAATAAATTGAAAAATCCTTGGAATTTAATGAATTATTATTCTTGCTTGTTAAGAAATTAATTGTTACTCCTGTAAATGAGATTTAATTGATAAATTGGAAATTATTTGAATTGAAGGAATTTAATTAATATATTGAGAATTGTTACATTTGAAAGAATTTGTTTATTTCCGTTGATTAAATAAATTATTGTAAATTCTGTAAATCATGCTGATTTAAAAATCCTAGTTTTATTTCAGTTATTATTATTGACCCATAGTGAGTGTCAAAGTCGGCCATCTCGTCTCTACCACTTCGAGATTAGGCTTGATATTTACTGGGTACACGTTGTTTACATACTCATACTACACTTGCTGCACTTTTTTGTGTAGGATCTGAGACAGGTACTAGTGGAGGACCTATCATCACATACCCACGCCATCCCGAGGCATAGTGGTGAGCTACCTTTCTGAGACGTTCTGCAGCTACCAGTGTCTCTTCTTATTTTTACATTCTGTCTATTTCATTTCAGACAGTATTTGGAGTTTTGTATAATCTACTAGATGCTCATTCACTTGTGACACCAGGTCTTGGCACATACATTGGTAGAGTTTGGGTTTATATTTTCTTGGTTTTAAATTTTATCAATGTATGCTTAATTTATTAGTTGGCTTGCCTAGCTGTAGTGTTGGGCTCCATCACGATCTACAGGTGAAATTGGGTCGTGACACATAGTATTTGTAGTCCATTCTAATTGAATGTATTAGTCTAATTATGATTACTGCTAGGGATAGCTAATTTTAATTTATTTAATTAAATTACCCTTTAACGGTCTAATTGAATTTAAAAACAAACTTATTTAGGGATATATGTGAACTTTTAAATTAATAAGCACTCAAATTATTTAAATTTACTATATTGTTACTAAAGTTTATTATGTAACTTAAACTGTAAATTAATTTGAATATTTAATTAATATAACATGCAATTTATTTGTTCTTTGTGTAGATGAAATATCATAGTTGGATGTAAAATAGGAATTATTCTAATAGTCGGTTTTTAGGAGGACCGGCATAACAGTTCAATTCTTACAAATTTTGAGTTCAAATACCGCAAGAGTGCCTATTGCTTCTGTTCTGCTAGGAAGAAAAACAAGAAGCATTCATGGGTTCTACCGCATTTATGGGAGGATCTACTAAGACAGTGGGCCACTGAGGATTTCGAGAAGAAGATTGAGCAGGGAAAGAAGGCCCGAGCATCTGAGAAAGGTGGCTCCATGTATTGTGTGGGTGCAAGAAGCATGGGGACTGCGAAAAGACTACTCGTAATTCCTTAAAGCATTTAAATTTATTTTTATCGAAGTATATTTATTTAAATTTAGTTAACAGGTTTTATTATATTTGTAGGAAAAAAATATAGGAGGAAGCTGACTCACGGTGAGTTCTTCATGGAGACTCACATCCGGGAGAAGAAGGCACCGACAAATCCAAGTAGATGGGTAGAGGGCCGGGCGAAGACTACATATGTAAGTTCCATAACTACTATAACTTAAAATTAATGTTTATAATATTATAGAGTTAATAATTTTCTATCTTCTAAATAAAGGGTCGCTATAAGACTGTTGTGGAGGAGTACAGTCAGAGATTGCCACCGAATGAGCAGGGCGACCCACCTTCCATTTTAGATGAAGAAGCGCAAAAGATTTGGTTGGATGTTGTCGGTGGTTCTAAAAAGGGGATAGCATATGGCCTTCCAGAGGGATCATTTTGATGCTATAGGGCTGGATTGCAAGGTATAAGGACTTCCGTCCTGGGCGAGGCACTTGATAGGTCGACTCTCTCGGCTATGGAGAAGAAGATCACAAAGCTGTCAGCAGAGCTTGAAGAGGCAAAGTCTAGAGAAGAAAAGAGAGATCAACAATTTAATAGCCTTCAAGGTCAGCTAGAAAAAAGAGACAAACAATTTAATACCCTTCAAGATCAGCTGGCCAATCTTCTTGTTAGTTGGGCTTTCCCTATTTTTCGGTCTCGTGAGTCTTCCCCAGATGCTAATCCTTCTCATCGTGATCCTTCTCACTGTGCCGACGATGAAGCTTTTAGTAGTGAAGATGATGCAGTACAAGACACTCCATGAATGATGTTTGTATTATATTTAAAGTTTTAACTTGTGAAAAGTTTAGTTGAATGATGTTAATATAGTTTTAACTTGTGAAGATGATATTGTTGTAAATATAGTTTATAATTTAGTTGAATGATGTTATAATTTTTATTGTTGTTATTGTTTTAGAAATTGTTATTGGTTGAATGTCAGCAATGTAATGCTATCATTATAGGTTATTGGCAGGTGGTGGAACTGTAAAACAACAATATTCTACTAAATTTTTACCCAGAAAATCGACCGCATACCGACCGAAGTCGGTCAGAATTGTTAAAATTAAAGTTCAAAATATTAAATTTAACATTACCGATCGATTTCGATCGGTATAAGCAATAAATAATTTACAGGATTTAAAATTACCGACCGAAATCGGTGGGATTTTGGGTTTTTAAATTTAATATATTTTAATAATACCGATCGATTTCGGTCGGAAATATATAATTTTTAATAAAGTAAAAAATTACAATATCGACCGACATCGGTCGCTACTATAAAAAATAATTAAAAATTATTTTCCAGAATACCGACCGAATTTGGTCGGTATTTTTAGTTTTTCAATAACTAGTGTTAGATTATTTGGTCAAAGTTTGGTTGAATTTTCCGTCCGTCTTCGGTCGGAAGTTGCGACCGTCTTCGGTCGTCACATGTTAGCGACCACATTATATTCTCAAGGTAGGGGGTATAGTCTACGTACACATTAGCTTTCTCTGATTTCACTTGTGAAAGTACACTGGGTTGTTTGTTGTTGTTGATGTCGAGAAGTTTAGGCGATTACTGATGTTTGGCTATAATTATATATTTTTAGTGCATTACTTACCTTACATTTTGGGGCTTTAAAGCTAAACTAAACTATATTTATGCTTAATTGAGTTTATTTTATGTGTAGGTACGTTGAAGACGAAATTGGGAGAAAAGTAGAGATTTTTTGTGTATTTTATACACTACAAGAATGGAGTTATGATCATTTAATTATTGGATATACAATGAGTAAAGTGTGACATTACAAAAGAAGACAAAAGTCAATTGAAAAAGAAGATAAAAACGTGAAATTGGGAAGTAGGCAAAGCAACTCAAAAGTGAAGCAGAAAGAAGTCAGGCGAAGCGAGCCATGTTACTCGCGTTAGAGCAGGCAAGGCGAGGTATTTATCTCACGTTTGAGCGTGCTCTGTGAAGCCTACAGCGAGAGGAGGCGCGCTACAGAGCTCGCGAGGTCAGGATTACAACGAGATGAAGCTCGCGACAGAGGTCACGGTGCGAGGCTTGTAGCGAGCGTGTTCCGGGTTTTTAAAGCCTATTTTGTCTCCTATTTGGTTTTGGACTTGGGTATTTCGTTTAGGTATTTTCTTTACACATATAAATAGTCATTAAACACTATTTTTAGAGAGAGTTTTGTGACTGAAGGCGAGAACATCAGGTGGACAACTTTTGGAGGAGAAAATCATAGAGTTTTCATCCCTTTATCTTTTCCTTGTAATTTATTTATGCAAAATACTTGGAAAATTATTACTACGAACATGAGTGGCTAAACCCTATAATTCTGGGGTTGTGATTTAGCCATGAATATTATTGTTTTATGTTGACTTAATCTTGATTACAATTTACTAATATATGGTTGTTTCTTCAATTCTGTGATTAATTGCTTAATTGTCTGGCCAGCAGTTAGGTTCTATTGACTATGTATGCTATGCTTGGGAAAGCCATGTTTAGATTAGAGAAGAATTGAAGAGACTATGATCTTAACTCTTGGGTGAAGGGGGGCGGATTTGTGGTTAGGATAGGAATATACCTAGTCACCGTGCTTAATTAAATATCGTAATCTTAATGCATTCTTGATAGATTGATTTCATAGGAATATAAACGTTAATCTATTTTGAATAGGCGAGTAGTACTTCGGGAGAAGGCTATGAGAGCAGTTGTTCGATTAATTAGCAACCATGAGTGAATTGTATGAAATGGAGAGTTAACTAGAATACAGTAGGATTGGTAAATCGATCACAACCCTGGAATATTTGTCTCTACTGAATACACCACAATTATTTTGCTACTTGATAATTTAGTTACTCCTTCGAATTATAGTTTAGTATAATCACATTCTTGAACTCTATTTTGGCTTGACTAAATAACAATCTTGGTAATTTTAGTGGGTATTTGATACAAGTCTCTGTGGGTTCGACACTCAACTTATCATTTTATTACTTGTACGACCACGTATATTTGCTTGTGCATTTGGGAGCAACAAGTTTTTGGCGCCGTTGCAGGGGACTTGTATATCGACTACTTTCTAGTTTTTGCTTTAATTTTTTATTTTGTCAAGTCTAACGTTACTTGATTGTTGCTCTGATCTCAGAACTTCGATTAAATGCACAGGGTCAGAAGCCAGGACAGACTTAAAGGCTTTGACCTCGAACCTGAGAGAACATTTCATATGAGGTTGATGGAAGCAAGGGATACAAATAATCTTCAGGCACTCGTTCAATTTCCTGTGAACATGGCAGAGGAGCAACACATGGCTGTTCAGGAAGTGGCGATGCCCAGCATTGCTAATGTCACCTCCAACATTGTGAAGCCCAGAATCACTGGGCACTCTGAGCTGAAACAGAGCTAGATCCAGCTACTTCATGCGAATGGGCAGTTTATGGGTCTTCCACACGAGGATCCACAACAGCATATTCTGAACTTCTTGGAGATTAGTGATACTTACATCACTAACGGGGTCACTCCAGACTATGTGAGGCTCACATTTTTTCCATTCTCTCTTTTGGGCGAAGCAAAGCGATGGCTGAAGGCAGAACCAGTTAATTCTATTACATCATGGAATGATCTAGCAAGGAAATTTCTGGCAAGGTTTTTCCCTTCAGGCAAAACTGCAAAGATCAGAAGTGAGATAGTTGCCTTCAAACAGAAAGCGGGGGAGTCTCTATACTCAGCTTGGGAGAGGTTCAAGGGGCTGCTCAGAGATTGTCCTCATCATAATCAGACAAACGAAGTGTTAGCTCACACTTTCATAGAAGGGCTACATCCTGAGACAAATATTGTGGTAGATGCTGCAGTTGGAGGTCAAGTGTTGGAGAAAAGCTTTAACGAGATATATGCATTATTGAACAAATTCTCCAAAAGCAATCCGGATTGGCAAGGAGAAATGGGCAGACACATGGTGCAAAAATCTGCAAGGGTTCTCGAGTTAGATATCGTCTCGGCATTATCATCGCAGATTTCTACACTGACCAACCAAGTCAATCAGATGACCTTGGTTATTAACAAGCAACAAGCTCAACCAGTGCAATATGTTCAAGTGTTTTGTGAAGTATGTGGAGAGGGTCACACGAGCGACTTATGCCCAGTTAATCCAGAGTCTGTCTGCTTTGTGGGTAATGCAAATAAGGGCCAGACAAACCAATATGGGAACACTTACAATCCCAACTAGAGGAACCACCCAAACTTCTCTTGGGGTGGAAATCAAGGTGCTCAAAATCAATACCGACCACAAGCACCTCAACAACAATATAGACCACCTCAGGTTGAACAACATGCAAACTCAACAAATCACATTGAGGAAATGATGAAGAAACTGATGGGTGACCAGCAAGCCCACACCACAGAGATGATAAAGAAAGTGATGGTTGACCAGCAGGACCAAGCCGCAACAGTGAGAAATTTATAGCGCCAAATGGGATAACTTGCCAGTGCCCAAAATACTCGACCAGTTGGAGCTCTTCCAAGTGACACCGAGGCTAATCCTAAGGCATCTATTAATGTTGTCTCATTGAGGAATGGGAGACAATTAGAAGAAGTCCAGTCGAAAAAGAGAAAACAAGTGACCTTTAATGAGAAGCCGGCCACTATAGAGTTAGAATCAGAAAAATCAAAGGAGTCTGAGAAGCCAGCTGAAAAGGCGGTGGCTAAGCAACCCCCACCATTAGTTGTGAGGCCACCACCTCCGTTTCCTCAAAGATTGCAGAAAGTGAAGGATAATACCGCGTATAAAAGATTTCTTAATATTTTGAAGCAGGTGCAAATAAATATTCCACTGGTAGACATCTTGCAAGAAGTGCCCAAATATGCAAAATACATCAAGGATATAGTGGCAAATAAAATGAGGCTGACTGAATTCAAGACTGTGGCACTCACTGAGGAATGTAGCTCTAGAATCCAAAGCAAGTTACCTCAGAAATTGAAGGATCCAGGTAATTTCACTATCCAAATCTCGATTGGTAAGCATGCAGTCGGGCGAGCTTTGTGTGATCTCGGAGCGAGCATCAATCTGATGCCACTATCTGTGTTCAGACAATTGGGTTTGGGTGAGCCGCGCCCAACAACAGTAATCTTACAGTTGGCTGATCACTCCCTTGCTCATTCGGAAGGAATGATTGAAGATGTGTTAGTTCAAGTGGGTTCTTTCATATTCCCTGTTGATTTCATTATCTTGGACTACGAGCCTGATCAGGAAGTCCCATTTATTTTGTGGCGTCCATTCTTAGCCACAGGCCGAGCTATTATTGATGTATACGAAGCAAAGATGATGATGAGAGTATGTGATCAAGTGGAGGTATTTAATATGTACAAAGCACTCAGATTGCCTGCCCACTATGAAGAGCTATCCATGATTTCTGTAGTGGAAAGCAATGCTATGTCATTGATGCCTTATATGAGCCCCATAGATCCTCTTGAACGGGCTTTGATTGGGAATAAATAAGACAATGAAGATAGGATGATAGGCGGAATTGAACAAGTACTTGATACATCATGCAATTATGTCCACTGGTTTGGGAAGTTTGAGAAGTTGGGCAGGCTTGTTACTCTGACCCTTCCCAAGACATCTATTGAGGAAGCTCCAAAGCTAGAATTAAAGCCTCTTCTAGCACATCTGCGCTATGCTTATTTGGGAAACTCTGAAACATTGCAAATAATTATCTCGTCCAGCCTGACTAATGTACAAGAAGAAAAAATGCTCAGAGTACTTCGTGAGCATAAAAAGGCTATAGGGTGGACAATTACTGACATCAGAGGAATCAGTCCATCGTTTTGCATGCATAAAATCTTTTTGGAAGATGGACACTGCCCCAGTGTTGAGCAGCAGAGGAGATTGAATCCTATCATGAAAGAAGTCATGAAAAAGGAAGTAATTAAGTGGCTCGATGCAGCTATCATCTTTCCCATCTCTGACAGCAACTGGGCAAGCCCAGTACAATGTGTGCCTAAAAAGGGAGGGATGACTGTGGTTGAGAATGAAAAAAATAAGCTAATTCCTACTCACACTGTGACGGGGTGGAGAGTTTGTATTGATTACAAAAAGCTCAACAAAGCAACCCGAAAGGACCACTTCCCGCTTCCATTCATTGACCAAATGTTAGACAGATTGGCGGGGTATGATTATTATTGCTTCCTTGATGGTTATTCGGGGTACAACCAGATCGTCATATGCCCAGAGGATCAAGAGAAGACCACTTTTACTTGTCCTTATAGAACTTTCGCCTTCAAGCGAATGTCGTTTGATCTTAGTAATGCACCAGCTACTTTCCAAAGATGCATGATGGTTATTTTCACCGATATGGTGGAAATATTTGTGGAAGTTCTTATGGATGATTTTTCAGTCTTTGAGTCTTCTTATGATGACTGTTTAAAGAATTTGAGCAAGGTGTTGGCCCGTTGTAAAGAAACAAATCTGGTATTAAATTGAAAAAAGTACCATTTTATGGTGCAGGAAGGCATTGTGTTGGGTCACAGAGTGTCTATGAGCGGCATTGAAGTTGATAAGGTGAAGGTGGAGGCGATTGAAAAATTACCTCCACCCATTTCTGTGAAGGGTGTCCGGAGTTTCTTGGGACACGCGGTATTCTATCGACGCATTATTAAAAAAAATTCTAAAATTGCTACTCCCCTGTGCAGGTTGCTTGAAAAAGATGTGACTTTCAATTTTGATGACTGAAAGCATTCGAAGAGCTCAAAAAGAAGCTGGTGGTTGCCCCCGTTATTGCCGCACCGGATTGGTCCTTACAATTTGAGATTATGTATGATGCAAGTGACCATGCTATTGGGGCAATGCTAGGCCAGAGGAAGGACAAAATGTTTTATTCCATCTACTATGCGAGTAAGACTCTTGATGATGCGCAGCTGAATTACACCACCACTGAAAAGGAGTTGTTAGTTGTGGTGTGGGCCTTTGAGAAATTTTGGGCATACTTGGTGGGAACAAAAGTCATAGTCCATATCGATCATGCAGCAATCAGGTATCTATTTACAAAGAAGGAATCTAAGGTTAGATTGATGCGCTGGGTTTTGTTGTTGCGGGAATTTGATGTGGAAATATGAGATCGAAAGGGCACAGAGAACCAAGTAGTTGACTATCTATCAAGGCTAGAAAATCCCGACCACATGGAGGAGGGTGACCAAATTAAAGAAGTATTTCCTGATGAGCAACTTTTTGCTACTACCCAAGACCCTCCCCCATGGTACACGGACTATGTGAATTATCTGGTGAGCGGGGTACTTCCTCCTAAAATTGAATCTGAAGCTAGAAAGAGGTTTCTACATGATGTAAGCTTCTACTATTGGGATGAGCCATATTTGTACAAGCAGTGTGCTGACCAAATGATGAGGAGATGCATACCTGAAAAGGAGGTCGAACTAGTGTTGTATGATTGTCATGTATCACCCTATGGGGGCCATCATAGAGGTGATAGAACAACTGCAAAGGTATTACAATACAGTTTATTTTGGCCAACATTATTCAAGGACGCCCATGCATTTATTAAGAAGTGTGACCAGTGTCAGAAAATAGAAACAATCACAAAGAGGCATGAGATGCCTTTGAATAACATCCTGGAGGTCGAGATTTTTAATGTGTGGGGGGTAAATTTTATGGGACCATTCCCATTGTCCAGAGAAAACAAATACATTTTGCTAGCAGTTGACTACGTGTCAAAATGGGTAGAGGCGATTGCATTGCCAATGAATGATGTCATGGTGGTAGCCGCGTTTGTAAAAAAGAACATATTTTCGAGATTCGGGACTCCACGTGCTTTGATTAGTGATGAAGGGACACACTTTTGCAATCGGTTATTGAATAACCTTCTAGCTAAATATGGAGTCCGCCATAGAGTTGCAGTGGCATATCATCCTCAAACAAGTGGACAAGTTGAGGTGTCTAATAGAGAAATAAAGCAAATCTTAGAGAAGACGATGAGTGTGAATAGAAAAGATTGGGTTGCAAAGTTAGATGATGCCTTGTGGGCATATAGAACTGCATACAAAACGCCAATTGGGGCGTCGCTGTATAGGTTAGTTTATGGGAAGGCATGTTACTTGCATGTTGAACTTGAACACAAAGCATATTGGGCCATTAAGAAGTTAAATATGGACCTTGAAGCCGCAGGCGAGAAAAGTCTCTTGCAGTTGAATGAGTTAGATAAGTTCAGGCTGCACTTTTATGAAAATGCTAGGCTTTACAAAGAAAAGACAAAAAGAAGGCATGGCAAGCATATTAAACCGCGTCACTTCGATCCAGGCCAACATGTATTATTGTTCAATTCTAGACTAAAGCTATTTCCTGGAAAGTTAAAATCGAGATGGTCAGGCCCGTTTGAGGTAGTGAGAGTCACTCCTTATGGTGCAATTGAGCTGCGAGCTTTGAATGGTGAAAGAAAATCTTTGGTGAATGGACACAGAGTAAAGCATTATTGGGGAGGAATAATTGATCGTGAGAAGACCAAGGTTGTACTCGCTGATGAGTAAGCGAGATTCTACGTCGTACCGCGACGTTAAATCAGGCGTTTGTTGGGAGGCAACGCATCTTTACTGCCTTCGTTTATTTCTATTTTTTTTCTTATTATTGTTGTAGTATTTGTTTTTGTTTTGTAGGATTATAAGCATAGGAGGCAAAGCCATTGGAAGAGTGCAAAAGCGAGTTAGATGGTGAGAACTAAGTGTGGGGTACCACACAAAGAACCATGCCTGGGGGAAGTCTGAGTACCCGTGAGCCGCTATTGCTTCGGCCTTTGGCCTTTCAGGGAGTTTCTTGTCCACCCTTGTTATTGTTTTGCTTATCTGCGCATTGGGGACACTGCACTCTTTTAAGTGCGGGGTGAGAGAATTTCTCTAGATGATTAGTAGTAGTGTGTTAAAAATTAAAAATTAAAATAAAATAAATAAAATAAAACAAAAAAAGAAAAAAGAAAAATTGGACTTCTCCCGATAATGGATCTCTTTCGACAAGTTTTTGAGGGATTTAAGTTGAAAGAAAAAAGACAAAAAGATTTTCTTTTGTTAGGTAGTGTAATAATTCCCCCTTGATTTTTCTTTGTGCCGCGGTTCTTTTTCAAGAATTGTTTTTGAACCGTGTGTAGTTAGTTTTATTTTTTAGGAGTAGGAGCCATCGTGCTATGAATTGAATTGAAGCAATATCTCTTGACTTTGTTATGCCTTGCGAATAGTGAGTACTTTGGTTGTGACGCTTAGGCTCAGTTTTTGACTCTTGTATAAGTACCTTAAATTTGCTTAACTGCTACGACTAGAGTGTCTTGATGAGTCCGATCCTGAGTGAGTTATGTGTCATGTGTGTGTGAGATTTGTGTGTTATTCTGTGCATTGCATTTGATGTCTAGAACTTGCCTCGTGTGTTTGCAAAATAGTAGTGTTGTTCAGTCTTGGAAGTGATATAAGCGTTTCTTTGTTGAGCTAGATATATATAGTTTACCCGCCTAATTATTGTGTAACGTAGTTAACCCCTTTGAGCCTGTAATCTTATTTCTTTGGCAACCACATTACAAGCCTTACCCATTTGTTTGAATTAACCATCTATTTGAATCTTTTCACCTCTCCTGAGCACTTGAATTGTTATGAACTTTGTAAAAGTTAATGTGTGGGGTGGGAGATTTGGCTTTTGAGTGGAACTAATGAAATAAAGAGAAAGGTGCACTGTTTTGAAAAAATAATAAAAGCCACTTGAATTAAAAAAGAAAGAGAAGAAAAATATAGTTGTACTACTGTGAAAATATTCCTTAACAGTGGTGACTCTTGATGTAATTGTGCTTAAAGAAGTATGGACTTAATATACATTGATGTGAATGTGGAGTTATGATTTGACATAAGTGTGGGGTTTAAATGTTAAAGTGTATGTATTAAAGTGCTTAGGGAGGTATAGTCACTATTATATTCAAATGTATCCTACCCGACCCACAGCCTACATTACAACCAATTAAAGTCCTACTTGATCCTAGACTGAATGAGTTCAATTAGTAGAGTAGTACACTACGGGCAAGCCTATGGCGCATCTTTTGTGGCATATGAATGTTATTTCTGAGAGTGATTGATTTTTTTCTATCTTGAGTTCCTAATTGTTCTTAAATTTTATTGTGTGTGAAACTACCCTCTTTTGTTGTGTGAGGGCACTTGATTCATAAAGGAAAGGTAATGTCATTGACCTCTATTTTAGAGTAAGTGAGTGAGTTGTGAATAATGCATGGTACTCGTGGGTCAAATCTTGAGGTGAAGATGTTACACCCTTGTGCTTAGTCTATTTTAAAGATTCTTGGTGTGATGAGTTAGGAGAATTGTTTAAAAAGGTCGTGTCTATATAAAGTGTAGTTTGATTGCTCGAGGACGAGCAACGTTTAAGTGTGGGGTAGTGATGTTTGGCTATAATTATATATTTTTAGTGCATTACTTACCTTACATTTTGGGGATTTAATGCTAAACTATACTATATTTGTGCTTAATTGAGTTTATTTTATGTGTAGGTACGTTGAAGACGAAATTGGTAGAAAAGTAGAGATTTTTTTGTGTATTTTATACACTACAAGAATGGAGTTATGATCATTTAATTATTGGATATACAATGAGTAAAGTGTGACATTACAAAAGAAGACAAAAGTCAATTGAAAAAGAAGACAAAAACATGAAATTGGGAAGTAGGCAAAGCAACTCAAAAGTGAAGCAGAAAGAAGTCACGCGAAGCGAGCCATATTGCTCGTGTTAGAGCACGCGAGGCGAGGTATTTATCTCGTGTTTGAGCGTGCGTCGTGAGGCCTACAGCAAGAGGAGTCGCGCTATAGAGTTCGCAAGGCCAGGGTTACAGCGAGATGAAGATCGCGATAGAGGTCGTGGCGCGAGGCTTCTAGTGAGTGTGTTCCAGGTTTTTAAAGCCTATTATGTCTCCTATTTGGTTTTGGACTTGGGTATTTCGTTTAGGTGTTTTATTGTAACGACCTGGCCGGTCGTTTTGAGTATTACAACCTTGCTTCCCCCTTTACTGCTCAAATTGTACTCTACAGTTGTTGTGTGAATTACCGGGGTAAATGGTTCGGGTCCGGTGAGGTTTTGGAATGAATTGGAATACTTAGTTCCAAGGTTTAAAGCTTAAGTTAAAATAGTGACCGGATGTCGACTTATGTGTAAACGACCCCAGAATGAAGTTTTGATGATTCCAATAGCTCCGTATGGCGATTTTGGACTTAGGAGCGTGTTCGTAAAATTATTTGGAAGTACGTAGTGGAATCTGGCTTGAAATGCCGAAAGTTAAATTTTTGGAAAGTTTGACCCGGGGGTTGACTTTTTGATGTCGGGGTCGGAATCCGATTCTGGAAGTTTGAATAGGTTTGTAATATGAAATGTGACTTGTGTGCAAAATTTGAAGTCAATCGGACGTGATTTGATAGGTTTCGGCGTCGTTTGTAGAATTTGGAAATTTGGAAATTTATTAGGCTTGAATCCGTGTGTAGTTCATATTTTTGAGGTTGTTAGGTATGATTTGAGGCCTCGAGTAGGTCCGTGTTATGGTATGGGACTTGTTGGTATGTTTGGACGGGGTCCCGAGGGCCTCGGGTGAGTTTCGGACGGTTAACGGATCAAATTTTAGACTTAAGGAAATGCTGGAACTGCTGCCTACTGGTGTGATCGCACCTGCAAAGATTTTGATCGCAGGTGCGAAGCCGCATGTGCATGAAATAAGCCGCAGAAGAGGACAAGAGTGGGACTGGGCAGTGCTCGCAGGTGCGAGGAATTTGCCGCATCTACGAGGCCGCAGGTGCGAAGGTCTTGGCGTAGATGCGGACTGGGGCTGGCCTGGGGCGAACACAGGTGCGAAGGATTTGCGCATCTGCGAGCCCGCAGATGCGAGAAGGGCGCCACAGATGCGAGGTTTTGAAAGGTTGGCATTGTCCGCAGGCGCGCAATTTGTTCTGCAAATGCAGATGCGTAGGTGCGAGCCCAGGCACCGTAGGTGCGGAAATGCCTGGGCAGTGGTTAAAACGAGGGTTCCGAGATTTTTTCTCATTTTGGACATTTTGGAGCTCGGTTTGGGCGATTTTGGAGAGGAAAGTTTTCACACAACTTGGGATAAGTGTTCTTAACTCCCTTGTGATTATATTCCATGAATTAATCTTCATTTGTTGTGTAAGATTATTGAATCTTTAAAAGAAATAGAAGGAAATTTCTAAAATGTCACAAAACGAATTTTTTAAGTTTTAATACCGATTTGGAGTCGGATTTGAGTGAAATTAGTATGGTTGAACTTGTAATTGGATGGGTTATCGTATTTTGTGAGTTTCGTTGGATTTCTAAATGTGGACCCCACGGGTGATATTTTGGGCGTAATTTCGGATTTTTGTGGAAAATATTAGCATTTTGATATGGAATTAATTCCTATAAATTGTGTGGACTGAATCAAATTAATTGTTACTAGATTTGAGCCGTTCGGAAGTTGATACGCGCATAATGGGATTTCTGGATCATTGTTTAGCTTGCTCGACATTGGATTCGGCTTGTTCGAGGTAAGTAACTCTTCTAATCTTGGAGTTGAGGGTATGAACCCTGAATATATGTATTTTGTGAATTATTGGGAGGTGACGCACTTGCTAGGTGACAAGTGTGTGGGAGTGAACTGTAGAAATTGTGATATAATTGTTTCTACAGCACGTGAGTTGTCCGTGCAGCACGTGAGTTGTCCGTGCAGATTATAGCGCTTAGGCTGATGGAGCCCCTCCGGAGTCTGTACACACTCCCAGTGAGCGCAGGTACCTACTGAGTGCGAGTGCCGAGTGCTGAGTGACTGGAAGGCAAGAGTGATTGTGAGATATGCTCGAGTGGCAAGAGTGATTGTGAGGTATGCCCGAGTGGCAAGAGTGATTGTGAGGTATGCCCGAGTGGCACGAGTGACTGTGAGCTTTGCCTGAGGGGCTGTATATGAGTGATGTTTTGCCCGAGGGGCTGTTTATGATTTTATCATTGAGTTGCATCGCATTGGCATGCACACATGACATACAAGCATAGAGAGGTATTTCCTCATGCTGTACTACATCACATCATTCATGATTTCTCACATATTTTTTTTTATTTACAGATGGGCATAGTGATGTATTTTTTTTTTACACGGGTTATCCGGAAGGAAAATAAAATATCTTATTTATTATTAAAATTATTTTTGGGAGAAATTATTGTTTTCAAACTATTCATATTTTTGGCAACTTCGGCAAACGATTTGGGTTTTCACTGATGTATTTGAAAGGAAGAACTATTATTTTTGAAATCATGATTTAGTTGAGCATTTTATCTCTGAGTTACTTCTGGTATTATTTGCCTTATGTTATTATGGACTGTTGTGGACTATTGGTTATGGAGCCGACCTTGGTAGAAGATCTTCACTACTTTCAACCTACGGCTAGGTTTGTTACTTACTCAGTACATGTGGTCGGTTGTACTGATATTACACTTCTGCACATTGCGTGCAGATGTTGGTTGTTGTTGTTGTTATGCTCGATGGTTGTGGGACTTGAAGATGTACCTGCGTTCTTGTTGTAGCTGCCTCTTGTTCAGGGTAGCCTTAGATTTATAAAAGCTCTGTTTATGTATTGTTCAAACAGACTATGTATTTATTTGATTTCCGCTTTGTATACTCTATTCTTAGAAGCTCATGATTTGTACTACCAGTTCTTGAGGATTGTATAATACTAAAATCTTTATTCACTTAAATTGCTTTAATAATTATTATTGGAATTGGATAATTGAAAGTTGGCTTACCTAGCGGGTTGGGTTAGGTGCCATCACGACTAGTTGGATTTTGGGTCGTGACATTTCTCTACACATATAAATAGTCATTAAACACCATTTTTAGAGGGAGTTTTGCGACGGGAGGCAAGAACATCAGGTGGACAACTTTTGGAGGAGAAAATCATAGAGTTTTTCATCCCTTTATCTTTTTCTTGTAATTTATTTATGCAAAATACTTGAAAAATTGTTACTACAAACATGAGTGGCAAAAACCCATAATTTGGGGGCTGTGATTTAGCCATGAATATTGTTGTTTTACGTTGACTTAACCTTGATTATAATTTACTAATATATGGTTGTTTCTTCAATTCCGTGATTAATTGCTTAATTGTTTGGCCAACAGTTAGGTTCTATTTACTATGTATGCTATGCTTGGGAAAGCCATGTTTAGATTAGAGAAGAATTGAAGAGAGTATGATCTTAACTCTTAGGGGGACGGATTTGTGGTTAGGATAGGAATATACCTAGTCACCGTGCTTAAATAAATATCGTAATCTTAATGCGTTCTTGATAGATTGATTTTATAGGAATATAAGCGTTAATTTATTTTGAATAGGCGAGTAATACTTCGGGAGAAGGCTATGAGAGCAATTGTTCGATTAATTAGCAACCATGAGTGAATTGTATGATCTTGAGAGTTAACTAGAATACAATAGGATTGGTGAATCGATCATAACCCTGGAATATTTGTCTCTACTGAATAAACCACAATTATTTTGCTACTTGATAATTTAGTTACTCCTTCGAATTATAGTTTAGTATAATCACATTCTTGAACTCGATTTTGGCTTGACTGAATAACAATCTTGGTGATTTTAGTGGATAGTTGATACAAGTCTCTGTGAATTCGACACTCAACTTATAATTTTATTACTTGTACGATCACGTATATTTACGTGTACGTTTGAGAGCAACAATTAACATCTATCTAGTCGCAAGAGATTGACTTGGGATAATCATCTAGCTCCATCGAAAAATGTACTTTTTGACTTTCATCGAGGTAGAAATTGTACAAAAATGTATAATTAGAATGACATGGCAGAATATAACATGAATGGTTAAAAAGGATAATACATAATCACCTGTCAAACTTGTTCCTATTTGACAACTTCACATTAAAATTAGAAGGTGTTCTATTACTCCTTGTTCGAATTGTATTTGAGACCATTGCGAACGAATCAAGTTTGTTAGAATTAGTTTCTTATATCTTATTTAAGTTACTAGTCCTCGAGTACGCACAACACGCGAGTACCAATAGAAGTTAAAGAAAAAAGTTTAAGGTCATAAAATTAATAATTATTGATTTTATTTAGCTAACTTAATAAATGAAGAAATTATGCCCCATATAAGCACTCAATCATCTTAGTCAACTTAAATTCATTTCATATTATATAATATTATTACTTTAATTTTTCAAGTTATTGATTCGTTTTTAATTAGTTTTAACAGGAATACATAACCCTTGAAAATTTTGAAGTTTTTTCTGTGATTTTTGTTTGGAAGGTATATGTTCTTAAGTACAATCTAGAAAACACAAATAAGGTCAGCTAACTCATAGAAGACACTTTTTTTCCTCATTGAGAAGCAAACTCTTCTATTACTTTAATCAATAAGAAATAATATATGAATTGTTTTCAATAGATTGGAAAGTACTTTCGCAAAAACAGTAAAAGTTTGTATGTCATCAATTTTGACTATGTGGCAAATAACTATATATAACTAATTCAATAAATTTTTAGGTTGTTAAGTACCTTAAATATTTATACTTTTGTTAGGTTCATTTTTTTTAGAACATTAGTTAATTTTATTCTTTAAGAACAGTTGTTTTTCAAATTCAAGATTACAATAACCAAAAATGTAGTTTTTAAAATAATCTTCCAACCAACACTAACTAATATTTCCAAGGTCAAAGTCCTCGTTATATTCCAATAAATAGAACGTTTGGTTTTGTTCATTTATACATTTAAGCCTCATTATATATTTAGGATGTTTAGGTTTGTTTGTCTTTAAAGGAAGAAACGATAATCAAAAGCTAATTATTCTATCTAACGCGAGGGCACTTTTTTTTTAATTAAGATTATTATTATTCTATATGGAAGAAACATACATATAACTACACCATATTAGTTATTCAATGGACTTAGTGTACGCGTATTGCAAGTGTTTCCTATATTAATGAAAACAAACTTTTAAAAATAACATAAGTATTATTTAAAAGATGTACATGTTTGTGTCTTAATATAAAAAAAATTAATAAAAAAGTAAAAGTTTTAAAACGATAATTGTGTTATAATGTTTAGGAGGTTGATCCACTTTAGTGGTACTTCCTTAAGTTTGTTCCGTATTTGCTTTATTAAGTGTCATCGGAGTAGCATTTGATGAAAAGTAAAACTTTTTAACTTTACATGAACACTTAGGATACATGTGTTGCATGTATATTTCATGTTAATTTTAGTTATTACAAAATTTGTGTATAATAATTTATTAATAATTAATTTTCTTTTATCCATTTTACTCCTTTTATGAGAGTGCTAAAATTTGTTCGAAACTTTCACATTTTAAAAAATGACTCCTAAACCTAAAAGGAGTACAAAGTGTTCGACACTTTCCTAATATGAAGTTGCAATGTATTAATTGCAATGAAATATCCCCTTTTTTAATTTAGTTTTTCTTGCGTTTCTTTTCTTTTTCCAGCTTAATTATAATTTTTGTTTATTTCTTCTTTTCATCTTTCTAATTTCTATTGGTGAAAAAACCCACTAAAATGGAGAAACAAAAGAATTTGTATTGACTTTAAACTTGAATTCCTTACATGATTTAATGAGAGTGCACATGTCGTGCTTGCCTCTTTAAAATTATAACAATTTTATTAACAAAAAAGACTCCTAAATCTACCAAGATGTTCTAAACCTAAAAACGTTATTTCAAAGCACATGTCCTACATATAGAAATACTAGTAACGGATAGTCCATGTTGTGCATGGCCCAATAATACTATTACCTAAATATTAGTGCCGTAAGTACGTGTTTGGTAGAGTTAAATCGAGTTCATCTCCAAAGGCTACTAAAGTTATTATTCTTAAAACACCTAAAGTCATTACAAAATTATAATTTTATTTGTCCCAACTATTACTTCATATCTAAAATAAATATCTGTTTAAAGTTTTTGTATGCTCATTAAGGAAATTATATAAAATATTTATTATAAGATTTATTTGATTAATTTATGGTTTATATCATAGTCAAATTACTCGTTATATTCTAGGTAATTTATTAGATCGAAAATAGATTTGAAAAAACAGACTGATGTTATTTTAATTGCCCAAAGCAACGTTTATTTTGGCCAAATATATTTAGCTAAAATGAAATTTATTTTTAACGGAAGCGGATATAACCTAATTAAAATTATTTACATGTGAAATAAGGAAAATAACATTATAGAAGAGGAGGACTATTGTTTTTCCGTTTTACGTCAAATTGAACTCTATTTTACTCGGGAAAAATGTTTACTCAGAAGGATTTTAATTTTTATAAGATTATAGAAATGCATATACTAAAGTTAGATGATTTTAGTTTCAATTATTGATTATGAAATTTCATACTTGTGATGACCCAAAATGCCATCTTTAAATTTAATAATTAATTTTGTACTCTAAGATCTCAAAAAGTATTATTTATCATTTCTCGACTTGCGTGCGCAGTCCGTAAAATTTTTCGAAAATTTTTCAGGTGAAAAATGAATTAAAATGTGAAATAGAGCTTTAAAACTCAACTGAGTTGACTTTGGTCAATATTTTGAGCAAACGAACTCGGATCAGTATTTTGACAGTTTCAGTAGGTCCATATCGTGATTTGAAACTTAGGTGTATGCCTGAAATCAAATTCCGAGGTCCCTAGCTTGAGATATGGAATTTTGATGAAAAATTAAAAGTTTAAGTTCAAATAGTGATCGGATGTCAAATTATATGCAAACGACCTCGGAATAGAATTTTGATAATTCCAATAGCTCCGTATGGTGATTTTGGACTTAGGAGCGTGATCGAAATTTTATTTGGAAGTCCGTAGTAGAATAGGTTTGAAATGCCAAAAGTTGAATTTTTGGGAAGTTTGACCGAGGGGTTGACTTTTTGATATCAAGGTCGGAATCCGATTCTTGAAATTGAAATAGGTCTGTTATGTCATTTATGACTTGTCTACAAAATTTGAAGCCATTCTGAATTGATTTGATGTGTTTCGGCACAAGATATAGAATTTGAAAGTTCAAAGTTTATAGATTTTGATTTGAGGTGCAATTCGTCGTTTTGATGTTGTTTGATATGGTTTGAAGCCTCGACTAAGTTCGTATTATATTTTGGGACATGTTGGAATAATTGGTTAAGGTCCCGAGGGTCTCGGATGGATTTCAGAAGGTAAACGGAATGGATTTCGGACAAAGAGGGTTGCTGGAAATTTCGATTTCAGAAGGTAAACGGAATGGATTTCGGACAAAGAGGGTTGCTGGAAATTTACAGAAATTTTGTCAGAAATTTTTGATGTGTGGAGCCGACTTTGGAAGCTTATATCTCGAAATTCATAAGGAATCGGAATATTTCAAAATATGAAAGTTGTAGTTATTTGATTCTAGTTTCCAGAAAGTTAAACCATTCATCATTTGGACATTTATGCATAAAGTTATGATCTATTGAAGGAAGGCTGGTAGAGCCGTTTCTGATGGACTTTTAGTGACGGAAAATGGATTTTTAGTGACGAAAAATGGACTTTTAGTGACGGATTGGCAGAAACTTAAGGACCAAAAATGGTCATTTCATTCATTTCGTTTTGGATTTTTGGAGCACGGTTCTTGGGCAATTTTTACGGGAAAACATTAGGGTAAGTGTTCCTTATCCTATATTGATTATATTTCATGATTCCATACTCATTTACATCATGAATCCGTGAATTTATGGAAGAAAAATCAAGATTTTTGTAAAATCTTCCAAAAACGAAAATTTAAGATTTGGAGGTCGAGTTGTTATCATATTTTGGTAAAATTGGTATGGGCGGACTCATAATTGAATGGGTTATCGGATTTAGTAAGTTTTGCCGGATTCCAAGATGTGGGCCCCACAGGCAAATTTTGAGCTAATTTCGTATTTTATTGAAAAATATAATATTTTCTTATAAAATTGATTACTATAATTTTTGTTGACTGTATCGAATTAATTATGACTAGATATGAGTCGATCGGAGTCAGAAAATCGAGGAAAAAGTATAATACTTGGTTAAATTTGAGCAAGTCTAGGTAAGTGCCTTGTCTAACCTTATGTGGGGGAAATTCCCCTAGGATTGATAATTGTAATGTGTGAAAAGTCATGTACACGAGGTGACGAGTGTGTACACAGGCTAAATATGAAAGATTATATTTTAAATTGTGTAGATCATTGTTGCGCATTAAATAAATTATTTTATTTTGTTATATTCTTCATTATTGATTTAATGTTTATATTTTTAAATTTGCTTGACCTTTTTCTGCTAATTGTTTTATCTGTTTAGTTGGAACTTAGTTTTTTTTATTCTGTGTATTATTTGGAAGGTTAATTTTCTTGAAATTAAATATTATTAATATGAAGTATTTGATATTTTAAAACTTGATATTGAAGCAACGTATTAAAGATTTTGAAATATTATTTTCCTGAATTATTTACTCCTGAATATCTTTGTAAGATTTTCGTACTCATTGTGATGGAGCATTAAGCTCTTAATTGTGGAAAAATATTATTGTTGAATTATTTTGACATGAGCAGTGAGCTCTTTATTGTAGAAAAATATTATTGTTGAATTATTTTGACATGAGCCGTGAGCTCTTTATTGTGGAAAAATATTATTGATGATTTATTTTGGCATGAGCCGTGAGCTATTTATTGTGGAAAAATATTGTTGTTGAATTATTTTGGCAAGTTAAATTATTTGAGCACTTGAGGTACAAATTGTGATATATTGTGATATTGATACGCATGCAGTGGTATAAGGGTTGGGTATTGAAACGCATGCGGTGAGATAAGAGTGGCTTGATACGCGTGACTAGTAGGGGGAACTACTAGAAGTCATGCGGCGCGACAAGGATGGCTAAAACGCGAGATGTTATTTCGGAAAAAATATTTTCTTTCAAATAAATTGTGAAGGATCCCGCGGTGAGATAAGGAAATGAGATGTTGTGAATTTGTTTATGATTTGGGACTACGAGGCGGTACCTCGGGAGTGCCCTTGTTGATATTGATTTATGGCCGCAGTTGCCTTTGATTATTGTTGTGATTTTTTTTAAGTTGAAAAGAATTCTGTTTTGTTTCCACGAGGTATTTATTTGCCATTATTTGATGTAATTAAATGTGACATACTACGTGATTCATTTCCATTGTCATTTTATCTTATAATATTGTTTAAACATTTTACCATGCCATTATTTATTCTCCAGTAGGGCCTGACCTGACCTCGTCACTACTCTACCGAGGTTAGGCTTGGCACTTACTGGGTACCGCTGTGGTGTACTCATACTACACTTCTGCACATCTTTTTGTGCAGATCCAGGTACATCTTATCAGACCATGCATCAGTAAACTAGCTGTACGAGGAGACTTCGAGGTATATCTGCCAACGCCCACAGACTCCGGAGTCCCCTTCTATCTTACTATGTTGTCTTCCTTATTTGCTTTAGACTCTGATGTATAGAGACATAGAGAATAAATTCTTAGAAGTTTGTGACTTATTTCTACCGGGTCTTGGGAGTTGAAATTATTTGAGTTGTAGTATATTTATTTCAGATATTTATTATTATTCTGTATTGATAGGCTTACCTAGTCTTAGAGATTAGGTGTCATCACGATACGGAGGAAATTTGGGGTTGTGACAAGTTGGTATCAAAGCTCTAGGTTCATAGATGTTATGAGTCACAAATAGCTTTAGTATAGTCTTGTGGATCGGTACGGAGACGTCTGTACTTATCTTCGGGAGGCTATGGAACTATTAGGAAAATATTCACTTCTTTGATTCCTTATCGTGCAACATTGATTTAGCTTAAAACATATATCTCATATTCCTTTGTATCCACTCGTGTATGACATTGCGCACTTGGTATCAGTTATGCGTCGACGGTTCGTGATACCGCAGATGGACTACGAGGGAGCCAGAGATGCTCAAACATTGCCTTAACATGTGGTTCCGACTGAAGATGCGGGCGTATTGAGAGATCACCTAGTGAATCATGCGCGGGGTGCAACGGACATTGGCGTCTGGTTGATTTATACGAGCTGTGAAGGTTATTATTGTGGATCATCGGACGTTGTGACCTATAACTTCGCGCCGAGTGGGGAGAGTCCACTACCAATGGGTGGATTGTGGGGTCATGTATTATATTAGTTTTGGTCTAAAATGTATATATATGGTACTGAAAGGTTCCCTAAAATTTACACAAGTTTAAAACCTGAGATTTTGTAGAGGATAAGGTTAGGACTTGCGGTATGTCCGCCTCCTTAATAATCATATACTTCAATATCAAAGAAGTTATAGAAATAACTCTAAATTTGTAGAAGGTCTACTCAGCATGGACATCACTGTTGCGGATTTTGGGGTGCTTCGGAGGAAGTACACTTGTTGACGAGAGTCTGGACTATGTGGTTCGTGACAAGATTTGTCTGTATGGAGATCTACTTTTATGATCGTTGTGTATAAATAGGGGTAAGGGTTACCCCAAAGAAGAATCGAAGAGTATGCTAAGAAATGGGTCAGCTCAACAGTGTTGAGTCAGCATAACAAAAGAAGAAATTTACCTTAGGAGAGATAGTTCTCCACCTTCTTCTTTTTTTTTTTGTTGCATATTTCTAGTATTTTTTGAGATATTCAAAATATTTTACTCCTACCATATTTTCTTAAACTTTGATTTTTGAACTTACCATCATGATTTCCTTTTTGTTATCCAACTAATAAATACTCAAAAGAGAAGCTAAATCCATCAATAGAAGTCTAGTTCTTTAATCTAAAAGGTAAGATATACGCGCATAGAACAATCAAGCATTAAATTTGGTCATTTTTAATTTTTTTTTATTTCGTATGAATTTTTTGTAAAAAAAATAAAGCTTTTTCACAAAATATAAAATGTGAAAGATAAAAAGATATGGAGTAATAGCCAATCCATAGAACAAACAACCAGAGAGGGGCCCACTTGAACAATAAGTGGCAGTTTAAAACGCTGCAGTAACAATAAGTGGCATGGAAAGTTGAGGTGGACCACACACTTCCAAAAAACTTATCAAGTGTGTACAAGTAATAAAGCTAGCAAGTACAATATTTTGAAAGCATATAAACTATGAAAATTCAAAAATGTCCCTATGCCAAGCAGACATGTTGACCATGAGCTGCCTGGTTATCCCCATTTATAATATAGGAATAGATAATTAGGGAAATGTCCTACATATTGAAATCCTAAATATTAGGAAAATAATTAAAGTCCTAAATATTAGGAAAATAATTAAAATTATAGTTTTGTTCAATGTGAAATCTATTTTTAAAGGGTAAAAAAGGCGAACGACATTTCGCTAAGGGGCTTTGTGCTTTTAATATAGTATAGATATAGATTAGTTTAAGTAAGTTTTCTGATCTTATCTACAAGATTAGATAGATTTGTTTAGCCTATTGAGAATAAACGCCCACATAAATAATATTTACGGTAATAAATGTAGATATAGCAATGTAGCACCAAAATACGCTAATTAACAAGAATAAAAGAGTGACAACGACACCAAGATTTTTACGTGTAAAACCCTTATGAATAAGGGGAAACACCACGACCTAAAGAGGAGCAATTTATATCACTATAGCAAAGAATTTTACACTTTGTAGGTCCGAGTAAAATACTTCAAAGACGACTACAATACTCAAAAGAAATAACCCTCTTTTAATATTTTTACCTCACTACAATATCTCTCACACTCTCTATTTTCCTCACGGACTATTTTCTTATACCCTAAAGGTGATGCTTCACTCTTTCTTTCTCTCTTATTGGTGTAATTTCAACTGAAACAAAAGCTTGCTATTTATAGGAGAATAATAATGTAATGACCCGACTTGTCATTTTAAGAATTTAAGTCCCGTTCGGCGGTATAAGGCCCTGCGCAGCTTTGTATTATGTGTATTGACTTGCGTGCGTCGTTGAATTCAGTTACCAAATGATTCAGAGTGATTTGGGGCACTTGGTCCTTAAAATAAAAGTTTAAGTCTTAGGATTTTGACTATAGTCGAAACTGTGTGAAGACAACTCTGGAATGGAGTTCTGCCGGTTCCGTTAGCTCCGTTGGATGATTTTGGACTTAGGAGCGTGTCCGAACTGTGAATTTGAGGTCTGTAGCTGATTTAGGCTTGAATTGGCGAAAGTCGAACTTTTGGAGTTTTGGACCGGAAGTGGAATTTTTGATATTGGGGCCGGAATGCGATTGCGAGAGTTGGAACAACTCCCTTATGTTATTTGGGACTTGCCTGCAAAATTTGATGTCATTCCGGGTTGGTTTGATAAGTTTCAGCACGAGTTTTCGAAGTTGGAAGTTTTGGAAGTTCATAAGTTTGATTCATGGTGCGATTCATAGTTTCGACATTGTTTGATGTGATTTGAGACCCCGATCGAGTTCGTGTTAGGTTATGGAACTTGTTGGTATGTTTGGACGGGGTCCCGGGGGCATCGGGTGTGTTTGGGATGGGCCACGAGTCATTTCTTCCTATTTTGAACTGCTATTTTCTGTCATCTGATGTTCTTCTTCGCGATCGCGAAGTGCCTTTCGCGTTCGCGTAGTGTTCTGCCGACCCGCCTAATATTCCTTCTTCGCGTTCGCATTTAAGCTCTCGTGTTCGCGAAGGTCTGCCCTTTCCCTCCTTCGCGTTCGCATCTGCCTCTTCGCGTTCGCGTAGTAGAAACTAGGCACTGGCACTGGTGACCATTTACCCTTCGCGTTCGCGTGTCCCCTTGTGCGTTTGTGAATGTTCATGTTCTTATTCTTCGCGTTCGCGGCCCTTTGCTCACGTTTGCGTAGGTCAGTCGTGGGCTATTAGATTTTTCCTCTACGCGTTTGCGAGCGACCCATCGCGTTCGCGAAGCACAACTGGGCAGCTTTCATTTTTCTTTTTCGCGAACGCGATCCTTTCTCCGAGTTTGCGATGCACAATCACCTGGGCAGAATATAAGATTTTCAAATCGAGGGTTAAGCCATTTTTATCACATTTTGACTTATAGAGGTCGGTTTTGAGCGGTTTCTTGTGGGGTTTTCAAGCAAATCGATTGGGTAAGTGTTCTTCACCTAGAATTTATTTATTTTCATAATTCTATCTTTATTTTTATCATTTAATTTGTGTTTTGAGTTGAGGAAAAGAGTGGTTTCTGAAGAAAAGTTTTAAAATGAAAAATTACGATATGAGGGATGAAATGGTATCGGAATTTAGTGATTTTAGTATAGTTAGACTCGTGAGTGAATAGGTGTTCGTATTTCGTAACTTTCGCCGGATTCCGAGACGTGGGCCCCGCAGGCGATTTTTGGGTTAATTTCGGATTTTTATTGAAAAATATAGTATTTTCTTATGGAATTGATTATATAAATTTTATTGACTGTATCGAATTAATTGTGACTAGATACAAGGATTTCAGAGGCCAATTCGCATTGTAAAGGCACAACAGAGTAAATAATTTCACGGTTAGAGGTAAGTATCTTGCCTAACCTCGAGTGAGGAAATTTTCCCTTAGGCATTGAGTCTTATGTGCAATTTGTGTAATTGAAAACCATGTATGCGAGGTGACGAGTACGTACTTGGTTTATATGTGCAAATTTCATTGATTATAAATCCTTAGACGCCCTTATGTATTAAATTAAAAATTATTGGCACTTATTAAATCCTCTATTTGTCATGCCTAGATCCTTGTTTGTTGAAATTATTTTTACATGATTATTTGGTATGATTGGCACCTTGATTTTTATGTGAAATATTATTTTGTTGAGTTGTTCACTTTCGGATATTTTGTTAAGATTTTTGTGCACATTATGGTCGAGCCATGGGCTCCTTATTGTGAAAAATAAGGTATTGTTGATTTATGTGGCAAGTTGTAATATTTGAGCATTTGATGTGCAATATGTGATATGTTGTAATATTTGAGCACTTGAGGTGCAGTTTATGAGATGTGATATTAGCACGTTATATTGTGGGAGTTATGTTCGGTTGTTTGCACGAGGTTTCTGCCGTGCCATTATTACTATTGATTTATGCACATGCGGCGTGACAAGGCGGGCTATTTATATATATGTGTGGGTTTGTGCATGTGGCGAGACAAGGTGGGAATATTATTATGCGCATGCGATGAGACAAGGCGGGCAATTTACTTTATTATTGCGCACGTGGCGAGACAAGGTGGGCTATGTCGGAGATTGAATTGTGATGATTTGTGATGGCCTGGGGGCATTGTTGTTATTGCATATTTACTTTTGGGAATACGAGACGGTATCTCGGGAGTGCCTTTGTTGACATTCTCTATGGTTGCACTTGTCTTCGGTTATTTTGTATTTCCGTGATAGGTAAATTATTGTGTTCTTCGGTGATGTAATATTTGATTTTATTATGGATTTGTATCCCTTGTTGTAATGTGTTGGCTTTGGCTCTTGTACGAGACTCTGAGGATTTGTGGTTCTAGTCTTTATTAGTTTTCAAAGTTGTTTTTTTGAATAAAAGAAATTGTTGTATGCTTTATTTCTTATAAGTTTTACATCCAAATCAACAACTATCGGGTGCTTTATTTTAATTAAAATGTTATTTTCTTCACCCAAATAATTTCTAAAATAAATTCATTTCTTTGTTGATTTTGTTACTTGATTTAAAAATTTTAAACTTACTTTATCGAAAATAAATTGATCATGTGGATCTTATATACATTGATATTATTGGCACGTGAGTAGTCCGTGCAGTCGTGATAGAAATATGGGCATGAGGTGCCGTGGAAATATGAAGGTGGGTTGAGACGCGTATTTTATGATTATGAAATGAGGTGTCACAGGGTGACTTTTAAATTGAAGATTTATATTTTAAAGATATTGATTTGAAAGAGTTTTATATTTGAAGGATACTTATTTGAAGAAATATATTTGGAGGGTATTTATTTGAAGAAATTATATGTGAAAGATTTATTTAATTGGTTGTACTTGTATTTCTCTTATTCGTCTGAGTAATAATTATGGTGTTCTTCCTTCCTTACTATTTATATCACTAGTTGATTATTGTTGCTATCACTACTATTTGTTTTCGATTATTTTAGTATGACGCAGGTTATTTGACTAGTGGGTGTCTTGATTGTACCTCGTCACTACTCCACTGAGGTTAGTCTTGATACTTATTGGGAACCGCTGTGGTGTGCATATTCTACACTTCTGCACATTTTTGTGCAGATCCAGGTATTTGTTCGTTAGCCGCTGTGTGGGTCGTTGCTGTGGAGACTCAAGGTAAACCTGTTGCTGCGTTCGCAGGCTTCGGAGTCACTTTCAAGTCTTCGTTTGGCACTATTTATTCTTAATTCTGAACAGTTGTATTTAGAAGTTTTCTAGCAAATACTCTGTAGAACTTATGGATTGTACTACCGGTTTTGGGATTTTTAAATTTATTTTGGAGGTTTCCATTTCAAAGATTGTTAGATTTTATTTAATTATTGTTGTTATTTAATAAATGTTAGTCTTACCTAGTCCCTAAGACTAGGTGCCATCACGATACCCAATGGAGGGAAAATTGGGTCGTGACAAGTTGGTATTAGAGCTCTAGATTCATAGGTGCTACGAGTCATAAGCGAGTTTAGTAGATTCTTGCGGATCGGTACGGAGACGTCTGTACTTATCTTCGAGAGGCTACAGAACTGTTAGGAAATTTTCACTTCTTTTATTCCTGTCGTGCAAAATTTGTTGAATTTGGAATTTGAGCCTTTATATCTCTATTCTCTCACTGATGGTGAGGACACGTTCTACCGGGTCAGTTGAGCAGGCACCCGCACATTCTGTTAGGGCCGCGAGAGGTCGGGGCCGAAGTAGAGGCTGAAGAAGGACACGTGTCGCAACTAGAGAACCTGTCAGAGCAGCTGTTGAGGAGCCGCCAGTAACTCCAGTTGGGGGACAGGTACCAGAAGAACCTGTTGTTACCCGACCTTCAGGAGACTTTAGCACAGTTCTTGGATATGTTTGGTACATTAACTCAGGCGGGATTGATCTCTATTGCACCAAATATTTCACAGATTGGGGGAGTAACTCAGACTCCTACCGCCTGTACTCCAGAGCAATAGGTACATATTGGTCGGGTTTCGAGTATAGTACCGGTACATCCTGTTATTCCGGTTCAGCCTGAGGTCAGACCAGAGGCATCAGAAGAAGAACAAAAGAGACTTGAGAGATTTAAGAGGTATAGTCCACCTACCTTTAGTGGCACAACTACCGAGGATGCCTATAGAATTCTAGAAATGTGTCACAGTATTCTCCGCTCTATAGGGATTGTGGAAGTGAGCGGAGTTGCCTTTAGTACATTTTAGCTGCCAGGAGCAGCGTATCAATGGTGGCACGTTTATGAAGAAGGTAGACCAGCCGATGCCATAACACAAACTTGGGCTTATTTCTAGGAGAGGTTTTTGAAAGAGTTTGTTCCCCACATTCTCCGGGATGCATGGCACACAGAGTTTGAACGGTTGCGCCAGGGCACCATGACGGTGTCGGAATATGCTATCAGGTTCAGTGAGTTAGCCCGCCATGCACCTATCTTGGTTCCTACAGTTAGAGAGCGAGTTCGCATATTCATTGAAGGGCTCGATTATGATTTTAAAATATGTGTGGCTCGAGAGTTGCAGGCTGACATTCCATTTCAGCAAGTAGTAGAGACTGCCAGGATATTAGAATATGTTCGAAATGAGGAGGAGGAGTCTAAGGAGGGCAAAAGGTCTAAGAACTCTGGAGGATTTATTAGATTCTACTCTGCAGTTATGACTTATCATGGCAGAGGCTCAGGCAGTCGGTCAACCTAGTCCGCAATTCAGAGTACTCGTAGTGCTCCGGTTAATACTTTTAGTGCACCACCAGCACAAGATTCTTAAAGCGGTTATTTCAGTTATCCGGCACAGACTCAACATGAGCAGCCGCAACCTCAGATAGGTTGTTGTGATTTTGGTGATACTAGGCACATCATGAGAGATGTCCCATACTTGGGAGAGGCGAATTTCATCAAAACGCTCAGGCTACAGGCTTTATTCCAGTTAATATTTCACGTGCACAACCAGTTAGAGGTGCGGTACAGGCGGGTAGAGGGTGCCCTAGAGGGGGAGGTCCAGTCCGTTGATATATTTTCTAAGGTGTCGCTGAGGCCATTACACCAGATGGTGTCGTTACAGGTACATTCCGATTTGTTATAAAAGGATATTTTTCCTTAATTTGATTCGGTTATGAATATTGAGGCGAGTCCTCCTATTATGCTCCGCTTATGAGTGAGCTTCATAATTTTTGTGACTTACTTATATGTTTATCCCTGTTGGGAGATTTGAAGATGTTAGCCCGTGTCTATAATTTTTATTTTGTACACTACTGAGGGCTATAAGTCCAAAAGTGACTTTATATGACTTACTACAGTGGGTTTTGATGTGATTTCAAATTAATTGATCTCAATTTTTATGAGAATATATGCCCTATTGGTATGAGGGTTCATTATGTGTTGTGAAAACTTATTTCCGGAATTTATTGAAAAGAAGAAAGAAAGGAATTTGAAAATTTCAGTTGGTACAATGTACAAAATACTTGTGATTTAGAGTTGAGGAAGAGATCCTCACATTTTTATATGAGATGAAATATTTAAACTGGGCTACAAGCCGCAACAGAAGTTATATAAGGACGAGGTCCTTGTGATAAAAATTTTATGAGTTTAAATTTTGTGAAATTTAATTTGTACAATAATATTAATAAGGAGTCATGCCTGTTAGGCTTATTTGATAATTCTTATATATTTTCTATGCATATTCAGCCATTTTTCGTGCTGTAAACATTGAGTTTTAGCCTATGAGATTAGTGCCTATGTGGCGTTAAATGTGACTCATTTATTCGAGTAAGTAATCATGAGGTCTTCATGCCTCACATTCTATTGTCAGTGTTGTGAAAATTCGAAATGAGGTGGTGGTTAATATGAGATTTATTGATGATGCTGGGATTAATTATGAACAGATTTTAATACCAGAGATGTGGTGATGGGAATACATATGATGTGCTTCATGTTCTGATATCATTACGATAACGCAGTGCTTGTAAAACTGAGATAAGTGTTATTGATATATACATTGTGGTGCTTTGTTGGGTTGTGGATGTGTTATTAGGAGTTGTTTTGGTGTTACTCTGGCAAGTGGATAGGCTCAATTACATGGGAGACTCTGCCGAAATTTCTGAAAAATCTGGGAGTTAGTAAATATTTGGGGAATTGAGACGTGCAAAAGAAGAGACAGGTTATGTTATGTGTTTGAGGGCGAATGATCCTAAGTAGGAGAGAATGTAACACTATCAAGAAAGTTGATGTGTGCGTAGGTACGAATTGCTATAGCCAGTTGAAACTAATACCGTGCGTTGATGTAAAAATGTCACGACCCAAAATTCCCACCTTCGGGACCGTGATGGCTCTTAACATTTCACTTGCTAGGCAAGCCAACGTTAGAATAATATTATCCATTTTAAAATAATTTTTAAATTTATTAATAACAAGGAAATAAATGATGAAGTAAGGTCTGAAATGTAGTGAATAATCCATAAAAAAAATGGTGTCTAAATACCCTCCCAAAATTAGTGTCATAAGTGCACGAGCTTCTAGAATAATACAAATAAAGGTTTGAATAAAATAAAGCTGGTTGAAAACAAACACACAACTAAAGTAAAGTAGATGGGGACTTCAGTACTGCGGACGCCGTGCAGTTATACCTCAAGTCTCCTATGGGTAGCTGAAATCCGAGCAAGTCTATGGTACGTCGCTGGGACCAACTCCGAAATCTGCACAAGGAGTGCAGAGTGTAGTATCAGTATAACGGACCCCATGTACTGGTAAGTGCCGAGCCTAACCTCGACGAAGTAGTGACGAGGCTAAGGCAGGTCACTTACAATAACCTTTACGCAATAATAGAAATAACAACAATAATAGAAATAAATCAGGTAACTCATTTTTAACAGTTGAAGCCAATTCAGCAGTCATAACCAATTATTATTTCTATCAATTTCTGTTGCAGCGTGCAACCCGCTCTCACAACATATTCATTTTCAATCCTCCCATATATTTATTTTAATCAAGTATATACCCCCAATATGGACTTTTAAACAAGTCTATTGTGGCGTGCAACCCGATCCCCCAATATGGACTTTTAATAAGTCTGTTACGGCGTGCAATCCGATCCCCCAATATGGACTTTTAATAAGTCTGTTGCGGCGTTTAACCCGATCCCCCAATATGGACTCTTAATAAGTCTGTTGTGGCGTGCAACCCGATCCCCCAATATGGACTTTTAATAAGTCTGATGCGGCGTGCAACCCGAACCCCCAATATGGACTTTTAATAAGTCTGTTGCGGCATGCAACCCGATCCCCCAATATGGACATTTAATAAGTCTGTTGCGGCGTGCAATCTGATCCCCCAATATGAATTTTTAAACAAGTTTGTTGCGGCGTACAATCCGATCCCCCAATATGGACTTTTAATAAGTCTGTTGCGGCGTGCAACCCGATCCCCCAATATGGACTTTTAATAAGTCTGTTGCGGCGTGCAACCCAATCCCCCAATATGTTCATTTCAATCAATTCTGTTGCGGCATGCAACCCGCTCCTCCAATATATTCATTTACCAATTCTTATAAAAAAAAAATTGCCCCAATAAATGCAACAATTAATATGAAAATATAAGACAACAAGCATACAATAATTATGATTTAATTATGAAACAAATAATAACAAATAGCAATTTATTATGAAAATCAAGGAGAACATAGGCAGTTTAGTATTTAATATGCTAAATGTCAAGTAGCAATTAAGACACATAAATCAAATAAACATGTAACAATTATTACAAGAATTCAAGAATTAATATTGACAAAGAATAGGAGAGAAATAATTATTATAACAATTAATTCGTGTCTTAAAACAATTTCAGATGCTTAAATAATTAAGCAACCAATTAAATTGACAAAGTATAGGCACTCGTCACCTTGCCTATACATCGTTGCACATGAAATTCACATAGCAAATAATTCAGGGGTTCTATTCCCTCAAGTCAAGGTTAACCACGACACTTACCTCGTTTTGTAAATTTCAATCAATTACTCGACCACAACTTTTTCTTTTAAATTTGTCTCCAAAAGCTTCAAATCTATTCACAAACAATTCGATATACTCAATACGAATCATATGAATTAATTCCATATGAATTTACTAATTTTCCAGATAAAATCCGAAATTCACTTTAAAAATTGACAATAAGGCCCACGTCTCGAATCTCAAAAAAACTTACGAAATTCGAACACCCATTCCGATACGAGTCCAACCATACAAAAATTATCTAATTCCGATGTCAAATGGATCTTCTAATCATAAATTTTCATTTTTGGAAAGTTTTACAAAAAATCCAATTTCTTCCATCTAAATCCGAAATAAATGATGAATATAGACATGGGTTTATGAAATATAATCACTTTTGGTTATAGAACACTTACCCAATTCAAAGTCGTGAAAAATCGCTTTAAAATCGCCAAAATCTAAGACTCAAAACTCAAAAATGATTAAAAATGGCTAAAACCCGATTTTATGTGTTCTGTCCAGCATTTCCGCTTCTGAGAAAATTTGACCGCATCTTCGGATTCACTTCTGTGGAAAATTGACCGCAGGTGCGGTTTCCGCTTCTGCGGAAAATTGACCGCATGTGCGTTTACACCAGAAGGCCAAATTTTCAGATTTTTTCTTAAGTCCAAATTTTGATCCGTTAACCATCCGAAAACCACCCGAGCCCCCCGGGACCTCAACCAATTATACAGACAAGTTCTAAAACATCATATGAACTTAGTCGAGACCTCAAATCACATCAAACAACGCTAAAATTACAATTCACACCTCGATTCGAACTTTGAGTTTTAAACTTTTCAATTTGCAAATGTCGTGCCGAAACATGTTAAATAAATCCGGAATTACTTCAAATTTGGTACACAAGTCATAAATGACATAACAGAGCTATTCCAATTTCCAGAATCGGATTCTGACCCCGATATCAAAAAGTCAACTCCGTGGTCAAACTTGAAATTCTTTAGCCTTTAAATTTCTAGTTTCCGTTAAATGGTCATAACTTGAGCTAGGGACCTCCAAATTAAATTACGGGCATACTCCCAAGTCCCAAATCATGATACAAACCTACTGGAACTTTCAAAATACTGATCCGGGTCCGTTTACTTAAAATGTTGACCAAAGTCAACTTAGTTGAGTTTTAAGGTTCTATTTCACATTTTAATCCATTTTTCACATAAAAACTTTTCAGAAAATTATATGGACTGCGCACGCAAGTCGAGGAATGATACATATTGCTTTCGAGGTCTTAGAAGATAAAATTATTTATTTAATTTAAAGATAACACTTTGGGTCATCACATTCTCCACCTCTAAAACAAACGTGCGTCCTCGAACGGAGTTAGAAAAAGTACCTGAGCTGGAGAAAAGGTGTGGATATTTACTCCGCATGTCCGACTCAGACTCCCAAGTAGATGCCTCTACCGGCTGACCTCTCCATTGCACCCTAACTGAAGGATAACTCTTAGACCTCGACTGCCGGACCTGCCGGGCTAGAATAGCCATCGGCTCCTCCTCGTAAGTTAAATCTTTTTCCAATTGAACTGAGCTGAAATTTAACACATGGGACATATCACAATGATATTTTCGGAGCATAGACACATGGAACACCGGATGAACCGCTGATAAACTAGATGGTAATGCAAGCCTGTAGGCTACTTCACCCACCCTTTCAAGAATTTCAAAGGGTCCGATATACCTAGGGCTCAACTTGCCCTTCTTTCCAAACCTCATTACACATTTCATAGGTGAAACCCAGAGCAATATTCTTTCTCCAACCATGAATGCAATATCATGAACTTTACGGTCGGCATAACTCTTTTGCCTAGACTGAGCTGTGCGAAGTCGATCGTGAATAATCTTGACCTTATCCAAGGCATCCTGTACCAAATCGGTGCCCAACAACCGAGCCTCTCCTGGTTCAAACCAGCCAGCTGGCGAACGACATCGCCTTCCATATAATGCCTCATATGGAGCCATCTAAATGCTCGACTAGTAGATATTATTATAAGCAAACTCTGCAAGTGGCAAGAACTGATTCCCAAGAGCCTCCAAAGTCTATAACACAAGCGCGAAGCATATCTTCCAATATCGGAATGGTGCGCTCTGACTGCCCGTCTATCTGTGGATGAAATGTTGTACTCAACTCAACCCGCGTGCCTAACTCACGCTGTACAGCTCTCCAAAAGTGTGAGGTAAACTATGTACCTCGATCTGAAATAATAGACACGGGCACACCGTGAAGGCGGACAATCTCACGGATGAATATTTTAGCTAACCGCTCTGAAGAATAGGTAACTGCCACTGGAATGAAATGTGTTGACTTGGTCAACCTGTCCACAATGACCCAAACTGCGTCGAATTTTCTCTGAGTTCGTGGAAGCCCAACAACAAAATCCATAGTGATACGCTCCCACTTCCACTCAGGAATTTCTAACTTCTGAAGCAAACCACCAGGTCTCTGATGCTCGTACTTAACTTGCTGACAATTCAGACACCGAGCTACATATGCAACTATATCTTTTTTCATTCTCCTCCACCAATAATGTTGCTGCAAATCTTGATACATTTTGGCGGTACCTGGATTAATAGAATACTTGAAACTGTGTGCCTCTTCGAGGATTAATTCACGAAGCCCATCAACATTAGGCACACAAATACGACCCTTCATTCGTAGAACTCCATCTTCCCCACAACAATATGTTTGGCATCACCATGCCGCACTTTGTCCTTAAGGACAAGTAAATGAGGATCATCATACTGTCGCTCTCGGATATGCTCATATAAAGAAGACCGAGCGACTGTGCAAGCTAGAACCCGGCTGGGTTCTGAAACATCTAACCTCACAAATTGGTTAGCCAAATTTTGAACATCTGCAGCTAACAGTCTCTCACCAATCGGAATATAAGCAAGGTTGCCCATACTTACAACCTTTCTACTCAAAGTATCGGCCACTACATTAACCTTTCTGTGGTGATACAAAATGGTGATATCATAGTCTTTCAACAATTCCAACCATCTTCACTGTCTCAAATTAAAATCTTTTTGTTTGAACAGATACTGAAGGCTATGATGATCAGTAAATATCTCACATTAGACACCGTATAGATAATACCTCCAAATTTTCAGCGCATGAAGGCTGCCAATTCTAAGTCATGAATATGATAATTCTTCTCATGAACTTTCAACTGCCGCGATGCATATGCAATCACCCTGCCATCTTGCATTAATACTACACCAAGCCCAATGCGAGATGCGTCACAATATACCGTATACGAACCTGAACCTGTGGGTAATACCAATACTGGTGCCGTAGTCAAAGCGGTCTTGAGCTTCTGAAAACTCAACTCACACTCATCTGACCATATGAATGGGACACCTTTCTGGGTAAGTCTGGTCAATGGGCTTGCTATAGATGAAAACCCTTCCACAAACCGACAATAATAACCTGCCAAACCCAGAAAACTCCGGATCTCTCTAACTGAAGTAGGTCTAGGCCAATTCTGAACAACCTCAATATTCTTAGGATCCGCCTTTATGCCTTCTGCGGATAAAACATGCCTCAAAAAGGCAACTGGTCTAACCAAAACTCACATTTTGAAAATTTGGCATATAACTAATTATTCTTCAAAGTATGAAGCACACTCCGAAGATGCTGCTCATGCTCCTCTCGACTGCTGGAGTAAATCAAGATATCATCAATGAATACAACCACAAAAGAATCCAAATAGGGCTTGAACACCCAATTCATCAAATCCATAAATGCTGCTGGGGGATTTGTCAACCCAAATGACATCACTAGGAATTCGTAATGCCCATATCGAGTCTGAAAAGCTATATTAGGGACATCAGTTGCCCTAATCTTCAACTGATGGTAACCAGACCTCAAATCGATCTTCGAAAATACCTTGGCAACATGAAGCTGATCAAATAAGTCATCAATTCTTGGCAGCAGATATTTGTTTTTGATAGTGGCCTTGTTCAACTGTCGATAATCTATACACATCCGCATAGAGCCATCTTTCTTCTTTACAAATAGTACTGGTGCACCCTAGGGCCATATACTAGGTCTAATTAATCCCTGATCAAGTAAGTCTTGTAACTGTTCCTTCAATTCTTTCAACTCCGGCGGGGCCATACGGTATGGTGGAATAGAAATTGGCTGAGTGCCTGGAGCCAAATCAATACAGAAGTCAATATCTCTGTCGGGTGGCATCCCCGACAAATCTGTAGGAAATACTTCTGGAAATGCACGAACAACTGGTACTGAGTCCATAGAAGGAACAAATGCGCTGGGATCACGATAAGCCAAATAGGCTAGACACCCTTTCTCGACCATACGCCGAGCTTTCATATAAGAAATAACCATGCTGGAAGAATGGCCAGAGGTTCCTTTCCACTCTAACTGAGGTAACCCCGCCATGGCTAGGGTTACTATCTTGGCATGACAATCCAATATAGCATGATAAGGTGACAACCAATCCATACACAAGATGACATCAAAATCTACCATATTAAGAAATAGAAGATCCACACTAGTCTCAAGACTATCAATAGTAACCACACACGAATGATAGACATGATCTACTACAACAGAGTCTCCCACCGGTGTAGATACACACACAGAAGCACTCAGAGAAACAAAAAGCACAGCCAAATATGAAGCAAAATAGGAGGACATATAGGAATAAGTAGATCCTGGATCAAATAGAACTGAAGCATCTCTATGGCAAACTGGAATAATACCTGTGATCACAACATCAGATGACTCGACCTCAAGCCTAGCTGGAAAAACATAAAATCGAGGCTGGGCCCCACCACTCTGAACTACGTCTCTAAGACGGCCTCTAACTGGCTGGCCTCCACCTCAAATGGTCTGATCTCCATCTTTAATGGCTTGACCTCCATCTCTAATGGCTTGACCTCCACCTTTAGCTGTCTGACCCCTACCTTTAGCTGGCTGGGTAGGCGGTGAAGCAACCGGTGCCGGTATGATGACATGAGGATCCTGCCGAGATCTATTACTCGCCAATCTAGGGCAATAACTCCTGATGTGACCAATGTTCCCACACTCATAACACCCATCCTGATGCCGTGGCTGCTGAAGTTGAAGCTGACCCGAATGGGCTGGATAACCACTGTAGTAACTCTGGAGTGGTGGTGCACTGATAAGAGCTGAATGTGCACTAAATGCTGGCTGCCCAGAGTAAGGCATAATAGAACCGTGACTCCCTGAAGCACCGAGAGATGCATGAAGTGCTGAATGAAATGGTCTGAGAGGATGAACCCTACCAAAATTACCCTTGCCTCCAGATGAGGCACCACTGAAACCGCCGAACTGACGAGGCCTCTAATCAGACCTCTGCCCTCTCTCCTGTGCAAGAACCATCTCGATCCTCCTCGCGACATTAGTAGCCGTCTGAAAAGAAATCTCACTTCTGGTATCCTTGGCCATCTGAAGCCTGATAGGGTGAGTGGGTCCTTCAATAAACCTCCTCACTCTCTCTCCCTTAGTAGGTAGTAAAAGGAGAGCATGACGGGCCAAATCCACAAAATGGGACTCATACTGAGTAACAGTCATACTGCCCTGCCGTAGACACTCAAATTGCTTGCGGAAATCCTCTCTCAGTGTGATAGAAAGGAACTTCTCCAGAAATAGCTAAGAGAACTTCTCCCAGGTAAGTGTAGGCGTTCCGACTGGTCTGGTCAATGTATAATCTCTCCACCACCTCTTGGCAGAACCCGTCATTTGAAATACAACAAAATCCACCCCATTGGTCTCAACTATACCCATGTTCCGCAGTACCTCATGAGAGTGGTCAAGATAATCATGTGGGTCCTTAGGAGGTGTACCATTGAAGTGAACTGGAAAGAGCTTAGTAAACTTATCCAGTCTCAATAAGGCCTCAAAAGACATGGCGGGCCTATCACCGGTCTGTGCCGTAACAATTGGCTGAACTACCCCAACTAGCGGGGCTGCTGGAGCCTGATTCTGGGGAGCCATCTGCTACGGAGCGGGAGTAGTGGGAGTTTGTGCTCCTCCCCCAGCCTGTGAGATGGCTGGTGCCACTGGAAATGTACCATTCTGGGCCACGCCCTCCATAAGACTCACCAAACGTACTAGAGCGTCCTAAAGCACTAGAGTAGCTATGAATCCTTCCGGGACCTGAATCGGTCCAACTGGTACATTCTGAATTGGAACCTCCTCCTGAAGTCCACCTGAGGTTCTACAATAGGAGCTGCTACTCGAGCTCTAGAATCAACTGTACCTCTGCCTCTACCTCTAGCACGACCTCGGCCTCGACCTCTACCCCTGGCCATAGTTGCCACCGGGGGCTCTGGTCCCTATCAATCGGTAGATGTATTATGTGTTCTCACCATCTGCGAGAGAATAAGAGTAGAATGGTTCAATCATCGATGATAGAATAAAATCGCACGACATAATAAGAAAGAAGTGATATTGTTCCTAAACTTCATAGCCTCTAAGGGATAAGTACAGACGTCTTCGTACCGATCCTTCAGACTCTACTAAGCTTGCTCGTGACTTGTGAGACCTATGTAACCTAGTGCTCTGATACCAACTGTCACGACCCGAAATTCCCACCTTCGGGACTATGATGGCGCCTAACATTTCACTTGCTAGGCAAACCAACATTAGAATAATATTATCCATTTTAAAATAATTTTTAAATTTATTAATAACAAGGAAATAAATGCGGAAGTAAGGTCTGAAATGTAGTGAATAATCCATAAAATAAAATGTGTCTAAATACCATCCCAAAATTGGTGTCACAAGTGCACGAGCTTCTAGAATAATACAAATAAAGGTCTGAATAAAATAAAACTGTCTGAAAACAAACACACAGCTAAAGTAAAGTAGACGGGGACTTCAGAACTGCGGACGCCGTGCAGTTATACCTCAAGTCTCCTATGGGTAGCTGAAATCCGATTAAGTCTATGGTACGCCGCTGGGACCAACTCCGTAATCTCCACAAGAATTGTAAAATGTAGTATCAGTACAACCGACCCCATGTACTGGTAAGTGCCGAGCCTAACCTCGACGAAGTAGTGACGAGGCTAAGGCAGGTCACTTACAATAATCTATACGCAATAATAGTAATAACAACAATAATAGAAATAAATCAGGTAACTCATTTTTTAATAGTTGAAGCCAATTCAGCAGTCATAACCAATTATCATTTTCATCAATTTCCGTTGCAGCGTGCAACCCGCTCTCACAACATATTCATTTTCAATCCTCCCATATATTTATTTTAATCAAGTATATATAGACTTTTAAACAAATCTGTTGCGGCGTGCAACCCGATCCCCCAATATGAACTTTTAATAAGTCTGTTGCGGCGTGCAACCCGATCCCCCAATATGGACTTTTAATAAGTCTATTTCGATGTGCAATCCGATCCCCCAATATGGACTTTTAATAAGTCTGTTGCGGTGTGCAACCCGATCCCCCAATATGGACTTTTAAACAAGTCTGTTGCGGCGTGCAACCCGAACCCCAAATATGGACTTTTAATAAGTCTGTTCCGGCGTGCAATACGATCCCCCAATATGGACTTTTAAACAAGTCTGTTGCGGTGTGCAACCGATCCCCCAATATGAACTTTTAATAAGTCTGTTGCGGCGTGCAACCCGATCCCCCAATATGGACTTTTAATAAGTCTGTTGCGGCGTGCAACCCGATCCCCCATTATGTTCATTTCAATCAATTTTGTTGCGGTGTGCAACCCGCTCCTCCAATATATTCATTTACCAATTCTTATAAAAGGAATTCCCCAATAAATGCAAAAATTAATATAAATATATAAGACAACAAAGATACAATAATTATGAGTTAATTATGAAACAAACAATGACAAATAGCAATTTATTATGGAAATCAAGGAGAACATAGACAGTTTAATACTTAATATGCTAAATGTCAAGTAGCAATTAAGATATATAAATCAAATAAACATGTAACAATTATTGCAAGAATTCAAGAATTAATATTTGACAAAGAATAGGAGAGAAATAATTATTATAACAATTAATTTGTGTCTTAAAATAATTTAAGATGTTTAAATAATTAGGCAACCAATTAAATTGACAAAGTATAGGCACTCGTCACCTTGCCTATACATCGTTGCACATGAAATTCACATATCAAATAATTCAGGGGTTCTATTCCCTCAAGTCAAGTTTAACCATAACCTCGCTTTGCAATTTCAATCAATTACTCGGCCACAACTTTTTCTTTTAAATTTGTCTCCAAAAGCTTTAAATCTATTTACCAACAATTCAATATACTCAATACGAATCATAGGAATTAATTTCATATGAATTTACTAATTTTCCAGATAAAATCCGAAATTCACTTTAAAAATTGACAGTGGGTCCCACATCTCGAATCTCGGAAAAACATACGAAATCCGAACACCCATTCCGATACGAGTCCAACCATACAAAAATTATCCAATTCCTATGTCAAATGGATCCAAAATCATAAATTTTCATTTTTGGAAAGTTTTACAAAAAATTCAATTTCTTCTATCTAAATCCGAAATAAATGATGAATATAGACATGAATTTATGAAATATATAACTTTTGGTTATAGAACACTTACCCAATTCAAAGTCGTAAAAAATTACTTTGGAATCGCAAAAATCCGAGACTCAAAACTGAAAAATGAGTAAAAATAGCTAAAACCCGATTTTATGTGTTCTCTCTAGCATTTCCGTTTCTGCGAAAAATTGACCGCATCTGCGGTTTCGCTTCTGCGGAAAATTGACCGCAAGTGCAGTTTCCGCTTCTGCGGAAAGTTGACCGCAGGTGCGGTTTCCGCTTATGTGGAAATTGACCGTAGGTGCGGTTTTCCGCTTCTGCGGAAAATTGACCGCAGGTGTGATTACTCAAGTAGGCCAAAATTTTAGATTTTTTCTTAAGTCCAATTTTTGATCTGTTAACCATCCGGAATCCACCCGAGTCCCCCGGGACCTCAACCAATTATACCAACAAGTTCTAAAACATCATATGAACTTAGTCGAGATCTCAAATCACATCAAACAACGCTAAAATTACAATTCACACCTCGATTCGAACTTTGAGTTTTAAACTTTTTAATTTGCAAATGTCGTGCCGAAATATGTTAAATAAATCCGGAAAGACTTTAAATTTGGCACACAAGTCATAAACGATATAACGGAGCTATTCAAATTTCCAGAATCGGATTCCGGCCCCGATATTAAAAAGTCAACTCCGTGGTCAAACTTAAAAATCTTTAGCCTTTAAATTTTTAGTTTCCGTTAAATAGTCATAATTTGAGATAGGGACCTCCAAATTAAATTCCGAGCATACGCCCAAGTCTCAAATCATGATACAGACCTACCAGAACTGTCAAAATACTGATCCGGGTCCATTTGCTCAAACATTTGACCAAAGTCAACTCAGTTGAGTTTTAAGGCTCTATTTCACATTTTAATCCATTTTTCACATAAAACTTTCAAAAGATTATCCGACTTCGCACGCACACAAGTCGAGGAATGATAAATAGTACTTTTCGAGGTCTTAGAATACAGATTTACTTATTAAATTTAAAGATGATACTTTGGGTCATCATAAAAAATCAGGTCTTTTGAAAATGTTTGGAGCGTAAGAAATTGGTTTTAAGGTTTATAAATATGAGTAAAAGAAATAATCTCCACTAAGATGATGTTGTCGGACCCCTGTTAAATTTTTGGTGACGTAGAATCACCCGCGAGTATGTGCGAAATAATGCACTCAGTAATTTAATGTCATCAGAATAATTCTTGGCATGTTCGAGGACGAACGCATGTTTAAGAGGGGTAGAATGTAACGACCTAACTTGTCATTTTAAGAATTTAAGTCCCAGTTGGAGGCATAAGGCCCTGAGCATCTTTGTATTTGTGTATTGACTTGCGTGCATCATTGAATTCAGTTACCGGATGATTCAGAGTGATTTGGGACACTTGGTCCTTAAAACGAAAGCTTAAGTCTTAGGATTTTGACAGTAGTCGGAACTGTATGAAGACGACTCTGGAATGGAGTTCTGTCAGTTCCGTTATATCCGTTGGGTGATTTTGGACTTAGGAGCGTGTCCGGACTGTGAATTTGAGGTCTGTAGTTGATTTAGGCTTGAATTGGCGAAGTCGAACTTTTGGAGTTTTGGACCGGAAGTGTACTTTTTGATATCAGGGTCTAAATGCAATTCTGAGAGATTTAACAGCTCCGTTATGTTATTTGGTACTTGCCTGCAAATTTTGACGTCATTCCGGGTTGGTTTGATAGGTTTCGGCACGAGTTTTCGAAGTTGGAAGTTCATAAGTTTGATTCATGGTGTGATTCATAGTTGCGACGATGTTTGATGTGATTTGAGACCCCGAGAGAGTCCGTGTTAGGTTATGGAACTTGTTGGTATGTTTGGACGGGGTCCCGGGGGCCTCGGCTGTGTTTCAGATGGGCCACGAGTCATTTCCTCCTATTTTGAACTGTTGTTTTCTATCATCTGATGTTCTTCTTCATGATCGCGAAGTGCCTTTCGCGTTCGCGTAGTGTTCTGCTGACCCGCCTAATATTCCTTCTTCACGTTTGCATTCAAGCTCTCGCGTTCGCGAAGGTCTTCCCTTTCCCTCCTTCGCATTCGCATCCGCCTCTTCACATTCGCGTAGTAGAAACCAGGCACTGGTGACCATTTACCCTTCGTGTTCGTGTGTCCCTTTGTGCGTTCGCGAAGGTTCCTGTTCTTATTCTTTATATTCGCGGCCCTTTGCTCGCGTTCACGTAGGTCAGTCGTGGGCCATTAGATTTTTCCTCTCCACGTTCCCGAGCGACCTATCGTGTTCGCGAAGCATGACTGGGCAGCTTTCATTTTTCTTCTTTGCGAATGCGATCCTTTCTCCGTGTTCGCGATGCACAATCACCTGGGCAGAATATAAGATTTCCAAATCGAGGGTTAGGCCAATTATATCATATTTTGACTTATAGAGCTTGGTTTCAAGCGATTTCTTGTGGGTTTTTCAAGCAAATCGATTGGGTAAGTGTTCTTCACCTAGCATTTATTTATTTCCATGATTCTATCTTTATTTTTATCATTTAATTTGTGTTTTGAGTTGGTTTTTGAAGAAAATGAAAAATCACGATTTGAGGGACGAAATGGTATTGGAATTTAGTAATTTTTGTATGGTTAGACTCGTGAGTGAATGGGTGTTCGTATTTCGTAACTTTCGTCGGATTTCGAGACGTGGGCCCCGTAGGCGATTTTTGGGTTAATTTCGAATTTTTATTGAAAAATATATTATTTTCTTATGGGATTGATTATATAAATTTTGTTGATTGTGTCGAATTAATTGTGACTAGATACAAGGATTTCGGAGGCTAATTCGCATTGCAAAAGCACAACAGAGTAAATAATTTTACTGTTAGAAGTAAGTATCTTGCCTAACCTCGAGTGGGGAAATTTTCCCTTAGGCATTGAGTCTTATGTGCAATTTGTGTAATTGAAAACCATGTACGCGTGGTGACGAGTACGTACTTAGTTTATATGTGCAAATTTTATTGATTAAAAATCCTTAGACGCCCTTATGTATTAAATTGGAAATTATTGGTACTTATTAAATTCTCTATTTGTCATGCCTAGATCCTTGTTTGTTGAAATTATTTTTACATGATGATTTGGTGTGATTGCCACCTTGATTTTTATGTGAAATATTATTTTTGTTGAAAGTTTTCAAGTGTTAAAAGGCACTAGGGAAGGGACTTCCGCCTAGGTGAGTATCTAATGGGTATTAAGAATTTAGGACAAGCTTGTTATGATTGGGGTCCTTATATAACCATCACACATAAATGCTCACTCTATACCTCTCGGTAGTTTGAGTGACTTTGCATGATTTAGCTTTCTCAAGCCCAAATGGGTGTTCATACAACATAAGCGAAATTGGCTCAAGTCGGGTATTACTATCTCTAGGTTTAACCCTTTAATTGGGGCCATCAATCTCTTGAGTTCACCCCAATTCCTTGTTAGCCTAATTTTACTAGACTTAGTCCCTCTTTCTCAAGAAGAGCCTAAGTCATAAAGGCATGAATCAGTGTTTGCAATCACTAATTCTATAATTTTAGCATGAATTAGGCTAAATATCACTAACCCATAAATAATTAAGCCCCAAAATTCAAGACTCATTAAATACCCACACTAGGTTTGGGTCACAACCCTAGCTATGGGGTCTAGCTATCAAAGATAAAGATGAAATATAAGCCATAATATTAAAGTACAAGATGAAAATCTAAAGTTTGAAGGTAAATCCACTCTAAAATTGCCCAAAAAGGAAAAACCAGCATTCTCTGCTGAACAAAATTTCACCTAAAATTGATAAAAGGATCTATTTAAACTAGGCTGAAATTTTCGGACAAAAATGCCCCTGCGGAGGATTCGCTGACGCTTAATTCTGATCGCGGCCGCGTAATAATGAGCGCGGTCTGCGTTTCTTCAATACTGGGCTTGGATTGGGCTTAATTTTGCGGACCGCGTAATTTCAATCGCGTCTGCGTGTGCTTCCATTGCGGCCGCGTAATTTGGACGCGGACAACGTTCTTCAGTTAAGCCTGACTTGCAGGGTCTCTGAACCTCAAGATGCACTCTCATCAGAATTCCCTTCGCGGCCGCGGCAAAGATTTTGCGGCCGCGCCTTTCCAACGCGGTCAACGGTGATTTTAGTACTCAAAGTAGCTTCTCTGAATCTAATTTCGCGGACCGCGTAATAGTGGCCGCCTCAGCAGTGGTCCTTATGCGGCCGCGCTTTTCTGCCACTCTCAACGCTTCAGTCTCAGCGTTGGATTCGTGCAGGTTTGACTCCTTCATGAGTTGATTATGGCTTCTTTGCCTCATTTTGACCAAACCCTACAAGCAAGCACACTAAGTTAGTTTTCGGGAATACCTTTACACATTTTTGACCCAAAACCTAAGCAAAAGAGAGTAAATAATAGTCTAAAACCCCTAGTTATCAACTCCCCCAAACTTAAGCTTTTGCTTTTCCTCAAGCAAACAAGGTAATTCCCACCTCCACAAGAAAAAGAAATGAAAATTTCAGGTGTCCTAAGGTGATTTCATCAAACATCAATTGAGACTAACAATTACCCTCAACACAAATGCATTATCAACAACTTCATGCTATGACTTCCATAGTTCTAATGTGACACAAAAGCATCAAGAGTTGACTCAATTCATCAAGGAAGATCGCTCTCTCATGTAGGTAATTGTGGGTCCCAAACTCCTCTTCCTCTACTCCCCCAGAGCAAATCTCACTTTATAGAATGTGACACTCAAAACAAGGATTGTAAAGAAGTGCGCTCATCACTCTCAAAGGAATGCCACAAGTCTGGCTCTAAGTACCATAAGCTTGCCCCTAATGTAAATCACCACTAATGCAAGCTCAGTCAACTTGAAATCATATAGGGCTTTAGCGGGATGTAATGAAGGCTTTTTGGATCAAGGTAGGACACAATGAACTACGATGGTTTCATCTTTCCTTAAGCACTCCATTTTCTCATTTCAGTTCATACTTTCTTGACTCTTTGAGTCATTTTCTTCTTCCTCAAGGGAACTAGAGAGACACATTGTCACTTTTTCTTGTTCATGACAATCATTTTTCTCATTTTCTCATCATTCCATGCCTTTCAACATTGTTTTCATTGAATCCTTGCAACCGTTTCTTTATTTTTGACATATTTCTTTTTTAACTATTCATCCTTTTCTTTGCCTTTTTTTTCAATTCTTTTTGTTCTTTGTACTTTTCATCACTTTAAAATTCCCCGTCTCTCCCCCAAACTTATGTTTTTTCTAATTGCTCATCATGAATGCTAAGGAAAGATTGAGTGCCAAGAGAAGGTAATTATAAAATAGATGAATGCTTGTAATGTGGCTATTGAATGAAAAATGCTTAGGCTCAAAGGGGCTGACTAGGGATATCATATTAGTGGGCTACAGAAGCTTTCACAGTTCAAATGGGACCAAGGAGAGCCTACACTCACTTCTCAAGTCGAGCTACACTTAGAATTTCGCCTAGACAAACATTCAGGGCAAGTTCTAGACTTATTGGCATGGGACTTGTACTTGCAATTCAATACCTCACCTCTCAAGCTACTGGATCTTTACATAGAATAGACTCGAGGGCCCACAACAACCTCAGCTAAGATTGAAGATTACAGATGGCTCACAGAAACCACTTGATGATAGTTTTAGTCAACTCAAGAGTCTAAAGGTCACAACTAGAGCTAATATCGTCAACAAACTTGTCTCTAACCATGAGGTCGAAGGTAAATGTGTTAGTGCCAAGTGAAGCCTACTTGAGACACTTTTATTCATTACTACTATATATCAAAATAGAAAGAAAAATAGACTCAATCCCTTAAGAAGGTTATCACGCCATCCATCGTTGGGAAGAGCCACCCGGTTCACACAACATCCACCTTTGGAAAGAACTATGGCCTTAAGAAAACCAAAGGCTTATTGATCACACCGAAATGTAAAAAGAGACTACAAACTCAAAAAGAAGCTACTAAAGGAAATAAGAAGCTAAGCTATTAAGAAAAATTACAAAAGAGGTTATAAAGTAAAATACGGAAAGTAAAATGAATATGTACAATAGGGGAGTGAAACGAATATACACAAAATGGGAATAAATATATATATGGAATGGTAAAGTAATATATATACCAAAAGTAAAAAATAACGAAAATAAAAATAACGATAAGTAAAAATAAAGAAAAATAGTATCATAATTATTACATGCTAGTCATCAAAGTCATCAAATCAAAATAAGACCACCCTCCCCCCAAATAAAAGTTAACATTGTCCTCAATGCTAAAAGTAAAAATAAGATCATGGGAGGGATAGAGAGTAAAGAAAACTCCCTATATGGTATTTGTCTCAGCACCATCAGGATCCTCTAACTGGATCTCCAAGTCTTCGGTCTGGGGTACCACAAATCTTCTCACCGGCTCTCTGTCAGCCTCTTGCTCTGATGCCTGTGTTGTTTGTGATGCCGGTGCAGTCTCCTCCATAAGGAGGTCCAGAGGAATATCGCCGGTGGAAGTAAGCTTCTCCACCTCCTTCTTTAATAGTTCTTGATTCTTTTTCACCTTCTTGACCTGTTTTCCCATCTCCTTGATTACCTTCGCATAAGTACCCAGAGTCTCCAGAATTTGCTTTTGGTTGTCAAGGATCTTGTTCAATAAATCCTCCACTAACGGAGGCAGCTGAAGTTGTGCTGGAGCTACCTGTGCTGTGACTACACTGGATAAGGCAGATAGCTTTGATGTAGCTACCTACATCCAGTTGCTGATGCTGGATAAAGTCTGATTAACCCGCAGTGCAGTCTGAGGGTAAGCTGAGGAGGAAGGCACAGATAGTGGGCCATAGACAGATGGCCCTAAGGACGGAGGTGGCATATCAACAGATAAACCTTCGGCTGTGGAAGGCTCGGACCCAGTGGCCACTACCCTTGGCTGTTCATACTGGCCAGCGGAGGTAGTGGCTTTGCCTTTGGACTTGGGATTGTCTGCTCCCTGAAGGTTGTACCAAGAGAAGGGCCTTTTCGGCTTCACCTTCGTGTCAAAGTGTCTCCCCTCAACCCCTTGGTCCTCTAGGTACATAGTGATGAAATTGGGGTAAGGGTAGGACAATTCTTCCTTCCCGAATGCCTTAGATATGTTTTGAATCATGAGGTTCCTCACATTTATTGGGTACTCTGCCATGATGGATGCTATGAGGATCGCCCGTGAGAGTGGAATGTCACTGTCATGCAGGCACAGATCAAGGCGGCTGCAGACGAAGGTGCACCACCCTTTTGCTTCAAAGCTCAAAGTGTTTCTAGCAATATGGGCCAAGTCGGAGTTGACCCAGGGATGGCTATCACCTCTGCAAGCCATAGACGGGCTGCCTCATCTAATACCACCTTCTCCAAGTACATGGATTTGTTCACATCATCGAACCTGGCATATGTGTTCAGTGTCTTGCCATCAAATCTGATCTTCCGGTTCCGTACCTTAGTCACATAGGTGCCCTTTTTGATGTGGGGGACATTAGTGTAGAATTCTTTGACTAAGTACTCATTGGCCTCCGGTAGCTTTCCAGTGAAGAATTTCCACCCCCCTCTTTCATCAAATTGCTTTTTCACATTGTGATTATGGGGTAGAAGATCTCTTTCTATGAAATTCCGCTCAAAGGTGAGCGACCTTTGTGGCCACCATTCCTGGAATTTGTGGTAGGCCTTCTCACTCACAACCCTATCTTGCCACACTGCCGGCTTCCTTGATCTAATCAAACCTCTAACCCAGGTATCACCACCTCTCCCGTCATTCGGGACATCCTCTTCATCATCAATATTAATTGGAGCCGTTGTTGAGGCCGGAGTTGTAACAGGTGGGTAGGTGGTGTGGAAGTCTCACTACCTCCTCCTGAGCCATCAGACGACCAAGACAAGGGGGTAGATTCATTGACGAGGCGGTGGGGATGTGATTGAGCCTCTTGTTGGGGTTGTGCAGCTTCCCCTTTAGAAATCTCCTGGGAAGGGACATATTCACTAGTCTCAGAAGAGTCGGGAGTGGGTCTTCGGATGGTTTTCTTCTTGCCAATGACCCTTTTAGGTGCTAAGGGTGCAGTTTGTTTCCCTCCGCCCCAGCCTCGGGAGTATTCTCCCCACCCTTGTGATTTTTTAGGACCGCCACGAGATCGCACCATTATCTGCATACACAATCAGCGAAAGCTCATTCGTATTGTGGTTCAATGAATCAGCAAAGGAAAGCAAATGAAATGATCACGGTGTTTCTCAAAGCATGGGTATGCTGACAGCGTAAAAAGGAGCGCGTCCGCGAAAGGCTCAGTGCGGTCCTCATAAAAAGGTGCGCGGCCGCGAAAGAGGTTGGACTCAGACTACCAACTCTCTGATCATGGTCTTTCGCGGACCACGTAATTTGGGACGTGGCCACGAAAGATAAAGCTCGGACCGCGTAAAAATGAACGCGGACGCAAAATCAATTTGTTAATTCTCTGAAGCTCATGAACGTGGTTCGCGAAATTATGGACGCGGCCACGAAAGATCAAATGCGGCCACGAAAGCAATTGCCAAACTCTCTGAAACTCATGAGCGCGGGCTGCGTATTTTGGACGCGGCCGCGTAAGTTCAAATGCGGACCGCGGAAGAATCATCACGTCCGAGAACATGCAACCATACTCATCTATCGCAAATTAAAGAATGCAGACCGCATAAAATGGACCGCGGTCCGCGAAGTTCAAACAAAACCTGTCATTGGCACATTTGAAACCTAGGGTTTTCACTAAGTGCAAAAATTAATGCGATTAACATGCATATTTTATAACCCTATACCCCATTAGGCATGTAAAGCAATTACCCACATGAATTTAAGTATCAATTAAGCATGATTTTGAGATTGTGGCATGTATTAAACCCTAACTAAAAAGAAAAATTAAAACTAGAAGAAAAGAAAATCAAAAAATGAAATTAATGTAAATATTTGAGCATACCAGATGTGGATTTGTAGTAGGAAATTGCTTCTTGATTAATGAGATATGAAATTGAATGTGTAAGAAGGGGAATATGAATAATGGTCTATTTTAGTGAGAGTGTGGGTTTCGAAAAGTGTAAAAGTCCTAAGGACTTCGTATTTATATCAACCCCAAAGGTCCCACCGACTTACCTGAGCGCGGTCCGCGAAATTCCACCGCAGTCCGTGCATTTTACCTTTCGAAGAGCCATTTCAGAAACAAGTCCACTGAGAGCGGATTAATGGGCACGACCACGTAAGATCAACGCGGACCGCGAAATTACGAACGCGGACGTGAATACAACTTCAGAGAGTTGATATTCTGGACTTTTCAAGTCCGCTTCCGCTGACTATTTGCGCCCTCGCAAAAAGCTCTCGCTGACCACATAAGTTTGAGCGCGGTCCGCGTAATTCCCCACACTTAGACAAATTATTCCAGCAACAGTCCTGTACTGCACAAACAATTCCTACACAAAGCTCACAACCAGTTAGTTAAATAATAAACACATGGGTTGCCTCCCAAGAAGCGCCTGGTTTAACGTCATAGCACGACGCATGTTACCAACATCATTGGAAATTGATCAAGGCCACCATATGGCTGTCATCAAACTTGCCGAGGTAATGCTTCACTCGATGCCCATTAACTCTGAAGATTTCACTATTTTTGTTTTTCAAGTCAAGAGCACCAAACGGAGTCACGTGCACCACCTCAAAGGTGCCACTCCATTTTGACTTGAGCTTTCCCGGAAACAATCGTAACCGAGAGTTGAATAGAAGAACCAAGTCACCCTCCTTGAATTCTTTGTTCCGAGCATATTTGTTATGTAAGTACTTCATTTTTTCCTTATACAAGGACGAGCTGGAATAGGCATGAAACCGGAATTCATCAAGTTCATTGAGTTGCTCCACCCGGAGATTGGCTGCTACATCCCATTCAAGGTTTAACTTCTTGAGCGCCCACATGGCCTTGTGCTCTAACTCAACCGGAAGATGGCATGCTTTCCCAAATACCAACCGGTACAGAGACATACCAATTGGAGTCTTGTATGTAGTTCTATAAGCCCACAAAGCATCATCAAATTTCCTTGATCAATCAGTCCGGTTTGCATTGACAACTTTTGATAATATGTTCTTTATCTCCCTGTTTGAGACCTCAGCTTGTCCACTAGCCTGGGGATGATAAGGGGTTGACACCTTATGATTGACACCATACTTGGAAAGTAAAGTGTCGAAGGCCTTGTTGTAGAAATGAGAACCCCTATCACTGATGATCCCCCTAGGAGTGCCAAACCTTGTGAAGATATTTTTCTTTAAGAAAGCCACCACACTATGTGCCTCATTGTTGGGAAAAGCTACAACTCATTGTAAGTGTTACCACACGAACTCATAAAAGGCCCCATGAAGTCTATGCCCCACATGTCAAAAATATCGATCTCCAGAATAGTGGTGAGAGGCATTTCATCCTTCTTGGAAATTCCAACAGCTCTTTGGCATTCATCACACCTCTTAACAAGCTAACTTGCATCTTTATACAGGATAAGTCAATAAAATCCACAACTAAGAACCTTTGAAGCAGTTCTCTCCTTACCATGATGACCACCGTAGGGTGAGGAATGGCAAGCATCAAGAATATTCATTTGCTCCTCTTCCGAGACACATCTCCAGATCACACCATCATTGCAAATCTTGAAAAGATAGGGCTCGTCCCAATAATAATCCAAGCTGTCCCATTTGAGTTTCTTCCTTTGGTTTGAAGAGAGCTCACTCGGGATAATGCTGGTCACAAGAAATTTAGCCACATCGGCGAACCAAGGCATACCATTCAAAGACACAGAGAGGAGTTGTTCATTCGGGAACGAATCATTAATTTCGAGGCCATCGTGGGGCCTCCCCTCCTCTTCTAAGCAGGACAAGTGGTCCGTCACTTGATTATCACTTCCTTTTCTATCAATGATTTCAAGGTCAAACTCTTGAAGCATAAGAACCCATCTCATCAACCTAGCCTTCGAGTCCTTTTTGGTCATCAAGTAACGGAGTGCCGCGTGATCGGTATGCACAATCACTTTGGCACCCATGAGATATGGCCTGAACTTTTCCATGGCGAAGACAATGGCTAATAACTCTTTCTCGGTCATCGTATAATTGACTTGGGCGTCATTCATTGTTTTGCTTGCATAATAGACCGGATGAAATATCTTGTTGACCCTTTGCCCCAAAATCGCTCCTACCGCAACGTCACTAGCATCGTACATGAGCTCAAATGGTAAGCTCCAATTGGGTGCGGTAATGATGGGAGTGGTTGTCAATTTATACTTGAGAAGCTCAAAATCTTTCATGCAATCTTCATTGAAAACAAACTTTGCATCCTTTTCTAGCAGCTTGCACAAGGGGTTCACCACTTTTGAGAAATCCTTGATGAACCTTCGGTAGAACCTCTCGTGCCCAAGAAAGCTCCTAACTCCCTTGACGGAAGTAGGAGGAGAGAGGTTTGAAATAACTTCAATCTTCGCTTTGTCCACTTCAATACCGTTCTTTGAGATCTTATGGTCGAGGACAATGCCCCCCTCGACCATAAAGTGGCATTTTTCCCAATTAAGCACTAGGTTGGTCTCTTCACATCGGGCCAACACTTTGTCAAGATTATCCAAACATTATTCAAATGAGTCCCCAACAATACTAAAATCATCCATGAACACTTCGAGGAAGTCCTCTACCATATCTGTAAATATTGCCATCATACACTGCTGAAAGGTAGCCAGTGCATTACACAAACCAAACGGCATCCGTAAGAATGCAAATGTGACATACAGACATGTGAAGGTGGTTTTCTCTTGGTATTCCGGTGCAATGAGAATCTGGTTGTACCCTGAGTACCCATCCAAAAAGCAATAGTAGGCACACCCGGCAAGTCTGTTCAACATTTGATCAAGAAAGGGCAATGGAAAGTGGTCTTTGCGTGTCACTTTATTGAGCTTTATGTAGTCCATACATACCCTCCATCCGGTGATAGTACGAGTGGGGATCAACTCATTTTTCTCATTTGTGACCACAATCATATCCCCTTCTTTGGCACACATTATATCAGTGAAGTCCATGAACTATCCGAAATAGGGTACACAACCCCTGCATCAAGCCACTTGATAATTTCCTTCTTGATGACCTCTTGCATAGTCTCGTTCAACCTCCTTTGATTTTCCACAGAGGGTTTGGCATCATCCTCTAGTATAATTTTGTGCATGCAAAAGGCGGGGCTTATACCCCGAATGTCAGTCAAAGTCCATCCAATTGCCTTTTTCCTTCTTTGAAGCACCGCAAGGGTGGAGTCTACCTGCACGTTAGTTACGCAAGCAGAAAGAATAACAGGTAATGTGGAAGAAGGGCCTAAAAATTCATACCTGAGGTGTGAAGGCAAAAACTTCAACTCCAATGTTGGTGGCTCCTCGATTGAGGGCTTTGTTGGTGGAATCTTCTGGTTTTCCAAGTCCAAGGAAAGTTTATGGGCCCATATGAGTAGGATCCCATTCCTTGCAATGCATTTTCACATTCAACCAAGACTTCCTTTTCATCATCCTCGTGGATTAACAACACAGCTTCCAAAGGGTCTTCCACATTGATCACGACACTCGTGTCATCAACTATCACTTCCATCACAAGATCCAAAAAAGAGCAAACTTCATTGCTATTTGGTTGCCTCATTGATTTGCACATGTGGAATACAACCTTTTCATCACCCACTCGGAAGGTGAGCTCCCCTGCTTCCACATCAACCAATGCCTTCCCTATTGCTAGGAAAGGTCTACCCAATATTATAGGCACCTCATAGTTGACTTCGCAGTCGAGAATCACGAAATCAGCAGGCAAAATAAACTTGTCGACCCGGACTAGAACATCATCAATAATACTAAGCGGTCTTTTTGTTGTCCGATCCTCCATTTGTAATCTCATGGAATTCGCTCTTGGTTTCCCAATACCTAGTGTCTTGAACACGGAATATGGCATCAAATTAATACTTGCTCCCAAATCATACAAGGTTTTTGCAAAATCGGCGCTACCAATAGTGCATGAAATTGTAAAGGAACTGGGATCTTCAAGCTTTGGAGCCATCGAGTGCACAATATCACTCACTTGATGAGTCATTTTGATGGTCTCACAATTCATAGACCTCTTCTTATTTACCAAGTCCTTCATGAACTCGGCATATCCCGATATTTGTTTGAGAGCTTCCACCAAGGGCACATTGATTGACAAACTTTTCTTCATCTCAATAAACTTCTTGAATTGGTTTTCATTATTTTGCTTTGCAAGCCTTTGAGGATACGGTGGAGGAGGCCTTGGCAAAGGGGCCTTGGCTTTAGGCACTACCGTTTCCGATATGTCTATCACGTGTTCCCTAGACGGGTTCACATCATTTTGAGTCTCCTCCATGTTGTCATCAACATCGATCCTCACTTCATTATTCATATTATCATCATTAAGTTGAATCTCATCATCTTCTTGCAACACAACATCATCACTCACAATCTTCTTTGGATTAGAGGTACTTGCATCTCCACCTCTACCGCTTCTTGTGGTCGCCGCCATAGCATGGCATGTATTATTCCCACCCTTCAGGTTTACTACCGTATCACTTGGTAGTGCCCCCTTAGGGTGAGTATTCAATGCTTGAGAAATTTGACCTATTTTTACTTCCACGTTACGAATAGAGGTAGTATGGGAGGCTATTTGGGCATCGTAGTCAGCATTCCTTTCCATCATTTGTTTAAACACACTCTCTATCTGCCTCATCTTATTGTTTGAAGAACTTTTCCCTTGAGACGAATATGGAGGCGGATTGTTGGGTTGTTGATACATCGGGGGGCCTTTGAAAGCCTGACCCCTGGTTGCCTTGATTATTATTATTCCAACCCCCTTGTTTTCCATTGCCGCCCCAATTTTGATTGTTGTTCCCCCAATTCTGATTGTTGTTCCTCCAATTGTTCGAGCTGTTGTTGTTGCCGTTGTTCCAATTCCTTTGGCCTATGTTGCCCCAATTTTTATTGTTCCCTTGCGGTCTCCATTGTTGATTTGGAGCATTGCTCCATTGACCTTGGTAGTTATTGCCATATAACACTTCCTCACTTTGATCATCATAAGAATCATCTTGATTGTAATCACTATCACTTTGCTCATATTGATATCGATTGTTATGCACTTGTTGACCACGCTGTCTCCTCTTGTTGACCATGATATTTACCCCTTCCATGGCATTTACTTGTTTTGTCCCTTGAACTTGCTGAAGCTGGGCCTTTGCTAACTGATTCATAGTAGTTGTCAACTCGGCTATGGCTTGTCCGTGATCATGAAGTTCCTTGTGAAGATGGATGACATTAGGTTCACACTGAGGAACATTTTCCCGACTCTGCCAAGCTGAGGATGTGTCAGCCATCTCATTAAGTATGCCACAAGCATCGGCATAAGGCATTTTCATAAAATTTCCCCCAGCTAGCTGATTCACCACACACTAGTTGGTCGTGTTGATGCCCATATAGAATGTCTGCTGAATCATTACTTCAGTCATATCATTGTTTGGGCATTCCTTGACCATTGTCCGGTATCGATCCCAGATTTCATGTAGGGGTTCATTAGGTTCTTGTTTAAAGGCTAAGATCTCATCCCTCAATGTTGCCATATGACCCGGTGAGAAAAACTTGGCTATAAACTTTTCTTCCAACTCATCCCATGTGTGTATGGAGTGGTTGGGTAGCCTCTCGAGCCAGTCCAAAGCTTTCCTTCTAAGTGAAAATGGGAAAAGTCTCAATCTCAGAGCGTCCTCCTACACGTTTGTCTGCTTGCTCTCCCAGCATGTGTCTACAAAACCCTTTAGATGCTTGTATGCATTCTAATGAGGAGCTTCAGTGAAGAAGCCCCTTTTCTCCAATAGGGTCAGCATGACATTTGTAATTTGAAAATTTCCCGCCCGAATCTGGGGCGGGACAATTGCACTTGCGCAACATTCATTGGGTAGCACCCGGTGTGCTACCCGTGGAGGAGGTGAGGGAGGGTTTGGAATGTTGTCATTAGCCTGGCCGCCTCTTCTTTGGACTTGAGGTTCTAGATGTGCGTGTTGTTCCTAATTGCACTTCCAAACATTGTTGCGATTGATTTTATTCTAATTTTATACTATAGTATGTTAGGTGTAAGCTAAGTACAATATTTATGGTGAAAATTTTCAAGTGTTAAAAGGCACTAGGGAAGTGACTTCTGCCTAGGTGAGTATCTAATGGGTATCAAGAATCTAGGACAAACTTGTTATGATTGGGGTCATGATATAACCATCACACATAAATTCTCACTCTATACTTCTCGGTAGTTTGGGTGACTTTGCCCGATTTAGCTTTCTCAAGCCCAAATGGATGTTCATACAATACAAGTGAAATTGGCTCAAGTCGGGTATTACTATCTCTAGGTTTAACCCTTTAATTGGGGCTATCAATCTCTTGAGTTCACCCCAATTCCTTATTAGCCTAATTTTACTAGACTTAGTCCCTCTTTTTCAAGAAGAGCCTAAGTCATAAAGGCATGAATCAGTATTTGCAACCACTAATTCTACAATTTTAGCATGAATTAGGCTAAATATCACTAACCCATAAATAATTAATCCCTAAAATTCAAGACCCATTAAATACCCACACTAGGGTTGGGTCACAACCCTAGTTATGGGGTCTAGCTACTCATATTAGCAGCAGAAATCAAAGATAAAGATAAAATATAAGACATAATATTAAAGTACAAGATGAAAATCTAAAGTTTGAAGGTAAATCCACTCTAAAATTGCCCAAAAAAGAAAAAACCATCCGTTCACGTGCTCTGCTAAACAAAACTTCACCTAAAATTGATAAAAGGATCTATTTAAATTAGGCTAAAATTTTCGGACAAAAATGGCCTTGCGGAGGATTCACGAACGCGTAATTCTGACCGCGTCCACGCATGAGCTTTCGCGGCTGCGTAATATTGAGTGCGGTCCGCGTTTCTTCAATACTGGACTTGGATTGAGATTAATTTTGCGGACCACATAATTTCAACCGCGTCCGCGTGTGCTTCCATCGCGGCCGCGTAATTTGGATGCAGACCGCGTTCTTCAGTTAAGCCTGACTTGCAGGGTCTCTGAACCCCAAATGTGCTCTCAGCGGAATTCCCTTCGCGGTCGCGCCTTTCCTACGCGGCCAGCGGTGCTTTTAGTACTCAAAGCAGCTTCTCTGAATCTACTTTCGCAAACTGCGTAATAGTGGCTGCCTCAGCAGTGGTTCTTATGCGGCCGCGCTTTTCTGCCGCTCTCAGCGCTACAGTCTCAGCCTTGGATTCGTGCAGGTTTGAATCCTTCATGAGTTGATTATGGCTTCTTTGCCTCATTTTGACCAAATCCTGCAAGCAAGCATATTAAGTTAGTTTTCGGGAATACGTTTACACATTTTTGACCCAAAACCTAAGTAAAAGAGAGTAAATAATAGGCTAAATCCCCTAGTTATCAGCGAGACAAGATGGGAATATTATTATGCGCGTGCGGCGAGACAAGGCGGGCTATTTACTTTATTATTGCGCATGTGGCGAGTTAAGGTGGGCTATGTCGGGGATTGAATTGTGATGATTTGTGATGGCCTGGGGGCATTGTTGTTGTTGTTGTATATTTACTTTTGGGACTACGAGACAGTATCTCGGGAGTGCCTTTGTTAACTTTCTCTATGGTTGCACTTGTCTTCGGTTATTTTGTATTTCCGTGATAGGTAAATTGTTGTGTTCTTCAGTGATGTAACATTTGATTTTATTATGGGTTTGTATCCCTTATTGTAATGTGTTGGCTTTGGCTCTTGTACAAGACTCTGAGAATTTGTGGTTCTAGTCTTTATTAGTTTTCAAGGTTAAGTTATTTTGAATATAAGAAATTGATGTATACTTTAATTCTTATAAGTTTTACATCCAAATCAACAACTATCGGGTGCTTCATTTTAATTGAAATGTTATTTTCTTCACCCAAATGATTTCTAAAATAAATTCATTTCTTTGTTGATTTTGTTACTTGATTTAAAAAATTTAAACTTACTTTATCGGAAATAAATTGATCATGTGGATCTTATGTACATTGATATTATTGGCACGTGAGTAGTCCGTGCAGTCGTGATAAAAATATGGGCACGAGGTACCGTGAAAATATGAAGGTGAGTTGAGACCCGTATTTTATGATTATGAAATGAGGTGTCAGAGGGTCACTTTTAAATTGAAGAATTATATTTTAAAGATATTGATTTGAAAGAGTTTTATATTTGAAGGATACTTATTTGAAGAAATATATTTGGAGGGTATTTATTTGAAGAAATTATATGTGAAAGACTTGTTTAATTGGTTGTACTTGTGTTTCTCTTATTCGTCTGAGTAATAATTATGGTGTTCTTGCTTTCTTACTGTTTATATCACTAGTTGATTAGTGTTGCTATCACTGCTATTTGTTTTCGATTATTTTAGTATGACGCAGGTTATTTGACTAGTGAGTGTCTTAACTGTACCTCGTCACTACTCCACTGAGGTTAGTCTTGATACTTACTGGGCACCACTGTGGTGTGCTCATTCTACACTTATGCATATTTTTGTACAGATCCAGGTATTTGTTCATTAGCCACTGTGTGGGTCGTTGCTTTGGAGACTCAATGTAAACCTATTGCTGCGTTCGCAGGCTTCGGAGTCACTTTCAAGTCTTCGTTTGGCACTGTTTATTTTTAATTCTAAACAGTTGTATTTAGAAGTTTTCTAGCAAACACTCCGTAGAGCTTATGACTTGTACTACCGATTTTGGGAATTTTAAATTTATTTTGGAAGTTTCCATTTCAAAGATTGTTAGATGTTATTTAATTATTGTTGTTATTTAATAAATGTTAGGGTTACTTAGTTCCTAAGATTAGGTGACATCACAATACCCAACGGAGAAAAAATTGGGTCGTGACAAATGACTCACATAATTTCAACTTGGTAGTATGTTTTTATTAAATACACATAAAAATAATATGAAACTTTAGTTATAAAAAAAATGACATCACTGAATGGACAGAGCGTCTTACTTCATTGATCGAGCGCTTTTTCTCCCTATCTTAGGTCGCGAGTTCGAGTCTCAATTTTGACATGTAGTTTAGTATATTTTTGTTCAGATTTCCGTCTTTTAAAAATTAATGCTCAGAAGAATTGAACCCAACAATTATTTTAAAGCAAGTACGAACAAAACCACTGAAGTAGTACTACTTTTTGTGCCTTCCATTTATAAAAGTTACCCCAAATAGACTATTATAAATATATTTTAAAATGTGTAAATCCACCGAGGTGAGTTGTAGTAATATATTTGCATTATATGTTTTATTAATATGTTCTGAATTATTTTTAAAAATATAATATTATTAAAATAATTTATTCACATATTTACTGTTTCAATATCGACACCGCTTATGAAAAATCCTGCGTATGCCCCTGCATGACATCACACTTTGTGTGAACCGAAGAAATTTATAATGTAAACAGAAGAAAATTTTATTTTCTATTTTTCTATATTCAAAGAAGGCATGCAATTTCCTTCAAATTTTCACACTTAAGATATGGGGTTGGACCCCATATAGTCGTTATTATGAGCTTATTATGATTTCATGTATTTATACTGGTTATCATCGAATAAAATTATTACATGATCATTTCATCTTTCAAACTTTTTATGGTATCAGAGCCTCTTAGATTCTTTTCGATCCAAACCATTCCCAATGCATTCATCACCTCTAGCCTCCACTGTACAATCACTATTGGCTGCCTCATTCACAATCACGACCATTACTAGTCATCACCTCACAATCATCATTCGCCACAACTATCACCACCAGCTATCACTGACGCTGATTTTTAGAATGTGATTTAAAATAATAATTTATATAAGACCATGTAAATTAATATTTTCACTAATATTTCATAAATATAATACTATTACTGCATTACTTTATTTGAGTTTTATATTTATTAATTATTTCGAATAAACATAAATGATGCACATTCACATGTTGAGAAAATAAAAAATTTAAATTATTTGATTTCTAAATTTAGATATAATAACTTAATAATCAAATGTATATTCATATTCAAGACATCTTAATCTTAATAAATTCAAATGAGACATAGTGCATTCGCAAGTCAATTTTTTTTATTTTTGTTTTTAATTTGACCAACTGCATGAACTAGATCAACAAAATACACAATTTATTGCAAAGTCAAAAGAAATGACCTCCATAATAAGGTAGGGAAGGGAGTATCACCTCTTCAACCCCACCCCCTACCCCGCAATCACATCATTGTGGTTGTAAGTATTTGCACTCATAAAGCGTCTACATACATTCATGAATCATGCTTTGAACCATAAAAATAATAACAACAAATTTAGTGTAATTTTACAAGTGGGGTCTTAGGATAATAATGTGTATACTGTACCTCTACCTTGTGAAGATAGAGAGTCTATTTCTGATAAACCATCGGCTCCAAAAAAACAAAATCATTCCTTGAAATTCCTCAAAAACTAGATATGGTGAGATCAAACTTGATAAAATTCATATTTACATTAACTGGATAAGGAAAACCTAAATCTATAGTGAGTTTATTTGAGCAACTAAGTGGAGGAAAAAATGTAGTAATCACTATAAATATTGTCTTGAATTGACATCTCAACGATGAAGAACAACAATTCAAACTAGCGTTACGTGTTTGAATTACAATCTGTCTTCCAATTTCTCGTGTTAGATGTGTGAAAAGAAGAATTGCAAATTTTTAACCACTAAATTGCAACTCCACTAAATTGCAACTCCAATGAGAGACGTAAAATAACTCAAATAAATACAAATGAGAGAAAAGTGAGAGTTTACTTTGAACCGTTGCCCCTGCCCCCACCCCACCTTTAGAGTTGAGCTATGGGAAGTTCTCACCGGTCTTAAAGAAGCTGGGACATGGGGTGGCATCGAGGTGGCTTTCAAATTAATAATTCGTAGTGTGGTTTAGGTGTTGCAGTCCGGAATGTTTGTGCCTCATCGGAATTGTGATATTGTCAACGCATTCATTTCTCTTGATTAGGAACTGGGTGGTCTCTATGGTTCATATCCATAGGGAGACAAATTTAGTAGCTGATTGATTTAGCTAATTTAGCCTTTAGTCAAGAGTTTCATTTTGAATAACATGTGTTTGTACCTTTTAGCAATTCTTCCCTTGTTGCGACACATAGTATTGGAGTTTCATACCTTCGCTTGATTTCTAGTCAATTTTCTTGTATTGATTTATTTCTCTTTCGATAGTAAAAAATCAAATGATAACATTTTTTTTTCTTCCAATAACTAAAATGGATGCCAAAATGCCAATAGTCAAAGGCTTTTGACAGTCAAAATGGTAAAGTGATCATAATCTCAAATACAATATACTTTTAACAAATTATTTAAAAACTACTTATTTCTACAAAAGAACATTTTTGTCATCATTTCTATGTCAGTAATGATGTAAGCCTATAAAATAACTTTCAAAAGCTCTCTTCGTTGCACTCATCCTCACCATTTATTTCCAGTTTTCACAACATTCGTGTATATTCGGAGGCGGACCAGAAATTAAAGATCGGCGAGTGTACTTTTGTATTCAATTAAAATCTATTTTGTATATAGGAGATCTATTGTTCATTACTAATATATTATTATTTTTTAAAAATATATATTTATATATATAATTTTTTGCCGAATCTTACGGGTGTCGATGACCTCTCTCATAGGTCCGCCTCAGTATATTAGTGGCTAATAAACTTCACCCCATTCCCTTAACATAGACCTTCACATACACTAAAAACTCCGTCCATTTCTCGTAACTTCGTCGCCGCTCTGCTCACACTAACATCCTCGTATATTTATATCCTATAAAATAAAGCTCTCAATTCTCATTCTCATACTCCATTTAATTTAATTTTCACTTCCAGAATCTTCTGAGTCCTCTCTCTTTGGATATCATAGCAGCAAAAAATTTAGCATCAATGGCTACCCCGTAAGTCGTAGTAGTAATTAATTAGCTTCCTCTTTTACTTCATTATTTTTCAGTTGATCAGGAACGGTTACAAATATTGTGGTAGGAAATGCGTCCGAAAATATATACTACAATCAAACCTTTATGTAATAGTCTCATTTGTTCCGAATTTTTTTGGCTTCTATAACAAAGTGTTGTTATAGAAAACATATATTATAACATAGTATAAAATTTGATTTCATAAAAAGCTGGCATTTACAGTGAATAGTTGTTATATAATGATGTTGTTATATAGATATTTTTTAAAAAGTATTATGCTTATATTAAATTAAAGAGTAGTCATTAAAAAACTTGTCACGGAAACTAGTGGTAGATACATCATCTAATGGTTGGAAAAAAAAAATTGCATCACGTTAGAGGTTTAAATTCAAGCATGACATTCTTCTAGGAAATCTTAGTAGTTCAGCTAATTGATTACATGATTACCTACTTGTAACAATTGTTTGTTCTGCGATCTAGTGGTTAATAAAATGGGAAAAGCTTAGAGTAGTTCAAATCCTAGCATTGGAGATAGCCATATAGGAGTAGAATAGTAAACATCGCCTTTATACAAACAAAACTAGGTAGTGTGTTATACAACAGGAGTCAGGACCATCAAAATAATATCTTGGATGTTTAGTGATGGTTGTATATGGATGCAGGGGCGGATGCACAAGGGTGGCAGCGGTATCATCCGACACCGCTTTGCCGGAAAAAATATTAAATATTTATACTAATATTCTGTAAACATGAAGTAATATATAATAATGATACTGCTTATTCCTAGCAAAGAGTATTTCTCGGTTCACTGGTCAAGCTCATATTTGGGCTTGGAAAGGCCCTTGGTTCCAGGGCTGGACCTAAACATTCTATTTTTTGAACATCTTTAAGCGAGCATTTTTGTTAAAAATTTGAGGCTAAAAGAATTGAACATAAACTTCCGTTTGCAATAATATTCAGTTAAACCATTGGGCCAAGGCTTTCAACTTATGGGAAAATGATATTAGATAATAATTATTTATTTATTATTATTTATGTAAATACAATACGGCTTACAAAAAATTCTGGGTACGCCATGTATGCATGTGTATGTAACTGTTAAATTTTCATCAAAGTTTGCTTTTGATATTGATGTTGATAGGTATTTTGTTTTATTTGTGTAGAAGTGTACAAGAAGTTTTACCACCATCACTTGATTCTACTTCCCAACCTCCGTCTCTCTTCGACGGAACTACCAGGTTTTATTTACTTTTCTCTTTTGATGACCTATCACTCATTCTTTCTTGTCTGCCTTTAGAAGGAAAAAAGTGTAGTTTCTTCTTTATAGTGTTGATTTATTTGAGTGAAGATTGAGATGTGGATCTGTTGTTTTCATTTCTTGCTGAAGGTTATACATCAATTATATGTGCCCCTATGCTCAGCGTGTGTGGATTACCAGGAACGTCAAGGTTCGTTTCACTAGTTTATGATTTTGCTACGTATGGCTCATATGTTTGCTCCATCTTTATTTGGCATTTTTTGATAACTAAGAAATCCCAAGGGCCAGCTGGTTCAGTGTTTTAAAAGTCGGTGGATAGTAGACTCGTCCTTGTACCCTTCTCCACTTAAATACAATGCTTTTGTTTGCAATAAGTTTCGAACTCGTGACGCACGCCTAGACCATACATCACGAGCTATGTTGTTACATTATTATTATTGTTTGGAGAAGTAAAGTTTTTCTTTTTGCTAAGATAGTGTCATAAACTTTATACTTTGTAAACTATCAAGAGTTGTGACTTATAGTACTAGTAAAAATGACAGCATGGTGCACTAAGCATTCTGCGTTCACTCACCCAAGGAGTGTGGTGTAATCAGTGGCTGATTTCACGGCTCTAACCCGTGACCTCTAGGTCACATGAAAACAACTTTACCGTTGCTCCAAGACTTCCCTTCTTGTGACTTATAGTATTAGTGCTTTTGAAATTTCTAAGTATGCAAAGTTTGATTTAGAAAGATTTGAAATCGATGTCCTAATTCATCAAAATTAAATGGTTAACCCTTATCCAAGCACAAGAATTACCTTGTGTTCCTTAAAAGTTTTTCTGTATTGCTTCATTTGGTCTGCCACGACTATCACCATAAAGTCATGTTTTCCCGAGTTATGTCTGCTATGAGTCATGCTTAATGGGGTGGGAGAAGGGTGCGGTGCCACTTGGAACTTTTAATTTGTTGATACTTATTGTTCTTCGAAAGGGAACTAATATTATTCAATCTTGATATTTTCTTAGTACATTGTATGTATTGACCTGACAATGGGGATTGTTACATTATTATTATTGTTTGGAGAACTAATGTTTTTCTTTTCGCTTAGATAGTTTCATAAACTTTGTATTTTGTAAACTATGAAGAGTAGTGGCTAATAGTACCAGTAGTTTGAAATTTCTAAGTATGCCAAGTTTGATTTAAAAAGATTAGAAATTGATGTTCGCCTTTTTAAGCTTTTGTGTATCGCTTCATTTGGTCTTCCCTGGGCTATAACCATAAAGTCATGTTTTCCTGAGTTATATGACTGCTCTGGATCATGCTTAATGGGGTGGGAAAAGGGTGCCCCTTGGAACTTCTAATTTGTTGAGCTATTGTTCTTCAAAAGGGAATTAATATTATTCAATCTTGATATTTTCTAAGTTTAATGTATGATGTTTTGTCCTGACAATGGGATTGATTACCTGAATAAAGTTCAAAAACCTTGAATTTCAGGGTTTGCAAGATAAGATCAAGTTAGTTCCAATTGACCTTCAGAACAGGCCTGCTTGGTACAAGGAAAAAGTTTATGCGGAAAATAAGGTAATTGTTGATTGTTCCGGAAACACAAGGCTGTTTTTTTGCTCGGACATTCACTGTCTATGTATGCATACCAAGTGTAAAGCCTTGGCCTAACATTTTGACATTTAGCAATTGGCCTGAATAAAATGCCCATGAATATTTATGAATTCACAGTTGTTACTGAAGAGTTTATAAATGTTGGCTTTTGAGCTTTCCTCCTCAAGGACCTTTCTGATGCATCTTCAATTGAAATGCTTGTCACCTATCCTCCAACTGTCTCATAAGCGTTTGTGTTAATGACTTTGAGCCATAAGCTGCACGTGAGCGCGGTTTATACATTGACAGAGCACCCCATTTGCCTCTGGCTATCATAGGTACCCTCTCTGGAGCACAACAACAAAGTGATTGGAGAAAGTTTGGATCTGATTAAGTATGTCGATAGTAACTTTGAAGGGCCATCTCTTCTGCCTAATGTAAGTTGCAACGCTCCGTTCTTGCTGTTACTGACCGTTCTTCTTCCGCTCCCCCTTTTTAAAAAGAAATGGGGAGACCAAAGATTAGTTCTGAAATTGACACAAGTTTTTAAACTGGTATAGGATCCGGAAAAGCAGAAGTTTGCTGAAGAATTGATAGCCTATAGTGATACATTCGTCAAGGAAGTATATGGTTCATTTAAAAAAGACGCGCAGATACTGGCCGGTGAGGTTCTTTTGCTTTGGCACTTTAAAACTCATTGTTATTCTTGGTAATAGTTCCTTGTGTAAATTAACTCTAGTTTGTTCACACTTGTACCAGGAGCACAGTTTGATTACCTGGAAAAAGCTCTTAAATTTTTTGATGATGGACCTTTCTTCCTTGGTCAATTCAGTCAGGTGACGACTTCTTACTTTTGTAGTAGCTTTGCAGTAAAATATGCTATATAACCAATTCAGAGTAGTGTAGATATATCTTTCCAGAATATGAAATTTCATCATACTAAAGAAATTTTTGGTGTATTAGGTTGACATAGCATATGCTCCATTCATCGAAAGGTTCCAAATTTTCTTGCAAGAGGTGTTTAATTATGATATCACATCTGCGAGGCCGAAACTAGCCAAATGGATTAAGGTATGACTAATATTACTACTAGATATGGACTACTATTGCCTATATGAATGTTAGTGCTCTCCGAAAAGATGTATGATGGAGAGGGGCGGAGCTAGTGTGTCATTTACGGGTTAGGTCAATCCCAGTAACTTCGTTTCAAACCTTGTATTTGTTTAAAGAAATTCATTAAATATGTACAGAACCCAGTAACCTAAAAAACTAGAATCACGAACCCATAAGCTTCAAATCCAGGTTCCGCCTCTGATCATGGAAGGTCCTTTGCAACTGCATAAGTGTGTATGATTTACTGATAAAAGTATAGGAGCTAAGATTCTGGAGATTTACTTAATAGTGGCTCGTCCACTTTACTTCCTTTTTTTTGTGTGTTTAATTGTACTCTGTGATCACCTTACAGGAAGTGAACAAGCTTGACGGTTACAAGCAGACGAAAGTCTTGGATCCCAAGAGAATGGTTGAATACTACAAGAACCGTTTTATGGTACTCATTGCGTATAAGCGAATATTATTTCTTTTGTTACTCCGTTTGAGAATTGTAAAGGCGCTGATTTTTCCCTATCGTTTTACTTGCAGGCCTAGAATTTCAAAATGGTTGATCAACCATTGGTGAAACTGCGAATGAAGCACGCTCTGTATAAGTATGTCATGGAGTTCTACAGAATTGTTGATTAGTAATAGATAAATAAATTGGTCATGTCCTTTTTTTTATCTGTACAAATGTGAATTATGCTTGGAGTTTGGTGTTCATGTAATATGATCTCTGTCGTCTGTGTGTTTGCAGCTTCTTATTGAAATATTCTTCTTGTGGGCTGAGTTTTGTAATCCGGATGGGTCAGGTTTGTTTTTAGATTAGGTTTGATACAATCCGGGGAGAACCGCACCACAAAGCCTAACTATTAGCAAGTCTATATAAATCTCACATCAGGATCGCAGTAGGATTCAAGTCCCTTACTTTACAATGGACGATAACTTGGGTCTTATATTCATGTGTATCAATAAATCAACGCCACATGTTTAAATAAAAATTCTACATATTTCATGTCATATTCTGTTAAAATGAAGGGCAATTTTATACTTAAAGATAACGCTAAGGACAATTATGGTCCAAAAGAGTATTTTTAAAAAAATTTATTTCCAATAAGTTAGGGGCATTCTTGATATAGCAAATTATGCTTCTACTTTTATTTTCCCCTTATAGGAGTACATTGTTTTTCAACACTCTCTCTTGAGGTCATTCTAAAATTATATTTCACGTTATAAAAAAGGCTAAATTTGATTTAATTCTTCTATGTATTCGGTGCAACTCAAAAATGACAGTTTTTGGTGAAAGTCATTCCTGTTATAAAATAAAAACTGTAAAGTAAAGACAAGTATAGAGAGAAACTCATATATTATTCAAACTTCAAACTTATGTACATAATAAATTAAAAACTCCTCTATTTATAGAAGAAAGGAAGCAACTGCGAGGCTTTTCAGGAAGCAGCTGCAAGGCTTTTCTTTAGCTGCTTGTAAGCTGTCTGCATGAGCTGCTTGCAACCTGCCTGTTTAATAAAAAGTTGCTGCAAATCATTTCATTGAGCTGCTTGCAACCTGCTTGCATCAGCTGCTTGTAGATAAATTTTAACAGAGTACTAAATGGATAATCTTCTTCAGGAAGATTATCTATAATGGAGTAATAAATGAACATCCACAATATAATTATTTTCATAACACTCCCCCTTGGATGTTCATTAAAAGGTATTGTGCCTTGTTAAAACCTTACTAGGAAAAATCCAGTGGAAAAAATCTTAGTGAAGGAAAAAGAGTACACATATTTAGTAATACGTATTTCTAGCTGCCTCATTAAAAACCTTATAAGGAAAACCCTGTGGGAAAAAATCTTAGTAAGGAAAAAAAAGTACATCGCGTATTTTACTCCCCCTGATAAAAACCTTATTTCAAATATTTGAGTCTCCGCATTCCAATCTTGTATACCATCTTATCAAAAGTTGAAGTTGGCAAAGATTTAGTGAATAAATCTGCCGGATTGTCACTTGAACGGATTTGCTGCACATCAATGTCACCATTTTTCTGAAGATCGTGTGTATAGAATAATTTTGGTGAAATGTGCTTCGTTCTATCTCCTTTTATAAATTCTCCCTTCAATTGGGTTATGCATGCGCCATTATCTTCGTAAAAAATTGTGAATTTTTTATCACACTCCAAACCACATTTTTCTTGAATAAAATGAATCACTGATCTCAACCATACGCATTCCCTACTTGTTTCATGAATAGCTATTATCTCAGCATGATTTGAAGAAGTAGCAACAATTGACTGCTTTGTGAAGCGCCATGATATGACAGTATCTCCACATGTAAACATATACCCGGTTTGAGATCGAGCTTTATGGGGATCAGATAAATAACCTGCATCTGCATAACCAACAAGATCTGCACTACCTTTGTTAGAATAAAACAAACCCATATCAAGAGTTCCCTTTAAATATCGCAAAATATGCTTAATCCCATTCCAATGTCTCCGAGTAGGAGAAGAGCTATATCTTGCTAGTAAATTAACAGGAAATGCTATGTCAGGCCTTGTAGCATTAGCAAGATACATAAGTGCACCAATTGCACTGAGATAAGGTGTTTCAGGACCAAGGAGTTCCTCATCCTCTTCTGGAGGTCGGAACGGGTCCTTATTCACTTCAAGTGATCGAACAACCATTAGTGTACTCAATGGGTGCGCTTTGTCCATGTAAAAGCGTTTTAAAACCCTTTCTGTATAGGCAGATTGATGTATAAAGATCCCGTTTGCTAAATGTTCAATTTGCAATCCAAGAAAAAGTTTTGTTTTTCCAAGATCTTTCATCTCAAATTCTTTTTTAAGATATTCAATTGCCTTTTGGAGCTTTTCTGAAGTTCCAACAAGATTTATGTCATCAACATAAACATCAAGTATAACAAATTTTGATGTCATTTTCTTTATAAAAATACATGGACAAATAACATCATTTATGTAACCCTCTTTCAGTAAATATTCACTAAGGTGATTATACCACATGTGCCCAGATTGCTTTAAACCGTAGAAAGATCTTTGTAATCTGATTGAATACATTTTCCGAGATTTCGAATATGCTTCAGGCATTTTAAATCCTTCAGGGATTTTCATGTAAATCTCATTATCAAGTGACCCGTACAGATAAGCTGTAACCACATCCATCATATGTATTTCAAGTCTTTCACGTAAGGCTAAACTGATGAGATATCGAAAAGTTATGGCATCCATAACTGGTGAATATGTTTCTTCATAATCGACTCCAGATCGTTGTGAGAATCCTTGTGAGACAAGGCGAGCCTTGTATCTTTCAACTTCATTTTGGTCATTCTTTTTTCGCACAAAAATCCATTTATGACTAACTGGTTTTACACCAGCAGGTGTTTGGACTACTGGTCCAAAGACCTCTCTTTTAGCAAGTGCGTTCAATTCTGATTGAATTACCCCTTGCCATTTTGGCCAATCAGATCTTTGTTGATATTTTTCGACAGATCGAGCTTCGCAATCCTCACTATCTTGCATAATGTTAAGTGCAATATTATATGCAAAAATATTATCCACCACTATTTCAGATTGATTTAAATTAATCCCATCACCAGTAGAACTTATTAAAAGTTCCTCACTCACTTGAGTCTCAGATTCATTGATTTCTTCAGGAATCTCAGAACTAATCAGATCTTGGGTCTCTTCAGGAGATCCCTTCATAATATCATTTTGATCATTTGTCGATTTTCTTTTTCTAGGATTTCGATCCTTAGAACCCAAAGGCTTACCACGCTTCAGGCGTGCTTTAGGTTCACTAGTTCTTATGCTAGTAGATGGTCCTGCTCGGACATCAATTCGTATAGGCATATTCTCTGCAGGGATATGTAACTTAGTTATCCTTTTCAAATCAGTAAATGCGTCTGGCATTTGATTTGCTATATTTTGTAAATGGATGATCTTCTGGACCTCCTGATTACATATAGGGGTACGTGAATCAAAATGAGATAATGATTAAACTTTCCAGATAATTACTCTTTTGATTTCCCTTTTCTCTCCCCTAATTGTGGGAAATTTGTTTCATCAAATCGACAATCTGCAAATCGAGCAGTAAATAAATCTCCCATCAATGGTTCAAGATAGCGAATAATAGAGGGTGATTCAAACCCAATATATATTCCTAACCTTCTTTGGGGGCCCATCTTACTGCGCTGTGGTAGTGCTACTGGCACATATACAACACATCCAAAAATTCATAGATGGAAAATATTTGGTTCATGACCAAAAACTAATTGTGACGGAGAATATTTATTATAATGTGTTGGTCTGAGACGGATAAGTGATGCTGCGTGCAAGATAGCATGGCCCCAAACAGTATTGGGCAATTTTGTTTTCATAAGTAGTGGTCTTGCTATCAATTGTAGCCTTTTAATAAATGACTCTGCAAGGCCATTTTGAGTATGAACATAAGCTACAGGATGTTCAACATTTATTCCAACTGATAGACAGTAATTATCAAAAGCTTGAGATGAGAATTCTCCAGCATTATCAAGGCGAATAGCCTTTATAGGATAATCTGGGAATTGTGCCCTTAATCGAATTATTTGGGCTAATAACTTTGCAAACGCCAGGTTGCGAGATGATAGTAGGCAAACATGAGACCATCTTGAAGATGAATCTATTAGGACCATAAAATATCTAAACAGCCCACTTGGTGGGTGAATAGGTCCACATATATCCCCATGTATACGTTCTAAAAAGGTAGGGGACTCAATGTCAACCTTCATTGGTGATGGTCTAGTGATCATTTTGCCTTGATAACAAGCATCACAAGAAAATTCATCATTTGTAAGAATCTTCAGGTTCTTTAATGGATGCCCACTTGAATTTTCAGTAATTCGTCTCATCATTATTGATCCAGGATGGCCCAAACGGCCATGCCAAAGCACAAAAGTATTTGAATCAGTAAACTTCTGGTTTACGATAGAGTGTGCTTCAACTATACTAATCTTTGAATAGTATAAGCCAGAAGATAAAGTTGGTAACTTTTCTACAATGCATTTCTGGCCAGAAATATTCTTTGTAATACAAAGATATTCCACGTTCATTTCATCTATTGTCTCAACATGATACCCATTTTGGCGGATATCTATAAAACTCAACAAGTTTCTTCGGGACTTGGAGGAGAATAATGCATTGTCTATAATAAGTTTTATTCCCTTAGATAGAAATACAATAGCTCTTCCGGAGCCTTCAATCAAACTTATATTACCAGAAATTGTAGAAACATTTGCTTTTTCCTTATGCAAATAAGAAAAGTATTTATGATCTTTGAATATGGCATGAGTTGTTCCACTATCAATTACACAAATATCTTCGTGATTGGTCTTTGATCCAAACATAATTTGAGGATTATCCATATTCTTCAAAATGACATAAACAAAATAAATATGATAGTAAACATTATTATCAAAGCATAACTTTTATTTATGTACAACAATTACATAACCATACTATCTACTATAAACAACAAAAATTAAAATATTTACATTTCTACAGATTCACTACCGATCACATGACTTGTTTCTCCTTCTGGGAGTGCAAAATAATCAGCTACATCCAAATGCATGAAGTCTAAATTATCTTCAGAAATAAAATTTGCTTCAGCATTTTTCTCTGTCTTCTTCAGGGAGGCTTGATACAGCTCAACCAGGTGCTTTGGCGTACGACATATACGTGACCAGTGCCCTTTTCCTCCACATCTATAGCATGCATTTTCTGGCTTTGCTTCTTGCATCGCTTCATGCTTTTGTTCTTTCCTTTTCCACTGCTGGTGGTGAGGAGGGTTCTTTGGTGCATTGTTATTACCACGATTAGAGTTTCCTCCCCGACCACGGCCATGACCATGACTGGGGCCACGTCCTCTTCCACGCTTAGCTTGGTGGAAGTTCGTCTCATTCACTTCAGGGAATGGACAAGAACCAGTAGGTCGACTTTCATGGTTTTTCATTAATAGCCCATTATGTTGCTCGGCTACAAGAAGATGTGAGATAAGTTCAGAATACTTTTTAAATCCCATCTCTTGATATTGCTGCTGCAGGAGCATATTCGAGGCATGAAAAGTGGTGAAAGTTTTCTCCAACATATCATGATCAGTAATATTATCACCACATAGTTTCAATTGGGAAATAATTCTAAACATAGCAGAATTATACTCACTGATAGATTTAAAATCTTGTAGCCTTAGATGAGTCCAATCATAACGTGCCTGTGGAAGAATGACCATCTTCAGGTGGTCATATCTATCTTTTAAATTATTCCACAGTATGACTGGATCTTTAACAGTAAGATATTCCATTTTTAGGCCCTCATCAAGGTGATGGCGTAGGAATATCATTGCTTTGGCACGGTCTTGGTTTGATGCCTGATTTTTATCTTTGATGGTGTCTGCCAGACCCATCGCATCAAGATGAATTTCGGCATCAAGCACCCAAGACATGTAGCTTTTGCCCGATATATCCAGGGCTACAAACTCAAGTTTAGAAAGATTTGACATTATTTAGAAAAAGAAAGTTCGTACCTCTAATACTTTCAAAGTATTTTCTCGAGATGGCAGAGTCTCGTGCTGATAACGTGTTATAAAATAAAAATTGTAAAGTAAAGACAAGTATAGAGAGGAATTGATATATTATTCAAACTTCAAACTTATGTACATAATGAACTGAAAACTCCTCTATTTATAGAAGAAAGGAAGCAGCTGCGAGGCTTTTCAGGAAGCAGCTGCAAGGCTTTTCTTTAGCTCCTTGTAAGCTGTTTGCATGAGCTGTTTGCAACCTGCCTGTTTAATAAGAAGTTGCTGCAAATTATTTCATTGAGCTGCTTGCAACCTGCTTGCATCAGCTGCTGGTAGATTAAATTTCAACAGAGTACTAAATGGATAATCTTCTTCAGGAAGATTATCTATAGCGGAGTAATAAATGAACATCCACAATATAATTATTTTCATAACAATTCCACCTGTTTCTGTTACATTATTTTGATAGACCAAAAAATTAAAGGAATTTTGGTTGGCGATCTATTACAAATGTTATTCAATCATATGATCCTTTTCAAAGAATATTTGCAAATAGAATATATGAAATGGCTGTATAACTATTTTGTTCTATTCAAATTGTAAGTGGGTATAGGGCGTACAGAAAATTTTTCGTAAGTGATGTCTACATTTAAAGTAATGAACAAACGCTTAACTTCACATTCCAATATGGTTTTATTAAATTAGTTCTCAGTACTCTATTTTCAATATATGGCAGCTCAATAGGTTTAGTTACACCATTTTAGATTAGAAGTCGGAGGTTCAATCTCTGTTTTCTATATTTTCCAAAAAGAAAAAAAACCAAAAAACATAGTAACCTAGTTTCAAACCCTTAACCTCCTAAGCAAAGTTGTAGAGCTTCACCACCAAGCAGGGCGACAATGCTTGTTCAACGTGCCTTCGCCCCTGAGTATAAGAGTTCATTTCTCGCCAAAAGAGGGGAAAAAATAGTTGGAATAAATATTTTATTACAGCTGACTAAACGTAGAAAGAGTATGTAATTATTTTTAATATTAATTGTGTATACAATTAAAATCGGTTAGCCCTTCGTACGAACTGGTCGAAATAGTAATGCATTGGATCGGAGATCAGGTTGAGGTCCGAAGTCAGGTCATCAAGCTTCGAGCCCTAGGGACCGATCAACGTCAAGCTCAATATCATTATCGATATCATTATCGAGCTCGAATCCAACTAGAACTATGATGAAGTTATCGAGCTTATGAGGCAGAGACCGACCAACATTGTCCTTGAATCAATACAAGGCTCCGAATCAGAATCGAGCTCGAGTCAAGATCGAGAGCTCGAGTCAATATCGAGCTCGAGTTAATATCGAGCTCATAGACAAGAGCCGTTGCAACCGCACTAGAGGAGAGAATCCTGACAGGAATTATGAAAAAGCTGATTTATCATGGGTCTCCCACTATGTATTTTTAATTATATCTAAAGTAGGATTCCTCCACTATAAAGGGGATGGTTATTATTTCTGTAGAGGAAAACGTTTTCACATACATTGTAACTAAGATACATTGTAACTAAGAGATCATATACTCCTATATTGAAGAACTTATCCTTTTTTAGCTTCATAGATTGATTCATCTTGCTTAATCCATAAATCATCTTCTTTCCAACTTTGCTTATTTTTCATTTTCTACAGTCAACACTCTATATCTCTATTCATTCTTACGATTTGTGTCAAGTTATACCATATATCCTTAGAACTACGTACAAATTTAACTCTATCTGTTTTTCGGGTAAACAACTTGGCGCCCACCGTGGGGCTAAGGATAACAATGGTTATTTGGTACAAATCCGCAAAACACGCCATTTTACGCTTGTTTCCGGAAACGTCTTTGATTTCGGATTAGCAACGACGAGCTCTCTAAATTAAATGGCCTTACCTATCGACAACGAAGCTAGCCTTCAAGGTGAGAACAATAACTTGAAGCCCAGGGTCGGAATGCCGCTCGTCAACGCAGTTGGAGATCGAGTCGAAGTGCCATTAGATGTTAATTCGCATGTGGCCATTGAGGCGAACCTACATTCTGAACGTGAAAATAGCATTCATGGTTGCACTCAATCTGCTGCTCGGTAAACCCATAATGTTGAGAAAAATGGAATCAGCTTGCGTATGATTTTCGAAATGTTGCAAGCTCAACAGGTAGCGATAGCTCAGTTGCAGAGTCAAACCCAAGTACCGAGCAGGCCAGTGCCCTGTCCGCCCCGAGAATTCACCCACAGAACGGAACCGGCTATAGTAAAGTCAAATGAGCAAGAATCGGGGACTAATCCCGAAATTTCTAAGATGTTCGAAGAAATGACCAAACCAATAGAATCAGGAAAAAGGAGGATCGAGGCAAATGACAAAAAGGTGGAGACATATAACTCCAGGGTTGATCAGATCCTGGGGGCACCACCGATATTGAAGAGCTTAGATTCCAAAAAATTCGTACAAAAGCCTTTCCCCCCAAGCGTAGCTCCTAAACCGATCCCAAAGAAATTCCGCATGCCCGAGATTCCTAAATATAACGGAACTACCGACCCCAATGAACATGTCACCTCTTACACATGTGCCATAAAAGGGAACGACCTATTATTGAAGAAATTTGGTGAAACCTTGTCAAAGGGAGCAATGATATGGTATCATAATTTACCATCTAATTCTATCAATTCTTTTGCTATGCTTGCAGATTCCTTCGTAAAAGCACACGCCGGGGCCATAAAGGTCGAGACCAGGAAGTCGGACCTGTTCAAGCTAAGACAAAAGGATAACGAGATGCTGAGGGAGTTTGTATCTCGTTTTCAAATGGAACGAATGGATCTGCCACCAGTCATAGACGATTGGGTTGTTCAGGCTTTCACTCAAGGTTTGAACGAACGAAGTTCGACGGCTTCACGGCGGTTGAAGCATAACCTGATCGAGTACCCAGCTATTACTTGGGCCGACGTGCATAATCGGTACCAATCAAAAATTAGAGTCGAAGACGATCAATTGGGATCTGAACCCGCTGCTAGAAGGGATATCAATCGAGAACAAGGTTCGATCAGGGACCGATACCGAGCGTATAGTGGAAACCATAGAATCAATGAATCAAGACGTACCCTCGGACAAGGCAACAAAAGAAGCGATCGAGGTCATAGGCAAATAATACGGTTTACAGCAGAACAATGAACACAGGAGTCCTCAATTATCGATACCTCCTCAAATGGAATATGTAATGGTCAATACCAAATCAACGGTCACATCTCAAGTCAGGAAACTCATGAGTACGCGGACTCCTTATCAAGTATTTCGCACGATTTTGCCGAGGTGAGCGACCCGATCCCATAAGAGTGTTTCATAGAACTATCGAGGTAAACAGCCTGATCCCATAAGGGTGTGTTACCATAGCATGCCGAGGCGAATAGCCAGATCCATAAGAGTGTGTTACAATATCTTGCTGAGGTGAACAGCCCAATCCAATAAGAGTGTGTAGCTTTTATGGGTGTATGACCCCGCTCACGAATATACGTGTGAGTTATGGAATTCAAGAAAAGCTTTCCGATGAATACGCACAACACGGGAGAAATTCGAAAGAGAAGTACAATTCTTATGGCTAATCAAGTAGCTCGTCAAATATCTAAAATAGCGAGTCTAATCTCATATAGTAATGCGAATTACAGTAATTAAACATGCAAGAATAACTCCATTAGTGCAATTAAAGCATGGCGTGAATCTAAGTCTACCCGGACATAATCAGAAACTCCATCATACACACGGACACTCGTCACCTCGTACATGCGTAGCTCCCATAACATGTAGCATGTAATAAGTATAATACCTACGGGGTAAATTCCCCTTCACAAGATTAGACATGAGACTTACCTCGCTTCAAAGGTCCATAACCGGCTCCAACGCCTCTCTAACACCCAAAACCGAGGCCCATCGATCCGAAACTAGTCAAACAAGGTGCAAACCAATAAACATATACTCCAATACTCATAATTTAACAATTCATAATAATTCCCAACTCTGCTTGAAAAGTCAACAAAGTAAACCCCCGAGCCCACACGCCTGGATTCCAATTAATAATAATTCCCAACTCCATTTTTAAGTTTTCTTCCAAAAATTCCACAATTTCTATCAAATCCATATATAACCCATGTATTTAACTTGAAACAAGTAGGAATAACTTACCTTATGATATATGGCGAAAATGATCTTCAAGAATCACCCCAAATCGCCCCACATGAGCTCCAAGAACATAAAAGTGAAGAAATGAGCTCAAAATACCGAAATTAGATGTTAAATACACCTGTCAGGCCTCCTTCTTCTAGCGGTCATTAGCCATGCGATCGCAGTTAACAAATGTTTCAGCATCATTTTTCTTCATCGTGATCGCGGCCAAAATCCTGCGGTCGCGATGTACAAATTTGTTTTCTTCTTCACAGACACCCTTCGGTATAATGGTCATAATGTTTTGTACAAAATTTCAAATGACAAACGGTTTGATTTTCTGATAACTTGATTCAAAGGGCTACAACTTCCATATTTGGATCATCCCCAAATTCCTTATAGATTGCAAGATATAAGCTCTCGAAGTCAAACCACTAACAATAGAAAATCCTTCTACGCGATCGCGACCTTCCCTCCGCGATCGTGATTCACAAAGGCATGGAATGCACTTTGCTCTTCGCGATCGTGACCCTGACCTTCGCGATCGTGAAGAGCACCTCTGGCATCAGATAACAACAGTTCAAAATGGTCTAAAAACGGTCCGAAATCACCCCAAAACTCACCCGAGGTCCGAGGAACCCCGTCCAATCATTCTTACAAGTTTATATATCCTATGTAAACTTGTTCAAAGGCTTGGAACATAAATTACAACATCGAAACCAAGAATTAAAGATCAAACTCAATTTCTTAAACTCTCTTAACTTACAAACCTTCATCCTTCGCCGAACGCGTTCCAATCATACTTAAACATTTCGGAACGACGCTAAATTTTGCGTACAAGTCACAATACGAACCTATTCCAAGGCTCGGAATACCAAACGGACATCAATAACACTAAAGTCCACTTCAAATCAAACATAGGAAATTCTAAAACCTTCAAATTCCAACTTTCCACATTAAGCGCCGAAACACTCCCGGACCATCCGATACTCAACCTGAACATACGCCCAAGTCCAAAATCATCATACGAACCTATTGGAACCTTTAAATCCTGATTCCGAGGTCGTTTACTCAAAAGTCAAATCTTGGTCAACTCTTTCAACTTAAATCTTCCGGATTGAGAATTTTCTTTCCAAATTAACTCCGAGCTTCCCGAAAATTGAAACCGACCATACGTACACGTCATAATACATGGTGTGAAGCTACTCAAGGCCTCAAACCGCCGAACGACACGCTAGAGCTCAAAATGACCGGTCGAGTCGTTACATTCTCCCCCACTTAAACATACAATCGTCCTCGAACATGCCAAGAACCGTTCCATAGTTGCCCAAAGGCACTGTTTAACACATTATGCACCTACCCATGCCACCATAACCCCTGTGGACACATTAGCTTAATCCAGATTGAAGATCCATCCTGCTACTTTAGCCCACCAGCCTTAGAACCAAATTCCAACACCCGGAATTCTCTACGAGACCTGATTCTATCATACAAACAACGTATCAATATCAACCCGCTGTACCAAATAAGATCATGCACCCATGTTGAAACCACAAAATGCACCGCATAATTCGTATGCCTATAATAACATCTTCCAACCGTTGAAGCTACAAACCGACTAACATGATGCATGTAGTATACCTCATAACACATATAAGCCATGTTCCAACCCTCACAATACTGAGACGATGAAAGAAACGTGTACAATCTCATAATTACCCATCAAATAAAAAATCCATGGAATTTCTCCGCTCAACGAGAGCCCTTACCTCCTTCTGAACTGAAGCGTGACATTTTCCCTCTAATATACCTTATATAAATCTGATTGCACTAACTCCAGGTTGAACCACCTCGTTTCACCTGGTACAAGCTAGTCGACCGACAAGCCACATAAAAAACCACCCACAATCTCCTACGACGACATCAATGCGCCAATAAACTACAACTCGAATATGACTTCTAAGGAAGAATGGACTCTGGAAAAGAACTACCCAGCCCGCGTAACAATAAAACAGCCAAATAGATATTATGAGCCTATCTCAGAGATGAGAAACGAGGCACACAAAATAGGTATAAGGAATCATACTCAACATCTCACTGATGTGGCTTGCAATCCGATCCATACATGATATCCGTGGCGGCGTGCCACCCGATGCAGACATAACCATCAGTAGGGAAATACCCATCAAGCCATAATGCTCAAACTCACGAAATGGCTGAATATCGACCACGAGCACACCAAGCGGATAAATACAACCTTGGGGAGACGGATAGCGCCATGCACTACAAAACTCGAGCTCGGCTAAGATATAATAAATGACAAGCTACATAGGACCACAACACATGTGTGAATAATCAAGTCGTCTCACAACCCACGTGGTATAAAAGAGTAGCCCTTGAAATAGACGACGCCAGGAATACTATCCACTGCGCCCGAAGACCTGTTCATAAGCGATGCTATGCCGAATAAGCATATCTGATCTGGTATAAAATATACATTCATATTAGGCCTTCCAGCGGACCTCAATCTCCCAAAGTTCCACAATGACCATATCTATGACACATACGATCAACCTTCAAATTAGAAATAAACTTCCATAGTCCGCAACCAGATAAATAGAGCACCTCTCAGACATAAACTCTCCCATCAGCTACAGTACTAGAATCTCCATACCTGATTTCAATATCTACCACATAAATTGCTGATACATCACCCTTATATAATTATCCCGCGGGAGTCACTCCATGACCTCCCGCACCAGGTAGAAAGGTTTGCACATCCATACCACCAATAGTACAAATTCTGTAATGCAAATCAAGAATCCGCAAATCAATACACCATGCCTCATACACAAAGCACCGTTCTTAGGCGACACTAATATATCGCCAGCATACTCTGAACATATAAAATCTTCCCCCCGCTCTTCCGAGCTCGTGACATTCTTATCAAACCTGAACCGTAACCCTGATCCTCAACTTCCAATATACATACCGCTCACTGCACATATCATGGTTCTACTCAAGGGTACAAGAATTTCATCATGATCTCTTGAACCATCAGTAGAGTTAACATTTCATCGTCTCGAAACCTTTCACTTAACTCTTCTTAGAAGAAGAATTGCCACCCATAACCAACTTCTCATAACCGCAGAAAATACAAAGCTCTAGTCGCGGTCTAAACCACCATAACTCTTCCCGGATTCATTCACACATAACCAAGCCATCAGAATCAAATACCTCCAAATAAATCAAACCTGGTGGTTGTCAAGCCCGCACATATAACTACGAACAACTAGTATAGCCTTACCATAACGAAGAAACTGATCATTTCCATAACTCTGTTGATTCAAACCATTACTAACTAAACCCTATTTCTCCCAATTTACTCTTGACTTGCCTTCGAACTAATAGTTCTATTCAAACGCATACCGAACCCTAAACTACACTCATCCCGAGTGACCCAAATTATAAAACCACATCGTCTCAATACCCATCAGCCATCTCATACCATCCCCATGCACTCAATAGTAACTCCTGCTGATACACCCGTCTGGAAGCCTCCTACGAATCCAAAGTTGTTTCTCCCATTTCTCTAACACTACATTGTAGACCCGATGATAACATAGAAATTCCCCCAGTATTCTTCACACTCTGCTGCAAAACCCAGTCCTCAACCTCATAACGAACCCAAAATCCTTAAACATCGCACTTTAATTCTTGAACCCACTTGAACCATTATTGAGATTCACCCACTCTGACCTGGTCCCGCATATATAACCAAACTCTAGTGCTCTGCTAGCACAGGAACACTTCCAAATAAGCAACCAGATGAATTCTTTTCCTTGCACATCACATCCACAAGAATCATAAAATCTGAGTCATCCCCAACGTCTGCACATGAATGATAAGGTGAAATGTAGCACATATACGTCTAATTCCTTGCCCAAAATACCTTTGATGTTTTTTTCTTCTCTTGGTCATAACTAATCCACCAATGCACCGATGACCAAAAACTGCACAGGCACACAACCATGTGGCCCAATCATAGACGGTGGGCTCCCCCACTTAGCTTAACGCAACATTCACATAGATCCAGACCCCATGACGACTTCTTCTTCCCAGTTACTATGATCTGGCACCCTTACTCGGCCAACATCTCGTAAGCTCTTGTTGTACCAATCATAACACATCCTGAATTATCATCCACCATCGCACGCTCAACCTCCTAGGGGTCATACCGTCTTTTTCAAGCGACCAAAGCTTGCATCGCAATACATGCATCCCATGTTGGGCAAAAAGTAGAACTCCTCCTAGGAACCTCCTCAAAACCACGCACCTGCTAACCTACTCGCAGGAGATAGCCCACCTGCGTAACCTCATATCAACCTCCTCCAACATCATTGCTATAGTTACCTCCATCATGAAATCAATTAATCTCCTTGGGTCCACACTAATCCGTCATCCGTAAGAATCCCTTTATTCATTAACATCACCCGAAGGTCCAACAACGTGTTTGAAACTCGAAGCCATATTGCATCAAATACTCACATTTTCCTACATTGCAATCATGCCCTTTGTCCTCAAGCAAATAAATTAGTTCCCACCTCCATAAGTTAAGGGCTATTCCAGCTAATCAAAAGTGAGTCATTCACACATCAATTGAGACCAACAATTACCCACACCACTTATGAATTATCAACAAGGCAACAAGTTAAACTTTTATGCATAAATAGTTCTAATGTGACACTTGAGCATTAAGAGTTTACTTTACTTATCGTGGAATCTCCCTCTTTCATGTAGGTCATTATGGATCCCAAACTCCTCCTCCTCTACTCTCCGTTTGCCTATCTCGCTTAAGAATTTTAGCACTCAATCCAAAGATTTGTGAAAGGTTCACTCATCTCTCTTAAAAGAATGTTGCAAGTACGGCTTTATGTACCATAGGCTTGCCCCTCATGTAGATCACCACTAAAGTAAGCTCACTCATCTTGAAATCACGTAGGGCTTTTTCAGAATGCAATGAAGGCTTTTGGACTAAGGTTGGATATGATATGATAGAACGGATTCATCTTTCCTTAAGCACTCCATTTTCTGTTCTTGGCTCATGCTTTGCCAATTCTTTGAGGCATTTTATTTTCCTTGGGGGAACTAGAGAGACTTAACATCACTCTTTCTTGATCATGACATTAATTTTCTCCTTTTTTGATTTCTCCATGATTTTCATAATTACATTTCTTTGAATCCCTTCAACTATTCAACTTATTCACTATCTTTTTGCATTTTTCTTTTTGTTCTTTCCTTTTATTTCCTCCCTTCTCTTCATTTATTTTCTCTTTTTGTGCCTTGATATCTCTTTCAAGTTCCCCGTCTCTCCCCCAAAATTACATTTTTATCCAATTGTTTCACAAGAGTGTTAAGGAAAGCTCGGGTGCCAAGAGAGGGTCACGACAAAACGGGTAAAGGCTTGTAATATGATTATCAAATGAGAAAGGTTTGAGGCTCAAATGAGTTGACTAGGTATAAATCATTGTTGGGCAATGGAAGACTACAAGCGGTTCAAGAAGAGCCTACAATTACTTCTCAAGCCAAGCAAAACTTAAGATTTTGCCTTGAAACACATTTGGGAAAGGTTCGGACCATTCGCACGTGTACTTTGACTTGCAACAAAAACATCTCACCTCTCACGTAGCTGGATTGTTAAAGAGGATAGAGTCGAGGGCCTATAATGACCATATTCAAGATTAAAAATTACTATGGTTCGATTAACCCACTCGATGATTGTCTAAGTCAACACAAGAGTCATAAGGTTACTAACTAGAGCTATTTCTTTCCAAACCTTGTTTATAACCATAAGCACATAGTTAAGTGTGTTGGTACCAAGTGAAGCATATTTGACTCTTCGAGCATCACTCAATTAGGTCTTTTTATTCATTACTACTACTATTATTACCTAAACACCAAAAACGGACTCAATCCCTTAAGAAGGTTGTCACGCCATCCATCGTTGGGAAGAGTCACCCGGTTCACACAAAAACTTCCTTTGGAAAGAACCGCGGAATTAAACAAACTAAAGGCTTATTAACCACTAAAATATTAAAAGAAGCTATTAAATCAAAAAGAAGCTACTAATTCAAAAAGAAAACAAATATAAAGATAAAGAAGCTATAAAGCAAAAAACTATTGAAAGTGTAATGAATATATATAATGAGAGAGAAAAGAGAATATATACATAATGAGAAAGCAAAAGGAGAAAGTATACAGAATAAGGAAAAAGAGGAAAATACTGTCAGTTATTACAAATCAATATGTCTCTGAATCATCAAAGTATATCAAATAAACTCCACCCCCTCCCCCCCCCCCCCCCCCCCGAATAAAAATAAGCATTGTCCCCAATGCTTAACAAAATAAGAATAAAGAAAGGGTGAGAGTGAAGAAAACTCCATATGGCTTTGTGGCCATCTCTGTGTCCCCAGCAGTGGAACCGACCTCAGCCTCATCTAATTGGATCTCATCATCCTCAACTCTGGAAGTGGCTGGGTTGGTGAACAACTGACGTACTGCCTTGGCAGTGCTAGCAGCAATGTTTGGCTCCTCAAACTGGCCAGCTGGTGTTGTAGGTGTTGTAGGATATGGGCCCGGGTGGTGCGGGTCTATCAGCATATCAAATGGAATGTCTCCGGCTGGTGCAAGCTTGGTAACCTGTCGCCGGAGCTTAACCACTGACTTCTTGGAGTCCCGGGACTTCCTAATCTTCTTCACTTCATTTCCTAGCTCTTCTATCACTGACCCATGCTGCACTAGAGTGGCCATTATTCTGTTCTGATTTTCCAGATGCTTCTTCAAGGTTTCTTCAACAGTGGGGGGAATATAGGGTGCCAGAATGGATGATTGTGCTACAATATGACTGGATATGTCAGAAAGCTTTGCAGTAGCTGTCTTCACCCAGTTTTTGAGGCTCGCAAGTGTTTGGGAGACTCGCAGCGCAGAAAGTGGAGCAGTGGGCATAGGCACCGGCTTCAAAGCCGAGATGGAAGGCACTGCGGCTGAAGGTGGGGGCATGGCAGCTGCACTGGCTGAAGGCTCTTCTGAAGTGGATGGCATATCGGCTGTCTCTACAACTACCACCGATGGATCATCAGACCGGCCTATGGTGGTAGTTGGCTGACCCTTTCTCTTAGGGTTGTGTGCATCCATCAGATAATACCATGAGAAGGGCTTCTTAGCCCGAACCTTCATATCAAAATCTCTTGGCTCCACCCGTGCATCCGTAAGGTACTCAGTGATGATGTTGGGATACGGGTATGAGGTATCAGCTTGCCTGGCAACCACAGGCATATTGGCCGACATCATGGAACCCACATTGATCGGGTACCCGGCCATGATGGAGGCGACTAGAACTGCCCGCGGAATAGGGAGATTTGTTTCATTCTGGCATGGGTCTAGTCTTCTTGCACCACGTTGTTCAGGATCTTATCTTCTTCTATCACTTGCTCATCATCCACAAGTTGCCTTTGACATAAGGTGGGTGCATTCCCGCCTCTTTCACTTCTTGTAGTAACGGACATAGCATGCCCCGTATTGTTCCCACCCTTTGGGTTCACCACCGTGTCACTTGGTAGTACCCCCTTAGGACGAGAATTTAAAGCTTGAGAGATTTATCCCATTTGCACTTCTAAGTTATGAATCGAGGTGTTGTGTGAAGCAAGTTGAGCATCGGAATCGGCATTATTCTCCATCATTTGCTTGAACATGTTCTCAATACGGCCCATTTCATTATTGGAAGAACTAGGACCTTGGGAAGCATAAGGAGGTGGGTTGCTCGGTTGTTGATACATCGGGGGCATTTGAAAACCCGACCCCTGGTTTCCTTGATTTTTATTCCACCCGCCTTGATTGTTGCCTCCCCCATTGCCTTGGTTATTTTTGTTATGCCAATTCCCTTGATTATTGCTTCCACTCCAATTGCCTTGACTGTTGTTGTTATTCCAATTGCTTTGATTGTTTCCACTACTCCAATTACCTTGGTTGTGAGAATTCCAATTGCCTTGATTATTTAAAGGTCTCCATTGTTGTTGTCTAGGGCATTTGTAGTTGTTTCTTTGCCCTTGAAAGTTTTTCACATATTGGACCTCCTCTTCTTGGTCACTATAAGATTCATCTTGATCAAATCCACTATCATCTTGCACAAAATTGTCCACTCTTTGTTGCACTAGTAGACTTCTTGTTCTTCGCTTGTTCACCATCATACCTACTCCCTCCATTGCATTGACTTGCTTTGGGTTTTGCACTTGTTGAAGTTGAGCCTTTGCTAATTGGTTCATGGTGGTAGTCAACTCGGCTATGGCTTGTCCATGATCATGAAACTCTTTGTGAAGGTGAATCACATTGGGGTCACCTTATAGAACATTAGCCCGATATTGCCATGCCGATGAAGTATCCTCCATCTCATCCAAGATATCACATGCCTCCGCATAAGGCGTAGTCATGAAGTTTCCACCGGCAAGTTGATTCACTATACATTGGTTAGTTGTATTGATCCCCAGATAGAAACTTTGTTGAATCATGTTCTCCGCCATATCATTGTTAGGGCATTCTTTCACCATTGTTCTATACCTTTCCCATATCTCGTGTAGTGTTTCATTGGGCTCTTGCTTGAATGCTAGAATTTCATCCCGAAGAATAGCCATGTGCCCGGGAAAGAAGTACTTAGAAATAAATTTCTCTGTTAATTCATCCCAAGTATGAATGGAATGATTTGGTAAACGTTCCAACTAATCTAGATCTTTCCCCCGTAGAGAGAAGGGGAAAATCCTTAGCCTCAAAGCATCCTCGGAGACATTTGTTTGTTTACTCCTCCAACACGTATCTATGAACCCCTTCAAATGTTTGTATGCATTTTGAGCCGGTGCACCAGTGAAGAACCCTCGTTGCTCGAGCAAAGTGAGCATCACGTTGGCTATTTGAAAGTTGCCCGCCCTAATATGGGGAGGGACTATAGGACTTGCATACCCTTTATTCGGTAATACCCAGTGTGGAGCCACTCGTGGTGGAAGTGGGGGTGGAACAGGCATATTGTCATGAGGCGGTCGGCCTCGTCTATTGGCTTGAGGTTCAAGAGGGACCTCATCCATTTGATCATCCTCAACGTCCACATCCCCCAAAGGTAAGTTTCCAATCTCATTGTTTGCCATGATTGCACCTACAATTTCTCAACACGGAATTGATCTAAAAATTAATCTCAATACGTTAGTAACACGGAAGGAAAAGAAGATATTCCCAAAAACACACCTAAATATATAGCTATTTAGCTCCCCGGCAATGGCGCCAAAAATTTATCTCGTCCAATTTCACACCTCAATTCAAGGTTATGAAACGGTCAAATGCAATGATAGTACCCAACAAGAGTCGGGGTCTATTTCCACAGGGAGCTATATATGGGAGTTAGGAGTATATATTATAGTATGTGAATTTTGACTATCTCAATTTACACTTCCACAAATTTGAGTTATTTTTAAGTCTAATTTAAAACTAAGAGTGCAAGTTGAGAAATAAAACTAAGAAATTGGTTTTGTTATTTTTCAAGTTTTGTAAAAATCCTAGGGCTATGACCATCGCCTAGGTGTTTGCCTAATGGGATATAAACCTTAATGCTTATTTTATTGATCGGGGTGTATTATAGTTATCAACACTCAATTACCCACACAATACCTCTCAGTCAGAGAGTGATTTTGCCCAATTTTGCTTTCTCAAGTCCAAATGGGTATTGCACAAAATAGTTGATAAGAGCTCAAGTCGGGTTATTACTATCTCTAGGTTGAACCCTTTAATTGGGATTATCAATCTCTCGATTGACCCAATTTCTTGTTAGCCAAGATTCCTAGACTAAATCTCTCTTTCTCAAGTAGAGACCAAGTCAAATAGGCTTGAACTAATGTTTGCAACCATTAATTCCACAAATTAAAGCATGAACAAGGCTAAATAATAAACACTCAACCATAAACAAGCATTAAATTAAACACCTATAAGGTTTATACACTAGGGTTGGGTCACAACCCTAGTGAAAATCTAGCTACTCATGCTTGAAATTGAAGAAAAAGAAGAAGAAATGATAATTAAACTCATATTGCAAGATTAAAATGATAAAATCTATGTTAAAATAGCTCAAAATATGAAAAACTACTAAACGAAGTAAAGAGAAACGGCTACTGTAGCTGCTGATATCAAAACCTGACCTGAAATTGTAAAATTCGTCTATTTATATAGGGCTGGAAATTTCTGACAAAAATTCCCTTCGGGAAGTTCTGCGGCCACACAATTCCATGTGCGGTCCGTACTTTTCTTCAACTTGTCAAGACTGGAAGTCTGCGGCCGCATAATTCTGATCTGCGGTCGCAAGGCACTCTTTCTGCGGTCTGCACTTTTACATGTGCGGCCGCACTTGATCTTCTGCGGTCCACGCTTTTATTCCTACGGCCGCAAGGTGCTTGGCGCTTCTTCTGCGGCCGCACAATTCCTGTGCGGTCCTCACTTTTGATGGACTTGGAATGCATATTCTCTGGATTTTGCTCTTGGCCCAGCTTTTGCGACCACACAATTCATGTGGGGACCGCACTTTTCACTAAACTCTGCTGGCTTTTCCTTCATCATCTGCGGCCACAGAGGATATTCTGTGGTCCGCACTTCTGAGCTTTTGTGCCTTTTATGTCCTTGAGTTCAGATTAATCCTTTTTGAGTTGGATTTCATATGCTGAGTTCATCTTCCAATATTCCTACAATTAAGCACATTTCATTAGTTTTCGGGAATACAATTAAACGCTTTTAAACTAAAACAAAAGTTAAAAAGTGCTAATAAGTAGTCAAAATCCCCACTTATCACCCTTCTCATCACATTCAAAATTCCTAAGCACAGAGACCACATCAGGGATCATCTCCCTCGAACCATCAACACTAGAAATGCTGATTTGATCCTGAAGTCAAAACACACAGCAATCTCTGACAACTTCCTCGTAGGTTCCATCTCATAACATCGTGCCCAAAGGCAAACAAATGAAGGCCAGCATGCCGATGAGCCTCAATGCATTCAATCAAGGAATGCGACACCACAATATTAACAAGAATTCCACCAAATTCGAAAATATCAAATCTCGAGCGTAGGCAACCCCAACACTGGGCTGAAATGACAAAACACCCTTCCATAAGGTGACGATAATGGTCGGCCCGCATTCACAGGGAAAAGCATCTTGCACCGCATCTGTAGCATCTTCACAATTCGTCGGTGCTCAATTGATAACAAATGTCTGACGTCGCGTACAAATGAGTAGGAAGGAACCGAAGGCATAAACTTCAACGAAATCAAATCGCACAATGAGGAATCAAGGAAGGGAAGTTCTCCTAACAACCATTTAGCCTCTCGAAGATAAGTACAAACATCTTCGTACCAATCGACAAGACTCTACTACACTTGCTCATGACTCGAGAGACCTAAGTAAATCTAGTGATGTGATACTAAGCTACCACGACCCAAATCTCAATATATGTCGTGATGGCGCCCAACGTCACCGTTAGGCAGGCCAATGGTCAACTACCAACTGATTATTCATTTTATTATTTTTTGAAATCATAAATCTTATTAGATAGAGAGATCAATGCACAAAAACAATCGTATAATTACAATATAAATTAATAGTGTGTCAATGTAAAGCAAACCATAAATAAATTCTAGAACATACCAAAACCTGGTATCACGAGTGCATGACCATCTACTAGGAAGTACAATAACAATACAACATCTGTCTGGAATACAAGATAGACAGGATAAAGTAAATAATTATAATGGAAACGTTGTGTGCAGCGAATCGTAGCATGGAATGCAGCTCACCATAAAGTCCCCTTCGCAGCTGCACCTATGCACCCAAATGACCACCAAATGAACCTGTCAAATCCTGCATATTTAGTGCAGAAGTGCAGCATGAGTACGTAAATCAACGCGTACCCAGTAAGTATCTAGCCTAACCCCGAAGAGTTAGTGACGAGGGGTCGACATTGACACTTACTAGTGGTTAAGTAAATCAAATATAACAAAGTAGAGTGTGTTATAATATCCTGCCAAGTCGAACGACCCGATCCCATAAAGGTGTGTTACAATATTTTGTCGAGGCGAACGGCCCAATCACATAAGAGTGTGTTACAATATCCTGCCGAGGCGAACGGCCTAATCCCATAAGAATGTGAAGTTTTTACGGGTCTATGACCCCACTCACGAATATACGTGTGAGTTATGGAATTGAAGAGAAACTTTCCGATGAATACGCACAACGCGGGAGAAATCCGAAAGAGAAGTGCAATTCTTACGGCTAATCATGTAGCGCGTCAAATATCTAAATAGCGAGTCTAGTCTCAGGTCATAATGTGAATTAAAGTAATTAAACAGGCAATAATAACTCAATTAGTACAATTAAAACATGGCGTGAATCTAAGTCTACCCCAACATAATCAGGAACTCTAGCATACGCACGGACACTCGCTACCTCATACATGCGTAGCTCCCATAACATGTAGCATGTAATAAGTATAATACCTACGGGGTAAATTCCCCCTCACAAGATTAGACATGAGACTTACCATGCTCCAGAGTTCCATAACTGGCTCCAACGCCTCTTTAACACCCCAAATCGATGCCCATCGATCCAAAACTAGTCAAACAACGTGCAAACCAGTAAAAATATACTCCAATACTCATAATTTACAATTCATAACAATTCCCAACTCCGCTCGAAAAGTCAACAAAGTCAACCCTCAGGCATACGCACCTGGATTCCAAAATGTTTTCAAAGATAAACATTAATCATAACACCACGAACTCAAATATATAATTTATTCCTAATTCCATGTCCAATTTCGTGATCAAAATCCGAAAATACCATTTTTAAGTTTTATTCCAAATATTCCATAATTTCTATCAAATTCCATGTTAAAATCCATATATAACTCATGTATTTAACTTGAAACAAGTAGGAATAACTTACCTTATGATATATGGCGAAAATGATCTTCAAGAATCACCCCAAATCGCCCCACGTGAGCTCCAAGAACATAAAAGTGAAGAAATGAGCTTAAAATCCTGAAATTAGATGTTAAATACACCTGTCAGGCCTCCTTCTTCATGATTGCAGTCATTAGCCATGTGATCGCGGTTAACAATGTTCCAGCATCATTTTTCTTCATCGTGATCGCGGCCAAAATCCCGCGATTGCGATGTACAAATTTTGTTTTCTTCTTCACAAATTTTGTTTTCAACTCTTTCAACTTAAAGCTTCCGGATTGAGAATTTTCTTTCCAAATCAACTCTGAACTTCTCGAAAATTGAAACCGACCACAGTACAAGTCATAATACATTGAGTGAATCTACTCAAGGCCTCAAACCGCCGAACGACGTGCTAGAGCTAAAAATGACTAGTCGGGTCGTTACACGGGCATTGGATGTTATTCGTATCGTCAACTACTCTATGTGTACTCTATTATGCCATGTGGGTTTTTAGACGGCTTGATTATTCGCACATGTGTTGTGATCCCGTGTAGCTGGTGGTGTTATATGAGTAAGATGGCTCTCGAGATGCATGTCATTTATTGCACCTTCATCATGCTAGGGTTTTTGTAGCGCATGGAACTATCCGTCTCCCCAGGGTTATATTTATGCACTTGGTGTGCTTGTGGTTGATATTCGAACATTTTATGGGTATGATCATTTTGGCTCTGTAGGTATTTCCTTATTGATTGTTATGTGTGGATCGAGTGGCACGCCACCATGGGTATGATGTTTGGATCGGGTTGCACACCGCAACAATATCATGTATGGATCGGGTTGTACGGCACAACAGTATCATGTGTGGATCGGGTTGCATGCCGCAATATTGAGATGTTAAGTACAGTTCCTTATACTTATTTTGTGTACCTTGTTTTGCATCTCTAAGATAGGTTCATAGCATCTGTTTGGCCTTTTTATTCGTTATGCGGGCTGGGTAGTTCTTTGCCTGAGTTATAGCTTGTTGGCACATTGATGGCGTCATTTAATATTTTAGATAGTGTTTGAGGTAGCTTATTACCCGAGCAACTTATACTGGGTGAGATGAGGTTATTGGACCGGGAATCGGTGCGATCGGATTTATGTGAGGTATATCAAGGAGAAAATGTCACTATTCAATTCAGAATGCGGTAATGTTTCTTGTCAAGCAGAGATACTCCGTGATTTATTGATTAGGCAGGTGGTTATGAGCTTCTACATGTCGCTTTCATCATTGCAGTATTGCGAGAGTTGGAACATGGTTTATATGTGTTATGAGGTGTATCACGGGCATCGCATTCCTGGAATTTTAGTTATTGTGGTTGGAGGATATTATTATAGGCATGCGAGTCATGCGGTGTAATGTGTGATTGCAACATGGGTGGATGATCATGTTTTGGGGTTCAGCGTGTTGAGATTGATACGGCGTTCGTATGTTAGGATTAGGCCTCGTAGAGAATTTCGGATGTTGGAATGTGGCTCTAAGGCTTGTGGGATAAGGTAGCAGGAAAGAACTTTAGTCGGGCTCGAGCTAATGTGCTCACATGGGTTGTGGTGGCACGGGTAGGTGCACAAGGTGTTAAACAACAATTTTGAGCAACTCCGGAACAGTTCTTGGCACATTCGAGGACGAACGTATATTTTAGTGGGGGATAATGTAACGACCCGACCGGTCATTTTGAGCTCTAGCGAGTCGTTCGGTAGTTTGAGGCTGTGAGTAGCTTCACTTTATATTTTATGACTTGTATGCGTGGTCGGAATTGAATTTCGAGAAGTTCGAAGTTGTTTCGGAAGGAAAAATTCTCAATTCGAAAGCTATAAGCTGGAAGAGTTGACTAAGGTTTGACTTTTGAGTAAAAACCTTGGAATTGAGATTTAAAGGTTCTGATAGATTTGTATGATGATTTTGGACTTAGGTGTGTGTTCGGATCGGGTTTCGAATGATCCGGGAGCATTTCGACACTTAATATTGAAAGTTGGTACGTTGAAGGTTTTCCAAGTTCTTTAAGTTTGATTTGGGGTAGACTTCAGTGTTATCGGGGCCGGATCTCGATTTTGGAAGTGGAAATAGGTCTGTTATGTCATTTATGACTTGTACTCAAAATTTGGCGTCATTACGAGTTGATTTGATATGAATTGGGTGCGCGGAAGTGTTTATAGAAGTTCTTGAGTTTCATGATTGAATTCATGCGTTTTGGCGTCTGATTCGTGATTCTAAATGTTATTTTGGTGTTTTTACGAGAGCGAGTTTGTATGATGTTTGTAGACTTTTGTGGATGTTTGGTGTGGATCCCCAAGGGGCTCGGGTGAGTTTCGAGCGCGTTCGGGGTGTTGGAAGAACTTCAGTTTTTCTAGTTTTGGTCTGGTGCTTCAGGTTTCGCAAATGCGAGGTTTTGTTCGCATTTGTGAGGTGGGCTTCGCATTTGCGATGTTGGGAAGGCACTGCTGGGTTTGCATTCGCGAACTTTTTTGCCGCCTTTGCGAGCTGCCCATCTTCACATTTGCGAAGTTTTTGGTCGCAATTGCAACCTTGGCAGAGATAGCAAGTCTTCGCATTTGCGATGCTTTTGTCGTATTTGCAAACAAGATGTCGCAAATGCGACATCTGCGACTGGTGCAAGGGCTTTTTATTACGGGACTTAGCTTCTTTTCCCTCATTTTACACTTGGTCTTGGGCGATTTTGAGAGCATTTTTTTGGGGAGATTTCATCAACATCAAGAGGTAAGTGATCCCTATCAATTCTTTAGCTAAATACGCGAATCATAGGTAGATTTAATATGGAAAAATTGTGAAATTAGTGGGATCTTTGTGAAGAAACTAGGGTTAGGTAAAAAATTTGATTTGATCATGGTTTTAGTGGTGAAATTGAAATAAATTATATATTTGAGTTCGGGAGATCAGAGGTAACTTTTATATTTAAAAATTTCGGAGTACAGGCACGTGGGCCCAGAAATTTTAAGAATCTTCCAAATTGGGTTGGATAATTACTCTAATAGCTAAATTATGAACTTTTGAGTATATATTGATTAATTTACATAATATTTGGCTAATTTCGGATTGCTCCGCACCGACCTGAGGCTTTTAGAGTCATTTGGGGACCGGAAAGTAAACTTTGGAACGAGGTAAGTCTCTTGCCTAACCTTGTAAGACGGAATTTACCCCATAGGTGTTTTAATTTACCATTTGCTACTAATTGTGGGTTCTACCTACGCACGAAGTGACGAGAGTCCGTGTGTAGCTATAAATCATGCTTATGTCTGTGTAGTTTTAGGACTCTATCATGTAATACTTGTATAAATTGCACTCTACTTGTTAATTTAAATGCTTAAATTATATTGAAACTTGATAAAGGATTCGTTAAGACCGAATTTCATTTACTTTGAGTTTTGGCGGGTTACTTGACCGCTAGTAGAAATTGTGCCTCCTTGTATATTAGTCTTATAGTAGCTGCTAAATCGGATTTCGTAGAGTATTCTCTCTTCTTGTGGAGCGCTCTGAACGCCTCGGCAGTATAATAGATATATCTATGGTTCACGCCGGTCGACCCTCGGTAGTGTACACATCCCCTCCACTTTACAGGAATTCTAAAGGAAGAAGTCGAAAAAGAAAAGAAAGTCACCTTTCCTGCCAACCTCCTGGCTTTATTCTTATATTGATCGAGCTGCATTATTTATTCTGGATCGGGCCATACGACCTCGGCATAAATCATGCGTAATAATGCTTGGAGTCCGATTACACTTGATATTACCTTCATGACTTGAGAAATTAAAATTTACTTGATGGCTTGTAATTGTTGAAGTTAGTATGTGCTAATTGGAAATCTTAATTGACATCTACTTAAAGAATCACTTATTTACTGTTCATTAGTATGTTATTATTATTGATGTATTCCATGCCTATTTAGAATTTCCGTACTTTATTTATTGGCCCATAGTTAGTGTCGATGTCGACCTCTCGTCACTACTTTTTTGAGATTAGACTAGATACATACTAGGTACATGTTGTTTATGTACTCACGCTACACTTCTGCACTAATTGTGTAGGATCTGAGGCAGGTGCATCTGGCAGTCATTCAGGCATATACCCTATTACCCCAAGGCATAGTGGTGAGCTTCTCTCTGTGTCCTTTCTGCAGCATGCACAGTCTCTCTTTTATATTTATTTTCTATCTGTCTTATTCCAGACAGTATTATAGGTGGTTTGTATATTCTACTAGTTGCTCATACACTTGTGACACCGGGTTTTGGAAATATTCTAGTAGACACTTTATGGTTTTGAGTATTAAATTCATTGTATTTACTTTTTCATTAGTTTATGCTTTACTTTACTATAATTTCCTACTAACCATTCTCTTAATAAATAAAAATCAACTACTTTGAAAATTATTAAAAAGAACAAATACATGACTAGTTCACTGTTGGCTTGCCTAGCGGTGACATTGGGCGCCATCACGGCCTATAGGGGAAAATTGGGTCATGACAAGTTTAATTATTTTTGGTAGACTAAAACATTTGAGTCATTTAAAATTTTATTAATGTAACGATCCGTCAGTCATTTTGAGTTCTAGCGCGTCATTCGACGGATGCGGGCTGTTGGTGGAAGAAGTGGGAAGGGGCCTTGGGCAGAAGGAGCACAGAAGCGGAGGAATTTTTGCATAAGCGGGCCCGCAGAAGCAAACTCTTATCCGCAAAAGCGAAGTGCTGGGAGTCAGGGGGTTTTCGCAGATGCGATATTTGGACCGCAGATGCGGTCAAGTGACCGCAGGTGCGATGATCGCTGGGCAGAGGGCCTTGTTAAGTACGTGGGTTTGGCTCATTTTCATTTCATTTCTTTCATGGGAGCCGGCTTTGGAGTGATTTTGGAGCGTCATTTTTATCGTCAATCATGAAGTAAATAATTTCTACAAGTTGTGAGTTAAATATATGAATTTGGGCTTGTAAATACATGAAATATTGTGGAAATTGTGGAATTTTAAGAGAAAACCTAGAAATTGGTATTTTTGAATTTTTACCACGAAATTGGATATGGAATTAGGAATAAATTATATATTTGAGTTCGTGGTATTATGGGTAAAGTTTATCTTCAAACTTTTCACAATCCGAGCACGTGGGCCCGAGACCTTTCTTGTCTTTGGTCGGTTTCGGGACCTCCTCTTCCCCGAGGGGAGGCGGCCTCATGACGACATTGTCACCAAGACCTATATGAGAAGAAATCGAGTTAAAAATAAGTATTTCACATAAAAGCATCATACACGGACAAGGGAACTTACCATTATTTTTGGCCTCCCATCGACCCTTGGTCAAATCGCGTCACGAGCGCTCAGCATATGAAGAGGTTGAAACCAGTTGTCGAACCCAACCTGCAAGGTCCAGGACTGCACTAGGAAACCAGGGGGAAGCTACACCATAAAGAAGAATATAGATGAGAAGAGGTAAAGGAAACATAACAAGTAATCAAACGTTATAGGTGAGGTTCTACTGACGCTTCATGTTCCATTCTTCGGAGAATGGCATCATCTCGGCTGGGATTAAGTCGGAGGTCCTAACTCGGACAAACCAGCCCATCCATCCTCGATCTTTGTCCTCGTCTATGCTCGAGAACAGCACCTTCGTGGCTCGGTGCTGAAGCTTTATCAGTCCGCCCCGATAAAGACAAGGGTTGTATAGCCTAATGAGATGATCGAGGGTGAAAGACACCCCATCGACCTTGCTCGAGAAGAATCTGAGCAAAATAATAATGCGCCAAAAAGAGGGGTAGATCTGGCCTATTGTTACACGGTATTGGCGGCATAAGTCGATTATGACAGGATCGACGGAACTCCGTGTGAAAGGGTAAGTATACACACTTAAAAACCCTTTCACATGAGTGGTGATGTCCTCCTGGGGGGTAGGAATCAGCACATCTTTATTCTCACAGTGGCAGTCTTTTTTCACCTGCTCGAGATTGCCTTCAGATATCGAACAGATGTATCTAGACATGGGCTCGCATCGGCCAGGAACTGAAGAGGATTTTTCGACTTTAAAGTCAGAAGTAAGTTCACATGACCCGGGGATGCACACTTCGATACGTGGCTCCACCGGTGTTTTGTCATCGGCCGGCCGCGATGAGGAGGCCTTTTCCTATTGAGGAATGGTCTTTGATGTTTTTGCCATTGCTATATGAGGTTTAAGAAAGAAGAAGGCGGAATTTGTGTTTTAATAAGAGATTGGCAAACGGAAACTGTCAAAGTTGATGAATTTGAAGAGAATAGAAGAACTTTTGAAGATTAGAAGAAGTTTGAAAGTAAAGTTTGAGAAGATTATGAAGGTGGTCTATTTATAATAGCCACTTAGATGGTTTGAAAGCACTGGTGGCCGACCATCAACTGGCGTTAATTAATGACCTTGGGAACTATGTAGATACGACTCTTCAATCGCTTCTCTCGCTTACGTCATGATGTTGATGTCATAATTGATCGAGATATTAAATCAAAGTCTCAAATTCGTTTCTTCTCATTGCACTCCAAAAAATGAGGGGACTATCTGTATATTGTCAAAATCGGGTATACTTGATTTTGTTGGTAGGGGAATTGCTCCGAGGATAACCTCATGATAGATCGGGCTCGAGCTTGAAGATAGAACATCAAGCCTAGAGATCGAAGTGTTCATTGAGATCGAGGCCAGCAACAATTGAGATCAAGCATGGCTGACGTCGAGTAAGGTGTAATAACAGAATGGCGAGATATCAGTAACCGATCAAAGATCACGGCGAAAATCCCAGAACAGATCAAATCAAGCGGTTATTAGTGCCAATTATGGGATCTACTTCCGTTATTAGAGTTGTACTTTATTTAGGATTCCTCTATTATATAAAGAGATATCTCATTCACTTGTAAACGGAGGATCATTATTCACTGGTAAGAATATACATATACGTTGTTTTCTTTGTTCATCATTGTTCATCATTGTTTGTTCCATCCTCTACTGTTCTTATTACCTAATCTCGAGACTATATCGAATCAAGGCGAGGCATTGTTTGCAGACCGGTTTGATTTATTTTATTATCCAATTTATTTATTTAATTCGTTGTTTATCAATTGGTACTGGGTTAAATCACATATCCTTAAAACCACAATATAAGTTTAATTGTTACTCGATATTTAGGGTAAACAACACTAATCACGAGCCTTTCTCTATTTCTCTCGCATACTGTCGTGACGCGTCGCCCTAAGTACTAGGTTTTGAAAAGACCTTTTATGATATGCCAAAGAAATTGGTCGAACACTACCAGGACCTCTTTATGGTACTCCTAAGTTTGTAAAAAAGTTATGTTTTTGTTGCTTGGTTTGAGAATGTATAGACGCTTAATCTTCATTAATTGTTTTTTTATTTCTGGCCTAAAAGACTAAGAAGTGTTTTGATCAAACATGACATGGAGTTCTACAAATTCATGCATTAGTAATAGATAAATAAAACTCTACAGAGTAGTTCTTGGGAGTTTAATTAGGTGTTTATGCTGGAGTCTGGACATTTTGATTAGTACAGACAGTGCTTATATTTGTGTATTGGAATTTCTGCAGCATGTTTCCAGCTGCTTTTTGAGACACCTTTTTAACGGGTCAAATTTGGGGTGGATATATTATACGAAGAAGAATTAACCCAAATGACCGTCCACCCAATTGGTTAAACTAAAAATAGCCAGTGGAGGTATAATGTTGTCATGACCCAAAATCCCAAATGTCATGATGGCGCCTATCATGATACTAGGCAAGAGGACAACTCACACATACCAACATCTTGAAATTTAAAATATACGAAAATAAGCTTAAGTAAGTAAGGATGAAAACGTCACATCTCAATATAGAATTTTTCCAAAACTCGGGTGTCGCAGAGTACATGAGCATCTATATAATAACATAGTCTGATACACTGTCTAAGAAAGTAGAACAGAATAAGTAAAACTGAGAGATAGGGGAGGAGAGTCAAGGTTTGCGGACGCCAAGGAAGCTACCTCGATAATCTCCGAACGGCTGAAACTCCAAGATCAACAACCAACATGCCTGGAAATATCTGGATCTGCACACGAAGTGCAGGGAGTAGCATGAGTACAACCAACTCAATAAGTAACAAGTCTAACCTTTGGACTAAAAGCAGTGACGAGTCCGAACAATATGGTCCAAACACATAATTAAACAGTACGGAAATTTACAGGACATATGACAATAATATCTCTTATAAACTCATAAATTACAGGTACCAATACAGGAATGTAGACATGCTTCCAGTTTTAACAATTAAACTCAAACAAATAAAATATGTCAAGTCTAAATGATATGAGGAATATGGAATCTCTATATCTACATGCCAATATGCACATCGTATGTGATGCAATACAATGGAAGCCTCGCGTACTCACACTCTCAGAGTACTCATCCTGACTGTCTCAATTCTCACTCATCACACTCAATCACTCAGCACTGTATAGGGAAGATCCATCCCAAACGCTAATAAATCCTGCTGCAGTGCACAGCCCGATCCCATCGTGAATCAATAGCAATTGCGCTCACTGTGGGTGGGTGACTCCGGAGGGGCAGATCCAGCCCAAGCGCAATAATAAGCCAATCATGGCATGAATCAATAAAGCCTGCTATGGCGTGCAGCCCGATCCCATAAATATCACTCACAAACAGGCCCTCGGCCTCACTTAGTCATCAATCTCTCCAGTCTCTTGGGCTTACAACACTCATGCTAAACATCCCAAATCGATGATACATGATGTGACAATGCAAGATAACAGAGACTAAGATATGATATGCAATGATGAATGCGACTGAGTGCATGATTGCAATTAAGCAAATAGCTCAACAACAAAGGACGACCATTGTGAGTCCCAATAGCACCAGCACATAGCCTAAACATGATTTCTAACATAAATCACAGCTCAAGTGCTCTAACACATAGGGTACAATAATAATATTCAAATAATATAGCTACACAGTTCCACGGAATCGACTAAATCACAATTACTACGGTGCACGCCCACACGCCCGTTACCTAACATGTGTGTCACCTCAACACCAATCACATAGCATGTAATTTCAGGGAGTCATACCCTCAGAACCAAGTTTAGAAGTGTTACTTACCTCAAACCGTGCAAATCTCTACTCTAACAAGCCCTTGCCTTGCAAAACGTCCTTTGAATGCCTCAAATCTAGCCACAAATAATTTGATACAATCAACTCAAGCTATAAGAATCAATTCCATATGAAAATGCTAAGTTCTTAATCAAAAGTTAAAAAGTCAACTCAAAAGTCAACCACCGGACCCACGTCTCGAAATCCGATAAAAGTTACATAATATCACGACCAAAAACTTAGCTTGTCGTGATGGCGCCTAATGTGGTACTAGGTAAGCCGACATTTCAAAATATTTCCAACACTTTTAAAATGAAAAATGAGCTAAAACAGTTTAAATAATTAAAGCTCTCTCAAAACTGGATGGAAAATCAAAACTCAATATGAAAGTCCCCAAAACCAGGATGTCACTGAGTACATGAGCGTCTATACAACACAAGTATGAAAATATTGTCTATGAATAGCTAAAACTAAATACATAAAGCTGAAAGATAATGAAGGAGAGTCAAGGTCTGCGAACGCCGGGCAGCTACCTTAAAATCTCCAAATGATCAGGTTGCACGGATAATCAACACCCACCGTGACCAGAAGCACATGGATATGCACACACGAAGTGCAGAGTGTAGCATGAGTACAACCAACTTAGTAAGTAACAAGACTAACTATTGGTCTGAAAGTAGTGACGAGCTTCACGGGTACAGTTCAATTTATAGAGAAAATAATACAAGGAAAATTGGCATGCTTCCAAGTTTGACGTTTAAAGCCAAAACAGTTAATTCATGTCAAGTTCAATTGAAACAGGATATAGTATCTCTCAGAAATTTTATGACAATGATATATGCCAACTGAAGTACAACAATAATGAAATCAAGTGCATATACTCAGAGTAACAGTCACTCAGTCCTCCCATTTACTCCAACCTCACTGTCACTCAGTTCTTCCATTCACTCCAACCTCATTGTCACTCAGTCCTCGCAATCTCTCGTTTCTCCCCGACATTCGGCACTCGCACTCAGTAGGTACCTGCGTTTACTAGGGGTATACAGACTCCGGAGGGGCTCCTTCAGCCCAAACGCTATAACAAGCTAATCATGGCATAAATCAATAAAACATGCTGCAGCGTGAAGCTCGCTCCCATAAGTATCCTCACAATCAGGCCCTCGGCCTCACTCAGTCATCAATCTCTCCAGTCTCCAAGGCTCTCAAAAATCATGATAATTAGCCCAAACAACGATGATATAATGTATCAATAAAGAACAATAGAGATTGAGATATAATATGTAAGTAAAAATGTGACTGAGTACGGAACAATAATATAACAGATAATTCAACATGTAGCTCGACCTCTGTGGGTCCCTACAGTACCAACACATAGCCTAAATATAATTTCTAACATGATTTGCAGTTCAATTTCTATAACACATGGAGAATATATGAATAACAACAGATTAGTCATCTATACAGCTCCATGAAATTGACCAAGTCACAATTCCTACGGTACACGCCCGTCACCTAGCATGTGCGTCACCTCAAAACCAATCGCATGACATATAATATGGGGTTTCATATCCTCAGAACCAAATTTAGAACTGTTACTTACCTCAATCTGTGCAAATCCCTAATCCAACATGCCTTTGCCTCGCGAATCGGCCTCCAAATGCCCCGAATCTAGCCACGAACAGTTCAATACAATCAACACAGGCTAAAGGAATCAATTCCATAAAAAATACTAAGTTATTAATCAAAAGTCAAAAGGCGACTCAAAAGTCGGCCCCCGGGCCCATGTCTCGAATTTCGATAAAAGTCATAAAATTCGAAAGCACATTCAACCACGAGTCCAACCATACCAAATTTACCAAAATCCGACACCAAATCATCACTCAAATCCCCAAATTAAACTCTTCAAATCCCTAGCCTCAAACTCCCAAATTACACCTCTATACCAGACAATCTAGGTGGGAAAATCAATGGGAAAACATAATTATTGAATGAATTAAACCACAAGTGATTTACCTTAATAATCTCTTCGAAATCCCTCTCAAAAAGAGCCTAAGCCTGAGTTTGAAATGTCCTAAATGAAGAAAATCTCGGAAACCCTCGAATTTAAGCGCTGCGCAGTGCTTTCGCAGTCGCGGCCAAATATCCGCACCTGCGGAATCGCTTTTGTGGAAAATCCTCCGCTTATGCGGAAGTCACTTAAGTCCACAGGGTCCGCACCTGCACTCCAAGTTTCACACCTGCGGAAGCGCTTCTGCGGCCCATGATCTGCTTTTGCGAAGGCAGCCTACGCCCCTCTTCTCCGCATCTGCGGAGCCTTTCTCACACCTGCGGGCTCGTGGATGAGGATTACCCCTTTCACCTATATCCTACCCCAGTCCAGAGCTGATCTGCACCTGCACAACACCCGTCGCACCTACGACATCGCACCTACGACATCGCACCTGCGGCCAAGACCCTCGCACGTGCGATCACACCAGAAATCTCCAAGTTCAACAATGCACTAAGTCTCATTTTCGATCCGTTAACCATCTGAAATCAACCCGAGGCCCCCGGGACCTCAACCAAACACACCAACAAGTCCTAAAACACGATACGAACTTAGTCGAGCCCTAAAACCACATAAACAACATCAAAAACACGAATCGCACCCCAATTCAAGCCTTATGAAAACTAAGGAATTTCAACTTCTACAAACGATGCTGAAACCTATCAAATCACATCCGATTGACCTCAAATTTTGCACATAAGTCACAAATGACACCATGGACCTACTACAACTCCCAGAACCCCAATCCGAGCCCTATATCCACAAAGTCCACTCTTGGTCAAACTTCTAAATTTCCAACTTTTGCCATTTCAAGCCTAATTCCTCTACGGACCTCCAAATCATAATTCGGACACGCTCTTAAGCCCAAAAGCACCCAACAGAGCTAACAGTACCATCAAAACTCCATTCCGGAGTTGTCGACACATAAGTCTACATCCAGTCAACCTTTTTAACTTAAGCTTTCAACCTTGAGACTAAGTATCTCAATTCATTCTGAAACCTCTCCGGTCCCGAACCAACTACCCAGGCAAGTCAGATAACAACTGTAAAGCATTAAATGAGAAGTAAATGGGGAACGGGGCTATAACTCTCGAAACGACCGGCCAGGTCATTACATCCTCCCCCTCTTAAACAAATGTTCATCCTCGAACGGGTCTAGAAACGTACCTGGAGTCCCAAATAGGCATGGATATCTGCTCTGCATCTCCCGCTCGGTCTCCCAAGTAGCTTCCTCGACTAGCTGACCTATCCATTTCACCTTCACTGAAGTTAGGTCCTTTAATTTCAACTTTCAAACCTGATGATCCAAAATGGCCACCGGCTCCACATCATAAGTCAAATTACCATGCTGAAATCCAAATCATGAGATGGATCGCTGACATACTTTCAGAGCATAGAAACATGAAATACCGGATGCACACTCGACAGACTAGGTGGCGAGGCAAGCTTGTAAGCTACCTCACCAATCCTCTGAAGTACCTCAAACGACCCAATATATCGAGGGCTCAACTTTCCCTTCTTCCCGAAACTCATAACCCCCTTTATGGATGAAACTGTGAGCAGATACTTCTCCCCAACCATGAAAGCAACATCACGAACTTTCCTATCGGCGTAACTCTTCTGTCTAAACTGCACCGTGCGAAGCCGATCCTGAATAAATTTAACCTTGTCCAAAGTATCCTGAACCAAGTCAGTACCCAATAGCTTAGTCTCGTCAGGCTCAAACCAACCCACCAAAGATCGACATCGTCTCCCATACAAAGCCTTATACGGAGCCATTTGAATGCTTGATTGGTAGCTATTGTTGTAGGCAAACTCCGCGAGCAACAGTAACTGATCCCAAGAACCCCCGAAATCAATAACACAAACTCGTAGTATACCTCCAATATCTAAATAGTGCGATCTGACTGTCCATCCGTTTGAGGATGAAATGTTGTACTCAACTCCACCTGGGTCCCAAACTCACATTGCACTACCCTCCAAAACTGCGATGTAAACTGCGTGCTCCGATCTGAAATGAAGGACATCGGCACGCCATAGAGGCGAACAATCTCGCGGATGTAAATCTCAGCCAACTGCTCCGAAGAATAAGTAGTCCTAACTGGAATGAAGTGCGCGGACTTGGTCAGTCGATCCTCAATAACCCAAATAGCATCAAACTTCCTCGAAGTCTGTGGGAGCCCAACTACAAAATTCATGGTGATATGCTCCCATTTCCACTCTGGAATCTCGAGCCTCTGAAGCAATTCACCCGGTCTCTAATGCTCATACTTCACCTGCTGCCAATTTAGGCATCGAGCTACAAACCCCACTATATCCATCTTAATTCTCCTCCACCAATAGTGCTATCTCAAGTCTTGGTACATTTTAGCGGCACACGGATGAATGGAATACCGCGAACTACATGCCTCCTTAAGAATCAACTCGCATAGCCCATCTACATTGGGCACACAAATCCGTCCTTGCATCCTCAACACCCCATCATCCCCAATAGTAACGTACCTGGCATAAACGTACTGAACTGTGTCCTTAAGGACAAGTAAATGGGGATCATCATATTGGCGCTCTCTGATGCTATCATATAAGGAAGACCGAGAAACCACACAAGCTCGAACCCGGCTGGGCTCCGTAACATCTAATCTTATGAACTGGTTGGCCAAGGCTTGAACATCAACTGTAAGCGGTCTCTCGCCAACAGGAATTAATGTAAGGCTACCCATACTCACCGCCTTCTTACTTAAGGAATCGGTCACCACATTGGCCTTCTAGGGATGATACAGAATAGTGATATCATAGTCCTTTAGTAGCTCCAACCATCTCCGCTGCCTCAAATTTGGATCCTTTTGTTTGAACAAGTGTTGGAGACTTTGATGATTTGTAAATACCTCACAAGATACACCGTAAAGATAATGCCTCCAAATCTTCAATGCATGAACGATGGCAGCCATCTCCAAATCGTGGATGGGGTAATTCTTCTCATGAGGCTTCAACTGATGCGAAGCATATGCAATCACTCTATCATCCTGCATCAAGACACACACAATACCGATCCGAGAAGCATCACAATACACTGTATAAGAGCCTGAAGCTGAAGGCAAAACTAGAACTAGAGTTGTGGTCAAGGCAGACTTGAGCTTCTGAAAGCTCTCTTCACACTCATCCGACCACTTGAAAGTAGCACCCTTCTGGGTCAATTTGGTCAAAAGCGATGCAAAAGACGAGAAACCCTACACAAACAACGATAATAACCGTCCAAGCCGAGAAAGCTCTGAATCTCCATAGCTGAGGATGGCCTGGGCCAATTCTAAGTCGCCTCTATCTTCTTTGGATCCACCAGAATCCTCTCACTGGACACCACATGTCCCAAGAACGCCACCGAATTAAGCCAAAACTCACACTTGGAGAAATTGGCATAAATCTTCTCCTCCTTCAACCGCTGCAACACAATCCTCAAATGTTAGGCATGCTCCTCTTGGCTACGAGAGTACACCAGGATATCATCAATAAATACTATGACAAACGAGTCGAGATAAGACTGAAATATACTATTCACCATATGCATGAATGTTGTTGGGGCGTTGGTCAGCCCAAAATACATCACAAAGAACTCATAATGACCATAACGAGTCCTGAATGTCGTCTTCAGAATATCCGAGTCCCGAATCTTCAATTGGTGATACCCAGACCTCAAATCGATCTTAGAGAACACCCTTGCTCCCAAAAGTTAGTCAAATAGATCATCAATGCGTAGTAAAGGATATTTGTTCTTGATTGTGACTTTGTTCAACTGCATATAGTCTATGCACATCCGCATAGTACCATCCTTCTTCTTCATAAACAGAATCGGTGCACCCTAAGGCAACACACTAGGCCTAATAAACCCCTTATCAAGAAGTTCCTGAAGCTGCTCTTTCAATTCTTTCAACTCAATCGGTGCCATACAATACAGAGGAATAGAAATGGGTTGAGTGCGTCAATATCCCTGTCGGGAGGTATGCCCGACAGGTCTGCAGGAAACATATCCGAAAAGTCACCCACTACCGGAATAGAATCCATAGTAGGAGTATCAGTACCAACATCCCTCACAAAAACCAAATAAGATAAATAACCCTTCCCAACCATCCGTTGAGCCTTCAAATATGAAATCCCCCTGCTGGGAACATAATCTAGAGAATATCTCCACTCGATCCTTGGCAAACCCAGCATCGCCAACGTCACAGTATTAGCGTGACAATCCAGCATAACATGACATGGAGACAACCAATCCATACCTAAGATCACGTCGAAATAAACCATACTAAGCAATAAGAGATCAACTCTAGTCTCCAATCCCCCAATAGTCACTACACATGACCAAAATACATAGTCTTCAACAATAGTATCGCCCACTGGCATAGATACATGAACAGATGAGACTAAGGACTCACGGGTAATATCCATATAATGAGCAAAATACGATGATATATACAAATAAGTGGAACCAGGGTCAAATAATACAGAAGCATCCCTGTAGAATCGGGCCTGACCACCACCTGATCGACCTCCCCGTCTAGGGTGACCTCTAGCTGCCTGGGCCCCACCGCGATCTAGCTGGGCGGGTGGTGAAGTAACTGGTGCAGAAGTCGCAACCTGACTCTTCTTCTATAGTGAACCTCCCGGGAGATGAGGATAATGCCTCCACATATGCCTAAACTCCCCGCACTCGAAGTAACTCCCAGTGGTGGGGACTGAAGGGGGGCCCGAGTACCGGGATAACTGCTAGATGGACCTTGCATAGATGAACCCTGAACCGATAGAGCACAGGACGAACTCTGAGCTGGAAGGGCACTGAGAGATGACTGACCCTGACGAGCAGTGTATGAACTATGGGTGGATGATGCAACACGAGGAAATGGATGGGCCATCTGAGCGTGCCTGTAAGGACAACCCCTGTTATGGTAGAACTAACCCCGAGAAGGAACACTGTTGAAACCACCCAATCCATGAGGCCTCTTGGCCTCCCTCTCCTCACACTCCTGATTATGAACCATCTCTAGTCGCCGAGCAATGTCAACCACCTCGTCAAATCGAACACCAGATACACTCTCCCGAGTCATCGCAAAATGTAAGTGGTAAGTGAGGCCATCAATGAACCTCCTAATCCTCTCCCTCTCAGTGGGAACCAACCAAATTGTGTGACGAGCCAACTCTGAAAATCTCATCTCATACTGAGACACAGATAGGCCATCCTGATGTTGCTACTCGAACTGCCTGCGCACCTTTTCCCTACGGGCCGGTGGCACAAACTTCTCCAAGAAGATCACAGAGAACTCATGCCATGAAAGTGGTGTAGCACCGACTGGCCTGCTCCTCTCATAGGCCTCCCACCATCTAAAGGCAGCCCTAGTAAACTTAAAAGTAGTGAACGAGACCTCACTGGTCTCCAGAATACCCGTGGTATGAAGGATCTGCTGACACCTATCCAAAAAGTCCTGGGCATCCTCTACCTCAACCCTACTGAATGATGGAGGTTGGAGTCTCCAAAACCTCTCAAGTCTCTTATGCTCATCCTCAGTCATAACGGGACCCACCTGGGCTTGAGCAGCTGCAACTGGATGGGCTGGTAGCACCCCCAGTGTCTGAAGTCCCTGCATCACCTGCTGGGGAGTACGGGCGGCTGGAGTTTGAGTACCTCCCCCAGCCTGAGAAGTGGTTGGCGCAGTCTAAACAGAAACTGCCTAAGGCTAGTGCACATAGTCAAAATCTAAGCCAAAGCCTCCTGAAGGCCTGGAATCACAATGGGCACAACTGGTGCCTGAGATGGCCCTACTGGCTCAACCACATTCGGAACCTGCTCCTGAACTGGAGCACCTGGTGGATCTGTAGGTGCTGCTCTAGCTGTTGTACGAGTTGCACCTCTACCCCTACCACAGCCCCTACAGCAACCTTGGCCTCTTGTGGCCCTAGTTGGTGGCACAGGTGGTTATCCGTCCTGTCTGGTAGCACGCGTCCTCACCATCTGTGAGAGAATAGAATAACTAAAGTTTAGTTCCCAGAATCAACAAATCCGCACGACAAGAATACAAGAATGTGAAGTTTCCTAAGGGTTCAGCAGCCTCTCGAAGATAACTACAGACGTCTCTGTACCGATCTGCAAGACTCTACTAAACCTTCTCATGACTCGTCACGACCCAAAACCTAGCCTGTCGTGATGGCGCCTAATGTGGTACTAAGCAAGCCGACATTTTAAAATATTTCCAACACTTTTAAAATGAAAAATGAGTTAAAACAGTTTAAATAATTAAAGCTCTCATAAAACTAGATTTAAAATAGAAACTCAATACGGAAGTCCCCAAAACTAGGGTGTCACTAAGTACATGAGCGTCTATACCACACAAGTCTTAAAATGATGTCTATGAAAAACTAAAACTAAATACATAAAGTTGAAAGATAGGGAGGGAGAGTCAAGGTCTGCGAACGCCGAGCAGCTACCTTGAAATCTCCAAATGATCAGGCTGCGCGGATAATCAACACCCACCGTGACCAGAAGCACCTGGATCTGCATATACGAAGTGCAGGGTATAGCGTGAGTACAACCAACTCAGTAAGTAACAAAACTAACTATTGGTCTGAAAGTAGTGTCGAGCTTCACGGGTGCAGTTCAATTTACAGAAAATATAATATAGGAAAAATAGGCATGCTTCCAAGTTCGACATTTAAAGCCAAAACAGTTAATTCATGTCAAGTTCAATTGAAACAGGATACATTATCTCTCAGAAATTTCATGACAATGATATATGCCCGCTGAAGTACAACAGTAATGAAATCAAGTGCATATACTCAAAGTAATAGTCACCCAGTCTTCCCATTCACTCCAACCTCACAATCACTCAGTCGTCCCATTCACTCCAACCTCACAGCCACTCATTCATCGCAATTTCTCATTTCTCCCCAACACTCGGCACTCGAGCTCGGCACTCACACTCAGTAGGTACCTGCGTTCCCTGGGGGTGTACAGACTCCTGGGGGGACTCCTTCAGCCCAAGCGCTATAACAAGCCACCCATGGCATAAATCAATAAAACATGTTGTGATGTGTAGCCTGCTACCATAAATATCCTCACAATCAGGCCATCGGCCTCACTCAGTAATAAATCTCTCTAGTCTCTCGGGCTCTCAATAATCATGATAATCAGCCCAAACAGCGATGATATAATGTATCAATACAGAACAATAGAGACTGAGATACAAGATGTAAGTAAAAATGTGACTGAGTACGAAACAAAAATTTAGCAGATGATTCAACATGTAGCTCAACCTCAATGGGTCCCTACAGTACCAACACATAGCGCAAACATGATTTCTAACATGATTTGCATTTCAATTTCTATAACACCTCGAGAATATACGGATAACAACATATTATTCAACTATACGGTTTCATGGAATTGACCAAGTCACAATTCGTATAGTGCACGCCCACACGCACATCACCTAGCATGTGTGTCACCTCAAAACCAATCACATGACACATAATACGGGGTTTCATACCCTCAGAACCAAATTTAGAACTGTTACTTACCTCAATCCGTGCAAATCCCTACTCCAACACGCCTTTGCCTCATGAATCGGCCTCCAAATGCCCTGAATCTAGCCATAAATAGTTTGATACAATCAACGCGAGCTAAAGAAATCAATTCCATAAGAAAATACTAAGTTATTTATCAAAAGTCAAAAGTCGACTCAAAAGCTGGCCCGTGGGACCACGTCTCGAAATCCGATAAAAGTCATAAAATCCGAAAGTCCATTCAACCACGAGTCTAACCATACAAAATTTACCAAAATCCGACACCAATTCGTCACTCAAATCCCCAAATTAAACTCTCCAAATCCCTAGCCTCAAACTCCCAAATTACACCTCAATACCACACAATCTAGGTGGGAAAATCAATGAGGAAACATAATTATTGAATGAATTAAACCACAAGTGACTTACCTTAAGAATCCCTTTGAAATCCCTCTCAAATATTGCCTAAGCCCTAGCTTGAAATGTCCAAAATGAAGAAAATCTCGGAAACCCCCGAATTTAAACACTGCCCAGTGCTTTCGCACCTGCGGAATGGCTTTTACGGAAAATCCTCCGCTTCTATGGAAATCACTTAACTCCACAGGGTCTGCACCTACGGAAGCACTTCTGCGGCCCATGATCTGTTTCTGCGAAGGTAGCACATGCCCCTCTTCTCCGCATCTGCGGAGCCTTGCTCGCACCTGCGGGCTCGCAGATGCAGATTACCCCTCGCACCTGCGTCCTACCCCAGGCCAGCCCTGCTCCGCACCTGCGACATCGCACTTATGGACAAGACCCTCGCAGGTGCGATCACACCAGAAGGCTCCCAGTTCAGCAATGCATTAAGTCTCATTTTCAATCTGTTAACCATCCGAAATCAACCCGAGGCCACCGAGACCTCAACCAATCACACCAACAAGTCCTAAAACACGATATGAACTTAGTCAAGCCCTCAAACCATATCAAACAACATCAAAAACATGAATCACACCCCAATTCAAGCCTAATAAAATCTAAGAAATTCCAACTTCTACAAACGATGTCAAAACCTATCAAATCACGTCCGATTGACCTCAAAATTTGCACCCAAGTCACAAATGATACCACGGACCTACTCCAACCCCAGAAACCCCAATCCGAGCTCGGTATCCACAAAGTCCACTCTCGGTCAAACTTCAAAATTTCCAACTTTTGTCATTTCAAGCCTAATTCCACTATGGACCTCCAAATCACAATCCGGGCACGCTCGTAAGTCCAAAATCACCCAACGGAGCTAACGAAACCATCAAAACTCTATTTCGGAGTCGTCTACACATAAGTCCACATCCGATCAATCTTTTTAACTTAATCTTTCAACCTTGAGACTAAGTGTCTCAATTCATTTCGGAACCTCTCCGGTCCCGAACCAACTACCCCGGCAAGCCACATAACAACTGTAAATCATAAAATGAGCAGTAAATAGGGGGACGGGGCTACAACTCTCGAAACGACCGGCCGGATCGTTGCACAAAATTCAAACACCCATTTAACCACTAGTCCAACCATACAAAGATTACTCAAATACGATACCAAAATCTCCTCAAATCCCCAAAATTCAGTCTAAGAAGTTTTCTCCATTTTCCCCAAATTGTTTAACCCAAATCACTAATTAAATGATGAAATCAAATATATATTCATGTAATTTAACCAAAACCAAGTAAGAATCACTTACCCCAATCACGCCCTTGAAAATCTCTCCAAGAATCGCCTCAATTCGAGCTCCCAAAATCAAATTGTGAAATAAACTCAAACCCTCATTTTTGAGACTTTAAAATCTGCCCAGATATACCTTCTCCGCGATTGCGAAGCACAAAAACTAGCTTCTAAGATTTATCTCTTTGCGAATGCATACAGAACCATGCGAATGCGAACACCAAACATTCTTGACCCACGTGATCACGAACAGCCCCGCGTGATCGCATAGAATAGTGCGCGTGAACCCAGCTACCTTACTTCCTCTTTGCGAACACGGCTTAGCCCATGCATTCGCGATACATTAACTGCTCTAGCAATGCGATCGCAGACCTCACCTCGCTATCGCATAGAAAAAACCATCAGTGACCAACAACCCTTCACGATCGCGGATCTAACCACGTGATCGCATAGAAGGAAACCAGAACACTTCACACCGGCAGGCTTCAACAATATTCCATGTGCCATTTCAATCCGTTAACCAACTGAAATCCACCCGAGGTCCCCTGGGACCTCAACCAAATATACTAACAAGTCCTACAACATCATACAAACTCGCTCAAAGTGTCAAATCACATTAAACAACGCTAAAACCATGAATCACGCATCGATTCAAGCCTATTGAACTTGTGCATTTCTAACTTCTACATTCGATGCTGAAACTTATTGTGAGAAAGCATGGGAGAAAATATGTTATTGATATTGGATGATAAATACAATACAAGAGGTCCCTATTTATAGTTATACAATACAAGGAGATATTACTTCTCTTTTAATGTGGGGACAAGACTACACTATACATATTTGTAAACTAACACTCCCCCTCAAATCGGTACATACACATTATATGTACCGAGCTTGTTACACATGTAGCTAATATGAGAACCAGTAAGAGACTAAGTAAAAATATCTGCTAGTTGATCATTCGACTTTACAAACTTTGTAACAATATCTCCTAAAAGTATTTTTTCTCTGACAAAGTGACAGCCGATCTCAATGTGTTTAGTCCTCTCGTGGAACACCGAATTTGACGCAATATGAAGAGCAGCTTGGTTATCACACACTAGTTTCATCTTGTTGATTTCTCCTAACTTTAACTCCTTGAGCAACTGCTTGACCCAAACTAACTCACACGTCGCCATAGCCATGGCCCGATATTCGGCTTCGACGCTAGATCGAGCAACTACCTTCTGTTTCTTGCTCTTCCACAAGACCAAGTTACCTCCTACTAGAATAAAATATCCAGACGTAGAACGTCTATCAAAAAGTGATCCTGCCCAATCAGCATATGTGTACCCAACAATCTGCGCATGGCCTCGATCCTCGAATAGTAATCCTTTGCCTGGAGCTGACTTTATATACCAAAAAATGCGAACAACTGCATCCCAGTGTCTATCACAGGGAGAATCCATAAATTGAATTACAACACTCACCGGAAAAGAAATGTCAGGTCTAGTCACTGTGAGGTAATTCAATTTGCCAACCAACTTCCTATATCTCGTATGGTCTCTAAGAGGATCCCCATGTCCAGGCATAAAGCTTAGCATTTGGATCCATAGGAGAGTCAATAGGTCTGCAACCCATCATTCCAGTCTCCTCAAGAATGTCTAAGGCATACTTCCGCTGTGAAATAACAATACCTGAGCTATACTGAGCGACCTCAATACCTAGAAAATACTTCAATATTCCCAGATCCTTAGTCTGGAAGTACTGAAAGAGATGTTGCTTCAGATTAGTAATAACATCCTGATCATTGCCAGTAATAACAATATCATCAACATAAACCACTAGATAAATACACATATTAGGAGCAGAATGCCGATAAAACACAGAGTGATCAGCATCACTACGAGTCATGTCGAACTCCTAAATAATTGTGCTCAACTTACCAAACCAAGCTCGAGGGGACTGTTTCAAACCATATAGTGACCTTCACAATCAGCACACACAACCATTAAACTCCCCCTGAGCAACAAAACCATGTGGTTGCTCTATATAATGTTCTTCCTCAAGATCACCATGGAGAAAAGCATTCTTAATGTCTAACTGATAAAGAGGCCAATGACGTATAGCAGCCATGGACAAAAAGAGATGAACAGATGCTACTTTAGCCACGGGAGAGAAAGTAGCACTATAATCAAGCCCAAAAATCTGAGTATATCCTTTTGCAACAAGACAAGCCTTAAGCCGATCAACCTGGCCATCAGGGCCGACTTTGACTGCATAAACCCAACAGTAACCAACAGTAGACTTACCCGTATGAAGAGGAACAAACTCCCAAGTGCCACTCGCATGTAAAGTAGACATCTCGTCAATCATAGCATGTCGACATCCTAGATGAGATAGTGCCTCACCTATAGACTTAGGAATAGAAACAGTGGACAAAGAAGATATAAAAGCATAATGAGGTGACGATAGGCGATGATAACTTAAACCGACATAGTGGGGATTAAGATTAAGTGTGGATCGCACACCTTTGCGAAGTGCAATTGGTTGACTAAGAGGAGACAAGTCCGCAGTACGTGTTGAATCTGATGTGGGGCGTGAATCTCCTGGGCCTGATGCTGGATGTGGACGACGATGATAAGTCAAGAGTGGTGGAGCTGCATAAGGTTGAACTGAATTATGTGGAGGAACTGGATCTATAGATGGTGGAGCTACAACTGGAGTTGTAGATGGTGGAACTGGAGCTATAGTTGGTGGAGCTACAACTGGAGTTGTAGGTGGTGGAGCTGGAGTAACTGAATCTCCAAAAGATAAAACTAGTGGTACCTCAGAAATATCTAAGTGATGACCTGAACCTGTGAAGTACGATTGGGTTTCAAAGAAGGTAACATCAGCGGACATAAGGTATCGCTGGAGGTCAGGAGAGAAGCATCGATACCCCTTTTGTGTTCTCGAAAAACCCAGAAATACACACTTAAGAGCACGAGGAGCTAACTTATCTATTCCTGGAGTAAGGTTATGGACAAAACAAGTGCTTCCAAAGATACAGGGTGGAAGAGAGGACAAAGGTAAGTGGGGAAACATGACAGAGAATGGAACTTGGTTCTGGATAGCTGAAGATGGCATACGATTAATAAGATAGCAAGATGTAAGAAATGCATCCCCCTAAAAATGCAACAGAGCATGAAATTGTATGAGTAGGGTACGAGAAGTTTCAATAAGATGTCTATTCTTTCTTTCAGCTACCCCATTTTGTTGAGATGTGTACGGACAAGATATTTGATAAATAATCTTATGAGATTTTATAAACTGCTGAAATGGGGAAGACAAATACTCTTCGGCATTATCACTACCAATTGTGCGAATAGAAACCCCAAATTGATTTTGAATTTCAGCGTGGATGGTCTGGAAAATAGAAAACAGCTCAGATTGATTTTTTTATCAAAAATATCCAAGTGCACCTGGAATAATCATCAATGAAACTGACAAAGTAGCGGAATCCCAAGGTGGAACTGACCCGACTAGGACCCCAAACATCTGAATGGACTAAAGTAAAAGGTGACTCTGCTCGATTATCAAGACGCCGAGGGAAATGGGAGAGAGTATGCTTACCGAGCTGACATGACACACTCTAGAGCTGACAAGTGAGATAAACCAGATACCATTTTCTGAAGTTTTGACAAACTGGGATGTCCCAACCGTTTATGTAATAAATCTGGTGAATCAGTAACAGGACAAGTTGTATAAGGCAGACAAGATGTGAGTCCATGTGATTTAGCAATGATAAGGTAATAAAGTCCATTTGATTCACGCCCGGTACCAATGATCTGCCCCGTACTGCATTTCTGTATAAAAATATAGTCATCAAGAAATAACATAGCGCATTTAAGTGACTTGGCTAAGCGACTAACAACTATAAAATTAAAAGGACTATTGGGAACATAAAGGGCTGAATCTATAGGTAAGGAAGGAAGTGGACTTGCTTGACCTATTGCAGTTGTCATGGTTTGAGACCCATTGGCCATTATAACTTTTGGAAGAGATTGAGAATACGAAATAGTAGTGAAAAGAGATTTGTTACCAGAAATATGATCTGAGCACCTGAATCAATGACCCAAGACTCAAAGGATGAAGATTGGGAGAAACAAGTCACATTATTACCTGTTTGAACAACATAAGCTGTCTCAGAAGATGTTTGCTTACATGCTTTATACTAAAGGAACTCAATATAATCTACTAAAGAAACCATCCGACTATTCAAAGCATCGATTCCCATGTCGCTACAATTTTTAGTAGTAGGGTTAACTTAAAATAATGAAAATAAGTAACTCCTGTGAGAAAACTAAAGAAATATCTTGAAAAACACTGTTTATAGCAGGAAAACAGAACACTGTTCTGCGCCGGAAACACTGCTCACGTTGAAAACACTGTAGCTCGCCGGAATCTACTGTAGCTAACGGAAAAAACTCAAAGTGGTCGAAATGAAACAAAACCGGTAAGGGTAGGATCAGAATTACCAGGCGATCCTACTGTTCAACTAGAACTTTTTCAAAATCTGGTCGGATCAATGCTCACGCGCCGGCGCGTGGATCAGTTCTTGCCGAAAAATTTTTCTTTTCCAGGCGCGTGAGGGCGCGTGGACGTGTGTTTTCTGGTGAGGTTGACTGGGGTTTGTGCAGTCAAAGTCAGCCCAGATGGCCAGGTTGATCGGCTTAAGGCTCGTCTTGTTGCAAAAGGATATACTCGGATTTTTGGGCTTGATTATAGTGATACTTTCTCTCCCGTGGCTAAAGTAGCATTCGTTCGTCTTTTTTTGTCCATGGTTGGTATACGTCATTGGTCTTTTTATCAGTAAGACATTAAGAATGATTTTCTCCACGGTGATCTTGAGTAAGAAGTTTATATGGAGCAACCGCCTGTTTTGTTGCTCAGGGGGACTTTAATGGTTGTGTGTGCAGATTGCGCAAGTCACTATATAGGGTTTGGTCGCCGGAGCCTGAGGAGTCTTGTTGTGGTGTTGGTTTTTGCACAACACCAACAGAAAGTGATTTGCTTACGGACAGCCTTCTAAGTCGCCGAAAAATTGTACGGCGAAGAGGTCTTTCTTCTCGGAAGTCGCTGGAATGATGCACAGCGATGGGTTTCTCACTAATGCTCTGATACCATGTGAGAAAGCATGGGAGAAAATATGTTATTGATATTGGATGATAAATACAATACAAGAGGTCCCTATTTGTAGCTATACATTGCAAAGAGATATTACTCCTCTTCCAATGTGGGATAAGACTACACTATACTTATTTGTAAACTAACACTTATCAAATCAAGTCTGATTGACCTCAAATTTAGCACACAAGGCATAAATGACACAACGGACATGTTCCAACTTCCAAAACCAAAATCCGACCCCGGTAACCACAAAGTCAACTCTTGGTCAAACTTCTCAATCTCTAAAACTTCTAATTTTCCAACTTCTGCCATTTCAAGACAAAATCAACTACGGACCTCCAAATCACTATCCGAACACACCCCTAAGTTCAGAATCATCCAGCGGAGCTATCGGAACCATCAAAACTCTATTCCGGAGTGATTTACACATAAGTCAACATCTGGTCAACATTTTCAACTTAAGCTTCCAATCTTAAGACTAAGTGTCTCAACTCATTCCGAAACATCCCCAGAACCGAACTAACTACCCCGGCAAGTCACATAACAATAATTGAGCATAGAATAAGCAGTAAATAGGGGAACATGACTACAACACTCAAAATGACCGGCCAGGTCGTTACACATGTATGCACAATTTATGTACTATATGTGTATAATTGCATATAATAAATATATAATATATTTAAAATGGGGCTCACGTCTGCTACCATTAAATCTAGGGGTAATTTTAGCACTTGAAATAATGATGAGGATATTTTTGGACCAAAAGATGGACAGACGATAATTTTAAACTATTTACCAAATAATAGGGTAATTTTAACCTTTTTCCATTAAGGCAATCAAGTTCCGTAGTCTTTGTGTTTGCTCCAACGTGGTACTAGGAAGTAGGGGTGTCAATGGATATTTAAAAACATACTAAACCGACAGAACTATACTGAACTGAGCCGATTTTTAGGTTTCTTTTAATAAAACCATAAGTTTTTATATAACTCTATAATCGTACCGATAATTAGGGTGGGTTTTTTATTTTATGAAAATAAACTGAAAAATACCGAACCGTACTAAATAAATTTACATGGAAAAAATATATTTATGTATTAATATTAAAAATAATAAAGCATTAATTTTTTCCTTGGGCCTTGAAATTATAAAAACGGTTACAAGCCAACAATTAATTAAATTCAAAATTCTAATTTCCAAACCTATTATACTATTCCTATTGAAACTAAATTATTTTCAGCATATTCACTAGCAAGACACAAGGTAATCTAGCGATTATGAGTAGCAAACTACATGTATTGAATTTTTCGTATGATTTAAATTTATATTTTTAAATATTTAATCTTCTATAGACTTTATTCTTGAGTCTCAGTTTGCTTAATATCTTTCTAAGCGTGTGATTTATATTTTCTTTGTGTTTGCATAGTCTCTTTTACACTGCTATAGAATAGTTGATGGATCTATACTCTGGTCATCTTTCATGTTTTCTTAGTTCATCGCCTTTTAAATAGTAAAATTGTCTAGAAAGTTTTGATAAGTCCTATCAAAGTAGGTATGTTATTGCATTATGCTTCTACTATTGACTTTTAAATTACATTTAAAATAATACCGAAAATTAACCGAATTGTACTGATACCGAAGAGAAACCGACATGATTGGTATGATTTTTAAAAGTCTAATTTTGGTTATACATCATAAAATATCCGAAAAATTGATATGGTACAAATTTTATAAAAAAATCGATCGAACCAAACCATTGACGTCCCTACTAGGAAGAATGAAAATAACTATATTTATAAGCAAACAAGTGACATAAAATGGCCAAATATATAAGCGGCCCCTTAAACTTGTTTTTTTTATTTAGACACCTGAACCAAGGATAATACATATTGAACATTTCAACTCCAATCAAATTGTTCCTAGACACAAAACTAACAATCTCACCCCGAAACACAGTGAGTGATTCACACACACTATGACATGGAAAGAAAGCGAATTACAAGATGACATTTGGCATTTAATACAAAAGAAGTTCTCCATATCATGCAATTGTTTCTTACCCTCCGCTTTGTATGCTTCGCTTCACTCAACACAGGACCCACCACCACAGTCCACCATTTTATTCATTTTTCAACCATTATTAACCTCTATAATCACAACAACCCTTCGCCATTTTCTTCATTTACCACCACAAGTCCACTACCCTATTTCATAAAAAGGTGTTATTTTGACATATTGCTGATTCACCACTAAAATCATTGTAGAAAAACTCATCAAATCGGGACAAAATTGTTCTTCAAGGGAAAATGCTGAATACCAAGAAAAAGATTAATTGTTCGATAATTCCATAGGCACATAGCTTGACCGAACATGGTTGCAGAGCTAATTAAAAAACTGGTGCAATAACTTATGGTTGAACCTAAAACATTATTTTTCATAGGTATTGATTTTGTTGTATGTGTTTTGTATGTGATGAAAAAGAACAATGGAAAGAGAAGGAAAGGTGAAGAGGGCAAATGAGATCATGGTTGAAGACCGATGCTCTTTTCCTTTATTTTTCTTTCTCTATGTGGGTAATACTATTATTGTATGAACATGTTTACCCGAAAAACGGATAGAGTTGAATTTGTACGTAGTTATAAGGATATGTGATATAGCTTAATACAAATCGTAAGGATAGATAGAAATATCAAATATGGATTGCAAAGAATGCAGAATAAACAAGGTTGAAAAGAAGATGATTTTTAGGACTAAGCAATATGAATCAATTTATGAAGCTTAAAAGAATAACTCTTGAATATAGGAGAATATGGTGCTTGAATTACAATATAAGCAAAAAACTGTCCTTTACAGAAATGTAGCCATGCTCTTTATAGTGGAGAATCCTACTTTTAGATATAATTAAAAATACATAGTGGGAGACCCATGACAAATCAACTTTTCCATAATTCTTGCCAGGATTCTCTCCTCTAGTGGAATTGCAACAGCTCTTGTCTGTGAGCTCGATCTGTGAGCTTGATATTGACTCGATCTCTCGATCCTGATTCGAGCTCGATTCTGACTCGGACCCCTATATTGATTCGGGGTCAGTGTTTGGTCGGTCTCTGAATTATAAGCTAGATAACTTTATTTTGCATCATAGCTCGACTTGGGCTCGATCTTGATAATAATATTGAGCTCGACGTTCGTCCTTCGGGCTCGAAGCTTGGTGACTTGACTTCGGACCTCAACCTGATACTACGAAGACGCTTCTCCGATCCAATGTATTACCATTTAAACCAGTTCGTATGAAGGACTAACTGGTTTTTACTGCATATAGATAGTCCTCTCATTTCTCGAGAAGGATGTAGCGAGGAACGACATGATTTCACAACGGCTCGAACAAATATAAGTTGATGTTCACATTAGCTTCCCAAGGCATTTAATGCATGTCAGAAGGTGGTCGGCCACCGCTGATATTGAACCGCCATTGCTTCAATCTATAAATAGCCCTTCCTTTCACCACTTATCACTTTTACGTCTTCAATCTTCCAAATTTTCTAAGCTCCTTTTCTTCTCTTTTGAGTTCATTCGTAGATTTGTAATTCTTTCCTTAAAAACCACCAAATCTTTATCACCTTCTTTAAATCCAAAAATGGTGAAGACATCAAAAACAGTCCCCCAAAAAGAAAAAGTTTCTTCTTTCCAATTTGCCGCCGATAAAACACCGGTGGATCCACGGCCTGAGGAGTGCGTTCCGGCGGTGTGTGTTCTTACTTCCAATTTCAAACTCGATAAAGGTTTGCCGGTTCCCGGCTGATGTGAGCCCGTATCGAGATATATTTGTTCGATAACCGGGGGGTATATCGAGCAGATAAAAAAAGATTGTAACTGGCGGAACAAAGAAGTGGTAGTACCGTCTCCCAAAGAGGATATTACTACTCACATGAAAGGGTTTTTTAAGTGTGTATACTTACCCTTTCACGTTAGGTCCCCTCGACCCTATTATCATAGATTTTTGTCGTAAATACCTAATAACCCTAGGACAGATTCATCCTTCTTTTTGGCGGATTGTTATTTTGATCCGATACTTCGTGAACAAAATCGAGGGGATGTCTTTCACCCTCGATCATCTCATCCGATTATACCGTCCTCTCCTTTTTCGAGGAGGGTTAATAAATCTTCAACGTCGAGCTACCAAGGCTATGTTCTCGAGAATAGACGAGGACAGGGATCGAGGCTGGATGGGCAAGTTCGTCTGAGTAAGGACTTCGGACCTGATTCTGACTGAAAAGATGCCTTTTCCCGAGTAGTGAAACATGAAGCGTAAGTGTAATTCTACTGCTATCTCCTACTACTTTTCCTTTTCATTTATTTTCTCACCGATATCCCCCTTTTTGTGATGCAGCGGTTTCCTGGATGCCCGGTGCAGTTCTCGATCTCAAGAACTAGGTACGGGATCTGGCTTCGACTCCACATATGCCGAGCGCTCATGGCGTGACTTGTCAAAGGGCTGATGGGAGGCCAAGAATTATGCTAAGCCCCTTTCTCGTATTTTTTGGTAGTTCGAACGAGATGTTTTCCATATACTTTTAATAAATTTTCCCGTATGTAGGTGTGGGAAAATATGCAGTTTTGAGGCCCTCGTCAGTCAAGGAAGAGGCTTCAACCTCTGTTCCAAAGCCGGTGAAAGAAAATAAGAGGAAAGGGGCCTCCATTCCCGAAGATCAAAAACCGAAGAAGAGGACGGCTCATAAGCCAAAGAAGAATACCATTCCTTTGACTATAGAATCAGTTATGTGTCTAAGGGATGAAGACGAAGAAGAAGAAGAAGAAAATGATGAGTCCGTGCTGGCAGCCCGAAAGAAAAGCATTGGTGCCCCAGAGGCGGCTGAATCGATGGTGATTCACAAGGCTCTGCCTCAGACCAAGGATATATCGGAGGAAGGTTCAGGCAAAGTCCCCGAGTCATTAAAAATCGAGGATGCTTCCTACCGAAGTCAACAAATGGTGGTTACATCAAAAGGGGCCGGTCCTGAAGCTCTCCGAACTGAGGAGAACGCCCCAAGCGTCACCTGGGGCAATAGTAATCGGAGATTCGCCCACTCTCCCTTCCTTTTCCGAAGGGGCTATTCGGAAAGCCCAAGCTTTGGGGGGCCTCGAGATGAGCCGCTCTCACGAAAGGGAGGACCCTTTCCATGATCTGTTTACGAGGGTCGATGACGTTGCTGGCCCTAGTGATGTGTCGGGCTTTCTCTGTGAAGTGCAGCTAGCTCTGGATCGGGTAAGCTCTCAACTCTCTTTATTTTTTATGTTTTACTACTCTTTCCTAACTTTTTTTCTTCTTTCTTCGCAGGCCGTGGTGGTTCATCGAGAAGCATGTTCTCGGTCTCGAGCTTAGCTGCATCAGTTCGAGACCGATCTTAAACGGGTCACAGAGGAGAGGAACTCCCTTAAAATCCTCTTAGGGTAAAGGGGAGAGGAAATCAAAGATCTCCAAGCTGAGTTGGCCAAGGCTCACCAAGATCAGACTGATCTGTCTGAGCAGGTAATGATACTTTTAAAAGCCTATGGGCTTGATACCAGAACGATGGCTAATTTTTCGGTCTCACAGCTGTAGTAAAAAATTGAGATGATCGGGAAACTCCGTGAGGAGGTCGATGTGATACAAGTGGAGTCCTTGAAGTGGAAATATGGTATGGACCGCTTTGCTGCAGAGAAAGATGCTGCTCGAGCCCAATTATCATCGGTTGAAAACCAGCTTCAAAGTATGAAGTAGAAAAGCTCAGTTCAAGTAAGAAGAATAGAGGAGCTCGAGGCTCGGTTGGCCTCTGAACTTGCTAAGGCTGAATCTGACGCCGAAAAGTCAAAGGCCGGTGCGGATGCATTCGTGGTCATTTATCGGGCCGATGTTAAAGCTACTCAGATACAAGCAAAAGAGGCAGCTGAGATCGCCAATACTCAAGCGCATTGGGTTGCTGTGCTTGCTAAATGCCGATCTCGGAGGGAGACCCTCGAGGAGATCTATGCTCGAGGTTTCGACCTCACTGAAGAGATAAAAAGGGCTAAAGATATCAAAGCCGATGCTGAAGCCTTGGTTTCCAATGATGATGATGATGATGACGATGATGGGAGCAAGAGCAGGTCCGAGAACGGGGAGGAGCCCGATGGAGAAGAGACTGCCCCCGGGGATAACCAAGAAACTTAGTCCCTTAGTTTCTATTTCGGATATTGCAAATAATCATATAAATAATCTTGTAAATATATACAAATATCGTTTCTTTTCCCGTCTTGCCTCTGTTTTATTTTTTGTCTTGTGAAGATTTCGTTTTACTAATGCCTTATGAATGTTTTCATAAGGCTTTAGGCAATTTGATCAAATTCAGACTTTGTAGCCTTTATATCTGAGTAAGCATTTTCGAACTCGGAGTAATGTAGCCCAAAGGCTTAGTGATTTCGAACTTGAAGTAATGTAGCTCGTAGGCTTAATAGTCAAGTGAGTGATTTCGAACTCGAAGTAATGTAGCCCGTAGGCTTAATAGTAGAGTGAGATTTCGAACTCGAAGTAATGTAGCCTGTAGGATTAGTAGTCGAGTGAGTGATTTCGAACTCGAAGCAATGTAGCCCATAGACTTAATGATTGAGTGAGTGATTTCTCGAACTTAAGATAAGGTTAGCACGTAGGCTTAGTATTCGAGTGAGTGCCTCGCTCGAACTCGAAGTAACGTAGACCGTAGGCTTAATAGTCGAGTGGGTGATTTCGAACTCGAAGTAAAGTAGCCTGTAGGCTTAATAGTCTAGTGACGGATTTCGAACTCGAAGTAATATAGCCTTTAGGCTTAGTAGTCGAGTGAGTGATTTCAAACTCGAAGTAATGTAGCCCGTAGGCTTAATAGTCGAGTGAGTGATTTCGAACTCGAAATAATGTAGCTCGTAGGCTTAGTAGTTGAGTGAGTGATTTTGAACTCGACGTAATGTAGCCCATAGGCTTAATGATTGAGTGAGTGATTTCTCAAACTCAAGATAAGAGTAGCCCGTAGGCTTAATGATTGAGTAAGTGATTTCTCGAACTCAAGGTAAGAGTAGCCCGTAGGCTTAGTATTCGAGTGAGTGCCTTGCTTGAACTCGAAGTAATGTAGCCTGTAGGCCTAATAGTCGAATGAGTGATTTCAAACTCGAAGTAATGTAGCCCGTAAGCTTAATAGTCGAGTGAGTGATTTCGAACTCGAAGTAATATAGCCCGTAGGCTTAGTAGTCGAGTGAGTGATTTTGAACTCGAAGTAATATAACCCGTAGGCTTAATAGTCGAGTGAGTGATTTTGAACTAGAAGTAATGTAGCTCGTAGGCTTAGTAGTCGAGTGAGTGATTTCGATCTCGAAGTAATGTAGCTCGTAGGCTTAATGATTGAGTGAGTGATTTCACGATCTCAAGATAAGAGTAACCCATAGGCTTAGTATTTAAGTGAGTGCCTCGCTCGAACTCGAAGTAACGTAGCCCGTAGGCGTAATGATTGAGTGAGTGATTTCTCGAACTCAAGATAAGAGTAGGTTGTAGGCTTAGTATTCTAGTGAGTGCCTTGCTCGAACTCGAAGTAATGTATCCCATAGGCTTAATAGTTGAGTGAGTGATTTCGAACTCTAAGTAATGTAGCCCGTAGGCTTAATAGTCGAGTGAGTGATTTCGAACTCGAAGTAATATAGCCCGTAGGCTTAATGGTTGAGTGAGTGATTTCTCGAACTCAAAATAAGAGTAGCCCATAGGCTTAGTAGTCGAGTGAGTGAATCGAACTCGAAATGATGTAGCCCGTAGGCTTGATGGTCGAGTGAGTGCTTGCTTGAACTCGAAATAGGGTAGCCCTAGGGCTTTCGTAAATAGTCCCCGAGTGAGAATAGTTGTTTGAACTCGAGTTGGTATAGCCCTTGGGCTTCGTTGATTTTTGGTTGGCAGTCCCCGATTTAAGGGGTAATGGTCGGCCCTTAAGCCTGTTTGCATAATAAATCTCAAAATAGAGGAATTTTTCTTGGATATAAAATATCGGTAAAGAAGAAAGTTTTCTTTGTAAGTCATTATACATATGTTCGTGTTTTGTGTCAGGGCTTGGGCCAACTACATGAGCATGGTTCGTTTTGACCATTTGGCTCTTACAATTTTTCTAATTAGAACCCTGTTGTTATAAAGTAACTTTCTTGCATCGAACATGATATATTTGAGGGGTAATGCCCCTCCAGTATTCGAGGTCGAATGTGAAGAGGCCTCGGATACTGTTGAATTGTTCTAAGTTAGCACGATCAATGGTTGCCTCATTAAAAATCTTGCCGAAAAACCCATTTTGGATAAAACCGGTCTAAGGGAAAAAGATTGCAACGCGCGCTTTCAGACCTAGGGCTTCGTATTAAAGGATCCATCCTAGCTCCTGATCGGACTCCTGCAGGGGTTAGTTTCGAAATATAAACGAATATGGGAGGGTCATACCTTAGAAGTAGTATCGTTTTAGGTGCGACACATTCCAATTGCTTGATAGTTGTTTGTCGTTTATAATACCGAGCTTGTATGATCCTTTTCCGACGTTTTTGAGAACCTGATACGGTCCTTCCTAGTTCGGTCCTAGTTTTCCTTCGTTTGGATTTCAGGTACTAAAGGTGACTTTCCTTAGAACTAAGTCCCTGAGTTTAAAATGGCGAAGCTTGGTTCTTCGATTATAGTATCGTTCGATTCGTTGCTTTTGGGCGGCCAATTGGACGAGAACAGCTTCTCATTTTTCATCCGATAATTCGAGGCTAGTGTTCATAGCCTCGTTATTCGACTCTTCTGTTGTATATCGGAACCTGGCACTGGGTTCCCCGACTTCGACTGGAATCAAAGCTTTGGAGCCATATACTAAGGAGAACGGGGTTGTCCCCGTACTAGATTTTGATATTGTTCGATATGCCCAAAGAACTTTGGGTAGGATTTCTCTCCATTTTTCCTTAGCATCGTTCAGCCTCTTCTTTAGGTTTTGAATGATAGTTTTGTTCGTTGATTCGTCCTGTCCGTTCCCACTGGGGTGATACGGTATTGATACTATCCTTTTTATTTTGTATTCTTCGAGGAATTTTGTCACTTTGCTGCCGACAAACTGTTTCCCATTGTCAAACACTATTTCGGCGGGTATCCCGAATCGACATACGATATGATCCCAGATAAAGTCTATAACCTCTTTCTCTCTTATTTTCACGAATGCCTGTGCTTCAACCCATTTAGATAAATAGTCAGTCATAAATAAAATGAACTTAGCTTTACCTGGGGTCGATGGTAGAGGGCCGACGATATCCATTCCCCATTTCATGAATGGCCATGGGGATAGGACTGAGTGAAGTTACTCTCCGGGCTGATGGATCATTGGTGCAAAACTTTGACATTTGTCATATTTTCGAACAAACTTCTTTGCGTCTTAGTCCATATTGATCCAGTAGTACCCTGCCCTGATTATTTTTCGGACTAATAAATCGGCACCGGAGTGATTTCCACAAGTGACCTTGTGCACCTCACGTAGGACGTAGTCAGTGTCTCCTGGACCTAAGCATACTGCCAATGGTCCATCGAATGTCCTTTGGTATAACATTCCATCTGCAGTTAATGTGAATCGAGCAGCTTTGGTTCGTAGGGCCCTCGAAGTTTTAGTGTCCGATGGGAGCTTTCCATTCTTTAAGTATTCAATATACTTATTCCTCCAATCCTAGGTTAAGCTTGTAGAATTTATCTCGGCATGACCTTCTTCGATCACGGATCTCGAGAGTTGAACGACAGTCCCCGAGCTTATCTCGCCTTCCTCGACCGATGATCCCAAATTTGCAAGTGCATCAGCCTAACTATTTTGCTCTCGTGGAACATGCTGTAAAGTCCATTCTTCGAAATGGTGCAAAGTGACCTGCAGTTTGTCCAAATACCTTTGCATTCTATCTTCTCGAACTTCGAAAGTTTTATTTACTTGATTTACCACCAGCAAAGAGTCACACTTGGCTTCAATGACTTCTGCTTCCAAGCTTTTAGCTACCTCGAGACCTGCAATCATGGACTCACAATCGGCCTCGTTGTTAGTCAACCTAGTAGTTTTGATAGATTGTCTGATAGTGTTACCCGTGGGTGGCTTTAAAACGATGCCTAGCCCGGACCCTTTCACATTTGAAGCACCATCCGTAAAAAGGGTCCATACCCTCGATGACGTACCCGATTTCCATAAGAGTTCTTTTTCAACTTCGGGTACGAGGGTCGGCGTGAAATCGGCCACGAAGTTCGCTAAAATTTGAGACTTGATGGCCGTACGGGGTTGATATTTGATATCGTACCCACTGAGTTCGAAGGCCCATTTGGCCAATTGGCCTGATAATTCGGGCTTATGCAAAATATTACGGAGTGGGTAAGTGGTCAATACGCATACGGGGTGACAATGAAAGTACAGTCTTAACTTTCTAGAGGCGCTTATCAGTGCAAGTGCCAATTTTTCTAAGTGTGGATATCTAGTTTCTGCTTCTCCTAAGGTTCGACTTATATAATAAACGGGAAATTGCATACCTTGCTCCTCTCGAACTAGGACACCACTTACCGCGATTTCCGATACCGCCAAGTACAAGCAAAGTTTTTCGTCTGTTTTTGGAGTATGAAGCAGTGGTGGGCTCGATAGATATCATTTTAATTCCTCTAATGCATGTTGGCATTCTGGGGTCCAAGCAAAATCGTTCTTCTTTCTGAGTAGAGAGAAAAATTTGTGACTTCGATCTGACGACCTTGAAATGAATCGGCCTAAGGCAGCAATCCGTCCTGTTAGCCTCTGCACGACTTTTACGCTGTCCACAATGGCGATGTCTTCTATGGCCTTGATTTTATCGGTGTTAATCTCGATCCCCCTATTTGATACCATGAAGCCGAGTAACTTGCCCGAACCAACCTCGAAAGCACATTTCTCGGGGTAGAGCTTCATGTTGTATTTCCTTAAAATCTCGAATGTTTCCTGCAAATGAGTCAAATGGTCCTCTGCACGCAGGGACTTAACTAGCATGTCATCAATATAAACTTCCATTGATTTACCTATTTGTTCCTCGAACATTTTATTTATTAGGTGTTGGTAAGTGGCTCCTGCATTTTTTAGCCCGAAGGGCATCACATTATAACAATATGTTCCATACTTGGTGACAAATGAAGTCTTTTCCTGGTCTTCCGGGTTCATTTAGATTTGATTATACCCGGAATAGGCATCGAGAAAAGTAAGGACCTCATGGTCGGTCGTGGCATCGATCATGCGATCGATGTTAGGCAGTGGAAAAGAATCTTTGGGGCATGCCTTGTTTAAATCCATATAATCTACACACATTCTAAGTTTGTTCCCTTTTTTAGGGACTACAACTATATTGGCTAGCCATTCGGGATATTTTACCTCCCGAATGGACCCTATTTTGAGAAGTTTAGTTACCCCATCCTTTATGAATGCGTGTTTTACCTCGGGCTGAGGTCTTCTCTTTTGCTTCACCGGTTTGAACTTAAAGTTCAGGCTTAGCCGATGCGTCTTTATATCCGGTGGGATCCCTATTATATCTAAATGGGACCAAGCAAAACAGTCTATGTTATCGATAAGAAATTGAATAAGCCTTTTCCTGAGTTCGAGAGTTAATCCCGTTCCCAGGTATACCTTTCATTCGGGCAAATACTCGATTAGTACGACTTACTCCAATTCTTCAATCGGTGATTGGGTAGCGTCAAAATCATCGGGAACCACGAAGGATCGAGGGATCCTTTGATCATCATCTACCTCGATCTTCTGATTTTCTGGTTGGGTTGAAGTTGACGTCTGTGATTGCTATTTGGCATCTTGTTCCCTTTTTGAGTCTGATCCCTTTGTTGATGAGGGTGAGGATATCGGAATTGCTTCTTCGACGGCAAATATTTCTCTCGTGGACGGTTGTTCTCCGTACACTATTTTGACTCCCCCTGATGTTGGGAATTTAAGAACCTGGTGTTAGGTCGAAGGTACAACTCTCATGTTGTGGATCCATGGCCTTCCAAAAAGGGCGTTGTACCTCATGTCGCCTTCGATTACGTGGAACTTTGTTTCCTGGATGGTACCGGCCACGTTTATTGGCAGAACTATCTCGCCTTTGGTAGTTTCACATGCCATATTGAATCTGTTTAGAACCAGGGTTACGGGTACGACCTGGTCCTGTAGACCGAGCTGTTCTACAACCTTCGATCTAATGATATTGGCCGAGCTACTTGGATCAATTAACACACGCTTAACTTTAGTTTTATTCATAAGTACGAATATTACCAGTGCATCGTTATGAGGTTGTATGACTCCTTCTGCATCTTCATCATTGAAGGACAAAGCTATTATGGGTGCGTAATCCTGAGTTCGAGATCGCTTTTCTCTCACAATCGATGTCTTAGTGCGTTTAAGCACCGGCCCTTGAGGGGTATCGACGCCGCCGATGATCATGTGGATGATGTGTTATGGTTCTTCTGGTTTGTTTTGTTTGCCTAAATTCCTATTTTTGAAATGGTTCTTCTCCATGTCGCTTAAACATTCTCGAAGGTGCCCTTTATTGAATAACCGGGCTACCTCTTCTCTTAGTTTCCTGCAATCTTCTGTTCTGTGGCCATGGGTGCCATGATATTCGCACATTTGATTGGGATTCCTTTGGAGAGGATCGGTCTGCATGGGTCCAGGCCATTTAGTGTCTTTGATGCGTCCGATAGCCGACACGATGGCGGATGCATCAATACTGAAGTTACACTCTGATAACCGTGGTGCTTCCTTAGATCTGGTAGGCCTGTCGAACCCACTTCTGTTCATCAGCCCCCAAGACCCTTGACCTCGATCATTTCTTTTGTTGCTTTGTCCGTAGTTACGTCTCGATTCATTGATTCTGTGGTTTCCACTATACGGTCGGTATTGGTCCCTGATCGGACCTTGTTCTCGATTGATATTCCTTCGAGCAGCGGGTTCAGACCCCAACTGATCATTTTCTACTCTAATTTTTGATTGGTACTGATTGTGCATGTCGGCCCAAGTGATAGCTGGGTACTCGATCAGGTTATGCTTCAACCGCCATGAAGTCGTCGAACTTCATTCGTTCAAACCTTGAGTGAAATCCTGAACAGCCCAATCGTCTGTGACTGGTGCAGATCTATTCGTTCCATTTGAAAACGAGATACGAACTCCCTTAGCATCTCGTTATCCTTTTGTCTTACCTTGAATAGGTCCGACTACCTGGTCTCGACTTTTATGGCCCCGGTGTGTACTTTTACGAAGGAATCTGCAAGCATAGCAAAAGAATCGATAGAATTAGATGGTAAATTATGATACCATATCATTGCTCCCTTTGATAGGGTTTCACCTAATTTCTTCAATAATACGGATTCGATTTCATCATCCTCTAGGTCGTTCCCTTTGATGTCACATGTGTATTAGGTGACGTGTTCATTGGGGTCGGTAGTTCCGTTATATTTAGGAATCTCGGGCATGCGGAATTTTTTTGGGATCGGTTTAGGAGCCGCACTTGGGGGGAAAGGCTTTTGTACGAATTTTTTGGAATCTAAGCCCTTCAATATTGGTGATGCCCCCGGGATCTGATCAACCCTAGAGTTGTATGTTTCCATTTTTTTGTCGTTTGCTTCGATCCTCCTTTCTCCCGATTCTATTCGTTTGGTCAGTTCTTCGAACATCTTAGAAATTTTGGGAGTAGTCCCCGACTTCTGCTCATTTGATTTCACTATAACTGGTTCCGTTGTATGGGCAATTTTTCGGGGTTGACTGGGCTCCGGTCTACTTGGTATCTGGGTTTGACTCTGCAACTGAGCTATTGCTGCCTGTTGAGCTTGCAACATTTCGAAACTCATACACAAGCTGGCACTGTTTTCCTCGACATTATGGGTATCTCGAGCTGCAGACCAAGTGCTACCATGAATGCTATTTTCAGGTTCAAAATGTAGGTTCGCTTTATTGGCCACATGCGAATTGATGTCTATAGGCATTTTGATTCGAGTTCCAACGGTGTTGACAAGTGGTCTTTCGGTACTGGGTGTCAAGTTGTTGTTCTCATCTTGAAGACCAGCTTCGTTATCGATAGGTAAGGCCATTTGATCAATAGTTGGTCGTTGTTAATCCGAAATTCAAGATACTTTTGGAAACAAGCGCAAAACGGTATGTTTCTACAGATTCGTATCAAATAACCACTGTTATCCTTAGCCCCACAGTGGGCGCCAAACTGTTTATCCGAAAAATAGATAGAGTTGAATTTGTACGTAGTTATAAGGATATGTGATATAGCTTAATACAAATCGTAAGGATAGATAGAAATATCAAATATGGATTGCAAAGAATTCAAAATAAACAAGGTTGGAAAGAAGATAATTTTTAGGACTAAGCAAGATGAATCAATTTATGAAGTTTAAAAGAATAACTCTTGAATATAGGAGAATATGGTGCTTGAATTACAATATAAGCAAAAAACTGTCCTTTACAGAAATGTAGCCATGCTCTTTATAGTGGAGGATCATACTTTTAGATATAATTAAAAATACATAGTGGGAGACTCATGACAAATCAGTTTTTCCATAATTCCTGCCAGGATTCTCTCCTCTAGTGGGATTGCAACGGCTCTTGTCTGTGAGCTCGATCTGTGAGCTCGATATTGACTCGAGCTCTCGATCCTGATTCGAGCTCGATTCTGACTCGGACCCCTGTATTGATTCGGGGTTAGTGTTTGGTAGATCTTTGAATCATAAGCTAGATAACTTTATTTTGCATCATAGCTCGACTTGGGCTCGATCTTGATAATAACATTGAGCTCGACATTGGTCCTTCGGGCTCGAAGCTTGGTGACCTGACTTCGGACCTCAACCTGATACTACGAAGACGCTTATCTGATCTAATGTATTACCATTTAAACCAGTTCGTACGAAGGACTAACTGGTTTTTATCACATACAGAACATGTAAATGCATCGTCAATATGCATATGGAATAGGGAATTGCATCACAAAGCCTTATAGCAACCACAAAGGGTCTCTGCAATTTACTATTTTCACATAGGTCTCTCAAATGGTGTCTGAGTATCGTAATATGAGCCCATGGCAAGTCACCCCACTGTCATAATGTACTTTGATATTGTTTTTCCATAAGAATTGTCTTCTTCATTCAATTGCTCAATTTTCTCTCTGAATCATCTGTAAAGAAATCGAGAATAATAATAGTAGTTGTTAAGCCTTTTATAAATTTTTCAACACACTTGTAGGGAAGAAACTTTGTGTTATAGTTCCATGTATAGGTATAAATTATCAAGAAAAAAATGATTATCCTACATTCATATTCACATGCTCATAAGTAGTCCTAATAAAATTTGAGAAAAGCTATGCATTGTTCTTTTAAACTGGAAAAATTTCCTAAAATTAACTTATCTCCTCTTTAAAAACTGATGCTATCTGAGTATCAATATCTCTACAAAAAATTAAAATATCATAAAGTGAAACAAAAATAGAACCAATAAAATGCTCCTCTAAGGGTTTCCCCGCGATCACAAGCAAAAATCTGGAAAATAATAGAAAAATTATAATGTTCATATGTTGTTAACATTGTTTAGACAAATACATCACACATACACCACTTGCAAAAAATATTTAACCATTATTCAAAATTTAAAACATATCATTATGTTATTTCCTATGAGTACTCTAGCTAACAATTCAGACCATTTTCTGTAGAAAGTTAGCATTGTAGTAATTTAGCAAATGCTCTAGCACCAAATGACATAATTAAAAACTTTTTACGGCAGACAGACATTTTATTCTATTTCTCAGGCTATTTTTTTCTTTTGTTTTTTTCTTAGTTGGATATTCAGCACCAATTCTGTAGAAGTTACTCATCAAGAAATGAACATCAAACATCAAATTACAGTTCTAACTCAACCCCTATACTTTATGCAATATTTTTGTATCTTCTCACAATTAATGAGGACAAAAAAAATTCTGAATAATTAAATTAAACAATTACCTGAGCGTAGCGAACGACACGGTTTAGTTCCTCTTTCCTGAATCGTTGCAATCCAAAAAAGCCAGTTGTTAACAACTAATTGAACTTCTCCAATACTATGCAGCTTAGACCAGAGTAGTAAATTGTAGTTAAGATGGATGGTCCCACCAACTGAGTTTTCAATTGGAAGTACAACTTTATTTCAATACCATATTTCAAGTGCCTGAGAAATGAGAAGTAATGATATAAAGGTGTGACAAATAGCAAAGCTTCTTCAGGAACAACTCAACTGCTTAAGAAATAAGAAGTAATATCAATGTAATTCGCACTCTGCAAAAATTGACTACAATTATAACTATTGAGGAATAGGAGGAGAATGTATAAAAATAGAAGCAAGCTTTGCCGAATCATGGAGGAGATCAAGTCTGTCTTCTGTCACCATATGTAGTGGTTAAAATAGCACGGAGATATTACTGACAGTTTCTATGGACCGGCGCAACCATACAAAATAAAATGTTCAAACACAATCAAATTGTAGCTACAAAGTAATAGTATTTTAATTTATTAGTTATCTATAACAGAACATATATATCACAGGCTATTAAGTCTTTGAAACGTACGTTGATATGGAAATCTTAACTTCACTAACATATTTCTTCAATTAGTTAGCAGTCTATGAACTTATAGCAGATTGTTATTATATTATTTCTTAAGTCGATTCCCCATCAACTAACAATTTCATCAATCAAGCAAGAAAAACTACACAGGTCAGCACCAACCATTAAGTATTGCAATAATATTCTCAAAATTTACTAAAAATATTTTATTAAAAAATTAAATTTCCACATTGTTGCAATAATCCTTCTAGTCAAGATTAGCAACAAAAACTAACTTCATAAGGTCTGAAAATATGTTAAAATCTTAGTACAAAATCAACAATATCAAAATAGTTAATTTGAAGTTAATAAAAAATACGCAATAGATATGAACCTCATCATGGCTTGTAGCGATGATTTCTTTCATCCATGAAACCTCTGAAAATGAAAAATGTTAGTATTGACAAATTACTTACATTAATGGGATTGATCTTCGCTTTGGGGCTAGCAGACGTAACTATCTCATCATGAGTAGATGATTTATACGCAAGATCCATCATGTTAGTAGCCTTACTAAAGAAAATTTTGAAAACATTGAATGCCTCCTTTGTTAATCATTCTTAAAGGTGAAGCAAAGACTCAAGGGATTACCTCATTATAGGGAAACCATCAATCACTGGAAAATTAACTTTCAATTGAATAACTTTGGCATTGGATACTTTTTATCATCCGCAATTCCATGATATGTGTAACGACGCGGTCGGTCGTTTTGAGAGTACTAGCCCCGATCCCTTATTTATTGCTCCCTATATCTTATTTTGTAGTTACTTGACTTGTCAGGGTGCTTGGTGTCGGGTTCGGGAGAGTTTTGGAGTGGAATGGGACACATAGTCCCTAAATTGAAAGTTAAAGTTATAGGAGTTAACCGTAGTTGGACTTGTGTGAAGACGACTCTGGAATAGAGTTTTGTCGGTTCCAATAGCTCCGTATGGTGATTTTGATCTTAGAAGCGTGTCCAGATGTTGATTTGGAGATCCGTAGGCCATTTCAGCGTTAGTTGGCGAAAGTTGGAAAGTTGGAAGATTTTTGAAAAGTTTGACCGAGAGTGAACTTTTTGATATCGGGGTCGGATCGCGATTCCGGAAGTTGGAGTAGGTTAGTAATGTCAATTATTAATTGTGTGTAAAATTTGAGGTCAATCGGACTTGATTTGATAGGTTTTGGTATCGGATGTGAAAGTTAGAAGTTCAAAGGTTCATTAGGCTTGAATCGATGCGCAATTCATGATTTTAGCGTTGTTTTATGTGATTTAAAGGGTCGGCTAAGTATGATGTTTTAGTACTTATTGGTATAATTGACTGAGGTCCCGAGGGCCTCGGGTATGATTCGGATCATATTCGGCGCATTTCGGAACTTGGGAGATTGCAGATTTTGCTGGTGCTGGTGTTGTTATACGCGATCGCGAGGGTGGGGCCGTGTTCGCGAAGTGTTCTTGGTTGCAGCTAGAACTTAGTGCTACTCGTTTGCGAGACTGGGTTGGCGACCACGTTAGTTGGTGCAGCAGTGAAACGCGACCGTGTGGGTAAGACCGTGTTCACGTAGAGGAAGTGAAGGCTGGGGATTCACATGCGATTGTTCATCGCGATTGCGTGAGGTCATTCGCGATCGTAGGTATAAGGGACCAGTGCACTGCGTTCGCGTATGTCTTTCTGCGATCGCGTAAGAGGAAAAGTGGGGCAGTAACATTTTGTATTTCGCGAACGCGGGGCTAATTCCGCGTTCGCGAAGAAGAAAAACTGGGCATCAGAACTTAAAATTTCATAATGGAGGATTTGTTTTCATGTTCACTTTGGAACTTTAAGAGCTCGGATTGAGGCGAGATTTTGAGGGATTTTCAGAGAAAACATTTTGGGTAAGGATTCTTGATATTGTTTTTGATAAATTTCCACTAATCCATCTTAGATTTCTTCATCTAATTAAGGATTTGGGGTGGGAAAATTGGGGGGAAAGTATAAAAGTTCTTAGACCAAATTCTTGGGTTTTGAAAGGGTTCTTTAATGAGGTCAGATTTGGATAATTCTTGTATGGTTGGACTCGATATCGAATGAGTGTTTGATTTTTGTAATTTTGGTCGGGTTCCGAATCGTGGGCCTAGGTCAACTTTTTGGGGCGATTTTTTTAATTCTTGCTAAAATCATAATTTCATTATCTAGATTAGTTTTCTATAGTTATATTTATAGTATGTAATTATTTTTGGATAGATTTGAGCTGTTCGGAGTCGGAAAATTGAGGGAAAGACCTTGTAATTGTTTTTGGCTATATTTGAACCATTCCGAATCAGAAAATCGAGAGAAAGACCTTCTTATTGATTGATTGAGTGAGGTTTGAGGTAAGTGACTTGTCTAACCTTGTGGGGGGAATTTCTCTTAGAATTTGGTATTGTTGTGACAATTTGTGATATGTGAGGGCCGTGTATGAGAGGTGACGAGTGCATACACGGGCTAAATATTAAAATTTCAGTTTTAGCTAAGTTGTTTCTTTTTATGCCTTAACTAAGTTACTTTAGCATGTATATTCATCATGTTTAGCCTAATTTCACATGTCTACTTGTCTTGTCTCTTATTTGCAACTTGTACTACATGCTTAGTTGAATTACCTGCTTTCTTGATTCCATATTCATTATTTAACTGTGGGATTCTTTACTTGAAATTGCTATCCTTGAAATATCATTGTTTCAGTTGTTATATTTTGGTTTTCGTGATTATTGTTGAGACAATTATTTGGTTGTTGCACGAGGTTTATATCGTGCGGTTGTTATTATTGATACGTATGCGGTGGTAAAAGGTCTGGGTGTTGAAACGCATATGGTGAGATAAGGTGGGATTGTTATGTGTGGCTAGTAGGGGAACTACTAGAAGTCATGCGGTGTGATAATGTTGGCTAAAATGCGGGATGCTATTTCGAAAAAATAATTTTCAAAACAAAATATGAAGGCTCCCGCGATGATATAAGGAAAGATTGTGAGATATTTACTTTTGGGACTACGAGACGGTACCTCGCGAGTGCCCCTGTTGATTTTATCTATTTGTTGTATTGTTGTTGTTGTTGTTGTTGTTCCTTAACTTGTAAGATTTTTGCTTTCCTTTCATGTTGTATTTGTCCTTCTTTGATTTCGTGTTATTACCTTCCGTAAATTCTCATTGTTTCATTTTTCTGTCATTTCATTAAATTATGATATCTTCTATCTTGTTTCTTATTATTTTTAGTAGGGCTCTGATCTAACCTCGTCACTACTCTCCTGATATTAGTCTTGGCACTTACTGGGTACCGTTGTGGTGTACTCATACTACGCTTCTGCACATCTTTTGTGCAGATACAGGTACTGCCTATCAAACCAGGTATCAGTGAGCTAGTCTGTACGTGGAGACTTCAAGGTACATCTGCCAGCATCTGCAGACCTCGGAGTCCCCCTCTATTTTTATTATGTTGTTTCCTTATCCTCATTAGACTCTGATGTATAGGGATATTTAGTATTTCTCTTTAGAGCTTGTGACTTATATCTATCGGTTTTTGGGAGTTGTTTATACTTGAGTGGTAATTTTTATTTATTACAGTTGTTGACGTTTGAGTTTTAGCTTACTATTTCAGTTATTCTGCATACTTGTTAGGCTTACCTAGTCTTGGAGATTAGGTGCCGTCACGACATCCTACTGAGAGAAATTGGGGTCGTGACAATATAGAATCTCCTGATATTTCAAGTGCACCATAGTAGCTTGATAGTAAACTCAAGATGTAACTCTTTAGAAGTGCGAGCGAAAGAAAATAGAAGCGTTAAAATAAAAAAATACTACGCTATCAAAAAGAGACGATGCACCAGCAATATAATTTTTACTGTCAGAAAGCGCAATGTTGTTAAAAGCACAATGATAGAAAATCAAAATTGAGTTCAAAAGAATATCTGTATGAATTTACAAAGAATCTTAACCTAATTTTTTATATATAATGTAGTTGAAGAAGTCCTCTTTCCAACAGCATAAGTGGATCATGGTTTCGACGTGCCTGCAGCAAGATGTATTATTATTTTGTCAAGACGCGCAAATTTGTAAAATTATAATGACAAAATTTAAAACTGAGATCAAAAGACTATTTGTATAAATATTCAAAGATTGTGGACCTATTTTTAGTATATATTGTAGCTCCAGAAGTTTTAACTCCAACGGCACAAGCAGATCATAGTTTTGACGTGTCTGCAGAAAGATATGATTTTATTAGTGAAGACACGTAAAGATGTGAAAATCAGAATACTAATATTTCAGAAATAAATTCAAAAGTATATCTTTATAAATATACAAAGAATCTAGAGCTGATTTTTGTATATGTTTTAGTTCTAGAAGTGTTTTTTTTACGGCACAAGCGAATCATAGTTTTGAGGCTTCTACAGAGAGTTATAACTTTTTTAGTCAAGACGCGATGTTTCCAGAAAATTTCATCATTCATGGGTAGAATTAATTGAAGAAAGAAGGAATGGAAAGAAATGAAGTGCAAAAAACAGAGAAGCGGTGTGTACCTCTTCTGTGAACTAACTTCATGGGGTTGATTTAACTGTATATATATATATATATATATATATATATATATATACAAAAGTTATTACCTCCTAAAAAACTATGGTCAGAAAGTAACCACCAGAAACCTAAAGGGGGAGTTATAGACTGTAAAGCAATAGAAATAAAAACAAAGGCTTGTCTTACCTGTCTGCGTAAGGTTTTACTCTCCAACACAGCCCTCTCCTCCTGGATATGCATCATCCAAAAAGAAACATGAGAAAAGCTCATCCTATACTTCTAATCTTTTCTTTCTAGAATAAAAAATATAAATATTTCAACTTTCTGATGTGGTTTACCTGCCTCCTTGAGTTCTCTAGTTGTTGTATCAGCAATTCTTCCTAGAATGTAGAATATTATGGCTCGGATTTCAAGATTCAACAAAATAGATATATTTTGGAAAAATCTAAATACATCTTGTGGCACTTATAACTGAATAATCAAAGCAATCTTCACACTTTTCTGTCCTTTATGGCTAATAGTCCTTCATTTAGTTGATGTTCAAGCAGTCATAGTTTATTCAAACCCAAACCATTAAGGTCCCTGCCGAACAACCGCCTGAAATAACAGTCAATCACATATGTAAATTTAAACCATGTTCAAGTACTAAATATCTTTAAACAATGATTTGCATAATCAACATAGACATACAACTGTTTTATGTTGAGCCTTGAGAGTCCGTCTTTAAGACTATCTACCTCTTTATGTTCCTGCTTCTGCACGTGTGTCTGCAGCTGCGCCTGTGGCTGTGGCTGTGGCTGTTGGTTATCCTTGTTCAAGAAAAAAGCAAAATAAAACAAACTCAAAAACCTCTACTAATAGGACCATATTAATAGATAAGGGACTGATTAAACACGATTAAGTATTCACACTATCACCACACCCAACCCTCCACCATAATACAAACAAATAGAAGCATCTATATATGAGCCAAGTTTCATTATGTTCGTCCTAACAAACTTAATAACAAACTTGCCGATAATAGTTTAACCGAGGCGAGCATAGCTGAAATCTGGCAGAGATTTATTTTGAACACAATGGAAGTTAAACCGTACAAAGATTCAGTATAAATGAATTATAATAGTTTTTCCAGTGAGTTCCATATCAATTAAAGAACATTTTATACAGAATTTGAATTACTGGCGATTTTCTTAGACAATTGAGAAACACAATTGTGAATATAATTTTAACAAACAGATAGCGAAATAATCATACTACACATAATCGTTTCATATATAAGCAAAATTTCCGTATGTTCATCCTAAAGAAAGTAATAATAAACTTTCTAATGATAAACTTTCAGAAACAGAAACAGAATACTTGTACTATGCATAATCATTTAATTAGTAAAGTTTATTGCGGAAATTTTATCTGTTAAACCAGAAAAGAAGAGAAAGTTGAATAAGCAAAATTGTCGTAAGTTCGTCCTAAAGAAATTAATAACAAACTTTACGATGATAAATTTTCAGAAACAAAAACAGAATATTAGTTGTAGGAATATAAATTTTATTAAAATTAAATTCATAAAATAATTTGGATTATATTTTAAATTCAAGATATATTGGTCCAAAAAAAATTATGGGCTAATATAATTGAATTAATTATATAAGTCCAATATATATGGATTAAATAAATAAGTATTAATTCATAGGGCTAGCCCATTTAATTGAGCTAAGATAATGAGCTCACTTCATTAAGCCCAAGATGTCATCTTCTTAGAGGCACAGTTTGGTGCCACGTGTCAAATGATGTGGCGTGCCAAGTCAAATGGAAGAGCCAATAGGATCATGCCACGTGTCAAAATGACAAGGCATGCCAAGTCAAATTAAAAGGCCAATAAAATTACGTCACATGTGCAAGTGTCATGTTCTGGCCAATCAAATGCGGCCTTGTCACTCTTCAATTTGATTGATCAGAAAAGTTTGTTCTTATCATAACTCTTCCCTTCCACAACTATAAATAGGGGTCTTTATAACCCAGAAAATACATCAGAAGTTATAACAAGAAGCAAGAGAGAGCTTGTGGATCAAACGCTGCAGATTTCTCTAAAAGCTTCAAGCATTCAAGTGTTTTAAGGATTAAAAGATCAAGACGAAGAATCAAGAATAAGCTGCAAGCCCTTGGATTAAAATACGTCAAGATTAAAATCAAGATCAGACCTCAAACGCTTGGATTAAAATAAAATAAAATTAAAAATTAAGCTTGAAGGCTCTTTTATTTACTGTTAAAAAGTAGAATGAGAGGATTCATAGAGATTGTGCACTCATATTGTTTGAAATAAAATATTACGATTGTTGCAATAATTTTCGGTCTTGATTTTATTTTCTTGACGCAACTTATTGTCTACAAATTCTGGCATGCCCAGTGAGATAATCTCTACCTTTCATCTCAACTTTTTAATCACCAAAGTTCAAGAATGTCGAAATGGCTTCAAAAAAAATCAACTCCAGATCAACATCCATCAAGGCTGCTAACTCCAGGTTCTATGCTGATGTGGAAAGCATCCTCGATGTTACCTTTGGAAGCTTCAGACCAGTTACGAGGAGCAAAGCAAGCTCTAGGACAACAAGCACTCCAAGTGACGTCCGTATCAACCTCTGTTTTTGGATCTTCATCCTCAAAAGGAGCAAGATTCTCTACGAATGTATCCGAAGGAGGAAGCGATATTGTTGAAAAGATCAAGAAAACTCTAGCTCTGCTTGACCTCTCCGGATCTAGGAACTTTGTTATGAAGGAAGATGATGATAGTTCAAGTAATGGGTCTTCCCTACTTACGCCGCATAGCGTGAGCCATTCGAGAATCAATCTGTGTGACAATCCATGCTATTCCCCATCATCCATAACAATCATGCAAGCCATGGTGACAAACACTTCATCTATGGAAGAGCAATTGGAAAACTTGACGTAAGCAATCACTGGCTTGACCAAGTGCATGCAAAATCAAGATGCTATAATTGACAAGCTAACAGACAGGGTGGGAATCTTGATGGAAGAAGAATCCACCCATGCACCTGGCAAGCTCCCGGATACTACTTCCCCAAGACAAGTAGCATCCGATAAGGCAATCCTTGTCTCATCTGAAGGGATGATTCCAATCGATCAACTGAAGGAGTTCATTTAAGGAACTATTAAAAACAAGTACGAAGTTGCTACCAAGTCCTCTCTTACATACGCAAAGTCATATACTGCGAGGATCGATATATTGAAGATGCCTGCTGGCTATCAACCTCCAAAGTTTCAATAGTTTGATGGGAAAGTCAATCCAAAGCAACACGTGGCACACTTCGTTGAGACATGCAACAACGCTGGGACTTATGGAGATTACCGCGTCAAGAAGTTTGTTCGCTCGCTAAAAGGAAATGCTTTTGATTGGTATATAGACCTCGAGGCGGGATCTATTGATAGGTGGGATCAACTATAGCAAGAGTTCCTCAAACTTTTTTATAGCACAAAACGCATTGTGAGCATGGTGGAACTTACAAATACTCGTCAACGGAAGGGAGAACCAGTTATCGACTTTATCAATCGTTGGAGGAATACAAGCCTCAAATACAAATACATGCTTAGTGAAGCTTCTAGCATAGAAATGTGCATCCAAGGCATGCATTGGGGACTGCGCTACAACTTGCAAGGTATCAAGCCTAGCACATTTGAAGAACTTCCAACTCGTTCCCATGACATGGAATTGAGCATGGCCTCCGCTGGAAATGAAAGGTTGCCGATCTATGAGCCTCACAAAGGGAACGACAAGCAAGAAGTCAGGAAATAGAGCAAGTTTGTACCCAAGTCTGAAAATAAAGAAGCTATGAGTGTCAATACATCACCTGCGAAGTTCACGACAAAGGTGAGCAAGAAGCAGAGTGTGAAGTCCACTTTTTCCCAAGATAAGCCAAGTGGAAAGTTGATTCTAAAATAAATGCAAGAGAAGGAGTACCCATTTATGGATTCTGATGTGCCCGTAATTTTTGAAGAGCTCCTCGAATTAAATCTCATTGAGCTTCTGGAAATGAAGTGGCCAAATGAAGCTGGGAAAATGAATGACCCAAATTACTGCAAATACCATCGACCTGTGAGCCCTCTCTGGAGAAGTTCTTTGTCTTCAAGGACAAAGTTATGGACTTGGCTTGTGAAAAGAAGATCGTTCTTGAAGATGAGAAAACAAGCGTAAACCAAGTCTTTATCACCTTTAGCTCATTCAGTCCAGATGAATTATGTAGTTTTAAAAACAGTAAAGATGAAGAATTACTGGAGGACAACAAAGTTGAAGTTGATCAACCTGATGATGATGAAGGTTGGACGTTGGTGACTCGTCGTAGGTGCTACAAAAGGAGCCCACATAAAAAATCGATAGAACACCTAACACGGAAAATGATGGTAAAAACCCCAAGGAAACGGAATCCCTTTAAGCATCTGAATAAGGCAAAAGTGGAGGTGCACCACCCTCAAAATCCACAACATCTAGTGACCTTGGAAGAGTTCTTGACAAGTTGGTTCCGCATGAAGATTTCCCGTGATGGTATTGAGGCCTCTTGTTGCAATGCTGATAAAGGGGAAGAAAAAAGTGATTACCTACCATTGGCACCATCTTCAAAAAAGCTCATCGAGTCTATTCCTCAAGAAGTTAATGCTTGCGAGAAAAATGTTACGTTCACAAATGACGATCTTCTATTAGATGACACTACTCATAATCGCCCGTTGTACCTGGTTGGCTATATGCGCGATGAAAGGGTAAATCGAATTTTGGTTGATGGAGGATCCTCAGTGAACATCTTGCAATTCGTACTAGGAAAGAACTTGGTATTCCCATGATCGAACTTTCGGAAAGTCGTGTCATGATTCAAGGATTCAACCAAGGGGCCAAAGAGCCATAGGTGCAATCAGGTTGGGAATCACCATTGAAGATATGCAATCAAGTGCATAGCTGCATATGATCGATGTAAAGACTTCATACAACATATTGCTTGGAAGGCCTTGGATACATGAGAATAAAGTGGTCCTATCTACCTACTATCAATGTTTAAAGTACTACGAGGGAGGAGTCGAGAAGAGGATAGTTGCTAATGATGAGCCATTCACCGAGACTGAACCACACTTCGCCGATGCAAAGTTCTACCTTAAGAACCACATTGTGAAGGAGCTAAAAGCTGATGATGTCATGAATGGCAAGAATGTGAGTCCATGACTAAGAGAGCTGAGGTGGTTGCCGACAAAACCAAAGATATTGCTGAGGAGGTGCACCCTAGCTCAAATAAATCTCATAAAGGGAACATTGTGTCTCACGGCAAGAAAGTAACTTTGTGCTTCACTATGTCCCTAAAAAGAAGAAAGATGATGGAGAATCGACCAAACCCCAAACCAATATGCTAAGGGAGTTAAATCTTCCGATAAAACGAATTGAGCCAGTAAAGTTTCCCTCGACACTACTTGCAGGGTTTGTGGCCCAAAATCATTCCCATAATGTGGCACTCCGTACGAAGCGTACAGATGAAGGCTTTGATCCTAATGCTTACAGGCTATTTGCAAAAGCTGGATACAATCCCAATGAGCTATCAAAATTAGGGAAGCTCCCATCAGAAGTCGTTACAAGGCAACCACGTAAAGGTTTGGGGTACAAGCAACCATCATCAGTTAGCATCTCCATAAGAAGGACACGCAATAATTATATCACTGTAGAAGATGAATCTCTCGTTTCTAACAGACCTTCAGTCTTTGATCGGCTTGGAAAATCAACTGTGAGGACTTTCGTATTTGAGAGATTGGGTCCATTAAAGAAAGGTAACAAGTTCTAGAAAAATTATCAAAGCATAAGAACATCCGCTTCATCCAGAATCCAAAAGATCTCTAAGGATTTCCAAAGTTTGGTTCCTTCTATAATGAGGCGACAAACAAAACTTGTGGTTTTATGTAAAGAAGTACTGAAGGTAAAGCCATATATTGTGGTCTTCACTAAGGAACGTGACGAAGATGAAGAAAGTGTGGGTTCTTCCTATCATGTTACTGTACAAGTCGAGAATGGTGTTCCATCTCTAATGGAGGATGATGCAGAAGTGGAGGATGTTACACCGTGTAATCACATATTTTTCAATGATGGGGACCCTCAAGAAGATGAAGATGCAAAGGATTCTCCGCCTGAACTTGAAGAAGGGGTAAAGACAACAATGGACGCTTTGAAGGAAGTAAACCTTGGCATTAATGAAGAACCGCCACTTATCTAAGGGTTTTACTAGCAGCCAATGAACAAAGCACTTATATGGAGTTACTCAAGGGGTTTAAAGATGTATTTACTTGAAGTTACAAAGAGATGCCTGGCTTGGACCCTAAAATAGCAGTCCATCACTTTGTAGTCAAGAATGGAGCTTGTCCTGTTAAGCAAGCTCAAAGGTGCTTTAGGCCGGATTTGGTTCCCTTGATTGAAAGTGAAGTTAATAAACTCATTGAAGTTGGCTTTATTCTTGAAGTTAAATACCCAACATGGGTCTCAAGTATTGTCCTTGTAAGGAAGAAAAATGGCCAGATTCAAGTGTGCGTTGACTTCATGGACCTCAACAATGCGTGTCCCAAAGATAAATTCTCGTTTCCTATTCCAGAGGTGATGATCGATGTTACTACTGGTTATGAGGCAATGTTTTTCATGGATGTTTCGCTGGGCTATAACCAAATTTGCATGGCACCAAAAGATGAAGAGCTTACTGCATTCCGCACCCCCAAGGGTATTTATTGCTACAAGGTAATGCCTTTTGGCTTAAAGAACGTTGATGCTACTTACCAAAGGGCTATGCAGAATATCTTTGATGACTTTCTCCACAAGAATGTTGAATGCTATGTTGACGACTTAGTGGTAAAATCGAGAAAGAGGAGCGACCACTTGAAAGACTTGAGAATGGTATTTGAGTTGCTTCGGAGGTACCAACTTCGGATGAATCCATTGAAATGTGCATTTGGAGTTACTTCTGAAAAATTCCTGGATTTCATTGTTTGGCATCGAGGGATCAAAATTGATCAAGCCGAAGTTGATGCAATTTTTAAAATGCCTGAGCCTCGAGATATTCATGAATTGAAAAGCTTGCAAGGAAAGCTAGCTTATTTTAGGATATTCATATCGAATCTATCTGGGAGATGCCAACCATTCAGTCGCCTTACGAAGAAAGGTGTCCCTTTCAAGTGGGACCAAGTGTGTAGCAATGCCTTTGAGAGCATTAAATCCTACTTGATGAAGCCTCCGGTTTTAGCAGCCCATATACCTGGAAAGTCATTGATACTATACATTGCGGCACAAAAAAAGTCTATTGGAGCACTGTTGGCCCAAGAAAATAGTGAGGGGAAAGAGAACTCTCTTTACTACTTGAGCAAGATGATGACATCAAACATGCTGAATTATTCACCAATTGAAAAGTTGTGTTTAGCGTTAGTTTTCTCAATTCAAAAGTTGAAGCACTACTTTCAAGCTCATGTTGTTCGTCTTGTTTCTAAACCAAATCACATCAAGTTTGTGATGTCAAAACATGTTCTTAGTGATTGACTAGCGACATGGTACCTCCAATTTCAACAATTCGCGATTGTGTACGTCCCTCAAAAGGCTATAAAAGGACAAGCATTTGCAGATCATCCGATACCTGATAACTGGGAACTAACTGTTGAACTACCTAACGAAGACGCAATAGTCGTTGAAGTACTACCTCCATGGAAGATGTACTTTGATGGTGTTGCACATCACGAAGGGGATGGTGCTGGCGTAGTATTTGTCACCTCTCAAGGCGAAGTTCTGCCCTACTCTTTTATGTTGACACGACTTCACTCTAACAACGTTGCTGAGTATCAAGCATTAATACTTGGGCTTGAAATGGCTGTCGAAATGAAGCGGTTGCAAATTGCAAGTATTTGGTAACTCTCAATTAGTGATTAACCAGCTTTTAGGTAGTTACGAGGTCAAAAAACCTGAACTACGCCCATATCATGATTACGCAAAAAAATTAATGAGGTAGCTCAGTGACGTAACTATTCAACATGTGCCTCGGAAGGAAAATAAGATGTGCCTAGGAAGGAAAACATGTGACTTAACAAGATGTTTAAGGTAATGAGCCCACTTCATTAAGCCCAAGATGTCATCTTCCTAAAGGCTCAGTTTGGTGTCACTTGTCAAATGACGTGGCGCGCCAAGTCAAACGGAAGAGCCAATAGGATCATGCCACGCGTCAAAATGATAAGGGATGCTAAGTCAAATTAAAAGGCCAATAAAATCGTGCCACATGTGCAAGTGACATGTTCTAGCTAATCAAATGCGACCTTGTCACTCTTCAATTTGATTGGTTAGAAAAGTTTATTCTTATCGTAACTCTTCCCTTCTACAACTATAAATAGGGGTCTTCATAACCTAGAAAAGACACCAGAAGTTATAATAAGAAGCAAGAGAGAGCTCGTGAATCAAACGCTGCAGATTTCTCTAAAAGCTTCAAGCATTCAAGTGTTTTAAGGATTAAAAGATCAAAACGAAGATTCAAGAATAAGCTGCAAGCCCTTGGATTAAAATACGTCAAGATTAAAATCAAGATCATACCTCAAATGCTTGGATTAAAATAAAATAAAATTAAAGATTAAGTTTGAAGGCTCTTTTATTTACTATTGAAAAGTAAAATGAGAGGATTCATAGAGATTGTACACTCATATTGTTTGAAATAAAATATTACGATTGTTACAATATTTTTCGGTTTTGATTTTATTTTCTTGACGCAATTTATTGTCTACACTGGTACTACACATAATCGTTTAATTAGTATAGTTTATTGTGAAAAATTTATCCATAAAAGCATAAAAGAAAGAAACTTTAGAACTATGTAATGTTGAATATGTTACATTTGCATCTTGTAAAATCAACTCAATGGAATATGGTATTTCAGGCTTCAAACGATCCGCGATTTTTCACATTCGAACGACTCTAACTTTGAGATTCAATTGCATCGAGTTGCTTGAAATTTGACTAATTTCATGAAGTGTTGTAGTCATATTTGTAAAGTTCTGTATTTTGAGCAGAGAAAAAAGGGAATGTAAAATAAAATAAAAGAAGGAGCAGACCGTTTGAGACATTATTAACGTAGGAGACAGTTTCTAAGTTATGGAGTTAGGTTTTGATGCCCACGTTTGGGAAGAGGATCGTGGAGTGTTTTTCTTTTTCCTTTCTTCCTATTTCTATGTAAAATTATTTGTAAAGAATTTTTATAGTCGAATATTTACGTTTATAATAAATTAAATTAAAAAACTAATGAAGAAACGTGGGGGTCCATTTTTTTTAATAGACGATCGTGGAGTATTTTTTTTTCCTTTATTAATATTTTTATGTAAAATTCTCTGTTAAAAAAAATGTCGTGAGTAATTATATTTTTTTAATTTTCAGGTTTAAAAAAGATCTGCCCAAAAAACTTGGGACTCATGGTGTGAATAGATCTGCCCAATCGTGGGATGTGAATAACTGGCCAAATTAATGGTTTAAAATTTTGTAAGTTTTTTCTATTTTTAAATTTTTTTGAATCTCCAAATTTATTAAAATTTTATCTTAAAAACATGACACGTATTGATATTTTATTTTGACACTTGGCACAATATCATGGATTTGCCTCTCCTTTTCTATAATAATAGATAATAGATAATAGATTTTTTGGAAAAAAATCGGGTTATTGACTGTAATTTAGTGGCTTATATAGTCGATGAGGCACAATGAAGAGATGCTTGTTTGGGGTGATTTCCACTGTGATGGGAGTGAGGTGGATACAGTGCTATGGTGGGCAATGAGGTGGGGTAAGAGAGAGAATGAAGAAGACGAAGGTAAGAATATGTGGAGTCTTCTCACGCGCTCAAAATAAGTGTAATACACATAATATGCCACGTCAACAATTTGTGTCTAATAGGTATATTTTAACTTAAATTCAAGTGTTTAATAAGTACAACCCTTAGTTTAAGTGTTTAAATAAAAAATTGTGGCTAAGTTTATGAGTTTGTATATGTATATTTGGCCGACATAAAACTAACATGTGGTCTTTTGAAAAGGACAATATCAAAAGTTTAACATATATCACATCAGAGTACAACTAAAATAAGTGCAGATCATTCTCATAATAAAACACTTGAACTACCACCTAGTAGGGGTGGAGCAGAAATATTGTATCAAGCTAAAAGAAAAAAGGACATAAATTGTTAAAAACCAATATTGTTCTTTAATTTGATATTAAATTTAGAATAAACCCAATTATATTTCATTTACTTGAATATTAAAGAATAAGTCGAAATCCAACCGTAATACACAATATATACACTATATATATATATATATATATACACTATATATATATATATATATATATATATATATATATATATATATATATATATATATATATATATATGCGTTAATCATAGTGAAGTTTATCTTTTCCACCTTTGGGCTTTGAATTTTATTTAGAATTTGGGTTCTAACCTTATAATCTAGGGGCAAGTGCACAAATGATCATTTTCGGGGATGCTATTTAGGGATTAACTAGTATTTATTTTGGTCCTGAAATTTTAAACTAAAAATTTTAATTTCGAGACAACTCATGACATTTTTGTGCTAAAAAATTGAACTGAAAAACTGAAATTCATGACGCACTGACTAATTCTTAAATAGCAGTTCTTTAGAGTGGCTACTTGGTGTCATTTCTACTATAATCTAGTCTATCAGTCAAGTAATTCTTTTTTTTTCATTTTCATTTTCGTCATTCTTATTTTTTCCCAATATTTGGGTGCACCATGCATTTACAGCTTGTTTGGACGTTTGTTACCATTAGTTGTATTGTATTATATTGTACTGTATTATATTGTATTGTTACTTTAAGTATAATGTTTGTTTTGATTGTTACTTAAGTTTTATTGTATCGTATCATTAAATCCATCGTTACGTAACGACAAAAAGTACCACTTTATGGAATGACCAATTTGGTATGGTCGCGTCGTTACCTTATTTTTTTTTTCTCATCTTGCCCTTCATTATTATTATATAATCATATTTTATCATCTACCCTATTGTTTTATATAATGATTCTACCTCGTATCTTACTTTTTCTTGATAATATTGTAAATTTATTATTCATATTGTTGGTGTATGACATCATGAAACGACAACAAACAATACAATCTATTATTCAAAATATTGTACACATCAAAACGAGACAATACAATATAGTACTATACGATATATTATGAAACGATACATAACAACCATTTAAACAAGCTGTTATAGTCTTCATATGCATATATTTCACAATTATATTCAAACGATGAAAAATGTATTTGGTAGAATAATAGGCAAAAATAGAAAAGACAATAATAGTAAAAATTCAATAATAATCAATACAAACCAAAATAATTCGTATATGGTATAGTTTAGCTAATATGCTTAAGAATTTGATTTAATTACTTGTTTTTTGCAAAAGATGAAATTTCAATTCATATTTTAACTGAGACTAAAAAAGAGTAAGTGATATCATATATGTATGGTAGTACGTAGACATCCAATGAAATAGATGTTATGCGCTCATGCTCGAATACCACTATTAAAAAATAGTTTTTTTTCATGATTATTCAGGAGGCATAAAATATCTACTTTTCGGTACCCATTTACAAATTTTGCCTCTTTTAGAATACTACACTATAAAACTTATGTACGTTGTATATTTTCGAAGTATACACTTCACATTCACATTGATACAAATAGTTGAATCAACACAAAATATCAATTTATACCCCAAGGTATATAAAGTGTAATCTCTCTTTCTTTCCGTTTTTAATAAAATAAGAAAAACATTCCGTTACCCTTGTAACTAGGATGGTGCATAATTTGGTAGATACCGAATTACCATATCGAAATCGAAAATTTTGGTATTTGATATCCGATACTTTGGTATTTGATTTAAATTTTATACAAAAATTGGTGTTAGGTATGGTATTCGGTATTCAAAAATAAAATACCGAAATACTAATATCGTACACATATTATTGATTATAATATAAATATTTAAGTTCTAAATTTTACTTTTCGTTATTTTTATAGTTCTCTTTAACCTTTTACCCCATTTATTTTCAACTGTCTTTTCCTCTTTTTTTTGGGTTACATACTTACGTTTCGACCTTTCTCCCGTTTAGGTTTATTATTTTTGATTTTCATCTTTTTTTTCCCTACTATATTATAATATTTTATTTTATATTTGTGAATACCTTTCTTAAGAATATTATAGTTTATGACTTTATGCATTCGTTAATATTCGAGTCGAACAAATTGAATTTACCGAACCGAACAGATATGAAAGGAAAAAAGCCAAACTATATTTAACTAAATTAAATATGATATTTGGTGGAGTAATATTTTATTTTAAGAAAGGGAGTAACTCCCTGTTTATAACCCACTGATCCCTACCTTAAAACCCACTGATCCCCCAAAAGGAGTTTCAGTTTACATTTCAACCCCCGCATATATTACAATTACAATTACAATTACAATTACAGTACAGAGAAAAGAAACAGAGAGCGAAGCCAAAGGAGAAGATTAAGGAGAAACTGTTGAATTCCGATATGAAAAAGTAGCCATTCGATCATCCGAAAAACCCTAGATTCCCACTTCTCCATTGATCCAAAGCTCCTCCAAAAATGACGGTTAAAAGCTCTCCTTTTTTCCCCAATTTTGAACCAAAAAGGTACATTTTTTTAAAAATTTTCTTTCCACATAAAATAAGCTCAAATTTATCCACATTTAGGATTTTATCTGCATCGAGTGTAATCTAACACGTAACAATATGTCTAATTTTCAGAAAATGGGAATTTATAATTATTTTCAATGTATATGTGTATTTGAGCTGCACAGGTGTAACTAAGGCCGACATTCAAGAAATGTTTATGCATGGAAAATTTACACTTGGCTATTAGATTATAATATAGGGAAAAAGCCAATTTTTAGTTTTTCTGATGAAATGGTTAGCGAGTTAACTCATTTGATTGATTGATGACTCATTTGTTGATCACTTATTGATTCAGAATAAAGAACCTTTTTTTAAAAAAAGATCGGTGAAATTGTAGCTATTTGTATATACCTCTTTTAGTTGTGAGTTAAGGGATAGAGATAGATTCAAGATTTTGGCTGAATTATTAGATTTTGTTTTTTATTGGATAAGAAGTAGAATTAGGTTTCGGGCGCATTTGATTATATATGTATTAGAATTTGGGGAAGAATTTCTCGAATCCGAGAACTTGGTGGAAAGAGGGAATGTGTTAGTGGGAGGAATGTCTTTCATGTCAATTGGTCTATGTGTTTTTTTGATCTGAGTTTGCGTGAGGTGAAAAAAGAGCGACATGGGCTGTAGGGTCGGAGGCTTTGATGAAGTATGTTGTTATCCTTCTTGAGTAAGCGTTCTTTGGATGTTGATGCCAGGTATAAGTGTTTTGGCAATTGATTTGGCCCTTCACAAATTAATTTGGTTAAATTGCTCAATTGAAGTGCATGTTTGTACAATTTAGCAGGATTCGACTGTTTTTGCGTTTTTTTTTTTGTGCACCACCTTCATGCTACTTTTCACCCACAAAAGCTATGATTAAACTTTTGGTTTTCTGTACTTGGCGATTAAACTTCTGTTGAGATGTGTATCTGAAAGTAAAATTAGTTGAAATGTAAAGCATAATCTTTTGTTGTTTTGACAGGGATGCGTATGGATTTACTGTGAGGCCACAACATCTTCAAAGATACAGAGAGTACGCTACTATATATAGGGTAATTGCTAGGTGTTTGGCTGTGCTGTGCTCTGATAGAAATGCATGAATCATCTGAATCTTTACTGGATTAATCCTAAGTCCTAACACAGTTTAATATGTATGTTTTTAGGAAGAGGAAGAAGAAAGATCAGAGAAGTGGAAGAGCTTTCTTGATAACCAAGAAGAATCAAGTCAGCCACATGCTTCAGAGAAGTTGGACGTCCAGACTGTGGATTTTGAAGTTAGGAACGAGCAGCAAACGGTTCCTGTGCACGTGTCTCAAGAAGAAGGTGATGGTTCAGCAGGAGAGAAGCCAGTCTCAGACATTAAAACGGAAAGTGATCTTAAAGGCGAGTTGCCAGCTTATCTACCAGCAAAATCCTGTCAGGCTTATACGTGGGCCGAAATCAGAGCATCCTTGAGTCGCATTGATCATCTGATGAGCTTTCGTGTGAAGAAGACACCAAATGTGAAAGCTGAACTGTCAACTGGTATTCACAATCATCTTGCAACTATTAAAGAGCCAGAGGAGTCAGAAGAAGAAAATGGGGAAGAATGTTCTGTCAATGAAGAATTGGGTGATGCTACCAATACCTCTGCAGAAGTAGGTACTGCCGGCAGTGTAGTTTCTCCTGATCTTTCCTTTCCTTGGAAAGAGCTAGAGTTCCTTGTTCGTGGAGGAGTTCCAAGGGATCTTAGGGGAGAGGTATTTCCTGGCATTTCTACCAGTTTAATGGTTTGCTGAAACTTAACATCAAAAACAATCTTGTAGCTAAGCCCAATTGATTGTCCAGGTATGGCAAGCTTTTGTTGGAGTTAAAGCACGTCGGCTGGAGAGATATTACGTGGATTTGCTTGATCCAGAAAGTGAGACTGGTGATGGTCAGGAGCATGACGAATCGTCATTGGCTGAAGAGAATAAGCAACGGAGTAAAGAAAGCGCTCACGTGCCAGAGAAATTGAGAAAGCAGATTGAGAAGGTCATTAGATGCATGGGCCCTGGACTTTATCGTTCAGTCTTTTCAATTCGTAGGTGCTACTTCTTTTTAGGGTCCATTCTGGTTGGTCATTCAACAATGTGTTTGTAACAGATACTTCTGAAATAATCTTTGTCATCTTCAGCCTTTCTTGAGTTTCTCTTTTCCACTTGTCCAAAATCAAGTTCTACCAATTTTTGCTTATTTTGAGCATCCTCCTCACTAATGCATTTCCAGCTGCCAATGGATGTTCATCCTCTTTGACTAGTGTATAATATCCACTTTCATACATTTTATTCTTCTCTTTGCTTTTTCTTTTCTCTCTTGCTCTTTCATTGACATATAACTGGCCGCACATATCTGTATGTACATTATCACTTTCATTTCATATTTGATTGCATTTTCTTTGCATGCAGCAGAGGTTACTCTCCAGGCTAATGCTTTGGATATTTACAGGATCTTCCTCGAACCTTTCCTGGACATCCTGCACTAGATGAGAATGGTCGAAATTCCTTAAGGCGTCTACTTATAGCATATGCTCGACACAATCCAGATGTAGGGTATTGCCAGGTGTGACATTTTTGCAGAAGTGTTCCTTTACCATTTCTTTCGTTTCCTCAATGTTGGTTTCAAAAATCCTGCTTTTAGTTATGAGGAAGGAGACTATAAGTTGTGTCGAGTTGACATGCTAGATGAGGATATCTTCCAAGAGTATAAATGCTAATGTAGCACCTTGAAAATTCGTACAGAAATGGAGAGAACCGACAAATGTGGAAACAATGAGTTGTGGAAATAAAACTGTTGATTGAATATAGTACTAAGTACTAACTATATGGGTATTAATATATGAATACCGTCCCACTATGTGTTTCAATTTATGTGGCCCATTTTCGTTAATAGCAATTAATTTACCTGGCTCTTTTTCTTTACTAGCGTAAGTGTTCTACATTAAAAGATTCCAACTATAACAATCTAATCTTAATATGGTCTTAATATGGGATCTCCTTTCTGTTTTTTACCCTCTATGATATGTGGTCTTGATTTGACCTCTTTTCTAGAAGCAATCTAATTTTGTATGTACTTTAATTTGTTTTGAACACATCTATGACTTGTTTGGTAACAGCCTAGGACTCAATTCTCATCTTATTCAATTCGTTCTGTTCTAATCTTTCTGCCGATGTGTTCGTTTGACATGGAGGGAGTACTTGTTAGCTAAGTAAACAAACTATTACACATTCCATATTATGGTTGAAGGTTGTGTTCCTGATAAAAAAAGGTCTAAGATTGTGCATTGTGGGACTTGTTTGAGATCGAGGCAGAAGAGAAACGTTTGGCAATGTTTTACAACCCCATCACATGGGGGTGGGATGAATAAATAGAGAATTTTGAGTCTGATATAGGCTCATTTGCGTATGGCAGGGGGTAATTTTAAGCTAGATGAGAGGTGCTTACTCGAAAAGGATCTGTAGTCTTATGAAAACTACACGTGTGCCTTCAATTTTTCATAAAATAATGAATGGAAGAGAAATCCATGAAATTCCAAAATAAAAAAGGGAAATAAAATGAGAGGAATTGTTGCAATGATTTTTAAAAATTCAAGGTTGCCTTGTCTAAGCATGATGTATTTTCCTTAACAGCTACAAGATTAGATGGAAGCAATTACCATTTGGGGTGGTACTTATTCTTTTCATTTTTCCATTGACGTGCATGGAGTTTTATTTTCTGATTGTTCCTCCTGCATTCTAAGCCATATGTCCTTATTTTCTGTTATCTTCTTGCAGGCAATGAATTTTTTTGCTGGTATCTTACTTCTAATGATGCCAGAAGAAAATGCATTTTGGTAAGTTCTCAGTGAAACTTCTTATATCTTCTTTTCACATGGAATGCTCGTTTTATACCCCGGGAGAGAATGTTACTCGAATGCAATTGGAGCTTATATTTTTCTCTTTAATTATTTAATTCCGTAGTAATTTTTTTTTTATGTAAGTCCAAAGTTTGTAACAATTACAGTCTTTTGGAAAAGTATTCTATCAAACATTTGTTTAATTATATTCACTAGGAATGGTTCATCTATTATGTGAGTTGGAGAGTAGGGTGAATAACTCCACCAACAAGTTTAGGGAAGTTCAGTTGCTCATTAGTTCTTGAGTATTGTGTTGGTTTTCAACAGATGAATGATCAAGAGCTAGTCAACAATAAGTGTGGTGCAAGCTCACAGATTCATAGCACTAAGGAGAACAATTGTTAGCATATACCTATCAAAAAGCAATTGTTAGAATATCAAGTAAATAGATGTCTAGGTTTATACACGTCTAGATTCATCGTATTTTAGTTAGGAAAATCTTACAAGATATTCTATAGGATACCTTAGTATATTCTATTTTATTTAAAGAATATTTGGTTATTATGGATTAATTATCTATTAAATATATATAACCTAAGGCTCTTATATAAGGAGCATCTTTTGTACATTGTTCAACAAGTCAATGAGAAGCTTTTCTAGTTTGAGATGACCATCTCATCTAAAGATTATACTTTTTCAACATGGTATCAGAGCATCTATGTTCTTGTTAAGACTCAAATTACTTTCATTACTGGCTAGATGTCCTGCCGTTTGTCTGATCAGTGTTTTGTGAAGGACTACTAAAATTAATTATGTGAAAATAGAGTAGCTTCTTATTGACTTGATTAATAATGTAAAAGAGGTGCTCCTTATTTGTCTTAAGTTACCTATAATATGATAGGTAATGAATCCCTATGCTAATAAGGTAGGTGAATATTCTAAATTAAATACAGGATATTCTGTCCGATATAATATTCAATAAGATTTTTCTTATTCAAGTACAATGAATCTAGACGTGCATGAATCTAGATACATTTACTTGATATTCTGACATGCTCCCTCAAACTCTAAGTGGGGAATCCAACTTGAGTTTGCTTATTTTGAAAACATAGAAAATTATTGCCAAAATCTCGTCAGGAATAGTGTACAGTCACCAAAAAGAAAAGAAAAGTGGTGTTGGAATTCTCTCATGTAGGAAGTCGTTAGTAATTGCACACCATAAGAAAATGTGTCACACACTTCACATGGAAAGGAGTTTATTCTCAATTAACAAAAAGAGATATGGTGTTGAAAATCTCCCAAATAGTATCAACATGATTTGAATTGGCAGAATAATGGGGAGCCATAGAGATGAACGGTGCTTGACCGATCCTAGAGAGACAGAATGACACCTGAATAGTCTTATGAAGAGTAGCACATGTTGAAGTGTGCAACCATCTCATCTAAAAGTTTAAGCTGTTAAAGTGAACACACCTTTATATACTTATATCTTTAACGTACCCCCCACGTGCGAACCTGATTCCTTTTTTCATGGACCAAGAACGTGGAAATTCTTTTCGAAAATGGGTGGCGGTGATATTCGAACCTTGAACATGATACCATGTTAAAGTGTATGACCATCTCAACAAAGTTTAAGCTGTCAGAGAGAGCATACTTTTATTTATCCAATTATGTCTTCAACAACACTATCGATTGTTGGAGAGAGGAGCAACATTGAACATAGGAAGGAAGACGAAAAAGAAAAAAGAAAACATTGGTACCCAAGGGTATAGCCTAGTGGTCAATGAAGTGATTGTGAACCATGAGGTCTCAGGTTCAAATCCCAGCAGAGTCAAAAACACTAGGTTATTTCTTCCCATCTGTCCAAGGCTCCAAGCCTTGGTGGATAGAGTTACGTGATACTTGTTGCTAGTGGGAGGTAGCAGGTATCCCGTGGATTAGTCGAGATACGAGCAAGTTGGCCCGGACACCATGGTTATAAACAAAAACATTAGTTAGACGGGCAACACACATTTGCCTGCACCACCTAGTGGTAGTGAGACTATTTGAGTCTCTACCAAGATTATAGAGGCCCTGATACCATATTAAATTAGCTTAAGTTGTTAGATGATTTGATGGTGGAGGATGTGATTACAACAATAGTATGAGCTGCGACACCTCGAATGTAAAGTGAACTATGATACTAGGAATATAGGTGGAATAGCAAGGATGATAAACAACAAAAGATGATAGCATTCTGAAGCTTTCATCTTCATTTTGATATCGATAGGACTAAATTTTCAGACCAAAACTAGATATGTTTTGACTAAGACAAGTGTGACTTCATGTTACACATCGATTTAAACATCTGAATTAGATTGCTCATGTGTCAATTTTGTATTCCGTTTCGGTGTCATGAGAAGTTAAACCTAGTTGCCTTTGGCTCAAGACCGTTTCAATTCCAATGATTGCAGTAGTGTTAATTCCTATATCAGCAATGGAGCAGTTACTTTTTTTTTTCAACAATTATTTATTTCACTTTGTTGACAATGGCTAAATTCATTGTTCATCTTGCCATGATTTTGGCATTTTAAAACTATTCTCTCACAGACTTCAAAACAACCCCATTATTTGTCTCAATTTATTGCTAAAAGTTTTTAACCCCATTATTTGTCTCAATTTATTGCTAGAAGTTTTCCACCCTACTTTGGCATTTCTTCAGAAAGTGAGAAAGTGATTTTATGTGTTGTGAATTTCATAAAAATATTTGCATCCTGAATGAAGTACATGATTAAAAAATCAGATCATTTTAAGGTTGTGCAAGTCAAGCATGACCATTAATAGTCAATTTAATTTTTTTTGGGGGAGGGGGGTGAGGAAGATAGGGATACATGTACCTGGGCTTAACTTAGAAAGATCTTTTTCTTGGTGACAACTAGCTTTAGTGTAGAGCAAATGCCAGTCTCGCTTTGCTAATGGTAATTTTAAGCTTTACCTTTTTTATTTGAATCTTCTAAATTGTGGAGGGTTCTATTTAGCAAACATTTTGAGACAAGATAAAGAACTAAAAAATAAACAGGTGATACACCTGTTTCCAACCTCCACCCGACACCCTTCAGAAAAGAAAGAGCAAAGCTACAGAATTTTGTGAACTCCCCCTTCTCTACCTCCCTTTTATGCATTCGTATATGAGTTGTGGCTCTTGGATGGTATTCTACAATTGCTTTGGGCTTTTCTAACTCATTCTTTTAAACCTATTAAAACTTTCATTAATCAGTATACTACAGCCTTTAGCTTTTTCATATCATCCATAAAGAATGATTTGCATCTGCACAAAATATGCTTGTGACTTGTATAATATCGCTTAGTGCACTGCAAACTTCTTTTCCTTGTAGATCTCTCAGATTTTTCTCTTTTTTTTTTCACACTTCACTAAAATGACAGAAGATTCAATTCAATATCAGATTCTATAGGGTTGATTATACCATTTCTATTCTTACGCTTTTTATTCATGCGTTATAATGTTTACTTGTTTAAGTAGGATTACTCTTTATCAACTTCGTCCCTTGTGGATTTCTTTCAATTGGGCATTGTTAAGTTTGTCAAAATTGCAACTAGAAGACTGCTTATGCAAGGTTGATATTATGGTGGAACATCAGAAGCGACTAGAGCTGTTACGTCTCTACTAGGGACAATCTAGAATATTGGCTTTCTTCCATGTGACTTGTAAATATACATGTATATTTTTTTATGTACAGTAGTGGTTATTGCCGAAGTATTTTATACATTTCTTGAGGTTGAGTTTGTTTATTGGCAGTATCTGGTGACCTTCATTCATGCTATTTTAGTAACTAAACAACGGTGTTTCTTTTTTATATTTATTTTCATTAATGCAACTAAACTAACGTTATAGGCGGGTTGTTTTGAATCTCCAGGGCATTGGTGGGTATTATCGATGAATACTTTGACGGCTGTTACTCGCAAGAGATGATAGAATCCCAGGTTTGCATAACCATACACCTGATTCTGGCTATGCAGGATGATCATTACTCATACAAATGATCTTTTTTTCCCATTAGGTGGATCAACTGGTGTTTGAGGAGTTAGTGCGTGAAAGGTTTCCGAAACTTGGTCTGTCCATTGCTTTTATCTGTTTTATCTTGGTTGTCTGCTTTCCACATCAAAACACTCCTATTGCTGTTTCTTATTAGATGATCCTTTTGCTGCAGTCAATCATCTGGATTACTTGGGAATGCAAGTGGCATGGATTTCCGGACCTTGGTTTCTTTCAATTTTCGTAAATGTGCTTCCCTGGGAAAGTGGTAAGGTTCTTGTTCTGATGTGGAAATTTCATTAAACGTATAGCTGGTTTTAACAGTTCATGTTCTTGTTGAAAGCTATTTGATTAGTTTTTAGTCTTGATGGTTTATTTTGCTTTCAGTTCTTCGAGTTTGGGATGTGCTTCTCTTTGAGGGAAATCGTGTCATGCTCTTTCGAACAGCACTTGCTTTGATGGAGTTGTATGGTAGTACATTTCATTGTGATTACTCTTCATTACATGCCAAACTCGTTTAGCTGGAGCAACTGAGGCTATCTTAGACAATTATTACGATCATAACAAAATCTTGCAGGTCCTGCTGTAGTTACAACTAAGGACGCTGGGGATGCAATCACCTTATTTCAATCCCTTACTGGCTCAACTTTTGATAGTAGCCAACTTGTGTTGACAGCTTGTATGGGTTTCTTAAATGTCACTGAAGATAGATTGCTAGCACTGAGAGAAAAACATCGGCCAGCTGTTCTTGCAGTTACTGAGGAGAGACCACAAGGAGGGCCTGTTAGGAAAGACCCAAAAGGTCTTGCCTCCAAGCTGTATAGTTTTAAGCATGATCCTGAATCATTTATAAAAGAAACAAAGCCGGAGGAACGGCAAGGTGATAAGAAAATAGGCAATAAAACATCAGACTCAAATTCCAACTCCGCAAGTCTGGATGAATATTTCAACAACCTGAATATAGATTCACATGTGGATTCCCTTCCAGATCTTCAAGAACAGGTTACTTGTTCAGTCCTCCTAGCATATCCAATAAAGAAGTCGCTTTTGGGCTTCTTCACCTTATTTTGCCTGGCTTTCAGCCGAGGCTGACATTTTGATTTGTGTACTTCCATTTGTACATTCAGTGTTAACACTTTTTGAAAAATAATGTTTGTCAACTTTACATTGTCCCTGATATTAAAAAACCTGTGGTTTTTTGATGTCCTACATCTCGAGAGAATCTCCAAGGATATATTCTTTCGTCTTTTTGGTGTTGACCTATCTCATAGTTCAAGGAACCACATGTGGATACATTCTTTGTTTATCTTATGTGTATGGGCAAAATGAATGCTGAGAGGGAATTCCTTTGTCATCTGCTAAATACCCAACTGAATCTCCAACTTCTCCTTGCATTGTTGGCAGGGACTTTCATGCCCAACCAATTTCTAATGAAAGTTGAATTTGCTGCATTTTTTTTTTGGGTCAGTCTTGTTACTGTCTTCGTTTGTAGAACTCCGTGCATACTGCATTGGGGTTTCTATTAGATGTGTTTAGTGCATGAAGAAAAATTTGGCAAATAGGTAGATTATTGAAATATATTACCCCCAGGGCTTTGATCCAACGGTAAAGGAAGTAAAATGATGTGTAGAGGCATGAGTTCGAACCTTGCTGAGGACTAAATCCTGACATATAAGTGGGAGGAGGGTAGAGGTCCAGGGCAGTACTCCTCCGAGTTCTGTGGCAATTGTTAGTGTTCTGTGATTAAGAAAATTACTTGTCTGTTTTAGTAACTAAAGTAATTAACCACTATCTCTTTTTAAAGTGCAATTATTAACAGCTCTTGTGCAGGTTGTTTGGTTGAAGGTTAAGCTCTGTAGGATGCTGGAAGAGAAGAGAGCAGCTACCCTGAGGTTTGCATTTTTATTTCAAAAGTCCAACTTTTGGTTCATTTTGATGCGGAATCTCCTGTAGTAATTTTTGTTCTGTGATTAAATCATGAAGATTGTGTCCACAAATTTCGATATTGACAATGCTAAACTATGAAAAAGGAAGGTTTTAACCTAAACATATAAAAATGGTAATTTTCTTTTCCAGAGCTGAAGAGTTGGAGACGGCGCTTATGGAGATGGTCAAAGAAGATAACCGACGACAATTAAGTGCAAGAGTATATGTTCTTACATATGTTTAATTTTAGTACTCATGTTTCTGGTTGATTATAAGTTATATGCGCTTTAAACATGGATGAAAATTTCACTTGGAAACAGACTTTTCTAGTAAATTTTTATTATCTCTATTCATAAAATCTTAGTTTATTCTGGACTTCCCAAAACAAAGAAAATTCTGTTGTCAACATATTATTCTGATGCTTTGTCGACAATCTGCAGGTTGAGCAATTGGAGCAGGAAGTGGCTGAACTGCGACAAGCCCTTGATGATAAGAAAGAGCAAGAGCAAGCAATGCTTCAGGTAGTTAAACGAAGTATATCCTGTAAATCTGCTCTTAAAGCTATATTTACATGCTTAAGATATAACCTGTAGGTTTTGATGCGGGTTGAGCAAGAACAGAAGGTCACGGAAGACGCTAGGATTGCTGCCGAGCAGGATGTGGCTGCTCAAAAGTATGCAGTACATGTTCTTCAGGTTTGATATCCATTACCAATGAACAATTTAACTTGTTTATGTGAAGCAACTATTACAATTCTTTGATGCGTAAGCACATTTACCAAGGTGAGTGCTCAAAACTCCACTACTAGCCAATTGCAGCTTGGGAAGGTATCCAGTGGTTCAATGGCTAATTCTTTTATTTGATAAGTAGTAAGACTTCATTAATATAATTGGCCCAGCACCAAGACAGTGCTTGTCAGTCCATCACTACTACTAATCATTCTTGTGTCATTTAATGCATTGAGTTTTTGAGAAGTAATGAAATAGCTAAGTTTTGCAATTAAAAGCTCTCTTGTGAAGCCAACAGTAGTGGCATTTAGCTTACAGTTTCAGCATAATATATTCATAACGCGATACTTAAATTTCCTGAACAACCTTTCCATGCAGGAAAAGTATGAAAAGGCTATGGCTTCTGTTGCTCAGATGGAGAAGAGAGTTGTCATGGCTGAATCAATGCTTGAAGCTACCTTGCAGTATGAATCTGGTCAAGTCAAAGCTCTATCTTCCCCACGGTGTGTGAGAGTCCTGAGTTATTCCCTAAATTTTACATCATCTCTTTTTCTTATGAATGGTCCTTGTGCATCCAAGGTAGGTGTAGAACATGGCAATTTTCCTTTTCTGACGTCTGGTGAACTATGCGAACATTAATAGCTTTCGTGTTCCTTTCCAGATGCACCAAAATAATCAATTGGGTAACATTTGTAAAAATTTCTTAGTCCTCCCAACATGACTCTCTCCCCAAGCCGGCAAAAATCCCTTGACTGTACATGGCGTTGCCCATGATGCCCCTCCACTGTCAACGAAACTCCAACAGCTAAGAGCGCTTTCAGAAGATGGACTAGGGATGTACAAAAGTAGTCATCTGATTTTCTGGGAGACTTGAAAGAGATTTCTTAAAATCCAATCTGCCCCTTCTAGGAAAATATTGTTTTGTTCAAGCAGCTAACTTCGATTCACCTCAATAGTTCCATGACTACACTTTCATATAATTAGTGAAATACGCCAATGTATTTATTTCGCATAGACCAATGCAGCAACCCAGACAGTCTGCTAAGGGGTTGTTAGTTGGCAACGAACCTGCGGAAGAACCACTCTGATTCACCAACACTTACTCAATTTAACTTTTATCCAGGACGCAGCTTGAAAGAGGAGAATAACCTATTTAATGTAACAAATATGCTCTTACTCTGACTTAGAAAGAAGCAGGGAACCATCACCAAACAACATAGGTTGAATGTGGATTGGGTAAATGACTATTAGCCAGCTGCACAACTCTATTGCAAATAAAAAAAAATTAATTGATGAAGTAAGCATATAAGACAATTCTTAAATCTAGATACGTACATTATGAAAGCATACATAGGATTATGAGGTGGTCAATGAAGGGTGGAAAGCATCACAAAATAGAAGTTCAATGGCTGTGGTTGTGGCTGGGTAGGAAGATGTTACTGGAAAAGGAAGGTGGTAGTTTGGTAGTTTTAAACACACCTGGGATGCAAAAATAGATTCATTTGACAAGCTGCTATCTAATTTCTGTTACAAGGAAAAGTTCCTGCACAAAAATGATTAAGCAATCATCTAATTTTTTTAAACTGAAAAGACCTAGCCCAAGTGTCAGCAGACAGTGTATGGTGACGCTTGTTGCCCCAGGTGTTGGAAAATAAAAGAATTATATTTACTTATGATTTGTTTCCCTCAGCCGATCCCTTATTTTTTGGCGATATGATACTTTTAGCACTTGGTATTTGGTGAAAGAAAAAGTTAAAACTACTTGCATGAGCATTTTACTTAGTCTTAGAGCATCTCAGCATCCGTACTCTCTCCTGTGTCTATCATAACAAGTCTAAGCTTTAGTCGTTAAGCTGTTAAGAGTTTGAGATCCGTTCTTTCAATAATATTCATAAAGTTGAACAACGTCTTGGTAATGTGTTGGTTGGTATTCTGTCTTTGACAGAGATTTTGAAGAGTAGATTAATTTAAGAACCTTTCATCGTTACTGAAAGAATCACTGTATAAGCCATGAGATTGTTGTGTAATAAAATATGGTGAATGTACGTGTTAAGGAGTTTCTCATTCAAAATCACTTTAAGTGTTTTGTTTCTTGTTATTTTGGTGTATAGATGAATTAAAGTTACCATGTATTTGTCAGGTCAGTAAGACCGGATTCTCCGCAAGGTGTACCAGCAAAAAGGACAGGTCTACTATCATTCGGCCTTGGTTGGCGTGATAGGAACAAGGTATTGTTGACATTCCCCTCACTTATAGGGTAATATCTGTTATTAGTACAAATGATAAATAAGAGCATCTGTTCTTGGCAATGATAAATATAAGCAGAATATTTTTATAGGAGGCTTAACTAGTGAAGATGCATTAATTAGTGGTGTGAAATTACATTGCTTTAGTGGTATCTTTTAGTCAAAAGCTTACCATTGTGGTTGGGGGTTAGTACCCTACGCATAAATTATATCCAATACGAACATACAAGAAGGGGGACATAAATGCCTAACCTTCACAAAACAAGTATGGCGCACTAGACATGCCTTATCATGTACAAAAGGTGATGACATTACCAATATGAATTGGAAGTGTGTCATAAAGATGAAACTTTACATTTTGCATGAGGATCCATCTCTTTTACAGCATGATTGTTTTAGTGGTTATTATGGCCCTTCTTCCTAAGGGCCAGCCTTAACTTTCTGTATCAACTTAGACCTAAGAACGAAAGAGAAAACATAGACCTAAGAATGATCAATATGTGAATTATTTGACAGGGGAAGCCGAACAATCTTCCATCACCAAATGAAACTAAACCTGCAGACGAAGGACCAGAAATGAGCAGTACAAAGACTGAAGCTAACGGACAGCAAGGATAGGGAAGACGTTGCTAAGTGAAAGGTGTATACTGAAAGTTTGATCATTAAGAGGTGGTGACTGCATCCTCAATTGGTAGCATGTGTAGCAGGTCCTTTAGACGTCTTGTTGAAGTATAATTTGTATCTCCCAACTCAATTTTGTATGAACAGTTATTTGATTATTTTGTACAGTTATGTAAAGAAATTTGACATCTTTTTGTAGCCGTTATGAAATGTGAGCTTTCATTTTACTCAATTGTGAACCCCCCGTCCCCTTCGAAAAGATCAGAAGAAAATACTTCATTTGGCTCAATGAGCAAATAGAAAAGAACAGAAGGAGTGAGGTTTGCAACATGCCAATCTTTTTCTATTCTACGCACGCAAAGTATTCTTCATTTAACCTTTTATTCGTCATCAACCTATGGTAATCCTCATCTTTTATCTAAATTTGGACTGACTATGTTTTTGCCAAACTCACACGTAGGGGTGGGCGTTTTGGACTGAATATGAAATTGCGGTTTGGATTTTTGGTTTTCGGATTGAAGAAATTACAATTCAAATCCAATCCAAATAATTTCGGATTTGATCGGATTATTTAAGTTCGGTTTCGAATTAATCGGATTGGATTTTTCGAATTTTCGGTTCTGACTTTTAAGCCTATAAGTTATAGATCACTTAAATGTTTATAGAAAACATTTGACACAGAAATAATCATTTAAATGAACTAGAAAGATGGTAATCAAAAGATACTTTAGTTTTTGATATCTTCTTGACTCTATATAATGCCTCTTAAAGAAAAAAGGTCTTGAATATGTAATAGATCACACTGATTCAAATTATACTATTATAAATTAAAAGATTAACTGGGAAAGGTGACCTCAAAATTCAATCTTTAGTAAACTTCAGCCTTACTCTTCAGTGTTCACAAACGCATGCACGGTGTGGTTGTGTGGGTGAGGCGTGAGAGAAAAGAAAACCCAATATTATATTTGATTTAGTAGAAAATCCCATATTAAACTTAGTAATTTGTACTGAATATACAGGCTAATGTTTAATGAGCATGATACTATTGGAGATTTAGACTTATCAGTATTAGGTATGTATATGGGTAATGCCTTAATGGGCTAATGTCTAACCGGTAAGGCTAAATATAAGGAGATTTTCGGAGATACGAAATTTTGAAGTCCCAAATCCAAAATCCAAAATTTTTAAAAATAAAATCCGAACTCCAATCCATAATCCAAAAATTCAAAAAATTTGAATTTCGGTTCGGATTTCGGGTTTGCCCAAACTATGCCCACCCCTACTCACATGGGCATAGTTAGAGATCAACAAACAGTAACAAGGCAAAAAATGCTTATCAAGTATAATCTTAGGAGTCGTTTGATACAATGGAGGGATAAATAAGGATATCTCATGGGATTAGCTATCTCGCTTTTTATATAGAATAACTAATTCCACCATCTTAGTATAAAATTCATCCCATGATTAACTAATATCTACAATTAAATATGGGATATATACAATTCCAAATTGTATTCCGGGATTATTATCCTTATCTTTTATATCAAACGTAAAAGAAAGACAAAATGTGAATTTGCATTCATATACACAAGAATTACACAACAAGAAAAATCTTTTGTTTTTTCTTTTTCGGAATTAGTTTTTTTTTTTGTCCCTTGGCTCCAATGTTCTAGCTTGAGCTTATCTTCTTTTAATAACGATTCATTTAGCTTTGCATGACACGTCTTTCCTCTACAAAAGCAACTTTAACATGCTTTGAATAAAATAGACTCAATGTTTGAACATTGTTTACATGACACAAGTCTAATACCTTTTGTTTAGGTATGGCTACTTTCTTCAGCATATTATATAATTGAAAATGTGCATCCAAAAGTAGTACTAGTTTACTTAACAACCAGATTTGATACGAGAAGAGAAATGACAAACTGTGTTGTCACAATCCAATGCAACACCACACTGAAGGAAACTTATGCAACCATTTAGTATTTTATATCTCATGTGGCTATATGTGACAAACTGTTCCATAACATGACACAACATGAAAAATTGTCTTCATGTTTCTACCAGAAGCAAATCCTCTTCTAAATAAACTTCTTGTTGTGTATTGACTAGAAAGCTCAGGCGTTCAAATAAGTACTTTTGCTAATATCATCCTCAGTTAAATCAACAGAACATCAATCTGGTTTAAAATATACATAACATTTGCAGGTGTAATAAATTAAGGGAAGAGATGAAGAGCACAATAATAGACATAAACATTTTAGTTTTTGACCTGTTTGGTAAAAAGTTGATGATAGGTCACTGTCTTGTTTCACTATGTTGCCCGGACTCTACGAAAATGATTCCGGGTGCATGTTGGATCCTGCATTTTTTGAGGATCAGACACAGCTGCAGCCAGTGGCGGAGGCAGGATTTCGGCGAAGGGAGTTTAAAAAGAAAAAAATTAAAAACAATTATAGCTAGTGGAAGTTGAACCTATGCCCTTACAAAAGTTTTGAACCCCCTTGACCACTAAGCTACACTTTTGGGTTGTGTCAAGAGGATTCAAAAGTTAATAAATAGAGGTAAAAAATAGATTTTGCCTTATATATACAATGTAATTTTTCGGCGAAGGGAGTTCGGGTGAACCCCTTCCGCCCCCTAAATCCACCCCTGGGTGCAGCAATATTTTGGAAAGTCCGCGCAACATAGTTGTTTCATAACATACCAATATGGTTGGTTGCATAACTGATGCAAGGTAGATCTAATCTATACAATAAACCAAAATGCCAATAGAATGAGATCAAATTTTATGTTAACAAAAGCTAAGCTCTAATTTGACGAAGGTTTGGGATCCACAAAGAGTTAAATCATGCACCACAGAATCAAGTTTTTAACAGTAAGATTCCAAACTCCAGACAAGATATAACATCAACCATTACAAACAACCAATTTCCAGGTTAACAAAAAGTAAGCTCTAATTTGATGAAGGTTTGGTATCCACAAAAGTTAAATTATGCACGACAAATTCAAGTTCTTAAACAGCAACATTGGAATTCTACAGATAATATATAACATCTACCATTAACAACCAATGTGCTTGAATGTAACCCTCATAGCCAATCCTGCTCTTGCTCTTGCAACTTCAAAGGCAAATACACTTGAGACAGAAACTGAAACCCCCGCGAGCTCAGTGCCTCAGTCTCGGCCTTTTGCTTACTCTTTAGCATTAAATTCAACTCCTCAACCCACCCCGACTTCTTCTTTACAAAGTCCTCATCCAACAACTCTTTCAGTGTCTTAATATCCTGTTTAGACAAAGGAAACCTACATTCCTCTCGTATCTTATATTTTCCAAATCGCCAGGCCTAATCCCCAGCCATTTGATATTCAAACTAGTCAGAATAGTCAGATTCATTAAAATACTTAAATCCACGTGGATCACTATCCACCAACGCCAAAATAGACAAATTCAGCTCCATCTTCATCTTCCTCAAAAACAATTGAGTTTCCACATCTAGTTTCCCCTCTACATTAACAAGTATACAAGGAAATCGTCTATAAAATCGATCTTCAGCCAACCTCTGATACACAAATATCAGCTGCAAGTAACGTGGACAGCTGATTAGGCGGCTGACTAGACGAATTCAAACGACAGCTAGGTTTTTTCTTTCAAATTTCAGTTTGGCTGGAAAGTTAGTTAAGAGAGTCACACTTTATGCATTTGTTATTTTTGAATTCCCCTAAATTGTCAATTAGTATAAATAAGAGCGATTGTAATAGAGACCTTATGCAATTATCATAATACAAATCTGATATCCTTTCTCTGGTTCTCTCCTCTTCTATTCTCTCTTTCTCTCTTATTTTCGAACCACTGTTCCATTGACTCAACTTGATACCATTTGGAATCAATTGGTATCAGAGCTTGCGTAAGCGATGGGTCCTCGTAAGGCAGTAGATGTTGTCACTAAGAATCCAATTCCTGATTTACAAGAGCCGTATGAAGGCCTAGCAGCACAGCAGGTGGATTTGCGAGTATTAATTGATAAAAAAATACAGGATTTAAGGGATGATATGAAGCGCAGGCACACAGAGATGATTCAGATGGTCAGTGCACTCAAAAGCTCCTTTGATGGAGTGCAGTTACATCAACAATCTCGAGAGAGTGCATCTACTTCCAATAATAGAGATCAGGTAGCTCAAATGAGACAAGGTATCTTAGGTCCTAACCCTTATCGTACTAATTTCAATGGTCGTGGGCATAATCTGTTATTTCCTCGATTCAATGGGGAAAATCTAAAAACATGGTTGTATAGAGATGAACAATACTTCATTGTTGATAATACACTTGATAACCTAAAGGTCGACTTGGTTGCAATGAATTTGGATGATGAGGCATTAGGTTGGCACCAGTTATATCTAAAATGTAGAGACTCAGTACTTCCACTTAATTGGGAAGAATATTTGGCTTCTTTAGTGGAAACATCCGGTGAAGAATTTGCAGATCCGATGTTAGAACTGAAACAATTAAGGCAAACTAGATCTGTGAGGGAATGCCAATTTTCTTTTGCACGTTTGCTTGCTCAATGTGATCTATCTGTCAGTCAAGCTATCTCCTGTTTTTTAGGAGGTTTGAAGGAAGAATTGGCGAACCCTGTAAAGTTGCATGAACCTCAAACACTCTCTAAAACCTATAGGTTAACTAGGTTGGCTGAGGCAACCTTAGCAGCTAATGCAGAGCTCACAAACACTATCCCTCAGCTGGCTCTTCTTTTCCTGTGAGGAAACCAACCTATGAACCACCTCTACAAAAACCTAGCCACCTTATCCCAGCACTTATGTCCAAACTAGCCTTACCAGCACCAAACTCTACCAACATTCCTAGAACTAGAAGGACCATATCTCCTGTTGAGATGCAAGCTAGGAGAGCTAAAGGCCTTTGCTATTTCTGTGATAAAAAGTATACTCCAGGTCATAAATATAATCTTCCCAAGCAAATGTTTGTTATGAATTAGGAATTCCCTAAGGAAGAACTGGTGGAGGAAGACTTGTCTAAATATGAGTGTGACTCACCTAAAGAAGAATGGTCCAATTCTAAAGGTGACACTCCTATGATTTCCTTGTGTGCTCTTAATGGGCTGCAGGGTGCTCAGACCATTCATGTGACTGGATACAGTGATAGGCGACCAATTCAGATTTTATTGGATGGTGGAAGTACCCACAACTTCATTGATGAAGAGTCTGCTAAGAGATTGGGCTGCACAGTTCACCCTACTAAGGTAGGATATGTGAGTCTGGGAAATAATACTTTGGAAGCTACCTTAAGAGTGGTGAGGAAATTTGAATGGATCCTGCAGGGTACTACATTCACTTCTGATTTGATTGTGTTTCCAGTAGGTAAGTATGACTTGGTATTGGGTGCTTTATGGATGAAGACCTTGGGGCCTGTCACTATGGACCACTCTAACCTCACTATGATATTCAACTACCAAGGCAAATTCCATTTATTGAAAGGTGTCACTGATGAATGTAAGGTGCTCAACTCTAAAGCAATAGGTAAACTGAAAGGCGAGGAGGTCCAACTCTTCATGCTACATGTGGTCACAGCTCAGCATACATCAACAAACAGTAGTCAACTTAATGCTATTCATTTGGCTATTGAGCATCATATTCCAGCTCCTATCGAGCACCTACTTAGAAGGCACTCTCAGATCTTTGCTGAGCCTACCTCACTACCACTATCAGGGCCCATTTGATCATCAGATATCCTTGCAACTACGAGCTAAAGTTGTTAACATTAGGCCCTACAAGTATTCAGCCAAGAAGAAGATATTATAGAAAATCTTGTTCAGGAAATGCTACAACAAGGGAGGGATCATTCAATACAGCAACAGTCCCTTTTCTTTCCCTATGGTCCTTGTAGGCAAAAAAGATGGGTCCTGGAGGCTATGTATAGACTACAAGGAGTTGAATCAGTGTATTATCAAAGATAAATTTCCTATACCAATCATAGATGACTTTCTAGATGAATTGGCAGCTGCCATAATTTTCTCTAAAATAGACTTGAGATCGGGCTATCACCAGATTAGAATGGTGAAGGATGGCATTCCAAAAACAGCTTTTAAAACACACATGGGCCACTATGAATACTTGGTAATGCCTTTTGGGCTAACCAATGCTCCCTCTACTTTACAGTGCTTAATGAATCACCTGTTTCAGCATTTCTTAAGGAAATTTGTCATGGTGTTCTTTGATGATATTCTGATATACAGTGGCAACTTGCAAGATCATGTTATGCATCTCCAACAAGTCTTTGATACCATGGTGCAACACAGCTTGTTGGCTAAACAATCCAAGTGTGCTTTTGGAGTTTCTAGGGTGGAATACTTAGGTCATTTCATCTCTGTTGAGGGTGTTTCCACTGATCCTAAAAAGATTGGTGCAGTGCAACAATGACCTACTCCTACCAATGTTAAACAATTGAGAGGTTTTCTGGGGTTGGCTGGCTACTACAGGAAGTTTATTAAAGGTTATGGACTCATCAGTAGACCTTTAACTGAGCTGCTCAAAAAGGATAATTTCCATTGGTCTGAAGCTGCAGAACATGCTTTCAAGGAACTGAAGATTGCTCTCACTTCTGCTCCTGTACTGGCTTTACCTGACTATGGCATTCCTTTTGTAGTAGAAACAAATACAAGTGGTACATGTATTGGGGTTGTCTTTATGCAGAATGATCATCTAATTGCCTTTATTAGTAAATGACTTGCTCCTAGGCATATCATTCTATCGGTTTATGAAAGAGAGTTGTTGGCCTTAGTCTTTGCAGTGACTAAGTGGTCATATTATCTCCTAGGACAGCATTTTATTGTAAGGACTAATCAAAAATCTCTCAAGTATCTCCTGGAGCAGAAGCTACATACTGATTCTCAAATCAGATGGCTTGTCAAACTCCTGCCATTTGACTTTGAAATCCAGTATAAAAAGGTTAAGGAAAATATGGTAGCTGATTCATTATCTAGGGTCCCAGGTGTTGATCTCATGACCTTGATGATATTTGCAGTTCATGAAAATTTATGAAAGGAAATTGAAGACAGCTGGAACACTGATCATGAGCTGCAAGCTCTCATCAGCACCTTGCAAACTACACCTCAAAAACATTACACTTGGCTTAATAACCAACTCAGGAGAAAGGGCAAGCTAGTTATTGGTAATGACAACACTTTGAGGACTAAGATCTTGACCTTATGGCACTCTACACCAGCTGGAGGACACTCAAGCATTGATGCTACCACCAGAAAGGTCCCATCTTACTTTCATTGGAAAGGAATCAGAAATGATATCCTTCATTGAAGGATTACCCAAGTCCAAGGGCAGAACTATTATTTGGGTCATTGTGGATAGTCTAACTAAATATGGTCATTTCATTGCCCTTACTCATCCTTACTCTGCACAATCCTTGGTGCCTATATTCCTAGATCACATCTATAAGCTTCATGGCTTTCCTGCCACAATTACCGGTGACAGAGATCCTATTTTCATCAGCTCCTTCTGGCAAGAATTCATGTCAGACCATGGTGTTGCATTGCATACTTCTACTGCTTATCATCCTCAAACTGATGGGCAAACAGAGGTTCTTAATAGATATTTGGAGACCTATCTAAGATGCTTATGTGATGACACTCCCTATGATTGGTCATCCTTCTTACGGTTAGCAGAATGGTGGTATAATTCTAGCACTCACTCTGCCATTCAAACTTCCCATTTTAAGTTGCTATATGGTTATCCTCCTCCATTACATCTGCCTTATCTTCCTGGGGATTCTTCCTTGGATTCTATTGAAGAAGTTGCCTTGATCAGGGAATTTAAATTACAACTAGCAAAGTTTCATTTGGCTAGAGAACAACAGGGGATGCAAAGCCAGGCCAATGCTCACATAACTGATAAACAATTTGTTGTTGGTGATTGGGTTGTTGTTAAGCTCCAACCCTACAGGTAGTCTACCTTGTCTACTTCTCCATACCATAAGCTTACTTCCAGATATTTTGGCCCCTATCCAAATGTGGAAAGAGTTGGCTCTGTTGCCTACAAACTGCTCTTACCTCCAGAAATCCAAATACACTTCACCTTCCATATTTCCCAACTTAAATTCTGCTATGAACTTTTTTCTGAAATCATTCACCCTCCTGTCATAATCTTTCCAATCCCTCATGTCCATCCCCTGAAGCTATACTTGCCAAAAGACTCATCAAGAATGGCAACAAGGTTGTTGCTCAATGCTTAGTCAAGTGAAAGGATCTGGACAATTCATATGCAACATGGGAAGTTGATGCTGCTTTGAAGACCAAATTTCCTTCATTCACTCTTGAGGACAAGGGCATTTCTCATTTGGGGGGGGGGGGGGTTATTGATACACTAATATCAACTGCAAGTGGCGTGGACAACTGATTAGACGAATTCAAACGACAGCTAGGCCTTTTCTTTCAAATTTCAGTTTGGCGGGAAAGTTAGTTAAGCGAGTCACACTTTATGCATTTGTTATTTTTGAATTCCCCTCAATTGTCAATTAGTATAAGAGTGATTGTAATAGTGAACTTATTCAATTATCATAATACAAATCTGATCTCTTTTCTCTGGTTCTCTCCTCTTCTATTCTCTCTTATTTTCGAATCATTGTTCCATTGATTCAACTTGATACCAATTTGGTATCAATCTCACATAAGCAGCATACTTTTCAACCAACAAAATGAATAATGCATAACTCTGCATATTACTAACCCTATCATTAATCCAAGGAACACGTGCTCCTAAAATTCCATTTTTCGCACAATTAATCGGATCACCATATGCGGTATAAGTTTAACAACCAACAACCATCTCTTTCAATTGAGGGGAAGGGATGGTGGAGAGGCCATCATCGGCGAGGTTTAGGGTTTCGGAAGTGGAGGCGGCAGTGGAGGCCTTGAAGATTTTTAAGGTTTCGAGGATGACGGAGTCGGGTTTGAGCTTCGATTCAATCAAGCCGAAAATGGAATCGCCGTCGGAATCGTGAGTTGCTCGTCGATCCGACGCCATTTGATGAGTAGAGAGAAAGCAGTGAAAGAAATCAGCAGAGGGAGAGGAGTTAAGTTTCTTTCAAGTTAAGTTTAATAGTGTATTTGCTTTGCACCGTTTAGGTTTTAGGGTTGGGACTAAAACCATACACTTTTTGAATACATCATGGCCGTATGGTTGGGAAACAAGTTATCACATGATTAATTATCGGAGATTAGTTATTTTAGAATTAGTTATTTTTATCTTCTATGAGGATAAAAAAAAATACTATAATCTTAATTCCGGAATTAATTATACCACAATTTTAGATTAATTATCAATTATTCTTCGTACCAAACGAGCCCTTGATATATAATAAGGACCAAAATAAAATCCTATACCATTTTATTATTTCCTCCGCCAATGTGAGTAGAGAAGACAGTTACAAAGACTTTCTATTTACAAAATTTGATTCGCTTTTTTGTTTGAAAAAACAACCATCGGAAACAAAGTTTGAAACACTAAAAAGACGGCTAGAGAAGGTGATTGGCACTTCTCACCGATGAGGAAATGCATTTTTCTATTATCTCCTTTTTTAGATTTTTTTTGCTCATTAATCATTTAGTATTATTTAAATAAAAAGGCATCTTTTCATCCTATTCAGTTACTTGTATTTAAGTTAAAATCAATAAACGCCGTTTCATAATCGATAAGCTAAAAGTTTCGCTTTTTTAGAGGTAAAGTCGGTATAAATCACCATTTCATACTCTAAACGAACTCTTACAGGCGTTCGGATGCATCTTCCCCAGCTTTGCCTACACCAACAAACCTTGATCTTTACCTCCAAGAAGATTCTATAATAACTTATTTCTATTTTGCTATTCACTTTCGAATATATATTACTCCTAATGATTTAGAGTTACGTTGTTTCTAATATATTCTTCGCTTCCATGTGTATCTAATTTGGGTAGTCTGACTGTAATGTCTTTCAGAAACAGGTAGTGTGGATTAATCAAAGGTTAACAACTTTGGACTTTGTATTAACCCATATGAGTTCACACAGAAGGTATGATATGATTTAAGTTGGGATTACACAAAAATAAGGTAATATTTTTCTTATATCTTTTGTACTGCACGTTATAAGGATAAGAATCACTCCATGCTGATTTGGAGTTATTTCACCATATCTCTTTATTGTGAATTCTTTGTCAGTGTGCTTTGCAATGAGAATAAGGTGGTATTTTTCTTATGTCTTTTATACTGCACGTTATAAGGATAAAGAATTGCTACATGTTGTTTCGAGTTATTTCACTATATCGGTCAAATGTGAATTCTTTGCCAGTGTACTTTGCAATATATTTGAAAAGTTGATTGGATTGGATTACATCTCATGTACTTTGAATGCTCGTATTGTAGGAAAAAGAGTTTAATATTTGGCATGTAAAATTTTATATTCATTTTGCTTTTGTTAAAAATATATAGATCTAAAAAGAGCCAAAAAAAGAAGAAAAAGAAGAAGAAGAAGATGAAAGTAGCCGAAGATACACTCGAACGTCTCAGTAATTTAGTAGTTCATAGATTTCTTTATTTGTTTTTACTCCAGTATTAAATATCGAGTGAATAATTATATAGGAATATAGCTTTTGTTTTAGGGCAAGTTTGAGTTATTGACATTCCTTGTAGCCTTGAGTGTGACGAAATATAATTTAACTTTCAAGAGGGTCAAGTCAAACTTTTCCAATATTTGTTACGGAAAAGGACCAAATATACCTTTGTACTACCATAAAAGGTTTAAATGTACCCTTTGTTATACTCTGAGTCCAAATATACCCATCCTGTTATATTTTGAGTCCAAATATACTCATATCGTTATACTATTGGCTCAAATATACTCTTTTTCCGTTAAGTTTGTCCGAAGTGAACATCCAATCCTACGTGGCACTGATATTTGATGAGGCGGATGCCACATGGCTTGCCACCTCAGCGCCCCTAACCCATTTTACCCCTCCTATTTGTTTTTCCACCACTAAAATTTTCTTCCCCCCCAACAACTATTGCCACCATTACCGCTACCATAAAAAATATTATATTTCAAATTTTAGTCTTTTATATATAGATTAGGGGGCGCTGAAGTGGCATGTCATGTGGCATCCACCTCATCAAATATCAGTGCCACATAGGATTGGATGTCCACCACTACTAAAAATCACCTGTTTACCGACGGACGTCCCTCGGTAACAAGGTTGTACTGACGGAAGTTCGTCGGTAAGTGGTTGGTAGGTAAATCCTTCCTCGGTAAAATAATCAACAGAATCCATCGGTAATTACCGATGGACCCCATCGGAAAGCCATCGGTGCATTTCTGACAGTAGTTGGTCAAATAATTTTACTTACCGATGGATATCCGTCAAATAATTTAATAATTTAAAAATTAAAAATATGAATAAATTCATATTCTGATGGATATATTTTCAACAAAATTTGAAAATTTGATTCAGGTGTACCGACGGACTCCATCGCTAATTAAGAATTCTGGATTGAAAATAAATAATTGTTCCGACTGACTCTGTCGGTAAGTCCCTCGGTAAATCTGGTACATTTTTGCCAGGGAGTGCATATTTTTTGCTGCACCACCTGCCAGCTAGAATATTACAATAGACCTGCCAGCCAGGACATTACAATAGAAACAAAAATGCAACCACAATAAAACTCAACCTAACAACAACAAAACTTTATAAACTATCCAAACATCCAAATTATCCCATCAAACATCAAAACTATCCAACCAAACTTCAAAGTATAACATTCAAAGTTAACATCCAACTAAACAACAATCCAATCAAATATAAAATCACTCCTCGTCTTCGGATTTCCCCTCATCTTCTTCATCATTTATATTATTTCCATCACTTTCATCCTTTTCATGAATGTAGCTTTTTGGCGGAGAGCGGGCAGGCCGATTAAGTGGTTCACTTGAGCCTTGAGGGAGTCAATGTCATTCCTAAGTGCATCTCTAATCTTCTCTTCATGCTTTCTTTTTTCTCGTTCATCCGCATAGTTCCTAGAAAGTTGTTGAATCGTTCGCCGCATCTTCTCAAGGTTCTCATTTTGTACGATGGTTGTAACATGAAATGCAACTCACGGTAAAGTCCCCGAAATGGCCGCGCCTCTACGCCGAAAGACGACCGGACATTTATGAACCTGCACAAAAAGTGCAGCAAGTGTAGTATGAGTACGTAAATCAATGCGTACCCAGTAAGTATCTAGCCTAACCCCAGAGAAGTAGTGACGAGGAGTTGACATCAACACTTATTAGTTAACAGAGCTGGTGCACTTCAGCCATTCACACAAGTCCAAATTGATCTGTTAACCATCCGAAAACCACCCAAGGCCCCCGGGACCTCGACCAAATATACCAACCAGTCCTAAAATATCATACGAACTTAGTCGAGCCTTTAAATAACATAAAACAACGCTAAAACATGAATCGTGCATCGATTCATCTTAATGAACTTTAAAACTTCATACTTCTACATCCGACGTCGAAACCTATCAAATCAAGTCCGATTGACCTCAAATTTTGTACAGAAGTCCTAATTGGCATTACGGACCTACTCCAACTTCTGGAATCGAACTCCGACCCCGAAATCAAAAAGTTCACTCCCGGTCAAACTTCCTAAAAATCATCCAATTTCCAATTTCCGCCAATTGACGTCGAAATAACCTACGGACCTCCAAATCAACATCCGGATAAGCTACTAAGACCAAAATCATCATACGAACTCGTTGGAACCTTCAAATCCCGATTCTAAGGTCGTTTACTCACAAGTCAAACCTTAGTCAATTCTTCCAACTTAAAGCTTTCGAAATTAGAATTTTCTTTCCAAATCAATCCTGAACTTCCCGAAATTCAATTCCGACCACACGTACAAGTCATATTACATGAAGTGAAGCTACTCAAGGCCTCAAACCACCGAATGATGTGCTAGAGATCAAATCGACCGGTCGGGTCGTTAAATTCTTCCCCACTTAAACATACGTTTGTCTTCGAACGTGCTAAGGACTGCTCCGGAGTTGTCCAAAATCATTGTACAACAGCTTGTGCAGCTACTCGTGCCACCACATTCCAGTTGTACACATTAGCTCAATCCAGACTGAAAATTTTCCCTATAACCTTAGCTAACAAGCTTTAAAACCAAGTTCCAACTTTCGAATTTCTTTACAAGGCCTGATTCTAACACACGAACACCGTACCAATCACCAAGCATTGTACCAAAACATGATCATGCACCTATGTTGTAATCACACCATGCACCACATAAGTCGATTGCCCATAATAACATCCTCTGACCATAATAGCTAAAAATTTACTTATCTGGTGCCCACAATACATCTCATGTCGCATATAACTCCTGTTCCAAATCTCGCAATACTGCCACGACGAAAAAGACGTGTAGAAACTCATAATAACGTACCCATGGCGGCGTGCCACCCGATCCACTCACAATAATAAATAAGGACATACCCCTCAAGCCATAATGCCTCTACCTACGGAATACCGAATATCGGCCACAATCACGCCGAGTGCAAAATTACAACTCTGGGGAGACGGGTAGCGCAATATGCCACAAAACCCAAGCACGACTAAGGTGCGATAAATGACCTGCATCTCGATAGAAATCCTGCTCATATAACACCACAAGCTACATGGGACCTCAACACACGTGCGAATAATCAAGCTGTCTCAATCCGGCACAACACCCCACAGTTCATAACCAAAGGAATAGAGCGCCTTCCATGCGTAAACCCTCACATTAACGATATTACCAAAAATCTCCATACTTGGTTTCGATCTTTAACCATCAAGTGACTAGCATGTCACACTCATACAATTTCTTTGTGGGGTACGCTCCCACGACCTTCCACCCAGGTAGCCAAATGCGCACATCCATACCACCAACTGTACTAATTTTGTAAAGAAGATCAAGAATCAGCAAATCAATACACAATGCTCCTTCCACAGGACACAATTCCCAGGCGACACTAGGATACTGTCAGCTTACTCTGAACATCTAATTCTTTCCGGCTCATCTGAGCTCGTGACATTCTTGTTAACACCGAACTGCAACCTTGGTCCTCAACTTTCAAATTCCCATGCCGCTCACTGCACCTATCATGTCGATACACGAGAATACACAAATTCATCATAACCCCTGAACTACCAGTAGAATAACACTTCATAGGCTAGAAACCTTTCACTTAGCTTATTTTCGAAGAGCCCATGCGGCACGCAACTGAATTCCCAAACCGCAGAAAACACAACCTCAAATTGTGATCTAAACCGTCATAACTCTTCCGGAATCCATTTACACAATAAAGCCATTTGAATCAAATACATCCCAAATCAATCAGGTCATGATGGCTGTCAAGCCCGCCCGTACAACCACAAACCATATATATAACTTCACACAACGAAGGAACTGATCCTTGCCACAATTATGCTGATTCATCCATTACTAACCGACCCAACTTCTTTCAATTTACCCTTTACCTGACTTGGAAATATGATAGCTCCGTTCACAACATAACGAACTCAATCCGCACTCACCTCTGTGAGCACCTAATTTTTGACTATATGTGAATTTTTATCACCTTCTACTATGTAAATATTTTCAGAATTTAATATATTTTTTTTAGCTTTGTTACACTTATATATATATATATATATATATATATATATATATATATATATATATATATATATAGAAAAATTATTAATAATTTAAAAGGTCAATTATTACTATTAGTATTATTTTTATTATTATTTTTATCTTTATTTTTAAATAAAATGAATTAAAAACCGAAAATAAACAAAAATTAATTATTATTATATTATTTTTTTTAAAAACAAATTTCGGATGAGAATTAAAAAATAGGAAAAGTAGAAATATAAAATTAAAAAGTAAAAGTAAAAGTAGGTAGAAATTATTTAATAAAAAAAAGTAAAAGAAAGTGGAAAATTAAAAAAAAAGAGTAAAAGAATGTGGAAATTAAAAAAAAATGAAAAGTAAAATAAAGTAGGAATTAAAAAATAAAAGTAAGGGTATTTGATTTTTTTTTTTAAAAAGTAAAAGTAAGTGGGAAATAAAAAAAAAAGTAAAATAAGTGGGAAATAAAAAAAGAAAAGTAAAAAGTGGGATTTTAATATATTAAAAGTAAAAAAAGTGAGAAATTAAAAAATAAAAGTAAAGGAAAGTGGGGAATTATTTTTTAAAAAAATAAGAAAAATGGGAAGTGGAAATTCTTTTTAATTAAAAAAAAAATCTGAAAATTTCGAATTTTTTTCTATAAATAGAAGAGAAATATGAGGGGAAAAAGGGAGAGAGAGAGAAGAAAAAATAGGGAGAAAGGAATTGAGAAAAAATTATTTTCTTCTTCTAGGACAAGAAAATTTCTACTCGTGTCATTCTTTCTTCGGCTTTCTTTCGAAAAATCCAGCAGCTTCACCACCTCAAAACCACCAGCCCTTGACAACTTTTGAGCTATCATTAACCCCCCCTCCCCCCCCCCCCCCCCCAAAAAAAGCTCCAAAAATAGCTACTAAATCGTCAGTTTTGCAAGGTCGATTGAGGTTGCAAGTTGAGATTTGCCGCTCGAGTTTTCCGTGGTCCGAAGGGTCCAGTTGGGAGCTATCCGATCATTGAGTGGTTGTAATTTAAATCCACAATCATCAATACAAAGGTTCATTTCTCTTTCTATTTTATTTTTTTTTCTCATTAATGTTTTGGGTCACTCTGTTTTAATTTAACTTTGAGTATAATATGATCGAGTTTGCATCTAAGTGTGCTAAGATTAATTTGTTCTCATGTTGAGTTTTTGTTAAGATTAATTTATTGTCCTTTTTAGTAGTTCATATGGTTAATTTTATTGATGAATATGTATTAATTCGTTACTTTTCTTGTTTATTCAATGAAGTAATGGCTTTCCATTTTAGCTTGCTTTAGTTTCATTTTGATCTCCTATCTTAGTGACTAAATTGATCCTGCCTGTATCTATCTTTTGCTGCCATAAATTTAGTCTAATTTTAAATATTGGTTAGCAGTAAAATTATAAGAGATTAGGTTGGGCCATGATTGGTGTAAGACTTTAATTGAACTTTCCTAGCATATTTATGGGCTAATTGTTACACATGACCAAAAACAAATAAACATTCACAAGCTAGCCAACTTTTTCCATAATTAATTTACTTCATTTCCTCCATAACAATATACATATCTCATGACCTTATAATAATGTCAAAACTAGTAATTGAATAATATTCGAACACCGTAGCTTGATTTAGGCGCGATTAATAATAAATCATCGTGACTATGGGTACGGTTCCTGTAGCATAGTCATGATACGTAAACCCAATTCAAGTGCACGTTTCGCGCGGCTTGACCATAACTTTAAATAATAATAATAATAAATATGTTGTAAATCGCGGGTGTGTTTCACGTGGTGCGGTTTGCAATGGGTACCAAAACGACAAGTGTGCGACATCGCGACTTGTTCAAATAAATTCCATAAATATTAAAAAGCGATAAAAGACAAAAATGCACAATGGGTTTAAAATATGTAATAAATCAGATAATTACGCCAAGTATTAATTGTTAAGCGACCGTGCTAAAACCACGGAACTCGGGAGTGCCTCGCACCTTCTCCCAGGTTAACAGAATTCCTTACCCGATCTTCTGTATTCGCAGACCAAAAATAAGAGTCAAATTTCCTCGATTTGGGATTCTAAAATAAATCGGTGACTTGGGACACCATAAATTATTCCAAGTGGCGACTTTGAATAAATAAATAATCCCATTTCGAATAACGTCACTTTAATTGGAAAAACTCTCCTACCCCTACCCCCTCGGGAAAAAGGAGGTGTGACAGCTCTGACGACTCTGCTGGGGACCAAAACCCAGAATCTATGGTCCAGGGTTCAGAATTCGAGCTTAGAGTAACTGTTATACTTCCGTTTTGTTTATTATCTGATTTTTACATGTTTGAGCCTAATGTACTAAATGCTGCTTTTTATCGCTTTGATATTATTTGAACTGTATATAAACTGTACGAAACCCTCTTCTCTCTGAGTCTTATGAATCTTCTGGGAAGCGTGCGTTTCGTGTGGCTTCTTTTTTGTTAGAGTCATATCCCAATTTTAGAACGAGGTTCGGACAAGTTGCAAAGCTGGTGAAGCTTCTGTATTCCCGGTATGCTGCCCCTTCCCCCCCCCCTCCGAGCTCGAGTTGTCCGCTCGGATAAGCCAGGTCAAGAACAATACACCCAGGATTTAAACTTAGAATGACATAACCTCATGTCGGATCCCTAGTAGGTACATTTGTTTGCATCACTTGCATTTGACTTTGGGGACTCAACACAGGGATTGGGTCCGTCTAGAACAGGTGTACCCAAATCAAAAGACCATCTTGATGCATTGTTACGTGCTACTTGTACATTTATTTGTTTCGGCTTGCATGTTGACTGACTTCTAGAATAGGAAACGAAAATCAAGAAAAACCAAGAGTGAGGCAAGAGAGAGAAATTTACCCGATTTCTGAAAATTCAGGTATTTGAAAATCCCAAAACTCTGTCGACATTTTGAAAAAAAAAATTCAAAAAACGCCAAATATTTTCAAAGAAAAAGGTCATGCTTTTCTGACCGATACGCGGGTCTGATTCTCACCGGATATGAGATACGTAGGCAAACCTCATCGGTTCCGGCCCCAATTTTCAAAAATTCAAAAATATTTTCCTTTGATTCCTTCTTTATAAGTTTTTCTTTGACACATAAAATCCAAAACTTTTCCTTCTTTTGTAGAAGTTTTTCTTTTGGAAATTAAAAAAAAAGAGTCAAAATCCAAAAATATTTTTCTTTAATTCATTCTTTAGAAGTTTTTCCTTAGAAAATCCCGAATAAAAAAAATTTAAAACTAAAAAAAAAAAAATCTTTATAGAAGTCTTTCATTTGAAAAAAGAAATAAATAAATTCAAAATCCAAAAAAAAATTCTACCTTTTTTAGAAGTCTTTCTCCCAAAATATTAAAAAGAAAATCCAAAATAATATTTTCTTTCTTTTCAAAAATTCTCAAAAAAAAAGAAAAGAAATCGAAATAAAAAAAATCTTTCTTTTTTATAATTCTTTCGAAAATTAAAAAAAAAAATCAAAATCCAGAAGAAAAAAAAAGAGTTAGTTTATTTACTTTATTCCTAATCTTTCTGAACTACGCAAGATCTTATTCATGCGGCGTCATGATACGTAGGCAATCCCCATCGGATTCGATCTTTGACATCAAATAAGCTGAGTGAAAAAAAAAAGAGAAGAAAGAAAAAGAAAGAAAAGAGTGACAAAAATAACCAAAAAAAAAAGCGAAAAAAAAAAAACAAAGAGCGAAAAAAAAAACTAAAAAAAAAAAGAAAGAAAAAAAGCAAGAGTGAAAAATCCAAAAAGAGAACTCTATGTCCAGATTGACAAAGAAAACTGCGGAATGTTTTTGTGAATATGCTGTCATATGGCGCGAGCAAGCCGCCAAGGGAAAGCCTCCAATGGACGAAACATAAATGGTTACGGTCTTCCTACAGGCCAAAGAGGCGAACTACTTCCAGAACATGATGTCTGCAATGGGTAATCCGTTCGCCGAGGCTATCAAAATTGGGGAGATGGTCGAAAATGGTTTAAAAACGGGCCAAATCTTGAGTCATGTTGTCTTTAAGGCCACATCACATGCCATTCAGAGTGGTTCAGAGGGTCTGATTAACAGAAATTGGAGAAATGAGGAATTTGATATGGCACTGAAGGCCCTTACAGCCCTTGCCGAGACAGAGGAAAAGTCAAAAACGATCGCCAAGCCTGAAAGTTCCCTATCAAACGGGAGTCTCAGTAGCTAGTCTTGCTATCCTTTGCATCTGAATTATCTCAGAGTGTGATTCAGATGTTTTACTTTATTGTATTACTTTTCAGTGTAAACCCATCTATCTTTAAAATTCAAAAAAAAAAATCAATCGAAATCAAAAAAAAAAAAGAACAAAATCAAATGAAATTAATAATTCATTGTCCAGGAATGTCACTTTTCTTAATTTTGTCACTTCTCTTATTCTTTTTTCAGTTTTGTTAAATGCATATTTTAATAACCTGGCATGCTTGCGGACTTCATGCCCCGATCCTAAAACGCTGTCAGACTTCGAAATAATGAATCTAGAATCAGAATACAATGAAGATAGGTTTAAGGAAATAAAATAAAGAATCGGAACAGCTAAAGAAAAATTGGCTTTAGGTTGGAAAGGTCCATATATTGCACAAGAGTACTTCCAAAAGAGAGCGGTGTACTTGGGACACATCGAAGAAAATGTCCCTGAAACAACTGTCCATGCAGGTGCAGTCAAAAGGTACTATGTTGGGTCCTCTATATAGCATTAATGTTTTCCGGTTGGGATGAAGAAGGCTTTATTTCTCACTATCCAAATATTTAACCCTTTGCAAACCCTTTTGAACCGGCTCCCATTCTTTGATTACCCTCATTGGAACCCGAAAGTCATTATTGAAAAATAAAATGAATGAAAAAAAAATGAAAAGAGAAGAAAAAGAAATATACAAAAAAAGGAAGAAAAGACAAAGAAAATGAAATGAAAAATGAAAAAGAAAAGAGAAAAAAGGTAAGGAAAAAGAAAGAGAAGAAACCAAAACAGAAAAGAAAACCAAAACAAAAGAGAATGAAAATCAAAGTTCTCGTCCTTGAACTACGTTTGACTTGATTCCGAAAGGATACGTAGGCAGCCTCTCTCTGGGTTCAGTCACACCAAAACAAAAACCCAAATTCCCTCAAAAGTGAAACTGGGGCAGATGTTATAATGGTTTGGCGATTGTTTTGTCTGAAAGGTTCCAAAGTTATAATTCAATCCAAATTCTTTTTACCCAAATCCTTTTCAAGTCCTTCCGATCAATCGGCAAAGAGATTCAAAATGGGAGGATACAGTTACTCGGATCTGATACAACAAAATGAGAGAAATAAAATGAGAGAGTCTTATTGGTGAAAACCTCACGGGCACCATAATGCGATGGTAAGCAGAGAAATTCAAAAATGAGAGAGTCTTGTTAGTGAAAAATCACAAAGATTACTATAAGGCGATGATGAGAAGAGAAATGAGAGAGGCCAGCTGGTGAAAACCCGCAAAGGGTGCCACTGATCGAAAAGAAGATCCTCACAGTCACTGGCATCGACACAGTCATGGGGAAAGTTTCTCAGTCTCAAAGAAAGAGTTGTGATGAATTTCTGAGATTTGGACGGTTTACACAGATCAGGCATCTAGTCCAAGAGGCATGTCATGTTCATTGAAGTTTGTATACACTCCAGATAAGTCCTTTCTTTTTCCCGAAAGGGATACCTCTCGTCTAAATTCATTTGTCCATTCCATTGTTTGCTTTTCTTTGAATCCTTTCGGCCTAACTCTGTTTCGAAACTATGACAAAGAAAGGATGGCAAGACTGATTTATAGGGTTCTCACTTGATACAAGCCAATATGGAAAAAAGGCACCCAGCCTCCGTAAGGGCATCAAGTCGACTCCGACTGGCCATGGTGGCCGATGCTTCAAAATCAAAAACTATTGAAAGAGGAAATTCAAAGTCAAATGCCCACAAAGGCAAAATAAAGTTGGAAAGGTTAAGTCCCACATGACTGACCGTCATGGCAAAGTCTGAAAAAGCTAGAGGTTATCCAAGTTTAGAAATACAATCGGTATTCACAAACAACCAGTTGCAGTTGAAAGGGCCGAGATCAAGTGACTGAAACAATCAATGCCACAAAACCAACCACCATTTCAAACTGAAAAATTGTTCTTTGTTTGAAAAAACAGGAAACAAGTGCAATCCAAAAGCAACTTTGCAAGAAGCAGGTGCAACCAAAAAGCAATTGCGCAAAGGCTAGAAACAGTTTTGCAGCAACCACTCCAAAAGGGAAGTCTTCTCCAAAAAATTATTTCCCGCATTTACTCATTCTCTAAAATAAAATAAAAATGATGAAAATAAAGGGAAAAAGAAGAAAAAGTTCAAAATCATGCTAGTATAGGGTCTCCAATCCCTAGCTGCATTTTTCCAACATAGGGTCTCCACTCCCTAATTAATTTTATTTTAAATATAGGGTTTCCACTCCCTAGTCTCTTTTCCAACATAGGGTCTCCACTCCCTAGTTGATGATTTTCCAACATAGGGTCTCCACTCTCTAGTTGAAGTTATTTTAGACATAGGGTCTCCACTCCCTAGTCTCTTTTCCAACATAGGGTCCCCACTCCCTAGTTGATGAGTTTCCAACATAGGGTCTCCACTCCCTAGTTGATGATATTTTAGACATAGGGTCTCCACTTCTTAGTCTCTTTTCCAACATAGGGTCTCCACTCCCTAGTTGATGATTTTCCAACATAGGGTCTCCACTCCCTAGTTGATGATATTTTAGACATAGGGCTTCCACTCCCTAGTCTGCTTTTGCAACATAGGGTCTCCACTCCCTAGTTGATGATTATTTTAGACATAGGGTCTCCGCTCCCTAGTCTATTTTCTAACATAGGGTCTCCACTCCCTAGTTGATGATTTTTAGACATAAGGTTTTTACTCCCTAGTCGCTTTTCCAACATAGGGTCTCCACTCCCTAGTTGTTGTTTTTAGACATAGGGTCTCCACTCCCTAGTCGCTTTTCCAACATAGGGTCTACACTCCTTAGTTGATGATTTTTAGACATAGGGTCTCCACTCCCTAGTCGTTTTTCCAACATAGGGTCTCCACTCCCTAGTTGATGATTTTTAGACATAGGGTCTCCACTCCCTAGTAACTTTTCCAACATAGGGTCTCCACTCCCTAGTTGATGATTTTTGGACATAGGGTCTCCACTCCCTAGTCTCTTTTCCAACATAGGGTCTCCACTCCCTAGTTGATGTTATTTTAGACATAGGGTATCCACTTCCTAGTCTCTTTTCCAACATAGGGTCTCCACTCCCTAGTTGATGTTATTTTAGACATAGGGTCTCCACTCCCTAGTATCTTTTCCAATATAGGGTCTCAACTCCCTAGTTGATGTTATTTTAGATATAGGGTATCCACTCCCTAGTCTCCTTTTCAACATAGGGTCTCCACTCCCTAGTTGATGTTATTTTAGACATAGGGTCTCCACTTTCTAGTCGCCTTTCCAACATAGTGTCTCAACTCCCTAGTTGATGTTATTTTAGACATATGGTCTCCATTCCCTGGTCTTCTTTCCAACATAGGGTCTCCACTCCCTAGTTAGTTTTTATTTTAGACATAGCATCTCCACTCCCTAATCTTCTTTTCCAATATAGGGTCTCCACTCCCTAGTTAATTTTATTTTAGACATAGGGTCTCCACTCCCTAGTCTCCTTTCCAACATAGGGTATTCACTCCGTAGTTGATTTGATCTTAAATGCAGGGTACACCACTCCCTGATATATTTGCCAATATAGGGTATCCCTTTCCCTGGCTATATTTTCCCAACATAAGGTACACCAATCCTTAGTTGAGACATACTTTTGACAATAAAGGAACACCATCCCAAAAAAAAACATGACGTTTGTTTGTTTTGGTGTATGAGTAGGTTTTTACCTCGAGGAACAGGGTTCGAGATGACCAAAAGAAGAAGTTTCAATTGAGAATAAAAAAAAGAAAAAATAAGTGAATCCAAAATGCAAAAGCAATTGAAAAGATGTGGAATGCTCAAGACATGACTGAAGCCACGAGCATTGGAGCCCCGTTTTGATTAGAAGAAGCTATAGAATAATGAACTGGAATCCACAACTAGTGAGCATCAAGGTTCAGATCAGAGTCTGCATGAAGAACCAGTCAAGACTCAAGATCAAGTTTTAGAAGACTCATAGATAGGAATCTTGTAACTCATAACTGATATGCTTGTTTAGTTTCTTTTTTATTTTGATATAATAGCAGGATAGCGGACCAGAGCCTCGACAGAACCTCACCTGACTCCTCAACTCATCATTCCACCATTCTCCTTGAACTACACGCGACCTGATTCCCCTATAACCGGGGATATGTAGGTTGTCCAAAATCAGGACTCGGTTGCACCCTATCTTTTATTTCTTTTCCTTTTGAATAATAGTTTGGACAAAAATTAGTCATGTGGCTCAGCTAGTCTTTGCCTGAAAACTCTTCATGTTTCCAAGCAAAGAGGGGCAGCTGTGAGCACCTAATTTTTGACTATATGTGAATTTTTATCACCTTCTACTACGTAAATATTTTCAGAATTTAATATATATTTTTTTAGCTTTGTTACACTATATATATATATATATATATATATATATATATATATATAGAAATTATTAATAATTTAAAAGGTCAATTATTACTATTAGTATTATTTTTGTTATTATTTTATCTTTATTTTTAAATAAAATGAATTAAAAACCGAAAAAAATAAAAACAAATTTCGGATGAGAATTAAAAAATAGAAAAAGTAGAAATATAAAATTATAAAGTAAAAGGAAAAGTAGGTAGAAATTGTTTAATAAAAAAAGTAAAAGAAAGTGGAAAATTAAAAAAAATAAAAGTAAAAGAATGTGGAAATTTAAAAAATAAAAAGTAAAATAAAGTTGGAATTAAAAAATAAAAGTAAGGGTATTTGATTTTTTTTTTAAAGTAAAAGTAAGTGGGAAATAAAAAAAGAAAAGTAAAATAAGTGGAAAATAAAAAAATGAAAAGTAAAAAGTGGGATTTTAAATATATTAAAAGTAAAAAAAGTGAGAAATTAAAAAATAAAAGTAAAGAAAAGTGGGGAATTATTTTTTTAAAGAAATAAGAAAAATGGGAAGTGAAAATTCTTTTTAATTAAAAAACAAAAATCTGAAAATTCCCAATTTTTTTCTATAAATAGAAGAGAAATGTGAGGGGAAAAAAGGGAGAGAGAGAAAGGAAAAAACAGGGAGGAAGGAATTGAAAAAAAAAATTGAGTGGTTGTAATTTAAATCCACAATCATCAATACAAAGGTTCATTTCTCTTTCTATTTTTTTTTCTCATTAATATTTTGGGTCACTCTATTTTAATTTAACTTTGAGTATGATATGATTGAGTTTGCATCTGAGTGTGCTAAGATTAATTTGTTCTCATGTTGAGTATTTGTTAAGATTAATTTATTGTCCTTTTTAGTAGTTCATATGGTTAATTTTATTGATGAATATGTATTAATTCGTTACTTTTCTTGTTTATTCAATGAAGTAATGGCTTTCCATTTTAGCTTGCTTTAGTTTCATTTTGATCTCCTATCTTAGTGAATAAATTGATCCTGCCTGTATCTATCTTTTTCTGCCATAAATTTAGTCTAATTTTAAATATTGGTTAGCAGTAAAATTATAAGAGATTAGGTTGGGCCATGATTGGTGTAAGACTTTAATTGAACTTTTCTAGCGTATTTATGGGCTAATTGTTGCACATGACCAAAAACAAATAAACATTCACAAGCTAGCCAACTTTTTTCATAATTAATTTACTTCATTTCCTACATAACTATATACATACCTCATGACCTTACAATAATGTCAAAATTAGTAATTGAATAATATTCGAACACCGTAGCTTGATTTAGGCGCGATTAATAATAAATCATCGTGACTATGGTACGGTTCCTGTGGCATAGTCATGATACGTAAACCCCAATTCAAGTGCGCGTTTCACGCGACTTGACCATAACTTTAAATAATAATAAAAATAAATATGTTGTAAATCGCGGGTGCGTTTCACGTGGTGCTGTTTGCAATGGGTACCAAAACGACAAGTGTGCGACATCGCGACTTGTTCAAATAAATTCCATAAATATTAAAAAGCGGTAAAAGACAAAAATACACAATGGGTTTAAAATATGTAATAAATCAGATAATTACTCCAAGTATTAATTGTTAAGCGACCGTGCTAAAATCACGGAACTCGGGAGTGCCTCACACCTTCTCCCAGGTTAACAGAATTCCTTACCCGATCTTCTGTGTTCGCGGACCAAAAATAAGAGTCAAATTTCCTCGATTTGGAATTCTAAAATAAATCGGTGAATTGGGACACCATAAATTATTCCAAGTGGCGACTCTGAATAAATAAATAATTCCATTTCGAATAATGTCACTTTAATTGGAAAAACTCTTCTACCCCTACCCCTTCGGGAAAAAGGAGGTGTGACAACCTCGAGTGACCCGAATCGCGAGACCACATCGTCTCAATACCCATGACTCATATCATACCTCCTTACGCGCACAATAGCATCTCCAACTGGTGTACCCATTCTGCAAGACCTTCCGCGAGTCCGAAGCTATTTTTTCATTTTCTCTAATACTGTCCTTAAATTCTTAAATCTACTAGGACCGTTGTTGAGAGTCACCCACTCTGACCTGGTCCCCAAATATAAAAGTTCAACAATACTTTCCGAACTCAAATCATATTGCACCTGAAATGATAATCAGATATTCACACCCCTCTTCATTTCAAACAAACTCCTTTCTGCCATATTCAATCTTTTTTCGTACAGTAACCATCAATCCAAGTAAAATCTGTAGGCCAAATCACTTTCCATCACGATTCCCAACCCGTTCTACACTTTCTCGAGCACGCGATTATCCTACCATTGAATCCATATGCTAATCTGTCACTCTTACTTCGGTTAAACCATCTCCTTTAAGCAACTTCTTAACCTCTGCTTCTCATACTTGACCTTCTAGTACTTCAACCACCGCGATTCCCGCCATGTCTTCCCTCATACTTTGCTTCCCAATTGTTGCATCAAATAAAAAGTACATCTCTTTAGCACCTGAACCAATAGATTGTTACCGACTCTAAGCCACTCCGAAGATCATCTCTCTCGAGCCATCAACATTAGAAATACCAATTCGATCCTGAACCGCTGCACACCGCTACCTCTAACAACCGCCCATAAAGGAACCATTTCATAACACCCTGCCCCGAAGGAAAAATCCAAGAAGATCGTAACACCGACGAACCGTAATGCGTTCAAACAAGGACGGCGACACCGCTTCACAATGAAAATTCTACCACGCTCGAAAATATCAAGTCTCGTTACTTTATCAACCAAACATGGACATATATAGTCCGATTGCCTTTCCTCCGCGGGAATTAAATGTTGAACCCCTTAATCATGCACTGAGAAATCCTCTCTTCAAGCCATTCACTACCTCAATCACATAAACGAGCACCTTACCATTACACCAACATTGTGCGATAATAACGCATAGACATCGTAGCAATCCGTGCACAGTTTCGAAGCCATAGAAAATACAGATACTGAGCTCGGAACAAAAGAACATACTTCCGCAAGGCGACGATAATAGCATGCCTAAACACGTAGGGAAAAACATCTTGCACCACGTCTGCAGTACCACTACAACCCCTCAACACCCAATTGATAACAAGCACTTTGTGTCGCATAAGATTAAGTAGGAATGAAATAAAGGCACAAGAATCAATGGAATCAAACCGCACGATGAGGAAATCAAGGAGGGAAGTGTTCCTAACTGCCCTGTAGCCTCTCAATGATAAGTACAAACGTCTCTGTACCGATCCGCAAGACTCTACTAGACTTGCTCATGACTCGTGAGATCTAAGTGAACCTAGAGTTCTGATACCAAGCTGTCACGACCCGAAATCCACTAATGGTCGTGATGGCACCTAACACCGCCGTCAGGCAAGCCAACTGTGATTAGTCAATTTAATTACTCTTTCTAGTACCTTAAAATCATAATTTTTATTAATGAAATGGTGTGAAATAGAATTTACACGAATTACAATAGTGAACAACCCGTAGGAACCCCCAAAATCCAGTGTCACAAATGCATGAGCACCAACTAGGAAATATAATAAAATACAACATATGTCTGGAATACAAGTTAGAAAGGAAAATATAAATAACTCAGATGGTGACTCTGCAGGCTGCGGATCGTAACATGAAATGCGGCTCACGGTAAAGTCCCTGAAATGGCTGCGCCTCTACGCCCAAATACCACCGGATATATGTGTACCTACACAAAAAGTGCAGCAAGTATAGTATGAGTACGTAAATCAATGCGTACCCAGTAAGTATCTAGCCTAACCCCAGAGAAGTAGTGACGAGGGGTTGACATCAACTCTTACTAGTGGTCCAATAAGACAGATATAATAGAAGTAACATAAATAAATCAGAGAAGGTAAACGAAGTACCAAGTATAATACGTAGTACAATCCTACTCTCAGCAATAACTCAAACTCTCAGCTAATAGCTACCTCCTCTATCGGAGTATATATAACGGACCTTATCAGATAGGTTGTCACAGTTCAATTAGGAAAAGCTCACAGATATGATGGCTTCTTGCCAATTATTACGCATGATTTCATAAGCATATTTTTATTGAAATGACGAGGCGTACGGCCCGATCCATCATAACATTGCCAAACCATAGATATATCTATTTTATTGCCCAAGGTGAATGGCCCGCTCCCATGAGAGTGTGGTACATAAATTCTGCCGAGGCGTACGGCCCGATCCATCATAGTGTTCGCACTACCGAGGGTCGAACGACACGAACCATAGATATATCTATCCTGCCAAGGCGAACGAATCGATCTCATTAGAATAAGAAGCTTTGATGGGTCCTTGACCCCACTCACGAATAGACGTGTGAGTTTTAAATTTTTAAAGGAAATTTTTCGGTGAGAACGCATAACGTGGGAGAAATTTGTAAGAGGAGTACAATTATCTTGCGGCTAATCGTGAAGCCCGTTGAATCTCTACAATAGAAAGTTTATCACTCTACACAAGTCTAGTATCAAATCGCAACGTAATATGAAGGAATTTAATAGGCAAGAGACAACTCAAATAGTACAGTTATAGCAAGGCGGAAACCTAAGTCTACCCGGACATAGCATGAATCTAGCTACGTACGGACTCTCGTCACCTGGTGCTTACGTAGCCCCCACAGCAAGTAACACATAACAAATACATCACCTAGGGGTAGTTTCCCCCTCACAGAGTTAGACATGAGACTTACCTCGCCCCGAAGTTTCGTAACCGGCTCCAACGCCCCTTAAACAGCTCAAACCAAAGCTCGTCGATCCAAAACTATTCAAACAATGTGCAAACCAATCAAAAGATACTCTAATACCCATAATTAATCAATTTAAACAAATTCTCAACTCTGCTCGAAAAGTCTATAAAATCAACCATCGGCCCCACGTGCCCAGATTCCAAAAGTTTTCGAAGATAAACTTTACCCATAACACAACGAACTAAAATATGTAACTTATTCCAAATTCCATGTCCAATTTCGTGATCAAATTCCAAAAATTCCAAATTCTAGGTTTTCTACCAAAAAACCCACAATTTCTACTAATTTTCATGTTTAAATCCTTATACAAACCATGTATTTAACTTGTAATATGTGGGAATCACTTACCTAGTGTTGCTTGATGAAAGTCTCCCCTTGAATCTCTCCAAAATCGCCCCAACCAAGTGAGAAAATGAGCAAAACCCCGATTTAAAACAATCTGCCCAGCCGACTTTTCGCACAAACGGAACACCAGTCGCACCTGTGGCTCTGCACCTGCAAAATTTCCATCGCAGGTGTGGTTCTAACTTAGTCCAGGCACGTCCGCATCTGCGGACCCAAATGCGCATTTGCGCTTCCACTTCTATGGCCAAGGAGCACTTCTACGCATGCGCTCCTGCGAACCATGTCTGCTTCTGCGAACAACAGGCCCTTCCGCTTCTGCGCTCCTTCCTCCGCAGAAGCGACTCCGCTTCTGCGGTCTTCGCGCCGCACCTGCGACCACATGCCATCTTCTCCAGGTCCACTTTTGCGCCCAAATGCTTGCTTCTGTGAGCTCGCACCTGCGGTCAATCTTGCGCAAGTGCGATTACACTAGAGTTGGTGCACTTGAGCCATTCACACAAGTCCAAATTGATCTGTTAACCATCCGAAAATCAACCGAGGCCTCCGGGACCTCGACCAAATATACCAACCAGTCCTAAAAATAATACAAACTTAGTTGAGCCTTTAAATCACATCAAACAATGCTAAAAATACGAATCGTGCATCGATTCAACCTAATGAACTTTAAAACTTTATACTTCTACATCCGACACCGAAACCTATCAAATCAAGTCCGATTGACCTCAAATTTTGCTCACAAGTCCTAATTGACATTACGTACATAATCCAACTTTCGAAATCAGACTATGACCCTGATATCAAAAAGTCCACTCCCGGTCAAACTTCCTAAAAATCATCCAATTTCTAACTTCCGCCAATTGATGCTGAAATAATCTACGGACCTCCAAATCAACATCCGGACACGCTCCTAAAACCAAAATCATCATATGAACCCGTTGGAACCTTCAAATACTGATTCTGAGGTCGTTTACTCATAAGTCAAATCTTAGTCAATTCTTCCAACTTAAAGCTTTCGAAATTAGAATTTTCTTTACAAATCAATCTCGAACTTCCCGAAATTCAATTTTGACCACGCGTATAAGTCATAATACCTGAAGTGAAACTACTCAAGAACTCAAACCGCCAAACAATGCACTAGAGCTCAAAATGACCGGTTGAATTGTTACAGTACGTGAGTGGTCCGTGCGGATATTAGATATTGTCACTCTCTTGGAACATGAGTCGTCCGTGCGGTTATGAATTGTAATGTGGGCACAAGATGCCAAGTGATTAGAATTTATGAATTGGGACCCGTTATTTGTGATTCTAAGGTTTGGCACCTCGTGGAAATTCTGGAATAAATCTGGTATGAAAGCGGTTGTTCTTATTGAGTTGTTACTTGATTTCCTTTATTTGGTTTCACCGGACTTAAACTGTGTTCAGCTTACTCTACAGGGTTATTACCTGTTTGTTCCCTGTTGTTAATTCTTGCTCTTAGTTTCCTATTACGAGCATTGTTTTATTATTGTTATCATGCATATCTCTACATTGATATTGTACTATGCTAGTTCACATTTATACTTGTTCAGGTTGTTTAGTCCAGTAGGTGTCTTGACTGTCCCTCGTCAATACTTCACCGAGGTTAGTCTTGATACTTACTGGGTACCGCTGTGGTGTACTCATGCTATGCTTCTACACATTTTTGTGCAGATCCAGGTACTTCGGAGTTGGTTGATCACTAGCTAGCTATTCGGGTTTGCTGTGGAGACTCAAAAAAAACCTGTCACCACGTTCGCAGGCCTCGGAGTCACCTTCTAATATTGTACTTATACTGTCTATTCCTTTTCTGGAACAGATGTACTTAGAAGACTATTCTAGTAAACTTAAAAGAGTTTATGGCTTGTACTACCGGTTTTGGGATTGTTGGCTTTGTAAAGAAAATTTATGTTTCATATTTAGTAGTTGTTGGTTGAGTTGTCATTAATTCAGCAAGTGTTAGGCTTACTAAATTAGGGTCGTGACACTTACATCTTGACGAAACTTTGGTATTATTATTTTGTGATATTGTGACACATATGGACATGTTATACGGGTTGATTGTTGTTGTGTGGAGTATAAGGGTGGAATTTCACTGATGATAATGTATGGACTATAAGAGTGATATTTATTTGTTGATGTCCTTGTGGTAAAATAAGGGTGGCGATATGCACATGTGACAAAATAAGGGAGGCATTTCATTGTTATGTGCATGCAGCGAAATAAGTGTGGCATTGTTGATGATGTTATGTGATGATTCGGGGGTGTCTTTCTTGATTTTGTTTATGTACAGAAATAGGGTTGATGTTTTGATTTCTTACATGTTTCTTGAAAGCTTCCATCTTGTATTTTAATGACTTGTTAGTTGACTTTTAATGTTATTACATGTCCCACTTATTTGATGATTTGATGATTAAAATGAGTTTTCTACATCGAGTTTTCATCACATGCTCTACAAGATGTTTGATACTCTTTAATATACTTTAAGGAATGTCTATTGATTGTACCTTAGAATATCTACCTATGCGTGTACGTATTTGTGGGCTTAGAATAGGAACTATTAATGCTTATAAATGATCTATAGAAAGATTTACTAGCGTTATGAATTTATATTTATGCTATTCTTTAAAATAATAGGGACTGTAAAAAGATTGATTCTTTTTAATAGGTACGAGGAATCGTCATTGCTAAGTATTAAGAGGTTGATTTTCCTAGTACCAAAGAAATACTTTTATTTATGGAAATAATTAAGAAAGAATTTTGACTCCAAATATAGCATTTGGTTTTCACCTATCATGCTACATGCAAACTTATTACTACTTATTAGAAGCCAAGTCAAAAGATCATTGATTTTGTGTGAAGTTGTCATTTTAGAAAAGGAAAAATCGACATTTCAATTAATTAAAATCATTGCACCCACATATTTGCTAAATGTGAGTAACAAGAAATTCAAGATCATAACAAGCAATTATGAAAACTAATCCTCAAAGAAAACAAATGGTAGGGATATGGGAGGGATTAAATGGGATACATCCTCAAGCATATATGAATTGACCCCTTACTAAATTCGTACAAATAACACCCCTAAGAAGATTCAGTCAGATAGAATTAGATAAAGAAATAAAATAATAAATGAAATGAGGAATTAGTCCTAGATCAAAGTGGTTGGATAAAGACAAACAAGACTTGGAATCCAATTCTTATTCAACCTATAATATAGAAATTGGACCTCATACCTAAATCTTTTGTAACAACCCGACCGGTCGTTTTAAACTTTTGCATTCCGTTCGATTGTTAGAGGGCATGAGTAGATTCATATGATGTATTATGACTTGTGTACATCACCAGTTTTGGTTTTCGGGTGATTCGGGATTCATTTGGAAGAATGATCCTCATTTTAGAAGCTTTAAGTTGACCAAATTTAACTTTTGTGGATTTGACCTCGGATCGGAGTTTTGATGGTTTCGTTAGATCCGAATGATAATTTTGGATTTGGGTGTATGTCCGAATTTATATTTGGAGGCTTCTAGAAGATTTTGGCCATAATTGGCAAAAGTTGGCAATTTGAATGTTTAGAAAGTTCATAGGTTTGACCGGGAGTTGACTTTGATGATATCAGGTTCGAATTATTGTCCCGGGAGTTGGAATATATTTTTTATGTTATTTGGAACTTGTGTGGAAATTTGAGGTCATTCCGAGTTGATTTGATATGGTTCAGCACGAATTTTGGAAATTAAAAGTTCATAAATTTGAGTTGAGGTGCGATTCATGGTTTTGAAGTTGATATGGGTAATTTTAGGCCTCGAGTAGGTTCGTGTTATATTTTAGGACTTTTTGATATGTTCGGATGGGGTCCCAAGGGGCTCAGAGTGTGTTTCGGATTGATTTCAGACTATTTCGGAGTTGCATGCATTGCTGGTTTTCTGTTAATATCTGATGCCTCCGGTGTCGTTCGCGATCGTGAAGGTCCAGCCGCGATCGCGAAGTGTGTTTTAGCCCCCTGATGGTTTGTTCATTGTGAATGCGACATTTGGAATACGTTCGTGGAGTTTTGACTGGTTGTACTTCGCGTTCGCGCCAGTGGCAACGCATTGCGTGGAGTTGAGCTGGAAGTTGGGAGCTGGATGTTATTTCTTCGTGTTCGCGAGAATATAAGCCGTGTTCACATTGTGTTGGCTGATCAGTGCATCGCGTTCGCGAGTTTCATGACACGAACACGTAGAATAATTTTGAGACAATGTATTTTTGTTCACCGCGAATGCGAGGTTGCTTCCGCGTTCGCGAAGAGTATACCTGGAGCAGACCTATAAGTGCTATATTTCGGGTATTTGAGTTATTTTATCACATTTTTAGTTATGAAGCTCGGATTTGAGCGATTTTGGAGAGGATTTTCATCACACAAATTGGGTAAGTATTGTTTACTCAATTTTTACTATATTTCATGATTCCATATTCGATTTTGGCATTTGATTGATGATCTTAATAGAGAAATTGAGGATTTTTGTCTAAACTTTCATAAAGTGAATATTTGAGTATTGAACATTGATTTGGAGCCGGATTTGAGTGAAATTAGTATGGTTGGACTCGTAATTGAATGGGTAATCGGAATTTGTGAGTTTTGTCAGGTTTCGAGGTGCGGGCTCGGATTTGATTTTTTTGGTTGACTTTGAGTTTTTGATTAAATATTAGACCTTTACCGTTTGGGTTTGTTCCCTTTGGCATTATTTGATGTTTGAGTTGACTTTTGTCTAGTTTTGAGTCGTTAGGAGGCCGATTCGTGCGAGATGGCATTTCTAGAGTATTGTTTGACTTGCTCGGTATTGATTTGGCTTGCTTGAGGTAAGTATCCTATCTAAAGTTGATTGAGGCACTAGTTGCCTAAGTTATTTCTGATAGCTACGTGATACGGGTGCGCATATGTGAGGGGGTTGAGTTTATGTGCGAGCACAAGGGTATTTATTCATGCTTGGGGTAGTGCTTATTCTATGACATGCCTTGAAATGATTGATAAACCTAATATTGTGGTGTATCTCTTATTTGTACCCCTGTTGTGAGCTATTTGAGTCGTGTTTGAGGTTGCATAGAGGTTAATCTCCTGATTTAACCTTGTAGCTGCTATTTTTTAATGTATTCACCTGTTTTGAGCTATGATATCATACCTGAACATGCATACACCTTAGCATGTCACTTATACCAGTCCAAGATTATGAAATTTGATGTTCTTTGATCATGTACATGTATTCTTGCGTATCATGTGAGCTTGTGACTACACCGGGCGAATTCTGATTATACCTGTGACCAAGCCGAACAGATTGTGATATTGAGCCTGTGACTACACCGGGAGAATTCTGATTATTAGCACGTGAGTTGTCCGAGCAGTTGTTATATTATTAGCATATGAGTTGTCCATGCGGATCCAGCTTTTGATATTATTGGCATATGAGCTATCTATGCAACGCATGAGTTGTCCGTGCAGTTGATATTAATAACACATGAGTTATCCGTGCAGCGTGTGGATATGGATTCGTCACCCTCTCATGTTTCTCTCTTGATGGTGTACACGCGAATTATGAGAAACTGGCGGGTTTTCTGGTTGATGTGAGCTCTGGGAGAGTTGGTTATTGGTTGGGTTCGGTTACTGATATTCCGATGTGGGTCAGAGGGCCGTGATGTGATTTATATTAGGATCGGGTTGCATGCCGCAACAGATTGATATTTGGTTATGGCATATCATCTTTATTTGCAATTTCCTTGACTGTTTACCTAATTTACTTGCATATCTTCCTTAATGTTGGATTGTCGACCGAGCAAAACACATTAAAAAGAATTGTGAACACCAAGGTGTTTTTATATGTGTTTTCCTAATTTGATCATATATATGTTCTATACTTGTTGGAAATTTATGAACTTATTCAGGTAACTTGTGAGTATCATTTATAATTCTTGCTTATATTACCCCGCTGAGGTTAGTTATGATACTTATTGAGTACATGAGGTTGGTTGTACTCATACTATATTTCTGCACATTGCATGCAGATCCTGGAGCTGGTGCTGCAATAATTATCGGTGAATTTTTACTATCAGAAAAATCGTTCTTTTTGGACTACTAATTCTGGCTACAAAATAGTAGCCGGAGCTTTCCGGCTACAGTAGCCAAAAAATTATATGTGATAAATATTTTTTTAAAAAATTAATTTTACCTGACTGCAAATTCGACTATAGTAGCCGTCAAATTTGGTGAAATTTTTTGCGAATTAAAATTTTCTACTACTTCAATCGGACAAGAAGCCAACAAAAATGTTGGGTCAATTTTTCAACTACTATAGTTAGAATTTTTAAAAAATAATTTTTAGTATTTCGATTGTAGTAGTCGGACAATGCACAAAATTATAGGACATACTTTAAGCTGAATATCGTGTGATTCTGCCGACTACTGTAGTCGAAATAGAAGTCAATAAAAAGTTTGGCCAACGTTTTTGACTATTATAGTCGAGAAATTTAAAAAATAATTTTTAAAATTTAGGCTATTATGTAGGAAACTTTGAAATTAACTTCAGACCTAGGTTTTGTTTGAGGAAATGGGCCTTCATGGCAATTTACAATGTTAAAATTAAGAAAGTATCCATTTTAGATCTTTTATGTGTAAAAGATATATTTTTTATGTGTAAAAGTAAATCTTCGATGTATAAAAAAAGATAGGGTCATAAAACTAAAAATGAATTTATAAAGACCACAAAACCATTCACTCATCTCCTTTCTTTTTAACTCTCTCTCCCTCTCTCTTTGTCGTTCCTTTTCATTCCCTTCGCACATCGGCTCCACAGCTCCTAAGTACTCTAAGACTAGGACTGTCAAATTTGGCCCAAGCCCAAATGACCCGATCAGCCCGTCCAAGGTTGGCTAATTATTAACTTGCACATTTATTGAACTCCACCCATTTTGACCAACCAACCTCAACCCATTTAAAATTGGTTGATTTTTAGACTAAAATTGATCCATGGGTAACTTTACCAAAATATCTTTAAAATAAATTTGTGTTTATGTTTGATATGTTATACATGATCATAACAAAAGAAAAAAAGTCTTATTTAGTAATTATATAATGAGAAATTTTCAAAAACCACTATTGTTTAGTGGCTATGTCACGACCCCAATTTTCCTCCGTAGAATGTTGTGACGGCACCTAATCTCTAAGATTAGGTAAGCCTAGCAAACACGCGAAAGTGAATGAAAAAAATGATCTAAAATCTCAAAACTCAACAAGATATATATAAAGGGAAATCTCTACAGCTATAAGTGTATACAATAGCCCAAAACACGGCGTAACTCAAGTCACAAGCTCTATGACAATGCCAAATCATTCCTATACAACTGTGTCTAATAAGGAAGGAAAATAAAAAGGGATAGAAGGGGACTCTGAAGCCTGCGGACGTGGGCAGGTGTACCTTGAAGTCTCCAAATGCAAACTCAACTCACTAGTGCCAGTGTTGATACCCGATTTTTCCTCATATTTTTTCATATATATATATATATATATATATATATATATATATATATATACCTTCAAATAGCGCATATGCATCATCATTTGATTTACAAGTATACACAAGTATTTTCATAATTTTCCGTGATTTTTAAAGACTTTAAACCAATTTATTTCTGTATTTTTATTGTATAAATATCCAATAATTATCCTCCAAATTATTTTATGATGATTTAATCATCTAAACTTATGATTTACACCAATATGAGGTTTAAATATTTTCAGGGCATTTCTTATAATTATATTTGTATTTTTTTAGGGACAAATTGCACATTTTGCAATAATAGCCCATATGCATGTATAATTACATTGCTTTTGCAAAAAATAACTTTTCATATTTTTATAATGTTAAATAATTATTTTTAATCATTTTCATGCACAAATGATAATTTTGATATTTATTAATTACTTTTATAAATTATTTATTTATTAAACATTGGGTATTTAAAATCTAGCCCTAAATTCCTTTTAATTTCGGACCTAACTACCCAATCCCAGCCTAATAACACTTGAGATAAAACCAATTAACCCAACCCCATACCCGGTCGTGACCTGTTTCACTAACCCGACCCAGAACCCCGACTAATCGTGGTCGTTGATCTCTGAGATTAACGACACATATTACACCCGCCCTTTTAAATTATACCTGAACCCCCCTAAACCCTAAACTATTTGTCCCTTCACCCGCCGCCCTCAAAATTTCTCAAACTCCCCTTCTCTCTCTGTCAAACCCTAGCCATCCCTCCCTAGCCATCTCCCCCCAGTTTTCTCTCATAATCCCACCGATCATGGGATTCCATGGTCGCTTCTTGCCATATTCGACTCCCCCTCGGTACTGGAACCTTCTATATATCGATTTCGAACCAAAGCTGGTTCATTTCTTTGACCTTTTCCGTCTATGTTAGTTCTTGTTCGTTTATGGTATGAATCTCTGTGAATTTCTGTGATTCCTACTCACCCTAAAATTAGGGTTTCAGATTCTTTTAAATCGAACCAAATCTGGTTTGATTCTTTGATTTTAAAAGGTATTTCTGTCTATGTTCATCTTATTCTATGCAGCATGTGATTTTCACCTTTTATTTATTTTTGGTTTCTGCCGATTTTACACTTTTCCTAAAATTAGGGTTTGAAATTTTTCTCTTTTCCTTACTGATTTGATTGCATGCGATGATTCTTTCCTTTCTCGTGTTTGATTGATAATTTTTCTTGTTTGGATGTTAATTTCTACTACTATATAAACCCCTCCCCATTCCCTTTTTTGGGACAGACTTGAATCGTGAATGTTTACTAAAAACTAAATTTATCGCTCTTTGTTCTCTAAATACTCTTATTTTATATTCTGGTTCATGGCGGGCTGAAAGCCAAGGCCAGAAATTCGGGGTTCTTGTTATTGTGTACTTTGTTCTTTCTTGTCTCTTCGCTTAATGACCAAGACTAGAAATTATGGGTTCTTGCTACTGTGGACTTTGTTCTTTCTTATTTTTCGTTTAACTAGTGAGTTGATGAACTTTCGTCACTTCATTCCTATTTACGTGTCATTAGCATGTGTTTTCACTTCTGAAGGTTGTTGTTCAATATGTTTCTGGGTTGTTCTCGTATGCAATCCTGACTGTCTTACTTCAATTCTAGGCCTTTCTAATCTAAAATGCTATTACGCTTGTAGTTTGAACATGTTCAGACCTGCTTTAAGTTGATTAATTTCTTTTTAAGTCTGCCTAGCCTATGTGTTACTGATGTTTAGAACCTTTGCACTTTATCCATCTCTTTAGTGTTTAAATTTGCTATCAACCTTGTTATTTGAACATGCTTTTATATCCCCTTTTATGGATTAGATGACTAAGCATGAAGGTATTCACTAAGTGTTTAGCATAAGTTTGTTTCTGAACTTGCTGTGATGACATGTAGCACGTTTGATCATGTATGCTTCTACCATGTCTTGACTTCCCAATAGTGGCCTTAATTTGTTCTCATTCTGTTAAGTTCTGTTGCCAATTGATATGATCCCTTCTTGGGACACTAGCATCTACACATAGCATAATCTGAACCTTTTTTCTAAATCTGAGTCTGTGTACATCAATCTTGCAAGCCTGTCTTGTTAGTATATGAATTATGTGTTGAACTTGTTTTTCTGAAACTTTGTAAAGTCTGTTCTCAAAATCTAAGCATGTTCTACTACTTGTTCTATGTGCTCAATTTGAATCTGTTTGTATCCTTCAGTGTTGTCCCCCTAACCTCAGTCTATTCCTTTACTACTTGGTCTCTTTGAGCTCTTATTCTTAGCCGGCTGAAAGCCAAGGCTACTTAGGTTCTATCATTTGACTCCCCTAGTGTGAGCACTGCTCGGGGTCCAATTGAGACCCTTGTGAACTCTGACACACTAGGATTTGGTCCTTAGGCTTTCTCTGAATTTCCCCTATCAACCTCCCTAGTGTGAGCACTGCCCTAGGTTCTTGAAATCCTTGGGAACTCTAACATACTAGGGCTATGGTTCTAATGCTCAACTCTGCCCTGTGCCCACTGAATGAATCACTTGATTCTTGGCTGCCTTATGCCCATGAGGATGTAATTTTGGGCTGTTATGAACTATGAGAATGAAGGCCTGGCTTGGCCGGGTGTATCTTTGGGTCTGTTGTATGCTTCCTATAGCTATTCTACTTTGTAATTCATTCTATTCATTTTAGGTCTGTAATAATTCTTGTAATAACATTTGGGGTATTAGTGAAATTAGGAAAGGGATTTTTATCTTATATTTGCAATCAATGGGGTAGGAATCCTGCCTATAGGTTCAATAATGTGTGTTTAGTTATCGTGTGTTAGAAATCATGCATGTAGGTATCCTATTATGTTCAGTCATTCTATGTTAGCAATCTTGCCTATGGTTTCAATACTTGGTTCAATCGTGTTCTATTTCTGCTTATTAGAAACCATGCTTATAGGAAATCACACACTTCACTTAACCTGCCTAATACCTGCACATTATTCAAAAGCATGATCATTTGACTAAATATTTTACCTGCTCTTATGCCTATTCCTGTTCGATTATTAGATATCATGCCTATAGGGAATGAATGCTAATAACAGTCATTTCAATCTGCACCACGCTCAATAGATATCATGCCTGTAGGATTTTAATTACTTAAATTGCTATTGCATCATACTGTCAATCTAGAAAGCATGCATATAGGAGCTAACATTTGAGAATCAATTCCAATCACTAGTCTCTAGAAATCATGCCTATAGGACATCACCACTCGCTCTTCAAACGCTGTTATCCATGCGATTATAAGGAGGCATAAGTAATTTTGAGCATTTCCAATAAGTTTTATTGACCCTACTGTGTGAATCACCTAGAGATCATGTTTATATGTTTAATAACCTACAACCTGTAGTCTCAATAATCAACGTGTAATACCAAATGTTCTTAAACTGTATAGTCACTTAGAAATCATGTCTATAGGTTTCATGACCTCCATAATCTGCAAATCAGTTAACTTGGGACACCATCACCACATATACGATATTGAATTCGGCATCACCTAGAATCCATGCATAGCGGACTCTAAGTCTCAAGTTCTGAAACTATGTATTGCCCGCGTGCATTTGTTTGTTTGTGTGTGGAGGCTAACTTGAGCCCTTAATTGCCTTTACATGAAGTCCCAACTTGCTTTTTTTTTTGTATGCCGCCTAGTTTTATCATTTTTGAGCAACCTAAGTTAAAGTCTAGAACCCCCTAAAATAGAGGTCCAAATGCCTCCTGGACCATAGGCATGGGACGGATAGTGCACGCGTAGAATACGACTTAGAATTGACTAGTGCGCTTTAGAAAAACAACTTAAAGATAGTAATCGGGTAGCAGGATATGATAGTCTGTGCCCACTCAATAATATGAGTAACACTCTATCTTGAGGGAGTTACGAAATATTATTTATGTTGCACGGGGTGATCCTTTAGGATTAAAAACTTAGGACCCCCACCTTTGTTAAAGTCAATCATTTTATTTGTCCAAATTGATTCCCTTCCCTTAGACTATTTCATATAATTCGACTTCGGCCGGGACCCAGTGTTGTGGACCTCGAGGAGTGCCTAACACCTTTTCCTCGAGGTAATTTGAGCCCTTACCCGATCTTTGGTGACGCAAACTAATTAAATCATAGTTATCTGCAAAATAGGTGCCTTAACGCACCTTAATCCGTTAGGTGGCGACTCTCTTTTAATACCCTCCCATTTAAAAGAGTTATCACGGCGTCGAAGCCCGATTTTCGCGAGAAAAATGTGGCGTGACAGTATGGCGACTCTGCTGGGGATATCCTTAGGCTCTTACCATAATGAACTTGGTATGTGTGAATTAGTCTCCCTCGATAAGTGTGTCTTTATTATTTTTATGCTCAAATTCACCATTTATTTGCTACATGCACACCCCCTTCCCTATTTTCCCTTTCACATGAATTTACATGCAACTTTTCGTTTAACCTTGTTCGCTAGCTTCAATCTTTATGACTTTCCCAATCCCTACCCCTTTTACCGCTTTATTATAATTTTTTTCATTATGCGAACTAACCCCTTCTTTGTTTTTCTTTCTTTCCTGTCTTTACATGTATTAAATACCGCATTTATCGCTTTCATCATGCAAAATACTTGACAAGGTATTATTTTATTTTTTGCATAATTACATGCTCTGCATCATATTCCACTCGTGCGCAATTAATACCACAGCGGCACTTGATGAGTGTCTGCGCTCTTCCTATATTACCCTTTTTAAATTTGGAAAGGGTTATTTGCGGTAAAACTAGTTGATCAGCGGTGCAGTCGACGGTTCCGTGCCTTTCCCTCTTAAGTTGTCCGCTTAAGGGTACCGGTCTAGACTTATATAGAAAACCCTACTCTGATGTTAATTGTGCATGCATCATGTCCAAATCTAGCATGAGTTAGAATGTTGTCCGCATAATAACTCTCTAATGAAAGCCTTGTCCAAAGTCCATCGGGATTTCCATAATCCCAACGGGAACGATCATGATATGTGTATTATTTGGAGAAAATGTGCCAATATACTAATCATTAATGTGTAAGTAGTCAAACCCGGAAGGGGAAAGGGCTAACTTTATTTGTTTTGCAGAAATGAGGCACGAAGTTCCCAGGTTCTGCATGGTCTGAAGTATCTCACCTCTATTGCCAGACCGGTGGGAAAATCTCTCGCCAAGCGACAAGAACCATATGAAAAGAATTCTTGGAAATTTACCTTCTTTGCTGGACATTCAGCCAAACAATGTAGTGATCGAGGCCGCTACTATGTTCTAGATGAAAAAAGGGTTGTTTTCCGTTTTGGTAACATAGAGATGACTCCCCTTCTCGAGAAAATAGGAGGTTTTGTCGGGCTGCCCTTGGATAGCCCTGGTCTACTGGTACCGGAAAATCGTACTTCTAGGGGATTTCGGAAAATAATGGGTCTTAGAAAGAATGACGAGTTAGTCTGCCTGAAGAAGTCCTACATACCTTTCGACTTCCTCTACGAGCGTTATGGGCATAGCACATCCTACCGTATCTATCATGATGAGTTTGCCATCACTTCCCTAGGCTGGACTCATCGTCGGGTTTTCGTGTTCATCGTCTGTTTTCTGGGTATGATAGTATTTCCAATTCAAGGAGACAGGATTCACACTTGTTTGGTTGTGTATTTCTACCATCAAGAGAGAAACATGAGAGGGTGACCCTAGGGGGACGAATCCATATCCACACGCTTCACGGATAACTCGTTTGGTTGTGTATTTCCAGATCGGTACCACGTCGGTTGTGTATTTCTACTTATCATGGTTAGATGATGACATAGCAGGAGAAGTCGAGCCAGGGATCAATCGAGGAAACAGGGTCATAGACGATGCTACTAAAGCACAAGTAAAATACAAGAGGTTGCGCAAGAGAATCCTTGAGTCTGAAGCCATACATTTGGAACAACACAAGATAGATATGGAATCAATCAATGAATGGAGGAAAGTTGCTGCAAAATCAACCGAGAGGCTGGAGTACTTAGACCAGGGTCTGATGGAACTTGAAGGGAAGATGGGGAAAACGATCGTGGATTGTCAGAATGCAGAGGGCAACGAAGGAGGACACCTAGCAAGGGCGTATCTGCTGCCGGACATACGCGACCTGGGGAATCTGATCGATGGGGCCAAGAAGGCCAAGCTTGGAGAGGGTCCCTCCGGGACCAAATAAAATAGAATTGTTGTTTATTTAATTTTCTAGTGTCATTTTAGAAATTGATTGTAATAAGGCAAATGCCACTAGCAACTCTTTTAATTATTGTCATTTTAGAGGTTTGATCTATTTATTACATTAATGAAATGAGGCAGTTATCGACATCAAGTTTCTCCAAATCTATGTGTCTCTAGGCCTACCTCAGGCACAATGAGGTCCCCAAAATTAGGACGCGAATTTATAATTCCGCAATACATGTTTAAATACCGCAATTGTCCTTCCAAAATCCCCTACTGACTTGTTTACCTTTTTGCTTTTCTTTGTTTTGATTATTCCCATCCCCTAAGGTTGGTTCTTGCATACTGGCATCATCAACGTATCATACCAGATCCAGAGGCCCTCCACCTCCTCCTCCTCCTCTAAGTGATCCTAAAAGTAAGGGAAATGCTAAGATGGATGACATGAGTGGTATCAGGAAAGATAACATTGCGCATGCGGAAAATGTTGAAACTTCAGATGGTCGGAGTACTCCGGCACAGAATGATTTGGTTCTACGGTTGGAGCAGAAAATACTGGATTTGCAAGGGGAACTTGAGCAGGTCCGCAACTTGGAAAACCCCTCCCTCACCACCTCACAATCCTAACCCTCCACTACTGCCAACTCCTCCTCAACACCAACATCTTCCAACTCAGTATCCACAAACTACTACCTACCATACTCCTCAAAATACACCGCAACCTACCCCCAATCCGCAGAACTCAACCAATGATCATCACTACACCCAAATCCCCGGGATCCACCAAAGTAAACCCATATACATAAAAACCCTATCTCACCCCACTCAACAAACCCCATACACACCGAAATCTGCCGAGAAGGACCTGCTCATCAAGAATATGGTAGAGGAACTTAAGAAGCTCATAAGTTGTGTCCAGGGTGTCGAAGGGGGTAAAGGTATTAAGGGTTTGAATTATGAAGATCTGTGTATTCAGCCAGACGTAGAACTGCAAGAGGGTTACAAACCTCCTAAGTTCAAGATTTTTGACCGAACAGGTGACCCAAAAGTGCATCTAAGGACATACTGTGTTAAGCTCATAGGAGTTGGAAAGGATGAGAGGATTCACATGAAGCTGTTCATGAGAAGTCTCACTGGGGACGCCCTATCTTGGTACATCAGTCAAAATCCCAAGAAGTGGGTTAGTTGGGTAATCATGGCATCAGATTTTATGGATCGATTCAGGTTTAATACGGAGAATGCACCAGACGTCTTCTACATATAGAATCTCAAGAAGAAGCCAACGGAAACTTTCCGTGAGTATGCTACTCGATGAAGATCAGAAGCCGCAAAAGTAAGGCCGGCATTGGAAGAAAAATAGATGAACATGTTCTTCGTCCGGGCCCAGGATCCACAATACTATGAAAGGTTGATGGTTATCGAGAACCACAAATTCTCCGATATCATCAAACTAGGGGAAATGATTGAAAAGGGGATCAAGATTGGAATGGTAACTAATTTTGAGGCATCACATGCTACAAACAAAGCATTGCAGTCAGGGGGTATATCCAAGAAGAAAGAAGTAGGGGCCGTGATGGTAGCCCAAGGTCCAAAATCTCCTCTTACATACCAAACACCTCCACCCACATATCAGCCTTCACCTCCTAGATATCCACAACCTGCCACTACCTACCACACTTATAACATCCATCCAGCATATTATCACTCACCTCCAGCCTACCAAAACTATAAAAAAAATAGACCAAATTTCGACCGCAGGCCACCCAGACAATACACCCCTATTGCTGAACCATCGATCAATTATACGAGAGACTGAAAGCTGCTGGATATGTCACTCTTATTCCCACTGTTGCCATGGAAAACTCCTCTCAATGGGTCAATCAAAACAAAACATGTGCCTACCACTCCGGCATAAAAGGTCATACCATTGATGAATGTCGCACCCTGAAAGACAAAATCAAACACTAATCGATACCAAGGTTATACAAGTAAAGGAGGTTGCACCTAACGTCCGCAACGATCCCCTCCCGGATCATAGGTGTGAGGGAGTAAATGTGATAGAGACTGATGAAGAATGGGACCCAGAAGGGTCGATTGGGCTTATTCGAGAAGGGGATAACCCGAAGAAACCTGTGGTCACTCTTTCTCCTATTGTGGTACAGATACAGCCACCCGTTGAAGTTGAAGTGGCCGTACCAACCCCGTTTGAGGTGGAAACAACACCTGCAGCTGCACCTGCTCCATTCGAAATAGAAGTAACCACACCCTTCACTGTGACGGTAGCATCCACACCACCCTTTAAATCCAATGTCGTACCCTGGGACTATGTTGCAGAAGCCAGGAGGAAAGGAAAAGCAAAAATGGAAGAATCTGGTGCAACACAAGGGATGACCAGGACTGGTAGAATTTATACACCTAAGAATTTGGGAGGAACGAGTAGAGAAGTTGCTTCCAAGCAACCCATCATCGAAAATGGCCCGGATGATCTTTGGAGAAAGGTGCGAACGAGAGAATATTCTATGGTAAACTATCTGAACAAAACTCCTGCTCAGATATCCATCATATCATTACTGCAGAATTCTGAGGCACATAGGAATACCTTGATGAAGGTATTGAATGAAGCTTACGTACCCAACAATATCACCAGTGGGGAGATGGCTAACATGGTAGGGCTAGTATTGGAGAGCCACAAGATCACCTTTCATGAAGACGAACTGCCACCAGAGGGATTAAGCCATAACAGGGCGCTGCACATCATGGTACAATGCGAGGATAATTTCATTGCCAGGGTTTTGATAGATGAAGGGTCCAGTCTCAACTTTTGTCCTCTGACTACTCTGAAAAGGTTAAGTAAATGTTTGCATGAAATACGAGCAGGGACTATGGATGTGAAGGCGTTCGATGGGTCTCAAAGGGACACAATTGGGGAAACCAATCTATGCTTGCAGATGGGCCCGACTTGGTTTGACGTTGAATTTCAAGTGCTAGACATATCTGCCTCACACAATCTGCTGTTGGGACGACCTTGGATACATGCCGCCGGGTCCATGGCTTCTACTTTGCACTAGGCTGTAAAGTTCAAATGGAACCATCAGGAGGTGATCATTTATGGAAACGGGAGTAATACCATTTATACTAACCAAACTATTCCGATCGTGGAAAATAGAAGGAAGTTAGGTGGGGAGACTTATCATTGTATCGAGCGCGTCAATGCAATTGAGAAAGACAAGTGGTGGAGCAGCAAAATAGAAAGCATACTAGCGTGGGCAAGGTATGAACCCAGTAAAGGGCTCGGGAAGAACCTCCAAGGTATTACCAAACCGATACAGCTAAAGCGTCACGGCATAACTTTTGGTCTTGGGTATGAATACACCTGGCACGAGTATCAGAATTGGTCGCCGCCATGGCGTGGTACTTATTACCCTCTAGAGCAACCAGTACCATATTTGAGCCAGTCATTTCACCAAGCTGACATGATGTGGGATTCCGAAGAAGATGAAGTTCTAGCCACTATAAGGAATCTATTTCTGGATGATAGAGACATGGATTGTAGTGCGATAGATGAGGAGGAAGAGGAGGAAGGCCTCATTATTCAGACTTTGGAGAAGGGAGTTGTTCTCAAGAACTGGACTGTTGCACTATCAAGGGCCCATCGAGTTCCTGGGTAGCCTGGCAATTAGCATCATTTATTTTAAAAGCAATTTTTATGAGCATTTAAGATGTTTTCAGCATTTTGTTTTAAGCATGTTTTGTTTGAAATAATTGCTCGGGTCATCGAGCCGCACCTGTTTGACGTTTTCAAGATTTATCTAAATGCATTGCTGTTTTTAGTATTTATTATTATTCTTTGTGTTTTGTTCTCTACAGTATTATTATTACTTATCCCGGTGAACTTACGACTGTGACATGTAATGAGATAACGCAACATAAGGATAATGATTCAGAGGATTTGGAAGAGGATATAATGCCCGAGGAAATTGTCAGAGAAATGGAAAACTTTGAAAACAAGCCTAAGTCCAATTTGGATGAGATTGAAACAGTTAATCTAGGAGACTCCGAAACAGTCAAGGAAACACGTATAAGCATTCACCTGTCACCATCAGAGAAAGAATAATACACTCGTTTCCTAAAGGAATATGAGGATATCTTTGCATGGTCCTATGATGATATGACCGGTTTGAGCACGTCCATAGTGGCTCATAAACTACCTACCAACCCAATGTGTCCGCCATTAAAGCAGAAGCTCAGAAAGTTTAAGCCAGATATGAGTTTAAAAATCAAAGAATAAGTCACCAAACAGATCAAAGTTAAGGTTCTCAGAGTGGTTGAATATCCAACTTGGTTGGCTAACATCGTGCCAGTTCCGAAGAAGGATAGGAAAGTCAGAGTATGCGTCGATTATCGGGACCTAAATAGAGCAAGTCCCAAAGATGATTTCTCGTTACCCAACATACACATACTGATCGACAATTGCGCCAAGCATGAACTCCAATCCTTTGTGGATTACTTCGCGGGATATCATCAGATATGGATGGATGAAGAGGATGTCGAAAAGACAGCTTTTATCACACCATGGGGGGTGTACTGCTATAAAATGATATCGTTCGATCTGAAGAATGCTGGGGACACTTATATGAGGGCCATGACAACTATTTTCCATGACATGATACACAAGGAGATACAGGTATATGTGGATGACGTCATCATCAAATCCAAGAAGAGTACATATCACATAGCAGACTTGAGGAATTTTTTTGATCGGCTTCGGAGGTATAATTTAAATTAAATCCCGCAAAATGTGCCTTCGGGATCCCCACAGGAAAGTTATTAGGGTTCATCGTCAGCCGCCGAGGAATTGAGTTAGACCCGTCAAAGGTCAAGGCTATCCAGGATTTACCTCCGCCAAAGAGCAAGAAGGACGTGATGAGTTTCTTGGGACGTCTCAACTACATCAGCTACTTCATAGCACAATCAACTGTAATATGTGAGCCGATTTTCAAAATGCTGAAGAAGGATGCCGCCACTAGTTGGACAGAAGATTGCCAAAAAGCTTTTGACAAAATTAATGAATACTTGTCCACACCATCAGTACTGGTCCTGCCAGAACCTGGTAGACCACTTCTACTCTATCTCTCCGTATTAGATGGGGCTTTTGGTTGTGTCTTGGGACAACACGACGAGATGGGAAGGAAAGAATAGGTCATATACTATTTGAGTAAGAAGTTCACACCCTACGAAGCACGGTATTCTTTGCTGGAATGCACCTGTTGCGCTTTGACCTGGATAGCCCAGAAACTGAGGCACTACTTCTGTGCCTAAACCACATATCTCATATCAAGGATGGACCCTCTGAAGTACATCTTTCAGAAATCCATGCCTACAGGAAAGCTGGCAAAATGGCAGATATTGTTGAGTGAATTCGACATTGTCTATATGACTCAGAAGGCGGTTAAGGGACAAGTATTAGCGTATCATCTTGCGAAAAATCATGTAGGAGGAGAATACGAACCACTAAAAACGTATTTTCCTGATGAAGAAGTATCATTCGTAGGAGAAGATATCACCGAAGCCTACAACGAGTGGAGAATATTTTTCGATGGAGCCGCAGACTTCAAAAGAGTGGGTATTGGAGCCGTTTTGGTGTCAGAAATAGCTCAGCATTATCCGATATATGCGAAACTCAGATTTCTGTGCACCAATAATATGGCAAAATATGAGGCTTGCATATTGGGGCTCAATTTGGCCGTTGACATGAATATCCAGGAATTACTGGTAATTGGAGATTCAGATATGCTGGTACATCAGGTGTAGGGAGAATGAGCTACAAAGAATACCAAGATATTACCATATCTATATCATGTGCAAGAGATAATGAAGAGGTTCATGAAGATAGAGTTTAGACATGTCCCGAGAATCCAGAATGAGTTCGTAGACACATTGGCCACTTTGTCCTCCATGATACGGCATCCGGACAAGAATTTCATCGACCCCATTCCGGTAAGGATTCATAATTAGTCGGCTTACTGTGCTCATGTCGAAGAAGAAACAGATAGGAATCCATGGTTCCATGATATCAGGGAATATTTGACAAAAGGAGAATATCCAGAGCGCGCAAGACACACCTAGAAACGCACACTTCAGAGGTTGTCTAACCATTTCTTCCAGAGTAGAGGAATTATAGAAGAACTCCAGATATAGGGCTATTACGGTGTGTTGACGCCAAAGAAGCCTCCAAACTACTTGAAGAGATACACGCCGGAACCTGCGGCCCACATATAAATGGTTTTGTCCCAGCCAAGAAGATACTCAGAGCTGGATACTTTTGGATGACTATGGAAACAGACTGCACCAGGTATGTCCAGAAATGTCATCAGTGCCAGATACACATAGATATGATACGGGTACCTCCAAATGAACTTAATGCAACCAGCACACCATGGCCTTTTGCTGCATGGGGAATGGATGTCATTGGATCAATCGAGCCCACCGCTTCAAACGGGCACAAGTTCATTCTAGTGGCCATCGACTATTTCACAAAGTGTGTTGAAGCTGCATCTTACAAAGGTGTAACTAAGAAAGTCGTCGCAAATTTTGTCAGGGACCGTATTGTTTGTCGATTCGGGGTTCCAGAATCCATCATCACTGACAATTCTGCCAATCTCAACAGTGATCTAACGAAAGCCATGTATGAAACCTTCAAGATCAAGAACAAAAACTCCACAGTATACCGACCCCAAATGAATGGAGTTATGGAAGCCGCCAACAAGAACATTAAAGAAGATACTAAGGAAGATGGTAGAGAATCACAAGCAGTGGCACGAGAAGTTACCATTTACCTTATTGGGATACTTTACCACAGTCCGCACGTCAACCAGGGCAACTCCTTACCTATTGGTCTACGGTACTGAAGTCGTCATCCTCGCCGAGGTAGAAATTCCTTTCTTGAGAATTATACAAGAAGCTGAGCTTAGTGATGCGGAATGGATAAGAAGATGCTATGAGCAGTTAGCTCTCATTGATGGGAAAAGAATGAATGCGGTGTGTCATGGCCAGCTTTTATCAGAACAGAATGTCCAGAGCTTTCAACAAAAGGGTTAAACTTAGACAGTTCGCACCGGGGCAGCTAGTGCTGAAATGGATCTATCCACATCAGGATGAAGCCAAAGGAAAATTCTCACCCAACTGGCAAGGGCCTTATATGGTTCACAAAGTAATAATAGGAGTAGCACTTATACTCGCAGAGATGGATGGAGAAATTTGGCCAAAGCCTATTAATTCAGACGCAGTCAAAAGATACTATATCTAAACTTTTTGCATATGATGTAACTGAACTACGCTTGACCTGATTCCCGTTTAAGAGGGGATACGTAGGCAGCCCTGTGGGTTCAGTCACAATTCAATAAAATTTCCATTTTCCCTATAATCGAAAACTAGGGCAGAATTTTGAGGAGGACCCTCAAAATTCTATGGCAAGAAGGTCGCAATGTCTCTAACAGTGTCGCGGTTATTGGTTCATCTAATCAATTTTTAAATTGTACATTACTATACTTTCAATAACTATGCATGCATATTTTTTTCGAAAACTTTATTCTTAGCCAGATGCTACCCATGGTAACTCGGACAGGATTTCAATGCGGAACAGAGCAAAGCAAGCAGGCAAAGGCATGAACCAACCTCCCCCGCAAAACTCACAATTTTTCTTTGAATGCAGGAACAAGAGATAGTCGCCAGTACGTGCGCACCTTAGAATCACTGTCTTCACAACAACAAGGCTATCGAACTCATCCACAACTAAGAAATACTCCACTATCACTTATTCGCTGCATGAGACTAAGCATTGTCTCAAATATTGCATGAAGCTAAGCCCTACCTCATCAACTGCATAAGGCTAAGCATTGCCTTCCCCTTGCATGAGACTAAGCATTGTCTCAAATCTTGCATGAGGCTAAGCCTTGCCTCCTCGACTGCATAAGGCTAAGCATTTCCTTCCCCCTTGCATGAGACCAAGCACCGTCTCCATCTTGCATGAGGTTAATCCATGCCTCCTCAACTGCATAAGGCTAAGCATTGCCTTCCATTTGCATGAGACTAAGCATTGCCTACCCCTTGCATGAGACCAAGCATTGTCTCAAATCTTGCATGAGGCTAAGCCTTACCTCCTCGACTGCATAAGGCTAAGCATTTCCTTCCCCTTGCATGAGACCAAGCACCGTCTCCATCTTGCATGAGGCTAAGCCATGCCTCCTCAACTGCATAAGGCTAAGCATTGCCTTTCATTTGCATGAGACTTAAGTATTGTCTACATCCTGCATGAGGCTAAGCCCTGCCTCCTCGACTGCATAAGGCTAAGCATTGCCTTCTATTGCATGAGACTAAGCACTGTCTCAACCTTGCATAAGGCTAAGCCCTGCCTCTTTAATTTCATAAGGCTAAGCTCTGCCTTCCCACTGCATGAGACTAAGCATTGTCTCAAATCTTTGCATGAGGCTAAGCCTTGCCTCCTTAATTGCATAAGGCTAAGCTCTACCTTCCTATTGCATGAGACTAAGCATTGTCTCAAATCTTTGCATGAGACTGAGCATTGCCTCCTTAATTGCATACGGCTAAGCTCTGCCTTTCCATTGTATGAGACTAAGCATTGTCTCAAATCTTTGCATGAGGCTAAGCCATGCCTCCTTAATTGCATAAAGCTAAGCCCTGCTTCCTTAATTGCATAAGGCTAAGCTCTGCCTTCCCATTGCATGAGACTAAGCATTGTCTCAAATCTTTTCATAAGGCTAAGCCTTGCCTCCTTAATTGCATAAGGCTAAGCTCTGCCTTCCCATTGCATGATACTAAACATTGTCTCAAATCTTGCATGAGGCTAAGCCCTGCCTCTCAACTGCATAAGGCTAAGCTCCCCCCCCCCCCACACCACGAGACTAAGCATTGTCTCTCCTTGCATGACCACAAATGTTGCTCTATTCCCAAAACCTTGCATCATTCTCTTCTCTCGAGGCTGAGCTCTGCCTCTGACCTTACACAAGACTAAGCTCTGTCTTGTCTTATCTCAAGCATCGTGTCTTTGCATCTCATGGGCTGATACATAGCCAAATTTTTTGAGGGCGTCATAGTCCGAAGGCATCATCTTCATAGCCGGAAGACACCATACCATGGCCTGAGGATCTCTTAATATTGCACATCATTATTCAAAGGTATCATGGTTCAGAGGCACCACCTTCATAGCCCGAGAACATCATTTCATCGCCTGCGAATCCCCTATCTCGCAACTCATGGCCCGTGACGTCATGGTCTAAGAACATTATATGCACCGTCCAAAGACGATCTCCATGGTCTAGAGGGAATTTACATCATGTTTAAATTCTTGCAATAATCAATATATATATTGTGCATACATCGTGTTTTGAGTTTGCAGGTGATCCAGGAAGTAACCGTTCTCTTAACGGGAGCAATCTTCGCTCCAGTTTCCATTCAACGTTCATATCCTTCGATTATTTCAAACGTAACCAATCACCATACCCGTTAAAATATCCATAACCATTATCAGACACATCCATTCCCAATCCCGATATTGTCTTATCCAGAATATCTTGTTCGTTCTTACAATAACTCTGTCGGTTTATTTTACCGTTGGATCCGGAACTACACATGGCCTGATTCCTCTAAAACCAAGGATATGTAAGCATCTCAGAGACCAGGGTCTGGCCAATATCTTTTCAAATCACCCCATTCAGTCAAAATCGGTCATCATTTCTTTACCGGACAAATCTTTCATCCTTTCCGGGTAAAGAGGGGCAGCTGTTGATACCCGATTTTTTCCTCATATTTTTCCATATATATATATATATATATATATATATATATATATATATATATATATATATATATATATATATATATATATATATATACCTTCAAATAGTGCATATGCATAATTATTTGATTTACAAGCATACACAAGTATTTTCATAATTTTTCATGATTTTTAAAGACTTTAAACCAATTTATTTATGCATTTTTATTGTATAAATATCCAATAATTATCCTCCAAATTATTTTATGATGATTTAATCATCTAAACTTATCATTTACACCAATATGGGGTTTAAATATTTTCAGGGCATTTTTATAATTACATTTGCATTTTTCTAGGGCCAAATTGCACATTTTGCAATAATAGCCCATATGCATGTATAATTATATTATTTTTGTAGAAAATAACTTTTTATATTTTTATAATATTAAATAATTATTTTTAATCATTTTCATGCATAAATGATAATTTTGATATTTATTAATTATTTTTATAAATTATTTATTTATTAAACATTGGGTATTTAAAATCTAGCCCTAGATTCCTTTTAATTTCGGAACTAACTACCCAATCCCAGCCCAATAACCCTCGAGCCCAAACCAATTAACCCAACCCCATACCCGGTCGCGACCCGTTTCACTAACCCGACCCAGAACCCCCGACTAATCGTGGTCGTTGATCTCTGAGATCAACGACCCATATTACACCCTCCCTTTTAAATTATACCCGAACTCCCCTAAACCCAAAACTATTCATCCTTTCACCCGTCACCCTCGAACTCTCTCAAACTCCCCTTTTCTCTATGTCAAACCCTAGCCATCTCCCCCTTAGTTTTCTCTCCTAATCCAACCGATCATGGGATTCTATGGTCGCTTCTTGCCATATTCGACTCCCCCTCGGTACTGGAACCTTCTATATATCGCTTGCCTAAACATGGCAAGCGGATTTCATCGATTTCGAACCAAAGCTGGTTCATTTCCTTGACCTTTTCCGTCTATGTTCGTTCTTGTTCGTTTATGGTAGTAATCTCTGTGCATTTCTGTGATTCCTACTCACCCTAAAATTAGGGTTTCAGATTCTTTTAAATCGAACCAAATCTGGTTCGATTCTTTGATTTTAAAAGGTATTTCTGTCTATGTTCATCTTATTCTATGCAACATGTGATTTTCACCTTTTATTTATTTTTGGTTTCTGCCGATTTTACACTTTTCCTAAAATTAGGGTTTGAGATTTTTCTCTTTTCCTTACTGATTTGATTGCATGCGATGATTCTTTCCTTTCTCGTGTTTGATTGATAATTTTCCTTGTTTGGATGTTAATTTCTACTACTCTATAAACCCCTCCCCATTCCCCTTTTTGGGACAGACTTGAATCGTGAATGTTTACTAAAAACTGAAATTATCGGTCTTTGTTCTCTAAATACTCTTGTTCTATGTTCTGGTTCCTGACGGGCTGAAAGCCAAGGCCAAAAATTTTGGGTTCTTGTTATTGTGTACTTTGTTCTTTCTTGTCTCTTCGCTTAACGACCAAGGGTAGAAATTCTAGGTTCTTGATACTGTGGACTTTGTTCTTTCTTGTTTTTCATTTAGCTAGTGAGTTGCTGAACTTTCGTCACTTCATTCCTATTTACCTGTCATTAGCATGTGTTTTCACTTCTGAAGGTTGTTGTTCAATATGTTTCTGGGTTGTTCTCGTATGCAATCCTGACTGTCTTACTTCAATTCTAGGCCTTTCTAATCTAAAATGCCATTACGCTTGTAGTTTGAGACATGTTCAGACCTGCTTTAAGTTGATTAATTTCTTTTTAAGTCTGCCTAGCCTATGTGTTACTGATGTTTAGAACCTTTGCACTTTAGCCATCTCTTTAGTGTTTAAATTTGCTATTAACCCTGTTACTTGAACATGCTTTCATATCCTTTTTTATGGATTAGATGACTAAGCATGAAGGTATTCACTAAGTGTTTAGCATAAGTCTGTTTCTAAATTTGTTGTGATGACATGTAGCATGTTTGATCATGTATGCTTCTACCATGTCTTGACTTCCCAATAGTGGCCTTAATTTGTTCTCATTCTGTTAAGTTCTGTTGCCAATTGATATGATCCCTTCTTGGGACACTAGCATCTACACTTAGCATAATCTGAACCTTTTTTTTTTCTAAATCTAAGTCTGTGTACATCAATTTTGCAATCTTGTCTTGCTAGTATATGCATTATGTGTTGAACTTGTTTTTTGAAACTTTGTTAAGTCTGTTCTCAAAACCTAAGCATGTTTTACTACTTGTTCTATGTGCTCAATTTGAATCTGTTTGTATCATTCAATGTTGTCCCCCTAACCTCAGTCTATTCCTTTACTACTTGGTCTCTTTGAGCTCTTATTCTTAGCCGACTGAAAGCCAAGGCTACTTAGGTTCTATCGTTTGACTTCCCTAGTGTGAGCATTGTTCGGGGTCCAATTGAGACTCTTGTGAGCTCTGATATACTAGGATTTGGTCCTTAGGCTTTCTTTGAATTTCCCATATCAACCTCCCTAGTGTGAGCACTGACCTGGGTTCTTGAAAACCTTGGGAACTCTGACACACTAGGGCCATGGTTCTAATTCTTAACTCTGCCATGTGCCCAGTGGGTGAATCACTTGATTCATGGCTGCCTTATGCCCATGAAGATGTAATTTTGGGCTGTTATGAAATATGAGAATGAAGGCCTGGCCTGGTCGGGTGTATCTTTGGGCCTGTTGTAGGCTCCCTATAGCTATTCTACTTTGTAATTCATTCTATTCATTCTGGGCCTGTAATAATTCTTGTAATAACATTTTGGGTATTAGTGAAATTGGGAAAGGGATTTTTATCTTATATTTGCAATCAATGGGGTAGGAATCCTGCCTATAGGTTCAATAATGTGTGTTTAGTTATCGTATGTTAGAAATCATGCCTATAGGTATCCTATTATGTTCAGTCATTATATGTTAGCAATCCTGCCTATGGTTTCAATACTTGGTTCAATCGTGTTCTATTTCTGCTTATTAGAAACCATGCCTATAGGAAATCACACACTTCACTTAACCTGCCTAATACCTGCACATTATTCAAAAGCATGATCGTTTGACTAAATATTTTACCTCCTCTTATGCTTATTTCTGTCCGATTATTAGATATCATGCCTATAGGGAATGAATGCTAATAATAGTCATTTCAATCTGCACCACGCTCAATAGATATCATGCCTGTAGGATTTTAATTACTTAAAATCGCTATTGCATCTTACTGTCAATCTAGAAAGCATGCATATAGGAGCTAACATTTGAGAATCAATTCCAATCACTAGTCTCTAAAAATCATGCCTATAGGACATCACCACTCGCTCTTCAAACGTTGTTATCCATGCGATTATAAGGAGGCATAAGCAATTTTGAGCATTTCCAATAAGTTTTATTGACCCTACATCGTGAATCACCTAGAGATCATGTTTATATGTTTAATAACCTACAATCTGTAGTCTCAATAATCAGTGTGTAATACCAAATGCTCATAAACTGTATGATCGCTTAGAATTCGTGTCTATAGGTTTCATGACCTCCATAATCTGCAAATCAATTAACTTGGGACAGCAGCACCACATATACGATATTGAATTCGGCATCACCTAGAATCCATGCATATCAGACTCTAAGTCTCAAGTTCTAAAACTATGTACTGCCCGCGTGCATTTGTTTGTTTGTGTGTGGAGGCTAACTTGAGCCCTTAATTGCCTTTACATGAAATCCCAACTTGTTTTTTTTATTTTTTATGTTGCCTAGTTTTATCATTTTTGAGCAACCTAAGTTAAAGTCTAGACCCCCCCTGAAATAGAAGTCCAAATGCCTCCTTGACCATAGGCATGAGACGGATAGTGCACGCATAGAGTACGACTTAGAATTGACTAGTGCGCTTTAGGTAAACAACTTAAAGATAGTAATCGGGTAGCAGGAGATGATAGTTTGTGCCCGCTGAATAATATGAGTAACACCCCATCTTGAGGGAGTTACGAAGTATTATTTATGTTACACGGGGTGATCCTTTAGGCTAAAAAACTTAGGACCCCCACCTTTGTTAAATTCAATCATTTTATTTGTCCAAATTGATTCCCTTCCCTTAGACTAATTCATATAATTTGAGTTCGGTCGGGACCCACTGTTGTGGACCTCGAGGAGTGCCTAACACCTTCTCCTTGAGGTAATTTGAGCCCTTACCCGATCTTTGGTGATGCAAACTAGTTAAATCAGAGTTATCTGCAAAATAGGTGCCCTAACGCACCTTAATCCGTTAGGTGGCGGCTCTCTTACCCTCCCATTTAAAAGAGTTGTCACGATGTCAAAGCCTGATGTTCGCGAGAAAAACATGGCGTGACAGTCGGGGCTGATAAGATATACCTGGATCTGCACAAAAAGATGTGCAGAAGCATATTATGAGTACACCACAACGGTACCTAGTAAATACCAAGTCTAACCTCGGTAGAGTAGTGACATGTCAGGTCAAGGCCCTACTGGAGATAATAAGAAACAAGACGAAAGATATAATAATATACAGATAATGACAATGGAAATGAAACAATAAGGATTTTACCAAAAGTTAACAACACAGAATCAAGGCAGTAATACAACACGGAAAGAAACAAGGATTTACACGTTAAGGAAACAAACAACCAAGACAAATACAGCAAATAGAGGAAGATAAACAAGGGCCATTACCGAGGTACTGCCTCGTAGTCCCCAATCACAAAAGTAACTCACAGTCTTTTCTTATATCACCGCGAGAGCCTTTACATTTAGTTTTGAAAATTATTTTTTTCGAAATAGTATCCCGCGTTTTAGCCCACCTTATCACACCGCATGGCTTCTAGTAGTTCCTCTACTAGCCACACGTTTCAAACCCCACATTATCTCACCGCATGCGTTTCAACACCCAGACCTTATACCACCGCATGCGTATCAATATCACAACGTATCACAATTTGCACCTCAAGTGCCCAATATCACAACTTGCTAGAAAAACCAAACAATAACAGAATTTCACAATAAAGAGCCCACGACTCAACCACAATGTACACAAAGTCTCAACAATAACAATCGTAGAGTAACTCAATAAAATGATATTTTACAACTTACACTTTGTCTCAATCGGAACCACGACATTTGCAACTCAATACCAAACTCAACATCAAGATATTCCAAGAATAGTAATTTCAAGTAAAGAATTTAACAGTTAAATAATGAATATGGAATAAAGGAAGCAAGTACTTCAATTAAACATGTAGGACAATTTGCAAATAGGAGACAAGACAAGTAGACATGTGAAATTAGACTAAATATGATGTCTATAACAGGTTAAAGTAACTCAATTAAAGCATGATAGGAACTATATAGCTAAAGACCGGGAATTTTAACATTTAGCACGTGTACACACTCGTCACCTTACGTACACGGCTTTCACATATCACAATCATCACAACAATACCAAATCCTAAGGGAAAATTTCCCCACATAATGTTAGACAAGTCACTTACCTCAAACCACGCTAAATCAATCAACTAGAAGGTCTTTCCCTCAATTTTCCAACTCCGAACGACTCGAATCTAGCCAAAATAATTTTATACTATAAATATAACTACTACAACAACAACAACAAACCCAATTTGATCCCATAAATAGGGTCTGGGGAATACTATAAATATAACTATAGGAAAATAATTCAAACAATAAAATTACGATCCTTGCAAAGAATTGAAAAATTGACCAAAAAAGTCACCCCGGGATCGCATCTCGGAACCCGACCAAAATTACAAAAACCGAAAACCCATTCGATATCGAGTCCAGCCATACAAGAATTATTCAAATCCAATCTCATTTCGCCTTTCAAAACTCAAAAATTTAGTCTAAGGAGTTTCTACCATTTCCCCCCAATTTCCAACTCCAAAACACTAATTAAATGAAGAAATTATCAATAGATTCATGTAGATTAATCAAAAACAAGTTAGAATTCCTTACCCCAAAGTTCTCTCTGAAAATCCCAAATTTTGCCTCAGACCGAGCTCTCTACGTCCCAAAATGAATTATGAATCAAAATCCTCGAATTTCATATTTCTGCCCAGCGACTTCCGCTTCTACGGCCTTTGGGTCGTTTCTGAGATGTCGCAACTGCGGAAAAACTATCGCAGGTGCGGAAAACACTTAAGTCTACAATTTTCGCTTCTGCGGACCATGGCTTGCACCTGCGAGCCCGCTTCTGCGGAGAACCCCTCTCGCTTCTGCTACCATAGCCCAGGCCAGGCTTGTCTGCATCTGCAATCTCCTCTCCGCACCTGCAGACTCGCAGGTGTGGATAACTCCTCGCACCTACGCTCCTAGCTGGGTTAAGACAAATTCTCTTCTACGACTAGTTCCTCACTTTTGCGAGCCCTCACCTGCGGTCAAACCCTCTGCATGTGCGATGACACCAGAAGCTGAGCACCTTCAGCAAAATTTAATAAGTCCAAATTATTCCGGATTCGATCTGAATCACACTTGGGGCCCTGGGGGCCCGTATTAATATACCAACTAGTTCCAAAACACCTAACAGACCTACTCGAGGCTAAAAATCACATCAAACAACATAAATTCTATGAATCACAACCTAAATTCAAGCCCATGAACTTTCAAATTCCAAAACCAACGCCGATTCATACCAAAACAACTCTGATTGACACCAAATTTTGCACACATGTCATAAATAATATTACAGACCTATTTTAACTTTCGAAATTGGGATTCGACCCCGATATCATCAAAGTTAACTCCCGTTCAATTTCCAAAATCCTTCAACTTTTCAACTTTCGCCAATTCACTCTGAAACGACCCATGGAGCTCCAAATCAACAACCGACATGCTCCTAAGACCAAAATCACCATACATAGCTATTGGAACCGTCAAAACTCCATCCCGGAGTCATCTTCAAACAAGTCAAACTAAGGGCAACTCCTACGAATTAACCTTCCAACTACGGTTTGGATTTTGGGTCGTGACAAGAGGATTCAGCGAGAGAATTCACGATTAGAAGCATGTATTTTGCTCGAAGAGAGAGAGAAAAAAGAAAATTTTTGTTGAGATTTTGAGAGAGAATCGTGTGTTAACTGAAAGAAAGAGAAAAAAAAAACATAAATAACGTATTTTACTCCTCAATGGTAGTGTATACCATAAATACCTATTTTGCTATAAAATATAAAAGGTAGCTATAGAAAATTATATTTTAAAATGGTTTTGGTTTATAATAAATAAGGTGTATACCTTTGGTATATGAGGTAAAATTTCTTTATATACTTCATAAGAAACAACATTTATTTATTAAAGATTGATAAGAGTTGGACGGGTTGGGTTATGACCCAAATTTTAGTCCATCTTGACCAAATCCATCTTAGCCCAATGACCCGCCTAATTATTGACTCAACCCATTTTGACTTATCCAAAATCGGCCCAACTCGCCCATTCGTCACCCTCATCCATGACATTAAGCCCATTATTTTTTGGGATATTTGGCAAATACCTAGGCGAGAGAAATTATTTACCCGCCTCTGCCCATGATATTTTCTCCTACCTATTTTTTTTAATATCAGTCAAAAACAACCAAATAAAGTCAAACTAAGCTAATAAACCAAGCTAAATCAAGCCAAATCAAGTCAAGCCAAACCAAGTCAAAACCAAATCAAGTTAAGCTAAGCAAAGCCAAGCCAAATGGGTAAAAAAAAATTGGGAGGAGTGGATAGGTTGGATAGTTAGTTTAATTTGGGTAGGTATATATTGTAACTAGTTTACAAATGAGCAAGAGAATCGTAATTGTATTTTGCATAATTTGCTCATTATTTTTCTCGCCAAAAAAATTATCCAGTCCGATCCGATACGTCTGCTATCTTTGTCTCAATTTCATTTTATATTTTATATAATATTTCATAGGAGTAGTTACTTGTTGGAGCTTCTTGTCTGTTGAATGTGACTTTACTGCTATCGTTCCATCAATAGAGCACCGGCTTCCAGCTTTTCATTCGAGGTTGTATGGTTCGGTGAGGTTTTTGGTCCGTAGCGTTCGAGGTCTTCGAATCCGTCCGAGGTATTCCTTCCTTTCATCTTATGTTATCATCTCTTTTTGAGTGGATTTGTTTAACAGAGAAATCAAAATCGAGCCATATCTTGCTGTATTTTTTTTTTTGAAGTTTAAAACCAAAACACACATGGTATAATAGCTGGAATATAAAAATTGGATGCTTGGTTGGGTATCTGTATTATTTTAGATCTGCTAGTAAAAGGTTTAAAGTGTAGTCCCTGCTCGATGGGTTGTATTAAAGCACATGTAGCCCAATAAGCTCAATAGTACATATGGAAGAAGTAGTCATAGCCCTCTTTCTCTTTTAAAGTTCTCCAATTGTATCCTGGTTCATGCCTTTAATACGGAGGTAACAAGTGTTGAAGTTCTTAAAGATTCATTAGCGTCACGCTTGATGCAGATCCATAATTGCTGCTAAAAATTTGATCAGACTGTCCCCTTATTTACAATGTCGAAGAGTGCTGCTGCATCTTCGGTATGGTGGAAAAGTGAGAATTTGGGAAAGCGGAGATGGGTTTTCATGATGTTCCTTGGGATACTCATACTACATGGATTGGCTATTCTGGTATTCACCAGAGGCTTCCTCCTTACTCGCACTGAACTTTCACAATATAGCCACTGCTCTGAAATTCAACAATCTCCTTGCTTCTCTCCTCCTCAAGACGATAAAATGGTTAACCATTCTAAAGGTTGTTGGACGAAACCAGCCGTGGGTCGCCTTGTCATCCTTGTTCTTGACGCACTCAGGTATTCTTCTTTGTGTCAGTTGTCATTCTTTTCCCTTTTTCAGGATGTTTCAGAAACTTTTACGACTTCCACTTTCCTTAACTATGTATGGGTAAAGGCATGTGTGATGATGATTCAAGAAAATACCTGCTATTATTTATTTATCAGTAACACAAACTGCAAATTCGTGTTGATTTGTGCAATCTGGTAACAGGTATGACTTTGTTGCTCCGAGTACCTTTTTTGAAGGTGAGTACTTGGTATACTTAGTTCGTTCATAATATGATGAGGGTGTATCTGCATTTTCATTTCCTGATGACTGTAGCACATGTTGTATTTGTCCTTAGAGAAAAAGCCATGGATGGACAGATTGCAGGTTTTGCACAAGTTGGCATCTAAGCCAGGTTCATCTGCTAAGATCTTTAAAGCTATTGCTGATCCACCAACAACCAGTTTGCAACGCCTAAAGGTAAATCCAATGCTTTGCATGTTAATTGGAAGACTTTAATTTTAAATAACTTCATTTTTGCTTCTGTGTATACATCTTGTTTGCACTAAAAAAGGCAGCAGCAAAGCCATTAAACAATGTCACATACTGCTTTTGTGACAACCATTTGGCAAATAGCCATTACCTATGTGCTTGTGTTCTTCCAGACGCAAGTATTTAAAGATAAAAAACTCTCATGTTTAACATTTAGTTTTTATCACTGAAGCGGAAGTAAGCATAATAAGAAAGCTACTGGAAGGTGTTATCACCTTTAGGTTCTCTGTCTCTTTTCTAAGCTTTCACAAACATCATAATATTGCTTTTATACTATCTTGTACTCTCTGCATCTGCTTAATGCGTTCTTTTGAAATCACTTACTTCATCAAAAAAAATAAAATATTGCTTTATAGGAATGAAATCTTCTGGGCTTCACAATGCTAACATGAATAGTAATTTATATCATTTCAAAAGCTTTGTGGGACCATAATATTTGTGTGGCTATAAAAGTTTCTCATTAAGGGTAAAGTGGGTAAAATGAAAAGTTTAAAGTTAAATTGTTTCTAAATATTGAAATGTGTCATTCTTTTTGGAACAGACTGATAAGTGATAAGGAAAGTGTGTCATTTAAATTGAAACGGAGGGAGTAGTTTTTTTTGTCACTTAGCTATAAGATAAGAGTGTTAGTCATTTGATCTTTGCCTTCTCAGTGTTTCTGTGACACTAATTGATAGGCTTCTGGAATGATGGAGTCCTGATGCAATCAGTAGGGATCAAAAGAACTGCATTTCAAGGAACCGTGCGAAACTCTCCCTTCTGTGTCTTTACTTATCCAAATGAAAGAAGACCTTTCTGTTTCTTTTATATGATAAAACCTATTTAGCTCAATTCTTGTTTGTAAGACATGATTAAGAGCGCTATTTGTGTTTTAGATGTTATAATTATAAAAAACATGAGTTAGAAAACTGATTCCTATTATTCATCATCTGGCGCATCATCAGTTAACACAACTCAGGGGTCGTTGGTTCGACGATAAGTAATGCAAGGATTAGTGGAGCATGAATTAAGTTATGTAAGGATTAGTTATGCAGGGATTAAGTTATGCATTAGTTATGCAGAGATTACTAGGCAAAGATTGATTATTTTTGGATGTTTAGTTTGCTGTATTAAAAATTAATACACATTGTATAATTTAAAATACACAATGTGTAGTAAATATCAAGGCAATTCTAGAGTAATTACATCCATCTCCTTCAACAATTGATGGCTTGTGGTGAGCCACATATCTTTTCCCATTGGAACCGATGTTTGTTATTTCTTCTCGTGTTCTGAACAATCAGTTGTCTAAAATTATCTAGAGTTTGTTTCATTTACTACACGATAGATCTTTAGTTGAGTTATATATCGAGAACTTCGAATATTGAGTTTCTTCTCCTTGGATGTTGAGCTAAAGTATGTTCATGTTGCAGTATTTCTGAGATGTTATTTATGGAAATGAGTTCAATTGTTGTGTTAGAAATCCAAAATGCATAGACAGAGAGCAGTAGTTAGAAAAAGGGAAGAGATTTTAAGCCTAAAATGAAAGGGTATTTTTGTCATTTGATATTTTAATCCATGTATTATTAATACACGTATTCTTATTCCACATTCTATCCTGTGTAAAATAATACAAAAATTTCCCCATTATTGTATATAAGTATTATTTTATAGGGATATAAAAAAGAAAAAAAACTTAATCAAATGTTGTATTTGTGCAAGATTTTATACGGAAATCAAACCAGTAACCAAACATTGTATAAGTTTTGCAAGATTTTATATGGAGATAGAAACAACAACCAAACATTGTAATAAGTTATGCTGGATTTTCTACATGTTTATACATGAAGTAATGTATAAGGAAGGCAAACCAAACAACCCCTCAGTGCTATATTAATTGTAAGAGATATTCAAAATATGGATTCATGCCAGGGCGATCGACTACGGAAGCCATTCACCTGGTGAGGAGATTGGTAGAGCAATACAGGGAGAGAAAGAAGGACGTACACATGGTGTTTTATAGACCTAGAAAAGGCGTATGATAAAATCCCGAGGGAGGTGCTGTGGAGATGTTTGGAGGTTAGCAGCGTTCCGGTAGCTTACACTAGGGTAATCAAGGACATGTATGATGGTGCTAAGACTCGAGTGAGGACAATGGGAGGTGACTCAGATCACTTCCCAGTAGTGATGGGGTTGCACCAGGGATCGACTCTTAACCCGTTTTTATTTGCTCTGGCGATGGTTGTGCTGACGCGACACATTCAAGGGGAGGTGTCATGGTGCGTGTTATTTACCGATAACATAGTGCTGATTGATGAGACGAGAAGCGGGGTTAATGCGATGCTGGAGGTCTGGAGGCAGACCTTAGAGTCTAAAGGTTTCAAGTTGAGCAGGACAAAAACGGAATACTTTGAGTGTAAGTTCAGTGACGAGACTCATGAAGCGGACATGGATGTGAAGCTTGATACCCAAGTCATCCCGAGGAGGGGTAGTTTCAAGTATCTCGGGTCTATAATCTAAGGTAACGGGGAGATTGATGATGAGGTCTCCCACCGTATCGGTGCGGGGGGATGAAATGGAGGCTCGCATCCAGTGTTTTGTGTGATAAGAGACTTAACGCTAAGTTCTACAGAGTGGTGGTTAGACCTACTATGTTGTATGGGGCTGATTGTTAGCCAGTCAAGAACTCCCATGTTCAGAGGATGAAAGTAGCAGAAATGAGTAGGGGTGGGCATAATACCAGCCGAACCGAAAAAATCGCCCGAACCGTGAATTTTGGTTTTTCGGTTTCGGTTTAATCGGTTATTCGGTCGGTGCACGGTTTTTAAATTATTAAATTTTGATTTTTCGGTGTGGTTTACGGTTTTGGTGTTTCGGTTTTCGGTTAAACCGAAAAACCGAATATGCCTTCTGTTAATGCTCCTTCCACTGTGGGTTTACCTTCTGATGAAATATGGGCAGATCCTTGCTTCATGTTTGCAGTCAAGACTCTTACTGGTGAAATACTTATGCTCTCAGAATATAGTACAGCAGCAATGCACTTCATCACAATTCCAAGGAAATAATGGCTTAGTATTACCAAACATTAGATTTGAAGAGTTTGGCAAGTTCAATCTTTCACATTTTGGGACACCAGAAAAGGCTTTGTACAAGCATCAGCCTGCAGTAGCAGCCACCAACGCCTATCAAAATTGTTGGTTTACTAAATTTGGTCCTCGTCGGCCTTCACCACTTTGCTGAGATAGACTATTATAGATTGTAACCTAGCTTAGGAAGTTCAACCTAGCTTGTAGTAGTATTGTAATTTGTAACACAGTGCCTAAGTTAGCATCAGGGTCTTCCACTGTGAACTCAAAGTTTTAAGGCAGCTAGAGCTGCAGTAAAAACTATGATGTAAAAAAATTATTCACGGCCGGACTGCCTGTTTCTTGTGTATTTTTCTTGATTGGGAACACGTATCGCTAGTTCGAGCAGCTGTTTTTGTCCATTTTCACTAAAAGCAGCCATATCCTTGTGCCTCAAATTTTTTGGTCAAGGATGCATGTTGTTCATGTTTGGATGCTGCTAGAAGTTACAATGTTACATCCATAAAACGTTATGCCCAGTGGCTCAAGATGCAAAAAACCACTGGACTGGAAGTTTATGACCACTGGAAGTAAATCCAAGATATAAAAATCTTGAACCGTTAATAACCGAAAAACTAAACCGGAAATAACCGAATCGAACTTTGAAAAAACCGCACCGAACCATAAATACTTTGGTTTGATTTGGTTATTAATATTACAAAACCGAAAATCGATAAACCGAACCGTACTTTCATAATAACCGACCGAACCGATCGACGCCCACCCCTAGAAATGTGGATGCTGGGATGGATGTGTGGGCATACCAGGAGAGATAAGATTAGGAACGAAGTTATTTGGGACAAAGTGGGAGTGGCCCCCGTGGAGGACAAGATGCGGGAGTTAAGGCTGAGATGGTTAGGGCACGTGCAAAGGAGGAGCACGGATGCTCATGTTAGGAGGTGTGAGAGGCTGGCCGTGGCGGGGCTGAGAAGGGGTAGAGGAAGACCAAAGAAGTATTGGGGAGAGGTGATTATGCAGGATATGGCGCTACTTCAACTCACTGAGGACATGACCCAGGATAGAAGGGTGTGGATGTCGAAGATTAGGATAGTTGGCTAGTAGGTAGTCGAGAGTTCCCCGTTCTTTTTAGTAGTATTAGTAGCTCCCTTGTTTTTTTTTTGTATTCTTTGACCCCTAGTATTTGCTTATTGTTTCGTTCGCTCTGTGTATCGTATTTTCCAGTTTGTTAGTATTTGATGCTATTTTATCTTTTACATGTTGTTGTTCTTCTTAAATCAATGATGTAACGAGGGCTTTCTATGATTGCAGGGATTAACAACTGGTGGGCTTCCAACTTTTGTTGATGTCGGTAATAGCTTTGGTGCACCAGCTATAGTTGAAGATAATTTGATATATCAGGTAAGAAAGATAATGTTTTCCTATAAATCAATGTTTTCTTGGAAGGTTAAACCATTTAATAGTTATGCTAATTACCTTCCTCGTTGTTCCTAAAACCTACTTGTAGATGGCTAAGAATGGCAAGCGAGTTGTGATGATGGGGGACGACACATGGGTTCAACTGTTTCCTCATCATTTTAATATATCTCATCCATTCCCTTCATTTAATGTTAAAGACCTTGACACGGTATTTATTTTGCTATCACTGTTGAAGATATAAGTTTCTTTTTCTCGAGAAATGTTTACTGAGAATTGATATTGTTTAAATGACTTGAGTATAGTGTCTTCTGCTCAACAATTATTTTTCTTGCTGAATTTCCATGTTGTTTCGTTACCAGGTAGATAATGGCTGCATTGAACACTTGTTTCCTTACTTGTATAAAGAAGATTGGGATGTACTTATAGCACATTTTCTTGGTGTGGTACGTTTTATGTTGCATTAATCCTTTAGAATGGAAATATTCACTTGCTCACTGATTAGTATATTTTGAACCAATGTGTTTCATTTTCTATGTCAACTATTATTGAAAGATGCACTTGTTTGGATTCTTTGTCCGTATTAGTGTATCATTGACAAAACTAGAATGCATTAGAGAGCTTTGGAGCCCTGAACTGTAAATTGCTAGATAATTAGATTGCAGGTCAAGGCGAGTAATCCCTTTGCTGGACTTGTCCCGTTCTATTTTTTGTTTGTTTTTGTGTGTGTGTTAATCAGAACAATCTAAAGTGATATTCAATTTGAAGAAGGAAAAAAGGGATGTCGTTGGTTAAGGTAGTGTTTGGGAATTTCAAACTGTAAAGCAGGAGCAAATTAGTTTGAACTATGTTTTATTAGATTGGATCAAGAGCTAAACAAGAGATCCAGCATCTTGGGAAGGTTCTTTAGAATTCTGAAAAATCATAACAATTGTGTACACAACAGAACTTATTGGAGCTTGTGAGAAGGCACGGGAGAAAATATGTTATTGATATTAGATGAATAATACAATACAAGAGGTCCTTATTTATAGCTATACTATACAAGGACATACTACTCTTCTACCAATGTGGGACAATACTACATTATATACATGCTGTAAACTAACACTCCCCCTCAAGCAGGTGAATACAAATCATATGTACCGAGCTTGTTACATATATAACCAATACGAGGACCAGTGAGGGACTTGGTGAAAATATCTGCAAGTTGATCATTCGACCTCACAAACTTTGTAGCAATCTCTCCTGAAAGTATCTTTTCTCTGACGAAGTGACAATCAATCTCAATGTGTTTAGTTCTCTCATGGAAAACCGGATTTGATGCAATATGAAGGGCAACTTGATTATCGCACACAAGTTCCATCCGACTGATTTCACCAAATTTCAAACTCCTTGAGCAATTGTTTGGTCCAGACTAGCTCACATGTTGCCATAGCCATTGCTCGATATTCTGCTTCTGCACTAGACCGAGCAACTACATTCTGTTTCTTGCTCTTCCAGGACACCAAATTTTCTCCTACTAAAACACAATATCCAGACGTAGAACGTTTGTCAGAAGGTGATCCTGCCCAATCAGCATCTGAGTATCCAATGATCTGCTCATGACCTCGATCCTCAAAGAGTAACTCTTTGCCTGGAGCCGATTTTATATATCGAATAATGCGGACAACTGCATCCCAATGACTATCACATGGAGAATTCATAAACTGACTTACAACACTCACAGGATAAGAAATGTCGGGTCTAGTCACTGTGAGATAATTTAATTTTCCAATCAGCCGCCTATAGCTTGCAGGATCGCTAAGCGGCTCCCCCTGTCCTGGCATAAGTTTAGAATTCGGATCCATCAGAGTGTCAACAGGTCTGCAACCTAACATCCCCGTCTCCTCAAGAATGTCTAAAGCATATTTTCTTTGAGAAATAACAATACCTGAGCTAGACTGGGCAACTCAATACCTAGTAAGTACTTCAATCTGCCTAGATCCTTAGTTTGGAAGTGCTGGAAGAGATGCTGCTTCAGATTGGTAATACCATCCTGATCATTGCCAGTAATAACAATATCATCAACATAGACTACCAGATAAATACAGAGACTTGAAGCAGAGTGCCGATAAAACACAGAGTGATCAGCTTCACTACGAATCATGCCAAACTCCTGGATAACCGTGCTGAACTTACCAAACCAGGCTCGAGGAGACTGCTTTAGACCATAAAGTGACCGACACAAGCGACATACAAGGTCACGAGACTCCCCCTGAGCAACAAAACCAGGTGGTTGCTCCATATAAACCTCATCCTCAAGATCACCGTGAAGAAAGGCATTTTTAATGTCCAGCTGATAGAGGGGCCAATGACGAACCGCAGCCATGGATAGAAAAAGGCGGACTGAAGCCACTTTAGCCACGGGAGAGAAGGTATCACTGTAATCGAGCCCAAATATCTGAGTATATCCTTTGGCAACAAGACGGGCCTTAAGTCGATCAATCTGTCTATCGGGACCAACTTTGACTGCATAAACCCAACGACAACCAACAATAGATTTACCTGAGGGAAGAGGAACAAGCTCCCAAGTACCACTTGTATGTAAAGCAGACATCTCGTCACTCATAGCCTGTCGCCATCCTGGATGAGACAACGCTTCACCTGTAGACTTAGGGATGGAAACCAAGGACAAAGAAGATATAAAAGCATAATGGGGAGATGACAGACGATGATAGCTCAAACCGACATAATGAGGATTAGGGTTAAGTGTGGTCCGTATACCTTTCCGAAGTGCAATCGGTGTACTAGGAGCAGGGTCCGCAGCAGGAGCAGGGTCAGGTGCAGGACGAGAACCAGTTGGGCCTGATGGAAGACGCAAACGACGATGATAAGTCACGAGTGGTGTTCCTGTGGCTGGGGAACTAGGGGAACAACACTAGACTCCTCAACGGTTGGTATGGATGAAACCTCTGTGGTCGAAGGTGGAGGAGGAGCTATAGTAAACTCCTCAAAGGTTGGTATAGGTAAGACCTCAGATATATCATGGTGGTCAGCAGAGGTAAAGAAAGGTTTAGACTCAAAAAATGTGACGTTAGCTGACATAAGGTACCTACGAAGATCTGGAGAATAACAACGATATCCCTTCTGAACACGAGAATAACCAAGGAAGACACACTTGAGAGCACGATGAGCTAACTTATCTTTCTCAGGGACTAAGTTATGAACAAAACACGTGCTCCCAAAAACACGAGGTGGAAGAGAGTATAAGGGTGACTGGGGAAACAATACTGAATGCGGAATCTGATTCTTGATGGGAGATGAAGGCATCCGATTAATCAAATAACAAGCTGTGAGAACTGCATCGCCCCAAAAACGCAACGGAACACGAGATTCAATTAGAAGTGTGCGAGCAGTCTCAATAAGGTGCCTATTCTTTCTCTCAGCAACCCCATTTTGCTGAGGGGTATAAGGACAAGATGTCTGATGAATAATTTCCTGAGAAGTCATAAACTGCTGAAATTGAGAAGATAAATATTCTAAGGCATTATCACTGCGAAAAATGCGAATAGAAACACCAAATTGGTTTTTGATTTCAGCACAGAAACTTTGGAATATAGAAAATAACTCAGAACGATCTTTCATTAAGAAAAGCCAAGTACATCTTGAATAATCATCAATGAAACTGACAAAATAACGAAATCCCAAGGATGAACTGACTCTACTAGGACCCCATATATCAGAATGAACTAAGGAGAAGACAGACTCTGCATGACTCTCAACACTACGCGAAAAGGAGGCTCGGGTATGTTTCCCAAGTTGACACGACTCACAATCTAATGTAGACAAACTAGATAAACTAGGCACCATCTTCTGAAGTTTGGATAAACTCGGATGTCCTAAACGTCTGTGGATTAGATCTGGAGGATCTGTAACTAGACATGTTGTGGAAGGACTGAGTGAGTTAAGGTAGTAAAGGCCTTCTGATTCACGTCCTGTACCAATTGTCTGTCCCGTACTGCGGTCCTGCATAATAAAAGAATCGTCAATAAAATATATACCACAATGGAGGGCACGAGTCAAACGACTAACATATGCAAGACTAAAAGGACAGCCAGGGACATAAAGAACGGAATCTAGGGTGATAGAAGACAAGGGATTAGCTTGTCCAACTCCTTTTGCCTTAGTTTGACATCCATTGGCTAAAGTAACAGTGGGAAGAGACTGTGAATATACAATATTTGACAAAAGTGATATATTACCAGAGATGTGATCAGAAGCGCCGGAGTCCATGACCCATGGGCCAAGAGTGCTAGACTGGAAAACACAAGCAAAAGAATTACCAGAAACAGAAGTATCAGTCTGAGCAACTGAGGCTACTTGTGGAGATGTCTGCTTACTTGCTCGATACTGAAGGAGCTCATTATATTCTTCTTTAGATAAAGAAAATCCTTGGTTACCTGGAGTCTCGGTCTGAGCAATGTAAGCATTTTTGGGTGGACGACCATGTAAGGAATAGCACATTTCACGAGTGTGTCCAAGTTTGTGACAATAAGAACACTTGGGTCTAGATCTTCCAAAACGACCTCCTCCTCGTCTATGCTCCACAGTTTGAGATGCCCGAACATCCATTGTCTGGGATGCAAGAACAGAGGAATCAAGTATCTGTGATGAGATCACTGGTGGACTTGGTGCTGTAGCAAGGCGGAGTAATCGAGAGAATAATTCATCAACTGTCGGGACAGACGGACTAGCCAAAATCTGGTCGCGTACTGAATCAAGATCATTAGGAAGTCCAGCGAGGGTAAGAACGAGAAACATCTTCTGTCGCTGCTATTGTTGTTTTTCCACACTAACAGAAACTGGCATCAACTTCTCAAATTCCTCCATGACTGCATGTACTTGACCCAAGTAAGTAGACATATCCAATTCCTGCTTCTTTAAGTTTGTCATCCGTGATATCACATCATAGAAGCGAGATATGTCATTAGTGTATAAGGTGCGTGCCTTTGCCCAAACCAAATAACATGTCTGGAATGGACGAAACAAGGGCATCAACTTGGAATCAATAGATCGCCACAAGATGCTACATAACTGAGCATCGATTTTTGCCCAAAGTGCTATTGCCTTTTCATCTCCATCGCTAGACTGTTTGATTAGATGATCTTGAACACCTTGACCTCTACACCATAACTCGACAGATGAAACCCAAGCTAAGTAGTTTGAACCTCCCATTAAAGGTTCCGAGGTAATAATAGCACTAGAGCTTCCAGAGCTCATGTTTCTAGACCCAAAAGCATCAAATCCCAAAAACATTGTTGCAAATTATTACCAAATAGGAGAAAGAATCAACTGTAATCCACTGAAACAGTGTACGGAAACAAAGAAACAGAATACTGAAAAACTGTAGCTGCCGGAATAGTACTGTAGCTGCCGGAAAAAACTCAAAGTTGTCGGAATGAAATGAAAACAGTAGGGGTAGGATCGGAATTACCAGGCGACCCAACTCTTCTGAAGGAAGATTTTCAAAAAATGGCCGGAAGTGGTCGTACGCGCCGGCGCGTGAGCTTCTGGTGGCGCGTGAGTAGGTTGCTGCCGGAGTTTTTCACTGGGGTTTGGTCGCCGGACAGTGACGACTCTCGTGGTAGTGTTGGATTTTGCACAACACTGACAGAAATGAAGCAGATAGAAAATAGCCTTAAAAAATACTGATTTCTCTTTCCCGGAATCGCTGGAATTTATGCACAGCGATTTCTCTTTCCCGAAATCGCTGGAATTTATGCACAGCGATAAGTCTCTCACAATTGCTCTGATACCATGTGAGAAGGCACGGGAGAAAATATGTTATTGATATTAGATGAATAATACAATACAAGAGGTCCTTATTTATAGCTATACTATACAATGACATACTACTCTTCTACCAATGTGGGACAATACTACATTATATACATGCTGTAAACTAACAGAGCTAATTAGTAGAAACGTACAGAACTGTTGATATGAAAATTGATGTCATATACTGGAGCTCTGCTTAAAAGGTTGATAACCGAATGGAATATTCTGAAGATTAATTTCTTCATTTACTCATTCTATGGCTATGCCGAGGGTCTATCGGAAACAGTCTCTCTGCCCTTCCAGGGTAGGGTAAGGCTGCGTACATCCTATCCTCCTCAGACCCCACTTGTGGGATTATACTATGTGGTTGTTGTTGTTTGTACTCATTCTATGGCTATCTTTTTTGTTTCCTGCAATGCTTGCCTAATATTTTATCATAGCTGTGTGCTTGTACACTTTTCGCTGTTGTTTATATTTTCATAATGATAGATATTCCTCAGAAGTTAGTCCTCTATCTTATCCAGATAATCAAGTTAGTTGACTGTTGTATTTGTTTAAATCTCTAGGATCATGCTGGACATATATTTGGTGTTGATTCTACTGAAATGATAGAAAAATTGGATCAGTACAATGGGATTTTGGAGGTAATATTTCTGAACTTAGCATTGTCCACGTTAAAAATGCCATTTTAATATAAGGAGAGAAAAGTGGAAAATCTCAATAAAAATTGTAGGTCGAAAGAAAATGCTACTTCACCTATTCTTCTGCATATTAACATCCTTAAAGCCTTTATTTATTTTTCTTATTAGAAAATCATGATTGCCTTTCAACCATCGCTGGTGATAGGAACTTGTTTTCTGTTTCAACTTCTCATTGATTGCTTTCTACTGGTTGTATATCCCATGATTTCTAGGACGGCTGAGTTAGCCCCAAAAATAAAAGCCTTTATGGTTCATGCCTACATGGTTGGTGAACACTGATGGCTGATATAAACAGCTCCTCCTCTAGATGGCGTATAGTGTGGAAAAGCCTAAGTGAATATCATGCTAATTCATTTGCCAGAAGATTGTGCTGCTGGTTGTTAAATGTCATTGGAGAATATTGCTTTCTTAGGGTTTTAAATGATTTTATACAGATTTCAAGGTTTTGATGGCAGTAAAGCTACTGAAGAGGGTTATGTTTGCTATACTATAGAGCAATAAATATAAAGTTCTAACAGAATTTCCAAATATATTTAGCTTTTTAGCCTTGGTTTGTGTGTTTGAGACAAATTATTTTTCTTTGGTTCTACTTTGTTAAAGCTGCTGAAATATCTCTGGTTTTTTATATAGTCATGGCAGCCTCTTTTGTTGGAGAAATCTTGTCTTCAAAAGACTCATCTTTTGTCTGCTTCGCTTAATAAAAAGCTCATCTGTCTATTGCAAATTGCTTGTTGGGGACACATCTTCTAGGATGAATTTACTTAAAAAATAAAAGCTCGCGAATGTGGATATAGACATAGTATTTTTACCGGTCCAAAAGTTTGATTTGCTTAGGCATGAGATATAAGACTTCACTCTGATATATGTTATTGTTAATTTAATGTTGGATATTTCATGGACTTATGCATTATTGAAGGCTTAATAAATTGCACCGCCTGCCCACCTGACTCCCACCTTCCACCCCCACCCTCCACTCCTTGTTTTCTATAGAGTGGTAATTGATTTGCCGCTGACTCCAGAAAGCTGTTGATGTCCTGGAAAGCCAAAGTGGACCTGGAGGGTTACATGAAAATACTTTGCTTCTTGTGATGGGTGATCATGGGCAAACCATCAATGGTGATCATGGTGGAGGTGCTCCAGAGGAGGTAACATATCTTCCAAGTTTCCTAAAGACGATAAAGTGTGGTGACCTTGTTATGCTGAAGAATATGTTATGCAGGTTGAAACGTCATTATTTGCTTTAAGTTTGCAAAAGCATCCATCTTCATTACCATCTGAAACTGATAGCTCGTCTTGTCGACTTGACATGGTATGATATACTTTCAGTACAAATTATATGCTCTCTTTGGCTTATGTAACTTTTGTTTTCCCTGAGATTGATATATTGTACACTGGATTATTATTTCCCCCCCACTTTTTTCTACCTAAATCTAGTATGAGAATACATGGTAATATCCCTTGGTCTTTCATTTGATTGTTATATTAAAATCTTTGCTTACCGTCCTTCCAATATTTTCCTTTGAGGTTTTACTAAAAGTGAAGTTAATTGAAGGTTATCACAAAAAGAGTTAACTGGAGTAACGCGTATATGCATGTGGAACTTATCCAAAAAAGAAAAAGAAAGAAAGAAAGAAAAGATTATAGGCTTGTGGAATCTGTTACATTTACTACCTCTTTTACTTATTAGTCCAAGTCTTTTGGTGGATTTGGGCTTTAAATACTGTCACTTGCTTTACATCGTTGTAGCTTTTCTAACTAGTGAAGATTTTGGGAAGGGAAAATAAATTACAATCATTTTACAATCAATTACAATCAATCAAAATAAAATCAAAAGTCATCAACACTCCCCATGATGTTGGTGCAATGATGTTGCACATGTCCAACTTGCAAATTAATGTATGAAAAGTCCGTTTGTTGAGACCCTTGGTAAACGCATCAGCTAGCTGCTTTTCTGATCACACATGAAACAAGCTCAAGAGACCACTCTAACTTTTTCTTTGATATAGTGTCGACATGCTTTGTTCGGTCATGCTAGACTGGATTATGAGCTATGCTGATGAAAGCCTTGTCACATATAAGGAAAGTTTTTGCTTTGTAGACGGTCTCAATTCTTCTAATAATTTTAGTAATCAAAGAAGTTCACAGATTTCCTGGGCCATAGCTCTTTATTCTGGTTCCGCACTTGATGTAGCTAAATTCCCTCCTACAAGTGTACAATAACCGGATGTAGATCTTCTATCATCTAAAGATCCAACCCACTCCTCATATGTATAGGCTTCTACCTGAAGGTAGATCATGTTTGGAGAAAATCAGACCTTTGCCTGGAGCAGACTTCAGATACCGCAAAATGTGAAAGCAACTTGCATATGAGGATCTCGGGGATTATGCATTTTTAGACTTACCAAGCTGACTGAATAGGCTATGTCAGGTCTAGTATGAGAGATAAATGAGTCTTCCAACCAACCTCTGTTATCTCTTCTTATCAACTGGCTCTTCAACTCCTGTTTGTAACTTGTGATTACTTTCAGTGGGCGATTCTGCTAGTTTGCAACCTGTCATACTGGTTTCTTTTAAGAGATCCAAAATATACTTTCTTTGAGAAATAAAAATTCCTTCTGAGCCGAGGGTCTACCAGAAACAACCTCTCTATCTTCTCAAAGTAGGGGTTAGGTCCGCATATGCACTATCCTTCCCATACTTACGTGTGGGATTATATTGGGTTTGTTGTTGTTGTAACCTCAATTCCCAAGAGGTACTGCAATTTTCCTAGATCCTTGATCTTAAATTCCTGTGCCAATAGCTTCTTCAATTGGGTTATCTCCTCTTTGTTATCTCATGTCATTACTATGTCATCAACATCGTTTATGAGAAGAGTGAGTTTACCTTTTTGATGTTTTATAAAGAGGGTATGATCAACATTGTTTTGTTGGTAGCCGAAGGAGATCATTGCTTTACAGAATCTGTCAAATCATGCTCTTGGGATTGCTTCAATCCGTACAAGGCTTTCTTCGGTCTGCACACCTTTTCTTGACTTTGTTCAATATCAAATTCAGGAGGAATCTCCTTATACACATCTCAAGAAATGCATTCTTCACATCAAACTGTTGTAAATCCCAATCAAGATTAGCTGCACAAGACAAAAGAACCATGATAGTGTTCATTTTTGCGACGGGCGCAAATGTAATTTGATAATCCAATCCATAAGTCTGAGTGGATCCATTAGCTACCAATTTTGCTTTGAATCTTTCAATCAAGCCATTATCTTTGTGCTTCACAGTGAAGATCCATTTGCAGCCAATCAACTTCTTGTCCGATGGTGAAGTGACAAGTTCCCAAGTTTTATTTTTTGACAGGACCTTCATTTCTTTAATCATACCTTGCTTTCATGTAGGATCTGCAAAAGCTTCCCTCCAATTTTGGGGAATTGACACAGAAGAAATAGACAAGGAAACGGTTCTATAGGAGAGAGACAAAGAATTATAGGAAACATAATTAGATAAATGGTGTTTGGTGGTGCAAGATGTGACTCCTTTTCTGTCAGCAATATGCAAATCTAACTCTTTAGGAAATATAGATAACTCACCCGTAGAAGAAGGTTTAGTTTCGGTAGATTGCATGATAGCTTCTTCTGCTCTATTTCTCCTTGAGTATGTTTTCAAATCAGGCCTATCCAAATCTGCCCATGAATTTTTTCTCCAATTTCACTTTCTCCGGTGACAATGTCATCAAGATGTCAAGTGGTAGAACTAGGTAGAATCACCTCTTCCTCTTTACTACTCTCCCCCTGTTGAGTTGATGGGGTAATAGTGAAATAAAGCTTAGATTCTCGAAATGTAACATTCATGCTAACAAAAGATCTCTTAGAGGGAGAATGATAACATTTGTAGCCTTTCTGTGTCTGAGAATACCCAATGAAAACACACTTTATAGCTCCAGGATCAACTTTCCCTGAATTCCTAGTGTGGACAAAACAAACACACCCAAATACCTTCGGAGGAACAATATATTCATTCTTATCCTTTAAAGTTTCCAGAGGACTTTGAAAATTGATGGTTTTAAGTGGTATTCTGTTGATAAGATCGGCAGCTACTAGAATAGCATCCCCCGGTAAAGTTTTGATAGATGCATGGTGAACATAAGAGATCTTGCTACTTCTAATAAATGCCTATTTTTTCTTTCAACGATTTCATTTTGTGTAGGGGTGCTTATCGGGCGGATCGAACGGATATTTACACTTAATGGTTTGGCTTATTGGTTATCGGTTTATAAACGTAGTAATCCGCTAGCCATCCAATAAGACATCAGGCAGATTGGTATTAGATTAGTGATTATCGGGCTGTCATTGGGCAGTTTATCGGCTAATCAAATAGACAGGAAAAAAAAGTAGAGAATTAGAGAATTTGACCGACTTCAGACTTTTAACCGTAGTGGATTTCAACAAATTCAGCTGGACATTCTTTTTCTTAAAACCACTCTTAGCGCCAGTTTGGCCAAGGCTTCTAGGAGGCCAAAAGTACTTTTTTGGTTAGAAAAAGTACTTTTTTAGAAATTTGATGTGTTTGGCCAAGATGGAGAAGTGCTTTTGAGCAGTAGCAGAAACAGTTTTTCTACTTTTGGGAAGAAGCTACAAATTCTAGCTTCTTAAAAAAAGCGGAAGCAGAAAATTAATTGTTTTAAGACAAAAGTACCCTTACAATAAATTTATATCTTTCAAATTATCCTTCAACAATTTTATTTATTCCTTTTTGTTGTTTGTTGTTTCTACCATCCTTTTCCTTTATTTATTTTATTTCTATCATATTTTTATTCTCCTTCTCCTACTCTTCTTTGAAATAGTCTATTCACTGTAAATAGATCTCTTCTTTTATATAGGATTAATGAAACAAATTTTTAATTTATATTGAATGACTATATTTTTGATATATTTAAATCATCATGTAAACAATAAGTAATACCGGATACGTAATATTATTGCTTTGGATAAATATTTATACACACACACACACACACACACACACATATATATATATATATATTCCAATTAAATAAAAAGAAAAATTATTTAATTTTTTTATAATAAGTACTATTTATATATATATATATACACACACACACTTTATATTTTATATTCCAATTAAATAATAAGAAAAATTAATTAAATTTTTTATTATAAGTACTATTTAAATTAATTTCTCTATTGTAAATAATATACTACTTGTAAACTGAATACATACTGTCTTTTTTCGTAATTTGATACTCAAAAGTACTTTTTGAAAAGATTGTCCAAACACAGTTTTCTTATTGAAGTACTTCTCAAATGAACTGGCCAAACACAAACTGTAATTTTCCAAAAGTACTTTTTTAAAAAGTACTTTTGAGCTCAAGTGGCAAAGGGTGGTGGATTTTTGTCTTAGGTCACAGGTTCAAGCCCCCACACCATGCAAAGCAAAGCCTGGTATTTAAGTGGAGAAGGGTAGAGGGGCGGGCCCATTATTGATTATCCACCGAGTTTCGAAGGCTGCGGTTGGTCCAAAGGATCGGCCCTAGGCGGATTTCTCGGTCATAAAAAAAACGTACTTTTGAGCTAAAACACTTCTCAAAATTAGCAGTTTTGGAAGCTTGGCCAAACGGGCTCTTAAGGACACTGCCAAGTGCCAATGATGAAGTTGCTGTTGATTTTTTGCTTGATGAGGTAAAGAGATAAAATGCTTATGCTACTATATCCTATCAGCTATACCTTTGGCGCTAGTATCCTCTTTAATGGCCTTTTTTCCTGCAGTAAGAGAATTTCGCCATTGTTTGTCTGCTATTGTTTATATTACATCTCTCCCTGACTCCCTCAGCAACAACTCTGTTTAGTTTACAATAGAGATTGGGAGAAATTTTAATTAGGGATTTAGGTGATAGAGAAGAGAATAGAGATGGTTGTTGCGGGCTGGTAGTATTGAATTGAGAAATTAGGGATTTAGGGCTTCAAATAGTATTTTATACACAGGGGTAAAAATATAAATATAAAAATTCTTAACGGGTTAACGGTTTATCCGATAAGGAAATTGAATAATCCGCCTCTAAACCGTTAAGTCGTTAATTATAAAATTTCAATCCGTTCACCAATTATTACCCCGATAGGCCGCTACCAATAAGCCAATAAGCCATTTTTGCGGCACGGTTAACGGTTACGGTTCGGTTTTGAACATCCCTAATTTTGTGCACTAGGGTAAGGATAACTAGTTTGATGGACTATCTGATTGGACTCCAAATAAGCTCTAAATTTGTTATCCATGTATTCGCTGCCATTGTCAATTGTCAAGATTTTTATTTTGGCATCAAGCTGAGTACAAATCATCTTATGAAATAATGACTAAAAACAAGAGAAAACTTTACTTTTGGCTTTTAACGAATATACCCAAGTCATCCTAGTGAGCAATCAATGGAAGTAACAAGCCATCGACTATCAGACAAAGAAACAACTTGGACCCTATAAATCTGAATGAATAGTCATAAACAAAGTTGTGCTTCTATTATCACTCACAAGATAAGAGTTTCTAGTATGCTTGACATATTCACACACATCACAAAACAAAGAATCAAATTGTGTCCTTGAAAACAATCAGGAGATAACTTCTTCAAATCAAAGAATGATTGGTGTTTTAACCGTCTATGCCGCTGTATTATTTCTTGGCTGGCATCCTTTCTTTCCCCAAAAAAAGGCCTGATCAGATTTTTAAATTCCATCTAATATAAACAAGTCATCACTCAATCTACCACTGCCAATCCCTTTTCCTGTTTGAAGATCTTGAAAAATACAATGATCGAGAAAGAACTCGATTTTACAGTTTAGAGTTTTGGTGATGGCACTAACAGATAAAGGATTGAAAGGGAACTCAGGGACATGAAGCACGTATGATAGTTTAATATTAAGAGTATAAACGACATAACCTGTTCCAGAGATTGGTGTTAAAGAACCATTGGCTATTTTGATATTATCTCTTTTGAGACACGGAGAATAGTTTTGAATGCCTTTAGAAGAGCCTGTCATGTGTTGTCTATTTGCACCAGAATCAACAATCCAAAATTAAGATGAGCAACAAAGGCAGTACCTGATTGCACATAATTGGATGTGGCAATATTAGTGGAGTCAAGTTTGACTAGGAGGCGACGGAGAAGTTGAATTTCATCCGCAGACGAGATTTCTCCGGAAACCGTCTCCATATTTTCTGCCTGAAGGAAATCTGATATCTGCCTCGCCGGAAACCAAATCTATCTCGATGGAACTTTAGTTCCGGTGAATGGAAGATCTGAACTTGGCTCGGTGGAGTCGTAGGCCCAGAGAATAAGTTGGACGGAAACAATTACGGAGGATGAGTCACGCATCGGCGCATGACGCCGGAAGTCAGTCTCTTCTGGTAGCACGTGGAGGTGCGTCTGGCAGTGATTTCAGTAGCAATTAATTGGGGTTTGGTCACCGTTATCTGCCGGACTCTATAGTGGTATTACCTTTTTGACAGCACTAATAGAAAGGTGTTTAGTTTCGAACAACCAACAGAGGGAGAAAAACTCGACCTCTTTCTGAGATTAAGGAACCCTAGTGCTGCGAGGGAGAAAAGCTCACCTCAAAAGGCAGCAATGGCTCTGATACCATGAATATCAAGAAAAGAAGAAAAGACTTCTTATATTTTTGTGTATTTTTTACATCCCTAAGCAAATGTATTTATACACTAGGATCTATGACTATTTTAGGAAGGGAAATAAATTACAATCAATTAAAATCTATCAAAATAAAATCAAATCTCAATCAGAATCAAAATTTTCCTAATAATTAAATCAACAACTAGTTACATAGGGACTCGGTAAGCAAAATATTTGTTGCTTTTCCTCTGCTTCTGGCTACTGTTCCTATCATCAGCCAGAAGGGTCTTTTGATGCTATTTACAGTACTATTATTAAAACCCTTTTCTAAATAAACTATTGTAGTAGTTTCTCATTTGCACCCTTTACTTGGTCCAACTGAAATTTGCCGCATTGGAACTATGTGCTTGACTCCCTACTCCATGCCTATTTGGAGCTTCAATCCTGATGTTCTATTTCAAAGACCTTTCAATGTACGAGTCATGTTGCTTCAATAACTGTACCTCCATTGTTTGGGCCACTGTTAATATATGTTGGCTAAAAGTATGAGTTAATTTACCTTAATCTAGAAAAGAAGTATGTGTCAAGTTGCCTTTAGTCTTTGGGTCAATTTTAGTGATTTTTAGGCCCAAAAAAGGTGGATGGAGCTGGAGTATCATGCTTACCCTAATGGAATCTGGAGAGGGCAGTTTGTGATCATGGAGAAGCATTTGTTGCTCATTACTAGATGGTGGCCAAGGATGGGGAGGTAAATGGAATGATGGGTTGGGACTGGCTCTCACTGTAAGGGAAAAATGCATCAGTGCCTTCAAGATGTTTTTGGAATTAAGCGGAAGGATGTATAATACATTTACTTTTTCCTCTTCTATGGTTGAAATTTAACATTCTATATTAGATTTCCCATAACACCTTATGCAGGTGAAAATTAGTATTCCTTCTTTCTTTTGATCCAAGTTTAATGGCCTCTATTTCCTTTATGTTCGGAAACTCCATGTTATGTTTACTTTTGATAGCTTCCCTTTTCAGTTCCATTATCATGATGGTCTTAGTCTTCAAACACTTATGGTGTCTTTGACAAGGAAAAAAGGCCAAACAAATTTTATCCTCACAGTCAAATCCTTAAGGTTTTCTTAGAAGCTGCATTGTAGGCTTCTGCTTCATAATCATTTCAAAAGCTTACCTTGTGGTATGATCGATTCACTCCCTTTTCTGCTATGGTAATAATTGTATTGGTCAAAAGGGGAAAGTCCCTGTATATAAGAGGTAATACAAAAAAGGTAAAGAATCTACAATAGAGCTGGTTCTCTACCAATGTCACCTAGTTATCTATGCTTACTGGAACTCACGGGTGCATTAAAAGTTCACTAGAAACAGCAAAGGACCTCTCATTATTTCCAAGAATTTTCTACGTCGACAAAATCCCTCCAATTTTTTCTCTCCCGTTGTCCACATCATATTTAGAAACTTAGAGGCTCTACTTGCCATGTTTTTCTCTCTTCTTCATGCTGAAGCTTATTTGCTGTAACCTGCTGGCATGATCCATTCTATTTAACACAGTCCAACACAATCGACATGCTTTGTGGTGGGGCAACAACAGGTGGTTCACATCTTTTCCCACTTTCTTGCACACAGAGCATACGTAGCACCAACTAACGTATGTTATCGAGTCTTCATACTTGTGAGAATAGAAACACTAATTGTATTTCCTAAGTTTCTTATGGTAGAACTACTTCACGGATAAAAGTTAATTCCCTTTTCTTCCATCTCCATTCTCCATGTAACCTAGTCCGTTGTTGTGATTTTCAGCCTACACAGTACAGTAAGGAGGGTTTTAATTCTTGCAATCCTGTTAATTCTTCTAACTCTTAAATTTTAGAGATCTACAACTACATCTATTCTATATGTTTATGCAATGTTCATTGTTTTCTCGCTTGATGTGCTAAAGATGACTGCATGGCAGTTGGCTCCAGGGCTTAGTTCAAGCGGCAAAGGTTGAGGGACTTATGACTTAGGTCACAGGTTCGAGCCCTGCGCCATGCGAACTTAGTCTGGTATTTAAGTGGAGAAGGGCCAATATTCCCGAGATTCAAAGTCTTGTTTCTGGTCCTAAGGGTTGGCCCATTTCTCGGTCATCACCAAAAAAAAAAAGATGCCTGGATGACAGTTGCTTAGTGATACTTCACCCCACCATCTTGGTTTCAGAAACTGACTCTGTTGCCACTGCTCATCCTCAAGTGAATATTCTCATAGAAATCTCCCACCCTTTCATCATGTTTCTTCATAAACCACCCCCATAAGGTATTGTTATGTTTCTTCATAAGCCACCCTTCAGTTTTGTTGTTACCATCATTGGAGCTTGCATAAGTGACCTGTAATAGGTGGGTATGCTTGACAGTACCTCTCTATCAGTTGCTCCCTGCCCCTTTTTGGATAAGTACCTCTCTTGCTGAATTCAAAAATGCACAACCCTTTTTCTACTCTTTCTGCTTCCGGATTCTATAATCCCAGGTAAATTGTCGGTATTGATTTAATCATGTAGCTGAATACCTGTGTAATTTCTTCAAGGTTGTCCAGTTCTGCTGTGATGATTTCACATTTCTTTAATTAATTCTTAGTGCTGATACTACTTGGAATCAAAATAACACGAACCTTAGGTGTTGTAACTAGCTAACCTCTGCATCACGAAATACCAACTTATCATCAGACTGTATATGGGATACCTGCACACTGTCATTCTCCTTGTCTCCTTGCACTAGCTGTGGAACTCCTCAAATAAACTTCCATAACTGCTTTATCCATCATTTTGCTCAAAGCTTCTGTTAACATAACATAAGAGATGGAGGGCCCCTTTGACTAAACCTCTGGAGCTGCCAAAGAAACCGGTATTACTCCTGCTTTTACTTTCGAGCTGAAGAACCTAGTTTCTCCATTTTTCTTTAAAACCCATCTTGCTTATCCCTTAATCCAGAAAGTCCTAGTTGACATGATAGATTCATTCTCTTTTGTAATGTCATATATATATATATATATATATAATACTATACTAAAAGTGGGAACACTTAAGTCATAAATTGATTTACAAATTTACCCATTAAAAACTGAATGGCGATTTTGCCCTTAAAATCAAATACTATTCCAACCATGTTTGTATACAAAAAGGTAAATATACGCTCTAATGAAGATAAAAAAAAAGTTAAACTAGAAAAATACAAATGTGGAGGCCATTGAAATGGTCAGCTTTTAGTAATGCCTTTGGGCTTCTTCAAACTTTCCGTTTCGTCGAGCTCCGAGCTTGTGATCCTCCTTTGAGTGTGGGTTCAATTGAATGAATCTGTCAAGTCAAGGAAAACGTACGGAAAAGCGGAAACAGTGTATGTAAAAGCTTGAGCATTTTTTTACATTCAAAATTTCAACCTTTCAAAGGGTAATGAATATATTGAAAAAACTGTTACTCATCATCTTAGTGTATTAGCTCATCTGTCGAAGAAAACCAAAAGATACATGTTAAACTGCTAATGAATTTTCTCATCCGTTGCTCAATTAGATTTTCTTATCAAACATCAGATTATATAAGTGGATTTTCAAAGCAATTGGAATATCCTACTTCGGTAAAAATATTCACAATATTAATTAGACCTATATGCTCACCTCTTGTGATACACAAACTAGCAAGTGTCAACTCATGAAAGTTCATTTTCTTTTTGGTTACTTTCTATGAGAATTCATGAAACCGTATATTCTCATTTATGCAAATTATGGTTAGAAAACATTTCCTATTATTGTTTCGTACTATGAAATAATCCCTTAGTTTTTTTTTGTGGTAACTATATATCAGTAACAAATGATATATGAGGCATTTGGCAGTTAATTACCATATTTGGTGTTAAAAGAAATTTTGTTTGGATTTCCAGAAAATCAGAAATTGTCAAAGATTATTTTCTTATTTAACCGTTTTAGATATTCATGGCATCTACGCTTTGCATACAATAATCCTTCAATAATATTATATACCGCTAAGGTGTAGTGTTGGTATGTTTAAGAGATAATCTTTCCTGTCTCCATTTTTTTTACTTTTTTGTTCCTCTAGAAAAAGACATTTATATATTTACAGATTATATAAATTTTGTATTCATAGTTTCCTGTTAAAATGATAAAATCATTTTGGTACTCTATTGTCAAATAATATTTTTAGTGACAATAGTTTTTTTTTCCAAAACATTTTAAGTTATACTATAATTTTGTTTAATTGTATATATGTAAATTTTATTTTAAATTCTCAAGAAATTAATATCTATATTCATGTAAAAATATGTATAGAGAATGCATTTGTTATATGTGTCTTTATCACAAATATGTAGCAACAACAACAACCAGTGTAATCCCACTAGTGGGGTCTGGCCAGGGTAGAATGTACGTAGACTTTACCCTTACCTGAACAAGATAGAGAGGCTGTTTCCGGAAGATTCTCGGCTCAGGAAAGATAGAGAGGAAGGAGTAACAACAAGCAACAACACCAGCAAACCAAACAGAAAACCGAAGCGAAAGAGTAAGCAATAACAGAAATCTAATAATAAAAAAATACAAGACTAACACTGAGGGATGCATTAAAACTACTGGAACGAGCAAGGACAACGCTCGGCTACCTAGCTTTTTTTTTTCACCGTCGGCTACCTAGCTTACTACTTTGATTCTCGACCTCCACACCTTCCTATCCAGGAGCATGTCCTCGGTAAGCTGGAGAATCGCCATATCTTGCTTAATCACCTCTCCCCAATACTTCTTCGGCCTTCCTCTACCTTTCCTTAGGCCTTCCAAGGCCAACCTCTCACATCTCCTTACTGGGGCATCTGTGCCTCTCTTTTTCACGTGCCCGAACCATTTAAGTCTCGCTTCCCGCATCTTGTCATCCATAGGGGCCACACCCACCTTGTCCCGAATAACTTCATTCATAATTCTATCTAACCTGGTAGTAGAGTTCTTGATTGGCCAATACTCAACCCCATACAACGTAGTCGGTCTGATCACCGCTCTATATAACTTACCTTTAAGTTTTAGTGGCACATTCTTATCACACAAAACACCGGAAGTGAGCCTCCATTTTATCCACCTTGCCCTAATACGATGTGTGACATTCTCGTCAATCTCCCCATTTCGTTGTATAATTGACCCAATGTACTTGAAACTATCCCTCCTAGGGATGACTTGTGAATCAAGCTGTCACGACCCAAAATTCACTATAGGTCGTGATGGCGCCTAACGCCGCCGTCAGGCAAGCCAACGGTGATTAATCAACTTAGTTACTCATTTTATTACTTTCGAAATCATGAATCCCATTGAATAAGTAGTGTAAAATCTAGTACTCGTAGAAAACCCGTGATTTTATTTTTCCAATTTCCGTATAAGGTATAAATTACAAGATGAAATGATAATAATTACGCGAACTACAATAATGAACACCCAGTAGGTACTCCCAAAACCCGGTATCACAAGTGCATGAGCATTTACTAAGGAATACAATAATAATACAACATCTGTCTAGAATGTAAATAAGACAGGATAAAATAAATAGTACGATGGAGACTCTGTGGACTGTGATGCGTAGCCTGGAATGCAGCTCACATGAAGTCTCCTCAACAGCTGCGCCTACGCGCCAAGATGATCATCAAATGAACCTGTCAGATCCTGCACATTTAGTGCAGAAGTGCAGCATGAGTACGTAAATCAACGCGTACCCAGTAAGTACCTAGCCTAACCCCGGAGAAGTAGTGACGAGGGGTCGACATCGACACTTACTAGTGGTCCAATAAATCTATATGGTAAATCATAAACAGATAAGAGTACAACAATAGTAGTGAGGTAAATCTGTAACTAACACAATCTTCCTCAATTTCTTTATACAATATCAATTTCTCAATCTCGTATTCTATCTCGATAACTCAGAAATATCAAGTGCCAATAACAAACAGATAAGAATTCCCATATAAAATGCAAGGCATCCGTGGAAGGAAAATCTCGCGAATATTCAGACTGCTAACTATATAACGCACGATTATGCCGAGGTCGTACGGCCAGATCTCAGAAAGAATATGATACTGCCGAGGCGATCAGCCCGATTCCATCATAACGTGTACACTGCCGAGGGTCGAGCGGCACGAACCATAGATGCATCTATTATACTGCCGAGGCGAACGACCCGCTCCCATGAGAGTGTGGTACATAATTCCTGCCGAGGCGTTCGGCCCGCTCCACAAGAAAGGAAAGGAATTATCGATTTACGAGACACGAGCTTCGATATAGTATATGAACACAAGGTGAGTATAATCTTTACCGTTTCTCAAATAACTTGCCAACAACTCAAGGTAATAAGGCTCGGTCTAAGATATATGTATATATTTCTAAATCAAGTTCAATTATAATTTCAATCATTTAAGCCAGCAGAATGAATTCAAATATTCCAAATATTACAAGGTAAAGTCCTAAGTCTACCTGGACATAAACATGCTTTAACTACGTACGGACTCTCGTCACCTCGTGTGTACGTAGCACCCACAACTAATAGCACATAACAATTACATCACCTAGGGGGTAGTTTCTCCCTCACAAAGTTAGACAGGAGACTTACCTCACTCCGAAGTTCCATAACCGGCTCCAACGCTTCTAACACCTCAACTCAAGCCCAACGTTCCGAAACTAGTCAAACAACGTGCAAATCAATCAAAATATACTCCAATGCTTACAATTTAACAATTTATAATGATTCCCAATTCCGCTCGAAAAGTCAATAAAGTCAACCCTCGGGCCCACGTGCCCGGATTTCGAAAATTATCGAAATTAATTATTACCCATAACATATAGTTTATATTCCGAAAATCATCCAATTTCGCCCATGAATTGACCCTCTAATCAAGGATGTACCATCTCATAACTTTAGGGCTCAAAACCCAAATTTCTACAACCCAAACACGGATAAAAATGATAACCAAAGAAAATAATCATGGAAAAACATCAAAATAAAGGTTAGATATTTGCCCGCTTGTTGAGACGAGAACAACGCCGCGAAAATCATCTCAAACAGAGCTCTAAAACTCAAAATATGCTCAAAATACTAAAATGCTCGGTCTGCCCATTTAAAACACTCTCTGGGGGATTTTTTTCTTCGCGTTCGCGAACATCAATTTTTCGCGTTGACCGGTCAACCCAAATTTCCTTCTTCGCGTTCGCGGGACCTCCCTCGCGTTCGCAAAGAACAAAGTCCAAACCAGAAACCAACAATCTTTCCCGACACGGAAATGGGCATAACTCTCTCATACGACCTCAGAATTCGGCGATTCTTGTTGCTATGGTTCTGTAATTACGATACGGATCTAATGGTTCAATCCAATCACAAATCAAAGGTCGTTTGCTCAATATGGTACCCTTTATGTCCAAAGAAACGACGTTGAAACATCAAATAAGAGCGCGATACAACCCAAACACATCCGAAACACACCCAGGCCCTCGGGACCCCGTCCAATTACACAAACTAGTCCCAAAACATAACACGAACCTACTCGAGGCCTCAAATCACACCAAACAACATCAAAACCATGAATCAACGATCAAATCCTCCTTTTAACTTTCAAACATTCAAACTTCGACGAACGCGTCCGAATTACACTTAAACATTCCGGAATGACGCCAAACTTTACGTACAAGTCATAAATTACGATACGAACCTATTCTAAGGCTCAGAACCCCAAACGGATATCGATAACACCAAAGTCCACTTCAAACCAAACTTAGGAAATTCTAAAACCTTCGAATTGCCAACTTTCCACAATAAGCGCTGAAATGCTCTCGGACCACCCGATACTCAACCTGAACATACACCCAAGTCCAAAATCATCATACGAACCTATTGGAACCTTCAAATCCCGATTCCGAGGTCGTTTGCTCAAAAGTCAAACCTTGGTTAACTCTTCCAACTTAAAACTTCCGAATTGAGAAATTTCCATCCGAATCAACTCCGAACTTTCCGAAATTCAATTCCGACTATGCATACAAGTCATATTACATGAAGTGAAACTACGCAAGGCCTCAAACCGCCGAACGACGTGCTAGAGCTCAAAACGACTGGTCGGGTCGTTACGCAAGCCTCACGTCTTCGTCCACATCCTGAGTCGCTCCACTGAACTTGCACTCCAGGTATTGGTCATGGTCAACTTGAAACATTTAGACTCCACCTCCAAATCTCTAACCTTGCGTTGACATTGTTTTGTTGTTAATCAATCAATATGATTTCATACAATAGAAATCATTGACGAAAGTCTGGTGCTCAAAGTTCAATAAATCTTGGTTATAAAGCTATTATAATGTTGTATGATGAAGGTTTAAGGAGCATAATGCGTTCATTTGGGTGGGGGTTCTAGTAAGGCTCTTCAAATAAAATTAATCAATGTATGACATAGCACGGGAGTCATATCATGGCAACCAAATCTAAAGGGCAAGCTAAACTTGTTTAGTGTTTTCTATAGTTTGTATTACTATAGAGGTGTCTTATGTTTTTCTTTATACACTTCTTTGTACTATAGGTAAGGTATCGGATGTGCTCTCTGTATTTGTTATACTTTGGCATCCTAGCTACATTGCTAATGAAGTTTCCATGCTTGTAATTCTACTTTATCTATTTTTTATTTCTTGAATAATTTCCTTTTAACTATAATCTTAAATATTAACTAACTGAATTTTGATAATTGCATACCCTTAAATACAAAATTTCTCAGAACGGACATTTTTGAATGGTTTAATAATTAATGTTGAAGCATTTTGATTTTTGCTATTCATCACATTTTGAGCTTGTATTTTTCTACTTTAAATCCCCTTCACACTCATGTTTAACAATGTTTATGGCATTTTAAATAATTTGTACCGATTGATATGGAATACACGTGCAATGCATGTGCCCAAAAACTAGTATGTGTATATATATATAAATGCTAACCTACTACATATTAAATGGGTATACGTAATTGAGTTCTCCAAAATAGGTTTATTATTTCATGCCAACACATTAAATGTATGGATATTTTTGTCTTTCAAGTTTCACCAAAATATCTCATTTTCTTCTTGCAATTCACACTCGCCGCACATAGTTCTTTGATGCAATCAGCAATTCCCACTCCATTTTAGAAGAACAACCTGTTCTCATTCTATCAACCTCGTGAAATAAAGTGATGATAGGGAGTACTCTATTTGGAGTTTGCCTAGTTTTGAGTCATTGAAACAAATGAATTGGGCATAGAAACAATGAGTCCTACATAGAAATATACTTAACCGACTAAGGGGAGAGTGGTTTTAGTGCATCGAGCAAGAACATGTCGCAAAAATGATGGAGTTGGTTGTGTTCTCTCAATTTCTTAATCACAGGCATCTTTGTGTTTTCTTCTCATTTTCTTTTTCAATTGGGTTGCATCTTTTTCTTGAATTTTTTCAATTTGCTCTCACCCAACAATTCTTACTTGACCTTGGTTTCAATCGAAAAGGCCAAACATTAATAAATTATAGGATATGTTAAGAACAAAGATCTAAAGAATGAAGAAGAAGGGGTTGCTGAAACAATATGTTTGGAGCTTGACGATGAGGACGGGAAATTGCTGGGTGGGGGGTGGGGGGCTCTTTTGTGTTAAGTCAAAACTGTACCCATTATTAATGAAAAGGTAGTGGCATATAATAAGGGTATTTTAGAGAACTTAAATATGTATACGATGCATATAATTCCTGCATGGACATGGCATCAAAAGGATCATGAAGTGCACTTTTCTTTCCAAAGCAAGCACACACTTCTGATAGATTTTGGAGATTGGTGTAAGCATGCAGGAGTAGGATGGGTTAGTATTTCTTACTTTTGATCATTTGGTCTGTGATATCGGGAGCTCCAATACTTGATGTGGATTATGATACATCATTGATAACATGTCTATATTTCAGTTGAAGACAAGAATTGAATGTCCTTTGCTTGTAAGATAATGCTTTTTAAAAGTTTTTGAGGATTCATGTCAGTGTGATTGGTCACAATTTCATTTTTTATCTTCTTGAAATGAACTTAATGCAACATTTTCTGAGCTCAACCTTTTCAAACCTATTCCACTTGTATTATCATGCATCTACTTATGGTATTGATTGCTTATAATCTTTGTTTCAGGAGAAAAGGATGATATGCACTAGCTCCATTGAGCAGGTCAGATAACTTGTGCTCGGATGCTTGAACTCGCCAGTCATGAGCTATGCTTATCTTTACAAATTGCACTGAGCTTTCTTTGCTTACAGCTTGACTTTGCCGCAACAGTATCTGCTCTGCTTGGCATTCCTTATCCTTTTGGAAGGTGCAGTGTAAGAACTCACTCAATATTTATGTGAGATAATAACATGGAGAGTTATATTTATGTATATATTCAACGTGCAACTATTCTTAGCTGCACTTGGTTTGACGGGTTATATTCTTAGAATTTGTCGCAACGAATGATTCATCTACTTGTAGTCTGTTGTTTTCTTATGTTTTCTGGCATACCATATTTGATTAAAAAGATTTCTTGGGAACTTTCACACCTAGTGAATTTCTACGTGCTAGTTGATAAGTTTGTTCTTGTCTTCTTGCTTTATATGGTCACCTCATGGTGAGATACCGGTAGGAGTTTTAAAAAGAAAAGGTGAGGACAATCTCATCCAGTTTCACCTATTGTCTTAATTTTCCTCTCTGAAAATTTGTCCTACTTCTGGAAAACAGCTTCAGAATAGTGAGTTTTTTCATCTTTAGGAATCTTGAACGGTACCTCAATTGCATCACACCATTCTCCTTTTCACCCTCTAAGGTCAAGATCATCTGCTGTTTTGGATCTAGTAGTCATTTACTGCTACAAATTCATTTCAAGTATTCATAGTGCAGTGGACTGTTAGACTGTCAAATTGTTTAAGACCAGGTTGTCTGAGTGATGCTTACCATTTGACTTGTTTTCAGCATTGGGCGTGTTAATCCGGAACTATATGCATTAGCTGCTGGTACTTGGAACTTGGACATCTTTACCTCCAAAAGTGGCCTAAATCTCTCAAGATTGGAAAGGTGGATGCAGAACTACGTCAATGCCCTCTGCATCAATACATGGCAGGTGAGTTTTACTTTCTTCTCTTTGTGCAATTGCTTGCTATCAACCACTATTCCTGAAGTTCAATCGAGATTAAGGTGGTCTATGTTACAGATGCCTTTGTAGGGCGTGTCTATACTAGGCGTGATCACTAATTCTAGGTTTCCAGTATTTTAATTGCTGTAGGTTTCCTTAGGCGTGGTCAGTATTTTAATTCTTGTAGGTTTCCTTTAATAGATTTGGTTTATGTTATTTAGTCATAACAGAAGACCTATATTATAGCTTCCTATCCTTTTATAATAAGCTACTCCTATTTTAAGGACCGTATTAATGAAAAAGAGGGCAAGCAGTTTTTTCAAAGAATTACAAAGATCTGGAACTCTCTCTTTATCAACGAGGTCCAAGGTTTCAAGCTCCCTTGATGAGCTTGAGTGATTAATGAAAAATAGGGCATTCAAGAAACAAGAACAAAGGGAAGGGGCGCTATTTGACTTGGGTTCCTCAGTCAATCAAATCCAAGTCAATCGGCCTGTGATACGATCTGTTTCCCATATTCTCAACAGTCTAATTAATGAATGGGTCGAGATTTGGTTTTTCCCCTTCTTGTAAGAACTTCCACCAGACTAAGGGCAAGTTTTATGCAAGTTTAAGGTTGGTCAATTGAGCATGAGCATCATGACTTTAATCAAACCACCATCCTGCGACCTTGCTTACAAGACTTCCTTATCAGAGTTGTGATTTTTTTTTTGTGGGTAAATGTAACACTATGTTTGCTCATCCTTGCTGCTGAGATTCTTTTTACTTTTTGTTGATGGAGATCTGAGTGGGATATGGTTAGATATAAAGACAGTTTCGACCTAATACATGGCAGATATGGTTATTGTACTAGAAATGAAGAAGGGAAGGAAAATAAGGGATAATGTTTCAATGTGGAGTTAACCATAACCAAATATGCTTCGTTTACTCTGATTTTTCAAGAGCTCTTAGGGTAGATTCGCTACATCACACCTCTTAGAGTGCGACCCTTACCCGGACCCTACGTGAATGTGGAATGTTTCGGGCATCGGGATGCCTTTTTTTGGTGTTCGTGCCAGCTTACGCACCTCAATTAAATTCACCGGTTTGCTACCTCCCATCACCACAGGTACCAGGTAACTTTTTCTACCAAGGCTTAGACAAATGGAAAGAAATAACCTAGTATTTTTTTCTCCATCGGTATTTGAACCTAAGGCCACTTAAATGACTACATCCTTTGGTGCACACAGATTCAGCCTATCTTTCCGTACGAAAGATGAACCCGTTTAAGGTTGCTGAAATTTAAATCTATTAATTAAATCAAATTTAGCTTATTAGTATTAGTACATCATTGAATATACAATTTCAATTTCACATCCGGTTCTTTCTGTTTGTTTTTTCTTTCTTCAAATAAGTAGGAACGTTAAAATAAAAAATAAATAAATAATGAAAAGCGTCCATTTTCTAATCGATAGAACATGGGTCTTCTAGACCTTTCTATAGGTTCAAGTCCTATAAGACGCAATTCATTTCCATTTATTTTTTAAAGATTTTGATAGCAAGAAAGACTTTTTTTGTTATGTGCATCTCAACTTCAAGCTAGACCTTGGGAAAAGTCCACCCGTTGATAAGTATAACTAAAGGAGTTGCAAGCAGAAGATGAGGTCATGTCACCTACAGAAGATTCAAAAGGTCATCAAAAGGAAATTCAAAACTGAGTAACCAAAAGTCAACCCTTTGTCCAAAGGAGTGCCTTGACCTGAGAGCTGGATGCATCATAAATCTCTTATTGTTTCCACTCATTCAACTGATATAATGTCAGTGGAAAGTGAAGTACTCTCAGATAGTAATAACTTGCAAAACTCTTTGGTCCCACAGGAAGGGATTTTCACTATGGGTCCAGAAATGAAAGGGTTTTCCGTGGATGATAATGGAATAGAGGTCTCAAAGAGGAAGCCATCATGCCTCATATGAGTTGGAGGGAAGAAAGGGTCTTCACGAATGAAATAGGGTTTCCTCGAGCGTATCACATAAGACTAAGAGGAGAATATCAAGTTCAAATTTAAAAGCTAAAATGGGGTAATGATGAAGAAACAAAGCCTCGAGGTAGCCAATGTAAATCCAACCAACAAAGAGGTGACATGGGGCATAAGACGGCCCAATTTTGATGTCAAGAGTAAAGCTCTTCAGCATGTACATCAATCCATTAAAGATTGTAGGGGGTCAAAGTTTTAACACCAAAATTTGGGGAACCTGGCTAGAATAGTTTTGGCTTCATCTTACATAATTGTCTGAACATACGACAGATGAAAGGTTTTCATCAGAAAGATTAGATCCAGGTAGCTCAGCCGGATTTTGAGGGATATTAGATCCACACATAATCCACTTCCAAGAGTAATTGAAGAAGTTACCGTTGCTGACCACATTATACACGGATTTTACGACCACTCAAGTAACTACCATCGCTCGAATATGGGACAACTGACGTCGGTTTAACAGGATAGTGATATAGTTAGTTGACGTATAACAGGAACAACCAACAAGTAGTATCAGTTAAAGAGGACTTATTGTATAGAGATGGACATTATCCAATCATCAGTTTATTACAATTTAATTTAATTTCAATTCAATACTTTTAAGCTTTCCTTAATGCTTTTATTTCCAGGCTTTGTTACAGCTTTCCTTGCTCATCTCTATCAATTAGGTCCTGTTCACTCACAAAGATTTAATACGTCACTGTCATTACTATAACATTTAGGAGTAAGCATAAGAACCCATAGTTGAGGGAGTTTCCTCCTCTACGTTAACTTGATCACAACTGGAAATCATTCCGCAATTTGGGCTACCTTTAGGTCTGGTCCGTTATAATGTCAGCCAACAACATCAGTCAATTAGTTTGAAAAACCTTTTAGACAGACTTTAGTTTGATAGTATGTTTATTAAAAGTTTGGGTGGGCTGGTGGGATGCCCTGGGAATTGGAATATTTGGTGTTCTAGTCTGGAGGCTCCTTTTGTCATCTGTAAGTTTCCCCAATGCATGAATTACTTTCAAGCCAAATGAAAGATGTTTTACCCTGATAAAAGATAAAAATTTCATTCTGCTTAAATGCACGCTGAAGTGAAGTTCTCAATGTTGTCTTAGTGTACAAGGAGTTGCTGCTTTATTTTTTAAGTCTTCCTTAACTTTATTGGCTTTAACGGGTCCGACCGAAATTTTAACAGCTTACTGTCTTGGTTTATTAATGAATTAGGAGTTTTTTGATCGATCTTATTAGCCATGTGCCATAGGTAAAGGCCTATTTCTTCAGTCAAATTGAATAGTCTAGGGTCTATTGGTGCAAAATTAATGGTTCATACTCAAGGGTCAGAGGGTGCTCATGGTTCCATGGACACGGGTACGGCTGTGGGATCCGTGCTGGATTGGACAAGCACGCAGATTCATTGAGCAAGGCAATGAAAGAGAGAAACAGTAACTATGATGAGGTCAAGCTGCTTTTCAAAGTTTGCCTCCACTTCTGAAGATGTAATAAGAGAGTTAATCCTGCAATTTGCTTGAAGGCATAACTATGCATTATGATGTGGGGTTGTTCAATATTCCTTTATAAGTTTCAAAGCTTTAATGCTGTGTGTGATATAGGTTTCTCTAGTTTCTACATCTGCGTTTTTACTCTTGTTTGTGAATTTATTGTTTTAGGTGAAAAGATACATTGATGTATATTCAGCTTCATCAGTGATTGGATTTTCGGACAAAGATCTGTTACACGTATCGAACCTCTATGCTCAGGCCCATGATATTTGGTTACATACCAAGGAAGCTCTATTGAAGTGTAAAAGTGAACATTGTTTTACATCGTTACCTCAATTGAAGAAGCAAGTTGAAGCTTTTTCTAATTTCTTATCAAGTGTTGCTGCGCTTGCTCGTTCCAAATGGACAGAGTTCAATCTAAAGATGATGGGCACTGGTTTCTGCATCTTGGTGCTCTCTCTTTTTGTTCACATTTTCACCATCAAGAAATTGGACAAACTATGCAGCTTCTATCTTCCTCACGGTGGCAATTTTGTAATTTCTGTTGAGGCTATTTTTGCTTATGCTGCTGTGCTGATTCGCGCATTCAGTTTTCTTTCAAATAGTTTCATCTGTAAGCTCTTATCCTTGAGTTGAATGCTGCATTATGCAGATTTCTTTCAGCTAATGATACTCCCTTTCCTTTGTTCCATTTAATAGTTTGCCTTTATTTTGTGCTTCTATTACAGTGGAGGAAGGTAAAGTGGCAAGTTTTTTATTGGCCACGGCTGGAATGCTTCAATTACGTCATGCAATAGTAAAAAAGAAGATGCTTCTTGAAGTAGGTATTCCATGTTGCAAATTTGTTTTAGACATGCATGCTGGTTATTCATTGTCTCTTCTCTTGCATATTCCCCTTCTTGCAACAATGCCAAGATACCTCATTTGCAGCCCTTTGTTTGTTTTTTGCTGTTTTTCTGCAGGGTCTTCTTTTTGTTCTGGTGGTTCCTCTTCTCAGATTTGGTATTGAACTTGGACAGTCAAAGCAGGCTGTCAATTCTTTATTTTTGAAGTCATTTCCTTCATGGACTATAGGAATTGACGAGGCCACCAACTTATGGATTTATGTTGCTGATATCTTGTCTTTTTTAGCTCTTACCATTTTAGCTTATATACTTTACAAGAGCATCAGTTACAGTTCCTGTCAGGGAATATTCAAGTATGTTGTTGTTGGAAACATATTCGCTTCTTCTCTTATAGCTCTGGCTTGGGCTTTTGATGGTGACTTATTCAGCCGGAGCACAATGATTGTGGACATAAAAGCATATTGGATTCCTCGGATCATCTATGTTTTTGGTCTTCTGCAATTATTGTTATTAGCAATATCTCAACTTTGTGGTAAAGAGAAGACTTCAGGTTGGGAGGAAGATACAATTGTTAAAGCAACTGCCATGTTATCAGCATGGAGTTCAACATTAATCATTTTATCTGGGAAACAAGGCCCTCTAATTGCTCTAGCAGCAGTAATTCAAGGTGCTTACTCATGTTCTTCCTAAGGTCTCAGAAATTATGCTCCTCTATAGATGTTTTTCATGTGTCTTACTGGCTTTTTGTTCCAAATTCTTAATTCATGTTCTCGTTCTCCTTAATTTGCTTTTGGTGGTTTTAGTCTTGCGTCCTAGTTTTTGACGCCTTTGTTAATCTAGCAGAGTTTCATTTCACAGGGTGGTGCATAATTAGGTTGATGTCATCGGAACCAAGAGCAAAGAATGACTGTACGGGAAGTTCGATTTCATATTCTTCTCCGGTGACAAAATGGAGCCTTTTAGCTGTGTGTCTTTTTTTCTGCACTGGACACTGGTAAGATCCTTATCATGGTCAGATCAGGAAAAAACACTTCTTCCTACAGCCTATGCGTTTCAAGTGTAGATCACATTCAGTTGTAAAACTTTCCTCTTTGTCATTAATGATTTGAGTTTAATCTTTCTGCAGGTGTGCCTTTGATGGCCTCCGCTATGCTGCCGCATTTGTTGGGTAAGAGGAAATGTTTTCTTCCTTTTTAAGGGTTGTGAATCTGTGTTTATTAAATTCCATGTTGGATTCCCGTGTTCATCTTGGTCTGTCCAAAGTAATGCCAATATTCCTGAATTGGACATTTTTGGTTATAACAAATATTGGACAGTTTTAGTTACTGATAAAAAAGTCATTTTTTGCGCATTATGTTGTACCAGCACTAGTTTTGTCGTTCTTTAAAATCTTCTCTTTTGTATTGCTAAAGATACTGCTGCAGTTTACTCTTGACATCTGGATCAAGATCTGCAATTGTTGTTTCATTGCCCGTACAATTCAAAAGTATCTTATTCAAAATTTTGAAAAAGTTTCCCCTCTATCGAGGAGTTGTTTAACATTTGAAGAAGGTATCCGCCAAGATTAGAAGGGGAATTCTCTTGGTTTTTGTTCACTTGTACATATTCCAGCATTTCCTTAGTGCTGCATCTATAATATATTTACCTTCTTTTGAGAAAAATTGTTGCTTCTCCTGAGCCGAGGGTCTATTGGAAACAACCTCTCTAACTTCACAAGGTAAGGGTAAGGTTGCGTACCCACTACCCTCCCCAGACTCCACTTGTGGGATTACACTGGGTTTGTTGTTGTTGTTCTTGTTGAGAAATATTGAACAAGGTTGAGTTTTAGTCCTCATCTATCATAAGCAACCAGGATTATGGTAAATCTAATAAAAATGTGTCATGCTTTTTTTTTTTTCCCCAGGTTTGACGAATTCAACCTTTTTCGTCAAGCCGTCCTGCTTACCATAGATACATTTGGTTTCTCCCACATTCTCCCAGTAATGGGACTTCCACTTCTTGTTGCTTTCCGACGTCCAGAAGTCCAGGCTGAGAAAAGGAAACAGCTGTTTTTCTTTCAGTTATGCCAGGTAAACTAATCTACGCTGGATCTTGATCATGGGTGATGTTTGGAATTGCTGCTGAAGAGTTTGATGGTTACTAAGGTCGTATATTACATTTCAGGTCTATCTGACATACGGACTTATTATGGCTACAACTATGACACTTACAATTATATGTGTTACGATTCAAAGGCGGCACTTGATGGTACCTCTAATCCTTGTGCATTTGCATTAGTGTCATAATACAATCTTCTTGTGCTCCTATCCTGAACTGGAGGTCTACTTTCTCCTAGGTCCCAAAATATATCCTCTTTCTCAAATTAGTGTCATAATACTAGCTATGACATGCTTATCGAAAATGAAAAGACCTATATTATGTACTTATCTTAAAGTTTACTTTTTCACCTATGTATTCCTGAAACGTAGAAAGTGCCATTTAACGCTGGGAAATATTCTTTCCATATTAAATTTGCTGTCCCTTTCCTTTTGTTTCCATATGAGAATAGCGTCTTCTTTAAAAAAGATTGAACTTTAACCAACTACCATATACCACAAACCATTACTTCACTATGGCTTTTGCACTTCTTTGTACCCTTTTTCTTCTCTTCATTGTAAAAACTATAAAATGCTAACAAAATGGCCTGAGTATTATTAATTTTACTGACCTAATAGTTGTATCAAGTCACAACATGCTATTCTTTTTCAATTCAGAATTGGAGGACACGTGTATGAGTGTACTTTGTTTTCTCTTTTTTTCTTCCCGGGACATTAGTTGGACTATGCTATTGCAACTGACCGCATACATCTTCTTGCAGGTATGGGGGTTATTTGCTCCAAAGTTTGTTTTTGATGCCGTGGGTCTTCTTCTTACTGACTTCTTCATATGCTTCGCATCACTATACTATTTTGCATGACCAAATAAACTACATCAAGAATTAAGCGTGGTGGAGGTGATTGACAATCTTTTCAGAAACTTCTTAGGACAATCTTACAAATCTACAACTTGAATGGTTCTATTTCATTAACATCAATACATCGTCCTAGGTAGGGTAACTCCCCATACAGTCACAGTAGAATAGAGTTCATTCTTTGAAAGAGAAGAAAAGTGAAGATAGTAAAGTTTCGTTTTGTCCTGATTCATTCTTGGATTTTGATTTTTGGATAGAGTTTCATAGCTACCATTTAAGGCTTTGACCTTAAGTGGGTAAATTTTGATGGATTATTTAAAGCTCCTGTTGAGGTTAGCATTCTTTCAGTCAGTGGCAATAAGCTAGTTGGTCTGAGTTCTGCACAAAATAGCTCCTAAAAAAAGATTGAATTGATCCTATGTTTTTATTGTTTGGGTGTTCATTGGTACTCCATCTCACTAAATAACATTATCATTGAGGTTTCCATGTTCTGATTTTAAGTATTGCTGATCACAGATTCACAGTAAAGGTCATCACCATTTTCGAATTGCTTGTTCATTATATCCAATCTTCTGCTGCTGAGTTCAAACTTCTAACTTTGACATCTCCATATGTTCCAAAAAAGAAAATAGAATAAGTATGCTTTACTTAACGGTGCAGTTGGCAAAACTCTAGTCGACAGGATCAAAATGTAGCTTAGATTGCCGATGAACGATTCTCAGTTGTTATAAACAATGAACGTATAAGAGGACACTCTGTTCCTCAACTGTGAATTCCTGCACTTTATCAATGTGTTGTATGAATGATAATTACTTTTTGAAGATTGTTTGTGAATTGGACCTAACTGATTACTGATATTGGTCTAAAGGGGAATTTATACTAGGGGAATTTATAAACAACAACATACTCTGTATATCCCGCAGTGTGGGGCCTAGAGAGGGTAATATATATGCAGATCTTATCCTTACCTTGTGGAGATAAAGAGGCTATTTCTAGTAGACAGATCCAAGGGGTGTCAACCGATACCCTTTTACCGAAATATTACATTGTGTAAATACATAAAAAAAAATAAAAATTATGCATATATATTCGATGTGTTAAACTTCAATTTCGTGTATATTTACTATTTTATATTTTGACATCCCTTAGTAAAAATCATAGTTCAGCTACTGCGTCCAGCTAGCCTTATCGTTTGAACGTTGAACATGCAAATCTACCTTAATCCACTGTGTATTGTGATGAGAAGATGCTATTTCAATTCATCACATAACAAGAAGACGACGCCTAACTATTTTGGCCTAGGCAAATAATGGTGTTACTACATTGAATCGTTTGACAATTTGAAGAGGGCTAAAGAGTTGTGCTACTATATAAACACCAAAATTCGAATTAAAGTCCTATCTAAACTTTAATAGGACTTTTAGTAGTTCCAATCCGATAAAGATGGCTTCTACAAGTAGCAAGCTATCATATTTACTAATTTGTATGTCAACTCTTTCTCAGCCTCTTTTAAATCATTGGTGGTTCCCATTTTGCATGTTTCTTTGAGGAAAGTTAAGCTAGTTTCTCCGCATTTCTCTTTTAATGGCAAAACCCAACTATCTTAGACGACATGGTCTCTCATCAACTCCTCCTCAACTTTCACACTAGGCATAATTAAGCTGGATGGAGAAGGCTAAAGGAGATAACTGGATGCTTCCGTTATCATGCATCAAGTTAAGTCGTTTTGGGCCCTCTGATAGCTAATACTATTCGAATGTAAATTAACAGTATAAATAAAAAGATGGGACTCCAAGGGACCGCGATAGCATGCAGCTCTACCTTGAATTCTCGCGAACAAACAAACTCACTCTCGGGGTTCGCTGTCACTAATACCTGAATCTGTACAAAAATATACAGAAATGTAGTATGAGTACACCACATTCGGTACCCAGTAAATATCAAGACTAACATCAGTGGAGTAATGACGAGGTTTAGGTCATGTGATACTCACTAGTCAATAACCTGTGCAATATGTCAATAACTGGCAACAAAATATATAAGGGAAAGCAATATCAACCATCTCGTAGAGCATATGATAATAACCCAATGTAGAAAAATTCATCTTTGTTCACAAATCATCAAGTAGAAGTGGGGCATGTGATATTATATCAAGTCAACTAACTCATTAAAACCACAAGATGGAAACTTTTAAGAAACATGTATGTGATCAAAATATCAACCACGTTTCAATACATAAGCAACATCATGAAAGACACCCACAAATCATCACATAACATCATTAATAAAATCACCCTTGTTTCGCTACATGCACACATAACAATGAAATACCGCTCTTATTTTGCTACATGCGCATATCATCACTCTTATTTTGCTATGTGGGCAACTCGAGAAAAATGCTGCCCTTAATTTGCCCCACGCACACAACAATAGACACAATCGCACGGTAAAGACCTCGTGCTAACACCCCTAATCAACATGCTCAACATGTCTACATGTGCACTATATCACAAAACAATAACATATCATCAAGATATAGGCTCACAACTTATCAACAAAGTGCACAAGGACATGATAATAATATAAAAGTGCGGAGGAGTGTCCAACAAATAAAGCATGATCAGTGTTTTAAAAGACGTTTTCGGGGCGAGCCCTGGGGTGAGGCGCACCAAAAATGCACTGAGGCGATGGTGTGGGGCGAAAGTTTCAAGAGGCGTACGCCCGGGCATTTGAGGCACGTTTTTTAGTGAGGCGTAAGCTTCAGACTTTTTCAAATTAAAACAAAATTTATTGAATAAGCCCTTCATTTAATACCCAAATTCTCAAAATTCAGCTTGGTATTTACTCAAAAGTTTTAAAAAGGAACTGAAATGTATTAAATTTAAAAGTTAAACCTTTTTTATTGATTGAAGCCCTAATTCATGGTCTTTCCCGATTCTTTATCTTGTCTGCTAGTCTGCTACTATCTCCCAAAAGCAACGAATATTCAATTTTTTTTTTTATAAATACAAAGAGAACTCCATTCTCCTTCATAGCAGTAAGTTCAAAGTTTAAATTGTACGTTAGTCATCCTTTTTGTTCCTCCATGTAGAAAACTTTATTCTTTTCGACTCAAGTTACTTGTGCTTCTAAGTAGCGTATAATAGATTGTTTTGACTAGTTTTTTGTGGGGATGGAGCAATCTCTGTATATATATATATATATATATATATATATATATATATATATATATATATATATTTTACATATTTATAGTTTTCTTCAATTTTATGCCATTTAACATGTTTATAAATATTTATTGTAATTATATTATTTTATAAAATATAAAAAATTAAATACCTATGGGGCTTACGCCCCGTGCCTTGGGGCTTACGCCTCGCTGAGGCATATGTAAAATGCCCCGCCTTATGCCCACACCTTTTAAAACACTGAGCATGACTATGTCTAAGTCAAATGTAGCGATCTTGATCATGTAGTCACATAGTGGTTTAATCATGTTTCATATAGAAAACAATCCCAAATTAAGGCATATTAATGGCCTAAGGTCTAATCCGGTCATATGCCAAACATATGCCCTTGTACACGCTTGTTACCTCGTGTACATGTCATTTTTCACATAATACAAATAGGCAATTAATGCCAAATCCTAAGGGGTATTCCCCCACATAAGTTTATGCAAGATACTTACCTCAAACAAACCAATTCAATACTCCAAAAATGCCTTTCCTTTAAAACTTACCCCCGTCCGGTTCAAATCTAGCAAAACAATACTCAATAATATCAAATAACGCTAAATGAATCAATTCCAAACAATAAAATCCCAATCTTTACCTAATTCCCAAAAAGTCAACAAAAATAGCCCTAGGCCCGCACGGTCAAAACTCGATTCAAGTGGTAGATCTCGATTACTCATAACCCCACGAGTCTAAATATAAAATTAGTTTTCAAAATCGAGTCCAAATCAACTCTCAAATCCTCAATTTTTATTTTTTAAAACTTAGTCAAAATCCCAAAAAATCTTACAAATTCCATGATTTGGATATAAAAATCCATAAGAAATCAAGATATAATTATCCAGCAAAAGGTTTACAACAAGCTCTTACACTCAGAGGAATGTGTGTACCAGCGCAACCTACAAAACGTCCCGCCATAACAGAGGTGATCACAATTTTGACTCACATTGCTTCAGGAAAGTAAGATTTTGAAAGTCAGGATGTTCAAAACTCAACCTAAACATCTCCTAATGCTCATCGATAATGTGGGCAACTGGCAAGAGCACATGAAAAATATGAAAAACTCTAAGATTTAGTTGGTGTTTACGTAAATATTATACAATCTTTAGACAAGAAAAAGGGTCATCCCTCCACAAAAAATGAGGTAATTAGTGCGTAAGTAGTGATTGCAGAGGCGGGGCTAGTATTTCAAGCTCGTGAGTTTGAAATTCTAATCATTTGAAGTTATTGGGTTCTAAATTAATAATTTATACATATTCAATTAAATTTTTAAGACAAATACTACATGGTTCGAATCAAAGCTACTGGTTCGACCGAACCTGCTCCCGAGTCCCGACACTCTAGCTCTGCCCCGGTTATAGGCTAGGTTAGAAGAAGGTTAACTAGCACAAGCATTTGGTCAAAATTTTGTCGATACAATGAAGATAGTAGCAAAGCTTGTTATCCTCAATAATTATTATTATATGAAATAGAACATGTATTGCGAAACAAGATATGATACTGGAATATGACCATATACATAGAAACTTTGATATTTTCTGTGCGATTTGGATAATTCGATATGAGCAAACTCTAGAAGCATTAGACAGTTTTTAATAGTGGAAAAAAAAATTCAGAAATAGTCTGATTTACAATTGATAATTAAAAATTAGTCACAATTTTAAAAGTAATCAAAATTTAGCCACTTTTTCATGTAAAAATAAAATCTGAACAAAAACACTCGTACAAAATCAGAAAAATTCCAGCATGATATGCTGGAGTTCGAATTTTTTTACATATGAGATTCCAGCATAATATGCTGGAATTTTATAATGTATTGGAGTTCCAACATAATATGCTGGAAGTATATACGCAGGAGCTCTATAATTCAGCATATTATGCTGGAACTTTTCGTGTTTCAGCTAGGATATTTTTGTCCAGATTTTATCTCTGCATAAAATACTGGCTATTATTCAATTATAAATGCTGGCTATTTTTCGATTAGCAATCCGAAAACTGGCTAGTCCATATTATTTTTACTGTAATGTCTCTTCACTAGTGCCTTAAAATGAACTCGGAAGTGAAGTTTGTTTACTTTAAAAATTGAGTAACAATTAAACTTATATTGTGGTTTTAAGGATATGTGTTTTAAACCAGCACCAATTGATAAACAACGAATTAAATATATAAATTGGACAATAAAATAAATCAAACCAGTCTGCAAACAATGCTTCGACCTCTATTCGAGATAGTCTCGAGGTTTAGTTAATAAGAACAGCATAGGATAAAAGAAGCAGTGATGAACAGTTAGTAAGACAAAGAAAGCAGCGTATATGTATATTCTTATCGGTGAATCATGATGCCCTACAAATGATTGGAACTCCTCTTTATATAGTAGAGGAAACCTAATTATGATATGTCTCTAATTACAGAAGAAAATCGTATAAACAACTAGTTAACCGCTTCTGATTTGGTCCGTTCCAAGATTCACATCATGATCTTCGACCAATTACGGATATCTGTCCCGAGATTCACGCCGTGATCTTCGACCGGTTACTGATATCTCGCCATTCCGTTATTATGCTCCCCTCGAAGTCGGTCATACTTGATATCGATTGTTGCTAGCCTCGGTCTCAACGTACACTTTGATCTCTAGGCTCGATGTCTCATCTTCGAGCTCGGGTCTGATTTATTACGAGGCTACCCCCGATGCAACTCCCTTGTCTTGATCAAACAGCAAAATCGGGTAGGCCCGATTTTGACCTTATACAGATAGTCCCCTCGTTTCTTGGAGTGTAATGAGAAGAAACGAACTGAGCCTATGATTTAGTACCTCGATCGATTATGACATCAACATCGTGACGTAAGGGACATAAGCGATTTAAGCGTCGCGTCTGCGAGTGGATCCGAGAGCGGAGATGAAGATGAAGCTCTCGAAGATGCGGCTCCCGAGGCGGACTAGGTACTTAGGAATTTTTTTCCTTTTTTTTTTTGTGTAAGACCGTGAGTGGTCTTTGTAACTACTTTGCATATATGAAAGGTTTCTTTTCTTTCCGTTTCGTCTCCGATTTCTGATTTATGATAAATTCTGTTTTGCCTTTGCCTTGTGAAAACTTTGTTGCAATCGGGTTACTGTAGCCTCTATAATCGAGTGAGCAATAGCTCGAACTCAGAGTAGAACAAACCCTTAGGTTTTTTAGTTAAGCGAGGGCGAGTCCCTGAGCTTAACAATATGTTCGGGATTTTAATTTCGGATGGTTTGATCGATGTCGTAAATGTACTACTTTTATAGCCGAGTTCGAGTACGTTTCAAACTCACAGTAACAGACCCCTTAAGGTTTTATATCAAATAATGATGAATCCTCGAGCTATATTTTATTTGAGCTCGGAATAGTGGAACCCTTAGGTCTGAATTGAGTGAGAACAAAATCTCGAACTCTAAGTGTATTGACCCTTAGGCTCTTTAGATTAGGCCGATATGGCTTCTAAAAGATGGCTATTTTTTCCTTTTTTTGGCTTAGAAGACTTAGTAAAAAAAAAATCCTTTATATCTTAGCACATATTCTTTACCGATTGGATTTTTTGAGGGTTCGAAATCGATTGAAACCCCTTTGCTTTTTGTGCCTTAGCACGTTTGTGTTAAGATAATTTGATACCTCTTAAGGTTTTTCGAGGGCTGATTTTATCGAAGCCCTTTTGATTAAATGTCGAGGGTAGCCTTTTTTAACCATTTTTTCAAAGAATTCGAAGGCCTATTTTTATTGCGGAATTCGGACGTCTCCGAGCCGCTTTTATTTGGCCGTAGCCTTTGGGTATGCCTCTTTGGCTTATTTCCCAATAATATTTCGAACTTGTTCGAAGTATTAGTCCCCAAGAGTGATGCCCTTGGCCTATAGATCGAGGGGTGTCTTTTTGAGGTCTTATGGATTGGATTAGATTACTCCAATATGTCGACCGTCGACGGCAGTCCCCGAGTGTACGAGGTATATTTGCACTTGGCCTTTGAGCCATTTCTCACAAAATCATAAGTATGGAGCTTGTATAGTAGAAAATTTTCTTCAAGACACAAGATGTTTGATATAGAAAGAATGCTTCTTTGTATAATTTATCCATGCGTACATGTTTTTCCATCGGGGTTCGACTAATCTATACAAACACGGTTCATTCGACCGTTTGGCCCATTACAAAGTTTCTCTATCGAGACCCTTTGACACGAAGTATTTTCCTCGAAAATGTAACATACGAGGGTGATACCCCCCAGTATTCGAGGTTGATTGTAAAGAAGCCTTGGATACTGTTGAATCGTCCTCAGGTAGCACATAATTGTTGTCTCGTTAAAAAACTCGCCGGAAAAACCAACTTGGGACAAAAACCGATCTAAGAGTGCAACGCGTGCTTTAAAACCCGAGGTCTCGATATCTTCGATCGATCATCTGCAGTGAGTTAGTGTCGAATATATAAATGAAAAAAGGGAATAAAGTCATACATTAACAATAATACCGTTTGAGAAGCGATATGTTCCAATTATTTGGTACTTGTTCATCGTCCATCGTACCGAGCTTATCAGATCCCTTTCCGACGATGTTAAGGACTTGGTAGGGTCCTTCCCAATTTGGGCCGAGCTTCCCTTCATTAGGATCTCGAGTGTTGATGGTGACTTTCCTCAGGACTAAGTCCCCGACTATGAAGTGGCGAAGGTTGGTTCTCCTATTGTAGTATCTTTCGATTCGTTGCTTTTGTGCAGCCATTCGAACGAGTGCGACTTCTCGTTTTTTATCCGATAATTCGAGGCTAGTATTCATAGCTTCGTGATTTGACTCTTCCATTGTATGTTGAAACCTTGCACTGGGTTCCCCAACTTCGACTGGAATCAAGGCTTCAGAGCCATATACTAAGGAGAACGGGGTTGCCCTCGTACTGGATTTTGACGTTGTTCGATATGCCCAAAGGACTTCGGGTAGAATTTTTCTCCATTTCCCCTTAGCATCGTTCAACCTTTTCTTTAGGTTTTGAATAATAGTCTTGTTCGTCGACTCGGCCTGTCCGTTCCCACTAGGGTGATACGACATTGATAATATCCTTTTTATTTTGTGGTCTTCGGGGAATTTCGTCACTTTGCTGCCGATAAATTTTCATTGTCACACACTATTTCGGCAGGTATCCCAAATATGTCACGACCCCAAATTCCCTCCATAGGAGGTCGTGATGGCACCTAGTCTCTAAGACTAGGTAAGCCTATCAATACAGAATAATAATAAATATCTGAAATAAATAAACTACAATTCAAACAATTTCAACTCCCAAAACCCGATATAAATAAGTCACAAGCTTCTAAGAATTTATTCTCTTTGTCTCTATACATCAGAGTCTAAAGAAAATAAAGAAGACAACATAGTAAGATAGAAGGGGACTCCGGAGTCTGCGAACGCTGACAGATATACCTCGAAGTCTTCTCGTACAGCTAATTTACTGATGCCTGGTCTGATAAGGTGTACCTGGATCTGCACAAAAAGATGTGCAGAAGCGTAGAATGAGTACACTACAGCGGTACCTAGTAAGTGCCAAGCCTAACCTCGGTAAAGTAGTGACGAGGTCAGGTCAGGCCCTACTGAAAAATAATAATTGGCATGGTAAAATATTTAACAATATAATAAAATAAAATTACGATGAAAATGAATCAAGTAGCATGTTACCGTTTAATTACACAAAATAATGACAAATAACATCTCATGGAAACAAAACAAAATTTCCTTTCAACTTCAAAAAAAATCACAACAAATAATTAAAGGCAACTGCGGCCATAAATTAATATCAACAAGGGCACTCCCGAGGTACCGCCTCGTAGTCCCAAATCATAAATAAATTCACAATATCTCATTTTCTTATCTCACCGCGGGAGCCTTCACAATTTATTTTAAAGAAAATATTTTTCCCGAAATAGCATCCCGCGTTTTAGCCATCCTTATCACACCGACTTCTAGTAGTTCCCCCTACTAGCCATGCATATCAAGCCACCCTTATCTCACCGCATGCGTTTCAATACCTAGATCTTATACCACCGCATGTGTATCAATATCACAATATATCACAATTTACACCTCAGGTGCTCAAATAATTTAACTTGCCAAAATAATTCAACAACAATATTTTTTCACAATAAAGAGCTCACAGCTCATGTCAAAATAATTCAACAATAATATTTTTTCACAATAATTTTCATAATAAAGAGCTCACGGCTCATGTCAAAATAATTCAACAATAATATTTTTCTACAATAAATAGCTCACGGCTATGTCAAAATAATTCAATAATAATATTTTTTCACAATAAAGAGCTCACTGCTCCATCACAAAGAGTACGAAAATCTTACAAAAATATTCAGGAGTAAATAATTCAGGAAAATAATATTTCAAAATCTTTAATACGTTGCTTCAATATCAAGTTTAAAAATGTCAAATACTTCATATTAATAATATTTAATTTAAAGAAAATCAACCTTCAAATAATGCACATAATAAAATAAACCAAGTTCCAACTAAACAAATAAAATAATTAGCAGGAAAAGGTCAAGCAAATTTAAAATATAAACATTAAATCAATAATGAAGAATATAACAAAATAAAATTAATGTGCAACAGTGATCTACATAATTTAAAACATAATATTTCACATTTAGCCCGTGTACACACTCGTCACATCGTGTACACGATTTTCCACACATTATAATTATCAATCCTAGGGGGAATTTCCCCCACACAAGGTTAGACAAGTCACTTACCTCGACTTGCTCCAATTTAACCAAGTATTATGCTTTTCCTCGATTTTCCGACTCCGATCGACTCGTATCTAGTCATAATTAATTCGACACAGTCAACAAAAATTATAGTAATCAATTTTATAAGAACATATTACATTTTCAATAAAATCCGAAATTAGCTCAAAAATTGCCAGTAGGGCCCACATCTCGAAATCCGGCAAAACTTACAAAATCCGATAACCCATTCAATTACGAGTCCACCCATACTAATTTTATCACATTCCGATAACAACTCGCCCTCCAAATCTTAAATTTTCGTTTTTGGAAGATTTTGCAAAAATCTCGAATTCATGATGTAAATGAGTATGGAATCATGAAATATAATCAATATAGTATAATGAACACTTACCTCAATATTTTTCCGTAAAAATCGCCCAAAAATCACCCAAGAACCGTGTTCCAAAAATTCAAAAATGAAACGAAGGAAATGACCATTTTTGGTTCTTAAGTTTCTGCCCATCCGTCACTAAAAGTGCATTTTCCGTCACTAAAAGTCCACCAGAACTTGCTTGTACTAGCCTTCCTTCAATTGATCATAACTTTATGTACAAATGTTCAAATGATAAATGGTATAACTTTCTGGAAACTAGAATTAAACGACTACAACTTTCATGTTTTAAAATGTTTTCGATTCCTTATGAATTCCGAGATATAAACTTTCAAAGTCGGCTCCACGCATCAGAAATTTCTGCAAATTTCCAGCAACCCTCTTTGTCCGAAATCCATTCCGTTTACCTTCCGAAATCCACCCGAAACCCTCGGGACCTTAACCAATTATTCCAACATGTCCCAAAATACAATCCGAACTTAGTCGAGGCTTCAAACCACCTCAAACAACATCAAAACGACAAATCGCACCTTAAATCAAAATCTATGAACTTTGAACTTTCAAATTCTATATCTTGTGCCAAAACACATCAAATCAATTCGGAATGACTTTAAATTTTTCACACAAGTTATAAATGACATAACAGACCTATTTCAATTTCCAGAATCGGATTCCGACCTCGATATCAAAAAGTCAACCCCTCGGTCAATCTTCCCAAAAATTTAACTTTTGGCATTTCAAGCTTAATTTCACTACGGACTTCCAAATAAAATTCCGATCGCGCTCCTAAGTCCTAAATCACCATACGGAGCTGTTGGAATCATCAAAATTCTATTCCGGGGTCGTTTGCACATAATTTGACATCTGGTCACTATTTGAACTTAAACTTTTAATTTCTTATTAAAATTCCATATCTCGGGCTAGGAACCTCGGAATTTGATTCCGGGCATACGCCTAAGTCCAAATCACGATACAGACCTACCGAAACTGTCAAAACACTGATCCGAGTCCATTTGCTCAAAATGTTGACCAAAGTCAACTCAGTTGAGTTTAAAAGCTCTATTTCACATTTTAATCCATTTTTCACCTGAAAACTTTCCGAAAAATTTTACGGACTGCGCACACAAGTCGAGGAATGATAAATAGTGCTTTTCAAGGTCTTATAATACAAAATTAATTATTAAATTGAAAGATGACATTTTGGGTCATCACATTCTCCACCTTTAAAATAAACGTTCGTCCTCGAACGGAGTTAGAAAAAGTACCTGAGCTGGTGAATAAGTGTGGATAACAGCTGTACATATCATGCTCGGTCTCCCAAGTCGCCTCCTCGACCGGATGACCCCTCAATTGAACCTTCACGGAAGCAATATTCTTTCACCTCAGCTTTCGAACATGCCTATCCAAAATAGCCACTAGTTCCTCAACATAAGATAGATCCTTGTCCAACTGAACCGAACTGAAGTCTAACACATGAGACAAATCGCCGTGATATTTTCAAACCATGGAAACATGGAATACCGGAAGAACCGCAGAGAGACTAGGTGGTAGTGAAAGTTTGTAAGCCACCTCTCCAACTCTCTCAAGAATCTCAAAAGGCCCAATATACCTAGGGCTCAACTTGCCCTTCTTCCCGAACCTCATCACACCCTTCATAGGCCAAACCCGGAGCAATGCCCGCTCACCAACCATGAATGCAACATCACGAACCTTCCGATTCGCATAACTCTTCTGTCTAGATTGGGCTGTACGAAGTCAATCCTAAATCAACTTAACCTTTTCCAAGGCATCCTGAACCAAGTCTGTACCCAATAGCCTAGCCTCGCCCGGTTTGAACTAACCCACTGGGGACCGGCACCGCCTACCATACAAGGCCACATACGGAGCCATCTGAATGCTTGACAAGCAACTATTATTGTAATCAAACTATGCAAGTGGTAAGAACTGATCCCAAGCACCCCCAAAATCTATCTCACACGCACGAAGCATATTCTCCAGTATTTGAATAGTGCGTTTGGATTGCCCGTCCGTCTGAGGGTGAAATGTTGTACTCAACTCTACCCGAGTACCCAACTCACGTTGTACTTCCCTCCAGAACCGTGATGTAAACTGCGTACCCCGGTCAGAGATGATAGATACCGGTAAGCCGTGAAATCTGACAATCTCGCGAATATAGATTCGAGCCAACTGCTCGAAAGAGTAGGTAGTCATCACAGGATTGTAATGAGCTGACTTAGTCAATATATCCACAATCACCCAAGATGCATTGAACTTCCTCTGAGTACATGGAAGCCCAACAACGAAATCCATAGTGATCCTCTCCCATTTCCATTATGGAATCTCTAACTTCTGAAGCAATCCACTCGGTCGTTGATGCTCATATTTTACCTGTTGACAATTTAGACACCGAGCTACATACTCCACTATGTCTTTCTTCATCCACCTCCATCAGTAATATTGCCTCAAGGAACCCCACACTGGTAGGGCATATAATTCACAATTTTTCCTGGATGTATGGAGTACCGCGAACTATGAGCCTCATGGAGAATCAATTCACGCAAACCATCTACATTAGGCACACATAGCCTGCCCTGCATCCATAATACACCGTCATCTCCAATTGCGACTTCCTTGGCATCACTGTGCTGAACTGCATCCTTAAGGACAAGCAAATGGGGGTCATCATACTGACGCTCCCTGATACGATCATAAAGAGAAGACTGAGAAACCACACAAACCAAAACTCGACTCGGCTCAGAAACATCCAATCTGACAAATTGGTTGGCCAAGGCCTGAACATCCAAGGCCAAAGGCCTCTCTGCTACCGGTAAATATGTTAAGTTGCCCAAACTCTCCGCCTTACGACTCAAGGCATCGACCACTACATTGGCCTTCCCAGGATGATAGAGAATTGTAATATCATAATCCTTAAGCAACTCCAACCATCTCCGCTGTTGCAAATTAAGATCATTTTGTTTAAACAGATGTTGTAGACTTCGGTGATCGGTGTAGACCTCACAATGGACACCGTACAAATAATGCTGCCAAATTCTTCAAGGCACGAACAATAGCTGCTAACTCAAGGCCGTGGACCAAAAAATTCTTCTCATGTACCTTTAACTGTCTGGACGTGTAGGCAATCACCCTACCATCTTGCATCAACATCGCGCCTAGACCAATACGCGACGTGTCACAATACACAATATAAGACCTTGAACATGTAAGTAATACCAACGCTTGTGTCAGAGTCAATGTGATCTTGAGCTTCTGAAAGATCAACTCACATTCGTCTGACCCTGTAAATGGGGTACCCTCTTGGGTCAATTTGGTCTTAATAGTTGTTCATAATCAATTACAGAATCGTCATTTAACCTCATGTTAACAAATATCTCGTTACAAACCTTCACAATACTGATAACTAGATACGAGGCATGAAGACCTCATAATTATTTACCTTCATTAACGAGTCACATTTAACGCCACCTGGGCGGGCACCTACCTCGTAGGTTAAAAATTAATAATTACAACACGAATTTGACAACTATGCACAGAGAATTTCATACAAGAATGTTCAAATAAGCCTAACAGGCATGACTCCCTATTAGTATTATAGTACAAATTTAATTTCACAAGGGAGAACTTAAACACAAGAATTTTCCTCACAAGGATCTCGTCCTTATATAACTTCCACCGCAGCTCCTAGCCCGGTTTAAACATATCAATTTATATAAAAATGTAAGGATCTCATCCTCAGTTCTGAATCACAAGTAATATGCACATTGTGCCAATTGAAAATTTTAATTTTCTCCTTTTAAATAATTTCGGTTACACCAAATCACAACACATAATGAACCCCACACTGATAGGGCATATAATTCACAATTTGCAATTAATTATTCGGAATTTACATCAAAATTTACCGAAATGAGTAACAGAAAGCCACATTTAGCCTCGCAGCTCTTATTAGTGACCAACACGAAATGATAGGCATAGTTATCTCCATAAAATCTCCCAATAGGGGTAAACACATAAGTAAATTATAGAATTATGAAGCTCACTCATAAGTGGAGCACAATAGGAGGACTCGTCTCGATACTCAGAACCGAATCAATTTAAGAAAATTATTCCTATATATTATATCAAGGTCGTACCTGTAATGACACCAACTGATGTAGCAACCTCTTCCATACCATAAAACAAATATATCAACGGTTGGGTCTCCACCATTAGGACGCCTTCTACCCATCTGTCCTTCACTCCTAACTGGTCGTGTGGGTGGTGTAGTAACTACAATGGGGCACATAGCCTGAGTGCTTTGATGAAACAAGTCTCTCCCAAGTTTGGGACAATTTTCTCATGATGTGCCTAGTATCACCGTATTCATAACAACCCCTTTGCGGGTTAGGATGCTCATATTGAGTCTGTGCCAGATAACTGGAATAACCATTATAGGAACTCATGTCGGTGGTGCATTAAAAGAACTTACTAAAGCACCCCGAGTAATCCGATGTGCGGACTGGGCTGGCCGACTGCCCGAGCCCCCTCTATAATGATTTATACTTGTAGAGTAGAATCCACTGAATCTCCCAGAACCTCGAGACGTCTTGGTCTCCTTAGTTTCCTTTTTTCCTCACCCCGAACACATTCTAATATCTTGGCAATTTGTACAACTAGCAGAAATGAAGTATCAGCTTGTAGCTCCCGAGTCGTACAAAATTTTACGATCATAATTGAGTCCTTTAATGAGTTTGTGGACTCGCCCTCTGGCTGTAGGAAGCAAAGTAGGAGTATGACGGACTAATTTATTGAACTTGATGGAATATTCTGACACCGTCAATGGTGACCTGACGCAACCGTTCAAACCCTATGCGCCACGCATTACAGATAGTTCGGGAAATACGGGTAGCGGGATATTACCTAATTAATTAATTGGTTATAGGATAAGATTAAGCCCCTTCCCCCAACCCACGTGGTAGCAAGCTTGGTCATTTGTGATTAGGTGGCAACCTAATATATTAATTTCAAGACACTTCATTTCTAGGATTTTGAATACAAACAACATTTCATTCTTAACCACTACAATCAGATTCCTACAATTCCTTACACAACACTACAATCAAGAACGTGAGCTTTATCACATTAGCAACATAATTTCTTACAAATTCCTACAATTCCTACAAGTTCCTACAAAGACACTACAACGTGATTTCTTCAACCAACGAGATTTCTTAGCACAATAGCAACGTAAAATTTTGCGGTTCAAAAGAAGTACGGTGCAACCTTTTCCAAGAATATCATACGAATTTTTTCCTACTCCAGGTATGTTAAGGTTATTCCTTCTTTATTTTGGCATGATCTAAGCGACACGAACGAAACGAGCAAATGCACAATTTCCATAAATGACTCTATTCATAGAAATATTAGGGGTGTCTATATTCTTGATTCCCAATGTGAATTATTATTATATTTTCTGTTCATTTGTCTCAGAAAAATATGTATTTGATAAAATGTATCCGGCTGGCATATTATTTTTATGACATTTTGAGAAAATCTTATTAACGTATTTCTTATGCATTTATACATGTGCATTGACTCATGACCAGATGCCATTATATACGCGTATATTATATGTATATTGGATATGGAAAAGGTTATGGTGTTATATATGCACCACCATCTGATCAGTTGGTATATGTTGATGATTTTGTCCATAGTGGCCGAGATGATATGATGGGATACCCTCAGAGGCTTGATGATATTATGTACACCTATACCTATGCATGTCACGACATTTATACCCCTGTGCATGACATTATAAATATTTCAGGATTTACAAAGTTATTTAGACTTACAGGTGGAATTCTTTATTCCCTGTTTCATCTATGTCTTTTATGTATTGATTTGTATGCCTTACATACTCAGTACATTATTCGTACTGACGCCCCCTTTCTCGGGGCCTACGTTTCATGCCCGCAGGTGCAGGTAGACAAGCCGACGGTCCTCCTTCTTAGGATCCTTGATCAGCGAGAGTTGGCATGCTCAATTTAATTCGGGGCTGCTTTTGATTTTGGAATGATATGCTCGTATACATGTATGGGTATGACGTGGCCCAATCCTATCCTTATACAGTTATATATTCTATTAGAGGTCTGTAGACAGTATGTATAGTTGGATAGTATGTGGCCTCACCGGCTTCCAGTTTTGGATATATAGTTGTCTATAGCAGCCTTGCCGGCTCGCCCCACTGTATTCCGCATGTTTATGTATATATGTATTTTGTATATATATATATATATATATATATATGTATTTTGGACAGGTTTCCCTCACGTACACTAATCATGTTTATATCTTAGACGCATGCTTAAAGGTGTTCGACAGGTAGGACTCGGACATCTGTCGCGGCCCATCGGTTTGGGTCGTGACAAAAGTGGTATCAGAGCAGTTCTGTCCTAGGGTTGTCTACAGACCGTGTCTAGTAGAGTCTTGTTTATGAGTGTGTTGTGCACCACACTTATAAACAGGAGGCTACATGACATATAAGTTGTTATCCTCTCTTCGTATCTTAGATCGTGCGATATAAGAATTCATGTTCTTAACGATATGTTATATTTTCAGCGATGCCTCCAAAGACTACAGCCGCCCAGAAGGGAAAGTCCGTGGCTGGTGAGATTACTAGTCGAGTGCCACGAGTTACCAGGGCTCGGAGAGAGTCTCATAGTAAGATTCCATCTCTAACTTCACATACCCTGCCCTCTCCAGGAGAGCTCCAAGGGGCACCAGCTCCAGTGCCTGCCCCTGTACGTTCAGCCCCTCAGCCAGATGCACCGGGTCAGGAGATGAGAGATGCTATTCAGCTATTAACTCGATTAGTAGCCGCACAGGCTCGGCGTCAGGAAGTAGGTATTGGTGATGCAGATAGGTCCGTCAGTGCGAGGGTTCATGATTTCATTAATTTAGACCTCCGGTATTTACGGGGACAGATCCAAATGAGGACCCTCAGGTATTTATTGATAGAATGTAGAGGACACTGAGGGTAATGAAGGCCACAGCGACTGAGTCAGTTGAGCTAGCTTCCTATAGACTCCAAGATGTTGCAGTTAATTTGTATGAGTCTTGAGAATTGTCCAGAGGTGAGGATGCCCCTCCAGCAGTATGGCAGGAGTTTATAGAGGCTTTTCTTCATCATTATCTGCCACCAGAACATAGACGGGCCAGAGTTGATAGGTTATTGACCCATCGACAGGGTAACATGAGTGTTCGGGAGTACAATCTTCAGTTTGATTCATTGGCTAGGTATGCTCCCACTATTGTATCTAAGATGGATGATCGAGTTCACCGGTTCGTGACGGGGTTAGATCCGCACTTGCTTAACGATTATATGTCGGTTTCACTTCAGGCAGACATGGATATTTCTCGTATTCAGGCATACGCTCAGGGTGTAGAGGAGCGTAAGCAGAAGCAGAGGGCCGATCGTGAGCATGATAGGGCCCAGAATAAGAGAGCGAGGTCTTCGGGTCCTTCTGGTGAGTTTCGAGGTGGTTAGAGACAACAATACTTGAGGTATCCAGCCCATCCATCGGCTAGCGCACCCCTTCAGATTGGCGGTAAGAGATTTGATCGTTCCATATATTCACGGCCTGGTCAGAATTTTAGGGCCTCAGGTTCTTAGTATAGGGTGAGTCAAGTCAGATCAGGCCGCCCTTGCCACGGTGTGCTTAGTGTGGTAAGCAACGTGCCGGGCAATGCCGTATGGGGTTGGGTGTTTGTTATACTTGTGGTTATCTGGGCCACGTTATGAGGGATTGTCCGATGAGAGGTGATGCAAGTATAGCTCAGCCAGCGGGATCTGTAGTTAGTTCGTCATTATCAGTACGCCCCCTGGGCAAGGTTCACAAGCACCAATGAGTCGTGGTAGAGGTAGAGGCGGAGTATCTACCTCGAGCGGTCCTCAGAACCGCATTTATGCATTAGCAGGACGACAGGATCAAGAATCATCACCCGATGTTGTTACAGGTATATTATCAGTCTTCTCATATGATGTATATGCACTGATTGACCCAGGTTCCACCTTATCATATGTTACTCTGTTGGTTGCTAGTAAGTTTGGAATAAAACCTGAATTGGTTAAACCTTTTAAGGTGTCTACACCTATTGGGGACTCAGTGATAGCTAAGCGAGTATATAGAGGTTGCATAATAGTAGTTCATAGTCGATCTACCGTAGCGGACATAATCGAGTTAGATATGGTAGAATTTGATGTTATAATGGGTGTGGATTGGTTGGCTTCTTGTCATGCCAACGTTGATTGTAGATCGAAGATAGCCCGATTTTAATTTTTAGGGGAGCCTATTTTGGAATGGAAAGGTAATACGACATCGCCGAGAGGTAAATTTATTTCCTATCTCAAGGCAAGGAAGATGATCAGAAATGGCTATATTTATCACTTAGTTCGGGTTCGGGATGTGGAAGTAGAGTCACCAACCATTCAGTCCATCCCCGTGGTTAATGAGTTTCCCGATGTTTTCCTGATAAGCTTCCAGGTCTTCCGCCAGAGCGAGAAATTGAGTTTACTATTGACCTACTACCAGGTACTCATCCAATATCTATTCCTCCCTATAGAATGCCCCCCGCAGAGCTGAAAGAGTTGAAGCAACAACTAAAGGACTTGCTTTAAAAAGGCTTTATCAGACCTAGTACATCACCGTGGGGAGCACCGGTGAGGAAGAAAGATGGTTCCTTACGAATGTGTATTGATTATAGACAATTGAATAAGTTGACGATCAAGAATAAGTACCCGCTCCCGAGGATTGGTGATTTATTTGATCAGTTGCAGGTGGCAAATGTTTTTCAAAGATAGACTTGAGGTTCGGGTACCATCAGGTAAGGGTTAAGGAGAAAGATATTCTGAATACATCATTCAGGACCAGATACGGGCACTTTGAGTTTCGTGTTATGTCGTTCGGTTTAACCAATGCCCTAGCAGTATTCATGGATTTGATGAACCTTGTGTTCAGACCCTTTTTAGACATGTTCGTAATTGTATTTATTAACGATATATTGGTGTATTCTCGTTCAGAGGCTGAGCATGCAGATCATTTATGTACTGTGCTCAGAGTTCTACAAAAAGGGAAGTTGTATGCAAAATTCTCTAAATGTGAATTCTGGTTGAACTCTGTAAGTTTCCTTGGGAATATCATTTCGGGTGAAGGTATCCGGGTTGATACACAAAAGATTGAAGCAGTAAAAACTTGGCCTAGACTCACAACACCGACGGAGGTTCGTAGCTTTCTCGGTTTGGCAGGTTATTACAGGAGATTTGTAGAGGGATTTTCTTCCCTTTCGGCACCTTTGACAAAGTTGACTCAGAAGGGAGCAAAGTTTCAATGGACTGATGCTTGCGAACAGAGTTTTCAAGCATTGAAGGACAAATTAACTTCACCACCAGTTCTAACGCTCCCAGAAGGGACCAATGGTTATGTTATCTACTGTGACGCCTCGTGCATTAGATTGGGTTGTGTACTGATGCAGCATGGTAATGTTATAGCTTATGCTTCTAGACAACTAAGAAAACACGAGAATAATTACCCAACCCATGATTTAGAGTTAGCCGCAGTGATTCATGCACTAAAGATGTGGAGGCACTACTTGTATGGCATTCATGTTGATATCTATACGGATCATAGGAGCCTCCAATATATCGTCAAGCAAAAAGAATTGAATTTACGACAAAGGAGGTGGTTGGAGCTACTTAAAAATTATGACGTTGATATTTTATACCTTCCGGGGAAGGCGAACGTGGTAGCCGATGCCCTCAGCCGTAGATATATGGGTAGCATGTCATATTTACAGCCAGAGAAGAAGGGAATAGACCTTGAGCTTCATCATCTAGCTAGTCTTGGAGTTCGGTTACTGGACTTAGGTGATATTGGAATTACTATTCATGATATGATAACATCCTCTTTAGTAACTGAAGTAAAGGAACGCCAGTGCGAGGATCCCGTGTTAGTTCATTATAGGGATACAACCCCACAGAAGGAGAAGACACCATTTGAGGTTACAGAAGATGGGGTCCTCATATATCGAGGACGATTATGTGTCCCTAATGTTGCAGGGCTGCGTCGGCAGGTCATGAAAGAAACTCACTATTCTCGTTATTCTATCCATCCAGGAGCAACAAAGATATATCATGATATCAGGAAAGTATATTGGTTGGAAAAAATGAAAAAGGATATAGCGGAGTTTGTTGCTCAGTGCCCTAACTGTCAGCAGGTTAAGATTGAGCATCAAAAACCCGGTGGATTATTGTAGGCTATGGAGATTCCAGCTTGGAAATGGGAAGTAGTTAATATGGATTTCATCGTAGGCTTACCTCGTACCTAGCGTAAGTTCGATTCGATATGGGTGATTGTTGATAGGCTTACAAAGTCAGCCCATTTTCTGCCCATTAGGACTACATATTCTGCAGAGGATTATGCAAGGCTTTATATTAAGGAGATAGTACGACTGCATGGTGTCCCTGTATCTATTATCTCGGATAGAGGAGCTCAGTTTGTAGCTAATTTACGGAGGTCCTTCCAAAAAAGATTGGGGACTCAGGTAAATCTTAGTACAACATTTCATCCCCAGACAGACGGATAGGTTGAGCGTACTATTCAGACACTTGAGGATATGTTACGAGCTTGTGTGATAGACTTCAAAGGTAGCTGGGATGATCATCTGCCGCTTATTGAGTTCGCATATAATAATAGCTACCATTCTAGTATTCAGATGTCTCCATATGAAGCTCTTTACGGACGAAAGTGTAGGTCGCCTATAAGGTGGTTCGATGTTGGGGAAGCTACGTTAGTAGGACCAGAATTGGTACAACAGGCAATCGAGAAAATTAAGCTTATACAGGAAAGGCTATTAGCAGCACAAAGTCATCAGAAGTTTTATGCGGATAATCGACGGCGAGACTTGGAGTTTCAGGTTGACGACTGGGTATTCCTAAAGGTATCACTGATGAAAGGTGTTATGAGGTTCGGTAAGAAAGGAAAACTTAGCCCTCGGTACATTGGACCATATAGGATCATACACAAGGTAGGCCATGTAGCATATGAGTTAGACTTACCTCCGGACTTGGAGTCTGTACATCCAATCTTTCATGTGTCTATGCTCCGTAAATGTATCAGAGATCCTTCCAGAATCGTGTCAGTTGACGACGTTCAGGTCACAGAGAAGCTATCATATGAAGAAACTCCCATTGCTATATTAGACGTACAGGTTCGGAGATTGAGAACTAAAGATGTAGCTTCGGTGAAAGTACTTTGGAGAAACAACAATGTGGAAGAAATGACTTGGGAGGCCGAGGAAGACATGAAGTCTAGATATCCCTACTTATTTCCTCCTCCAGAGAAGGGTCCGACTGAGACATCACAACCTTAAGGTACGTGTATGGATCCTTGTGTTAGTTATTGATGATTGTGGTTCTATGTGGCGTTGAATCATTGAGTTTCTAGAGGAAGAGTTGGTAGTAGTATTGTTACAAAGGCGACTCTGCCAAAGTTATATAGATCCCGGGGAGTTAAACATTTGAGGACGAATGTTTCTAGGGGGGGATGTTACATCTCGTATTTTCGTACGTTAAAGTTTCGTTTTCAGTTAATCGACGTAGATTCGGGATGAGATTATCTTGAGGTTAACGTATTTATGCTATTTATAACAAGCGATAAATTAGTGCCATGAAGGGTAAAGGGTACACGAATTAAAGAAAATGAGTTTCGATATGACCGTGATAGTATGATGTATAAAGTATATTAAAAATGAGTAGTATTTTAAGTAATTTGAGATAATTCTTAATTATGTGGGTAATTGGTTAATTATCGGGTAGAGAGATATTACCTAATTAATTAATTGATTATAGGATAAGATTAACACCCCTCCCCCACCCCACGTGGCGGCAAGACACTAACCAAATAAATGACTCTTGGTCATTTGTGATTAGGTGGCAACCTAATATATTAATTTCAAGACACTTCATTTCTAGGATTTTGAATACAAACAACATTTCATTCTCAACCACTACAATCAAATTCCTACAATTCCTTACACAACACTACAATCAAGAACGTGAGCTTTAGCATATTAGCAACATAATTTCTTACAAATTCCTACAATTCCTACAAGTTCCTACAAATACACTACAACGTGATTTCTTCAACCAACGAGATTTCTTAGCACAATAGCAACGTGAAATTTTGTGGTTCTAAAGGAGTACGGTGCAACCTTTTCCAAGAATATCATACGAATTTTTCCCTACTCCAGGTATGTTAAGGTTATTCCTTCTTTCTTTTGGCATGATCTATACGACACGAACGAAACGAGCAAATGCACAATTTCCATAAATGACTCTATTCATAGAAATATAAGGGGTGTCTATATTCTTGATTCCCCATGTGAATTATTATTATATCTTCTGTTCATGGGTCTCAGAAAAATATGTATTTGATAAAATTTATCCGACAAGCATATTATTTTTATGACATTATGAGAAAATCTTATTAACGTATTTCTTATGCATTTCATGTATTTATACATGTGCATTGACACATGACCAGATGATATTATATACGCGTATATTATATGTATATGGGATATGGAAAAGATTATGGCGTTATATACGCACCACTACCTGATCAGTTGGTATATGTTGATGATTTTGTCCACAGTGGCCGAGATGATATGATGGGATGACCTTAGAGGCTTGATGATATTATGTACACCTATACCTATGCATGACACGACATTTTATACGCACGTGGATGACATTATAAATGTTTCAGGATTTACAAAGTTATTTAGACTTACAGGTGGAATACTTTATTCCATGTTTCATCTATGTCTTTTATGTACTGATTTGTATGCCTTACATTATCAGTACATTATTCGTACTGAAGCACTATTTCCCGGGGCCTGCGTTTCATGCCCGCAGGTGCAGGTAGAAAAGCCGACAGTCCCCCTTCTTAGGATCCTTAATCAGCGAGAGTTGGCATGCTCTATTTGATCCATAGCTGCTTTTGATTTTGGTATGATATGTTTGTATACATGTATGGGTATGACGTGGCCCAATCCCGTCCTTGTATAGTTGTATATTCTATTAGAGGTCTGTAGACAATATGTATAGTTGGATAGTATGTGGCCTCGCCGACTTCCAGTTTTGGATATATAGTTGTCTATAGCAGCCTTGCCGGCTCGCCCCACTGTATTCCGCATGTTTATGTATATATGTCTTTTGGAAAGGTTTCCCTCACGTACACTAATCATGTTTATATCTTAGACGCATGCTTAAAAGTGTTCGACGGGTAGGACTCGGGCATCCGTCGCGGCCCATCGGTTTGGCTCGTGACAAAATCTCTCAACCTTCCAAACCTTCAAATTTTTAACTTTCGCCAAAATGCATCAAATCAACCTACGAACCTCCAAATCCAAATTCGGACATACTCATATGCCTAAAATCACCATACGGAGCTATTTGAATCATTAAAATACTATTCCGGAGTCGTGCACACAAAAGTCAAACTGCAATCAATTCTTTTCACTTTAGCTTCTAAAACAGGAATTATTTTTCCAAATCAATCTCGAAACATCCAAAAACCGAACTCGACCACACAAGCAAATCATAATGCATGATACGAATATGCTCGAGGCCTTAAACCACCAAATGGAATGCTAATTATCAAAAAGACCGGCAGGGTCATTATAGTAAGCTCACAACTTAACAAAAAAATGCACAAGGACATGATAATAACATCAGCGTAAGGAGGGGTGTTCAACAATAAAGCATGATTATGGATAAGTCGAATTTAACAATTATGATCGCGTAGTCACAAAGTGGTTTAAGCATATTTCATATAAGTACATTATTAAATTAAGGCATATTAATAGCCTATGTTCTAATCCAGTAATAAGTCACACATAGCACCTGTGTACACACTCGTCACCTTTATGTACATGTTGCTTTTCACATAACACGAATAAGCAATTAAGGCCTAATCCTAAGGGGTATTCTTCAACACGAGGTTATGCAAGAAACTTACCTCAAACAAGTCAAATCAATGCTCTAACGATTAATCGGGGTTCAAATCCCTATCTTTTTATTTTAGAAAAGTTTTGCCAAAATCCCTAATTTTCTTCACTTAGATTCATTATTCAAATGCTAAAATCAAGGATGGAATCGTGAATAATAACCAAATTCGAATCAAAAACTGTCATGACCCAAAATTCCAAATACGAGATCATGATGTCTAACATCCGTTTGCTAGGCAAGCTGTAACGACTCGGCCAGTCGTTTCGAGAGTTATAACCCTATTTTCCCCATTCCTACTTCTTTTTGTGTTATTCAGCTATATTATATTATATTGGGTTAGTTGGTTCGAGTCCGGAAGGGACTCGGGGTAAAATGAGACACTTAGTCTCATAATTGAAAATTTTAAGTTAGAAAAATGGACCGGATATGGACCTATATGTAAACGACCTCGGATTTGAATTTTGATGATTCCAATATCTCTGTATGGTGATTTTGGGCTTAGGAGCGTGTCCGGAATATTATTTGGAAGTCCGTAGAGGAATTAGGCTTGAAATGCCGAAAGTTTTATTTTGAGAAGTTTGACCGGGGGGTTGACTTTTTGATATCGGGGTCGGAATCTGATTCTAAAAATTGGAATACCCCTGTTATGTTATTTAGGACTTGTGTGCAAAATTTGAGGTCAATCAGACGTGATTTGATAGGTTTCGGAGTTGTTTGTCGAAATTAGAAATTTCAAAGTTCATTAGGCTTGAATTGGGGTGTAATTCATGGTTTTAGCGTTGTTTGAGGTGATTTGAGGATTCGACTAAGTTCGTATGATGTTTTAGGACTTATTGGTATATTTGGTTGAGGTCCCGAGGGCCTCGGGTGAGTTTCGGATGGTTAACGGATCAAAAATTAAACTAGAACAGCTGCTGCAATTTCCTTCTGTTGGAAATTGCTTCTGCCCAGAATCGAGCCCAGATCGAGCTCAAGGTCGAGGGCCACGATCGAGCCTAGGGTCGAGGGTCACGATCGAAGGCACGATCGAGCCCAGGGTCGAGGGTCACGATCAAAGGCATGATCGAGCCCAGGGTCGAGGGTCACGATCGAAGGCATGATCGAGCCCAGGGTCGAGGATCACGATCGAAGGCATGATCGAGCCCAGGGTCTAGAGTCACGATCGAAGGCATGATCGGGCCCAGGGTCGAGGGTCACGATCGAAGGCTGGGAAGAAGACATAATCGAGAACCAGGATCGAGGACCTCGATCGAAGGCCAAGATCGAGGCAGAACCGAGGATGTCTGGGTAGAATTATAAAAATGGGAGCTTCGTCCCATTTGCCGTTTTTGACAAATTGGAGCTTGGGGAGAGGCGATTTTTGTTATATTTTCAAGGAAAACTTTAGGTAAGTCCCTTGTGATCATTTCTACTCCATAATATTGAATTATCATCGAGTAATCCGACTAGATTTCATGATTTTGAGGTGTAAATAAGAGATTGAAACTTAGAAATTTGGAAATAAGATTTGTAGATTTGAGGGTCGAGTTGAGGTCGGATTTTGGTAAAATTGGTATGGGTAGACTTTTGGTTGGATGGGCTTTCGGATTTTATAACTTTTGTCGGGTTCCGAGACGTGGGCCCCACAGGCAATTTTTGAGCCAATTTCGGGTTTTGGTCTAATTTTGAAGCTTTTCTTGTGGAATTCATTCCATTAGCATATATTGATGGTATTATACTGATTGTGAATAGATTTGGAGCATTTGGAGGCCAAGTCCAGAGGCAAGAGCCTTGCGGGGTAGAGATTTGACCGGTTTGAGGTAAGTAACGATTGTAAATCTAGTTCTGAGGGTATGAAACCCCGGATTTCGTATCATTCTATTATTTTGAGGTGACGCACATGCTAGGTGACGGGCGTGTGGGCGTGCACTGTTGGAGATTTATGACTTGGTCCGCCCCGTAGCAACTGTAAAGTTGCATACTTTGTTGAAACCATTGATACTTATATGATTTAGAAAGATTTTATGTAAATTAGGCTGAATGCCATGTTTGGGCCTTGCGCCAATGCTGTTTGGGCCCTTAGGGGCTGTTTCGTATCATCCTCTCACTGTTTTCGATTGAAAAATCTATACTCAGTCATGTTTATACTTGTTTACTACATAACTCAGTTTTATAACTCTATTTTGATGCATATAAATGTTTTGGGCCGAATGCCCTGTTTTACTGAAATGCCCGAGTGGCTTGATTTGTGAGGATGAGTGTGGATCGGGACTGCCCGCCTGCAGCATACTTGTGACTGAGTGAGGCCGAGGGCCTGATTGGTGAGGATGAGTGTGGATCGGGGCTGCCCGCCTGCAGCATATTTTATTATTATCGCACGTGAGTTGTCCGTGCAGATTATAGCGCTTGGGCTGAAGGAGCCCCTCCGGAGTCTGTACACACCCCCAGTGAGCGCAGGTACCTACTGAGTGCGAGTGCCGAGTGCTGAGTGACTGGGAGGCATGAGTGATTGTGAGGTATGCCCGAGTGGCAAGAGTGATTGTGAGGTATGCCCGAGTGGCAAGAGTGACTGTGAGGTTTGCCCGAGGGGTTGTTTATGATTTCATCATTTTGCTCACCTTTGCATTGAGCCTTTGTTTGAAAAAATGTTGGAAAAATGTCTTTAAATAATTTTTTCTGGAACTGGGTTTAAACGAGATGTTTGATTCAAATCCTGATTTTTAAGAGCATGTGGTATTTTACTGAGATTTCCTGATATGAACGTTATATGCTTTATTGCTCGTCACTACTGCTCAGTCTTTATTTATTGTTGTTACTTACTGAGTTGGCGTACGCACGTTACTCCCTGCACCTTGTGTGCAGATTCAGGTGTAGCTGGACACGGTAGCGGTTATTGAGTGTTCTGGTTGCAGATTTTCTTGGAGATAGCAAGGTAGCTGTTTGGCGATCGCAGCCCCTGCTCTTCTCCCTCTTATCTTCCTCTAGTAGTATTTAGCTATTTTTCAGGCTGAGTTAGCCTTGATATTGTTAGACAGATTATAGTAGATACTCATGACTAGTGACACCCCAATGTCGGGCTTTTCTTTTCCGCACTTCTATTTTTTTTTTGATTTGAACTCTTTAAATGGAGGTTTTATGTTAAATAACCTTGAAATTTTCTTTGAAATGAAAATATCGTTTTGTTTTGGAAATTAGTCGGCTTGCCTAGTTCCACGATAGGCGCCATCACGACAGGGGTTAGTTTTGGGTCGTGACACAAGCCAACATTAGCTATACAATTAATCAATTGAACAATTTAAAAGCAACATTTTAAGAAACTAAGACTGACATACTATGAAATATATATAATAAATCCATATACAATGTTGTCTAGACTTAATCCTAGAAACTGGTGTCACAAGTACATGAGCTACTGGATTACTACAAACACAGTCTGAAATGAAATACAATTGTCTGATACAAAATAAGCAGTAATATAAATAGGAAGGCGATTTCAGGGTCGCTGAGTAGCTCTACCTCAAGTCTCTTGAAAGGACGGGTTCAAGCAATCTCCGCTATGCGCCGCTGGACCAATATTAGGATCTGCACAAGAAGTGTAGAAGTATAGTATGAGTACAACCGACCCCATGTATTCTATAAGTGCCGAGCCTAATCTCGACGAAGTTGTGACGAGGCTTTGATAAGACGCTTACTATAAACCTGTGCGAATATAAGCAGAAAAGCGATAACGAAGTAGAGCGATAGCTAATTAACATGATAACCGAAATAAGAATAACGACAGAGGCCCCCAAAATATCACCACTTCTCAGTCTCACAATACAATAAGGTAACGGAAACCAACAACCAAAATATAACTATAATACAACATCTCAGTTGGGCGCGTAACCCGATCTACATATATAATACCAATACCATTACAGTGTGCAACCCAATCCCCCCCATATATATATATATATATATATAGATCGGAATGCACGCCGCAACACTATATTATATATGTGGATTTGGTTACACGCCGCAATAGTATTATATATATGGTGGGAGGGGGGGAGATCGGATTGCACGTTGCAACAATATATTATATATGTGGATTGGGTTGCACGCTGCAACAATATATTATATATGTGGATCGGGTTGCACGCCGTAACAATAATATATATATATATATATATATATATATATATATACTATTACGGTGTGTAACCAAATCCACATATATAATATAGTGTTGCGGCATGTAATCCGATTCATATATATAATAATAATAACTACCGACTACGACGTATCTCCCAACGTATAAAAAAAAGGGAGCTAACACACATAAACTCTCTAAGACAATCCAATAAAACATATTAAAGTAAGATAAGAAGTAAGTAAAGGCAATTAATCAAGTAAATGCATGAGACGAGTAATAACATCTATCTAATAACATGTAAAGTATAGAACAAGTAAAGATGGACAATAAAAAAAAGGCATGAATACATGAAAGCATGTAGCAAATAGAGGCATGTATTTAACAAGTAGAGACATGTAGTGATTAAGGCATGTAACAAATAATAACATGCAATAAATGAAGGCATGATATAATTGAAGACATGCAATTAAGTAGTCCACCCCACATGCTTAAACCCATGACAACGCATATACACTCGTCACCTTGCATATACACCGTCCCCACACATAAATCACGTAGCAAATAGACCTATCAAGTCTTAATTCTCTCAGGTCAAGGTTAACCATGACACTTACCTCTTTCCGAAAATAGGTCCATAATCCAACGCGTCTTTTCCTTTAGAACAAGCCTCTAAATCAATCGAATCTAGTCAAATATTATTCAAAAACAACAAAACAAGATTTAAAAACTACCCTTGTACGATAAAGGCTCAATCTTTAACATAATTGAAAAAGTCAAAAAAAGTCAAACCGGACCCATGCTGTCAAAATCCGAGATTAAGATCAAATTTCGATTACCCCATTCATCCCCCGAGCCCGGATATGTGATTTATTTCGAAATCCAACCTCAATTCGAGGTCTAAATCTCCATTTACAAAATTTCTAAATTCTATCCAAAACTCCCAATTTTTACTTTGAAATTCATAGATTTGATGATAAAATTCATGAAAAAGTAATTGAAATTGATTGAAAACAATTTAAAGTTGCTTACCAATGAATTTGGAAAGAAATTACTCTTCAAAAATCGCCTATATGGAGTTTAGGATTCCACAATGGCGTAAAATAAGCTAAGTCTCGAAATCCCAACATTTTACCCAGCTGCAAATGTCGCAATTATGAACTCTTGTTCGCAATTACGACCATCGCAAAAGCAAACCACTGATCGCAAATGCAATCAGAGTCCCAACCACACAGTTGTCGCAAATGTCGCATTTGCGAAGGCCCTCCAGATCGCAAATGCGGACCCAGGCATCGCAAAAGCGAAGCAACGTCCAGCCTTCCAGTGTCGCAAATGTGAACCCCGTCCAGCTCGCAACTGCGACGCTTTCTTTGCAAAAGCGAAGTCCTAGCCCCCAACTCATTTTTGCATTTGCGAGCTTGATATCGCAAATGCGAGGCTCGCAATTGCGATCAGGTCTTCGCAGATGCGAGACCTGCAAGTTCAACACACCAGATTTTTAACAGCGGTCCAAAATATTCCAAAACACATCCGAAACCCACTCGAACCCTCGGGGCACCAATCCGAACATTTACACATGTGTAATAACATAATGCAAACTCGCTTACTATCTCAAATAATTAAAATAACATTAATTATCAAGAATCGACCATCAAAACTCGAAATATCATACGAACCTACCGGAATCCCAACCAAACATGCGTACAAGCCCAAAAATATCATACGAACCTACCAGAATCGTCAAAATACCGATCAGAAGTTGTTTAGCAAAAACATTGACCACTGTCAACTCTAACCTCATTTTAAGTCAAAAATCACATTTTCTTTTTTATTCTGTTTAGTTAGAGGAAACCTACGTTCCTCTCATATATTTTACTTGTCCAAATCACTAGGCCTAATCCCCAGCCACTTGATATCCAAACTAGTCAAAATAGTCGATCCATTAAAATACTTAAACCCAAGAGGATCACTATCCACCAACGCCAAAATAGGGGAAAATTTTAAAAATAGCCAGATTTACAAGTGGTAATTGAAAAATAACCACAGTTTCAAAAGTAATCAAAATTTAGCCACTTTTCATGTAAAGATAAATCTGAACGAAAACACTGTTTAAAATCCGAAAAATATTCCAGCATAATATACTGGAGTTCCGATATAATATACCGATCCAGCATAATATGCTGGAAGTTCATACACATGTACTCCAATCTCCCGTATATTATGTTGGAACTTTCCGCGTGTTGGAGTTCCAGCATAATATGCTGGAAGTTCATACATAGATGCACCAATCTCCAGTATATTATGCTGAATCGGTCCGTATTGCAGTAAAATAATAGCTACTTTTTAATAACTTTTCAAACGGTGGCTATTTTTGAATTACCGGTTCAAAAACTGACTAGCTCGCGCTACTTTTATCCAAAATAGGCAAATTCAGCTCATCTTCATCTTCCTAAAAAACAATTGGGTTTCCACATCTAGTTTTCCCTTTACAATATAACAAGTATACAAGGAAATCTATTATAAAACCGATCTTCAGCCAACCTCACATAAGCGGCATTCTTTTCAACCGAGAGAATTATAATGCATCACTCTCCATATTCTCAACCCTATCATTAATCCGAGGAACACATACTCCTAAAGTTCCATTTGCAAAATTAACCGTATTACCATCTGCGGTATAAGTTAAGCTGCCAACAATCAACCCATTCAATTGAGGGGAAGGGACGATGGAGAGGCCAACGTCGGCGAGGGTTAGGGTTTCGGAAGTGGAGGCGGCAACGGAGGCCTTGAGGGTTTTTAGGGTTTCAAGGATGACGGAGTCAGGTTCGAGTTTGGATTCCATCAAGTCGAAAATGGAATCGCCGTTGTTTGCTCGCCGGACCGACGTTTGACGAATGGATTTGAAGAAAATGATACACTGGTTGCAGGTTAAGGAGTAAAAAGAGGGCAAAGGAGAGAAGAGACATTCATAACACCACTGTGAGTGGCGAAAATTTGATTTTTTTTTTTTTGTTCGAAAAAACAACCAACAGAAACAAAGTTTGAAACACTAAAAAGACGAAAATGCACAAAAAAAAAAGTTTCAAACTATAAATATCGAGATACAACAACTCTATTTTCCTCAGTTCAAACAAAATTTTGTAGCATGGTCCACATGGAGATCAAAAGTAAAATAATGAGATGAATGGGTAGTGTATTATATCAGCAATAGTAATATAGTCAATAATTCTCTTTTTTTTTCGTGATTGTTTATAAACAGTGGCGGAGCGCATTTGCATTAACGGAAGTCAAAATATAAAGAAATAAACTTATCAAAAAGTCAAATGGTGTCATTATATAGTATATATACATTTTAAAAAAAAATTGCCAAGCTAAACAATATCTTTTGAATTATTAATTATTGTGACTAACAATACTTTTTACGTAATTTTTAAATATGTAAATTTTATTTAAGATTTTTAAAGATTCTATGTCGAAATCATAATCAAAATTTAACTATCGAAATCCGAACAATGCCAAATAAATTGTGACCCAGAAAGTTATATTACAGTATGGTCACTGTTATCATGTGAAAAAAGAAAGCTTAAAATTTAAATCTTACGGTCAAAAGATCCAGCTCTTCAGCAATTGACTGTAATGGAGTTGGATTTAGAATTCAACCAGTATTTAATTACATTAGGAGATAGTACGAGGTTTTCGATTTCATTCTATTCTAAGCACGCAAAGTATTTGCATTCATACACACATAGGAATTATACGAGAAGATGAATATTTTGTTTTTTCTCCCCCTTTAATTTTTGCTTTAGTCGTGTTGGGCTTTAAAGTGCTTACTGCAATTGTAACGGTGGTTAAAGAAATAAGAAAAGAACTTCTCTTTGGCTGCAGTACTATAACTTCACTTCCAAGTTCATTCAAAGGCACCAGTGAATTTTTGGTAAGCAGTATCAATATTTGAAAAAACGAACGAATAAATAAATCACTATAATAACAAGTGACGTCATTTTTTATATTTATACCTAACATTTTTATTTTGTATTACTATCTATATATACATATTTAATAAAAATTTTGACGAAACGGTGTCACGTGACACCACTCGTCGTAAGGTGTATTCGCCCACGAGTGACGAGCCATTACCGACTGTCTGATGCTTCTAGAGTTTGCTAATATCGAATTGTCCAAAAGCTCACAGAAAATATCAAAGATTGTATGTATATGTTCATATTTCAGTATCATATATTGTTTCAGAATACACACATGTGCTAGTTCATAAAATAATGACTATTGAGGATAACAAGCTTTGCTACTATCTTCATTGTTTCAACAAAATTTTGATGAAATGCTTGTGCTAGTTCAGCTTCTTCTATCCTAACTTGCAATCACTAATTACGCATTAATTACCTCATTTATTGTGGAGGGAGACCCTTGTCTTGTCTGAAGATCGTATAAAATTTACGTAAACACCAACTAAATCTCAGAAGAAGACTGGACGAGCATTAGGAGATGTTTAGGTTGAGTTTTGAACCATATTTTCCTGAAGCAATGTGAGTAAAAAATGTGATCACATCTGCTATGGCGGGACGTTTGGTAGGTTGCTCTTGAACACACATTCCTGCGACTGTAAGAGCTTGTTGTAAACCTTTTGCTGGATAATTGCCTTGAAGCGTTGGATCTGCCATTTCTGAGAATTTCTGATCTTTTATCAAGTGTCTTGCCTAACATGCAAAATATCAATGTGTACATCAGAAAACTAAAAGTAGCACAAATTTGTATAGCAGAAACCAAGTTGGTTAATTAAAAACAATTCTTTCTTATAGATATGTTGCTCAAACTCTCCAGAAATACAGTTGCACCTGTGTCAAATCTTCCAAATATGCACTACTTTTGAAGGACTCGACACATGCATTTTGGAGGATTCGATACGTACTCAACGACATTTTTAAAGGAAAAAGACAATCATCCCATTGAAGTTTTGAGGATTATTATAAGAGCAAAAATATCTTACCCATTCAACCAGATTGTACTCTTCTCCATCTGTTGAATTTTCTATTGCTTTTCGCCCAGTAAGGATCTCCAGAAGGACAACTCCAAAGCTGTAAATATCGGACTTTACACTCAACTCACTGGTCATGACATACTCAGGTGCACTATACCCAATCGTACCCTCGAATTTCACATGTACATGGCGTTTGCTTCCCATAGGTCCTAGTTTGGCCAAGCTAAAACCAGATAGCTTGGCTTGATATCCCTCATCAAGCAAGATGTTAGAGCAGTTGATATTACGGTGTATTACAGGTGGCTGTGCTATATCATGTAAGAATTCCAATCCCTTTGCTACTTCAATGGCAATTTTCATTCTAGTGTCCCAATCAAGTTGTTTCTTACCAGGTGAAGGATCTGCACATAAATCAATAAATTTTAAAACCATATCTTTATCTAAAATAGGACGGGGAGCCTTGGCGTAACCGGTAAAGTTGCTGTCATGTGACCAGGAGGTCAGGGATTCGAGCCGTGGAAACAGCTTCTTGCAGAAATGCAGGGTAAAGCTACGTCTATTGTGGTCCGGCTCATCCCGGACCCCGCGCATAGCGGGAGCTTAGTACACCGGGCTGCCCTATTATCTTTATCTGAAGTAGTGAAAATTTACCATGAAGATAGTCTTTCAATGATCCTAGCGGCATGTAATTGTAAACCAGAAGTCTATGATCTCCGTCAGCACAGTAGCCGATTAGATTTACAATATTAGGATGGTGTAACAGATTTAGCATCAGCACTTCAACAAGAAATTTTCTGCTGCCATTTTGATCAACCTGCTTGATTGCAACAACCTGCACTAAATGAAGGGTCAACATTCAAATCAATGAAGCCTATTCTACAAAGAAATAACTGAATTAACAAGTGATCCTGGTGAACTAAAGTATTAACTTACTCTGTTCCATCCAATTGTTAAGGGGAAAATCATGGTAAAGTGCATCATAGAAGCCAAATAGCCCCACACAGCTCAGCTATGTCAGAATCTACTACTTTTTGTTTGTATCCTGTGCACGGGTATAACTTTGTTCTTAAAAATATTTTTCGTTGGAATACTTTTAACTTGTAACATATATGAATACCATCAATATCAATAATTGCCACTATACATAGCTCTCATATCACTATTATACATGTCTGCATTTTCTCTAGTCATGCATACGTCAAGTTGTACCTGAAAAGTATCTTCTATCCTAACTTGCAATCACTAATTACGCATTAATTACCTCATTTATTGTGGAGGGAGACCCTTGTCTTGTCTGAAGATCGTATAAAATTTACGTAAACACCAACTAAATCTCAGAAGAAGACTGGACGAGCATTAGGAGATGTTTAGGTTGAGTTTTGAACCATATTTTCCTGAAGCAATGTGAGTAAAAAATGTGATCACATCTGCTATGGCGGGACGTTTGGTAGGTTGCTCTTGAACACACATTCCTGCGACTGTAAGAGCTTGTTGTAAACCTTTTGCTGGATAATTGCCTTGAAGCGTTGGATCTGCCATTTCTGAGAATTTCTGATCTTTTATCAAGTGTCTTGCCTAACATGCAAAATATCAATGTGTACATCAGAAAACTAAAAGTAGCACAAATTTGTATAGCAGAAACCAAGTTGGTTAATTAAAAACAATTCGTTCTTATAGATATGTTGCTCAAACTCTCCAGAAATACAGTTGCACCTGTGTCAAATCTTCCAAATATGCACTACTTTTGAAGGACTCGACACATGCATTTTGGAGGATTCGATACGTACTCAACGACATTTTTAAAGGAAAAAGACAATCATCCCATTGAAGTTTTGAGGATTATTATAAGAGCAAAAATATCTTACCCATTCAACCAGATTGTACTCTTCTCCATCTGTTGAATTTTCTATTGCTTTTCTCCCAGTAAGGATCTCCAGAAGGACAACTCCAAAGCTGTAAATATCGGACTTTACACTCAACTCACTGGTCATGACATACTCAGGTGCACTATACCCAATCGTACCCTCGAATTTCACATGTACATGGCGTTTGCTTCCCATAGGTCCTAGTTTGGCCAAGCTAAAACCAGATAGCTTGGCTTGATATCCCTCATCAAGCAAGATGTTAGAGCAGTTGATATTACGGTGTATTACAGGTGGCTGTGCTATATCATGTAAGAATTCCAATCCCTTTGCTACTTCAATGGCAATTTTCATTCTAGTGTCCCAATCAAGTTGTTTCTTACAAGGTGAAGGATTTGCACATAAATCAATAAATTTTAAAACCATATCTTTATCTAAAATAGGACGGGGAGCCTTGGCGTAACTAATAAAGTTGCTGCCAGGTGACCAAGAGGTCACGGGTTCGAGTCGTGGAAGCAACCTCTTGCAGAAATGCAGGGTAAAGCTACGTCTATTGTGGTCCGGCTCATCCCGGACCCCGCGCATAGCGGGAGCTTAGTACACCGGGCTGCCCTATTATCTTTATCTGAAGTAGTGAAAATTTACCATGAAGATAGTCTTTCAATGATCCTAGCGGCATGTAATTGTAAACCAGAAGTCTATGATCTCCGTCAGCACAGTAGCCGATTAGATTTACAATATTAGGATGGTGTAACAGATTTAGCATCAGCACTTCAACAAGAAATTTCCTGCTGCCATTTTGATCAACCTGCTTGATTGCAACAACCTGCACTAAATGAAGGGTCAACATTCAAATCAATGAAGCCTATTCTACAAAGAAATAACTGAATTAACAAGTGATCCTGGTGAACTAAAGTATTAACTTACTCTGTTCCATCCAATTGTTAAGGGGAAAATCATGGTAAAGTGCATCATAGAAGCCAAATAGCCCCACACAGCTCAGCTATGTCAGAATCTACTACTTTTTGTTTGTATCCTGTGCACGGGTATAACTTTGTTCTTAAAAATATTTTTCGTTGGAAAATTACACCATGCAAATAGGGTAAGAACCATTTTTTTTGTTACACGTGAGCTATTGAATTCCCTTGACATGAAGAAAAAGTTTAAGTATTGTAGTGAAGGGGGTTCAAAAGTTGCTTTAGATCATAGGTTTAAACCCCAACTGTAACATCCTAAAAGTTTTTTGAATCCCCTTTTATAAATTTCTGATTCTACCACTGCTTTGAGCTCAGCGAGGTAAAGATTGTAAAGAAACGAAAAACATAAAAACATAAAAACTTGAGAGACAAGTCTGACAAAGGAGTTTACAAATTCATCAAGGCTGAGAATGTTATTAATTCTAAGGATTAAGATATTTACGAAAAAACACTACTTTACCTGTTCGTCAAGGTGCCCCTTGTATACTCTTCTACTGCTTCCTTCTCCTAGAAGACAATCATCTCGAAAGTTTCTGGTTACATTGGCTAATTCCTCGAATGTAAAAGTCTTTGCAACAATGTTACTGGATCCTGCAATATCAACAGACTCCATAAGGTATATTATTGAGTTCTTAGCCTAATGTGACAAAGGGTTTTAACATGTCAAGAGTAGAAATACTAACAAAATGTCAAAATGACAACTATTTTCAGCATTCAGCTTCTCATTGGTCCAATTGTTGGAAGAAAGGTTACCTCTGAATGTGACATTTATCTTCCCTTTACTTTTTTGAACAGGTCCAACCGGTCCACTATTCCAAATTAGTCAAATCACAAATAGTGGTAGAGCCAAGAATCCTAACAAGGAAATTCAAGAAAATGCAAAAGTGCTATACAAAGAAGCTTCCCTTATTTTAATTGGATTAAACAATGTATATTTAACGTACTTACACAGTATAATTTAATACTAAGGGGATTCAATTGAACCATCTTCTTACTATCAGCTAAGACAATGGCCCCAAATTCTCATAAGACATACGTAGGGACTTTAACATACAATTGTCATTAAAAACATTTTTTTTAATCTCTGATGCTTCCGGTTCCGGAAAAAGGGATAGTTTTCAATCTATAATTTTTACAGACCATATTTTACCTTAGCAGAAAAATTAATAATATTTGGTTTTTACTGGTCCTTGCCAGTGAATTTTATTCAATCAACCAACCTGAGTTAATTAAAATAATATTCTTCTTTTTTTGTTAAACATTTCACGTCCAAGAATTTATGAAGTCCAAGTAGCATCTTCCTCCTAAAAAAAATTAACAGCCCTAAATATGAAATTATCTTCATGCGCAAATGCTTTCACCTCAAACAAATAAGGCAACATGTTAATATGTGATTCAACATAAAACAAGATTTCTAAGCATATGAAAAGAAAAACAAGTCAAATTAAGGGCAGGTTCAAGATCATCAGAATAGGTGAAATGACATAACTTTGCCATAAACACACATGTAAAATTGAAAGATCATGAAAAGCTGCTTCGTATTTATAGGTCGCTGCCCTAGGAATTGAGCCGCTATCCAATTAATTGCTATATACTTTTCTTTTATTTCCTCGAATTCGTACTCCTCTGACCATCCTTGGAGAAGAATCTCTTGACTTAGGAACACTTGAATCTATTCTTTCTGTGTCCCACATCCGTTTATGTTAAAATCGGTGAAAGAAAATGCTACACATGGATCAAAAAAGGAAAGCTAGTGCCTCGTCAAAAAGAATTAATTCGTCGAGTAAAGGCTTTTGCCCAAGATATTGGTTTTATGCGGGAAAGAAGAAAAAACAAAAAGGAGAATAAATTTAAATATGTAGGATTATTATATACCAGAAATGGTTTTTCTCTTCTTTGTCGTTTTCTTAAACAGTCCAGCGCATGACAAGCAATTCGCTAGCTTTGGACATAAATTTAATTAAAACTTGAAAAAAAAAAATTAAATTGTGTTGAACAATAATTTTTGAAAGTTAAAGTTGAGTTTGTATATGTATTTTATTTGAAGAAAAATTAAAATTTTGTGAGCGGAAGAAAAAAATTTCATCACAGTTTTTGGGAACTTGAAAAATTTTGAAGTTATTTTTCCCAAAACATGATCATATTTCATAAACAAATAATATTTTTAAAAAAAAATTAAAAAGATAAAGCCAAAATCTATGACCAAACGGGAGCGAATCATCTCAAGAAAAAAAAATGAGAAAAAGAGCGGCAAATAAAAAAGAAAAAAAGTACAGATTAATGCTTTTGCGTGGCAAATTAATAAATCATCGTCGTGTACTTTTTTTTTTCAATTTAGGTGTCAATCGTCAACGTCAACTACGTAGTAAGAGCTCGGTCTCATGATTAAAATATCACAAGTGTGTTTTCCATTGCATAATTGATTATATTCAGCAGAATATTTCTTATTTCCATGCCATCAATCCTTAAATGATGTTTCGCATGTCAAATTTCATGTCCAAATGGTTTGCATCTTCACTCCACAGTCGCAACCAAACACAATTGAGCAAAGTTTCAACAGGGATATAATTTGATACTCAATATTAAGCAAACGCAGGATAAACAGACAGCAATTAAGAGAGAACTAATATATTAAGACATTCAATAATCGTCAAAGTACCCGCCGCTCTAGAATGCATAGACACTATACATTTCTCTAAATCTAATTCTATCCTGCAAAACTGTTTTTTAATAACTGTGGTGCCTAGGCCAGTTAGAGCACACCTCGACTAATTCTACAGGATACCTGCTACCTCCCACCAGCAACTAGTACTAGATAACTCTATCCACCACCAAGGGTTGGATAGATGGGAAGAAATCATATCGTATTTTTTGTCTCCGCTGGAATTGAACCTGAGTTATCATGGTTCTAACCCACTTCATTGACCATTAGGCCACACCCTTGCAAAAAAAAAAAAAAAAAAAAAAGCACACGATCCTACTAAATTGTTACCGGTAGAATTCAAAAGAATTCGAGAGTGCCAGTTATAGTGACCGGTGGATTTATATCAATTCGAGTAGCCTTCCCTTGTGAAAGTAATTGTGGCAGTGTATTGGTTTCTCTGGCAGCAACTCCTTCGCGGGTCCATACTGTGACATGAGGCCATTGGTTTTCGGAATTGACCTTTTCACCTTCAACGGAGCCAGGCTCAGCTTCCAGTGCAGCTAGTTTTTCGGAGAACAACAAAGCAACCAACTCGACCGGCACCTTTTGGTCAAGAAAGGAAGCGTATAGGGCAACTGCAGTGACACCGTGATTTCTCTTGTGAGCCAAGGTCAAATGGGCCTTCTGAATGCAGCTCTCTAAGCTTTTGTCCTTCAAGAAAGCACCAACTTTCGAATCTTTCTGGGCTAGCTGTCCACAAAATAATGACAAGCATGAGATAACATAGTTGGGTCCTTTATGCGAATACTTTATTCATATGAAGGACTTTTATAGCTTGTTTGGCCAAGCTTTTAAAATCTGCTTATTTTGAGAAGTGTTTTTTTCAAAAGTGCTTTTCAAAAAAGTACTTTTGGTGAGAATCGGTTTGTGTTTGGCTAATTATATTGAAAAGGACTTTTGAGCAGTAATTAGTGTTTGGCCAAGTTTTTGAAAACTGCTTCTAAGTGTATTTTTCTCAAAAGTGCTTCTCAGAAAAGTGCTTTTGGAGAAAAACTACATTTTTCTGCTTCTCAAAATCTGCTTCTGCTTCTCCTCAAAAATACTTTTTTTTCCTTCTAAAAGCTTGGCCAAACACCTCAATTTTTGGCCAAAAGCACTTTTGGCCAAAAAGAAGTACTTTTGGCCCCCAAAAAAATCTTGGCCAAACAGGCTATTAAACGAAATGCAGAAATTTCAGATGAGATAGGAAATCACTAAGATTGAGAGGACAATAGAGCGGAAGCAGAATATTTGCTTTTCTCGGATAAAGAGATTATTAATTGAACGAAACAGAAGGCAACAATCAGATAAACAAGAAAGACTATCATTCTCTTCAACCTGCCAAGAAAACAATTTAGCCACAAGGAATAATATATTGTTTTGTGCACAAACCCTTAAGTATGATAAGAGCATAGACCACTAACTACAACTAGCAAGATAAAAAATTTCCAGCCATCAAAGACTCCATAAGTGCAACTTATAAGTTTGCAAATTTACTTACATCATTCAGAAGACCTAGAACTTCTGGAACTGGCAGGCTGACAGCAGCAAACACAATAGATCCTAGCTTCCTCTTCTCAGAGGTAGGTGCTGCATACTCGCCCCTTGCAATAGCTCTAAGTTGTTCCAAGACTTCTTTAACAGCAAATTCAAATGGAACCTGAAATAGAAGTTTGCAGAATCACTAGCCAAATATTTTCCTACCAAAATGTGGCCAATTTCTTTCGAACTGTCACTACTCTTCTGTGCCTTGGGGTTCACGGGGGACGGGGGGACGGGGGGGGTTGCTGATCATGGAATATTAAATCATCCAACTAACCCCAATAACAGAAAGGCATTGCTCATGCAGCATGTATGATCATCTTTGGCATACCAGCTCACTTTAAGGCAAGTAATTCATTCTTTTTCTACAGACATGGCTTCCTACCTAAGCCACTCTTTCCTCAAAATTCCTACTCCCTCCCCATGTCAAAGAAGAGTTACATAGAGAAAAAACACATATGTGCAAACAGTGCAGGTAAAGAAGCTTCTGTGCTTTGTCATTGGCTATGTTATATGGACTCGTTTACGGGTATATATATCCTATATGGGTGAGTCTAAGTATCTGGTATGGGCGCCAAATTTGTTGCTGATTTTTGGCGTATTTGAAGAACCCACACAAAGTACCCCCAATCTTTACCACACAATTCCTACACATGTACGTCAATTCAAATAAAGTATGCATGTAGTACATCTACGTGTCATGGGTAACATCTGAAGTGAAGGGCTTGAATAAAATTATAGCAATCATAATTTTATTTCCAGTAGAAGGTAAGATCAGAGAATTACGTGCCTTGAGAGATCTAACAGCACTGAGCTAAGCTGCACAAACTTACCTGTATTGAATTGAGATAGTCCGCATTTCCAAGTAGAATATCCCTCAATTGCTTCTCCCATTTCACCCACTCTTTTGCATATGTCCCTTTTGTAGACTCCAATCTACAGGATTGAATGTAAAAAGTCACACATAACGAGAAAAACTCATTAGTAACAATCAATCAACTCGAAACACCATTACCTTAGAACATTTTTAATCAAGAAAAAATTTGTATATATAGGATGGTGGGTGAACTTAGCTTTTGGTCATGAACGTATCACTCAAATACCCAAAATGAACTTTATCAATGTGTAACCAAACATCAGACTTTCTTGTCCTCCAACTACTAATATCGAGGATTCTACATGGTTGAGAAAACACATCTTATAGCCCCAAAAGAAAAAGCATATAAGTGGTCTTAAACCTACTGAAACATGCAGACAAAATGCAGGCTCATATTCATGTTGCAATTAATTTAGTGCACTATATTTGTGTATACATGCGTATGTGGTGTGTGTATACATACATAAATGTGGAATTTAAAGTTATCATTAGGCAATAGCAATACAACACAGGGAAAAGGGTCAAATATACCCCTATACTTTCGAATATTGTCTACATTTAACCTCCGTTATACTATCCGGTCAAATTTACCCCTATCGTTATACTATCTGGCCAAATTTACCCCTATCATCAGCAAACATTTAAAAATTACCCTTTGATGTGTCAAGTAATCCAAAATCTCCCAAATTCCTTTTATTTAAATCACTTGTTGTTCTTCTTGCTCCACTATTTTCAGAAATTACTATTGATGTGAATGCTAAAGTTACTAGACTATACAAATTATTCATGAATATTTTTAATTACCAATGCACCCACTTCTCTATTGTAATAATGGGATTGGAATTTGTTTAATTTTTTTATTTTTATTTTTCAACCATATACACACTGTAGAATTCAGTGGGTCTATTTATTGTGAATTATATGCAGCTGATCATTATGTATATACATGTATATTCAAATATATTTTGTCATTATCTGGTTAGTATAAAGTTCGATCGACTAACTTAAGAGTGCACAATGTGTAGGCATTTGATTAAAGCAAAGTTGAATTCGATAATGTAAAGTCTCCGAGGAACTTCAACTTCAATCACTAATACTTGCAAAGTCCCCATACATTTGGTGCAACGAATTCATTAAAATTGGGATGTTGTAAATACTTTTAGAATTTAGACAAGCTACCTAATTTAGATTTTTCAAATAACTATACTTCGTTTATTAACTGTTGTATTATTTAATATTTTTTTTCTCTTATTTTTTTCTCCAATTCAGAAAGCATGTAAATGCCAATTAATTCGAAAATAGTGGACCAAGAAGAAGAATCAGTAACTTAATTAAAATGATTTGGGAGATTCTAGGTCCCGGTCACCTGACGGACTGAGGGGTAATTTTTAAAAGTTTATTGATTGTAGGGGTAAATTTGGCCCGATAGTATAACGGTAGGGGTAAATTTGGCCGGATAGTATAACGGAGGTTAAATGTAGACAATATCTGAAAGTAGAGGGGTATATTTGACCCTTTTCCCTACAACAAAAGCAGAATCGTAAAAATGAGTTTCACAGCTCCGGATCATGCTCAGATTACTCAGTAGAGTCAGGACACTGGAAATCAATGAGCATATCAGATTTTCACTAATGCTTTTCCAGCCTATATAGCCCCCTGATATCCATCTTTTTCCTGGCCATATGACGCTGGAAACTTCCCAATGCCATTAAGAATCATAGAACCCTTAAGCCCTAAATTTCTGTTACCCCTGATCAACCCCAAATCTGTGCTGCTTTGAATCATACAAACCATCCTAAAGTTGACAGCAAAGCAATAATCAACAGTCAAACAACAAATGGAAGGGCTCACCATATTCAATCGACTAAAGGAATAAGAAAAGTATTTGCAGCCAAAGAAAGAGGGAATTAAGGTCCAATATTTGGACTGGCAGAATAATTGTTGTAAGCTGTAATATTTTTTTAATCTTCTCCACTGACCAGAATTATCAAGCTAACCATTAACTATCAAGACCTCTATGCATCATAACAGAACGTAGTCATCACAAAGTTAAAAGAGTTGAAGCCTCCCGTATGAAGAAGTTGGAAGAAAGTTATCACACATAATATCCTTACTTTTAATAAAGCATTCTGGAGAAAGAAGTGGAATTTTCAAAAGCAATTCATAATTGCTTCAACATAAACTTTTACTTTGAAAATATCTAAGCTGAGGATGTAATAGAGAGAGCTCCATATGGTGCAACATATAGGAAGGCATAATACTATTTCTCATCATGAACACTATAACTCAAATGCAAAAACGGGGAGAGGGTGTGGAGGAACTCATTAACTACACATTTTGACAGTATCTGAATGTAACACTTACCTTCGATGTTTGTTCTTGTGAAGCTTGTACAGATTGATTCCATCCTCAATAATAGACCTCACAGAATCTGGTAAAGGATACCTTCATATGATCATAACAATATCAACAGCAAGTAAAGAAAATGAACAAGGGAAGACCAACATGTCCTAGAATGGAAACAGTTTCAAACTATACAGGTCAAATACCAAATACCGCCGACAGCAATGCCAACAGAGCACAGACTTTAACGATATTAAGGAAGTCATCTGACATGATAGTAGAATATTATCAGATTCCACTGTTACCTGTGGTATTTTGTTGGTTGAATTGCTATAGATAAGTGCTGAAGACATATTTAAGAAAATAAAAGTGTGCTCTCTCTAGTAGCTTAAGCTTTTTGATGAGATGGTTAAACAACTCTAACATGGTATTAGAGCCAGAGGTCTTGGGTCCAACACCATCCATTATCAACAAGAATTTCCACGTGCTTGGCCCGTTCAAAAAGAATCAAGCCCGCACGTGAAGAAGCATGTTGAAGACATAATTAATAAAATAAAAGTGTGCTCCCTCTAACAGCATAAGCTATTCAATGAGATGGTGACACAACTTCATCAATAAGCTATATCACTGAAACTTCTAGTTGTGTCTAATATCCTCTAGGGTTGAACATTGTGGAACACACAGCTCGCTGTAATTAGCATACATGTATTCAAAACCCCAGCTTTATATAAAACAATTGGATTTATAGATATCACCCACTTTCATCTTTTTCTTTTCCTTAATCTTTGCTCTTTTTTCTTTTTGGTCGTGAAGAAAATACGGCGACGATATTGGAGTTTGTGTTCAAAGTTAGCAATCTCCTTCAAATTTTGGAAGGCTGTTTGATATATTGTATGAGTTAGAATTTAAGCTTAACTAAATTAGAGCTATATTCACTCCAGTAAATGAAAGTTAGTGATTAGGTGAAAGCACAGACAACCAGTTTGGCTACATTGTGAAACCGTACTTGATCATTGAATGCCAGTCAGAACTCAGATGCATGTCAAACATCAATATATGATGATACTATGCAGGACCTTTGAGTCATCATGTCTTATACAAAAACAATGGTTGTCCTTACCATCCGGCTGGAAAAATAAGAACAAATTCCATTTTCTTCTAAAATGAGTCTTATGACCAAGCAAATACTTCAATCGAACAACCTAGCCCTAAATTGGAAAAGACCTCACCAATAAATGTAGACATTCAATGTTTGGGGTTATATTAATTTCTCTGTTAGAATCACTTTAGATACTTTACAAATGTTCGTCATTGTTCTGAATGACTTTAGTTTGTTGTTTGTCAAGGAATATGAGAATTAACCTTTCAAGTCTTTTATTTGATAGGTATCATAATACTAAGACAAACTATGGAGAGATAAATTCGTAGAAAATTACAAGTACTTCCACTCAAGTTCAGCAACATTATGCACCCTTCCCCTAGCATAACAAATTACACCAAAACCCTCTTGTTCTAAATTGCATTACAAATATCACACTCGATAGCACGCAATCAAAAACGATTATGAAGAGGATTCACTTATAATATGAAATCAAATGTTATAGCCTTAATCAATTATTGACACTTCCCTTTTTTCTCAAATCATGCTGAAGAGGTCAACATCATTAAGGGGGTTCAGAAGAAAGAAATCTTACCAACCTTTCAGGTTTCAGTAGAGGCATTCTGACAAGTGAGCCAAAACGTTCAATAAGCTCACTCTCGAACTCCTGACGACTCTGAGTGAAAAGCGAACCAACAGAATCAGATACAGATCCCTTGTTTGTTTATTTATTTACTTCGTCAACTAACAGTTCGTACAGAGAAAGATCTCAGATAATCTTGTCAGCTGTTTAAGAATCTGTACCTTTCCCTCATAAAGGTGATAAAACATTAGCAGCACATATCCAGCATTTGGAGATGACTTGTCAAGATTTCCCTTCAGGATCAAGCATAACAGAGAGGTCTGAGGCATCAATATCCAAGTTGAATGGAGTAAATGGGCGAGAGCAGTATACAAGGACGGAGTAATGAAGAGTTAAGTACCGGTCCTACCGGATGATTAGCTCGGTGAAGTACTCGGAATATAAAAATCGCAAGTGCATCAACAGAGAATGGATTGATTTCAGTTCCTGCATGATTAGCCAGACAGTAACTAAGACTCCATGATACACATAGATTAGTATGACCCAAGAAAAAACAAATGAACTTGCCAACATGCAATTCTCTTACTACCACTACCAATATCACTAACTGTGAAGAAAGGTAATCTAGAACATCATTTTGTGCAAGCACCGTGAAGCATTTACCCAATAATTGTTCCCCAAGAAACAAAAACAATATAGCAAGATAATACCGAGTTTCACCAATCTAAGTTAAAGATAACACAACTGCAAAGCCAGGAGTGTAGGTGGGAAGTATCTGCCTCATCTCCAAGAAACAAAAGCATATAACAAGATGATAGAGAGTTCATAACTCTTAAGTTAAACAGACAAGAGAACTGCAAAGTCAGAGCTCAGAGGTCGGGAAGCATTTTCCATGCTTCCACCTGAGTCAGACATTAATTTTTCACTCACCAACAAACAAGAATTGTCAGTAACACAAATCTTAGGAAACATAGTAAGAAATGCAAAATGAAGCCACTAGACTGGGTGAATTACCAAATCAATTGACCCAGCTTTCCATAAACTAAAGCAAACTTGCACGAGAAGCAGCATAATAGGTTATTGAAAATGTATGCAACAGAAACTACAAAAGAACTATCTCTCAAGACCTTCTGAATCAAATACAACTGGAATAGCAGATGCTTTGGTGCTTAGACACATCTTCTCAATCTGCAAAGATGAGAATTACTACCCGGGAACAGTTTAGCAAATACAAAAAATTACCTGTCTCCATACTTCCTCATTTGGTGCATTCTTGTCCGCAAGCATGATTGAGTTAGGTTTTCGTCAGCATTCATCAGCAACTTTTTGCCAGTATCTACCTATTAATATGATGGACGTACAGAGATCAAACTTTGTTATCTGAGAAAAAGCTATCCTTCAAGCAAGGAAAGGAGAGAGAGATTATTAATGAAAGATTCAAGAAGCAGATGTTTGTGGCAAGAAAGAACCAGATCACAATGCAATTAGTTTCCACCTGTATTCAAAGTAAATGCTTGTCAGACAGCTAATAGATATTCCCTCTGTCTCAATTTATTCAAAACTCATAATGTTTAACGTCCTTCTACTTCTATACAACTTTTAAGAATTCAAATACCTTAAACTATTCAAACTTTTAAAATTTGATGTGGTTTTTTCTATCAACTAACTTTCAACCATTACTTTAAAGATATTCTTCCACCATTACTGCATCAATATATAAGGATAATTCACATCTCAAACCCCATGCTTGTCAAATACCATCATACAAGACGAGACGGAGGGAATATATGATATATTGATGACAACCTAACAGCACAAGATACATGGACATGCAAAATCAAATTCATTTATAAATAAGGAACATCCTCAAAAGATGTTGAAAATCACCTCATACCTTTAATAAGATCACCCATTAAACTATGAACTGGTCGATCATCTCCAAGCCCTGCTGAAGCATTCTGTATTTCCTCACAAAGAGCAGATTTAGCACAACCTGGTATTCCTGCAATTTAGCACTGCGTGTCAAAAAAATGCAATATTTAATAGTTGCAGCGTGTTTTATAAACAAAAGAGGTTCATTACGTACAAAACACATAAAGACTCCAGCGTTTATATCAGCAACTACAAGCCAACTAGTAGAGAACATGATAACACAAAACCACCATAAAGATTCAGATATTGTATATAGTCTGGAAATTCAAAACCAGTTCTATCTTACCTGGAAAGAAAACAATGAGACCCTCATTCTTCGCAACCAGGTCTTTGGTGGAAATATTAGGGCTTGGAGGTGCAATATTTTTCTCCGGTTCGAGATCACCCTCTTCATCTTGTCCTTCAACAATGGCCAAGAAATCTTCAACTTTGACATTTCCAGCAGATCCGATCAAAGTCTGATTTTGTGGACTACGTTTTGCATATTGTTCAAGGAAGGGCTCAGCTTCACTTAGGTATGATTTTTTTAATAAGGAAATGTTTACTAGACCAAGGCAAGTGTCAGCTTCACTTGGATATGTGGATGATGATAATGGTTTGTCCCCATATTTTCTGCCTATATATACTGCCCTGGAGAATGTAGTCCTCGTAAGATGCTATACTGGGAAAATAAAAGTGACTCACCATAGAAAATCATAACTTCATGTAATATTACCATTCATCAAGCATCTTGCTGAGTTCCCGTTGCTTGGCTTCTGAAGTATTCCAACTTTTCATTTGCCTAGATAGACCATATTGTTATAGAGATTAATATACATTACCATTTATCATTGAGGATTGATAAGACAGTACATCCAGAAAACATCATTGACATTTTTTTTTGTTAAGTAGAACAACTCTCTCTCTTTTTGAGAGGAAATGCACTTGAAAAATATCATTGTATCACTGAATCAAGTCGGCCATAAAAACACAAGCTTGAGATTGTAAAAATACAGGCTGGTAGTCCCAACACACGAACAAAGGGAAGAATTTGTTAGAGACACCCTAAAAAACTTGGGTTAAACACAACTATTACAAAAACAATGAAGTCTAGATTCACAGTAGTTACACTAGCCAGATTGGACATATAAGATCTTTTGAGAACGATTTTTTTTTTTTGAGAATGTGTTGGACATTTAAGATCTGAAAACTAGAAATTCAACAATAGTTTACCAGCCTGCTAGATTCAACAAAAATATGGCTGTAGAATACCATAAAGTGAAGGCTGATCATGACAAATCATATGAGCATCTTAGAAAATTTAGATAATTCATTAGAACTGTAGCACTTAATTATGTGACGATAAACACTCCTAAAAAGACCAATTAAGATGTGAATGGAACGACTTATAATTATTGAATTATGTCGACTACAATGTAGCAGCAGTTCTATATCCAACAAATTGAAATGCAGACAGAACACATATAAAGCCACTAAGGAATCCAAACCAGATGTTGACCATTGAAGAACAAAGGGCCAACAAGATGAACCTCACCTCAGGTAATAAGCCTTGTAAGCAGAGGGACCTTCTTTGACAAGAGTCGATAAGCCATTACGGATCAGAAAAGTTCTCAAACTGCCCAGTAAAGAAGCAAAAATAAAACGAAATTTCTTTGCTCAACATATGATAACTTTCAATGCAACATAGCATGCTAACCAATTATGTTCAGAATTTTGATCTTATTAATGGACAGCAGAACCGAGTATCATATTACTTTACAAAAAATTAAATTTGAGTTTCCACTACTGTCACTTTCACTATTTCAATTCACTTCGCGGGCTCAACATATAAAGAACCCCATAGCGAAATGGTTAGGCACATCCTGCTTCCAGCTATATGATCTTAACCACGAACTCTGTATCCAACCCCTTCCTCGCCTTTACGTCATTTCGTTGGAAAAAAGTGGTGTTTAAAGCAACTTGTGTGTACCTCTATATTCCATTAGTACTAGCATTCTCCCACAAGTACAAATACCGTGAAACTCTACTCACAAACATTTAAGATGGAAATCACTTAACTTGTTTTTATTTTTGCCTCCACTGAAATTTGAGCCTTGGTCTATGTGGTCGGCCTCCAACTTCATCAACATCTGGCGCACCTTTAAGTGCTCGTACTCACATCATTTCTTTATCCTTCATTTACAACCCAAGAGTCTTTGTCAATACCAGCTAGGAAATATAGTATGATATACATTTAGGTCAGAAGGCCCAAAAAAGCATATGTGGTACCAGAAACCCAGTACACAAGCAGCTCCTCTTTTGGGAAGTCAACAAGCATGTGTGAGTATATGCCATTACTTCTCCATCGTTCTACTTCACCTCTTCTTTTTTTTTGGAAACTGTTATATAGTAATTCTATAAATGATAACAGCCAAGCACTAAGATAATGCTTGTGAGTTACCAGTTCTGGGATTCCTTCCACAAGAACGAAAAGAAGGGATCACATCTGTACACAAAAAGAAACTCTAATCCCGTAGTGAGCTGATGAACTCTAACAGCTGTCTTCATCACTTACATCTCGAATGCTGCACTACAAAGACAAAAACTACAAATATCTGTACCTTCGCAACTTTACCAGGTTGTCTTTCCCTTCAAAACACCTGATATTCCTCTCTCCACGTGACCAAAAGACACAAGCTGGCACTCTGTTCCATTTTCTTTTCAGAGACTTTCTAATACCACCACAGCCCTGACCTAACAGCAAATGTTTCAGATAACAAGGCATCACAAATGGCAGACTGAACAGGTTGAAGAAAAGGTTCCATAGTTGTTTCGCTACTGTGCAGCTGTTCAAAAGATGATTGTTGCTCTCTTCCTCCTTGTTACACAAATAGCATCTGCCACATCATCATTCCCTGTCGATTCAAGTCTCTTTGAGTAAGACAAGCATCGTGAGTGCGCCGCCACATCAAACATGCTACCTTGTGAGGGGCATATGGTTTTCCATAACTGTTTGTGGCAACTGAGATTACTGGGCAGCTCTTTGTTCCACCGTCTACAGCATGAGACACTGAAAAGGAAAAAAATTCTGTTGCCACCTCCATCTAAGATGATCTTCTTCTGCATTTACCAGTGTTGTAAATAGCGAGCACTACGTCGCTAATAGTGTGTGGCGAGGCGAGGCGAGGCAGCTGCGCTTTTTTGGTCTGTTGCGAATCAGAAAAGGCGAGCGCCTCTGCCTGTGTAGCCAGAGGCGCTGCGAGGCGACGCTATTTGAAAAAAACAGAAGAAAAGGCAGCGATTTAGATTAAAACACAAAATTAGGGCTTGGGTTTCACTTCTTCTCCTTCAGCGACGAGCAGCGACCAATTCTCAACAGAAAAATTAGGGCTTCATCATCTTCTTCTTCTTCCATCATAAGCCATCAGCACACTAACTCAAGTATGTTATTTTCTTCAGCACACTAACTCAGGTATGTTACTTTCTTTTCTTTCCTTTCTTCTTGTACTTTCTTCTTCTTCTATTTCAGCTGTCTTTTTTTTTTTTCTTCGCTCCGGTCGACTTCACCATTGATGTCTTCATCTTTTTTCTTTTTCTTCTTCTTTCTTCTTTCTTCAGTGATCAACTCTTTCTTCTTTCTTTGCTCTGTTTTTCTTCTTCCTTCTTTGCTCTGTTTTTCGACCAGAGCTCTGTTTTTTTTTTGGGTTCTGTTTTTCGACCAGAGGCAGAGCAGAGGCAGTAGCCCTTTTTTTGTTTGCTCTGTTTTTTCAATTATAGACTTATAGTCTTATAGAGTATAATTAATTGCATATTGACTTGATAATTTTTTTTCTATAAAACAACATTTAAATGGCGTCATCCGATAGTAATATAATGCTAACATTCATGAAGTTGTAGAATTTGAAAATCTTGAATAAAAATAGATGTTGCTTGTTATAGACTATTATTAGACTTTAGTTTATGAATCTACTATGACTATCTATTGAGTCTTTAATTTTTGAATTGATATATTTATTAATATATTATTGTTATTGAGTTTTTAGTTATATGTATATAAAACTTTATGTTTTTGTATAAATTGTCGCTTCACATCAAAAAGGCGAGCGCTTCGCTGCGCGCCTCAGTGAAGCGGGCCCTGGTCGCTATTTGTCGCCGCACGCTATCCAAAACACTGGCATTTACTGACACCTGCTTCAGCACTATTAATAAAAGGGCCGTCCTTTGTACTTCCCAGTCAAAACAAAGTCTTCTAAAGTTTATGCGCCAACTGCTTCCATTCCAAGATTCAGAAACAAAGCTTTGAGAAGCTAAAAAGATCATTACATGCTATCATAAGAGAGTATGACCATTCCAGGAATCCTACCAGAATCTTGTATTCCTGCCATATTCAACATTAATTTTTGTATAAGCTTCGAACACTGGCCATAAACTGCAAATGTGTTTCCATAGACACAAAGCATGTGAATCGATAGTGCGTGTAATCAAACTCTCTGTTTAGTGTTTACAATACTTAGGAGAGATCACTCTTCTCCACAACCCCCTAATCTCCTTGTCATATCTCCACAACCATTTCATTGGTTGATTATGTACATTCATGTTTTCAATTTCGAGTCCACCTTTTCTTTTATCTTGAAGCACCCTATCCCATTTCACCAGATGAAAGGCTCTCTTTTCTTTGTTTCCATTCCACAAAAAATTCCTTCTGACCTTGTCAAAATTCTTTCACACTTACTGTCATGGGATACAAGGAGATAAGATAAATGAAAAACTGAACAGGTTTGAAAAAAAAGCCCCATGGATGTCTTGCTATTGTGTCCATAAGAAAATATTCCTTCATGCTTTTAAGATCATGGAGCTTCGTTATTTGAATCCTACTTTCACACACCATCTTTCTGCAATTTCTTTATAATTGATACCATATTTGTCACGACCCAAACCCATGGCACGTATTGTCCGCTTTGGGCCTAGGCCCGCACGGGTTTGTCTTTCGGGTTACGCCACCTCAAGCCCCAAAAGCGCGCATACCATGTGAACTTAACTCATGCCTTATATAGCTCTTCACTTTCCTCTCCCATTCTGAGGTGAGATTCGCCTAAGGTGACATGTGCACCCCTTCTTCAGAAGCTTGCCAGCCTAGAAGCCTGTCAGTCCTGCTTGACCCGCCCTCATTAGTCCGCCCTCTGTCATGGGCATCACATTCACCTCTTGGGACTCAGCGTCCTCGCTGAAGTTTGCCTCACCAACATACTGAGGGAGATTCGACTCTGATACCATATTTGTCACGACCCAAGCACATGGCACGAATTGTCCGCTTTGGGCCTAGGCCTGCACAAATTTGTCTTTTTGGGCTACGCCACCTCGAGCCCCAAAAGCGCGCGTACCATATGAATAAAGTTCTTCACTTTCCTCTCCCATTCTGACGTGGGATTTGCCTAAGGTGACATGTGCACCATTTCTTCAGAAGCTTGCTAGCCTAGAAGCCTGCCGATTCTGCTTGACCCGCCCTCATCAGTCCGCCCTCCGTCAAGGGCATCAAGTTACAAAACCAGAAGATTACCCTGCAGTGACATGATTAATGCAGTATCACCTAAGCTTTTTAAAAAAATTAAGTAGCAGGTTCCACATCTGGAGGTGCCCCTTCGTCATTTCCTTTAAGTTTTAGCCTTGAGACATACTCCGCCCTGGAACCCACAAACTCTGATTTCTCATATTGTCAATCCCTGGTCAGCATCATTTGTGGTTGAGACTAGGAAGGTATCTAACCATCTCCGAGCGGCCAACTTTGGTTCCAGTATCATATATGTAATTGTTTTGGTTATAGTTGGTATCACAAAATATTGGAAACCTATTTCATCCACTGCTCTATTCTGCATGAGCCATGCATTCTGATATAACAATTGAATAAAAAGATAACTACAACTTGAAAAAATATGCCCCTAGTAGCAGCAGAACGACCAGTTTCAACTCGCAAACAGCAAGAGTGACATCAACTCATTGTTAATGAACTGCATTACCTTGTAAGTAAGAAAATTCAACTTGACCATCAGATTTGCATCTTCTTCTTCATCAGCTAAACTAATGACCTCTTCTTCATTTTTTACCATATGATTGCTACATCGTACCATTTCAGCAGCTTTCTCCTCATTGTCCTTGAATAAATCCAGGTCAACGAAAAAACCTGTGAAAAGCTACATCAGCAACTCACAGTGCAAAAGGTGATGCTATGAGTCAGAGGAGGGGACTCTCACTGAGTGGAGACTACCCTACCCTTCTAATGAACATAAAAGAAGATAGGTGGTGAAGAACTGGAAAAAATGAATGAAGATATCAACCATGAAGCAGGAAACAGAGGGAGCGGGAGGGATAAAATAGAGCTCTAAAGCAGATAATTTTCTGCAAACTGCTACTTTCAAGGTTCATGACCTAGAAGACCAGAAAGGTATGAGCATTGGCAATTTAACTTTCTACTTCTTTATATCTCCACAGAAATAATCATGAATTTTCTGAGAGCAAATATTCAGCTAGCTTTTCTACTTTTTTTTTTTTGATAAGGTAAAGATTTTATTGATAAAAGTACCAAGATGGTACATAAGATTACACCAAGATCAGACAACACTTATAATAGCATACTTCCAGTTACAAGTTGCTTAGCACATCCAAAAACTCCATATATTGATCTAGACTTTCAACTAATTCTTACACCAAAAAAATAAATTTTGAAGACAAGTATTGTGCATTCTAGCAATGTGATTCCTCTTGCCCTCAAAGCAAACATTGTTCCTTTCTTCCCAGATGGTCCAGAAAATGCATAGAGGGATGCCACCAATTCGCAGAATAGGTCATAAACTATATTTACTTTTGGAATGAAACACAAAAATCAAATGCAGATCACTGATGAATTGGTTGATGTCCTAATAGATCGTTCAGACATGATGACTATGCAGGTCTTTGTTCCCCTAGAGGAGAGTCTTAAAATTGTCCTTGCATTAGAATTTTATATGCCTTTTCTAATACTACAACTTTGTTCTTAAATTGGACTAACAGAAAGTTTCACGTCATCTCAAGCACCAGCAATGAGACTGCTCATTTACTACCAGAAGAGAAAGAAGCATCCTCTTAACTCTATGGAGAATGAATAGTTTTGGCCAAATCCCTGACAAGTCCTCTTAGTAAACTAAGACAGAAAACAGTGTCTCATTTCAAATGAACGCTTTACACGTTAGCAACATCAAAAGGCTTTACAGGTTAGCAACTATAACAGCTAGCAGATCAGTTAAAGTTTTGGCTGAGAAGAATAAAAGAACAAACATTACCTCGATACAAAGGCCACAATCCTGGATTGTCCCTGACATGACAAGAATTTCTTTAATCAAGAAAATCACACGAGATATGCAGCAGTATCCAAAAGGTAAACATTATTTTGCTGGAATATGAGAAAAAGCGGGGTGGGGTGAGAAATTTATGTTGAAATAGTTCAAAATAGACCTCATCTCTTTCTGGTAAAGGCGGAAACCTGAATCGCTATGTACATGAATCAACATTTTGAAAGGCAGGTTGCCACTTGATAAATCATTAACTTTATGGAAGTTATAGTAACACTTGAAAGCAACAGGAAAGCGCTTTTCGCTCATCAAACAAACCATTTCCTGAAGGAAGTGAATATATACCAAATAATGGTTAACAACATTGAGACTAAATAGATAACTAGAATCTTATAACAATCAATCAGGTTTTTGGGATAAAAAAGGGTGACAAAGAAGTTAAGCCACACACCATGACACTAAGACCAATTCACGTAGTTCCATGAGCTTAACCAAAATGTCAGTAATTTATTTCTAACAATAAGAGAAAAGAAGAACAACCAGTGTATGCTGAATGAGAATATATTAAGTGATGATAAAAGAATGGACCAGTTTAAGAGAGAGAGAGAGGAAGAAACCAAAAAATATGTATGAAATAAGAGATGCATAAAATTAGTGAACAGCACTATTCCTGTCCCTGAACCATGCTCAACCTCATGAAGGATGAGAGGATGGTGTGAAGAGGGAGACGGATTCATTTATTTAAGATATAAGATAGAGAATCAGACATACACATAGATTTAAAAGTCACACTAAATTAGAGAGCAAAAGTAAAGCAAGATTAAAATATCAACGCCAAATTTAAAAGAAAATAGTACTCCTCCCTTAGTTAAATTGATTGCCGTGCTTTTCTTTTTGAATTGTAATCGAAGTTCTTAGATTTCTATTATTACTTGTTGTTTCTTTCGCTTCGGTTTTCTGATTGGTTTACCGGTGTTGTTGCTTGTTGTTACTCCTTCCTTTTTATGTGTCCTGAGCCGAGGGTCTACCGGAAACGGCCTCTCTATCTTCTTAAGTTAGGGGTAAGGTTTGCGTACACACTATCCTCCCCATCCCCCACTTGTAGGATTAAACTAGGTTTGTTGTTCAAAGTTCACTTCCGAATGGAACACCCACCAAAATACAATGAAAACCTGCATATTCCACTTTGCACCTTAGAGAAACCCAAAAACACTAATGACTCATCATCTCACTCTGGGAACCACAACCATAGAATGGTTTCCAAATTAAAATTCATGTCACACCAAACATAACATAATTAAAAAGGGAGAGAATATAGGAGTAATGCTACGAGATTGTAACAGGAAAATATGAAATATGTAGTTGAGTATTTGAAATCCATGGAGTGTGCCAAAAACGCCAAGCCAGCTCAATGTCCAAGTTACAAAACATTTTCTTTGAGAGAGCAGTTTTCTCACTTTCTGATGTCTCCAAAATTACTAGAATTGCAATGTTTTTCCACTACTGTTTTTGAGCACCGCAAAAATGCATGGAACCAAGCAAAAGTTGCAGTATGATTTTATCCTCTCACACCGATACAAAAATGCAAGGGTATTCTATGAGTGTAATTAGATTCAGGTATTCACATGTTAATCCAGAATACCGGAACCTCCTTAAACTTGATACTTCCACTATTATACCTTCCACTATCATCTCCTTCACTATTTTTACAAGTGAAATCACCTTCATTGATAAACTTTGGTGAATTTTCCTCTCATATATCTTCCCTTTTGGATGAGTTATCTCCTTTACTATATTTTAGTTCTCCTACATTACCGATTGTGTTCCATACAAGGACAGTACCCACCACGATTTCTATGTTCCATACTTCACCTGCTTTAGTGAAAAGACGCACAACCATCAACATGAAGCAATTAGCAATCATCGTGAAAGCAATTATGCTAAATTGTGGTTTTTTGAACATGCTATAAGAAGAAAGTGATCTGATAAGCCGATTTCTAGGGAAGACCAACTAGGGTCAATATACAAATACTAGCAAGCTATCTCTTGTTCTGAAAACCGGTATTGCTATAGTCTGATTGTGATAACATATGTAAGAAGAGACTATCAAGAATTACATAACCAACAAGCAAGAAATTGATTAGGAGATACATTCAATTGATTCATGTCAGAGATTTTTCCGGACCTTTAATATTCTGGTAGAAAGATCAGCAGAATGTGCTTGTAAGAACTTTGAGACAACAGATCCATCAGCATCTCTTGAATGCAAACCAGATTCTTCATCTCCAAACCAGTCCAAATAATTTGGGCAGAAAGCCGTGCCAGCACTCTGAAGAAGTGCCTTTATCTGCTGCATATGTAGAGTTTAGTACTATGGTTACGAACCTACTCTTTAGCTGCTGAACTGGTACATCATGTGACCAGTGTTGTCAAAGGCTCATTTGGCACGCTTAAGCCCTGAAGCTCAGAGAAGTCCAGGTACGCGCTACGGCTCGCTTAGGTTGTGCTTCAGTGTAGGCAAGGCACTAAGACGTTCACCTCACGGCCCGTAAGCCGTAAGTTTTATCTTAAATAGGGTGATACTAAACAATATGATTGGCAAAAAGATGTTCTACTGTTATGGAAATCGTTTTAGTAAAGTTTCTTGCATTACATGTATAATTTTATTGTTTTTCTTCGTCGTGCATTTTAACTAAACCCACACTTAGATTGTGCTTTGGGCTTAAAACCCTGATAGACCTGAAGCGCTTTTTAATGTTTTTCGCCTTTGACAGCACACTGCATGTGTCCTCATAGAATACATCCATTACCTGCTTTTCTGGTCCATTTGCAGCACATATTGCACGTAGCGTAGGCCCTAGGTCCAAGCCCTCTGGAAAAAAGAAAAACATTTATGCACATGAAAACAAGAAATAAAACCAAATGTCTAGCAACAACAACTACTATGCCTCAAACCCAAGCAACTTGAGGTTGGCTATCTGAATCTTCATTAACTAAGTCGCTCCATTTAGTCTCACCTCAGACCAATATTATACAAAATAAAAGAAAAAAAACACAAGGAATTCTCTATATTATTTAAATCTTTGGGAGGATTATCTACTGATTCCATCAGCTTTCCAGTCAAAGGACCTATGTTCCAAATACCTAGCAAAGTATTCAAAAAAGATTGATTCACATTAAGGACACATAAAAGTAGAGAAAGATAAGAAGCACACAAAACCAAAGAAAATTAAAAGTCTGGATTTGTGGTAACTGCCTCACGTGAATTGTTCGAGAGGGGATATTTCTATTTAGATTGGGCCATGACAAAGTTAGTTCCTCTTCTTTCTGTTTAGTTTATCTGATGTCTGAGTCCTACTTGAGCCACTTCAACATTGAATCCTCATGGCTTTGTTCGTATGATTGATTGAAATAAACTCCAGATGTACTTGAATTTTTAAAATGTTCAAAGTTGTTTCTATTTTCTAAAATTTTTGCACTAAAATACAAAATCAGTCTGAGACTTCTATTCACATTCATTCTGGAGATAATACCTTGGAATATGTAATGTTTTAACAATTTATAAACTCCAACGAAAGTATTCATCAAAGATCTAACTATCCAAGATGTACTTAGAATCTTTCTAGTGTACTACAAGCACAACTTTCTGTACTAAAATTATCAGTCTAATTTTGCCCTCTCAAACTCAACAAACTAAAAGCAACTTTGTTAACAACAACAACAACCCTCCCACAAGTGGGGTCTGGGGAGGATAGTGTGTACGCAGACCTTACCCCTACTCGGAGGAGTAGAGAGGCTGTTTCCGATAGACCCTCGGCACAAGAAGATGGAACGAGACTATGCAGCAGTAACAATAAAAGAAACCAGAAAAATAAAACCAGCAACACAATAACCAGGAAATAGAGAGGAAAGCAATAACACTAAGCAGTAATAATGGCACAGTACTACAGACGCAATGGAGTAATATGGATACAACAAGAGCCACTAACATCCTAAGGCAAATCACTACCAGACTAGCTTCCTACAATCTAACCTACAACCCTAATGAAGTACTAAGGACACAATTGGAGCCACTAGCAGCATAGAACAAAACACTATCAGACTAGCCTCCTATCTCCTAACTTACAGCCCTGATACTCGACCTCCACAACTTCCTATCAAGGGCCATGTCCTCGGAAATCTGCAGCCGCCTCATGTCCTGCCTGATCACCTCTCCCCAATATTTTTTAGGCCGCCCTCTAACTTTTCTCATACCCCTCAAGGCCAGCAGTTCACACCTCCTTACCGAGGCATCCAGGCTTCTCCTCCGCACGTGCCCGAACCATCTAAGCCTAGCTTCCCGCATCTTGTCTTCCAAGGGAGCCACGCCCACCTTCACCCGGATATCTTCATTCCTAATCTTATCCAGCATAGTGTGCTCGCACATCTATCTCAACATACTCATTTCTGCAACTTTCATCTTCTGGATATGAGAATTCTTGACTGGCTAACACTCTGCACCATACAACATGGTTGGTCTAACCACCACTCTATAGAACTTGCCTTTAAGTTACGGAGGCACCTTCCTGTCACACAAGACGCCAGACGCTAGTCTCCATTTCATCCACCCCACCCCAATACGGTGTGTGACATCCTCGTCAATCTCCCCATCCCCCTGGATAACCGACCCCAGGTACTTGAAGCTCACGTCTATGTCCGCTTCTCCCGACCCGCCGCTCAACTTGCACTCCACGTATTCTGTCTTAGTCCTGCTCAACTTGAAACCTTTAGACTCAAGGGTCCGTCTCCAAACCTCCAACCTCTCGTTAACACCGCTTCGCGTCTCATCAATCATAACAATATCATCAGCAGTAAAATATACTCTTTATCCTATTAAATTTTGGAATTAGGTTGGGTAATGGAATTGAAGATTGTGGTTGTACAAAGTCTTACTTCTTAATAGAAAAGTATCTAAATGTTCATCTTAAGATTAACTAGTATAGCACCAGCGTGATGCACGGAAAATATAAATCATGTTGTGTGATCTAATTTGTTTGACCACATTATATCATATTGCTTGAATTAAATTTTAATTTCCTTTTTTTTATCCAGTGAAATATGCCCAATAAGAAAATTTTATGAAATCAGAAAAAGATTCATGTGGTTATCAAATAACTTTTCAGTTCCTCACTTTTCTTTATTACATAATCTACTATATTTAATATTATTTCATTTGCTACTATGATATTATATTAGCCTGTTACTTGACTTAATATTTTTGTTAATTCTCTCTTTTTAATATAATGTAGATATAGAACTTTTCAATGAAACTTTTTTTCCATTGTACATCTTCATTTGAATTCGTCCAAAATATAAATTAATTTTTTCTTTATTAGTTATAAATCTATCAATTTTTTTAATAACTGTTATTTTGTATTATATGCCTAGAAGTGAAGTTTTCTCCTTTGACTTTTTATTAAAACTATGATTTTTAAGATTTAATTATTAAAGTCAACTATCTTTTAAATTATGCTTTATTGCTTGGTATTCTTTCATTGCCTATATTTTAAATTTTTGACTTTATCTATTAAGATTTAAGTTACGTGGTGTTTTACATATGTATGATTTTTGTCATTATAACTCAAAAACGCTTTCTGATTTGAAATTCTAATACATCTTATCATATTATATTTTATACCATTTTTCCTCCTTTTGTTCCTCGATTATCGTTATTACTTTATTCGTTGCTCAGTATGATTGCACTATCATGTGAACTTTTTTATTAGTTTGCCTTTGGATTTAATGTCCTTGCTTATTATCTTCTTTAATATAACATAGATAATATAGATTTCTTACTCCTGAGAAAGTTGATTATTAATTTATTACTCATTTACTTGAAATTCATTCATTGTTCTATATCTTTTTATTTTTGACTTTATCTATTATGGTTTTAGTTATGTTTTATTATTTGTATGAATTTTCTCAACATCATTCAAAAGATACTTTCTAATCTCAAATTCAAATAAGTTTTATCTCTATAATTTTATACTAAAAATAAGTTTTATTTTTCTTATCAGTAAGTTTATTTATTTGTTACTTGAAAATCTTTCAATATTCAATATTATTTAATTTTGATTTTATTAATATTTTAATTACATGGTATTATATGTCATCTCAAATTTAAATAAGTCTCATCATTCTATTTTGTTTTTTACTTTTTCTCAATACGCCACTTGGCTTCATATCAAGCTCGGTTACCATTCTTTTAATATAATTTAGATAACTTTTAATATATTATCTTCATATCAAGCTTGACTACCACTTGGCTTCAATTTCAAGCTTGCTTAATTCTTCAATTGTCTAAATTTATCAATAATATATTGAGTATTATTTACTTACTTTCTTTTATTTCTTAAACTTAGTATTTTATGTATAATCTATAACCGAAATAATTTCATAGTTAATACTAATTTTGATTTTTTACTTCGTCCAAAATATATGTTCTTTTATTATTTTGTATAAAATGTATCAATATTATTAATGTTTTTTCTACATTATATGGAATAAGCAATTAGACTTTTCTTCTATTTTATTTTTAATATAAAGTTTGGATTTTTACACTTTTTACTATGTTGCTTGTAATTGTTTCATTATTATATATCTTTTATTTTGTGTGAATTGATAATGACATGCAGGCTGCGAGGCCAATATAAATAGGGGAAGAGAGAGGAATGTATTTTATTTTTTAAATTAGCTCAATTTATTTTGTCTCCCGATTAAAATTTATAAGCTTTATCTCAATTCAAATATTTTTGTATGTCAATTCAAATACATACAAAATGTCGAAATGATATAATCTAATAAGAATATTAAAAATTGTGTATTTTAGCTTTCAATTTCAAGTACATTCTTAGCATTACAAATTGTCTATACAAATCTATAATATAGATATGAATTATTTATCGACATAAAATCTAGTTATATTTTGCTTTTAAAGTGTGAAGTAGCATTTTCTCTATATGATACTTGGCTCGACATCATGCTTCACTATCGTTCTTTTAATATAATAAATGAAGTAATACTATGTGTTGGCAACTTCCCAATTCAAAATAGAATAGGTTTCAGAATAAATAATTTTCAAATAATAATAATTATTGTTTCCGTAAAAAAAAATAGTTAAGTATGTTTAATTTCAAATTCAAAAAAGAGTAACTAATTAGTAACAACACATAATGCATAATTTAATTTTTTAAAAATTTAAATTCAAAAAGAAACTAATTATTACCTAACCTAACTAACTTGGTCCTCAATTGCCAAGTGGCCTATTGTGAGGCTGCCACTTGACTTAATGTGGAGGCTTTTTCCTCTCCTTTTAATAATATATAGATTGTGCTCCTCTTAAATAATTAAAAACACGTGGAGTGAAACAAGTGTCACAAACACGTTTAGATATATTAAGCAGTAAGCTTAATTCGAGGTTCAACTTGGGTGTATTACAGGAGTCTCATACGACTAGGAGATGAATAGAAGATACACGTTAAAAATGGCCACAAGGTGATGTGGGTCACTCTACTTATCATTTAGGCTTCTCTATCCCTTCAAATGAGAATTGCACCACATAACAAAACAATCTTCACACTGCTTCATTTAAGCATGCAAATAAACATCTTAACCCACAGTAAATATCGGTATAGAGTATTTAGTAAGACCATATAGGAAATGATCAGCTTACCACCCTCTAATGGTTGAGGAGGCCACTCTCTCAGTACTCGTTCCATGTGCTCTGAGCTCTCACGCTTTACAATGCGAGCCACAAGGCCCTCCAAAATTTCACCTTGCACTTTTATGTGGTCCTTTGATCCTGCACATTAAACCGAAGTATGAAGGAGGACAACACAACGTAAAAACAAGCGCAAACAACATAAACAAATAACACAGACGTAAGTGAACAGATTAGAAAGAAAACTAATACAAGATTTCCAAAAGTCAATTGCAAAGGTACAGACAATCGCATGAAGATTTACATTTCACTTGCAAAAAGGATGTAAATCTTTTGCAGCAATGAAAATTTAAAAGCATATGAAGCATTGTATGTTAAGCGACTCCATCAAGCTCTAATTAAAATGCTTTTAGAGATCCATAAAAGAACCAGACAAATCAAAATGCATACTGCAAGAAGTAAACAGCAAGATGCCATGAGACGTGGCAATTTTCTGTAGCAGGAGAATGAATCGGACGACGCATGCAAAGGGTAAGAATTGAAGATAGATAAGGCCTTTGATGAGCATAAGAGAGTGAAGAGAAGCTAAGAAGGCAATAGGAAAATCCAAGGGTAAGACCTTAGACGAGTTGTGCCAAAAGCAAAGGCCTGAAGGATTGGAAAAAAGAAATGTATGAGCTAGCATGATAAAGAGATAAGCTCACATTAAATCTTCTTTTTCCTTTCGCTTTTTCTCTTTTGATAAGGTGACAGTTGTAATAAAACATTCATCTATACAAGTTATATACAACAGTAGAAAATCTAGACAGAAATATGATTCTCTAGAAACAGTATCCAATCATCTAGACTATACCTTTCTCAGCCTTTTGGCTAAGATCAAGTATCCAATTATATAGACTAATTGGAAACCCACAGGTGCTATCAAAATTCACAAAAACAAGAAATATCTTGTAGTTTCTACAGAAATAAGTTCCGTACTTCTCCTTCTCTCCCTTCTGAAAGTCCAGTAAAGAATCAAACATTAGAAGGTGTTTGGCATGCTCCATTGCACACCTAAAGACAAGTTATATTCCACAATCTCCACATTACTTGGTAATTGATAAACAAATGACCTAAATCTTCCTCCCACCTCTTACACATATACCATCTGTATATGCTATCTTCTCTTTACTCATATACTCATACGTAAGAAGAGACCCCAACGTTATATAAAATCCTCCATTTTCCTTGGCGTACTTGTTTCTAGTAGGTGTGACAAGATTATAGGTCTTGAAAAAACACGAAAGCTTAACAAATATTTTAAGTACCCGCCACATAACTACACACCCAACACAACAGAGGACTTCATAAGGTGAATGCAACATACAAGATTCTGAATCACATTGGTTTACAGATAACTAATTGGCCATGGAAGCATATATGGAAAATCAAGATTCCCTATAAGGTAGCTTGTTTCACTTGGCTACTAGCAAAGGAGGCTATTTTGACCCAGGATAATCTCGTAAAGAGAGGGATTCCACTGTGCTCAAGATGCTTTCTATGTGGGAAACTGCTGACAGTTGGCCATCTATTTTTATATTGCAGGATAACAGACCAGCTATGGAAGATCTTTATTAGTCTGATTACTGAAGTTCTTCTCAGTTGGGATGAAGCTGCAGCAGAAGCAATAGACAGAGATAGATGGAGGACTGTCCCAGCATGTATTTGGTGGACAATCTGGAAAGAGAGGAATTCCATATGTTTTGAGGACAGAACCAACTCATTGCATAAGATCAAGCTTAATTGTGTCCTGCTTTTTATTTTTGGTGTAATCAGATTTACACAGAAGATACTGCATCAATCCTAGATATTCTTGGGTCTTGCTGGATTCTAGTACAACCTATGTACTGGTTTTATTAATACATACAAAATGTTATCTCAAAAAAAAAAAAAGACATCTATAGACGAATCCATAAACATTAAAGAACATCTCAGTATGCAGCTAGCCAAGTTCAGAAAATATGACGAGATAAACGTGATACAAGGAGATAAGGTAGGCCCAAAATCAAATACAAGACAAGTTATATCAGTAGAACTAAAATCTCTCAGAGATCGATGCAACAAGACTACATCACAACGGAAGCAAAGAACGCCTATAGGCGATAAAACTAGATGGAGTTGAACTAGATATTTGAGTAAGATAAAGTGTGAGATTTTAGAACCTCTAATCTGTACTAGAAAGAACAAGATTTGAATAGAGAAATTTAGGAAACTCATTTGTCGAACCCCAAGTATTTTGAGATTAAGTTTTAGTTGATTGATAGACTTTGAAGGAAACTCTGAAAATGTTCAAATGTAATATTATGTTCTAATTTCACCTTATAAACTGCTTCCAGATATAGGTCATTAGTCTACTTTTTAGAAGTCAAGGGAATTTTCGAAATTGAAAATTTAGGCCATTTTGCTTAATTTTCGTAGTCAAGGAAAATTTGGTAATTTCGCTTTGCAGTAAATTTGCACAGTATTTCTTAAATCTTTATTAGGTCATGTGACCCAGCTACTCACAACAGTGATTTGCTTTGTAGATTATATGACACCATCACAGCGTTATGATATATTGAGGGGTTTAGAATATGCATGCCACTGCATCTAACCAAACTCTTCCTCCATCATACTACTTAAACCTTAAAGTCACTTCTTAAAATACTTTTCCTTCTCCCAAGGTGCAGTGACATACAATAAGTATAATTACAACTTTATATCCTGATGATCATCCCTACTCCACTTTTTTCAAGTCCATACTAACGTTCCAAGCAGTTCTGCACCCAACTCTTAGTCAAACTACATCATCTCAGCAAAGGGAGGCTAGAACTAGAACAGAATACACTCATACAGTGACCTCCTACCAGAAAAAGTTAAAGAGTCGCACCGAACTAGAATGAGACTGCATTAAATAAGGCATAGAAATGCCACAAAAGATGACCAATCAAATGAAATCAGCTAAACAATTTAAAGAAAATGTTGAACTTACCAGGTACAGAAATATCAGCAACTTCGTCAAGAGCCTGGCAAACGGGTGTTGCTGTGCCTTCCTCGCAGAGTGCATCAAACGCAGCAAAGAAGGAAGTTACTGATTTCCTTCATGTGGAAACCAAAGGATCTTTCAGAAATAGACCGTTACTCATACATTTAACAAGACAGAAACAGGCCCATAGTTTTTTTTTCTTTTAATGAGAAAATGTGAAACAACAAGGCTGTGAAATTGACACTCAGAGCAAATAAAAAACATGAAGAGCCGTCCATATACGAGAGACATTATCTTCCAATAATGGGATAAGAAACCATTTTAAGTTAGTAAGAAAGCGATTTACAATTGGGAATACAGTCGCACATGACCTAGCTTTTCATGGTAGCCAACCAGAAACAGTCTTTGTTTTTTGCAGCTATTAGATAGCTTTCAATGTCCTATTACCTTTTCTACAATATTTCAGCCACAAGTCAGTTCTAAATCGCTATACTTTCACTGCCAAACTAAAGGTCATAAACCCAATGGTGGTGTTAGATAAAATTTTTTTTTTTCTGTTAAGCCATCATCAAGGCAGAATGCCGTTGATGTGGGGGGTCCGTTGATGTGGGGGGTTTGGCCTGACCCCTACCTTGTCCATACAAAAGCTGCAAAGTACAAAGAGAGGAGGGGGGCATAGACCTGACCTCCAAAGCATTACTTACAAGACTGTGACATACAGTCTTCAAAAGAAAATATGAAAGAGACTTCACTATACAAGAACACTTCCATAATAATTCAACTAACAAAAAAGTAGCTTTGTCATATCTTCTTCTTATGTTACCTAACTGCCATTTGTCAAGTTGAAAAATTCCTTTCACCTCTTTCAGAAGCTGTTGAAAAGAGTGATAAAAGTTACTAGTTCCACTTGATAAAGCTTAGCAAGAAAGTCTGCCACTTGATTTGCTTCTATGCAACAGTGAGAAATTATCACCTCTGCTTTTTGAATGATCTTAGAAGTATCTCTGATCAGTTTCCTGAGCTTAAGGTTACTAGTATCCATATTAAGGAGCATATCAGTGATGATCAAAGAGTCCATCTCCAAGTTGAATCTATTGAACCCATTTTGTATGCACCATTCTCCTCCATATTTGGCTGCAGCAGCCTCTGCTAGATTGTTGCTTTTGGATTGAACAGAGACTTAGAAGGTCATGATTAGATCTCCATTCTCATTTCTGACCACACCTCCTATACCAGCTCTGCTAGATAGTTTATATATATAGTAGGTTGAGTGTCCTACATTGGAATATGTATGTTATGTATGGTGTAGAGTATAAATATTTTTTTTTGATAAGGTAAATTGTATTAATCAAAAGGGAGAAAAAACTCCCGCATACAAGAAGTATACAAAAAGTAGAGAATTTACATCAGAACATGACTCCCTACAAATGACGCCCAATCTTCTACACAAGTAGGGGCTATATGTGTGCACCAAAAAGCGATCAGAGATAAAAGACTATTCTTAAGATGTGAAAACGAAGACTCAATCCCCTCAAAAACTCTCCTATTTCTCTCTCCCCAGACTAACCACATGAGAGCTAACGGGGCGAACTTCCACGCCTTTTGCTTGCTTCTTCTACAGAAACCGGCCCAGCTATATAGCATTTCCTTTACAGTGTTTGGCATCACCCATTGAACACCAAAGAGATTCAGGATTGCCCTCCATAGACCCCAGGACACAGGGCAATGCAGCATAAGATGATCAACTTCTTCCCCTGAGCTTTTACACATGTAGCACCAACTAACATGTGTAATTCCTCTCTTTCGCAGATTTTCAGATGTCAAGATCACTCCCCTCGCTGCTAGCCACGCGAAGAAACACACCTTCGTGGGCGCCTTAGGAATCCAGATCGATGAGTATGGGAAAGTAGCCTCCTGTCTCACCAACATACTCTGGTAGAAGGACTTTACGGTGAACAAGCCATCATCACGCAACCCCCATCTCCAAGAATCATAAGATGGATGGGGCATATCTTGCCCGTATAGCAGTGCCAATAAATTTTGGAGCTCCGCAATCTCCCAATCTTACATGTCCCTTCTAAAAGAGAGGTCCCAAACTATCCCCTTCATGCTCCTTGCGTATTTGTTGGACCATCAATTCCTTCTGGTTTGAAGCTCTGTAGACGTGTGGGAAAGAGACCCTCAGAGTAGCCTCTCCACACCACCTGTGATTCCAAAAGCTGATTCTCCTTCCATCTCCCACCTTGTAAGTGATGTTGCCATAGAAAGCTTCCCAGTTCTTCATGATGTTCCTCCACATGCCACACTCGAACGGTGTTGTGATTGCCTTGGTCCTCCAACCCCCTCCCGTGGAATCATACTTTTCTGCTATGACCTCCCTCCATAGAGCATGCTCTTCTACCCCGAATCTCCACAGCCACTTCCCCAGCAAAGCTCTGTTGAATACCCTGAGATCTTTTACTCCAAGTCCACCCCACTTCTTTGGGGAAGTGACTGTCTGCCAATTCACTAGATGAAACTTTCTAGTTCCATCTGCCGCATCCCAGAGAAAATTCCTTTGAAGTCGCTCCAGTTTTTCTGTGATGCTCACAGGTGCTTGCAACAGGGATAAGTAATAGGTAGGGATACTTGACAAAGTGCTTTTAATAAGCACTTCCTTACCGCCTTTTGACAAATACCGTTTCTGCCAGCCTGCTAATCGTTTTTCAACCCTTTCAATGACTGGATTCCAAACAGTAGTATCCTTTTTCAAAGCACCCAACGGTAGACCCAGGTAAGTAGTGGGGAGAGAGCCCATCTTGCATCCGAGAACATGCGACAAAGCATCAATGTTAGCAACCTCACCCACCGGGAAAATCTCACACTTGCCGAGGTTGATTTTGAGTCCTGATATTATCTGAAACCACTGCAGTACCTGCTTCAGGCAGGTCAACTGATCCATATCGGCATCACAGAAAACTAGGGTGTCATCCGCAAAAAGCAAATGAGAGACCCTTCGGGCACTGAGCACCCCGATCGGAGCTGAGAAACCTCTCAAAAAGCCTCCACTCGCCGCACGATCCATCATTTTACTCAGAGCATCCATCACTAAAATGAATAGCATGGGGGATAGGGGGTCACCTTGCCTGAGCCCCCTGGAGCTGCCAAAGAAACCACATGGGCTATCATTAACCAGGACAGAGAATCAGACTGTTGAAATGCAAAACTTGATCCATCCCCTCCATCTTTCCCCAAACCCCATCCGTTTCATAATGAAGTCCAGGAACTCCCAATTGACATGATCGAAAGCCTTCTCAAGGTCCAACTTACACAGTAATCCGGATTCTCTATTTTTCCTTCTGGAGTCTACAAGTTCATTTGCCACAAGAGCAGCATCCAGGATCTGCCTACCTTCCACAAACGCATTCTGGGAGGACGAAACGGACACGTCAAGAATCTTCTTTAGTCTGTTGGAAAGCACTTTAGAAATAATCTTGTAAATGCTCCCCACTAGACTGATAGGCCTATAGTCTCTGATACAAGATGCGCCTTCTTTCTTAGGCACAATGGTAATAAAAGAAGCATTGATGCTTCTCTCGAAAGCACCATTCACGTGGAAGTATTCGATGGCTTCCATCAACTCCCCTTAACAGTGTCCCAACAGAGCTGGAAGAAAGCCAAGGAGAAACCATCAGGCCCAGGGGCCTTATCACCAGCACAACTCGATACAGCATCGTGCACCTCCTCCTCCTCGAAAGCTCTTTCTAGCCACTCATTGTCTCCCTCCCCTATGTGGTTGAACTCTATTCCCCCCAAAGTAGGCCTCCAGGTAACTTCCTCTTTGTATAAGTTCTCATAAAACCCCACTATCGCCCATTTTACCTCTTCCTCTCCCTCGATCCTTACCCCATCTACAACTAAGGACTCTATGAAGTTTCTCCTTCGATTTGCAATCGCAACCCTGTGGAAAAACTTAGTATTCGAATCCCCCTCCTTTAACCAGAGCGCCCTTGATTTTTGTCGCCAACTAGTCTCCTGAGCTATTGCTAGCTCGACTATTTCACTTTTAACCTCCCCCAATCTCACTTTCTCAGTTTCATCTAGCTTCCTCGCCCCTTCCCCTCTCTCTAATTCCCCCAATTCATGCATAAGCTCCCTCATTTTGACCTCAACCCTCCCGAAGACCTCCTTGTTCCACCTAATAATATCTCCCTTGAGCAATTTGAGTTTCTTCGACAGACGGAATGAAGGTGACCCTGATACCCCGTAGTTGGTCCACCATTCTTTCACTTTGTCACAAAATCCTGGCACTTTCAACCACATGTTCTCGAACCGGAAGGGAGCACGGACCCCCCTCCCTCTGCATCCATCTAGCAAGATAGGCAAGTGATCCGAAGTCAGCCTAGGTAAAGGGATCTGCAACACATTCGGCACCAGCTCATCCCAAGAGGACGATATCAGAAATCTATCGAGTCTGGACCTTGAGTTTGAATCCTCCGCCCTGGCCCAAGTAAACCTTTCCCCTGACAGAGGAAGATCAATGAGAAAGTGATCATTGATGAAGTCAGAAAACTCCTCCATGGCCCTCGAAATCACATTGCACCCTAATCTCTCCTCCGGGAATCTAATTATGTTAAAGTCTCCACCTATAACCCATGGAATGTCCCATTCCCCCATAATATTAGCAAGTTCCTCCCAGAGCATACTTAGACAGTACCTTGGCTCTGATACCAATTATTGCGGAAGCCAAATGTATATAGTGTGAATGAGTCACAACTACTATACCAAAAATTATGACAACCACTAAATAATAAACAAGACAATAAGACAACAATAAAAGAACACCAGAATTTACGAGGTTCGGCCAATTTTGCCTACTTCCTCGGACACAATCAATATTTTATTCCACTCCAAAATTACAAGTGAAATAATACTAAAGAGAGAAGATACAAATGCCTTAAGAAGATAAAAAGACAAATGAGAGGTGTACATAAATCCTAAACATTAGGCCTCCTTTTATAGGGTGAAATTCCCATTCAAAATTGTCATCCACCGATGTGGGACTTTTGACAATTTCAACAAATCTCCACCTTGGCAAAATTCCACATCTTCAATTTTCTCTCAATAACAAATTTTGGTTGTGTCTTCATCTTCAATCTTTAGTGTTCAACAATGTTGATCAAATCCAAACAATGTTGAAACTTGACCGCAGTCACCACTTTTGTCAGCATATCAGCAGGGTTCTCCGTAGTATGAATTTTCTTCACCGTGACTCCACCTTCTTCTATGATTTCTCGTACGAAATGATACCGAACATCAATGTGTTTCGTCCTTGCATGATAAACTTGGTTCTTCGCTAATTGAATAGCACTTTGACTATCACAAAAAATTGTAATATTTTTTGTTCAATACCAAGCTCCTTTAGCAACCCCTGAAGCCAAATTGCCTCCTTCACAGCCTCTGTAATAGCCATGTACTCTGCCTCTGTTGTAGACAAAGCAACTGTTGACTGCAAAGTAGACTTCCAACTAACTGGTGCCTTTGCAAAAGTAAACACATAACCAGTAGTTGACCTTCGTTTGTCCAGATCACCCGCAAAATCTGAGTCACAATATCCAACTACAGACCGATTGCCTTCCTGCTCAAAAACTAACCCAACATCTACAGTACTATGAATATACCGTAGAATCCATTTCACAGCTTGCCAATGCTCCTTTCCTGGATTATGCATATATCTGCTAATAACTCCAACGGCTTGTGAAATGTCAGGTCTCGTACAAACCATTGCATACATCAAGCTACCAACAACATTTGCGTATGGTACCCTTGACATATACTCCTGTTCAGTTTCATCCTTTGGCGACATAGTAGTACTTAGCTTAAAATGGGGAGCAAGTGGCGTACTAATTGGCTTAGTCTTCTTATCTATGCCAAAACGCTGTAGTACTCTCTTCAAATATTCTTTCTGAGATAAACAGAGTTTCTTTGAACGTCTATCTCTTATTATTTCCATGCCAAGAATTTTCTTTGGCTCACCCAGATCCTTCATCTCGAACTCCTCCTTCAGTTGAATCTTCAACTTATCAATTTCTTCCGAATTCTTGAAAGTTATCAACATATCATCAACATATAAGAGAAGATATACAAAGGAACCATCATTAAGTTTGCGCAAATACACACAATGATTGTATTTGCTTCTCTTGTACCCTTGCCGCAACATAAACTTGTCAAATCGCTTGTACCATTGTCTAGAAGATTGTTTCAATCCGTACAACGATTTTTCAAGTTTGCATACCATATTTTCTTTTCCAGCAACTTTGAATCCTTCTGGTTGATTCATGTAGATTTCCTCCTCCAAGTTTCCATGTAAAAACGCAGTTTTTACATCCATCTGAACTAGTTCCAAATCCAACTGTGCTACCAAAGCCAACATAATTCTAATGGAGGAATGTTTTACAACTGGAGAAAATACTTCATTGTAATCAATTTCCCTCCTTCTGAGCATATCCTTTGGCCACCAATCTTGCTTTGTAGCGAACATCTTCTTGGTTAGGAAATCCTTTTTTCTTTGCAAATACCCATTTGCACCCAATTGTTTTCTTTCCCTTCGGGAGATTGGTCAATTTCCATGTATGATTCTGATGAAGGGACTGCATTTCTTCATTCATGGCAATCCTCCACTTATCTTCTTCTGAACATTGGATTGCGTCTTTATAAGTGGTAGGAACACCATCGGCTACAATTGAGGTTGCACAAGCAACCGTCTCTATGAGACGAACAGGTTTCGTTATTGTCATTTTTGGCCTACTGGTTGCTATTGATTCAAGTTGTTGTCGAGGTTCCTGAGTTGGAATCTCTCTCTCTACTGGCTCTTCTTCCAGAGGGTAATCTTCATGAGTTTCCTCCTCTGCTTCTTGTGTAGGAAAAATAAATTTTCCCTCAAACTCCACCTGCTTTGATGCACCACCAGTTTGTTTGACATCTTCAACTGTCACCTTATCTGTTATGGCAGATTCATCAAAGGTAACATCTCTGCTGAATATAATATTCCTTGTCTCTGGACACCATAAGCGGTATCCTTTGACTCCAGAAGTAATCCCCATAAATATAGCCTTCTTTGCTCTCGGATCCAATTTTGACTCTTTCACATGATAGTATGCAATTGAGCCAAACACGTGCAAAGAGTCATAATCTACAGCAGGTTTTCCATACCATTTTTCAAATGGTGTCTTGCCATCAATAGCAGCAGATGGTAGACGATTAATGAGGTGGCATGCATATGTAATTGCCTCAGCCCAAAATTCTTTGCCCAAGCCAGCATTGGACAACATACACCGTACCTTCTCCAGTAAAGTCCGGTTCATACGTTCTGCCACTCCATTCTGTTGTGGTGTATGTCTGACAGTGAAGTGTCGGACGATGCCATCATTTTCACAGACCTTATTGAAATGATCATTTTTGTATTCACCTCTATTGTCTGTGCGAATACACTTGATCCTCCTGCCTGTTTGATTCTCCACCATCATCTTCCATTTGAGAAAAATTCCCAACACTTCATCTTTCCTCTTCATTGTATGCACCCACACTCTTCGGGAAAAATCATCAACAAAGGTTACAAAATAGTGCTTCCCACCCAATGAAGGTGTTTTGGAAGAACCCCAAACATCAGAGTGTACATAATCCAAAATGCCTTTAGTATTATGGATCGTTGTACCAAATTTAACCCTTGTCTGTTTCCCTTTGACACAATGCTCGCAAAACTCCAAGTTGCAAGTCTTTACGCCTTTTAACAATCCTTGATTAGATAAAGCTTTCAAGGATTTTCCTCCAGCATGTCCCAAGCGCATGTGCCATAGCCTGGTTGCTTCTGCCTCTTTGTCATCACTGGATGTCACTGTTGCTGTCCCAATAACTGTGCTACCACGATAGCAGTACATGTTATTGTTCTTCCGATTGGCCTTCATTACCACTAGTGCACCGGAGCATATTCTCATCACTCCATTTTCTGCAATGATTTTGAACCCTTTTGATTCTAGGGCTCCCACAGAGATGAGATTCTTCTTCAAACCCGGTACATATCGAACATCTGTTAATGTTCTGATCATTCCATCATGGCTCCTTAATCTTATTGAACCAATGCCATATGAGGAAGATCAGACTAAGCTGCAACCACAGAGCATACTCAGACAGAACCTTGACTCAGTTACCAAGATAGATCTTTTCTGATGTGGAAGATCAGACTATGCTGCAACCACAGAGCATACTTAGACAGTACCTTGGCTCTGATACCAATTGTTGCGGAAGCCAAATGTATATAGTGTGAATGAGTCACAACTACTATACCAAAAATTATGACAACCACTAAATAATAAACAAGACAATAAGACAACAATAAAAGAACACCAGAATTTACGAGGTTCGGCCAATTTTGCCTACTTCCTCGGACACAATCAATATTTTATTCCACTCCAAAATTACAAGTGAAATAATACTAAAGAGAGAAGATACAAATGCCTTAAGAAGATAAAAGGCAAATGAGAGGTGTATTTAAATCCTAAACATTAGGCCTCCTTTTATAGGGTGAAATTCTCATTCAAAATTGTCATCCACCGATGTGGTACTTTTGCCAATTTCAACAAATCTCCACCTTGGCAAAATTCCACATCTTCAATTTTCTCTCAATAACAAATTTTGGTTGTGTCTTCATCTTCAATCTTTAGTGTTCAACAATGTTGATCAAATCCAAACAATGTTGAAACTTGACCGCAGTCACCACTTTTGTCAGCATATCAGCAGGGTTCTCCGTAGTATGAATTTTCTTCACCGTGACTCCACCTTCTTCTATGATTTCTCGTACGAAATGATACCGAACATCAATGTGCTTCGTCCTTGCATGATAAACTTGGTTCTTCGCTAATTGAATAGCACTTTGACTATCACAAAAAATTGTAATATTTTTTTGTTCAATACCAAGCTCCTTTAGCAACCCCTGAAGCCAAATTGCCTCCTTCACAGCCTCCGTAATAGCCATGTACTCTGCCTCTGTTGTAGACAAAGCAACTGTTGACTGCAAAGTAGACTTCCAACTAACTGGTGCCTTTGCAAAAGTAAACACATAACCAGTAGTTGACCTTCGTTTGTCCAGATCACCCGCAAAATCTGAGTCACAATATCCAACTACAGACCGATTGCCTTCCTGCTCAAAAACTAACCCAACATCTACAGTACTATGAATATACCGTAGAATCCATTTCACAGCTTGCCAATGCTCCTTTCCTGGATTATGCATATATCTGCTAATAACTCCAACGGCTTGTGAAATGTCAGGTCTCGTACAAACCATTGCATACATCAAGCTACCAACAACATTTGCGTATGGTACCCTTGACATATACTCCTGTTCAGTTTCAACAATCCGTTTATTCACTTTTCTTTTGTTTGTGGTGCTTTAAATTACTAAATTATTGTTTTTATATACTGACTAAGAAAGAAAAACACAAAATTTAGAATTGAAGATTCTAGGTAGACATTAGAGTTAAATAAATTGTTAAACTTGTTATATATTACTAGTTAATTAAGTAATTACAGTTTTTGCATATTGACCCGGTGTGAGCTTAGTGCAATGGGTTGTTACTTTTTTTAATCAAATTTTTAGTGGAGAAGTGTAAAATTTATAATTCTGGTTTCCTTAGTTCTGAGACTTTGGTCCCTTTATTATGTGTTATGTCCGTCACCCGGCCATTTATGATTTTATTGAGCACATTTTACCTTTACTTTCTTTTGCTTCTGACACTTCTAGTCCATTTTTAGTCTTTGAGATGCAAATTATCATTTTCTCTAGATATGTATATGTATGTTTTTTTCATCAATTCCTTGCACTTCAGGTCTTGCCCATACGATTAGGTGCACCCTGCTTTTAATATTATCAATCCAAAATTTGTGTAAAAATTTACTAAAATTGTAAAAGGTTTAATGCTAAGAGCATTTAAAATTGAACCCATAAAGTTTACATCATGTATCCATCTTCAGAGGTCGAGAGAACAACTTTATCTATCCGATGGCTCAATGCAAGGTTGAAATTCTATTCATTCCCTCCTGGGATGCGGCCCTTCCCCAGAACCTGCATGAATGCGGAGTGTTTTGTGCACCAGGTTGTCCTTTTCTCATATGCGATATAGTTATTCGTCAAAGTTTCATTTATTCAACGACTAGAATTCAATTGATCAAGTACGCCTCAAGCCAAAGTAGTTTGAGTCAACGGTATGAATCCTGTATATTTCATTCAGCTCTATTCAACCCATTTCATTTCAATACTCAATAATGTCTTTGATCGCAAAGATATGGCTAAAAAGAATACAACTACAATCCCCATTCTGTAATTATACATCATAATTTGCTGTTTCACAATAGAATACTTGCACACCATATAGCATGCCTGTACAAAAGGACACTTCGCCAAGAAATGACCAAAACCATAAAGTGCAGTAACACGCATCAACTATGTACTCAAACGATTAAAAGGGGAAAACAAACATGCTCTATAACAAGGGAAGATAAGCGTAGCTGGTCTGATTTCTGAGCTACAAAATTGTTCCTTTTGATTGAGCTTGTATTTGAGGCACCTTTGATTGTCGTTTGTACTGAACTAGCTTCAACTAGCTGCTATCCAATAGGTCACTCGTCTTGAACTCTTGATATTTTGTACTTGTTCCTAGAGCAAAACTTGTTTAGTCTATTATTCACCATCTAGCTTCAGAACTTCCACCCTTTTGTCGCTTATCACCATCTCGTTTCGTTCTAGGTGGAGTAGCAGGTGTCCAGCGCGAGTTTTGAACTCCCTGAGTACTATCACTGTCAAATCTTTGTGCAGCAAGGTAAGACAAGGCTGTGACAACATCTGCTATGACTGGACGCATGTTAGGTTGCTCGTGAACACACATTGCTGCAACTGCTAGAGCTTGATACAAACCTCTAACGGGATATTGGCCTTGAAGTACAGGATCAGCCATCTGTGAGAATTTCCTCCGCTCTTTGAACAAGGGTCTTGCCTGGTAAGGAGCGCACGATTAACTTCTTCGAACTTGGTTCACTACATTGGGTGTGCTAATAGCAAAAAGAATATACACCCCCTTCCACCCCAGTACAAACACAATAAAAAAAAGGGCTTATAATTAAAGGCGGTAGCCCAAATATACAAACACATGCATGGTTTTACAATTTCATACGTAATAGTGTATTTTTTTAAGGAATAAAAGAAGGAATTTTTTTAATCTGCCAGAAAATTCTTACGGTTTTCAACAATCAAGTCAAAATCATATTACATCAGCTATGGATTGTCAGGGAGAGCTAATGCTTGTTGGGTATTTTGGTTTGACACTGCTTTACCCCCCCCCCCCCCCCCCAAAAAAAAAAAAAAAGGGAGCTACGTCTGAGTTAAACTTGGAGATGGAAGTCTTCTTTCCCTTCTCGACGGTGAAGTAAGACCAAGCTCATGAGGTTATTACATCTCCATGTTCCCCTGTGTGGCGACATGGGGGCGAAAAAAGAAAATAGAGGATGGGGTTTCTCTCGCTTTTGGCATAGCCGGCCCCCACCTTTAACTCAATTTGTTTAAGAAAATTTTAACATTGCATACTGATTTGATTATTTCATTTACAGAAATTAACAGGCAACAACGGAAACAACAAGATGAAGGTAATATAATAAGCAAATATCTTACCCATGCAACCAGATTGTGCTCTCCTCCAGTTTTTGAATTTTCAATTGCTTTCCTGCCAGTTATGATCTCCAAGAGGACAACCCCAAAGCTGTAAACATCCGACTTTAAAGTCAACTGACCAGTCATAGCATACTCCGGAGCGCAGTACCCATAAGTACCCATAACTCTTGTCGAGACATGGGTGTTATCTCCAACGGGCCCCAACTTGGCCAATCCGAAGTCGGATAGCTTTGGATGATACCCCTCACCAAGCAAAATATTAGAGCATTTTAAATCGCGGTATATTACGGGCGGGCTTGCCTTGTCATGTAAATATTCCAAGCCCTTTGCTGCTCCAGCTGCAATTTTCATTCTCGTGTTCCAATCGAGCACTTTCTTAGCGGGCGTAAGATCTGCATAGCACTTAAATTTAAATCAAAATTTTATACGAAAAAATATAGACAGGAGGAAAGAGGTTATTGACTAAAAGAGATATTACCATGAAGATGGTCATCCAATGATCCTAGTGGCATATATTCGTAAACCAGAAGTCTCTGATCTCCGTCAGCACAATAGCCAATTAAATTTACCAGGTTAGGATGGTGTAACAAACTTAGCATTAGCACTTCAACAAGAAATTCCCTGTTCCCTTGCAATCCATTACGATCGAGTTGCTTGATGGCAACAATCTACAGCAAATAAATGAGAGAAGATGTCACAACGATAAAATTTAATAACAGCAATAGTGATAACAATAAAAATATTACTCCCTCCGTTCCATTTTATGTGAACCTTTTCAGAGTATGAAGGTCAAAGTGACTAATTCTCATTGCGAATTCGGACACAGAATTTTTAAATTTTTAAAATAAAATTTATATATTTAGAAACTACACAAAAAGTATTATAAATCACAATAGCTAACAATTCAAAATAATTAAAAAACTATTTGCAAAAAAACATGGTCAAAAGAAAACTTTGTTCGACTCCCCAAACAGTAATAGGTTCACTTAAAGTGGCACAGAGGGAGTAATATAATAAACAAAAAGGAAGTGATAAACGGCCAAGTTCAATTCCATTTTTTCATAAAGAAGAATTTTTTTGAACCTAATCCACAATCTAATCAACGTAAAAGGCATAATCGAAACAATGCATCAGATGACGTATAGCTCATATTCTGCAGTCTAATACGGAAACCGAAGCATTTTCATAAAAGAATAATGCAAGTTTCCTAGACTTTATTATTGCTAACAGAACAGGAATGACCTTTTTTTTCATTTCCGCCCTGTTTGTGACAAAGGTTCAAGTGATAAACACAGTGTCTGACTTGTCACAACTGATATTCAAGAACGAAGCTAGTCCCTGCCCATAAATAAGCCGACTACTTATAACATTATGAAATAACATGAGCCCATCAAATATGATGCAAGTGTCCAAACTTGGGACAGTTAAAGCAAGAACAAAGGAAATAAAATAGTGAAAACAATTCTAATTTCCCTCAGGAACACTATGCGAGAAAATAGTGAGCTCAACCAAAATCTGGTGGATTGAGACACAACCAGACTGTGGAGACAGAAAACGGAACTCCGTTTCATTGTTGAAAAGAGTTCCATCATTGAAAAAAAAAAGTAACAGAAGAAAACCTGATTGGAATCGAGCCGCCCTTTGTATACTCTTCCAAAACCTCCCTCTCCAAGAAGACAATCACCTCGAAAGTTTCTTGCTGCAGCTGCTAATTCACGAAATGTGAAAGTCTTGGCTGCAATTTGACTAGACTCTCCATCCTTAACATCGTCCTTTGAGCCTAACAGATTCTTTGCCTTCAACTTTTCTGAACACGAAACCACAACAGAAATAAAAAAAGGAAAGAAAACACAGAACTGACACCAAACAATTATGGTTCAAAAACATCATATACAGCCAGCTGCCTGATCAAGAAACTGGTCAAAGGATTTAGTCCACTCATGGGAAATGCATGATACCCAGACCCCACTTGTGGATTACACTGGGTTTTTTGTTGTTGTTGTTGTTGTGGGATATGCATGATACCAAACTTGATACAATCACTTGATGTACTGGGAAATTGTGCACCGAGTCCTACAAATTTTCTAATATGATAGTCATGCAAGATACAATAAAAACAGAATGGTTGGACTAGCTAACTCAGTGAACATCGCCAAGAATTCATTTCTACAAGATCTTTATGCGACACTCATTATTATTTCCTATCATTGGGTACCTACATGTCTGGTCTGGGTCCATTTAGAAATGAAAATTGTCCAGACAGACACCTGATGGTACATTGAAAAAAAAAAGTTAAAATTTGTACAACAAACTAATTTCCTGAAACTTGGATGGTAAAATAAAACGTTGAAACTCTTGGATGTCCAATAGAAAGCCCCTCATTTTTCTTGAAGAAATTTTGCACAATTGACTAAAGTTTGAGAGCTCTTGTTTTCATTTTTAGTATATCTCATCTTTTTTTACAGCTATAAACGTCAACACTCGCATAAAAGTCTAACACAAAATGTTTCTCTTGAAGTGAATCAAGTGAAAATGACAACAGTGAGAATCCCACAAGTGGGGTCTGGGGAGGGTAGGATGTACGCAGACCTTACCCCTACACCAAAGGGATATTAAATGAATGGAATTGAGATATGGATGGAATATAATGAAATAGAGCCACTTTGAGGTTCCCTCTGAAATGAGGCATGTGAGGGAGCCACTACGAAGAAGTTCCAGGAGTTATGAAGGAAGCTTCGAGCTCATATTGGTCAGTTCATTTACCCCATTCAGAAAGTCTTTTCCGCCGAACGACTCGTAAGAGGTGAGAAGGGCCCTTACTCCGTCCCACACAGTGTATTACTATCGGCCCTACCAGGCAACATCTACCTACACAAGCTCGATCAGGAGATAGGGAGGATCTGACAAAAGTACGGAATTCCGATAGTTCAGAGAATAAGATCGGTGACCTTTGGCATAAAGAATATGAGGAAGAAGCAATAGCAGCAAGCAGTACCAACAACATAATATTAAATAAACCGAAGGAAAGAGACAATAATGTGTATAGAAGTAAGAAACTGAACAGCCTATAGTCAAAAACTAAGCCTAAAGGAACGCAAAAGCAATCCCTTACCTAAACAATGGTAAACAGGTGATATCCAAGAATCAGAAGCAATAATATAAAACTGAAGCTCCAGATCATCTTTTTTTTTTTAAAGCTCCAGATCATCTAAAGACCAGAAATTTAACAAAAATTACAAGAAACAAATTTCACATAATCATTAAAAGATGAAGCTCCAAACCATTTAAAAACAAGAAATTTGTCAGAAAATTACAACTAACCCATTTCACAGAATCATTAAAAGTTGAAAACTTGAAGCTTCAAATCATTTAAAGACTAGCAATTTGGCAAAAATAAAACAAACCCATCTCAAAAAATCATTAAAATTTGAAAACTTGAATCTCCAAATGACCTAAAGACTAGAAATTTGACCAAAATAAAACAAACCCATTTCACAGATTCATTAAAAGTTGAAAACTTGAAGCTTTAAATTGCATAAAAACCTAGAACTTTGACAATAATACAACAAACCCGTCTCAGAGAATCATCAAATTAGTCTGCTTATATGATAAATATGCAGATTTATTAATTACCAGAACCAAGTTGGACCGAATTGGTCGAGTCTTTCTTCTTTTTCCTCTTCTTTGAGGTCTGCTTCGATGATCCAGAACATGGAAACCAACCCATTTCTCCCTCTTCTTCTACTTCTCTATGTATATATATTCTGTGTATACATATATATACCTTGTGAATAAAATGAAAATTGAAAGAGTGGCTACATACAGAGAGAAATAGAATTTCACAGCTTACTGAGAAAAAGGTGACAAGTTTTTGGGTGACTGTAATAATTCAGTAAATTGTTGAAATTTGCATATTTTGTTGTTAACTGTACCTTTAGGGCTCCTTTTGTACGGGCATAATCTCGATATTAAATTTCTGATTAGTTTATATAATATTTGGTTGGCATAAAATCATTGTATAATTAATTTTGGAATTATAGTGTATTTTTATCCCAAAATATGAGGGTGTGATAACTAATCACAACAATCCCTTAGTTTTTTAGAAAATAATAAATAAACGATGTAATTTATGAAGTTACCATATTAAAGTATGTTTTGAGGAGCAGCTTTAAAAATAATTACTACTAACAAATTTAATCTTATTTTGAGATAATTTTTTTAAGCTAAAGCGATTAGGGGTGGGCATAATTTGGGCAACTAGGAAGTCAAACCGAAATTCGAAATTTTTGGATTTTTAGTTCGGATTTTCGGATTACGAATTGGATTTCAAATTTAATTTTTTATATTTTTTTGAATTTTGGATTGATGTTGGATTTGGTACTTCAGATTTTTGGATATCCTAAATTTAAAAAAATTATATTTTATATTTCGTTCATTATCCATATGCAAATAGTAATAAGTCTAATACCCTACCCATTAGACATAGCTCAAATATTCAATATTAATTACTAAGTTACTGTCATAATACTTTTTATATGGACATGGTTTTACTATTGCTAATACTTATCGACCTTATTTATGTCTCTGTTGCATTTTTGTGATGATGATTTTATTACTTAAATATTTTATTTGGATGGTTGTTGTGAAAATGAGAAATATTTTAGGCAATTTAACATGAATACTTCATTTGGAAATTACACTATTAAAGAGAACTATTACTAACAAATTTAATCTTAAATTTTTAAAGTAATAATTATTTTGAGATTATTTTATCGAGCTAAATAGCTTATTAATTTGGGATAGAGAGAAATAGATTATTAATTTGAGCTAAATAGATTGTAGTTATTTGTTACTGCTAAAAAATTAATTATTTCTTGGTTGACTAAGAGTAAACAAACTATTTAATTCACCTCTTTTTCTCTTTTCTGGTTCTTTTTTCTTCTTTTGGGCGGAGAATTCAGAAATAGTAAGCATCCAAATTCACAGTAGTCTTTCTTTCTTCCCTTTAATTTGTTTTATTTTTAAAATTCAGACTTTTACAATATCGAATTATGGAATTGGACGTTTTGTTATGGCAGCACTTTGTGATTCGATTCAAAAAATTCAATTTTGAAAATCCAAAGAATTCTGATAATAGTTTAGAAAACTCTTGATTTTAAACTCTTACCTTTGAATTAGTTCATGTCACGACCCAAAATCCCACCACGGGCATCGTGATGGCACCTAATCTCTAAGACTAGTTAAGCCGATTTCCATTACATTTTTGAAGCCTTTTTTTTTTTTTGGAAACTAACAACGGAAATAATTACAATATACAACCTCCCAAGACTGGTAGTACTGAGTCACGAACTTTAACTGAATACATAGAATGATCACGAGGACCGAATATACAATATTGTTTGATTACAAATTAACAGTAAAATGAAATGAAAAGACTCCAAGGGACTGCGACGACTAAGCAGCTCTACCTTGAATCCTTACGATCCCGCTTTAACTCTGCTCAAGTCCGATATTTCTAATACCTGGCTCTGCACAAAAATGTGCAGAAGTGTAGTATGAGTACGCCACGGTCGGTACCTAGTAAGTATCAAGACTAACCTCAATGGAGTAGAGACGAGGTACAGTCAAGACCTCACTAGTTTATAACCTGTGCAATATAATATACAAAATAATGAAAAACAAATAATATCAAGGTAACATAAAACAACCAATGATATGCACAATAAGACAATAAGATCACCTTTTAGTATCGCTCAACAATTAATAAATACAATTACACTCAGTTAAATCAAGTTCTTCAATTAAATATCCTTCACATATAATTCTACCAATTAACTCTCTTTCAAATATAATTTTTCTCAAATAAATATCTTTCAAATACAATTCTTTCATATAATACTTTCTAAATAAAAAAATCCTTCAAAATAAATATTTTGAATATAATGCTTCAATTAAAAGGTCACCATGTGACACCTCATTTCATAATCATAAAAATACGGGTCTCAACCCTTTTTCATATTTTTCATAAACATGGGTCTCAGCACATTTTTTCATATCTCCACGGCATTTCGTTCCCATAATTAAATCATCATATTATTTCGGCATCTCGTGCCCTTATTTCATATCTCAACTGCACGGACAATTCACGTGCTAATATCCTCAATGTATATAAGATCCACATGATCAATTTATTTTTCAATAAAGTAAGGTTAAAATCTTTAAATCAAGTAAGAAATCAATAAATGAATGAATTTTTTTTAGAATCATTTGAGTGGAGAAATAATATTTTAATTAAAATGAAACATCAGATAAACTACTGATTTGGATATAAAATTTATTAAATTAAAATATAATAGATTTTTTATTTAAAAAAAATAACTCAATCATCAAAAACAAGTACAACCCAAAAATACAAATCCTCAAAGTCTCGTACGAAAAAGTCGAGGTCAACACAATACATCAAGAAATACAAAATACTTAATATTAAATCAAATAATACATCACAAAAAGCACAAATATTTACAAATTACGGAAAAAAAATAACCAAGGGCAAGTGCAAACATAGTCCCGAAGTAAGTGCTCAACAGTGGATCTCCCGAGGTACCGCCTCGTAGTCCCAAAATAAATATGCAACAACAATAATGCCCCCAGGCCATCACAAATCAATCTCTGACATAGCCCTCTTGTCTCGCCACATTTGCAATAGTAAAGTAAATGCCCGCCTTGTCTCGCCACACGTGCATAATAATGTTCTCAACTTGTCTCGCCACATGCGCAAACCCACACACACACACACACATATATATATATATATATATATATAGCCTGCTTTGTCACGCCGCATGTGCATAAATCAATAGTAATAATAGCACGGCAGAAATCTCGTGCAAACACCCGAACATAAATCTCACAAATATAATGTGCCAATATCACATCTCATAAACTGCACCTCAAGTGTTCAAATATTACAACATAGCATAGATTGCACATCAAATGCTCAATTATTATAACTTATCACAGATTGCACATCAAGTACTCAAATATTACAACTTATCACAAATTGCACATCAAGTGCTCAAATATTACAAATTATCACAGATTGCACATCAAGTGCTCAAATATTATAACTTATCACAGATTGCACATCAACTGCTCAAATATCACAACTTGCCACAAAAATCAACAATACCTTATTTTTCATAATAAGGAGCCCATGGCTCGACCATAATGTGCACAAAGAATCTTAACAAAATATTCGAAAGTGAACAACTCAACAAAATAGTATTCACATAAAAATCAAGGTGGCAATCACATCAAATCATCATGTAAAAATAATTTCAATAAATAAGGATCTAGGCATGACAAATAGAGGATTTAATGAGTGCCAATAATTTTCAATTTAATACATAAGGACGTCTAAGGATTGTTAATCAATGAAATTTGCACATATAAACCAAGTACGTACTCGTCACCTCGCGCACATGGTTTTCAATTACACAAATTGCACATAAGACTCAATGTCTAAGGGGTAATTCCCCCACTCGAGGTTAAGCAAGATACTTACCTTTTTTAAGTTAGGCCGATATTCCAAAATAGCCTTCTTACTTGAATTGACCTCCGGACAGCTCAAATCTATCTAAATTAATTGTATAACTTCGTTAAAATTCATCGAAAATAATTCCGGATAATAATACGTCGACTTAAAATTTTATTCCAAAAAGTCAACAAAAGTCAACGCGGGACGCGCCTCTCAGAACCCGACATAATTTTCATAAAATCCGAACACCCATTCCGATACGAGTTTAACCATATCAATTTTATCGAATTCCAATAACAACTCAACCTCCAAATCTTAAATTTTCATTTTTGGAAGATTTTACAAAAATCTTGATTTCTTCCACTTAAATCCAAATTAAATGATGAATATAATCATAGATTCATGAAATATAAACACTTTAGGATATAGAATACTTACCCCAACCAAGCTTGTGAAAAATCCCTCCAAAATCGCCCAAATCCGAGCTCCAAAAATCCAAAACGAAAAATAGCAAAATGACCATTTTTGGTCCTAAATGTTCTGCCCAGATTCCGCACCTGCAGACAATTTAGTCGCACCAGCGAGCTCGCTTTTGCGAGAAAATTCTCGCTTCTGCGATGTCCAGACCACTTCCCTCGCACCTGCGGAAGAGCTTCCGCTTCTGCGCTCACACAGGTGCGGAAAATGCTTCGCACCTGCGACCTTTGCCCTTCTCGCTCCAGGCCGCATCTGCGACCAGTTTTTCGCTTTTGCGGTCGCGCAACAGCGACCATTTCTATCGCAGGTGCGATGGTACCAGAACTGGAAAAATTTCAGAATTCCTTCAAGCATAATTTTGGTCCGTTTAACTATCCGAAACTCGTCCGAGGCCCCCGGGACCCCGTCCAATCATACCAACTTACCTCATAACATAACACGAACCTGTTTAAAGCCTCAAATCACATTATACAACATCAAAACGACGAATCGCACCCCAAATCAAAATCTATGAACTTTAAACTTTCAAATTATATAACTTGTGCCGAAACACATCAAATCAATCCGGAATGACTTCAAATTTTGCACACAAGTCATAAATGACATAACATGCCTATTCAAATTTCCATAATCGGATTCCGACATCGATATCAAAAAGTCAACCCCCCGATCAAACTTTCCAAAAATTCAACTTTCGGCATTTCAAGCTTACTTCCATTACGGACCTCCAAATAATTTTTCGGACACGCTCCTAAGTCCAAAATCACCATATGGAGCTATTTACATCATCAAAATTCTATTCCGGAGTCGTTTGCTCATAAGTCAATTCTACGGTTAACTCTTTCCATTTAAGCTTCAAATTAAAGATTGTTCTTTTAATTTAATTCTGAATCTTTAGTAAATCAAACTCGACCACACCCGCGGGTCATAATACATATTGCGAAACTGCTCGAGACCTTAAGTCACTAAACTGGGCGTAAATTCTTAAAACGACAAGTCGGGTCGTTACAGTTCAGTTCCCAAATACTAGATTAATTCATTTTATTTATTGAGCTAATTCAGTATATACATATATTTATTTTGGTATCTCATTACAAATGAAGAATTTAGAAAAAATAAGATATATATAATTCGTATGTATATATGAATGATTTATTTGAAAAAATGGATAAAATGGTTTTATTTTTCAGATCAAATTTTGATTTCTTGATATTGATGTTAAAGTTATAATAATCAAAAGTTCTAATTCATTAAATAGTGTTGCAATTTAATTTAAGAATTCCCCACAACCCTTCCCCAAATTCAGACAAACATCTTCATAACAACTTCATTAGTTCTAATATTTTTTTACTTTTGTAGTGAATAATTGTTATATATCTATAATAATATTTGACATTTAAATATTATTTGACTATTATATATAAAATTATCCAAAAATTAATTTTTTTTTACATATAAAAATTAAAATTTGTCTTTATTTGGCACAATGTTACCTTTATTTCTAAAGTAATAGCTCGACGTTTAGACCATATGGCATGAATTATATTAATTAAGGAACCAATAGCCTTACATAAATACTTTAACACGCTATAAGAAATATTGAGTCCAATGAAAAACTTAAACTTTAGTAGATATTATTCAAATCTAAAACTTATACATGACAGAGATTTTGTCCAATGAAAAAGATATGTGCAGATTTTCAAATCATAAACATTATGCATGATTGAAACTTTGTCCATTGGAAAAGGTATGTGCAGGTCTTCGTATATTAGAAATTATGCACGATGAAAATTCTTGTTTAATGGAATAAAAATATACTAGCAGATCTTTTTAATGTAATTAAATAATATTTTGTTTATGAAAATATGTATTAACATAATATTTTTTATAAAATGGTGCATTAGAGTTTCAAAATATTTGGTCAAAATCGTTTGACTTATTATTGACAATATTATAGAGACGCAAAATATAACATAAAAAATCGATTCCGAAAAAATCTATCTTTATAATAAAGTATTATTATATAGTTATGTTATTATAAAGAGTTGTGACTATATTAACTTCTATAAATCTATCATCTAGTGGCTTTCTAGATTCAACTTTAAATACCTATGCAAAGAATTTTGAATGCATGCTTCATACAAAAATCAAAAGAACTTAAAGTTTTCATTTTCATATTATCCGGTGGGCTAAGCATAAATTATTTTAGTCACATACTCACATTACAAGACTACACAGATTCTCATTCATGCCAAAATCAAAAGAACTTAGGGTGTGTTTGGTACGAAGAAAAATATTTTTCAATATGTTTGGTTGACTTAAATGTTTTGAAAAATATTTTCCTTATGAACTCATTAAAATGTTTTCCCTATCAAAATAAGGAAAAATATTTTCTAAAATTCTTTTTTAATATTCTCCACCTTATTCCCTATCCACCCACCCCTACCCCGCATCACATTCCACTCACCCCACCCACCCCAACCTCACCTACCACGCACCTTAAATAAAACTATAATTAAGAGTACTTTCTTTTTATATTTTAGATAGAGTACTTTTCTTCTTCTTCAACAAACTGAGTATATTCTTTTCATGATGTAGTAAAAGTATTTTCTTTCATTTCAACAAAATGAGTACTTTCTTTTCATAACGTATAAAAAGTATTTTCTTTTATTTCAACAAACTAAGTATAATCTTTTCCTGAAATAGAAAAAAGTATTTTTTGAGTACTTTCTTTTCATGATGTAGAAAAAGTATTTTCTTTCATTTCAACAAACTAAGTATTTTTTTCATCAAGTAGAAAAATTATTTTTTTCCATTCAACAAAATGAGTAATTTCTTTTCATGTTTTTCCTTTCTTTTTTAACAAAATAAAGTATTTTATTTTTAGTTATCGAGCTCAAATTTCAACATTGTCCTTGTGTAAAAAAGTAAAGTAGCACATTAGTTTCTTTGGTTTTGTGTAATTTTTAAAAGAATAAAATTTTTGAAGAAAATAGAGTATTGGGGTGGGGGTGGGGTGGGGGGAGTATAGGAAATCTGGGGATTTTGGAGAAGGTGGGTTGAGGACATACAAAATTATTTTCCTAAAAATATTTTATACTCTCTAACCAAATACTAGAAAATATTTTATTTTTCACTAATTGCAGCTAGAGCCACCTAATGACAAAATAAAATAATTATTTATTCTTATTTAAAATGTAAGGCATACACAAATAAAAATAGGGTTGCCATTGTATGGCATGCTTCTTCTGAATAATAGGCGGTTCTCCTTCCTCAAAAGACTTTTAACTATTCAATTATCTGAAAAAGTACATAAAAACTGTTTAAAGCAGAGTATTTCATATGCAATACATTAAAAGGGGAAAAAATAGATATTAAAAATTATCTGTACGCATGCATGAATAGTTTAGGAATAAAAAAAAGAAATGAATGAAATGGTTTTATTTTTCATATTAAATTTTTATTTATTGAGAATTGATGCTAATGTTGTAGGGTGTATTTGGTATCACGGAAAATGTTTTCCGTGAAAAATATTTTCCAAGAAAATATTTTCTTGGAAAACAAATAGTAATCTTATTCATTTTCCGGTGTTTGGTACGCAAATTAACGAAAATAACTTCTCAAGATTATTCATAAATAATTTAGATACAATAAACATAAAGGGTGTGTTTGGTATGAAGGAAAACATTTTTCGGAAAATGTTTTCTAATTTTTCCATGTTTGGTTGGCTTAAATGTTTAGGAAAACATTTTCCTTATGAACTCATTTTCCTCCAAAAATATTTTCCTTATCAAGAGAAGGGAAAACATTTTCCAAAACTCCTTCTCAACATCACCCACCCACCCCACACCCTCACACTCACCCACCTAATCCCCACCCCTCTCTCCAAAAAAGTTTTTTTTTCAAATTTCAGTTTCTTTTTCCGTCACCACCCACCCTGCCCCCTACCCCTCCCCCTCCCCCCAAAAAAACTAGTTTTTTGGGACACAAACACATAAACATAAAAGGTGTCATGAACCTTCCTCAGAAAATGGGACACAAACACACAAAATAGAATATAGGGGACTGTACTCAACATCATACTGTTGCGGCGTGCAACCCGATCCACACATGATACCGTTGCGGCGTGCAACCCGATCCAAACAACATATTCGTGGCGGCATGCCACCCGATCCGCACAAAAAGAATCTATAAGAAAATACTTACCGAGCTAGAATGCTCATTACTACAAAATATCCGAATATCAGACACAAGCACGCTCAATGCATAATATCATTCTTGGAAGGACCGACAGCGCCATACGCTACAAAACTCAAGCACAACTAAGGTGCGATATATGATCTGAAACTCGAGAGCCATCCTGCTCACATAACACCATCGCTACGCGGAACCTCATCACATAAGAAACTTATCAAGCCGTTTCATAACTCACACAACACAATATAGTATTACATGAAATAACTGACGACGAAACGACATCCAACGTCCAAATACTCCTCCATAGGGAGCTTTTATGCTGAAATGAATACATCCGTCCTGATATAAAGCCCGTATTCATATTTAAATCCATCAACAAACCTCAAGCTGATTCTGATCACACCGTACTAGGCTAATAACCTTTCAAGGATCCATAATACCTTTTTTCCCATAACACACAATAATAGCCATTATAATCGGAACAAACTTCCACAGTCCACAACCAAATGAACTGAGCGTCCTCCAGGCATAAATTCTCGAATCAATGATATTACCACAATCATCATACTTGGTTTAAATATTCACTCAATCAAGTGACTACATGTCACTCTTATACAATCTTTACGTGAGACACGCTCCCATGACCTTTCGCACCAGGTAACAAGTGTGCACATCCATGCTACCGGTTACACTAATGCTGTAAAGCATATCAAGAATCCACAAATCAATACACAAGGTCTCTTACACCTGACATCGACCTTAGATGATGCCAAAAATAATACCATCTTACTTTAAACATCTAAATCCCTTTCCTACTCATCCGAGCTCATGACATCCTTGTCAACACTGAACCGAAATCTTAAATCCTCAACTTTCGAATCCCATGCTACTTAGTGCACTTAACCACGCCAATGCGCAGGAGTATAAGAATTCCATCATAACTCCCAAACCACTAATAGGGTAAACGCTTCATCATATAGAAACATTCTTCTTAACTCATTTCAAGAGAACCATTGCAACACGTGACTGAATTCCCATATCCGTAGAAAATACCGGCCTCAAGTAGTGGCCTAAGCCACCATAACTCTTTTGGGATCCCTATACATATAACATGTCATAATACTTGAATTCCTCCAAATAAAATCAATTACGGCGGCCGTAAAGCCTCGCACGTACTGCCACAATTCACATGCATAATTCAATGCGCTGAAGGAACTGATCATTGCCACCATCGTGCCGATTCAACCATTATTAGCCGATCCGTCTTTTCTCAATTTACTCTCAACTTGCCTTAGAAATAATAATAGCTCCATTCATTACATCACGAACTCAAATCCGCACTCATCCCAAGTGACCTTATTTCACGAGACCACACTATTTCAAAACCCACTAATTATCTCATATCCCTTCTTGTGCGCACTTTTTACATCTTCAACTGGTACACCCATTTCTTTTATGAATCCGAAATTATTTTCTTCCGTTTCTCTAATGCTACACCACAACCTGAAGATAACGCAGAGTACTCCAAGCCCCATTTCATAATCTTCTGCAAAAGCTCGATACTCAACCATACTATAGACTCGAGATCCTTAGACACCACACTTTAAATTTTTGAATCTACTAGGACCGTTATTGAGAGCCACTTGCTATGACTTGTTCCCATACATGATCAACTACAAGGCCCTGCTAGCACATGGACACTTTCTCAAGGAAATACCCGACTGTCTCACTTCTCCTGTGCATTACATCTACACGAAGCATAAACTCTGAGTCTTCCCACCAACCTGAATATGAATTGATAAGGCCAAATATGGCACACATTCCCCAAATCCTTTGCTCAAATTACCACCGATGTTTTCTTTCCTTAGTCGTAATGACCCACCAATACACCGATAATCAGAAACTGCACAAGTTGATACTACGCAATCCAATTATAGACAGTGGGGCTCTCCCACTTAGCTTGAAGCTACAAATTACAAAATTCCGGAATCCACCGAAATTCTTTCTTCATCGTTGACATGATCCTGCACACGCAGCTCGCCAAATTTTCTCGAAATCCTTCTATTAACCTTTAATAAACACTCTAAACCACATATTAAATCTCTTGCCGGGTAGCCAGCAGAATTCTTCGCAAAAGTTTCGTCAAAACCACGCGACCGTTAATCTGCTCACAAGAGATAACCCACATGTTGGAATTACATGCCGACATATTCCAACGTCGCTGCACTGGGTGCAATTACTACAAAATCAGTAGATCATCCTAAGTCCGAGCTCATTCACCAGCTGCACCAGTCCGTTCACTCCTCATGGACGTCAACTAAAGGTGCGACAATACATTCCAATCCAAAGTCATGTTGTATCCTTCTTCATATCAAGCAACTCTCTCTTGTTGTATCCAATCTTCCTCAATATAGCAGCCAATATTCTAAATTAAGTCCGTAGACCTAGTCACTGTCTACCATGAATCCCAAATCACTCAAATTCCCCCCCAAGGCGCCTGTCTATCCTACCACAGAACCCGTATACTACCTTGCCACTCTTCCACTTTGGCCAACCATCTCCTTTAAGCAACTACTCTACTTCTGTTTTCTTACACTTGGCCTTTTCGGAACCTAACCACCGCAAGGCACCTTCCATATGTCCTTCCTCATCCTTCGCTGCCCAGTTGTTGCCCTAACTCAAAATCCGTCTCTGTAGCACTTGAACCAATAGCTCGTTACCAGCTTTAAACCTTTATGACGATCATCCTTCTCGAGACATCAATACTAGGAATGCTGCTTCGACCCTGAATCAGTGCATACCTCGATCTCTAACGACTGCTTCCCCTATACCAATTCCTAACACCCCGTTGTGAAGGCAAGTTGAAGAAAACCATAACACCGACGAACCTTAACGTATTTTACAATGCGATGACACCACATCAAATTTGAGAACTCTACCACACTCGAACATATCGAGCTTTGTTACTCCATCAACCCCAAACATGAACGTTCATAGTCTCATTACCTTTGCTCCGCTGGAATTAAAACTCGGAACCTCTGAATCATGTGCTGAAAAAACCTTCTTTCAAGTCGTTTACTACCCTGACACATAGACGTGCATTTTACCATTTAATAAACATTGTGCGATAATAACGCACGAATCGTCATAACAATCAATGTCAAATCTCAAAACCTTAGGTAGTACTGATACTTATTTTGAAATGACAGAGCGGCCTTTCGTAAGGCGACGACAATAGCCCAATTAATTACACAGGGAGAAGCATCATGTACTACATCTGTAGTACCATTAAAAATTCTTCGATCCCCAATTTATAACAAGCGCTTCACGTCACATAAGATTGAATAGGAAGGAAATGTAAGCATAAGCCTCAAAGGAATCGAATCGCACGATGAGGAATCAAAAAGGGAAGTATTCCTAATAGCCATGTAGCCTCTTGAAGATAAGCACAAACGTCTTCGTACCGATCCACAAGACTTTACTAGACTTGCTCATGACTCATGAGACCTCGTGAACCTAGTGCTCTGATACCATGTTGTCACGACCCAAAATCCAAAAAGGCCGTGATGGCGCCGGACACCACTGTCAGGCAACCAACCATAATCAATTAACTTAATTTCCCATTTTAATATTTTTGAAATAAAAATTTCTTCAATGAAATAGTAAAGATAAAACTCATAAAGTAAATGATAAATATTTTTAACAACTAAATTTCTAAACAATTCACAACCATTCCCAAAATCCGATGTCACAAGTACATGATCATTTACTAGGGAATTAAAATAAAATACAGCATATGTCCAGAATACAAATTAGACAGAAAAATATAATAACTCTGAAGGAGATTCTGTTAGCTGCAGATCGTAATATAGAATGCAGCTCACCTATATCCCCACAATTATTAACCACACCTCTACGCCCACAAGGCCGCTATACATATATGTACCTGCAGAATAAAATATGCAGCAAGTGCAGTATGAGTAAGAAAATAACATGTACCCAGTAAGTATCAAGCCTAATCTCGAAGAGGTAGAGACGAGATGGTCGACTATGACACTCACTATGGGTCAATAATATTAAATAATCATGAAAATAGAAATATTTATATCAACATGATTCACAGAGTTAACAATAATTTTATTGAACCAGCACAAGTAATTAAATTTCTTCAATTCCAATAATTCTCAATATATTAATTAAATTTCTTCAATTCAAATAATTTCTAATCTATTAATTAAAACCTTCAATTTCAATAAAAATTCCAATTTATCAAATAGCTTTACAAGCTGCAATTCAATTTCAATAAATTTTCAATTTATCAAATAGCTTTACAAGCTGTAATAAACTGTCCAAGTATCGTGTAATTATTATTATTATTAAGCACGATTTCTGCCGAGGTCGTACGGCCCGATCCAGAGTTTCGTGTACACTATCGAGGGACGTGCGACACGATCCATAGATGTATCTATCCTGCCGAGGCGTTCGGCCCGCTCCACAAGAAAGGATGACATTTTCTTATGTACCTCCGGAATGAGAGTATATTTGTTATAAGATAAATTCAGGAGGAAGAACAATTTCTCTTAATAATTAATTAATTTAAATAGAAAAAAAAATCAAGTATATGAGATTTCCATCCTTTAATATTTTTATCTAACAATTCACAATATATATATATATATATATATATATATATATATATATATATATATATATCAAATAATATTAATTAAACAAAGAATATAATTTACACAAGTGATTCATGCTTTGAGTCCTAAACTACCCGGACTTTAGCATTAACATTAGCTATGCACGGACTCTCGTCACCTCGTGCGCACGTAACCCCCACAATTAGCAATAATTATTTAATTTTAATCACCTATGAGGTGATTTTCCCTTCATAAGATTAGACAAGAGACTTATCTCATCTTGCTCCAATTTAATCCACTAGTAGACCCTTTCCTCGATTATCCAACTGTGTCTGGCTTGAATCTAGCCAAAATAATTTGATACAATCATTAAAATTTATAAGAATCAATTCTATAAGAAAATATTACATTTTCAATAAAATTCCGAAATTAATTAAAAATTCGTCCGTAGGGACCACGTCTCGGAATTCGACGAAAGTTACAAAATCCGACAACCCATTCAATTACGAGTCCAACCATACCAGTTTCACTCAAATCCGACTCCGAATCGATTCCGAAATCTCAAAAATTCATTTCTATGAGATTTCTAAAAATTTCCCAAATTTCAATCTCAAAACACTAATTAAATGATGAGAACAATGATATATTCGTGTTTATAGACCAAATCCAAGTTAGAATCACTTACCCCAATGTCTTTCCTTGAAAATCTATCCAAAATCACCTGTGATCAAGCTCCAATTTGTTAAAAATGGCGAATGGGACGAATGCCTTTTTTTTTATAAAACTGCCGAGACAGCCTTCGGAATTGGGCCTCGAACTGGGCCTCGATCGTGGCTTCGATCTTGCCCCTCGAGCCTAGGCCTCGATCGTGGCTTCGATCACAGGCTCGAGCCTGAACCTCGGTCATGGCCTCGATTATGGCATCGAGCCTGGTCCTTCGATCATAGCCTTGATCATGGCATCGAGCCTGAGCCTTCGATTGCGACCCTTGATCTTGGGTCTCGATCATGGCCCTCGAGCATTGCCTTCGATCATGGCCCTCGAACTGGACCTTCGATCTTGGCTTCGATACTGAGCCTCGTCACATGGCTTCGCCTCAGGCTGTCGACCCTAGGCTCGATACCTGGGCTCGATCACAGCCCAAAAATATCCAGCAGAAGGAAAAATTACAGCAGCTTTTTAAGTCAATGTTTTGATCCGTTAACCATCCGAAACTCACCCGAGGCCCTCGGGACCTCAACCAATTATACCAACAAGTCCTAAAATATCATACGAACTTATTTGAAATCTCAAATCACATAAAACGATGCTAAAACCACGAATTATGCTCCAATTCAAGCTTAATGAAACTTAAAATTTCCAACTTCTACATTCAATGACGAAACCTGTCAAATCAACTCCGATTGACCTCAAATTTTGCACACAACTCATAAATGACATAACAGAGCTATGAAAATTTTTGGAACTGGATTCCGACCCCGATATTAAAAAGTCAACTCCTCAGTCAAACTTCCAACTTAAATTCTTATTTTAGCCATTTCAAGCCTAATTTAACTACGGACTTTCAAATAAAATTACGAACATGCTTCTAAGTCCAAAATCATCATACGGAGCTGTTGGAATCGTAAAAATTCTATTCCGGGGTCGTTTTCTCAAAATGTTGACCGAAGTCAAACTTGGCCTTTTAAAGCCATCTAAAATAACCAAATGTTCCGATTTTAACCCAAACACTTCCAAATCTCGAACCAACCATCTCCGCAAGTCATAAATTATTTAAAGCACATACGAAAAGTTTTATTTAGGGGAACGAGATTTTAAAAGTCAAAACGATCGGTTGAGTTGTTACAACATATTTGACCCTTTCCCCTTAAAAAAAACATTCCACTTTTATTTTAGGAATCCCCCCCTCCCCACTAACCCCCCTCCCAATTATTATTTTATAAATTTATCATCTATTGACCTAATAAAACAATGAAATGAAGAAAGAAAACTAACCATATTGATGCATTGATTATTGCAAGAATATACATTAGTGCGTGTCAAGTAAGTAGATATTTGGCATCTTTTCTTTAAAGATAACACATAGTACACATCCGCGAGTCCGTGTGCCTAAGATTTCATTTCTAAAAATTATTGATTAAAACATAAAATAATATATGAAATTGTACTGTCTATCAAATTAAATTAAATTCTCCAACCTTATCATACTTGTCTTAATCTTTCTTTTTAATATTTATGTTTCTGAACACGTCTTTATCTTTTATTGTGTTTACTTATTGAAACATGAAATGAACAAAGTATCAGCTTTCTCAAGTGCAATGTCAAACATTTGACATTGCAATTGATAGAATTCAACTATATAAGGCAACGTTCACCCCCCACCCCCCTACCCCCCCAAAAAAGAAGAGAGAAATAAATTATATAATTAAATGGCCATCAGAAAGAGGAACACTACTAATGGTATTAACATTGCGAATTACTCGTTTTGGGTTTTCAAAGAATTTGTCTTAGTTTTGAGTTGCTTCATTTATAACTTTATGATAGCCATGTAAGTCATCATTAGCGGAGGCAGGAATTTCATTAAAGTATTTACGAGATTCAATAATTTATATGTATACATATAAAAAGATTTCTAATGATATCAGATTGTTTAATTAACAAAGAACTAAGTATAAATAATCTCAAAATCCATTATATTTAGCAACATCTTATCTCTCTTTATTTTTTTCCCTTATGCCAATGAAAAAATCACAACATTACATGATAGTGACAATCAAATATCTAACATAACTTCTCTATCTCGAGAGTAGTTTAGTGGATTGAGAATTATAAGGTCTCAAGTTTAAATCTCAACGAAAACCTTCTATCGGTCTAAATGAATAAAGTTAACTAGTATTTGAGTTGGTGAAAAATAGTTAATACCTCATAAAATTAGTCGAGATATACGCAAATTGATTTGAATACCACCACAGTTATCAAAGCTGAGTGATCCCAGCTCAAGAAGCTACTCCTCTTGAGCTCCCTTCTTAATAGATCGACCAGAAAAAACAAATTGGTCTGAAAACCATCACGATTATCAAAGCTGAGTACTCCCATCTGAAGGAGCCACTCCTCTACCTGAGCTCCCTCCTTAATAGCTCGATCAGAACAAACAAACTAATCTGGACACTACCACTGTTATCTAAGCTGAGTGGTCCCAGCTCAAGAAGCCACTACTCCTGAGCTCCCTTCTTAATGGATCGACCAGAAAAAATAAATTGGTCTGAAAACCACCACGATTATCAAAGCTGAATACTTCCATCTGAAGGAACCACTCCTCTACCTGAGTTCCCTCCTTAATAGCTCGATCAGAACTAACAAACTAATCTGAACACCACCACTACTATCAAAGTTGAGTGGTCCGGGCTCAAGGAGCCACTCTTCTCCCTGAGCTCCCTCCTTAATAGCTCGACCAGAACAAACAATCTCAATTTTCACAGTAATACCATTACCTCGAATGCAATATTTGATATCACTGCACTAGCACATGTCCCATTCAAGAAAGAGAATGAATAATTAGCAATTTTCTTTTTCCTACGTTGAAGTTGAACTGTGTGGCTCAAGACGCTATATTCTCCAGATTCGATCATTCACTAAACTTGGTGGTCCAGAACTGAAAGGATAGTAAATAGATATAGCTAATTAAGACTTGAAAGATATTTACGATAACGCATTTTCTTAAGATAATACCATTACCCAGATGATTATTGCTTGTAGCAAATACCAAATGATAAAACTTCAAGCAAGAAACAAAAAAATAAAAATCAATATTACCATGGACCAATACATGAAACACTACTAAAAAATGAATTAGCGACGGAAAAATTCTGTAGCTAAACAGAAAAATCCGTTACTAATCTTATTTAACGACGAATTAGCGACAAATTATCAGGAAATTTTGTTAGCTACAAGCGATTTAACGACAGACTAGTGACAAAGTTCGTAGCTAACTCCACCTTTTTAGTGAAATTTTAGTGAAATCTCTTAAAAAATTTCTCTTGTCATCAAAAATTAAAATCTGTCTTGTTTTATGGAGCGGACAAATATAAAAATCTATAGGAAAATCCACAAACAAGGAAATATCTTGTGAAAATGCTTATCCGCACGTTGTTTATATCAAATTAATCTTATTGATTATAAATTAAAATAAAATTAATCACTTAATCCTGAATAAGTGATACTCCTATTAATATAGCAAGAGTGCAAGACTAATATTGATGCAAGCACGACACACGAGACAATTCTTTCCCTTGTGAAAATAGGTCGTAAGACACGTAGGAGAGATAGGAAAAGAACGGGTGGGGTACAAAAGGGGTTTACAATTGATAAAAAAAAATAATCGAAATTGTAAACTCGTAAAGATAAAATTTGAACAAAAATACCATTAAAATCCGAAAAATTTTATCATAATATGTTGAAGTTGTAATTTTTTTACATATTGAGATTCTAGCATAATATGCTGTAGTTCCGACATAATATGCACGAGTTTCATAATCCATCATATTATGCTGGATCTTTCCATGTGCTGGAGGTCCAAAATAATATGCTGGAAGTTTATACACAAGAGTTTCATAATCTAGCATATTATGTTGTAACTTTTCGTGTTTCAGCAAAATAATAGCTATTTTTCGATAACTTTGAAAATACTAATTATTTTTCAATTATCCATTCGAAAACTGAATATCCCGTGCTATTTTCGGGCACAGGAGACACCTTTCTTTAATTAACTTCACGATTCTCCACGGGCAAACTGTGATATATGCAAGTCAAAAAAGCAAACCTTCTTTTATTTTCAGCTCATTAAAATGCATAGATTTTATTTTATTATCTTTAGGTGGCGAAGTCAAACCTAAACTCTTAGTTATTACTTCATTAAGTAGAATACTAGTATATATTTCCAGGCACTGGGACCACAGATATTGACAAATATAATATGGTCCAATAGATATTCCCATCATATTTTTGAAGCTTATGGCGATCTAGGATTTTTAAGTGAGTATAATTCTTTATTTAGGGGTAGTTTGGTACGCAGGATAATATGAGATTAAATTTATACCATGTTTGGTTGACGGGATAAATTTATACCGTCAATCAAATATGGTATAAATTTAATCCAAGTCTTAATACAGGATATCCACCTTGTCCCATCAAACTTGGGAAAAATTAGTCCAGAGATTATAATTCCGGGATAATTTGATACGCGTACCACACGACCCCTTAAAGTATTCATTGTCCCAACTATGAACTTGGAATTGATAATAGACCCTACAGAATATAACAAAGCCACCAAAATTTTGCTAGCTGCTTCTGAAGTTTAGAACTTTAGTTAAGAAGATAGTTCTGTGAGAAAATTTATGAAACAAGAGAGAAAGATAAATTCAATATTTATAACTTGTAAAGCTGTATATTGATAATGCTAATGACGAGAAAGTTAATAGACGGTAGAATTGCACTTGTTTTCAGACATGTTATGCTTGTTCTAAAAGTCTTGGAGCAACGGTAAAATTATCTTCGTGTGACCTATAGTTCATAGGTTTGAGCCGTGAAAGCAGCCACTAATGCTTGCATTATAGTAGGCTGTCTATATCATACGCCTTGGGGTGCGGTCCTTTCCCGAACCCTGCGTGAGCACAAGATATCTTTTGCACCAGATTGCCTTTTTATATAACAAAATTACAAACCGTCTTCTCATGAACCTTTCCCTTCGGACATTTGGTTTCCATAATGGTCATTCCTACTTTACATCTGCCACAAATGGTCTATTGAATCCTTTGTGCCTGCTCTTCTCACTTTTACTTCATCCATATGGTATGAAAATGAAATTTAAAACTAATTGAACAATAGCTCATCTTGAGTTGATAAACCTTTTTCAATCAACTATACCTCAATCCAATTAGTTGATGAAACTGGTGATTTGTCATCGGGAAGCGTATTACACATTGGCAGATGCATACTATAAATTCCTCCAAAATCATAAACACTGTACGGCTATACAATATACTCTTAAATTCTCATTGTCGGGAGAAGTGAATCAACAAATGCATGCAAGGGAGGGATGTAATTCAAGAGGTATAATACAACAACAACAACAACGATCCAGTGGAATCCCACTAGTGGGGTTTGGGGAGACTAGTATGTACGCAGACTTTACCCCTACCCTAAGGAGTAGAGAAACTGTTTCCGAAAGACCCTCGACTAAGGAGGTATAATGAAACTCTTTATTCATTCGCTTTATTCTGGTTCATTTCATTCCAAAAAAGAAAAACGACAAGGTGTTATAAGTTTACTGCTAAGCCAAATCCAATCCAATTAAGTACCTCAATAAATCAAAAAATGAACTATATTAGGAGATTTTTGTTCATTATAGAAGGCTATTCATTGAAAAACAGAACCTTCTCCCCATATGAGCTTTATATAACTATGACTTTTTCTTATTGAAGTCACTTAACTTTATTTCGTCACACAAAAATCATATAATTTTGATTTTTTTTACCAAAGTCATATAAATATGTTTTCTCACACATAAATCATAAAATATTTACTAACTCACATAAAAATCATAATGATTGAAAAATACAAATTTTCAGTAGTATTTTCTTATTTTATGGTTTTTTATTTTTTATTTTCAATCTAATCAATAATAATCAAATTAAAATAGGGATGACCCAACCCGACCTGGCCCACCCGACCCAATACTCATATATATAAATTAAAATAATACAAAAAGTGAATAGTAAATCCTTCAAAATATGATACTTCTATCTTTTATTTTTTTTCAAGTTTTTCATTCAAATTGATAGCATTTTTATTTCAAATGCTCTCTAATTATACCTTTTATTTCTTTATTTTTTTGTCAGAGTTTTATGCATTCGGAACTAAGTTTTTTATGGGGGAAAAAATTCACTTTTAGTATTATTTTAACTTACATTTATGGGTATTGGGTCAGGCTGGGTTGGGTCATTTCTATTTTAAGAGAAAAATATAAAATTAACCAGCTAGCTGAAACTAATTGCATTTGCTAGCCAAAATATATATAGAATGTGTATGTTATATATATATATATATATATAATTGCAAAAATATTTTATTGGCTATTATTTTTTGGAGTGGCTAAAAATATACTCATATTTTTCCTATTTTAATTGGGTAATTATTTATTAGACTGAAAATAAAAAATAAAAAAACGTAAAATAAGAAAATACTATCCGAAAATTTATTTTCCGACCACTATGATTTATGTGTGAGTTAGTGAAAGTTTAATGATTTTTGTGTGAGAAAACAAAGTTATATGACTTTGGTGAAATAAAGTCATAGTTATATGATTTTTGTGTGAGAAAATAAAGTTATACGGCTTTGGTGAAAAAAAATCATAGTTATAACAGTTTGTGAAATTCACCCCTAATCTTACATGGGATCCTAGTAAGATTTGAGGATGAATTGTACCTGCAAAATCGTACAACCACAGAGAACACGTTAAACTGATGAACAATCCAAAAATGAAAGAAAACGAGAGTATTTTAGCAAGAATTAACTGTGGTTAAGTAAACATAAAGGTACCGTTGCCTTCCAACCTTGAGAAAGCTGAAAGTTCTGATCTCCTCAAAACATTGTGATCATCTTGAAAAGTTACCCCTGATTCTATGTGACCTCTAATCCTCTTCAAACTTAGCTCAATACCGTAGTGTTTGGAGTCTCCGATGGAAGCGTTATTGATTTCTAATGCATCTACAACTTTGTTCAATTCTATGTTGTCAATATGAAGTGAGCCTTGGCGAAATTGGTAAAGTTGTTGTGACCAGGAGGTAACGGGTTCGAGCCGTGAAAATAGTCTCTTGCAGAAATGTAAGGTAAGACTGCATACAATAGATCCTTGCGGTCTTGTAGCATAGATGCAATTACTAGAGACGAAAACCAGCGCCACTTATCAAATTAGTTTTGTCGAATGCAAGCAGCAACATAGCCTCAGGACAACAGATTCTTGCCCTCATTGGCTTTTTCACAGCTCATTATATAACTTACTGTCATGGTCGGATTAATACAAACTCTTGTAACCTCATTTGCACATTCTTATGAAAGAAGAAATCCACTCAATCATCATACACTGGAAATCACTGCTTCAAATACGAGTCTTAGCCAGAGTTCAAGGCTATTGCCATCACATATTAATCTTCTCCTTCAAGTTCTCACTAATACTCTATCCGCAATACTTATTTATAACATTGTAACTACTCCTTTGCACCTTTACAGATGTTTAAGATTCTGCGCGCATGTGTGTAGAGAGAGAGAGAGGAGGTGTAAGGTTCTTTTGTTTGGATAATTTGAGAGAAAAAAGAAGTGATAACATAGTTAACAAAAGCTCAAGTTTCTTTTTCCATCCACAGTTGCTAATAACATAGTTGTACACAAAATAATGGTTGAGTGAGTGTGTATAGATATCAAACGACTTGACGTTCTGTCGACAAAGCATTCACAAGTTGGTATACAGCTTCTGGACAAATATGAAATAAGTTCCACGGAGTAGATACAAACACAGGCTTTTCAGAGGTATTCTTTTCCCACATAACAGTTGATTAATGAATATTATCATATGTGAAGTGTGATCCTCACGAAGAACTACCAATTAAACTAAGAAAAGCACAACGGCAGAACGATGATACATTTGCCAGGTTTGGCTAGTTTGAGTCCGGTTGATACATTTGCAAATTTTGACAAGAACAAGATAATGAAATTGGCCAAGTATTATCCAAGTGAATTTGATGAAAACAAGCTTCGGGAACTTGGTTTTCAACTCGATAACTTCATTGTCTATGCTCAAAAGTGTGATAGCAAGTTTCTTAACTTGAAAGGAATTAAAGATCTTGCTAGAGTGATGGTTGAGACAAAATTTGATCAGACTTGGACACATGTATATTTACATGTGAAGTTCACTTTGATTATACTTGTTGCTACCGCAAGCGTGGAAAGAGCATTCTCATCGATGAAGTACATCAAAAATGATCTACGCAATAAGATGGATGAAGATTTCTTAAATAATTAATTAATTTGCTATATAGAGCGTGGGATATTTAAGATTGTAAGTAATGATGCTATTATTGACTGTTTTCAAAGTATGAAAACTCGTCGGGGACAATTGTAAAGTAAATGATGCCTTTTTTTGTGAATATAGTATTAATTATAGTTTGCTCATGAACTTGTTGTCATCGTAAAATTATACTTGTTGTTCTTGAATTTGTTGTCCCTATAATCAGGCTAACGTCTATAAAAAAAATAACGGTGCACCCATTCTCTTGAAATCCTGGATACGCCTCTGCTTGGTTGGCCATCATTTAACTTGATGAGAAATCTATCAATTTCAATATTAGGATTACCTTTCCTACAAAATCAAATTTTCACAATTCTATTCAATATGAATCCAAAAAAATTATAAAAGTACAAATCAATCATAATCACAATCACAAAAATCACAAGTTCACAATTAGAAGAATTACAAGTTACAGGTATTGGACAATTATTTGTGAATACTATCATTTTTTAAGAAGTGCAGCAGTAAGCCATGAATAGTTTCAGTACTTTTAAAACAAAAAATTCAAGCAAATATGGATAGGGTAAAAAATTCAAGCAAGTTACTAGAAAATCTGCTGTACATGATTCTCAATTTTCAATAGTCTGAGACTCTGATGTATGTCAAAAATAAATGGCAGAATATTTGACATAATGACATTACTCTTAGAAGCTAAAGAAGTGAAGAGCAACACCAATTTTGAAGAACTAAAAGTTGGTATTTTGCTGATTTGGGCATGGGATGTACCCAATTTATTAATTATTAAAAAGTGAAATAATGGATAATTTTAAAAGAGGAAATGCTGGGAATCAAACCACTGACCTAGTAAATGGAAGGTGCATTCCTCTACCAGTGCACTACAGTGCTCACTTGAGGGTGGGTTTGCCCATACAAATTTAAGTACTTTGTGCTGAAATTTACTGGTGCTATACATGGTTTAGGGAGAGGAGGATGGGTTCACGTGAACCCACTCCCTCCCATGTAAATCCGCCCCTGCAAATAGTTCAATATTTTTACTTGATTGCTTATATATTTTTGACCAACAGAGCATCATTAGTAAAAATAACGATTAGTATTTGTATCATTTTAAGAGCTAAATGATTAAAGGTGCTCAGTTTCAAGGAACAATAAGAAGTTTACATCAATCAAATGTATAAGGTAACGTGAAAATATGCAGCAAACCTGAGTGCAGTCTTTATCATCCCAATCTGGTGTTTCTACTTTCTAGTGAAGACAACAAAACTGCAATACCTGTGTGCCACTTCCATTGCCAAGAGGACCATTTCTCTGATTATCTTCCCCGGCACGACTACGACTATTGTCATCAGATTGTTTGCTGCTCTTTGACTTCACGAATTTTTGGGTTTGTGTACCACTTTCAGTGCCGGACGACAAGGTCTATTGCACGCAGCATTGCCCTACATTTTTGCAAGAGACTGTTTTCACTGCTCAAACCCGTGACCTCCCGGTCACATGACAACAACTTTACCAGTTATGCCTGTAGACAATAAAATTGTGTTGATAATAATCGAGACTGAAAAATATTGCAACAATCGTAGTATTTGATTTCGAATAATTTGAGTATACAATCTTTATGATTCCCCTGATTCTACTTTTCCAATATAAATTCAAGGGCCTTTGAGCTGGATCTTGACCTATATTTGTTGTCACGAACGATGATCTTGAATTCAACTAGCACGAGCTTTGATTTGAACTCGTACTCCTTAAATCTTGATTTGTTCTTCGTTCTTGAGCTTGAACTTGATTTCTTGAACTTGATTGCTTGATGCTTGAAACTTGTGGAAGAATTTGCAGCGTTTGATCCACGAGCTCTCTCTTGCTTCTTGTTATAACTTCTGGTCTATTTTCTGAGTTATGAATACCCCTATTTATAGTTGTGGGAGGGAAGAGTTATGATAAGAACAAACTCTTTCCGACCAATCAAATTGAAGTGTGACAAGATCGCGTTTGACTGGCCAGAACATGTCACTTGCACACGTGGCATGATTTCATTGGCCTTTTAATGTGACTTGGCATGCCTTGCATTCATTCACTAATTTAGTGCATATATTCATAGGAATTATCATTAAGTTAGCTAAAGGAATCAAATTTATTCGGAAAAAGAATTGGAATCCCTGAAGTAGCCTGATCATCTATTGAACTCGAAAGAATCAATAGAAGTTAAGATTGAATTTAGCACAGAGTACCCAGAATAATAGTTGATCACATATCTTGCCCTTGCCTCTCTCATTGATATTCCTTTGTTATTACTAATCATTTGGGTATCACCAGTTTCTTACAACTGATAATCTTAGTTTATTTGTAGTCAATAATAACATAAATCAAAAGGTTTATTATCCTGGATAGTGTTAAGCTAAAGAATTAATAGAACATTATTGAAACTAATCCCTGTGGAGATGATTTAATACTATACTATCTTTGACTAACGAGCCTACGTTTTGTACATTGGTTTTGCGCTCGTCATTACTGTCTGCCAAAAATGGGTAGTACCGCGGCCAAATGAGGCTGAAGGTGAAGAAAATGAACTCAAGCATCTTGTCGTTGTTTCTGAAGCTGAGAAAGAAGAATGGCGACGACCCATTATCGACTACTTAAGCTATGGGATACTTTCAGAAAATCCGAGGAGAATGACTGAAATCTGTCGTCGTGCACCTCACTTCCTTTACTACAAAGATACTCTATATAGAAGGTCATTCGAGGGAGTACTCTTGCGAGGCTTAGGGGAAGAAAAAACACTCCAAGCTTTACAAGAGGCACATTCTAGGGTATGTGGTTCACACCAGTCTGAACCAAAGCTCCACTTTCATATAAAAAGAATGGGATATTATTGGCCAATGATGGTAAAAGATTTCTTGGACTATGCTCGAAGATGCAAGGCTTGTCAATTCCATGCGAATTTTATTCATCAACCTCCTGAAGTGTTGCACCCGACTGTTGCATCCTGGTCGTTTGACGCTTGGGGATGGGATGTTATTGGATGCTGCAACTAACTACTTCTCAAAATGGGCTGAAGTTGTTGCCCTTAAGGAAGTAAAGAAGGAAAATGTTGCAAGTTTCATCCGAGTAAACATTATCTATCGTTTTGGCATTCCTCGTTACATAATAACGGATAATGGCAAGCCGTTTGACAATAAGTTGATGAACAAGATTTGTGAACTCTTTGGATTCAAGCAAAGTAACTCTTCTATGTACAATGCTGCCGCCAATGGTCTAGCTGAGGCATTCAATAAGACTCTATGCAACTTGTTAAAGAAAGTCGTCTCCAAATCCAAACGGGATTGGCATGACCATATGGAAGAAGCTCTGTGGGCATATAGGACAACTCACCGCACGCCAACACAAGCGACCCCTTATGCACTCGTTTATGGAGTCGAAGTCGTCTTGCCACTCGAGCGTCAAATACCTTCATTACGATTAGCTATTCAAGAAGGCATCACTGATGAAGAAAATGCTCGAATTCGATTAGCGGAGTTGGACGCTCTTGATGAGAAGAGGTTGGAAGCTCAATAAAGTCTTGAATGTTATCAAGCTCGATTGTCTCGCGCCTTCAATAAAAGAGTTCGCCCAAGATCCTTTCAAGTAGGAGATCAATTCCTTGCCATAAGAAGACCCATTATTACTTCCCATAAACCTGTAGGAAAGTTCACTTCAAAATGGGATGGTCCATATGTCGTGCAAGAAGCTTATTCAAGTGTGGCTTACAAGTTGGTTGATGCAGATGGCATGAGAACCGGCCCTATCAATGGCAAGTTTTTGAAGAAGTATTATCCTTGAAGTCGCAACGCTCCTTGTTGCATGAGCCTAAACTGCATGTTCCTACACTTCTGGCCCGCATGAGTCCAAACTGTGTACGGCCCAAAAATAAAAGTCTGCTTGGTTGAAAACCTCGAAAGGGGCAGCCTGGGCAAAAGTTAGGACATAAAAAAATAATTAAAAAATTAATAATTAAAAAAAATCACCCATTCTGAACTACGGTATGACTTGATCCTATTCACCGAGGTACGTAGGCAGCTTAGAGTTTTATTCTGAGTTCAGTCGTAAAAGTTCAAAAGATACATAATCCCCTAATTGTTGCCCGAATGAAGTATGATGGAATGTAATCCGTTCAATCAACGCTTGCAAATCGAGCTGAGATGCCATTCTTCTGTTAAACTTGGAATCCCATTTGATATAAAGGGGGCAAGCCGCTATGATAAATTGGTGTCTTCAATGAAATAATTATAGTCTTCATGTTCGCATAACCTTTAAGTTTGTTGGTCTTCAAAGTTGCTCACTGCCCTAAAAAAATGGGAAGAAAAGAGAGGCATCAGAAGGGAACACAAGTATAAGAAGGAAAATTACCTAGCACGACATTTCAAATTCAGAGAGACTTGAACCCAAGATATTTGGTGAGAATGAAGCTCCTAAATTTCAATTTCTGGCAATTAAGAAAGTCTTACAATCTCGAGGCTTCCACACCAAGATACAAAATTTTTGGTGAAGTCGCACTAATTTGGAACTGTCGACATATCAGAAACCAAAGTCGATTTCGAACTATCATCTGAAACTATACTTAAGGCATTAAATTTTTTATTTTAGATATGTTATATATTTGGAAGTTCAGTTTCCAATAAATCAAACGGTTCGTGATTTTGACATTCCTACATCAAGATACAAAAGTTTTGGTGAAGTCGCACAAATCTGAAATCGTCGCCGTGTCAGAATTTAATATAGATTTCGAACTATTATCTGAAATTATCCTTAAGGCATTAAATTTTTTATTTTGGATATTTTATAGATTTATAATTTAAGTTTCCAAAAAATCAAACGGTTCGTGATTTTGACTTTTCTACACCAAGATATGATTTATTTTGGTGAGACTACACAAATCTGAAATTTTCAACGTGGTAGAATCTAAAGTTGGTTTCAAAATATTATCTGGGGCTAAAAAATTCTGAAGGTGTTTGATTCTAAGTTTTGGATATGTTTTAGATATTGAAGTCTAATTTTCGAAAAATTAAACGGTTCATTATTTGGACTCTCCCACGATAAGATATGAATCTTTTGTTACAAGCGCATAAAGCTGAAAATTATGCGACTAGGATAAAAGTCGGACAATGTAAAGCAAAAGAGAAGCAATCTTATTTAAGATGAAATAAATATCCACTAGATTAATCTAACATAAATATAAAAGGGGATATAATGCTAATAGCCTAATCTAAATAGAACTTGTAGTTGATCAATTCTTGATAGCTAGTCTCCAGGTTCTTCTTCTTCTCCTCCAGATTGGCTGAATCATCAACAATCAGCAAATTTACGTTGTCATATGAAGACATCTCAGTCTCGTCAGCTGAAACTTTTTCTTGAATCTCTTCAACCTCCTTTTGAGTCGCTTCTATAACACCTTCGAGATTCTCCCTCTCTTGTTGTAATGTCTGCAACTTCTTCACAACTCTCTTCAGTTTCTTTTCACTAGAGGAAACTTACTTGACTTTCTCACTTGCTTCAAGTTTGAACTATTTGAGACACTCCTTAGCTTTGGAAATCAGCTCTAGCTTCTCATCTTCACTCATCTTATGAGCCAAATTGGATCGCTCTTGGTCATATGAAGCAGCAAGCTCCAAAAGAGAATCCAGTAAACACTCTAATGGAGAAAGATCCAAAATATTCGCCCTTTTCATATCCTCGAAAATCTCAGTGATTTGCTCTCTATAAAATGAGAGCAATTTTGCACGAGTTTTGGAGAGTCTATTGCAAATATCCTCCCAAAGTCCCAAGATGAATTCCTTTTTCCGATTAAAGACAATGCTCTTTCTTTCAAAAATAGATACTGATGCATTTATCATTGGTGGAACGTGAATTATCCCATTTGGAGTTTGTTTTTTTAGGGCTTTGTCATGAGGAAGAGATGATGCCTTTGAAGATGACTTCACTTTAGACGTAAGCCCTCCAATAGATTCATCACTCACTTGCGGCTTGTCATGTGGGGATACCATCGAATGCCCAATGGCATGTAACTGCATAAAGAAAAGGCAAAGAAAGAAAGTATTTTTTTTAGTGAAGCAATTCTTTCAAGAAAAAAAAGGAAGGAAAAAGGCGAGGTGATTGTATTTTACCTCTTTGTTATAAGCTGCATGCGTTCTTGAGGGACTATCAACACTTGGAACCTCTAAGATCTTTACTTCCTTTTCCAATTTTGATCTTCATTGATACTCTGGCTTGTATCTTGAGGAACTCGCGTGCTAAATGGAAGAACTGGAGGGTATTTCTCAATATCTTTTGGAGTGCACACCACCTCTTTCAAAGCTGCCTTTGAGGATTTAAGCTTCATTTTCTTATGTTGTGCAACTGCTTTTGAGATTGGAGCAGGTGGTTCTTTGACTTTTGAGAGTGTCTTTCCAACACCTTGATCTTCATATCCTAAAGGAGTAGTAAAGTTTAGCCCAACATTGTCTACCAGAGCTTGTAAATTATCCTCGAGAAACTTCCCATGCACTTTCTCCCACCAAAACATATAATTGGTAGAGAAAAGTTTCTCCACAGAATCTCTCGTTGGGGGAAAAGCCGCACGTGACATAGACCGATACAGTGTGCAAATCCTCCAAAATCTGAGTCCTTCATCTAGAGAGACGTTACAAATATCATTCTCCAAAAAACTGGGGACGTTCTGGTAAAACCCAAATTGACGACCAAACGATGCGGGCTATGTGGCTCGATGATGAATGAGTTATCATACCTCAAAGGGAGGTAATTAAAACGTAAGCTCGTGAAGTAATTTGACTCCAACTCTTGAGGGGCCTCGTTATCCACATAATAATAAGGACGAGAATTAGTTAACATTGTTGGTGTCCAAACTATATCTTCTCCATTGTGGATGCATTTTCTTGCATCCTTCTTGTTAAAGTACCTCGCGGCTCCCTCTCCTGAGTATGCCACCATCAAAGGGACAGACGGACCCTTAGCACGTGGATAATGGGTTTTGAGGTAATGTGCAATCCAACCATAAACATAATGGATGGGAAAACAAACTTTGACCTGATCAAGTTGGGAAGAACACAAAATCTTATTCAAACCATGATAAATACTCGCCAAAACTGGGACCGCAAGGCTAATCTTCCGCCCGCTTGCCATCATGCTTGCCATCTTAAAAGTCCCGGGACGAATGAAGTTCTCTGCCTTATATGGAAACACAAAAGCACATAGCCAACATAATAAGAAGGCTGCTATATATGTTTCATCTTTCTTGTCAGGCCTCACCCTAAGCTTGGAGAATATAGTTTCTTGATCACTCGACCACCTAGTTGTCTCGGGAATAACTCTGTTAGGATTATGTGTCGACTTTAGGTGCGCAGATTTCTTTTCCTTTCGCAGTGAGGCAGGTTTATATGTTAAAGCTTTCTTATACCAAAAAATTGTCCACTTGCTCAAGGAGACCTTTTGGTTAACACTCGTACCTTCCTTAAGGTGATGAAAGGCAGCAAATAAATACTCGCAAGATCGAGGAATAAATCTCATCTATTTTTCGTCCAAACCGATGATTTCTCTTGTCTCAGATACCACGTCTTCGTACGAAAAATCCGCAATGAGCAGACCACCAAGAATGTGTAAGTCCCAAAGAGAGATAGATAGTTCCCCAGCTGATGTAAGAAGCGTGTTCGTCTTGGGGCACCAAGCCTCACAAAATGCTTGCAAAATGTTCGAGTTTCAATCATAAGTGAAAAGTGAGGCATAGACATCATCATAAATCTTTGCTGTACTCAGGGTTTGTTGGATTCCACCAAGTATATATTCAGCCCATTCCCAATATCCTGGAATATGACGATACTCGCCCTCGATTGTTGTTGTGTTTCCCCAACGTACTTCTCCTTGAATTATGCAACGCCCTAAGTTAGGAAGGGTGCTAGCAATGTTTACGTGGTGATGGATTGGTACTTGGAGAGACTACATCTTGGACAATGGATTAGAAGTAGACTTGTGCTCCAAGGTCCAATTTTCTACATGAACTCAAAGAAGGCCATGAGGCTCCATGCCGACGAGCTTGTGGGGTGTGAACCAAAAGCTTGGTTTGTTCTATGCCAGCTTCAGTCTCGATTACAAGATATCTAAGTTTGGAGGAAGGCGAGGTATAGTCTCTAAAATTTGCCATCTCTTCGGGCTGCAAAGGACAAAAAAAAGGTCATCAAAGTCCAAATTGAGAATATTAGAATGGGCACAAAAGTCTAAATGGATGAAATGGCCTCCGGTTTTCGGGCGAGGATGAATATCCATCCCTTCACACCCTAAGAGTAATCGAGATATTCATCCTCGCCCAAAATTCGGAGGCCATTTCATCCATTTAGACCTTTATGCCTATTCTAATATTCTCGATTTGGATGTTGATGACTTTTTTTCCGTATTTTGCAGCCCGAAGAGATGGCAAATTTCAGAGACTATACCTCACCTTCCTCCAAACTTAGATATCTCGTAATTGAGACTGAAGATGGTATAGAACAAACCAAGCTTTTGGTTCACACCCCACAAGCTGGCCGGTATGCAGCCTCATGGCCTTCTTTGAGTTCATGTAGAAAACTGGACCTTGGAGCACAAGTCTACTTCTAATCCATTGTCCAAGATGTAGTCTCTTCAAGTGCCAATCCATCACCATGTAAACATTGCTAGCACCCTTCCAAACTTAGGGCGTCGCATAATTCAAGGAGAAGTACGTTGGGGAAACACAACAACAATCGAGGGTGAGTATCGTCATATTCCAGGATATTGGGAATGGGCTGAAGATATACTTGGTGGAAGCCAACAAACCCCGAGTACAACAAAGATTTATGATGCTGTCTATGCCTCACTTTTCACTTATGATCGAAACTCGAACATTTTGCAAGCATTTTATGAGGCTTGGTGCCCAAAGACGAACACGTTTCTTACATCAGGTGGGGAACTATCTATCTCTCTTTGGGACTTACACATCCTTAGTGGTCTGCCTATTGCAGGTTTTTCGTACGAAGAAGTGGTATCTGAGACGAGAAATCATCGGTTTGGACGAAAAATAGATGAGATTTATTCCTCGATCTTGCGAGTATTTATTTGCTACCTTTCATCACCTTAAGAAAGGTACGAGTGTTAACCAAAAGGTCTCCTTAAGCAAGTGGATAAATTTTTGGTATAAGAAAACTTTAATATATAAACCCGCTCTACTGTGAAAGAAAAAGAAATCCGCGCGCCTAAAGTCGACACATAATCTTAATGGAGTTATTCCCAAGACAACTAGGTGGTCGAGTGATCAAGAAGCTATATTCTCCAAGCTTAGGGTGAGGCCTGACAAGAAAGATGAAACATATATAGCAGCCTTCTTATTATGTTGGCTATGTGCTTTTGTGTTTCCATATAAGGCAGTGAACTTCATTCGTCCCGAGACTTTTAAGATGGCAAGCATTATGGAAAGCGGGCGAAAGATTAGCCTTGCGGTCCCAGTTTTGGCGAGTATTTATCATGGTTTGAATAAGATTTCATGTTCTTCCCATCTTGATCAGGTCAAAGTTTGTTTTCCCATCCATTATATTTATGGTTGGCTTGCACATTACCTCAAAACCCATTATCCACTTGCTAAGGGTCCGTCTGTCCCTTTGATGGTGGCATACTCAGGAGAGGGAGCCGCGAGGTACTTTGACAAGAAGGATGCAAGAAAATGCATCCACAATGGAGAAGATATAGTTTGGACACCAACAATGTTAACTAATTCTCGTCCTTATTATTATGTGGATAATGAGGCCCCTCAAGAGTTGGAGTCAAATTACTTCACGAGCTTACGTTTTAATTACCTCCCTTTGAGGTATGATAACTCATTCATCATCGAGCCACATAGCCCGCATCGTTTGGTCGTCAATTTGGGTTTTACCAGAACGTCCCCAGTTTTTTGGAGAATGATATTTGTAACGTCTCTCTAGATGAAGGACTCAGATTTTGGAGGATTTGCACACTGTATCGGTCTATGTCACGTGTGCCTTTTCCCCCAACGAGAGATCCTGTAGAGAAACTTTTCTCTACCAATTATATGTTTTGGTGGGAGAAAGTGCATGGGAAGTTTCTCGAGGATAATTTATAAGCTCTGGTAGACAATGTTGGGCTAAACTTTACTACTCCTTTAGGATATGAAGATCAAGGTATTGGAAAGACGCTCTCAAAAGTCAAAGAACCACCTGCTCCAATCTCAAAAGCAGTTGCTCAACATAAGAAAATGAAGCTTAAATCCTCAAAGGTAGCTTTGAAAGAGGTGGTGTGCACTTCAACAGATATTGAGAAACACCCTCCAGTTCTTCCATTTAGCACGCGAGTTCCTCAAGATACAAGCCAGAGTACCAATGAAGATCAAAATTAGAAAAGGAAATGACCTAACCCAGTAGAGATCGTAGAGGTTCCAAGTGTTGATAGTCCCTCAAGAACGCATGCAGCTTGTAACAAAGAAGTAAAATACAATCACCTCGCCTTTTTCCTTCCTTTTTTTTTTCTTAAACGAATAGCTTCACTAAAAAAAAATTACTTTCTTTCTTTGCCTTTTCTTTATGTAGTTAAATGCCACTGGGCATTCGATGGTATCCCCACATGACAAGTCGCAAGTGAGTGATGAATCTATTGAAGGGCCTATGTCTAAAGTGAAGTCATCTTCAAAGGCATCATCTCTTCCTCATGACAAAGCCCTAAAAAAACAAACTCCAAATGGGATAATTCGCGTTCCACCAATGAAGAACCGCTTGATTTATTGGAAACTGAACTTCCAAATCTATAACATATCCAAAAAGCAAATTTTAATGCCTTAATTATAGTTTCAGATAATAGTTCGAATTCGACTTTGGTTTTTGATATGTCAACAGTTCCAAATTAGTGCGACTTCACCAAAATTTTTGTATCTTGGTGTGGAAGCCTCGAGATCATAAGACTTTCTTAATTGCCACAAATTGAAATTTAGGAGCTTTATTCTCACCAAATATCTTGGGTTCAAGTCTCACTGAATTTGAAATTTCGTGCCAGGTAATTTTCCTTCTTATACTTATGTTCCCTTCTGATGCCTCTCTTTCCTTCCCATTTTTTTTAGGTTAGTGAGCAACTTTGAAGACCAACAAACTTGAAGGTGACTATAATTATTTCATTGAAGATACCAGTTTATCATAGCGGCTTGCCCACTTTATATCAAATGGGATCCCAAGTTTAACAGAAGAATGGCATCTCAGCTCGATTTGCAAGCGCTGATTGAACGGATTACATTCCATCGTACTTCATTCGGGCAACGATTAGGGGATTATGTATCTTTTGAACTTTTATGACTGAACTCAAAATGAAACTCTAAGCTGCATACGTACCTCGGTGAAGAGGATCAAGTCATACCGTAGTTCAGAATGGGTGATTTTTTTTAATTATTTTTTTTTTTTTTTTTTTATGTCCTAACTTTTGCCCAGGACGCCTCTTTTGAGGTTTTCAACCAAGCAGACTTTTTTTGTGGGCCGTACACAGTTTGGACTCATGCGGGCCAGGAGTATAGGAACATGCAGTTTAGGCTCATGCGTCAAGGAGCGTTGCGACTTCAAGGATAATACTTCTTCAAAAACTTTCCATTGATAGGGCCAATTCTCATGCTATCTACATCAACCAACTTGTAAGCCACACTTGAATAAGTTTCTTGCACGACATATGGACCATTCCATTTTGAAGTGAACTTCCCTACAGGTTTATGGGAAGTAATAATAGGTCTTCTTATGGCAAGGACTTGATCTCCTACTCGAAAGGATCTTGGGCAAACTCTTTTATTGAAGGTGCGAGACAATCGAGCTTGATAACATTCAAGACTCTGTTGAGCTTCCAACCTATTCTCATCAAGAGCCTCCAACTCTGCTAATCGAAGTCGAGCATTTTCTTCATCAGTGATGCCTTCTTGAATAGCTAATCGTAATGAAGGTATTTGACGCTCGAGTGGCAAGACGACTTCGACTCCATAAATGAGTGCATAAGGGGTCGCTTGTGTTGGCGTGCGGTGAGTTGTCCTATATGCCCACAGAGCTTCTTCCATATGGTCATGCTAATCCCGTTTAGATTTGGAGACGACTTTCTTTAACAAGTTGATAGAGTCTTGTTGAATGCCTCAGCTATTCCGTTGGTGGAAGCATTGTACATAGAAGAGTTACGTTGCTTGAATCCAAAGAGTTCACAAATCTTGTTCATCAACCTATTGTCGAACGGCTTGCCATTATCCGTTATTATGTAACGAGGAATGCCAAAACGATAGATAATGTTTACTCGGATGAAACTTGCAACATTTTCCTTCTTAACTTCCTTAAGGGCAACAACTTCCCCATTTTGAGAAGTAGTTATTTGCAGCCAAGATGTATAGGTGACCACCAGTGGACTTTGGCAATGGTCCAACAATATCCAATCCCCAAGTGTCAAACGACCAGGATGCAACAGTCGGGTGCAACACTTCAGGAGGTTGATGAATAAAATTCGCATGGAATTGACAAGCCTTGCATCTTTGAGCGTAGTCCAAGCAATATTTTACCATTGTTGGCCAATAATATCCCATCCTTTTTATATGGAAGTGGAGCTTTGGTCCAGACTGGTGTGAACCATATACCCCAGAATGTGCCTCTTGCAAAGCTTGGAGTGTTTTTTCTTCCCATAAGCATCGCAAGAGTACTCCCTCGAATGACCTTCTGTATAGAGTATTACATCGCAAGAGTACTCCCTCGAATAACCTTCTGTATAGAGTATCTTTGTAGTAAATAAAGTGAGGTGCACGATGACGGATTTCAATCCTTCTCCTCGGATTTTCTGGAAGTATCCCATAGCTTAAGTAGTCGATAATGGGTCATCGCCATTCTTCTTTCTCAGCTTCAGAAACACCGACATGATGCTTGAGTTCATTTTTTTCACCTTCAGCCTCATTTGGCGGCGGTACTACCCATTTTTGGCAGACAGTAATGACGAACGCAAAACCGGTGTACAAAACGTAGGCTCGCTAGTCAAAGATACTAGAGGATTAAATTGTCTCTATAGGGATTGGTTTTGATAATATTCTATTAATTCTTCAGCTTAACACTATCCAGGATAATAAACCTTTTGATTTATATTATTATTGACTACAAATAAACTAAGATTATCAGCTGTAAGAAACTGGTGATACCCGAATGATTAGTAATAATAAAGGAATATCAATGAGAGAGGTAAGGGCGATGACAAGATATGTCATCAACTATTGTTCTGGGTACTCTGTGCTAAATTCAATCTTAACTTCTATTGATTCTTTCGAGTTCAATAGATGATCATGCTACTCCAGGGATTCGATTTCTTCTTCCGAATAAATTTGATTCCTTTAGCTAACTTAATGATAATTCCTATGAATATATGCACTAAATTAGTGAATGAATGATCTTTCGAAGAACACCTCTCGGTTATTCTCCTGAACTGGGTAAATCGATACATGCTTAAGCTCTTTCTATTACCTAGAAGAGGCGTAAAATCAACCCAATTAAGATGGTAAAAAGCAAATAGCAGCAAACTTCTCTTTCGATTAAAGTAAAACTACAATAAACCTTGCAATTCAATCAATAACTCAGTCAGTAAGGTTGAGCAATTAACATAAAGTAAAACCTAAAACAATAATCAATTCGCAACATCCGTCAACAAACCTGAGGAGAATTACTCCATAATGAAGAAAGTATTCAAAACAAGAGTATTAGAAGAACAGGAAGACATTACAATTCCCAAATTCAACCAAACTTTCGTATTGAGTGAATTGGATCAAGTATCTTGCTTTTCCATTGCTTCCGTGCTTCTTCTCCCTCCAAAGTTCTCCTAAAATCCAAGATATCCTCTTTTTAGATGAGCTGGGCTTCATATAGGTCAAGGAAAGTCTCCCCCGAAATTACAAAAAATTTTCTCGAAAGGACGTGCGCGGCCGCGCACCTGGGCAGCTGACCGCGCATCTGGCCGCGCACTTTGGCCAGTTTCTGCTTGACTTGCACGGCCCAGTGCACGGTCCATGCGCGACCGTGCACCTAGGCAATTTTCTACACTCTTCGTCGTTCTTCTTTTTAAGTGTGCTATCCTCCTTTGATCCTCGAACGAACTCCCAATTTACTCCATAAGCTTTTACTTGGCCTTCAATGCTCCATATTAGCTAAACAATGCTCCCTAACCTCATTGTAGCCCGAAATTTCTCCTGCAAAGCATAAAGTACTCAGTCAGAGCAATTTACTATCATTTAATGCTCAAACATCAGTAAAGTGCAGCGAATTAAAGTGCAAATAGTGTCCAAAATACATAGTTATCGCCTACCATCAAGTAACTTGCGCTTGATCACGCAGGGTTATCGATAAAGCTATGGCAACTAAAGCATCAACCTTCTTATTTTATTTTCTTGGCATATATTGAATAGTCACGCCACCGACCCACCACATTAATTTCTTAGCATAATTATGATAAGGGCGTAGTTCAAGTTTTCTGACCTCGTAACTACCTAAAAGCTGATTGACCACTAACTGGAGTCACCAAAGACTTACAATTGCAACTGCTTCATATCGACAGCCATTTCAAGTCCAAGAATTAATGCTTGATACTCAGCAACATTGTTGGAACAGAGTTGTGCCAAAGTGAAGGAGTAGGGAAGAACTTACCCTTGAGAGGTGACAAATACTACGCCAGCACCAGCTCCTCCACGATGTGCAGCACCATCAAAGTACATCTTCCATGGAGGTTGTACTTCAACAACCATTACGTCTTCGTCATGTAGTTCATCAGTTAGTTCCCAATCGTCAGGTATCAGGTGATCTGCTAAGAAGTCTGCCAATGCTTGTTCTTTTACAGCCTTTTGAGGAATGTACACAATCTCGAATTATTGAAATTGGAGGTACCATCTCGCTAGTCGATCACTAAGAACAGGTTTTGACATCACGAACTTGATGGGATTTGCTTTAGAAACAAAACGAACAATATGATCTTGAAAGTAGTGCTTCAACTTTTGAATTGAGAAGACTAGGGCCTAACATAACTTTTCGATTGTCGAACAATTCAGCTCATTTGGTGTCATCATCCTACTCAAGTAGTAAAGATAGTTTTCTTTCCCCTCACTATTTTCTTGGGCCAACAGTGCTCCAATAGACCTTTCTTGTGCCGCAATGTATAGTATCAATGGCTTTCCAGGTATAGGGGCTACTAAAACTGGAGGCTTCATCAAGTAGGATTTAATGCTCTCAAAGGCATTGCTACACGGTTGGTCCCACTTGAAAGGGAAACCTTTCTTCATAAGATGACTGAATGGTTGGCATCTCCCAAATAGATTCGAGATGAATCTCCTAAGATAATCTAGCTTTCCTTGCAAACTTTTTAATTCATGAATATTTCGAGGCTCAAGCATTTTCAAAATTGCATCAACTTTGGATTGATCAATTTCGATCCCTCGATGCCGGACAATGAAACCAAGGAACTTTCCAGAAGTAACTCCAAAGGAACATTTCAATGGATTCATCCTAAGTTGGTACCTCCGGAGCAACTCAAATACCATTCTCAAGTCTTTCAAGTGGTCGCTCATCTTTCTCGATTTTATCACCAAGTCGTCGACATAACATTCAACGTTCTTGTGGAGAAGGTCATAAAAACTATTCCGCATAGCCCTTTGGTAAGCGGCACCAGCGTTTTTCAAGCCAAATGGTATTACCTTGTAGCAATAAATACATTTTGGGGTGCGAAATGCGGTAAGCTATTCATCTTTTGGTGCCATGCGAATTTGGTTATAACCTGATGAACCATCCATGAATGACATTGCCTCGTACCTAGTGGTAGCATCGATCATCAGCTCTAGAATAGGAAGCGGGAATTCATCTTTGGGGCACACATTGTTGAGATCCCTAAAGTCAACGCACACTCGAATCTGGCCATTCTTCTTCCTTACAGGGACAATACTTGAAACCCATTTTGGGTATTTAACTTCACGAATAAAGCCAGCTTCGATGAGTTTGTTAACTTTGGTTTCAATCAGGGGAACTAAGACCAGCCTAAAGTGCCTTTGAGATTTCTTAACAGGACGGGCGCCATTCTTGACTGCAAGGTGATGGACTACTACTTTAGGGTCCAAGCAAGGCATCTCTTTGTAACTCCAAGCAAAGACATCCCTAAATTCCTTGAGTAACTCAATATAAGTGCTTTCATCATCAACTTCCACTAAAACACTTAGGTAGGTGGGTTTTGATTCTTCATCAGTGCCAAGGTTTACTTCTTTTAAGGCATCAACTGTCGTCTTCACCCCTTCTTCAAGTTCAGGTGAAGCATATTTCGCATCTTCATCTTCTTGAGGGTCCCCATCATTGAAGGATATGTGATAACACAGTGAAACATCCTCCAATTTCTCGTCATTCTCTATTAGAGATAAAATACCGTGCTCGCCTTGTGCAGTAACATGATACGAAGAACCCACACTTTCTTCGTCTTCATCACATTCTTTAGTGTAGACCGCAGTGTATGGCTTCACCTTTAGTACCTCATCACACGAACCCATGACTTTTGTTTGTCGCCTCATTCTTTGGAAATCCTTAGGGATCTTCTGAATTTTAGGTGAAGCGGGGGTTCTTGTAATTCGATAATTTCTCTAGAACTTATTCCTCTTCTTTAATGGACCTAATCTATCAAACACAGAAGCCCTCATAGTTGATTTTCCAAGTCGATCAAAGACAGAAGACTTGTTAGAAGCGACAAATTCATCTTCTACAGTGATATAATTGCTGCCCGCCCTTCTTATGGAGATGCGCACTGGTGACAATTGCTTGTATCCCAAACCTTCACTAGGTTGCCTCGTTGCAGCTTCTGATGGGAGCTTCCCTAACTTTGACGGCTCATTGGAATTGTATCCAGCTTTTGCAAATAGACTGTAAGCGTTAGGATCAAAACCTTCATCTGTTCGCTTTGTAGGGAGTGCCACATTCTGCAAACGATTTTGGGCCACAAACCCTGCAAGTGTCTTTGAGGACAACTTTACTGCCTCAATTTGTTTTACCGGAAGAGTTAACTCCTTTAGCATGTTAGTTTGGAGATTAGATAATTCACCTTCATCTTTTTTCCTTTTAGGGACATATTGGAGCGCAGAAGTTACTTTCTTGCCAAAAGATGCAATATCCCCTCTATAAGGTTTATTCGAGTTAGGTTATACCTCCTCAGCAACAGCTTTGGCTTTACCATCAGTCACCTCAGCTCTTTTAGTTGTGGGTTCGTCATTTTTGCTTTTCATGACATTATCAGCTTTTAGCTCCTTCACAATGTGGTTTGTCAAGTAGAACTTTGCATTGGCGAAGTGTGACTTAGCCTCAGTGAATGGCTCATCATCAGAAACTATCTTCTTCTCGACTTCACCCTCGTAGCATTTTAAACATTGATGGTAGGTAGATGGAACTACTTTATTCTCATGTATCCAAGCCTTCCAAGCAAGACGTTATATGAAGTCTTTGCATCGATCACATGCAGCCATGCACCTGATTGCATATCTTCGATGGTGATTCCCAACCTGATCACACCTATGGCTCTTTGCCCTCCTTGGTTAAATCCTTGGTTCATCACACGACTTTCTGAGAGTTCATTCACGGGAATACCAAGTTCTTTCACAATGCGAATTGGCAAGATGTTCACAGAGGATCCTCCATCAACCAAAATTCAATTTACCCTTTCATCACGCATATATCCAACTAGGTATAATGGTCGGTTATGAAGAGTGTCACCTAGTAGAAGATCGTCATTTGTGAACGTAACTTTTTCCTCGCATGCGTTAACTTCTTAAGGAATAGACTCGATGAGATTTTTTGAAAATGGTGCCAACGGTAGGTCATCACTCTTTTTTTCCCCTTTATCAGCATTGTAATAAGAGGCCTTAATACCATCATGAGAAATCTTCATGCGGAACCAACATGGCAAGAAATCCTCCAAGGTCACTGGATGTCGTGGCTTTTGAGGGTGGTGCACCTCCATTTTTGCTTTCTTCAAACTCCTAACTGGATTCTGTTTCCTTGGTTTTTTTACCATCATTTTCTTTGTTGGTTGTTCTACTGATTCTTTTCGTGGGGCTCCTTTTGTGGCACCTACGATGAGTCACCAATGTTCAACCTTCATCATCATCAGGTTTATCGACTTCAACTTTGTCGTTCTCCAGTAATTCTTCATCTTTACTTTCTTTAAAACCACATAATTCTCCGGACTGAATGAGCCAAAGGTGATAGAGACTTGGTTTGCACTTGCTTTCTAATCTTCAAGCATGATATTCTTTTCACGAGCCAAGTCCATAATGTTGTCCTTGAAGACAACGCACTTCTCTAGAGGGTGTCTCACAAGTCGATGGTATTTGCAGTAATTTAGGTCATTCGTTTTACCAGCTTCATTTGGCCGCTTTATCTCCGGAAGCTCCATGAGATTTAACTCGAGGAGTTCTTCAAATATTGCTGGCACATCAGAATCTAGAAATGGGTACTCCTTCTCTTGCATTTCTTTTAGAGTCAACTTCCCACTTGGTTTATCTTGAAAAGAAGTGGATTTCATACTCTGCTTCTTGCTTACATTCGTTGTGAACTTGATAGGTCATGTATTGACATTCATAGCTTCTTTGTTTTCAGACTTGGGTGCAAAATTGCACCATTTCTTAACTTCTTGCTTGTCATTCCCTTTGCGAGGCTCATAGATATGCAGTCTTTTATTTCCAGTGGAGGCCATGCTTAACTCCATGTCATGGGCACGAGTTGAAAGTTCTTCAAATGTGCTAAGCTTGATACTTTGCAAGATGTAGCGGAGTCCCCAATGCATGTCTTGGATGCACATCTATATGCCAGAAGTTTCACTAAGCCTCTCTTTGCAGTTGAGGCTTGCATTCCTCCAACGAATGATAAAGTCGATAACTGGTTCACCCTTTCGTTGACGAGTATTTGTAAGTTCTATCATACTTACAGTACGTCTCGTGTTATAAAAGAGATTGAGGAACTCTTGCTCTAGTTGATCCCAGCTATCAATAAATCCTGCCTCGAGGTCTGTATACCAATCAAAAGCATTTCCTTTTAGCGAGTGAACGAACTGCTTGACGAGGTAATCTCCATAAGTCCCAGCATTATTACACATTTCAATGAAGTGCGCCACGTGTTGCTTTGGATTATCTTTACCATCAAACTGTTAAAACTTTGGAGGTTGATAGCCAGCAAGCATCTTAAACATATCGATCCTTGCAGTATACAACTTTGCGTATGTAAGAGAAGACCTTGTACCAACTTCATAATTGCTTTTAATAGTTCCTTCAATTAACTCCTTCAGTTGATCGATTGGAATCATCCCTAGTGATGAGACAAGGATAGCCTTAGCGGATGCAACTTGTCTTGGGGGAGAATTACTCTCTGGAACCTCTGGGAGCTTGCCAGGTGCGTGGGTGGATTCTTCTTCCATCATAATTCCCTCCCTATCTGTTAGCTTGTCGATTCTAACATCTTTATTTTGCATGTACTTGGTCAAACTATTACTCCACCCTCCCATCAATATACATTAACTCCCAACTATTTAAGCTCATTTGCATCAAGAGTCACCACTATTTTCACAACAATACAACTTTTTTTTCATACAAGTGACTCTTACTTTTTTTCAGAACATTGCACCTCTCTCCTTATTTCACTAGTTCCACTCAAAAGCCAAACCAACCACCCCACACTTCAACTTTTACAAAGTTCATAACAATTTTAAATGCTCATGGGAGGTAAGTGGTTCAAATAGATGGTCAATTCAAACAAAAAGGGTAAGGCTTGTAATGTAGTTTCCAACAAAACATGATTACAGGCTCAAAGGGGTTAACTAAGATACATAATAATTAGGTGGTAAAAGCATATCACTGTCTCAACAAAGAAATGCCTATATCACTTCCTAGACTGAACAAACTACTATTTCGCTTTGCAAATATACGGGGCAAGTTCTAGACATCAAATGCAATGCACAGAATACAACAAAACTCACACGCACATGGCACATGACTCACTCAAGATTGGATCATCAAGACACTCTAGTCAAAGCAGTTAAGCAAAGTTAAGAACATACAACTTAAGGCACTTATACAAGAGTCAAAAACTAAGCCTAAGCGTCACACTAAAGCACTCACTATTCTCAAGGCATAATAAAGTCAAGAGACCTCGTTTTCATTTCAAACCATAGCACAATGGTTCCTACTTCTAAAAATAAATAAAGCTAACTACACCCGGTTCAAACGAAACCTTTGAAAAATAACCGCGACACAAAGAAAAATCAAGGGGGAATTATTACACTAACTACACAACAATATATATTTTTGCATTTTTCTTTCAATTTTAATCCCTCAAGAAACCCGTCGAATGATATCCATCATCGAGAAAAGTCAAAATTTTAAAGCTTTTATCCTTTTTTTTAATCTCTACTACTCAAACTAACAAAAGAAACTAAAACTAATATACATTACTATATACATACAATATATCCACCACCCCACACTTTAAATGGTGGCATGTACCCATGTCACACAAAGAAAAATGTAAGGTAAAGAAAACTTCCCTGATAGAGTCTGTCCATGTCGAAGACAGTACCGGGGTCTAGATAGCAAGCCCGGCCAAGTGCACGCAGCCATGCCATGACCTTTCTCTTAGACTTGGCATTTTGTGTAGCAAGGGCATCAACTCGAGCTCCCAAGTCTTTGACAGAAGTACGCATCCCCACCATTTCCTGCTCTAAGGCACTCATACTTGTGTCCCATCTGACAACTGAGGTTCCCTTAGCAACCTGCTCGTGCGGGGGTGAAGCAGCCATATCCTCAGCTTGCACTTCGTTACCCTATTCTGGTGCATCAGACTCATCGCTATTTGCCTCAACATGTCCGATAGGGTCCTTCCCAATTACTACTTTATCAGCCCGAAACTTTTGTTCCCTTTTTACTTTCCCATCCAAGTCCCTGTATTCCGGTACACGTGCCTCACGGCATAACCGAGTGATTAAGGATGTAAAGAAGAACCCATACCTTTGCACAGGACATCGAATGAACATCTCGCCGTGAATAACCTTAGCCACATCAAAATTATAGCCATTGATAAAACACCAGATCAGTGCAGCCCGGGGACCATTCACCTCAGTGGTATTTGAGGAAGGCAGTAGGCGGCTATTTATAATGTAGAGCCAACACTTCCCTTCAAAGGTAAGCGATTCCGAATGAAACTTCCGCCCCGGCGTAACCCATACTACCTCCTTGTTGGGCACACAAATTGTTCTAAAAAACAATTTCCACAGGGTTGGTTCTCTCCTATATGTATCATAGTAGTCTTCTACTTCAGGATTTTCCCAAACACTGGCAAAAGTAGGCCCTCCGAATGGCCTCTATGGATGCGTCCATACTCTTCTTTCGAACCGTGCAGACATGGTTAACATGTTCCGGGCAGTTCGCATAAAACTCCTGAACAACCAGTAAGTTGGCTTCGTCAGGTTCTTCAAAAAATATATCCAGCCATCGTCGGACCAATTCACGATACATATTGGGGCAATTATTTTAGAGGGACCCCATATCAATTCCCCTTTCGGTATGGGTTTCTTGGGTGCCTTTTTACAGAAGCGTTCCTGGGCGGCATTGGATACGAACTTGTTATTATCAAACGGGCGAGCAGTGGCAGAAACCCGCGACCGGGACGAGCCATCGTGACCACTGGAGGAAGCACCTGTGGCTCTTTGTTTCTTGGATGTCGTCATAATACCTGTAACAAATACCAATATCAGCTAAAAGCACGATGGGTATACCAAGAGCGGTTACTCAGACTTCACCAGCACACTTGGTCACAAAATTACATTCTCAAACTCTTTGGGGCATTTACACAAACACCTGATATGCACAGTCCTCCTGAACCCCCAAACAATAATGTTATAACCCCAATTCGACGAAAGATACACCAATGTCACACCTAACCCATCATGGTGAAATTCAACTATCACCCCAACACAAGAACACGTATAACTAGAAAGAAAGAACTAACAAAAATCTAATACAATTCAGGAAAAAGAAAAGAAAATAAACTAAATTAAGAGGGGGAAAATATGTCACTTACTTGAGGGGAACTTGTAAGGATTTGGGTTGGGGAGAAGAGGAAGGAAAGCACTATCAATTGATGGTGGGGATCTATGGAAGAGAAGAGATGAAAAAGGGGCAGGGTTGGGATTGTTGAGAAGAAGGGGAAAGTATGGGATTTTTGTAATTGGAGGTGTGTAGGAAGGGGGGTGGGGTTCAAATTTAGGTTAGAAGAAGGGGGGTCGGGATTTCTAAAGAGAAAAAAAGAAGAAAAAAAACACACAAAATGGGTTACCAGTGCGCGGTTGGTGCGCGGCCGCGCACGTGTGGTAGTGAGGGGACAAAAATGCGTGGTCGATGCGCGGCCCCGTACATTTGGCAGTGAAGGTCTGAAAATGCGCGGTCAGGTGCACGGCCACGCACGTTTTTTTTAAAGGTAAAACTACAATATAGTATACACTAATTTCTATCTATTCTATGCTGCGAAGAAATGTGAAGTAGAAAGAAAAGAAAATCTAACTAGCAGAAGGGTTAGAGGTTGTTTTGAGTTATAGTCGTCATCTTGACTCAACGGGCATCCTCGGTTGATTTTGATGCTCGAGGATTGCTGCGCAAATCCTCCAACAAGATACGGTTTTAGTCTGTGCCCATTTACTTTGAAACTTTCTATTCCATCTTTGTTCTAGATCTCAATTGCCCCGTATGGTGATACATGTTTCACCACATATGGTCCCGTCCATCTAGACTTGAATTTTTCGGGAAATAATATGAGTCTACTGTTGTACAGTAAGACTCTGTCCCCTTCATGAAACTCCTTTGGCTTAATCAGACGATCATGCCACCTTTTTGTCCTTTCCTTGAAGATCCGCGCACTTTCATACGTGTCCAGGCTGAACTCTTCCAATTCATTCATCTGCTCCAACCTGTGATCACCTACAAGACTAAGATCAAGATTAAGCATCTTAATTGCCCAATAAGCCTTATGTTCTATCTCAACGGGTAGGTGACAAGACTTACCATACACTAATTTGAATGGCGAAGTCCCTATGGGCGTTTTGAACGCAGTTTTATACGCCCATAGTGCTTCATCCAACTTGACAGACCAATCTTTATGAGAAGCACTAACCGTCTTTTCAAGAATTCATTTTAGTTCCCGGTTAGCCACTTCGACCTGCCCAATAGTTTGGGCATGGTACGGGGTTCCTATTTTGTGTGTGACCCCATACTTGGACAGCAGTGCAACAAACTGCTTATTCACAAAGTGTGACCCATTACGGGTAAAGATGTTTTTCCGCAAAAACTCACACACCACCCGAGCATCATTGGTCCTAGTAAGGATTGCTTCGACCCTTTTAGAGACGTAGTCAACGGCCACTAGGATATACTCATGAGAATATGACATTGGGAACGGACCCATGAAGTCGATGCCCCAAACGTCAAATATTTCACATACTAGAATGGAGTTGAGCGGCATTTTATCCCTCTTGCTAATATTACCTGCTCTCTGACACTTGTCACATGTAGCTACATACGCCCTTGCATCTTTGTACATAGTAGGCCAAAAGAAACCGGCTTCCATGACCTTTGCTGCAGTGCGATTTCCACCATAGTGACCTCCAGCTGCTCCATCATGGCAATGCGACAGAATGCTTGCCATTTCTCCTTCAGGCACACATCTTCAAATCACACTATTTGCACACAGTTTAAACAAGAAAGTATCTCAAAAGTAACTTTTTACCTCACCTTGAAGCTTCCTTCTTTGATTACGAGTGAGGTCACGGGGTAACCATCCACTAGCCAAAAAGTTGGCTACATCCGCATACCAAGGCGGCCTTTCAGAGACCGTTGCTATGGAAAAAATCTGCTCATCAGGGAACTCTTCCCTTATTTTGACTGTTTCAACTGGAGGTTTCTCAAGCCGAGATAGATGATCTGTGACTTGATTTTTTCTATACCCTTCTTATCTTTTATTTCCAAGTCAAACTCTTGAAGCAACAACACCCACTGCATCAGACGCGGCTTGGATTCCTTCTTACTCAATAGGTATTTCAACGCTGAGTGATCAGTATGTACAATCACCTTGCTTCCCACCAGGTATGATATAAACTTGTCAAAAGCAAAGACCATAGCAAAAAACTCCTTCTCAGTAGTGGCATAATTGACTTGAGCATCATTCAATGTCCTGCTTGCATAATAGATGGGCCGAAACATTTTATCTCTTCGTTGCCCCAGAACCGCTCCCACAGTTACATCATTCGCATCACATATTATCTCAAATGACTGGCTCCAATCTGGTGTCACCATAATAGGAGCACTCACAAGCGTTTCTTTTATCAATTTGCATGCTCTTAAGCACCTCACATTGGTAATGCTGGATTTTTTTTTATAAACCTCCTATAGAACCCAGCATGTCCCAAGAAGCTTCTTATGCTCTTCACCGAAGTCAGGGGAGAGAGCCTAGCAACAACATCCACCTTAGCTTTGTCAACCTCAATTCCATGCGCAATTACCTTGTGGCCCAGGACAATTCCCTCCTTTACCATGAAGTGACACTTCTCCCAGTTAAGAACCAAGTGAGTGGCTTCACAACGTTCAAGCACGAGCTTCAAATTCATAAAACAATCCTCAAAGACATCACCAAAAAAGGTGAAATCATCCATGAACACCTCTAGACATTTCCCGTTTAAATCAGAGAATATAGACATCATGCACCTCTGAAAAGTGGCAGGTGCATTCCATAGCCCAAACGACATCCTCCTGTAAGCAAAAATACTTGACGGGCAAGTGAATGTGGTCTTCTCAACATCTTCGGGGGCAATAGGTATCTGATTGTAGCTTGAATACCCATCCAGGAAGTAGTAGCATCCGTGTCCAGCCACCTTCTCGAGCATTTGATCAATAAAAGGGAGTGGAAAGTGATCTTTCCTTGTTGCATCATTCAGCCTTCTATAATCAATGCACATTCACCAACAGGTGACTGTTCTTGTGGGGATCAATTCATTATCTTCATTTTTCACCACTGTCATGCCCCCTTTTTAGGTATAAGTTGCACTGGACTAGTCCACTGGCTATCAGAGATGGGAAAAATCACTCCCGTATCTAGCAATTTGATGATCTCCTTATGCACTACCTCCTCCAGATTTTTGCTCAGCTTGCGTTGAGGCTGCACCACTGGCTTGCTATTTCCTTCCAACAGAATTTTGTGCATGCATATGGCTGGACTGATTCCTTGAATATCAACTATGTTCCAACTAATGGCCTTCTTCTGCTTTGACAGCAGCTCTACCAGTTTTTGCTCCTGTGTACCTGTCAAATCAGTAGAAATAATCAGAGGAAAATTGTTAGTTTCGAGAAAAGCATATTTCAAGTGAGTGGGGAGGACTTTCAATTCCACATTAGGCTTAGAAGCCTCCTCTTTTAGTTCATCCTCATCAACTACTTGATCCTCAGTTTCAAGAGCTTCAGCCTCTTTCTTTATTTTCGGATCTTTATCATCCACTGTGCTAGACTGAGTAATACACCTCTCTAGAGTATCCCCCACAAGCTTGTCAAACTTGTACTTCTCAGCCAACTCCCTAATGACATCTAGCTTGAAACACGTGTAGGAAGACACCTCATCACTGGGGTATTTCATCATTCTCTTCATCTGGAACACCACTTTCTCAATACCCACTCTAAGCATAAGCTGCCCCTCATAAATATCAAGGATGGCTCTACCTGTACACAAAAATGGCCTCCCTAGAATTAAAGGCACCTCCTTGTTCACCTCCATATCTACCATAATAAAGTCTACGGGGAACACAAACTTGTCCACCCGCACTAGAATATCTTCAATGATTCCCTCAGGTAGAATGGTGGTCTGGTCGGCCAGTTGTAGGGACACTGGTATTGATTTGATCACTCCAAGTTCACCTTCCAGTTTCCTAAATACAGATAGAGGCATTAGATTTATAGACACACCTGAATCACAGAGGGCCTTGTCAAAATTTTCACTCCCCAACGAGCATGGTATGGTGAAGCTTCCTGAGTCCCCACACTTTTGGGTAATTTTATTTTGCAATATGGCACTGCAGTGGGCATTCAGCTTGACCATAATATTTCTCTTGCTAGACAGGATTTCCTTCAGGAACTTTGCATAAGCGGGCATCTGAGTGAGTACCTCTGTGAAAGGGATGTTCACATAAAGTTGTTTGAGCATCTCCAAGAATCGCCCAAAACACTTGTCAAGTTTCTTCCGCTTCATCTTTTGAGGGAACGGTAGAGCTGGCATATGTCTACTTTCTTCAATTTCTTTTTGTACCCCGCTATTCTGGCTCTTTTGCTTTTCATTATTTTCCTCTGTTGGTGTCTCAGTCTGCTTGTTGACCACTTTCGATTTAGCCTTCACTATTGGGTCAGTCAATACTTTTCCGCTTCTAAGAGATATAACTTTGATTGTTTCCTTCAAGTTCTTTTCAGTGTCGGATGGGAGAGTCCAAGGAGCCCTCTCAGACAATAAATTTACAATCTGTCCCATTTGCCTTTCTATGTTTCGGATAGTCATGCCCTGAGTCTCAAATTTTTCATTTGTTTTGTTAATGAATGCCTTCATGAGATCTTCCATATTTAACTGATTTGGCTGTGGTGGCCGGTATTGTTGCCTCTGCTGGTTCTGAAAACCTGGTGGTCCCTGATCCTGGGGTTTGAGATTATTTTTCTGCCATGAGTTCAAGCTCCCATTAGGTGAACTCCACGAAACACCTGGAAGTCTTTGACCCATAGCATTAAAGTTATTCCCACTTTGGTAGTTGCCTCTATTAAAATTTCCCACAACGTTGACCTCCTCAGCTGTAGCTTGACACTCGTGTGTAGGGTGTCCCATCCCACAGATGTCACAACCCACATGTGGTTGAGTTTGCACCTGAGCCATAGTCAATTGCTTGATGTCCTTAGCCATTGCTGTAATTTGGGCCTGCATTGCTACAGACGATTCTACTTGGTGCACCCCTGCTGATTTTCTCCGATCCCCTTGGTCTGTGGACCATTGATCTACATCTTAAGATAGTTCATTCAAGAGAGTAACAATCTCTTCCGAAGTTTTCTTCATCAGAGGGCTTGCAACTGCACTATTTAGCAATCTCCTTGATGACGGGTTTAAACCATCCCAAAAGTCCTGAAGTAGCATCCATTGCTCCATTCCGTTGTGAGGGCACCTCCGCAGTAACTGTGAACATTGTCGCTCCTTCGCCTTGGCTGAAATTGTGAATATCCTACCGCATCCTTCCAGTCTTAGCAGCCGAGAAATAATTTTCCAGAAACTTGGTAGTCATCTCCTCCTACGTACGGATTGACCCTGTAGGCAAACTTCTCATCCACTGCTTTGCATCATCCTTCAGCGAGAACGGAAATGCTCTAAGGTATATAGCATCATGTGATTCTCCATTGTAGCAGAATGTGTTCATAATTTCATCAAAGTCCATCATATGGTTTTTGGGATCTTCATTGGTTTTGTCTCTGAAAATGCAATTATTCTGAATGGTCTGGATGACTCCCTGTTTGAGTTCAAAATTGTTAGCATCGATGGGTGGGGGCCTCACACTAGACTATTATTGGTTGTATACCGGTCTAGCGTAATCTCCCAGGCCTAGGACCTGCATTTTCAAATGCATCCTCGATAATTCGGTTAGGATTGAGTCTTCGATCCCCATCAACCATTTCATCAGCAATTATGCGGGCTGCTTCAGCCGCTAACCGTGCTTCCTGTTACTGAGCCACCTCTCTGGCAGCTAGGTCTACTATCTCTTTGTTGTTCACCATTTTATCCTGAGTTGAAGGCTGACCCAAAACAATCCACTCGATCATTTCTCTCTTTTCAACTACCTCAGGTGTTTGTCTAACTCTGGGTCGTATGGCACCAAGTACTTTGATGAGGATCGAGTCATAAACCGTTGAACTTAACCTGTTGCCTGCACACAGAAGAAAAGAGGGTAAAAAAGGAAAATAAAATAAAATAATTCCTGAATTAGCACTGAAAACTAATTAAAACACTATTAATCGCCAATCCCCGGCAACAGCGCCAAAATTTGATGAGCGCAAAATCGGTGTACAAAATGTAGGCTCGCTAGTCAAAGATAGTATAGTATCAAATCGTCTCCACAGGGATTGGTTTCAATAATGTTCTATTAATTCTTCACCTTAACACTATCCAGGGTAATAAACCTTTTGATTTATGTTATTATTAACTACAAATAAACTAAGATTATCAGTTGTAAGAAACTGGTGATACCCGAATGATTAGTAATAACAAAGGAATATCAATGAGAGAGGCAATGGCGATGACAAGATATGTGATCAACTATTGTTCTGGGTACTCTGTGCTAAATTCAATCTTAACTTCTTTTGATTCTTTTGAGTTCAATAGATGATCATGCTACTTCAAGGATTCCAATTCTTCTTCCGAATAAATTTGATTCCTTTAGCTAACCTAATGACAATTCCTATGAATATATGCACTAAATTAGTGAATGAATGATCTTTCGAAGAATACCTCTCGGTTATTCTCTTGAACTGGGTAAATCGATACCTGCTTAAGCTCTTTCTATTACCTAGAAGAGGCGTAAAATCAACCCAATTAAGACGGTACAAAGCAAATAGCAACAAACTTCTCTTTCGATTAAAGTAAAACTACAATAAACCATGCAATTCAATTAATAACTCATTCAGTAAGGTTGAGCAATTAACATAGAGTAAAACCCAAAACAATAATCAATTCACAACATCCGTCAACAACCCTGAGGAGAATTACTCTATAACAAAGAAAGTATTCAAAACAAGAGTATTAGAAGAACAAGAAGACATTACGATTCCCAAATTCAACCAAACATTCGTATTGAGTGAATTGGATCAAGTATCTCGCTTTCCAGTTGCTTCCGTGCTTCTTCTCCCTCCAAAGATCTCCTAAAATCCAAGATACCCTCTTTTTAGACAAGTTGGGCTATAGGTCAAGAAAAGTCACCCCCGGAATTACAATTTTAACCCTGAGAAATTATTTCTCGGAAGACCTAGGCAGGTGACCGCGCATCTGGCCGTGCACTTTGGCCATCTTCTACTTGACTTGCGCGGCGTAGTGCGGGGTTCATGCGCGGCCGCGCACCTTGGTGTCATCATCCTGCTCAAATAGTAAAGAGAGTTTTCTTTCCCCTCACTATTTTCTTGTGCCACAGTGCTCCAACAGACCTTTCTTGTGCCGCAATGTATAGTATCAACAACTTTCTAGGTATAGGGGCTGCTAAAACTGGAGGCTTCATCAAGTAGGATTTAATGCTCTCAAAGGCATTTCTACAAGGTTGGTCACACTTGAAAGGGACACCTTTCTTCATAAGATGATTGAATGGTTGGCATCTCCCAAATAGATTCGAGATGAATCTCCTAAGATAAGCTAGCTTTCCTTGCAAACTTTTTAATTCATGAGTATTTCGAGGCTCAGGCATTTTTAAAATTGCATCAACTTTGGCTTGATCAATTTTGATCCCTCGATACCGGACAATGAAACTAAGGAACTTTCCAGAAGTAACTCCAAAGGCATATTTCAATGGATTCATCCTAAGTTGGTACCTCCGGAGCAACTCAAATACCATTCTCAAGTCTTTCAAGTGGTCGCTCTTCTTTCTCGATTTTATCACAAAGTCGTCGACATAACATTCAACGTTCTTGCGGAGAAGGTCATAAATAAATATTCTGCATAGCCTTTTGGTAAGCGGCAACGCATTTTTCAAGCCAAATGGCATTACCTTGTAGCAATAAATACCTTTTGGGGTGCGAAATGCAGTAAGCTATTCATCTTTTGGTGCCATGCGAATTTAGTTATAGCCTGATGAACCATCCATGAATGACATTACCTCGTACCCAGTGGTAGCATCGATTATCAGCTTTGGAATAGGAAGCGGGAATTCATCTTTGGGGCACACATTGTTGAGATCCCTAAAGTCAACGCACACTTGAATCTGGCCATTCTTCTTCCTTACAGGGATAATACTTGAAACCCATTTTGGGTATTTAACTTCACGAATAAAGCCAGCTTCGATGAGTTTGTTAACTTTGGTTTCAATCAGGGGAACAAAGACCAGCCTAAAGTGCCTTTGAGCTTTCTTAACAGGACGAGCGCCATTCTTGACTGTAAGGTGATAGACTGCTACTTTAGGGTCCAAGCGAGGCATCTCTTTGTAACTCCAAGCAAAGACATGCCTAAACTCCTTGAGTAACTCAATATAAGTGCTTTCTTCATCAACTTCTATTAAAGCACTTAGGTAGGTGGGTTTTGATTCTTCATCAGTGCCAAGGTTTACTTCTTTTAAGGTATCAACTGTCATCTTCACCCCTTCTTCAAGTTCAGGTGGAGCATATTTCACATCTTCATCTTCTTGACGGTCCCCATCATTGAAGGATATGTGATAACACGGTGAAACATCCTCCAATTTCTCGTCATTCTCTATTAGAGATAAAATACTGTGCTCGCCTTATGCAGTAACATGATACGAAGAACTTATACTTTCTACATCTTCATCACGTTCTTTAGTGTAGACCACAGTGTATGGCTTCACCTTTAGTACCTCATCACACGAAACCATGACTTTTGTTTGTCGCCTCATTCTAGAAGGAACCAGACTTTGGAAATCCTTAGAGATCTTCTGAATTTTGGGCGAAGCGGGTGTTGTTGTATTTCGATAATTTCTATGGAACTTATTTATCTTCTTTAATGGACCTAATCTCTCAAACACGGAAGCCCTCACAGTTGATTTTCCAAGTCGATCAAAGACATAAGGCTTGTTAGAAGCGGCAGATTCATCTTCTACAGTGATATAATTATTGCCCGCCCTTCTTATGGAGATGCGCACTGGTGACGATTGCTTGTATCCCAAACCTTCATGTGGTTGCCTCATTGCAGCTTCTGATGGGAGCTTCCCTAACTTTGACGCTCATTGGAATTGTATCCAGCTATTGCAAATAGCCTGTAAGCGTTAGGATCAAAACCTTCATTTGTTCGCTTTGTCGGGAGTGCCACATTCTGCAAATGATTTTGGGCCACAAACCTTGCAAGTGGCTTTGAGGACAACTTTACTGCCTAAATTCGTTTTACCGAAAGAGTTAACTCCTTTAGCATGTTAGTTTGTAGATTAGATGATTCACCTTCATCTTTCTTCCTTTTAGGGACATATTGGAGTGCAGAAGTTACTTTCTTGCCATAAGACGCAATATCCCCTCTATAAGGTTTATTTGAGTTAAGTTGTACCTCCTTAGTAACAACTTTGGCTTTACCAGCAGTCACCTAAGCTCTTTTAGTTGTGGGCTCGTCATTCTTGCTTTTCATGACATCATCAGCTTTTAGCTCCTTCACAATGTGGTTTTTCAAGTAGAACTTTGCATTTGCGAAGTGTGACTCAGCCTCGGTGAATGGCTCATCATCAATAACTATCTTCTTCTCGACTTCACCCTCGCAGTATTTTAAACATTGATGGTAGGTAGATGGAACTACTTTATTCTCATGTATCCAAGGCCTTACAAGCAAGACGTTATATGAAGTCTTTGCATCGATCACATGCAGCCATGCACTTGATTGCATATCTTCGATGGTGATTCCCAACCTGATCACACCTATGGCTCTTTTCCCCCCTTGGTTGAATCCTTGGATCATCACATAACTTTCTGAGAGTTCGTCCATAGAATACCAAGTTCTTTCACAATGCGAATTGGCAAGATGTTCACAGAGGATCCTCCATCAAAGAAAATTCGATTTACCCTTCATATAGCCAACCAAGTACAACGAGCGGTTATGAAGAGTGTCACCTAGTAGAATATCATTATATATGAACATAACGCTTTCCTCGCACGCGTTAACTTCTTGAGTAATAGACTCGATGAGCTTTTTTGAAGATGGTGCCAACGGTAGGTCATCACTCTTTTCTTCCCCTTTTTCAGCATTTTAACAAGAGGCCTCAATACCATCACGAGAAATCTTCATGCAGAACCAACATGGCAAGAAATCCTCCAAGGTCACTGGATGTCGTGGATTTTGAGGGTGGTGCACCTCCACTTTTGCTTTCTTCAAACTCCTAACTGGATTCTGTTTCCTTGGTTTTTTTATCATCATTTTCCTTGTTGGTTGTTCTACTGATTCTTTTTGTGGGCTCCTTCTGTGGCACCTACGACGAGTCACCAACGTCCAACCTTCATCATCATCAGGTTGATCGACTTCAACTTTGTCGTTCACCAGTAATTCTTCATCTTTACTTTCTTTAAAACCACATAATTCATCCAGACTGAATGAGCCAAAGGTGATAGAGACTTGGTTTGCGCTTGCTTTCTCATCTTCAAGCACGATCTTCTTTTCACGAGCCAAGTCTATAACTTTGTCCTTGAAGACAACACACTTCTCTAGAGGGTGGCTCACAAGTCGATGGTATTTGCAGTAATTTAGGTCATTCGTTTTACCAGCTTCATTTGGCCGTTTCATCTCCGGAAGCTCAATGAGATTTAACTCGAGGAGTTTTTCAAAAATTGTTGGCACATCAGAATCCAGAAATGGGTACTCCTTCTCTTGCATTACTTTTAGAGTCAACTTCTCACTTGGTTTATCTTGAAAAGAAATGGATTTCATACTCTGCTTCTTGCTCACCTTCGTTGTGAACTTGATAGGTGATGTGTTGACATTCATAGCTTCTTTGTTTTAGACTTGGGTGCAAACTTACTCTATTTCCTGACTTCTAGCTTGTCGTTCGCTTTGCGAGGCTCATAGATAGCCAGCCTTTCGTTTCCAGCGGAGGCCATGCTTAAATCCATGTCATGGGCACGAGTCGCAAGTTTTTCAAAATGTGCTAGGCTTGATACCTTGCAAGATGTAGCGGAGTCCCCAATGCATGTATTGGATGCACATCTCTATGCGAGAAGCTTCACTAAGCCTCTCTTTGCAGTTGAGTCTTGCATTCCTCCAACGATTGATAAAGTCGATAACTGGTTCACCCTTTAGTTGACAAGTATTTGTAAGTTCTATTATACTCACAGTACGTCTCGTGCTATAAAAGCGATTGAGGAACTCTTGCTCTAGTTGATCCCAACTATAAATAAATCCCACCTCGAGGTCTGTATACCAATCAAAAGCATTTCCTTTTAGCGAGCGGACAAACTGCTTGACGAGGTAATCTCCATAAGTCCCATCATTATTGCACGTTTCAATGAAGTGTGCCACGTGTTGCTTTGGATTACCTTTACCATCAAACTGTTGAAACTTTGGAGGTTGATAGTTAGCAGGCATCTTCAACATATCGATCCTTGTAGTATACGACTTTGCGTATGTAAGAGAAGACTTGGTAGCAACTTCGTAATTGCTTTTAATAGTTCCTTCAATGAACTCCTTCAGTTGATCAATTGGAATCATCCCTTCAGATGAGACAGGGATAGCTTTAGCGGATGCAACTTGTCTTGGGAGAGAATTACTCTCTGGAACCTCTGGGAGCTTGCCAGGTGCGTGAGTGGATTCTTCTTCCATTAAGATTCCCACCCTATCTATTAGCTTGTCAATTCTAGCATCTTGATTTTGCATGAACTTGGTCAAGCCAGCAATTGCTTCCGTCAAGTTTGCCAACAGCTCCTCCACAAATGAAGTGTATGTCACCATGGCTTGCATGATTGTCGTGGACGATGGAGAATAGCATGGATTGTCACACAGATTGATCTTTGATTGGCTCATGCTATGTGGTGTAAGTGGAGAGGATCCATCACTTAAAGCATCATCATCTTCCTTCACAGCAGAGTACTTGGGTCCGGAGAGGTCAAGCAGAGCAAGAGTTTTCTTGATCTTTTCAGCAATATCGCTTCCTTCTTCGGGTGCGTTTGTAGAAGATCTTGCTACTTTTGAGGATGAAGATCCGAAAATAGGGGTTGATGCGGACGACACTTGGGGTGCTTGTTGTCCTAATGAGCTTGCTTTGCTCCTCGTAACTGGTCCAAAACTTTCAAAGGTAACATCGAGGATGCTTTTCACATCAGCATAGAACTTGGAATTAGCAGCGTTGGTGGAAGTTGAACTGGAGTTGATTTTCTTTGAAGCCATTTTAATGTTCTTAAACTTTGGTGATTGAAAAGTTGAGATGAGAGGTAGAGATGGTCCAACTGGGCGTGCCAAAATTTGTAGATAATAAAATTGCAGCGAGAAAATAATCGAGACTGAAAAATATTGCAACAATCGTAGTATTTGATTGTAAGTAATTTGAGTGTACAATCTTTATGATTCCTCTAATTCTACTTTTCCACTATAAATTCAAGGGCCTTTGAGCTTGATCTTGAACCTATATTTGTTGTCACGAATGATGATCTTGAATTCAACTAGCACTAACTTTGATTTGAACTCGTACTCCTTGAATCTTGATTTGTTCTTCGTTCTTGAGCTTGAACTTGATTTCTTGAACTTGAACTTGATTGCTTGAAGTTTGAAACTTGTGGAGGAATTTGCAGTGTTTGATCCATGAGTTTTCTCTTGCTTCTTGTTATAACTTATGGTCCCTTTTCTGAGTTATGAAGACACCTATTTATAGTTGTGGAAGAGAAGAGTTATGATAAGAACAAACTCTTTCCGACCAATCAAATTGAAGTGTGACAAGGCCGTGTTTGACTGGCCAGAACATGTCACTTGCACACGTGGCGCGGTTTCATTGACCTTTTAATGTGACTTGGCATGTCTTGTCATATTGACACGTGGTATGATCCCATTGGCTCTTCCGTTTGACTTGCCGTGCCACGTCATTTGACACGTGGCATTGGGCCTCTAGGAAGATGTCATCTTGGGCCTAATGAAGTGGACTTATCGCTTGTAGCCCGATTAAATGAGCTAACCCAATGAATTCAAAATTATTTATTTAATCCATATATATTGGACCTATATAATTAATTCAATTATATTAGATTATAATATTTATTTGGATCGATATATCTTGAATTTATAATATAATTCAAATTATTTTATGAATTTAATTTTAATAAATTTTATATGCCTACAATGCCAAGGCTCCCCTTCGAGCTAGTAAACAAAGTAAGTTAGTTAAATGAACAGCAGAGAATGGACCAATGTTATCCGCTGTGAAGCTTACAGAGAAAACATAACTGAGAATAGTGGTGACTTACACTGGCATCTTCTCTAGACATGTTGCCATAGGTTCTTGAGCTCATTCTGTCGTATAGGTTTTAGCAGGAAATCAGCTGCACCTTTTGACAAACACTTGAAAACTAAACCCACTGAATCATGAGATGACATCACTGCACATAGCCCTCATCAGGTATAGAGGAAAATAGGAGAATTGAAAATCGAAAGCCAAATAGTACTTTCCCCCCTAAAATAGTAGAATGGTAACACTGGCCAAAGAGATTACTTACTGATCACAGGAATATTCTTGCACTTCTTGTGGCTCATGATTTTGCATAACAGGCCTATGCCTGATAAACAAGGCATTACTACCTTCACTTAACACTAGGTCAATTTGATTGGTAAGATTTTCTAATATATTCCAGGCTTGCAATCCATTAGCTGCTTCTATAACTGCAAATAACCAATTAATGTGGAGATCATAAGAGCCATAAAGATGGTAAAGTAGTAATCAAGTAAAATATATTATCAACAAACAACCAAAAAAAAAAAAAAAAAAATCCAGTGGGCTCCCATAAGTGGGGTCTGGGAGGGTAGTGTGTACGCAGAATTTACCCTATCCTGGAAGCACAGAAAGACTATTTTCAATAGACCCTCGGCTAAAAATATATTATCAACAACTAACAAATATAGTTTAGTCAAGAATTAAAAACTTGTAAGCCAAACTGTTGCAAAACTTAAGTTTATCAATTCACCAAACAAATACGCAATGTTTGCTTGACTGAATATCACATGTGATGAACTTGAAACTTCACCTGGACGAGCATTGACAGATCTCTACTGCCATTCATAGTTTAAGCTGATAGTTACACCTTTGCAATACTCAACAAGATTTCAGTATATCAAACGTACATTTCCTGGTTACTTTACGTAGATCGATTGAAGATATAGGTAGCTCTTCAACTGCAGTTGCTCTGTGTCTTTCAGTTAACTTTAATTGAGGTTTTCGCAGTGCTGATGACAAGCGTAAAAGGTTATGCACATTGAAACAGATTTTAGAGTATTTCTGCTTGTGATTTACTGAGCAATCAATTATATTATCTATTTATTATTTATTACTCAACATCCTTACACTTGTGGGATTACTGGTTTATTTGTTGCTTTATACAAATGATTATTCCATACAATTTACACTTAAACTTGCCTCAATAGACAGTAGCCAGAAAAATTATATTTTGATAACATAAAGCAATAAGCTTCAAAAACCCAAAAAAACATTGACTTGAATGAAGATTTAAAAAATGATAAAGATAACAGAAATGCACCTTCAGAGCTCATCAATGAGAGCAGAAACAACAGCTACAAAGCTCCAATCACCATTAAACCCAAATGAAAACAGTTCAAAGGGTTACCAATTTGATTTTCAAATTGAAAAATAGTGTAATGTGATAATGAATAGTGCAAAATTCAATATAAAAGGACTAGAAAGTTGAAAATGTCTAAAGATTTTGGTTTGTGGAGTAGGGGAGGAAGAAGAATAAAGTCTTGGAAGTTTCCAATATGATGACGTGGATAAGTTGCAGGCCTAGAAGGGGCCACGTAGGACTAGATTATTCCATGTCAGCCGAGAGTATTCTGATGACATGGACAAAATCTAGGGGGCAAAGTGCACCGGTAGTTAGGTGTTTAAAATATATTCGTAATTTATATAATATATTTAAAAATATGCCAATTCATCTAAATTTCAATATCAAGTATTCTAAATTTTTGAACTGCTAATTTGAAGCTCAAAATTAGTGTCCCAAATTTTTGAACTACTAATTTAAAATTTAGGACACTCTTGAACTGCTAATTTAAAATTCATTACATAAAATTTAAATTTTTAGACATAATTTTTGAACTTTAGTACACGATATCCTGAAGTTTAAATTTTAAGATTTAAATTTCAGAATATCGTATCCTAAAATTTAAACAAATTGATTAATTTTTAAATATATTTTAAATAACATATTTAAAAATGGACATCGTTTACACATATCTAAAGGCATGAACTTATGGGCTTGAACTTAATCGTAACAGATTTAGGAGCGGGACACGTGGGGACTTCTGAGTTGTTTTCGCTATTATGTTTAAAAAAGGAAGGGAAACGTGGATTTCACGGACGTTAAGTTTTCCCTGAGTATAGAGGTCGCCATCTCAGCTCCTAAAGGCTAAAACCATGTAAACAAATGAAAAGATGGTCGTGAAGGCGTTATAAATTAGCGTGAAATGAGACAAAGCCCTTAAATAATTGCAGTTGCCTACTAATGTGTTGTCATGTGGTTAAGTAGAAATGTAATAAAGGAATATCTCTGTAGACAAGGTTTTGGTCATCAAATTAGTCACTTGTCAAAGCCAAAGTCAAAGAGTTTTTATAAAAAACTCAAGATTTCCAACTTTTTATTTTTTATTATTCGGTATTCAAAATTCACTAAATCAAGGACTCAGAATACGCATGGAAAAATATTCACAAATAGCCACTTTGTCGCTCTATAATTAAAAATAGCTATTATAGAATTTCAAATTTCACAAGTAAAATTCAATTATATAATACATCCTGAAGTTTTATTTATGAAATTTGAAATTATATGACAATAACTATTTTTTAAATGCATGGCCGAGAAATGGCCAGCGGACGCTATGTCTATGAATAGGTGTTCGAGTAGAGTCGGTAATTCACATGTAAAGCGCCCTCTACGTGAAATTTTTTATTCTCAGTAGTCGAACTTAAGACATAAGATTTTTAACCTTTGAATTGAATACAAAAAATAAAAATCTTTGTCACAATTAAGCATAAATCTTTAACAAAAAATTAATGTTAATTGTTGCTTCAAATGTATTATTACCCTTGAATTAGTGCTGGCCTACCATTGATGAATATGTTTGGTAATGAGTTAACATCTCCAAAAGATACTATCTTATCTAGTTATTGCTTTAATTATTAACTTAAGACTTTCCTAATTCATGTGATTTTCTAGATTCTTCCTTTCTTACACTTCCTTTTCATTTTTTGGCTTAATTAGACACGTTTCCTTTCTAGATTCAATGGTTGGCATTATTAGTAATGTTCTCGCAAAGCCAACAACTAAAGTTATACAATGCCACATTTTTTTTTTAATTTTCCCATTATCTGGGGTGTTGTATTAATTAAAAGTTGATTCTCATTAGTATAACACAAAGATAAAGATTACCCTTCAAAAGATTTGGCGAGGTGATAATATAATACAAGTTCACCTGCCACCACAAATAACAATCCTAGCTTACAAAAAAATTAGCCTTGTCATATTTGATTCTAATACTCGGTATTTGACTTTTGTCCAGGTGAAAGGGGCCCTTAACACCCTTTGGAAGTTGCTGACCGGAGAAGTTGTAATTTCCGGTCTGAGTTTTGGCAGCCAATTTTGCTAAACAGTCAGCTAGTTGGCTGGTTTCTCTGTAGCAATGGTTGATATATATATATATATATATATTTGCCTTGTACCTCATATGTACCATCTTATCACTTATATGATCCATCCTATAATTAGTCTCCTTCTTCTCCCTTAGAATATCAGCTAACAAGAGTGAATCTATCTCTAAAGTGAAAGTTGTATAACCATTTTATATACACCAGGTCATTGCAAAAAGTGCTGCATAAGCTTCTGCAAGAGTGTGATTGTTGCAACTATAGGGGAATGAGAATGCCATGATAATGTCGCCGTTGTGTTTCCTCAATGCACCTCCCAATCCAGCTCTCCCATCATTCTTGTTAAAACTTCCATTTGTGTTTAGCTTGAAGGTTCTGATCTCTGGTTTTTGCCATTGCACTACAATGCAATCTTTTTGGGGTGCATCCTTACTAGAGTGTCGCAAAAATTATTCCAAGGCAACTTGAGATTACAATTAGAATAAGCCTTGTTGATTGCAGTTTCCACATTCCAACTGATTTGTTGCTTCAACTTATAGCAGTTGAATTTCTTTTGATTTCCATACATGTAAGCACAAGTTTTTTTTTACAGTACCCAACATATGATTATAGGAGTAATACTTAACACTAATTTATGTATATCATTAACGGACTTAGTTTGCCACCAGGTATGTAACATATATCTAATAGGGTGGGGGTGATAGTTAATTCCAAGTTGAGAGCCAAAAAGGGTTGCCTATCCTTCTATGAAAACATGGTGCATATTTTCATAGGCAGGATTCTCACAACAGTTACACCTCGAAACAATCTGTCTCCCAAACCTAGAAATAACTTCATCAAAGGGGAGCTTGCATTTCCATAGTCTCCAAACCAGGAATGACATATTAAAAGGAATACAAGAATGCCAAATCTTACCAATGTGTTGTTGTTTAAGTCTAGAATTTCTTACCAGATGCCAAGCTGTCTTGTTGAAGTATTTACCATTCTCCATAAGGTCCCAATAAATCTTATCCTCTTTGTCTTGATTTCCAATATCATTTTTTAGGATATGATTTTTCAGATGATCTCGAAGGACATTTTTCAGCTTTCTAACATCCCACCTGCCCTCAGTGATGAATTCACACACCAAAGTTTTATGGCTCCTCCTAGTGTTAGTAACTAAACTTGCAAGATGGCCTTTTAAGGTCTAATTATCCCACCAAAACCTGCTTGAGCCTGAATTGATTTGCCATACCATATGCTTTTCTGCAATGTTTCTTATACTAAGAACATGCTCCCAAGCATGGAAATTCCCAGTAGCCCATTGTTTCGAAACCAAATGAGATCTAATGCAATATTTATGTCTAACATATGTTGCCCATAGAGATGATGTGGACCTGATCCTTCACCGCCTTTTCATAGCCAACATGTCACTGATTTCTTCCATCTTTCTAATACCAATGCCTCCCTCATATGTAGGCACAATGAGATTATTCGAGGAACTCCAATGTTACTTTTTACGCTTAATAGAGTTACCCCAGAAAAAAATTAGCAAAATATTTTTCAATTAATTTTAAAGTAGTTTTAGGGAGGGACATAGCAGATAATGTATAAGTGGGCAAATATTGAAGGACACTTTTAATCAACACATATTTACCACCATAAGACAAAAGCTTACCTTGCCAACCATTGATCCTTTTCACTATCTTACTAATCAATATGTCAAAATATTCAATCCTTTTTCTACCCACATATAGAGGACAACCAAGGTAATTAAAAGAAAAATTCTTATCCATAAAATCATAGCACTCCCTTATTCTATTAATCCTGCCAGCTGCAGTCTTAGAAGATGTGAGGAAAAACTCTTGTCTATGTTAACCAATTGACCAGAGCTTTTCTCATAGTTACCAATTTTCTTCATACCAAGGTTAATATATATGGAATTACCATTACAGAAAATAACAATATCATCTACATAGGCTAAATGGTTAATTTTGGGGACCTTATCATGCATAGAAAAAGGGTTAAAATCAGGATGATTATACAAATTATTAAGAGACCTGAAAAGAACATCAGCAGTCATAATGAACGAAGAAGGGGAAAGGGGATCACCTTGTTTAAGACCTTGAGAGGAAGAGAAAAACCCTTGCCTAGATCCATTAATAATGATCGAATACCAAACATTCAAAATCAAATTATGAACCATGTCTATCCAGTATTTAGAGAATCCAAATTTACTTAACACAAAATAAACAAAAGGCCATATCATTCTATCATAAGCCTTAGCCATATCAAACTTAATAACAACATTACCTCGTTCTTATCAGTAATCTTGTGAATAATTTCTTGAGCAAGTAAAATATTTTCGGAGATTAGTCTATCCTTCACAAAACCACTTTGATTAGGAGAAACTAATTTGTGCAAGAGTGGGTTTAATCTTAAATAAATAATTTTAGAGATGATTTTGTTAGAAAAGTTAGAAAGACTAACTAGTCTAAAATCAGAAAAACAAGAAGGAGTATCAATTTTGGGAATCAAAACTTAGCAAGTATGTGAGAACAATTTAGTCAAACTTTTTCCTTTGAAAAACTCCAGAACAAATGCAATGACCTTCTCTTTGATAATATCCCAACAATTATAGAAAAATGTTCCATTATATCCGTCAAGTCCCGTTGTGCTAAAAGCACTCAGGCTCAATGCAATATTTTTTATTTCAGCTTCATCGGAAATCTTACTGAGAATTAAGTTATCCTCCTCAATAATGCAATTAAGAATACACTCTAAAATAGCGGAGTTGAGGTTAGGAGTTGGTAAGTTGAACTGGGAATTGAAGTGCCTGACTGCAGCTTTGGAGATCTTTTCATCACCCATAATCCATTTACCCTTATGATTCTTGATTCTATTTACTTGTTGCTTTCTCCTTTTTTTACCTGAGAATACAGTGAAAGTATCTGGTATTACTATCACCATCTTCAAACTATTTGATCCTAGATTTCTATTTGAGAAGAGAGTCTTGGATACTCAGCCATCTAATATATTCGGCATGGGCTTTGTTCATATTTTCTCTACTTTGTTTGGTGTTGTCTTCAATGTCTTTATCTTCCAAATATTGAAGCTTCTCCTCCCAGTTGTTAGCAGCCTCATTAATGTCACAAATGTCTTCCCTGGATAATTGACTTAATCTCTTACGGAGATCCTTCAGCTTGGATTGCAAGATCTACATAGGATTACCCATAAACTTTGTATTCCAAATTTCCTTAACAATATCATAGAAACCAGGCTGATTAACCCAACAGTTAAGGAATCTGAAATACTTAATATAATTGTGGATGGCGTAAAGATCCTTCATAAGCAGAGGTCTATAATCAGATCCAGTCCTTGCCAAATGCCTAATGGAACATCTTTGAAACAATTGGTCTCATATATCATTAAGAAAAACTCTATCCAATCTTTTTCAAATTCTATTCATGGGCCTCTTGTTATTACACCAAGTAAAATTTGGACCTGAGTAGCCAATGTCTGTAACTCCACAATTGTCGATACAGTTTTGAAATGGAAGGCTTTTGTACATTCTAGGAGGTTTACCCCCTATTTTTCACTTGGTTCAAGGATCGCATTAAAATCTCCCCCGATACACCAAGGTGCATCCACCAGTTGACTATCATGATCCAAAGATGACCAAAGGACTCTTCTACCTTCTGAACTGCATTTAGCATAGACTGCAGTAACAAAGATATCTTGAGTACCTATAGCTTTCGCCAATTTGATAGTAATGTGTTATTCACTTTCTGTGAAAATTATTTTATTGTTGTATGAATTCCAGAAGCACCAAATTTGACCATTACCGTTATAATGGCAATGTTGATACCCTAAGAATCTCTTGTATCCATCCACCTTTTCTTTAGTAATAAAAGGTTTAAAGACAGCTACAAATTGTGTGTTGTTGATGTCAATCAGCTTTTTAAGCCTGTGAATGACTTTTTTGGACCTCACCCCCTTATATTCCAGAAGATTGCATTAATCATAAGAACAATTTGGGATGTTTTCCTCTCTTTGTTTCCTTCTTTGAGAAGGATGTGTTCTATTTTTTTTGTCCTTTGCCATTTTTTCAAGTTTCACTTCTCCCTATTTTAGCAATGTATTGGTTATCCACTTTTTGACTTTCAGAAACTTCCTCCATGTCTTCATTCTCCGTGTCGCTGTCTCTTTTTGATGTCATATTGAGTCTGTTAGTATTGCCATCATTCATATCCTGGTCCCATTCTTTGCCATCCAGATCAATAACTAAATTTAAACTAGGTTGATTCCTTACCTCTGTTGGAACAGTAGAGGAGCTTGAGGCACATGTTGTATGCTTGTGCATTTCCTCTGCCTTGCTTTCTTCCTCCCTGCTAGTATCTCTATTATACGACATCTGATTGACAACTTCCATTTCTATATTAGGAGCTTCCCCTTTCTCTAACCTTTCATTCCTGCAAGTATCATTAACTTTGCTTTGTCGCTCATGTTATTGTGTATATAGTGTTTCTTGATTTTGAATACTGTCTCTAATGGCAGCTATAGACTAATCATTTTGTTTGCTCGTCGATGTAGAAATAACATTCTTTTTGCTACTCATCTAGGCAGGTTTGAATCTCACTTTGCTTTTCTTCTTCGTCATTTTTTTGATTTTCTTCTTATTATTTCTTTTCTTCTTGTTTTCCCTTCTTTATTGCTAATGGTCTTTGTATTTTCATTCCCCTCTTCCTGTTGTATTTTTCCATTGTCAACACTATGAGAATCCACTTTATTTGTATCCTCCTTGCCATCATTGTTTTCTTTCATCATCTTGTTCATAGAATATGCTTCATCCTCATTTTTGATAAGCTCATCTCTATCTCCCTCCGCCTTAGCTTGATCAGCCTTTTTCTTTTAAAGAGCCCTACAATTGACTATGTAGTGACCCAATTTCCGACAATGTTTACAATATTTTGGGACGCCTTCATACTCTAATTTTTTGGTATACCCTTTTAACGGCGATTCATCATATTCTTGACCCATAAAAACACTTTGAGGCAAAGGTTTTAATAGGTCCACTTCCACTCTAATTTTGGCCATACTAGGCCTTCTTCTACCAATTGTAGCAGCATCTAGAGCTAGAGGCGTACCTACAGAGCTCAACAATTGTTTTATGTAATGCCAATCATGCATATGAAACGGTAAAGCTGGCAAAAGAACTCATGCCGGAGCGACTGACAGATCATCTTCTGGCTTGAAGTCTGGTGACCACTTTTGTAACCACATTTGCATCTCGTCGACTTCGATAACTCTTCTGAACCATACTGATTTCCAATCATCATTATTGAAGATATCAATGAAAATATTATGATTCTCATAGACCCCTATTTTTACTGACCCCTTCAACGGAATGGTCGAAGAAATTTTCCCACAATTGTGTACTTACATGAATCCGCCATTATGCCGTAGTAGTATTTAGCTTTAAAAACCACAACTGGCATGCCATTGTGTGTCGTATGTCTTGCTATCACTTTTTCCTTTTCATGGCGATTGGAGTTTGGGTTGGGGATCTGAGCAGATGACGAAGGAGTTGTGATGGTGTTAGCATAGGATGGTTTTCCTAGATTAGAACCGACATTGTGAGTTGTTTCACCTATGGGGTGAATCTGATCTGTCGTACGTGCCAATGGGATGCCTCCCGGCGGCTCCATCTAGTGGAGCGTGTGCATGATACTTTAAGACATGAACTTTTAATTAGCCGTTGTAGAGAGGAAAAGTTTTAGAGAGTATTTAGAGAGATGTGGATATTTTTTACAATGCCACATCAACATACTTATATTTTGACTCGGTTTGGTGCTAAGCTTTTGCAAGCACGTTTCTCTCCTTTCTTCTCTTCATCTTACCTTAAGTTTGGAGTGGGAGAGAGATTGAAAATTTGAAATTGTGCACACCCTTGACACATACTCCTCGCATCTTATTTATGTAAATTTATTTTAATAAACACGAAATTTAAGGAAAAATAAAATAAACTAAAATTTATGATCTTAAACATGTCAATGGCATTTTGTATGACTATAAAATCATGTCACTGAGAATAAAATGAGATGTTTATACTTATATTAATTTCAAATATTTAAAAAGAAATTATTATTTTTGAAACAAATTAAAAATAAAATAATCTCACATAAACTGAACAAAATATGATAAAGAAGATGTCCGTCACTTTCTTCCGAGTTAGTTAGGTTTTCTTTTCTGCTCCAGCTAATGAGGGATATGAGAATTCAAACTATAGAACAAAAACAAACTATTTAGATTGGAGTTTGGTCCAAAGAGAAATGAGAAAACCTTGTGCATTGCCCAACTTATGCCTATGTCAATGAATTCAATGCTGCCATAGAAAGCTAAACTATGAATATACCTAACTTGGCTACAATATCTCTCTTTCTTTTCTTTTTTGTTGTCGAAGAAAATTCTTTCTTTTCTCTTTGTTTTCTTATTATCTTGTTGTTATTACTGGTTGTTACTACTACTTTCTTTTCATCTTTCCCTAGGCCCGGGGTTTATAGGAAACAACTTCTCTATCTTTAACTCAGGGGTAAGGTCTGCGTACACACTGTCCTTCCCAGACCTCACTTGTGAGACTATATTGTGTTTGTTATTGTTGTTATTGTTGTCGAAAAAATTTCTTGTGGGCTTCTGGCTCACAGGTTCAAAACTCTGAGGAGTATGGTTCCACTTCTTTATCCTTCTGCCAACATATATATCGGACTTCGTCTTACTCACACATCACGTGTTGTATCCTCGTGACTAAACCTAAATACTGAGGCAACATGGCTACAATATATCAAGCCTCTCTTACCAAGTAGAGGTGTAAAGTGAGATTTTATATATCAGAAGATAAATCATGTGTATGATGGATAGCTCTTTTTAGTTAAAAGGAGACACTGGATGACTAACCATTACCAGGATCTTTATGGATGTTTCCTCTCAAGTTTTATTATGGAATGAAGTATTATTTTCTTCTTATTTTTTTCTCCATTTTTTTTGGAGGTTAAGACTAGCTCGAGGATTCAAATCTCATCAGTCGCGTAGCATCTTTTTTTCCTTTCCCCCTCCCCTTTCTCTGATGTAATACAAAACAAATTAATATTGTTTAAGAAAAAACACAAAGTTAACAGCAAGTGAAAAATCCATAGGACCGTCCCTTGCAACAACAGCAACAACAAACCCAGTGTAATCCCACAAGTTGAGTCTAGGGAGTGTAGTATGTATGCAGACCTTACCTCTACTTTCATGAAGGCAGAGAGGTTATTTCCGAAAGACCCCCGGCTTAGGAGAGACAAAAGGAAGGGCAACAACAATCACACCAATTCTAAAACCAAGAAAAAAAATACAAAGATACAAAACTAAAGTGATTATTGCAATCAGAAGGCCAAAACGAAAGCAACGACTAGTAATCACATAAATCAAGAAATACGAAAATACATAACTAACGCTAACTCATGTACTTAATCTATTGTTACAGACAAGGACAACGCTAGGCGGCCTATTCTAACTCTTTACTTTTATTCTCAACCTCCACACCTTCCTATCCATGGTCATGTCCTCAATGAGTTGGAGCAACTCCATATCTTGCCTAATCACTTCTCCCCAATACTTCTTCGGCCTACCTCTACCTCTCCTTAAGCCCTTCGGGGCCAACCTCTCACACCTCCTCACAGGTGCATTTGCGTCTCTCCTGTTCACGTATCCGAACCATCTAAGTCTCGCCTCCCGTATCTTGTCCTCCACAGAGGCCACGCTCAACTTATCCCGAATAACTTCATTTCTAATTCTATCTAGCCTGGTATGCCCACACATCAATCTCAACATCCTCATTTCAGCCACCTTAATCTTTTGGACAGGGAAATTCTTGACTGGCCAACACTCAGCCCCATATAACATAGTCGGTCTGACCACCGCTCTATAAAACTTACCTTTAAGTTTAGGTGGCACATTTTTATCACACAAAAACCTGAAGCGAGCCATCATTTCATTCATCCCGCCCCAATACAATGTGTAACATCCTCGTCGATCTCTCCATTCCCTTGTATAACTGACCCAAGGTATTTAAAACTCTCTCTCCTAGGGATGACTTGAGAATTAAGCCTCACTTCTCCGTCCACACCCTGAGTTGTCTCACTGAACTTGCACTCTAAATACTTTGTCTTGATCTGCTCAACTTGAAACCTTTAGACTCCAGGGTCTGCCTCCAGATCTCAAACCTTCCATTAAAACCATTTCGCGTCTCGTCAATCAGAATAATGTCATCTGCAAATAACATGCACTACGGTACCTCTCCTCGAATATGGCGCGGCAGCGCATCGATCGCCAAGAGAAATAGAAATGGACTGAGGGTTGACCTCTGATGCAACCCCATCATAACTAGGAAGTGTTCTGAGTCCCCTCATACGGTTCTCACTCGAGTCTTAGCTCCATCATACATGTCCTTAATAACCCTAATGTAAGCAATATGAACACCTCTAGCCTCCAAATATCTCCACAGAACCTCCTTTGGCACTTTATCGTAAGCCTTCTCTAAGTCGATGAACATCATATGTAAATCCTTCTTCCTCTCCCTATACTGTTCCATAAACCTCCTAACAAGATGAAAAGCTTCCGTAGTCGAACGACCTGGCATAAATCCAAACTGGTTCTCAGAAATATCCAAAAGCCTCCTCAACCTCAGCTCCACCACCCTCTCCCAGACTTTCATAGTATGACTTAGTAACTTGATGCCCCGGTAATTATTGCAACTTTGGATGTCACCCTTATTCTTATACAGCGGGTCCATCGTATTCCATATCCATTCTTCGGGCATCTTCGTCATCCTAAAAGTTACATTAAATAACCCAATAAGCCACTCCAAACCCGCTCTTCCAAAATTCCATCGGGATCTCGTCAGGGTCGGTCGCTCTCCCCCTGCTCATCTTACACATAACCCCTCAACCTTCTGAGCTCTTATACATCTACAATACTCAAAGTCCCAATGACACTCAGAGTGTTCTAAGTTGCCTAGCTCAATGTTCCTATCCCCTTCTTCGTTCAAGAGTTTATGGAAGTAAGTCTGCCATCTATGCCGAATCGGTGCCTCATCCAACAAAACTCTGTCATCCTCGTCCTTGATGTATTTCACTTGGTCTAGGTCCCGAGCCTTCCTTTCTCGCACCTTGGCTAACCTGTACAACTTCTTATCCCCTCCGCTACCTCCGAATTCCTCATACAAACGTTCAAATGCAGCGGTCTTGGCCGCAGTAACTGCTAACTTCGCTTCCTTCTTAGCCATCTTATACCGCTCCCTATTCGCCCTCTTCACCTTCTCATCCACGCTCTCCAGAAGCTTCAGATATGCCACTTTCTTGGCCTCCACTTTACCTTGAACCTCAATACTCCACCACCAATCCCCTTTACGACCACCAGATGACCCTTCAAGACCCCCGATACCTGTTTAGCAACCTCCCTAATGCAATTTGTAGTCGCGGTCCACTACTCTTCCATGCTCCCATAGCCAGTAACTTATCTCCCAACTCTTGTGCTCTGTCTTTTGTCAAAGCTCCCCACTTGATCCTAGGTAGATCAAACACAACCCTCTTTCTACACTTCCTCATGATATCCAAGTCAATGACCAGAAGTCTATGCCGAGTCGTAAGGTTCTCACTCGGGATGACTTTACTGTGAAGCCCCAGAAAAATTTTCTAACAAGATTAAGCCGAACTCGAGCTTAAGAGAATATTTTGCGAGACCTCGAAGTGCTTGCAAACCCACACGAGGGTAATAGGATCATTACAATACTTAGGCATGAAGGTAAGATGAATTTAAGGTCCTCAAGTAGTATGATTAAAGGCATAGATTGGAATGATTGAGCTAAGAGGGAGGAAAGGATTCCAGCAGACCTGCGTATCCATCTTGCGTAGCCTACGCAAGCTGCATAGGCAAAAACAGAATAGAAGTGGGGGGGCTTAAGCTGCAAAGGCTACACAAGCCTGCGTAGCCAATATGTGTAGGCTACGCAGGCAAGCTACGTAGGAATTTGCCTACGCAAGCTATTTTCTATATAAAAAAAATAGGGGGATTCGGGGAGAAAGAGAAAGAAATTTTATTTTTGGCTAAGTTTTGGGTTCTAGAGAGAAGGTGGATCATCCCCAACCTAAATACACATCACATGTGAGTTTTATGATATTTTTATAATAGATTAATACTAGTTAATGATAGTATTAACATCTACATGGATTGAAATTCATAGGGATTTCTCTAATCTTCAAGAATCATTCAAAAGGGTTCAAGTTAGGGTTTGAGCTACAAGAGGTAAAATCCCTATCCTACACTTAAATACATCTATGGATTAAGTATTTGGAATGTATTGTGAAGTAGAAAGTACCAATTGGTTGAAGAATTATGCTAGTCCTTGAAATGGGTATTGTGAGTTAGAGTTCTTGAATGGAGAAGAAGATGAATAGTGAATTTTTGAATCTTGTTAAGATGATTGGTGATCCTAGTGCTTCAATAGCTTAATCATGATTAAGTATTGAATCGTATAACATGTATTAGGCTTAAAGGCCAATGATGGAAGCAACTAAGGATAAAAGGGATATGTATGGGTGAATTGGGCTTGAAGACTTATAGTTAACTTGTGGACCTTAAATGGGTATCGACATATATTTGGATACATTTTGATGTCTTGGGATGTCTAATATAGATATTGTCTTGTTGGCGACGTTTGAGAGTTATAAATGAATTGAAGCGTCGTACTATTATTTTGAAGCTTGGACTTGAGGTAAGTTGATTAATACTTACTCTTCTTAAGGGATTTTCTCTAAAATCATATTTGAGTTATTACGCGAGTTTGTAAATGTGCATCCATACTTGTGGGGACAAGCGGGAAAGGATGTCACCATGTATTTGGAGTTGTATTGCATAAAGAAAGTTTTGTTGTTTTACAATTGAAAAATCTTATTTCTAAATATTCGATGTCAAACGATGCTTGAGGAAAATATTATAAGTTTTATACAAACTTGAGTATTGGAAAGAATATAAAATATTTGAGTGCCGAAGATGTATTTTTATGAATAGTATTTCCTTTTAAAACTTGATTAATGGATAGCATTCATTGTATCTTTGAAAGATGGATGTTAAATTGCTAAAGGCTTTAACATGAAAAGGATCATATGTTTGATTTTTTATTCAAATGGTTTACTTTGGACATGAGCAATGATTTGATAAAAATAGATCCTTTGAGGCTAATATGCTCTGAATCTATTTTTGAAATATCAAATATTTTGGGAGTTACTAGTGGAGACCACCGAGATTGGTTCGAATATTGAGTTCCTTACCATGGAACTACACGTGCCGGTGTAGGGACACATTCCAAGGCTAAACCGAGGTTTGTGGGATGAAGTCCCCCATTGAAAGTGAAAATGATCATTACTTAAAGTAGTAAGGTTAAGTCGACTCGTATGGAACTACGGGAAGCTGCCCAGACAAGTAGGGTCAAATACTTGTTGCTAGGTCGATCACCTACTAGTTATTTATTATGTCGGTATCGGTATAGTACTCCCGGTGAAAAGGTAAAAACTAATTTTGCTATGTTTAGGCTTAAGGGGGCTAAAGTGATTTCAATGACTTAATGAAGTTGAAATGATTTTACATGATTTTATTAGAATCATGGATTGGTATAAATATTTTAAAAGTTTATATGATGATTTATATTTTTCTATTCTTTTCATTTAAAATGATAAAGAACATGAATTGATATAATTGTTATCATTTTATATCAATGTTGGTTGCATTTATTTTGTAAAGCCAAGTCCCAGAAACTTGAGTTAGAGAGAGTCTATGACACTTATTGAGTACCGTAGTGGTGTACTCAGCTCTCAGGGGCCCCTCTCTAGGGTCTCACTTACTTTACATATTTTCAGGATGAGACGTGGTACATAATGAGCAGATGGGGCAATAGGATGATTCTCTTTCCGAAGCATATAGCAAGGCACAACTTCTATTCCGTGGTAGCCTTCATGTTGATCTTACTTACTTTTGGTTGGGTCTGTCTTCAAGTACTTATTTCATCATTGTGTCTTAGAGATTCCACAGACAGTTGTTATTCTTTTTCTGAGTTGTAATCAAAATTTATTCGTATGTCATGCATGAAATAAATATTGTTATTCTTTTGTATATTTTTCAATTGGATTTAAAGATTTTGTTTCATGTATGGTTTTTAATCATTTAAAATGATTGTGTTTTCAAAAAGACTTCCGCATGTATTTATTTTTCATATAGATGGACATTCTTGTACGGTTTGTTTCGCCCGGGTTGGATAGTATGCTGGGTGTCGGTCACGTGATTTTGGGTCATGACAAACTTGGTATCAGAGTACTAGGTTCTAATTCGAGTTCTAGGAAGTCTATGAAATCGTATCTAGTAGAGTTTTCTATTGGTGTGTTGTGCACCATGCCTATAACGGGAAGGTTACATGGACATTGTAGGATTGTCTCATTACTTTCTTCTCACTCTAGATCGTACGTTAAAGCTTGAAGTGAGGAGAAAATCGTGTGTATGTATTGACATCCTGGCGGGGTTTACAAAGGAGAGTGTTGATCATAATGCTTGAGATGTAAGTAACGACACTAGCTACTAGATGAGCTAGCAATAAAGAGTTGGTGCCTCTGTATATGAATATGAGGGAAAAGATAAGAAATGAAATAAAATGGATTCAAATCGAATGATGCAATAACGAATCATATGTTTTTTTGTCAAAAGCTAATGACTGCTTGAAGGAATATAAGACGTGAATCGCGTTGACCGTTACCGTGATACATCGAGAATTGCAGGAAGTTTGTGCTACCAGAAAGAATAGTCACATCTTGAGAGGGCATGACCCTAGTGGCCTGGTATATGGTTGGGACTACTCAAGAAAAAGGACATGAATATAATATGTCAGCTACCAGTTCTGAAAGACAAGTAGAACAAGGAGAGGTAAAGTTCAATCGAGTGAATATAGATGACATGTCAAGGTACGAAGTGTATAAAAGGCATGACAAGGTACGAAGTGTACAAAGTTTGAGTCGACTAAAAAAGTTCGAGTCCCGGATTGTTATAGATGGATACTGAAAGTTGATGTGGGCAAGATGGACACTTAGTATGACAGGTTATAGTCATTATCATGTCACATGAGCTAACAACGACATGTCTAGAGTATCAAGCGCATTTCTGAGCGATCAAGATATTATGAAGGGAATTAATTGTTAATAATAATTATTGATATACATTGCAATGATATAAAGATACTAGAATGGATATGATGACATGTTAAGGTACGAAGTGTATAAAAGGCATGACCTCAGAGGTTAAAGGGGTAAGATAAATTGTTTATAAGGCAAGTTTTCATGAAAGGGCGATATTAAACTTGTATAGACACGGTATGTCTCATTGGTGTTGATAAATTTGTGAAAGGTAAAGTTTTACTCCAAAAAGCTTTATATGGGCCAATGGAGCAGCTGAGTATGGATTGATTAAAACTCTTATATTGTAAAGGGGTTGAATGTGTTGAATGAAGTACGAGGGTAGGTAATACTTTTGAGGAGTTGTAAAATATTACATGAACGAATTAAGGCTAAAGAGCTGGAGAACAGTAATATTATATTTCGAAAGTTGACGAATTGTAAGTGTTTCAAATATATGTATTAATGTCTCATGCATCCTAAAGATGTTGTGTGGAAATGAGGCTAAGGATACTATTAGATATGGAGGATCTCATTGTGTAAACACATGTTAAAATTCATGGGTAGTAAGGGTATGATCGAAAAGGAAAAAGAGAAAAAACAAATACGTACGGAGACGTGGTTTGAAAGTCTATATGGCATGTAAAGATAGGTTGTGAGTTGCTTGCATTATAATTGCTGAAAAAAAAGAGTTATTATTAAAAGTTGCATAAAGATATGATATACGAATTCATGTGAAGCATTCGTACTTGTTCAAAATGGTTGAGCTTCGGCTTAGAGCTTAATGAAGTCGTGCTTGTTAATGACATATTCGGGCATGGACTCAGAAACATAAGTAAGTTGTACTTGTAGAAAAATATATGTGAATATGAACTCATGAATAACATAACAGAGTTGTACTCCAAATGCAGATCTCAGCTAAGATCAATGAGTGTGCACGTTAGTAAAGTTATGAGATCTGTACAGATACAGAAAGAGAAATATGTTAATCATGATATTTTAGTAAGGGTGGAGAATCATTATACTTAGAAACATGAGTTGTGGGTTGAAAGTGTCATGGTATTTAAGAAGGGAAAGGAACCAGGAGAGCTATGATGAGTGTAGAGATTCAATCATATCGCCAGAATCAAAAGATAACACGAATATGATGATCATGAGATCTAAGTCAAACTCAGTCGGAAGTGGAAACTATGAGAAAAGATTCTTGATTGGGAAATAAATGACCCTTAACATTAGGGTAGACACGTAAGTATACCGGACAAGTGTACTTATGGTTTAAAGACTTTGTAAAGTCTATGGAAGAAGCGTAGAAGCTTGTGAACGGATTCACTCTTAAGTGGGGGAGAGCCATACATGTAATTTCACCTTAAGGTGATGGGTGAAGGAAGGAGAGATCTTACCTGTCGGAAACGGAAAAGACAAGTTAAATTTATCAATATATTTCAAGAGTGGACAAAATGTAAAAGCAATAAAGTAGGTTGTACTGGAGCTACAAGTTTATTGTAAATAAAAGAGGTACAATATTTTTGTTGTGAAAATTAAAGAGGTAGATTATTATTGTTCGAACAAGTTACCAATAAACAATCAAATGGTTCAATTGAGTCTTAGAGGTTCGGTTTGGGTATGAACCGACTTGAATACTTGAATACTTGAATACCAGTTTAAAAGAAAAAAAATGTGAATAAACATCAAAATGTTATTGTGCAAAAGTAGCTAGAGGAAATAGAGAAATATTTTTTCCGAGTATATTCCTAAACATGAAGTGGGCTATATAAGTTGAGACATGATGCCCAAGTGAATCCAGTATGTCGGAAGGGAGCGATAATCCTTAAGAGGGATCATATACAAGGCCAAGCGTCGAAGGACTACATGTAGTGGTGTTACTATGATGAAAACAAAATCCTAGCGAATGGAACTACGAATGTTGACATTAAGAAATCGATGGCTGATGTGTGTGTCACAAACTTAGTAATAGTGTGGAATGAATATTTTCTATAAAGATGGCATATTAGCTATGATGATTAACAAGTTAGGGATTGAAGAATTTCTGGTTGTGATTGCCGTAAGGGCAAGGAGATAAACTACACGTTATTGGCGAACAAGGTAAGACAATGCCGTGCTTGATTTTTGAAGGGATAAAGTAATGTTCTAAATGGATGCAGATGAACTTAAGTCTCAAGAGTTTCGAATGGATGAATGACATCGTGAATAATATCCGAATAAAGGAGTTACATGATTTTAAAATCTTTTCTGCAAGAAAGTTGATAAATGAGATCCTAACCCATAAAGAAAAACTCTTAAGTGTAAATTTAGTCAAAAAGTTTGAAAATAGAGGACGAATTATATAAGGTTAATTTAAGCCTTATGGTGAAACTTTGGTTCTAAGAGAACTATAAAAGATATAGGGATGGAAATAAATACATGGCGTCTCAAGTGTAAAGTTGTTATTCGGATGGACTTCACCTAGAACATGGTTTAAGAAATATGACGTAATATTCATAAAATGGAATTATTAATGAAAAGTGTTGCAAGCCCCATATGGAAGCGCCTGCTTTTTCGAGGTTGCGTATGGTTTCTAAAAGGAGAGAAGGTGTGCACGTGAGTTTACTTTGCTACCATAACTAATGTTAGTGGATTTGATATTATAATTCCCTAACTACGAGAGTATACGTACGATGAGTCATATGTGATTCATATGGTGAATGAGATAACCTTAAAGGTAATGCTATTGTCAATTCTTGGTAGCATGTTTGGATATTAATAGTTATGATTCGATTTACAAGGAAGGATCAATTTAGATTCTTGTTATGCGAGTCCGTGGTTGGGAATTCAAATTATTGCTTCAGCTAAAGTATATTAGTGTAATCATGACTTCGAGGAGGTCACTTGGGTGGCCTAGGAGAATATGAAAAATTGGATATCCACACTTGTTCGAAACTACATTCATGATTATTTCTTAAAATCTTCAAATTTGGTGAATATCGTATTTTGACTCCATAGAACGAGTAAGTAATTTATTTATCTTGATTATAAGTTGAGGGTTGCACATATTATTAGTGTTGTTGATTCAGTTATTGCCTATGATGGCTAGATTTGACTCATTATAATAGATTTTATTGTTGTGATGCCGAAAGTGGCTACGCAGTTATGATTTGAGTCACATGAGGTCGATGTTATATTGTTGATATTGCTATGATGTGTAGAGCAGTGTTGGCTTATTTATTTGTATCCCTGTGGCTCGCTAGCAAGTGAAGAAAATTTAGATAGGCCTAGAAATAAAGGAAGCTCTGCCGAAATTTTTGAGAATTTGGAGAATTAGCCAAAAGGGATGAGTAATAATGAGGTTATTTGGTGCAATGGTCAAAAAGGGTTGTGATTGGATATTTTAACTTGATTTCGTCTTCACCATGACATTCGAGGAAAAATGGTTCTAAGTGGGGGAGATTGTGAAGCCCCAGAAAAATTTTCTAACAAGATTAAGCCGAACTCGAGCTTAAGAGAATATTTTGCGAGACCTCAAAGTGCTTGCAAACCCACACGAGGGTAATAGGATCATTACGATACTTATGCATGAAGGTAAGATGAATTTAAGGTCCTCAAGTTGTATGATTAAAGGCATAGATTGGAATGATTGAGCTAAGAGGGAGGAAAGGATTCCAGCAGACCAGCGTAGCCATCTTGCGTAGCCTACGCAAGCTGCATAGGCAAAAACAGAATGGAAGTGAGGGGGGCTTAAGCTGCGAAGGCTACACAGGCCTGCGTAGCCAATATGTGTAGGCTACGCAGGCTATTTTCTATAAAAATAAGGGGATTCTGGGAGAAAGAGAAAGAAATTTCATTTTTTGGCTAAGTTTTGGGTTCTAGAGAGAAGGTGGATCATTCCCAACCCAAATACACATCACATGTGAGTTTTATGATATTTTTATAATGGATTAACACTAGTTAATGATAGTATTAACATCTACATAGATTGAAATTTATAGGGATTCCTCTAATCTTCAAGAATTATTCAAAATGGTTCAAGTTAGGGTTTGAGCTACAAGAGGTAAAATCCCTACCCTACACTTAAATATATCTATGAATTAAGTATTTGGAATGTATTGTGAAGTAGAAAGTACCAATTGGTTGAAGAATTATGCTAGTCCTTGAAATGGGTATTGTGAGTTAGAGTTCTTGAATGGAGAAGAAGATGAATAGTGAATTTTTGAATCTTGTTAAGATGATTAGTGATCCTAGTACTTCAATAGCTTAATCATGATTAAGTATTGAATCGTATAACATGTATTAGGCTTAAATGCCAATAATGTAAGCAACTAAGGATAAAAGGGATATGTATGGGTGAATTGGGTTTGTTGAAGACTTATAGTTAACTTGTGAACCTTAAATGGGTATCGACATATATTTGGATATATTTTGATATCTTGGGATGTCTAATGTAGATATTGGCTTGTTGGCGACGTTTGAGAGTTATAAATGAATTGAAGCATCGTACTAATAATTTGAAGCTTGGACTTGAGGTAAGTTGATTAATACTTACTCTTCTTGATATATTTGAGTTATTTCGTGAATTTGTAAATGTGCATTCATACTTGTGGGGATAAGCGGGAAAGGATGTTACCATGTATTTGGAGTTGTATTGCATAAAGAAAGTTTCGTTGTTTTACAATTGAAAAATCTTGTTTCTAAAGATTCGATGTCAAACGATGCTTGAGGAAAATGTTATAAGTTTTATTCAAACTTGAGTATTGGAAAGAATATATAATATTTGAGTGCTGAAGATGTATTTTTATGAAAAGTATTTCTTTTTGAAACATGATTATGGATAGCATTCGTTGTATATTTGAAAAATGGATGTTAAATTGCTAAAGGCTTTAACATGAAAAAGATCATATGTTTGATTGTTTTATTCAAATGGTTTAGTTTGGCCACGAGCAATGATTTGATAAAAATAGATCCTTTAAGGCTAATATGCTATGAATCTATTTTTGAAATATCAAATATTTTGGGAGTTACTAGTGGAGACCACCGAGATTGGTTCGAATGTTGAGTTTGTTACCATGGAACTACATGTGCCGGTGTAGGGACACATTCCAAGGCTAAGCCGAGGTTTGTGGTATAAAGTCCCCCATTGAGAGGGCAAATGATCATTACTTACAGTAATGAGGTTAAGTCGACTCGTACGACACTATGGGAAGTCGCCCAGACAAGTAGGGTCAAATACTTATTGCTAGGTTGATCACCTACTAATTGTTTATTATGTCGGTGTCGGTAGAGTACTCCCGGTGAAAAGGTAAAAGCTAATTTTCTTATGTTTAGGCCTAAGGAGCCAAAAGTGATTTCAATGACTTAATGAAGTTGAAATGATTTTACATGATTTTATTAGAATCATGGGTTGGTATAAATGTTTTAAAAATTTATATGATGATTTACATTTTTCTAGTCTTTTCATTTAAAATGATAAAGAGCATGAATTGATATAATTGTTATCGTTTTATATCAATGTTGGTTTCATTATTTTTGTAATTCCCAGAAACTTGAGTTAGAGAGAGTCTATGATACTTATTGAGTACCGTCATGGTGTACTCAGCCCTCAGGGGCCTCTCTTCATGGTCCCACTTACTTTACATGTTTTCAGGATGAGACGTGGTATATGATGACTAGATGGGGCAATAAGATGACTCTCTTTCGAAGCATATAGCAAGGCACCACTTCTATTATGTAGTAGCCTTCATGTTGATCTTACTTACTTTTGGTTGGGTCTGTCCCAAGTATTTATTTCATCATTGTGTCTTAGAGATTCCATAGACAGTTGTTATTCTTTTTTTGAGTTGTAATCGAGAGTTATTCGTATGTCATGCATGAAAGAAATATTGTTATTCTTTTGTATATTTTCCAATTATTGAAAAATAATGGATTTAAAGACTTTGTTTTATGTATGGTTTTTAATCATTTAAAATGATTGTGTTTTCAAAAAGACTTCCACATGTATTTATTTTGCATATAGATGGACATTCTTGTACGGTTTGGTTCGCCCAGGTTGGATAGTGTGCCGGGTGCCAGTCATGTAATTTTGGGTCGTGACACTTACAGTCCGCGCACAGACCTTTATCAGACTTCCTTAAGAGTAGATAATCAATATGGGTCCTGGCCACCGAATTCTGAAAGGTGACCAAGTGCTCCTCCTTCTTCGGGAAACTAGAGTTAGCAATCACCAAATCAAAAGCCTTAGCAAAATCTAGTAGGGACGTACTACCTCCATTTCTAACTCCGAAACCGAAACCACCATGCACATCATCGTAGCCCCCACACGTCACCCCAATGTGGCCATTGAAATCCCCTCCTATGAATAACTTCTCAGTGTGCGAAATACCACGCACAATCTTGTCAAAATCCTCCCAGAAATGCCTTTTGACCTCCTCATCCAACCCGACTTGAGGGGCGTACGCACTCATCACATTTAGGGGTCATTTGGTAGGATGCATTAGATAAAATAATGTATGCATTAGCTTTAGCTATTAATAATACCTTGTTTGGTACACTTTTTGAACTTATGCATTAGTTATGCAAACATTAGTTATACATCTTATTTGGTATTATAGTTTGCTACTCATAATCGCTAGAATACTTTGTGTCTTGCTAATGAAGATACTTGAAATAACTTAGTTTAAGTAGAAGTAGCATAATAGGTTTTAGGAATTAGTATTTTAAGTTTAATTACTTGTTGGCTTGTAATAGTTTTCATAATTCCAAGGCCCAAAGAAAAATTTAATGCATTATTATTTTTAAACTTACTATATAAATATATTTTTCACATGTAAAATTTATTCGGTACGGTTCGGTATTTTTTTGGTTTATTTTCATAAAATAAAAAACCTACACTAATTACCGGTGTGACTATAAATTTATATAAAAACCTACGGTTTCTTTAATAGAAACCTAAAAATCGGTTCGGATCAGTCGGTTTTCGAATATCCATTGACACCCCTAACTAAGACCAATGCACGAAACTACAAACAAACAAATATGCACTGTTAACTAAAGCAGTTTTACAAGAATGAAAGAGAACCTAGATCACCGATTAGGATGTCGAGGTGTTGCTGTAATAAGGGCATTAGCGTCAGTCAAGAGAGCGACGAGAGAAAAGACGACGGTGATAAAGGGCGAAGAGAGAGAAGACGGCGGTGATTAGAGGGCGACGAGAGAGAAGACCCACAGGACCATCCCTTGAAGAAGAAGAAAAAAAGGAAAAAAGAAGCCACCTCACATCTTTCACTCCTGTCTTTTGAGCAAGAGAACAAGTACCACAGATAGAGAATTGCCAAAGGATCAAGAAACATGACATTAATTTCCCAGTACAGTCAAAATAAAACCATATCAGTTGCTTATATCAGATTATATGTCAAAATTTATAATAAACGGTGTCATTACTATAACCCTATTACAGGATATAAAAAATAATCTCCTTGTTAACAGTTGCTGCAACTATAGTACAACAGACCTCTTCACTGAACAAATTTGAAATTCATCAAAGGCAGCCACCGTTTTTAACGGCTTCAAAGTACACTCAAGAGATTTGTTATTTGACTTAAATTAAGAGGAAAAAGAAAAATAGAAAGGGAAAACAATGAATATGTTTTTTTCTGCAAAATTGTTTTAAGCACGCATCATACATGCGAAGCAGCTAATAGAAACTAAGCTGCAGCAGACAATTTATATTCCTGCTCATCAAGGTTGAGTACTTCCAACAACTTGGGCCATGATTCTGGGATGCCTCCAGGCAAATCAAATTCCAGTAACTTTCCTTGGTTTCGGTAGAAGTCCTCAACGGGCTGACTCTGCAATCATAAAAAAGAGCAGAAATCATACAACTCTTCTACTTTTCTATTTTCTAGAGACATATGATAGTATCATAAATGCTTGAATGACTGTTAACTAACAATTTCTAGAGCTATTTGATTAAAGAGATCAGAAGATTATCACAAGAAAGGTGAGTATCAGTATTAGATGCTTACGCTTAATTCTACCCAAAAATTTGTGGTTTGAGAATACTTACTCACGTGAGGAAAAAAATGCTTATTTAAGTAGTAGTGAACTTGAAAATATTGTGGTTCAGATATTGAAGCAATACCTTATCATAGTATATACGAAGTCTTTCCTTAACGATATCTTCTGTATCATCTGCTCGAGTGATTAACTTTGATATACACTGAGAAGGAGGATTAAGTGGAGCCATGCTGATTCTAGGAGCCCCATTTTCACCCGCGACATCTATAGATGCTACGTTGAAATTCTTTCCACATTCATTACAAATCCTTCGGCCAAGGCATTTCTCAACCAATACCTTTTCTGGGAGCTTGAGATTAACCACCAAATCTATGTCTGTCACCTCAGTCAATATTTCCTGATGCAGAAATAGACACAAATGTTATAGAACTTGCACAAGAATTTCGTCTAACACCTCTGATATAAATCAGAAGTCCTGTCAATGCTTTTTACCAAAAGTTCCTATCCATTTAGACAATAAAGTAGTGCGAACAGGGCAGAATTCCCAGCATTCAAGAAACTCCTTTGTTGAACACTGGTAACAGAATCCTCTTCTATGAAGTCTATTAAGTAAGTAATACACTATTTTCAAGCACCTTTCTTGCCTCCCACTAGTCAAGTTAATGCATTTAACATGACAATTGACAACTAAAGTGAGCAGCACTTCGCCTCTAACTTCTTACATTTCTCTTCTTTGGTGAGAAGAATTCATTCTCAGTTTATCACTGTCCTAGCCTAATTATTTCTCACTGATAATCAGATCGTAATGTTCAACCTCATACAAATAAGGTTTTTGGAGATGGTAGCCAAGAGGTGTAGAATAGACAAAATTGAAATTGAGAGATTTTATGTAGGAGAATTGAATGCATACTCACCGCTTGTCTCACAGTTCTAGGAAATCCATCAAGTATAAATCCAGCTTCACCCTTAGCTTCCCCAGACTCGAGCCTCTTAGATAGTAAATTCAGTATTATCTCATCTGAAACCAATTTTCCTTGGTTGACAATCTCTGCAAGCTGAAAGAGAATGAAGCCGATCATGAGATGAACCAATTTAGCTAAGCACCAACATAAAGCTAGAAATGCATATAATAAAAACAACTATGCCTTAATCCCAAACTCAAGCTGGGATTGGCCATATGATTACTCAATTACCATATCTCTATATTTTACTTGATTGTAATTTTTTCATTTCATCGTTACAAATATTGTTGTTTGTGTTTATAGTGAAATTTTTCTTGCATAACATACATTTTTTTTTTCATTTGCACCTTTCTTCACAAAGGTCTTCAATTTAATTATGCTTTGCGATTAAAGCCCCAACAGCTTTTAGGCACTTTTCTACTTTGTTTGCCATGGACAACACTAAAGCAAGTAAAAATCTGGATAAGACCTCCTTTTAGTAATTAAGCTTCCACCAAATCTCTGAATTGTTTATTAACGGATCAGAGACTTCTATCCTGACAGTACCTGAATGGCTCAAATCTGCTCTCCCAAACTAGATTCAAAAGTACGAGTAATCAGCACTAATTTGATTCGGAATTGTTTATCAATCAGTAAAGAAATCATTAGCTTTGACCCAAACCATATATTTGTGTTTAAAAATTCATTTAATATGCATAAATAAGGGCCCGTTTGGCCATATAAAAAAATTCACTTTTTTCGGTTGGCCATGAACTTGAAGTTGAAATTCGGAACTTGAAAAACTCAAAAAAACTGTTTTTCAAATTTTCACTTCAAATCACTCACAAAAATTCAAAAACAACTTCAAATTGTATTCATGTCCAAGCACAACTCTAATTTTCAAATAACATTTTCGCTTGAAAAAAAATTACTTTTTCTGGAATTTCACAATTCTTATGTCCAAACACCCACTAAGTTATCGAGAACCCAATAAGATGCCTTTTCTAAAAATTAGAACCCATAAACTCAAAATCCTACCTCCGTCTCTGCTTCCAGATCTAAAGCCAAATAATACTTCAATAAGCATTATATCATTATCAAATCATAAAGCTGACATTCTTATAGCCCCACAACTATACTTTTGAGTTAATCTTAACATTATAGCAAATTCAGCAAATAATCATGCACCACTATCTCAAACACCTGAATGTATATGTAAAAACAATTTTTTTGGTTGAAGATATGTAGGGGAAGTTACACATTTGTTAGCTCGGCCAAAAATATTTACAGCCGCTAACCAATAACATATTTTATACACTAATTATGCATATATTATACATATGTCAGCTATTTAAGTTAATATCTCAAATATGTACATACATATATTAAGATTGCATCAATCTACACAGGCAATAAGAAATTCTTAAACAAAAAAATTGAAAAAAAAAGGTTAAAAAAACATACTTGTTTGGATAAAGCGCCAGAAGAATTCAACTCTTCACGGACAAGATCACCAGTGGCAATATGAGGAACGCCAAGAAGGGTAGAAAGGCGACTAGCATAAGTACCTTTTCCGACACCTGGACAGCCTAAGAAAACCCATTGAACAGTTTTACCCTTGGGTTCAATATTAGTAGGGAGGGGATTGTGAGGGTAAGATTGGGACTTCAAAGTCTCAGATACAGCTGCTGTGGAAAAAGACCTAAGGGCAATGGATGAAGATGAAGATCTGAACAGGCGGATCATGGCCGCCATTGCCGCAAAGTTTTGGACTTTTTTTTGGAGAAGAGGGGGACAAATAAGGAGGCGATTTCCTAGTTAATAGGAAAAGTGTTGAAAATTTCTAGGTATTTACCTTAACGGGTCACGTGGATCGACCCGTTTTTGTTGGTTTGGAAGTTGGCAGCTCCAACCGAAATTTCAAAAACCACTACATTTTTATAGCTAATTATAATTTGTGATTTGTTATAAAATAAAGACTTTAAAGTAAAGACAAGTATAGAGAGAAACTGATATATTATTCAAACTTCAAATTTATGTACATAATGAACTGAAGACTCCTCTATTTATAAAAGAAATGAAGCAGCTGCGAGGCTTTTCAGGAAGCAGCTGCAAGGCTTTTCTTTAGCTGCTTATAAGGTGTCTGCATGAGCTGCTTGCAACCTGCCTGTTTAATAAGAAGCTGCTGCAAATCATTTCATTGAGCTGCTTGCAACCTGCCTGCATCAGCTGCTTGTAGATAAACTTCAACAGAGTACTAAATGGATAATCTTCTTCAGGAAGATTATCTATAGCGGAGTAATAAATGGACATCCACAATATAATTATTTTCATAACACTCCCCCTTGGATGTTCATTTAAAAGGTATTGTGCCTTGTTAAAATCTTACTAGGAAAAAACCCTGTGGAAAAAAATCCTAGTGAAGGAAAAAGAGTACACATATTTAGTAATACGCATTGCTAGCTGCCTCATTAAAAACCTTATAAGGAAAACCCTGTGGGAAAAAACCTTAGTAAGGAAAAAAGAGTGCATCGCGTATTTTACTCCCCCTCATGAAAACCTTGTTTCAAATATTTGAGTCTCCGCATTCCAATCTTGTATACCATCTTCTCAAAAGTTGAAGTTGGTAAAGATTTAGTGAATAAATCTGCCGGATTGTCACTTGAACGGATTTGTTGCACATCAATATCACCATTTTTCTGAAGATCGTGTGTGTAGAATAATTTTGGTGAAATGTGCTTCGTTCTATCTCCTTTTATAAATCCTCCCTTCAATTGGGCTATGCATGCAGCATTATCTTCGTATAAAATTTTGGGTCTTTTTTCACATTCCAAACCACATTTTTCTCGAATAAAATGAATTATTGATCTCAATCATACGCATTCCCTACTTGCTTCATGAATAGCTATTATTTCAGCATGATTTGAAGAAGTAGCAACAATAGATTGCTTTGTGGAGTGCCATGATATGATAGTACCTCCACATGTAAACATGTACCCGGTTTGAGATCTAACTTTATGGGGATCAGATAAATAACCTGCATCTGCATAATTAACAAGATCTGCACTATCTTTGTTAGCATAAAACAAACCCATATCAAGAGTTCCTTTTAAATTTGCAATATATGCTTAATCCCATTCCAATGCCTCCGTGTAAGAGAAGAACTATATCTTGCTAGTAAATTAACAGAAAATGCTATGTCAGGCCTTGTAGCATTAGCAAGATACATTAGTTCACCAATTGCACTGAGATAGGGTACTTCGGGACCAAGGAGTTCCTCATTCTCTTCTGGAGGTCGGAACAAATCTTTATTCACTTCAAGTGATCGAACAACCATTGGTGTACTCAATGGGTGCGCTTTGTCCATGTAAAAGCGTTTTAAGACCCTTTCTGTATAGGCAGATTGATGGATAAAGATCCCGTCTGCTAAATGTTCAATTTGCAAACCAAGACAAAGTTTTGTCTTTCCAAGATCTTTCATCTCAAATTCCTTCTTAAGATATTCAATTGCATTTTGGAGCTCTTCTGGAGTTCCAACAAGATTTATGTCATCAACATAAATAGCAAGTATAACAAATTCTGAAGCCATTTTCTTTATAAAAATATATGGACAAATAACATCATTTATGTAACCCTCTTTCAGCAAATATTCACTGAGGCGATTATACCACATGCGCTCAGATTGCTTTAAACCATACAAAGATCTTTGTAATCTGATTGAGTACATTTTTCGAGATTTTGAATATGCTTCAGGCATTTTAAATCCTTCAGGAATTTTCATGTAAATTTCATTATCAAGTGACCCGTACAGATAAGCTGTAGCCACATCCATTAGATGTATTTCAAGCCTTTCACGTAAGGCTAAACTGATGAGATATCGAAATGTTATGGCATCCATAACTGGTGAATATATTTCTTCATAATCGACTCCAGGTCGTTGTGAGAATCCTTGTGCAATAAGGCGGGCCTTGTATCTTTCAACTTTATTTTTATTATTTCTTTTTCGCACAAAAACCCATTTATGACCAACTGACTTTATACCAGCAGGTGTTTGGACTACTGGTCCAAAAACCTCTCTTTTAGCAAGTGACTTCAATTCCGATTGAATTGACTCTTGTCATTTTGGCCAATCAGATCTTTGTCGACATTCTTCGACATATCGGGGTTCAAGATTCTCACTATCTTGCATAATGTTAAGTGCAACATTATATGCAAAAATATTATTCACCACTATTTCAGATCGATTTAAATTAATCCCATCACCAGTAGAACTTATTAAAAGTTCCTCACTCACTTGAGTCTCGGGTTCATTGATTTCTTCAAGAATTTCAGAACTAATCAGATCTTGGGTCTCTTCAGGAGATCCCTTCATAATATCATTTTGATCATTTGTCGATTTTTTTTTCTAGGATTTCGATCCTTAGAACCCACAGGCCTACCACGCTTCAGGCATGCTTTAGGTTCATTAGCTCTCATGCTAATAGATGGTCCTGCTGGGACATCAATTCGGATAGGCACATTCTCTGCAAGGATATGTGACTTAGTTATCCTTTTCAAATCAGTAAATGCGTCTGGCATTCGATTTGCTATATTCTGTAAATGGATGATCTTCTGGACCTCCTGATTACATATAGGGGTACGTGGATCAAAGTGAGATAATGATGAAATTTTCCACACAATTTCTCTTTTGATTTCCTTTTTCTCTCCCCCTAATTATGGGAAATTTATTTCATCAAATCGACAATCTGCAAATCGAGCAGTAAATAAATCTCCCGTCAATGGTTCAAGATAGCGAATAATAGAGGGTGATTCAAACCCAATATATATTCCTAACCTTCTTTGGGGGCCCATCTTACTGCGCTGTGGTGGTGCTACTGGCACATATACAGCACATCCAAAAATTCGTAGATGGGCAATATTTGGTTCATGACCAAAAACTAATTGTGACGGAGAATATTTATTATAATGCGCTGGCCTGAGACGGATAAGTGATGTTGCGTGCAAGATAGCATGGCCCCAAACAGTAGTGGGCAATTTTGTTTTCATAAGTAGTGGTCTTGCTATCAATTGCAGTCGTTTAATGAATGACTCTGCAAGGCCATTTTGAGTATAAACATAAGCTATAAGATGTTCAACTTTTATCCCAACTGATAGGCAGTAATCATCAAAAGCTTGAGATGAGAATTCTCCAATATTATCAAGGCGAATAGCCATTATAGGATAATCTGGGAATTGTACCCTTAATCGAATTATTTGGGCTAATAACTTTGCAAACGCCAAGTTGCGAGATGATAATAGGCACACATGAGACCATCTTGAAGATGCATCTATTAGGACCATAAAATATCTAAACGACCCACTTGGTGGGTGAATAGGTCCACATATATCCCCATGTATACGTTCTAAAAAGGTAGGGGACTCAATGCCAACCTTCATTGGTGATGGTCCAGTGATCATTTTGCCTTGATGACAAGCATCACAAGAAAATTCATCATTTGTAAGAATCTTCAGGTTCTTTAATGGATGCCCACTCGAATTTTCAGTAATTCGTCTCATCATTATTGATCCAGGATGGCCCAAACGGCCATGCCAAAGCACAAAAGTATTTGAATCAGTAAACTTCTGGTTTACGATAGAGTGTGCTTCAACTGTACTAATCTTTGAATAGTATAAGCCAGAAGATAAAGTTGGTAACTTTTCTACAATGCATTTCTGGCCAGAAATATTCTTTGTAATACAAAGATATTCCACATTCATTTCATCTATTGTCTCAACATGATACCCATTTCGGCGGATATCTATAAAACTCAACAAGTTTCTTCGGGACTTGGAGGAGTACAATGCATTGTCGATAATAAGTTTTGTTCCCTTAGACAGAAATACAATAGCTCTTCCGGAGCCTTCAATCAAACTTATATTACCAGAAATTGTAGAAACATTTGCTTTTTCCTTATGCAAATAAGAAAAGTATTTCGGATCTTTGAATATGGCGTGAGTTGTTCCACTATCAACTACACAAATATCTTCATGATTGGTCTTTGATCCAAACATAATTTGAGGATTATCCATATTCTTCAAAATGATATAAACAAAATAAATATGATAGTAAACATTATTATCAAAGCATAACTTTTATTTATGTACAACAATTACATAACCATACTATCTACTACAAATAACAAAAATTAAAATATTTACATCTCTACAGATTCACTACCGATCACATGACTTGTTTCTCCTTCTGGGAGTGCAAAGTAATCAGCTACATCCAAATGCATGAAGTCTAAATTATCTTCAGAAATAAAATTTGCTTCAGTATTTTTCTCTGTCTTCTTTAGGGAAGCTTGATATAGCTCAATCAGGTGTTTTGGCATACGGCATGTACGTGACCAGTGCCCTTTTCCTCCACATCTATAGCATGCATTTTCTGGCTTTGCTGCTTGCACCGCTTCATGCTTTTGCTCTTTCCTTTTCCACTACTGGTGGTGAGCAGGATTCTTTGGTGCATTATTATTACCACGATTAGAGTTTCCTCCCCGACCACGGCCATGACCACGACTGGGGCCACATCCTCTTCCACGTTTAGCTTGGTGGAAGTTCGTCTCATTCACTTCAGGAAATGGACAAGAACCAGTAGGTCGACTTTCATGGTTTTTCATTAATAACCCATTATATTGCTCGGCTACAAGAAGATGTGAGATAAGTTCAGAATACTTTTTGAATCCTATCTCTCGATATTGCTGCTGCAGGAGTATATTCGAGGCATGAAAAGTGGTGAAAGTTTTCTCCAACATATCATGATCAGTAATATTATCACCACATAGTTTCAATTGGGAAATAATTCTGAACATAGCAGAATTATACTCACTGATAGATTTAAAATATTGCAACCTTAGATGAGTCCAATCATAACGTGCCTGTGGAAGAACGACCATCTTCAGGTGGTCATATCTATCTTTCAAATTATTCCACAGTATGACCGGATCTTTAATAGTAAGATATTCCATTTTCAGGCCCTCATCAAGGTGATGGCGTAGGAATATCATTGCTTTGGCACGGTCTTGGTTTGGTGCCTGATTTTTATCTTTGATAGTGTCTGCCAGACCCATCGCATCAAGATGAATTTCGGTATCAAGCACCCAAGACATGTAGCTTTTGCCCGATATATCCAGGGCTACAAACTCAAGTTTAGAAAGATTTGACATTATTTAGAAAAAGAAATTTGTACCTATGATACTTTTAAAGTATTTGCTCTAGATGGCAGAGTCTCGTGCTGATAACGTGTTATAAAATAAAGACTGTAAAGTAAAGACAAGTATAGAGAGAAACTGATATATTATTCAAACTTCAAACTTATGTACATAATGAACTGAAGACTCCTCTATTTATAGAAGAAAGGAAGCAGCTACGAGGCTTTTCAGGAAGCAGCTGCAAGGCTTTTCTTTAGCTGCTTGTAAGGTGTCTGCATGAGCTGCTTGCAACCTGCCCGTTTAATAAGAAGCTGCTACAAATCATTTCATTGAGCTGCTTGCAACCTGCCTGCATCAGCTGCTTGTAGATAAACTTCAACAGAGTACTAAATGGATAATCTTCTTCAGGAAGATTATCTATAGCGGAGTAATAAATGGACATCCACAATATAATTATTTTCATAACTTGATTATTATTTTAATATTTATTATTTGTAGCAAAATCTTTTTTTATCAGATAAAACACTGAAATATAAAGGTGTTTATAAAGATACAAATAACAAAAATACAAGGATGCATACATGGGGTATATAACCACAAAACTAAGGTAAAATATACATGGTGCGAAAAAGTAATCCCATACCTGAAAAAATAAATACATGGTGCAAAATTAATGCGAAATATAAAAATGTAGAATTTTGGTGGAAAATTCCTCCCTTGGAGTACGAAAATATAGTTAGATTTACTATAAAATTTAAATATATTTATGAATAATATATATTTTTAAATATAGTTACGAATGATAAATGCGTAATTTTTCCTTAAAAAGTAGTATAGGTACTAGGACAAAATCTATGAAATACTAACAAATTACGTCTGTTTGCAGTAATGGATTACGTGGATCAACCCGTATTGTAAGGATTGAGTATTGGCCGAGCCGACCGAATTGAGTAAAAAGAACTCAAATCACTCAATTATAATAATTTACCCCATCAAAATAAAGATCAATAATCCCGATTTTCGAATATGCCGTTGTAAAAGAATATTCTCTCTCCTCTTAATGTTTCTTTTTCACGTTTATTATATTAAACCTTGAGAAAGCTTAAAGATATTTTAGACCATCCTATCTTTTTTCTTTTTTTTTTACGTTATTCAATTCTAGCATTTTTTTTAAATTCACAAACGTTAACTAAATATATGTGATACATTATTCAAATTTAAAGTAACTTTTGTAAATATTATTGTTAACATTTTAAAATCTTTGTTCTTCAACTACTTATGTCATAAATAAAATAAATATTAACATTGATACGTGAAATATCATAAAAGGTTCACCCCGTATATGAACTATAATTCGAAGCACTAACAAATATGCTAGTAAGATATTGAATATTTATATTGTTTATTACACATTATAAGTTTACGATGATTGACTAAGCAAATAAATTATTACAATATTTACCCCACAAGTTACATGTAACGGCAAATAGTATTCACTTTAATTGCTTGTTTTTTATTGTTTTCATACATATTAAAAAATTCATATTTTAGCATTAATAAATAAAAAAAATTGATAATATTTATACCTTTTATTACACATTATAAGTTTATGATGATTGACTGAGAGAATAAATACTATTACAATATTTACTCCACAAGTTACATATACCGCAAATTACTTACTTCAATATTTACTTTAAATTGCTAATCAATACGTATTTATTATCAAAAATTACTTGGCATTACCTTTTAACTTAATTGTATAAGTTTTTAATATAGAAATTAAAACTTAATAAATACTAGTAAGTAAAAACAATTCTACTTTGAAGGCTCTCATTTTTTGGAGAGATGAATTTGACCACGTGTAAGCTTTTCTTCCAGAGGCAACTCTTTTATTTCGCATTATTATATTATTTCCATTGAAAAATCTCTGCTTCGCCAACGCCATGGCGATTTCTGTATCAGCCCCTGCACACAACTGTGGCCTCACCATTGGAATTAAAAGAAGTTTTCATCGCCTCCCAATTCACAATGTTAATTTAAGTTTTAACTGCAATCTCAGCTCTCCTCTCTACTTAACACCCACTTTTTCAGCCATTTCTGCCTCCTACAGGTCATCTGCTATCTCCAACTCCACAGGTTAATAAGCTTGTCAATTTCGTCTTACAATTATGTTATTACGTGAATTAGAGAGTACACTTTTATTTATTGATCATTCATGTGAACCTATGAGAAAGATTTTTGAAACTTATGTGTAGTTATAAGATTTTTGAAACTTGTGCTCTTAACATACTATAAAAGCTTATCATTAATGTAAAATAGGAAGTTTAAATCAAATTATTTTCAAATTTAGAAAGCGGTGGCTCTCTTTTAAGAAATACTGCACTAAAAAGGAAATAGCTCTCTTTAAAGAAATATTGTTCTAAAAAGGAAATAAGTTCAAATAAATTGAACGGAGAAAGTAATTCGGGTGTTCGTCGGTCGGTACGGTACGGTATTTAGATATTTCGTTTCGGTATTCGGTTTCTTAAAATGCTATACCAATACCGCACCTAATTATATTTGGTATAGTTCGGTTTTCCCCTTTTGGTTTCGGTTTATAACTTCGGTTTGTTCGGTTTCAATATTAACTAGTGCATAAAGTCATATGCTGTAATATTCTTAATTAAAGTACTCACAAATATAAAAATATTGACGTTCTAAGCTCACATGACTATTGACAAAAATTTTGTCCAAAACCAACAAGTATCAACCCATAGAGAGAAAAATGTACATAAAGGAATAAATTTAATCATTGAAAATGTCTTGTTACTTGCTTAGAGCTAATTGCTAAAGTTAGAGAATACAACAAGGACTAGTCCAACAGAATGCAATTCAATACACGAGAAGAACACCCTAAAACCGTAAAAGTATTACGTTAAGATGCTTGGCATCCTCCATTTTCCTAAAGAAGTACATTGGCTTTACTTTCAACCTCAACATGCATACCAAAGAAAAATATTATGTGACTTAGTATGTTATAATCAATAATATGTGTATTGTGTTACTTATTATATATTTCGGTACAGTATCGGTATTATTTTTTTAAATACCAAATATCATACCTAATACCAATTATTTTTTTTAAACTTAAACCAAATACCAAAATATCGAATACCAAATTTTTTTGTTTCGGTACGGTAATTCGGTATTTACCAAATTATGCAAAGCCCTAGAAAGTAGGAGTTATTCAACCCATTTATCATGTGCAAGATTGATTCTGTTTAATATAACAAATACATCAGAATATATTACTACTTAATGTTGCAGAAAATTGGAAAACTTTGAGTAATTTATTTTAGGTCCGCAGCTTAGCTTAAGCTGATCTAGTAAACTATTGGGAGTCAACAGGTTAGCTGTCTCCAAGTCTAACAGATAAGCTTGTGGGATTTTGTCTAAATCATTTGGTATTATGTGATATGATGGTTTAGCTTAGGCAGAATTGGTAAGTTAGTGATTGATGAGTGAATGATGATTCTAGCTGCTGTTTGAGGATCTGAATTTCAAGAAATATTTGACTTGAGCTGAAAAGATATAGAAAAGGATGCCTAGGTTATATCTCCAATCTGGAGAATATATTTTTTTAAAAAAGTGATTTAAAGCTATAAACATTGGTATGTAAGTTATTACTGATAGTGCTGGTTTTTAAATGATTCTGTGGACTAAAGATACTTTTTTCAAACCTGTTTTAAATACGCTTTTCTTGAGCCAAAGACCTATCGGGAACAGTCTCTCAACCTCACACAAGGTAGGGGTAATGTCTAAGTACACCCCTCCCTTCCCAGACCCCACTTGTGGGATCACATGTGTATGTTGTTGTTGTTTTTGTTGGACTAAAGATACTTAAGATGTTTATATATTATTGATAAGGCTGGAACTGCTGGTTTTTGAAATAGGAATAGAGTCTACAGTGGTGAGTGAGGACACCACCAATGTGTTGGATGATGTTCAAGTATTTGATCTGAATGGACAAGGTGTACCTATTTCGGATCTGTGGAAAGATAGGAAAGCAGTTGTTGCGTTTGCTCGTCATTTTGGGTAATTTTCTGTGGCATTATGCACCATTCCTCCAAAAACTGATAATCAAAAAGCATGTAGTGGATGAAACTATTTTCTAATTATTCTAGTTCCCGATTGCAGATGTGTCCTTTGTCGCAAAAGAGCTGATTATCTTGCAGCTGAGAAGGTAATACTTTTGTTTGGCTGCATAAAAGTTATCATTCTCTCTTGTAAGTGTTCATCTGGCAAAATCTTTCACTTTTTCCAACTGCCCTTCTTTAATAGTAAGTTGTTGTTTATACTTAATCATTGAACAGGATCATATTTGCAGAACATTGCAAAATAATCCTTTTTCTAAATCATTATTGAATATTGTTTGTTGAAGTCCTTGAGACAAATGACTAGTCTTAGCATCCTTGTTTGGTACCAGTGAGTTAAGTGATGCGAATTGCATAAGTTGCAGCGCTTATCACAATCTACGTGGGCCATAGTATGAAAACTATGTTGTTGACAGATTATCTAATTATTATGTGCTTCTTATTTGGATTTTGTTATCTTGAATATGTTGGAAAAATTGGTTATGGAGAATAAGAATTAGCTTGAGGCATGTTGACATTATCCTTAAGGATATTTCGCATACACCGTGATGAATAAAATTAGGCGTATCCACCAGAATTCAACAAGCTCTTCCAGTTCTTAAACTGGGAACATAACTAGCAGAAAAACCAAGAAAGAAACTCATCATACAGGAGGAAAACATGATTCAGAAAGTTATATTAGAAAGTGTATCTTTAGCTCTTCAAAGACCATGTTTATATAGTTGTTGCTCAAACGGCTAGATAACGCTAGTTTGACTCTATTAATTGTAAAATAACTTACTAAATAATAAGTAGATGTAAATAATGTTTCAAAGAGAAAAGTTTTTCCAAACCAAGATGGACATTACCTTTTGAGATATCACTAATTTTCCAACAATCCCCCACATATCTCAAAAGGTATATAAAAAATAAATAGTAAATAAAGAAAGAAAAAGAGATAATTTGTTGGGTTTCGGGTATAATGAAATTCATCTGGTGTCTTAAAGACTACGAACCAGATATAGCTATATAAAATAAGATTTAACTTATAGAATAATTGGTGAAGTTGATAACTTCTATGAACCAAAAATTCTTGTTGTAAGCTAGGGATCTTATTCATCATATTACATCCCTACAATTTCTGTTGTTATCGCGATTTTGCGCTAATAGGCCATGCGTACGCCTGGTTTTCATGAGTGCTATAGAAATTTTGCCAGTAATTTCATAGGAGCGGCCCCACTCCACACTCATATAGGTCCATCCATCAAGTGTATTCTGCAACACAATACACCACCTACAATAGACTATGGATTATTAGATTAAGAGTTTAATAACTCAACCTCACATTCCTTGCTGTCTTGCACTATACACACACAGCCATTGGAAGAGACATAATTTAATAGTGCATGTTTGATCAACTAATGACTTGTTATTACCCATATGAACCTACTTCATGGGATCTCTAATCACATAGGTTGGGTTACCATCATTGTTGATATATCTCAAATTGGCAAAAGTCTCAACCCCTCTATGTTTTACTTATAAGTTAAAGGATCGGCCAAATCCTCTTTTTGACTACACATAATATGTATAAAAAATTCTCATCTCTAAGCAATTGCTTTATCACATTATGTCTCAAGAGAATGTGTCTACTTTCCCATTGAAAGATTTATTTTCTTACAATAGCTATTGCGCCTTGGCAATCACAATTCATCGACACAAATGTTGTCGGCGTAATTCCTAGTGGAATATTCACCAAGAGGTTGCTTAATCAACCTCATTGCCAGACAATTCCAATATCATAACACCTCATCAAAAGGTGATCACACAATCACTAGTGAGTTTTTCACATCTGAATCAGGGATTCAATATTATCACTGTATCATTCTAATAAAGTGAAAAATGCACATACAAAATACTAACTCATAGTATTTCTCAAGTAAGGCATAAAATCATCTCAAATGAAATAAAACCTGACTTTTGTATAAGTGCCTTTTGAAACATCTTTCAACACATATAAAAATTTATTTTCTTTTGGTATCTTCCAAATTCAAATACCAAGGTAAAATTTTCTAAACATAAAAGCAACTTTAACTTCTACAAAAATATTTCAAATTAGTAGGAAAGAGGTCATAATTCAATGATTTCTTCACCCAAATTACTAAGAGACCCAAAACAAGATAATTTTTCACAGCCAAAAAATCAACTTATTTTTTACCTTTCAATACAAATTTTCGCCGCAACAAATCTCAATTTTGTAAGGCTTCATTACAATAATTTTAATAAATATTTTTCCCTAATTATTCCCCTTATGATCGGGCTACATAACCGTGGCAATACATTTTCGACCCCCACACTTTCGAAAATTTCAGGTTAATGAGATAATCTTTTCACAACTCATAAGGAGTTCCATTTTATAAATAACAAGCTAATAATATAGTTTCACCCCGAAGATTGTCATATGGACCAGTAAGCATGCAATTTATTAATTAATTAAAAAATCAAACCATTTAATCTTATGTGCTTTTCCAATTCTTCTTCACTCAAATCTCCAATTACACGAATAGAATTAACCCGTCCAAAAGATAGAAATTTATCTAGAAATTTTTTTCCAAAGCAAATATGTCTTGATAAAGGTTTGGCTATATATTGTTCATGTGATTTCAAAGAAAATGAAAATACTTCAATTGAAAATTTGTCAAACTTGACACCACAAATTTCATCAATTTTTGTTATTGAAGAGATTCATTCATTAACCCACTTTTTCTATTAGATGGTTACCACTTTTCAATATAATTTTCTTAATTAACAATAAGAATCAATCTAAATAGAATAAAATAATTAACCGCAAGATAGTCCTACGGTCAAATTCACATAATTTGTGTTGAAGTTGAGCACATTAGTTCTCGAAGAAATTACAATGAGGTATGAATGTTAATAGAAAGCATGAAAGAGTGTTTTTTGAGAGCTTTTAGAATAAAGTGGTTTCTTAAATAAATATAATTTTGTACCCTTGATTAAATTATATAACTATACAAATCTACACTTACGTAGGCTTAAGCACATTCAAATACTAGAAAAGGCGTACCTTAATTTTGTGGTGCAATTTATCCTCCATAATGCGATAATGCACAAAATTGAAACAACAACTTGATTAACATATTGCAGCCCACAAAAATAATTTGAATACAGAGTGATATTCTCCATGATACCATTGTGCAAACGTGAAGTGCATGTCCCATTTTCAGAATTAGAACAACAATTTGTACATCGTCAAATTTGATTCTCCATAATAAAAGAATGTGGAAACATCCTTAAGATTGTTGGAAAAATTGGTTATGGAGAATAAGAATTAGCTTGAGGCGTGTCAAGGACATTGTCCTTAAGGATATTTCGCCCACACCGTGATGAATAAAATTACGTGTATCCCTCAGGATTCAACAAGCTCTTCCGATTATTAAACTGGAAACAGAACTAGCAGAAAAACCAAGAAAGAAACCCAACATATTGGAGGAAAGGAAAACATGATTCAGAAAGTTATATTAGAAAGTGTATCTTTAGCTCTTCAAAGACCATGTTTATATAGGTGTTGCTCCAACGACTAGCTAACAGCTAGTTAACGGCTAGTTTGACTCTATTAATAAATAATAAGTAGATGTAAATAATATTTAAGTGCCCTGCCCTAGCAAGCACCTACTCCTATCAAAAAGAAAAGATTTTCCAAACCAAGATGGACATTACCTTTTGAGATATCATTAATTTTCCAACACAATACGTTGAGGGAGCCTTGGAGCAATGATAAAGTTGTCTCTGTGTGACCTATACGTCAGGGGTTCGAGCTAGGAATCAGTCTCTAATACTTGCATTAGGGTAGGTTGTCTACATCACACCCCATTATAGTGTGGCCCTTCCCCCGGACCCTCTGTGAACGCGAGATGCTTCGTGCACCCGGCTGCCCTTTTTAATCTTCAATACGCTCAAGTAGTTACTCTGACCATAAAGATTGATAGTTTTCTTATCCGGAATTTCCATCATATGTTGCTGAAGTTAGACTTTTAGTTTTACCATCACTAAAATTCATATCCGTACTTAATACTCTACAATATTCACAGGATAAAATGGATGCAGCTGGAGTTGCACTTGTTTTAATTGGACCTGGTAGTGTTGATCAGGTATATATCAGCGAAGCTTCGTGCATTACGTTGCTCATCCATGATTTAACTTTCTCATTCGTTTCCCTTTGAAAATTATCAAAACATTTCTCAAACTTAATCTTTAATAATCATTTTGTGTATGAAGAATAAAAATTTTCTTTATTATAAGCACCTTTTTTTTCCAGCCCAGTTCAACTTATTCTGTTCTTTTTTTGCTTCTTATCTGTTTCTTGCTCTTTTATGATTTGCAAGAGCTCCTTAAACCTCGTGCAGAAGCTGGATTGAGTTGTGACTTCTTTTCTTTTGTTTTCTCCAGGCAAAAGTATTCTCCGAGCAAACAAAGTTTAAAGGAGGTAAGTCTTGGATAAAAGACCTTGTGTCCACCAGTGGCTGTTACTAGAAGTCCTTACATCCCATGAACTAGGTTCCAGCAATGTCCAATGATATATGTGCTCCATAGGGTCAGTGACCTCGCTCGATTGCCAATGCACTTTAAGTTACAGTTTCCCCTATAAGAAGATCGTCAGCCTAGCTAGAAGGACACGGTGTGAGGATATAAGATACATATTTTATCTAATGTGTGTAATTGTCATTTCCAATCAGTGATGTTATGCTCTGTCTGCTAAACAAAATAGATAAAGTATATTCTAGTTGTTGCTTCAACATTTTCTGCATCTGCGGTTTTTCAAGAGGTGACACCTTGACAGAGGTTCATTCTTATTTACAGAAGTTTATGCAGATCCAAGCTATAGGTCTTATGATGCTCTGAGATTTGTGTCAGGCGTTACAACCACATTCACACCCGGGGTATGCAAATTAGATGCTCATAAAATAAAACTTCCAGCTTCTAATGTATTCTAGTAGTGTTCTTTCTCATCTGTTCTTATTTACTTCAAGTATAGGCAGGTCTGAAAATAATACAATTATATATGGAAGGCTATAGACAGGATTGGAAGCTTTCTTTTGAGAAGGACACCAGGACACGAGGTGGCTGGTATGTCAATTTCCGCAGATGCTGTTTATCTTCTGATCTGTTAGCTTTTAGGACATGTAAAATATATTTTAATTGTATTTTCGTAGTCTACTCATCATTGAGTTGGAGACTCCTCTTTCTTAAGACAAAAGAAGTGAAAATTGATGCTCCGGATTTCCTAAGGAAGCTTCACCCATTCAACTACATTTACTGTGTCCAGAAGTTCCACGGTTATAATGGTCAACCCCTAAACACGGAATCAAACTTGGTGTAATTATCCGATTCAAGCAATTCCTTTTTTTTTTTTTGTAAAATTCGCCTGAGGGGTTTTAAGGTAACATGATTTTTTATTTATTATTCTATTTATCTAACGGTAAACCATAAGCCATAGTCTCTCTATCATTTTAGCTTATAGTTGGTAAGTGACATTCTTGGTTCTTAGTATCTTTAGAATTTTGCGCTAATGGAATGGTGATAACTTCCTGGTAACTGCATATTAAGCCATGCTGCAAAGCATTATAAATACATGTTTTAGCGCCTGCAACAGGTCCTTTTATCATATTATTAGAGACCATTTACCGGAATGATGTGACTTAATTTGCTTGGTGTATTGTCAGGCGACAAGGAGGAATTATTGTTGCAGGTCCTGCTAAAAATAAAATCACATACATACACAAGGTTAATCGCTGTTCCTTCATCATCTCGATCTTGTTACAGAAGTTATATGCATCACTGTAGCTTAGAATTATTTTCAAGGCTACGGTTAAATAAACTTCGCTAATTCTTTGTTTCAATTATCTGCTTGATTCTCACAGGATAAAGAAGCAGGGGATGATCCAGATATAAACGATATCTTGAGTGCTTGCTGTGTACAAGCTAATTAATCAAGTCAATCCGCACCTGCCAATGCGTATGTGTATATACAGACATACATTATCTAAATGTATCATTGTATATGTGCATCATCATAATTAAAAGAAAAATTCAAGTAAGGTGGTTCTTAAAGAGTTTGAAAGGTTTTATCATGTAGAGGGTTGTAAGATTTTGTATAATCATTGTCATATGGGGGCGGAGCTACAGTAGTGGGTGCGGGTTCGGACGAACCCAGTGACTTTTTCCGGAACCCTGTATTTGTATTGAAATATTTACTAAATCTATATAAATATATATTGCCGAACCCAATAACAAAAATGGTCTTTGTTCAATGGTAAGGGTTGTGGGTTCGCTGGGAAAGATGGGGGTTCAATTCCCACTGAAAGCAGTTTTATTTTAAAATTTAGAACTCACACACTTCAAACTTTACCTCTATCTTGAGAAGGTAGAGATGTTGTTTTCGATCCTCGGCTCAAGTAATAGTGGAACACAGATATGGATATATACATTTTTTGGCATTGCTTGTCAGTTGTATTGGTAGATTCGCAAACGGATCAAGTATGATCTGATTTTTAACTTTGTTAAATTCTAGTGTACATAACTTGTTCGAGTAACTTCATTAAAGTCCCAAAACGTTGAGAAACTTGAGTGTGAATCAAATATAGTATGATTTTTAGCTTTGTTAAGCTCTCGCAAAAAAGCTGTTCGAGCAACTGCATTGTAAGTTCACAAAGCGTTCAAAAAATTGAAATTGAAAACCTATTACTCCTATATTTTAACGAATTTAAACAACTAAATTCCAACTCAAACTCTAGTTATTGTCAATTGCTGATGAGTAAAACCTTTTGAAATGATTGGATCAGAAGTATTTTAAATGACAATATACAACCACAGCTCTCTAAGTTTGCACCTGCCATGTTTCTCACATGGACACCTAAACTAAAGTGAAGAGAGCCTTGGCGCAACAGAAGGGTAAAGTGAAGGGAGCCTTGACTCCTATCCGGTTCGTTTTTTTTTTAAAACTTGCACATAGCGAGAGCTTAGTGGGCTAGACTCATTTTACACACCAACACTAAGCCAACGTTCTATTGGACACTTGGAACTCAAGTCAAAATATTCCTATCACACACTTATCACTGTCTTTGATAAAATAGAAAATGGTCAAAACTGTTGTCACGACCTGGAATCCCCACCCTTGGGACCGTGATGACGCCTAACATTTCACTTGCTAGGCAAACCAGCGTTAGAATAATTTTTAGCCATTTTTAACAAAACAAATTAATTGATACCAATTAAACGAAATAACTGAAATAGAACTAAAATAAAGTGCGAAAAGTCATAACAACCGCAATATCTAGATACAACTCCAAATCTGGTGTCATAAGTGCACGAGCGACTAAAATAATACAGATAATGATCTGAATGAAAGTAAAATTGTCTGAAAAGAAATAAACAACTAGGATAAAGTAGAAGGGGATTTCAGGGCTGCGAACGCCGAGCAGCTGTACCTTAAGTCTCCATTAGATGTCCGATCCGAGCAATCTACTGACCGTCGCTGGGACCGACTCCAAAGTTTGCACAAGAAGTGCAAAGTGTAGTATGAGTACAACCTCCTTATGTACTTTGTAAGTGTCGAGCCTAACCTCGACGAAGTAGTGACGAGGCTAAGGCGAGTCACTTACAATAACATGTACGCAGTATAGTAATAATGACACGAAAGGAATACGGAAAATAAGGCAGTTAACTTATGAAAATAAACTCAATCCTCGAAAATCAGTAAAACCAGAAATGTTAATCCTCAGAATCTCGTAAGAAAACACCGAAGCCAACACAATACAACAAGGAATACAAAACACATAAACCGTTGTGGCGCACAACCCGATCCCACCGTACAAATACGGTTCTCCCTTATTTCACCATGTCAATAACAATAATAACAAGTAAAATCCGTTGCGTCGCGCAACCCGATCCCACCATATAATCAGAATCAATATCATAATCATCCCTTATTCACCTTATCAATCCTCCCTTATTTCACATGTTGTAGTGTACAACCCGATCCCACCATATCAATATCAATCCTCCCTTATTTCACCTGTTACGGCGTGCAACCCGATCCATAAATAAAATTAATAAGTGCAATTAATTTAACAACTTGAATCACAAGAATCTCTACGATTAACGAATATGAAAGCAAAACTATAAAAGAATCTCGTATCAAGTCAAGAAATGCTACAATTAATATTGAGCAACAAGACAAGCCAAATATATGACAATTAAAGTGTACAAGTAAGACAATCAAGGCAAGTAGCAATTAATCATGAAAGCATGGAAGAAATTAACATTTTTAATGCGAGAATAATAAATTACAAGTAGCAAGTTAAGGCATAGGAAGCAATTAAAGCATGTAACAATTAAGACATGGAATAAAATAATTAATGAAATACGGGTAGGCATGGATACAAGTAATTGACGGCGTATATACACTTGTTACCTTGCATATACGCCACTTCACATGAAATTCACATAGCTCAACGGTTCCTATTCTCTCAAATCAAGGTTAGACCCAACACTTACCTCGCTCTGCAAGCAAATCAAAGCTCAATCGGGGCCTTTCATCTAAAATCCGCCTCCAAACCAATCGAATCTAACCAAAATTGACTCAATAACATCAAATAATGTTAGGGAAATCAATTACAATACATAAAGTTAAGATCTTTATACTTTTCCCAAAAAGTCAACCCCTGGCCCACTTGGTCAAAACACGAGATTCGGACCAAAACCCGATTACCCATTCACCCCCGAGCCCGATTATATAAATAGTTTCAAAATTTTACCTCAATTTGAGGTCTAAATCATATTTTACAAAACACTCCAATTCTTCCCAAATTCCTAATTTTCTACCATATAAGAACATAGATTAAGGTTAGAAATTAGTGGGTGATGATGAAAATGGAAGAAAACAAGTTAAAGTATACTAACCTATGAAAGGGTGATGAAGTTTCTCCTCCAAATCTCCTTTAGGTCGAGCTGTAATGAAAGGATGGTGAAAAATGGATGAAATCCCGTGTTTGAAATCATTTAAGGTCTGTGCGTCATGCCTTCTTTGCGTTCGCGATGCACAGCGGCCCAATTGGCCTTCGCGTTCACGAGATGTCATCTGCATTAGCGATGGCTCTCCCCCTGGCCATTGCGCTCGCAACCTAATGGTTGTGTTCGCGTAGAACATAAGCCTAGTACCCCCTCCCAGGTCCATAGCCTTCCGCGTTCGCGAGAAGCTGGTCGCGTTCGCGAAGGGTAAATCCCCCATTGCTTTGCGTTCGCGACCCAACTATCGCGTTCGCAATGAAGAAAACCACCCAACCCTAGTTTCCCCTTCGCGATTGCGAAGCATAAAGCATCAGGTGACAGCACACTCAAGAAAACTAGAAATTCTAAGTTCAAAATGGTCAGTAGACTATCCGAAACTCACCCAAGCCCCTCGGGCTCCTAACCAAACATACACACAAGTGTAAACTACATCATATGAACTCGCTTGTGCGATCAAAACACCAAAATAACGCCTAGAACTACGAATCGGACACCAAAACGAATGAAATTTTCAATGAAACATAAGAACATGCAATTTCTCAACCGGGCGTCCGAATCACGTCAAATCAACTCCGTTTTGCACCAAATTTTGCAGACAAGTCATAAATACTGAAATGAACCTACACTAAGTTCCGGAATCGAAGTTTGAACCCGGCAGAAACAAAGTCAAAATACGGTTAAACTTGTGAATTCCTTAAACTTTTAAACTTTTAGTTTTCAACAAATTATGATAAATCAAGTTAGGGACTTCCGAATTTGATTTCGGGCATATGTCCGAGTTCCAAATCATGATACGGACCCATCAGGACTATTAAAATACTGATCTGGGTCCGTTTACACAAAATATTAATTGTAGTCAACTCAAATGAGTTTTAAGGTACGATTTCATATTTTTATCAATTTTCTCATAAAAATCTTCCGAAAAAAGGACACACACTGCGCACGCAAATTGATGAATGCTAAACGGAGTTATTCAAGGTCTTAAAATGCAAAAATGAATGGTAATACTACAAATGACCTATCGAGTCATCACGACTTCCTTTGAACTATTGGTCAATGACTAAATATACTCTTTGTCCATCTATCGGTCTAAAAGTGGCCCCAACATTATCTTTTCGGCACATTTCTACCCTTATGATTAATGGTCAACTTGAATTAAAAAGACGAAAAAGGGCCAGAACTGACCGTGAACTATAGTTTCAGGGTTAAAAATATCCTTCTTCCACCTATTGCGTTATTGGTATCCCTTACATACCACTCTGACTAACGGCTGATCATTTTTAAAAAAAGTTAATGACTAATTACGTGGCAAACTTTCGTTGGTCTATTTTGAAACAAGGGACCACATTACACATCCAAACCAAGTTAACCATACCCACCCCAAAAAGTCGATTCGCTCTGACCCACAAACTAATAAAACACGAATTTTACCTAACTCTAACCCTTATTTCTCAGCCATCGTCTTTTCTCCCCTTTAGGTGATTTCAAAATCCCAAAAATGTCTGCCACTTTCTAGAGATTGTGTACTAAAATATTCGTTAAAGCTGAAGGACTGAAGTTAAAATACAATATTGTCTCTCATTCGAGTAAGATTCTAATGCTTTTTGTGAATAATATATGTTTAGGATTTTCTTGAATCTGTCAACTCTTGTTGCTTTTGAAGAATATTTTTAATTAAGAATATTCACTTGTTTCTTCCATGCTTCGATGCCTTTGTTTAGTCAATTTCTCATTGCATGTGGTCCCAATTTGTTTTGTGTTGTCCGAAACATAGGGTTTAGGGGAATGATCTCTGGCTTATTTATGCTTATGGGATCCAAGTTGAAAATTATATGATGGGATAAAATTTCAAGTGAGTTTGCACAAGATCTAACTTCAAACAAGTATAACTCTCAAGATATGAATACTTATATGGTGTATAACCTATCAAATTAAAGCCCTTTGAATTGAGTTTCCAACGCATCAAACCGTTCGTCATTTGGATATGTATACAGAAAGTTATGGCCATTTTACTAGACTTGTGTCATATGCGCGACCAGATGCGCGGCCAAATCCGCGGCCGCGCACGTAGAAACCCATTAAATACCCCAAGACCGGGTAGAAAGAGAAATAAGTCATTTCTTTGAGTTAGGGCTTGTATATCAAGGGGAATCCGCCCAACACCTCTCTCCCATGAACCAAGGTAATGTTTTGGGAGTAATTTTGAGTTGATTACTACTCCTAAACACTTGTATTAACAAGGATTAATCTTAAAGATCCATAGATTTCCATTTAAATCCCCAAATTGTCAAGAACATTACAAGTTGGGATTTTCATGAGTCTCACTACAAGAGGTATGTCTGCCATCTCTAACTAATATATGGGGATTATTTATGTATGGAATATGTGTTATAACTTAGGGTATGGTGATTGGAAGCCATAAGTTTTCAATTTAAATACATAACCATTGTAGAGATGGACAGGTGATTATTTGATGGAATTTTGTTGGTTGGGTGTGGATGGATGGTCATGTATGTGATGTTGGAAGTTAAGAATTGTTTAAGAATGATGGTGGGATAAATTATTGGTAAATGGTAGTAGTTGGATGAACTAATTCTATGGTTAAGAGATGTAGAGATTCATGCCTACTAGGTGTTTGATAAAATGTCTAAATGACCTAAATTATGGAATTTGTTACTAATATTGGTCCCATTGAATTATGTTGATGTAGATTGAAGTTGTAAGAGTAGTTGGTGGTTTTAATATCACTAAAGAGCTCCATCAAGGTATGTTGGCTAAACTCTTCTCTTAGAATTGAATCCCACAATATATATGTAAATTACATAAGTCCCGAGTGATTCATTATGAAATTGGCTATTCCGAGTAAGATTGGGTTGAAAGATATATGTTCAACAAGCATCCCCAATGCTCTATTCATGTTATGTTACCAATTGAGAACGTGTTAAAATATGGGTTGTGCATTAATAATGTTTCGACTTTAAGTCAAGTTCAAGTGAAGGCCATTATGCTAAATTTTGTGAAATATCTCTATTGCATTAGACTCTAAATTGCTCACATGTATACTACACAATTTGATTTGAATTGTGTTTGTTGTTGATGATGAGGATGATATTTGAAATTGATAATGTGAGCATGAAATACTGAATATGGCCAGCGTGCCAAGAATGATCTTATAATTATGGCCACTAGTGCTAATGAAATGAAAAGATGTGAAAGTATTATGAAATGCGATGATTGATATAAAAATACTGATGTCTCAAATAAGACAGCCTAGCCGATCGGTCGTGATCGGACACCATGCCGCACACATGATGGTAATTGTGCTGGAAATTATAATTGAAATTGTGATTGTGGTCGAAGTCCCTAATGGATAGCCTAGCCGATCGGGTCATGATCGAACTCTGTGTTAAAGACGGTGGTATTGATATTGAGAGAAATTGTGGTTGATGTCTCTACTGAGATAGCCTAGCCGATCGGGTCGTGATCGGACTCCGTGCTAAAAGTGCGGTGGTACTGGTTTTGTGAATAATGGTATTGTGAATAGTGGTATTGGTATGGCGAATAATGGTACTTGTATTGTGGACAATGGTATATCGATACTAAACATCTCCCAATGTGAGATATGAAAATTAATTTGAACACTGTCTTGATCCTAAATTGAGATTTAATGTTAATTAAGGCTTTCATTGATATTATGATAATCTTATTTGTATTATTTGTCATTCTATTGAGAGGGTGTTTAGTTATACATACTAGTGCTATTCGACAATACTAACGTCCCTTTTGTCAGGGGAGCTGCATCTTTCAATGGATGAAGGTGGTTCCACGGCAGGAGATATTGGTCAGTGATAGCAGTGCACCTTCTTTCTAGCTGACTTGGTGAGCCCCACTTCATTCCGGGGTCATGAATCTTTTGTACTTTGTGTATTCTGTTTGAGATATAACCAGGGCCTTGTTGCCGGCATTATCATTGTACTCTTCTTTATCTATAGAGGCTCCGTAGACATAGTGTGGGTTGTGTAATGGTGCTGGAAAAGATAAACTATGCTATGTTGTGGTTGTATTACTTGTCCATATGAGACTTTAAAAAAAGGTGAAACTTATGGTAAGAAATTGGTAATTGCAGACATGACCACTTTATTGTTTAATTAAGGAAAACATATATTCTCTTTATTCATGAATGAGTTTGGGTAGAAGGAATCTAACAGGCTTGCTCGGTCGGGTTCACTCGGTTGAGCGCTGGTCGCACTCCTCGGTTTTGGGGCGTGACAAAGGGCCTTAAAGTAAAGAAGAGTGACACTACTAGGGTGAGATATAAATGTGATGTAGGATGTCCTTTTGTGTGCCATACATCCAAGGATCAAAAAGACCAAGGATTTAAAATCAAGACCTTAAATTTGAAACATAACTGTGACCCAGCTTATAAAAATAGAAGAGCTACTGCCAACACTTTAGCATACTATTTCAAGAACAAGGTTCAAAATAATCCAAAGTACAAGGTGAAAGATATGAGAGTGGATCCGGAGGATCAATTCAAACTTAATGTTAGCTACTCTATAATGAAGAGGGTTAAGAGACTTGTGTTAGAGAAATTGGAGGGTAGCTACATTGATAATTATAACATATTAGGGGCTTATGCTCAAGAGTTGAGGGATAGAAATCACGGATCTGATGTGGTGAGAGACATATCCAAAGATGCTTTGGAACAAGGAAAAAGGAAATTTCTCAGAATGTACATTTGCTTCCAAGCTTTGAAAAATGGCTGGAAAGGAGGATTGAGGCCTTTAATAGGTCTGGATGGTACTTTTATAAAAGGAAAGTATAAGGGAATATTACTTGTTACTATGGCACAAGATTCAGTGAAACACTTTTATCCCCTAGCTTGGACAGTGGTGGATAAAGAAACTAGTAGGACTTTGAAGTGGTTTCTAGAGCTGCTAAGAAGTTCCTTGGATTTGCAAGATGGTGAAGGAGTGACATTTATGTCTGATATGCAAAAGATAATATCTAACTATTTTTTATCCACATGTTTCTTTGTACTAGTTTGACTATATGTTTAACTGTTTGTTTTCATTTTTGTAGGGTCTGCTTGATGATGTTTCTATTGTGCTTCCCAGTGCAAACCACAGATGATGTGTTAGGCAAATAGAAGCTAACTGGAGCAAGAAGTGGAGGGGTTTGGAGTTAAAGAAGTTGTTGTGGTGGTGTGCTTGGAGCACATATAAAAAAGAACTTAAAGATCATTTAAAGTCCATGGGTGATGTGACTGAAGAAGTTGTTAAGACCTTAGTAGGATATCCACCCCCAAAATTGGTGTAGATCATACTTTGACACCATTTGCAAGAACAACATGGTGAATAATAACATTACAGAATCTTTCAACAAATGAATTTTAGAAGCAAGACAAAAAACCTATAATCAAGATGTTGGAAGAGATTAGAGTTAAGGTAAAAATATGTTTTCTTTACTATTTTTCATCTTCTTAACTATTCTTGAACTTCTCAACTGCTTTTGAACTTCTTAGCTATTTTTTTATTTGTTAACTGTGTTCTCAACATTTTAACTAGAAGGTGATGAACTTGTTAAAAGATCGTGAAGAAGAATGTAGAAACTGAATAGGAGACATCAGCCCATATGCCATAGAACTATATAGTGATTACAGAGCTATTACTGCAAACTATGAAGTTGACTTTGGAGACTTTGGATATGAAGTGATTGAAGGTCCAGATAAGCATGTAGTCAATTATGAATTGAAGAGATATACATGCAGAGCATGGGACTTAACTGGAATGCCATGCCCTAATGCCATCAAAGCTTTACTCCATAAAAAGCTTGATCCATTGAGTGAGTTGCATTGGTGGTATTCCAAATAAGCTTACATAATGGTGTATATGCATAAGATACAACATGTTAGAGGTGATAAATTCTGGAAAGTTGAGCCAGAACATGCTATGTAGCCACCAGATGTGCATAAAATGGTTGGTAGACCAAAGGTCAAGAGAACAAGAGAAAAGGACGAGGCTAGGAAGAGAGAAGGGTTATGGTCAGCTTCAAGGAAAAGACTTCTTATTTCATGTGGGTACTGTAGTGAACCTGGTCACAATATCAGAACTTTTCCATCAGTAATCTTTTATTAATTTATATTCAACTATTTCTTTATTAAAATTTGTTTTTAGTTCCATACTAAGCACATGTTTCTACTCTTGTAGGTTCATGGTAAGCACAAGCATTTCTTCCAAGTAGAATGTTCTCAAACTGTGGAAGATTGCCCTTGACAGCACCTCAAGACAGTCAAAATCCAGACTTTGCCTTCATGCCTACTCCTGGATTCAAGGTGTCTTCCAGTGAACCACCAGCTTGTGAACCACCAACTCAAGTTGATCAACTACCCGGTCAAGCAAACAAAGCTGCTCAACACACCAGTCAAGCAAACAAAGCTGCTCAACACACCAGTCAAGCAAAGAAAAGTTGCTCAACACAAACCTATTGCAACTAAGAAGACAAGTAAACAAACTGCTACACTTTCGAACATGCTGGTAGATGAAGATGAATATGATAATGTTACTGGACATGGAGATGAAGATGAAGATCTGGATTTGAGGCCAGTGGTGATATCTGAAGCTTGGACTATACTTCAACAAAGAAAGTTGTATAAAAAAACTACTGGTAGCAGGAAGATTAGTTTCAAGGGAGATGGAACTGGTGTAAATTTGCCTACTAATCTGCCATATTCACCAAAAAAAGGTCATTTGGAAAGGCAAAACAGTTGTGATTTCAAACCAATTGATAGCCGGAAAAGAAGCAAGAGTTGGCAAGCTAAAGGCTAAGAGGGCCAAAACTGCCTCTAAGTAGAAGCCACTTCATTTAGATCCTTGAATGTTTTGTAATGACTGGTTCAAACTTCACCTTTTTTGTTATTTTGTGGTGAATCAATTATGAATGGTGTTGTGTTGATCCACCCCAAAATATTTTTTGATGGGCTTAATTTGTGGTGAAACAGTGTAACAACATTCTTAAGTTTTTATGGTTGTTAATTATGTATGAGGAATGTCCTCTAATTATCTATATATGAGGAATGTCTTATGTGGTTGTTGCATGACTAATTCCTTTGCAATTCAATGAAGAGACAGACAAATTAAGGAATACTACAAAAACTGCATATTTGTTCGTTGACAAACAAAAAAACAACTGAGATAGGTACATTGTAGTGCACGTGCAATTTTTTCTACTGCACTCACAATAACTAAGATGGATAAATTGGATAACAACTAATATTTAATACCACACAACTTCATTTGACCAAGCCAACAACATAATACAACAGAAGAAATATACAACTTCAACTTCAATACATGGTCTTCGCGGCTACAAAGTAGACAAAAAATTCCCATGACAATAGCAGGAATATTTTCCATCATTTCAAATTTAATTAAAAGTTTGACACTTTTGTTATACCCCATATTTTCGTACGTGAGAGTACGTCGTAAGTCAATTGAAGTAAGCTAAAAAATGAGATCATCTTTGAAACGTTTATAAAGTAAGTTAATCATATTACCTTGGAGGTTACAAATATTTAAGATCACCAATACCAAGTACCAAGGGGGTTGGAGGCTTAGAAGCTAAACGAATTGAAGAAAATAAGTTTCGGCGAAAGTCGACAAGTTGGGAATGTTATAACATATACTTTTGGGGTGAGACTAGGGTGCTTAAAATTATAAGGAGGTTATGTTATGAGTTATTTTAGTCGTATGATAGTCGTGTGTTATTTTTTGAAGTCAAGCGAGTTGTGGAACAAAAGTTGGCAAAGGTCATTACAAGTTATATTCATAAATGTGCTGAAAATTAGGTCAAATGTAGCTGAGCTTTTCTCTCAACGTACTTTGAATTACGGAATGTTCTACCTAAGAAATTGAAGATATACGAGTCTAGTTTCTAACGCATTTAACCGTTTATCGATACAACATTGGAGTAGAGAGATATTTATATTTTTGCGAGACTGTACAAGCAGCTCCCATGGGACCCACAAAGTTGATGTAAAACTCCAGCTTGTATTTAAGTCAATTCTAAGTCGTTTTAACTCATGTTTCTCGACCAAAACAGTTCCTAAACCCTCCTATATGCTCTCCAAGAGTTACTCCCTGATTCTAGAGTAAAAACAAAAGATAAGAACATAAATCCAATGCTAGAAATCTCGTGGTGCTTGCTAGATCATAGTTCTTCATCTTGTGGCTGTTCTGGAGGGTTCTCCAAACTTCAAAGTGAAGTAACCTCATTTTTTGTGTTGTTATTATTTATTAAGGTAATAATCGGTACCTCCTTCATATATATTATATTTTCAAGGTGAACTACAAGTGTTTACACATCAACTTGAACATTAAAAGTTGATTCAAGAATAGAATACAACACCTATAGTGTTGTGGTGTCATTGAGGATAGTTGTGAGCTATTCTTGGCTGAAATTTCATGTTGTTTCTACTGGTTAAAGTGAATATAACATCCTACTACATGTGCTTGAAGTTATTTGTGTATTGGTTGCATTATTTGAGCAAAATACTACAAGAGGAGACTTGAAATAGTTTGAGATGTTATTGTTTTAATGGACTATTTTGGAAAGGTTATTTCCATGAAGTATAAATGATTGGAAAACCTTTAAAATGACTCTCTTATGATGTTTTTATTATAAAATATTATCTACATATCGAACTTGTTGTCGGTACTATGAGTATGAAGAAAAAGGACAACATAATAATGGAAAGTTGTACTTGCTGTTGTTAGATTGTTGGGCTGTTTGAGGGTGAATTAGGAGATGAATAAGAGGTTAGAAGTCCTCCTATTGTACTTAATATCATGATGTCTATGTTTTTATTAATGAATGAATGACTTTGGGGTTAAAAAGTTCAAAAGGAATTCAATCCGAGCTTATTGTTTGTCGTGTTAAATAGTAGTTTCGTTGGTGATGTTTATGCACTTGTTGTTGTGTAGATTAATTTGTGTTGTGGTGATAAAAGTATATAGGTAAAGGTTGTATGGGTTCGTGTTGGTTTATGGACTTGGTAAAGTAAGGAAAACAGGGGAGATGCTGCCCGTTTTAATATAAAATAAGCTTGTCGTTCGTTGTACGATAGCTTCATCTTTCGTAGCTTAACGATAGCATTTTTATCGTTACTGTAGATTGAAGTGAAACGAGAGGAGTTCAACGTAGTTATCAGACAGATTATGATAAGGTTTGTTAAGGCACTTCCTTCTTTCTTTTGGCATGATCTAAGTGAAACGAACATAAACGATACGCTATTTCATATTGGATCTATTCCTAGCAACTAAGGTTGTCCATGTTGTTATTTTCTTATAAAGTTATTCTAATCATGTATGTATGATCCTTGAATCCTATTGAGATCTATATTGATGGTATGTATGTCCATAACATTAATCGAAGGTGCAACGATCCTACGTCACTTCGAAAGGTTTAGAACGTGATTCCATGAGTCCAACATGCATTATGACCGGGTACGGCACTTATTGTGCACATATATATATATATATATATATATATATATATATATATATTACTCTACCGATTTGCGCTATAGTCGGCCGGGTACGACACCTATTGTGCAACCACTGATCAGTTAAGTTTTATCGAGCTTCACGTGGTCGGGTACGATTCTACCGAGCCTTATGATGGCCATGTATGTTTTTATTGAGCCTATTATGGCCGGGTACAATATGATGATGATTCCCACAGAGGCGTATGTTTTTAAAAGTTTATGTATATATATCATCTCAGTAGCCCTCAGAGGCACTCAGATGTTACATGTTGTATCTTCTTTATCTCTCTTTGCATTACTGTTCTTATTTATGCTTTTCTGCCTTACATACCCGGTACTTTGTCGTGCTGACGTCCCTTTTGCCTGGGGATATTGCGTTTCATGGCTGCAGGTCCCGATAGACTGGTTGACAATCCTCATAGTAGGCTATCAGTTCAGCTGAAGGTGTTGGTGCACTCCACTTGCTCCAAAATTTTCTATTTGGTCAGTATGATTTGGATACGTATTGATTGATATGGCAGGGCCCTGTCCCGACCTTTATGATGTTTATGTACTCTTAGAGGCTTGTATACAGAGGTCATGTATATGGATACTTCTATGGCCTTGTCGGCCTATGGTTTGAGTGTACAAATGATCATGTCGGCCTTATAGGCCTGTATGTCACATGTATAAGTTTGTATATCATGTTGGGTCATCCTATATCGAATATTCCTTTATGTTTTATTCGGGTAATCTCATGACGGCCTTTTTGGCTCATTTACCCATGATAGTATGATAATAAAGATACGTTACATTGGTACTCGGTTGAGTAAGGCACATGGTGCCTGTTGTGGCCCTTCGGTTAGGGTCGTGACAACTTTCTTCTCCATGCAAGTCACTTTCTTTAATTTTGCAGCATTCCTACCTAACAATTCATCCAGGGTCTTCTTCAAATTGTTCCTTTTTTTACGAAGAGCATTCAATGAAATCTTTTGAGTGTGGATAAACATTGACACATGGGTCAAAATTTCTTCATCGCGACATTCCCAATAATGACAAGAAATATATTTAGGACGAGGACACTTGAAGAATCTACGGCCACCATTCATAGATGTCGTAGCAGTAAACTGGTGGCAATCAATCCGCAAAAATATGTGAGGGGCTGACCTGATTCACGAGAAGAAATAAAAGATTCCGACATTATAGAGAACTCCGGCCTGATTTTGTTGAATTTGAGAATTCAATTTGAGAGGTGGGACATGGAGAATTTGGTCTGCAAAGAGGAGAGAAGAACGATGGCTGAGAAATAAGGTGAAATTCATTTTTAATTTAAGTCATTAGTTTGTGGGTCGGAGCGGGTCAGTTTTTTGGGGCGGGTATGGTTAAGTTGGTTTGGATATGTAATGGGGTCCCTTGTTTTAAAATAGGCCAATGAGAGTTTGCCACATAATTAGTCATTAATCATTTTTTTTAAAAAGTTCAGCCGCTAATCGGAGTGACATCTAAGGGCCAGGGAAAAACGTTAGGGATACCAATAACTCAATAGGTGGAAAGAGGTATCTTTAACCCTTTTTCGTTATTAAAAATTATTCAAATTTCATATGTCATTTTATTGCTGGTCCAATCCAATTAAATAAATGAAAAAGAGTCAAAACTGCCCCTGAACTATTGGCCAAGGCTAAATATAATCTCTGTACCGGTTCAAAAATACCATCCAAATATACTTAGTTTTCTATCTTACCCAACCCAAACACTAACCCGCTCGGAATAAATTTTACTTCATCCCTCTTCTATATGGTCATTACTCCTAATGGTCAATATGAATTTCTTGTGGATAATCTCAATTTGAGGCCAACATTTTTCCTATAATGCCAGCTTTTGCTGCTTTGTTCTTTCATGAAAATTGAAATGACTAAAACCTTATTTTATTTCTAATTAAAAGACCTATAGAAGAATCATGATATTTAGCTTGCTTTCGTTTTTGATATTTAGTTGCTTTCGTTCATAACATATGATAATTCTATGATTTCTCTGTATGTATATAGATCTATCTATATATGCATAATGCGTTATTATATTGTTATTATTGACAAAGCCAACCTTCATATTGTGTACCCTTAAAATGGATAATAATTGAATTTATACACGGTTTTAAGAATATGTGGATTGATTCAACACAAATAATCAAGAATGTTAGATAAATGAGTTAAAGATATTAAAGTTGGATAGTAGTTCTACCCTCGACCGGGCCCTCAATTCGAAACCAATTGCGTATAAAGAACAACAAAAAAATAAGAATTTTTCAATAGTTAGAGGGCAGAAAAATGAATTTGTATTGCCTTGATTTGGGTGTTACAATGTGTGTTCTCGAATAAAAAGCTTCCTCTTTATATAGTAAGAGAGTTTCATCCATAGTACAATTCTAAAAAAGGCAAAAATCCTCATTTCTCATTAATTACTGATCCGTTGCCCACATCGGGCGAGATCCGCATCGTGATATCTGGTGAGGTGCGGATATCACGGCCTTCTGTTAGTCGTGTGCAATTGTTGCCATGCTTTCCGAGGTCTCGGGGCTCTTTATAGGTTCGGGAAATATTGTCTTGTCAGGCCTGGTAGCGAGCACCCTATTCAGGCATCGGTACAAGAAGTTCCCAGCTTCGATTTAGATCTCATATACTCTTACTTCGTTTGATTCACCGGGAAGTCGGGTGTGCACTAACCCCGATTTTACCTGCATACATATAGTTCCCTCGTTTATCAGAGAGTAGGTTCGCCGAAACGATGGAAAACGATAAATGAACCTCGGTTCCTATATTCGTACGTTACATCGGATGGTTTCCTCTGAATGTGAAACGTTGCGCATTGATTACATTTTCCCCTATAAAAGCTTCGACCTTTTGTACTTTTTCCACTTTCCGATCCTAGCTTCTACCTTGGGATTTCTCTAGCGACTTTCAACTTCTTCAAACCTTCATATTTTCATCTCTGATCTTCAAATATTCATATTTGTTTTTAAACTTCTAACACATATCTTCATCCCACCTTCAAATCTTCATACTTTTTTCTTCAAACCTTTATACCTTTCCTTCAAATCTTCATATTTTTTCTCCAAATCCTCAAATATTCCCAGATTGCAATGGTTAAGACTTCCAAATCAGTTCCTCAACTGGTTGCCCCTTCATTTTCCCACCCCGCCACAAATGTTGAGTTGGCTGTTCCCGAGGTGGCTTCTCCCGGGGCGACCCGAGAGGCCCCTATGAAAAGCTATATACCTGGGGGTTGTTCAATCGGGGATGACTTCAAGGTCAAGAAGGCCTCCGCCAAATAAGACCGAGGTGAAGGAGCATGGAGATACATATGCTCCATTACTGAAGATACCCTTCCTATAGTCCGAGAGGACTATAAATGGGAAGGCAGGGACGTGGTTGTCCCCGGGCCCAAAGACTATATTACTACCCACGTGTAGGGGTATTTAAGTGTTTGCACTTACCCCTTCACGGTAGTCCCGGTAGACCCAGTAGTCCTGGCCTTTTGTAAGAGGTACGAGGTGTGCCTCGATCAAATCCATCCGTCCCTTTAGAGGATCATGATCCTCCAACGTCATTTTATGAACAACACTGAATCTCCTCGGTTCACCCTCGACCACATACTTCGGCTGTACAATCCCCAAATTTTTCAAGGAGGACTAATTAATCTTGTTTGCCCAGCCAACAAGGCTCTCTTTTCGAGCATCGACGATGATTGAGACCGAGGTTGGCATGGGTATTTTGTTCGGGTAAAAATCGAAGATATGATCCCTCCGGAGTTCCTGCCATACTCCGAGAAATGGAACGCATCTCGTAAGTGTAGTCTTTCCTTATGTGTCAATTTTCCTTTATTTCTTTTCTCATCGCTAGTATTTATGGTCGTGCAGCCATTGCCCGGGTTCCCAATGCAGTCCCCAGGCTCAAGGAGTGGATCAAAAGAATCTGCAAGAAAATGTCCTACTATGAGCGCGCATGGTGCAAACTTTCGAAAGGCAGATGGGAGGCCCATTCTCAGGGTAAGGCTCTCTCCTGAATAGTTATTACTACGCCCCAAATTTACATAAATGCTGACTTCTTTTCCTTTTTCTTGCAGGTTTGCCTAAGACGACCGAACTTAGGCCGCTGGATGGGGATAAGGATGTGTCCTTACCTGTCGATCCCTCTGTTTCAGGAAAGCCCCGGGCTGCCACGGGGGAGAATAAGAGGAAAAGAAAGTCCTTGGGCTCCCTAGATCCCAAGGCGAAGATAAAAAAGAGGGCGGCTACCCGGGCTCATAAGCCCAAGAAGAATACTAAGTCCAGGGTACCGGACCCTGAATCCCTTCACCAGCTTATAGATGAGCCCGAAGAAGATGACATCTTTGTCGCCCATGGATCGACCCCTGCTGAGGAGCAGGCGACGACCGAGGGAAAGGCCACAAGGTCACTCCCTCGGGAGCTGGCATGCCGAGTTCGAGCCCACAACTGGTAAAGCGGTTTCCCGCACTGAGCGTGGACCCCGACCGCAAGAGAACAGTTATTCTTACGGTCTCGGAGGATGCTCGAGTTCTATCGGCTCTAGTGTGCGTAGCCAACTACCTCCGATGCCTTGTAACCGAGGAGGACCAGGCAAAGATGAATGAGGTGGGCGCGCCAAGTCTTTTCAATGAGGCATATCAGGCGCTAAATCGGGTAAGGAATCAACACTTTTGCACTCCCTCGTGAATTCCACTAAAGTTTTGATATCTCTTACTATTTTCATTGTTTTAAAGGCCTCAATGCTTCACCATGAGTGGTTCCTACAGTACCACTTGGAAATCAGCCAGCTCGAGTTCGAGCTCAAAGAGCAGGTCCGGAAGAAGGACATATACAGGCTTCTCAGTGAGAAACAGGACGGAGCCGTCAAAGACCTCTAAGCCGAGCTGGACAAGGCTCAGAAGAAAGCTTCGACCATGAAGCGGGAACACACCGACCTAGTCAAAAAGGTAAAGGTCTTTGAAGCTAAAAACGAGGAGCTAGTTGTGGTGAATAACAACACAACCTCGCAGGTCCAACAGAAGATCGACCTGGTCAACCAGCTCCAAGCTGAGCTGAACGAGGTCAAGGCCATGACCTAACGGTGGAAAGGCAGAATGGACATGCTGTCTTCGACGAAGGAAACCATGAAGGCAGAGCTGGCATCGGTTGAGAACCAATTCCGAGTGGCTAAGGACAAAGCTGACAAATAGTATCAACTAAATGATAATCTCCGAGAACAGCTGAGCTTGGCTGTCACAGAGCGAGATGCCATCGGTAGAGAATATGAGGAAATGAATTCCAAATTAGACATAAACTCCGCCGATGCCAAAGGCTAATGTGGAGGCAACCAAGACCCGCCTAAGGACAAAGGCTAAATATATGAAGTGGCTATCCCGAAGAGAGACCCTCGACGAGATCCACGCCTGAGGTTTTGACCTATTGGATGAGATCGAGGAAGCCAAAAAGCTCGAGGCTGAGGCAAAGGATCTCTACGAGCCTGCAGATGCCGAAGGCTCTGAGGGCTTCGACGGTTCTGGCGACGATTTGGGTCCGGTGAAGACCAAGCGTAGATGCCTTAGTACTTTTCTAATTTTTGTTTTTCCCTCATGTATATTGTTTTGTATTTATTTTGAGGTCGTTTATATTGGGCCTTTGTAAATATAGTTCAGAATATATCGTGTCTTTTACTTTTCTAGCATCTTTTTATAATTTCTATTCATGTAATATTTTTGATGCCTTAGCATAGAATCAAATGTAGTTATGGGCGTTCGTTTTTCGGAGGTCCGAACGGAGACCGGTCTTGATACAACTTTGTTTGCTCGAGGCTTGGAAACCTTGGTGTGACCGGAGGTTTTCCAGATGCTTAAGTGATTTTAGGCAATGCTTTTTCCAAGGGTAACCTTTTAGCAGGTTTCAAATTTTTATAAAGGCCTTTCTTTTTTATTACGAGCTTCGGATGTCTCCGAGCCACTTTTAGGGTGGTCGTAGCCTTTTGTGTTTGGGCACCGCCTAATAGGTTGGGTGCTTCCGGGATTTAGTAACCCGGGTCATCCGAACTTACTTCGGGAGATAGTCCCCGAGTAGGGGTAGCCCTTAGGCTTGATAGTCCGCGAGTAGGGATATGGGCTCTGAGGATCCGGAATTGAAAAGGCAAGAAAATGCGTAATAACAAGGCTGAACTTCCTTTCATTTCTCAATATGTAAAGTACATTATTGAAAGTGCATAAAAACTTGTATTATGGCTCGGGTGGACTGTATGAGCATGGTTCATATGACCGTTTGGCCCTTACAATGAATCCTATCCACCAAGCATTAGCTTCTAGCATATAAGGTTTTTCTTTTGTCCTTGATAAAAACCTTAATCTGAGGGTAATGGCCTCCAATATTTAAGGTCGAGCTTGAGAGGGCTGGGATATTGTTGATACGAAGTGAACAATCATTGACTCCGATTTAAGACCGGACTTTGAATCTAAGTTAGTATGTTTTACTATTGCCTCATTAAAAACCTTGCCGATAAACCCATTTTGGGACAAAATCGGTTCAAGGAAAAAAGAGTGCAACGCGTGCTTTCAGACATAATAGCCACATCCATCCTCGACTGTTGCCTGCAAATGTTAGTTCGTTTCATTACATGATTAAATAGTAATCGAGTTCGTACCTTAGTAGTAATACCGCTTTAAGTGTGTCACGTTCTAGTTGTTCTGTAGTTGCACACCGTTTCATGCTTCAAGCTTGTATGAGCCTTTGCTGGTAATTTCGACTACTCGATATGGTCCTTCCCAATTCAGTCCCAGCTTCTCCTCGTCCGGGTTCTTGGTGTGTAATGTTACTTTCCTCAATACCAAGTCCATGATCTTGAAGTGTCGGAGGTTGGCCCTTCGGTTATAGTTTCTTTCTATTCGCTATTTCTGGGCGGCCAATCGGACTAGGGCGGCCTCCCGCCTTTCATCCAATAGTTTCAGGATCATGATCATGGCCTCTCCATTTGACTCTTCTGTCGCATATTGGAATTTGAGGCTCGGTTCTCCCATTTCGACTTTGATATTAAGGCTTTGGCCCCATAAACTAACGAAAACGGAGTGGCCCCGGTACTAGACTTTAAGGTCGTACGATATGCTCATAGGACTTCGAGCAGGATTTTCGTCCATTTTCCTTTGGCATCGGTCAACCTCTTTTTAAGGTTTTGAAGTATGTTCTTGTTTATTGATTTTGCATGCATGTTCCCACTGTGGTGGTAAGGTGTTGATAATATCTTCTTAATCTTGTGATTTTCGAAAAATTTATTTACCTTACTGTCGATGAATTGTTTCCCATTATCGCAAACGACCTCGGCCGGTATTCCAAATTGACATATTATGTGGGCCCAGATGAAGTCAGTGACCTCTTTCTCTCGGAACTTTTCGAATACTTGAGCCTCGACCCATTTATAAAAATAATCGGTCATGAATAGTATGAATTGAGCTTTACCGGGTGCCCACGAAGGGACCGGCGATATCCATTCCCCACTTCATAAACGGCCACGGGGACAGGGCCGAGTGGAGTAGCTCTCCAGTTGATGGATCATCAGTGTGTGTCTCTAGCATTCGTCATATTTTCGTACGAAGTCCATCACATCTTTCTCCATTTCGGTCCAGTAATAGCCGACCCTTTGGGATCTGAAGGTAATTTTCCCGTCTTCAGGTAGTTTATGTACTTGTTCCTCCAATACCAGGTTAAACTCGTTGAGTTTACTTCGGCTTGGCCTTCTTCTATCACCGACTTCATGAGTTGTACGACTGTTCCAGAAATGAATTCATCGTCGTCAACTGATGATCCAAGTTAGCCAGAGCATCGACCTCGCTGTTCTGATATCAGGGCACGTGTTGTAAGGTCCATTCATTGAATTGATGCAGCATTACTTGTAATTTGTCTAAATACCTTTGCATTCGTTCCTCTTTCACTTCAAATGTCCTATTGACATGATTTACCACGATGAGGGAATCGCACCTAGCTTCAATCACCTCGGCCCCAAAGATTTTAGCCAATTCGATACCTGCAATCATGGCTTCATGCTCGGCCTCATTGTTAGTCAATTTCACAGTTCTAATAGACTGCCTAACTATATTCCCCGTAGGTGGTTTCAGCAAGATGTCAAACCCGGACCCCTTTGCGTTCGAGTCACCGTCCGTAAAAAGGGTCCAAATTCCCGAGGTAGTCCCCGAGGTTAGCAATAATTCCTTTTCAACTTCGGGTACTAAGGCCGGTGTAAAGTCGGCCACAAAGTCTGCCAAAATTTGAGAATTTATGTCGATTCAGGGTCGATACTCGATATCGTATCCGCTGATTTCGACGGCCTATTTGGCTAATCGGCCCGAGAGCTCTGGTTTATGCATGATGTTCCTCAGTGGGTAAGTGGTTACGACACATATGGGGTGGCATTGAAAGTACGGTTTTAACTTTCTAGAGACGCTTAGCAAAGCGAGCGCCGATTTTTCCAGGTAAGGATACCTTGTTTCGGCCTCGCCTAGAGTTCTACTGACATAGTAAATAGGAAATTGCGTACCTTCCTCTTCCTGGACTAAGACTCCATTTACCGCCACCTCGGAAACCGCCAAGTAAAGGTATAACTGTTTATCCACCTTCTGAGTGTGGAGCAGGGGCGGAATCGAAAGGTACCGTTTGAGTTCTTTCAAAGCTTGTTGGTATTCTGGGGTCCAGGAAAAGTTATTCTTCTTCTTCAACGGTGATAAGAACTGATTACTTTTGTCTGAGGACTCGATATGAACCGGCCCAGGGTGGCTATACGCCCGGTCAGCCTCTGAACGGACTTGACGTTGTCCACCACAATGATGTCTTCTATGGCTTTGATTTTGTCGGGATTGATCTCAATCCATCGATTAGATACCATGAACCCGAGAAATTTTTTGGATCCGACCCCGAATGCGCATTTTTTTCGGGTTCAGATTCATATTGTATTTCTTCAATATGTCTTATGCTCGTAGGGACTTGACTAACATGTCGTCAATATAAACTTTCATTGATTTTCTATCTATTCTTCGAACGTCCGGTTTACTAGGCGTTGATAGGTGGCACCGACGTTCTTCAATCCGAATGGCATTACGTTATAATAATAGGTACCGAATTTAGTGGTAAAGGAAGTCTTTTCCTGATCTCCTGAGTTCATCTGAATTTAGTTGTACCCGGAATAGGCATCGAGAAAGCTGAGTATGTCATGCCCGACCGTCGCGTCGATCATCCGATCAATGTTAGGCAAAGGAAAAGACTCTTTTGGGCATGCCTTGTTCAGATCTTTGTAATCCACAAACATTCTTAGCTTATTTCCTTTTTTAGGTACTACCACTACGTTAGCTAACCAGTTCGGGTATTTAACTTTCCGAATGAACCCTATTTTAAGGAGTTTAGATACCTCATCCTTTATGAATGTATGCTTGACTTCAGACTGTGGTCTCTTTTTTTGCTTAACCGGATGGAGCTTTGGGTCCATACTCAGCTTATGAGTGATCACCTCCGGCGGGATCCCTGTCATGTCAAGATGGGACCAAGCGAAACAATCTATGTTGGCTATAAGAAATTCAATTAGTTTTTTCCTGAGCTCAGGAATTAACCCCGTGCCCAGGTATACCTTCCGATCTGGTAAGTGTTCGATCAATATGACTTGCTCCAACTCTTCGATCGTCGATTTAGTGGCATTGGTATCATAAGGAGCTATGAACGATTTAGGAACTCCATAATCATCCTCCTCGTCTATCCTCGCTCTTTCGGTTCGGTTGGGGCCGGTATCAGTGATTGCTATTTAGTGTCTTCCTTCCTGGTCAACTCTGTGTTCCTTGATATCGAGACCACAATCAGGATTACCTCGTCGACTGCAAATATTTCCTTTGCAGTCGTCTGCTCTCCATAGACCGTCTTGATTCCTCCCGGCGTAGGGAACTTTAGTGCATGGTGTAAGGTTGAGGGTACCCCCTCATGTTATGAACTCATGGCCTTACGAATAGCGCGTTGTACCTCATATCGCCTTCGATCACATAGAATTTTGTCTCTTGGATCGTTCCGGCAGTTCATTGGCAGGGTTATTTCTCCTATAGTAGTTTCGTATGCCATGTTAAATCTGTTCAACACTCGAACTGCTGACACTATTTGGTCTTGTAACCCCAACTGTTATATGACCATCGATCTGATGATGTTGACCGATCTACCTAGATCAATCAACACACGTTTAACTCGAGATTTATTGACAAGTACGGATATTACCAGTGTATCATTATGAGGTTGTACGATGCCCTCGATATCTTCGTCGCTAAATGAAATGGTTCCCTATGAGACATAATCTTGGGTGCGCTTTTCCCTCGTGATGGACATATTAGTGCGCTTTATCATTGGCCCTTGGGGGACATCGACCCCTCCAATGATCATGTTGATGACGTGCCGAGGTTCTTCTTGTTCGGTCTGTTTATTAGAGTCTATGTTCCTGAAATGATTTTTGGCTCGATTACTCAGAAATTCTTGGAGGTGCCCGCTATTAAACAACCGGGCAACTTCTTCTCTCAATTATCGACAGCCCTCGGTCCGGTGGCCATGAGTTCCATGATACCTACACATCAGGTTAGGATCTCTCTAGGTAGGGTCGGACTGCAATGATCGAGGTCATTTGGTTTTCTTGATGCGCCCAATGGCTGATACAATGCTGGTTGCATCAACGTTGAAGTTATACTCTAATAATCTTAGTGCTGCCCTATCTCCGAGCGGCCTGTCGAAACCATTTTTTCTCATCAGACCTCGGCTATAAGGCCCTCGATCGCTTCTCTTTTCGTTCCTTATGGGGTTGCGCCTGGACCCGATTCCCCTTCGATCTGCATTGTATGGTTGATACCGATCTCAGACCGTCCTTGATTCATGGGCGACGACTCTCTTAGATCTCTCATTGGTTCTGATGGGATAAAAAGACCCAGAAGGGGCTCCGAGTTGGTTGTCCTCGACTCTGATTTTTGACTGGTACTTGTTGTGGACGTCGGCCCAAGTTACCGCCGGATACTCTACCAAATTTTGTTTTAGCTGTTGCGAAGCCAAAGGGCTTCAGGGGTTAAATCCTTGAGTGAATGACTGAATGGTCCAATCATCCGCAATCGGAGGCAAGTCCATCCGTTCCATTTGAAACCTTGACATGAACTACTTGAGCATCTCATTGTCTCTTTGCTTAACCTTGAAAAGGTTCGATTTCCTGGTCTCGACCTTGATGGCCCCGGCATGAGCCTTCACAAAAGCATCTACGATCATAGCGAACGAGTCAATGGAATTTTGGGGTAAGTTGTGATACGGTGATACCATGTCATTGCTCTTGTTGACAGAGTTTCCCCGAAATTCTTTAATAACACCAACTCGATTTCATCGCCTTCGAAGTCGTTGCCTTTGATAGCGAATGTGTAGGAGGTCACATGCTCATTCGGATCCGTGGTTCCATTTTATTTTGGAATATCGGGCATACAAAACCTCTTCGGGATGGGCTTTGGTGTCGCGCTCGGAGGGAAAGGCTTTTGGACAAATTTCTTGGAATCTGGTCCTTTCAATATCTGGGGTGCTCCCGGGATTTGATCGACCTTGGAATTATATGTCTCCGCCTTCTTGTCGTTTGCCTCAATTTTCTTTTCACCTGATTCCACCCCGCTTCGTTAATGCTTTAAGCATTTTCATTACTTCGGGACTAACCCCAGACTCAACTTCACCCCGTCTTTAGGTGATCTGCTCACTTCTTCGGGTGTTTTTCCCGGACGGTTTGGGCTCAACTCTGCTGGGGGCGCGATTTTGATTTTGCAGCTGTGCTATCGCCGGATGTTGAGCCTGCAACATTTCGAAGATTAACCGTAGGCTAACCCCGTCGCCTTCGGACGCTCCTCGAGCCGTTGGTCAGGCTCCTTCGCGAACGCTGCTCCCGGAATCGGTTAACAAGTTGGCTTCGATGGCCACTTGCAAATTAGCATCGACTAGGTCGGCAACTGGGACTCTGTTGGGATCAGCATGGGGCACCTCGTTGCTAGGCACCAGATTGTTGTTTTCGCCATGATGGCCAGACTCAGCCTCAACGTTCAAGTGAGTAGACTGAGAATTTGACATTTTCAAACTGACCTGAAATTGAGACCTTAAAGAACAAGTGTAAAATAGAGTATGTTATGGAGATTTGTATCAAACCACCACTATTATCCTTAACCCCATGGTGGGCGCCAAACTGTTTACCCTTAAAACGGATAACAATTGAATTTATACGCTGTTTTAAGGATATGTGGATTGATTCAACACAAATAATTAAGAATGTTAGATAAACGAGTTAAAGACAAAAAGAATAATCAAACCAATTGTGACGTTAAGGCCGGACTTAGATTAAAGCTGGACAGTAGTTCTCCCCTCGACCGGACTCTCAATTCGAAGCCAATTGTGTATAAAGAACATCAGTAAAATAAGAAACTTTCAATAGCTAGAGAGCAGAAAAATGAATTTGCATTGCCTTAGTTTGCGTGTTACAATGTGTGTTATCGAATAAAAAGCTTCCCTTTTATATATTAGGAGAGTTTCTTCCCTAGTACAATTCAAAAAAAGGTAAAAATTCTCCTTTCTCGTCAATTATTGATCCGCTGATGACATAAGGCGAGATCCGCGTCGTGATATCCGGTGAGGTGCGGATATCACGGCCCTCTGTTAGTCGTGTGCAACCGTTGCCATGCTTTCCGAGGTCTCGAGGCTCGTTCTAGGTTCGGGGTATATTATCTTATCAGGCCTGGTGGCGAGCACCCCATTCGGACCTCGGTACAAGAAGTTCCCAGCTTCGATTTCGATCTCATATACTGTTACTTTGTTTGATTCACCGGGAAGTCGGGGTGTGCGCTAACCCCGATTTCACCCGTATACACATATAATAAGCAAATTGTTATAATGTCGAAAAACATAAACACATATTTTAGATTATACATTGTACACTAATTTGTAATATATAAACTAATTATCCTACAAAAAATAATTTACACTACATCATAATCCCAATAATAGTACATTACTATTATTTGCATTACGACCCCTCTCTTTACCAACATTTCCATAAGTTGTCTATGAGCCAGAAAAAGACCTACTACTTCTTTCCCGCTTCTTTCAACTCCACTTATCCACTAACGCCGCCGTAATCACTGTCACTAATGGCGGACAAGAAGAAACGCCGGCGAGCAGCTCACGACTCCGACTCCGATTCCGATGCCCTCCCTTTCAAATCCAAGCTAAAACCCGATTCCGTCATCCTCCAAACCCTAAAAAACCTCAAGGCCTCCTCCGCCGCCTCCAGTTCAAAAACCCTAACCCTCGCCGATGTTGGCCTCTCCACCACCTGTCGTGAAGTCACCGACCTCCCAATCGACGAAGTACAATACAATATTGGATCAGTAATGCTTAACCTCGCTCGTTCCATCCTCGCCGGCGAAGGTTTCTCTTTCAACGTCCCTTCCCGTTCTTCAGCTAATCAACTCTACGTCCCCGAACTCGACCGCATTATTCTCAAAGACAAATCCTCTGTCCGCGCCTTCAGCAATGTGTCTACTGTCCGTAAAACAACTATTACTACTCGAATCCTTCAGCTTATTCACCAGCTTTGCACAAAAAACATCCATGTTACTAAGCGTGATCTGTTTTATACTGATGTTAAGTTGTTTCAAGATCAAACACAATCTGATGCTGTTTTAGATGACGTGTCTTGTATATTGGGATGTACTAGGTCTAGTCTTAATGTGGTTGCGGCTGAAAAAGGAGTGGTTGTTGGTAGGTTAATTTTTAGTGATGATGGTGATATGATTGATTGTACGAAAATGGGAATGGGAGGGAAAGCTATTCCTCCAAATATTGATAGGGTTGGGGATATGCAGAGTGATGCATTGTTCATACTGTTGGTTGAAAAGGATGCAGCTTATATGAGGTTGGCTGAAGATCGGTTTTATAATCGATTTCCTTGTATAATTGTGACTGCAAAGGGACAACCAGATGTGGCTACTAGATTGTTTTTGAGAAAAATGAAAATGGAGCTGAACTTGCCTGTTTTAGCGTTGGTTGATAGTGATCCTTATGGGTTGAAGATTTTGTCGGTGTATGGGTGTGGATCGAAGAATATGTCATATGATAGTGCAAATTTGACTACACCGGATATCAAGTGGTTGGGGATTAGGCCGAGTGATTTGGATAAGTATAAGATACCGGATCAATGTAGGTTGCCAATGACTGAACAGGATATTAAGACGGGGAAGGATTTGTTGGAGGAGGACTTTGTGAAGAAGAATCCAGCATGGGTTGAGGAGTTAAATTTGATGGTGAAGACTAAGCAAAAGGCTGAGATTCAAGCGTTGAGCTCGTTCGGGTTTCAGTATCTATCTGAAGTGTATTTGCCATTGAAGCTGCAAGAGCAGGATTGGGTATGAGTGTTGCAGCCTGTAATGGCAGCTCTTGCATACTTATATCTTGTATGGTGAATTTGTATCTCGTTGTTTAGTTACTTGAATGTTATTGTATGGTTTACTTTTTGTTGATATCAAACTTTCATCAAATTAGAGTTCAGCTTTTGTTAACCTGGAACTTGATCTCTTCTTTTCTAAGATTGGTGTTTTCCTTTATTATTTTTTTAGTTCAGAGTTATAGTTAGACATAGCTTGGTTTATATATTTTTTGGTGAATGGGATGCTTTTGCTCCTCTAATATATGCAAATATAATGTACCAAGCAGGAGCTAGTGGAAGCATAATTGGAATTTTACCAAACAGCTATATATAATTATATATGTTATGTTACTACGACAAAAAATCCAAATATTAATGAAAGGCACCAAGAGCACAACAATCAGAACACATGTTATTTTACAGGTTGAGAGATGTCATTTTTCTTCTGTTCTGTTTACATTTTGATGGTAAAAGGTGAAGTTTTCAGCACATGTGGTATACTGGTGTTGTCAAGTGTACAATGCTATTCAGTAGCTAAAAGAATAAAGATCAAAGAACTCTACAAAAACAAGAGTTCAGAAACTTTTATACACAATATGTTTCTCATCATCATTGCTCTATAGAAGCATCTAATCTTCTTGTTAGCCAGGACTGCAGTGATTCTTTAGGTATCCTCAATTTTTGCAAAACCGCTGGTCGCCTAGTTGGAGAATGCATATTTGCTCGTAAAATACCTCTTTCTGCATGTTCTTCCATGTTTGAACACTTCTCCAGATTGTTTACCCCATCCTGGTTTTTGTCATTTCCAATTCTTGATGTTGCTGAAATTACATCAAGTCCCAAATCATGTTGCAAAAGTTTGATTACTGCTCCCTTAATTACACTTTCTTGTCTGACAGCACGTATGCCTACTTCTTGAACTCCTAGAAAGATTTGCACGTCGTCTTTAATTGAATCTCCTGCAACCATATCCAACCACAATATTGATACTTTAAAATTTATTGTAATACGATGGATCTTTGTGCTATATGGACTGCTGACATGACCACAAGTATGCCGAAATCACCATTTGGCCAATCTAATCGTAGTAAAAGGCAGATGTTATCTAAGGGTATATAGTACTTATCAAAAAATTCAAAGAGCTTATAGTAGAGTCCTTGCTGTAATTTACTCTGCATGGATCCAACCTTCTCTAAAGTAAATATTTTGAGACACTGAAGTTGAAAAGGCCAGATCTTTTGAGTTCATCTATTTTCTCACCTGCAGTGTACTTCTCTCTAATCATTCTCAAAACTGCTAGAACCACAATCCGAGCTTCAACCTGTATGTATGCAAAAATTTGATGGGATAAATCAAGAGAATATGTTAAACCATGAAAGTCTACAGAAAGATCAGATGGTTGTATAAGACAAAGGGCGGAGCCACAATACGTGTTACGGGTTCGGCCGAACCCAGTAACTTTGGTCCAAACCCTATATTTGCCATAAGAAATCTATTGAACATGTACAAATTCTTAATTTAGCGCCCAGTAACTTAAAAGAACTAGAATTTCGAACCCAGTAACTTCAAATTCTGGCTCCGCCTCTGATAAGACAGACATCCTCCAGACAAGATAATGATATTTCGATAAAATGATAAGATCACAATGGCAGACCAAGAGATGTGTGTTTAATTTGCTTTTTCCAGAATTTTTTTGTGCGAATATCTAGCTGGATTTTATATTTACCTTACTAAGCCCACGAAGATTAATGGATACACTATTTGCATTATCCTTCTGCAAGTGTTCTGCAACTTTCTCTAGAATCATACTTTCAGGCTCTAAACCAGATCTATTGCGAGAGCTGAAGTAGCCTTTCCTCTGATTGCCATTTTGGATTACTCCTTCACACCACTGCTCAATTAGTTGCTTGAGATAGTAATCATTGGGTTTATACCTGCAATGTTTCATTTGTTGTAAATGAAGAGCATATTGAGAATATATTAAATTGATTATGTTCCTAGACCAATGCTAACCCAATGGTACAAAATGTTATCCAAAAAAGAAAAAAGAATAGAAAAAAAAAGGAGATATAAAAGTGCCTCCTAACTAAAACTTGTACACGCTCTACATATGCTGTAGAAAATAAATAAACAAGTCAGAAAAGCTATTAATGATATTAATTGGGACCATCATCCTTGTACCTTAAAACTAAAAAAAGAACAAACCAAGATGTCCCACAGGAAACGGTGTCTCAACCTCCTCCACTACACCTCCACCTCCCAAGCATGACTTTCACATACCTCCCACTGATTCATGTCCCGTTTATCTCAAGATCCCCTCGAACTTGATATTGCATTTTCACATATCAACACTCTCGAGCTCATCGATACAAAATCCAAAATGGAAATTGAACTAAATTCCAAGGTCAACAGCACCACATGCACCCAGCTCCTTGACAATGCTATTTCAAGTCAATTTGAGGAGAAAAGTATAACCACAGATGACCTCACCGTCAAGGATAACTTTTGGGAACGATGTTGCACTTAGTTTTTAGGGAATCAAAGGATTTCCTACTATTAAGGATTCCATGTGGTTCAATAAACCAAATTGGATTTCCATCGCAAGGTCACAGGAGTGAGTCTGCACTAGCAAATGGCTTTTGAAGCTGATCATTACTGCTTCAAGATAGCCAGCTTTTCTTTCTTCTCTTTTTTTCCTTGATTCTTACACTTTCCGCTATCTTAGTGTCTGTTCTATTTATTTTGTTCGGAGCAGGCTATGTTGCCCATTTATCCCATCACAAAGGGAAAGAAGAGCGCAGTGAAATTTTAAAACAAAACCATAAGCAAGGATCAACAGCAAACACCCATCTATCGAGTGGAATATCTAAAGTTTCTAATGGAACACCAAAGTATAAGAAAAGGCACATTAAGCCTAAAAGATTTCGAGTTACATACCCTGCTTTCCGCATGTCCTGATATATAGCCAAGCATTGTTGTACTTCCTGCAGAGATCCATATCTACTACGAGCTCTAAGTAGAGTATTATATGTGACCTACAAAGCATTATAGAGGTTATAAAGCTGTATATGAATTTGTCGATGTCACATGACAGCCCCCGGGTACCAAATTGCCCTTATTCATTTAAAATGTTATTTCAAGTGTTCTAAAAAGCGCAAAAAGTAACAAAGTGTTGAGGCTTAATGCGAAAAGGGAGAAGTGTAAAGCACCCTTCTTTGAAGTGAAGTGCACAAGTTACAAGAAATTAAAAACTATCAACCATCTATGAATTTAGTACAACAAATAATAAATTGCAACAACTAACTCACTTCAACATCTAATATACAATAATGCTGATATTAATTCAACTCTACAACAGTGAGATTCAAAAAAGCACAGGACACTCGTTGAAATCACTTTTTGAGTCATTGTTTGAAACACTAAAAGGCATGACTCCGCCCATTAAGCAACAACAGTTTGCTTCATATTGCTTCATCGCTTTAAGGCAACAAAATGATGGCTTTTAATAACACTGGTTATTTCAAAACAAAAGGTGTGAATATAAATAAAATTCAAGTAATTTCAGGTGGAAATAAAATCAATGCCGTTTTAAGTGCAATCTAGACAAATTAACTCACCATATTTGGTTTTATCTGATATCTTTTCATTGCTGCAAATAATGAAAATGCACTCTTGAAATCTTTAGTTTCCACGCAAACCTGTTAAGTGAAGAGGAATATACAATATGTGAATCTATCATATCAACCATACTTATATAAACATCATATAAACTGTTCATGAAGTAACGTGCTATTAAGAGAGAAGAAAGCTCAGACCTTGATAATTGTTGTATATGTCACCACATCAGGTTGAATACCAGCCTCTCGCATGGATCTCAAAATCTGCATTTGCATGAAACAGGTGTAATTCATGTTGCTGTAAAAAAAATCTTATATATAAAAAATTGCATTTTTATTCCATACCTAGTTTTTATAGAGCTGTGTTTTTTGTAGAATTCTTTATGTTGTGCACACAACTCTAACTTTAACATTTACATTAAAAAGTTGGAACCTCATACTAAAGGTGTTACACTTTTGGACGAAACAAGTCATGTACTTTGCACATGATCCATTTTTTAGTCCTTTTTCAAAGCCGAATTTCACTTGCACATCTATTCATTTGTGAATGAAGTCATCAATTGTAATCAAACCTCTAATTTGCCTACAATCCTCTTAATATAGTATTACAAGTTAGTATTTATTTTATAAATATTTACAATAACATTTATATAGTTTTTTGTGCCTTTCTAATGTGAATATCTATAACCTATCTCAATTGGAAATTTCTTAAGTTTTAATTGAATGTTGAATACTCAAGAAAGCAAAACAAAATCTCTTACTCATGCTAACAATAAGTAAGCAAAAAATAAAAATTAAAAACAACTCTTGCATATGTAACTTCTTTTTCGTTGCAGATAACATTTCGCAACCAACCAAACTATATGCAAAGGAATTTCAATTGCAATGCCTGTTTTTGTCCTCTATGATAACTAATTTCAGTTTCAATGTGTAAATTCATATCTTTTGAACTATGTCAATCTCCCAAGTAATATCTGAGCCTAGCTAGGTTAGGATTAGAGAAATGAGTAAACAAAAGAAGTCAAATACTAACAGAGGCAAAGTAGCAGTTAAGAAAGTTAACTAAACTCCACATTCCACCTTTCTTTCTTTAAAGCAAGCACACAATAAGGCAGCTATGGAATTTAGTAAGATATGCAGACCAAATAGTTATTTATACTACAAAATATCTTTCCACGTCTACTAGTACTTGCAAGGTTCAATTATTTGAAGAGTTATAGCAAATTCCCAAGACAATCAGTACTCCATTAACCCATGCCGTAGCGGAACTGGTTAGATGTTGGCAAAACAATCAAAAGAAAAGGTGATCTTTTTGTCTTCTCTTTCTTCCTTTTCCATTTGGAGTTGAACAATTTGCATAGGGCATGGACTTCAGAACCATTGCCCGCCGAACCAAAACAACAGCAGAATTTGGATGAATTAGATGTAGGACAGATAGCAACTGCTGGTGCAGAGGAAAAAGACATGTCATTGAGTGCTTAAGACCTAATTAAGTTAATTTCATGGCTCTTAGCAGCTTAAAAGTTTTACATAAAAGTGGAGGTACAAAACTGCAAAGGGACTTCCTAACAGGATGCCGTGTCTCTTGTTTGTTTCAAATGCTGATCATGATACTTATCACATTAAACCGCAAATGTAAAGAAAGAAAGAGAACATGTTCAACCCCCAACAAAAAGCAGTGACTAAGATAACGGAAATAGCACTACTGCATGCTAACTGAGGGAAGTGACCTCCAACAGTTGCACAAGGTGATGGCTTAGACTGGCGCAGGGCATCTTTTAAACAAAAAGACCAGCTAAATATGGTCTAAGTGCCATGTTCCTGTTACAGTTAAATGAAATAGATTACATTACCTGCAGAGCACCCTCTACATTTCCTGATCCTCCACAGATGTCAATCAAAATAGACCAGCTGATATGGTTAGGAGAAAGACCTACTTTCTTCATCTCTTCCATCAAAGCTTTTGCTCGGTAGTAATCACTCCCGCATGCCTTCATCAAAGTATTATAGATCGAAGTAGTAGGTCTAAATGAAATCCTTGTAGAGAAATGTCCATGAGGTGAAGCAGAAGTGCAGTCGGGTATACTACCAGAAACCATAAGTGTGGGGGAGAGATCAATGGTATTGTCTGTCTTGCTGCCTAAATCTCCACAATTATCCTTCTGCAGAGCATGTTCCTTCCAGGACCTGAATAGTCGAAAGGCCCTATCATATTGGCAGGCCTCAACACATGCATGAAGAAGAATGTTGTAACATTGTGAATTAGGTTCACAACCAGCCTGAAGCATCTCTTTAAATAACTGAATGGCTTGGTCTACCAGGCCTGCATTGGCACAGGCACTGATCAATGAGGACCAAGTAACAATATTGGGAGTGACACCAGCTGATAGCATATCTCTTTTTATTTTAAGTGCCATCTGCCACATTTTTGCGTCTGCAAATACCTATAATATCAAAACAGAGGATGTGAATATATTCTTTTTCCTGATAAGTCAAAAAGTATCATTTATAAACACCACGGCGTGTCAAAAAAGTGTGTATGAGATGTGTGTGTGGCTCTGATCGAGTCATACATTGTCTTCCACCAAGTTTGACCAACTATCCATACAACATGATATTTTCTCGTTACACCAAAAATCCAATTGAACTAAAAAAGATCTTAATGCTTTCTACATCATTCTCACTATGTGTAGAAATATAGAGGATGTGAACATGTAATCAACAACGTATCACACAGCAGCTTTACCTGGATGTGGAAAAACGATTCAGGGATAGTGAAACCAGTAAATGTGTTATCTAATCTATGGATCCATGTTCAAAAGAATTCCTCTCTTTTTTCCTTATTATTTAATATAGCCCCTTGCCTCTAGGAGAACATAGTAAAGTGAGATATTCAGTCAGAGAAGCACATCAACTATCTCAGTTTTATACTGCAGCACGAATAAGGTGAGACTTCACAGCTTTTTGTTCGTAGTTATGGGCGATATCAAGCAATGGATTCCATCCACAAGGTTTTAAATGTTCAACACAATTCTTCTTAAATTAGGAGGCCCAGTTATACCTTAATTAAAGTGCTGTACGTGAAGACATCCAATTTCAATGTTCCTGCGAGTTCTAAATGCTTTAGCTCCCCATATATTTCTTTGGCCAGATCAACTCTTGTAGCAAGACAACATGACTTCAGAAGGATATTGTAAGATGTCAAATCAGCTGGAACACCTAGTTTCTGAATGACAAGAAATGAAGTGAATAAAAATTCTCCTCCTTGGTATTTTCAGCTAACAAGAACACAACAATAGATAAATCTTGATAAACAAACAAGATCCCATGCCCAAATACAAATCACAAAATAGGAAAAAATAAATTGAACATTACATTTTAGAATTCTTTAATACTAGCCAAACTTCCCTCATCAGATGCATTTAAGAAACAAATTGAAGATTAAAAAAAAAAATCACCCTGTGCCAGCAGAAAACTAAATTTATATCATACACAGGATTTGTTTGGGATGAAAAGGGAAAGGATTTGGAGGAATAAAAAATGTATTCCCCTTATTAGGTCAGGAAATAAAAGAGTGCTATACAGCAGTCCATCTCAGCTTCTCAAACCCTCTGGAACTTAATGGAAAGGAGAAGTAAAACAGACTTCCTCACTGGCTGCGCGAACAACTAGAGGTAAACAGTGAAAACTTCACCTAAATTTTTTTAAAAATAAAAATTGAAATGATAAGGTTTTATCATACAGCAATAAGACTGTGCTGGAGATCTATGCAGTGAAAATTTCAGCTAATGGAACTAAAATACTTGTAAAGAGCATCTATCCCTTCATTACTGGACACTGCACCTCCTTTTACATGTGAGTTTTTCTGCATGCGAGTTAGACTTGTTGATGTTGTGTATGTGTGCTTTGTGGTGCAGAACAAAGAGAGTAAGAAAAGGCTTACTTGCATTTGCTTGTATATATCCAAGGTGTAACTCAAGTCACAGGCATTTACATTCATGAGGCTGTTGAAGACATAAATGTTTGGTGTAAACTTGCTAGCAATTAACCCCTGCACTGAAATTTAATGTTATATACGCATGAATCAACCAAGAATAAAGCCGAACTACAACCAAAAATAAAAGTAAAAGATCATTCTACTTGTTCCTTTATAAGTTTGTTACATCTGAGCTCCACCTATGCTGTAAAAAAATGTCTCAGAGGAGAGATGCTTGTTTCTTTGATTATGTGTTTGATAATCAGCATATGGGCAAGCCAAATTATTTTATGGGCTGCGCAGGTGGAAATAAATTGATCCCAGGTAGCAGTGAGACTCGAACTTGAAAGTTGAGAACTCTATCAAGTTCGACTTCGTTCCGAATTACAAGCTCTAACTTTAATAAAAGCTTAACTTACTAGAGAAGGGTGAATTAGTTAGTTAGTTACTCAACAATTTTATTTTATTTTTAAAAAAAAGCAAAAACAAATAAGGAATTAGAATGAAGTCAAGGATATTCTAATTTCTTTTACTATGTGTGATGCGCAATTCCCATGCCTCCATACAACTATATTGTTTTCCAAATCCCTTTATTACTCATAACAATAAACTGATTCTGCAAATAAGTATTTATCAACAAAATCTTAATGAATCGACAAGGTTTTCTTTCTCATATAATCGGATCACCTGTAACCCCTTTATTGTGATAAATAAGAGCAATTTATTGATTGCAAGCATCAAGTCTTGGATTACCGTAACAGGAAATCTGATTTATTAATTAGATGCACAAGTCTATCTAAGATTCAAATGGTATACGATACCTCATATATGGACCTGGACTTCATGTAGTCACCACAAAGACCACAAACATCTATTATTGTGCGGTAGATATACAAATTCGGGGTGTCCTGGTTCTGCTTGGATGCTTCAAAGACAGTTAGAGCAGACGCCAAATCTCCTTTCTTCCCAAATTCAAGAATTACAGTACAGAACATAATGTCCACATGTGGAAAAATATGTGCATACCTGCAGAGAGTCATGATTGAACTTACACAGTAAAGACATGTCAGGTAATCATGGTTTCCTCTATGATAGTACTATGTTTAAAGCATTTCTCAATCCATTATAAAACCAAGAGAAGTGAATTTCCAAGCACAAAAGAAAAGAAAACCATTAATTGGATAATGAATGCAGGAAACTGACAAGTACCTGGAGCAAACAAAGTTCAAGACCAGGCGGATAAAGTGAACCAACCAACTAAACATAAGATATCTGGAGCTTCTATTTAAGTGAACTAACAGCCCTGGTAATAAATATCATTCATTTTGTGCAGGTATGCCATATATCTGCTTTTCAGTGCCTCAATTCAATCACAAGCAATGAAGCGTAGATGAAAAATACTTCTAACCCATTCCTTGATCATAAAAGAAAAAAGAGTTTCTAACCCATTCCAAGAAATAATAAGAAGGCAGGCCTAACGTATGACTAACTATCACTGTGTCATTGACAAGTTACGTATGTTCAACTGAAGAGGCTTTAGCCACCCACAGGAAAGAGTGTACAGAACAGAAAAAGTCACTAGTCTAACTACCTTTCCTGGAACATGTCTCAAAGATGGTATATGAGATGAATTTTTTTTTCGATAGGTAGTATATGAGATGAATATCACTTATGCCTCATCCAAATAGCTAGGGCTGCTATATGAATCCTTTGCATCCATACTATTATATTCAGGTCCATTTCATTCTTTTGATAAGTCCATTCAGGTCAATTTCTTTACAACACTAAAAAGTTGTCATATAAGGCAAATTAGTAGTTCTCCGAAACTAGAAATGCTATCAAACGCAAATTTATCCCAACACTGTCATACAAGTCTCTGATAAAGAAAAAGGACTCTTGAAAATAGCAAGTAAACTTTAATTCCAACTAGTTGCCGTCGCCAAAAGAGATGAGCTTGAGAACCAACAAGCACCATTAAAATAATGCCAAGAAAAGGAGAGAATGGTGGATAAAGGTCCTAAATCTTGTCCTATTATGTTCCTTATTTTCATTTCGGGAAAAAGAAGTATCAAACCCAGAGTCTCGAGCATATCTACTACAGATATCCAAGTACCTATGTGTATTTTGGTCTTAAAACCATAATCTTTACATATATTCAACTTTAAAGTTTTAGAACTAGCCGTGTCCCGGTCCACTTGTGTGCACCTTGACTTACCTCCTACCAGTACAGCTACCAGATAACTCTGCCCACCTAGACTAACATATGGGAAGAAATCATGCTGTGTTTTTTCTTTCGGCTGGGATTTGAACACATCCTCCCAGGACTTTCCCACTTCATTGACTACAAGGCCATACCTTTGGGTGCACATTGATCTCTATGTTCTGATGTCCATTAATCTTTATGCATGCCACATGTTAGTCAAACATATTCTAGATGATTGATCACTCAATATGACCACAAATGTATATATTCTCCTCAGAAGAAAATAGTGGGAAAACTAACAACTCTGCTATCAAGAATAATTCGGTAAATGTCAAAAACGATATTTCAGATAAATAAAATAAAGAAAAATGTCTTAATGGAGTCACCATTACAAGACATATTCGAAGAACTGCACTATTTGAGAGAACAAAGAGAATTTGAACCAAAACCCAACTCTAAGAGGTCTATGCGAAGATTGGGAAACCGAAGCTAACTAAGCATATCACTGATAGAGAGTCTAAACACAATAAATATAGTGATTCCACCTAGATAGTAGGAAGATGCATATGTTACATGCTTAGGCACATGGAGTTTGTCAAAATAAAAACATTAGAGGTGCTGCACAATAGAAAAGGACAATGAAAAGTGCTTAATGATAGTTACTTGTTTCATACTCACAAAAACAACTGTTTTGTTATTCATGATAAACAACCATTTTATTTTTATGCAGTCATCTCAAATGGAGCATTATGTATCAAGAACATTTCAAATTCATGCCAAATTGGAAGAGTAATACCTTACAGCTGTATTTGGCTTTCTTTGGCTGATACAAAGTCTTATAATCTCAGACGGCTTCACTAATTCCTTAATTGGCATACCACACCCTGAAGCAATAGCATATCTTAAAATATATCAAAATGCGAATGTATTTATAATAATCTTCACAAGCCTATTTGGAGAAAGATTTTTGGCCATATGCAATTCAAAAAATCTATAAACTTCAAGCATTTTGGTTTTGCACCTTTTTAGATATATTAGATATACCAAACAAATGTTGGAATTTGAGATACATACTCAAACACTAGTCATTTAAGCCTTTAATTTAGATTAACAAATAGAGTTAAAATTATATAAAGCGTCGGTGTAAGGAATTTTTACAACATCATGTCACATTTACTGTATAATTTTCAAGAATACAAATCCCATACTTTAAGGAAGCTTTACCGGTAGATATAACTTAAACTCTAGCAAATAGCACTTGAAAACATATCTGAAATCATATATGTATACCTTAACAGTAATTGGAGAATAATGTAAGAGCATAACACATAAATTATACCTTTAAGTGTTTCCATCAAGCTCACAGCTTCCTCAATTTCACCACATTCCATAGTCCGCCTACACTCTCGAGAAAGAGAATCAATAGCAGCTCCATCGAGCAGCTTCAACGGCTCAATCCCTAGCTTCTGCGCCCCCGTCAAAAGCTCAACAACGCTCCTTAGCTTCCCTTCCTCAAGTAAACGAACAATTCCATCAGAAACAATCTTCGCATTCAACAAAGCCGCGAATTCCGCCGCATTCACTCCCGAAACCACAACGCTCTCCGCGATCATCAATGAATCATTGAACCTCCCATCCTGTGCTAGCTTCGACGCCAATTCTGCATAGTATTTGAGACCGTGAACATTCTGTGAAGCGGAATCCCATCGCAGTGTAGATAGAAGTGGAGACTGAGTAGGCTTTTGTTTGGGCTTGAATTTAGGCTTGGGCTTAGCGGTGGCGCTGCGGTGGTGATGTGGCGGAGTAGGGGAGGAATTGGGCGGGAGAGTAATGGAAGAAGATGGAAGAATCACCAGCGCTTCTCTCATTCCTAGCCAACCGTTTTTCTGTTGGATGTGAAATGCATTTTTAAAAAGATTTTTGGTGTTGTGCTGTAATTTTTGGAGACTGGGATTGAATTTGAAAGGCGGAGGCGTTTGCACTTGCTGTGTACTTTAGCCGTTGTTTGGTAAGTAAAGGATAAAAATGAAAGGGGAATATGGGAGAAAATGGAGGAAATCCACTCTTTTTCACAAGTTGAAAGAAAGAGAAAAATACAAATAGAATAAGAAAATTGTGGATCAAAAGTTAAAATTATTTTTACGTCTCTACTTTTTCCTTCTTCTTTTTTATTTGCGTTAAAGAGAGAAAAAAATGGTTAAATTGTATGTTTTGTTTTATTTTTCTACTATGCGAGTGAAGAAATGGATCCTATATTACAGCTTGTTTGGATGGTTGTTACGTATCGTTTCATAATGTATCGTATTGTATTGTATTGTATCGTTTGATGAATATAATTTTTGGATAGATTGTGTCGTTTGCCATCATTTTATGATATCACACACCAACAATATGAATAATAAACTTGTAATATTATTAAAAAAAATTATGATATGGTATATAAAAAGGTAGGGTAAATAATAAAATAAAATTATTTTATAATAATGAAGGGTGAGATTGAGAGAAAAAGACAAGGTAGCGACGCGACCACACCAAATTCGTTACATAAAGTGGCACATTTCGTCGTTACGTAATGACGGATTAAACGATACGATACAATAAAATTTAACTAACAATCAAAACAGACATCATATTTAAATTAACAATACTATACAATACAATAGGTAACAATCCTCCAAACAAGTTGTTAAGGACTTAAGGTGGTATCATTTTCTTTATTAACTTCTAATCATTTAGGGGTGGTTTGGTAGCCGGTTAGAAAGGAGTTATTCATGTATTAAAAATAGGATAACTTTATACATTGTTTGGTTAAAAGAATGGGAAAAAATAATCTCCACATAGAAGCTAGCATAAATTATACACAATGTTTGTTTTTTTTTTCCTCTTTTCCACATAAAATGTAGCATTGCTAATACAATATTTGGTTCATGTTTTTCTTTTCCGCATAACTAATACATGTATAAGTTATGAGGGAATCTATGTATTATTTATGAAGGGTAGAAGGTGGAATAACTTATACATGTATTAGTAATACTTGTATTAAAACACAAAATGACAAGAATACTATTTATTCAAACTTATATATATATATATATATATATATATATATATATATATATATATAAACTATACTAACAATTTTAATAAAATAAAGTAAGCTAATAATAAATAACACTCGCATTATATTTATATTATTAATCTCCCCATAACTAATCCATGCATAACTAATCCCAACATAACTCAGTCTTGCATAACTTATCCCTGCATAACTAATACATGCATTACTTATTCCTGCATAACCAATACATACATAACTAATACCTGCATAATTAATACATATATAACTAATACCTGCATAACTCTAACCGACAACCAAACTGACCCTAAAGGCTTTACCATTCTCTTTGCAATTTTAAACAAGATACGTTAGTAGGATTTTACCCCAGCATTGTATGTTCTTGCAGGTCGTTCTTTAATAATTTAATTTTGGTGTGTTACTCTTTAATCTTTATGATAATTATATATTACTCTTAATTAATTATCTTTTATCACTATAGTCTTACACCTAACCAACATTGGGAGTATATAGTTCGGTTTTTTGTGGTTTTTGTCTTAATTTTCACATTGGAATTAAATGGGTAATTTTTAAAATTTAAGAACATAAATCAATCAAATGATGAAGAAGATTAACGAGTCTTAGTTTATGAAGAATATTATGTTGTTTAAACTTAAAGGCGGACATGCAGGAGCTTCATAAAATTAAAAGTCTAAGTTTAATTGTTTTATTAAAGAATAAAACTTAAAAATAAAAGCAACATCTAGAAGGACATGATTTGTTAGAAATGAAAGCGTGAGAAAGTTGACGAGAGAGAGTTTGTTTCTTATATGAGACACATGCATTAATGAAATACGAGGAATAATAGAAAGAATTAAGAGACGTCACCAAACGATCACATAAAAAACTACAAAATGATGAAAAATAATAGAGAAAATGAAATTATATTGTGAAAGGCCGAAAAGGTATAATATGATATGCCAAAGATCCAATTATTTAATTCATGTTTAGTGAGTCACGCAATCATAAATATTGCATATAGTAATATGTGCTTAGTATTAAAATTTGTGGCTCACATGATGATTTTAAAATACAAAATGAACTTCAACATCATCGAGTTATCATCAAAAAAAAATTGCGACATTTATTGCATAGGGAAGGGGATCCCATGACCAAGGTTACTTGGGCCAACTTAGGAGCCCTTTATGGTCAAAATATGATCTTTTTTAGACCAATCAATTTGCACGCGAAAATATTTGGTGATTGAGAATGTGGTACAATATTTAAAAAGTTATGTACGATGCATTATTCTTAGACCTTTCTAATATGCAGGAATGATTGACGATGAAAGTGTGGTGTGATGCTATTCCATATAGCTCGAAAAAGCTTGAAGATTGCATGAATCAAAGTTGGAACAAAAATAAAAGGGATAAAAAACTAAAATTGAGAACGGTATCATAGCGGTAGTGTACCAATATTATAGTTTCTTGAAAAAGAATGCAGTAAAGATAGATTGCTATAGCATTGGTACAACACAGTTATACCTAATATAAAAGCTTCTTAGCTAATTTATTGGTTAGTATATGCTTTGTTCTTAAATTAGAAGAACTCTTAAGAGAGATCTGATACCTCTTGGTTCGCATTTAACTTTGGATTACTTATTTTCAAGAGTCAAGATTCTTGAGAGTAATTTTTTTTTTTAATTTTCTCTACATATGAGGTTCTATCTCGTTGTTCTTTAAAGGCAATCGGGTTAGTTGTCGATTGTTGTCCCAAATCTTCAATTATTCCATTTTCATATTCCGATGTCATTTATATCTCAAATCATAAGGTTGAGTGTTGTTCTAACAAAATCCATATATCAGTATCCATGTAAACTTCTATAGAAACCTATTTTTTAGCGAACCACGTGAACATGTATGACTTAATCTAACACAAATTGCATAACCAAATAAGGCAAATGTAAACCAGAATCATTTTAGGTCGAAGGTCCACGAATTCAAATATTACTTATGGCGTAACCCCGAAATCTTTTATATGTGAAAGAAACTCGAAAGAATCTTTATCCATACCAACAACTCATCAATGGATGAATAATCCTTAGCCACCTAAAAATTTTAAGTCTTCACATGTTTTATTAGGCCGATAAAAATTTTAAGAAAGAAAAAAAAAGACTTTATTGTAAGAAAACATTTATTCTTAGTGACTATAGTGTACCTCTCACAACAAATTAGGACTCATAGCGTCATTTACAAAAGTTGAAAGATTTGCTATTTTAACCATTTCTTTCCCCTAAAACACCTTCTCACAAAAGCGTCACACATAGAACCCCATCTCCGCCTCCGGCCACACTCATTAATCTCCGAGCCGCCTTTAGGGTTTTGAATCGCCGGAAAAATCCGATTTTGCGACGAAACTATCTAGGTGATTGTGGGGATTGGATGATAATATAAAGATGCCACCAAAGCAATCGAAAGCGGATTTAGCAAAGAAGCAGAAGGTAGTAGAAGACAAGACATTCGGTCTGAAAAACAAAAATAAGTCCAAAAATGTCCAGAAATATGTTCAGTCCCTTAAGCAAAATGCTGTGCCTAAACCTGACCCTAAGAAACTTGATGCCAAGGTACTACGCTATTTTGTGTTATTATTATTTTTTGTGTATTTTTCCCCGATAGATATACAGTATTGATGTAACTCACATCGGCTAGATTTTTGAGGTATACTTGTTGTATCATTTTTTTTGGAATTGTTGTCTTATGCAGGCTAGAGAGGACTGATATAGCTGACTCGATTAGTTTGGAATTGATACATAGTTTGTGTTGTATTCTTTTCGTGTGATTTTTTCCGAACCGAAATAGAGAAGGTGGATGCAAAGGATTCATATATCCTACACTAATTAGCTTGTTTTTGAGACACAGTTGTTTTTTTAAATAACTGTGGTGTCCGGGCTAGCTTGCCTGAGCAGATGGGAAGAATTTTTTTGCCTCTGCTGGGATTTGAACCTTAGACCTCATGATTCTCCTCACTTCATTGACCACTTGGCCACATCCGTTGGATGCTTAAGACATGGTTGTTGTAGTTTTTTTTTTGTTTTTTTATAAATATTTTTAAGCCCAAATAAGGCAGGTTGAATACAGACCTCTATATAGCTGACTCCAACTAACTTGAATTTGACTACATAGTTGTTGCATTTTTTGTTTGTGCCGTTTCGAGCCCAAATAGATCGAATGAAGTGAATCACATAGCTGGCCGCCTGACCCCAATTAGTATGTGATTGTTTGTAGTTTCTGTAGTATTATTTTTGTGTGATCTTTTGCTTAAATGTTGACAAGTAAGCTCAATTTTGTCACAGAAAAAGAAGGAAGAAGAGAAAGCCAAAGAGAAAGAGCTGAACGAATTGTTCAAAGTCGCTATTAGCCAGCCTAAAGTGCCTCTTGGTATTATTCATGTTCTTCTTCTGACTGATTTCTGGCATCAATATTTTTTTTTTGGTTGGTGCATAGTAGTCTCAATATTAAAGAGTTACAGTGGCTTTGTTTGATCGAAACAATTGGAAATGTAGTGTAGGAAGACTTGTAGCAATTATCTGCTCTTTCCTACATCAAACTGGGTCTGTCGAAGGCTGAATTATAAACTTGACTTTTTGCCAGTTTTTATAAAGCTGATAAACGTTGTAACTTTATTATGGCAATTCCGAATATGGCTTAATATAGCCTGTCAATTTATTTTAAGAGACTTTTTTATCGTTCATAGTTGATTATCATTGTCTCTTATCAGTAGTAGTTTGTTTTGTTTCACTCGCTTCTTGCTTTAAAGGGTTGATCTTGTTTCAAATTTTCATATGAAATGCTGCAGCAAAAATTATCATATTTCAAGAATGTTGGGAATTTGTGTTCAGGTGTTGATCCAAAATCTATCTTATGTGAGTTCTTTAAGGCGGGGCAATGTGTTAAGGGTTTCAAGTGCAAGTTCTCTCACGATCTGAATGTTCAGCGAAAAGGAGAGAAGATTGATGTTTTCAGTGATAAGCGTGATGAAGGTGGTTAAACAACACCTTAACAGTTGACATTTTGCATAAACTTTTCTGTTTCTGTGTAATAATCTGTATTATGGTTTTGGTGTTTATTAACTGGCATTTCTTGTCTAAAACATAGATGGAAAGGAAACAATGGAGGATTGGGATCAAGAGACATTGGAGAAGGTCGTGGCATCAAAAAGCCAAGAGTATAACAAGAACAAACCAACTGACATTGTAAGTGTTATCCTTTCCAGAGTATACCTTGAACTGCTTTGGTCCAAACTTGAAAGTCATATTCCGGGGATGATTTGAATTTGTTGATCGGACCCTTTCAATCATTTGATATCAGCTTACCAATATAGCAGTGATTTCAGGATAAAATTCATTGCATATGATCTTCTAAATGGTTACTTTCTTACCTAATTTACTTTCCACTGATATTTACTGTTGTGAGGAAACTTTGGTTATGGTCTATTTGTATAAAATGAAATCCTTATGTGGTCAAGTATTTATCTTCTAGGAGATACAAGAGATCATCATTGCATAGTGTTTTAGACGTCAAACGAGTATGCAATAGCTTGGTAACTAGTCATAGAACTTACAGAATCTGCAGACGTTGCACCTAATGTCCTTTCTTGATGATTTTTATTTAAATTAAATTGCTGAATTCTGTAAAGTAAATGGGTGAAAGATATGGAAAAAAGTAGTTTTTTTTGTTGTTGTTGGTAAAGTACTAATTTTATTAATATGTGGGCAAACAGAAGTAGCTAATAATGAGGAATCGGTGTGCTCATAGACTCAGGAAGTAACATACTGAAGAAAGGCTTTCTCAGAGATATTTTCAATGAAGAAAGGTTCTTCCACACTTTTGCATTACCAGGCATTTTGTTGTTGGATTTGACGCTCTCTGCTACATGTTTTATGACTTTTCAGAGGCTTCCTAGAAGTTGGTCAGCTACAACCTGCAGAAACCAACAGCGAATTTATTGTGATCAGCATACTATGCCTGGTGACAAGAGCAAACTAGTCCATTGAAATGGAACAAAGCTTCCAAATTAGATATGGCTATTGTGATATCCTATTATCATCCACAAAACAGAAAAATATTCTCACTAAAGCAATAGAAACTACAATTTTTCATAGTTTAGTAATACGAAGGAGAAATGGTAAACCACAGAGCAGATATTTTAGTACTGCTCTTTTTAAATGAAATATTCTTTTCTGTTGATCCCCAAAAAATAGAACTATTTACCAGTTCATGAACTGTACTATCCTTTGCTCAGAAACATCTACATGTTTAGAAAAGTGAAGACAGAAGATTGCAATCAGATTCAGTGACAGCTGAAAACAGAGCTTGTCATATTCACCAAAAAATTAGAATCCCCATAAATTTGTTGAGCTAATCCATGATATTCTGGTTGGTATTGAGGTTTGGTTGAGTGATTCCATGAGTTTCTGGTTAGCCTTTGGACATCAAGTGGTTCCTAGTGATTGTGTATCGCAATCTCAAGAATATGGATGGCAAAATGTTATGTACCTAGAAATCAGGACGGATAAAGAGTACCGGAGGAAATGATGCGATGTGACTATAAACTTGTGTATCTCTTGGATAAGTGTTATGATAGATAGACTTTTAAAAGTTCGTGGTTGGTTGTCATGCGCTGGCCAATAGGATGACCTTAAAAGCCCCCAGGGCTTTGGTTTAATGGTAAGGACGCACCGCAGAAAGTGTGGATTGAGCGTGCATCACGGGTTGGACCTTGCCGTTGACACAAAACCTAAGTGGGAGCAGGGGAGAGGGACAGGTCCATGCTCCCCAGAGTTTTGAGCATGTGAAAATAGGATGACCTAGATAGTTTGGTCGTGCAGAATGCATGCAATATCATTTAAGTATTTGTGGACATTGAGAGTTGGGGAAGAAATGTTACTGCTCTAGCACTCCACTTAACTGTCATAATTATTTTGATTTTTCATTGCATGGAGCATGGGACAATGATATGTAGTCCTTTGGTTTGACGTAGTAACTATGACCATATTTCCTCATTTTGAGGTGTATTTTTATGCTTTCATTTTAGTTTGTCATTTGAAAAAGTCGTATTGTAGCAACAAATTTACTACTCTATTCCAGTTTCTTCAGCACGCTTTCCTCTTTAGTCCATGCCAAAATAATCAAAATAAAAAAAGCTTGGCACCTTTTGTATCCAGAAACTATTTAATCTTTACATGCTCATTTTCTGCTTACTGTTATCTCCACTGGATAGGAAAGGAGGGGTTCTTTTGGTGTTTTATAGCATTTATGCATATTTAGCTTATGTGCCTAAAGTTTTAACTTTTTCCGTAAATCCGCCTCCAGTTAAATACTGCCAAACATATTGGAATGGAGGGAGTATTTGTTTCTGAATTCAAACTTTAGATTTGGCTTATATGCAGGTATGTAAATACTTTTTGGAAGCTGTGGAGAAAAAGCAGTATGGTTGGTTTTGGGTCTGTCCAAATGGTAGTAAAGAATGCCATTACAGGCATGCGCTTCCTCCTGGATACATTCTAAAGTCACAAATGAAAGCTTTGTTACAAGAGGAAGCTGACAAGATGCCTATTGAAGAAGAAATTGATGAACAGGTGACTGTACTATCTGAGTATTCATATTGCCAACTACTGATTGCCATTAAAACTTTTATAAACATGTTCATTAATGGAACTGCTTTACATGTTTTCTGCTCTGCCTGCAGCGTGCAAAATTGACTGCTTCAACTCCTTTGACCACTGAGTTGTTTATGGAATGGAAAAAGAAGAAGATGGAAGAAAGAGAGGCCAGTTTAGCTAAGCAGAGGGCAGATAGAGCTAAGAATGATCGCATGAGGTATCATTCTTTTCACTTCTTTTCCTCTTTAGTCAATAATATGTGGTCATCAGCTGGGAAAAGCTCTTTTGGTGGATGCTTATACTTATTGGCAAATCTTATGCTCTCTTTCTTGCAGTGGTCGTGAGCTGTTCATGTCGGACGCTAGCTGGTTTGTGGATGATGTCGGGGCCTATGACAAGTATGAAAGGGAAGAAGAGTCTGGTGAACCCCCGAAGGTAAATATGTTATGATCAATTTTTTTCCGCGTTCTATATCCTTTGTTGGACTGTGTTGAGCATTCAAGATTTTCCGTTGTCCACTGGTGACTGTCATAGATCTACTCATCTATAGTACTGCATAACCTAGGATAGGTAAAATGTCTGGGACTAAGCAATTAACCTGTGTGTAGGGGTAAGAGAGCATAAAAAAACAACAATGTATAATGATCTGTTGACTTTTAGCAATAATTCGCATTGTTAGATTAAACAGTGTCCATTTGATCAAAGTAATAATTTGATTGAGATGCTTCTGGAGCCTTCATCATGATGAATTTTTCATTCATTTCTTAATCTAACTCGAGAGGAAGTCTTAGTCAGATACACTTTTTTGATAGGTAAGCCAGTCAGATTCACTTACTAGTACTGTTTCTTCACATGCTTTTTTTGGAATGCTCTCTGATTTTCTTGCTATTGGGGTTTAAATTTATGAGGTTGATTTATATGACTTAACCTTTTTTGCTGAAATTTTTAAAATTATGTTATATAGTACCTGAGCGAGATATTCAGAGTTGAATATTTTCAGCTAAGTGATAGGTTGTACTAGGCAAAGATTAGGGGTCTTGCTTGAAAAGTTTGTTCCCTCTACTTTCACCTGCCTTGGTAGATTGTATGCAAGATTCGATAGAACTAGCAGATGACAAATTTTCTAAAATATGCAGAATGAAATACAAAATGAAAGACTAAAGCATCTATTTGAAAGCGTTTACTTAACCACAGATCTTATTGATCATTAAAAGAGGTAAGTTTTTGCTTGGGAGGGCCAAAGCATGGTGTTTGTAATCTAGCCATGACTTGGGAAAGTAGACAGAAAAGTGTGCATTCATGTGGTGGTTGTTGGTCTACGGCGGTATAAGTATTACTTTAGAAAGAGTAGGGGTGGCAAAATGGTTAAAAGAACACAATTAACCATCCATATTATCCACTAAAAAATGGGTTGGATAATGAACTTTTTAAAAATGGGTCAAATTTGGATAAGAACCATATTATCCATTTAGAAAATGGATAACCAATAGGTAACCAATGGGTTTAACTTTTACATTTGTAAAGCCTCAAATTGGGGGTTCCTCAAGTTTGGGAGACTAAGAATTCTCCCAAAAATGTTCATATTCAAGAAGTCAGGGATAATATGGTTATCCGTTGGTTAACCCATTTTTTATCCATATTAAATATGGGTCGGGTCGGATAATCTATCCGTTTTTCATTACCCGTTTCGACCCGAACCATACCCAAACCGACCCGCCCGTTTGCCACTCCTAAGAAAGAGATTTGAAAATCCAAGTGTGTAATAGTTGCAGTGTTTTTTAAATTAAACAAAGCTATGCCTATTAGCCAATGATCCCCTAGTTTGGACATTTGATGAGCATGATACTGATGCCATGTGTTTTTGCTTGCTTATTAAAAAAAATAAACTGTTGCCATGTGCATTTCTTGTGTTGTGCTGCTAGTTTATATGCAAAAGCGTCTGCATATCATTTTCTAAATAGATTAGATTTCCTTTACAGGAGAATAAGGAATCTGCTAGAGATGAGGCAAGCTCCTCAATGTCAGCCCAGAATATTCATGATGGTGGTGAGGCTTCTCATAACAACGAAGTTAATGACAATTTTGATGATGATGATGACGACGATGATGATGACCTGGATGTGGACGAGTTAAATGAACTGGAAGCTAGCCTTTCAAAAACATCGTTACAAATCAATGAACCTGGTAGTCACGCTTGATCCTTGTGCCCCAATTTTTGCGTACGATCTGCTTTTCGGTGCATGCTCTTTCATGTCTACGTGATGCAGAATCATTATAGCATGCAAATGGGGTGGAGTGAAATAGCATAGCATATCCGTGTCGTGATGCTCCTAATAATAGTTTGCTATTTTATTAGGCTTTTTACCCTCAGTTCAATGAGTCGTGACTGTTGCTTCCGGAATTTTGTGATGAATTGAACTTTTTTAGTCGTTTTGCCAGCAACATAGAGAGCTATCATTTGTATTTAATTACTGCTGCTACTACTATGCTTTGAAGCATGGGGTGGCCTTCTCCCCTCAATAAATTACAAATTCTTTGAGGGCCATTATGTCATCTGTTGAGGTTTGCTGACAGTTTTATAGGTGTTATGTTGTCTGTCATCTGCAAACATGTTCCAGGAAGTAATCAAAGTTCCATGTTTATTCTCACAGAACTGATAGAGTACTATGACCTGTGCCTTCTTTTTCCTTTCCAGTTCTTTATACGTATGTGATTTAATCAGGTGTGTATTTTTTATCACGTTTTCAATGATTCTCATATCCAGAGGTTGCACATGTCCATCAGTAATAGTGTTACTTCCTCTTGCACTTGGTCTAGTATCTCTTCAGTTCTAAAATGACCACATTTTTAGACGATATGTTGTGTTTTAAAGGTTTGCTTTAGCATAGAGCATAAGTGATTAGGTTACTTGCTGATTAACCAGTTACCACCTTATGGGCTGAAGATATACTTTGTCAATGTGGTGCCTTTGCTGACAGGCCATAACTGAACACTACTCTCTCCTCTCAAAAAAGAATTGACGGAGTTCGAGATATAAGAATTAGAAGCACTGGCGGTGTAAAATTGTTTACACCATCAGCAAGTAATTTTCATTTAATAAGCTTTAATTGATAACTTATAGTAAATGGTAAGTAACTTACTACTATAACATGTTAAGTTGCACTATTTGTGTAAAAAATCTTCACTTAAACTACAGAAGCAAATCCTCGAAATCAGTGATTTTACTGCTTTCGGCGATGGAGGTTGGAAAAAGGGGGTAATTCTGATTACAAGTACAACTTGGAAGTAATTTTAGTTACAGGTCGGAAATTGTTTTACGCTATCCGGTTGTTTACCCGTAAAATGGTACAGTTGAAGTTATATGTGGTTTCTAGAAAAGTGAATTAATTTGATCCTGAAATAAATAAATAATTGAAGAATTACGCAATACTTAGCCTTAAGATATAGACGAAACAGCAGAAACAACAATTCCGGGAACAAGGTTTCCGGGCACAATAACAAAAGGATTGAGAAATAAGACGATAAGATTGGATTGAACTTTGTATAAAATATAGTGTAAGCTTGCCAGAAAATTCGTGTCCTTTAAAATGACAACCGAGCTCACTATTTATAGCTATGAAGAAGGTCTTAGGGTCGTGCCTTTCGTTAATGTCAATTATGAGGAACATTGATGAAGATGTAACGGTGAACCTAAATGCCAAATTCCTTGTAACAGGTAACTGCTCTTAATGCTATGAATATTTTCTATTGAATGCTACTGGGAGAAGAGCGTTTATCACATCTTTATGAACATTATTCTTCCCGGTGACAAACGAAACAGTTGTCTTCAGTCTTCAGTCATCTCTTGTCTTGGGTTCCACGTGTTCCTTTCTCCGACGGCCACGTGTCATAACATATTTTACCCAATACAGATAGTCCCCCTGCTTTCCGGTGACATAACTTTGTGTTATCGGGAAGTTGATTGAAACACTCTTTTGACGGGAATTACTATAATTCCCTCTAAATGCTTCTGTCGGTTGATTAGACGCATGTCTCTCCGCATTTAAGGCTTCGAACACGCGTCTTCCCATGATTCAGCACATCTTTTGTCGATTATCGAGATAATCCTGACCATGAATTTAGCCGCCAAAACTTTTACTTATACGTATCAACTTCCACCCTTATACTTCATAACTTTTCAAACTTACTTCATCTAACTTGCATATTGTTTCTTTATCTTTTTTCTAATTCTCTTCAAACGAAAGACCCTTTCTTTCCTACAATGGCTTCTTCCTCAAAACGTACCGGTTCCTCAAAAAGAGAAAACAAAGCCGAGGACTTTGCTCCTCCAACAACGGGCTCCATCATCCTTAGACGTCTTATTACCACAAAAAACTTCGAAGAGAAATTCCCTATTGCTAATTCTCGTACGTGGGCCGTTAGCAAGTACTTTTTTCCATACGTCCTTCGAGCATTCCTGCTGTGAAGGAAGAATGTCGCTGCCATGACTTAGAAATTATCGTTCCTGATCTATCGGAGCGAGTCACCCTTCCCAAGGAGGATTTTACATATGTTTACACGGATCCCTTTACTTTGGGTGTGTTTTCTTTGAGCGGAGAGCTTGACTCCGTGATTGCAGAGTTTTGCCTCCGTTATCAGGTGTGTTTGGCACAAGTAAGTCCTTTCGTGTGGAGGACAGTTGCTTGCCTTCGACATTTGTGCCAGGAAACTGGAGAGGAGCTAACTGTAGCTCACATTATGAATCTTTATTCTCCCAAAATCTTACGCAGGGAATGATAAACCTCTGCAAGCGTGGCCACCATGCTTTATTGTCTAGCATGGATGATGACAATGACCGTGGGTGAATGGAACGGTCGTTGCAATTGCCACCGACGACATCATTCCGGCAACAACTTCATCCTTTCCGACCACTTGGAACCGCACTCGTAAGCTCTTTGTTTAGTATTTCCTTTTACTACAATATTTTTAATGGCCATATTGATCCTCCATCCTTCATTTGTTTCAACAACTCGATGGTTCCCACCGGTGATTGAAGGTTTGGACCAGTGGGTACAAAGAATCTTGGGCGTTACGATGCCCGAGACTCGCTTGTGGAAAGAACTGGCCCCTAAATACGGGTGGAAGGCCAAGAATCATCGTAATTCGAACTCATCTTGTTTCAATTTTTCATGTAAAGAACTTGATTGATCTCTTCTAACATGTCTATGAAATTAGGTCTACTTGCGGGCTCTGTTACTGTTCCCGAGGAGGATGTCTTGGCTGATCCTGCTGATGTAGCGAGGCTGCTTCAGGAGGCGCTTACTCGAACAAGTAGCTCCGGGCCTGTTTCGAGAGCAAATGCTTTTTTTCGGAGTCCCCGGTTGGAAGACAAACAACCAAAGAGAAGACGTTCCTCTGCAGCCGGGGAAAAGAATAAAAGGGCGAGGACCGATGCCCCCGAGTCTTCTTCGGTAGCGATGGTGACTGGCTCTCCTTCCGGGCCGTCCATAGACACCGTGATGATCGATAATGATGAAGAAGCTAGTGATGAGGGAGCTTCTCTACATAGAAGACGACGATCCTCATCATCTCAACAGGACGCTCAACCTGTTGAGAGAGTTACACCAACCAAGGACGATGCCTCGACACTTTGGGGAGAATTTGATTTAGTAGATAATGTCAACTCCCATTTTCGGGCCCCAATTGTTGTGTCCGGTACTGCGGAGCTGAGTACCGGACCCTTACCGTCTTTGGTTGGCGAGCATCTAACAACCAGCACTGCATTTGACGCAGTTGCTTCTCACTCTTCAACTCCATCAGCTTTATCTCCATCTTCACCAACACCAACAACTGCTACATCACTTTCATCTTCATCCATTCTTCTACCAGCAATTGCTACACCACCTCCGTCGGTTGCGTCTGACGATGAAGAAGGTGTTCCTCTTCCACAGTCCCTAGTTCATGGGAATTTGGGGCAAAATTATGCTGCCCCTTCTGAAGATCCACAAAGGAGGAGGAACGTTATTCTTTCGGTCTCTACCGGATGCAACTTGCTATTCCGGCTGGTGGAGCTTGCTAATTATCTGAAGCTTTTGGCTTCAGAGAAAGACTGGGAAAAGATTCAAGCACTCTCGGGAGAGTGTTTGTTGAACAATGCTATGCATAACGCTCAACGGTACGTTCCTTTATTACTTCTTCAATTTTTGGGTGTGAACATCTCCTGAATTTTACCCTTATTACTTTGTAGGCCAACTTTCTTGCTTCCGAGGGCCTTCAGAGGTTGATTCGTGAAAAAGAAGAGATTATCTCCGCACGGGATCAGCTTTTGGCAAAGCAAGAGCAACATATCGCTCGCTTTTCGGAACTGGAAGCCAAATCCTCTGAGGCTGTTGTATTGGAAGATTATTTGCGGTAGAGTGAGCAAGAAGTAGTAACCCTTAGCCAAAAAATTGGTCCTCTGAGGGTTAGATTTGACGAAACCAGGGCCAAATGGGTTAAAGACCATAACGCCGTTCTTGCTGCAATCGAACGGGAGGCTGCCTCCGCCGAAAGAGTGATAAACTTAGAGGCAGCCTTTAACTCCAAAATTGAAGAGCTTCCTGCCGTGGGAGCGAAACACGCCCAGCTGGAAGAGAAGTACAGGAAAACTATCGAGCATAATAGGCCCTTTAGTTCAACTTTCCGCGACCTTGATGTCAGCCTCAAATTTGCTAGGTCCTCCCGGGAAAACCTTTCTGACGAGGTAACCTAACTCAAAGAAGAACTCAAGCGCCGAGTGGCTTCCCTCGTTGTTGAAAAACCTTACGCCATGTACAACATGAGGAGAAAAACCTTGGAAGAGGCCAAAGCTGGTGTCATTGATTTTGATGCCGAAATTGCTAAGGCCCGCGAGCTTGAGTTAGCTGCTAAAAGTGGACTCCCATCGAGGTCTGATGCACCTGATCCTTCTGGTTCTGGTTCTGAGTTTTCGGGAGCTGAAGAAGAATCAGAGGATGATGATGTCGAAGGCCAAATTGGTGAAAATGTTGAGCCATCGGTGGATCCGTCTACTTCTTCCGGGGGCGCGAACACTTCTCTTCCTCCTGGTTCCGGAGACAATTCACTTTAGCTTTTCTTTTCTTTTTTCAGTTCTCGTATCTATGCCATTTTGTCATGTTGTTGTAAATAAAAACATCTTTTGCTCAAGTATTGTTTGAGTCTTCTCATCATTAGAATATTCATGCAAGCCTTTAATCTTTGCATTTTCTTTAAGAATTTTGCGCAGACTTTATTGCGTCTTGTTATGTGAAACTTTTGGGTGTATTCTCCCCGAAAGCATTTTTGGCTCCGGGCATCAGCCCTTTTCCGTGAGGGCTTTGATAAGTATTTGCGCAAGTTTACTTTTTGCGTCATTTTCGTATGCGACTTCGGGTGTATTTTTTCCCAATGGCATTTTTTATTCCGGGCATAAATTCTTCCGGAACCAACCCTTTAACGTGAGGGTTTTTATAAGAGAGGGTTCTCTTATATTTACGGTGCTCTTGAAGAGGACGTCTCTTGTTCATTACGACACTAGCATTTGAAGTACTTGTTTAACTTTTATATGACAAAGTTAATTCATCGTTCAGACAAGAAACAAGATAAAAACAAAAGGATTTCATTTTACTCCTTCTATTTTCAAAAAATACATAAGCATTTGCTATGCTTAAAATAAATTGAATTACTTGTGGCTAACTTGTACAACTTGTTTCTACGGGGCTGTTCGCGCAGTCCCCCGGTCGACGTGGAAGTCATTGTTGTCGTATCCTCATATCATTCCCCCCAGTATTCGAATGCGAAGAATGCGAATTGGAACAATGGAAGTCTTGTATCTTCGAAGATTCCACTAATGCATTACTAGATAATCCTTAACTTGGCAACACACTTTACTTCCCCTTAGGAATTTATGCTATCGAGCGAAGGATTATCTAACAAGCCTCTAGTGATTTGTGCTTGTGTATGATCAGATAACCTTTGCGCAATAGCAAACTTAACTTCCCGGTGGGAATTTGCTATAGAGCAAAAGATTATCTAGCCATCCCCAAGTGGATCTCTGCTTGTGTACCTTGCTCTTAAAGGTTTTATTGCTGCTGTCTTCGTACTATGCTTTCTGTTGCTGCCTCGTTAAAAACCTTTTCAGAAAAACTCAATTGGGACAAAAACTGAACGAAGGGAAAAAGAGTGCAGCACATACTTTCTTATCGGATAATGTTCATAAGCAATAATATCTTTTGAGGTGTGCCACGTTCCAATTGCCGGGCAACTTCTCTCCATTTTGGTTTTCCAACACGTATGAACCTTTTCCGGTGATAGCTGAAACCCGGCATAGGCCTTCCCACGTTAAACCTAGCTTCCCCGCGTTGAGCTCCCGAGCATTATGAGTTACTTTCCTTAGTACTAAGTCACCTACTTTGAAATAACGGAGGTTGGCTCTTCGATTATAATACCGCTCCATTTTTTGCTTTTGAGCTACCATTCTTACATATGCCAATTCCCTGCGTTCATCGAGCAGTTCCAAGTTGACAAGCATTGCTTCGTTGTTCGATTCTTCTTCTGCCTGGAAGTATCTCAAGGTTGGTTCCCCTACTTCCACCGGGATTAAAGCTTCTGCACCGTACACGAGGAAAAAAAGGTTTCCCCTGTGCTCGACTTGGCCGTAGTTCGGAATGCCCATAGAACTCCGGGTAATTCCTCGGGCCAATTTTCTTTAGCCGCTTCTAACCTTTTCTTGAGGCTTTGAATAATTACTTTGTTCGTTGACTCCGCTTGACCGTTTGCACTCGGATGATAAGGGGAAGATGTGATCCTTTTTATTTTCAAATCTTGGAGGAACTTTATAACTCTTGCGCTGATAAATTTGGTCCATTGTCGCATGCTATATCTTTTGGTTTTCCGAACCTGCAAATTATATTTTTTCACCAGAAATCCACCACTTCGCGTTCTCCAATTTTCTGATAAGGACCTGTTTCCACCTACTTAGAAAAATAATAATTTAAAATTAAAAGAAATCTTACCTTTTCGGGAGCCGGTAGTAATGGTCCGACGATGTCCATTCCCCATTTCATGAACAACCACGACGATATGACCGAATGTAAGGGTTCTGCCGGTTGATGCACCAGTGGCGCGTAGCGTTGACACTTATAACATTTTTGCACGAAGTCCTTGACGTCTTGTTCCATGCGGGGCCAGTAATATCCTGCCATTACCAACTTCAACACCAAGGAATCTGCGCCCGAGGGGTTGCCGCATATCCCTTCGTGAACCTCTCTCATGACATAGTTAGCTTCGGACGCTCCTAAGCATCGGGCCAGCGGGCCTTGAAAAGATTTTCTATACAATTGGCCTCCCTTGAAGCTATATCGCATTGCATTGGCGCACAACGTCTGAGATATTTTGGGGTCTTCAGGTAGCTTCCCATGTTCGAGATAATCGATAATTTCATTCCTCCAGTCCCAGACCAGACTAGTTAAATTTACCTCGTAGTAACCATCTGTATCCAAGACTGAGTTCATCAGTTGTACTACCGACTCGGGCTCCGATCCCTTTGTTTCTGTTGATGATCCTAGGTTTGCCAATGTGTCTGCTTATGTGTTTTCTTCCCTTAGGATATGAGTAATTGACCACTCTGGAATCGCGCCAGTAGAGCTTGAACCTTTACAACGTATTGTTGCATGCGCTCTTCTTTGGTCTCGAAGATCCCGTAGACCTGATTTACCACCAGCTGTGAGTCGCATTTGATTTCGATGACCTCAGAGTCAAGTCTCCGGGCCAACTTGAGTCCTGCAATCAAAGCTTCATACTCTGCTTCATTGTTAGTTAAATGGACCGTCCTGATGGCTTGCCTCAGGGTTTCCCCCAAAGGCGTGATTAAGACTATTATACCGAGCTCGGACCCTTTCACGTTGGAAGCTCCGTCCGTAAATAAGGTCCAAACCCCTGATGTCTATTCTGACATCATCATTGCTTCCTTGGTTTCCTGAGGCAATAATCCCGAACTGAAATCGTCCACGAAGTCAGCCAAGACTTGCGACTTAATTGCAGTCCTCAGCTTATATTCTATGTCAAACTCACTCATTTTGACGGCCTATTTGGCCAATCTACCTGAGAGCTCAGGTTTATGGAGGATGTTCCACAAAGGAAAAGTAGACACCACGGCTATCGGGTGGCATTGGAAATAGGGCCTCAGCTTTCGAGCGGAGACTACGAGGGCTAAGGCTAATTTTTTCAAATGTGGGTAACGAGTTTCTGCTCCCGTTAAAACTTTACTAACATAATAAATGGGAGATTGAGTACCTTCGTCTTCTCGGATTAAAACCGCACTTACCGCAACTTCCGAGATCGCGAGGTAAACCAGCAACATTTCCCCTTATTTTGGTTTTGAAAGCAATGAAGGGCTTGACAAGTACTTCTTTAAATCTCTCAAAGCCTGCTGGCACTCTAGGGTCCATTCGAAGTTATTTTTCTTTTTGAGCAGTGCGAAGAAATGATGACACTTTTCTGACGATCGAGAAATGAATCTGCTCAAAGCTGTCAATCTCCCCGTAAGCCTTTGGACTTCCTTCATGCTTGTCAGTTGGTCTGGGATATCCTCTATGGCCTTGATCTTATCAGGGTTTACTTCAATTCCCCTTTGTGATACCAGAAATTCCAGAAACCTACCAGAGCTGACCCCGAATGCGCATTTCTCGGGATTAAGCTTCATGTTATGCTTTCTTAGGATGTCGAAAGTCTCTTGCACATATTTAAGATGATCACCTGCATTTGAAGACTTAACGAGCATATCGTCTATCTAAACTTCCATAGTTTCTCCTATTTGATTTTCAAACATCTTGTTCATGAGCCGTTGATAAGTGGCTCCAGTATTTTTCAACCCGAAGGGAATCACATTGTAACAATATACACCTTCAACACGAAGGGAATCACATTGTAACAATATACACCGAAATTCGTTATAAACGAAGTTTTTTCCTGATCTTTCAAGTTCATCTTAATTTGGTTATACCCAGAATAAGTATTGAGGAAACTCATTAACTCGTGCCCGGTCGTGGCATCAATCATTTGATCGATGTTTGGCAGTGGGAACGAGTCTTTTGGGCACGCCTTATTAAGATCTTTATAATCTACGCACATGCGAAACGTATTGTTATTTTTAGGAACTACTACTACATTAGCTAGCCAGTCTGGATATCTTACCTCTTGGATCGAACTGATATTAAGTAGGCGGGTTACCTCTTCTTTGACGAATTTATTCCGTCTTACTGGAGGTATGTTAGGATCCAAGCTTAACTTGTGTATGACTACCTCTGTCGGGATACATGTCATGTCCTCATGCGACAATGAAAAACAATCAGCGTTAGATTTAAGGAATTTAATGAAGTCGGACCTGAGTTCTGGGTGCAGTCCTGTCCCCAGGTGGAATTTCCTTTCTAGGAATTCCTCGAACAATGCCACTTGCTCCAGCTCTTCCGCTATGGACTTCGTTGCATCGGTCTCTTCTGGAACTTGGAAATATCTCGGCACCTGATTATCTTCCGACGCCTGGCTAACTTCATCTATTTCAGGAAGGTGCCGTGTGCTGTAATTGTTATGCCACGTGTTTCTTTCCTTTGCTACTGGAGACCGAAATTGCATTCATCTCCCTTTCCGCCGGTTGGTCACCCCTTATCTGCGTAATTCCCTCGGGTGTTGGAAACTTCAGCAATTGATGGTACAACTTTCATCTCTTGCAACCATGGCCTTCCCAGAATGATGTTGTATCACATATCACCATCTACTATTTCGAAAAGAGTTATTTTCATTACTCTTTCAGCGTTTGTGAGTAATGAAATTTCTCTCCGAGTTGTCACACTTGTGAGGTTGAATCCGGTGAGGAGCTTTGTGGCCGGAATAACGCTTCCGGTGAGTTTAGCTTGCTCCAATACTCTCCATTGTATGATATTAGCTGAACTCCCTGGATCCACTAAAAATGTTTAATCTTAAAATCTAGCACATTTAAAGAAATTACCAATGCGTTGTTGTGTGGTAGCATCAATCTGTCTACGTCCTCCTTCGTAAAAGTGATATCGTCTTCCCGAAGCCTTTTGCTACGCGTTATTGATACTTTCATTTTCTTTATTGCTGAAAAGGTGACCTCGTTAATATCGTTCCCTCCGAAGATCATGTTTATTGTTTGACACGGGGGATCTTCTCCCGCTTTCAAGGGTTCCGCGTTGTCTCAGTTATGACCATAATTATTCTTAGCTCGATCACTTAAGAATTATCTGAGGTGACCATTCTTTAGTAATGTTTCCACTTCTTCCTGGAGATGTCGACAGTCCCCTGTCCGATGGCCATTCGTCCCGTGGTATTCACACCATAAATTGGGATCCCTCTGGTTAGAATCTGATCTCATCGGTCTTGGGAACCGTGCTTCTTTGATGTTTTTCATGGCCGATACCAATTCCACTATACTGGCGTTGAAGTTGTATTCTAATAATTTGGGGTATGAAGGATCCCGCGATCCTGTCACTTCTTTATCCTATAGTGATCGATTATTCCGACCGCGATCGGTCCTCCCGTCGATCGTGAACTTGTCTGCTGTCCGAAAACCTCTGTTGCGACCTTTAGTTCGTTCGTAAGGAAAACACCGCCCCCTCGAAGTTTGCGTCATAATCATCCTTTGATTTTTCCTTAATTCTTTTCTCGTACTTTGGTCGACGATGGAAAACCAACCCGATCATCTTCGATCCTTATTTTTGATTCATACCGGTTGTGGACGTCCGCCTAGGTCGTTGTTTGAAACTCGAGGAGGCTCTCTTTTAATTTCCTGGAAGCATCGGAACTCCTAAGATTCAATCCTTTGGTGAACGCCTCAGCCGCCCATTCATCTGGGACAACCGGGAGCAACATTCTCTCCTTCTGGAATCGGGTAACGAACTCTCGTACCAGCTCAGACTCTCCTTGCGCTATCCTGAATATGTCAGCCTTTCGAGCCTATACTTTTCTTGCCCCGGCATGAGCCTTGACGAAGGAATCCACAAGCATTTCAAAGGAATCTATGGAATGCTCGGGTAACAGCGAATACCACGTCAAGGCGCCCCTCGTGAGGGTTTTTCCAAATTTCTTCAGCAGCACAGATTCAATTTCGTGAGGAGCTAAATCATTCCCCTTTATTACTGTTGTGTAGGTGGTAATATGCTCTTGGGGGTTCGAAGTTCCGTCATACTTTGGCATTTCAGGTATTTTGAACCGCTTTGGGATTAACTCTGGTGCTGCACTTGGCTTGTACGACAATTGATTATGCTTCTTCGAGTCCGGGCCTTTCAGCACTTGTGGTGTGCCCGAGATCTGGTCCATGTGGGCGTTTACTTCCCTCATGTACCGTAAAAGTTCATTCTTGAAAGAATCATTCTCGTTGTTGAGATCGGATCCGTCCCCTCTGCCCCATCAGAGCCAATTTCACCCCTGGGAGTGTTGTTGTCGACCCCCCGCATTGTTTGATTCGTGGGAATCCCGGGAGGGATCAGATCTTGTCTGTTTGCATTATTTGAAGCTCCCGATAGCGCTTGCTTCAACTCTATCATAACTTTATCCTGTCGCGTGAGGTGGCCTCAAAATGATCGCTTGCTGCTCTTGCAAGACCCTTACCGTGTCGATGGCATGCTCCTCATCAGCGTCATCGGGAGTGGTCCCCCGAACATGTCGAGGATATTGCCTGTCATGCGCTAGTGTAGCGTCACTCCCTTCGTTATGGGTGTCGCTGATTGAGTCCTTAGAATGATGCTGATCCTCTCGAATCTCGGGGTTGTGCATATCGTTAACAATGTTATATGCCATTTCTTATGATTATTTCTAAGACAAAAACGATCAAAACACGTTCGTAAAAAAAATAAGGATCAATTTAATTACACGGCTATCTAGTCCCCACGGTGGGCGCCAAACTATTTACCCGTAAAATGGTACAGTTGAATTTATACGTAGTTTCTTGATAAGTGAATTAATTTGATCCTGAAATAAATAAATAATTGAAGAATCACGCAATACTTAGCCTTAAGATATAGACGAAACAAGAGAAGCAACAATTTCGGGAACAAGGTTTCCGAACATAACAACAAAAGGATTGAGAAATAAAACGATAAGATTGGATTGAGATTTGTATAAAATATAGGTTAAGTTTACCAGAAAATTCGTGTCCTTTACAGTGACAATTGAACTCACTATTTATAGCTACGAAGAAGGTCCTAGGGTCGTGCCCTTCTTTAATGTCAATTATGAGGGGCATTGATGAAGATGTAACGGTGAATCTAAATGCCAAATTTCTTGTAACGGGTAACTGCTCTTAATGCTATGAATATTCTCTATTGAATGCTACCGGGAGAAGAACATTTATCACATCTTTATGAGCATTATTCTTCCCGGTGACAAACAAAATAGTTGTCTTTAGTCTTCAGCCATCCCCCTTTCTTGGGATCCACGTGTCCTTTTCTCGGACGACCACGTGTCATAATATATTTTACCCAATACACCAGTTAAACTGACTTACAACATAGTATATCTTTTCATATCAAGTTTAATATAATAACATGAAAAATAGAGTATAACTTGATATACATATTAAACTTCACTGATAATATTTAAAAAAATTACCTTATATATAACTTAAACTTGATAAATTGGAGGGCAAGTGTATTAAGCTATCCTTACAAGTAGTTGTAAGAGAGCCAAACATCACACTGAGGCTGAAAAAATGATGAGATATGACATAACATATTAGAAGGTAAACAAAAACATCACACTGAGGCTGAAAAAATGATGAGATATGAGATAACATATTAGAAGGTAAACAAAAGATTGTGGTGGAGTGATAACTATTTCTTTATTTTTAATTAGAGGTCTTACGTTTGAGCAGTGACGGAGTCAGAATTTTTACTAAGCAGGTCAAAATATAAAAAAGTAAATTTACGAAGAAGTAAAGAAGAGTCAATATAGTATATTATACATTAAAAAAAATTATATAGCTATACACAATGCAATTTTTCGCAAGTTTGAACCCTGAGTATGAAATCGTCTTTAATAGGGAGTGTTGTACTTTCAAAGTAGAACTTTCAAGCATGAATATGAATAATCGAGCCCAAACAAATACTCCCTCCGGTCCACAATAAGTAATTTTTAGGTCTTTTTTTGTGATCCAAAATAAGTGATTTTTTCATATTTTAAGAATGAATTAATTATTTTTTTCCTACATTGTCCATGGAGTAAATAATGTTGGAGAATGTGTTATGAGTGTTTATGTGAAGAGATAGTAAAGGTTAATATAGTCAATTTTATTGTTAATTAATGTTAAAATACGAATTTCTTAATCTGTGTAAAAATATTCAAAAAAAATCACTTATTGTGGACCGAAGAAAATATTAGATATGAGATAGTAAAAGAAAATCACAAGGTGGAATAGAGAAAGTGGTCGTAGTAATTATTAATGGGAGGAGAGACATTTTGAGGTCACTGTTAAAGAACTTGGAATTATGGCTTAAAACTTGGGAATGTTAAGTGCACGACAGAAAAGAATCAACAGATAGACAAGGTTGGATCATATCACAAACAGTTTGTCGTCAATTTGTTCCCTTCATATTCTGTAACAAAGTAACGAAAGGTATAATAAATGTATGAAAAGTAATCAACAGATAGACTAGGTTGGATCATAGGCTAGACCAGGCATGTTTGGTGAATTTGAGGTTCGAGTAATAATTTTTTTTTTTGATTTATTAAAAACAATGAATATCGTTAGTTCTTTGTTTAATTGAAATGTGAATATACTATATAAACACAGTAATCTTTCCAGCAAAAGTTTGCCAAGTCTATTAATTAACAGCTTATTTGTTTTCATTATTACTTATTCAATTGTACCGTATCGTATCGTTAAATTCCGTTACGTGATGAGAAAAAGTATCACTTTATGTAACGATCGATTTGATATGGTCTTACCTTATTTTTTTTATTATCTTGCCGTTCCATATGGAGTATTAAATAATCATATTTTATCCTTTATTCTACATTTTTTATATAATAATTCTACCACATGTTTTATTTTTGCTTTATAGTATTGTAAATTTATTCTTCATATTACCGATGTATGATCGATATCATAAAATAACAACAAACGATACAATCTAACTAAACATTATATTCATCAAATGTCCATCCAAACAAATTGTAAGTAAAATACTAGGGAGACATGCATAGTAAGCTTTGTCCCTTGAATGATTATCACAAATTCACAATATATATGACTGGCAAAATATGGAAGTTAGTGAGTATTTTTGGTCTGCCATTTTAGGTGCAGCCCGTGTTAAACAACAAATCAATCACTTTCATCTCCCTGTTCTAAATAATTTTTGGTAGTATCACTTCGGGTTGTACAAACCGCACCGAAAAATCGTATCAAACTGAAAAGTCAAATTAAATCGATTAAAAAACCCGATTAGGTTTGGTATTGAGTAAAAAAATTTGAACCAAACCGACATATAAATATTTAATTTTTTATATATAATTTTAAGACTTTATATAGAATTTTATTTAAAAGATGTCTAGAAATATTTGATATCCTCTCATGGGATATAATATTTAATAGAACTATAAAGTGCATTCATTTTTATTTACTTTAAATAATAGATTGTATCACTTTCTAATTATGTGTTATTGAAATGCATCAATTATTTTTTTGTTCTTTCATATTCATATGTCAAGATTTATTATATGTTTTTCGAATTTGAAGTGGTATTTCGATAATCTAAAATTACATAGAACATATCATTATTTAGGTATCATATTGGTTTTTATGTTTAATTATTAAATTTGGTTAACCCTGAAAGCGTACAACAATCAAAAATTATTGGTAGACGACTTAGGAAATAAACTCTTATGTGTTACTAAAATAAATTCTCCCATAAGATCACTTTAATAGATTATATATTTGTTATTTTTTTTTTAATTTTTAGTAAACATATATTCACTTATCAAAATTTTATCTATAACTTTAATAATGCAAGATTGAAATAATATTCATGTAACAAAAAACTCAAAAAATCCGAAAAATTCGACAAAATCAAACCAATCCAAACCGATATAATAAATTTGATTTGGTTTTGATAAAATCCAAACCAATAAGGTCCATGTACACCCCTAGACTGTCACTTATACACTGACAAAGATATTTACCAATTTTTCAGTTATTTTTTCGACAGGAAACCATTCCAACAATCGAACCCAAAACAGATTGTTTTTTGCTTCGAAAAGTTCGATTATATCGAGATGGGCATAAATAGGAACACGTATTGATTTCCCAATTCGGATAATGATCCTAAGTTGATTTGATGTATTTCACGAGCTAAGAAATATTTCTAATGTTACACTATTTAGAACATATAGAGTCTCTCTATGGGTGGAACCGAGCTCTATGCTTGATTGAGCATCTGAAACAATAGGTCAAGGCTCGGCACCTACATAAGATATCAAAGTTACATATATAACTGAGCTCGATATCGAGGATCGGAATTCGAACAAGACCATCAGATTTGTCCTCGAGTTTATCGAGGGCACGACCGGCCTCGCTTTTAACGATCTCGAAGAAAAGTTTTGCCAACTCATACGACAAGGATCCGTGATTCTCGCCATTAACCAATCATTATGGCAGAAATCACAGGATTAAGTCAAAAAAGGAGCCAGCAGTCTACATAATTTCTTATAAAATAATGTCTTAAAGGTTTTATCTCCCTGTATATATAAAGTGAATTGAGTAATTCATGGGACACATTGCAACATACTTCAAAGAACAACATACTATCTTTTCCAGCTTTGTTCATATTATTTTGGCTTCAAGAACATTCCGGTCCCAATAATATCATTCCTAAATTTGAAGGAAGTTAACTTCGCAAGGTTTAAGTTGTTCAATCTGTGTGGTTTGCATTTGTATTTTTATTTATTTTCCCATATTAAATCTGATTTCTCACTTTATATCAAATTATATCATGTATCCTTAAAATCACATATAAATTCAATTGTTATTCGATTTTGAGGGTAAATAGTTTGGCGCCCACCGTGGGGCTAAGGATAATAGTGGTTATTTAATACAAATCTCTATAACAGACACTACTTTACACTTGCTCTTTGAAGTGTCTTTGATTTCAAGCTAAAAATGACAAATTCTCAATTACCGCACATGCGTATCGACAATGGATTTGGTCACCAAGGTGAGAATAATAATGTGGCGCCCGGTGATGTAAGGCCACCCGCTGACCCCGATGGAGCTCGGGCCGCGGATCCAATTGACGTTAATTCATATGTGGCCATCGACGCAAACTAACATACTGGTCCCGAGAACAACGTCCATGGTGGAACCCGATCTGCAGCTCGAAACACACAAAACATCGAAGAAGACGGGATCAGCCTACGCATGATCTTCGAAATGCTGCAAGCTCAACAGATGGCGATAGCTTAGTTACAGAGCCAAACCCAGGCACCGAGCAGAGTTGAACCCGGTCCACCCCAAGAAGTCACCCACAGAACGGGGCCAATCATGGTAAGGTCAAATGAACAAGAGTCGGGGACTAACCCCGAAATTATAAAAATGCTCGAGGAACTGACAAAGCGGATAGAGTCGGGGGAAAAGAAGATCGAAGCAAATGATAAAAAGGTCGAAACCTATAATTCCAGGGTAAACCAAATCCCAAAAGCACCTCCGATACTGAAGGGACTGGATTCCAAGAACTTTGTACAAAAACCTTTTCCTCCAAGCGAGACCCCAAAATCGATCCCTAAGAAATTTTGTATGCCCGAAATACCTAAGTATAATGGAACGATCGAATCAAACGAGCATGTAACCTCTTATACATGTGCTATCAAAGGGAACTACTTGGAAGACGACGAAATCGAGTCTGTTTTGCTGAAGCAATTTGGGGAGACCCTGTCGAAGAGAGCCATGATATGGTATCACAACCTCTCTCCTAATTTTATTGACTCATTTGCTATGCTTGCAGATTCTTTTGTAAAAGCACATGCTGGTGCCATCAAGGTCGAAACTAGGAAATCAGACCTTTTCAAGGTCAAACAAAAAGACAACAAGATGCTCAGGGAATTCGTGTCCCGATTTCAAATCGAATGAATGGATTTGCCGCCGGTCGCTGATGATTGGGTCGTACAAGCTTTCACTCAGGGACGCAATATTCGCAGCTCGGTGGCTTCGCAACAATTGAAGCAGAATCTAACCGAGTACCCTGCCATTACCTAGGCCGATGTACACAATCGATATCAATCAAAAATCAAGGTCGAAGATGATCAACTCGGGGCCCCTTCGGAGTCTATTTACCCGGCCAGGACCCTCGACAGAGTCAAGAGAGACGTCGATCGTGAACCGGGATCAAACAGGGATCGGTACCGGCCATATAATGGATATCGGAGGAGTAGTGGATCCAGGCGGAACCCCATAATAAGTGAAAGGAGAAATGAACAAAGTCGAAGTAACCGGGGACTCATGACCAAAAATAGATTCGACAGGTCTATCGGGCCTAAAGAAGCATCGAGGCTATCAGAATACAACTTCAATATCGATGCGGCCGCCATCGTATCAGCCATCGGGTGAATCAAGGATACCAAATGACCTCGACCTCTACAATCCAACCCATCTCAAAGAGATCCCAACCAGGTATGCAAGTATCATAGAACACACGGTCATAGAACGGAAGACTGTCGGCAACTGAGGGAAGAAGTAGCCTGACTATTCAACAAAGGAAACCTTCGAGAATTCTTAAGTGACCGGGCCAAGAATCATTTTAGGAATATTGATCCTAACAGACATACAGAACAATAAGATATCGAACCTCAACACATCATTAATATGATCATCGGTGGGGTCGATATCCCAAAAGAGCCAGTGACGAAACGCACCAGAATCTCCATCACAGGGAGAAACGAACTCGAGATTACACGCTTGGAGGAGTCTTATCCTTCAGCAATGAGGATGCAAAAGGGATCATACAACCTCACAAAGATGCATTGGTAATATCTGTACTCATAAATAAAACTAGAATTAAACATGTGTTAATTGATCCAGATAGCTCGGCCAACATAGTTCGGTCGAGGGCCATAGAACAGCTTGGCCTGAAAGACAAAATCGTGCCTGCAGTCTAAATCCTAAACGGGTTCAACATGGTATGTGAAACCACCAAGGGAGAGATAAAATTACCGGTCAACACCGCCGTGATCATACGAGAGGCCAAATTTTATGTTATCGAAGGGGACATGAGGTACAACTCCCTCCTCGGTAGGCCATGGATCCATCACATGAGGGCAGTGCCCTCATCTCTTCACTAAGTATTATAGTCCCAACCCGGGGGGGGGAGGGGAGGGGGGAGATATAGACAGTCTATGGGGAACAACTGGCCGTAAGAGAAATATTTGCAGTCGAAGAAGTGATTTCGATATCAACATCGAAGGAACCGATCTCGGACACGAGCCAAGAGGCCAAATAGCAATCACCGATACCCGTCGCGATCCGATTGGATAAGCTGAAGACTAATGAAGACGATGATTATGGGGTTCCCCGATCTTTCAAAGCCCCCGAAGACTCCGACGCAACGAAATCACCGGTTGAATAGCTGGAACAAGTTATATTGATCGAGAATTTGCCCGATCGGAAGGTATACCTGGGTACGGGGTTAACTCCCGAGATCAGAGAAAAATTTATTCAATTTCTTATAGTTAACATGGATTGTTTTGCCTGGTCCCATCTTGATATGACAGGGATTCCCCTGGAGATAACTACCCACAAACTAAGCATGGACTCAAAAATAAATCTAGTCAAGCAAAAAAGAAGACCCTAGTTCAAGGTCAAACATGTTTTCATCAAAGATGAGGTATCTAAAATCCTTAAAATAGGGTCCATTCGAGAGGTTAAATTAAACCTGTTAATCGGGCTGGGCTGGCCCGTTCACAGCCTGGTTCGACCCGGTTCAGCCCGGTACTGTAGGGGCTGGGGACGGGCTGGGGAGGGTTGGGCGGGGGCCGGGCTAGAACGAATATATTTTGGTAACCGGTGCACCAAAACCTGGTTACTCGTTACCGGATTTTTACCTGGCTACAACCCGGTTACCGTTACAATTTTTTTTTTAAATTTCTAGACCGTTGCCAACGGTCAAATTAAAAAATGACCGTTGGGCAACGACCATTTTTTGCAAAAATGGCCATTTCGGCCTAACCTCTTAAGAAAATAGCCCCCCACCCCTAATAATTGATAAATTATAATTTTAACCTTTTAAAACTATAAATAGCCCCCATTCTTCTTCATTTTTTCTCACAATTTACTCTCTTAGTACTCTAATTCTCTCTTAATTCTCTCTTGATAATATTGATTATTGCTCTTAAATTCTCAATTACTTATTATTTCAAGTTTCATCAAATATTTACTTTAGTCACTACAAAATTATAATTATCAAATATCAAGTTCAAGTGAAGTGTGGTCTATCAATTGAAGTTTGATATCAAATTTAGTGCGACATCCAGAATTCCGGTACACTCGTTCTATCTCTTTCTCTTCTTTGGTGTATATTTTTATTTTATTATTTAGAATTATTAATTTAATTTCTTAATTTAATTGACATAATGGATATATTTAGAGCAGCCAAAAAAGCGTGCACTAGTAGGTGGTAGTAGTAAGAAAACTTCTATAAAATCAAGATATGGTGCTAGTTTTTCTAGTAGCTTTACACATATTTCTGAAAGTTCACCTGAAAATTTAAATGTAGATTATGAGCGACTTCAAGAAAATTATGGTATAGATGATGATTTAGATGATAATTTAGATGATATTCAATCACGTAATAATCTTGAAACACCACCAGCTACACCTGGTAGTCAAACTCAAAATATTAGGAGTGGAGGTCGTGGTAATACAAGTAGGCCTCCCCTCCCTATTAAGAGGAATCAGAGATTAAGAAGTAAGTGTTGGAATTTTTTTGAAAAACTAGAAGACGATAAACATTGTGTAAGATGTCAATTTTGTAAGGAAGTTTATAAACATGAGACCGGAGGTAAGGGAGGGGGAACGAGGAAACTTCGTAGGCACATGGTAGATAACCACCCTATTGCACGGGGTGCTGATGAAGAAGGTAATCAACAAAAACTTTAACCCGGGTACTGGCGGTTTAATGGGTAAATACGATAGAGTGAAAGATCGGGAAGAATTAGCTAAATGATTGTTTTAGATTGTTTACCTTTTAATTTTGTTGCTTCACCATATCTTGTTACTTATATTCAAAGAATTTATAACCCTTTGTTTAAAGGTATTCCTAGAAGTACTTGTAGAGCTGATATATTTAGGCTTTTTGGACAATATCAGACATATATCCGTTATTTGTTCGTCAGTCTTTCTTGTAGAGTTTCTCTTACTTATGATATTGGTCGTGCTGTAAATGGAAATAATTATTTGAATGTTACATGCCATTGGATAGATGATAATTTTTGTATGCAAAAACGTATTATTGCTTTTAAATATGATGAAGATCAAAGTCATACTGGTGCATTTATAAGTAATACTATCCATGAAATTGCTATATTTTATAATCTTGCAGAAAAAGTTTTGTGTATGTCATATGATAATGCTTCTAACAACAATGCTGCTATTACAATATTAAAATTGCATCTACACCCACCACTTCCTGAAATATTTCATGTTAGATGTGCATGTCATATTTATAATTTAATTGTGAAGAGTGGCCTTGAATTATTTAGAGATGAGATCACTTTAGTTAGAAGAGCTGTTGGTGTAACGACCCGACTGATTATTTTGAGCTCTAGCGCATCGTTCAACGGTTTGAGGCCCAGAGCAACATCACTCCAGGTATTATGACTTATACGCGTGGTCGGAATTTAATTTTGAGATGTTCTGAGGTGATTTAGAAAGAAAATTTTAATTTCGGAAGCCTTAAGTTGGAAAAATTTGACTAAAGTGTGATTTTTAAGCGAACGATCTCGGAATCAGGATTTGAAGGTTCCGACAGGTTCGTAGGATAATTTTCGACTTGGGCGTATGTCCGGATCGGGTTTTGGAGGACCCGGGAGCATTTCAGCGCCTATTATGGAGGTTGGCATTTTGGAAGAATTTCATAAGTTTGAGTTGAAGTGCATTTCAATGTTATCAATGTCCGTTTGGGATTTCGAGCCTGGGAATAGCTCCGTATGGTGATTCTGGTATTGGGAGCACGCCCGGATGTGGATTTGGAGGTCCGTAGGCCATTTGGCGAAAGTTAACATTTGGATGATTTTTGAGAAGTTTGACCGGGAGTGGACTTTTGATATCAGGGTCAGATTTTGATTCCGGAAGTTGGAATAGGTCCGTAATGCCAATTATGACTTGTGTGAAAAATTTGAGGTCAATCGGATGTGATTTGATAGGTTTCAACATCGATTGTAGGAGTTTGAAGTTCTAAAGTTCATTAAGTTTGATTTTGAGGGTGATTCGTTGTTTCGATGTTGTTGGATGTGATTTAAAGGCTTGACTAAGCTCGTAATGTGTTCTGGAACGTGTTGGTATAATTGGTTGAGGTTCCGAGGGCCTCGAGTGGATTTCGGATGGTTGGCGGATCGAGTTTTGACTTGGAAGGAAAGCGGAAGCATCTGTCTTCTGGTGTAACCGCACCTGCGAGGTTTTGGCCACAGGCGCGGAGACGCAAAAGCGGCCAAGAGGGTCACAGAAGCTGTTCTGGCTGGGGAAGGCTGGGACCGCAGATGCGGTCGAGTTTCGCGGAAGCGGGACCACACCTGCGCACATAGAGCTACAGAAGCGAAGGCGTAGAAGCGCGAAGGGGGCCGCAGATGCAGAGTTGAGGGGCCTGAAGGAGGACCGCCGAAGTGATATTTCGGCCGCACCTGCGGGACCGCAGAAGCGGTCAAGTGAGAAGCGGTCAAGTGACCGCTTGTGCGAGAGGTCGCTGGGCAGTGTGCTCTTTTAAGAGCGGGTTTTGGCTCATTTTTATCTCATTTCCTCCATGGAATCCGACCTAGGAGCGATTTCGGAGTACTAGTTTCACCATCAATCATGAGGTAAGTGATTTATACTAGTTGTGAGTTAAATACAAGGTTTATACATGGATTTAGACATGAAAATTTGTAGAAATTTGGGATTTCGAAGAAAAACCTAGAAGTTGGTATTTTAGGATTTTGACCACGAATTTGGGCATGGAGTTGAGAATAAATCATATCTTTGAGTACGAAATGTTATGGGTAATATTTATCTTCGAACATTTTCGGAATCCGGGCACGTGGGCCCGAGGGTTGCTTTATTGATATTTTGAGCTGAGTTGGAAATTGTTATAAATTGATTAATTATGAGTATTAGAGTATATTTTGATTGTGTTGCATTTTATTTGACTAGTTTTGGAGCGATGGATATCGGGTTGAGGTGTTAGAGAGGCTTTTGAGCCGGTTATGGAATTTCGGAGCAAGGTAAGTTTCCTGTCTAACTCTGTAAGGGGAAAATTCCCCTAGGTGTTGTATATTGATGTGTACTACTTGTTGTGGGGGCTACGTACGCGCGGGGTGACCAGAGCCCATATGTAGCTACATTCATGTTATTGTCCGGGTAGGCTTAGGTTCACATCATGCTATAACTGTACTATCTGAGCAGTCTCCCGCCTATTAAATTCCTCTGTTTTACATTACTGCTTGTGGCTAGACTTGCTATTGTAGAGAATTCACGAGTTTATGATTAGTCGCCGAATAATTTTACTCCTCTTACGACATGTTTCCGTGGTATATATGTTTCATTGAAAAGTTTTTGTTACAAAAATTACAACTCACACATTTATTCGTGAGTGAGTGCAAGTACCCGTCAAAACTTCTTATTCTAATGGATTCGGGTTCGCCTCGGCAGGATTTATGTACCACACTCTTGTGGGATTGGGCCGTTCGCCTCGGCAGGATTTATGTACCACACTCTCATGGGAGTGGGTCGTTCGCCTCGGTAGTTTAATAGATGTATTTATGGTTTGGACCGTTAGACCCTCGGCAGTGCACAGTTTAAATTCTTATGTTGGATCGGGCCGTACACCTCGACATTTCCTATATCATATCCTTATAGATTCGTGCATAATATTTGGCAAGAAGCTAGTGTATCTGTGAGTTTTTCCGATTTGAGTTATGACGATCTATCTGATGAGATCCATTATATATATATATATATATATATATATATATATATATATATATATATATATATATATATATATATATATATGTATGTATGTATGTATATATGCTCCGGTTAAGGAGGGAATTTCAAATGGAGATAGATTCGTGCGTAATATTTGGCAAGAAGCCAGTGTATCTGTGAGTTTTCCCGATTTGAGTTATGACAATCTATCTGATGAGATCCGCTATATATATGCTCCGGTTACGGAGGGAATTTCAAATGGAGATAGATTTGTGCGTAATATTTGGCAAAAAGCTAGTGTATCTGTGAGTTTTTCCGATTTGAGTTATGACGATCTATCTGATGAGATCCACTATATATATATATATATATATATATATATATACACACATACACACACACACACACACACATATATGCTCCGATGAAGAAGGGAGTTTCAAATGGAGAGCTTATATATATGATCCGGTTAAGGAGGGAATTTCAAATGGAGAGCTTGAGTTCCTCGTATTTGTTTACCTCATTTATTTACTCTGCCTCATATTTACTTATCTCTTTACTGTACCTGATGTTATTGGACCACTAGTGAGTGTCTATGTCAACCCCTTGTCACTACTCTTCCGGAGTTAGGCTAGATACTTACTGGGTACACGTTGATTACATACTCATGCTATACTTGCTGCACACTTTTGTGTAGGTACAAATGTGACTAGTGGCTTTGTGAGAGCAGAGGCGTGTATCCATGTGGGGACTTACATGAGCTGCATTCCACATTACGACCCGTAGCCGGCAGAGTCTCCTTCAGAGTATTTATATTTCTCCTGTCCAAATTTGTATTCCGGACAGATGCTGTATTTTATTTTATATTCCTAGTTGATGCTCATGCACTTATGACACCGGGCTTTGGGGTGATTATGAGTTGTTCTGTATTAAAGTTGTAAAAAAAAAATATTACCGTTTACTCTGTAAATTCCATCCTTTACTATTTAAATGATGGAAATATGATTTCAAAGATATTAAAATGAGAACCAAATTAGATAATTATTTTTGGCTTGCTTGACAGCGGTGAGCGAGTCTAGTAGAGTCTTGCGGATCGGTACGGAGACGTGTGTACTTATCTTTGAAAGTCTACCGGGCTGATAGGAGTACTTCCCATCTTCATTTCTCATCGTGCGATTTGATTCCTTTGAGGCCTATTCCTTCATTTCCTTCCTATTCAATCTTACGCAACGTGAAGCGCTTGTTATAAATTTGGAATCGAGGAATTTTAATGGCACTACTGATGTAGAGCAGGATGTTTCTCCCTGCGTATTCGACTGGGCTAATGTCGTCGTCTTGTGGAAGGATGTTTTGTCATCTCAGCTCAGTAGCTGTATTTCTGATGGTTTTGGGGCTATGCACCAATTGCTATGATATTCATAGCAATTGCTATGTTATCGCACAGTATTAAAAAAATAGTAGGATACTTGTCTACATGTAGGGGCAGCGAATGAATTGAAATGAGGTTTTTCTCAATGTGTGATTCAGAGGCTCAATATTTTATTTCCAGCAGAGGGAAATGCAATCAGACTAAGAATGTTCAGGTTGGATTGATGGGGTAACGAGACTTGGCATTTTCAAGTATGGTGAAATCTTCATTCGAGATGTGGTGTCGTCGTCCTTGATTGAATGTGTTAAGTTCGCCGGTGTTATGGCCTTCTTCAAATCGCCTTTGGGGCAGAGTATTGTGAATGGCGCCGGGGAAGCGGCTGTTAGATGTAGCCGTGTGCTGTCGTTCAGAATCGAGTCGATAATCCTAATGTTGATAGCTCAAGGAACATGATCTTCGGAGAGGTTTAGATTTGGCATCGATCTGTTGGTTCAGGTGCTACAGAGATGAATTTTGAGTTAAGGAAACAACTGGGCAGCGAAGGATGAGGAAGGACAAGTGGGAAGTGTCTTGCGATGGTTGAATTGTTAGGAGGTCAAGTGTGAAAAGTAGAAGTCGCGGAGTCGCTTAAAGAAGAGGGTTTGACCAAAGTGGGAGAGTGGCAGGGTAGCATATGGGTTCTGTGGTAGGATAGCCACACGCCTTGAGGGGAGCTTAGAGCATTTTGGGAATCGTGATGGGCAGTGACTAGGACCATGGATTTTGTTTGGATGCAACATGACTTCGAGTTTGGAATGCGTTGTTGGACTTTTAGCTGATGTCAATGGGGAAGAAGGAACCTTGGCGGGTCCCAGGGTTATGTAATTGTAGCTTCAACCTAAGTGGGAGAGCCCCACTATCTATGATTGGATTGTGTAGTTGTCAACTTGTGCGGTTTCTGGTTATCGGTGTATTGGTGGGTTATTACGACTAAGAAAATAAAACATCAGTGGTTATTTGAGCAAAGGATTTGAGGAATGTGTTCTATATTTGGCCTTATCGGTTCATGTTTAGGTTTTGGGAAGACTCAGAGTTTATGCTTCGTGTGGGTGTGATGTATAAGGAGAGGAATTCAGCCGGTTGCTTCTTTGAGATGGTGTTCATGTGCTAGCAGGGCCTTGGAATTTGATTATATTTGGGGACAAGTCAGAGTGGGTGACTCTCAACAATGGTCCTAGTAGGTTCAAAATTAAAGCGTGGTACCTAAGAATTTCGAGTTCGTAGTATGGTTAAGTATCGAGCTTTTGCAGTGGATTATGAAAGAGGCCGGGAGTGTTCTACGTTATCTTCAGCCTGCGGTGTAGCATTGAAGGAATGTGGGAAAGTAACTTCAGATTCATAGAGGAATTATCAGAATGGGTGTACCAGTTGAAGATGCGAATATGCGCACGAGGAGGGTATGAGATGGTTCGTGGGTTTAGAAACAACGTGGTCTCGTGAAATAAGGTCACTCAGGATGAGTGCGGATTTGGGTTCGTTATGTTTTGAATGGAACCATTATTATTCCTAAGGCAAGTCCAGGGTAAATTAGAAGAAGTTAGATCAGTTAGTAATGGTTGAATTGGCATGATGTGGCAATGATCAGTTCTTTCAGCATGTTAAGTTTTTACAGAAGGTTGTGGCAGTACGTGCGAGGCTTGACGGCCTCCGTAATTTGATTTATTTGGAGGTATTCGGTTATTATGGCAGGAGGAGAGACACCATGAGTTGTGATTCGCTAGGAGTTTATGAGTTTCTACACAACTCTTCTGTCGTGGCAGTATTGCGAGAGATGAAATGAGACTTATATGCTTCATGAGGTGTGTTGTGGGCATCAGATTGGTGGAATTCTGACAATTGTTATCAGAGGACGTTATTGTGGTCATGTGAATAATGTGGTCCAGAGTGTGAATTCAGTGAGAGTATACAATCATGTATTGGTACATCCTGTAGTAATTGAAACGGTGTTCGTATGTTGAAAGCCGGCCTAGTAGAGAATTTATGATGTTAGAATTTGGTTCTAAGGCTTATTTGCCTAAATAAAGGGGAGGATCTTCAGATTTGCTCGAGATAATGCGCTCAGCTGGGTTGTGGTGGCACGAATAGGTGCACGAGTTGTTGAACATTGATTTCGGACCACTCCAGAGCAGTTCTTAGCACGTTGGAGGACGAACATATGTTTAAGTGGGAGAGAATGCAACGACCCGACCGGTCATTTTGAGCTCTAGCGCGTCGTTCAGCGATTTGAGGCCCTGAGCAGCTTCACTCCAGGTATTATGACTTGTACACGTAGTCGGAATTTAATTTCGAGAAGTTTGGAGGTGATTTAGAAATAAACTTCTAATTTCGGAACCCTTAAGTTGGAGGAATTTGACTAACGCATGATTTTTGAATGAACAATCTCGGAATCGGGATCTAAAGTTTCTGACAGGTTCGTAGGATGATTTTGGAGTTGGGCGTATGTCTGGATCGAGTTTTGGAGGACCCAGGAGCGTTTCGGCGCCTATTATGGAAGTTGGCATTTTGGAAGAATTTTATAAGTTTGAGTTGAAATGTATTTCAATGTTATCAATGTCCGTTTGGGATTCCGAGCTTGGGAATAGCTCTGTATGGTGATTCTGGTATTGGGAGCGCGTCCGAATGTGGATTTGGAGGTCCGTAGGTCATTTGGCGAAAGTTGAAATTTGGATGATTTTTGAGAAGTTTGACCGGGAGTGGACTTTTGATATCGGGGTCGGATTCCGATTCCAAAAATTGGAATAGGTCCGTAATGCCAATTATGACTTTTGTGAAAACTTTGAGGTCAATCGAACGTGATTTGATAAGTTTCGGCATCGATTGTAGGAGTTTGAAGTTCTAAAGTTCATTAAGTTTGAATTGGAGGCTGATTCGTTGTTTCGATTTTGTTGGATGTGATTTAAAGGTTCGACTAAGCTCGTAATGTGTTATGGGACGTATTGGTATAATTGGTTGAGGTCCCGAGGGCCTAGGGTGGATTCCTGATGGTTGATGGATCGAATTTGGACTTGGAAGGAAAGCTGAAGCATCTGTCTTCTGGTGTAACCGCACCTGCGAGGTTTTGGCCGCAGGTACGGAGCCGCAGAAGCGGCCAAGAGGGTCGCAAAAGCGGTTCTGGCTGGGGAAGGCTAATGCAGTCGAGTTCCGCAGAAGTGGGACTGCACCTGCGCACTTGGAGCCGCAGAAGCGAAGGCGTAGAAGCGCGTATGGGGCCGTAGATGCGGAGTTGAGGGGCCTGAAGGAGGACCGCAGAAGTGATATTTTGGCTTCACCTGCGGGACCGCAGAAGCAGTTAAGTGACCGCAGGTGCGAGAGGTCGCTGGGCAGTGTGCTCTTTTAAGAGTGGGTTTGGGCTCATTTTTATCTCATTTCCTCCATGGGAGCCGACCTAGGAGCAATTTTGGCGCACTAGTTTCACCATCAATCATGAGGTAAGTGATTTCTACTAGTTGTGAGTTAAATACAAGGTTTATACATGGATTTAGACATGAAATTTGTAGAAATTTGGGATTTCGAAGAAAAACCTAGAAATTGGTATTTTTGGAGTTTGACCACGAATTTGGGCATGGAGTTGAAAATAAACCATATCTTTGAGTTCGTAATGTTATGGGAAACTTTTATCTTCGAAGATTTTCGGAATTCAGGCACGTGGGCCCGAGGGTTGCTCTATCGATTTTTCGAGCGGAGTTGGAAATTTTTATAAATTGATTAATTATGAGTATTAGAGTATATTTTGATTGGGTTGCATCTTATTTGACTAGTTTTGGAGCGATGGACATCGGTTTGAGGCGTTAAAGAGGCTTTGGAGCCAGTTATGGAATTTCGGAGCAAATTAAGTCTCCCGCCTAACACTGTGAGGGAAAAATTACCCCTAGGTATTGTATATTGATGTGTGCTACTTGTTGTGGGGGCTACGTATGCGCAAGGTGATGAGAGCCCATACGGAACTACATTCATGTTATTGTCCGGGTAGGCTTAAGTTCACATCATGCTATAGCTGTACTATCTGAGCAGTCTCTCACCTATTAAATTCCTCTGTTTTACATTACTGCTTGAGACTAGACTTGCTATTGTAGAGACTTCACGAGTTCACGATTAGTCGCCGAATAATTTTACTCCTCTTACGACATGTTTCCGTGGTATATATGTTTTATTAAAATATTTTTGTTAAAGAAATTACAACTCACACATTTATTCGTGAGTGGGGTCAAGTACCCGTCAAAGCTTCTTATTCTAATGGGACCGGGTCGTTCGCCTCGGCAGGATTTATGTACCACACTCTTATGGGATCAGACCGTTCACCTCGGCAGGATTTATGTACCACTCTCATGGGAGCGGGCCGTTTGCCTCGGCAGTTTAATAAATGTATTTATGGTTCGGGGCGTTCGACCTTCGACAGTGTACAGTTTAAATTCTTATGTTGGATCGGTTCGTACGCCTCATCATTTCCTATATCATATCCTTATAGATTCGTGCATAATATTTGGCAAGAAGCTAGTGTATCTGTGAGTTTTTCCGATTTGAGTTATGACGATCTATCCGATGAGATCCTATATATATATATATATATATATATATATATATATATATATATATATATATATATATATATATATATATATATATGCTCCGTTTAAGGAGGGAACTTCAAATGGAGTGATTTAGTTCCTCGTAAAGGGGGGGGATTTGTACCACGTGATTTATTACTTGTTTACCTCGTTTATTTACTCTGCCTCATATTTACTTATCTCTTTACTGTACCTGATGTTATTGGACCACTAGTGAGTGTCTATGTCGACCCCTCCTCACTACTCCTCTAGGGTTAGGCTAGATACTTACTGGGTACACGTTGATTACGTACTCATGCTATAATTGCTGCACATTTTTGTGCAGGTACATATGTGACTAGTGGCCTTGTGAGAGCAGAGGCGTGTATGCATGCAGGGACTTACACGAGCTGCATTCCACATTACGACCCGCAGCCGGCAGAGTCACCTTCAGAGTATTTATATTTCTCCTGTCCAAATTTGTATTCCGGATAGATGTTGTATTTTATTTTACATTCCTAGTTGATGCTCATGCACTTGTGACACCAGGTTTTGGGGTGGTTATGAGTTGTTCTGTATTGAAATTGTAAAAAAAAAAAAATTACCGTTTACTCTGTAAATTTCATCTTTTACTATTTAAATGAAGGAAATATGATTTTAGAAATATTTAAATGAGAACCAAATTAGATAACTATTTTTGGCTTGCCTTACAGCGGAGTCCGACGCCATCACGACCTTTAATGGATTTTGGGTCGTGATAGTTGGTGTAATTCAAGAAAATAATAGAAGTGCTAGATTAAATGCATTTATGAAAAAATGTGTACAATATGGACTAAAACCAAGACTCATGCCTTAAGAAATAGTTACTAGGTAAAATTATACTTATTTATTCTTAAGATGTTGTTATAAATATAAAATGCTTATAACTGAAGTTGCTAATTCGTATTGTACCGATCCTAGCCGTTTGTTAATATCTAGAACTTGGGATGTCATTGAAGATGTTGTAAAACTTTTACAAAAATTTTATGTGGCTACACTTGAGTTTTCTTGAGCTTATTATCCTACTATTGCAAATGGTTTAGTTCATATTGCTGAAATTTCTCTTTTACTCCATAATTTGAAGAAGAAAGAAGGATATACTTCTGTTGTTGAATCTATGCTAGCTAAATTTTAAAAATATTTCTACCCAATTCCCCCTATTTACCTAATTGGTGCTATTTTAAATCCTTCTATCAAAATGACCACTTGTCGCCAATTAATCACTGCTTTATATGTTTATATGGATATTGGACCAACTGAAACTCTTGATATTGACACTTGTATTTCTGATCTACACAAACATTTACAAACTTTATATAATTATTATGCTAACATTGTTGATGCTTCTGCTGCTGTAGATGCAAATATTCCTTCAAGTTCAGTTTCAACATCTGGGACCGGTGCTTTGGAGGATAATGATGGTGTTGAAGATTATTTGATTTTGTCTACACTAGGAGAGCATCAACAAACCAGTAGCAGGAATATTGATGAACTCCAATTCTACTTGCAAAAGTCACCAGAGCCCCGTACAAAGGAATTTCTACCGCTGGGTTGGTGGGGGAGCAACTCAAATCAATTTCCTGTTCTTTGCCATGGCTCGAGTCGTGCTAAATGTGCCGATTTCAACAGTCGCATCAAAGAGCGCATTTAGCCAAGTAAGGCAGCAACTAGGAGATACCCGTTATTCATTGGGCAACAACGCTTTGGAAATTCTATTGTGCTTCAGAGATTGGATAAGATCAGAACGGCGAAATCAAGGGCATGAAGAGGTAGATGAAGCGGAGGACCAAAAAATTAGAGATATAATAGTTTATGGTTCCGATTCAAGCAATGCCGGAAACCAAGAACCTCATCTTGACATGGATGAACTTACAAAAATGATGTAAAGTCTGTGATGTACTCTTTCTTATTTTTTATAATTGTTGTAAGCTTTTAATTTGCAAGTTCAAAAATAAAAAAATCAAAATATAACTTGCAAATTAATTTGAAGTATTATTTATTATTCAATAAAAATATAAAACGAAAGCCGTCGGAGTTTGATCCTTTTGCCTATTGGTCTTATTAAATAATTTTTTGTAGCCACTTACTTTCAAATTTAAATTTTAAAATTTTAAAATTCAAATTTCAAATTTCAAATTTAAAACTTTAAACTTAAAAGTTTAAAGTTTAATTCTAAGCCTTAAAAGTTAGCAAACACTTAAGTATCAATAACATTGAATAAGAAAAATAAAATATACTTATAAAAAAAAATAGCCTGGCCCGGTCCGAACCTTTAAGCCCGAACCTGGACGGGCCCACCATAACCCAGAAAATCCCAGCCCGCTAACAGCCCTAAACCCCACCCTACTAACTAGCCCGGAACGATAACCGGACAGGTTGATTTTTTCCGTGTTCAGCCCGGAACAGCCCGTCCGATTAACCCCTATAGGTTAAATACCTGGATTGGTTAGCAAACGTAGTGGTAGTCTCTAAAAAAGAGAATAAACTAAGAATGTGTGTAGATTACAAAGATTTGAATAAAGGATATCCCAAAGACTCTTTTCCCTTACCCAACATCGACCGCATGATCGATGCCACGGCCGACCATGAGATCCTCAGCTTTCTCGATGCCTATTCCGGGTATAACCAAATACGGATGGACCCGGGTGATCAGGAAAAAACCTCCTTCATCACTAAAAACGCCACGCACTGTTATAATATAATGCTGTTTGGATTAAAAAATGCCGGTGCGACATACCAACGCTTAGTAAAAAGTATGTTCGAAGAACAAATATTAAAATCGATGGAAGTTTACATTTACGATATGTTGGTTAAGTCCATGCGAGTAGAGGACCATTTAAAGTATTTGCAGGAAACTTTCAGCATATTGAAGAAGTACAATATGAAGCTGAACCCGAAAAATGTGCGTTCGGAGTTGGATCGGGTAAATTCCTCGGGTTCATGGTATCCAACCGAGGAATCGAGATCAACCCCGATAAGATCAAATCCATAGAGGATATCACGGTCGTAGACAACGTAAAGGTCGTACAAAGGCTAACCGGGCGCATAGCCGCTCTAGGGCGATTTATTTCGAGGTCGTCCGACAAGAGCCACCGATTTTTCTCTTTTGAGAGTACATGAAAAAGCAAGGTTTTTGGGTACTGGGCTCGTCTATTATGAAAAGCACTACTGAAAAAGAAGAATAACTTCTCATCGACCCCGAAATGTCAACGAGCTCTGGAAGAGCTCAAAAGATACTTATTGAGCCCACCGCTGCTTCACACACCAAATACAGATGAACAACTATATTTTTACTTAGCAGTCTCGAAGGTAGCGGTAAGTGGTGTCTTAGTTCGGGAAGAGCAAGGTACACAATTTTCAATTTATTATGTTAGCAGGACCTTAGGTGAGGCAAAAACTAGGCATCCTCACCTAGAAAAACTTGTGTTCGCTTTACTAAGTGCCTCTAGGAAGCTAAAACCCTACTTCCAATGTCACCCCATATGTGTCGTAACTACTTACCCATTGAGAAATGCCATGCATAAGCCCGAACTCTCAGTATGATTGGCCAAATGGGCCGAGGAAATAAGTGGGTACGATATTGAGTACCAACCTCGAACAACCAATAAGTCCCAAATTTTGACGGACTTCATGGCCGACTTCACGCTGGCCCTAATACCCGAGGTCGAAAAAGAGTTATTGGTAAACTCAGGAACTTTTTCGGGCATTTGGACCCTCTTTACAAATGGGGCCTTGAACGCGAAAGGGTACGGACTCGGTATCGTACTAAATCCACCTACGAGTAATATTATTAGACAATCTATTAAGACTGTGAAATTGACTAACAACGAGGTCAAATATGAGGCCATGATTGCAGGTCTTGAATTAGCCAAAAGTTTGGGGGCAGAGGTGATCGAATCTAAGTGCGACTCCCTCCTTGTGGTAAACCAAGTTAATAGAACGTTCGAGGTCAGGGAAGAATGAATGCAGAGATACTTGGACAAGTTACAAGTGAAATTACATCAGATCAAAGAATGGATTTTGCAACATGTACCTCGGGATCAAAACAACGAATCATATGCCCTCGCTAACTTGAGATCATCGGTCTAAGACGATGAGTTTAAATCAGTAGAGGTCGTACAACTTATGAGATTGGTGGTGGAAGAAGGCCATGCCGAAATCAACTCGACGATCCTAACTTGGGACTGGAAGAACAAGTATGTGGAATATCTCAGGGTCGGAAAGCTACCCTCGGACCCTAAAGAATCGAGGGCCCTGCGTACAAAGGTATCCCGATTTAGCCTATCCAAAGACGGAACCCTGTTCAGAAGATCATTCGATGGCCCACTTGCAATATGTCTAGGGCCGGGAGATACTAAGTACATTCTGAGGGAAATCCACGAGGGTACCTGTGGAAATCATTCGGGCGCCGAATCATTAGTTCGCAAAATAATCAGGGCTAGGTATCACTGGATCGATATGGAAAAGATGCAAACGAATTCGTCTGAAAATGTAATGGGTGTCAAAGATACTCTCCGATGATTCATCAACAAAGGGAGATACTGCATTCAGTTTTATCTCCATGGCCATTCATGAAGTAAGGAATGGACATCGTCGGCCCTCTTCCATGGGCACCAAGTAAAACTCAATTTATTTTATTTATGACTGACTATTTTTCTAAATGGGTTGAAGCGCAGGCATACGAAAAGTTTAGAGAAAAGGAAGTCATCGACTTCATTTGGGACCACATCATATGTAGGTTCGGGATGCCATCCGAAATTGTGTGTGACAACGGGAAATAGTTTATCGACAGCAAAGTGACCAAGTTTCTCGAAGATCATACGATCAAAAGGATCTTATCGACACCTTATCACCCTAGCAGGAACGGGCAAGCCGAATCGACCAATAGAACCATAATCCAAAACCTAAAGAAAGTGTTAACCGACACCAAAGAGAAATGGAAGGAGATCCTGCCTGAAGTCCTTTGGGCATATTGCATGACTACGAAGTCCAATACCGAGGCTACTCCGTTCTCATTGGTTTATGGCACTGAAGCTCTAATACCGATCGAAGTGGGGGAGCCAAGTTGTCATATTTTGATATGCAACAAAGGAATTGAATGACGAGGCCATGAATACGAGCCTGGAGCTATTGGATGAAAGGTGTGAAGCGACCCTTATTCGATTGGCTGCCCAAAAGCAACGTATCGAGAGGTATTACAATCGAAGGACCAACCTTCGATATTTCAACATCGGGGACTTGGTACTAAGAAAAGTCACGCTGAGCACCCGAAACCCGAACAAAGGAAAATCGGGCCCGAACTGGGAAGGACCACACCAAATTATCAAGATCACCGAAAAGGGATCCTACAAGCTCGGAACAATGAACGACGAGCAATTACCAAACAACTGGAATATAACTTACTTAAAGCGATATTATTGCTAAGGTACGACCCCAATTCTTTCTTTTATTTACGTTTTAAACTGACACTTGCAGGCAACTTACAAAGGATAATACGAGATCCTAGGTCTAAAAGCATGCGTTGCACTCTCTTTTCCTTGGACCGGTTTTGTCCCAAATGGGTTTTCTAGCAAGGTTTTTAATGAGGCAACAAGTAAATCATGCTAACTTAGAACCGAAGGTCGGAAACAAACCGGTTGTAAGGATAACGACAACATTCGAGGCCTTTCTGCGGTCAATGTCACGACCCAAAAACCACGTGACCGACACCCAACACACTACCCGACCCGAGCGAACCAAACCATGTGATGCACCTAAATCATATGCATGAAAATCAATTTAACTACGAAAGCTCCTTGAAAATCCTATACATTTTCAAGTTAAATGATAAAATATTTTTCAATTCAAAATCATACATGAAGCCTTTCATGATAATAACAATGAGACTAAGTAAAATAAATATACTTTCATGTATGTCGTGTACAACCCCGTTACTACAACCTTTCACAAATATCTATGGATCCTATATACCAAAGAATGGAACCAACGATTGGAGTAGTTCCAACAAAATAAAATAAGGAAGAACATGATAGCTACCACGAAATAAAAGTGGTGCTTCATAATACCTCGGAAAGAGAGTCATCTTGGCCTGACCTCATGCCACGTATCATACATCATCGTGAAACATGTAAAGTAAGCTGGGCCCTGGAGGGGGGGGGAGGATAAGGGCTGAGTACACCACAACAGTACTCAATAAGTGTCATAGACTCTCTCTAACTTAAGTTCTTGGAACAAACTTTATAAAAAATAATGCACCAATATTTGATATAAAACGATAAGAAATTTTATCAATTAATAATGCACCAATATTTTATCAATAACAACCAAGTGAGATATAACCCACAATATAAACTTTTAAAATATTTACATCAATCCAAGATTTTGGATAAAATCGTACAAAATCATTCCATTTTCTTTAAGTCATCGAAATCACTTTCGGCTCCTTAGGCCTAAACATAAGAAAATCATCCTTACCTTTCACTGGGAGTAATACACCATCACCGACACAAGAAGGTCAACTAGTTTATGTACCTAGCGGCAAGTATTATATACCCTACTTGCTCAGGTCGTCTCATCGTAGTGCCGTACGAATCGACTTAGCAATGCTAATAATAGCACAAAATAGTACTCTCTCGGGGGAGAGCACTTTGCCATAGTCTATACCACAAAGTGGCCATCTACGCCTACACCGACACGTGTAGTTTCATGACAACAAACACAATATATCTTAAGTCAAACTCAGTGAACACAAGTAAATCCCAAAACATTTGATACATCAAAAATAGATTCATAGCATAGTAGCTTCAAAGGATCTATTTTTATCAACTCATAGCATTTATAGAAACTCTAAATCATTTAAACAAAAATTAAATAAATAATCTTTTGCATGCTAAAGCCTTTAGTAATTTAACATAAATCTTTAAAATATACCACAAGTGCTATTCTGTTCGTCAATTTACAAAAGAAATACTTTCCATAAAAACTTATCTTTAGCACTCAAATATGTATACTCTTGTCAATATGTAAGTGTTGATAAAAACTTATAACATTTACCTTGAGTGTCACTTTGCCAACAAGATTTAAAATAAAATTTTATAAAATGGCATGACACTACATATGCAACATAATATTCTAGTACATGGAGATATCCGTACTTGTTTGTCCCCACAAGCACGAAAGCACATTTGCAAACAACTTAAGCATTAACTCGAAATATGCTTTTAGAGAAAGTCCCTCAAGAAGAGTAAGTTTTAATCAACTTACCTCGCTTTTGCTTTATTAACATTTACAAGCTTTCAATCCTCCTCCATCATTCCAATATTGATTAAAATGCTCAACATCACCAATAAGTCGATATCTACAATTAGATATCCTAATTACATCGGAATATGACCTAGGGTATTGATCAACATCCATATTTGGCTCACAAGTTGGCTACAAGCCTCCAACAACTCAAATCGCCAAATAGCTTTACATGCTAGACCATTCAACTTCATACTTATGTTTTAATACTCATTCATGAGTCATTAATGATACTACATCAATTGTCCATTGCCACCAAGTTACTATCCACCGTTTTCCATAATCAACACTTGCAAAATATACAATTCGGGTGATTACTTAGTTGATCACTTTCATCTTTTGCTAACAAATAATTCCATAGGTTCATTGTATTCATAAATTTCATCATCAAGATTACCATTCATTTTCTCCCTTATTTTCTCAAAAGTACTATTCATTCCATGAACTAGAGTTTTATAATCCAATCTTTCAACCATTAAAACTTGTAACAAATGCTTCAAATACTTCAAACTACTCATAATAAACAAGTTTGAAGCATTGGAATTACCTCTAGCAGATCAATCTTGAAAAATCACAACTTTGGTGATTTTTGTGTTCTTGAGGATTTGATGAAGAAATCTAGTATTTGGATGTAAGAATGATGTTAGAACTCATGTATACTGGGTAATAATCAACCCAAAAGATCATTAACAACTTACCTTGATTGATTGGACTTGATTTGAGCTCAAAATTGCCCCTTCACTTCAAGAACCCTAACCCCCAAATACACAAAATACCCTCTTCCCCCGATTTTATATTTATAAACCCAGAATTCTGGGTTTCAGATACGGCCCTGGATGTTTTGCATCCCCATTTCACTCCTATTTGAATTTCGGATGTGGACTTGGACGCTATGGAAGCTCTTCACTGCCAACCTCTCTTTCGGACGCGGCCTCGGATGCTTCGCATTCGCAGGCTCCTCCGCCAGCCATTGGTAATTTGGTCATAACTTCTTGTAGGAATGTCCAAATGACATACAGTTTGAAGAGTTAGAAACTAGACTCGAAGATATTACATTTTATAGGTTTTAAATCACATAACCGTTTATATATATGTAGATTTACTCGTCCAAAGTTTGATCTTGTGCGTACTCATTTGAAACTTTAGTCTATCATGTAATTTCCAACTTGACTTAGACTTAGGGCTCTCGTTAGGCCCCACATCACTTATAATATACCTCTCATACTTATTATCATATCCAATTGATATCCATCATATTAATAGTCCTTGTCTGTACACAAAATAATATAATTAGCGCATATCAACTTTCTTAATAGCGCTTAAGTATTTTTAAATTTTCTGGGGTGCTACATTTTCCCCCACTTAAGGACATTCGTCCTCGAATGTTTTACAAGTCACTTCTAAGAATAGAGTTATCATCCTTTTACCCTTAACCATCATGCATATGCACTTATGACTTCATGGGTCTAATAATTCCTTTCCAAAATCTCAACTTACTTATGGCCCTCAAAATTTGGCTATCTTTATAAATTCTTAAAACTTTCGGCAGAGCTTCCCCTATAACTAGGACTATCCAAAAATTTTAACTTGTCCAGAACAAGCCCCCACACGGGCACCAATAACAATATCGCTCAACAACCAACAATACACAATATAATGTACCATCTTGACCCCACTCGATCGTACATATACCATAAGTGTATCGAATTTAAATCTTTAAAACTTTTAACTTGTAACATATATGAATACCATCAATATCAATAATTGCCACTATACATAGCTCTCATATCACTATTATACATGTCTGCATTTTCTCTAGTCATGCATACGTCAAGTTGTACCTGAAAAGTATCTTCAAGTAAACTAAAATCTCTCTATGATTTGAACTTTTACAAATTTCATAATGTAGAATGGTACATATCCATGCTGCCTAAATTCTCATCTTCCTCGAAGCTATGGCTCATGCTTTGTGAGAGCAAAATTATATTGCCCACTTTGTACCTGTAAACTTATCCATTCCGACTCATAGTCTCGAAATTTTCTTATAACTAATACTTTCAAATTAGTCTGTTGCCCTTTTTGAGTCTTGTTTCCAGGAAAAGTTTTCCCACTTAAGACTTTTAATATTCTCTAATCATCAAAACTATTTTGGAATGTTCTTTTATTCCTTCCAAAGATTAATAAGATCTTTGTCTCAGATTTATCCATCATATGATAATTTCATACCCCCACTTTCGCTCATACCTTTAGAGCTCATGTTAGATTTATAATTTGATAACTATTGTTACCAACAAGTTTGCTCTAAAATAATTCAACTCACTTCATTTGAGTTCATGAGACTAGTTTGCCACCTACTCGCGGACATCCGTGTTCTAGTTTTATTTCTTAACTTTTACCAATTTCTTGACACCATTGAGTATCTTGTGATATTTTTCTACCAAAAATTTGGGATTGAATTTATTTTCATGCGCACCATAGACATTCTACCGTAGCCCCTAAACTTTCAACAGTCAAGAGTCATCGTTATCGCGATGGTACTTGTGCCCTTTTAATATTAGTGCCTTTTGTTTTTTGAACCCATGCCCTTTACTGGCACATTTTATTTTTTGTATAGAAGAGTCTCTTCTCATTCAAGAATGCGCATTACATTACCCTTTTCTATTTCATCTTGTACTAAGTGTGCACATATTTAAAGGACTCCCTTATTCCACACAATTCCATGTATAATTCAAAGTACTTCCTCGTTCTCCACAATACTTGAATTTAATTCAAATCGCACATGTCCCCAAGTTATAGGAATACATTCAAGTTGTGTATTAAATCCTTGACTATCAGACATAACTTTCAACATCACTGATGTAGAATATCGTAACTATTGCTCGTAATGAGTTTGTAATTGTCGTACAAGCACTTCATGAAAATTGTACCCTTTTGATCATAAAGGTTACTGATAATACCTCATTCATTTGTTCTTAGTAACTATAACCTTTCCTCTTCCTCTTTCTTTTTTTTTTTTATTTATTTATAAACCATCACTTTAAAGGTGACATCTACTTACTCAAACGCTCCCCCACTTAGGAGCAAATGAAATTTGAAACTCTTACCTACCACTCAAAGAGTTAACTGAAATTTCGGATAAATTTTCTCGGACCATTTACATGCTCACCTGCTTTTACATCCTTTATTTTGTCAAAAGCTTTATGGAGGGCTCCCCCAATTCGAAATCTCTATTTTACCGCTTCAATCTTTCATCGTACATTGTATTTTGTTTCATCATTATACCAATATGCTCATTATTCTGACAATATGATATATTGGTTATACTCGTAGGAACTTTCTTTGTTCATTTTCATATCCAAGTATCACGTCACTACTAGCTGCAATATATATTGCTAAGGGCCATTATTTTCCGCCCTTTCGACATCTTTATAGCTAGCACTTCACTCTTTCATGTTCACTCTAACTTTGAAATCACTTCTAATATTACACCCTTCAATCCATGCTCTGATACAATTTTAGCAAGTACGACTACCTTGCGCCTTTCATCTCATGCTTAAATATGATGAACACGTGTGACTCCCTTAGGCTAAATCCATATATCATTATATAACTTTTCACAACATATACCATCTTCACAACGCTACATGTTATAATTACACATCCTATATTTATGCCACCAACATGTTGTCAACCCCCCCCCCCCCCCACACACACACATACACACACACATATATATATGAGATTCCGTAGTATATATCTCTGAAATTATATTTCTTGCTCTTAAGTCCTTTCATAAAACTTTATTTTGATGGTATCCCACCGAGTAGGTTAATACTTATGATAAAGATGGCATGCATGTGGGGTCTTATTACCTCATGTCTTCATCACAATGTGAACTCTTTTGATCGTAGCTAATACCACGTATTTATATCAATATATTTCATACGAGAATTGTATACTTGCATATTTTCCCATTCTTCATGGTATTGTTAACCTCGTCCATACATATTCATGTAGGGATTTATGACATATTATCATGTAGTCTTAGAATTCTTGTAACTTCTCAATCTCCATGTAGCACCCCGAAAAAAGTTTGAAATACTTAAGCTCTATTAAGAAAGTTGATGTGCGCTAATTATATTATTTTATGTGCAGACGAGGACTATTAATTTGATGGATATCAATTGGATATGATAATAAGTGTACGAGGCATATTATAAGCGATGTGGGGTCTAAGGAGAGCCCTAAGTCTAAGTCAAGTTGGAAATTACATGATGGACTAAAGTTCCAAATGAGTACGCAAAAGACCAAACTTTGGATGAGTATATATATATATATATATATATATATATATATATATATATATATATATATATATATATATATATATAAAAGGAGTTATGTGATGTAAAACCTATCAAATGAAAGATCCTAGAGTCTAGTTTATAAAGCTTCAAACCCTTTGTCATTTGGACATTCCTACAAGAAGTTATGACCAAATAACCAAAGGCTGGCGGAGGAGCCTGTGGATGCGAAGCATCCGAGGCCGCATCCGAAAGAGAGGCTGGCAGTGAAGTACTGCCATAGCGTCCAGGTCTGTATTCGAGCTTCAAAGAGGAGTGAAGTGGGGATGCGAAGCATCCAGGTCCGCATCTGAAACCCAGAAATCTGGGCCTATAAATACAAGGTGGGGGGAGGGGAGTATTTTGAGTATTTGGGGGTTAGGGTTCTTGAGGTGAATGGGCGATTTTGAGCTCAAATCAAGTCTAATCAACCAAGGTAAGTTGTTAATAATGTTTTGGGTTGATTATTACTCAATATACATGATTTCCAACATCGTTCTTGCATCCAAATATTAGATTTCTTCATCAAATCCTTAAGAACACAAAAATCACCAAAGTAGTGAGTTTTCAAGATTTATCTACTAGAGGAAATTCCAATGCTTCAAACTCGTTTATTATGAGTGGTTAGAAGTATTTGAAGCATTTGTTGAAAGTTTTAATGATTGGAAGATTGGATTATAAAATTATAGTTCATGGCATGAATAGTACTTTTGAGAAAATAAGAGAGAAGATGGATTGTAACCTTGACAATGGAATTTATGAATATAATGAACATATGAAAATAATTGTTAGCAAAAGATGAAAGTGATCAACTAAGTAATCACCCGAATTGAATATTTTGCAAGTGTTGATTATGGAACACGATGAATAGTAACTTGGTGGCAATGGACAATTGATGCAGTATCATTAATGAATTCGAATGGGTATTAAAACATAAGAATGAAGTTGAATGGTCTAGCATGCAAAACTATTTGGCGATTTGAGTTGTTGGAGGCTTGTAGCCAACTTGTGAGCCATATATGGATGTTGATCAATATCTTTGGTCATATTTTGATATAATTAGGATATCTAATTGTAGATATCAACTTGTTGGTGATGTTGAGAATTTTAATCAACATTGGAATAATGGAGGAGGATTGAAAGCTTGTGAATGTTAATAAAGCAAAAACGAGGTAGGTTAATTAAAACTTACTCTTCTTGAGGGACTTTCTTTAAAAGCATGTTTCAAGTTAATATTTAAGTTATTTGTAAATGTGCTTTCGTGCTTGTGGGGACAAACAAGTATGGATATCTCCATGTACTAGAATATTATGTTGCATATGTAGTGTCATGCTGTTTTATAAAATTTTATTTTAAACCTTGTTGGCAAAATGACACTCAAGGTAAATGTTATAAGTTTTTATCAAAACTTACGTTGTGACAAGAGTATACATATTTGAGTGCTAAATATAAGTTTTTATGGAAAGTATTTCTTTTTTAAATTGACGAACAAAATAGCACTTGTGGTATCTTTTAAAGATTTATGTTAAATTGCTAAAGGCTTTAGCATGCAAAAGGTTATTTATTTAATTTTTGTTCAAATAATTTAGATTTTCTATAAATGCTATGAGTTGCTAAAAATAGATCCTTTGAAGCTACTATGCTATGAATCTATTTTTGAAGTATTAAATATTTTGGGAGTTACTTGTGTTCACCGAGATTGACTTAGGCTATATTGTGTTCATTGTCATGAAACTACATGTGATGGTGTAGGCGTAGATGGCTACTTTGTGGTATAGACTACTGATCACGCCCAACTATGCCTTATAAAAAGGACTAAGCGGTCGCTGCAAATATAAACCGGTTCAAATCCGGAGTCGAATCACAGAGGGAATTAACCTATTTACTACAACTTTAAATAATGCTAATGATAAGCTCAGACAACTTCTGGATGTAAGAGTTTTATGAATAATCAGTGGAATTTATTTAGCTAAGGAAAAATAACAATAAAATTAGCAATAATCAAGACTAAAATTGAATTCAAGGGTAAAAGGATCTAGGGCTATTGATTTCCCCAATTGCCGGATTAATTCTTAACTCTTTTGCTATAATATCGCCGTAATACTCTATGAGGATTATGAGTTTCGGGCTACCGTAATTATCTCTCGATCAATTACGATAATTTACCAGAAGCATTCTCTCGAACTACTCTAGTTAACAATTTATGTAACTCAGAATTATCCTACCAAAGCTTCGTTATTTCTAACCCCACTTTTAAATTCAAGTAATTAATCTCTTAACTTACCCAAAAGTGGTGTTGTTCAACAGCAATCTAACCAAGTATTCTTTCTCAAGAAACACAAGGTAACTAGACACGATTAATCAAGGGCCCTTCCAATTAACCACAATTCAATATGTAGTTGAACAATCATAGAACAAACACGGCTCAATTATAACAAAATAGAGTCAAGACTTCATCCAACAATTGGTTCCATCAACCCTAGATAATAGATTTAACTACTCATACTAATGGAAAATAAATCACTAAAATAATTCATAATCAACAAATAGAAGTATGAAGAAGAAGATGAAACTCTTAGGAAATTATCCGTCTTCTCTCCCTTGTTCTTGCCTCTAAAATCTTCTAAAACCAGCTATCTCTGACTTGTGGGCGAGTTTAGGCTTCATATAGGTTTAGGTTAGTTGCCTAAGAAATTACATAATTAACCCTACATGTTTGGCTTTCGTCCGCCCGTCCGCGGCCGCGGATTCGACCGCAAATCCGGCCGCGGATTTCCTTTGCCTCACTGCCTTGAGTTCGCGGACCAATTCGCGGCCCACTTCGAGGACGCGCACCTGGAGGGGTCGTCTCGCTTGCTTTTCTCACTCCTTTTCGACCTGGCTAATCTTCAATTGGCCTTTCACACTCCATGTTGACTCCAAAACACTCGTTAGCTTCCTCCTAGCTCGGAGTAGCTCCTGCAAAGCATCAAATTCTTAATTAGAGCATTTTGTTTTCTTTTAGCATTCAAATATCAATAAAGTGCGTCTAAATTAGAGTGTAACTAGTGTCTAAATTGCATAAATATAGCCTACTATCAACACCCCACACTTAAACCATTGCTCGTCCCCGAGCAATCAAATCATACTCTGAGAGGCCTAACTTCACTGAGCGACTTCCATACCCGTCACACCAAGAATATTTTACATAAATTGAGGACATTAGTGCAACATCTACACCTCAAGAGTTGACTCCCTCTAGCCACGCAATGTTCCTAACCGGCTTACTTACTCTAATTCATAGGTCCAGACTTACCTCTCCTTCATTAATCAAGTGCCTGCTCATAACAAAAGAGACTCATTTCACAATCAGTAAAATTCACACACACTGGGGAACTTTAAAAGGAACATAATTCACTCACCCTCAGAAATGATATTCTTGAGCCACTGAAAATGCACCATAGACTTGCCCGTAGTGTACGACTCTACTAATTGAGCTCACTCAGTCTAGGATCAAGTAGGACTTTATTTGGATGTAATGTAGGTTATAGGTTGGGTAGAATATATTTGGATATAATAGCGACTATACCTCCCTAAGCACTTTAATACATTTATTTTACAATCAAGTCCACACCTAAGTTAAACCAATATTTTCATCTTTAACACCACATATACCACCCCACACTTCTTCTTTGAGCACAATCACCTTAAAAGCCACCAAAGAATTATTACCAATCAACATGATACACTATTAACAATGTTCTTCTTTTCTCTCTTTTTTTCACAAGTAGCTTTTCCAACAAGATATACCTTTCTCCTTATTTTTCTAGTTCCACTCAAAAGCTCCACCAACTACCCCACACTTTATCTTTTGTAAATTCATAGTATTTCAAGTGCTTACGAGAGGTAAAAGGTTCATAAAGATGGTCAATTCAAACAAGGGATAGGGCTTGTAATGTGGTTGCCAAAGAAACAAGATTACAGGCTCAACGGGGTTAACTATGGTACATAGAAAATAGGTGGGTGGAGTATGTATATATGTATGGTTCAACAAAGAAATGCCTATATCACTTCCCAGACTAAACAAGACTACCATTTCGCTTTGCAGACACACAAGGCAAGTTCTAGGCGTTAAATGTCGTGCACAGAATATAACAATCCTCACACACATATGGCACATGACTCATTCCAGATTAGATCATCAAACACTCAGATCAGGGTACTTAAACCAAATTAAGAACATACATTTTAAGGCCTTCTTACAAGAGTCAACAAATGAGCCTAAGCGTCACACTAAAGTAACCGCTATATTCAAGGCATTACGAAATTAAGGGATCCTATTCTAATTCTGCCCATAGCCCATAAGTTCCTAACTAAAAATAAAAAGCTAACTACATCCAATTCAAACAAAACCCTTGGAAAAGAACCGTGGTTTAAAGAAAAACCAAGGGGGAATTGATACACTACTACAAAAGAAAATCTTTTTTTGGTTTTATTTTTCCTTTCGAATTTAGTCCCTCAAGAAACCCGTCGAATGATATCCATCGTCGGGCCAAGTCAAAATTGATTTATACAAATAAACTACGAAACTATCTACATATAACATACAACAAAGTATCCCCCACCCCACACTTAAAAAGATGGCATGTCCCCATGTCATACAAAGTAAAGTAATGTAAGGTAAAGGAACTTCCCTAGTGGATCAGTCTTGATCGGAGACAGTACCAGGGTCGAGATGACATGCTCTCCCCAGCACATGCAACCAGCCCATGATTTTCTTTTCTGACTTCGCATTTTGGGTTGCCAAAGTATCAACTCTAGCCCCTAACTCCGTGACGGAAGTGCGCAGTCACGCCATGTCTTGTTCTAAGGCTGTCATCCGTGTACTCTGTCTGACCTGGTATGGTCCTTCAGCCACTGCAGCTTATTTCTGTGGGGGTGAGGCAGGTTCAACCTCCTCCTGCCCTTCATCGCCCTCTTCCGACTCATTAGAATCATCACTATGAATTTCCCCTGGTGCCACCGGGTCTTTCCCGATGGTCATTTTGTCTGCCCGAAACTTTGCTTCTTTCTTTACCATGCCATCCGCATTTGGGTTCTCAGGCACCCTTGCTACCCGGGACAATCTAGTGATCAGAGAGGGGAAAAAGAACCCATACCTCTTATGTGTTGAACGGACGAACATCTCAGACTGAATAACCTTGGCCACATCAAAGTCATGGCTATTCACGAAGCACCAGATCAAGGCAGCTCTCGGACCATTTACCTCCGTGGTTTTGTGGGACGGCAGCAAGCGACTGTTGATGATGTACAACCAGCACTTTCCTTCAAAAGTGAGTGAGGTAGAGTGTAGCTTCGATCCCGGCACAACCCACACTACCTCTTTGTCTTATGCACGGATAGTTCTGAAAAACCTGTTCCATGTGATGGGTTCTCTCCTGTAAGTATCATAGAAATCCTCCTCCCCATTGAATTCAGGCAATCGATACACTCTCCTGATGGATTCTATCGAGGCATCCACCCCCGTGTGTCGCACCGTGCATATTCTATCCTCATATTCGGGGCAGTTGGCATAGAAATCCTGAACAAGCATCAAGTTACCCTCCTCCGGCTCTTCGAAAAAGTTGTCCAATCTGCGCCTGATCAACTCCCGATACATATTAGGGCACTCATCCTAGAGGGACGTCCTGTCAATACCCCTTTCCGGTACAGGTTTTTTAGTGGCCTTCAAACTGAACGGTCTTGGGCAGCTCTGGAGACAAACTTGGTACGATCAAACTGAGCTGCACTGGTCGGTGCCCGTCCCCGAGATGAGCCTCCATGACCACTTGATGAGGCCCCGGTAGCGCGTCTCATCCTTGAAGGTTGTATGTTACCTACATAATAAATACTACTATCAGTGGAGAGTGGAATATGTGACCAATGACGGTTACTCAGACTTCACTTGCACAATTGGTCACAATTTATATTCAACACTCATTAAGGCAAATCAACAAACAGGTAGTGTGCATATGTTCCCCCCAAGTCACCCAAAGACCCAATTAGACTATCATTCCTCACAAACCCAATAATGGCTTCCCCCAAATCAACCAATTCAAATAGCCTCCATATACCACATATAAACCACAATCCAAATCCCAGACAAAAGCACCTATGATTTTACTACCCTATACATACAATAGCAAGGGAAAAAATTGAAAGAAAAAAAATTACTGAAAAGAAAAAAAGAAAAATACTAAGAAAGAGAAATAAAATCATGTACTTACTTGGAGATCTTGAGAAGAACGGAGGTTGGAGATTGGTTGAGTGGAGAAGAGAAGGAAGTAGAAGAGTCTTGTGTTTAAAGGAAAATATGGGGGAAGGGAGGGGTTTGGGTATTTGAGTTTTAGTTGTGGGGGGGGGGGGGGGGAAGGAGAAGGGTTTGGGGACTTGAAGTTAGGAAGGAAAGAAGAGATGTGAGGGAAGTGGGGGTGATGGGCGTTTAAGTTAGGGAAAATAAAAAAAAGTTTTAACTAAAAATTAAAACAAACTTACTTGGACATGCCGCATATCCGCGCCCAGATCCGCGGTCCAATCCGCGGCCTCGAATTCTGGGCAGAGGGGGACCAAAAATCCGTGCCCCAATCCGCGGTCCAATCCGCGGCCGTGGATGGGGGATAGAACACAGGCCAAAATCCGCGGCCATATCCGCGGTCCAATTCGCGGCCGTGGATCTCCGTCTCCAACCAAGTTTTGTCTTTGCCGCATTTTTACCTATTCCTGGGTTAATTTCAACCCCCGAATCCTTCCGATGCACATAATTTTTGCCCTGCATAGTAGTAGATCGGTCAAAGTCATTCAAAATCAATTGCAATAACCAAAGTAATAAAATAATGGGTTACCTCCCAAAAAGCGCCTAAGTTAGCGTCGTGGCACGGCGATTTACAACAAACCATGAGTTGCCTCCCAGGAAGCACCTGATTTAACGTCGCGGCATGACGCATGCTTTCATTATCACTCCTCGTTTGCGTAATGGGGCTCTTCCAAAGTTATCACCATTTTATTCCCTTTCTCTTCGACCATTCCAAGGTTATGTTTCAACCTTTTCCCATTTACCGTGAACTTGTTTGTCCCATCTTCGGTCTCAATCTCTACAGCTCCACTTGAGAACACTTGCACCATTCTGAAGGGTCCTGACCATCGGGACTTCAACTTACCTGGAAACAATTTCAATCTCGAGTTGTATAACAACACTAGATCTCCGGGCTTGAAGTTCCGATCTAAGATGTGCTTATCATGGATCATTTTCATCTTTTCTTTGTATAATCTAGCATTCTCAATTGCATGGAACCTAAATTCCTTGAGCTCATGTAACTCAGTGACTCTGCTGGTGCCTGCGGTCTCTATATCCAAATTCAACTGCCGCAGTGCCCAAAGTGCTTTATGTTCGAGCTCTACCGGAAGGTGGCATGCCTTTCCAAACACCAACTCTTATGGTGACATACCAATTGGAGTTTTGAATGTTGTGCAGTATGCCCATAATGCATCATCCAGCTTCTTCGCCCAATCAGTCCTTGTTGCATTCACTGTATTTGTCAGGACACTTTTAATTTCTCTATTGGACACTTCAACTTGCTCGCTCGTCTGTGGGTGGTACAGTGTTGCTATTTTGTGGCGAACTCCATACTTTTCTAATAGACGTGCGAACGCTCTATCGCAAAAATGGGTTCCAGCATCACTGATTATAGCTCTCGGGGTGCCAAAACGTGTGAAGATATTTTTCTTTAGGAAACTTGTTACCCCTATTGCATCATTGGTTGGGAGAGCCACCGCTTCAACCCACTCGGAGACATATTCAACCGCTACCAATATATATTTATTACCATACGAGATGACGAACGACCCCATAAAGTCGATCCCCGACATGTCAAAAACCTCTACCTCTTGAATTGTGGTCATCGACATCTCGTGGCGGTGAGATATGTTGCCTGTCCTTTGGCATTCATCGCAATTTTTGACCCAAGCATGGGTATCCTTGAACAGGGTAGGCCAATACAATCCCGATTCCAGCACTCTTGCTGCTGTTCGGATTCCTCAAAGTGTCCACCATATGGTGAAGCATGGCAAGCCTGCAAATTAGAAGGTTGATCTTTCTCGGGGATACACCTCCGGATCATGTTATCTACACATATTTTAAACAATAGAGGTTCATCCCAATAATAGGCTCGACAATCACGGAAGAACTTTTTCTTTTGAATTGAGGAGAGTTCATAAGGTACAATACCGCTTGCTAAATAGTTAGCAATATTAGCATACCATGGCGTCTCCTCCATTGTCACAGCAAGTAACTGTTCATCCGAAAATGTCTCTGTTATGTCTTCAACCTCCATTCTCTTTTCAGCTCCTTCCAATCTTGAGAGGTGGTCTGTTACTTGATTGTCCGTCCCCTTTCTGTCACGAATTTCTAGATCGAATTCTTGTAGCAAAAGAACCCAGTGAATCAAGCGTGGATTTGACTCCTTCTTTGCAATCAAGTACCCAATTGCTGCATGGTTAGTATAAACAATAACTTTTGAACCAATTAAGTACGACCTGAATTTGTCTAAGGCAAACACTACAACCAGCATTTCCTTTTCCATTACAGTGTAATTGTGCTGTGCACCGCTGAGCGTCCTACTTGCATAGTAAATCAGGTGCATTATTTTGTCTTTGCGTTGCCCCAAGACTGCTCCTATAGCATAATCACTGACGTCACACATGAGCTCGAATGGTTGCTCCCAGTTGGGTGCCACTATGATGGGTGCAGTCACCAATCTCTTCTTCAGCTCCTCAAAAACCAACCTGCAATCATTAGAAAACACAAAGGGCTGATCCTTTTCAAGCAGCTTACATAAGGGGTTAGCAATTTTGGAAAAATCTTTAATGAATCGCCTATAGAACCCGGCGTGCCCAAGGAAACTTCTCATTGCCTTTACCGAAGTAGGCGGTGGCAGCTTCTCAATCACATCAACCTTGGCATGGTCGACTTCAATGCCCTTGCTGGACACTCGATGCCCCAACACTATTCCTTCTTGTACTATAAAATGGCACTTTTCCCAATTCAGTACCAGATTTGTCTCTACACATCTTTTGAGCACTCTTCTTAAGTTGTGAAGACAATCTTCAAATGAATCCCCCACCACGGAGAAATCATCCATAAACACCTCCATAATATCCTCCACCATGTCAGTGAAAATGGCTAACATGCACCACTGGAATGTAGCCGGTGCATTGCAAAGTCCAAAGGGCATTCTCCGAAAGGAAAAGATGCCATATGGACAAGTAAAGAATGTTTTCTATCTGTCTTCTAGGGCTATTGAGATCTGGTTATATCCCGAGTATCCATCCAAGAAATAGAAGTGGGACCGCCCATCTAACCTGTCCAACATTTGGTCAATTAAAGGCAATGGGAAATGGTCCTTTCGAGTGGCTGTCTTCAGTTTCCGATAGTCCATGCAAATCTGCCACCCTGTGACTGTACGAGTCAAGATCAACTCATTATTCTCATTTTTTACGACCGTCATTCCTCCCTTTTTTGGCACACATTGGACAGGACTGACCTAGTTGCTGTCAGAGATGGGGAAGATGATACCCGCATCCAACCACTTGATCACTTCCTTCTTTACTACTTTCTTCATATTCGGGTTCAACCGTCGTTGATGCTCCCTGAAAGGTTTGTGCCCCTCTTTCAGAAGAATCTTGTCCATGCAAAAGGTTGGGCTGATACCCTTTATGTCTGCCATGGTCCAACCAATGGCAATCTTACATTCTTGAAATACCTGCAATAGTTTCTCTACCTGCACAACTAGCAAACAAGATGATATAATAATAGGCAAAGTAGAATTAGGCCCCAAGAAAGCGTACCCGAGGTGGGTTGGAAGCGGTTTCAAGTCCAGATGTGGTGGCTCCTCTATTAATGGTTTTGCAGGTGGTGTTGCTCTCTCTTCCAAGCGTAGGGGCTCGAACTGAGGTTCCCTTTTCCAGAATCCTTGACATTCGAGACCCATGATCCACTCTGCCAACCCTTCACCGTCCATCTCTTCCAAATTTATCAAGCATGCTTCTAGTGGATCCTTGACATTAAGGGTCTCATTCTCTTCTTGCAGTATCACATCCACGGCCTCCACTAGTGAGTAGTTTGCAAATTCACTGGGTCTCCTTATGGATTTTTGAATGTTGAATATTATTTCTTTATTGTTCAACCTCATTTTCAACTCTCCAATCTCACAATCAATTAATGCTCTCCCAGTGTCTAAGAATGGCCTTCCCAGAATGATGGGTATCTCTTCATCCACCTGACAGTCAAGAATAACAAAGTCTGCAGAAAATACGAATTTCCCCACTTGCACAAGTACATCATCAAGAATTCATGTCGGTCTTTTGACTGTGCGATCGGCCAGTTGCAGCAACATTGCGGTCGGTCTAGCTCTGCCAATGCCCAATTTTGTATAGATTGCCAAGGGCATCAAGTTTATGCTGGCTCCCAAGTCACACAATGCTTTAGCAAAAGCATAACTCCCAATTGTGCATGGGATAGTGAAGCTACCTGGATCAGACACCTTTTGGGTCATATGTCTTGTCACTACCGCGCTGCAGGTCTGTGTCAGAGTTACAGTGGACAGGTCCTGGAAGTCAAATTTCCGCGACATCAGGTCCTTCATCATTTTTGCATACCCTGGCATTTCCCTCAAAGCATCCATCAATGGAATATTCAATTGAATCTGTCGAAGCATTTCCATGAATTTCCTGTATTGATCATCTTTCTTTTGTTTTGCCAGTCTCTGAGGGAATGGTGCAGGAGTCAACCTCTGTCCACTACTTGATGTCTTTTCTTTGTTGGAAGCTTCTGGCATAATAGGGGCCACCTGTTCTGAGACTTGTTCACCATCCTTCTCCTTACCCTTGTCAACCTGTGCTTGTTCAATTACAACCTCGGTGAGCTCTGCTGACTCATCTGCCTCTAATGTAACTAGCGTAGTTGGCGTAGTCTCTCTCGTAAATTGAGCAACTTCTTGCTCTCTGTCTAAATCTCTTCCATTACTGAGACTCACTGCCATTAGCTGATTTGGGTTCTGTTCCTTTGGGTTAATATTTGTATCTGCAGGCAATGTTCCTTGGGGCGATTGTTCAAGGCCATAGATAGTTGTCCCAGTTGAGTTTCAATGCCTTTGATTGCTGAATCATTTGCTGCTAATGTTTCTTGCATCTTACCATTTGTTCCAATGAGTTGTTGCAGCATACCCCTGATTTCTACCATGTTGTCCTGTTGTTGATGAGGTGGTTGGTAGGCCAACTGTTGCTGGTGCTGGTGATTATAGCCCTGTTGCCTTTGATAAGGCACAACTTGACCTTGTGGTCGTGCGCCTCCAGAATTGGGGTTGTGTTGTGGCAGGTTGGGTCTGTACTGCTGGTTTGGTGCTGGTCCCTATTGTTGCCCACCTTGCCTCTGACCTCCAAAATTATTGACATAATTAATGTCTTCTCTGAAGCCCTGGTTGTCATTCTCTCCACTCCACGAGCACACATATGACTGGTTTATGCAAGGAGAGCACAATCCTTCATTTGTTGTATCAACAATGTGCACTTGCTTTGTACCCATCTCATCAATTTTCTTTGTCAGTATGCTCATCTAAGTCATGAGAGTGGCTATGTTCTCTGCATGAAAATTGTTTGGGTCAAGAGCAACAAAATGCACTATTGGTGTAAGTGTCATACCTCTAGCCATCCAGCCTGAATTTTGAGCCATCTTGACAAGAAGAATCTTGCACTCTGTGAGTATCTTGCTAAAAAATGCACCCCCAGCTGAAGCATCTACATTGGCCTTCAAACTATCTGCTAAACCCATGTAGAATCTCTGTCCCAGCATCTGATCTCGAATGCCATGGTGTGGACACTTCACTATCATACCCTTGAACCTCTCCCAGGTTTCTTGCAAGGTCTCAGTTGGTTATTGCCTGAACTGCAATATCTCATCAATCTGCCTTGCAGTCTTATTGGGAGGATAAAACTTGTTTAAGAACTATTTGACTAATTCTTCCCAAGTGGCAATGGAGTTTATTGGGAGCGAATTCAGCCAAGTTTGAGCCTCTCCAGTCACAGAGAATGGAAACAGTAATATCTTGATGGCTTCAGGAGTCACATTCGGCTGTCTTTGGGTCACACATATTGGTAGGAAATTCTTCAGATGTTGTTGTGGGTCTTCAATGTATGACCCGGAGAACAGCCCCTTATTTTGCAACAGATGTAGCATATTGTTGGTGATATGGAATGTCTCTACTTGTATCTGAGGTACAGCAATGGCGGTGGCTAAGTTATCAACAGTTGGTTGTGCCCAATCATAAAGAGTAGCTTCTGGCACAAGAGGTGCCACCACTCCATTGTTTGGGTCAACCCGATTATTCCGATTGTTTTCATTGACATCGTCCACGTTGTCCATTTTAATTTTGAGTGTGTGTATTTGTTGTAACTGTTTGTTATTCTTGTTGGCTCGATTAAATGCCCTGAATGCTTTCTCGGGGTCTGAGAGTCCTTCAAAAAGTTCACCAGTCCTCGAAGAGCTTCTAGGCATATACCTGAGTCACACGAGAATTCAAACGTGAGAATTTCAATGGAAAAATTTAAACAGTAAGAAATTGATCTAAACTAAGAATCCTAGCAATTCTTCTAAGTTGTAATAAATAACACCGTTAGTTCCCCGGCAACGGCGCCAAAATTTGATCACGCCCAACTATGCTTTGTAAAAAGGACTAAGCGGTTGCTGCAAATATAACCCGGTTCAAGTCCGGAGTCAAATCCCACATGGAACTAACCTATTTACTACAACTTTAAATAATGCTAATGATAAGCTCAGACAACTTCCGGATGCAAGAGTTTTATGAATAATCAGTGGAATTTATTTAGCTAAGGAAAAATGACAATAAAATTAACAATAATCAAGACTAAAATTGAATTCAAGGGTAAAAGGATCTAGGGCTATTAATTTCCCCAATTTTCGGATTAATTCTTAACTCTTTAGCTATAATCTTGCCGTAATACTCTATGAGGATTATGAGTTCCGGGCTACCGTAATTATCTCTCGATCAATTACGATAATTTACTAGAAGCATTCTTTCGAACTACTCTAGTTAACAATTTATACAACTCAGAATTATCCCACCAAAGCTTCGTTATTTCTAACCCTACTTTTAAATTCAAGTAATTAATCTCTTAACTTACCCAAAAGTGGTGTTGTTCAACAACAATCTAACCAAGTGTTCTTTCTCAAGAAACACAAGGTAACTAGACACGATTAATCAAGGGCCCTTCCAATTAACCACAATACAATACGTAGTTGAACAATCATAGAACAACACGGCTCAATTATAACAAAAATAGAGTCAAGACTTCATCCAACAATTGGTTCCATCAAACCTAGATAATAGATTTAGCTACTCATAATAATGGAAAACAAATCATTAAAATAATTCATAATCAACAAATAGAAGTATGAAGAAGAAGATGAAAACTCTTAGGAAATTATCCGTCTTCTCTCCCTTGTTCTTGCCTCTAAAATCTTCTAAAACCAGCTATCTCCGACTTTTGGGCGAGTTTAGGATTCATATAGGTTTAGGTTAGTTGCCTAGGAAATTACTAAATTAACCCTACGTGTTTGACTTTCGTCCGCGGCCGAGGATTCGACCGCGGATCTGGCCGCGGATTTCCACTGCCTCACTGCCTTGAGTTTGCGGACTAATTCGGGGCCCACTTCGCGGCCGCGCACCTGGAGGGGTCGTCTCGCTTGCTTTTCTTGCTCCTTTTCGACCTGGCTAACCTTCGATTGGCCTTTCACACTCCATGTTGACTCCAAAATACTCGTTAGCTCCCTTCTAGCTCGGAGTAGCTCCTGCAAAGCATCAAATTCTTAATTAGATCATTTTGTTAACTTTTAGCATTCAAATATCAATAAAGTGCGGCTAAATTAGAGTGTAACTAGTGTCTAAATTGCATAAATATAGCCTACTATCAACTACGAAAGAGTGCTCTCCCCCGAGAGAGTACTTTTTTGTGCTATTATATGCATGGCTGAGTCGATTCGTACGACACTACGATGAGACGACCTGAGCAAGTAGGGTCTATGATACTTGCCGCTAGGTACATAACCTAGTTGACCTTCTTGTGTCGGTGATGGTATAGTACTCCCAGTGAAAGGTAAGGATGATTTCCTTATGTTTAGGCCTAAGGAGGCGAAAGTGATTTCGATGACTTAAAGAAAATGGAATGATTTTGTACGATTTTATCCAAAATCTTGGATTGATGTAAATATTTTAAAAGTTTATATTGTGGGTTATATTTCACTTGGTTGTTATTGATAAAATATTGGTGCATTATTAATTGATAAAATTTCTTATCGTTTTATATCAAATATTGGTGCATTATTGTTTATAAAGTTTGTCCCAAGAACTTAAGTTAGAGAGAGTCTATGACACTTATTGAGTACCGGTGTTTAGGGCCCCCTCCAGGTCCCTGCTTACTTTACATATTTCAGGATGATGTATGATACGTGGCATGTGGTCAGGCTAGGATGACTCTCTTTCCGAGGTATTATGAAGCACCACTTTTATTTCTTGGTAGCTATCATGTTCTTCCTTATTTTATTTTGTTGGAACTAATCCAACCGTTGGTTCTATTCTTTGGTATATAGGCTCCATTGATAGTTATGAAAGGTTGTAATAATGGGGTTGTAAACGACATGGATGAAAGTATATTAATTTTACTTAGTCTCATTGTTATGATCATGAAAGACATTATGTATGATTTTGAATTGGAAAATATTTTATCATTTAACTTGAAAATGTATATGATTTTCAAGGAGCTTCCGCAGTTAAATTGCTTTTCATGCTTATGATTTGGGTGCATCACGTGGTTTGGTTCGCTCGGGTTGGGTAGTGTGCCGGGTGCCGGTCACATGGATTTTGGGTTGTGACAAACTTGGTATCAGAGCACTAGGTTCTAAGTCGAGTCCTAAGAAGTCTATGGAGCCGTGTCAAGTAGAGTCCCTCTTATAGGTGTGTTGCCGGCCACACTTATATCGGGGAGGCTACAATGACATCTGGGGAGTTTCATTTTTTTTCATACTCTATATCGTGCGTTTGTGACTGAAATGAGAGTACAGATTCTCGATCGTATTGATTTCCTATTGAGGAAGATATTGAATTGATGACAATGAATCTCAATGTTTAAGTTATAATACGAGACGTTTGGGCTAATAGCCAGAAAGTGTCAGATTTGTTCAAAATGGAAGGTTAAGTTTAGAATAGATTGGGACTGATACAGTCAACACGTATGACTTTGGTGAATAAGAATTATCAGTCGAATACTGAGAAATCATGGAAGAAAATAAGGTGATAATGTCAGCTAGTATTGTGAGGATGGTGTCCTAACTTATAAAGAATTTTACTAAAGGATACTAATAAGGGCACTTATGTTAGGCCCTAGATTTCAATTCAAGATCGTTGGTCAAGATGTTGGAGGGACTGTTTACTAAGGTAATCACCATTAACGAGTTTAGCAAAGGTACAAAAACAAAATATTGTAAATGAAGATGTTGCATCTTAAATTATCATGACAAGATATAGAGAGGTGATATGGATCTAATGGATAAGTGAATGTGAATCATTCAAGTTTGTGGTAAACATAGTATGACTCATAAGAAGTTTGGCATAGTTAAGACAATGTCAATAATGACCAAAGACACATTTCCAAAAGAAAAAGGAAAAAAACTTTCTTGATCATTCGAAAAGGGAATGTGTATACGGTAAAAATCGGTTAGTCCTACGTACGAACTGGTTTAAATGGTAATACATTGGATCGGAGAAGCGTCTTCATAGTTTCAGGTTGAGGTCCGAAATCAGGTCACCAAGCTTCGAGCCCGAAGGACCGATCAATGTCGAGCTCGATGTTATTATCAAGCTCGAATCCAAGTCAAACTATGATGCAAAGTAAAGTTATTGAGCTTATGATTCAGAGACCGACCAACACTGACCCCGAATCAATAAAGGGATCCGAGTCAGAATCAAGCTCGAGTCAAGATCGAGAGCTCGAGTAAGATCGAAAACTCGAGTCGATATCGAGCTCATATACAAGAGCCATTGCAATCCCACTAGAGGAGAGAATCCTGGCAGGAATTGTGGAAAAACTGATTTATCACGGGTCTCCCACTATGTATTTTTAATTATATCTAAAAATAGGATCCTCCATTATAAAGAGGATGGCTACATTTCTGTAAAAGACAGTTCTTTGCTTACATTGTAACTCAAGCACCATATTCTCCTATATTCAAGAGTTATTCTTTTAAGCTTCATAAATTTATTTATCTTGCTGAGTCCTAAAAATCATCTTCTTTCCAACCTTGTTTATTTTGCATTCTTTGCAATCCATATTTGATATTTCTATTTATCCTTACGATTTGTATTAATCTATACCGCATATCCTTAGAACTACGTACAAATTCAACTCTATCCATTTTTTGGGTAAACAGTTTGGCGCCCACAGTGGGGCTAAGGATAACAGTGGTTATTTGATACGAATCTGCAAAAACACACCGTTTTACGCTTGTTTTCGAAAGTATCTTGGATTTCGGATTAGCAACGACCAACTATCAATCAAATGGCCTTACCTATCGACAACGAAGCTGGTCTTCAAGATGAGAACAACACCTTGACACCCAGTACCGAAATACCACTTGTCAACGCCGTTAGAGCTCGAATCGAATTGCCGATAGACATCAATTCGTATGTGGCCATTGAGGCGAACCTACATTCTGAACCTGAAAATAGCATTTATGGTGGCACTCGGTCTGCAGCTCGAGATACCATAACGTCGAGGAAAACGGCGTCAGCTTGCGTATGATTTTCAAAATGTTGCAAGCTCAACAGGCAGCAATAGCTCAGATGCAGAGTCAAACCCAGATACCTAGTAGACTGGAGCCCAGTCAACCCCGAGAAATCGCACATACAACGGAACTAGCTATAGTGAAATCAAATGACTAGGAGTCGGGGACTAATCCCGAAATTGCTAAGATGTTCGAAGAACTGACCAAACGAATAGAATCGGGAGAAAGGAGGATCGAAGCAAACGACAAAAAGGTGGAAACGTACAACTCCAGGGTTGATTAGATCCCGGGGGTACCACCAATATTGAAGAGCTTAGATTTCAAAAAATTCATAAAAAAGCATTTTCCCCCAAGCGCGGCTCCTAAACCGATCCCAAAGAAGTCCCACATGCCCGAGATTCCTAAATATAACAGAATTACTGACCCCAACGAACATGTCACCCCATACACATGTGCCATCAAAGGGATCGATCTAGAGGATGATGAGATCGAATCCGTATTATTGAAGAAATTCGGTGAAACCCTGTTAAAGGGAGCAATGATATGGCATTATAATTTGCCGTCTAATTCTATCGATTCTTTTGCTATGCTTGCGAATTCCTTCGTAAAAGCACATGACGGGGCCATAAAAGTCGAGACCAGGAAGTTAGACCTGTTTAAGGTAAGACAAAGGGATAACGAGATGCTAAGGGAGTTCGTGTCTCGTTTTCAAATTGAACGAATGGATCTACCCCCAGTCACAGATGATTGGGTTGTTCAGGCTTTCACTCAAGGTTTGAACGAACGAAGTTTGACGGCTTCATATCGGTTGAAGCATAACCTGATCGAGTACCCGACTATCACTTGGGCCGACGTACACAATCGCTACCAATCAAAAATTAGAGTCGAAGATGATCAGTTGGGGTCTGAACCCGCTGCTCGAAGGGATATCAATCGAGAACAAGGTCTGATCAGGGATCGATACCGACTATATAACGGAAACCACAGAATCAATGAATCGAGACGTAACCCTAGACAAAGCAACAAAAGAAGTGATAAAGGTCAAGGGTCTCGGGGGCTGATGAACATAAGTGGGTTCGACAGGCCTACCGGATCTAAGGAAGTGCCTCGGTTATCGGAGTATAACTTCAGCATTGATGCATTCGCCATCGTGTCGGCTATTAGACGCATCAAAGACATTAAATGGCCTCGACCCATGCAGACCGATGGCCACAGAACGGAAGATTGCAGGCAACTAAGAGAGGAGGTAGCCCGGTTATTCAATGAAGGACACCTTCAAGAATTTTTAAGCGACAGGGCGAAGAACCATTTCAAAAACAGGGATTTTGGCAAACAAAACGAACAAGAAGAACCACAGCACGTCATCCACATGATCATCGGCGGCGTCGATACCCCTCAAGGGCCGGTGCTTAAACGCACTAAGACATCGATTGTGAGGGAAAAGCGATCTCGAACTCAGGATTACGCACCCATAGGAACTTTGTCCTTCAATGATGAAGATGCAGAAAGAGTCATACAATCTCATAACGATGCACTAGTAATATCCATACTTATGAATAAAAACTAAAGTTAAGCGTGTGTTAATTGATCCAGGTAGCTCGGCCAACATCATTAGATTGATGGTTGTAAAACATCTCGTTTACAGGACCAGGTCATACCCGCAACCCTGGTTCTAAACGGATTCAATATGGCATGTGAAACCACCAAAGGTGAGATAATTCTGCCGATAAATGTGGCCGAGAGCATCTAGGAAATGAAGTTCCACGTAATCGAAGGCGACATGAGGTACAACGCCCTTTTTGGAAGGCCATGGATCCACAACATGAGAGTTGTACCTTCGACCCTACACCAGGTTCTTAAATTCCCAACATCAAGGGGAGTCAAAACAGTGTACGGAGAACAACCGGCCGCAAGAGAAATGTTTGCCGTCGAGGAAGCAAATCTGATATACTCGCCTTCGCCAATAAAGGGATCGGGCTCAAAAGGGGAACAAGATGCCAAATAGCAATCACATACATCAGCTTTAACCCAACCAGAATACCAGAAGATCGATGAAGATGATGAACAAAGGATCCCTCGATCCTTCGTGCTTCCCGACGATTCCGACGCTACCCAATCAACAATTGAAGAGTTGGAGCAAGTCATACTAATCGAGCATTTGCTCAAACCAAAGGTATACCTAGGAACGGGATTAACCCCCGAACTCAAGAAAAGGCTTATTCAATTTCTTATCGATAACATGGATTGTTTTGCTTGGTCCCATTTAGATATAACAGGGATCCCATTGGATATAATGACGGATCGGCTAAGCTTGGACCCTAGGTTCCAACCGATAAAGCAAAATATAAGGCCCCAATCTGAGGTAAAGCACGCATTCATAAAGGACGGGGTAGCTAAACTTCTCAGAATAGGGTCCATTCGGGAGGTGAAATATCCCGAATGGTTAGCCAATGTAGTTGTAGTCCTTAAAAAAGGGAAAAAATTTAGAATGTGTGTAGATTATAAGGATTTAAACAGGGCATGTCCCAAAGATTCTTTTCCACTGCCTAACATCGATCGCATGATCGATGCTACGGCCGGCCACGAGATCCTTACTTTTCTCGATGCCTATTCCGGGTATAATCAAATCCAAATGAACCTGGAAGACAAGGAAAAGACTTCATTTGTCACCAAGTATGGAACATATTGTTATAATGTGATGCCCTACGGGCTAAAAAATTCATGAGCTACTTACCAACGCCTAGTAAATAAAATGTTCGAGGAACAAATAGGCAAATCAATGGAAGTTTATATTGATGACATGCTAGTTAAGTCCCTGCGTGCAGAGGACCATTTGTCTCATTTGTAGGAAACATTCGAGATTTTAAGAAAATACAACATGAAGCTCAACCCCAAGAAATGTACTTTTGGGGTCGGGTCGGGCAAGTTCCTCGACTTCATGGTATCAAATCGGGGGATCGAGATTAACCCCGATAAAATCAAGGCCATCGAAGACATCGCCATCGTGGACAACGTAAAAGCCGTGCAGAGGCTAACGGGACAGATTGCTGCCTTAGGCCGATTCATTTCAAGATCGCCAGATCGAAGTCACAAATTTTTCTCTCAACTCAAAAAGAAGAACGATTTCGCTTGGACCTCGGAATGCCAACAAGCATTAGAGGAATTAAAACGTTATCTATCGAGCCCACCACTGCTTCATACTCCAAAAACAAACAAAAAATTTTGCTTGTACTTGGTAGTATTGGAAATCGCTGTAAGTGGTATCCTAGTTCGAGAAGAGCAAGGTACGCAATTTCTCATTTATTATATAAGTCGAACCTTAGAGAAGCAGAAACTAGATATCCACAGTTAGAAAAATTGGCACTTGCATTGATAAGCGCCTCTAGAAAGTTAAGACCATACTTTCAATGTCACCCCATATGCGTATTGACCACTTACCCACTCCGTAATATTTTACATAAGCCCGAACTATCAGGCCGATTGGCCAAATGGGCCGTCGAACTCAGTGGGTACAATATCGAATATAAACCCCGTATGACCATCAAGTCTCAAATTTTAGCAGACTTCGTGGCCGATTTCACGCCGACCTTCGTACCCGAAGTTGAAAAAGAACTCTTATTGAAATCGGGTACATCATCGGAGGTATGGACCCTTTTTACGGATGGGGCTTCAAACATGAAAGGGTTCTGGGCTAGGCATCATTTTAAAACCACTCACGGGTAACACTATTAGGCAATCTATCAAAACTACTAGGTTGACTAACAACGAGGCCGAGTATGAGGCCATGATTGCAGGTCTCGAGCTAGCTAAAAGCTTGGGAGCAGAAGTCATTGAAGCCAAGTATGACTCTTTGCTGGTGGTAAATCAAGTAAACAAAACCTTCAAAGTTCGAGAAGATAGAATGCAAAGGTATTTGGGCAAACTGCAGGTCACTTTGCACCATTTCAAAGAATGGACTTTACATCATGATCCACAAGAACAAAACAGCGAGGCTGATGCACTTGCAAATTTGGGATCATTGGTCGAGGAAGGCGAGATAAGCTCGGGGACTGTCGTTCAACTTTCGAGATCTGTGATCGAAGAAGGTCATGTCGAGATAAATTCTACAAGCTTAACCTGGGATTGGAGGAATAAGTATATTGAATACTTAAAGAATGGAAAGCTCCCATCGGACCCTAAATATTTGAGGGCCCTACGAACCAAAGCTGCTTGATTCACATTAATTACAGATGGAACATTATACCGAAGGACATTCGATGGACCATTGGAAGTATGCTTAGGTCCAGGAGACACCGAATATGTCCTACGTGAGGTGCACGAGGGCACTTGTGTAAATCACTCTGGTGCCGATTCATTAGTCCGAAAAATAATCAGGGCAGGGTATTATTGGATCGATATGGATAAATATGCAAAGGAGTTTGTTCGAAAATGTGACAAATGTCAAAGGTTTGCACCAATGATACATCAGCCCGGAGAGCAACTTCACTCAGTCCTATCCCCATGGCCATTCATGAAATGGGGAATGGATATCGCCAGACCTCTGCCATCGGCCCTATGTAAAGCTAAGTTCATTTTATTTATGACTGACTATTTCTCTAAATGGGTTGAAGCACAGGCGTTCGTGAAAGTAAGAGAGAAAGAGATTATAGACTTTATCTGGGATCATATCGTATGTCGATTCGGGATACCCACCGAAATAGTGTGTGACAATGGGAAATAGTTTGTCGGCAGCAAAGTGACAAAATTCCTCGAAGACCACAAAATAAAAAGGATATTATCAACACCGTATCACCCCAGTGGGAACGGACAAGACGAATCAACGAACAAAACTATCATTCAAAACCTAAAGAAAAGCTAAACGACGCTAAGGGAAAATGGAGAGAAATCCTACCCGAAGTTCTTTGGGCATATCGAACAACATCAAAATCTTGTACGGGGGCAACCCCGTTCTCCTTAGTATATGGCTCCGAAGCCTTGATTCCAGTCTAAGTCGGGGAACCCAGTGTCAGGTTTCGATATCCAACAGAAGAGTCAAATAACGAGGCTATGAACACTAGCCTCAAATTATCAGATGAAAAACGAGAAGCTTCTCTCGTCCAATTGGCCGCCCAAAAGCAGCAAATTGAAAGATACTACAATCGAAGAACCAAGCTTCGCCATACTCAGTACCCAAAATCCAAATGAAGGAAAACTAGGACCGAACTGGGAAGGACCTTATCGGGTTCTCGAAAACATCGGAAAAGGATCATACAAGTTCGGTATTATAAACGGCAAACAACTATAGATCAATTGGAATGCGTCACACCTAAAGCGATACTACTGCTAAGGTACGACCCTCCCATATTCGTTTATATTTCGAAACTAACCCTTGCAGGAGTCCGATCAGGAGCTACGATGGATCCTTCAATACGAAGCCCTAGGTCTGAAAGCACGCGTTGCACTCTTTTTCCCTTAGACCGATTTTATCCCAAATGGGTTTTTTCGGCAAGGTTTTTAATGAGGCAACCATTGATCGTGCTAACTTAGAAACAATTCGACAGTATCCGAGGCCTCTTTACAATCGACCTCGAATACTGGGGGCATTAGCCCCTCAAATATATCAAGTTCGCTGCAAGAAAGTTACTTCATAATAACAGGGTTCCGATAGGAAATATTGTAAGAGACAAATGGTCAAAACGAACCATGCTATTGTAGTTGGCCCGAGCCCTGACACAAAACATGGACACATGTATAATGACTTGCAAAGAAAAATTTCTACTTTACCGATATCTTATATCCAAGAAAGATTCCCCTATTTCGAGATTTATTATGCAAACAGGCTTAAGGTAAATCAACAAGTTCGAGCAACACTCACTCAACTATAAAGCCCAAAGGCTACAGCAACTAGAGTTCGAGCAACCATTCTCACTCGGGGACGATCTACTAAGCCTACAGGCTACATTATTTTGAGATTGAAATCACTCACTCGACTATTAAGTCTGCAGGCTACATTACTCCGAGTTCGAAATCTATCACTCGACTATTAAGCCTACGGGATACATTACTCCGAGTTCAAAATCTCTCACTCAACTATTAAGCCTACGGGCTACATTACTTCGAGTTCGAAATCATTCACTCGATTGTTAATCCTACGAGCTACATTACTTCGAGTTCGAAATCACTCACTTGACTATCAAGCCTACGGGTTACATTACTTCGCGTTCGAAATCACTCACTCGACTATTAAGCCTACGGGCTACATTATTTCGAGTTCGAAATCACTCACTCGACTATTAAGCCTACAGGACACATTATTTCGAGTTCAAAATCACTCACTCGACTATCAAGCCTACGGGCTACATTACTTCGAGTTCGAAATCACTCACTCGACTATTAAGCCTACAGGCTACATTACTTTGAGTTCGAAATCTCTCACTAGACTATTAAGCCTACGGGCTACATTACTTCGAGTTTGAAATCTCTCACTCGACTATTAAGCCTATGGGCTACATACTCGAAATCACTCACTTGACTATTAAGCCTATAGGCTACATTACTTTGAGTTCAAAATCTATCACTCGACTATTAAGCCTACGGGCTACATTACTTCGAGTTCGAAATCTCTCACTCGATTATTAAGCCTACGGGCTACATTACTTCGAGGTCGAAATCACTCGCTCGACTATTAAGCCTACGGGCTACATTACTTCGAGTTTGAAATCACTCACTCGACTATTAAGCCTACGGGCTACATTACTTCGAGTTTGAAATCTCTCACTCGACTATCAAGCCTACGGGTTACATTACTTCGAGTTCGAAATCACTCACTCGACTATCAAGCCTACGGGCTACATTACTTTGAGTTCGAAATCACTCACTCAACTATTAAGCATGCGGGCTACATTACTTCGAGTTCTAAATCACTCACTCGACTACTAAGCCAATGGGCTACAATACTTCAAGTTCGAAATCACCAAGCCTACGGGCTACATTACTTCGAGTTCGAAAACGCTCACTCGGATATAAAGGCTACGAAGTCCGAATTCAATCAAATTGCCTAAAGCCTTATGAAAACATTCATAAGGCATGAATAAAATGAAACCTTCACAAGACAGAAAATAAAATAGAGGAAAGACGGGAGAAGAAAAGATATTTGTATATATTTACGAGATTATTTACATGATTGTTTGCAACATCCGAAATAGAAACCAAGGGACTAAGTTTCTTGGTTATCCCCGGGGGCGGTCTATTCTCCATCGGGCTCCTCCCTGCTCTCGGACCTGCTCTTGCTTCCATCATCGTCATCATCATCATCATCATTAAAAACCAAGGCTTTAGCATCGGCTTTGAGCTCCTTAGCCCTTTTTATCTTTTCAGTGAGGTCGAAACCTTGAGCGTGGATCTCCTCGAGGGTCTCCCTCTGAGATCGACACTTAGCAAGTTCAACAACCCAATATGCTCGAGTGTTGGCAGTCTCGGATGCCTCTCTTACTTGTACCTGAGCAGCTTCAGCATCGACCCGATAAACGGCCATGAATGCATTCGCATCGGCCTTTGCCTTTTCGACATCAGATTCGGCCTTAGCAAGTTCAGAGGCCAACCGAGCCTCGAGCTCCTCTATTCTTCTTTCTTGAACCGAGATTTTATCCTTTATACTTTGAAGTTGGTTTTCGGCCGATGACAATTGGGCTCGAGCAGCCTCTTTCTCTGCAGCAAAGCGATCCATACCTTCTTTCCACTTCAAGGACTCCTCTTTTATGACATCAACCTCCTCACGGAGTTTCCCGATCATCACAATTTTCTGCTGCAGCCATGAGACCGAAAGATTAGCCATCGTTCCGTTATCGAGCCCATAGGCTTTTAAAAGTATCATTACCTGCTCAGACAGATTGGTCTGATCTTGATGAGCCTTGGCCAACTCAGCTCGGAGGTCTTTGATTTCCTCCCCCATTTGCCCTAAGAGGAGTTTAAGGGAGTTCCTCTCCTCCGTGACCCGTTGAAGATCGGTCTCGAACTGATGCAGCTCAACTCGAGACCGAGAACATGCTTCTCGATGAACCGCCACGGCCTGCGAAGAAGGAAGAAAAGAATTTAGGAAAGAATAGCGAAACATGAAAAATAATATCAACAAAGGGAGTTAAGAGCTTACCCGATTCAGAGCTAGCTGCACTTCACAAAGAAGGCCCGACACATCACTAGGGCCAGCAACATCCTCGACCCCGGTAAACAGATCACAGAAAGGGTCCTCCCCTTTATGAGACCGGCTCATATCGAGGGCTCCCAAAGCTTGGGCTTCCCGAATAGCCCCTTCGTAAAAAGCAGGAAGAGTGGGCGAATCTCCGATTACTATTGCCCCAGGCGACTCGCTTGGGGCGTTCACCTCAGTTCGGAGAACTTCAGGACCGGTCCATTCCGATGTACCGACCATTTGTTGACTTCGGTAGGAAGCATCCTCGATCTCTAATGACTCGGGGACTTTGCCTGAACCTTCCTCCGATATCTCCTCGGTTCGGGGTGGAGCCTTATGAATCACCGTCGACTCAGCCGCCTTTGGGGCATCGGTGCTTTTCTTCATTCGGGCCGCCAGCGCGGACCCGTCGTTTTCTTATTCTTCGTCGTCTTCATCCCTTAGATGCAGAACTGATTCTACGATCAAGGAAATGGTACTGTTTTTGGGCTTACGAGTCGTCCTCTTCTTTGATTTTGGATCTTCGGGAACGGAGGCCCTTTTCCTCTTATTATCCTTCACCGGCTCTAGAACGGACACCAAAGCCTCTTCCTCGACGGACGAGGGCCTCAAAACCGCATCATTGCCCACACCTACATACGGGAAAATTTATTAAAAGTATATGAAAAGCATCTCGTTCGAACTACCAAAAATTTTGAGAAAGGGGCTTACCATGATTTTTGGCCTCCCATCGGCCCTTTGACAAGTCACGCCATGAGCGCTCGGCGTATGTAGAGGTCGAAACCAGATCCCATACCCAGTTCTTGAGATCAGGAACTGCGCCGGGCATCCAGGGAACCATTGCATCACAAAAAGGGGATATCAGTGCGAAAAGAAATGAAAAGGCAAAATAGTAGGAGATAACATCAGAATTACACTTACGCTTCATGTTCCACTCCTCGGGAAAAGGCATCTTTTCAGTTGGAATCAGGTCCGAAGTCCTTACTCGAACAAACCTGCCCATCCAACCTCGATCCATGTCCTCGTCTATGCTTGAGAACAGAGCCTTGGTAGCTCGACGCTGAAGTTTTATTAACCCTCATCGAAAAAGGCGAGGACGGTACAATCAGATGAGATGATCGAGGGTGAAAGGCATCCCCTCGATTTTGTTCACGAAGTATCGGATCAAAATAACGATCCACCAAAAAGAAGGATGAATCTGGCCTAGGGTTATTGGGTATTTACGACAAAAATCTATGCTAACAGGATCGAGGGGACCTAAAGTGAAAGGGTAAGTGTACACACTTAAAAACCCTTTCACGTGAGTAGTAATATCCTCTTCGGGAGATGGTACTACCACTTCTTTGTTCCCCCTGTTACAATCTTTTTTTATCTGCACGATATTTTATCGAACAAATATATCCCGAAACGGGCTCACATCGGCCGGGAATCGGCGAACCTTTATCAAGTTTGAAATCGGAGGTAAGAATACATGCCGCCGGAACGCACTCCTCAGGCCGTGGATTCACCGGCGTTTTGTCGGCGGCGGATTGGGAAGAAGAAGCTTTTTCTTTTTAGGGGACTGTTTTTGATGTCTTCACCATTTTTGGATTTAAAGAAGGTGATAAAGATTTGGTGGTTTTTAAGAAGAATTTTGTAGAAAAGAATCACAGATCTACGAATGAACTTAGAAGAGACGGAAAGGAACTTAGAAAATTTGGAATATTGAAGACGTAAAAGTGATAAATGGTAAAAGGAAGGGCTATTTATAGATTGAAGCAATGGCAGTTCAATATCAGCGGTGACCGACCACCTTCTGACGCGCATTAAATACCTTGGGAAGCTAAACTGAGTGACATCTATCACGTACGTCATGGTCGGGCTCGATGCAAACGTCAGCTTATATCTGATCGAGCCGTTGTGAAATCATGTCGTTTCTCGCTACATCCTTCCCGAAAAATGAGGGGATTATCTATATACGATAAAAACTGGTTAGTCCTTCGTATGAACTGGTTTAAATGGTAATACATTGGATTGAATAAGCGTCTTCATAGTATCAGGTTGAGGTCCGAAATCAGGTCACTAATCTTCGAGCCCGAAGGACCGATCAATATCGAGCTCGATGTTATTATCAAGCTCGAATCCAAGTCAAACTATGATGCAAAGTAAGGGTATCGATCTTATGACTCAGAGACCGACCAACACTGACCTTGAATCAATACAGAGATCCAAGTCAGAATCGAGCTCGAGTCAAGAGCGAGAGCTCGAGTCAAGACCGAAAACACGAATCGATATCGAGCTCATAGACAAGAGCTGATGTAATCCCACTAGAGGAGAGAATCCTGGCAGGAATTATGGAAAAGCTGATTTATCATGGATCTCCCACTATATATTTTTAATTATATCTAAAAGTAGGATCCTCCACTATAAAGAGGATGGCTACATTTCTGTAAAAGACAGTTCTTTGCTTACATTGTAACCCAAGCACCATATTCTCCTATATTCAAGAGTTATTTTTTTTAATCTTCATAAATTGATTTATCTTGGTGAGTCTTAAAAATCATCTTATTTCCAACCTTGTTTATTTTGCATTCTTTGCAATCTATATTTGATATTTCTATTTATCCTTACGATTTGTATTAAGCTATACCGCATATCCTTAGAACTACGTACAAATTCAACTCTATTCATTTTTCGGGTAAACATAATGTTACAGGATAAGGGACATGAACCTTAATTATACTAGATACTGGGTTCCTCTTAGCATGATAGGTGTAACACCCCGTAAAATTTTGAAGAGTTTTAAGACCATTAAGAAGATTGGCGGGTGCTAATTATATTAATTCGGGTATGAACAAGGCTTATAATTTGAATGATATCAATTGATAATGATAATATATGTATGAGGTGCATTAAGAATGGTTTATGGTCTAAGAAGATCCCTAAAGCTAAGTCAAGTTGAAACTTTTATGATGGGATAAAGTTTCAAGTGAGTTCGCACAAGACCTAACTTCAAACGATAATATCTCTCAAGATATGAAGCTTTATATGGTGTATAACCTATCCCACGAAGCGTATATGTGTCTAGTTTCTAATGCTTCAAATCGTTTATCATTTGAAGATTCCTACAAGAAGTTATGATGTTTTTACTAAAATATGGCAGAACAGCTACGCGAGTCTTGCGTAGCCTATGCAGCATAGCAGTGTAGCCTACGCACCATTGCGTAGGCAAATCCAGTAGCTTCAAGGGTCATTTTAAGAGCTGAAAGCGTGGGTTTAGAGAGAGAATGGTTTAGTTCTTCATCTTGGAAGGGATTTCTAGAGAGAAGGAGGAGCTCTTCCACTATGGATACACTTCAAGGTAAGTTATTTTAGTACAATGATGATTATATAACATCATTTAGTGATGATACTAACATTATTATGGATCAAGTCCATAGGAAATGAGTTGAATATTCAAGAACACCAAAAAGAGAAAAAGTTAGATTCTACCACCAAGAGTTAATCCCTTCACTTGAGCTTCATATATATATATGTCATATTAGAGTATGTGTAGCATGTTTATGAGTTTTATTTGAAGTTGTAATGGGATATTGTATGAACCCTAATGGAGGGTCTTGAAAATGATATTTTGGGAAAAGAAGAAGATGAATAGTGATGAATTGATATAAAATGAATTGTTTTGAGTTTTTAATGATTTCAATAGACTTGATAACTTAATTGATAAATGAATTGAATAGGGAATCACCATTTTGACAAGATACAACACTAGTTCTTGAAATGAGTATTCTTGAACATAGGGTTTTGTTGCATAAGACAATGAATAGTGACTTAATGATGTTGGGTAATTTACATAGTATTATTAATGACTCCAAATGAGTATTAAATGATAAGAATGGAATTGAATAGGCTAATAGACGAGCCTATAGGATAATTTGGGATGGTTGAAGGCTTGTTGCCGAATTATAAAGCCTAAATGGATATTTATGAATCTTTTCGTATTTATTTTTATGTAGTTGGGATATCTAATGGTAGGTATTGAATTGTGGGTGATATTTGGACATTTTAATCAATTAGAGCATTGTAGTATTTTTGGAGCTTGAAGATTTGAGGGTCGAGTTGAGGTCGGATTTCGGTAAAATTGGTATGGCTAGACTCGTGGTTGAATGGGCTATCGGATTTTATAAATTTTATCGGGTTCCGAGACGTGGGCCCCACGGGTGATTTTTGAGGTGTAATTTCGGATTTTGTGAAAAAATTAGTATTTTGATATTGAATTAATTCCTATGATTTTGTGGACTGAATCAAATTAATTGTGGCTAGATTCGAGCCGTTCGGAAGTTGATACGCGCAAAATAGAATTTCTGGAGCATTGTTTAGCTTGCTCGACATTGGATTCGTCTTGTTCAAGGTAAGTAACTCTTCTAATCTTGGAGATGAGGGTATGAACCCCGAATATATGTATTATTTTAATTATTTGGAGGTGACGCACATGCTAGGTGACGGGCATGTGGGCATGCACTATAGAAATTGTGACATAATTGGTTCCGAAAAATTTTGTAGTTAAATAATCTTGGCATTTTCTATGTAGTTTTATGTGTTAAAGAAATTGAGCTGAGAATCATATTGAAAATCATGTTGAGACTGTGCTAGTATTATTGAGACCCACAGAGGTCATATTGCTATTAAATTATTTGTTTAAAATGAAATTTCATACTCAGTCATGTTCATTTATTTCATATTATCTCAGTCTCTATTGCTATTTATTGATTCATCATATCATCATTTTGGGCTAATTTCATGACATTGTGAGCCCGAGAGACTGGAGAGATTGATGACTGAGTGAGACCAAGGGCCTGATTGTGAGGATAATTATGGGATTGGGCTGCACGCCGCAGCAGGCCAGATTGACTTATTATAGCACGTGAGTTGTCCGTGCGGATCCAGATATTGAAACTATAACACGTGAGTTGTCTATGTAGCACGTGAGTTGTCTGTGCAGAATATAGAGCTTGGACTGAAGGAATCCCTCCGGAGTCTGTACACACCCCCAGTGAGCGCAGGTACATACTGAGTGCGAGTGCCGAGCGATTGGGAGGATTGAGTGACTGTGAGGACTGAGTGATGGGGAGGACTGAGTTAATTGATACTCTGAGAGTATGCATATGAGTTCATCTTTGAGATACATTGCATTGACATATGCACATGACATATATGTAAAGAGATGTATTTTTCCTCATGCTGTACGATATTACATCATTCATGATTTCTCACACATTTTGGCAGATAGGCATAGTGATGCATTTGTTTTACACTGGTTATTTGGAAAGAAAAATGAAATATCTTATTTATTATTGAAAGGATTTTGGAAAAATTACTGTTTTCAAACTTATTCATATTTTTGGCAACTCCGGTAAACGATTTGGGTTTTCATTGATGTACTTGAAAGGCAGAACTATTTTCAAAAATCATGTTTTTGCTGAGCATTTGATTGTTGGGTTACTTCTGGTATTACTTGTTTAAGTTATTATGAACTATTGTTGGTTATTGAAATTGGGACCCGACCTTGGTACAAGCTCGTCACTACTTTCAACCTAAGGTTAGGTTTGTTACTTATTGGGTACATGGGGTCGGTTGTACTCATACTACACTTCTGCACCTTATGTGTAGATATTGGCTGCTGATGTTACTGTGTTCGTTGGGAGCTGGATCTGAAGATGTACCTGCATTCCGGTTTTAGCTGCCTCTTGTTCATGGTAGCCTTAGATTCATAAAACTCTATTTATGTACTTTTCAAATAGATGATGTATTTACTTCATACCAGCTTTGTAAACTCTATTCTTAGAAGCTCATGATTTGTACTACGAGTCCTTGAGGAGTGTATTAGAGCTATTTAAATATTAATTGAATCGGATTATTGTTATTTGGCTTACCTAGCGGGTGAGGTTAGGTTCCATCACGTCAAGTTAGAGTTTGGGTCGTGACAAGGGGGTATGAGAGCTCTAGGTTCATACGTTCTACAAGTCATGAGCAAGTGTCTAGTAGAGTCTTACGAATCGATATGATGACGTCCATACTTATCTTTGAGAAGCTACATGACATTTAGGGTAATTTCCCATCTTTCTTTCCTTATCGTGCAGAATTGATTCAGCTTGAAATATAACTCTTTGAATTCCTTCCACGCATTCATATGCGCACATGAGCGCTCGGTATCAGTTGTGCATTGCCGGCTTGTGACTCTATGAATGAGGTTCGAGATGTGTATTCTGTGTTTTGGTGATGGGCTAGTCTGGAGGACTTGAGGCCATGGTTAGACCGCAACTTAAGCTCGGTAGCTTCAGTTGTAACTTGTACATTTGGACTCATATGTCCGGTGATGTCCCTAAGAGTGAAATTTGTGGCTCAATGAGCGGTGGAATGGCTTTGTGATGAGTATTATGTAACTGCGGGATGTGTTAAGACGATTTGAATGTGACGAGAAGTGTTTCCTTGAAATGTAAAGGAAGGCCATTGGGTGCTTGATTTTCGTTTTGATGTGACATAGAGTCTCGAGTGTGAATGTTTTGAAAGATCTTTCACGTTGTTAAATTTAGGGACAAATTAAATTCTCATGTCTAGGTAATGAGTTTGGACTCGGAAAGATTAAGCGATTTCATTGTAATTGTAATAGCTAAAGGGTATAACAAGATACCAATTTTAGGCTAAGCAGGTGGGTTATCCCCTGCGGAGTAATCTACGTAGGCGTGTTCCTTTTAATGTGAGGGGAGAGTTTCTTTTCTGCCAACGGGGCGTATGTTTTGAGATTTGAAATTGAATCTGGCTGAGAAAATCGATTTGAGCATCAAGAGAATGAATGTGAGCTTAGCGGATGATTTGTGGTATTTTTATGGTTGGCGTTGTATGAGCTTGAGAAGAATTTTCGTTGAACTGACTGTAGTATCATGGCAGTAATATGGTATTGTGAGTTATCGAGTGTTTTAATCTATGGCTTTGAGCCAAGTGGGAGAGCCTGCTATTGACAATTCAATTTCATGGTTATATGTTAAATATTAGTTTTGGTCTGAGGCATACTTGTGGATTAGTTATGACTTGCAGAGGTTGACATCGAGGATGACTCGAGTACTGAAATTCCTAAATACAGGTTATATTGCGCTTTATGAGTATATGAAAATCATGGGATGAGTGAGTTGTTATTTGAAAAGATGTAGTGCGCACGGATTATGAATATTTCATATGTAGTTTAAAACTCAAGAGCTCGCAAGCGATGATGGTACACGTGTGAAGTTGATGAGTTACAAGTGATCCAAGGCTATGTAGTGATGCCACACGAATCCTAGCATGTTATCTACTGTAAAGAGATTAAAGACACCTCGAGATATGAAGGTGATTGAGTACCCACGAGTAGAATCCATTGAATAATGGGAAAATAAGGAGGTAAAATTAATTGAATAAGGCATGATGACGTGAAGGTATGATGTTAACTATAGTCACAAAAAAATACGTTATGATGAGGACATAAAGATAGATTGCACGTTCTTACATCTATCATTATGAATATACTGTATGTTATGGAAAGTTATATGGGTATAGACTGAGGCAGTTGTATTTACTAGAAATGTAATTGAGCATGGATTGAAGGGCAAGTTGCTAGAAAAAAATTTCTTAAAGTAAAATCGGCACGAAAATGGATATGCTAAATTTATTATTGTTGTAAGGACATGAAAGGATGATACTTTACAACATGAGTTGCGGCTAAAAGTGCCATGATACTTGGGTACGAGAAGGGGCAAAGAAATCCCTGATAAGCATAACCATTTTTCTTCTATTGTCAGGATAGTAGGTACTACTAAGTGTAATTGCAAAAAAAAAAAAAAAGATAGAAGTCAAGGCTTCATGAAAATTTGAAATAGTGAATTAAGATTTCGAGTTGGGGAAATAAATAACTTGTAGTAGTATATGGGCATGTATATAATCAGATGGAACGAGGTGCGAATTTATTAAAATCTTCGAATGTCAAGTTTGAGCTTTAGATTTGGGTTTTGCGCCTAAGTGAGGAAGCATCAGAGCAAGTTAAAGTCACCTTAAGGGTGATGGTTGGAAAAATAAAATGGAGAAAGTCTTATTCATAAAAGAAAGATTAAGGACACATATTCGATAAGATTCCTTATGAAATAAGTAAAATTGTCATACAATGCTGGTATAGGGATCACATGATTATCACGAGCAATAGTTACAGTGTTCAATATTGGGGTTATTAAAATGTGTTATCTAATAGTCAAATATTTAATGGGCTATTTGAGTAGATTCTTATAATTTTGGAGCATGTGTCATTTGAATTTGATTCAAACAAGGGCGAAAATAAGGAAGTACTTTGGTCATATGTTAGACTTAGTAGAACAAATGAAGGTTATAAATGAGGATAAAGTAAATGAACACTTGGCATGAAATGAAGCAAGAAAAGATTATATTATGCGTATTCTCAAATATGAAATACTTTTTCAAACCAAAATAATGTACTCCAGTAAGAAGCACGAGGTCAGAAAAAAAAATGAGACTAAATGGTGCAAGCATTATCCTAATAGAATTGTCCCTTTGGGAGTTGTAAGCCTCTAATCCATGGTAATAAGCCTATGGTAGGCATAATAACAAATACAATATGAATTTATGGAAGAGAAATATCAGACATGGTGGTATCTATGAGTTGGTTAAGGTTAAGAAAATAGAAACATGTACATTGATGTTCGAGAATGGATGATAAACTTGCTTCACAAGGAGGAAGTGAAATGAATATTTGCGTAGTGAACTTGTAAGATATGATGTTATTCAAATTGAGATCTAAAGGAAACTCAAAATTTACAAGTACAAGTGAAGGTATAAATCACCCATGTGATGGATGGACCTAAGCAAGACAAATATCTTGTTGGTATTCAGTTGGGATAAAAGAAGTATTATGGAAAGAGTTGGCAACTAGAGAATCAAGGGTCCTATGAGGACAAACTATGCTTAGAAGTAATTTTATATTAATGAGAAAGTCTTCGAATGGAAGAAATAGAATTTTAATGTATGCAAGAAATGCTCTTTCACGTGCGACTTGGTGTATACATAATAGAAAGAGAATACAGATATGCATGATAGTAATATGTGTTGCAATATAGATTAACCGATGTTGAAATGAGCGAGGTATAGATATGCAACTTTTAAAATAATAAAGAATTATTTGATGTAATTTTGGTATATGCGCAGCCACGTGGGGCTTAGTTTGTTATTGAATATTGAGCATATATGTGCGATCGTGTGGGGCCAAAACATCATATTATGTAAAGATATTTGGTTGTTGAATTATGTTAAAATTGGTGCCCATGTGGGGTCTTGTTCTGGACAGGTTGAAGTTTTGGTATAGTCTCAATTGCAGGGGATACTCTGCTGAAAAGTTTAAGAATTTAGAGAGTTAGCCAAATTTTGGGGCCTTAAGGAAGTCAAAAATTTGGAAGAATATATAAGACCCATATGAAGTCATGAATGATAAAGAATGATGGTTAAGGTGAAAGGAGGATAATTATGTTCCTAATAATTACTTGCAAAATATTCGAGGACGAATGTTCTTAAGTGGGGGAGAATGTAACACCCCGAAAAATATCGAAGAGTTTTAAGACCATTAAGAAGATTGGCGGGTGCTAATTATATTAATTCGGGTATGAACAAAGCTGATAATTTAAATAATATCAATTGATAATGATAATATATGTATGAGGTACATTAAGAATGGTTTATGGTCTAAGAAGAGCCCTAAAGCTAAGTCAAGTTGAAAATTTTATGATGGGATAAAGTTTCAAGTGAGTTCGCACAAGATCTAAATTCAAACGAGCATAACTCTCAAGATATGAAGAGTTATAAGGTGTATAACCTATCAAAATAAAGGTCTATGTATCTAGTTTCTAATTCTTCAAACCGTTTGTCATTTGGAGATTCCTACAAGAGGTTATGACATTTTTACTAACGGGTGACAGAACAACTACGCGAGTCTTGTGTAGCCTACGCAGCATAGCAGCGTAGCCTACGCACCATTGCATAGGAAAATCCAGTAGCTTCAAGGGTCATTTTAAGAGCTGAAAACGTGGGTTTAGAGAGAGAATGGCTTAGTTATTCATTTTGGAAGGGATTTCTAAAGAGAAGGAGGAGCTCTTCCACCATGGATACACTTCAAGGTAAGTTATTTTGGTACAAGGATGATTATATAACATCATTTAGTGATAATACTAACATTATTATGGATCAAATCCATAGGAAATGAGTTGAATCTTCAAGAACACCAAAAAGAGAAAAAGTTAGATTCTTCCACCAAGAGGTAATTCCTTCACTTGAGCTTCATATATATATGTCATATTGGAGTATGTGTAGCATGTTTATGAGTTTTATTTGAAGTTATAATGGGATATTGTATGAACCCTAAGGGAGGGTCTTGAAAATGATATTTTGGGCAAAGAAAAAGATGAATAGTGATGAATTGATATAAAAGGAATTGTTTTGAGTTTCTAATGATTCCAATAGACTTGATAACTTAATTGATGAACGAATTGAATAGGGAATCACCATTTTGATAAGATACAATACTAGTTCTTGAAATGAGTGTTCTTGAACATAGGGTTTTGTTGGAGAAGACAATAAATAGTGACTTAATGATGTTGGGTAATTAACATAGTATTATTAATGACTCCAAATGAGTATTAAATGATAAGAATGGAATTGAATAGGCTAATAGACGAGCCTATTGGATAATTTGGGATGGTTGAAGGCTTGTTGCCGAATTATGAAGCCTAAATGGATATTTATGAATCTTTTCGTATTTATTTTTATGTAGTTGGGATATCTAATGGTAGGTATTGAATTGTGGGTGATATTTGGACATTTTAATCAATTTAAGCATTGTAGTATTTTTGGAGTTTGAAGATTTGAGGGTCGAGTTGAGGTCGGATTTTGGTAAAATTGGTACGGCTAGACTCGTGGTTGAATGGGCTATCGGATTTTGTAACCTTTGTCAGGTTCCGAGACGTGGGCCCCACATGTAATTTTTGGGGTATAATTTCGAATTTTGTGAAAAATTAGTATTTTGACATGGAATTAATTTCTATAATTTTGTGGACTGAATCAAATTAATTGTGGCTAGATTCGAGCCGTTCGGAAGTTGATACGCGTAGAATGGAATTTCTGGAGCATTGTTTAGCTTGCTCGACATTGGATTCGTCTTGTTCAAGGTAAGTAACTCTTCTAATCTTGGAGATGAGGGTATGAACCCTGAATATACGTATTATATTAATTGTTTGGAGGTGACGCACATGCTAGGTGACGGGCGTGTGGGCGTGCACTATAGAAATTATGACGTAATTGGTTCCGGGTATAGTCAAATAATCTTGGCATTTTCTATGTAGTTTTATGTGTTAAAGAAATTGAGCTGAGAATCATATTGAAAATCATGCTGAGGCTATGTGCTAGTATTATTGAGACCCACAAAGGTCATATTGCTGTTAAATTATTTGTTTAAAATGAAATTTCATACTCAATCATGTTCATTTATTTCATATCATCTCTCAGTCTCTATTGCTATTTATTGATTCATCATATCATCATTTTGGGCTAGTTTCATGACATTGTGAGCCCGAGAGACTGCAGAGATTGATGACTGTGTGAATTATGGGATCAGGTTGCACGCCGTAGCAGGCCAGATTGACTTATTATAGCACGTGAGTTGTCCGTGCAGCTCGTGAGTTATCCGTGCGGATCCAGATATTATTATAGTACATGAGTTGTCCGTGCAACACATGAGTTGTCCGTGCGGATCCAGATATTATTATAGCACGTGAGTTGTCCGTGCAACACGTGAGTTGTCCGTGCGGATCCAGATATTGATACTATAGCACGTGAGTTGTCTGTGCATCACGTGATTTGTCCGTGCAAATTATAGCACTTGGGCTGAAGGAGCCCCTCCGGAGTCTGTACACACCCCCAGTGAGCGCAGGTACTTACTGAGTTCGAGTGCCGAGCGATTGGGAGGATTGAGTGACTGTGAGGACTGAGTGATGGGGAGGACTGAGTGAATTGATATTCTGAGAGTATGCATATGAGTTCATCTATGAGATACATTGCATTGACATGCACACATGACATACATGCATAGAGATGTATTTTTTCTCATGTTGTACGATATTACATCATTCATGATTTCTCACACATGTTGGCAGATGGGCATAGTGATGCATTTGTTTTACACTGGTTATATGGAAAGAAAAATGAAACATCTTATTTATTATTGAAAGAATTTTGGAAAAATTACTGTTTTCAAACTTATTCATATTTTTGGCAACTCCAGTAAATGATTTGGGTTTTTATTGATATACTTGAAAGGCAGAACTATTTTTAGAAATCATGTTTTTGCTGAGCACTTGATTGTTGAGTTACTTATGGTATTACTTGTTTAAGTTGTTATGAACTATTGTTGGTTATTTAAATTGGGACCCAACCTTGGTACAAGCTCGTCACTACTTTCAACCTAAGGTTAGGTTTATTACTTATTGAGTACATGGGGTCAGTTGTACTCATACTACACTTATGCACCTTGCATGCAGATGTTGGCTGCTGATGTTACTGTGTTCGTTGGGAGATGGATCTGAAGATGTACCTGCGTTCCGGTTTTAACTGCCTCTTGTTCATGGTAGCCTTAGATTCATAAAACTCTGTTTATGTACTTTTCAAACAGATGATGTATTTACTTCATACCAGATTTGTAAACTCTATTCTTAAAAGCTCATGATTCGTACTACCAGTCCTTGGGGAGTGTATTAGAGATATTTAAATTTTAATTGAATCAGATTATTGTTATTTGGCTTACCTAGCGGGTGAGGTTAGGTGCCATCACGGCTAGTTGGATTTTATGTCGTGACAATAGGTTATCGTCATGATTGTGCTATACGTAATATAAGTGGCACATAAGAAATAAAGTGTCACATGTAAGTACGAGTTGAGGATAGATGAAGCATGACATATGTAAAAGATGGGCATGACAACCTTGAGTTCTTCCAGATGATGAATGTGATACAAATAAAAGTCAATCTCTAATTATGCATACCAAGGTATGCGAGGATAATATATGTGAACTTAAATGGGTAAGCGTGAAAATATTAAGGCATGAGATGTGTAAAAGGCATAATCTTGGAAGGTATAAGAAACAATATAGGTTGTTAGAGAAGAAAAAGAAAATGGCGGGGAATGATAATCTTGAGTTTTTTTCTAGTCGAGGTATGTCTTATTTTATTCTGTTGAAAAACAAATTTGAGAATTTCCAAGAATGATCTCAAAGCAACTCTATATATGCCCGATATTGAAAGAGCAGTTAACTTGTGAGTGAACGGATCCTTATGATTCAAGAAGAATAAATATAGAAATGGCTCATGGGCTAAGTAAAAGTTGTTGGAAAGTTACACATATAAGGTGTACGATGTAAGGCTCAAAACAATGATTGAATACGGTTATGGTACAGATTTGGAGATTGAGACGTTACAAGAATTCTAAGACTACATGATAATGTGTCATAAATCCCTGCATGAATGTGTATGGACGGGGTCAACAATACCACGAAGAATGGGAAAATATGCAAGTATACAATTATCGTATGAAACGTGTTGATATAAATACGTGGCATTAGCTACGACCAAAAGAGTTCACATTGTGATGAAGACATGAGATAATAAGACCCTACATGCATGTCATCTTTATCATAAGTATTAGCCTACTCGGTGGGATACCATCAAAATAAAGTTTTATTAAAGGACTTAAGAGCAAGAAATATAATTTCAGAGATATATACTATGGAATCTCATATATATATATATATATATATATATATATATATATATATATATATATATATATATATATATATATATATATATATATATATATATATATATAGAGAACATGATGGTGGCATAAAGATAGGATGTGTAATTATAACATGTAGCATTATGAAGATGGTATATGTTGTGAAAGGTTATATGATGATATGTGGATTTAGCCTAAGGGAGTCACACTTGTTCAGCATATTTAAGCATGAGATGAGAGGCGCAAGGTAGCCGTACATGCTAGAACTTTATTAGAGCATGGATTGAAGGGTGAAATATTAGAAGAGATTTCAACAGTAGAGTGAAGATGAAAGAGTGAAGTGCTAACTATAAAGATGTCGTAAGGGCGGAAAATAATGGCCCTTAGCAATATATGTTGCAGCTAGTAGCGACGTGATACTTGGATACGAAAATGAACAAAGGAAGTTCCTATGAGTATAACCAATCTATCATATTTTCAAAATAATGAGCATTTCGATATAATGATGAAATAAAAGTCAATGTACGATGAAAGATTTAAGCGGTAAAACAGAGATTTCTAATTGGAAGGGATAAATAGCCTATTGTAGTGGGTGAACAAATTGATTGTCAATGAAAAGTTTTATGTGAGATAGAAGTTTAATAATGACTTCAAGTAGCAAGTAAGAGTTTGAATTTGGTTTACTCTTAAGTGGGGGAGCATCGGAACAGAAAAGATTTACCTTAAAGGTAATGATTTGTAAAATAAGATATTTTATTTACTAGAGTCAAGATGAAGAGAAAACCTTCGGTAACTTCATGATGGAATAAGTACAATTACCATAAAGTATTTATAGAGAATCAAAGACTCATTACAAGTAATAGTTGCGAAGTTCTGCATCAGGGATGTTAAAAGTTATGTCTGATAGTCAAAGATTTAATGGGCAACTCGAATGTATTCCTACAACTTTGGGGACATGTGAGATTTGAATTAAATTCAAGTATTGGCGGAGAACAAGGAAGTACTTTGAATTGTACGTGGGATTAAGTGGAATAAGAGGGTATTTTAATATGTGCATACTTTACACGGAATAAAATAGAAAGGGGTAATGCACTGCTTATTCTTGAAGGAGAAGAGACTCTTCTATACAAAAAAATATAGTGTGCCAATAAAGGGCATGAGTTCAAAGAAGAGTACTAATATTAAAAGGGTATAAGTACCATCGTGATAACGATGACTCTCGACTGTTGAAGGTTTATGAGCTACGGTAGCATGTCTACGGTGCACATGAAAATAAATGCAATCCCAAATTTTTGGTAGAAAAATATCACAAGATACTCAATGGTGTCAAGGAATTGGTAAAAGTTAAGAAATAAAACTAGAACACGAATGCCCGCGAATAGGTGACAAACTAGTGTCATGAACTCAAACGAAGTGAGTTGAATTATTTTTAGAGCAAACTTGTTGGTAACAATAGTTATCAAGTTATGGATATAACATGAGCTCTAAAGGTATGAGCGAAAGATGGGGTATTAAATTATCATATGATGCATAAATCTGAGACAAATATCTTATTTATCTTTGGAAGGAATAAAAGAACATTCCAAAATAGTTTTGATGATTAGAGAATATTAAAAGTCTTAAGCGGAAAAACTTTTCCTGGAAACAAGACTCAAAAAGGGCAACGGACTGATTTGAAAGTATTGGTTATAAGAAAATTTTGAGACTATGAGTCGGAATGGATAAGTTTACAAGTACCAAGTGGAAAATATAATTTTGCTCTCACCAAGCATGAGCCATAGCTTCGAGGAAGCTGAGGATTTAGGTAGCATAGATATGTGTCATTCTATATTATGAAATTTGTAAAAGTTCCAATCATAGAGAGATTTTAGTTTACTTGAAGATACTTTTCAGGTACAATTGACGTATGCATGACTAGAGAAAATGCAGGCATGTATAATAGTGATATGAGAGCTATGTATAGTAGCAATTATTGATATTGAATGGTATTCATATATGTTACCAGTTAAAAGTTTTAAAGATTTACATTCGATACACTTATGGTATATGTACGGTCGAGTGGGGTCAAGATGGTATATTATATTGTGTATTGTTGGTTGTTGAGCGATATTGTTATTGGTGCCCGTGTGGGGGCTTATTCTGGACAAGTTAAAGTTTTTGGATAGTCCTAGTTATAGGAGAAGCTCTACCGAAATTTTTAAGAATTTGTAAAGATAGCCAAATTTTGAGGGCCATAAGTAAGTTGAGATTTTGGAAAGGAAGTACATGACCCATGTAGTCATAAGTGCCTATGCATGATGGTTAAAGGTAAAATGATGGTAACTCTATTCTTAGAAGTGAATTGTAAAACATTCTAGGACGAATGTCCTTAAGTGAGGGAGAATGTAGTACCCCGAAAAATTTTTGAAATACTTAAGCGCTATTAAGAAAGTTGATGTGCGCTAATTACATTATTTTATGTGCAGACGAGGACTATTAATTTGATGGATATCAATTGGATATGATAATAAGTGTACTAGGCATATTATAAGTGATGTGGGGTCTAAGGAGAGACCTAAGTCTAAGTCAAGTTGGAAATTACATGATGGACTAAAGTTCCAAATGAGTATGCATAAGACCAAACTTTGGACAAGTATATATACATATATATATATATATAAGGAGTTATATGATGTAAAACATATCAAATGAAAGATCCTCAAGTCTAGTTTATAACGCTTCAAACCGTTTGTCATTTGGACATTCCTACAATAAGTTATGACTAAATAACCAAAGGCTGGCGAAGGAGCCTGCGGATGCGAAGCATCCGAGGCCGCGTCTGAAAGAGAGGCTGGCAGTGAAGTGCTGCCATAGTGTCCAGGTCCGTATCCGAGCTTCAAAGAGGAGTGAAGTGGGAATGCGAAGCATCCAGGTCCGCATCCGAAACCAAGAAATCTGGGCCTATAAATACAAGGTCGGGGGAGGGGAGTATTTTGAGTATTTGGGGGTTAGGGTTATTGAGGTGAAGGGGCGATTTTGAGCTCAAATCAAGTCCAATCAACCAAGGTAAGTTGTTAATGATGTTTTGGGTTGATTATTACTCAATATACATGAGTTCCAACATTATTCTTGCATCCAAATACTAGATTTCTTCATCAAATCCTCAAGAACACAAAAATCACCAAAGTAGTGATTTTTCAAGATTTATCTAATAGAGGAAATTCCAATGCTTCAAACTCGTTTATTATGAGTAGTTAGAAGTATTTGAAGCATTTGTTACGAGTTTTAATGGTTGAAAGATTGGATTATAAAACTCTAGTTCATGGCATGAATAGTACTTTTGAGAAAATAAGAGAGAAGATGAATGGTAATCTTGACAATAAAATTTATGAATACAATGAACATATGGAAATAATTGTTAGCAAAAGATGGAAGTGATCAACTAATTAATCACCCGAATTGTATATTTTGCAAGTGTTGATTATGAAAGACGATGAATAGTAACTTGGTGGCAATGGATAATTGATGTAGTATCATTAATGAATTCGAATGGGTATTAAAACATAAGAATGAAGTTGAATGGTCTAGCATGCAAAACTATTTGGTGATTTGAGTTGTTGGAGGCTTGTAGCCAACTTTTGAGCCATATATGGATGTTGATCAATATCTTAGGTCATATTTTGATATAATTAGGATATCTAATTGTAGATATCGACTTGTTGGTGATGTTGAGCATTTTAATCAACATTGGAATGATGCAGGAGGGTTGAAAGCTTGTGAATGTTAATAAAGCAAAAACGAGGTAAGTTGATTAAAACTTACTCTTCTTGAGGGACTTTCTCTAAAAGCATGTTTCAAGTTAATACTTAAGTTATTTGCAAATGTGTTTTCTTGCTTGTGGGGACAAACAAGTACGGATGTCTCCATGTACTAGAATATTATGTTGCATATATAGTGTCATGCCGTTTTATAAAATTTCATTTTAAACCTTGTTGGCAAAATGACATTCAAGGTAAATGTTATAAGTTTTTATTAAAACTTACGTATTGACAAGAGTATACATATTTGAGTGCTAAAGATAAGTTTTTATGGAAAGTATTTCTTTTGTAAATTGACTAACAGAATAGCACTTGTGGTATCTTTTAAAGATTTATGTTAAATTGCTAAAGGCTTTAGCATGCAAAAGGTTATTTATTTAATTTTTGTTCAAATGATTTAGATTTTCTATAAATGCTATGAGTTGATAAAAATAGATCCTTTGAAGCTACTATGCTATGAATCTATTTTTGAAGTGTCAAATATTTTGGGAGTTACTTGTGTTCACCGATATTGACTTCGGATATATTGTGTCCGTTGTCATGAAACTACACGTGCCGGTGTAGGCATAGATGGCCACTTTGTAGTATGGACTACGACAGAGTGCTCTCCCCTGAGAGAGAACTATTTTGTGCTATTATTAGCATGGCTGAGTCTATTCGTATGGCACTACGATGAGACGACCTGAGCAAGTAGGATATATGATACTTGCCGCTAGGTACATAACCTAGTTGACCTTTAAGGATGATTTCCTTATGTTTAGGCCTAAGGAGCCGAAAGTGATTTTGATGACTTAAAGAAAATGGAATGATTTTGTATGATTTTATCCAAAATCTTGGATTTATGTAAATATTTTAAAATTTTATATTGTGAGTTATATATCACTTGGTTGTTATTTAAAATAATAAGGGTCGTGAATTGATAAAATTTCTTATCGTTTTATATCAAATATTGGTGCATTATTTTTTATAAAGTTTGTCCCAAGAACTAAAGTTCGAGAGAGTCTATGACACTTATTGAGTACCGTTGTGGTGTACTCAGCCCTTAGGGGCCCCCTTCCAGGGCCCTGCTTACTTTACATGTTTCAGGATGATGTATGATATGTGGAATGTGGTCAGGCCAGGATGACTCTCTTTCCGAGTTAGTATGAAGCACCACTTTTATTTTGTGGTAGCTATCAAGTTCTTCCTTATTTTATTTTGTTGGAACTACTCCAACCGTTGGTTCTATTCTTTGGTATATAGGCTCCATAGGTAGTTGTGAAATATTGTAATAATGGGGTTGTACACGACATACATGAAAGTATATTAATTTTACTTAGTCTCATTGTTATGATCATGAAAGACATCATGTATGATTTTGAATTGGAAAATATTTTATCATTTAACTTGAAAATGTATATGATTTTCAAGGAGCTTGCGCAGTTAAATTGCTTTTCATGCATATGATTTGGGTGCATCACATGGTTTGGTTCGCTAGGGTCGGGTAGTGTGCCGGCTACCGATCACGTGGATTTTGGGTCGTGACACTCCAAATCCGTACCATAACTGTTTTCAATCATTGTTTTGAGCCTTACGTCGTACACCTTATATGTGTAACTTTCCAACAACTTTAACTTAGCCCATGAGCTATTTCTATGTTTATTCTTCTTGAATCATAAGGATCCGTTCACTCACAAGTTAACTGCTTTTTCAATATCGGGCACATATAGAGTTTCTTTGAGATCATTCTTGGAAATTCTCAAAAAAAAATTTATCATTTCAACATAACAAAATAAGACATACCTCGACTAGAAAAACTCAAGAGTATCATTCCACGTCACTTTGTTTTTCTTCTCTAACAACCTATATTGTTTCTTATACCTTCCAAGATTATGCCTTTTGCGCGTCTCATGCCTTAATATTTTTACGCTTACCTATTTAAGTTCACATACTTTATCCTCGTATACCTTGGTATGCATAATTAGAGATTGAATTGTATTTGTATCACATTCATCATTTGGTGGAACTCAAGGTTGTCATGCACATCTTTTACAAATGGCATGCTTTATCTATCCTCAACTCGTACTTACACGTGGCACTTTATTTCTTATGTGTCACTTATATTACGCATGACACAATCATGATGATAACCTATCATGCTCAGAGGAAACCCGATGTCTAGTATAATTAAGGTTCATGTCCCTCATCCTGTAACATTCCCTTTTCGAATTATCAAGAAAGTCTTTTTCTTTTTTCTTTTGGAAATGTGTCTTTGGTCATTATTGACATTGTCTTAACTATTCCAAACTTCTTATGAGGCATACATGTTTACCACAAACTTGAATGATTCACATTCACTTATCAATTAGATCCATATCACCTCTCTATATCTTGTCATGATAATTTAAGATGCAATATCTTCATTTGCAATATTCTCTTTTTGTTTTGTACCTTTGCTAAACTCGATAATGATGATTGCCATAGTAAACAGTCCCTCCAACATCTTGACCAACGATCTTGAATTGAATTCTTGGACCTAACATATGTGTCCTTATTCACATCCTTTAGTAAAAAAATTTATAAGTCAGGACATCATCCTGACAATACTAGCTTACATCATCATCATATTTTCTTCCATGATTTCTCAGTATTCAACTGAAAATTCTTATTTACCAAAGTCATGTGTGTTGACTGTATCAGTCCAATCTATTCTCAACTTATCCTTCCATTTTGAACAAACCTGACACTTTCTGGCCATTAGCTCAAACATCTTGTACTATAACTTGAACATTGAGCTTTATTGTCGTCACTTCGATATCTTCCTCAACAGGAAATCAATATGATCGAGAATCCGTACTCTCACTTTAGGAACAAACACACGATATAGAGTATGAAAAAAGTGAAACTCCCTAGATGGCTTTGTAGCCTCCCCGATATAAGTGTAGTCGGCAACACACCCATAAGAGGGACTCTACTTGACACGACTCCATAAACTTCCTAGGACTCGACTTAGAACCTAGTGCTTTGATACCAAGTTTGTCACGACCCAAAAATCACATGAACGGCACCCGACACACTACCCAACCCAAGCGAACCAAACCATGTGATGCACCCAAATCATATGCATGAAAACCAATTTAACCGCGGAAGCTCCTTGAAAATCATATACATTTTCAAGTTAAATGATAAAATATTTTCCAATTCAAAATCACACATGAAGCCTTTCATGATAATAACAATGAGACTAAGTAAAATAAATATATTTTCATGTATGTCGTGTACAACCCCGTTACTACAACCTTTCACAACTATCTATGGAGCCTATATACCAAAGAATGGAACCAACAGTTAGAGTAGTTCCAACAAAATAAAATAAGGAAGAACATTTTAGCTACCACGAAATAAAAGTGGTGCTTTATAATACATTGGAAAGAGAGTCATCCTGTCCTGACCACATGCCACGTATCATACATCATCCTGAAACATGTAAAGTAAGCAGAGCCTTGGAGGGGGCACCCTAAGGGCCGAGTACACCACAATGGCACTTAATAAGTATCATAGACTCTCTCTAACTTAAGTTCTTGGGAAAAACTTTATAAAAAATAATGCACCAATATTTGATATAAAACGATAAGAAATTTTATCAATTTACGACCATCGTTATTTTAAATAACACCCAAGTGAGATATAACCCACAATATAAACTTTTAAAATATTTACATCAATCCAAGATTTTGGATAAAATCATACAAAATTATTCCATTTTCTTTAAGTCATCGAAATCACTTTCGGCTCCTTAGACCTAAACATAAGAAAATCATCCTTACCTTTCACCGGGAGTAATATACCATCACCGATACAAGAAGGTCAACTAGGTTATATACCTAGCGGCAAGTATCATATATCCTACTTGCTCAGGTCGCCTCATCATGGTGCCGTACGAATCGACTCAGCCATGCTAATAATAGCACAAAATAGTACTCTCTCGGGGGAGAGTACTCTGCCGTAGTCTATACCACAAAGTGGCTATCTATGCCTACACCGACACGTGTAGTTTCATGACAACGAACACGATATATCCAAAGTCAATCTCGATGAACACAAGTAACTCCCAAAATATTTGATACTTCAAAATAGATTCATAGCACAGTAGCCTCAAATGATCTATTTTTATCAAATCATAGCATTTATAGAAAATCTAAATCCTTTGAACAAAATTTAAATAAATAACCTTTTACATGTTAAAGCCTTTAGCAATTTAACATCAATCTTTAAAAGATACCACAAGTGCTATTCTGTTCGTCAATTTCCAAAAGAAATACTTTCCATGAAAACTTATCTTTAGCACTCAAATATGTATACTCTTGTTAATACGTAAGTTTTGATAAAAACTTATAACATTTACCTTGAGTGTTACTTTGCCAACGAGATTTAAAATAAAATTTTATAAAACGGCATGACACTACATATGCAACATAATATTCTAGTACATGGAGACATCCGTACTTGTTTGTCCCCACAAGCACGAAAGCACATTTGCAAACAACTTAAGTATTAACTCAAAACATGCTTTTAGAGAAAGTCCCTCAAGAAGAGTAAGTTTTAATCAACTTACCTCGCTTTCACTTTATTAACATTCACATGCTTTCAATCCTCCTCCATCATTCCAATGTTGGTTAAAATGCTCAACATCACCAACAAGTCGATATCTACAATTAGATATCCTAATTACATCAGAATATGACCTAGGATATTGATCAACATCCATATATGGCTCACAAGTTGGCTACAAGCCTCCAACAACTCAAATCGCCAAATAGTTTTACATGCTAGACCATTCAACTTCATTCTTATGTTTTAATACCCATTCGGAGCCATTAATGATACTACATCAATTATCCATTGCCACCAAGTTACTATCCATCGTCTTCCATAATCAACAGTTGCAAAATATACAATTCGGGTGATTACTTAGTTGATCACTTCCATCTTTTGCTAACAAATAATTCCATAGGTTCATTGTATTCATAAATTTCATCGTCAAGATTACCATTCATCTTCTCCCTTATTTTCTCAAAAGTACTATTCATGCCATGAACTAGAGTTTTATAATCCAATCTTTCAACCATTAAAACTTGTAACAAATGCTTCAAATACTTCTAACTACGCATAATAAACGAGTTTGAAGCATTGTAATTACCTCTAGTAGATCAATCTTGAAAAATCACAACTTTGGTGATTTTTGTGTTCTTGAGTATTTGATGAAGAAATCTAGTATTTGGATGTAAGAATGATCTTTCATTTGATAGGTTTTACATCACATAACCATTTATATATATGTAGATATACTCGTCCAAAGTTTGTTCTTGTGCGTACTCATTTGGAACTTTAGTCTATCATGTAATTTCCAATTTGACTTAGACTTAGGGCTCTCCTTAGACCTCACATCACTTATAATATACCTCGTACACTTATTATCATATCCAATTGATATCCATCATATTAATAGTCCTCGACACAAAATGATATAATTAGCGCACATCAACTTTCTTAATAGCGCTTAAGTATTTCGAAATTTTTTGGGGTGCTACAGTCAACCTCAAACGCTGGGGAGGGGGGGCAAGATCCCCGAATACAGAATTTAAAAAAGTCATTTCGACTTCGTGATTAAAGGGACTCGATCAATAAGATTTATTATAAGGGCCAAACGGTCAAATGAACCGGGCCCGCTTGAGTCAGTCGAGCCCTGACACTGAACTATACATGCGCGACTATTGTGCGCAAGAATAAAAGAGCCTTCTTTGCATATAGACATATCGTCCTCAAAAAATGTTTTTGCATTTCTCAAGAAATTCCCTACACTTAAAGATGTCGAGCCTAAGGGCAATCTAAATCCGAGTTCGAACATTCACTCGGGGACTAGGCATCGAGCCTAAAGGTAATCTTAAATCCGAGTTCGAATATTCACTCGGGGACTGCCAATTGAAAAATAATCTCGGACGTTCCAAACTATCATATTACAAGGACAAAAGACCTATTGGCAAACACTCGAACTGAAAAGACTACAACCATATTAACACGACTCGGAAACGTCCGAGGCTCGTAACAAATACAAGGCCTCTTATAACCTATTCTAAAGGCTGCCCTCGGCAAGGCTATAAACCTATGATATTTCGGGGGGAAATTTTAGGTAACACCGAACCCCTATAATGCCTTAACCCAGAAAGGCAGTACATGTAAGGTTTTTTCGGACCTTCAAACATAACCTTATTATTTCATGCTAAGGCATCTCGACCTTTGCGAAGACAAAGAAAAAATTTATTAAAGGCAAGGTTCGAACCTTCGGACACAGCCTTATTATTCCATGCTAAGGCATCTCGACCTTTGCGAATACAAATAAAGCAAAGAAAAAAATTGAAAGCTACGAAAGGGAAAAGCCTTATATATATGTATCAAAATTTTTTACAAAGGCTGAATAGCCCCGTTAAATATTATATACAAAGGCCAAATTGCCTCGACAAAAAAGACAATACAAGAAATTATTTTGAACGACCTAATCTTCACCGGGGGCTGCGTCATCGCCTTTGGAGTCATTCTTGCCACCGGACTCGCCCGACTCTTCAGACGCATCGGAATCCTCCTCGGGAAAATCTAGCCTCAGAGCATTGGCCTCGCATGTCTTGGCGTTCTTAATTTCGTTCAATATGTCGAAATTCTTGGCATGGACTCCCTCAATGGTCTTCCTTCGGGATTCCCACCATGCATGCTTCACCATATTTTTTGCTTGCTCTTGGATAGCCTCGGCATCAACTTTGAGCTGGGCCACCCTTTTATCAGCTTCGTTCCGGGCCGTAATGACTTCTAACTTAGCAGCCGCGAGCTCCTTGGCCAGGTTCTCTTGGCCAAAAACAGCTAAACTCTATTGAGATTTGAGTTCCTCAATCCTTTTGGCATGCGCCAAGTTCTTCTCCTTTGCAGCCCGAAGCTGAACCTCAGTAGAAGCTAATTGTGCCAGGGCAGTTTCTTTTTCTGAGGCTGGACGATCCATATTTTTCTTCCATTCTTCGGCCTCGGCCTCGGCCTTCACCACGTCCACCTCTACCTGAAGCTACCCGACCTGGTCGAGTCTCTTCTGAACCTGTAGTTTTCGTTAGCCAAAGTATCTGAATCATCATCGCTAAGATCGAATATTCGTATTACGTGCTCGAGCAAACCAGCATGCTCCTTCTGAGCGGCTTTTAACTCGGCCTGAAGCTTCTCACAAAGAAGCCTGTAAGTATCCTTCTGCTCGGCAAGCTCTGTCTCGGCCTCGTAATGCTTGAACTCCTCCCGGTATTGGAGAAAGGCCTCATGATGAAGCTCCGAGGCATGCAAGCACAAAGGGAGATGTTAGTATTATTCACTATTGAATCTAAGTATATAATGAAGGGTTATGCGAAATTACCCGATTCGGCACCTGTTGAGCTTCGTTGAAAAGGCATGGCACCTCTACCTTGTTCATTTTGATTTGATCCTCTTCGGTCACCAAGCACCGAAGGTAACTAGCAATTGTCACCGGTGCAGAAAGAACCCCGAGCGTCCTCCGGGATGGACATATAAATTGCCTGCCTCCGAGTAGGATCAACACTCGCAGCAAGGAAATGGTTCACTAATTTCGGGCTCGAAGAGGACCCGCCAACTCCTAGGGAGGGTATTTTCTTTGGTACCGGTAATTCACCCAAACCGGTAACATCCTCCGGAGCAGTGGAATCTAGGTCGTCGAAAAAGTTATGGAAAGAATCGGCTACTCCTTGGGCCCCTTCGCCGAGGTTACCTCTCAACGCCTGAGCCTCGTTTATCATGGAATTTGTAAACGAAGGCAACCCAGAAAGATCAATCACCCCAAGTGCCTCTTTGGGTACATTATCTTCTGACCGGGATGTACCGGTCACATTTTCTTTTTCGACCTCACTGGCTCAGGAAAAATTGGTCTCGACCCTCTCGGAGACTTCATCCACCGCTTCTTCTACGGCCTCCATGGCTCGAGACATTTCGGAGCCGCTTCTCACGAGGGCCACCAACTCAGAATTTTCTTCTTCCTCGGACTCAACCCTCAAACGATTGAGTGAGTCTGATGAGAGTTCTTGGGCTCCAACTTTCTTAGGCTTATGCGTCGGCCGCTTCCTCTGTCTTTTCTTTTCAAGGTCCGAGGGACTCTGGGCTTTCCTTTTATTCTTCTCTTTGACCTGTTTTGAAGCAGGGGGATCAGTGTGTATATCATCATCAGTTGATGGAGGCCTCATCTCGACGTCCTTTCCTAAACCTGCAAAATGAGAATATAACGGATCAGAGGCTGATGATGAAAATATCAGATCGGATATATTGTTAGGGAAAAACCCTCACCATGATTACGGGCCTCCCATTGGCCCTTCGAAAGCTCACGCCATAAACGCTCGGAGTAAGGTCTCTGTGTCGCAATGTCCTCGACCCACTCTTTAAGTTTGGGAATTAGGTTCGGCATATAGGCAACAACTGCATCACATAACCTTAATGAGAAATCAAATAGAATGAAAAGCAATAACAAGAATACCGAAGGCAAAGCTAAACTTACGTTTCATGTTCCATTTCTCGGGAAATGGCATGTCCGCAAACGGGATTAAGTCTGAGGTCCTCACTCGAACAAATCTACCAAACCAGCCCCGATCTCGATCCTCGTCGATACTCGAGAACAAGGTCTTGGTGGCTCGGCGTGCAAGCTTTATTAACCCTCCTCGGTAAAGTCGAGGGTTGTACGGGCGCATGAGATGGTCGATGGTGAATGGACATCCCTTGACCTTGATCGCGAAAAATCAAAGCAGAATAACGATCCTCCAAAATGAAGGATGTATCTGTCCGAGCGTCATATCATACCTTTTGCAAAAGGCTATGATAACCGAGTCTAGAGGACCCAACGTGAAAGGGTAAGTGTAAACACATAAGAAACCATCCACGTAGGTGGTAATTGATTCTTCAGGGGTAGGAACCACTACGTGTTTTCCTACCTGGTTGCAATCCTCTTTAACCTTATCGAGGATGCTGTATGTAATCATACATATGTACCTCGAGACCATTTCACATCGACCTTGTACCATGGGTGTATTCTCAACCTTGAAGTTAGCCACAGTTGGGCACCCAGAAGGGATGTATGATCTCAGAGAGGGTTCCTCAGTAGCAACTTAGAAGGTTTTGAAGAAAAAGGTGCTTCATTTTGAGGAAGAGACTTTGAAGTCTTAGCCATTTTTATAAAAGACGAAGGAAAAAGATTGTTGGTAAGAAGGAAGCTTTGAGGTTGGCAATGAGAAAACCAGAAGATGAAGAAGATGAAGTTCTTAGAACACAAGAAGGATTTGACCGTAAAGGTTATAACAAACGGATTAAAGGGTATTTATAGGTTCCTCAAGAGGCAGTTCATCTCCCGAGGTAGCCAACCATCAACTGACACATATTTATTGCCTCGAAGAGCGGACTGGCGGGACATTTCCACTATTCTTATCACCTACGTCATGTACCCATCGTCATGATTTATCGAAGTAAGGACCGAGGGTTCATATCGTTTTTTATCGCTTACTCTCCTAAAAACGAGGGGACTATTTGTATACGAGTAGAACCGAGTTTTATGCTTGATCGAGCATCTGGAATAATGGCTCGGCACCTACGTAAGAGATCGAAGTTACAAATGTAACTGAGCTCGATATCGAGGATCGGAGTTCGAACAAGACTATCAGATTTGCCCTCGAGTTTATCGAGGGCACGACCGACCCCGCTTCTAACAACCTCGAAGAAAAGATTTTCCAACTCATACGATAAGGATCCGTGATTCTTGCCATTAACCAATCATTATGGCAAAAATCACGGGATTACGTCAAAAAAGGTGCCAACGGTCTACATAATTTCTTATAAAATAATGTCTTAAAGGTTTCATCTCCCTGTATATATAAAGGGAATTGAGTAATTCATGGGACACAGTGTAGCATACTTCAAAGAACAACATACTATCTTTTTCAGCTTTGTTCATATTATTTTGGCTTCAAGAATATTCAGGTCCCAATAATATCATTCCTAAATTCGAAGAAAGTTAATTTCGCAAGGTTTAAGTTGTTCAATCTGGTGGTTTGCATTTATGTTTCTATTTATTTTTTCATATTAAATTTGATTTCTCACTTTGTATTAAATTATATCACGTATTCTTAAAACAACGTATAAATTCAATTATTATCCGATTTTGAGGGTAAACAGAGTTAGACTTCTTTATAACAACGTTCATATATAACAATCATTCACTATAAAAGCCAAGTTTTTATCGGAATTAATTTTTATATTATGTTATAATATATGTCTTTTATAACATCACTTCACTATAATAGTCAAAAAATATAAGAACAAATAAGATTGTTATAGAAAGATGTGACTGTATTTGATAAGCTGGAAACAAAGGTATGTTTAATTAGATCTAAGGCCAAATACATATACATCCCATTCAACTTGGTCCCATTTTTTTATTTTGGCACTATATCTCAACCTTGTTCCATTTTGGTCATCCAACTCTATTTCTTATGTTTCATTTTAACATAAAAGCTGAAACCAGTGCAAAAAAATATAGCGCGTTTGTATACACAAATCTGAAGTGTAATAAATATCTAATTAAATGTTGCTCATCCTTGTCAAACGGGTCAATACTAAAATACCTGACCCGAATTTCTTAGTGTCCATGATACTTTCAGTTCAACTTGAAATCCACAAGAACAAATATCCATTCCATTATGAAAAAATAATTTTCTTTGAGACATGGATTCACTTCAAACTTCAAGCTTATATGAAATAAAGGATGAAAAAATCAGGTGGTAACATTTAATTGAATATTTATTACACCTCATATTTGTGTATACACACACGCTATAATTTTTTGCACTAGTTTCAGCTTTTGTGTTAAAATAAAATATAAAAAATAGAGTTGGAGGGCCAAAATGAAATAAGGTTGAGATTGAGTGCCAAAATGAAAAACGGAGTCAAGTTGATTGGGGTGTATATGTATTTGTCTAACAATAGAACCATTAAAGATTCAAAGAAATGTTTGTTCTTTGAGGAATTTTGCCACTACTATTTATACCATCGAAGAATATTAATAGTAACATTTATATCAGACACAAGTTTAATCAATGAAATTTTAAAATGAAATATCTTACTATTATGTTTTTATTGGTTGTTATGATTTACAAGTGGCATATTATAAGCTTTTGAAATAGTGGTCCCAGCATAGTGGAGACATAACATACACTATTCTTGTTTTCTCTTTCTCATAATTTTGTCGTCAAATGGAAAGCTGAAATTCCCTAAAAGCTATCTCGAATTGGTCATTTCACTCGACTTAAAAAAGGTCCTTACTTGCTCTTATACATGAGTTGCTCTTATATGAGTTGGTTATATTATTTAATATGGTATTAGAGCATATACATGTTCTGATTTCTATTATACTTTTTTTTCGTTTCAATTTATATGAATTTATTTGATTAGATATAAAATTTAAAAAAAAAAAAGAGAAGACTTTTGAACTTGTGATGTAAAATTTGGCACATATATTTTGTGTGGCTATAAATCATTGCATAAAGGTAAATTATTTTCAAATAAAGAAAGTGGTCATTCTTTTTGGTACGGATTAAAAATGAAATAAATTGAAACGAAGGGAGTATATATATTTGACTTATAAAAGAAATCAAACCCGCACGTAAACTGATGTTAAATAAGAGGTTATAAGTAGGAGTGACAAACGGGCGGGTCGAGTCGGATATAGATCGGGTCGAAAACGGATAATGCAAAATCGGATAAATTATCCGAACCAACTTATATTTAATACGGATAAACGGGTTAACCGGCGGATAACATGAATATTCATATTATGAAACTAATGTGCTAAACTTAAATTAAAGTAAAAAGAAAAAGTTTTATGATAAGCTAAATGTTCGCTTTAAAATAGAAAATGGATTTGATACAATTATGACAGAATCTAAGAAATGATCAAAATAGAAATGATTTTAGAATTTGATTCTATAAAAATTCAAGTTTAATTTTTGAATGAAGTTCCATGACTTTTTGAATATGATCACTTTTGGGAGAACCCCCAATTTGAAGTTTTACAAATGTAAAAGTTAAACTCATTAGTTATCTATTTTTCTAAATGGATAATATGGTTCTTATTCATATGTGACATGTTTTTAAAAAGTTCATCATCCAACCCATTTTTTAGTGAATAATATGAGTAAATAATTATTTTCTTTTAACCATTTTGCCAGCACTAATTATAAGTAATAGGGGAAGGAGTATATTTTTGTGAAGAGCTAACATGTTTTTTTTTGGTCATATGAATGGGCATGTTCATTCTTTAACATGGAGGGATGTGATGAAGCACAACCTCCCTTTTGTTTTAACATTCTGTTTCTTACTGCTACCACACGAGCATAATTAATTATAAAAAAGATAATTTAAACTTTCAAATGAAATGATCACACTTCAACAATACTAAACTCAGACATATAACCAACAATGTACTATTGAGATGATTTAAGGGACGAGCGAATAACTACCTGTAATAAAACACAGACTAATATAAGCCTACCAGAAGAAACAAGATTTAAATTATCTTAGCGACGACGTATTCTCCGTATAAACTTCACCAGACACTTAGCTATTTGAACTTTAATTTGCCCTCTCTTTGGAGGAAGTTGTACTTCCTTTTTCTTTTCTTGTTCAGCAGCTGATCCAATGGGCACTCTTACCAAACTGTCCTTCATCTCGTAAAATTAATGTTGATAACTAATGTGCAAGCAAATGAGAAGATCTCAGGCCACAATATAGGCTAACACAAAAAGTTCAGTACTTTCTTGTGTAACAAGGTTTTGATAGGACTAGTGATTGCTCGGATCGGTGTGTGATCACCAAAGATGAAGTAACCCTTCAGATGCTTTCTCTGCCCATGTTGAATATTCCTGGCCGGTTCCGCCGGGTAAGGCTAGCTGGAGCTGGTTTGGGGAGTCACGGGGCCTTACTTATTCGGGAGACTTGATTCTGAAATGGAATGATTAATAGAATCGATATTTCATAGAAAAATGCCCGAGACCATAAAATCCTAAATGAGCGGTTTGAGATGAACTTGGGCTGGTTAAAATGGGCTGAATCAACAAATGTCGTAAAAGTTTTACACCAGGTTACAACTGAAGAATGTTGGTTGAAAACATGGAAAATAATGATTTCTATGATGTTTTTTCAGGTTTAGTATGAATGATTGGTTGAACAAGGAAAAGATATATTTTAAAGCTATATCTTGTTCTCTAAATTTGAGGTCTGCTTATTTTCACAGCTTTAGAACCAGAAGATATATATAGAAATAAACCATAGCATAAAATTAACTTAATTTATAACGAAAGAAACGATGATTTTTTTTTTCAGATCAATAATTGACACGACATATGCACACGGGGAGGACTTTGAACTTGACCCTCTTGACTTCAATAATTTCAAGATGCTGGGAAATTAAATGCAACTGTTAAACAGACAAATAAAGATAGAAAGTACAATGATAAATACTTTTATTAAACCTAGAGTAGAAAAACCATAAGCTCACTTATCAGACCTAATTGTAATTACATTATAAGTGATTTATAGGTTACGAGTTCGAGTCGTGGAATCAATTATTGATGTTTGCATCAGGGTAGACTGCCTACATCACACCTCTTGGGATGCGGCACTTCCCTGAACCATACATGAATGCGGGATACTTCGTGCACCGCACTGACATTTTTTACCTTATAAGTGAACTAATTGGATAAATTTAATCTACGTCAACTAGTGTATAGAACTAAAACAAGTCAATTAGTCCAAAGAGGAAAATATGATTTTCCAAATTCCTTGTCTTCCATTAAAAAACTATATGTTTCCCTTTGTGAGAACAATGAAAGCTCTGCTTGAGGTGAGAAGCAGACATGCCAAATTACTGTCTTCTATTCTTCTATGGGATATGAAAAAAGTAGTACAAGATTGTAAAGGACATCTTAAAGTACCTAATAAGGCAAGGCTGACAAAGAGGTACATTTCATGCATCTAATTTTATGTAATTATGGGAAGTTTCTCTTTTAGATTAATGACAGATTAAAATCTCTACAGTGCTACCACTATTGCCTTATTGCACCAACCAAAGGGCCAGGGTTGATATTGTTTTAGTGGTGGAGTAGCTTGAATCAAATCATTTGTTAAAAGAGGGTGTTACGATAGTCAAATAGCTCAAGATTAGACTCGAAACTAGTCGGATGGAGTAGATAAGTTCCTTGTTAAAATAAAATAAATGTTTGCGTATAACTCAAAGTATCCTTTGATTTTTCTTTCCCAGTTCTCGAATGAAAGATGATGTGGACCTCCTTGTGACGTAAATGATCTTAAACATCTCAACCTATTTATTTATTTTATTATCACGAGGATCAACTAATCCTGCTGTTTTGGGATTCCCGCGTTTGAAAAAGGACCTGAAACACAATTTCCAAAATTTAGAGGTAGAGAAGGGTGGAAAGTTCTTTTCAGCAAACAACATCAAGGAAGCAAGAGAGGAAGACCAGAATCTATGATAATGAGTAACAATTTAATAATACCAATCAAATAAATCAGAAACACTAATGTTAATATGTTTACATATATGACATTCTGTCTAAGAGTGAGATTTTGAATGCTTAGAAGGCCTCGGGAGTATAATCCATGTATAATATGCATATAATCGTATATAATCAAAGTTTAATCTATGTATACTAGCTAGGAAAAGTAAACAAAGAATTTGGCGGCAGGTATTCCTATATATTTTTCTCTTTTAGCAACCAGCATGTGTTCCTGTTAAACCAGATATTATTCACAGCCTTGAGGCAAGGGTAAAGTTATCTCCGTGTGATCTATAGATCACTTGAGCAAATCAACCACTAATGTTTGTATCAGGATAGACTGCCTACATCACATCCCTTATTGTGCAGCCCTTCCCCGGACCCTGAGTGAAAGCGGGATGTGTCATGCGTCGGGCTGCCCTTTGGTATAACAGGCAGACTAACATTTTCTTCATGATACAACTTTACATACTTTATACAATTAGAAAGGATTAGACTAAAATACATTTCAATCTTTTCATCTACAGATGTAGATCTGCATTGGTCTAAACTTTAACAATGAGCAATCTTTACAAGAGGGCATGAACAGACACATTCTGAAAGCTCATTTTGTTATAGCAAGAATGGAATAGACCAAAAGAAATGTAACTATAATAATTGCTCCAACAAGAGTGAACTGTGGACTTGTCCATAGCATAAGGTTTGACTTCTCTGCTCTTTTAATAGGGTCAACTTCTTCGGACAGAGGATATTCGGAACGCTTAGGATTCCATGTTACGTACTTGTTTGGAGAGAATTGCGAGAAGAAGTTCTTTTTGCTTTGCTTCCTGAAGCTTGACCAGGCCTTGTCCCAATCAGTTGAGAACTTATCACCTACAAAAGAAAATTAATTTCCTGTCATAACTTTCTGCTAAAAGAATTACCAAATGTGTCCAAGTAACCATTTACTAAGATCTAAGTTCACAAATGGAAAGAATAATTTCCTACGAGATTGCTCTGGTAAGGTTTGCAAAACAACGATGAACATCACTAAAAGAAAAGTAAAAACAAAGAGCAAGAGTTTTCTATGTTGGCTGACCAGTTGAGTATTCATTGCTAGTGATCCGAGTACATATCGGAAAAGAAAAAGGTAAGATTCATGACCTAAATTCTTAAGAACACAAGGTATCCTAAGTTCAACTGTGTAACATTACTTAACAAACAGTTTTTATAACTTATGGAGTACAGGAGCTGCTATTATGATTAAAAAAAACTAATAGATGCAGAAGGCCATATTTGAAGTACACTGGACCTTGCAAATGAATATCCGAAAGATATTATTCTCTTTATCTTGTTCTGGCATTCTGCTCACTCATATCGTGTTATGAAGCAAGTACTTAATGCCCAACCAAAGGTGCAGATGGATGTCGGGAAAATACCTCCACCCTATATAATTCTGAATAATTCTGAAGTGCATAAACCTAACTATAGTATACTTTTGCCAAAATATAAAAGATAGTCAGAATCAGGGGCAACTAAATGGGGAGAGAGCTCTCTCCCTCCCTCTCTCCCTCCTTCCCTCTCTATGCAGTCAGATTTAAATGATTTTGAGCATCATTTATTGGATAAATTGCACACAAAAAAATAACATTCAAGGTAAACAGAAGGAATAACGACGGACACCAAGATACGGAAATTAACACGAATAAAAAAGGGAAACAAGGATACCAGAACTTTTAACATGCAAAAGCCTTCTCAATAAAGGAAGAACCGTGGCTTGGAATGAGCAACACAATATCACTATAGTTACGAATATTAAACTTGGTAGTCTTGAGTAAACTACTCAAAAGACCACTATACGCTCAAAGAAAGAACCCGCTTCTCTTTACCACGAATATTATTTATGTGTGCTGTTTTCTCCCGATAACACACTCTAATTGCAATTTTGGTTCTTTTTTCCATCACACGAGCTCTTTCGATCCAGCTCTCGTGCTACTGCTGCTTAGTGTCTTCTTATCTGGACCAGCTAATCAGTTGAACCAACTCATTCAAAAATCGGCGGAGCTCCAGCCAGATTTGGCACAAAAGCCAAACTGCAGTGAGAACTGTTCAAAACAAGTAAAACTGGGAATCATACGTCTCGCTATGAGAAGGAAAGACTGGTATCTCAATCTACTGCTTTGGGCTGATGTGTGTGTATGTGTGCATCTCTACAGGCTTTTGCTAGAGTCTCCTCACCCAGAATCTCTTCAGCAGTAAGAGAACCTCTCAAACTCTTTCAAGTTTACGTGCCTCCGACATTTAGGGCTAATGTTTCATGAGCTAATACTGAGTTTTACTACGGCTAATCGACATATAAGTGCCTTGTCTTACTAACATCTTTATATAGAAAATATATGATAGGCAGCAACATAGTAGATGACTGTGTCAACGGGTTAGTCAGTATGCATGTTTAGCTAATATTAAGCCACCAAGAAGTTATTAAATATGCCTACTAAAGAAAGATTCTGAGGTACCCTGAACTCATGTCTACGATTGATCAGGACATCCTTAAATCGTTACTAGTAATCAGATTAAAATAGGCAATGAGGATACCCAAAACAGAGGATGCATCAACAGAATAGTGAAGACATAATATATATTTTTCCAATTTGGAACTTTTAGAGTAGTTTTGAAACTATGGACAGATACGAACTTAATAGACCAAAGTTCTAGAAATATCTAGCCAGCAGTATAATGGTGCCAGGCTGATAAGAACCACATAAGTTATGGTGGAAAAAAGCAGATATTGCTTAAAATATGGATGCTTAGACTCGCTTAAATCATGGTATTTTATGAAAGATGTATATGATTTTGATTGTATTCTGGAGCTGCTGGATTCTATGCAAATATAACAGGCAGTATTCAGAGCTTTGTACAGTTGTTTGAGCACCCACTTGGTGCTTTAACATTAGGGAGGTTACTTACCTTATAAAAAAACGGTGCCAAAGTTGATATTGTCACAGACATTGATGCATGACATGTATACATGTTACTGGAAAAAAAACTATGCAAATGGATCGTGTTTATAGGAATTATTAGGAAAGAAACACTCTTTTTAGTCCATTGCCACCTTACCTATCCCTGATAATGTTATCCCTTTAGCAAACACCAAATTGTTAATCAGTGTTTCTTACTACAGATTTAGAGGCAATTATTGTAATGGGTAATTCTAAAATCTAGAGGCTAGCTCTATGCCGAGGTCATACCTATTTACGTTGAATACTCCAGCCCTTTGAAAACCATTGTCAGAGAAATTTCACGATTATAGAAGGCATTTTTGTGAGAACATAGGAGGTTTACTTCATTCATCAATCTGACGAAAGATAAGCAGTGACTTCAATGGAGTATTATCAATCTGAACAAACTCAAGCAGTTACTCCCATGGTGTCTTAAAAGCAATTCACACTTTTGGGAATGTGTTAAAAAACGATCCATTGGAAAAGAGATTTGTCCCCTGATAATCAATAATACTGATATGATTCATCAGAATAAATGCTAATTGAGGTGATAGACTGGACAGGACCACCATGCATCAAGAGCTTTGGATCCGATGGAGAACACGTTATACGAACTTATCATAACTGTAAGAGTTCGGGTGTTTTGGTTTCCTGTCTCCATAAGTGGACTTGAAGCTCAATATCTAAGTTGGCAGTATTGCTGAGAATTGTGCTGGCATGCCATAGACATAAATTAGTGCCTTTTTCAGATGATAATTTTTCTTTAGGAGAGAGGGCAATAACTAGCAAACTGTGGGCTTGCTGCAAAGTATTCATCTGAATCAACATGATATAAAGTATGATCTTGAATCTGATAACGTTGAATAGTTTATCAAAGGGGTTGAATTATTCAATTGAAAAGACTTGCTGTCTTCACATTTTCTTTTATGAGCCAACATTCAGACTCAAGCAAAATAAGGAAGTCGACCTCCTTTTTTGGCATTTTGAGGTTACTGGTCTCAAAACATTATACCACAGAAGCCTTTAATCCAACCCCTTAGAATGTACTTGAGCACTTGTACAATTTCAGCTTGCAGCTGTTCTTACACAGGGAGTGAAGCTGTTAATTGAGGTGCTCAAGTAGTCTATTCAACTGATCCATAATTTGTGAGTATGCAACGGTGAAGTTTGTTAGTAATAGTTATCTCACCAAATGATAGTAGGTAGAAAACATGTCAAGCAATGTCACTTCTATATATTTGAGGAGGTGGATAGGAACTCACCACCACCTTGCTTGGAGGACGTGGAACGGAAGAGCTATAATAAGTGGAAATTACAACTTGGACTGCCGCTCGTGTAAAGACACATTGCAAGAATATAAGACAGTTAGTTATGTAAGGTTGGTATTTCTAAGCTTCAGTATACATGAAGCAGTTGCTTGAGCTTCCAATAATTTCTTGATGAAGTTCGTGGAGATATTTCTTCTTCTTTCTTATTCCCTTAATCCTCCTGTTTCTCTAATTGCTACCTCCTAAATCAAGTTTCAGGTCTAATTTCTTTATCATTCTCAACATAGGAGAACTTGCTTTGAAGCCTAAGCATACTACTTCTAACTATAATGCCTTAGCATCCCTAAAACCACCAAACTTCCATCATACGCAGCTCTATCGCAGAGCTGTCTATTTCTTCTTTCCTTTCTCGATCCTCAAACAGTCATCCTCAAGGAATGAGGGATGCTAGAAAAGCAAAAGCAATAATGGATTAAGAAGCTGACTCTTCCTAGGTGACGTGGCTATCCCATGTACATGTTGCTTGATAATGGTAACATGACTTCAACAGTTCAACCTGTCGCAAAAAATGGTGTCTGCTCCTCTTCCCCGTCTAATTTACAGGTGTAAAAAGTTGAGGTAGATTCAACAGAATGCCAAGTAGTTTTTCAGGAAGTACCTAATACTTGTTTCTTCTTATTTTTTCTTCCCCCCTCCCCCCCCCCCCTTTTTGGGGGTCTCTAAAACCAGTAAAGCGCTCCCTAAACAAAATTGTTGCTATCTCTCCCATATATATGTTGCCTGATAATGGGAACATGACTTCAATCCCGTCTTAGAAGATGGGGTCTGAAACTCTTTCAAAGCTAATTCACAAGAGTAGAAGTCAGAAATAGATTTATTCAACACAATGCCAAGTAGTTTTCGAAGAAGTACCTAAACAAAATTGGCACCTACTCCTTTTTCTTTCTTGTTCTTTTTTGGGTCCCTAAACCAGTAAAGATCTCCCTAAATAAATTTACACCTAGTGCTTGTAAAAAGCAAATATTTCTCTTTTAAAATTAGCCAGTGGTTAAATCGTTACGACCACAACAGCCTTATCCTGCATTCTAATTATGTAGCAGATAGTAATTCTAGTATTACACACTTCCCCTATAGCACAAAATTACAAACTCTCCTTCCTAATCAGAGGCGGATCCAGCATATCATGAACCTATTGTCTGTGAGATAACGCGGTGCACCCACTAAATAACTTTAAATATTGGATTTACCTCTATATATATGACCTGCAAGACTTGCACTATAATAACATGTAATTAATGGTAATTCTTGCATATTTTAATGCATCCTAAGCACTAGATAAGCTAACTTGCAGTTCATCACCACCATTCGTTGCTTAGACTAAAGGCTCAATTTAGCTTTTCAATTCTTTACTACAGCAATTACAAGACAATGATCTCGCAACAGTTTCCGTCACAGCAAGAAAAGGGTCGAGCCGCTTATCCTACATTCCAATTATGCAAAAGATAGTAATTCTAATATTACACACTTCCCCTATATACAAATTGGCAAATACTCCTTCCTGCATAATCAGAGGCGGATCCAGCATATGATGAGCCCATTTCGGATTCGCCTCTATTAATCATGCCCTGCAAAACTTGCACTATAATCCATGCAGGGGCGGAGGCACAAGCCGAACTACGGGTTCGGTCGAACCCTACTTTTGCTTAATCAATGTCTTTGGTGTTTAGAATGCATTAAATATGTACAAATATTAAATTTAGAACCCAGTTACTAACACTAGAAGTGGTCGTTCTAAAATTAAGAACCCATAAGGTTGAAATCTTGGCTCCGCCTCTGAATCCATGTAGTGGATGGTTAAGCTTTCATCTTTTAAGTGTATCTTAAACCATAGATAAGCTAACTAGCAGTGCATCGCCACCATTAGTTGCTTATAAATTTAGTTTTTCAGTTCATTACTACAACAACTAAAGGAAAATGATTTGGCAACACTTTCAACCATAGCAAGAAAAGGATCGAAAGCTACTGAAGAAAACAAAAAGGGCAGCCCGCTGCACAAGGTGGTCGGGGAAAGGGCTGCAACACAAGGGGTATGATGTAGACAGCATACCCTACATTAGTGGTTGCTTCCACGGCTCGAAACCATGACCTATAGGTCACACCGAGACAACTTTACTGTTGCTCCAAAGCTCCCCTTCTACTGAATTGCAACTAAAAAACTATAATTGTGCAACAATTTTAACTGTAATAAGAAAAGGGTCGGGCCAGATATAAGTGAATGGTCGAAAGGTAATGATATGCAACTAAGGTACCATAGTTTGGTGACAATTTCAACATCATCAAGAAAAAGGGTCAAGCCATATATCAATAAATTGAAGGGTACTCATGGCGTAACTGGTAAAGTTGGTGCCATGTGACAAGGTGTTCACGTCCCGCCCTTTCCCGGACCCGCGACCATATATCAATAAATGGTCAAATTAAAGATACATAACTCAAAAGCGCAATTCCAAACCTGGGTTTTTATTGTTGTTGGAATCACCATTTTGCTGAGAGTCTTTTCCTGAACAGCAAGGTTTGAGACCCTTTTGGGTTCTTGGACGACAAGACCATAAACCGTGAGAAGAAATGTTTCTGTACGATAGTCGAATATCCATTGGTATATTTGCTGCTTTGATCAAGAATTTGTCTATAACCACAACCACTACCACAAGTTTTTTCTCTTATTACTGGGACTGTAAGCAAGAAAATATACGTGGTGCATATAGAGAGAGGGTCAAATCTCAAATATTTGGACTTCTCACCTGCTCAGCTAACAACATGAACTCGTTTGATTCCGAAATTAAATTTATGATGGGTTTATTACAAGTTTAGTTAGAGTTGAGATGAAATGACCTCATGTTAACTAATTTCATGTTATTTTTATTTTTATGAAATGATAAAATAACTAATTTCGGAATAATTAATATAACTTGATTTCCGACACGATCCGTATAATGAAAATAATATTTCATACCATCATTAAATTTGACTGTGTATAGTAAGTTCTCATTTTACTTTTTGAATTATCATATCATAAGAAGAGTTATATGTTGAGTTATATGTTGTTGTACGTTAATTAATTTTTAATAATACTTTTAAAATAAGATTTAAATAATTAGGAACTAAGTGTATAAAAGTTACAAGAAATTATAAATTTTATAATTTAATATATTTACTAAAAAAAAGTTATTTCAAATAGTAATAATGTCGTGTAAAGTAAAGCAAGTAAAATAATCTATAGTAGAGAAATTAGCGATTTCGGTCATGTAATCATTGTTATATTAAGGTTTTAGTCCTTGTGTTATTTAACTAAGCATATTTGATATTTTAATTAAACTAATCATGTTATTTTAGATGTTATCCTATAGGCAATGCGAATTAGTTGTACTAAATATTAGTCATGTTAGTATATATAGTAGAGAATATAAAAAAACTTTTAGTACTAAAGAAACTAAAATTTTACTATAATATTGGTATTACACTAGGCTTAAATGGAGCAACATGGACAATAATAATTTATCTAGCAAACTCTAATTGCTTGGAACCAAGTATAATTATTGTCATATCGCCCATAAAACTAATTGTCTAATTAATTTTGTTCTGGTATGATGGATTAGGAATACCATAAAACTATGGTTTATGGGAAAATCTTAGGCCAAGAGCTTAAACAATTATTTTTAGGGTGTTATTTAGGGATTAGTCAATATTTATTTTGTCCTAAAATTTGAACTAAAAAAATTAACTTCAACATAATTCAGGATATTTGTATCCCAAAAAATTGAATTGAAAAACTAAAATTGAGGACATTGGCTAATTCCTAAAGAGTATCTTTTGGTGTCATTTCTACTAAAATTTTATGCTGGTGAATAAAGACATAAGAAGTTCTGGACCAGTTCCCTTATTCCGTAAACTATTTGACGAGGTTACATTTTTACAATCTGGTAATTTATACCCAATGAGTGAAAAGTACCTCTCTACTATAAGCTAAAAGCAAAATCTCATTGCCTTTTCCTTTATAATAAATTTTATTTCTCTAACGACATTTTCTAGACTTGAAGGTCGTTGAAAATTTAAGGGATTATGGCACAATATAGCCGTCCCTCAAAATAATAGCCATTATAAGTATATATTTTTGTATATTAATATATAATCAATGTGATATTTTTTATATTTGGCTAGCGACTGTAATTACTTTTTGGCCGACTGGACAAATGTGTTAAGTTTTAAAGGGAATTATGTGCTTAAGCCCAACAAATCTTTAGGCTTAGAATACACATCATTCAGGCTCGACCCATGCTATATATTCACATTTCAGAACGAAACCCTAGTTTTCACTCTACTCTTCTACCCAAAAACCCTAGCAGTAGCAGCTTCTCCTCCAATGGCTACCGCTGCAGCCATCCCCACCACCACCGTGCAAGCCCTAGAAAATGACATGGCTACTGACGGCGCCGTCCCTCTCCCCGCCGTCATGAAAGCACCGATCCGTCCCGACGTTGTCACCTATGTCCACTCGAACATTTCCAAAAACGCCCGTCAACCTTATGCCGTATCAAAAAAAGCCGGCCACCAGACCTCAGCCGAGTCATGGGGTACCGGACGTGCTGTGTCACGTATTCCCCGTGTTCCCGGTGGTGGTACCCACCGCGCCGGTCAAGCTGCTTTCGGTAACATGTGTCGTGGTGGTCGAATGTTTGCTCCGACGAAGATCTGGCGCCGATGGCACCGTAAGATCCCCGTGAACCAAAAACGATATGCCGTTGCTTCAGCTATCGCCGCTTCTTCAGTTCCATCCCTTGTCCTTGCACGTGGTCATCGTATCGAGACCGTCCCCGAGCTTCCTCTCGTTGTTTCTGATTCGATCGAAGGGATTGAAAAGACTAACAACGCTATCAAGGCGTTGAAGCAAGTCGGCGCTTATCCAGATGCTGAAAAGGCTAAGGACAGTCACGCTATTCGTCCAGGAAAGGGAAAAATGCGTAACCGTCGCTACATTTCCCGCAAGGGCCCGCTTATTGTGTACGGAACCGAAGGTGCTAAGCTCGTGAAGGCGTTTAGGAACATTCCCGGTATCGAAATTTGCCATGTGGATCGGTTGAACTTACTCAAGCTCGCTCCAGGTGGTCACTTAGGAAGGTTTGTTATCTGGACTAAATCGGCTTATGAGAAATTAGATTCGATTTATGGATCGTTCGATAAGCCTTCAGAGAAAAAGAAGGGGTATTTATTGCCAAGGCCCAAAATGGTGAATGCTGATTTGGCTAGGATTATTAACTCGGATGAGGTCCAGTCTGTTGTGAGACCCATTAAGAAGGATGCTAATAAGAGGGCTACCTTGAAGAAGAACCCACTGAAGAACCTGAATGTGTTACTGAAACTCAATCCTTATGCTAAGACTGCCAGGAGGATGTCACTTTTGGCTGAGGTCCAACGGGTTAAGGCCAAGAAGGAGAAGCTCGAGAAGAAGAGGCATCAAATTACAAAGGTATAATCTTTTGAATTTTGGGGTAGTCTTATATCTTGCAAATGCTTATATTTCAGTGGTGATTGACGATTTTTTTGGGAATATTTGCTCATAGAAGAATCATGGTACCAAGTTTAGTGTAGTTTCTTTTTGAAGGTTAAGTATAGTTTCAGTAATGGTAAAAGAAAGTCAATTCAAATATTTGCTCATAGAGTCATGTTAAACAAAATGGCGGTTGAATAATTTGGTGAATTGATGGAGTAATAGTTTAGTGGTGTATGATGAATTGATGATTAAAGATTTTGATGACAGATATTTGCTCATTGAATCTTGATTGAAGTAAATTCTAGATGAGTTCCCTAAATAATATGAAAAATTAGGTGAACTTGGTTTCTGCTTTGGTATAACTCTAATTCTGCTGTTTTGCTGTTTACTACTTGTGATTACATTTTCTGAATCTACTAGTACTGCACGAGTCTTTTTGGTGCATACCTTTTGTTACCAATGCACAGTTGTAGCAAATAAACCTTTAATATTGCACCCGCTATACCTTATTACAGATTTGATTGTTCGATTGATGTTTATATTCTTGGTCTTGTTGAGTTTACTCTGAAGCAACTACTTTTAGCACTGCTGTTGAAAATAAAGCAGATGTTTACTCACTGCTGTAGAAGTGATAAGTGTACTCTTTTGGCTAAAGATCAACTGGTAAGTGTAGGAAAAGTTTGAGGTCTGAAGTGTTAGGGAACTAGATCTTTGTAATATTTCTTTTTGAGCTTGGTTCAGTGTGTAGATGGTTGTTTGCTGTTTGTGATAAGAAAGGGATATTTTGGTAGGAAGGACGTGGGTTTAAGACTATATGTCTACCATTTTATTTTGAAGTTGTAGATGAAAGGGTCCTGTATTTCATTTTAAAAGTTCCTGATATCTTATTTACATTTCCGTAAAATAAGCAGAGTGATAAGATCAAGGACATGGCTTTAAGACTATCTACTTGTTTATTTTGCGATCATAGATGAAAGTCTCCTATTTCATTGGAAAAGTCTTTATCTTGTTAGTTTAATATAAGAGAGGAGGTGCCCCTTACTTTAATTGACAAATTCATTTGAATATAGTCCATTTTATTTCGTCTCAACAGAACATTTGTTAAGCTGTTCATAAAATTTGTGAGCTGCGTCATGCATGTGTCTTGCACTGTTTTTCAAAATTCCATTTTTCCATTGCAGGAGGAGGCATCCTCTATCAGGTCTGCAAGCCATTCATGGTACAAGACAATGATCTCAGATTCGGACTATGCAGAGTTCGACAACTTCTCAAAGTGGCTTGGAGTATCTCAGTGAAGAGACTTTCCTTTTATGAATTCATGTTAGAAAGTATTTTGTTTACTTCTTGGTTTAGTCTGCTCTTTTGTTCTACTTTGGAGGTCCAAGACACGAAAGGGATGAAGTGGGTGGAAAATTACAGGCTACATTCCTGGATTTTCCCTGCCCACATTTTGAGTTTACTTTTTAGCTGGAGTATAAATTTAAAAGGTACGAAGTTAAGGATTTTTATGGAGTAGTTTGTTTTTGTTGGATGGTTTTCGAATATTGCATGTGTGAGTTTGACTTGAAACTTCTATTCCTTTTGCTGCATAGATGCATATAAAATTGATAGTTTCATTTTACGATGGCTAATGTGTCCATAAGCTCTATTTATAAGAATTTCAATTAGTATTGACGATTTTTAGTTGCTTCAAGCTAAATAAAGAGTATTTAGAAACAAATATAGCATTATCCCTATGCTCTGCAATAATGTTAAAAGACAAAATATTGTTATAAAATAAAGACTAAAATAAATAAACTGAAGACAAGAACAGAGATTGGTATATTATTCAATTGAAATCTTCTCTCTCTATATATATATATATATATAAATAAGAGAGCAATAAAAAAGTGAGGTGTTATCTTTTTTGGGGCTTTTCCTCTAATTTTTTATTAAGTTTAAATGTCTTATTTTCTTTGTTCCAACAATTAAACTAACGGTTAGAACGATTGAATTGATATTAAAATGGGTCATTAAAGTTGCACAAGTGCCTCTCTATCTATATTCCAAGCTTAAGTTTTAACTTTCACAATTTATTTTTTATCCGATAGTTTGTTCATTATTATGTTGAGTTGATTGCATCTAAAAGTCAAAAGCACTTACTACACTTCTTGAGAAAAATCTACATCTGAAGAATTGAGAGAAGATAAGGCAACAGCTGAAGAAGAGAAGGCGCTTGCTTAGCAGAAAAAAAGAAAACTAACGAGGCTACTACATCTATTTTGAGTCCTTTTTCTTTATAAATCAAAATGTAAGACTCTCTTATGAGTCATTCTATATTTCACATGTTTTTCTTCCCTATTCTTATCAGTACTTCCTAATGAGCAGTTTATGGCACTGTAATAACGTCAGAGGTAATAATACATCGACAAATTGTATCATTTTATTAATTTAATGTTTTTTGACAAATAAATATATCTTTAATTTGATGATTTTTGGTTACTTAACTTTTTGATATCCTACTTTATGGCAAATATTGAAAATATGCGACATTGTCATCCAACATCAATAAACGACGCAAACCCGATAATTAGTAAATATGATATTGTGAGAGGTGGAGTAGAAAGGAACTTTACCAAGCCAATAGAGTGACTTATTCTTGCAACAACTTTATTCTGCCTACAATGTTTGGGTTATCTTTTTGTCAAGGGCTACTTGAAGTGTTTGCCTTTGTCATTGAAGAGGTTTTTATTGCTTTGATTATGACTGATGGTGAAGAAAAAGAAGAAAGAAAGGAAAAGAAACTTCATGTATTAAAGTTTTAAAAAGGAAGAAGGGATGGATGAATAAGTACTCAAGTAAGAGAAATACATTTAGTTGATTCTTTTTTTTCTTCAATTTTTTTTTTTAATTATTTCTTTTTTCTATCCTTCTCTTTTTTACTTCTTTGATTAATTTTTATTTGAGAGAATTGAAAAATTGTCTACTTTATGAAACATATATATGAACAATTACTACTTCGTAAAAAATAAAAAAAATTAAGGAAAAGAAGTCTTAGAGAAAGAAAAGAATGCAAACGATATCATAGATTCATATTCCCAGATTTTTGTCTTATCATTTTTTCTCTTTTTTCATTAGTTCTTTCTTTAAAAAATTGTGTTTTCCTAATTCAAGTAACATGTATTTATCTAAATGAATTGTTTCAAAACCAAGGGTATTCACAATTTGTCCCGTTAATCGTTTTATATATATAATATCTAAACAAAATCATGAAAATATTTTACTGTAAAAATTTTTATATAGTATTTTAAGAGAATCATATCATGAAAAGAGAAAAGATGATAAAATCATGTAAAAATGGTTGATTAGTAAACATTATTTGCTTATAAAAAAATTATAACATTACTCTTTTATGATTTTTTTTATTTTTTGATAACCGGGCAAATACACTAGTTTATAGAATAAAGGAAGTTGTTGTGTAAGCTGCTTGTAAGCTGTTACTGCAAGCTGTTGTGTAAACTATTATTGTACTAGATATAGATAAACTTCTATTGTACTAGATATAGATAATCTTTTATCGGGGGTAATATTTATTCATAACGGAGTACCGAAAGGATAAGCTTATGCTTATTTCCAATAGAGTACTAAATAGATAAACATATTTAAGGCGGAGTCTCATATGGATAAACTTCATGAGGAAGCTTATTTATAAGGGAATACTAAATGAACATCCATAATATAATATATTTATAACACTCCCCCTTGGATGTTCATTAAAAGATAATGTGTGTCTAATTAAAACCTTAATAGGAAAAACCCCGTGGGAAAAAAATTCTAATGAACGAAAAAGAGTACACATATCTAGTAATACACATTTCTAGATGCCTCATTAAAAACCTTATAAGAAAAACCCTGTGGAAAAAAATTTAGTAAGGAAAAAAGAGTACAACGCATATTTTACTCCCCCTGATGAAAACTTTGTTTCAAATATTTGAGTCTTTGCATTCCAATCTTGTATACTATCATCTCAAAAGTTGAAGGTTGAAAAGATTTAATGAATAAATCTGTTAGATTGTCTTGAACGGATTTGCTGTACATCGATATTACCATTCTTCTAGAGATCATATGTGAAGAATAACTTTGTTAAAAAGTGTTTCATTATATCTCCTTTTATGAATCCTTCATTTAATTGGCTTCGTATAATATTATGATTTTTTTATCACATTCTAACCCATATTTTTCTCGAATAAAACGAATCACTGATCTCAACCATACGCATTCCCTACTTGCTTCATGAATAACTATTATCTCAGCATGATTTGAAGAAGTAGCAACAATAGATTACTTTGTGGAGCACCATGATATGACAATACATCTACATGTAAATACATACCTGGTTTGAGATCAAGCTTTATGGGGATCAGATAAATAACTTACATCTGTATAACCAATACGATCTGCACCATCTTTGTTAGCATTAACAAGATACATAAGTACACTAATTGCACTGAGATAGAGTATTTCAGGACCAAGGAGTTTCTCATCCTCTTCTGGAGGTCGGAACGGATCCTTATTTACTTCAAGTGATAGAACACCCATTGGTGTATTAATCAGTGCGCTTTGTCCATGTAAAAGAGTTTAAAGACCCTTTCTATCTAGGCAGATTGATGAATAAAAATCTCGTCTGCTAAATATTCAATTTGCAGAGCAAGACAAAATTTTATTTTTTCAAGATCTTTCATCTCAAATTCTTTCTTAAGATATTCAATTGCCTTTTGGAGCTGTTCTACAGGTCCAACAAGATTTATGTCGTCAACATAAACAGCAAGTATAACAAATTCTGATGTCACTTTCTTTATAAAAATACATGGACAAATAATATCATTTATGTAACCTTCTTTCAGCAAATATGCACTAAGGCGATTATATCACATGCGCCCAGATTTATTTAAACCGTACAAAAATTTTTGTAATCTGATTGAGTACATTTCACGATACTTTGAACTATATGCTTCAGGTATTTTAACCTTCAGAGATCTTCATATAGACTTAATCAAGTGAGTCAAATAGGTTATGATTTGCTTTTAGACGGCATGACATCTTCAGGTGTCTGGACTACAGGTCCGATCTTCATAATCTTTTACAATATTATGAACAATTGTATCAAATATATCGTCGACGATCATTTTGTATCGGTTCTTAAACGACATAACTTGTTGATATCTCATCACTTTCTTTATTTTCAGGTACCTGAACTTTTTTTGGAGTTTCATGAAATTTTATGTCGTGGGCTCTTCTAGAGCTCATTTTCCCCTCATTATGATCATTTTGATCATTTGCTCCTATCATTTTTCAAGGATTGTTACCTTTGGAACCGATCGGTTTACTACGCTTCATGCGTGTAGTAAACTTTATCTTTCAGGGACTTTAATTTTAATAGGTGCATTTGCAGCTGAAATATGATATTTAATTTTGGATCAACAAATGCTTCTGGCATTTGACTTGAATTATCTTCTAAGTGAGGATCATATTAATGATAATTCGATTCATATAGCATATTTTCCAGCTGTTTATTCCATCCCCCAAATGTTAGAAAAACTAACACATATCCCCAATCTTTTTTGGAAAACCTATCTTTGTGCATTGTGGTAGAGAAATTAATCATATACCACACATCAAAAGTTATTATATAGTAAAAATATTTGGTTTCTGATCCTAAACCAATTGTGAGGAAAAGACTTATCATATTTTATTGGTTTGATGCATACAAGTGCTACTATATGCAATTTAGAAAATTTTAGACCAACACATGAGACTTTATTTTCATAATCAACAGTTTAGCCATTAATAGGATGTATTCAATGCTAAACTAGCTTGTATATAAACCAGCATCATCAAGATGAACTATCTTGATTTCATAATCTGAAAATTATGCTCTTAATTGAGAAAAATAATTTTAAATGCCAAACTGCGGGTTGATAATAAACACACATGTAACCATCTCATATATGCATGTATAAGTGGTTCACACGATAGGTGAATGTGCTCATATTCACCTTTTATATATTCCAGAATTCAGGGGTTTTAGTCCAAACTTTAGCTGGTATAATCAATTTATTATGAGAACAAGCAACACAAGAGAATTCTTGAAGAATCTTCTAGTTCATCAGTATATGCTTATCTGAATTCTCAAATAGCTCATTTAAAAATGACAAATAAAAAGTTCAAGTTTATCATAGCATGTGCTATCTCTAAGTAAACTTCTGATTTACTATGGCATAAACTTTTGCATCAGTAAACTTCTGATTTACTGTGGCTACTTTTGTATCAGTAAATTTCTGATTTACAGTAGCTACTTTTCCTCAGTAAAACTTCTGGTTTACTGTGACTGCTTTTGTATTAGTAAACTTTTGATTTACTGTGATACATGATGTAGTACAAACTGAAGAATAAGGCGGGTAACTTCTCACATTCATATTATTTTACCCCATATGATTGTGGAAACATGAAGATTTTCAATCTTCCAATTATTTGTAGTCTCAATATGATAGCTATTTGTATCAGTAAACTTCGGGTTTACTACAACATATATTTTGACCATAATCATATAATATGAATGACATATTTGTATATAAGCTCTTCGAGAGCCTTCATTTATTGTCCACAATCTAATATTATTCAGACACTACTGGTATCACATGTCTTCTAGACAAACAGTTAGTTCTTCAGGAGTTTTTGATATATTTTGTACTATCAAATATTGCTCAGACACTTCTAATATTATGAGAGAAAATCATAACCAAATAAACAATATAAAGACACTTCTAAATTTATAAATGTGAGAAATCAAGAATTTCAATATTTGTACCACCAACTTTGTGACAAATATCTCCTTCAAGTAGAAATGCTATTGACATCAGAATATTTTATATCAAAACGGCAACCACATAGTCATTACATCCTTCGGGGAAATATACATGAGTTGTTATTTTCTTCGGGGTAGTTAATAACAACTAACCATAATATATCAATGTGGTTGTAGTAGAAAGTATTCTATAAGAATGCTTTTACCTTAGAATGATACTTAATAGAATTATCCAAGATGTTTTACGTACAACAGGTACGTTTGGCAATGAACTTTATGCTATAAAAATAATATTTATATACTCTATATCCTCTAATAATATTTAAAATATGCTTGAAAAATAACTTTGAATAGCTCATTATTTTGTTTAAGCACAAAAAGACACTGCTTCAAAATATTTTCCTACTTCACGAGGAAATTTCAATTGTGCTACTACTCCAGGAGCAAATTTAAAATACGAAATATTGAGTATATATTCTCTCAATCGTATTAACTCTTCTGGAGATGAATTGTAATATATTTACATCAAGAGCGCGTTCATATTTACGGCTTTATTAATATTATTACATTCACTTCAGGGAATGGATTAATATTTATCAATAATTCTCATCCTTCAAAAAATGGAATATAATTATCTGAACGTGCATTAACCATATCAAATTGTGATGGATTCGAACCTCTTCTAATATACTTTCTACTTCAGGAGCAAATCGAGGTATGCATGTAATATAGAGAATTTTTTTTCCCTCTAAATTATCTTTATTGTAACCATAGCCAACCTAAATTATCACTTCTGGTGGTTATAGGCATCGACTACTTCTGGTGGTTAACAAAATTTAGTTATAATGAGATATATAAAACATAGCCGCTTCTGGTGGCCGTACTCTGCTGGAGTTCAAGTGAACCATGAAGTTAAGTCATAACGAGACTTAGAAAATATTACCACTGTTGGTAATTATATATTTCTCATAAACTATGCTGGAGTTTAGATGGACCTGGCATTATTATTCACCTTTTAATCCTTCACTAAATGATCAAGGAAGAAAATAAGTACAAAAATAGCAATTGTATAAGTATACATAGTCCCCAACTGTTTGCCACATAAACTACTGGTGTAGTCTCGCGACCATATAATAGCTTAAGTAAAATGACATATGCATCATTAGTTGGCTAGAAAGACGCAATGAACATGCGTGATAAACTTATATTTAGAAAAAGTAACTTCGTACCTGGAGTATTTGCTCGAGATGGCAGGGTCTCGTGCTGATAACGTGTTATAAAATAAAGACTATAAATAAACAAACTGAAGAAAATTATAGAGAGAGATTGATTTATTATTCAACTTCAAACTCATGTACATAATGAACTGAAATCTCCTCTATTTTTAGAAGAAAGGAAGTTGTTGTGTAAGCTGCTACTGCAAGCTGCTGTGTAAGCTGCTACTACAAGCTGCCACTGCAAGTTGTTGTATAAGTTGCTTGTAAGCTGCTACTGCAAGCTGCTGTGTAAGCTGCTATTGTACCAGATATAGATAATCTTCTACCGGGGGTAATATTTATCCTTAACGGAGTACTGAAAGGATAAGCTTCTTCAGGATACTTATTTTCAATAGAGTACTAAATAGATAAACATATTTACGGTGAAGTCCCATATGGATAAGCTTGTTCAGGAAGCTTATTACAAGGGAGTACTAAATGAACATCCATAATATAATATATTTATAACAAATATAACATTATCAAGGAATTCATTCCATAACCTGCTAAATTCTCTTTGAGTTATTTGCTTAGATTATCAACTAGGATATATTATGGTAATCTATTATGGAGATGGAATACTTGAATGATCTCTTCTTATTGAGCGAGGGAACATTATGATGTTAGCTTATGGTGAAACTGCTACCGCCTATTTCTTGTTAAATTTAATAATCCTCCCCTAGTGTTTAAGGTCATATATTTGTGCGAAGAAAAAATTTCAATCACATACCCCTCCCCTCCCCCCCTCCCTTCATTTTTCTTACATAATCAATATCAATCTATCAAAATTTCTCTCTAATTTTCTTCCATACTTGCTACAGTTGTTTATTTTATAAAAAAATTGTGAAAAAATTGTGAGGTTGCTATAATTTCTTACTTAACAAAAATAAATAGTGAAAAAAAATTGTGAGTTTGCTACTATTGCTTACTTTATTCAAAAAAATAGTCAGAAAATATTGAGATTGTTAAAATTTGTGAAAAAAATGTGAAATTGGTGAATTGGAGTCTTCAAGTCTTGAACGATAATCAATTTTCAACAAGTTGTTCATCAATTCGGTAAACTCGCTCAAACTCATAAGTCTTAATATTATAGTTTTGTTTGTTTTATTTAGTTGCTATTACTTGATTAATTAAGATGTCTTCTTTAAGAATTTTTTTTGGCACGGTAAAAGTAATGATAAGGCAAAATCTAAGACTGGCAAAATCAGTGGTGCTGCTCTTCCTCATCCCCTGCCCTGGCTCCCCGATCCAAACCCCGTAGCCATTCTGCACCTGCTATTCTTGATACCCATAATAGTTTATTATAATTTACCAACACTAAATTTTATCATACTATTGCACCCGGCAATTTTGTAGACCATGAACTAATGAATGATCGCTACACTAATGATTATACTACTATTAATGAAAATGATGATGAGGAAATTAATTTTGATGAAACTTAACCGGACGATGATACACCCACTAGTCATGCTCCTAATATTACTGTCCCTACTTTTTCCAGAGAACCTACCAAACGGACGGAAACATCTCTTGTTTGGCATTTTTTTACTCAACTAGTTGAAAAATGTAGGGCTAAGTGTAAAACTTGTGGTCAAAAGTTAGCTTTTAAATTTGCACCAACGCGGTCGGGGACGGAAACTTTGGCTAGACACATAGCTAAACACCCTAATGATAACGCCAAATATCTTTGTATGAAAGCTCTGGTCGAGGGAAAAAGTGAACCTAGTCCTAGTCAGACTGACCCTAGTGGTACTGGTTCAAATCAATTTCAATCGGAAATTAACACTGTTACCCTAGAATAATTGCTTCACGGCACACAAGGCAGTTTATTGCTAGCACAATTATGGATATTTTCAGATATTTTTGCATTAGCGATAAAATATTATCGGTTTCAATGGATAATGACTAATAACACAAATTCTATATACTTGCTTACCACTACGCTAAATCTTGTATGTAGTAACATTTTTCATGTTAGATGTATTTATCATATTTACCATTTAATTGTGGGTGATGGTATGAGAATTGTAAATATTCAAATTAAAACGGTTAAAATGGCTCTTAACTGGCTTTTTCATTCTAACCATAGAAGTAAACTTAGAGAATATTTTAAAAGGTATGATGATTGTGGTCTAAGAGAAATAAAGGTTCATCCAACTAGATAGAATTACATATATGAAAGTTTGGTTATTGCATATGACTATAGAAAACCCATAAATATTTAATGCACATGTAAGTGATGATGACGATTACCTTACGAATGAGGATTGTGCTAATGTTAAAATGCTTGTTGATTTTTTAGAAAACTTTTATATTGCTACAAAAGAATTTTCGGGGCAATACTATCATACTATTTCTAATTATTTGGTTTATATTGCAGAACTTACAAATTTGTTTGCTCATTTTTCAAAGGGTGGACAAATTTATCAACTTGCCATTGATTCTATGAGAAGAAAGTTTAAAAAATATTTTTTTTCTATTCCTGCTATTTATGGTATTGTTAATTTGGTAAATCCGTGTATGAAATTAGGAGGTCCTCAATTTTAGTATGAAACTGTTTATAAGGGTTTACCACTTGAAGATGATGGGGATCCTAAACATCCGGAAGCAATAGCCTCAATTAGAACAAACGCTGAAACTATTTATAATGCTTATCAAGTTGCATTAAATCAGGCTAGACCAAATGTTCCAACTCCTTCTTTTTCTGATTCTCAACCATCTAAAAGAACTGCAAGAGTAAGAAGACTTAGTATTTGGGCGAGGTTTAGGGGTTCTTTTAGTTCTAATAGTAATAATTTTTCACAACTAAATGAGCTTGAAGTTTATTTGTCGCAAAGGCTCGAGGAAGTGAATCCCGACGTCACCTTTGATATTTTGCAATGGTGGAAGGACATAGAAAAATATTTTCCGATTCTTTCAAGGATGGCCCGAGATATTTTAACTATTCAAGCTTCAACAGTGGAATTGGAGAGCGCTTTTAGTCAAGCAAGACTTCAAATCAGTGATCATAGACAGTCTATGAGGGATAACTTGGAAAAATCAGTACTTTTCAGAGATTGAATCCGTTCAGAAAGAAGAAATTTTGGACATGCTGAATCACAACCAGAGATAGACGAAACTTATGAAGAAATTCTAGCTGAACTTTGGTAAGGATGCTGCTTCGTCCGATAATGGAAGCTGCGATGAACATGCTACTCTTCCATCACCGCCAACAGAACTTCCTCCGAACCTTGAATGATTTATGAAATTTGTAAGAGATAGCTATGAAAATTAATTGCAAGTTTTTAGAATATATTAAATATTATATTTTGTAAGTTTATTTTCCATCACAATAACTTGCAAATTAGGAGTTTAAATTTGAATTCAAAAATTAATATGTAACTTATATTTTTGGCACTTCTTAATTAATTATTTTTTCTTCTCAATGGTGGTATTAGCACCTTGTTGTTCTCATTCCATAGGGGGGAGGGGTAAGACAAAGAAAGATGTTGCCATATTTTTTATTACTATAATAAAATTACAAGGTATTGCTTTGAATATTTATTTTACAATATTTTTGTCACTAAGTTGTATTTAATTCAAAAAAAATTCAATTCAAATTAGAAGTTTAAATTTCAATTCAAAAATTAGTATGTAACTTGTATAGAATTTTCCAGTCAAACGGTCCCAACAACTATTTTTGAAAATTATTTAAAAAAATAGCCAATTTTGTTTTATAGTCGTTGGGCCCATATAGCCCGTTTGGACCGTGTCCCGGCCCGTTTAGCCCGGGACCATGAGCTAGTGGGCCTGGTTACGGGCCGGTTCCTATAAAAAGCACGTTTAGCTCAGGACCGTTTGAACTGTTTGTTTAGGGGTCGGGACCATGGCCCGTGAGACCGACTCATTTGGCCTGTTTGCAGCTCGGCCCGCGAGATTGACTCGTTTGTCCTGTTTGCGTTCCGACCCGACCCACTTGCCGGCCTTAGTATAGACACACTAACTTTTCCCCCCTATTTTATATATAAGTTTAAATTTTGGAAAATTGAACGTAACATGTTGTAAACGTATGGACGGGGGGACTCAAAAAGTATGCCGCCATAGTTCTAACTTTCATCTATATCTATACTATATTAAAACTACGAAGGCACTTAGCGAAATATCGTTTGCCTTTTTTACCCTTTAAAAATAAATTTCACATTGGACATAATTATAATTTAAGTTGCTTTCCTAATATTTAGGGTATTTAAATCACCTAAAATTTTGGTTATTAAATATTTCCTTATTAAACTAAGTAAGAGTCCTATTTTTTAGCATTTGGCCATCATAACTGTAACGACCCGGCCGGTTATTTTGAATATTATAACCCTGTTCCCCTATTTAATTCCCAATTTATGCTTTACAGTTGATTTATGACTTACCGGATTAGTTGGTTTGGGTCCGGAAGGAATTCGAAGTAAAATGAGACACTTAATCTCATAATTAAAATTTTAAGTTAGAAAAGTCGACCAGATGGGGAATTATGGATAAACGACCTCGGATTCGAATTCTAATAATTCCAGGAGCGTGTCCGAAAAATTATTTGGAGGTCCATAGTGGAATTAGGCTTGAAATGGCGAAAGTCAAATTTTTGTGAAGTTTGACCGGGGGGTTGAGTTTTTGATATCGGGGTCGAAATCCGATTCTGAAAATTTGAATAGGTCCGTTATATCATTTATGACTTGTGTACAAAATTTGAGGTCCATCGGAAGTGATTTGATAGGTTTCGGAGTCGTTTGTAGAAATTGGAAATTTCAAAGTACATTAGGCTTGAATTGGGGGTGTAATTCATGATTTTAGCGTTGTTTGAGGTGATTTGAGGGTTCGACTAGGTTCGTATGATATTTTAGGACTTGTTGGTATATTTGGTTAAGGTCCCGAGGGGTTCGGGTGAGTTTAGGATGGTTAACGGATCAAACATTTGGACTAAAAGAGCTCCTAGAGATTTCTGATATCTATACCTGATTTCCTTATACGCGATCGCGTGAATGCGTATGCGATCGCGTAGGCTTAGTTGGTCAGTAGAGGGTTTGTGCTTTGCGATCGCTTAAGGTTAATTGAGGGCTGCTGAGTTTTGTGCTTCGCGATCGCGTGAAACCGGATGCGATCGTGTAGCTTTGAGATTTTGTGACTCTCGAACGCGTGAAGAAGTCACGTGTTTTGTTCTTCACGATCGTGTGGACGTGGACTCGTGGTTAAATGGGCGTTTATATTTTATAACTTTTGTCGGGTTCCGAGACGTGAGCCCCACGAGTGATTTTCGAGCTAATTTTTGAATTTTTATGGAAAATTAGTATTTTCTTATGGAATTAATTCCAATAAATTTTATTGACTGAATCGAATTATTTGTGGCTAGATTCGAGGCGTTTGGAGGCCAATTCATGAGGAAAAGACATTGCAGAATAAAGAATTTTACGGGTTGAGGTAAGTAATAGTTTTAAATTTGGTTCTGAGGGTATGAAATCCCGGATTATGTGTTATGTGATTGGTTTTGAGGTGACGCACATGCTAGGTGATGGGCGTGTGGGCGTGCACCGTAGGAATTGTGACTTGGTCAAATTCCATGGGACTGTATAGTTGAATAATATGTTGATATCTGTACATTCTCTACGTGTCAGAGAAAATTGAGCTGAGACTCGTATTAAAATCATGCTTAGGCATATGTTGTTATTGTTGGTACCAACTGGGGTCATTTTTGTGGTTGAATAATATGTTCAAATTATAATTTTTCACTCAGTCATGTTTATTCATTTTATATCATACCTTAGTCTCTCTTATTTATTATTGATGCATCATATCACTATTTTTGGGCTGCTTATCATGATTTCTGAGAGCCCGAGAGACTGGAGAGGTTGATGACTGAGTGAGGCCGAGGGCCTAATTGTGAGGATATTTATGGATTGGGCTTCACGCCGCAGCATGTTTATTGATTTATGCCATGATTGGCTTGATATAGCGCTTGGGCTGAAGGAGCCCCTTCGGAGTCTGTATACACCCCAGTGAGCGCAGGCACCTACTGAGTGAGAGTGCCAAGTGATGAGTGACTGTGAGGAAAGAGTAACTGTGAGGTTGGAGTGAATGGGAGGACTGAGTGACTGTTACTCTGAGAGGATGCATTGATTTCATTATTTGCTGTATTTCAGCTGTCATATATCACTATTTTGAAGATTTTGAAAAAAAAATATTATTTTTTATTTCGGTCAAACTTGATATGAAATTTCAGTGAAATCTTAAATGTTGAACTTGAGAGCATGCCTACTCTTTTATATTGAAAAGTATTGTATTTGGACTTAGCTGAGAAGCTCGTCACTACTTTTAGTTCTTTACTTATTATTATTACTTACTGAGTTGGTTGTACTCATACTATACCCTGCACTTCGTGTGCAGATCCAGGTAATCTCGGATACAGTGGGTGTTGATTCTTTCGCATAGTCAATTTTTTCGGAGATTCAGAGGTAGCTGCCATGTTTCGCAGACCTTGTCTCTCCTTCCCTATCCTTTTGTTATTGTATTTGCTCTCAGATTATTATTAAAGACCAGATCTTTCCCAAACTTGTAATATATAGATACTCATGTACTCAGTGATACCAGGTTTTAGGGAGTGTTCGTATGAGTATTTGTGGGATTTTGTATTATATTTAAACATTATGTTTTCAAACTTAAAGGAAATCGTGGGTTATTGATGTTGTCGGCTTGTACTGAAATAGGTGCCATCACGACAGGTTAGGAGTTTTGGGTCGTGACAATAACATATTAATTAACTAGTAAACATGAGTTTCTTAAACCCAAAAGAATACTATTTAGGAAATAATAATTACCTACAATAAAGGACTAAAATTTAAAATTAATGCCTTTTCTTTTCATTTAAAACTTGATCTTAATCACACAAATATATATATATATATATATATATATATATATATATATATATATATATATATATATATATATTTATATTCCGAAGTCCCTCAATTTATGTTAAATATTATAAGAAACACTTCATTTAATAGTTATTTAAATATTATTTTTAAAATTTTAGAGCTTAAAATTAATTAAAATTTACTTATTAATTTGTTTCTTATTTGAACCATGAAGAAAGTTAAAATTTATTTTTTTACTTTTCATTTCAAACTTTGTATAAGTCTTACACGTAAATTATATATAAATGATAAAACAAATAAAATGAAAGAAAAATTAAAATATTTAAGAAAGAAGAGGTACGAGTTCTTGAACAATAGCATAGATAATTCACTTTTTAAAAATATATAAGGCTATTGCACTAATAATATTATTCAATATTATACTTTTAACTTTCAAAAGTTTTAAATGCACTATTATAATTATCAGAAATGTTGAGCAGAAATCAATAAAGGGCACAAAATTAACAAGATAATTTATGAGATTCTTTGATTTTTAATCCATGATATATTTAGCTTATGAGTGGGTTTATTAGCGAGCTTTCAATTGTAGAATATCTTACTAGCTTACTTACTTTATTTATTTATTTTTAATATATTTTTTGTTTATTATTGCACTTTGATTTTGTATTTATTTAAAGTTCGTAGATTATTAGTTACATATTTATATGTTGTAAGTTGTATACTTCAAGATTATTTAGAATTCAAAGGTTCTTGCCCGCGAAACTGAAATTCTGAAATTATAACGTGGAACAAATTTTAAGTTGAATTATTGATGTTGAGGACTTCTGTAACGACCCGATCGGTTATTTTAAGTATTACAACCCCGTTCTCCTATTTACTACTCAATTTATGCCTTGCAGTTAATTTATAACTTATCGGGTTAGTTGGTTCGGGTCCGGAAGGATTTCGGAGTGAAATGAGACACTTAGTCTCATAATTGAAAACATAAGTTGAAAAAGTTGATCGGATATTCACTTATGAGTAAACGACCTCGGAATTGAATTCTGATGATTCCAATAGCTCCGTATGGTTATTTCGGACTTAGGAGCATGTCCGAAAAATTATTTAGAGGTCCGTAGTAGAATTAGGATTGAAAGGGCGAAAGTTGAATTTTTGGAAAATTTGACCGGGGGGTTGACTTTTGATATCAGGGTCGGAATCCGATTCCAGAAATTGGAATAGGTTCATTATGTCATTTATGACTTGTGTGCAAAGTTTGAGGTCGATCGGACTTGATTCGATAGGTTTCGGCATCGAATGTAAAAGTTGGAAATTTAATAATAGACTAAAGTTTCAAGTGAGTTCGCACAAAATCCAACTTCAAATTAGCATAAATCTCATGATACGAAGTGTTATATGGTGTATTACCTATCCAATGAAAGATCTTTGAGTCTAGTTTCTAAATCTTCAAATCGTTCATCGTTTGGAAATTTCTATAAAAGGTTATGACCAAATTACCAAAGGCTGGAAAAATATAATTTTGCGACCAGAAGAGCTCAGTTCTGGGTACCATTTTTGCGATCAATTTTGCAGCCCGCATACCCATTCTGCGGTCCATTATGCGACCGCAGACCTGCTTTCGGAGGGTTAATCTTTCTATTTTTATAACCCGATCCTATTTTGATAAATAGGCTTTGGAACTCATTTTGGAGCAGAAAATATGAAATTTTTAGAGAGAAGGGAGAGTGTTCTAGAGAGAGGAAGAATCTCAAGTGCTTTGTTCATCAAGATCTTGTTCAAGCTTTGAAATCCAACAAAGAAATATCACAAGATCTTCACCCAAAAGGTAAGGTTCTAACCCCTAGTCTTCAATTTCGAGTTTGGGTAAAGATGGGTGATTAAGAGTATGATTCTTGGGTGTAATAATATATTTATACATATCAATAAGGTTTATGAAAAGATTGTTGAGTTCAAATAGGTAAAGATTGGGTTGAAAATGGTAGAAATCTTCAAAGACTTTAATTGAAGATTTGAGGGTCGAGTTGATGTCAAAATTTGGTGAAATTTCTTTGGTTGGACTAGTGGTTGGATGGGCGTTCATATTTTACATCTTTTGTTGGGTTCCGAAATGTGGGCCCCACGGGCGATTTTTGAGTTAATTTTGGATTTTATTAGAAAATTAGTATTTTCTTATGGAATTAATTATAGTAATTAGTATTGACTGAATCGAATTAATTGTGGCTAGATACGAGGCTTTCGAAGAAAAATGCTCGTGGCAAGGGCATAGCGGAATAAAGAATTACACGGTTTGAGATAAGTAACAGTTCTAAATTTGGTCCTGAGGGTATGAAACCCCGAATTATATGCTATGTGATTGGATTTGAGGTGACGCACATGCTAGGTGACGGGCGTGTGGGCGTGCACCGTAGGAATTGTGACTTGGTCAAATTCTATGGGACTGTATAGTTGAATAATCTGTTGATATCAGTACATTCTCTACGTGTCAGAGAAAATTGAGCTGAGATTCGTATTAAAAACCATGCTTAGACATATGTTGTTATTATTGGTACCCACTGGGGTCATTTTTGTGGTTGAATAATATGTTCAAAATGTAATTTTTCACTCTGTCATGTTTATTCATTTTATATCATACCTCAGTCTCTCTTATTTATTATTGATGCATCATATCACTATTTTTGTACTGCTTATCATGATTTCTAAGATCCCGAGAGACTGGAGAGGTTGATAACTGAGTGAGGTCGAGGGCCTAATTGTGAGGATATTTATGGATCAGGCTGCACGCCCAGTGAGCGCAGGTACCTACTAAGTGCGAGTGCCGAGTGCGATTGCTGAGTACGAGTGCCGAATGATGAGTGACTGTGAGGAATGAGTGACTGTGTGGAAAGAGTGACTGTGAGGAAAGTGTGACTGTGAGGTTGGAGTGAATGGAAGGACTGCATGACTGTTACTCTGATAGGATGCATTGATTTCATTATTTGCTGCATTTCAACTGTCATATATCACTATTTTGGAAATTTCAGAAAATATTATTTTCTGTTCCGGTCAACCTTGATATGAAAAGTTCAGTGAAATCTTAAATGTTGAACTGAGAGCATGCCTACTCTTTTATATTGGAAAGTATTGTATTTGGACTTAGCTGAGAAGCTTGTCACTACTTTCAGTTCTTTATTTATTATTGTTACTTACTGAGTTAGTTGTACTCATACTACACCCTGCACTTCGTGTGCAGATCCAGGTGATCCCGGATACAATGGGTGTTGATTCTTTCGCACAGTCAATTTTTTGGAGATTCAGAGGTAGCTGCCATGGTTCTCAAACCTTGTCTCTCCTTCCTTATCATTTTTTTATTATATTTGGTCTCGGATTATTATTATAGACCAGATTATTTCCATACTTGTAATGTATAGATGCTCATGTACTTAGTGACACCAGGTTTTAGGTGTGTGTTTATTTCTAATATTTGTGGAATTTACTCTTAAACCTAATTATTATGTTTTCAATATTTAAAAGAATCTATGGGTTATTGATGTTGTCGGCTTGCCTAGTATCGAGATAGGTGCTATCACGACGGGTGAGATTTTGGGTCGTGACAAGTTGGTATTAGAGCCTAGGTTACCTAGGTATCACGAGTCATGAGCAGGTTTAGTAGAGTCTTGCGGATCGGTACGGAGACGTCTGTACTTATCTTTGAGAGGCTGCCAAACCCTTAGGAAAATTTACTTTCTTGTATTCTATCATGCAAAATTGATTCAGCTTGAAATATAACTCTTTAGATTCCTTCCACGCATTCGGAAGCGCACATGAGCGCTTGGTATCAGCTGTGCATCGCCGGCTTGTGATTCCATGAGCGATGTTTGAGATGTGTATTCAGTGTTCTGGTGATGGGCCAGCCTGGAGGACTTGAGGCCAGGTTTAGACCACAGCTTAGGCTCGGTAGCTTCAGTTGTAACCTGTACATTTGGACTCATATGTCCGGTAATGTCCCTACAAGTGGAATTTGTGGCTCGATGAGCGGTGGAATGTCTTTGTAATGAGTATGATGTAACTGCGGGAGGTGTTAAGACGATTTGAATGTGACGAGAAGTGTTTTCTTAAAATGTAAAGGAAGGCCATTAGGTGCTTTATTTTCATTTTGATGTGACGTACAATCTCGAGTGTGAATATTTTAAAAGAGATTTCACGTTGTTAAAATTTGGGGCAAATTGAATTCTCGTGTCTGGTTAATGAGTTTGGACTCAGAAAGATTAAGTGATTTCAAAGTAATTGTGGCTGGGAAAGGGTATAACAAGATGCCAATTTGAGACTAAGCAGGTGGGTTATCTCTTGTGTAGTAATCTATGTAGGTGTGTTCCTTATGATGTGAATAGAGAATTTTTTTCTGCCAGCAGGGCGTATGTGTTGAGACTTAAATTTGAATATGGTTGAGAAAGTTAACTTGAGTGTTAAGAGAATGAATACGAGATTAGCGGATGATTGAGGTATTTTATGGTTGGTGTGTCTTGAGCTTGAGAAGAATTTCTGTTGAACTGACAGCGGTATTAAGGCAGTAATAAAGTATGGGTATTGTGAGTTATCAAGTATTTTAATTTATGGCTTTGAGCCAAGTGGGGGAGCCTGCTATTGACAATTCAATTCATGGTTATGTGTCAATTATTTTGTTTTGGTCTGAAGTATACTTGGGAATCAGTGATGACTTGCAGAGGTGGAGTTCGAGAATGACTCGAGTAAGGAGATTTCTGGATATGGGTTATATTACGCTTTATGAGTATATGAAAATCGTGGAATGAGTGAGTTGTTATTTGTGAATGATGTAGTACGCACGGAGTATGAATTTAACAGGTGGTATTAAGACAGGGTTACTTATTTGATTGAGTGTTGATTGTGCTAAAGGAGCACATGTCTTTCGGCCCGTTTGGGATGGAGTAAATTAAATTTGAGCAGAGTGGATGACTATCGAGAGGGTTCTAATGGATTCAAAATGTATATGTGAAAATTAAAATTATTTTTTGAATTTGTATATCACTAGAATCAGTTACTTACATTGGATGGTATCAGGACATGCAATAATTCTATTTGACTATGGATTCTACATTTTAGTATAAGAAAGGAAAGAGGAATAATTTTAAATTCGCATAAGGTATTTTCAGGAGTGAGTGTTACGGTTGGGGTATCTATGAAGGTGCTTAAGATAGAATACAATAGCTTATGGGCCTTAGGGCGGTGTAGTTTTATGTTAGGATATCTTGTAGCGAGCTTTGGATAAAGTAGTAGAGTTCTGACAAGGAGAAATGGCAACTTGAGGATAATCCAGAAGAAACTCGGAGAAAATAGGACAAATGGGTAACATGCTGGATCAATATGATAATGGTATGCTCGATTCTTTTGGTTCTTATGATGAGGTGAGGCTTTACGGGTGTTTTGTGGCAATACTCTCGGATTTGGCAACCTGTGTGGCTTGGCCGAGTTAGAGGAATTAAGTTCTAATAGCTTGGTTATGTGCAGATGAATTTCAAAGTGTTCTTGATGGTTTCTACCATGGTTTGAACCGGATATTTCTACTGGTGTAAGAAATGTGTTGTGTATTGTGATTCCCTCCTGGAAGGAAGCAAGAGGAAGGTTTTTAACTAACCGGGTATGTAATTTACTGGTGACTCAGAGTTGATAGTGGGATTCTTGTGCTTGTCACATGATGGCATAATAGATGTGGTGTGTTGTGTGGGATTAGGATTTACATGTGCAAGGTGACAGCTCAGTCTTGAAGAGAAGGTAATGAATGCTGGACAGCATGGTCAGTTTCAGATATTTCGATGAATGTTATAACTGCTCGGTAATTCCTGAGAAGGGTGCGCATTTCAGAAGGCGCATTGTGTTTTGAGTTACAAATATTTTGTTAGTATTGCGGCACTCACCCGGTTGATAGACTGATGACATTCAAATTAATGTTATGTGGCACGTAAGAATTATGAAAGTATTCCTCGTGGAATAATCGTGCATGAAAAATATGTTAGTCATTCGAGTGCTGGAGTTGGGATCAGTTACGGTGATTCATGTGTTCGATGAATTTGGAGACTGGGAGTTCTCAGAAGTATATTGTTTCGGTGTTGCGACCTATTTGAGGTGACTATTTTATTTAAAACTCGGTGGAGGCACTAGTTACGTTGATTATTTGTGATAACTATGCGCTATGAGTGCGCATATATGTAAGGTTTGAGCCCATGTGTGGGCATTAGATCAAGTATTCATACTCGGAAGAATGCTTAGGCTATTATATGCCTAGAGTTGACTGTTAAGCGTAAATTTATAACGTTTTCCGTATTCGTACCTTTGTTGAGAACTATCTGGGTTATACTTGAGGTTACAAAGAAGACGATTCCCTAAATAAATGGGGTAGTTACTAATTCTACATTAAAATTGCCGATTTGAAGTGTGATATCATACTTTGCACATAATTACACTATGGCGTGTTGTTTATACCAGTCCAGGAGCATGAGAATCTTATTTCATTATCATATACAAGTGTACTTGTTTAATTGCTCCTGTATGATATGCTGGGACTGGAGGCCTGTGACCATGCCATGCGATTCATATTATTGGCACATGAGTTGTCCGTGCCGTGTGTGGGAATTTTATTTCTATGATAATTTATCTGATTCATTAATTTCCTTCCTCTATAATTATGCACACGCACCTACGGATATCCTTTTCACGAAATTTGAGGAGTTGGTTATAACATTGTGATTGTGGTTGTACTTGTTGAAATTGCAATATGGTTCTCTTCCTTGAGACATCTCCCATATTTGGGTACACGGATTGCGCAGTGGTGGTTGGAGTTATATTGATGCGGTGTGTCTGTGGGATAGTTGTGTTTAATAAAATAAGGTCATTGGACCTAGAATGAGTAATATCAGGTTTCAAATGGTATATTCGGGAGGATAATATTGAAATTCGGCTTAGAAAGTGATTATGGTTCTGGTTGGGGCGAGAGAGCTCCGTTACTTGTTTATCTGATAAGGGGTCTTGAGATTTCTGCATGTTTCTTTCATTATCAGCATTGTGCGAAAGTTTTAGAACGAGGTTTTGTTTGATATGGGATTTAATACTATTACCGGGTTACTTTAGAGTAGTTAATGTGATAGAAAATGGTGTTGCGAGCATGCGAGTTGTATAGTATGTTAAGTGATTATATCTGGGATTATGGTTATGGCTCAATACAGCTTTTTCAGACTCATACAGCGTGTTGATGTGAGATTCAGGTCTTGAAAAGAAATTTTGAATGTTGGAAAATAAATTCCAAGGTTTATGGGCTAAGGTTGAAGTAATGATTTTTAATTATGTTGTGTTGTCAGGCCTATACAATTTACACGGAATAGGGTGGCGTGGGATCACCCCAGGTATGTGCACGGTAAGGTGGAATAGAGATTTGAAGGTTAAGAACAACTCTTGACACATTCGAAGACGAACGCATGTTTAAGTGGGGGAGAATGTAACGACCCGAATGGCTATTTTGAGTATTACAACTCTGTTCCCTCATTTACTGCTCAATTTATACCTTGCAGTTGATTTATGACTTATTGGGTTAGTTGGTTTGGGTCCGGAAGAATTTCAGAATGAAATGAGACACTTAGTCTCATAATAAAAATATAAGTGGGAAAAGTTGACCGGATATTCACTTATGAATAAATGACCTCGAAATTGAATTATGATAATTCCAATAGCTCCGTATGATTATTTCGGACTTAGGAACGTGTTCGAAAAATTATTTGGAGGTCCGTAGTAGAATTAGGCTTGAAATGGCGAAAGTTAAATTTTTGAAAAATTTAACTGGGGGTTGACTTTTTGATATCGTGGTCGGAATCCGATTCCGAAAATTGAAAAAGGTTTGTTATGTCATTTATGACTTGTGTGCAAAATTTGAGGTCGATCGGAGTTGATTCGATAGGTTTCGACATCGAATGCAGAAGTTGGAAATTTCATAATAAACTAAAGTTTCAAGTGAGTTCGCACAAGACCCAACTTCAAATGAGCATAACTCTCATGATACGAAGCTTTATATGGTGTATTAGCTATCAAATGAAAGTTCTTTAAGTTTAGTTTCTAAAGCTTCAAACCGTTCTACATTTGGATATTCCTACAAGAAGTTATGACAAAATTACCAAAGTCTGAAAAAATGCAATTCTGCGACCAATTATGCGATCGCAAAATAGTTATGCGATCGCAAAACTGCTTCTCCGACCGCAAACTGGTCGCAAAATAGACTAGAAGAGCCCAATTCTGGGCACCATTTTTGCGATCAATTTTGCGGCCCGCATACCCATTCTGCGGTCCATTATGCGACCGCATACCTGCTTTCGGAGGGTTAATTTTTTTATTTTTATAACCCGATCCCATTTTGATAAATAGGCTTTGGGACTCATTTTGGAGCAAAAAATATGAAATTTTTAGAGAGAAGGGAGAGTGTTCTAGAGAGAGGAAGAATCTCAAGTTCTTTGTTCATCAAGATCTTGTTCAAGCTTTGAAATCTAACAAGGAAATATCATAAGATCTTCACCCAAGAGGTAAGGTTCTAACCCCTAGTCTTCAATTTCGAGTTTGGGTAAAGATGGGTGATTAAGTGTATGATTCTTGGGTGTAATAGTATTATTTATACATATCAATAAGGTTTATGGAAAGATTGTTGAGTTCAAATGGGTAAAGATTGGGTTGAAAATGGTAGAAATCTTCAAAGACTTTAATTGAAGATTTGAGGGTCGAGTTGATGTCGGAATTTGGTGAAATTTGTATGGTTGGACTCGTGGTTGGATGGGTGTTCATATTTTATATCTTTTGTCGGGTTCCGAGACGTGGGCCCCACGGGCGATTTTTGAGTTAATTTCGAATTTTATTAGAAAATTAGTATTTCCTTATAGAATTAATTATAATAATTGGTATTGATTGAATCGAATTAATTGTGGCTAGATACGAGGCTTTCGGAGAAAAATTCTCGTGGCAAGGGCATAGCGGAATAAAGAACTACACGGTTTGAGGTAAGTAACAGTTCTAAATTTGGTCCTGAGGGTATAAAACCCCTGATTATGTGTTATGTGATTGTATTTGAGGTGACGTACATGCTTGGTGACGGGCGTGTGGGTGTGCACCGTAGGAATTGTGACTTGGTCAAATTTCATGGGACTGTATAGTTGAATAATCTGTTGATATCCGTACATTCTCTACGTGTCAGAAAAAATTGAGCTGAGACTCGTATTAAAAATCATGCTTAGGCATATTTTGTTATTGTTGGTACCCACTGGGGTCATTTTTGTGGTTGAATAATATGTTCAAATTATAATTTTTCACTCAGTCATGTTTATTCATTTTATATCATACCTCAGTCTCTCTTATTTATTATTGATGCATCATATCACTATTTTTGGGCTGCTTATCATGATTTCTGAGAGCCCGAGAGACTGGAGAGGTTGATCACTAAGTGAGGCCGAGGGCCTAATTATGAGGATATTTATGGATCGGGCTGCACGCCGCAACATGTGTATTGATTTATGTCGTGATTGGCTTGATATAGCGCTTGGGCTGAAGGAGCCCCTCCGGAGTGTGTACACACCCCAGTGAGCGCAGGTACCTACTGAGTGCGAGTTTCGAGTGCGAGTGTGAGTGCTGAGTGCGAGTGCCGAGTGATGAGTGATATTGAGGAATGAGTGACTGTGAGGAAAGAGTGACTGTGAGGTTGGAGTGAATGGGAGGACTGAGTGACTGTTACTCTTAGAGGATGCATTGATTTCATTATTTGCTGCATTTCAACTGTCATATATCACTATTTTGGAAATTTCAGAAAATATTATTTTCTGTTCCGGTCAACCTTGATATGAAAATTTCAGTGAAATCTTAAATGTTAAACTGAGAGCATGCCTACTCTTTTATATTGGAAAGTATTGTATTTGGACTTAGCTGAGAAGCTCGTCACTACTTTCAGTTCTTTATTTATTATTGTTACTTACTAAGTTGGTTATAATCATACTACACCCTGCACTTCGTGTGCAAATTCAGGTAATCCCGGATACAGTGAGTGTTGATTCTTTCGCACAGTCGATTTTCCGGAGATTCAGAGGTAGCTGCCATGTTTTGCAGACCTTATCTCTCCTTCCCTATCCTTTTGTTATTGTATTTGGTCTCGGATTATTATTATAGACCAAATTTTTCCTAGACTTGTAATGTATAGATACTCATGTACTCAGTGACATCAGGTTTTGGGTGTGTGTTAATTTCTAATATTTGTGAAATTTACTCTTAAACCTAATTATTATGTTTTCAGTATTTAAAAGAATTTGTGGGTTATTGATGTTGTCGGCTTGCCTTGTATCGAGATAGGCACCATCACGACGGGTGAGATTTTGGGCAGTGGCAACTTCTAACATAGTTTCTTTAATTATTGAGTTAGTTATACACATCGATATTCACAGTCATCTTTAGGAACTTACACTTTTATTTTATAATTTAATATTATTTTTTTAAAAACAATTATACTCATTGAGACAGAATATTGGAGTTTCGATTAGCATTTTCTATCTGGATGTTTTTCATATCGAAGGTTTGAACTTAAGGCTTTTAATTAAAGATGAGGATTTAGCTATCCCATTACAACCCCTAATTATTACCTTCTCGTGATGATGCAGGTTAAATATCTCTTTTAAATTATGAACAGTGATGCAACTTTTGAGGCTATCGGTCCTCAAGGCCCATTTTTAAATGTAATGAGGTTAGCGAAGATCCAAAAGACAAATTTTCGAAAAATGATAATTTATAGCTGTTTTTAAAATAATAATTAAAAATATATAAAATTTTTGTATATATATACATATATGTGTGTTATATACAAAAAAGATATAAATGTTATATACTTTTGAGCCTACTAGATATAAATAGTTTTGCTAAAAGTGATTTTTGTCCATTTTCTAATTAAGGTTCATTGGTCCAATAAGTTGGCGATCCATGAAATTTATAATTAAAATAAATTGTTCAAACAAAAGAAATTTCTCCAATATTAGAGAGAAATGTTTTAATTTTTGGAAAATCTGAAAAACATCTTTCTCGGTGTTTTCCAATTTTTCAAGAAAATGAAATACCCCTCTCTAGAAAGTTTGCTTTGAAATTCTTTTGTGAACTTTTTACACACTTCCAATTCGAAAGCCACTACCCACTAAATGAGGGTCAGATTAAAATAGTCTTTTACAGAAATTCCTTAACTATGTCGTATTTTTACATAATTTCCAAAATATCTACTACCGTTATTCCACTTTATGCGACATAATTACTTTTAAGGAATTAAAAGAAACTTTACTTTGATTGCAATTTTTTCATATGTCTTTTATATTTTTTTAATATTTAATTATTGTGAGTTTATAGTATTTTTTATGTAGTTTCTAAATATTCAAATTTTATTTGAGATTTCTGGAAATTCTATGTCTTAATTCACACCAAAAAAATAAATAATTTGACCTTCATATTTCGAATCCTCTCACATAAAATAGGACAGAGGGAGTCGCTTATATTTTTACTAAGTAAATTAGTTCAGTACCTTTATTAGTTGTTAAATTTAATTAAACAAATAGTAAAGGAAGTTCTATTCTATTATTGAGTTGTCAACTTTTACTTATGCTTGTCTTGTTTCTTCTTTTTCATCTCTTTTCATGTCAAAAAAAGACAAGAAATGATGAGACACAATTATGAACAATATTCGAATCAGACAATAGTAAATTTCAAGGGAAGAATAGAACTTGATGAGAGGACATTCAGTATCATTTCCTACAAATTAAAATTGAAAATATTCCTACGTTACAAGAATGTTCAGACGATTTTATTCATAATAGCCTTTAGAGGAATCACTTCTTTTTTTTTTCTTCCCATTTTTGGTTCAAAGAGTGACCTCTGAATATATAGGATTAATTACACAGAACGAATTTGGCTTAGTCAACTTTGTTAAATTTCTTTGGTTTGATATGGCGAGCTGTGTGATTAGTCTGTTAAACACATTTAAATGTGATAAAAAATTCGTACCTTTACCCATGTGTAGGGCGTATAGCTGCTTCTTCATGTACAATTTATTTGTTAGCGTTTTGGACATGTATAGGCTTTCCAAACTTGCCCAAAGGCCATGCGCGGTGTCTTCATTAATGACGTTATTTACCACATCATCTGATAAGTGCAACCTGATTGCACTAGCGGCCTTTCATCCAAGTCAGCCCAATCCTCAGTTTTCATGGTATCAGACATTTTGGCATCAGCATCTAGTACCTTGTGTAATCCTTGTTGGATGAGCAGATCTCTCATCCTTCTTTGCTATGTTGAGAAACTGTTATCTCCATTAAATTTTGCTACCTCGTACTTTACTCCGGATATTTTTGCTTTTCACCAAGTATAGTACTACCGACAGTGAATAGTATTCTTGTGAACGAGCAGAACATGTGCTCTGATACCAGTTGTTGGGAATAAACCTCCTACAGAAATAATATTTACGGTAATAAAAGAGGAATAATAACGTAGCACCGAGATACGGTAATTAACAAGAAAAAGGAGTGACAGCGACACCAAGATTTTTATGTGAAAAACCCTTTGAATAAGGGAAAAAATCACAGCCCCGAGACGAGCAACTGATATCACTATAGCAAGGAATTTTACACTTTGTAGGTCCGAGTAAAATACTCCAAAGACTACTACAACACTCAAAAGAAATAACCCTCTTTTGATATTCTCACCTCACTACAATATCGTTCACTCTTAATTTTTCTCACAGACTATTTTCTTGTACCTTGTCTGTGAAACCTTACTCTTTCTTTCTCTCTTTGTTGGTGTGTGAAAATGAGAGTTGAAGCTCTCCTTTTATAGCTGAAGCCTCACTCTCTAAAGCCTACTATATTTGACATTTTGCACACACTTTTCTTTCTTTTTCTTCAATGTTGACAATTCAACAAAGTTGGCTACCAACCCAAAGAAATTCAACAAAGTTGGCTAATCTCGGAGTGAAAATCGAGGAAGAAGATAAAGCCATCTTGTTGTTGAACTCGTTGCCATCTTCGTACGATAATCTGGCAACAACCATCCTGCACGGTAAGATTACCGTTGAGTTGAAAGATGTCACATCGGCTCTTTTACTCAATGAGAAGATGAGAAAGAAGCCTAAAAATCAAGGACATACTCTCATTACAGAAGGTAGAGGCAGGAGTTATCAAAGGAGTCCGAGCAACTATGGTAGATCCGGACCTCGTGGGAAATCTAAGAACCGATCCAAATCAAGAGCTATAAATTGCTACAATTGTGATCAACTAGGTCACTTCAAAAGAGATTGCCCAAATTCAAGGAAGGGCAAAGGTGAAACTAGTGGCCAGAAGAATGGCGACAACACAACTGCCATGGTGCAAAACAATGATAATGTTGTCCTCTGTATAAACGAGGAAGAGGAATGCATTCACTTATCAGGTCCAGAGTCGGAATGGGTGGTTGATACAGCAGCATCTTACCATGCCACACCGGTAAGAGATTTTTTTTGCAGATATGTAGCAGGTGATTTCGGCCTTGTGAGAATGGGTAACACAAGTTACTCAAAGATTACGGGGATTGGTGACATTTGTATCAAGATAAATGTCGGATGCACATTGGTTCTATAGGATGTGCGACATGTACCTGATTTGCGGATGAACTTGATCTCAGAAATTGCTTTAGACCGAGATGGATACAAGAACTATTTGGCAAATCAAAAGTGGATACTCACCAAGGGATCATTGGTGATTGCAAAGGGAGTTGCTCGTGGCACATTATACAGAACAAATGCAGAAATATGCCAAGGTGAATTGAACGCGGCACAAGATGAGATTTCTGCAGCTTTGTGGCACAAAAGAATGGGTCATATGAGCGAGAAGGGATTGCAGATTCTTGCCAAGAAATCACTCATTTCTTATGCCAAAGATACAACGGTAAAACCCTATGACTACTATTTATTTGGTAAGAAACATAGAGTCTCATTAAAGAAACTTGAATATACTTGATTTGGTATATTCTGATGTTTGTGGTCCAATGGAAATTAAATCGATGGGAGGTAACAAATATTTTGTTACTTTTATTGATAATGCTTCACGAAAATTATGGATTTATATTTTGAAAATCAAAGATCATGTGCTTCAAGTTTTCCAGAAGTTTCATGCTCTGGTGGAAAGGGAGACATGCCAAAATTTAAAGCGTCTCTGAAGTGACAATGGAGGTGAGTACACTTCAATGGAATTTGAAGAGTACTATTCGAGCCATGTGATCAGACATGAAAAGACAGTTCCTGGAACCCCACAATACAATGGCATAGCCGAAAGGATGAACTGCACCATAGTGGAGAAGGTGAGAAGCATGCTCATAATGGCTAAACTGCCTAAGTCATTTTGGGGGTGAAACAGTTTAGACAGCCTGTTACCTGATCAATATGAGTCCATCAGTTCCGTTGGCGTTTGACATCCCAGAGAAATTTTGGACCAACAAGGAGGTGTCCTACTCGCATCTGAAGGTGTTCGGTTGCAAAGCTTTTGCACATGTACCAAAGGAGCAGAGCACAAAGCTGGATGATAAATCTGTTCCTTACATATTCATCGGATATGGAGATGAAGAATTCAGATACAGATTGTGAGATCCCGTAAAGAAAAAGGTCATCAGAAGCAGAGATGTAGTCTTCCGAGAAAGTGAAGTTGGAACTGCTGATGATATGCTAGAGAAGGCCAAGAATGGTATTATTCCTAACCTTGTTACTATTCCTTCTACTTCTAACAATCCCACAAGTGCAGAAAGTACGACCGACGAGGTTGCCGAGCAGGAGGAGCAACCTAGTGAGGTTATTGAGCAGGGGGAGCAACTTGATGATGATGTCGAGCAAGTGGATCACCCCACTCAGGGAGAAGAACAACCTCAACCTCTGAGGAGATCAGAAAGGCCAAGGGTAGAGTCATACATGTACCCTTCCACGGAGTATGTCCTCATCAGTGATGAGTGGGAGCCAGAAATTCTTAAGGAGGTGATGTCCCATCCAGAAAAGAACCGGTGGATGAAAGCCATGCAAGAGGAGATGGAATCTTTGCAGAAAAATAGCACGTACAAGCTGGTTAAACTTTCAAAGGGTAAAAGACCACTCAAATGTAAGCGGGTATTTAAACTCAAGAAAGATGAAAATGGCAAGCTGGTCAGATACAAAGCTCTATTGGTGGTAAAAGGCTTCGAGCAGAAGAAAGGTATTGATTTTGACAAAATTTTCTCACATATTGTCAAAATAACTTCTATTCGAACATTCTTGAGCTTAGCAGCTAGCCTAGATCTTGAAGTGGAGCAGTTGGACGTGAAAACTGCATTTCTTCACGGAGATTTGGAAGAGGAGATCTATATGGAGCAGCCATAAGGATTTGAAGTAGCTGAAAGGAAACACATGTTGTGCAAACTGAATAAGAGTCTTTACGGGTTGAAGCAGGCACCAAGGTAGTGGTACAAGAAATTTGACTCATTCATGAAAAGTCAAACTTATACAAATACATATTCTGATCCATGTGTATACTTCAAAAGCTTTTCTGAAAATAACTTTATTATATTGTTGTTGTATATGGATGACATGTTAATTATAGGAAAAGACAAGGGATTGATCGCAAAGTTGAAGGGAGATTTGTCCAAGTCATTTGATATGAAGGACTTGGGCCCAACACAACAAATTCTGGGTATGAAGATAGTTCGAGAGCGAACAAGCAGAAAGTTGTGTTGTCTCAGGAGAAGTACATTGAACGTGTACTGGAACGCTTCAACATGAAGAATGCTAAGCCAGTCAGCATACCTCTTGCTAGTCATCTAAAGTTGAGTAAGAAGATGTGTCCTACAAATATGGAGGAGAAAGGGAAATGGCTAGAGTTCCTTATTCTTCAGCAGTCGGAAGCTTGATGTATGCAATAGTATGTACCAGACCTGATATTTCCCATGCAGTTGGTGTTGTTAGCAGATTCCTAAAAGAACATTAGGAATCAGTCAAGTGGATACTCAGGTACCTGAGAGGTACCACGGGAGATTGTTTGTGCTTTGGAGGATCTCATCCAATCTTGAAGGGCTATACAGATGCTGATATGTCAGGTGACATTGATAACAGAAAATTCACTACTCGATATTTATTTACATTTTCAGGGGGAGCTATATCATGACAGTCTAAATTGGAGAAATGTGTTGCACTTTCAACAACTGAAGCAGAGTACATTGCCGCTACAGAAGCTGGCAAGGAAATGGTATGGCTCAAGCGGTTTCTTCAAGAACTGGAATTGCATCAAAAGTAGTATGTCGTCTATTGTGACAGTCAAAGTGCAATAAACTTGAGCAAGAACTCCATGTACCGTGCAAGAACAAAGCATATAGATGTGAGATATCATTGGATTCGTGAGCAGGCGGAGAATGAATCTTTACAGGTCAAAAAGATTCACACGAGTGAAAATCCTGCTGATATGCTGACCAAGATGGTACCAAGAGACAAGTTCGAGCTATGCAAAGAACTTGTCGGCATGCACTCAAACTAGAAGACAATGCTACCTCCTCTAGATGAATGAGACTGGAGGGGGAAATTGATAGGTTCCATCTCATTCAATAGCCAAAATAATAGGCATGTGCCTAAGGAAAATTTCTTTGGTTTGGTAGTCAACTTTGTTGAATTTCTTTGGTTTGGTAGCCAACTTTGTTAAATTTCTTTGGGTTGGTAGCCAACTTTGTTGAATTGTCAACATTGAAGAAAAAGAAAGAAAAGTGTGTGCAAAATGTCAAATATAGTAGGCTTTAGAGAGTGAGGCTTCAGCTATAAAAGGAGAGCTTCAACTCTCATTTCCACACACCAACAAAGAGAGAAAGAAAGAGTAAGGTTTCACAGACAAGGTACAAGAAAATAGTCTGTGAGAAAAATTAAGAGTGAACGATATTGTAGTGAGGTGAGAATATCAAAAGAGGGTTATTTCTTTTGAGTGTTGTAGTAGTCTTTGGAGTATTTTACTCGGACCTACAAAGTGTAAAATTCCTTGCTATAGTGATATCAGTTGCTCGTCTCGGGGCCGTATTTTTTTTTCTTATTCAAAGGGTTTTCCACGTAAAAATCTTGGTGTCGCTGCCACTCTTTCTTCTTGTTAATTACCGTATCTCGATGCTACGTTATTATTCCTCTTTTATTACCGTAAATATTATTTCTGTAGGGGGTTTATTCCCAACAAAAACAATATAGATCCTTATTTCAAGCCTTCATAAAGCTGCTAATGATGAATGAAATCTGTAAATACTCATAGCCACCCATCGCATCAAAAAGTTATAGATTTCTCTCGTCCGATAAGAACCATTGCATATTATGAGCTACCTAATAGCATTCTTCTTCCAAACATACCATATCCAAACTCGATCGCTAATTCCAAGTCCGTCAACTTTGTCTCATCCGGTACAAGCTACTCAAACCGGCAAGTGACACCAAATTCCCCGTGAAATCTCAAACGACATGATTTGGTGCACCATACAAGAAATCACCTAAGTTATGACAAATATGTAGAAAAGCATAGGTTTAATGAGGAATAAATAATCTTATGAGTATCCAATGAAATTGTCAATTGGAAGAGAAAAACCAAAAGGTTAGAAAAGAATCTCATTCCACTTTTGGGGCTAGTGTTGTTCTATCTAGCTTCATACGGCAATTATTATTATTTTTATTACAAAAAAGGCTTAATTAACAAACTTTAAGAAATAGAGTTTTGAAACAACTTTTTTCTATTCTGGAATCATTTCGTATGATTTCTCGCTTTGAACTCCAAAACCTGCAAATAATTAATACAGTGCTCATATTCTTAAAACAAGACACGAAATGTATCACCAATTATCATGTTTAAGAGCTCAATGTCATTTTCACTCGTAAAAATATTCAGCCAAAAATTTTAAGGACTGCTAAATGCACTTCAACATTAATATTTTAATTCATGTATAATGGCCATAAGACTATTGATCTCACATTGCCGATATTGTGAAATCAAAATATCTACCCATGTTTTTTTAATTAAAACCTGTGTCATAATCTATAATTAAATATCTCATGGCTAACCTAATTTGGAAGGTGCATAGAATATAGACGATGCAAACAACCTTAACTAGGTATCCCATGAAATAGTCAATTTGAAGAAAAGACCTAAGATTAGACCATAATCTCATTTCTCTTTTAGATCTAGTAAAATTCTATATCTGGCTTCATACGGAAATTAATTTTTTTTTTTATTACAACAAAGTTCATTCTTATTTGGTATTTAATTGCCCTAAGTTAAGATAACATAGCACTAATAAAAAAACATTTTTCTTCGTATACAAGAGCCGCCAAATCGGTAGAGAAAAATTCTTTTCCACATCGTAAATATATCATTAAGAGGAAAAAGGAAAAAGGAACACACTGATTAAATTATTATTTACGCCAGTTAAGCATTACTAATACACCATATTCAGTATTATTCGTATACACTTTATTAAACGATCCTTAAAAGATTATTTGACAATAATATTAGTAATAACAAGTATTTGACTAAACTATTCTTATTTCTTCCTTAGATGAATAATTAGTAATAACGTCTTAGTTTTCTAAAGCGTATATATATATATATATATATATATATATATATATATATATATATATATATATATATATATATATATATATATATATATATATATATATATATATATATATATATATATATATTTTGGGATTAAATTATTTTGGCTAAAAACGAGTAAAACTAAGGTTAGACGACAATCTTATTCTTCTTTTGGATCTAGTAAAATTCCATATCTAGCTTCATACGGCCAATATTATTTTATTACAACTAAAGTTCATTCTTGTTTGACATTAAATTAAGTAACTATCAAATGTAAGCAAACATAGGATTTTCTTGTACTAATTTGATAGGCAGTTACAAAAGCCGACAAATCAAAAGAGTAAATAATAGTATCTCGTAATATTCATTTGTTTGCTTTTTTAAGAGGGAACTTTTTTTATTACATCATTGTTTACACTAATTTAGAATTAATTATTTCTTAAGCAATCTTATAGTTAAACTTGGCATCCTTGGCTTGATATCCTTGTAACATAGAATTGGTTCGATTTTTGTAAAGTAAATCAATGATGTGAAGTTACATTTGGCCTTTTACTTTTAAAAAATATTCATATCTAATCCCCATTTGAGTATTCGAATGTATATATCGTTACCATTGTATTTTCGAACAAAATACAACAGACACATGGTTTGTTGTCAACACAAGAATTTAACTCCTGTAAATGATAGAGTTTTGATTAATATTGATGTGGTAAAAAACTATTTCTTTTTACAACTTAAAAAAATTTAAGCTAAAGAATATGGATTTAATTAACAGCTTGTTTGGAGGATTATAACATATTGTATTGTATCGTATTGTTACTTTAAATATAATGTTTGTTTTGATTATTGTTACTTAAATTTTATTGTATCGTGACGTTAAATTCGTCGTTACATAACGACGAAAAGTGTCACTTTATGGAACAATCGATTTAGTGTGATCGTATCGTTACCTTATTTTTTTCCTCTCATCTTGCCCTTTTTTATTATTAAATAATCCTAATTTATCATTTACTCTACCTTTTTATATAATAATATTACCTCGTTCCTTATTTTTTCTTTATAATATTGTAAGTTTATTTTTCATATAATTGATGTATGACATCATGAAACGAGGGCAAAACAATACATTTTCACTTTATACCTTAAATTTTTAAGTTGTCAAAATTTACAATTAACAATTTAATAATTTTTCCAAAAAGAGGGGGAAAAAGCAAAAAAAATAAATTTAAAAAAAAGTCGGACGAGGAAACAAGAATATAACCACCGGTTAGTTAAATTTGTTACACAAGGCACCGCGTTTCATCCATGGGAACCTTTCAGTGAATTGCAGGTCAATATCTGGTAACTAACGCGCTAGAATTCGGCGCGTGTGCACGTTCTTGTATTTGGCTACCTGTTAACCTTTCTCTGTCCAAAGGGCATATTAGATTATTAGTGGTTTTTTGTTGTCTAGTCATTTTTTTCTTTTTCTAATTTAGTATAATATCACTATTGTCTTGTCACTTCACCTATGTCGTACTACCCCATCATCTACAAGACAATTATTATTGAATAAAAATATGCACCATTTGGTAACAAGGTGAGAGTTGTTTGATTTGCCATAATTTTGCTAGAAACCAAAATTACAATGGTACTGGCCTTATGTTATACCAAAGACAAAGTTAGAACTGTTTATTTTTTATGAAACTTTTAAGGTGAGACCATATTTTAGTTTTAAAAATTACACCAGGGTTTGAATTTCAATATAAATTAAAATGTGTAGGTGATTTATATTCGTATGTTTTAAACTTGACAAATAAAATTATCTATTACACATGCTAGTACGAAGTGACAAATACTTAAGGATCGTTTGGTAGGATGTATAAAAATAGATACGGTGTGTTAGTAATGCTGATTAATAATGGTAGGATTAGTTATAAAGAAATTATTTCTTATCGATAGTTTGATTTGGTGTATTAAAGATTTTGAAAGGATATTTTTGTCTCTATACATATTTATCCATGTATTGAAAATTATGATATTACTAGTGTCATGGTTTAGTATGTATAAAAATAGTACTCAATATGGTATAATTAGTTAAACATAGATTGAAAAATAATACCAAACAAACCTTTATAGAAAAGTCGAGGTACATATTAGCTGATCCTATCACCACATAAACCCATGTTATAGTTAGGAATATAATTATAATTTCACATTCACCTAATCCTGACATTGTTAAAAAAAACATCACAAATAAAGAGACTGAAGTCGTTTGGTTGGATGCATTAGACAAAACAATGCATGCATTAGCTTTGTATATTAATAATACTTTATTTGATACACCTTTTAAACCTATCCATTAGTTATGCAAGCATTAGTTATACATTCTATTTGGTATTATCATATGCATAACTAATGCATAGAAAACCATGGCATTAACAATACAATAGATTTTAATGCATGCATTAGCTTAGTTAAAGATAAAATTATCCTTCAAAATCTATGCTTGATTAAAATATGTTATTATATTAATGCAAGTTTGAAATAATCTAAGAAAGTGAAAAATAAAATTATATCCCTAGTTAATAAATAAATACTTAGCATATTTTCTTTTTTTATAAATAAATATTCAATTCTATACTATAATATAGGTAGACAAATCAAATAATTTTTTTAAAATCCTTTTCATATAAAAATATTTATCAACATACGTTTCTTTTAAAAGGATAAAGTGATGGACCGGTTATGAGGGTATTTTTGTAAACAAATAATTCTTTTAGAAATTGTTCAATTTTTTAATATATCAAACCAAATAATGGATAGAAAATATGTCAATATAACTAATACCAACATAACTACTGCAAGCATAATTAATAACAACATTACTAATACACCATATTTAATATTATTGTTATGCATCCTACCAAACGACCTATGATACAGTGAAATGTGAAAGATAGAAAAAGAGAAAGGAAAGGAAAAGAGAGAAATATAATCAACTTGTCTTTAGCTAAATTTAATCTGCGAGTAAAGAGCACGCGCCGCCGATAAGTAGATTTGAAGGCAAAACGAATCAGTAACAGCCCCCCTTCTTTTGGAAGTCACAGCTCACACATAACTTCCTCCGACACCCAACAAATTTTACATTTCTACCCACCCACCCCTCTCCCCCTACCCCTATCCCTACCCCCACCCCCCAATCACCCACACACCCGCTTCCGCAGAGGAAATAGAAATGAAAAAAGTCTGTTGTTGTTTTTTTCTGGCAGCGGTAATATGAAAAAGCACCAGCATCAACTAATCTAATTTTCAAAAAGAATATAAGTATTCAGAATAAAGGATAATAATTCTTGAAAATTTTGTCCCTATTTATTATATTTTATGTGACATTATTACTATTTTAAAAATTAAAAAAACTTTCTTCGAATACAATTATGTTACATACTTTTAAATATTATTAACTATATAAAATAACTCAAATATGTATACATATTATAAAACTTAACATATACATGTAATCTACACAATTATAGGCTGGTTTGGTAGAAATGTATTAGGCTAAATAATAAAATGTGTTAACTTTGGTACTATTAATTCCTTGTTTGGTAGTAGTATTTTTCTACCTATATATAACTATTACTTATTAGTTATACACCATATTGAGTACCATTCTTATACATAGCAAACCATGATATTAGCAGTATCACGATTTTTAAATACATGAATAAGTATGTATAAAGACATAATTGTCATTTCAAAACTTTTAATACATCAAACTGAATAGTCGATAAGAGATAATCACAACATAACTAATCTCAATACTATTATTATACACCCTAAACAACCCATAATAATGTTGATTTAATACTCCAAACTCTTTGTATTCATTTATAGCTTGTTTGGATGGTTGTTATGTATCTTTTCATAATGTATCGTATAATATTGTATTGTATCGTTTTGATGTATACAACATTTGGATAGATTATATCGTTTGCCGATGTTTCATGATATCGGACACCAACAATATGAAGAATAAACTTGTAACATTACTAAGAAAAAATAGGATACATAGTAGAATTATTATATAATAAAAGTAAGGTAAATAATAAAATATGATTATTTAAGTAATAAAGAAGGTCAAGACGAGAGAAAAAGTAAGGTAACGACGCCACCACACTAAATCCGTCATTTCACAAAAAAAGTACTTTTTGTTGTTATATAATAGCGGATTTAACGATACAATACAATAAAATTTAGGCAATAATCGAAACAAACATTGTATTTAAAGTAACAATATGATACGAGTTAATAACCTCCAAGCTGTTGGAAAAAGAAGTACTAGTAACAAAAACTCTAATGTGACTACTTAAATATATATAGTACACCTACTATTACTTTTAATTCTATTATATTATTTACTACTATTATATTACTACTAAGGAGTGTATATTTTTGGACGGAGGCAGTATAATACTCACACTCCCACGCACATAACGTTTCGCCATTGCCACTCTCTCCTAAAACTCTCTCTCTCTCTCTCTATACCCAATCGCCGGCCTCTGCCTCCATTTGATTCCCCCCCCCCCCCTACTTCTTCGCCGTCCCTCTCACTATAAATATCAATGTGTGTACACTGTTAACTAACTATTCACGTAATTGTATCACACATTCCTTCCTTCCCCATTGTTTTGATTCTTCTTCTTTTTTCTGTACTTTCTGCTAAACAAACTGTGGTACTTTCGAGATGTTTGACCTCAATCTCGGTTTCGAAGAATTTGCCATGGATGATGACACTGTTCATCTTTCATACGAAACGACGACGTCGGAGAAGCTGCAAGAACTTCAAATGGAGAATTCTGGAACATCGAATTCATCCATTGTGAATATTGAAACTTCCAGTACTGCCGGCGATGATGAGTTTTTTTCGTGTTCCGATGATCGTCGCCGTAATGATGGTTACGCATTTGATATTCTGAAAGGGAATGATTACGAGGAGAGTGAGTTTGTTACCAAGGAGTTGTTCCCGTTGACTGGCGGAGAGGCGGCGACGGAGTTGTTGTCGCGGCAGCAGTGGTTGGATCTCTCGGCTAATTACGGTGGTCCGGCGGAGCAGAGGATAGTTGTTATTCCGCAGCAGAGGCAACAAGTGAAGAAGAGTAGAAGAGGACCCAGGTCGAAGAGTTCTCAATACCGTGGTGTCACTTTCTATCGCCGCACTGGTCGATGGGAATCTCACATCTGGTCTGTTCTTCTTTCATTTTTTTTTGTGAATTTTTACTTTAACTTATAAGATACTTACAGATAAATATTTCCATTACATTAATTATTAATCTGATAATAATGGTAATTAACGGTTAAATTACACTGATATTTTGTAAAAAAAAAGATAACAAAGTTAAACTATCAATGTATATAACTCAAATCCTTTTGTTTCCAATTGCGTGTATGCAAAATTGCAAATAGGGTGCGTATAATGATAAGTTTACAGAGGGACTCATAATTATTCTATTGCGGTGTGCTGATGTAATGCGGATAAAATATGGAGTATGTAGTTAAAGCTAGAAATTTAACAAAGTTTCTATGATGGTATTATGCAGGGATTGCGGGAAACAGGTTTACTTGGGTAAGCAAATGTGTTTGTTATACAATACTGTTGTTGATTTATAGTTTTTTGTTACTCTGTTCTTGAGTTGTTTTAAACTGCAAGCTTCATTTGGACATTTTTGAACTTTTTAAATAAATGTTACAGGCGGCTTTGACACTGCACATGCTGCTGCTAGGTAAGTTAATGTTAGAATGAATTTTATTAGTGAAGTAATTTTTTGATTGTGTTTAAATGGAGAAATCGGATTGTTATTGTATTAAATTTAATTTCCCTGCTAATTTCAGGGCATATGATCGTGCTGCCATTAAATTTAGAGGACTTGATGCAGATATCAATTTCAATGTCGCTGATTATCACGATGATCTAAAGCAGGTCAGTTGGATAGCTAATTGTTGAACCACCTAAGTTTGAAATCCTTTTTCTCAATTAGGAAACTGATTTTGGTTCGTTTTAATTGTCTTGTGACTGGTATACAGATGTCGAATTTTACAAAGGAAGAGTTTGTGCACATACTTAGACGTCAGAGCACTGGTTTCTCTAGAGGAAGTTCGAAATACAGGGGGGTCACACTGCACAAATGTGGACGATGGGAAGCTCGGATGGGACAGTTTCTTGGAAAGAAGTGAGTTACCACTTATCTCACCATAGCTTAGGCATATCATATTATTAGTGATATAAATGTTTAAAAGCTTTCTTGGTCCCTTATCATATCAATATAGTGATTTTATAAACTAGAGGGAATATTGTCTCATTGTATATATGCCTGCAGGTATATCTATCTTGGACTGTTTGACAGTGAGATAGAAGCGGCAAGGTCCAATGATCATAACTTGACTCTCCCCTCCCTTTTACATTATGTTGCTTTCCCTTTCAACATTGAATAGACTTGGTCTTTTGCTCTTGCTCAGGGCGTATGACAAGGCTGCTATAAAATGCAGCGGAAGGGAGGCAGTCACCAATTTTGAGCTGAGCACGTATGAAGGGGAATTAAGTGCTGAGGATAATGGAGGTACTATTGTTTTAGGCGTTTCCACATATTTGAACTCCATTATGATAGTTGCGTCTTTACTCTTGTACCTAGCATGTTAAACGACCTATTTTTCCATCCTTATGTAGGTGCAAGCCATAATCTAGATCTGAACCTGGGAATAGCCTCCTCTTCACAAGCTGATGAACAGCATGGCAACACATGCCAAATGGGAAACACTGAATTCCTTCTTGCCTCAAATGGTTTGACTGAATATAGAGGAGCCATGGTAATTTTGACTCCATGATCTTCATTCTGATTCTTTTGAGTCATCTACTTATGAGATGTCTCACGAAGGAAGATTGGTAGTTACATTCATAGTTGAGCATCTTTTTGCAGCGCTCTCCTTCTACCACAATGGGAAGTAAACTGCCTCATGGCCGTCAACCGCTGACTGATCGCCCTCTGCTCTGGAATGGAGTGAACACCAGTGTCTTTCCCACATTTAAGGTACTCTTTGTCAAAATTGATTGAACCATTTCGAGTTATTCCACTTATTCGAGTGGTAACTGTAGCATTCACTGCCAGGTAGAAGTCCCAGTTACTTGATGCTTATTTTAGTATAATGTTCCTTAGATAACTAGATAGGAAGCTACTGGTATTTCTATGTAACCTCGTTTCTTTATCGGCTTGAACCGCATCATCTTCGTATAGTATTCATGACATTTAAAGAGTTTCACTAGCATATATGTAGCATATAATCAAAAGGGATAGATCAACTTCTGTCTTAGGTCTTAATATCCAGTTTTCTTATCTGATATTGATAGGAGTAGCTTTAAGAAAACACAAATTTGTTGTTGTCTTATGTAATTACTGTTCTTACTGGCTGAAAAATTTATACATTTTGTCAATTTGATTTTTGATTTAAGCATTGAACAAAATACTATTATGCTCCTTACAGGGAACAGCAATAGGGAAAGGTATGGAAGTTGATTCTTCACCAAATTGGACTCGGCAAGACCAACATCCTTATGGTGGGAGTCCTTCAATGCCACTCTTCTCTACTGCAGCATCATCAGGATTCGCTAATTCAACCTCAGCTGCTGCTCATCAGCACCACTTTTCTACTGGGCCATTACCTTATCATCATTCGCCATCACTTGCCAATATGAACTTTGCTCATTATTACTGCAGGAGTTGAAGTAGTTTGCTATTTGATTAAAAAAAACAACCACCCCATATCTTTTCTTCCTCTGCTCTGGGAAAGATGCTCGAAGGACAAAAAAAATGTGACGTAGAACTAATTGAATTCTAGTTTTCTTAGGAATGAGGCAGTGTGAAACTTGTTAAATTTGCTGTATAAAGTTTCAAAAAGCTACACATCTTTTAGCAGGACAGCATTTTTACATTGCTTTGACAATTCTTGACTATTATTGAGTATATTCCATTTGAGCTCCATGGTCAATCATGTTCTTTCATATTTTGCTAGCAAAACTTGTAACGGAGGCATTGATTCGGTACATAGTATTTGGAAAGATTAAAGAATTTGAATCCCCATTGTTTTGCTGAACCATTTGAGTGCGCACTCCCTACTGTTACAAAATGAGTCGAGTCTTTGGTGTATATTCCACCAAGCTACAAATTTGTTTGTGTTCAATTTGATGCTAAGTAGACTTGTGAATTTACCTTTACAATAATCCGTTGTCTTATGTTTGTCACAATCTTTATCTAAGTAGAAAAGAGTAGAGGGATAAATTCCTGCCCGTCAAAGATATCTTCGGTTTAAAAAGGAATATATTTTATGTTTGAAGCGGAGCCTTGGGACAACGATTTGGTTGTCTGTATGTGACTTATAAGTAATAGGTTGAGCCGTGAAATTCGTTACTGGCATTAGGATAGTATATTTATATCATACTTCATTGGTGGTACGACTCTTTTTCAAACCCTTTTAGAATGCATGATGTCTCACACACCGGATTACCATTCGCTTGTAGGCTTGCAAAGGCCAAACAATCAAAAATGAGTGGGGCATCAAAGATTGGATTGACTTTTTGGTATGCCACGTTGAATAGTGAAAGTTAGGTCCTGTTACTTAGGTTCTGACCAACAAGTACTAAAATAGCGCAATCCTTGGCTTTGCTTTTAAGAATCAGAGTACTAAACATATTAAAAATAGGTTTGTACGGATTTGTATACGTAAGGAACCAGGAAACCAACTTCAAAAGAAAATGCCAACCCCTACTTTTTGTACTCCCTTCCTGTTGGACTAATTATTTGCCTTACTTAAGTGTGACTCTTTGTCAACCTCAGGAGCCAGGATTAGGTGTTCAAGAATCAAGATCCTGACCTTTTTTATTGGTAAGATATTTTAGTATTTTCTATTCTACCTCATATTCAATATGATTTGTGAATAAAATAATAACAACAACAAAAAAAAAAAAAAAATTAAATATAATCCCATAAATAGAATTTGGGGAGGGTAGTGTGTAAGGAGGTTTTACCCCTATCTTATAGAAATAGAGGGATTGTTTCCGATAGAAGCTCGGTTCAAGGAGAATTTGAGAATAACTCATTTAATTTTTCGATGTGAATTTAGTTTTTATTAATTAAGTAAATATTTTAAAATAAATAATGGAAAAAGTATTAGATAGTAATAGCATCACTTATGCGGAACAAAAGCCAATAAGATATAAGTACTCAAACTTATCATATACTTCAACTTTGATTTATATGGCCCGCACCAAATACTATGCTTTGTCGTGCTTAAAATATTTGGAGGATTACTAGTTAGCTCTGGGCTTAAGTGATGTTCTGGTTAAGCTGCTAAAACCTAAAATTAAGCAACATAATTTTGAAAACTTAAACAAATCAATTCTTACTTAATTCGAACAGTCTTGCATCATTTGATACTGAAAGTAATCCATTTTACTTCTAGGTTTAAAACCCTTCTTTTTTATCACGATCCAAAATCCACTATTGGTTGTGATAACGCCTAACGCCGTCAAGCCAACGGCGATTGATCAATTTGATTACCCATTTTATTACTTTCGAAATCATGAATCTTAATAAGGAAAGAAATTTATACTTTAAATCCATGGGAACATGCAAAATTTGCAGTTTATAAGAGAAATGAATGGCGATAAAAATATACGGAACCATAAGCATCAACTAGTATATCTCAAAATCTGGTGTCACAAGTGCATAAACATTTTCTAAGGAGTACAAAAATAATACAATATTTGTCTAGAATATAAATGAGACAGGATAAAATAAATAGTACGATGGAGACTCTGTGGACTGCGATGCGTAGCCTGGTATGCAGCTCACATAAAGTTTCCTCAACAGCTGCGCCTATGCACCAAGATGATCACCAAATGAACCTGTCAGATCCTGCACATTTAGTGCAGAAGTGCAATATTAGTACGTAAATCAACGGGTACGCAGTAAGTATCTAGCCTAACCCCGGATAAGTAGTGATGAGGGGTCGACATCGACACTTACTAGTGGTCCAAAAAAATAATATAGTAAATCATAAGCAGATGTGAAGCACACAACAATAATGGGGTAATTTTGTAAGTTACCTAATCTTCCAAATATTCCTTTTAAAGTATGAATTCCTCATTCTTGTATTCTACCTCAACAACTCAGATGTATCAAGTACGAGTAACAAATGGATAAGAAGTACCATATAAAACACGGGGCATCAGTGGAAAGATAATCTCGTGAATGTTCGGACTGCCAGCTATATAACGCACGATTATGCCGAAGTCGTTCGGCCCGATCCAGAATAATATGTACACTGCCGAGGGTCGAGCGACACGAACCATAGATGCATCTATTATACTGCCGAGGCGTTCGGCCCGCTCCACAAGAAATGAAGGAAGTTACCGAATTACGAGACACGTGCTTACAATACTGTACATGAGCACAAAGTGAATATAATCTTTACCGTTTCTTAAATAGCTAGCCAACAACTCAAGGTGATAAGGCTCGGCCTAATATATATGCATGTATTTCTAAATCAAGTTCAATTATATTTTCAATTAATTAAGCCAGCAGAATGAATTCAAATATTTCAAGTAATGCATGGTAAAGTCCTAAGTCTACCCGGACATAAATATGCTTTAGCTATGTACGGACTCTCGTCACCTCGTGTATACGTATCACCCAAAACTATTAGCACATAACAATTACATCATCCAGGGGTAGTTTTTCCCTCACAAAGTTAGACAGGAGACTTACCTCGCTCCGAAGTTTCATAACCGGTTCCAAAGCCTCTCTAACATCTCAAACCGATGCCCGTCGATCCAAAACTAGTCAAATAATGTGCAAACCAATAAATATACACTCCAACATTATAATTACTTACTTCATAACACTTCCCAACTCAGCTCGAAAAGTCAATAAAGTCAACCCTCGGACCCACATGTCCGGATTCCGAAAATTTACAAAGATAAATATTATCCATCACATTACGAACTAGAATATATAATTTATTCCCCAATTCCATGTTCAATTTCGTGGATAAAAATCCAAAATACTAAATTTTAGGTTTCTTTCAAAATCCCCCAATTTCTACTAATTTTCATGTTAAAATTCCATATGTGTTCATGAAATATTAATCAAAAGTGATTTAGAAACACTTACCTCCAAGAGGTGGATGAAATAGCTCTCCAAAATCGCCCTAAAGTCTGCACCAAGAGAGAAAAATGAGATGAAATGAGCAAATCCCGCATTGGCTAGCATATATATTCTGCCCAGTCGATTTTTCGCATATGCGGAACTCCTTGCTCTTCTGCGGCTCCGCTTATGCGGAAGCTATCTTGCAGATGCATGCAAGCTTTCCGCTTCTGCAGACACTCAATCGCAGATGTGCATCCGCTTATGCGGAAACCACTCGCAACTGCGGACCCCCCAGCTCGAGCAGCCCCCGTACCTGCGCGCCCATGATCGTATCTGCGGCTCCGCAGGTGTTCTACAACACTCGCACTTGCGATCTTCCAGCCCCATACCACTTCCACTTCTGCGCTCCTCCGCCCGCATCTGCGAGCCCGCAGGTGCGGTAAATTTCTCGCACCTGCGAATCCAACCAACCTCAAACCCAACCGCTTATGAGACTCTTGGGCCGCTTCTGCGGTCTCGCACCTGCGGCCATAACCTCGCAGGTGCGATCACACCAGAAGCCTTAAGCTTCAGCCATTCCTTAAGTCCAAATCTCAATCCGATTCCAATCCGATTCGCACCCGAGGCCCCCGGGACCCTATCCAGCCATACCAACAAGTTCTAAAACACAACACATACTTAGTCTAAACCTCAAATCAAGCTAAACAACATCAAAGCTATGAATCGATGATCAAAACCTTTCTATAAACTTCAAACTTTTAAACTTCGACGAACGCGTCTGAGTCATACTTAAACATTCCGAAATAACACCAAACTTTACGCACAAGTCATAAATCACAATACGAACCTATTCCAAGACTCGGAACCTCAAATGAACATCGATATTACCCAAGTCCACTTCAAACTAAACTTAACAAAATTTTAAATATTCAAAATGCAGACTTTCCATAATAAGTGCTGAAGTGCTCTCAGACCACCCGATATTCAACCTGAACATTCGTTCAAGTCCAAAATTATCATACGAACCTATTGGAACCTTTAAATCCCGATTCCGAGGTCGTTTACCTCTTCCAACTTAAAGCTTCCGAATTTAGAATTTTCTTTCCAAATCAACTCTGCATTTACCGAAATTCAATTCCGACCACACGTACGAGTCATAATACCTTAAGTGAAGCTACTCGAGGCCTCAAACCGCCGAACGACATGCTAAAGTTTAAAATGACTGGTCGGATCGTTACATTCTCCCCCACTTAAACATACGTTCGTTTATCCTCGAACATATTGAGAAATGCTCCGGAGTTGCCCCATAATCTCTGTTCAACACCTTGTGCACCTACCCGTGCCACCACAACCCAATTGATGACATTAGCTCGAGCGAGACTGAAGATCCTGCCTTTTATTTAGTCAATAAGCCTTAGAACCAAATTCCAACCTCTGAATTTCTCTACAAGACCTAATTCTAACATATGAACACCATATCAATCACTACACATTGTACCAAAACACGATCATACACCTATGCTGAAGTCACACCATGCACCACATAAGTCGGTTGCCCATAACAACATCCTCCGACCACAATAGCTGGAATTTCATGAATCGGATGCCCGCAATACACCTCATGACGCATATAAGTCTTGTTCCAACTCTCGCACTACTGCCACGACGGAAGATTTGTGTAGAAACTAATAACCACTTACCGAATCAACAAATCATGGAGTCTCTCCTCCTGACAAGGACCATTACCTCATTCTGAACTGAATAACGATATTTGCTCTTTAATATACCCTACATAAGTCCGATTGCACTGATCTCAGGTCCAATAACCTCGTCTCACCCAGTACAAGTTGCTCAGGCAATAAGTAATTTCAAACACTGCCAAAAATCTTATATGACACCAATAATGCACCAACAAGCTACAAACTCGAATGTGATACATAAGAAAAAACGAACTCTGGAAAAGAATTACCCAGCCCGCGTAACGAATAAAACGGTCACATATGCTATGAACCCTTCTCAGAGAATGAGAAACAAAACGCACAAGAATAGATATAGGGAATCGTACTCAACATGTCATTGTTGCGGAGTGCAACCCGATCCAAAATGATACCGTTGGGCGTGCAACCCGATCCAAACAACATACCCATGGTTGCGTGCCACCCGATCCGAATAATGTACCCGTGGCAGCGTACCACTCGATCCACACATAACAATAATTAAGGAAATACCCATCAAGACAAAATGCTTATACCTACAAAATACCCGAATAACGACCACAAGCACGCCAAGTGCGAAAATACAACCCTAGGGAGCTCTGATACCAACTTGTCACGACCCAAATTTCCCCTCCATATGACGTCGTGACGGCACCTAGTCTCTACGACTAGGTAAGACTAACATTGCGGAATAATGAAATGAAAAAACATAAATTTAACAACTAGTTGTTCAAAAATACACAGTAATCCCAAAATCCGGAACATCATGAATCACAAACTACAGAAGGAAAGTCTAGTGTCTATATACACCAGAGTCTAACAAAAGAAAAATACAGAAGATAATGGACATGGGAAGGAGTAGAAGGGGGCTCTGAGGTCTGCGGACGCGGCAGATATACCTTGAAGTCTCCAAATCTGTCCCGGCTCACTGATAGTGTGGCTGATAAGGAGCACCTGGATCTGCACATGAAAAACATGTGCAGAGAGTAGCATGAGTATACCACAATCGGTACCCCGTAAGTGCCAAGCCTAACCTCGGTCGCGTAGTGACGAGGTCAGGTCAGGGCCCTACTAGTATATATATAATAAAAATAAGGTAAAATGAAATACCACATTAAAATAAAGACTGAAATTTAACAGGAATGAAATCATAGAAGACAACAGCTCAGTACACAGAGATAACAACAGGGGATCTCCCGAGATACCGTCTCGTAGTCCCAAACGTAAATGTGCAGGGGGATCTCCCGGAATACCGTTCCGTAGTCCCAAAGTAAATATGCAAAATAGGAGGATCTCCCGGAATACCGTTCCGTAGTCCCAAGTAAATAGGCAGTACATGGGAATTTACCGGAATACCGTTCCGTAGTCCCAAAGTAAATATGCAATACAGGGGGATCTCTCGAAATACCGTTCCGTAGTCCCAAAGTAAATATGCAGTACATGGGGATATCCCGGAATACTGTTCCGTAGTCCCAAAGTAAATATGCAGTATAGGGTATCTTCCGGAATACCGTTCCGTAGTCCCAAAGTAAATATGCAGTATAGGGGGATCTCCCGGAATACCTTTCCGTAGTCCCAAAGTAAATATGCAGCTAAACAATAGGATTCAATAGTTACGGCACGGAATTCTACAGTTCAACCTAAGTACCAGTTAAGGAAAGACAAGTAAATTCACTAAACATGTTGCACGTAGTTCAAGTAAACAGTTAGGGCAATTAGGCATGCTATTCTAATCTAGCAGGATACTACACATGCTGATGAAACTCAAATAAGAAAGAAATCAGGTTATTACTTAGTAGAAAAATTGGGTTTTTACGCAATTAGCCCGTGTACGTACTCGTCACCTCACGTACACAGCGCTCATATATCAAAAAAGGTACAAATCCTAAGGGAATTTCCCCACACAAGGTTAAGCAAGCCACTTACCTCGAACCAAGCTCAATTACTCGATCACAATGCCTTTCCCACGAATAACCGGCCACGAATGTTCCAAATCTAGCCAAAAGCAATTACATATAATAAATACAACTATAATAGACTCATCTAATTAATGAAATCAATACTTTAACAAAAATTCCAAAATTCGCCCTAAAAGGTCGACCCGAGCCCATATCTCGGAATCGGGTAAAAATCACAAAATACGAACACCCATTTACTCATGAGTTCACTCGTACCAAAATTAACCAAATCTGATGTCTAAATCCCAATCAAAACTCAAAAATTCGGTTAGGGAACTTTTCCCCCATTTTTCCAACTTTTCAACCCAAATCCGAAATTAAATGCAGGAAACAACTATAGATTAATGAAATACAACCAAAAATGAGTTAGGAATCGTTACCCCAAAGCTCTCTCTGAAAATCCCTCGAAAAATCACCAATTCCCGAGCTCCCAAGTCAAAAAATGAAGAAATGAATCAAACCCTCGATTTTTCCTCTTTTCTGCCCAGAAATCTCGCTTTTGCGAGCCTTCAACCGCACCTGCGGAAATTCCATCGCAGGTGCGAAATCACTTAAGGGGGACTGAGTCCGCATCTACGAACAAAGGTCGCTTCTGCGCGTCCGCTTCTGCGGATCTATGGCCGCACCTGCAGTCCCAGCTGGACAGGGTCAAAACCGCTTCTGCGGCGCCGCACTTGTGGCCCAATGTGTGCAGGTGCGATTACACTAGGTGCAACAGCTCCAGCAATTATATAAGTCCCAAACTCAATCCGTTAAGCACCCGAAACTCACCCGAGACCCCCGGGACCTCGACCAAACATACCAACCAATCCTAAAACACCATACGAACTTAGTCGAGCCCTCAAACCATATAAAATAATGCTAAATTCACAAATCATCCTCCGATTCAAACTTAAGAACTTGAAACTTCCAAATTCGTCAACCGATGCCGAAATCAACCAAACTACGTCCGATTGACTCTAAATTTTGCACACAAGTCATATTCAACATTACAGACCTACTCCAACTTCCGGAATCGGAATCCGACCCCGGTATCAAAAAGTCCACTATCGGTCAAAATCTCCAAAAATTCGACTTTCGCTATTTCAAGCCTAAATGAGCTACAGACCTCCAAAACACAATACAGACACGCCCCTAAATCCAAAATCACCCAACGGAGCTAACGAAAATTGACGAAACTCCATTTCAGAGTCATTTTCACACTGTTCCGACTACGGTCAAAATCCTAAGATTAAGCTTCCATTTTAGGGACTAGGTATCCCAAAACACACCAAAAAATAAAACGAAACCTCCCGGCAAGTCACAATGGCAAAAATAGATACGGGGAAAGCAGTTAATAGGGGATCAGGGTAATTACTCTCAAAACGACCGGCCGGGTCGTTACGTCCTCCCCCTCTTAAAACAATCGCTCGTCCTCGAACGAGCATAGAGACATACCTGAAATGGTGAAAGAGATGAGGATAACGGATGCGCATATCCTACTCGGTCTCCCAAGTCGCCTCATCGACCGGATGTCCTCTCTATTGAACCTTCACAGAAGAAATGTTCTTTGACCTTAACTTTCTGATCTGCCTGTCTAAAATAGCCACTGGCTCCTAAACATAAGATAGATCTTTGTCCAATTTGACTGAGCTAAAATCCAATACATGAGTCGGATCATCGTGATACTTCCGAAGCATAGAAACGTGGAATACCAGATGAATTCCTGCTAGGCTGGGAGGTAAGGCAAGGTCATAAGCAACTTCCCCAACTCGCCGCAACACCTCAAAGGGACCAATAAATCTTGGGCTCAGCTTGACCCTCTTTCCTAACCTCATAACACCCTTCATAGGCAAAACTTGGAGCAAGACCCGCTCTCCAATCATGAATGCAACATCGCAAACCTTTCGATCCGTATAACTCTTTTGTCCGGACTGAGCTGTGCGAAGTCTATCCTAAATCACCTTAGCCTTCTCTAAGGCAACCTGAACTAAGTCCGTACCCAATAATCTAGCCTCGCCCGACTCAAACCATCCCACTGGGGACCGACACCGCCTACCATACAGAGCCCCATACGGTGCCATCTGAATGCTGGATTGATAATTGTTAGGCAAACTCCGCAAGTATCTAAATAGTACGCTTGGACTGTCCATCCGTCTGAGGGTGAAATGGTGTGCTCAACTCAACCCGAGTACCCAACTCATGCTGTACAGCTCTCCAAACCCGTGATGTAAACTGCGTCCCCAGTCAGAGATAATAGATACAGGTACGCCATGAAGCCTGACGATATCACGGATGTAGATTCGAGCTAGCTGCTCGGAAGAATAGGTAGTCATCACAGGAATGAAATGAGTTGACTTGGTCAGCCTATCTACAACCACCCAAACTGCATCAAACTTTCGCTGAGTTCGCGGGGTCCAACAACGAAATCCATAGTGATCCGCTCCCATTTCCACTCCAGAATCTCTAACTTCTGAAGCAATCCACCTGGCCGCTGATGCTCATACTTTACCTGCTGGCAATTCAGGCACCGAGCTACATATTCTACTATGTCTTTCTTCATTCTCCTCCACCAATAATGTTGTCTCAAGTACTGATACATCTTTGCGGCACCCGGATGAATAGAGTACCGCAAACTGTGAGCCTCCTAGAGAATCAACTCATGCAAATCATCCACATTAGGCACACATAGCTTGCCCTGCATCCTCAATGCACCATCATCCCCAATAGTGACCTCCTTAGCATCACCGTGCTGGACCGTGTCCTTAAGGACAAGCACATAGGGGTCATCATACTGACGCTCCCTGATACGATTATAAAGAGAAGACCGAGAGACCACACAAGCCAATACTCGACTCGGCTCAGAAATATCCAGTCTCACAAATTGGCTGGCTAACTCCTGAACATCCAATGCTATAGGCCTCTATGTTGCTGGTAGATATGCTAAACTCCCCAAACTCTCTGCCCGACGACTCAAAGCATCGGCCGCCACATTGGCCTTCCTATGATGGTACAAAATTATGATGTCATAATCCTTAAGAAGCTCTAACCACCTCATCTGACGCAAATTAAGATCATTCTTCTTGAACAGATTCTATAAACTCCGGTGATCCGTATAGATCTCACAAGGGACACCGTACAAATAGTGCCTCCAAATCTTTAAGGCATGAACAATAGCTGCTAGCTCAAGGTCGTGGACAAGATAGTTCTTTTCATGCACCTTCAGCTGTCTAGACGCGTAGGCAATCACCTTACGGTCCTGCATCAACACCGCGCCGAGGCCAACTCGTGACGCATCACAATAAACTGTATAAGGCCCTGAACCTGAAGGCAATACCAATACTGGAGTTGTAGTCAAAGCTGTCTTGAGTTTCTAAAAGCTCTCCTCACACTCCTATATCCACCTGAACGGAGCACCCTTCTAGGTCAGCCTGGTCATAGGCACTGCAATAGATGAAAATCCCTCAACAAACCGACGGTAATACCTCACCAAACCAAGGAAACTCTGGATCTCTATAGCTGAGGACGGTCTGGGCCAACTCTGCACTGCTTCAATCTTCTTTGGATCCATATGGATCCCCTCACTCGATACTATATGACCCAAGAATGCCATTGAGTCTAGCCAAAACTCACACTTTAAAATTTTTGCATATAACTTCTTTTCTCTCAAGGTCTGAAGCGCAGTCCTCAGGTGCTGCTCATGATCCTCCTAGCTCCGGGAGTATACTAGAATGTCGTCAATAAACACAATGACGAATGAGTCGAGATAAGGCCGGAACACACTGTGCACCAAGTGCATAAAAGATGTTGGGGCATTGGTCAGCCCAAAAGACATCACAAGGAACTCGTAGTGACCATACCGAGTCCTGAAAGCAGTCTTCGGGATGTCTGGATCCCAAATCTTCAATTGATGATAGCCAGAATGTAAATCAATCTTGGAAAACACCCTGGCACCATGTAATTGATCAAATAAGTCATCAATACGAGGCAATGGATACATGTTCTTCACTATAACTTTGTTCAATTGGCGGTAATCAATACACATCCGCATAGAACCATCCTTCTTTTTCACAAATAAGACAGGAGCACCCCAATGTGACACACTGGGCCGAATGAAGCCCTTATCAAGCAATTCCTATAACTGCTCCTTCAACTCCTTTAACTCAGGAGAAGCCATGCGATATGGAGGAATAGTGATGGGCTGAGTGCCCAGCAACAAATCAATGCCAAAATCAATATCTCTGTCGGGAGGCATGCCCGGAAGATCAGCTGGAAATACATCTAGAAAATCCCTCACTACTGGGACTGACTTAACTGTAGGGGTATCAATACTGACATCTCTCACATAAGCTAGATACGTGTCACACCCCTTCTCAACCATTCATTGAGCTTTAAGAAAAGAAATAATTCTGCTGGGAGTATACTCTAAGATACCTCTCCACTCTAATCGCGGTAAACCTGGCATAGCCAGCGTCACGGTTTTAGCGTGACAATCAAGAATAGCATAATGGGGAGACAACCAGTCCATGCCCAAAATAATATTAAAGTCCACCATGCTGAGCAATAGTAAATCATCTTTGGTTTCAAAACCACTAAGAGCAATCAAACACGATCGATACACGTGGTCCACAACAAGAGAATCTCCCACATGAGTAGATACATAAATAGGGGAACTCAAAGAATCCCGAGATACGCCTAAATACATGGCAAAATAAGAGGACACATAAGAATATGTAGAGCCAGGGTCAAATAATACTGATACATCTCTATGACAGACTGGAACAATACCTGTAATGACAGAATCAGAAGCGACTGCCTCTGTACGAGCATGAAGGGCATAATATCTGGCCTGGTCTCCCCCTCTAGGGCGACCTCTACCTCCCCGACCTCCGCCTCGAGCTGGCTGAGCAGGTAGGGTGGTAGCTAGTGCTATAATCATAGCCTGAGGACCCGGTGGAGCACGTTGTGGCTGAGAAATCTGTGGAGGTGCACCCCTCCTAAATCTAGGGCAATCCCTCACCATATGGTAAATGTCGCCATACTCAAAACAAACTATGGGAGGGCGCGACTGCTGTGACTGGCTCAGGCCAGGTTTGCTGGAATGGCCGCTAGGAACACCCTGTGCAGGAGGAACACTAGATACGGGACGGTGAATAATAAGGCTCATGGGGCCTAGAAGGAGCTGAAACACCGCTGGCGGCTGGAAGAGCTGAATGAACGGGGTGGCTCACATAACCACTACCATGGCGAGCTATTGGGGAACGAGCACCAGAATAAGAACTAGTCTCTCGAGACATCTTGGCCTCCCTCTCCTCTCTATCCTGGGCAAGCATGCCCGCCAATCTCCTGATGATACTCATAACCTGCTGATAAGAAATATCCATTTCTAACTCCCTGGCCATACTAATCCGGATTCTGGGGTGGAGTCCCTCAATAAACCGTCGAACCCTCTTTCGAACTGTGGTAACCAAGGCAGTGCATGTCGGGCCAAATCACTTAAGCGAACTGCATACTCTGACACAATTATAGCACCCTGGCATAGATCAAACTTCGCACACCATGAGTCCCTGAGGTCTGAGGGACATACCCTCTCAAAAACATGTCCGAGAACTGAGTCCATATAAGTGAAACTGCCTCATCCGGACTACCCCAACTCATAAGCACGCCACCACTGATAGGCTGCTCCTCTAAGCTGGAATGTAGTAAAAGAAACCCCGCTCGTCTCTGCTATGCCCATAGTACGGAGAATACGATGACACTCCTCCAAAAAACCCTGAGCATCATCTGTAGCCAATCCGTTGAAGGTAGGTGGGTGGTAGTTCTTGTACCTCTCAAGTCTGAGTTGCTCCACCTCAGAAGCTGTTGCCCTAACCTCAGGCTGAGCTGGAGCTACCGACTGCATTGGTACAATCTCTAGAACCTGGTCGACCTAAACCCGCTGCTCTGGAGTACCGGCGACGGGAATCTGTGCTCCTCCCCCGACCTGAGATGTGGCAGGAGCAAGTGAGATCAATCCAGCCTGAGCTAAGGTGCTGAACATGCTCAGAAACTGGGCTAGAGTCTCCTGGAGGGCTGGTGTAGAAAAAAGGTACCTCAGGTGTCTGCCCTCCAGCTGAAGCTACTGGGGGCTCCTCTGTAGAAGCTCGTGCGGGTGCCCTGGCTGCACCACGTGGACGTTCTCAGTCTCTAGCTCGACCCCGGCCTCTCGCGGCCCTAGCAGGGGGCGTGGGTGCCTGGTCATCAGATCCGCTTGTACGTGTCATCACCATCTGTGAGAGAATAAAATATAGCAGTTCAGAATTTTTGAATCAACAATTTTTGCACGACAAGGAATCAAAGTAGTGAAATTTTCCTAACAGTTCCATAGCCTCCCGAAGATAAGTACAGACGTCTCCATACCAATCCGCAAGACTCTAATAAACTGGCTTGTGACACACGACACCTATGAACCTAGAGATCTGATACAAACTTGTCACGACCCAAATTTTCCCTCCATATGACATCGTGATGGCACCTAGTCTCTACGACTAGGTAAGACTAACATTGCAGAATAATGAAATGAAAACATAAATTTAACAACTAGTTGTTCAAAAATACACGCTAATCCCAAAATCTGGAACATCGTGAATCACAAACTACAAAAGGAAAGTCTAGTGTATCTATACATCAGAGTCTAACAAAAGAAAAATACAGAAGATAATGGACATGGAAAAGAGTAGAAGGGGACTCCGAGGTCTGCGAACGCGGCAGATATACCTTGAAGTCTCCAAAGCTGTCCTGGCTCACTGATAGTGCGGCTGATAAAGAGTACCTGGATCTGCACACGAAAAACATGTCCAGAGAGTAGCATGAGTACACCACAATCGGTACCCAGTAAGTGCCAAGCCTAACCTCGGTTGGGTAGTAACGAGGTCAGGTCAGGGCCCTACTAGTATATATATAATAAAAATAAGGTAAAATAAAATACTGCAGTAAAATAAAGACTGAAATTAAACAGGAATGAAATCATAGAAGACAACAGCTCAGTACATAGAGATAACAACAGGGGATCTCCTCAGATACCGTCTCGTAGTCCAAAACGTAAATATGCAGGGGGATCTCCCGGAATACCGTTTCGTAGCCCCAAAGTAAATATGCAAGACAGGGGGATCTCCCAGAATACCGTTCTGTAGTCCCAAGTAAATATGCAATACATGGGGATCTCCCGAAATAACGTTCCGTAGTGCCAAAGTAAATATGTAGTACAGGGGGATCTCCCAGAATACCATTTCGTAGTCCCAAAGTAAATATTCATCCCAAAGTAAATATGCAGTACATGGGGATCTCCCGGAATACCGTTCCGTAGGCCCCAAGTAAATATGCAGTACAGGAGAATCTCACGGAATACCGTTCCATAGTCCCAAAGTAAATATGCAGCTAAACAATAGGATTCAATAGTTACGGCACGAAATTCTACAGTTCAACCTAAGTACTAGTTAAGGAAAGACAAGTAAATTCACTAAACATGTTGCACGTCGTTCAAGTAAAAATTTAGGGTAAGTAGGCATGCTGTTCTAATCTAGCAGGATACTACATGCTGATGAAACTCAAATAAGAAAGAAATCAGGTTATTACTTAGTAGAAAAATCAGGTTTTTACACAATTAGCCCGTGTACGTACTCGTCACCTCACGTACACGACGCTCATATATCAAAAACAGTACAAATCCTAAGGAGATTTCCCCCACACAAGGTTAGTCAAGCCACTTACCTCGAACCAAGCTCAATCAATCGGTCACAATGTCTTTCCCATGAATATTCGGCTCTGAATGGCTCAAATCTAGCCAAAAGAAATTATATATCATAAATACAACCATAATAGACTCATCTAATTAGTGAAATCAATACTTTAACAAAAATTCCAAAATTCACCCTAAATAATCGACTCGGGCCCACATCTCGGAATCGGGTAAAAGTCATAAAATACGAACACCCATTCACTCACGAGTTCACTCGTACCAAAATTAACCAAATCCGATGTCTAAATCCCAATCAAAACTCAAAAATTTGATTAGGGAACTTTTCCCCCATTTTCCCAACTTTTCAATCCAAATCCGAAATTAAATGCAGGAAACAACTATAGATTAATGAAATACAACCAAAACTGAATAAGGAATCGTTACCCTAAAGCTCTATCTGAAAATCCCTCAAAAAATCGCCAATTCCCGAGCTCCCAAGTCCAAAAATGAAGAAATGAATCAAACCATCGATTTTTCCTCTTTTCTGCCCAGAAATCTCGCTTTTGCGAGCCTTCAACCGCACCTGTGGAAATTCCATCGCAGGTGCGAAATAACTTAAGGAGGACTGAGTCTGCATCTATGAACAAGGGCCGTTTCTGCGAACCCGCATCTGCGCTCCACTTCCGCTTCTGCGGATCTATGGCCGCACCTGTGGTATCAGCTAGATAGGGTCAAAACCGCTTCTGCGGCTCCATGGCTGCTTCTGTGGCGCCGCACTTGTGGCCCAAAGTACGCAGGTGCGATTACACCAGGTGCAGCAGCTCCACCAATTGCATAAGTCCCAAATTCAATTCGTTAAGCACCCGAAACTCACCCGAGGCACCCAGGACCTCGACCAAACATACCAACCAATCCAAAAACACCATACGAACTTAGTCGAGCCCTCAAACCATATCAAATAACGCTAAAATCACAAATCATCCTCCGATTCAAACTTAAGAGCTTGAAACTTCCAAATTTGACAACCAATGTCGAAATCAACCAAACCACGTCCGATTGACCCCAAATTTTGCACACAAGTCATATTCAACATTAAGGACCTACTCCAACTTCCTGAATCAGAATCCGACCCCGGTATCAAAAAGTCCACTACCGGTCAAAATCTCTAAAAAATTGACTTTCGCCATTTCAAGCCTAAATGAGCTACAGACCTCCAAAACATAATCCGGACACGCCCCTAGGTCCAAAATCACCCAACGGAGCTAACAGAACCGAAGAAACTCCATTCCGGAGTCGTCTTCACATAGTTTCGACTACAGTCAAAATCCTAAGACTTAAACTTCCGTTTTAGGGACTAAGTGTCCCAAAACACTCCAAAAACCAAAACTAAACCTCCCGGCAAGTCACAATAGCAGAAATAGATACGGGAAAAGCAGTTAATAGGGGATCATGGCTATTACTCTCAAAATGACCGGCCAGGTCATTACAGCCATACGCTACAAAACCCAAGCACAACTAAGGTGCAATAAATGACCTACATCTTGAGAGTTATTCTGCTCATATAATACCACAAGCTACACGGGACCACAACACATGTGCGAATAATCAAGTTGTCTCACAACCCACATGGCACAATAGAGTATTACATGGAATAGTTGATGATGGGGTTAACATCCAACGCCCGAAGACTCCTCCATAAGAAATGTTATGCCAAACGAACACATTCGACCTGATGTAGAGCACACATTCACATCAGACCCACCAACGGAACCCAAGCCAATTCCGATCATCCCATACTAGGCCAACAATATTTCAAGGATCCATAATGGCCCTATTCATGAAACACATAAGCAGTCATCCCAATCCGGAACAAACTCTCACAGTTCACAACCAAAGGAATAGAGCGCCTTCCAGGCATAAACTCTCATATTAACGATAGTACCATAATCTCCATGCTTGGTTTCAATCTTTAATAATCAAGTGACTAATATTTCACACTTATACAATTTTCTCGTGGGATACGCTCCCACGACCTTCCGCACCAGGTAGCAAAGTCTACACCTCCACATCATTAACCGTACTAATTCTGTAAAGCCAACCAAGAGTCCGCAAATCAATACACAAAGCCTCTTATATATGACATCGTTCTCAGGTGACACTAAAGAAAATGCCAGCTTACTCTAAACATCTGAATTCTTTCTTGCTCATCCGAGCTCGTGACATTCTTTTCAACATTGAACCGCAACCTTGATCCTTAACTTCCAATTCCCATGTCGCTCACTGCACCTATCGCGCCGCTACGTGAGAGTATAAGAATTCATCATAACCCCTGAACTAGTAGTAGAATAAACACTTCATTGGCTAGAATCCCTATCACTCAACTTATTTCAGAAGAACCATTGCAACACGTAACGGAATTCCCATAACCGCCAAAAATACAAACCTCTAGTCGTGGTCTAAACCGTCATAACTCTTACGGGATCCATTTACACATAACAAGGCCATTATAATCAAATACCTCCCAAATCAATCAAATTATGGTGGTTGTCAAGCCCACACGTACAACCACCAACCACATGTATAACTTAACGCGCCGAAGGAACTGATCATTGTCACAATCATGCTGATTCAAACCATTACTAACCGACCCAACTTCCTCCAATTTACTCTTGACCTGCCTTAGAAATAATAATAGGTCCATTCAAAAACATAACGAAACTCGATCAATACTCATCCCAATTGACTCAAATCACGAGATCACATTGTCTCAATACCCACTGTAAAAACTCGATCCTTAACCACACAACGGACCCAAAATCCCTAGACACCGCGCCTACATCCTTGAACCCATTAGAACCACTATTGGGAGTCACACACTCTGACCTGGTCCCGAGAATAATCAAACTCCAATGCTATGTTAGCACATGAACACTCCTAAAGAAGCAACCGGATGAATTCTTTTCCTTGCACATCACATCCACAAGAAGCATAAACTTTGAGTCTTCCCAAAACCTGCACATGAATCGATAAGGCGAAATATAGCACACATTCTTCAAGTTCTTTGCTCGAATTACCCCTGATGTTTTCTTTTCTTAGTCATAACTAATAATGCACCGATAACGAGAAACCATAAAAGCAGATAACTATGTTATCCAATCGTTGGCGGTGGGCTCCCCCACTTAGCTTTAAGCTACAATCACAAAAATCTAGAGCCTACAAAGATTTCTCCTTCTCAATTACCATGATCTCGCACCGTTAAACCGCTACATTTCTCGTAATCTCTTGTTAAACTTCTCATGAACATTTCAAATTATCAGCCACGATCGCATATTTGACCTTCTGTCGGGTAGTAATTAGAACTCCTCGTAGGAACTTTATCAAAATCACGCAACCGCTAACTTACTCACAGGAGATAGCTCACCCGTGGAATTCCATACCGACATCTTCCAACAACGCTGCACTGGCTACAACTGCCACGAAATCAGTAAACCCTCCTGAGCCCATGCTCGCCCACTAGCTATAAAAATCTGTTCATCCCCCATTGATATCAACTGAAAGTCTGACAATACATTTCCAAACTCGAAGTCACGTCGTATCCCATAACGGAAATCAAGCTTTTACACCCCTCTTCATTCCAAGCAAACTTATTTCTATCATATCCAACCTTCCTCAACACAATAACCGACATCCTAAATAGAATCCGTGGATCTAGTCACTGTCCACCACGATTCCCATATCACTCTAAACTTTTCTCAAGGCAAGTGGCTATCCTACCACAGAACTTTTATGCTACTTTGCCACTCCCACTTCGGTTAAACCGTCTTCTTTAAGAAACTTCTCGACCTCTGCTTTATATGATTAACCTGCTAGCAATTCAACCACCGCGAGACACCTCCCACCATGTCCTTCCTCATCTTTCGTTTCCCAAATGCTACCTCAAATCAAAATCCTTCTCTATAGCACCTGAACTAATAAATTGCTACCGACTCTAAGCCTCATCAAAGATCATTTCCCTCGAGTCATCAACATTAGAAGCACTGATTTGATTCTGAAGCCAACATACACCACCATATCTGATAACCACTTCTTAGGCACCGTTCTACAATACCCTGCCCCGAAGGCAAATCAAAGGAGGCCCTAACACCGATAGGCCTTATTGCATTCCAACAAGGACGATGACACCACACCACAAATGAGAATTCTACCACACTCAGAAATATCAAGTCTCGTTAATCCATCAACGAGAGCTCGAACATCAATAGTCAAATTGCCTTTCCTCCGCTGGAATTAAATGTTGAACCTCTAAACCATGCACTGAAAAATCCTCCTTTCGAGTCATTCACTGCCTCGACACATGAACAAACACCCTACCATTATATCAACAATGTGCGATATAACGCATGAATATCATAATAATCTGTGCATAGCCCCAAAACCATAGGAAATACAAGTACTGGGCTGAAACGACAGAATACCCTTCCGCAAAGCGATGATAACAGCCTGCCCGAATACGCAGAGAAACATCCTGCACCATGACTGCAGTACCACTACAACTCCTCGGTGCCCAATTGGTAACAAGCGCTCCACACCGTGTAAGATTTAGTAGGTAGGAAATGAAAGCATAAGCTTTAATGGAATCAAATCGCACGATGAGGAATCAAGAAGGGAAGTGCTCCTAACAGCCCTGTAGCTTCTAGTAAATAAGTACAGACGTCTCCGTACCGATCCGCTAGACTATACTAGACTCGCTCATGACTCGTGATACCTAAGTGAACCTAGGGTTATGATACCAAGCTGTCACGACCCAAATTCCACTATAGGTTGTGATGTCGCCTAACGCCGCCGTCAGGCAAGCCAACGATAATTGATCAACTTAATTACTCATTTTTATTACTTGAAATCATAACTCCCATTAATTAAATAGTATAAAATGAAGATTCCAGGGTAAAATAATAATAATTACGTGAGCTACCATACTAAACATCAAGTAGGAATCCCAAAAATCCGGTGTCACCAGTGTATTAGCATCAACTAGGAAATATAATAAAATACAACTTCTGTCTGGAATACAAATTAGACAGGAGAATATAAATAATGCTGAAGGAGACTCTATATGCTGCGGATCATAATATAGAATGCAACTCACCGCAAAGTCCCTGCAATAGCTGCACCTCTGCGAATGGCCCGGTCCATAAGAGTGTTTTATAGAAATGCCGCGGCGAACGGCCTGATCCCATCATAATGTGTGCACTGCCGAGGGTCAAATGGAACGAACCATAGATGCATCTATTATACTGCTGAGGCGAACGACCTGCTCCCATAAGAGTATGGGACATAATCCTGCCGAGGCGAACATACCTATACCATTAGAATAAGAAGCTTTAACGGATCCCTAACCCCACTCACGATTAAACGTGTGAGTTATGAATTTTAAGGAAAACCTTGCGATGAATAGGAATAATGCGGAAGAAATTGATAAGGGAAACACAATCACCCAAACTGCATCAAACTTTCTCTGAGTCCGTGGGAGCCCAACAACGAAATCCATAGTGATCCGCTCCCATTTCCACTCTGGAATCTCTGAAGCAATCCACCTGGTCGTTGATGCTCATATTTCACCTGCTGACCATTTAGGCAACAAGCTATATATTCCACCATGTCCTTCTTCATCCGCCTCCACCAATAGTGCTGCCTAAAATCCTGATACATCTTCGCGGCACCTGGGTGAATGGAATACCGTGAACGGTGAGCCTCCTGGAGGATCAACTCACACAAACCATCTACATTAGGCACACATATCTTGCCCTGCATTTGTAATACATCGTAATCTCCAATAGTGACTTCCTTTGCATCACCGTGTTGAACCGTGTCCTTAAGGACAAGTAGATGGGGGTCATCATACTGACGCTCTCTGATACGATCATAAAGATAAGACTGAGAAACCATACAAGTCAAAGCTCAGCTCAACTCGAAAACATCCAATCTAACAAACTGGTTAGCCAAGCCCTGAACATCCAAGCCTAAAGGCCTCTCTACTACTGGTAAATATGCTAAACTGCCCAAAATCTCTGCCTTGTGACTCAAAGCAGCGGGCACCACATTGGCATTCCCGGGATGATAGAGAATGGTGATGTCATAATCCTTAAGCAACTCCAACAATCTCCGTTGTCACAAGTTAAGATCCTTCTGTTTAAACAGATGTTGTAGACTCCGGTGATTGGTGAAAACCTCACAAGGAACACCATACAAATAGTGCCGCCAGATCTTCAGGGCATGAACAATAGCTGCTAACTCAAGGTCGAGGACGAGATAGTTTTTCTCATATACCTTTAGCTTCCTAGACGCGTAGGTAATCACCCTACTGTCCTACATCATCACTGCACTGAGACCAATGTGTGACGCATCACAATACACCGTATAGGACCCCGATCTAGTAGGCAATACCAACACTGGGGTTGTAGTCAAAGCAGTCTTGAGCTTTTGAAAGATCTCATCACAATCCTCGGTCCACCTAAATGGAGCACCCTTCTGGGTCAATCTGGTCATAGGTGATGCAATAGACGAGAAACCTTCTACAAATCGACGACAATACCCCGCCAAGCCAAGAAAACTCCGGATCTCCATAGCTGAGGATGGTCTGGGCCAACTCTGCGCTGCTTCAATCTTCTTCGGGTCTACCTTGATCCCCTCACTCGATACCACATGACCCAAAAATGCCACTGAATCTAGCTAAAATTCATACTTCAAAATTTTTGCATACAACTTCTTTTCTTTCAAGGTCTAAAGCACAGTCCTCAGGTGCTGCTCGTGATCTTCCCGACTCCGGGAGTAAATCAGAATGTTGTCAATAAACACAATGACGAAAGAGTTAAGATAGGGCTGGAATACGCTGTTCATCAAGTGCATGACTGTTGTTGGGGCATTAGTCAGCCCAAAAGACATCACAAGGAACTCGTAATGACCATACCGAGTCCTGAAAGTAGTCTTCAGGATATCTGGCTCCCGAATGTTCAATTGATGATAGCCTAAACGCAAGTCAATCTTATATAACACTCTGGCACCCTGAAGCTAATCAAATAGATCATAAATAGATGGAAATGGATACATATTCTTCACTATAACCTTTTTCAACTGGCGATAATCGATACACATTTGCATAGAACCATCCTTCTTCACAAACAAGACAGGAGCACCCTAGGGCGACACATTGGATGAATGAATCCCTTATCGAGCAACTCTTGCAACTGTTCCTTTAATTCTTTCAACTATGTTGGGGTCATCCGATAAGGTGGAATAGAAATGGGCTAAGTGCCCGGTAACAAATCAATGCCAAAGTCAATATCCCTGTCGGGCGGCATGCCCGGAAGATCCGTCGGGAATATATCTGAATAGTCCCTCACTATAGGAACAGACTCGACGGTAGGAGTATCGACACTAACATCCCTCACATAGGCCAGATACGCATCACACCCCTTCCCAACCATTCGCTAAGCTTTAAGAAATAAGACAACCCTGCTAGGAATACGATCTAAGGTACCTCTCCACTCTAGCCGCGGTAGAACTGGCATAGCCAATATCACCATCTTGGAATGACAATCAAGGATAGTGTGATAAGGTGACAACCAGTCCATGCCCAAACTAACATCGAAATCCACCATACTGAGCAATAATAAATTAGCTCTAGTCTCAAAACCACTAATAACAATCAAACACGACCGATACACATAGTCAACAACAATAGAATTACAGAATACACCCAAATACGGGGAAAAATAAGATGACACATAGGAATAAGTGGAGCCTGGATCAAATAATACTGATACATCTCTATGACAGACCGGAATAATACGTGTGATAACAGAATCTGATGCAACTGCCTCTGCCGGAGAAGGAATGGCATAATATCTGGCCTAGCCTCCCCCTCTAGGGCGACCTCTACCTGACTGACCTCCACCTCTAGCTGGTTGTGTAGGTGGGGTGGTAGCTGGTGCTGTAACCATAGCCTGAGGACTTGGTGGAGCACGCGGTGCCTTAGAAATCTGTGGAGGTGCACCCCTCCTAAATCTGGGGCAATCCCTCACCGCATGGCGAGTGTCACCACACTCAAAACAAGCTCTCGGAGGACATGGATACTGTGACTTGCTCAGGCCTTATTGACTGGACTGACCACAGAAAGCACCCCGTACAAGAGGCACATTAGACACTGGCGGTGCATAATAAGGATCCTGGGGCCTAGTAGTGGCTGGAGCACTGCTGGCGGCTGGAAGTGCTGAATGAACAGGATGGCCTATATAACCCCTGCCCTGATGAGCTGCAGCTGGGGCACGAGTACCACTATAAGTGCCAGAATCTCGAGACCTCTTGGCCTCTTGGCCTCTCTCTCCTCTCTATCCCGAGTCAGCATACCTTCTAACCTCCTAGCAATCCCTATTACCTGCTGGTATGCAATATCCATCTCCAACTCCCAGGTCATGCTCAATCTGATACTGGCGTTGAACCCCTCAATAAACCGATAAACCCGCTCTCGAACAGTAGCAACCAAGATTGGTGCATGCCTGGACAAATCACTGAATCAGACTGCATACTCTGACACGATCATAGCACCCTGGCGCAACTGCTCAAACTCTGCGCGCCAAACATCTCTGAGACTCTGGGGAATATACTCCCTTAAGAACATATCTGAGAACTGAGTCCAAGTGAGTGAAGCTGCCTCAGCCGGACTATCCAACTCGTATGCGCGTCGCTCCTGTAAGATGGAACATAGTGAAAGATACCCTACTAGTCTCCGCAACACCCATAGTACGGAGGATACGGTGGCACTCCTCAAGAAAACCCTGGGCATCTTCTGATGCCAAGCCACTGAAAGTAGGAGGGTGGTACTTCTTGTACCTCTCGAGCCTGAGCTGCTACGCCTCAGAAGTTGTTGCCCTAACCTCGGGCTGAACTGGAACTACCGGTTGTATCAGTATGATCTCTGGAACCTGGTCGACCTGAACCCGCTGCTCTGGGGTACCAGCGACGGGAGTTTGTGCTCCTTACCCAGCCTGAGATGTGGCAGGAGCAAGTTGTATCAATCCTTCCTGAGCCAAGGTGTTGAACATGCTCAGAAACTAGGCTAGAGTCTACTGGAGGGCTGGTGCAGTAACATGCGTCTCAGGTGCCTACCCTCCAACTTGAGCTACTGGTGGCTCCTCTGTAGCACCTCGTGCGGGTGCTCTGGTTGTACCATGTAGACGTCCTCGGCCTCTACCCCGGCCCCGGCGTCTCGCGACTCTAGTAGGGGGCGCAAGTGTCTGGTCATCTGATCCAGTTGTACGTGTCCTTGCCATCTATGAGAGAATAGAAAGATAAAAATTTAGAATCCGAAGTCAAAATCTCGCACGATAAGGAATCAAAGAAGTGAAGCTTTTCCTAACAGTTCCATAGCCTCCCGAAGATAAGTACAGACGTCTCTGTACCGATCCGCGAGACTCTACTAAACCTGCTTGTGACTCATAACACCTATGAACCTAGTTCTCTGATACTAACTTTTCACGACCCTAATTCACCCTTCGTAGGATGTCGTGATGGCACCTAGTCTCTAAGACTAGGTAAGCCTAATAATTTGCGGAATAACATAAAGTAAAACTGAACTTCAATCTCAACACATGATATATAAATATAAAACTGCAAATCAATAATTATAACTCCCAAAACCTGATGGAAATAAGTCACAAGCTTCTAAGAGCAAATACTAAGTGTCTCTATACATCAAGAGTCTAAAGGGAATAAGGAAAATAACATAGTAAGGATAGAGGGGGACTTCGAGGTCTGCAGACGCTGGCAGATATACCTTGAAGTCTCCACGTGCGGTCCAACTCACTGGTATCTTGTCTGGTGGGACGAACGTGGATCTACACAAAAAGATGTGCAGAAGTATAGTATGAGTACACCACAACGGTACCCAGTAAATGTCAAGCCTAACCTCGGTAGAGTAGTGACGAGGTCATGTCACGGCCATATTGGTTTAAAAGAAAAGTAAGGCAGAAGATATAATAATATTTTGAAATGACTGAGAATTTAAACAACGAAAAGTTTCAGAAAATAACAGTACAACAAATAGAGGTAAACAATCGGGGTGCTCCCGAGGTACCGCCTCGTAGTCCCAAATGTAAATATGCACGACAAGGGGGATCTCCCGAGGTACCGCCTCGTAGTCCCAAAGTAAATATGCAAGAGAGGGGATCTCCCGAGTAAACGCCTCGTAGTCCCAAATTAAATATGCAAGATAGGGGGATCTCCCGAGCAAACACCTCGTGGACCCAAAGTAAATATGCAGTACATGGAGATCTCCCGAGGAACCACCTCGTAGTCTCAAAGTAAATATGCAGTATATATGGATCTCCCGAGAAACCGCCTCGTAGTCCCAAAGTAAATATGCATCATATAACCGAAGGACACGAATTTTCAGCAAGAAATCTTACGGTTAAAGATTTAATTCAAATCAAGGGAAGCAGGTAATTCAACTAAGCATGTTGCACAAATTACAAGTAAGAGTTGAGGCACGTAGACATGCGATACTAGGCTAATAATGATCACTACATATGCTAAGGCAACTTAGTTAAGGAATTTAAAAGAAGACAACTCAGCAAGAACCGAAATTCCCACCATTAGCCCGTGTACACACTCGTCACCTCGCGTACACGGAGTTCACATATCACATATTATTACAACAGTACCAAATCCTAAAGGGATTTCCCCCCACATAAGGTTACACAAGTCACTTACCTCAAATCTTGCTCAATCAATTGATAATGATGCCTTTTCCTCAATTTTTCGACTCCAAATGGCCCAAATATAGCCAAAGCAATTACATAACATGACTACAACTACAAGAAACTAATTTAAATCATAAATCTATGACTTTAGCAAAGAATCGAAAAATCGTCCCAAAAGGTCAACCCGGGCCCACATCTCGGAATCGGGTAAAATCACAAAATACGAACACCCATTCGATATCGAGTTCACCCATATCAAAATTACCAAAATCCGACACCAAGTCGCTACTCAAATCCCCAAATTAAACTCTCCAAATTTCTAGCCTAAAACGCTAAAATTCCACCTTAAACATACACAATCTAGGTGGGAAATAAATGGGGAAATACGATTATTGATCAAAAATGAGTACAAGAAACTTACCTCAAGAAATTCCTCGAAAATGCTCTCAAAAATCGCCAAACCCGAGCTCAAAGTGTTTGAAATGAAGCCAAAATCGCGAACCCTTGTATTTAACTTTCTGTCCAGCACTTCTGCTTCTGCGGACACTTGACTGCATTTGCGATCCCATTTTTGCAGAAAAAATGCCGCTTCTACGGTTTTGCCCAGACTGCCTTGCGTCCGCTTCTTCGATCTCCTATCTGCTTCTACGGACTCGCTTCTGCAAGAAGCAGCCCGCTTCTGCGGCTCCAGTGCACCTGCGACCTCCTTGTCCGCATCTACGGTCTCGCAAATGCGAAATTTTCCTCGCATCTGCGACCTTTGCCTACACTGCTCCAGCCCGTTTCTGCGATCAACGTGCCGCTTCTGCGAGCTCGCACCTGTGGTCAATCTTGTGCATGTGCGATTACACCAGAGCCGGTGCCTTCAGCCATTCTCACAAGTCTAAATTTGCTCTATTAACCATCCGGAATCCACCCGAGACCCCCGGGACCTCAACCAAACTTACCAACAAGTTCTAAAACATCATACGGACTTAGACGAGCCTTTAGATCACATCAAACAATGCTAAAAATACGAATTGCATATCTACTCAAGCCTAATGAATTTTAAAACTTCAAACTTCTACATCCAATGCCAAAACCTATCAAATAAAGTCTGATTGACTCCAATTTTACACGCAAGTCATAATTGACATTACGGACCTACTCCAACTTCCGGAATCTGAATCCGACCCCGATATCAAAAAGTTCATTGCCGGTCAAACTTTTCAAAAATCATCCAATTTTCCAACTTTTGCCAATTGAAGCTAAAATGACCCACGGACCTTCAATTCAACATCCGAACATGCTCCTAAGACCAAAATCACCCTACAGAGCTATTGGAATCGTCGAAACTTTATTGCGAAGCCGTATTCACATAGTTCGAACTACGGTCGATTCCTACGACTTTAACTTCCATTTTAGGGACTATGTGTTCCATTTCACTCTGAAACCAAAAATAAATCCTCCCGGCAAGTCACAAAATCCAAAAATAAAATAGAGGGAGAAATAAATAGGGGTTCGAGGCTACTACTCTCAAAATAACCGGCCGGATCGTTACATCCTCCCCCTCTTAAAACAAACATTCGTCCTCAAACGAGTATAGAGACATAATTGAAGTGGTGAAAAGATGAGGGTAACTGATGCGCATATCATGCTCGGTCTCCCAAGTCGCTTCCTCGACTGAATGACCCCTCCACTGAACCTTCACAGACGCGATGTTCTTTGACCTCAACTTTCGAACCTACCTGTCCAAAATGGCCACTAGCTCCTCAACATAGGATAGATCCTTGTACAACTAGACTGAGCTGAAGTCTAACACATGAGACGGATCGCCGTGATACTTCTGGAACATGGAAACATGGAATACTGGATGAACTGCAGAAGAACTAGGTGGTAGTGCTAGTCTGTAAGCCACCTCTCCAACCTTCTCAAGAATTTCAAAAGGCCCGATATACCTACGACTCAACTTGCCCTTCTTTCCGAACTTCATAACATCCTTCATGGGCGAAACCCGGAGCAAGACCCGCTCCCCAACCATGAATGCAATGTCGCGAACCTTCCGATTCGCATAACTCTTCTGCCTGGACTGGGCTGTACGAAGTCGATCCTGAATCAATTTAACTTTCTCCAAGGCATCTTGAACCAAGTTTGTACCAAATAGGCTAGCCTCGCCCGGCTCGAACCAATTCACCGGAGACCGGCACCATCTACCATACAAAGCCTCGTATGGCACCATCTGAATGCTCGACTGAGATGCGTACAAATTAGAAAGGAAAAGATTAATACTATATAAGGTCGTTTGATTTGAAGACAAGTTACGCTGCAATTAGTTATCATGGTATTATTTTTTATTGATAATTTGGTATATATTGGATTAATTCTAGAATTATTAATTTTACTGCTTTATCCATGAATAACGTATTTTTGAATTACTATTCCATCCTCTAGCAAGTATAAATTATTCCGATACTATTTTTAATTCTAAGATAACTTATGTAGGGATTAGTAATCAAACAAAGGAATATCATCGTACCAAACGGCCCAATGTGTTCTCTAATCTAGGATCTAAACTTCGAGTACGTCTGGTACTATCACATCTCGTCTTGGTATTAGTCAAAAGCAGGTCGAAAACCCCAAGATGAATGCTGTTTGCAAGTCTAAATAGAGACATATTATACTGTGTAGTTATTGCCACAAGAAAACTTTGTTACTGAGCAAATTCTACAGGTTCCTCAAACTCATTGAGATTGATGCAATTACTGTACTCACTAATTCACAGTAATCCACTTTTTTTCAACTGTTTGCCTGCCTACCTCCAATGCCTACATTCCTGTTACTACTCAATTCTCATTTCTCTTTGGTATACGTCTGCACTACTTTTTTTTTTTTTTTTTTAATTATTAGTATTTGATAGCATTAAAAATGAGGTTATTCGTAATAAGGTGGGTGTGTCCCCCGTCGAGGATAAAATGCGCAAAGTGCGACTTAGGTGATTTGTTCATGTGAGGAGTAGGAGCACAGACGCCCCGGTGAGGAAGTGTGAGAGGTTGACATTGGAGGGCCTACGGAGAGGTAGAGGTAGGCCAAAGAAGAGGTGGGGAGAGGTGATTAGGCAAGACATGGCGCAGCTTCAGCTGACTGAAGACATAACCCTTGATAGGAAGATATGGAGGTCGAGGATTAAGGTAGTAGAGTAGGTAGTCTAGTGTGTTCATAACAGTAGTATTGACACGCAGTCTCGCCTTCTGTTGGTAGTAGGTTTTTATGATTAATCGTTATTTTTTTTCATTGTTGATCACCTTATAATTACTATCTTGTTGTTTTTATTCTGTTTTTATATGGCTTTTTGGTGCTATCCCTTCTTGTCTATATTTTCATTAACGTGGTGCTTATACTTTCCTGAGCCGAGGGTCTATTGGAAATAGTCTCTCTATCCTCACAAGGTAAGGGTAAGGTCTGCGTACACACAATCCTCCCCAGACCCCACTGGTGTGGGATAATACTGGGTATGTTATTATTGTATTAGCATTCAATATTCATATTGAAGTTTCAATTATTTCGAATTCACATTATTAGTCGCATTGAAGTGGAAAAGCTCCCTACTAAAGATTTAGCAATTTGTTACTGTTGGAAATTATATTTTTTGTGCCTTGCGTAAGGAGTACTTTAGTTAGTCCACCCTAACCCTAATATTGTTTATATAAATACCACTATGAGTGTTGAAAGATACATTCTAAATCGTCTAGAGAATGGCTAGGATTAGATATATGTGCATTATTGATGGGTCTTAGAGTGTGGGAAAAGGGATTTCATCCATGTTGTTAGGATACCGATAACACAAGTCGTGCAAATCCGTTTTTACTACGAAGAAACCCATAAATCTTCTAACTAGTATTTAGGGGTTAAATAATACAGCAACCAAATCCAAAAATTCCAACTAAGCGTAAAACTATTGCGGAAAAGATCCGCTTCACATACAAGGGAAAACGAATCCAACACATTTTGAATAGAAATTCTAAAAGAAAGAGGGTTATCTTGAAAACTCAATGTCAATTGGACAAGTGATTGACAATTCATGAGTAGGTAAGCCGTAAGCCAAGGAGGTAGTAGGTGTTTGTATAATATCCGAGTTGAAATCAAAAAGGGCTATTTCAATTTGCATATTACTATTATCTTTGGTCTTATTATATAGTGTTGGAGTATTAGTAATTATTTAAATAGACAGACAAATTTCTTTGAGGATAAGATTTTTTAAAAATTATTTACAATGCTTTATTGGTTTCATGTATAAATTTATTTCAATAAGTATCTAATAAGAAGTGACTTTGCTTTATTATGATTTACTTCATATTTTTATTTTGATGTTTATTTACATTATTTTTTAAGTGCTATCGATCAATTATATATACACTTACTATTTTTTTATACATGTTTTTACGTATATTCATTTAAATAAATTTTTCCTCTGAAACTTTTTGCATGATACCTCTTGGTTGAAGGTGCCATCGGGTCAAATTAAACCCAAAAAAATTATCAGTAGATCTTTTTTACTTTCCAATTCCTTTTCTCCAATTTATATGAAAATAATTCTTTATTGTTTTATTTCAAAATGATATATATATTTTTATATTCGGAGATAGTTTAACTATACATTTGCAATCGTACTTTTGCTAAAAACAATAATCAAGACATGTTTAAGGTAACAAACCTCAAAACAACAAGTCTCAAAAGTTAATAGCTACACATATGTGGTAAAATATGCTCAACTTGTGTCTACATCAATCCAATGAATACCTCCCACATGTTTTAACATACATTTTTATTATTAAATAATAGTTAATTTATACATATTTTAACCTTAATTTTTAACTTAAGCATAGTAAAATAGTATGATTTGGTATAAATACTGAGTGTGAAAAATTATGACATATTTAAAATTATAAAATTTAAATATTATTTATTTCCCTTAAACTTCATGCATAATCAAACTAATATATCGTATAAATTTAAACAAATGGAACATAACTTAAGATTGTGAGTTTATATACCTAAAAAAAATAGTGCAGTAAAAACATTTTATAAAAAGGTATTCCGATACACAAAGTATCCCGTATTCACGCATGGTCTGAGTAAGATCCGCACCCGATGGGTTATGATATAGACAGTATGTCCTAATGCAAGCTTTAATAGTTGCATCTCGCGTTCACGCAGAGTACAAACAAGAGTCATACCTTATAGGGTGTGATATACACAACTTACCCAAGTACAAGCATTACTTATTGCTTTCACGGCTTAAATTTTGTAACATATACTAAATCATACAAAGACAACTCTACTATTGCTCTAAATTTCCTCTTATACTACAGTAACAACATGAGGTACTTAAATTAGTTTTTTTTTTCTAGACAAGAATGGGTTACTCTAGTGGTAAGTATCATCCACTTCCAACCAAGAGGTTGTGAGTTCGAGTCACCCCAAGAGCAAGGTGGGGAGTTCTTGGAGGGAATGAGTCGAGGGTCTATCGGAAACAGCCTCTACCACAGGGTAGGGGTAAGGTCTGCGTACATACTACCCTCCCCAGACCCCACTAGTGAGATTATACTGGGTTGTTGTTGTTGTTTGAGGCATTTCACGAATTCAAATGAAGCGCGTGGGGTTGTAAAAGGTTAAAAGCAAAAGACAAGTACTATAAAGGGAAGTGGAGAGTAAGGTTTTGTAGTACCCGTAAATGGAAAGCCCATGAATACACAATATACCTTAATGGGCTGGGCCGTGTATAAACATCAATTTAGGTCCTGTCATTTCAGTCCTTTTTATTTTCCTCTTTTTCTTCTGTCTTTTTTTCTATAATTGTTAACAGTACACGTGAATTGTTTCTTTTCCCACGCCATAAGAGACTTGTTTAAGATCTGTTAGTTTTACCCTTGTAGCTTGGGTAATTGGGCTTTTTATCTTCTTTGGGCTGCTTAAATCTGACAAAATGGGCTTCTCTTTTCTCCACCAGTCCAAAACGGAAATCAATATAGAAACATTCTCTCAACTGCTTTTAGGAGATTTGTATTTTGTATAAATGGAGTATACTATCTTTTTGAAGTGTCATTTCTTAGGTTTGGTACAGTGTCTTCATTCTTGAATCTTGACTTGATAGTTCTGTTGTCTTTTGACAACTTTTTTGTTTTTAATATGTGTATATGGGAAACTGATGTCTTTTTACTGCAAAAAGAGATCCTTCGATTCTCTTAAATTCTCTATGTTTTCTAACAGATGGAAATTTGGAGTGGATTTATATTAAGAAATTCATTAAACATGTACAAATATTAAATTTAAAATACAATTATTAATATTTATAGGCGCCGTTCTAAAATTCAGAACCCATTGTCACACCTCCTATTTCCAAAGATAAGGAGTTTTTTCCAGTTAAAGTGACATTATTTGAAATGAGATTATTTATTATTCTTTTTAGAGTCGTCACTCTGAATTATTTAATTAACGGTGTTCCGAGTCACCAAATTTGGAATCCCAATTCAAGGAAGTTTGACTCTATTTATGGTCTGCAAACACAGAAGATCGGGTAAGGAATTCTATTAACCTAGGAGAATGTATTAGGCATTCCCGAATTTCGTAATTTTCGCACGGTCGCTTTAATCATACCTGGCTTAATTAATTTTTTAATTACGTATTTTAGAACCTATGTATATTTTACCTTTTACCGTTTTTAATTATGGCGTTATGGATTTATCATTGAAATGGACTACGTGTGTGTATATCTGTTGTGTTTATTATACCAAAATCATGTCGCGCGTACATGTACACGATTAATAACACTTTATTAATTATTAAAATTGTTTGGTCAAAGTCGCGCGAACGCGTACTTTGATTTATTTTTGGAATCATAATTATATCACGCGAACGTGTACATAATCACGATGATAAATTTAAAATGCGTCTAAAGCATTCTACAATATTCACGAATTAAATATTTTTTTCCTAAGAAATGAGATTGATGTGAGCCCAAATGGTATAGAAGAATGTAATTATCAGGTTTGCGCATGACTCCTCTTTTTTTGTCGCATGACTCCTTTTGAAAATAATTTTGCGGGTTTTTATTAGTACCAACGGGCATACAAAGTTCTTAATGCTTCAGAAAAGTTCTCAAATTATTCCCACTCAATTAAAGCAAATTACATCCAAATGCCCAGAGAATAAGACTTACGATAGAACACAACACATATATTATGTAAAATTATGCTCAATCAGTATTTGAATTGACTAGACTATTGAAAGTGACCCCCAAAAAAACTAGGCCCTTCTGAAAGAGGCAGGCCTTTGTAAAGTGTAACATGGGCCTGAAGTTGAGCCCAAAAATGTATCTAAATTCAGAGTCTTTGAGACTCCAAACAAGCAGCATAGCTTCAAATGGGCCTAATCGAGGGAAGTGCACAATTAGCCACTAATTAGAGATGTATTTACTCTTTAGTCACTGTTTAAAATATATTTATTTTTAGCCAGTGCTTATTAAATTTTTACCCGCCCGGACGAAAATACCCATGTGCTAGACATGGGTGCTGTGTAAATAATAAGGACATGATGCCCTTAACTTTATGAATGTTGTGTAAATATTAAGGATAAAGTGTCCCGTATTTGCACCTTTCGTTGTTAAACTTTAGGATATTATGTCCTTAACTTCAAATGTGCAGTGTAAATGTTAAGGACATGGCGTCCTTAACTTCATTCGTGCAGTGTAAATGTTAAGGACATAATGTCCTTGACTTGTATTTGCACCTTTTGTTGTTAAACTTTAGGACCTCATATCCTTAACTTTATATGTGCAATTTAAATGTTAAGGACATGGTGTCCTTAACTTCATGTGTGCAGTGTAAATGTCAAGGACATGGTGTCCTTAACTTTATGAGTGTTGTGTAAATATTAAGGACATGATGTCCTTAACTTTATGAATGTTGTGTAAATATTAAGGACAAAGTATCCTGTATTTACACCTTCCGTTGTTAATCTTTAGGACATCATGTCATTAACTTCATATGTGCACTGTAAATATTAAGGACATGGCGTCCTTAACTTCATTAGTGCAGTGTAAATATTAAGGACACCATGTCCTTAATATTTACACAGCACTCATGAAGAAAGGGTAAAAATATCTATTCATATTAATTTTAATAGAGTAATGGCTGTTTTTACTTTAACATTAAAAATACTGGATAGAAACTAAATACCATATTAAAAAGTGGCTATCCCACGCCATTTTTACTCAATATGGGCAGCAGCCCAATAATCCAATCATACAATTTTCAAATAATTATAAGCATTTGCTTTAACAAAGGCCAGGCTCACAAAAATTCCTTTTAAAAAAATGCAGTTATTGCGGAACTGGGCTCCGAATAAAGCCCAAATGATAAATGAGGGGAATTGCTCCCTCATGAGCCCACACGATAGACGAGTATTTCAATTATACAGAGGTTCAAACAAATCGAGAAAGATCATAATATGAGCAGCATTTGTTGGCCTACTGCTTATTTGCAATCTGATATGAAGGGAATTATTACAGACTTGTTTTAAAACTCGTTTTACACAAGTTATCCAGAAAAAACAGGGTTCAAATCCTAAACTAATCATAGACATAATTGAGATCACATCATTATACAAATGAACTCTTCTATATTTCTTCTTCAAAATTCCAAGTGTATATAGCACTGGTCAATACATTACTGCTGGATATGGACATTTCTTCAGCTTCACTGAAAATCTCAATTCTAACTTCATTTTAACTGGTTAACTAATGTAATTTAAAATGCTTCCATGATTACTACAACATGAACATTCATGTTCAGATTTATACTAATTCTATATGCTGAAATTCCAGATCCAGTTCTACTCACAAACAAATATGGGAGAGAACATTCAGTCAAACACATAAATGACTAAACTACTTCAAAGAACATTTTTCAAACATATAGTCAACCCATAGTTGCAAGTCTGATGATATTATCGCATTCAAGTACTGTTACATCAAAGGAGAGTAAAATCAGTACCTTAACAACAGCAAAAGTAACAAGGAAGAAAGAAAATAAATCTCTAATTTTGAGAAGTGCAGCTAGAAATCAGATTCAACCACAGCTTGACAACACAACAGCAAATAGCAGAAATTGAAGCTAGACTGAACTTTAGAAACCAGAAAGATGAAGCCAAATACCAGTGAACAAAGCAAACTGAGAAGATATTTTTTTTTTAGTTTTCTGATCTTTTACTGAAATTTGAAGGTTGGAATTCCAGAATTTTTGTGTGAAAAAGTGAGTAAAGATGAGTCAAAGGGAATATCTCTAAAAATGCAGGAATTAGTCTGTAAAATGAGAGTGTGAGTGTCCGTTAAATGTAGAAAAATGAGAGAATGCGTAGGAAAAATATGTCAGCTATGAATGTGGGAAAAAGCATCTTTTTAACACTTTTGGTACAAATGTCATTTTCGGATATTCTTTCCTTATCTTACATCTAGGGGTATACAAAGAAAATCGATAAAGCGTATCAACCCGATAATCCGAGTCAAACCGAGAAAAAAAATTCGATTGTGGTTTGGTGTTGGAAAAAAATACCCGACCATAATAGGTTTGGTTTGGTTTTAACTAAAAAATACCAAACCGAAACTGTCACGACCCAAAATCCGACTACTCGTGATGGAACCTAACCCAACCCGCTAGGTAAGTCAATTAACCACTAACCAATTCCAATAACAATTAATAAAGCAATTAAGTAAAGAAATATCTGAATCTAATACATTCCACAAGAAACTGGTAGTACAAATCATGAGCTTCTAAGAATAGAGTTTACAAAGCGTAAATGAAATAAATACATAGTCTGTTTGAATAGTACATAAACAGAGTTTTACAGATCTAAAGCTACCACGAATAAGAGGCAGTTACAGCCGGGACGCAAGTACATCTTTAATCCAGCTCCCATCGAACACAGAAACATCAGCCGCCAACATCTGCACGCAAGGTGCAGAAGTGTAGTATGAGTACAACCGATCCCATGTACTCAATAAGTAACAAACCTAACCTCAAGTTGAAAGTAGTGACGAGCTTGTACCAAGGTCGGGTCTAATACCAATATCCCACAACAATTCATAACAGCATAATACAAGTAATAAAAGATGTATCTCATGAGTAAAATGCTCAGCTAGTTTACAGTTCCAGAAAATAGTCATGCTTTTTAAGTATCTTAGTGAAAATCCAATCTTTTACCGAAAATTTCAAAACAAAATACGAGTAAGTTTGAAAACTGTAATTTTTCAAAATATCCTTTCCATAATAAATAAGATGTTTCATTTTCTTTCTAGATAGCAAGTATGAAATACCTCTCTATGCACACATATCAATGTGTGTAAAAAGTCATGACTGACGTGATACCGTACAACATGAGAGAAAATACATCTATATGCATGTATGTCATATGTGCATGCCAATGCCATGTATCTCAGAGATGAATCATAAACTCACACTCTCAGAGTACTCAATCTCACTGTCTCGCATTCTCTCTCACTATGCTCAAGGCTCAGTACACTCAATCACTCAGCGATGTACAATACTTGTTGCGGCGTGCAGCCCGATCCCTGTTTATAGTCGACTGCGCTTACTGGAGTTGTGCAGACTCCGGAGGGGCTCCTTCAGCTCAAGCGCTATATTGCTGCGGCGTGCAGGCCGATCCAATATTATTACGGCGTGCAACCCGATCCAATATTATTGCGGCGTGCAACCCGATCCAATAATGTGTGTGTGTGTGTGTGTATATATATATATATATATATATATATATATATATATATATATATATATATATATATATATAGCATAAAGGCTCGTTGCGGCGTGCAACCCGATCCATATAAAATATAATCAATATAATACGTTACGGCGTGCAGCCCGATCCCAAAATGTCACTCTCACTCAGGCCCTCGGCCTCAGTTAGTCATCAATCTCTCGAGTCTCACTCACGGACTCACAATGTCATGAAACTAGCCCGACAACAATGATATGATGTATCAATAAATAATATATGAGACTCGGATATGGTATGAATACATGAATATGACTGAGTACAAAATATCAATAAAATCAGTGCGATGACAGTAAGAAACGACCACTATTAGTCCAAACAGTATCGGCATAATGCCTAAACATGATCTCTTGCATGATTGACAACTCAATTACTTTATGACACGGTGAAAACACAAATATCAACAAAATAGGACCACTATATAGTGCCATATAAACAACAGAGTCCCAATTCACATGGTGCACGCTCACACGTCCGTCACCTAGCATGTGCGTCACCTCAATTCCAATCACATAACACGTATTTCGGAGTTTCATACCCTCAGCACTAATATTAGAAGAGTTACTTACCTCGAATAAGCCAATACCAATGCCGAGCAAGCTAAACGATGCTCCAAAGATACCATCCCGTACGTTCCAACCTCCGAACGGCTCGAAACTAAACAAAAACAACGCAAATGCATCAAACAATGCTAAAGGAACCAATCCCGATCGAAAATATCAAATCTTGAATCAAAAAGCCCAAAATCGGCCAAAAGCCCAACCCGTGCCCGCACCTCGGTACCAGACAAAATTTATGAAATCCGACAACCCATTCAATTATGAGTCCAACCACATTAGTTTCATTCAAACCCGACTCCAATTCGATGTTCAAAACTCCAAAAATTCATATTATGAAACTTTAGGTCAAAATCCCAAATTTCCTCCTTAAAATTCACAATCCAATTACCAAAAATGAAGATAGATTCATAAAATATAAACAAAACCGAGTAGAGAACACTTACCGAATTCATATGGTGAAAATTGCTTCAAGAATCGCCTCAATCCGAGCTCCACAGCTCCCAAAATGATAAAATGACCGAAACCCTCGAAATAGAGTACTTTATACTTGTGCACATGCATCCTCTTACGCGAACGCGGTAGAAGCCTCGCGTTCGCGAAGCACAAACCCACACTGCCTCACTTTGCACTACGCGTTCGCTGCAAAACCCTCGCGAACGCGATGAAACATACTACCAGACTTCCGCGATCGCGGACAACTCCCTACGAATGCGATGAAGAATCCATATAGACTGACCAACCCCCGCTCAACACTACGTGAACGCATAGCCATAGACGCGGACGCGAAGACTACAATCTTCAATCCAATGCGAACGTGACCTCAGAAGCGCGAATGCAAAGAACAAATAGCTCCATTGACCAAACACCTTTCGCGATCGCGGCCAAGCCTTCGCGATCGCGAAGAACGTCAGAAGCAATAGGTAACAGCAGAAAAACCAGCAATGCAAAAACCATTTGAAATGATCTGAACTACGTCCGAAACTCACCCGAGCCCCTCGGGACTCCGTCCAAATGTACCAATAAATCCCATAACATAATACGGACCTACTCGAGGCCTCAAAACACACAAAACAATATCAAAATGACGAATCACACCTCAATTCGAAATCTATGAACTTTGAAACTTCAAACTTCCATAACCGATGCCGAAACCTATCAAATCACGTCCAATTGACCTCAAATTTTGCACACAAGTCACATTTGACATTACAGACATGCTCCAACTTCAGGAATCGAAATCCGACCCCGATATCAAAAAGTTCACTCCCGGTCAAACTTTCCAAAATTTTAACTTTCACCATTTCAAGCCCAAAATCAACCGCGGACCTCCAAATCGAAATCCGGATGCGCTCCTAAGTCCAAAATTACCCAATGGAGCTAACAGAACCATTAAAATCTAATCTGAGGTCAAATGCTAAAAAGTTAAACTTAGTCAACTCTTTCGAATTTAAAACTCCCTAGTTGAGAATCATTCTTTCAAATCAGTCCCGAATAACCTGAAAATCAAAACTAACGATTCACACAAGTCAAAATACATCATACGGAGCTACTCACGCCCGTAAACTACCGAGCGAAGTGCAAATGAGCAAAACGACTGGTCGGGTCGTTACATCCTCCCCCACTTAAACATATGTCCGTCCTCGAACGTGTCCAGAGTTGTTCTCAAAGCCATCAAACCACCGTATAACCTTACCATGCACAGACCCGGGGTGATCCCACGTCACCCTATCCCATACAGGTCCGATAACACAACATAACTGAAATTTCTCAATTCAACCTAGCCCACAAGCCTTCGAATCAAATTCCCAACATCCGAAATTTCTTATAAGATCAGAATTTCGCATCTACATGTCGTATAAGTCTGAACAAAATGTACCAAAAGCTGTAACCATAACTCAAATACTCAAATTCAAATACCACATAGCTCAAATGCTCGAAGCACTGATTTCTAATCACAACAGCTGCTCAAATCAACCCGATGCCGATAATAAACCTCATATCAAATAAAACCTCATTCTAAAACCTTCGTACACTGCCGATGATGAAAGAAACACGCAGAACTCATAACTATTCATCAGATCAACTAGTCATGGAATTCCCTCTCATTCGACATAACTATAGCAAATTCTAAGCTGACTTTCGATATTATCCTTCCAAACATGCTGTAATCAATTCCGATAGTATCCATCCTAGGTCCAATGATGTCATCTCATCCAACACGACCACTCTAGTGACATGCCACATCAATACAATCTGACGCCATAACCCGTGCAATCTGTGCACCAATAAGCAACCTTCCAAATATACTCAAATCATAAAAAACTGATTCAGACGGGAGAACTGTCCCGCAAGCTCCACAAGTACCACCACAACGCAATGCTAAAAAACTATCACACGCCGTAGAACCAAAACATATGAATCTAACACAAAAGATCGGATCTTAATATAACTCTGTTGCAATGTGTGACCCTATCCAAATATTGGTCCATACGAAATACCTCAAGCCACCCTGCTTAAATCAATAACCATGCACAATTCGACATCAAGTACTCAAAATGCACTACCATAACCATAGAGATGCAAATGACACAATGCCACACAAACCCGAAAGAACATAACCAATGCGCAATCAATCATGCATCTCCCAAATACCCATCTCGTGCAAATTCCTCCATAAAGTCCCAATAGAACCGAACCATATGTGCATATAACCAACGAATCACAACTCCTCGTAGCATATAAAAGTAACTCACCGATCATTTCATAACACGAATAAGCTCAACAACAACCGAATGGCACATCCCTCAATAATAGCAGTATGGAGCCAACCAATCTGGCTCGGTGTAGAATACACATCATAATTGGGCCTACCAATGGACCCCCAAATCGACTCTGGTCACCCACAGTAGATAAATAACCCTCAAAAAATTCACAATGACTGACTCATAATACATACTATCGTCTGGCTAGTTTCGGCCACAACCTTACAGTCCCCATGAATAATGTATCACTTCATAAATTTTATGAGATTTTTACGTCTAAAGGAGACATGAGTAAATTTCTTTGGCCAATAACTCATTTATCTTTTTTCTTCGTTGTACTCTGTGAGTAAATGACTTTTATATGCTCTTATTTATTTCATTTAGGCAAGTTAATTATGCAGGTGAAGAGAATTAAAAACTTTTCCGTTTCTCTTATTTATTACATAGTATTTATTTTGGTTTGCTTGGTTTTTGGTAATAATAAAGGTTCACTTCCTTCCGTCTCCCTTATCTCCTTTTAAGAAATTCCGATTTTTAATAGTGGGGCTATGATTCAGTTAGCAATGGCAGTGAGTATAACATACAATAAATTCAAAAGATAGCTGGTGATGAACATGAAGATGAAAATAGCAATCGTGAGAATACATTGAGAAGATCATTCCCACTAGAAAACTAAAGAGATGAAGCTTTTCTATGTGTTCTATTTAATGAATTCGTACAATAAGTAGTCAAGTATGGAAAATGAATTGTATGGTACTAAGAATTTTTCTTAACATGGGAGAATAATTATTGATATAAGTATAATAGTTATTGGTGTACGACCTGAAATTGAAGATTTTATGTTTGACATGTACATAAAAAAGTTGGGTTTGACAATATATAAAAATATAGTAAAGAAACGATGCTTGAATGTTTTAGCGAGAAGGCATTTACAATGAAGGTTTTATATTTGTGCTTTAAATGATTGATAAATTTAATTTTATATGCATATATATAAATTTTCTAATCGCTTCTATCTTCATTAAACTAACACAAAAGAAATATTTTGTACATTTACTACTAATTTTTATGACAACGCGAGCGCGGATAAACTCACTAGTCTAACCAATAAATGCATAACATATTTTTGTAAATTTACTTCTATCACTTCACTATGATTAGTTAATACTCCTATTGTCACGACCCAATTTCAGTTATAGGTCGTGATGACGCCCATCACTATAGCTAGGCAAGCCAACAATTAAATTAAACATATATCAATTATTTTTAGAATAATTTTCTAAGTAATTTTATTCTTTTACTAGCAATATTAAAGAGAATATAAAAGATACCGATTAGTTTAAATTCAAGAAAATAATACTAATTCTAAATTCTACCAATGTATGTGCCAAGACCTTGTGTCACAAGTGTATGGATATCTAGTAGATTATACAAAACCCTAAATATTGTCTGAAATAAAAATAGACAGAATAAAAATACAAGGAGAGGCACTGGTAGCTACAGAACGGCCCAGCAAGGCAACTCATCACTACTGTGATGACCCAAAATGTCATCTTTCAATTTAATAATTAATTATGTATTCTAAGACCTCGAAAAGCACTATTTATCACTCCTCAACTTGCGTGCACAGTCCGTAAAATTTTTCAAAAATTTTTTATGTGAAAAATGGATTAAAATATGAAATAGAGTTTTAAAACTCAACTGAGTTGACTTTGGTCAATATTTTGAGCAAAAGGACTCGGATCAGTGTTTTAATAATTCTGGTAGGTCCGTATCATAATTTGGGACTTGGGCGTATGCCCGGAATCGAATTCCGAGGTTCCTAGCCAGGGATATGGAATTTTTATGAAACATTAAAACTTTGAAAGCTTAATGATTTTTAAGAATTTACTGATGTTGGATTTATTGACAACGGGTTCGTATTTTGGTTTCGGAATACAGTATAGGTCCACTATAATATTTATGACTTGTCTGCCAAATTTGGTGAGAATCGGAGTTGATATGACATGATTCGGACGTCCGGTTGTGAAAATATAAGTTTTGAAGTTTTCTTGAAAATCTCCTTTGATTTGGTGTCTGATTCGTATTTCTAGGTATTTTTTTGGCGATTTGATCACGAGAGCAAGTTCGTACGATATTTTAGGACTTGGGTGCATGGTTGGTTTGGAGCCTCGAGGGCTCGGGTGAGTTTCGGATAGGCTACAAGATGATTTTAGACTTAAAAAAATCTGGTTTGCTGCAGACTTCAGGCTTCTGGTGTGTTCTTCTTCGCGTTCGCGAAGGTACTCTCGCGAATGCGAAGAGCAAATTGGGTTGGCACGTTTTATGATTCGTATTCGCGATAGAGGGAATGCGTTCGCGAAGGGTCGAGGTGCAAAGCTTCGCGTTCGCGATCGAAGCCTCGCGTTCGCGAAGGGAAAGAGGCTGGCCAGGAAAATTTGCCTTCGCGTTCGTGAAGAGCATCTCGCATTCGCGAAGGCCAAGCCAGGCAAGCATCGCGTTTGCGAGGTAGCCCTCGCGTTCGCGAAGAGTAAAATTGGACAGCACAAATTTGTGCTTCGTGAACGCGAGGCACTGACCGCGTTCGCGAAGGGTAAAAGTCCAAGAAACAAAACTTAAGTTCTCGAAAATGGGATTCGTCCCATTTTCAACCATTTTTCATTTTTGAGCTCGGGTAAGGCGATTCTTGGGCGATTTTCACGGAAAAACATTGGGGTAAGTGTTCCTTATCCTATATTGATTATATTTCATGTTTCCATGCTCATTTATATCTTGAATCTGTGAAATTTTGGGAGAAAAATCAGATTTTTATAAAATATTTCAAAAACGAAAATTTAAGATTTGAAGGTCCATTTGACATCGGAATTGGATAAATTTTGTATGATTAAACTCGTATCGGAACGGGTGTTTGGATTTCGTAAGTTTTTTCGAGATTCGAGACGTGGGCCCCACTGTCAATTTTTAAAGTGTATTTCGGATTTTTATCCGAAAAAATAGTAAATTCATATGGAATTAATTCATATGATTCGTATTGAGTATATCGAATTATTTGTAAATAGATTTGAAGCTTTTGGAGATAAATTTAAAAGGAAAAGTTGTGGTCGAGTAATTGATTGAAATTTGCAAAGCGAGGTAAATGTCGTGGTTAACCTTGACTTGAGGGAATAGAACCCTTAAATTATTTGTTATGTGAAATGCATGTGAACGACATATAAGCAAGGTGACGAGCGTCTATACGTCGTCAAATTAATTGTTTGCATAATTAATTGAAAATCATAAATTGTTCTAAGACACGAATTAATTGTTATAATAATTGTTTCTCTCCTATTCTTTATCAAATATTAATTCTTAAATTCCTGCAATAATTATTACATGCTATTTGATTTATGTGTCTTAACTGTTACTTGACATTTAGCATATTAAATATTAAACTGCCTATTTTCTCCCTGATTTCCATAATAAATTGCTATTTGTCATTGTTTGTTTCATAATTATTGTATGCTTGTTGTCTTAAAGATTTTATATTAATTGTTGCATTTATTGGGGTAATTTCTTCTATGAGTATATTCGAGGAGCGGATTGCACGCCGCAACAGAATTGATTGAAATGAATATTGAGGGATCGGATTGCACGTCGCAACGGATATATATATATATATATATATATATATATATATATATATATATATATATATATATATATATATATATATATATATATATATATATATATATATATATATATATATATATTAGGGGATCGGATTGTACGCCGCAAATAGACTTATTTAAAAGTCAAAATTGGGTGATCGGATTGCATGCCGCAATAGACTTATTTAAAAGTCAATATTGGGAGATCGGATTGCACGCCGCAACAGAGTTATTTAAAAATATATATATATTTGATTAAAATCATTATATGAGAGGATTGAAAATGAATATATTGTGGGAGCGGTTTGCACGCTGCAACGGAAATTGGTTGAAAGAATAATGGGTTATGACTGCTGAGTTGGTTTTAATTATTATAAATAAGTTACCTGATTTATTTCTATTATTTGTTGTTGTTACTAATAATTGCGTACATGTTAATGTAGGTGACCCGCCTTAGCCTCGTCACTACTTCGTCGAGGTTAGGCTCAGCACTTACCAGTACATGGGGTCGGTTGTACTGATACTACATTCTGCACTTCTTGTGCAGCTTTCGGAGTTGGTCCCAGCGGCGTACCATAGACTTGCTCGGATTTCAGCTACTCAGAGGAGAATTGAGGTGTAACTGCACGGCCTCCGCAGTTCTGAAGTCCCCGTCTACTTTACTTTAGTTGTCCGTTTGCTTCCACACAACTTTAATTTATTCAGACCTTTATTTATATTATTCTAGAAGCTCGTACACTTGTGACATCAATTCTGAGATGGTGATTAGACTTCATTATTTTTATGGATTATTCACTACATTTCAGACTTTACTTTCGAAAATTATTTCTTTGTTATTAATAAATTTAAAAATTGTTTTAAAATGAATTATATTATTCTAACATTGGCTTGCCTAGCAAGTAAAATGTTAGGCGCCATCACGGTCCCGAAGGTGGGAATTTCGGGTCATGACAGTTGGTATCAGAGATCTAGGTTACATAGGTCTCAAGAGTCACGAGCAAGCTTAGTAGAGTCTGAAGGATCGGTACAGAGACGTCTGTACTTATATCTCATAGGCTATGAAGTTTACGAACAATATCACTTCTTTCTTATTCTATCGTGCGATTTTATTCTATCATCGATGATTGAACCATTCTACTCTTATTCTCTCGCATATGGTGAGAACAAGTAATACATCTACCGATGGACAGGGACCAGCAACCCCGGTGGCAACTATGGCCAGGGGTAGAGGTCGAGGCCGAGGTCGAGGCCGAGGTCGTGCTAGAGGTCGAGGTAGAGCTCAGTCCAGAGCTCGAGCAACTGCACCTGTTGTAGAACCTCAGGTGGACCTTCAGGAGGAGGTTCCAGCTTAGAATGTACCAGTTGGACCAGTTCAGGTCCCGGAAGGATTCATAGCCACTCTAGTACTTCAGGACGCTCTAGTCCGTTTGGTAAGTCTTATGGAGGGCGTAGCCCAAAATGGTACATTTCTAGTGGCACCAGCCATCTCACAGGCTGGGGGAGGAGCACAAACTCCAACTACTCCCGCTCCAAAACAGATGGCTCCCCAGAATAAGTCTCCAGCAGCCTCGCTAGTTGGGGTAGTTCAGCCAGTTGTCGCGGTACAGACCGGTGATAGGCCCGCCATGTCTTTTGAGGCCTTATTGAGACTGGATAAGTTTACTAAGATCTTTCCATTTCACTTTAGTGGTACACCTACTGAGGACCCATAGGATTATCTTCACCGCTACCATAAGGTGCTATGGAACAAGGGTATAGTTGAGACCAATGGGGTTGATTTTGCTGTATTTCAGATGATGGGTTCCGACAAGAGGTGGTGGAGAGATTATACATTGTCCAGACCAGTTGGATCGCCTGCACTTACCTGGGAGCAGTTCTCTCAGCTATTTCTGGAGAAGTTCCTTCCTATCACACAGAGAGAGGATTACCGCAAGCAATTTGAGCATCTACAGCTGGGCAGTATATCTGTTACTCAGTATGAGTACTGTTCTGTAGATTTGGCTCGTCATGCACTCCTCTTACTACCTACTGAGGGAGAGAGAGAGTGAAGAGGTTTATTGAAGGACTCACTCATCCTATCAGGCTTCAGATGGCCAAGGATACCGGAAGTGAGATTTCTTTTCACGCAGCTGCTAATGTTGCGAGGAGGATCGAGATGGTTCTTGCACACGAGAGAGGGAAGAGGTCTGATACGAGGTCTCGTCAGTTCGTTGGTTTCGGTGGTGCCTCGTCTGGAGGCAGGGGTAATTTTGGTAGGGGTCATCCTCCCAGACCTTTTCATTCAGCACTTCATGTATCTCACGGTACTTCAGGGTGTCACAGTCCTATTATGCCTTACTCTGGGCAGCCAGCATTTAGTGCACATTCAGCTCCTATCAGTGTACCACCACTCCAGAGTTAATACAATAGTTATCCGGCCCATTCGGGTCAGCTTCAATTTCAGCAGCCACGGCATTAGGATGGGTGTTATGAGTGTGGGAACATTAGTCACATCAGGAGGTATTGCCCTAGGTTGGCGAGTAACAGATCTCGGCAAGATTCTCGTGCCATCTTACCTGCACTGGTTGCTTCACTGCCTACTCAGCCAGCTAGAGGTAAGGGTCAGGCAATTAGAGGTGGAGGTCAGTCCATTAGAAGTGAAGGTCAGACCGTTAGAGGTGGAGGCCAGCCAGTTAGAAGCATTCCTAGAGAAGCAGTTCAGAGTTGTGGGGCCCAACCACAATTTTATGCTTTTCCAGCTAGGCCTGAGGCCGAGTCATCTGATGCTGTGATCACATGTATTATTCCAGTTTGCCATAGAGATGCTTCAGTTCTATTTGATCCAGGATCTACTTATTCCTATGTGTCCTCCTATTTTGCTTCATATTTGGTTGTGCCTTGTGATTCTCTGTGTGCTTCTGTGTGTATCTACACCGGTGGGAGACTCTGTTGTAGTAGATCATGTCTATCGTTCATGTGTGGTTACTATTGGTTATCTTGAGACTAGTGTGGATCTTCTACTTCTTGATATGGTAGATTTTGATGTCATCTTGGGTATGGATTAGCTATCCCCTTATCATGCTATATTGGATTGTCATGCCAAGATAGTGACCCTAGCCATACCGGGATTACCTCTGTTAGAGTGGAAAGGAACTCCGAGTAATTCTACCAGCAGGGTTATTTCTTATATGAAAGCTCGGTGTATGGTAGAGAAAGGGTGTCTAGCCTATTTGGCTTATATTCGCGATCCCAGTGCGGATGTTCCTTCTATGGACTCAGTACCAGTTGTTCGTGAATTTCCAGAAGTATTTCCTGCAGATTTGTTGGGGATGCCAACCGACAGAGATATTGACTTTTGTATTGATTTGGCTTCGGGCACTCAGCCCATTTCTATTCCACCATACCGTATGGCCCCGTCGGAGTTGAAGGAATTGAAGGAGCAATTACAAGACTTGCTTGATCAGGGATTCATTAGACCCAATGTCTCGCCCTGGGGTGAACCAGTATTATTTGTAAAGAAGAAAGATGGCTCTATGCGGATGTGTATAGATTATCAGCAGTTGAACAAAGCTACTATTAAAAACAAATATCCGCTGCCAAGAATTGATGGCTTATTTGATCAGCTTCAGGGTTCCAAGGTATTTTCGAAGATCGATTTGAGGTCTGGTTACCATCAGTTGAAGATTAGGGCATCTGATGTCCCTAAAATAGCTTTTCGTACTCGGTATGGGCATTACGAATTCTAGTGATGTCATTTGGGTTGACAAATGCCCCAGCAGCATTTATGGATTTGATGAATCGGGTGTTCAAGCCCTATTTGGATTCTTTTGTAGTTGTATTCATTGATGATATCTTGATTTACTCCAGCAGTCGAGAGGAGCATGAGCAACATCTTCGGAGTGTGCTTCATACTTTGAAGAATAATCAATTATATGCCAAATTTTCAAAATGTGAGTTTTGGTTAGACTCAGTTGCCTTTTTGGGGTATGTTGTATTGGAAGAAGGCATAAAGGTGGATCCTAAGAAGATTGAGGCGGTTCAGAATTGGCCTAGACCTACTTTAGTTACATAGATTCGGAGTTTCCTAGGTTTGGCAGGTTATTATCGTCGGTTCGTGGAAGGGTTTTCATCAATAGCAAGCCCATTGACCAGACTGACCCAGAAATGTGTCCCATTCAGATGATCAGACGAGTGTGAGTTGAGCTTTCAGAAGCTCAAGACTGCTTTGACTACGACGCCAGTGTTGGTATTACCCACAAGTTCAGGATCGTATACGGTATATTGTGACGCATCTCAAATTGGGCTTGGTGCAGTATTAATGTAAGATGGCAAGGTGATTGCATATGCGTCGCGGAAGTTGATAGTTCACGAGAAGAATTATCCCGTTCATGACTTAGAATTGGCAGCCATTGTTCACGCACTGAAGATTTGGAGACATTACCTCTATGGTGTCTCGTGTGAGGTATTTACCGATCATCGTAGCCTTCAGTATCTGTTCAAACAAAAAGATCTTAATTTGAGGCAGAGAAGATGGTTGGAGTTGTTGAAAGACTATGATATCACCATTTTGTGTCACCCCGGAAAGGCCAATGTGGTGGCCGATGCTTTGAGTAGAAAGGCTGTGAGTATGGGCAGTCTTGCATATATTCCGATTGGTGAGAGGCCATTAGCTGCAGATGTTGAGACTTTGGCTAATCAATTCTTGAGGTTAGATGTTTTAGAACCAATCGGGTTCTAGCTTGCACAGTCGCTCGATCTTCTTTATATGAGTGCATCAGAGAGAGGCAGTATGATGATCCTCATTTACTAGTCCTTAAGGACACAGTGCGGCACAGTGATGCCAAGCAGGTTGCTGTGGGAGAAGATGGAGTTCTGCGAATGCAGGGTCGTATTTGTGTGCCTAATGTTGACGGGCTTCGTGAATTAATTCTTGAAGAGGCACATAGTTTCCGGTATTCTATTCATCTAGGTACCGCCAAAATATATCAAGATTTGCGGCAACATTATTGGTGGAGGAGAATGAAAAAGGATATAGTTGCATACGTAGCTCGATATCTGAACTGTCAGCAAGTTAAGTATGAGCATCAGAGACCTGGTGGTTTGCTTCAGAAGTTAGAAATTCCTGAGTGGAAGTTGGAGCGTATCACTATGGATTTTGTTGTTGGACTCCCACGGACTCAGAGAAAATTTGACGCAGTTTGGGTCATTGTGGACAGGTTGACCAAGGCAGAATATTTCATTCCAGTGGCAGTTACCTATTCTTCAGAGAGGTTAGCTGAAATTTACATTCGTGAAATTGTCCGCCGTCACGGTGTCCCCGTTTTTATTATTTCAGATCGAGGTACGCAGTTTACCTCACACTTCTGGAGGGTTGTACAGCGTTAATTAGGCACGCGAGTTGAGTTGAGTACAATATTTCATCCACAGACAGACAGACAGTCAGAGCGCACTATTCAGATATTGGAATATGTTCTTCGCGCTCGTGTTATAGACTTTGGAGGTTCTTGGGATCAATTCTTGCCACTTGTTGAGTTTGCTTATAATAATAGCTAACAGTCGAGCATTCATATGGCTCCATATGAGGCATTATATGGAAGGCGATGCCGATCGCCAGTTGGTTGGTTTAAATCGGGAGAGGCTCGATTGTTGGGTACCGATTTAGTACAAGATGCCTTGGATAAGGTCAAGATTATTCAGGATTGACTTCGCACAGCTCAGTCTAGGAAAAAGAGTTATGCCGACAGTAAAGTTCGTGATATTGCATTCATGGTTGGGCCCTATGTATATTGAAAGAATATTACTCCAGGTTTTACCTATGAAAGGTGTAATGAGGTTCGGAAAGAAGGGCAAGTTGAGCCCTAGGTATATTGGACCCTTTGAAATTCTTGAAAGGGTGGGTGAAGTAGCCTACAGGCTTGCATTACCACCTAGTTTATCAGCGGTTCATCCGGTATTCCATGTGTCTATGCTCCGAAAATATCATGGTAATCCGTCCCATATTTTAGATTTCAGCTCAGTCCAATTGGACAAAGATTTGACTTACGAGGAGGAGCCGGTGGCTATTCTAGCCCGGCAGGCCCGATATTTAAGGTCTAAGAGTTATCCTTCTGTTTGAGTGCAATGGAGAGATCAGCCGGTAGAGGCATCTACATGGGAGTCCGAGTCGGACATACAGAGTAAATATCCACACTTATTCACCAGCTCAAGTACTTTATCTAACTTCGTTCGAGGACGAACGTTTGTTTTAGAGGTGGAGAATGTGATGACCCAAAATGTCATCTTTAAATTTAGTAATTAATTCTGTATTCTAAGACCTCGAAAAGCACTATTTATCACACCTCGACTTGCGTGCGCAGTCCGTAAAATTTTCCGGAAAGTTTTTATGTGAAAAATGGATTAAAATGGAAAGTTTTTATTGGCAATTTGATCGCGTGAGTAAGTTCGTATGATGTTTTAGGACTTGGGCGCATGTTTGGTTTGGAGCCCCGAGGGCTCGGGTGAGTTTCGGATAGGCTACAAGATGATTTCAGACTTAAAAAAATCTAGTTTGCTGCAGACTTCAGGCTTCTGGTGTGTTCTTCTTCGCTTTTCACGAAGGTACTCTCGCGAACGCGAAGAGCAAATTGGGCTGGCATGTTTTGTGCTTCTCGTTCATGATAGAGGGAACGCGTTCGCGAAGGATCGAGGTGCAAAGTTTCGCGTTTGCGATCGAAGCCTCGCGTTCGCGAAGGGAAAGAGGCTGTCTAGGAAAATTTTCCTTCGCATTCGCGAAGGGCATCTCGCGTTCACGAAGGCCAAGCCAGGCAAGAATCGCGTTCGCGAGGTAGCCCTCGCGTTCGCGAAGAGTAAAATTGGACAGCACAAATTTGTGCTTCGCGAACGCGAGGCACTGACCGCGTTCGCGAAGGGTAAAAGTCCGAGAAACAGAACTTAAGTTCTAGAAAATGGGATTCGTCCCATTTTTAACCATTTTTCATTTCTGAGCTCGGGTAAGGCGATTCTTGGGCGATTTTCACGGAAAAATATTGGGGTAAGTGTTCCTTATCCTATATTGATTATATTTCATGATTCCATACTCGTTTATATCATGAATCCGTGAAATATTGGGAGAAACATTAGATTTTTATAAAATCTTCCAAAAACGAAAATTTAAGATTTGAAGGTCCATTTGACATCGGAATTGGATAAATTTTGTATGGTTGAACTAGTATGGGAACGGGTGTTCGGATTTCGTATGTTTTTATGAGATTCGATACGTGGGCCCCACTATCAATTTTTAAAGTGAATTTCGAATTTTTATCCGGAAAAATACTAAATTCATATGGAATTAATTCCTATGATTCGTATTGAGTATATCGAATTATTTGTGAATAGATTTGAAGCTTTTGGAGACAAATTTAAAAGGAAAAGTTTTGGTCGAGTAATTGATTGGAATTTGCAAAGCGAGGTAAGTGTCGTGGTTAACCTTGACTTGAGGGAATAGAACCCTTAAATTATTTGTTATGTGAAATGCATGTGAAAGACGTATAGGCGAGGTGACGAGCATCTGTACGTCATCAAATTAATTGTTTGCATAATTAGTTGAAAATCATAAATTGTTCTAAGACACGAATTAATTGTTATAATAATTGTTTCTCTCCTATTCTTTGTCAAATATTATTTCTTAAATTTCTGCAATAATCGTTACATGCTATTTGATTTAAGTGTCTTAACTGTTACTTAACATTTAGCATATTAAACATTAAATTGCCTAATTTCTCCCTGATTTCCATAATAAATTGCTATTTGTCATTGTCTGTTTCATAATTAAATCATAATTATTGTATGCTTGTTGTCTTAAAGATTTTATTTTAATTGTTGCATTTATTGGGGCAATTTCTTCTATGAGAATTGGCAAATGGATATAGTGGAGGAGCGGGTTGCACGCCACAACAGAATTGATTGAAATGAATATTGGGGGATCGGGTTGCACGCCGTAACGGAAATGAAAGTATATATATATATATATATATATATATATATATATATATATATATATATATATATATGGGAATCGGATTGCACGCCGTAATAGACTTATTTAAAAGTCAATATTGGGGGATCGGATTGCACGCCGCAATAGACTTATTTAAAAGTCAATATTGGGGGATCGGATTGCATGCCGCATCAGACTTATTTAAAAGTCTATATATATATATTTGATTAAAATCATTATATGAGAGGATTGAAAATGAATATATTGTGAGAGCGGTTTGCACGCTGCAACGGAAAATGGTTGAAATAATAATGGGTTATGACTACTGAGTTGGCTTCAATTATTATAAATGAGTTACCTGATTTATTTCTATTATTTGTTGTTGTTACTAATAATTGTGTACAGGTTAATGTAAGTGACCCGCCTTAGCCTTGTCACTACTTCGTCGAGGTTAGGCTCAGCACTTACCAGTACATGGGGTCGGTTGTACTGATACTACACTCTGCACTTCTTGTGCAGCTTTCGGAGTTGGTCAGAGTGACGTACCATAGACTTGCTCGGATTGCAGCTACTCAGAGTAGACTAAAGGTATAACTGCACGACGTCCGCAGTTATGAAGTCCCCGTCTACTTTACTTTAGTTATGCGTTTGCTTCCAGACAGCTTTAGTTTATTCATACCTTTATTTGTATTATTCTAGAAGCTCGTGCACTTGTGACACCAATTCTGGGATAGTATTTAGACTTCATTATTTTTATGGATTATTCACTACATTTCAGACTTTACTTCCGCAAATTGTTTCTTTGTTATTAATAAATTTAAAAATTATTTTAAAATGAATTATATTATTCTAACGTTGGCTTGCTTAGCAAGTGAAATGTTAGGCGCCATCACGGTCCTGAAGGTGGGAATTTCGGGTCGTGACAACTACGCCTCTGGATAACGTGGATGTACGATGATAGGTCCTCCACTAGTACCTGCCTCAGATCTTGCACTAAAAGTGCAGCAAGTGTAGCATGAGTAAGTAAACAACGTGTACCCAGTAAGTATCAAGCCTAATCTCGAAGTGGTAGAGACGAGATGGCCAACTTTGATAGTCACTAAGAGTCAATAATAATAAATAAAATAAAAATAGCAATATCTAGATCAACATGATTTATAGAATTTATAATGATTTTCTTTAACCAGCAGAAATAATTAAATTCTTTCAAATGCAATAATTCTCAATATATTAATTAAATTCCATCAATTTCAATAAATTTTCAATTTATCAATTAGCCTCATTTACAAGAATAACATAAATTCCTTAACAAACAGAGATAATTAATTCTTTAAATTTCAAAGATTTTTAATTTATCAATTAGCTTCACAAGCTACAATAAACTATCAAAGTATCGTGTAATTATTATTATTAGGCACGATTTCTGCCGAGGTCGTACGGCCAGATCCACAGTGTCGTGTACACTGTCGAGGGACGTGCGGCGCGATCCATAGATGCATCTATCCTGCCGAGGCGTTTGGCCCGCTCTACAAGAAAGGAGGACATTTTTCTTATGTACCTCCGGAGGGAGAGTGTATTTATTATAAGATAAATTCGGGAGGATGAACAATTTCTTTTATCAATTAATTAATTTAACAAAAAATTAAACATATGAGATTTTAATCTTTTAATATTTTTACCTAACAATTCACAATATATATATATATATATATATATATATATATATATATATATATATATATATATATATATATATATATATATATATATATATATTAAACAAAGAATACAATTTGCACAAGTAATTCATGCTTTGAGTCCTAAACAACCCGAACTTTAGCATTAATAGTAGCTACCCACGGACTCTCGTCACCTCGTGCATACGTAACCCCCACAATTAGCAACAATTATTACTTTAATTATCTATGGGGTAATTTCCCCCTTACAAGAGTAGAGAAGAGACTTATCTTGTCTCAAAGTCCACTTTCTGATTACCACGTCGCGTTAATTTCTCAATTCGATGCCGAAGCTATCCAAATATTATACAAAATAATTAATACATGTTTAATAATTCGAATATAGGCTATTAATTAAATTACCCTAACCAAAACAGTAAAATTCCTAAAATTTACCCCGGGCCCACGTGCCCGGATTCTGACAATATTCGGATGAAAACGTTACCCATAATCTCAAGAACTCAAATATATAATTTCTACCCAATTCCATACCCATTTTCGTGGTTAAAATCTCATTTTTATAAAAATCTAGGTTTTTCATCTAAACCTTTGATTTCTAAGATTTACTAGTTATAATCTACCCATAGTTTATGTATTTAACTCAAGGCGTGTAGAATTAACTTACCTCCAAATTGCTAGTTGAAATCTCCTCTCAAAAAGCTCTGAAATCGCCCAAACATGGAAGAAAAACGAACAAAAATGGACTGAGCTTCGTCCGTTTTAAGGTTCTTCCCAACAATGATTTCCGCACCTACGGGGGGCTACCGCACGTGCGTCTTTCGCACCTATGGAAAAGCCTCGCAGGTGCGAGATGTTTCCTCTTGGACTGGCTCCGCACCTACGCCCAAAGGACCGCACCTGCGCGTTCGCTTCTGCGCCCAAGTCCTTCACACCTGCGGAATTGTCCGCTTTTGCGAGCTACTGCCGCACCTGCGAGTGTCGCACCTGCGGCTGCCCAAGCGCATGTGTGATTCTGACAGTAGCTAGGAGCTTCAGCTTTGGCTCTGAATTCCAAAATTGGTCTGAGCCTCGTCCAGTTAACACTCGGGGACCCCGGGACCTCGCCCGAACATACCAACAGTTTTGAAATCATAAAACGGACTCGCTCGAACTCTCGGAACGTGTAAAAACAACATTAAATCTAAGAATCATACCCCAAACCAAATTGAATCAAACTTAAGAACTTCAAGTTCTTCAATTTTCTTCCAATATGCCAAAATGTACTTAAACTACTCGGAATGACACAAAATTTTGCGTGCAAGTCTTAAATCACTATACGGAACTATTCCCAAACTTAGAATTCCAAACGAACTTCAATTACTCAAAAACCTACTCCAAACCAAATTTCAAGAACTTTAAACCTTCAAATAGTTAATTTTTACTATTAAGTGCCAAAACGCTCCCGGGTTATCCAAAACCCGATTCGAACATACGCCCAAGTCCGAAATAATCATACGAACATATTAGAACCATCAAATCCCGATTCCGGGGTCATTTTCTTAAAATGTTGACCGAAGTCAAACTTGGCCTTTTAAGGCTAACTTAAGGAACCAAGTGTTCCGATTTCAACCCAAACACTTCCAAATCCCGAACCAACCATCCTCATAAGTCATAAATCATTAAAAGCACATGCGGAGAGTTTTTATTTTAGGGAACGGGTTCTAAAAGTTAAAATGACCGGTTGGGTCATTACATTCTCCACCTCTTAAACAAACGTTCGTCCTCGAACGGATTTAGAATTATACCTGAAGTGTTGAATAAGTGTGGATATCTGCTCTGCATGTTTTTCTCGGCCTCCCAAGTCGCTTCCTCGACTGGTTGGCCCCTTCACTAGACTTTTACTGTAGAAATCCTCTTGGACCTCAACTGGCGAACCTGTTTATCAACTATGGCAACTAGTTCTTGTTCATAGCCCAAACTATTATCTAGTTGAACTGTGGTGAAGTCTAGCACATGTGATAGGTCGGCATGATACTTCCAGAGCATAGATACATGGAAAATCGGATGAACTCTCGATAGACTGGGAGGCAATGCAAGCTCATAAGCAACCTCCCCAACTCGTCTCTACACCTCAAATGGACCTATAAACCTTGCGCTCAACTTGCTCTTCTTTCCGAATCTCATGATTCCCTTCATCGGCGAAACCTTCAAGAGAACTTTTTCACCTATCATAAAGGATAAATCACGTGCTTTCTGATCTGCGTAACTCTTCTGTCTGGAATGCACTGTACGAAGTCGCTCCTGAATCAACTTTACATTTTTCAAGGCATCCTTCACCAAATCAGTACCATATAACTTAGCTTCACCAGGCTCAAACCACCCGATGGGCGAATGACATCGCCGACCATATAAAGCCTCAAATGGAGCCATCTCAATGCTGGATTGGTAAATGTTATTATAAGCAAACTCGGCCAAAGGCAAGAAATGATCCCACTGACCTCCGAAGTCAATCACACATGCCCTGAGCATATCCTCCAAAATCTGAATTGTCCGCTCTGACTGCCCGTCGGTCTGCGGATGAAAGGCTGTGCTGAGCTCTACACGGTTCCCCAACTCACTCTGTACTGCTCTCCAGAAATGTGAAGTAAATTGTGGGCCTATATCTGATATAATAGAAATTGGCACACCGTGCAACCGAACTATCTCCGGAATATATATATGGGCCAACCTCTCTGAAGTATATATAGTCATAACAAGAATAAAGTGTGTCGACTTGGTCAACCTGTCGACAATGACCCAAACCGTATCAAACTTCCGCAAGGTCCGCGACAACCCAACTACAAAGTCCATAGTGATGCGTTCCCATTTCCACTCCGGTATAGTCATCTACTGAAGTAGGCCACCTGGCCTCTGGTGCTTATATTTAACCTGCTGGCAATTTAGACACCTAGGTACATACTCCACTATGTCCTTTTTCATTTGTCGCCACCAATAATGTTGCCTCAGGTCACGATACATCTTCGTGGCACCTGAATGAATAGAATACAGAGAACTGTGTGCCTCCTCTAGGATCTCTTTTCTCAGTCCATCCACATTAGGAACACATAGACGATACTGGAGTCACAGCACCCCATCCACTCCAATAGTAACTTCCTTGGCACTACCTCATAGTACCGTTTCTCGAAGAATCATTAGGTGTGGATCATTATACTGGCGAGCCTTGATCTGCTCAAATAGTGAAGACTGAGCTACAACACATGCAAGTACTCGGCTGGGTTCTGAAATATCCAGTCGCACAAGTCTGTTGGCCAAGGACTAAATATCCAAAGCTAATGGCCTCTCCTCTACTGAAATGAAAGCCAAACTACCCATACTCTCCGCCTTTCTACTCAAGGCGTCTACAACCACATTTGCTTTGCCCGAATGATACAGGATAGTAATATCATAATCTTTCAGTAATTTGAGCCATCTGTGCTACCTCAAATTTAGGTCCCTCTTCTTGAACAAATGGTGCAAACTGCGATGATCAGTGTAAACTTCACAAGACACCCCATAAAGATAATGCCTTCAAATCTTAAGAGCGTGAACAATTCCAGCTAACTCCAAATCATGTACCGGATAATTCTTCTCGTGGGGCTTCAGCTGACGTGAAGCATATGCAATAACTCGCCCTTCTTGCATTAATACACAACCCAAGCCAACGCGTGAAGCATCATAATACACTATATACATCCCCGAACCGGAAGGCAACACTAACATTGGTGTTGTAGTCAATGTTGTCTTGATCTTCTGAAAGCTCACCTCACAATCATCAGACCATCAGAACGGAGCACCCTTCTGGGTTAATTTGGTCAAAGGTGATGCAATAGATGAAAAACCCTCCACGAACCGACGATAATAACCTGCTAAACCTAGAAAACTCTTGATCTCAATCACTGAAGTGGGACGATGCCGATTCTGAACTGCCTCAATCTTTTTGGGATCAACCTTAATACCCTTGCCCGATATCATATGCCCCCAAAATGCTACATATTCTAGCCAGAACTCATATTTGGAGAACTTAGCATATAGCTTTTGTTCCCGCAATGTCTGAAGCACTACTCTCATATATTCTGCTCGTGCTCCTCCTTACTGCGTGAGTAGAGCAAAATGTCATCAATGAAGATAATGACAAACGAATCAATATATGGCTTGAATACCCTGTTCATCAGATCCATAAAGGTAACAGTCTTGGCATGACAATCTAGAATAGCATGATATGGAGATAACCAGTCCATGCCCAGAATAATTTCAAAGTCAGTCATCTCAAACTGTAGAAGATCTGCTCTAGTTTCATAACCACAAAATGTAATAATATAGGACCGGTAGATCCGGTTCACAATAACAGAATCGCCCACAGGAGTGGATAAATAAACAGGAGTACTCAAGGACTCACAAGAAATACCCAGGAATGGAGAAAATTGAGATGACGCATATGAGTAAGTAGATCCTGGATCAAATAATACTGAGGCATCTTTGCCGCAAATAAAAATAATACTTGTAATCACGGCATCTGAGGCCTCTGCATCTGGTCTGGTCGAAAAAGCATAGAACCGAGCTGGAGTGCCAACTGGCTGGCCTCCGCTTGGCTGACCTCTACCTCTAGGATGCCCCCTACCCACCTGTCCTCCACCTCTTGGTGGTCGGACAACTGGTGGAGCTACTGGTCCGGTAATCATAGGCTGTTGACCCTGTTGCACTAGTTTACCCCGAAGCCTGGGGCAGAATCTCCGTATGTGACTGGGATCCCCGTACTCGTAACAACTCTTTGGTGAGATGGGTTGTTGACTAAGAGTTTGGCCCTTGGGAACTGAATACCCACTGGGAGGACCCTTAATAGCTGGTGGGCGATAAGAACTCTCGGGTATAGCACTAAGATAGGGTCGCACTAGAGAACCTCGAGGAGGCGGTGGTGCTGGATATGGGGGCCTGCTGGACTGCCCTCTCACGAACTGACCTCTACCCCTAGATGGAGCACATCTGAACTCTCCAAAATACCTGAACCGCTTATCTCTCATAACCTGCTCTTGGCTCCGCTGACATGCACCCTCAATCATGTGGGCTATCTCCACGACTAGCTCATAAGAAGTTCCTATCTCAACCTCTCAAGCCATAGTGGCCCGAATGCCAGTATGTAAACTCCCAGCAAACCTCCGCACTCTCTCCGCCTCAGTAGGGAGTATCATAAGTGCATGGCGAGATAACTCAGAAAACCTCTCCTCATAATCGGTCACTGACATCTGAACCTGCTGGAGCTGCTCAAACTGAAACCTCAACTCTTCCCTCTGAGAGGGTGGAATATACCTGTCCAGGAAAATATGGGTGAATCTGTCCCAAGTCATGGGAAGAGAATCTGCTAGTCTGCTAAGAACATAAGACTGCCACCATCTACGGGCTCTGCCCTCTAGCTGAAAAGTAGCAAAGTCTACCCCAAGAGACTCCAATATCCTCATGTTGTACAGTCTATCCTTGCACCGATCAATGAAATCCTGGGGATCCTCATGTCACTCATCCCCAAAGATAGGAGGATGAAGTCTAGTCCATTTGTCCAATAGTTTATGCGGATCGGCGGCTACAGATGGCCTGGGCGCAGGTGTAGCTGCTGCCACTGGCTGGGCTTTACCCATGGGTAGTGCACCCTGAGTCTGATATACAGCAGCTTCCTGCCCATGAGCTTGCGCGGTCGGAGTCTGTGCTCCCCCTCCCGCCTGAGATGTGGCTGGGTCTGCCGGAAATAAACCGGTCTGAGTCATATTGTCCATGAACCGCAGCATACGACCTGTGACATACTGACATTCCGGTGCAGATGTGAAATCCACCGAAGCTGGCTCTGCCACAGGCACCTTACCCTGTTCCTCAATAATGGGATTCTCTGCTGGACCCACTGGCGGCATAACTGGAATAGTTCTGGGACGTCCTCGCCCCTACCACGAGCTGGAGCCCTCCCTCGGCCTCTGTCTCGGCTTCTAGCAACTGGGGGAGAAGCTCTTTCCTGGTCTGGAACCTCATTAGAGTGCGTTCTCACCATATGTGAGAGAATAAGAGAAGGATATTTAGTACTACATCAATTGCATGATGGAATATGAAGAAAGGTAGTTTCCTAACACCCTATAGCATCTCGAAGATAAGTACAGACGTCTTCGTACCAATCCGCAAGACTCTATTGGGTCTGCTCATAACTTCTGAGACCTACGTGAACCTAGTGCTCTGATACCATGTTGTCACGACCCAATTTGAGCTATAGGTCGTAAAGGCATCCAACACTATAGCTAGGCATCCAACACTCTAGCTAGGCAAGCCAACAATTAAATTAAACATATATCAATTATTTTCAGAATAATTTTCTAAGTAATTTTATTCTTTTACTAGCAATATTAAAGAGAATATAAAAGATACCGATTAGTTTAAATTCAAGAAAATAATACCTATTCCAAATTCTATCAATGTGTGTGCCAAGACCTGGTGTCACAAGTGTATGAGCATCTAGTAGATTATACAAAACCCCAAATATTGTCTGAAATAAAAATAGACAGAATGAAAATACAAGAAGAGGCACTGGTAGCTACAGAAAGGCCCAGCAAGGCAGCTCACCACTACGCCTCTGGATAATATGGATGTACGATGATTGGTCATCCACTAGTACCTGCCTCAAATCCTACACAAAAAGTACATCAAGTGTAGCATGAGTACGTAAACAACGTGTACCTAGTAAGTATCAAGCCTAATCTTGAAGTGGTAGAGACGAGATGGCCGACTTTGACACTCACTAAGAGTCAATAATAATAAATAAAATAAAAATAGCAATATCTAGATCAACATGATTTATAGAATTTACAATAATTTTCATTAACCAGCATAAATAATTAAATTCCTTCAAATGCAACAATTATCAATATATTAATTAAATTCCTTCAATTCCAATAAATTTCCAATTTATCAATTAGCCTCATTTATAGGAATAACAATAATTCCTTAACAAACACAGATAATTAATTCTTTAAATTTTAAAGATTTGCAATTTATCAATTAGCTTCACAAGTTGCAATAAACTATCGAAGTACCGTGTAATTATTATTATTAGGCATGATTTCTGCTGAGGTCATACGACCCGATCCAGAGTGTCGTGTACACTGTCGAGGGACGTGCAGCGAGATCCATAGAAGCATCTATCGTGCCAAGGCGTTCGGCCCGCTCCACAAGAAAGGAGGACATGTTTCTTATGTACCTCCAGAAGGAGAGTGTATTTATTATAAGATAAATTCGGGAGGATGAAAAATTTCTTTTAACAATTAATTAATTTAACAGAAAATTAAACATATGAGATTTTCATCTTTTAATACTTTTACCTAACAATATATATATATATATATATATATATATATATATATATATATATATATATATATATATATATATATATATATATATATATATATATATATATATATATATTTGCACAAGTAATTCATGCTTTGAGTCCTAAAATACCCGGACTTTAGCATTAATAGTAGCTACGCAGGGACTCTCGTCACCTCGTACGTACGTAGCCCCCACAATTGGCAACAATTATTACTTTAATTACCTATGGGGTAATTTTCCCCTCACAAGATTAGACAAGAGACTTACCTTGTCTCAAAGTCCACTTTCCGATTGCCACATCGCGTTAATTTCTCAATTCGATGCCGAAAAATCCAAAGCTATCAAAATATTATACAAAATAATTAATACATGTTCAATAATTCGAATTTAGGTTATTAATTAAATTACCCTAACCAAAACAGTAAAATTCCTAAAATTCATCCCGGGCCCACGTGCCCGGATTCTGGAAATTTTTGGATGAAAACGGTACCCATAATCTCAAGAACTCAAATATATAATTTCTACCCAATTCCATACCCATTTTCGTGGTTAAAATCTCGTTTTTATAAAAATCTAGTTTATTCATCTAAACCTTTGATTTCTAAGATTTACTAGTTATAATCTACCCATAATCTATGTATTTAACTCAAGGTGTGTAGAATTAACTTACCTCCAAATTGCTAATTGAAATCTCCTCTCAAAAAGCTCTGAAATCGCCCAAACATGGAAGAAAAACGAACAAAAATGTACTGAGCTTCGTCCGTTTTAAGGTTCTACCCAACAGTGATTTCCGCACATGCAACTTTCGCACATGCGGAAAAGCCTCGCAGGTGCGAGATTTTTCCTCTTGGACTGGCTCCGCACCTGCGCCCAAAGGAATGCACCTGCGCGTCCGCTTCTGCGCCCAAGTCCTTCACACGTGCGGAATTGTCCGCTTCTGTGAGCTACTGCTGCACCTGCTGCTGGCCAAGCGCAGGTGCGATTCTGACAGTAGCTGGGAGCTTCAGCTTTGGCTCTAAATTCTAAAATTGGTCCGAGCCTCATCCGGTTAACACTCGGGGGCCCCGGGACCCCGTTCGAATATACCAACAGGTTTGAAATCATAAAACGGACTCGCTCGAACTCTCGAAACATGTAAAACAACATTAAATCTAAGAATCATACCCCAAACCAAATTGAATCAAACTTATGAACTTCGAGTTCTTCAATTTACTTCCAATACGCCGAAACGTACTTAAAATACCCGGAATGATACGAAATTTTGCGTGCAAGTCCTAAATCACTATACAGAACTATCCCCAAACTCGGAATTCGAAACAGACTTCAATTACTCAAAAACCTACTCCAAACCAAATTTAAAGAACTTTAAACCTTCAAATAGTTGAGTTTTACTATTAAGCGCTAAAATACTCCCGGGTTATCCAAAACTCGATTCGAACATACGCTCAAGTCCGAAATTATCATACGAACCTATTGGAACCGTCAAATCCCGATTTCGGGGTCGTTTTCTCAAAATGTTGACCAAAGTCAAACTTGGCCTTTTAAGGCTAACTTAAGGAATCAAGTATTCCGATTTTAACCCAAACACCTCCAAATCCTGAACCAACCATCCCCGCAAGTCATAAATCATTAAAAGCACATACGTAGAGTTTTTATTTTAGGAAAAGGGATTCTAAAAGTTAAAATGACCGATTGGGTCATTACACCTATATGTTATCAAATCATTTAATCACAAAACTATGATAAATAAATATATAAATATTGAGATGTGATTAAGCATTTGTTTTGTACATATATGTATATATCTCGAATTTATCTGTGACATTATTACCAATCTCACAACCCAACTCAAAAAGGGTTAATAGCTTGACTCAACTAATTTTAAAATATTAAGACACGTGTTGTAGCTGAATAAAATTATCGAGTTCTCTATTGGGCGTTTTTCATTCCTATACACTATATGAAACTTTATTACCAAAAATGTCCATATTTACTTTATTACCCGGACTAAACATGTTTTGTCTACAAATTATATACATTTATTTAAACTAGAATCCTTTCTGCATTAGCTTTCCTTTTTTAGAGGGGGAATTTTGGGATCGCGTAGGATTCTTCCGAGAATTTTGCGACGCAATCATCGCAATTGAATTAAGCCTACTATTACGCCAATTTTCTCAGTTTATCATCATCGATACTCTGGTTTTCTGTGTCTCCTCTGGTTTCACAACCATAAGGGAAGGTTTTGGAAAAAACATTGCAAACAATTATCTACAATTGTATTGAATTCCGTGACATAATGTCAAAAATAGCTATTATGCTTCAGCTAAATGGTAATTGGGATAGCTTTAGGAGATACAATGATTTTAATGTTGACGGAATTATAGTCAGCGGTGATTCAAATTATAGTCAATTGAATTCTGCAATCGCAGAGTATCTAATGATCGATACATCAGAAAAAAATCATCGAAATCAAATACATTGTCAATGAACATTGTCCTCCAACGAAAATTCAGAATGATATGGGAGTTCGAGTATACATGGAGACGAAAAAGGAAAACAAAAGGTTAGGAATGTATCCACTATGTATAACGGTGCGTGATTTCGATTTGGAATACAGTATCTCTAATTCGAACACAATTGCAGGTTTGCTCTGTTATTTCAGTGGTGATATTTTTTTTATATTTCATGTGTTCTACAATTTTTCTACAATATAGCTACAAAAATACTACATAACAAGTGTAGTTCAACTGTTATTGAATTTCACGTGTTCTATAATTTTACTACAAACTATCTACAATGTATGTCTAAACTGTAGTTAACTTTAATTGAGTGCAGGTTCATCTGGAATATTGAAGTTGATTGATATGCAAACATCTCCCGCGATAGTGGAATATGAAAGTATCATCATAACAGAAAATATGTCAAATGTTATTGAAGTAGGCCAAGTCTACAAAGACAAACAAATAATTGCCAGTGCAATGAAGCACTATTCTGTCATGAACAAGTTCTAATTTAGGGTGAAAAGGTCTAGCGCAAGAAGATAGGAACAATTCAATTGTCAACTTCATATTTTTGTTTAATTTGTAGTTTCTTTGTATTTTTTTTTGTATAGTTTGTAATATCATTGTATACAAATTGTATATAGTTTGTAGTTTTTTTGTATATAAATTGTTAAATATAAGATTTTTATGCTTAAACAACCCTATTATTTTGTAGCTACATTTTTCATAATATTCTTTAAATTGTTTTTATTCTGGTAGCTACTGCCTGGTATGTGTTGGGGACAATTGTACATGGCACTTCAAGTCCACCATCATAAATGATTCAGCATTGTTCAAGGTTCAAAAATTCAACAGCTTGTACACATGCTCTTTGATGGACAATACATACATACAACGCCAAACCTACTGCCACGGTAGTTGGTAGCATGGTTATACCAAAATATGCGGATCTTGAGATAATTTACACACCAAAAGACATACAAACTGATATGTTGTCGGAACACGGTGTGAACTTAACATACATGCAAGTTGGAGAACAAATGAAAAGGCTTTGAAATTTTTGAGAGGTCATCCTGCTAATTCCTACAGTCGCTTGCCAAGTTATTTGTATATTCTGGAGAAGACTTATTCGGGTTCGGTAGTTAAATTGCAGAAGACTGACGATGACTATTTCTTGTACGTATTTGTTGCACTTAGTACGTCCATCAAGGGTTGGGAGTATAGTAGTTGATGAGACCTTCTTGAAGTAGGCATATAGGGGAATAATGTTAACAGCTAGCACAATGGATATTGCAGGTATTGTAGATTAATTGTAGAAATATTATTGTAAATTTGTTTTTTAGTATGTATTTTTTTTTCATCTCCAGTTTTTTTTTATGGAAATTAAATTTCTTTTTGCCACCTGTGATAAGTAGCATATTACCACTGGCATACGTGTTGTTGATTCAGAAAATGACGCATCATGGAAGTGATTTTTTGAGCAATTCAAACATGCGTATGGTGAAAGCCCAAATATGTGTGTTGTTTTGGATCAGAATGAGAGTATCTTAAAGCCAACATCTATTGTTTATACCGACATGCCACATTATGCTTGTATGTGACATATTTGGACAAATATAAGGTCAAAGTTCAAGAAGGGTCATCTAAAGTTAAGCGAATTGTACTTTGCCACGGCACGATCATACACGCTTGATGAATTTAATGAAAGAATGTCAAAGATTGAAGAGATCGACATGCGTGTTAAAGCATACCTATACGATATTGGCTATCACAGATGGTCTCGGGTACATGCTACGGTGAACAGAACGTGGACGATGACATCAAACATTGCAAAGTCATTGAATGCGGTAACAAAAGATGCAAGAGAGCTGCCCATAGTAGAACTATTAGAGTACATGAGGACTCTTCTTGAACGTTGGACTAATGAAAAGTTATTGAAAGCAAAGGGTACATTCACATACCTTGGAAAAACATACAACAAAGAGTTGGAGGACAACGGGACATTATCGCAGAAGATGAGAGTAAGCTATAGCCAGTAACATCAGATCAATGATTCCATCAAACTAAAAATATACTGTTAATTGTAGATAAAATATTGTATAATTATAGTTATTTTGTATATGTTTCAGACAACTTGTTGTGTGTTTGTAATGAAATTGTAGGTGAGGGCTTCAATAGATCACATCCATACAGTGACAGATGGTGTGGAGCGCTTTAGTGTTTGTCTTCAAAATAAGAGATGTAGTTGTGGACAATCCCAACTTGATGAACTTCCTTGTGCACATGCTTTGGCGGATTTGAGGCACACGAATGAGTCTTATGAAAACTATTGTTCTCCTTATTACACAAGGGAGAGCCTTTTGCATACTTATGAAATACCAGTAGACCTGCTGCCTAACGAAACCAAATGGAATGTGCCACAACATATAGCTAAAGAAGTTGTAATGCCACTTACTGGGAAAAGACAGCCAGGAAGACCTCAAAAATAAAGAGACAAACCATATGAGGAAGTAAATGCAAAGAAGTACAAGGTTTCATGTGGCAACTGCGGACTAGAAGGGCATAACAAAAGATCTTGTAAGAATGCTCCCAAGAGGAAATAAAATTTGATAAAGTCACAAGATTTTTTGATAAATTGTGTTGAGGTGTTCTGGAGAATTATAGTTGAGGTGTAATTGTGTTGATAAATTGAATAAAGACTGTCTCCTATAATGAAATGTTTTCAGCTCTTAATGCAATTGGTTTGTATTTGTTTTGTTTAATTACTGAGTGTATTCATTTCAGCCTTTCATAACTTGATTGGATTATGTATTTTTTATATGTATAATACATAATTGTAGTTAAGTTGTAAAGAAATTATATGTTAACAATAACGATATCAAGTACTAACAACTTTCGACCAAAATAAACAACAGATGTTTCTTATTCTAAGTAGTAGTATCCTGGATAAAATAACAAAACATAGGGTAAAACAATTGTAGCACAAATCTGCTACAAATAAACTTCAACTGACTTGTTCTTAGATAACAATTTGTCTACAACTTTACTACAAAACGGCTACAACTAAACAATTTAACTACAGTTTTTCTACAGAAAAGGGCAACTAATTCTTCTTCTTCTGGACTTGTGTTCTCTCGTTCACAGCTGGTGCACCTTGTCTTCTTCCTAATATGCCAGTCACCTCGCTCTCACTAATTGCACCCGTATCTTACTTCTTCCTAGCGTAATCCCAAAGTAGCGCTCCATAGCGTCTACGATATTGATCAATATCAGAAAGATCTTCCTTTGAAACTGCTAGCTCTCCAATGCTGACATATTCTGCAAATGCAGCCACGTATACACCACAGTCACTGCAAAAAAAAATTAGGGGAAAATATTTAGCATTCATTGTAAAATAAAATCTGTTAAATAGATAGAAGGAAGAATAGTTTTTTCATATATGTTACGGCCCAAAATCCCACAACAGGCGTCGTGATGGCACCTAGTCTCTAAGACTAGGTAAGCTGATTTCAATTACATTTTGAAGCCATTTTTTTTAATTAAATAAGTAATCAAAACTAACAGCGGAACAAATATGAATATAAAATCTCCCAAGACTGGTAGTACCGAGTCACGAACTCTAACTGAATACATGAAATGGTCACAAACACTGAATATACAATATTGATGGATTACAAATTAACAGTACAATAAAATAAAAAAGACTCCAAGGGACTGCGACGACCAAGCAGCTCTACCTTGAATCTTTACGATCCCTCTTTAACTCTGCTCAAGTCCGATATCTCCAATACCTGGCTCTGCACAAAAATATGCAAAAGTGTAATATGAGTACACCACGGTCGGTACCCAGTAAGTATCAAGACTAGCCTCAGTGGAGTAGATACGAGGTATAGTCAAGACACTCACTAGTCTAATAACCTGTACAATATAATGTACAAAATAATAGGAAAGAGATACCAATACGGGCAGGATAAAACAACTAGTGATTTACACAGCACGACAACAAGAATACCATAAATATTACTCAACAATTAATAAATACATGTACGCCCAATTAATTCAAGTTTTTCAAATAATTATCCTTTACATATAATTCTTCTAAATAACTCTCTTTCAAGTATAGTTTTCTCAAATAATTATCTTTCAAATATAAATTCTTTCATATAATACTTTCTAAATAAAAATCCCTCCAAATAAATATTTTGAATATAATTCTTTCAAATTAAGAAGTCACCATGTGACACCTCAAATCATAATCATAAAATATATGGGTCTCAGCCCATTTTCATATTTTTCGTAAACATGGGTCTCAGTCCATTTTTCATATTTCCACGGCATCTCGTACCCATAATTAAATCATCATATTTTTCCGGCGCCTCGTGCCCTCATTTCATATCACAACTGCACAGACAATTCACGTGCCAAATATCATTATCAATGCATATAAGATCCACACGATCAATTTATTTCCGATAAAGTAAGTTTAAAATTTTTAAATCAAGTAAGAAAAGTCAACAAAGAAATGAATTTATTTTAGAAATCATTTGCGTAACGACCCAACCGGTCATTTGCTTCCTAGAACCCCGTTCCCCTAAATAAGACTTTTTGTACATGCTTTTACTGATTTATGATTTGCGGGGACGGTTGGTTCGAGATTTGGAAGAGTTTGGGTTGAAATCGGAACACGTGGTTCCTTAAAGTTGGCTTGAAAGGCCAAGTTTAAATTCGGTAAATATTTTGATCAAACAACCTTGGAATCGGAATTTGATGATTCCAATAGGTTTGTATGATGATTTCGGGCTTGGGCGTATGTTCGTATCGGGTTTTGGATGACCCGGGAGCGTTTTGGCGCCCAATAGTGAAAGTTGATTCTTGAAGGTTTTAGAAGTTGTTTAAAATTTGGTTTGGAGCGGGTTTTAGTGATATCGAGGTTCAAACGGAATTCTGAGACTGGGAATAGTTCCATAGTGTCATTTAAGACTTGTACACAAAATTTGGTATCATTCCGAGTAGTATAAGTACGTTTTGGCGCATTGAAAGTCAATTGAAGAACTTGAAGTTCTTAAGTTTGATTCAATTGGTTTTAGGGTGTGATTCTTAGTTTTAATATTGTTTTGGGTGTTCCGAGAGTTCGAGCGAGTCCGTTTTCTGATTACAAACTTGTTGGTATGTTCGGACGGGGCCCCGAGTGTCAATCGAACGAGGCTCAGACCAAGTTGGAATTTGGAAGCCAAATCTGAAGCTCCAGCTGCTATCATAATTGCACCTGCGCTTGGTCAGCCGCCGGTTCGAGCTTGTAGGTGCGAGCCCATGATCACAGATGCGTCCCAGCATAGGCTTCCCCGCCATCGCACAAGCGGAAGAAGGACCACACCTGCGAAAGCGCAGGTGAGAAGGCAGGCATCGCAGTAGCGGACAGTGTCGCAGATGCGCGTCGTTTGTCGCTGATGCATGGCCGCAGGTGCGATCACCTGGGTGTAGAAGTAAGATGAGGCAGACTGGCTTTGGTTCGCACCTGCGTGAGTTGTCCGCAGAAACGGAGCCGCAGGTGCGCCAATTTAACCGCATGTACGGAAGTCGCTGAAGGGCAGTGTGTTTTAAATCGGACTTTGAGCGCTTTTGCTCACTTCTTACTCTTCTTGGGGAGATTTTGGAGCTGGTTAGAGAGGGGATTTCCATTAACTAGTTGAGGTAAGTAATTCCTAACAAATGTGAATTAAATACATGGTTTATAGGTAGGTTATAACATGTAAATTAGTGAAAATTGCGGGCTTAGATAAAAACCTAGATTTTTTATAAAAATGGGATTTAACCACGAAATTCGTTATGGAATTTAGTAAAAATTATATGTTTATGTTACTAAGGTTATGGGTAACAACTTTCTTTAAAACATTTTCGCAAATCCGAGCATGTTGGCCCGGGGTGAATTTTAGGAATCTTGCAATTTAAGTTGGGTAATCACTTAAATGGTAGAATTATGAACCTTTGAGAATATATTGTTTAGTTTATGTAATGTTTGACTAGCTTCGAGTCGCTTGGCATCAAATTTGGAGATTTGAGCGCATTCTTGAATTGGGAAGTAGGCTTTGAGACGAGATAAGTCTCTTTTTTAACCTTGTAAACGCACGGAGAGACAAGAGTCCGTACGTAGGTTCGGGTAGTCTTAGGGTTACACCATGCCTTGTTGATATGATTATTACTTTATGTATATTATTTTCCTTGAGACGGGCGGAATGGAGTGTGCTTATTAATTGTTTCAAAAGAAATTTGGAATTGAGGAAAAATAATGGGATCATAAAAGTTTTCATTTGAATGTCGTATTTTGAAAAGAATGGGAGAGTACTATAAATATTTATGAGATTCTTTGTGTAACCACGTCGCATGTATGATTCGCGAGCGGGGTAATTCTTTAAATTTATGTTTGACCGCGTTGCATGTATCATTTGCGAGCGGGGAAAATAGATGCATCTATGGTTCACGCCGTTCGACCCTCGGCAATGCACAATTTAAATATTTTATTGGATCGGGCCGTACGATCTCGGTATAATTGCGCATGTTAATTATTTGGAAATTTTTTATGGTTTATTCTGTTTAAATGCCTTGAAATGTAAGTTGCTAAATGGTATTACTGAAAATTAAGGTATAATTATGAAAGAAAGACTTATCTCTTCCTGTTGTTGAACTGACAGTATCATCCATGATATCCATGCTTAGTATAATGCTTTAAATTACATTATTATTGGCCTAGTAAGTGTCAAGTCGACCCCTCGTCACTACTTCTTCGAGGTTAGATGGGATACTTATTGGGTACATATTGTTTATGTACTCATACTATACTTCTGTACTTAATTGTACAGGATCTGAGGTTGGTGCATCTAGTTACCCGCCAGACGCGCATACCTGATTTTGGACCGGGACTTTACGGTGAGCTGCCCTTCTAAGCCGTTCAGCAGCATGCCAGAGTTTCTATTTTGTTTTATCTGTTTATTTTGTTTCAGACTGTATGATAGTCATCTTTTGTATATTCTACAAGTTGCACACACTTGTGACACCAGATCATGGCACGTATTAGTAGACTTTGATTTTTGGGTTGTAATTCAATAGTTATAACTGCTTTTAGATGTTTCCGTTGTTTGCCTTAAAAATCCCTTATTTATTAGATGCTTTAAATGTAAGTAAATCTAAATGTCGGAATTTCTTAATAAACAAAAGAAAAAGAATGGGAAATCACCAAGTTGTTCACTATTGGCTTGTCCAGCAATGGTGTTGGACGCCATCACAGCCTGACATAGAGCTGTGTCGTGACAACATGGTATCAGAGCACTAGGTTCACGTAGGTCTCACAAGTTATGAAAAAGACTAGTAGAGTCTTGCGGATCGGTGCGGAGACATCCGCACTTATTTTCGAGAGGCTTTGGGGTATTAGGAAAACCACCCATTATTCATCTCCTATCGTGCAATTGATGGTATACTAAATTTCCTTCTTCTATTCTCTTACAGATGGTGAGGACGTGCACAACGAATGTTCCAGACCAGAGAGGAGCTGCTCCCCCCGTTGCTAGAGGCCGAGGTAGAGGCCGGGCGAGGGCACCGGCCCGAGGTAGGGGACGAGGGTGACCCAGAGCTGCCCCAGTAGCACCACCAGCGGATCCGGTGGAGGATCCCATTATTGAGAAGCAGGGCGAGGTGCCTTCCACAGAGCCAGTCATGGTAGATTTCATGACAACACCGGGCTTTCAGGAGTTCAGGAGCCGTATGATGCGGTTCATGGACACCATGACTCAAGCTGGTTTATTTCCAGCGGACCCAGCCACATCTCAGGCAGGAGGGGAGCACAGACCCCTACTGCTTAGGCTCCTGGCCACGCAGCTGTGGTATATTAGACCCTGGGTGCACTACCAGTGGGCGGAGCCCATCCAGTTGCAGCAGCTGCACCTGAGCCTAGACTGATTGCGGACGGCGATCCGCAAAAATTATTGGACAGATGGACTAGGTTACACCCTTCTGTCTTCGAGGGCGAGCGTCATGAGGATGCCCAGGATTTCATTGATAGGTGTAGGGACAGACTGCACAACATGAGTATACTGGAGTCTCATGGGGTTGACTTCATTTCTTTCCAGCTGGAGGGCAGGGCCCGTAGATGGTGGCAATCTTATCTTCTTGGCAGACCAGCATGTTCTCTTCCCATGACTTGGAGCCAGTTCACACAACTTTTCCTGTATAGGTATATTCCACCCTCCGAAAGGGAAGAGTTGCGGTATCAGTTTGAGCAGCTTGAGCAGGGTCAGATGTCAGTGACCGACTATGAGGCGAGGTTTTCTGAGTTGTCTCGCCATGCACTTATGATACTTCCTACGGACACAGAGAGAGTGCAGAGATTTGTTGAGGGGTTGCACCCCAAAATTCAGGCTAGTATGGCCCGCGAGGTTGAGATAGGAACTGGTTATCAGCTAGTAGTGAAGATTGCTCGGAGGATTGAGGGCTACCGCTAGAGGGGTAGAGAGCAGATGCAGTAGGACAAGAGGGCCCGTTTCTTTGGAGAGTTTAGAGGTGCCCCGGCTAGGGGCAGAGGTCAGATCGGGAGGGGTCAGCCTAGTAGGCCCACATATTTAGCACCACCACCTCCTCGGAGTGCTCCGGTGTGACCCTATTTTAGTGTTATGCCAGAGAGTTCTTATCGCCCACCAGTTCATCAGGGTTCTTCCAATGCCTATTGCGGCGCCATGCCAGAGAGTTCATACCGCCCACCAGTCATTCAGGATTCTTCTAGTGGGTATTCAGTCCATCAGGGTCAGACTTTGGGGCAACAGTCTATGGTACCGAGAGGTATTTACAAGTGTGGATATCCAGGTCATATGAAGAGATCCTGCCCCAGGCTTCGGGGCAAGGCAGTTCAGCAGGGTCAGTAACCCATGATTTCAGTTTCAGCAGCCGCACCAGCCGTCCGGCCTCCCAAAGGCGAAGGGCAGATGGGTAGAGGCCATCCTAGAGGTGGAGGTCAGGTAAGAGGGGGCCAGTTAGGTGGCGCCCCAGCTAGATTCTATGCATTTTCGGCCAGACCAGATGCAGTGGTCTCAGATGCCATGATCATATGTATTATTGTTATCTGCGGTAGGGATGCTTCGGTGTTATTTGATCCAGGATCTACCTATTCATATGTATCATCTTTGTTTGCTCATTTCCTGGATGTTCCTCGTGTGTTCTTGGGGTACTCATGTTTATGTGTCCACTCATGTGGGCGATTCTGTGGTTGTGGATTGGATTTATCGGTCCTGTATGGTCACATTCTGTAGTTATAAGACTAGGGCGGACCTTCTGCTACTTGATATGATCGACTTTGAGGTCATCCTGGGCATGGACTGGTTATCCCCATACCATGCCATCCTTGATTGTCATGCCAAGACTATTACCTTAGCGATGCCAGAATTACCGAGATTGGAGTGGAAGGGTTCCTCGGTTAGTACAGCTAGTCGGGTCATCTCTTTTCTGAAGGCTCGGCATATGGTCGAGAAGGGTTGTTTGGCTTATCTAGCTTATGTTCGGGACACCACCACAGAGTCTCCGATGATTGATTCAGTTCCAGTAATCTAGGAGTTCACCGATGTGTTTCGTTCTGACCTTCCAGGAATGCCGCCAGATCATGATATTGATTTCTGTATTGATTTGGCTCCAGGCACCCAGCCTGTATCTATCCCACCGTACCGTATGGCTCCAAAAGAATTGAAGGAGTTGAAGGAACAGCTTGAGGGGTTGTTAGCAAAGGGGTTTGTGAGACCAAGTGTATCGCCTTGGGTGCACCAGTATTATTTGTGAAGAAGAAAGATGGGACTATGTGAATGTGCATTGATTACCGCCAGTTGAAAAAGGTTACCATCAAGAACAAGAACCCGTTGTCGCGTATCGATGATTTGTTCGACCAGTTGCAAGGTGCTAGGGTATTTTCTAAGATCGACTTGATATCGGGGTACCATCAGTTGAAGATTCGGGACACAGATGTTCCGAAGATTGCCTTCCGTACCAGATATGGTCACTATGAGTTTCTAGTGATGTCCTCCGGCTTGACTAATGCCCCAACGACATTCATGGATTTGATGAACAGAGTGTTTAGGCCTTATTTGTTATTGTCTTCATTGATGACATACTAATTTACTCGCTTAGCATGGGGGAGCACGAGCAGCATTTGAGAGTGGTACTTCAGACATTGCGAGAGCAGGAGCTATATGCTAAATTCTCCAAATGTGAGTTTTGGTTAGAGTCCGTGGCATTCTTGGGGCATGTTGTATCAGGAGAGGGTATTAAAGTGGATCCCAAGAAGATTGAGGCAGTTCAGAGTTGGTCTCGTCCCACTTCAGTAACTGAGATCAGGATTTTCTTGGGGTTAGCTGGCTACTATCGCCGGTTTGTGGAGGGATTTTTATCCATTGCAGAACCTTTTACTAGATTGACCCAAAAGGGTGCTCCGTTCAGTTGGTCCGATGATTATGAGGCGAGCTTCCAGAAGCTCAAGACAGCTTTGACTACAACACTGGTTCTAGTGTTGCCTTCCGGGTCGAGGATGTATACGATATATTATGACGCTTCACGCGTTGGCTTGGGTTGTGTGTTGATGCAGTAGGGGCGAGTTATTGCATATGCTTCGCGTCAGCTGAAGATTCATGAGAAGAATTACCCTGTGCACGATTTGGAGTTAGTCGCGATTGTTCATGCTCTTAAGATATGGAGGCATCATTTGTATGGGGTGCCATGTGAGGTTTATACTGATCATCACAGCTTACAACATTTGTTCAAGCAAAGGGATCTCAATTTGAGGCAGCGTAGATGGCTCGAGTTACTGAAGGATTATGACATCACCATTCTTTATCATCCAGGCAAGGCAAATGTGGTCGCGGATGCTTTAAGCAGGAAGGCAGAGAGTATGGATAGCTTGGCATTTATTTCAGCGGAGGAGAGGCCACTAGCTTTGGACATTCGGTCCTTGGCTAACAGACTTGTGAGGTTGGATATTTCAGAGCCTAACCGGGTTCTTGCATGTGTTGTTGCTCAGTCTTCACTATTGGGGCAGATCAAGGCCCGACAGTTTGATGATCTGCACTTGGCAGTTCTTAGAGAGACGGTACTTCAGGGTGGTACTAAAGAAGTTTCTGTTGGCGAGGATGGTGTTCTGCGACTCCAGGGTCATCTATGTGTTCCTGATATCGATGTCTTGAGGGAGAGGATCCTAGAGGAGGCACACAGTTCTCGGTATTGTATTCATCCAGGTGCTACGAAGATGTATCGTGACCTGAGACAGCATTATTGGTGGCGGCGGATGAAGAAAGACGTAGTGGAGTATGTATCTAGATGTCTAAATTGCCAACATGACAAGTATGAGCACCAAAGTCCAGGTGGCCTACTTCAGCAGATGACTATACCTGAGTGAAAATGGGAGCACATCACTATGGACTTCGTAGCTGGATTGTCGCGGAACTTGCGGAAGTTTGATGCAGTTTGGGTCATTATCGACAGATTGACCAAGTCGGCACACTTTATTCCGGTTGTGACTACCTATACTTCAGAGAAATTGGCCCAGATTTATATTAGGGAGATAGTTCGATTGCACGGTGTGCCTATTTCCATCATATCAGATAGAGGCCCTCAGTTCACTTCACATTTCTGGAGAGCCGTACAGAGTGAGTTGGGGACCCGTGTAGAGCTCAGCACAGCATTTCATCCACAGACCGACGGATAGTCAGAGCGAACAGTTCAAATATTGGAGGACATGCTGAGAGCATGTGTGATTGACTTTGGGGGATAGTGGGATCAGTTCTTGCCATTGACCGAGTTTGCTTACAATAACAATTATCAGTCCAGCATCGAGATGGATCCATTTGAGGCTTTATATGGTCGGCGATGTCGTTCTCCCATCGGGTGGTATGAGCCCAGTGAGGCTAGGTTATATGGTACTGATCTGGTGAAGGATGCCTTGGAAAAGGTAAAGTTGATTCAGGAGCAACTTCGCACAGCACAGTCCAGACAGAAGAGTTACGCGGATTAGAAGGCGTGTGATGTATCATTTATGGTAGGCGAGAAGGTTCTATTGAAAGTCTCACCGATGAAGGGTATTATAATATTCGGAAAGAAGGGAAAGTTAAGCCCAAGGTTTATAGGTCCATTTGAGGTGTTGAGGCGAGTTGGGGAGGTTGTTTATGAGCTTGCTTTACCTCCCATCCTATCAGGGGTTCATCCAATTTTTCACATGTGTATGCTCCGGATGTATCATGCCGACATGTCACATGTGTTAGACTTCAGCACTATTCAGTTAGATGAGAGCTTGGGTTATGAGGAGGAGCCAGTTGCTATTGTTGCTAGGCAGGATTGCTAGTTGAGGTCCAAGAGGATTTCCATGGTAAAGGTTCAGTGGAGGGGCCAACCAGTCGAGGAGGCGACCTGGGAGTCCGAGGAGGATGTGCGGAGCAGATATCCACACTTATTCAGCACATCGGGTATGAATCTAAACACGTTCGAGGACAAATATTTGTTTAAGAGGTGGAGAATGTAACGACCCGACTGGTCGTTTTGCTTTCTAGAACCCCGTTCCCCTAAATAAGACTTCTCGTACATGCTTTTACTAATTTATGACTTGCGGGGACGGTTGGTTCGGAATTTGGAAGAGTTTGGGTTGAAATCGGAACACTTGATACCTTAAAGTTGGCTTGAAGGGCCAAGTTTGACTTCGGTCAATATTTTGAGCAAACGATCTCGGAATCAGGATTTCACGGTTCCAATAGGTTTGTATGATGATTTCGGGCTTGGGTGTATGTTCAGATCGAGTTTTCGATGACCCGGGAGCGTTTTGGCGCCCAATAGTGAAAGTTTGTTCTTGAAGGTTTTAGAAGTTCTTTAAAACTTGGTTTGGAGCGATTTTTGGTGATATCGAGTTCCAAACATAATTCCGAGACCGGTAATAGTTCTGTAGTGTCATTTAAGACTTGCACGCAAAATTTGGTGTCATTCCGAGTAGTATAAGAACCTTTCGGCGCATTAGAAGTAAATTGAAGAACTTGAAGTTCTTAAGTTTGATTCAATTGGTTTTAGGGTATGATTCTTAGTTTTAATGTTGTTTCGGGCATTCCGAGAGTTCGAGCGAGTCAGTTTTTTGATTTCAAACTTGTTGGTACATTCGGACGGGTCCCTGAGTGTCAATCGGACGAGGCTCGGACCAAGTTGGAATTTGGAAGCCAAAGTTGAAGCTCCAGCTGCTGTCATAATCGCACGTGTGCTTGGTCATCCGCAAGTGCGAGCCCATGATTGCAGATGCGTCCCAGCATAGGCTGCCCAGCCATCGCAAAAGTGGAAGAAGGACCACACATGTGAAAACGCAGGTGCGAAGGCAGGCATTGCAGGAGCCGGCAGTGTCGAATATGCGCGTCGTTTATCGCTGATGCATGGCCGCAGGTGCGATCACCTGGACGCAAAAGCGAGATGAGGCAGCCTGGATTTGGTCCACACCAGCGCGAGCTGTCCGCAGAAGCGGAGCTGCAGGTGCGCCAATTTAACCGCAGGTGCTGAAGTCGCTGAAGGGCAGGGTGTTTTAAATCGGACTTTGAGCAGTTTTGCTCACTTCTTACTCTTCTTGGGGCCGATTTTGGACCTGGTTAGAGAGGGGATTTCCATCAACTAGTTGAGGTAAGTAATTCCTATCAAATATGAGTTAAATACATGGTTTATGGGTAGGTTATAACATGTAAATTAGTGAAAATTGCGGGCTTAGATGAAAACCTAGGTTTTTTTATAAAAATGGGATTTAACCACGAAATTCATTATGAAATTTAGTAAAAATCATATGTTTATATTCCTAAGGTTATGGGTAACAACTTTCTTTAAAACATTTCTGCAAATCCGAGCATGTGAGCCCGGGGTAAATTTTAGGAATCTTGCAATTTAAGTTGGGTAATCACTTAAATGTTAGAATTATGAACCTTTGAGCATAGATTGATTAGTTTATGTAATGTTTGACTAGCTTCGAGTTGTTTGGCGTCAAATTTGGAGATTTGAGCGTGTTCTTGAATTGGGAAGTAGGCTTTGAGACGAGGTAAGTCTCCTTTCTAACCTTGTAAGAGGGAAATTACCCCATAGGTAAACTAAATGAATATGTGTTGATGTTTGTGGGGGCTACGTATGCACGGAGTGACGAGAGTCCGTACGTAGCTACTATTCCTGTTATGTCCAGGTAGTCTTAGGCTTACACCATGCCTTGTTGATATGATTATTGCTTTATGTATATTGTTTGCCTTGAGAAGGGCAGAATGGAGTGTGCTTATTAAATGTTTCAAAATAAATTTGGAATTGAGGAAAAATAATGGGATCATAAAAGTTTTCATTTGAATGTCGTATTTTGAAAAGAATGGGAGAGTACTATAAATATTTATGAGATTCTTTGTGTAACCGCGTCGCATGTATGATTCGCGAGCGGGGTAATTCCTTAAATTTATGTTTGACCGCGTCGCATGTATGATTCATAAGCGGGGAAAATAGATACATCTATGGTTCGTGTCGTTCGACCCTCGACAGTGCACATTTTAAATATTTTGTTGGATCGTGCCGTACGACCTCGGTATAATTGCGCATGCTAATTATTTGAAAATTTTCCATGGTTTATTCTGTTTAAATGCCTTGAAATGTAAGTTGCTAAATGGTATTACTGAAATTTAAGTTATAATTATGAAAGAAAGACTTATCTCTTCCTGTTGTTGAACTGACAGTATCATTCATGATATCCATGCTTAGTATAATGCTTTAAAGTACATTATTATTGGCCTAGTAAGTGTCAAGTCGACCCCTCGTCACTACTTCTTCGAGGTTAAGCGAGATACTTACTGGGTACATATTGTTTATGTACTCATACTATGCTTCTGTACTTAATTGTACAGGATCTGAGGCTGGTGCATCTAGTTACCCGCCCGGCGCGCATACCTGATTTTGGACCGAGACTTCACGGTGAGCTGCCCTTCTGAGCCGTTCAGCAGCATGCCGGAGTTTCTCTTTTGTTTTATCCGTCTATTCTGTTTCAGACTGTAGGATAGTCATCTTTTGTATATTCTACTAGTTGCCCACATACTTGTGACACTAGATCTTGGCACGTATTAGTAGACTTTGATTTTGGGTTGTAATTCAATAGTTATAACTGCTTTTAGATGTTTCCGTTGTTTGCCTTAAAAATCCTTTATTTATTAGATTCTTTAAATGTAAGTAAAGCTAAATTTCGGAATTTCTTAATAAAGAAAAGAAAAAGATTGGGAAATCACTAAGTTGTTCATTGTTGGCTTGTCGAGCAATGGAGCTGGACGCCATCACGGCCTGACATGGAGTTGGGTCGTGACAATTTGGGTGAAGAAAATAACATTTCAATTAAAATGAAGCGCCTGATAGTTGCTGATTTGGATGTAAAACTTATAAGAACTAAAGCACACTGCAATTTTTTTAATTCAAAACAACTTAACCTTGAAAACTAATAAAGACTAGAACCACAAATCCTCAGAGTCTCGTACAAGAGCCAAAGCCAACACGTTACAACAAGGGATACAAACACATAATAGAATCAAATATTATATCACAGAAGAACACGACAATTTACCTATCACGGAAATACAAAAATAACCGAAGACAAGTGCAACCACAGAGAATGTCAACAAAGGCACTCCCGAGATACCGTCTCGTAGTCCCAAAAGTAAATATGCAACAACAACAATGCCCCCAGGCCATCACAAGTCATCACAATTCAATCCCCGACATAGCCCACCTTGTCTCGCCACATGTGCAATAGTAAAGTGAACGCCCGCCTTGTCTCGCCACACGAGCACAATAATGTTCCCACCTTGTCTCGCCACATGCACAAACCCCCCCCCCACACACACACACACATATATATATATATATATATATATATATATATATATATATATATATATATAGCCCGCCTTGTCACGCCGCACGTGCATAAATCAATAGTAATAATAGTAAGGCGAAAACCTCGTGCAAACACCCGAACATAACTCACACAATATAACTTGCCAAAATCACATCTCATAAACTGCACCTCAAGTGCTCATATATTACAACATATCACAGATTGCACATCAAATTCTCAATTATTACAACTTATCACAAATTGCACATCAAGTGCTCAAATATTACAAATTATCACAGATTACACATCAAGTGCTCAAATATCACAACTTGCCACAAAAATCAACAATACCTTATTTTCCACAATAAGGAGCCCATGGCTCGACCATAATATGCACAAAATCTTAACAAAATATCCAGAAGTGAACAACCCAACAAAATAATATTTCACATAAAAATCAAGGTGGCAATCACACCAAATCATTATGTAAAAACAATTTCAACAAACAAGGATCTAGGTATGACAATTAGAGGATTTAATAGGTGCCAATAATTTCCAATTTAATACATAAGGGCGTCTAAGGATTTTTAATCAATGAAATTTGCACATATAAACCAAGTACGTACTCGTCACCTCACGTACATGATTTTCAATTACACAAATAGCACATAAGACTCGATGCCCCACTCGAGGTTAAGCAAGACACTTACCTTTTTGAAGTTAGGTCGATATTCCAAAATAGCCTTCTTGCTTGAATTGACCTCCGGATAGCTCAAACAATTCCGGATAATAATACGTCGACTTAAAACTTTATTCCAAAAAGTCAACAAAAGTCAACGCGGGACCGCCCCTCAGAACCCGACATAATTTTTATGAAATTCAAACACCCATTCCGATACGAGTTCAACCATACCAATTTTATCGAATTCCAATAACAACTCGACCTCCAAATCTTAAATTTTCGTTTTTGGAAGATTTTGTAAAAATCTTGATTTCTTCCATTTAAATTTGAATTAAATGATGAATATAATCATAGATTCATGAAATATAATCACTTTAGGATATAGAACACTTAACCCAACCAAGCTTGTGAAGCATCCCTCCAGAATCGCCCAAATCCGAGGTCCAGAAATTCCAAAACGAAATGTCAAAAATGACCAACTTCAATCCTTATGTTTCTGCCCAGTTTCGCACTGCAGACATTTTAGTCGCACCTGCGAGCTCTCTTTTGCGAGAAATTTCTCACCTCTGCGATGCCCAGTGACACTGCCATCGCACCTGTGGAAGAGCTTCCGCTTCTGCGCTCACGCAGGTGCGAAAAATGCATCACACCTGCGACCTTTGCCCTCCTCACTCCAGGCCGCATCCGAAACTCGCCTGAGGCCCCCTGGACCTCAACCAATTATACCAACATGTCCCAAAATAAAATACGAACTTAGCCGAGGCTTCAAATCATGTCAAACAATGCCTAAATTACAAATCGCGCATCGAATTGAATTATAAGTTTTCAAATCTTCCAACTTTTATATTTGCGCCGAAACGTATCAAATCAATCCGGAATGACCTCAAATTTTTCTCACAAGTAATAATTGACGTAATGTAGCTATTCCAAATTCCGGAATCGAAATCCGACCTCATTATCAAAATTTCATCCTTCGGTAGGATTTTCCAAAATCTTCTATTTTTTTCAACTTTCGCCAAAATGCGTCGAATTGTTCTACGGACTTCCAAATCCGAATCCGGACATACGTCAAAGTCCCAAATCACCATACAAAGCTATTGACATCATTAAAATTCTATTCCAAGGTCGTTTGCTCAAAAGTCAACTCTCCGGTCAACTCTTTCCATTTTAAGCTTCTAAATAAGAATTGTTCTTTTAATTAAATTTTGAATCTTCCAAAAAATCAAACTCAACCACACCCGTGGGTCATAATACATATTGCGAAGCTGCTCGAGACCTTAAGTCACTGAATGGGGAGTTAATTCTTAAAACGACAAGTCGGGTCGTTACAATACAACGATCCCTCTTTTTGCGGGGGTATCTTACCGACCAACCACTGAATGTCAAGAGGGTCAGTAACACCTTTTTCAATGTATGCCTTTGTGTTCTTGTAGTTGATGTCTGGACGCTTGCCATAGAAGCCGGTTGTAACGATCTGACCGGTTATTTTGAGCATTTACTCTCCTTTCAACTATTTGAAGTTTTGAATAACTTCCCACGAGGTATTATGACTTGTGTGAATTGTTGGTTTTGGTTTTAAGGTATTTCAAAGTTATCTTGGAAGAATGAATTTTCATGTTGGAAGCTTAAGTTGAAATAGTTGACCGGATATTGACTTATGTGTAAACGACCTCGGAATTTAATTCTGATGATTCCAATAGTTCCGTATGGTAATTTTGGACTTAAGAGCGTGTCCGAAAAATTATTTGAAGGTCCGTAGTGGAATTAGGCTTGAAATGCCGAAAGTTGAATTTTGGGAAGTTTGACCGGGGGGTTGACTTTTTGATATCGAGGTCGGAATCTGATTTTGGAAATTGGAATAGTTTCGTTATGTCATTTATGACTTGTGTGCAAATTTGAAGTTATTCCGGATTGATTTGATGTATTTCGGCACAAGATATACAATTTGAAAGTTCAAAGTTCATTAGGCTTGAATTGAGGTGCGATTCGTGGTTTTAGCGTTGTTTGATGTGATTCGAGGCTTCGACTAAGTTCGTATGATGTTTTAGGACTTGTTGGTATATTTAGTTCAGGTACCGAGGGGCTCGGGTGAGTTTCGGGGTGGTTTCGGACCATTTCTAGGCCATTCATAGTTGTTGGTTTTTGGCCATAGAGGTATGCATCGCGATCGCGGACAAATGGCAGTGATCGCGAAGAGTAATTTTGCTGTTTGGACACTGTGAATCGCGATCGCGGAAGCCTTTTCGCGATCGCGTAGAGGAAAATCCTGCTGCACTGACCCAACTTTGGAAGCTTATATCTCGCAATCTATAAGGAATTTGGAGATTATCCAAAAATTAAATTTGTAGTCCTTTATGTCTAGTTTGCAGAAAGGTAAACCATTTGTCATTTGGAGTTGTGTACAAAAAGTTGTGGTAGATACACTATAGGCTATCTGGGAAGAGTTTGGAAATCTCTATTGCACAGGTCTAACTTTGGAAGCTTATATCTAGCAATATATAAGGAATTGGGAGATGAACAACAAATTGTAGTCCTTGGCGTCTAGTTTTCAGAAAGTTAAAGCATTTGCAATTTGGAGTTTTGTACAAAAAGTTATGACCATTATACTAGAGGCTGTCTGGAAGAGTTGGGCAGTTTGTTCTTCGCGATCGCGATTGGTTTTTCGCGATCGCAAAAAGCAATTTTGGGGCTGAAAAATTTTGTGCTTCGCGATCGCAAAGCATTTTCCATGATCGCAAAGAGTAAATACCTGGGCAGTAGCTATATTTCGAGGTTTTAGCCATCTTTAACATATTTGGAGTTATGGAGCTCGGATTGAAGCGATTTTTGAGGCGCTTTTTCACCATATGGATTGAGGTAAGTGTTCTATATCCGAAAGTGATTATACTTCATGATTATATGGTTATATTCATCTTTTATTTCGGATTTAAATTGAAGAATTCAAGATTTTTACAAAATCTTCCAAAAACGAAAATTTAAGATTTGGAGGTCGAGTTGTTATCAGAATTTGATAAAATTAGTATGGTTGAACTCGTATCGGAATGGGTGTTCGAATTTTGTAACTTTTGTTGGGTTCCGAGATGTGGGTCCCACGGGCAATTTTTTAGCTAAATTTCGGATTTTTATGGAAAATTAGCATTTTCTTATGAAATTAATTTCAATAAATTTTATTGACTGAATTGAATTATTTATGACTAGATTCGAGGCGTTTGGATGCCAATTCACGAGGAAACGACATTGCAGAATAAGAATTTCACGGTTTGAGGTAAGTAATAGTTATAAATCTGGTCCTGAGGGTATGAAACCCCGGATTTTGTGTCATGTGACTATTTTGGAGGTGACGCACATGCTAGGTGACGGGCGTGTGGGCGTGCACCGAGGGGATTGTGACTGGGTTTGTCCCGTGAAAACTGTAAAGTTGAATAACTTGTTGATAACTATGTGCTCTCTATGTGTTGTGGAAATTTGACTATAAGTCATGTTAGAAACCATGTTTAGGCTATATGTTGGTACTGTTAGGACCCATAGAGGTCGTGTACATGTTGAACTATCTCCTTAATTGTTCTTTTGTACTCAGTCACAGCTTACTTGATTATTTTATCCCAGTCTCTATTGTTCATGATTGATGCATCATATCATTGTTGTTTGGGCTGATTTCATGATTGTTGAGAGCCCGAGAGACTGGAGAGATTTATGACTGAGCGAGGCCGAGGGCCTGATTGTGAGATATTATACTATAGCACGTGAGTTATCCGTGCAGCACGTGAGTTGTCCGTGCGGATCCTTATATTATACTATAGCACGTGAATTGTCCGTGCGGATTCAGATATTTATACTAAGGCACTTGAGTTGTCTGTGCAACACGTGATTTGTCCGTGTAGATTATAGCGCTTGGGTTGTAGGAGCCCCTCCGGCGTCTATACACCCCAAGTGAGCGCGGGTACCCATTGAGTGTGGGTGCTGAGGGTTGGGAGCCCAGTGAGTGATTGTTGTCCTGAGAGGCTGTACTTGCTTTTCATTTGTTGGTTCACTTAGTTGCTATCTGTCATTGTTGTGAAATTTTTTGAAAGATTTTATATCCGTAATACATGAACTTGAACTGTATAGAATTGATTTGACTTAAAATGCTGGATTTGAAGCATGTCTATTCTTTGCTGGAATTACTAAAAATGAACTATAACTATGTAGCTTTCACTATCTTCAGTTCCTTATTTATTATTGTTACTTACTGAGTTGGTTGTACTCATACTATACCCTAAACTTCGTGTGCATATCCAGGTGTTCTCAGACATAGCGGGTGTTGATTATTTTGCGCAATTGATTTTTCAGAGATTCTGAGGTAGTTGCAGTATTTCGCATACCTTGTCTCTCCTTCCCTATCTCCCTGTTTACTGTATTTGATCTCAAACTATCATAGACCGTATTTTCCAGACTTGTAATCATATTAGATACTCATGTACTCAGTGACACCAGGTTTTGGGGAGTGTTCGTATCCGTATTCGTGGGATTTTGTATTGTATTTGAATATTATGTTTTTCAAACTTAAAGGAAATTGGGGGTTATTGATGTTATCGGCTTGCCTAGTATTGAAATAAGCGCCATCACGACAGGTCAGATTTTGGGTCGTGACACCGGTGCATGACAAGTAGAGGGGGATCAAAACAACAAACATGTTGACAACAGATTCAACAAGGTTGTGATTTCGTGAAGAGACCATAGAATCATAAACATATAGAACCCTATCGGTAATGTCAAACACAACCAACAACCAATGAAATTTCTCCACAATGTTTATGGGCATAATCACAAAATCAACTTGATCCCATGCAACATTTGCGAGTAACCTATACCCCAATATATATTCTAATACGACGTCCTGGGTTTTGACAACAACAAGCTTCTTATCGGCAGGAGCATTGATGTACCAATGATAAATTTGTTCAATTCTAGTCTTGAACATACAATCAGTGGTTGTAAACCGTATTTTGTTTTGAGGACCATACTTTCCTCTCTTTCTAAAATAGTATAAAATAACATCAATGTGCTGCATAAAAATAGATTTCATTATTTCTCAATGCTTCATACAATTATTAAACAAAAAAACTACAAAATCTTTAGATGACAGAATACTACAGCTAGTCATTAAATTTTGCCAGGGTATGTGTTTACCGTGTCGTTGAGGACTTGCCCGGGATCTGCCAAAGTATAAAACCACTCCTTTTTATAAACTTTCTCCACTCCAAGACCATACCACGGCTTAAGCTGGTTATCTTTTACAGAATAAGGCGCCTTCCTCCTATTTAAACACATAGCAATTACAATAAATATGTAGATTCAAGTGGAAATCCAAAAGATGAATGCACTTGAAAATATGAACAAATTATATAAACTAACCTCTTTGAAACTGTATTGGTACCAAAGTATAACCACTTATTGAATTCTTCCAACAAGTTAGGATCAATATCTTCACCAATAACCCCAGTAAATGGATGCTTGATGAGTAAAATTGGAGGACCAACAGAAGTGCTCCCCCCAGAACTATAAAAAAGGAGAAAGGGGGATCTGGCATACTTTCCAGGCTGCCTTGTTCTTCCTTGATGCACAGGGGTTGTTTCATCTTCATTAAGCTCGTCAAACTTAACAATCTGGAAGAAGTTCTCTGCAGTTCAAAATCATCACGTGTTACTTCCCTTTTTTCAGATCTGGAGTCATTGTCCGAATCACCTACATTAATGTAATCGGCTGGTTCACCATCAAAATTTAAGACAAAAGAATGAGAAGACATGTTGCATCAGCTTTTTATTGAAAATTGAGCTGATGGGAGATTGTATTGTTGCCACTGGAATCTTCACGCAATCATCTCCTTGTTGTATAACGTTCTCTTCTTGAATGGGAGATTGCATTTTTGTTTCCTTCTCCTCATTTTTTTGTTCTCCTGGAATGCTTATTGTAGCTTCCTGTTTTGGAGATTCTACATGCATAGTTTCCTTCTCTGTTACAATAAATATGTATAACTTAATAAAATTGTAGATAATTGGTAGTAAACATTAACATCACTGTATATAAATTATAGTTTAATTGTAGTAAATTTGTTGAAATGTTGTCCTGCAATTGATATGCAAAATGTATTGTGAAATGTGATGATAACATGTACTAAATCATACCTGCATTCTCTTTATCAAATGCCCCTTCAAATTAGAAAGATAAATCAACACCTACAAGAACATTCTCCTCAATTTCTATGTCATTCACGTGCCCTGTATCTAAGAAAACCATTGAAAATATAATGCAGATTAGTTGTTGGTAATTTAGGCAATATGTAGATATAGTGTAGACATAATGTAGATGCTTGTTTTACTGCTGCTGGCATGCACTGGTTTAGCACTACTGCCCGGAAAGTGTTGATTGTTCTTTTCTTTGGAGTGCTCATCATTTTTTGTAGAACTGCTAGTAACCTGCAGGCATTTAATTTGTTAGACTATATACTTTATGAATGATAATATAAACTCTGACATGGTAAAAAATGTTGTCTAAAATGAATATATTTCAAATAAAACCTTAGCATCAATGTTATCCTTTTGACTGTTTATCGCCTGTAAAACAACCTTGATTGAATCATTGAGTAGTAGTCGAATGCTACCTAGTTCTTGAAAAACCTCTTTCTTGAAAGTTCCAAGATCTGAACCAACCTACATATTAAAATAGAAAGAGTTAACGAAATAATTCGCATAACATAAATTAAAGAAACCATCTAGGATTATGTATATATGTTACCTTGTCAACATCTTTTCTTAATTTTTGTATTTGTTTCACAATATCTTTCTTGTCATCTATTCAAATTGCATGATTATGTCCGGATGGAGATGGAGCATCTATCGGATGCTCGGACTTTGTTTCAACTTCTTCAAGGATGTATTCAACTTTATCTGGCAAATTCATTCTTGAAAGCTCTTATGGTGCTTCAATTATGTTGGTGAACTAAGTGAAAAAAGAAATGTGAGTGACTTAGACATAATATGTATAAAAAGTGTAGATAATTTGTATTAGATTGTTTGCGCAGAGGTGAAAACCATTTACCTTGATCCATGATGGTTTGATCATTCTATCTTCAATTGTAGATAACCATATCTTGTCCTTACTAGCCGACCAGCTAAGTATGCGAGGGATCAAATTAGCAACCCTTGTAGCTATATTAGTGTTGACGGTAGATCAAGACTCATACAACCATATTTGCATAGCTAGTGCAAAGCCTCGAATGACATAAAAATGAACAGAAGGGTTGAGCTTGTGCCTAACGGACTGAAGCAATTGTGTATAAGATTCACTACCCCATGCGTAGTTCGCATACTGCCCTGAGTCCACCAAATAGAACCTAAAATGTTCTATCAAACTTACATTATTTTTGTCTAAAGGACAGAGGAAGAATTCTATGACATAGAGAATACACAACTTGACTGCATCCTCATCGTTCACACAGGTGAGGCTGGTTACAATTTGTTTTAAGTATGACTTCTCAACTTTTTTCTTGTTTGGAAAATAGCTTCTCATTATTTTATAGTCATACTTAGGTGTGTAACCAAAGTCTGTCACTTCCGTAAAACATCTAAGGTCACTAATCAGGGCAAACTCTCTCAAATCAAAATTCAGCCTCTTACCCTTTATCTTTGCGGAAAAAAGGTCGGAACTAGATGCGTTCAATTCATACTTCATGAAAGATGAATTGCTTGATTTTGCATACATATTTTGGGCAAGAAAAGAAAATAGCCAAAATATGCCTTCTTAAACAACTTTAAATCATTTTCAGAGAGTAAATCCTTGATTTGGCCAGGAATCGTGGGGTCGGATAATGTCTGGAACCTAATAATCCCATAATCAACATCAGGAGGTGAAAAAAATGGTCCATTCTGCAGCAAAAGAAAAAAAAGTTATTAAAACTTGTTTCAAAATCAGAAAACAAAATAACTACATTTATACTACAATTTACCTATAATCAGAAAAACAGAGTCAAAACCAGAAAACAAAATAACTACAGTTATATTACAATTTATCTACAATCAGAAAAACAGAGTCAAAATAAGAAAACAAAATAATTACATTTATACTACAATTTATCTACAATCAGAAAAACATAATCTACAATAAATCTACACATTGTAGACAAAATTTCTACAACTACAAAAACAAAAATTATGCATATTCATAAGAATGAGAAGAAGTTTTTAGCTTTAAAAAAAATTGAAACTACTAAATTTTTACCTTCTCCAAAGACTGTTAGGGAATAGTTTTAGAAGATTTTTGAACCTTCTTCTTTTTTGAAGGTTTTTTTTTTTAATCAACTATACTTGCCTAGTGGCTAATATATAAATAAAATCCCAAAATGGATCCAAAGCTTACAAGATGTCCAAACCAAAATAAAAGTTGCATGAAGCTACCAGCTATTAAAAAGATAGAAAAGCTATAATCTAATGAACTAGCTATTACAACATAATAAGTTGAATGCTTTCTTCTCCTATCAGTGTATGTGAATCCAATTGTCATTGGCAAATACCAAGCAGCACCTATCAAACTCTTACCAAGCGCCAGGGTATACTGTCCATAGGCTAAAATGAACTCCAAACATCTCTACCACAGAGTTGAAGCCAGCATAGTCTTCCAAGTGTAGCTACTATATGACCTCCATATGCAGTGGACTGATTTTCTCCAAGTATTAATCATGTGCTCACTCATCAAAATTAATGTGTAGAAGAGGAGCCTGGCTTTAGGCAGGCTTTGCAAGGCAAAAGCAAGGCTTGAGCTGGCTTTAGGCAGGCTTTGCAAGGCAAAATCCAGGCTTGAGCTGGCTTTAAGCAGGCTTTGCAGGGCAAAAGCCAGGCTTGAGCTGGCTTTAGGCAGGCTTTGCAAGGCAAAAGCCAAGCATGAGCTGACTTTAGCCAGTCTTTGCAAGGCAAAAGCCAGGCATGATAGCCAGCCAGGTAGGAGACACTCTAATTTTTTTTGCAACTTTCATGATAGCTTCTTCTTCGACGAAATCATCATCGGAAGTAATTTCTTTGCCTTTCCGTTTTGCAGATTTAACAGGTATCAGGGATTCACCAGCATCCATATCGTACTTTTGTTTTGTACGAGCTTCTGCTCTAGCTTCACGAGGGGAAATCCTGGGTTTGGTCTCTTCTTTTTCATGTGCTGATTTTGAAATTTTTTTGGGTGAATTCTCTAAGAAAACACCCAAATCAAATGTAGGAATATCACATATTTTAGCTTTTTTAGGGCTGATCTTCGAAACTATTTTCTTCTTTATTGAAAATTAAGCAAGTAGCAGGTGCTAATGGAGGTGTGTGGTAGAGTATTTAGAGCTTGAATCTATAAAAATGGAGAGGGATTTTTGAAGAAGAGTGAAAAAATGTAGACTGATTTTTGAAGAAGAGTGGAAATAGGCGTTAATGGAGGGATACTGAAGTTTGTGGAGAGAGAAACGTGGGTGAGTGCAAGAAACGTGGGGGGAGTTGTGGAGAGAGAAACGTGGGGGGAGTGAAAGATACGTTAGAGTAATTTTAGGACACTAATTATTATCATTAAATGCCTAAAACTGTACATACTTAGTAATTGGGTATATAATATGTAATTATATTAAAACTTGAGTAGGGAGGGTAATAAAGATTGAAATAGTGTATAGGAATGTAAAAATTCCTTCTTTATTTTATGCTGAACCAAGAAGATTTCTGTCACGACCCAAAACTAACCCCTGCCGTGATGGCGCCTATCGTGGAACTAGGCAAGCCGACTCATTTCCAAAAACAAACCGATATTTTTATTTTAAAGATAATTCCAAGGTTATTTAACATAAAACCTCCATTTAAAGAGTTCAAATCAAAGAAAAACAGAAGTGTGGAAAAGAAAAAAAAGCCTGACATCGGGGTGTCACTAGTCATGAGCATCTGCTAAAATCTGTCTAACAATATCAAGGCTAACTCAGCCTGAAAAATAGCTAAATACAACTAGAGTAAGATAAGAGGGAGAAGAGCAGGGGTTGCGATCGCCAAACAGCTACCTTGCTATCTCCAAGAAAAATCTGCAACCAGAACACTCAATAACCGCTACCGTGTCCAGCTATACCTGAATCTGCACACAAGGTGCAGGGAGTAATGTGAGTACGCCAACTCAGTAAGTAACAATAATAAATAAAGACTGAGCAGTAGTGACGAGCAATAAAGCATATAACGTTCATATCAGGAAATCTCAGTAAAATACCACATGCTTTAAAAATTAGGATTTGAATCAAACATCTCGTTTAAACCCAGTTCCAGTAAAAATCATTTAAAGATATTTTCCAACAGTTTTTCAAACGAAGGCTCAATGCAAAAATGATGAAATCATAAACAGCCCTTTGGGCAAAACATCACTCATATACAGCCCCTCGGGCAAACCTCACAATCACTATTGCCACTCGGGCATACCTCACAATCACTCATGCCTCCCAGTCACTCAGCACTTGGCACTCGGCACTCGCACTCAGTAGGTACCTGCGTTCACTGGGGGGTGTGTACAGTCTCTGGAGGGGCTCCTTCAGCCCAAGCTCTATAATCTGCACGGACAACTCACGTGCGATAATAATAAAGTATGCTGCAGGCGGGCAGCCCCGATCCACACTCATCCCCACCAATCAGTCCCTCAGCCTCACTTAGTCATAAGTATGCTGCAGGCGGGAAGCCCCGATCCACACTCATCCTCACAAATCAGGCCCTCGACTTCACTCAGTCATAAGCATCTCAAGCCTCTCGGGCATTTCAGTAAAACGGGGCATTCGGCCCAAAACATTTATATGCATCAAAATAGAGTCATAAAACTGAGTTATGCGGTAAACAAGTATAAACATGACTGAGTATAGATTTTCAATCAAAAACAATAAGAGGATGGTAAGAAATAGCCCCTAAGGGTCCAAATAGCATTGGCGCAAGGCCCAAACATGTCATTCAGCCCAATTTACAGAAATTCTTTCTAAAACATATAACTATCATATGGTTTCAACAAAGTATGCAACTTTACAGTTGCTACGGGACGGACCAAGTCACAAATCCCCAACAGTGCACGCCCACATGCCTGTCATCTAGCATGTGCGTCACTAAAAATAGTAGAATGATACAAAATCCGGGGTTTCATACCCTCAGAACTAGATTTACAATCATTACTTACCTCAAACCGCGAAATTCTTATTCTGCAATGCCCTTTCCTCGTGAATTGGTCTCCAAACGCCTCGAATCTGGTCATAAATCATTTGTTTCAGTCAATAAAATTCATTGGATTTAATTCCACAAGAAAATAATAATTTTCCATAAAAATCCAAAAATTAGCTCAAAAATCACCCGTGGGGCCCGCGTCTCGAAACTCGACAAAAGTTATAAAATCTTGAAACCCATTCAACCACGAGTCTAACTATACCAATTTTACAAAAATCCGACCCCAACTCGACCCTCAAATCTTCGATTTAAACCAAGAGGGTTTTCAAATTTTCCCAACTCAATTCGCCAATTAAATGATAAAAACAACCATGGATTCGGGTAATTTAACCAATATTGAGTTAAGAACACTTACCCCGTTGTTTCCTCTGAAAATCACCCAAAATCGCCTCACTTCCGAGCTCCAAATCGCCAAAAACTGAAAATGGGGCGAAGTCCCATTTTCAGAACTAAAACTCACTGCCCAGACGTTTCTTCTTCGCGAACGCGGTCAGTGCCTCTCGTTCGCAAAGCACAAAATAGCTCCCGTCCAAATTCCTCTTTCGCGAACGCGACATCACCCTCGCATTCGCGAAGCACAAAATGCCTCTACCTCAATGCCTTCTATGCGAACGCGTTCGAGCCATCGCGAACGCGATGCTTCTTTCCCCCTCACTACGCGAACGCGACACCCCCTACGTGAACGCGTAGACCAATTGCCTGAGGTCTTTGGCTGCTTCCTCACTTCTTCGCGAACGCGTAACACCTCCTGAGTCCGCGATGCACACCCAGTTCACCCTTCGCGAACGCAAGCTTCTCTTCGCGAACACGAAGAGCAAATATTGTCAGCCTCTCAGTTCCTCTTCGCGAACGCGATGAAGGAAACCAGATGGTGCATCAAAAACATTCCAGCAGAGTTCCAAGTCCAAAATCCAACCCGTTAACTATCCGAAACTCACCCGAGCCCCTCGGGACCTCAACCAAATATACCAATAAGTCCTAAAACATCATACGGACTTAGTCGAACCCTCAAATCACCTCAAACAACACTAAAACCATGAATTACACCCCAATTCAAGCCTAATGAACTTTGAAATTTCTAATTTCTACAAACAACTTCGGAACCTATCAAATCACGTTCGATTGACCTCAAATTTTGCACACAAGTCCCAAATGACATAACAGAGGTATTCCAATTTTCAGAATCGGATTCCGACCCCAATATCGAAAAGTCAACCCCCCGGTCAAACTTCTCAAAAATAAAACTTTCGGCATTTCAAGCCTAATTCCTCTACGGACTTCCAAATAATATTCCGGACACGCTCTTAAGCCCAAAATCACCATACGGAGCTATTGGAATCATCAAAATTCAAATCCGAGGTCGTTTACACATAGGTCCATATCCGGTCCACTTTTCTAAATTAAAATTTTCAATTATGAGACTAAGTGTCTCATTTCACTCTGAGTTCCTTCCGTACCCGAACCAACTAACCCGATATAACATAATATAGATAACAACACAAAAAAGAAGTAGGAATGGGGAAAACGGGGTTACAACTCTCGAAACGACCGGTCGGGTCATTACATCCTCCCCCTTTTAAACATCCGTTTGTCCTCGAACGGGTCTAGAAATAAACTTGGAGTCTCGAATAGGAGTGGATATCTGATCCACATCTCCCGCTCAGTCTCCCAAGTGGCCTCCTCCACAGGCTGACCTCTCCATTTCACCTTCACTGAAGTTATATCCTTTGACCTCAACCTTCGAACCTGCCGATCTAAAATAGCCACCGGCTCCACATCATAAGTCATATCACCCTCCAACTGAACCGCGCTGAAATCCAAAACATGGGACGGATCTCCAATATACTTTCGGAGCATGGAAACATGAAACACTGGATGCACACTCGACAAGATGGGTGGCAAGGCAAGCTTATAAGCCATCTCTCCTATCCTCTGAAGCACCTCAAAAGGCCCAATGAACCAGGGGCTCAACTTGCCCCTCTTCTCAAATCTCATAACACCCTTCATGGGTGATACCTTCAGCAAAACCTTCTCCCCAACCATAAATGACATATCACGGACCTTTCTATCCGCGTAGCTCTTCTGCCTAGACTGTGCCGTGCGTAGCTGCTCCTGAATCAATTTCACCTTATCTAATGCGTCCTGGACCAAGTTTGTACCTAAGAGCCTAGCCTCACCCGGCTCAAACCATCCAACCGGAGATCTACACCTCCTCTCATACAAAGCCTCGTACGGAGCCATCTGAATACTCGACTGATAACTGTTGTTTTATGCAAACTCTGCGAGTGGAAGAAACTGGTCCCATGAACTCCCAAAGTCAATGACACAAGCACACAACATGTCCTCCAATATCTGAATAGTGCGCTCGGACTGCCCGTCCGTCTGAGGGTGAAAAGTTGTGCTCAACTCAATCTGAGTACCCAACTCTCACTGCACGGCCCTCCAAAACTACGATGTGAACTGAGCACCCCTATCTGAAATGATGGAAACTAGGACGCCATGCAGGCGAACGATCTCTCGGATGTAAATCTCAGCCAACCGCTATGAAGATTAAGTAGTACCAACTGGAATGAAGTGCGCGGACTTGGTCAGCCGATCCACAATAACCCAAATAGCGTCGAACTTCCTCGAAGTACGTGGTAGCCCAACTACAAAGTCCATAGTGATACGCTCCCACTTCCACTCTGGGATCTCTAATCTCTGAAGAAGGCCACCCGGTCTCTGATGCTCATACTTAACCTGCTGACAGTTGAGACACCGCGCCACAAACCCAATTATATCCTTCTTCATACGCCTCCACCAATAATGCTGCCTTAAATCCTTGTACATCTTCGTGGCACCTGGATGGATGAAATACCGCGAGCTGTGGGCCTCCTCAAGAATCAACTCTCGAAGCACATCTACATTAGGCACACATATCCAGTCCTGCATTCTCAGCATGCTATCATCACCAATAGTCACATCCCTAGCATCACCTCTCCGAACCCTATCCTGAAGAACGAGCAAGTGGGGGTCATCATACTAACGCTCCCTGATACAGTCATAAAGAGAAGACCTGGAGACCACACAAACCAATACCCGGCTAGGCTCTAAAATATCTAATCTGACAAGCTGGCCCGCTAAGGTCTGAACATCCAATGCCAAAGGTCTCTCTGTTGCTGGAAGATATGCTAAACTCCCCAAACTCTCTGCCCGGTGACTCAAAGCATCGGCCACCACATTGGCCTTCCCCGGATGGTACAAAATAGTGATATCATAGTCCTTAAGAAGGTCCAACCATCTCCGCTGACGCAAATTAAGATCCTTCTGCTTTAACAGATACTGCAGACTTCTATGATCAGTATAGATCTCACAATGAACCCCATACAAATAATGACGCCAAATCCTCAAGGAGTGAATAATGGATGCTAACTCAAGATCATGGACATGATAGTTTTTCTCATGGGTCTTCAACTGGCGCGAGGCATAGGCAATCGCCCTACCCTCCTGCATCAAAACACAACCAATGCCTATCCTTGAGGCATCACAATACACGGTGTAAGAACCTGAAGCTGATGGCAGAACTAACACTGGAGTTGTGGTCAAAGCAGTCTTGAGCTTCTGAAAGCTCTCCTCACATTCATCCGACCACCTGAATGGAGCACCCTTTTGGGTCAATCTGGTCAAGGGCGATGCAATAGATGAAAATACCTCCACAAAGCGACGATAATAACCTGTCAAACCAAGAAAGCTCCTAATCTCTATGGCTGAGGACGGTCTAGGCCAACTCTGCACCGCCTCTATCTTCTTCGGATCCACCTGAATACCCTCGTTGGACACCACGTGCCCCGAGAATGCTACTGAAATGAGCCAAAACTCACATTTGGAGAACTTTGCATAAAGTTTCTCCTCCCTCAATATCTGTAATACAATCTTCAAATGCTGAGCATACTCCTCCTGGCTACGAGAGTACACCAGGATGTCATCAATGAATACAACGATGAATGAGTCCAACTAGGGCTAGAATACACTGTTCATCAAATGCATGAACGCTGCTGGGGCATTGGTCAGCCCAAAAGACATTACCAAGAACTCATAATGGCCATATCGGGTTTTGAAAGCTGCTTTGAGAATATCTGAATCCCAAATCTTTAGCTGGTGATAACCGGACCTCAAATCAATCTTTGAGAACACCCTCGCTCCCTGAAGCTAGTCGAATAAATCATCAATGCGAGGCAAAGGATACTTGTTCTTGACTGTGACCTTGTTCAACTGCCTGTAATCAATACACATTCTCATGGAACCATCATTCTTCTTCACAAATAGAACCGGTGTACCCCAAGGTGACACACTAGGCCGAATAAACCCCTTATCGAGGAGTACCTGAAGCTGTTCTTTCAATTCCTTCAACTCCATCGGTGCCATATGATACGGTGGAATAGAAATGGGCTGAGTGTCCGGCACCAAATCAATACCAAAGTCAATATCCCTGTCAGGCGACATGCCTGGTAGATCTGAAGGAAACACATCCGAAAAATCACGTACCACCGGAACAGAATCAATGACAAGAGTATCTGTACTAACATCCCTCACAAAAGCCAAATAAGATAGGCAACCCTTCTCAACCATGCGTTGAGCCTTCAAATATGAAATCACCCTACTTAGTACATAATCTACAGAACCGCTCCACTCAACCCTCAGAATTCCCGGCATAGCCAACGTCAACGTCTTAGCGTGAAAATCTAGAACAACATGACATGGAAATAACCAATTCATTCCCAATATCACATCAAAGTCAACCATACTGAGCAATAATAGATCCACTCGGGTCTCCAGACCCCCAATAGTCACCGTACATGAACGATATAAGCAGTCCACAATAATAGTATCGCCCGCAGGAATAAATACATGTACAAATGAAACTAAGGACTCACGGGGCATATCCAGAAAATGGGCAAAATATGAGAAAACATATGAATACGTGGAACCAGGGTAAAATAATACTAAGGCATCTCTGTGGAAAACTAAGACATACCTGTAATCAAAGCATCTGAAGCAATAGCATCTGGTCTGGAAGGGAGAGCATAGAAACGGGCCTGACCACCCCTGATCTGCCTCCCCCTCTAGGGCGACCCCTAGCTGACTGACCTCCACCCCGAACTGACTGGGCGGATGGTGAGGTAACTTGTGCTGTAGTCGGAGGCTGACTCCTCTGCTGAGATTGACCTCCGTGACGATGAGGACACTGCCTACACATATGCCCCAGATCCCCACACTCAAAATAACTCCCTGGTGCAGGCGGCAGAAACTGAACGGAACCCCTAGCACCAGGATGACTGGTAGAAGAACCTGGCATGGAAGAGCCCTGAACAGGTGGAGCACGGGACGAACTCTGAACTGGAAGGGCACTAAGTGATGAGTGGCCCTGATGAGAACTGTGAGAACCATGGCCAGATGATGCACCCCGATGAAATGGCCGAGCTGACTGAGCCTGTCTGAAATGACGACCTCTACCGTGCTGGAACTGACCCCCCAAAAGGAGCACCGCTGAATCCACCCTGACCACGAGGCATCTTGGCCTCCCTCTCAACCCTCTCCTAACCGCGAACCATCTCAATCTACCGAGCAATGTCGACAACCTCATCAAAGGTAGCACCTGAAACCCGCTCCCTGGTCAAGAGCAACTGTAGCTGATAAGTGAGGCCATCAATAAACCTCATGATCCTCTCTCTGTCCGTGAAAACCAACCAGATAGCATGACGGGCCAACTCGGAGAACCGCATCTCATACTGCATCACAGACATATCACCGTGGTGGAGCCGCTCAAACTGTCTACGCAGCTCCTCTCTACGGGATCGAGGCACGGACTTCTCCAAAAAGACCACGGAGAACTGCTGCCAAGTAAGGGGTGTTGCGCCAATAGGCCTACGCCTCTCGTAAGTCTCCCACCATCTGAGTGCAGCCCCAGAAAACTAAAAGGTAGTGAATGAGACCCCACAAGTCTCCAAAATACCAGCAGTATGGAGTATTCTCTGACACCTGTCCAAAAAGTCCTGAGCATCCTCTCTCTGTGTGTCACTGAAAGGTGGTGGCTGAAGTCTCCCAAACATTTCCAACCTACGCTGATCATCCTCAGGCATAGCAGGAACCACATAATCCTAAGCAACAGCAACTGGCTGGGCTGGTGGTGCCTCCAGTGTCTGAAGTCCCTAAATAACCTGCTCGGGTGTGTGAGCGACGGGAGTCTGAGTGCCTCCCCTGTCCTGAGAAGTGGCTGCGGCCGTCGAAATAGAGACCGCCTGAGCAAGGCCAGTACATGCTGTCAGAATCTGAGCTAGAGCCTCCTAAAGGCCTGGAATCACAGTAGGCACAGGTGGTGCCTGAGCTGGTGCATCAACAACTGGAACTTGATCCTGATCTGGGACAACCGGTGGATCTGTAGGTACTGCGCCAACTATTGTACGGGCTGCACCTCTGCCCCTACCACAGCCTCTACCACGGCCTCGGCCTCTCGCGGCCCTGGCTGGTGGTACTGGTGGCTGGCCCAACTGACCGGTAGTATGAGTCCTCACCATCTATGAGAGAATGAAACAGCAGATGTTTAATTACTAGAATCAACAAATTCGCACGACAAGAATTCAAGAATGTGAAGTTTCCTAAAGGTTCTGCAGCCTCTCGAAGATAAGTACAAACGTCTCTGTACCGATCTGCAAGACTCTACTAAACCCGCTCATGACTCGTGAGACCTGTGTAACCTAGGCTCTGATACCAATCTGTCACGACCCAAAACTAACCCCTGTCGTGATGGTGCCTATCGTGGAACTAGGCAAGCCGACTCATTTCCAAAAACAAACTGATATTTTCATTTTAAAGATAATTCCAAGGTTATTTAACATAAAACCTCCATTTAAAGAGTTCAAATAAAAAAAAATAGAAGTGCGAAAAAGGAAAAAAAGCCGGACATCGGGGTGTCACTAGTCATGAGCATCTGCTACAATCTATCTAACAATATCAAGGCTAACTCAGCCTAGAAAATAACTAAATACAACAAGAGTAAGATAAGAGGGAGAAGAGCAGGGGTTGCGATCGCCAAACAGCTACCTTGCTATCTCCAAGAAAAAGCTGCAACCAAAACACTCAATAACCGCTACCGTGTCCAGCTATACCTGAATTTGCACACAAGGTGCAGGGAGTAACGTGAGTACGCCAACTCAGTAAATAACAACAATAAATAAAGACTGAGCAGTAGTGTCGAGCAATAAAGCATATAACGTTCATATCAGGAAATCTCAGTAAAATACCACATGCTTTTAAAATCAGGATTTGAATCAAACATCTCGTTTAAACCCAGTTCCAGTAAAAACCATTTAAAGATATTTTCCAACAGTTTTTCAAACGAAGGCTCAATGCAGAAATGATGAAATCATAAACAGCCCCTCGGGCAAAACATCACTCATATACAGCCCATCGGGCAAACCTCACAATCACTCTTGCCACTCGGGCATACCTCACAATCACTCATGCCTCCCAGTCACTCAGCACTCGGCACTCGCACTCAGTAGGTACCTGCGCTCACTAGGGGTATGTACAGACTCCGAAGGGGCTCCTTCAGCCTAAGCGCTATAATCTGCATGGACAACTCACGTGCGATAATAATAAAGTATGCTGCAGGCGGGCAGCCCCGATCCGCACTCATCCTTACCAATCAGGCCCTCGGCCTCACTTAGTCATAAGTGTGCTGCAGGCGGGAAACCCCGATCCATACTCATCCTCACAAATCAGGCCCTCAGCCTCACTCAGTCATAAGTATCTCAAGCCTCTCGGGAATTTCAGTAAAACGGGGCATTCGGCCCAAAACATTTATATGCATCAAAATAGAGTCATAAAACTGAGTTATGCGGTAAATAAGTATAAACATGACTGAGTATAGATTTTCAATCGAAAATAATGAGAGGATGGTAAGAAACAGCCCCTAAGGTTCCAAACAGCATTGGCGCAAGGCCCAACCATGGCATTCAACCCAATTTACAGAAATTCTTTCTAAAACATTTAAGTATCATATGGTTTCAACAAAGTATGCAACTTTACAGTTGCTACGGGACGGACCAAGTCACAAATCCCCAACAGTGCACGCCCACACGCCCGTCACCTAGCATGTGCGTCACTAAAAATAGTAGAATGATACAAAATTTGGGGTTTCATACCCTCAGGACTAGATTTACAATCATTGCTTACCTCAAACCGCAAAATTCTTATTCTGCAATGCCCTTTCCTCGTGAATTGGTCTCCAAACGCCTCGAATCTGGTCATAAATAATTCTTTACAGTCAATAAAATTCATTGGAATTAATTCCACAAGATAATAATGATTTTCCATAAAAATCCGAAAATTAGCTCAAAAATCGCCCGTGGGGCCCACGTCTCGGAACTCGACAAAAGTTACAAAATCCGGAAATCCATTCAACCACGAGTCTAACCATACCAATTTTACAAAAATCCGACCCCAACTCAACCATCAAATCTTCGATTTAAACTAAGAGGGTTTTCAAATTTTCCCAACTCAATTCACCAATTAAATGATAAAAACAACCATGGATTCGGGTAATTTAACCAATATTGAGTTAAGAACACTTACCCCATTGTTGCCTCTGAAAATCACCCAAAATCGCCTCACTTCCGAGTTCCAAATCGCCAAAAACTGAAAATGGGATGAAGTCCCATTTTCAGAACTTAAACTCAATTCCCAGACGTTTCTTCTTCGCGAACGTGATCAGTGCCTCGCGTTCGCGAAGCACAAAATAGCTCCCGTCCAAATTCCCCCTTCGCAAAGCACAAAATGCCTCTCCCTCAATGCCTTCTATGCGAACCCATTCGAGCCATCGCGAACGCGATGCTTATTTCCCCCTCACTACGCGAACGCGACACCCCCTACGCGAATGCGTAGACCAATTTCCGGGGGTCTTTGGCTGCTTGCTCTCTTCTTCGCGAACGCATAACACCTCCCGCATCCGCGATGCACACCCAATCCACCCTTCGTGAATACGAGCTTCTCTTCGTGAACGCAAAGAGAAAATATTGCCAGCCTCTCAGTTCCTCTTCACGAACGCGAGGCTCCACTCGCGAACGCGATGAAAGAAACTAGATGGCGCATCAAAAAAATTCCAGCAGAGTTCCAAGTCCAAAATCCAACCCGTTAACCATCCGAAACTCACCCGAGCCCCTCGGGACCTCAACCAAATATACCAACAAGTCATAAAACATCATACGGACTTAGTCGAACCCTCAAATCACCTCAAACCACACTAAAACCATGAATTACACCCCAATTCATACCTAATGAAATTTGAAATTTCTAATTTCTACAAACAACTCCGGAACCTATCAAATCATGTCCGATTGACCTCAAATTTTGCACACAAGTCCTAAATGACATAACAGAGGTATTCCAATTTTCAGAATCTGATTCCGACCCCGATATCAAAAAGTCAACCCCCCGGTCAAACTTCTCAAAAATAAAACTTTCGGCATTTCAAGCCTAATTCCTCTACGGACTTCCAAATAATATTCCGGACACACTTCTAAGCCCAAAATCACCATATGGAGCTATTGGAATCATCAAATTTCAAATCCGCGTTCGTTTATACATAGGTCCATAGCCGGTCCACTTTTCTAACTTAAAATTTTCAATTATGAGACTAAGTGTCTCATTTCACTCCGAGTTCCTTCCGGACCCGAACCAACTAACCCGATATAACATAATATAGCTGAATAACACAAAAAGAAGTAGGAATGGGGAAAACGGGGTTATAACTCTCGAAACGACTGGTCGGGTCGTTACATCCTCCCCCTCTTAAACATTTGTTCGTCCTCGAACGGGTCTAAAAACATACTTGGAGTCTCGAATAGGCGTGGATATCTGCTCCACATCTCCCGCTCGGTCTCCCAGGTGGCCTCCTACACAGGCTGACCTCTCCATTGCACCTTCACTGAAGCTATATCCTTTGACCTCAACTTTCGAACTTGCCGATCTAAAATAGCCACCGGCTCCACATCATAAGTCATATCCTTTGAAGCACCTCGGGACGGATCTCCAATATACTTCCGGAGCATCGAAACATGAAACACTGGATGCACACTCGAAAAGCTGGGTGGCAAGGCAAGCTTATAAACCACCTATCCTATCCTTTGAAGCACCTCAAAAGGCCCAATGAACCGGGGGCTCAACTTGCCCCTCTTCCCAAACCTCATAACACCCTTCATGGGTGATACCTTCAGCAAAACCTTCTCCCCAACCATAAAAGACATAGCATGGACCTTCCTATCCGCGTAGCTCTTCTGCCTAGACTGTGTCGTGCGAAGCCGCTCCTGAATCAATTTCACCTTATCTAATGCGTCCTGGACCAAGTCTGTACCTAAGAGCCTAGCCTCACCCGGCTCAAACCATCCAACTGGAGATCTACACCTCCTCCCATACAAAGCCTCGTACGGAGCCATCTGAATACTCGACTGATAATTGTTGTTATATGCAAACTCCGCGAGTGGCAGAAACTGGTCCCATGAACCCCCAAAGTCAATGACACAAGCACGCAACATGTCCTCCAATATCTGAATAGTGCGCTCGGACTGCCCGTCCGTCTGAGGGTGAAAAGATATGCTCAACTCAACCTGAGTACCCAACTCTCATTGCACGACCCTCCAAAACTGCGATGTCAACTGAGTACCCCTATCTGAAATGATGGAAACTGGGACATCATGCAGGCGAATGATCTCTCGGATGTAAATCTTAGCCAACCACTCTGAAGAGTAAGTAGTACCAACTAGAATGAAGTATGCGGACTTGGTCAGCCGATCCACAATAACCCAAATAGCGTCGAACTTCCTCGAAGTACGTGGAATCCCAACTACAAAGTCCATAGTGATACGCTCCCACTTCCACTCTGGGATCTCTAATATCTGAAGCAAGCCACCCAGTCTCTGATGCTCATGCTTAACCTACTGACAGTTGAGACACCGAGCCACAAACCCAACTATATCTTTCTTCATCCGCCTCCACCAATAGTGCTGCCTCAAATCCTGATACATCTTCGCGGCACCCGGATGGATGGAATATCGCGAGTTGTGGGCCTCCTCAAGAATCATCTCTCGAAGCCTATCTACATTAGGCACACATATTCGGTCCTGCATTCTCAGCACGTCGTCATCACCAATAGTCACATCCCTAGCATCACCTCTCTGAACCATGTCCTGAAGAACGAGCAAGTGGGGGTCATCATACTGACGCTCCCTGATACGATCATAAAGAGAAGACCTGGAGACCACACAAGCCAATACCCAGCTAGGCTCTGAAATATCTAATCTGGCATGCTGGCCCAATAAGGTCTGAACATCCAATGCCAAAGGTCTCTCTGTTGCTGGAATATATGCTAAACTCCCCAAACTCTCTGCCCGGCGACTCAAAGCATCGGCCACCACATTGGCCTTCCCCGGATGGTACAAAATAGTGATATCACAGTCCTTAAGAAGCTCCAACCATCTCCGCTGACACAAATTAAGATCCTTCTGCTTTAACAGATACAATAGACTCCGGTGATTAGTATAAATCTCACAATGAACCCCATACAAATAATGACGCCAAATCTTCAAGGCGTGAACAATGGCTGCTAACTCAAGATCATGGATAGGATAGTTCTTCTCATGGGTCTTCAACTGGTGCGAGGCACAGGCAATCGCCTTACCCTCCTGCATCAAAACACAATCAATGCCTATCCTCGAGGCATCACAATACACGGTGTAAGAACCTGAAGCAGATGGCAGAACTAACACTGGAGCTGTGGTCAAAGTAGTCTTGAGCTTCTAAAATCTCTCCTCACATTCATCCGACCACCTGAATAGAGCACCATTTTGGGTCAATTTGGTCAAGGGCGATGCAATAGATGGAAATACCACCACAAAGCGACGGTAATAACCCGCCAAACCAAGAAATCTTCTAATCTTCGTGGCTGAGGATGGTCTAGGCCAACTCTGCACTGCCTCTATCTTCTTCGGATCCACCGCAATACCCTCGCTGGACCCCACGTGCCCCAAGAATGCTACTGAAATGAGCCAAAACTCACATTTGGAGAACTTTGCATAAAGTTTCTCCTCCCTCAATCTCTGTAATGCAATCTTCAAATGCTGAGCGTGCTCCTCCTGGCTACGAGAGTACACCAGGATGTCATCAATGAATACAACGATGAATGAGTCCAAATAGGGCTGGAATACACTGTTCATCAAATGCATGAACGTTGTTGGGGCATTGGTCAGCCCAAAAAAAAACATCACCAAGAACTCAAAATGGCCATATCGGGTTCTGAAAGCTGTTTTGAGAATATCTGAATCCCTAATCTTCGGCTGGTGATAACCGAACCTCACATCAATCTTTGAGAACACCCTCACTCCCTGAAGCTGGTCGAATAAATCATCAATGCGAGGCAAAGGATACTTGTTCTTGATTGTGACCTTGTTCAACTGCCTGTAATCAATACACATTCTCATGGAACCATCCTTCTTCTTTACAAATAGAACCGGTGCACCCAAGGTGACACACTAGGCCGAATAAACCCCTTATCGAGGAGTTTCTGAAGTTGTTCTTTCAATTCCTTCTACTCCGCCGGTGCCATACGATACGGTGGAATAGAAATGGGCTGTGTGCTCGGCACCAAATCAATACCAAAGTCAATATCCCTGTCAGGCGGCATGCCTGGTAGGTCTGCAAGAAACATATCCGAAAAATCACGTACCACCGGAACAGAATCAATGACAGGAGTATCTGTACTAACATCCCTCACAAAAGCCAAATAATATAGGCAACCTTTCTCAACCATGTGCTGAGCCTTCAAATATGAAATCACCCTACTTGGTACATAATCTACAGAACCGCTCCACTCAACCCTCGGAATTCCCGGCATAGCCAACGTCACCGTCTTAGCGTGACAATCTAGAATAGCATGACATGGAGATAACCAATCCATTCCCAATATCACATCAAAGTCAACCCTACTGAGCAACAATAGATCCACTCGGGTCTCCAGACCCCCAATAGTCACCGCACATGACCAATATAAGCGGTCCACAATAATAGTATTGCCCACAGGAGTAGATACATGTACAGATGAAACTAAGGACTCACGGGGCTTATCCAGAAAATGGGCAAAATATGAGGAAACATATGAATACATGGAACCAGGGTGAAATAATACTGAGGCATCTCTGTGGCAAACTGAGACAATACTTGTAATCACAGCATCTGAAGCAATAGCATTTGGTCTGGTAGGGAGAGCATAGAAATGGGCCTGACCACCCCTGATTTTATACTTAGGGGCGTGTCCGGAAAATTTTTGGAAGTCCGTAGTGAAATTTCGTTTGAAATGGCGAAAGTTGAATTTTTGGGAAGTTTGATCGGGGAGTTGACTTTTTGATATCGGAGTCGGAATTTAGTTCTGAAAACTTTTATAGATCCCTTATGTCATTTATGACTTGTGTGAAAAATTTGAGGTCAATTGGAATTGATTTGATACGTTTCGGCGCAAAATATAGAAGTTGGAAGATTTGAAAACTCATAATTCGATTCGATGTGCGATTCATAATTTCGGCATTGTTTTGCATGGTTTGAAGCCTCATCTAAGTTCGTATTGTCTTTTGGGACATGTTGGTATATTTGGTTAAGGTCCCGAGGGCCTCAGGTGGATTTCGGAAGGTTAACGGATCAATTCGGATTTAAAGAAAAGCTGCTGGATTTTCTGGGCAGCACTTGATGCTTTCACTTCTGCGGAAGTTACATCGCAGAAGCGACCTCGCAAAAGTAAGGAAATCATCGCAGAAGCGACTGGAAAGGGATCTGGTCAGAGGCTGGCTTGAACACGCAGAAGTGAAGCTGGCAGCTTGCTGGGTTTTTTTTTACAACAATGTGCGAAAGTTTTGATGCGCAGAGCTGAATTTGAAAGCTTATATCTCAAAATCTATAAGGAATCTGGAAATTATCAAAACATGAAAGTTGTAGCCCTTTAATTCTAGTTTCCAGAATAATAAACCATTCATCATTCGGACATTTTTACAAAACGTTATGATCGATTGACTAAAGTTGGTACTGTAGATTTTGGCTACAGCAGTGTGCATCGCTAGAAATTTCTGCTGCACAAGGCTGATTTTTGGAGCTTATATCTCGCAATCTATAAGGAGTTGGGCGATGAGCAAAACATAAAAGTTGTAGCCCTTTGTATCTAGTTTGCATAATTTTAAACCATTTGGCAGCTGGAGTTGAGTACAAGAAGTTATGGTTGATATACTACAGGCTGTCGAGAAAGAGTTTGATGTTTTTAACATGAGTATGTAATGATCCAAAGGTTCATTTTTAGTTCTAGAGATCGAAATTCGATTTTGAGACTTTCGAGATTTTGATAATGAATTATAGGAGTGATTTGGAAAGTTTGGTCTAATTTCATCAAGCCGCGATTGAGGTTTTAGCGTGAAACATGAGTTAACTGTTTAACGAGCGAAATTGATATCGCATTGAGCAAATGAGATTCGAATTGAGTTTCGATTGAACGAGTAGTTTCATATTATTATTTTTGACTCATAGGAACAAGAATCCTCAAATTCCGAGTTGGTATGATGAAGTTAGAGCCTTTTTAGTGAAAACAAAACTGTTGGTGTAAACAGTCCTGGAGCGCACCTTTAGCGACCAGATTTGACACTTTTAGCGACCAAAATAGTGTTTTTTGGGCAGAAACTTAAGGACCAAAAATGGTCATTTCCTAATTTCTTTTTGAATTTTTGGATCACGGTTCTTGGGCAATTTTGAGGATTTCTTCAAGACTTCAACTTGGGTAAGTGTCCTATATCCAAAAGTGATTATATTTCAAAAATCCATGGTCATATTCATCATTTATTTCGGATTTAAATGGAAGAAATCAAGATTTTTGTAAAACTTTTCAAGAACGAAAATTATAAATTTGGAGGTCGGGTTGTTATTGGAATTTGATAAAATTGGTATGGGTAGACTCGTAATTGAATGGGTTATCGGATTTTGTGAGTTTTGTCGGATTCCGAGACGTGGGCCTCACGGGCGATTTTTGAGTTAAATTTCGGATTTTGTTGGAAAATTAGTATTTTCTTATGGAATTAATTCCTATAATTTGTATTCACTGAATTGAATTAATTTGGTTTGATTTGAGCTGTCCGGAGGTCAATTCAAGCAAGAAGGCGATTTTGGAATATTGGCCTAACTTCAAAAGGGTAAGTATCTTGCCTAACCTTGAGTGGGGGAAATTCCCCTTAGGCATTGAGTCTTATGTGCAATTTATATAATTGAATATCATGTACGCGAGGTGACAAGTACGTACTTGGTTTATATGTGCAAACTACATTGGTTAAAATCCTTAGAGGTCCTTATGTATTAAATTGGAAATTATTGGCACTTATTAAATCCTTTAATTGTCTTACCTAAATCCTAATTTTGTTGGATTTGTTTTTACATGATGATTTGGTGTGATTGCCACCTTGATTTTTATATGAAATATTATTTTGTTGAGTTGTTCACTCCCGTACATATTTGTTAAGATTTTGTGCATATTATGGTCGAGCCATGGGCTCCTTATTATGGAAAATAATGTATTGTTGAATTTGATGGCGAGTTGTAATATTTGAGCACTTGATGTGCAATATGTGATAAATTGTAGTATTTGAGCACTTGATGTGCAATCTGTGATAAATTATAATATTTGAGCACTTGATGTGCAATCTATGATAAATTGTAATATTTGAGCACTTGATATGCAAATTTGTGATATGTTGTAATATTTGAGCACTTGAGGTACAATTTATGAGATGTGATATTGGCACGTTATATTGTTGGGAAGTTTTGTTCGGGTGTTTGCACGAGATTTCTGCCGTGCTATTATTACTATTGATTTATGCACGTGCGGCGTGACAAGGCGGGATATATATATATATATATATATATATATATATATATATATATATATATATATGGGGGAGGGGGGAGGGGTTGCGCATGTGGCGAGACAAGGTGGGAATATATATATTTGGGATGTATTTTCCCAGGGCATGGACTTGCCTTACTTATTTGTATTGTAATGAGTTTACCTGGACATGGATCTTGATCGAATTATTTATATTTGGGGGATAAATTATCCCAGGGCTAGATTGGCCTTATACGGTACTGAGTGACTGACTGTCAGTCGATGTGTATTTATATACGGGTTGGAACACCCCTGGGCTGGATTGGCCATAAACAGTACCAAGTGGCCGGATAATTTGTGACTAGTATTTACATGAGGTCTTTTTACTGAGATGTCATATGCCTCATATCATGCAGTATTGATCTATTTCACTTGCATTGAGTTTAACTGTTGAACTTGAAAGCATGCCTACATTTCTGTACCATTATTTTTACTAGACTGTACTTGCGGAGCTCATCATTCTTTCAGCCCAGAGGTTAGTCTTGTTACTTATTGAGTTAGTTGTACTCATACTACACACTCTGCACCTCGTGTGCAGATCCAGGTGCTTTCGGACGCAGAGATTGTTAGATTTCAGAGTACTATCAGTTGGAGACTATCAAGGTAGTTGCTTGGCGCCCGCTGACCTTGTCTCTCTTTCCTTCAGTTATTGTATTGTTCTATATTTTTAGACAGTGGTTTTTATTAGTCAAACATTGTACTCATATTAGATGCTTATGCACTCAGTGACACCGGGTTTGGGGAGTGTTATATTTGAAATTGTGAGATTTCTTCCGCTGAATTTAATTAATTGTTTTCAAATTAAAAAGATATGGTGGATTATTGAGATTTTCAGCTTGCCTAGTACTGAGATAGGCGCCATCACGATAGGTGAGATTTTGGGTCGTGAATAAAAATTTTAGATTTGGAGGTCGAGTTGTTATCAGAATTTGATAAAATTGGTATGTGTGGACTCATAATTGAATGGATTGTCGGATTTTGTGAGTTTTGTCGGATTCCGAGATGTGGACCTCACGGGCGATTTTTGAGTTAAATTTTGGATTTTGTTGGAAAATTAGTATTTTCATATGGAATTAATTCCTATAATTAGTATTCACTAAATTGAATTAATTTGGTTAGATTTGAGTTGTCCAGAGGTCAATTCAAGCAAGAAGGCGATTTTAGAATATCTGTCTAACTTCAAAAAGGTAAGTATCTTGCCTAACCTTGAGTGGGGGAAATTTTCCTTAGGCATTGAGTCTTATGTGCAATTTATGTAATTAAAAATCATGTACGTGAGGTGACGAGTACGTACTTGGTTTATATGTGCAAATTACATTGGTTAAAATCCTTAGACGTCCTTATGTATTAAATTAGAAATTATTGGCACTTATTAAATCCTTTAATTGTCTTACCTGAATCCCCATTTTGTTGGATTTGTTTTTATATGATGATTTGGTGTGATTGTCACCTTGATTTTTATATGAAAAATTATTTTGTTGAGTTGTTCACTCCCGGATATATTTTCTAAGATTTTGTGCACATTATGGTCGAGCCATGGGCTTCTTATTGTGGAAAATAATGTATTGTTGAATTTGATGGCAAGTTGTAATATTTGGGCACTTGATGTGCAATCTGTGATAAATTGTAATATTTGATCATTTGATGTGCAATCTGTGATAAATTGTAATATTTGAGCACTTGATGTGCAAATCTGTGATATATTATAATATTTGAGCACTTGAGGTGCAATTTATGAGATGTGATATTGGCACGTTATATTGTTGGGAAGTTTTGTTCGGGTGTTTACACGAGGTTTCTGCCGTGCTATTATTACTATTGATGTATACACATGCGGCGTGACAAGGTGGGTTATATATATATATATATATATATATATATATATGTGTGTGTGTGTGTGTGTGTGTGTGTGTGTGTGAGTTTGCGCATGTAGAGAGACAAGGTGGAAATATTATTATGCACGTGCGGTGAGACAAAGCGGGCATTTACATTATTGTTACGCACGTGGCGAGACAAGGTAGGCTATGTCGAGAATTGAATTGAGACAACTAGTGATAGCATGGGGGCATTGTTGTTGTTGCATATTTACTTTGGGACTACAAGGCGGTACCTCGGGAGATCCACCTGTCTTGCATATTTACTTTTGGGTCTACGAGGTGGTACCTCGGGAGATCCCCTATTGAGCATTTACTTTTGGGACTATGAGACGGTATCTCAGGAGTGCCCTTTTGTTGACATCTCTCTATGGTTGCACTTGCCTTTGGTTATTTTTGTATTTCCGTGACAAGAAAATCCTTGTGATCTGCCGTTATGTATTATTTGATTTTACTATGTGTTTGTATTCCTTGTTGTATTGTGTTGGCTTGGGCTTTTTAGTACGAGACTGTCACGACCCAATTTTTCCACCGTTTGGGTATCGTGATGGTACCTAGTCTTAAGGACTACGTCAGCCTAACAATAATTAAAATAACTGTATTATTTAAATAGAATCTTTTATAGTTCCCAAAACCAGTAGTACAAGTCATAAGCTCTATAGAGTGTTTGTTAGAAAATTCTAAATACAACTGTCCAGAAATAAGAATAAACAGTGCAAAATGAAAAGTTGAAGGTGACTCTGAAGCCTGCAAACGCAGCGGCAGGTTTACCTTGAGTCTCTGCAACAACAGTCCACACAGCTAGCTAATGAACAATTACCTGGATCTGCACAAAACAATGTGCAGAAGAGTAGCATGAGCACACCACAACGGTGCCCAGTAAGTATCAACACTAACCTCGGTGAAGTAGTGACGAGGACTAGTCAAGACACCCACTGATCTAATAAACTGAACAAGCATAAGTATAGGGATGACAGAACACGACATCTATCTAAGGACCTCGCGATATGGCTAACGACATAGCAATTGCAATAAGGAAGGAAAATCGGGAAGTAACAGCGGAACACCAGAATAAGACACAGAAGAATGAACGAAAACACAACCCAAATCCAGAAATCACAATACAGTAAAGGCAAGTAGTAACTCAGCAGCTGCAATAGTTTTCACATCAGGTCTCAGCCAATAACCCCAATTAATTAGTCAAATCCTTCAAGTGGAAACTTTCACCCGTAAGTTTTTAAATTGAGGTCTTTAGAATATAATGCTTTCCAATAAGAAATTATTTTTGAAATATACTTCCTTCAAATAAATATCTTTCAAACATAGTTCTTTCAAGATAAAAGCTTTCAAATATAAACTTTTCAAATAATTAGCCTTCAAACATAGTTCTTTCAAGATAAATACTTTTCAAGTATAACCCTTTCAAATAAATATCTTCAAACATAGTTCCTTCAAGATAAATACTTTTCAAATATAAACTCATCAAGTAATATCCTTCGAGTATAAGTCACCCTGTGACACCTAAGCATGGAATATTATCAACTCCGAATATAGATATAACCACAGAGAAAATCTACCGGGATACCGTCCCGTAATCCCGAATTAATTATACAAGACAGGGAGATCTCCTGGAATACGTCTGTAGTCCCAATTTAAATATGCAGTGCTGGGGGATCTCCCGGAATACGTCCGTAGTCCCAATTTAAATATGCAGTGCTGGGGGATCTCCCGGAATACGTCTGTAGTCCCAATTTAACTATGCATCGCAAACAACAGAGATAATAACTATAACACGACAGAAACCTCGTACATCACCACAACGAGTACAAAAGCAACAATGACAGAAATGCAAGGTACGACGAGCAAATCAAATAAAGAATTTAAATCACAAGAACGGTAGAACTCATTCACAAGGAATAACAACAGTAAGGAATGCTAGGCACAAAGAGAACAGCTTAACAAGGGAAAACAAAACAAAAATATAGCAACAATTCCACAATATTCAAGTCAACAATAAGAAGCCAACACGAGTCAAATAGTTCCAAATAATGGTAAGTCAACTAAGATATAGGTTATCTAAACTCCTTTTGAGGTTGAGCAATTACGAGAAAAATTCAACAATTCAAGTAAGGATAAGCAGCGGAAGATAATCATAACTCCAATTAAGACTAAACAATTATAGGATGAGAAAATAATGATTTCAATTAAAGATAAGCAGTTATGAAAAATATAGCACGACGATAGAAGAGTTAAAATCTTTGGTTAAATCGAATAAGGGTCAAATAGACAATAAGAGTGAATCCTAAAGCAATTATCTCTAATCAAAGCATGTAGAGGTGAAACTAGCAAATAGGAATTCAAACGTATCAAAAACAACATCATACACAATGAATATAAGGACAAAAGGACCCTAAAAGGCCAACTTTCCACAAATAAGTCCGAGCACGCACTCGTCACCTCGCGTATACAGACTACAATCAACATAGATGACTCAAATTCTAAGGGGTAGTTCACCCACACAAGGTTAGGCAAGATACTTACCTCGAGTCAAGCTCAATCAATCCGTAAGAATGCCCTTTCCACGAATATCCGGCTCTGAATGTCCCAAATCTAGCCAAAAGCAATTACATATCATATTTACAATCATAATAGACTCATCTAATTAATTAAATCAATACTTTAACAAAAATTTCGAAATTCAACCTAAAAAGTCGACACGGGCCCACGTCTCGAAATCGGGTAAAAGTCATAAAATACGAAAGCTCATTCACTCACGAGTCTAACCATATCGAATTTACTAAAATCCGACACCAAAATCTCGATCAAAACCCCAAAATTTGGCCAAAGAACTTTTCTCAATTTTTCACCCCAAATCCGAATTTAAACGATGAATTCTAGCATAGATTAGTGGAATATAACCATAAGGGATTTAAGAATCATTACCCAAAAACTTCCTCCGAAAATCTCTCCAAATTCCGCCTTCTACCGAGCTCTCAATCAAATTTGTGAAGTGAATTTCAAACCCTCGAATATGCCCCTTTTCTGCCTAGTTATTCCGCATCTGCGGACCTTGGGTCGCACCAGCGACGCCGCACCTGCGGAATTTCCTTCGCAGGTGCGGAAACGACTTAAGAGGGCTGGGTCCGCTTCTACGGAAAAAAGGGCCGCACCTGCGAGTGCGCGCCTGCGGACTATTGTCCGCTTCTATGATCTCCTCCGCGCCTGCGTAACCCTAATGCATCTGTGGGCATTGCAGATGCGGAATTTACCTCGCACCTGCGACCACTGGCACTCTTACATTTTTTCGCTTTTGCACTTGCCTCCCCGCATGTGCGATCATGCACCTGTGGTCTCTCCACCGCATGTGTGAAAATGACAGATGCCTGAAGACTTCAGCAGCAACACAAATCCAACTTTTGATCCGTTAAGCACTCGAAACTCACCCGAGCCCCCCCCGGGACCTCAACCAAACATACCAACCAATCCTAAAACACCATAAGAATTTAGTCGAGCCCTCAAATCACATCAACTAATGCTAAAATCACGAATCACCTTCCAATTCAAACTTAAAGAACTTGAAACTTTAAATTCTTACAACCGATGCCGAAACCTATCAAATCACGTCCGAATGACCTCAAATTTTGCACACAGGTCACAAATGACACTCGAACCCACAGCCACTTTCAGAAATCCATTCCAAGCTCGATATCAAAATTTCCACTATCGGCCGAAATCGCCGAAAATCTAACTTTCGCCAATTCAAGCCTAAATCTACTACAGACCTCCAAAACACATTCTGGACGCGTTCCTAAGTTCAAAATCACTCAACAGAGCTAACGGAGTTGACAGAATTTCATTTCGAATCCGTTTTCACACAGTTCCAAATACGGTCCAAATTCTAAGACTTAAGCTCTCATTTAGGGACTAAGTGTCCCAAATCACTTCGAATCACCCGATAATTGAATTCAACCACGCACGCAAGTCAAGGCACATAATACGAAGCTGCTCAGGGCCTTATGCCGCCGAACGGGACTTAAATTCTCAAAACGACCGGCCGGGTCGTTACATCCTTCCCCTCTTAAACAAACGTTCATCCTCGAACATGCTAAAAATCGCCTCGAAGTCTTCAATCATCGAAAGCACATATTCAACATAAACCAGCGGGGGACCCACGTCACCCCAATCTACATAAGACTAACGACACCATCCCAACTGTAATTTATCCTTTCTATCAACACCGATAAGCCTTAGAGTCAAAAATTATCACCTTCTATTTGTCTTCAAAAGACCCGATTCTAAATCCATAACCGATATCAGTCTCAACCAGCTATAACAACTCATGCCTACACCCACAAGGTATGACCACACAACAAGACACACCACACATAGGCCCATAATAACATTTCTGATCACAATAGCTGCCCGAAATCAAAACCATCACCGGCAATTAGCCTCATATCCGTTAGAACCATGTTTCAACCTCCACAACACTGACAACGATGCAAAACAACATGAAGACCTCTTAACTATACACCTGAATCAACAAGTGACAACTAACACCATCGGGAACACACCCCACAAGCAAAAACTCAAGAAGCACATAACGAGAATGACTGAATACGTAAAGAGAAACACATAAGAGAAATATTAAACAAGCCCGACAGGCACAACTCTCTAACAGTACCATACTACGAATCAATTTTAAATAGGAAAAATCAAAGTATATGAACAAATCACAAGAATCTCATCTTGATATAACTTCCACTGCGGCACGCAGCCCGGCTCAAACATATCAAATCACCTGGAATCACGAGGGTCTCACCCTCAACTCTGAATCACAAGTCGAATACACATCATACCAACGGAAATCTTTCACTAATTCAATTCTGCCAATAAAATCACAACACTTACTAAACCCTCACCCCGGTAGAGTATCAAATTACAAATCGTAACCAATTTAATCAGGAATCACCTCAAACCTGCATAATGGACAACATGAATTCACTTCTAGTCTCGAAACTTTCGATAATAAATAGAAACAAACAATAGACACAGGCTACCACTCATAGAGTCTCCCAACAGGGGTAAACACCTAAACATAATACTAAGTCATGAACTCACCCATAGGTGGGACAACAAATAGGGGAACTTGCCCCGATAAGCAGAACCGAATCAAAATACGAATGGTGCCCCTCTGTAAAAAATCAAAAGCATACTTGTATGACATCATCTGGCATAGTGGCCTCAAGCCTATTATATGAAACACATCAACGGGTCGGGCCTTCCCCTCTTGGGTGCCCTCTACGCGCCTGAATACTTCGTTGTGACACACCTGTCCAGAATCTAGGACAATCTCTCACCCTGTGGCTGGTATCTCCACACTCGAACCAACCTCTCTGCTGACGTGGCTGTGGGAATTGTGTGGTACGGGTACTCTGAGACCTATGAGCACCTGACTCACTATGCGAAGCCTGAAGTGCAAACCGAACTGGCTGACCCACAAAACCTCTACCATGTCGTACCCTGCCTCCAAAATAAGGACCAGCAGATCTCTCCGGTCTACGAGGCCTCCTCACCTCCCTGTCCTCTCTCTCTTGATCTCACATGTACTGTCTCTCATGGCCCCACATTTCCTCTATATGGCGAGTGATCCCTACCACCTACTGAAATGAAACATCTGAATCTAACTCCCGAGCCATACTGAACCGAATATCATGCCTGAGTCCCTCAATGAATCTACGGACACACTCTCTAACTGTGGCGACCAAAACAGGTGCATGTCTGGCCAAATCACTGAATCTCATGACATACTCTACACTGACAGAGTGCCCTGGTGCAGCTGCTCAAACTCCGTGCACCATGCATCTCGACGGGACTGAGGTACAAACTCTCTCAGGAACATCTATGAAAACTGAACCCATGTAAGTGAAGCTAACTTGGCTGGGCTACCCATCTCATATGCCCGCCACTACTGATAAGCCGCTCCCTTAAGCTGGAACGTAGTGAAAGTAACCCTAATCCTCTCAACAATATCAACAGTGCGGAGGATGTTATGGCACTCCTCCAGAAAACCTTGTGCACTCTCTGAAGCCAAACCGCTGAATGTAGGAGGGTTATACCTCTAGAACCTTGCAAATCTAAGCTGCCCTTCCTCGGATGTTGATGCTCTGACCATACGTTAAACTGGAACCACGGCATGTGTTACCATGACACCTGGAACCTGACCAACGTGAACTCGCTGCTCTGGAGTGTGGGCAGCGGGAGTCTGGGCTCCTCCCCCGGTCTGTGAAGTAACTGGTGCAACCGGAATATCCCCGCCTGAGCCAATATACCAAACATGCTCAGGAACTTTGCTAAAGCCTCCTGAAGTCTGGGGGTAATAGCAGGCACCTTCGATTCTTGCCCCAAACTGGAACTACTGACGGCTCCCCAACTGCTCCTCTGGTAGGTGCCCTAGCTACGGCACGTGCTCCTCATCGGCCTCTGCCTCTGACAATAGCGGCATCTACTCTGGGGGTAACATCATCAGGAACCGTAGCTCGTGTCCTCACCATTTGTGAGAGAATGGAATGGTAAATTTCAAACTTCAAGATCAATGAACTCGCACAATAGGAATGAAGGAAGTGAAATTGTCCTAATAGTTCTGTAGCCTCTTGAAGATAAGTACAGATGTCTCTGTACCGATCCGCAAGACTCTACTAAACTCGCTTATGACTCGTAGCACCTATGAACCTAGGGCTCTGATACCAACTTGTCACGACCCAATTTTCCCTTCGTTTGGGTATCGTGATGGCACCTAGTCTTAAGGACTAGGTAATCCTAACAATAATTAAAACAACTGCATTATTTAAATAGAATCTCTTATAGTTCCCGAAATCGGTAGTACAAGTCATAAGCTCTATAGAGTGTTTGCTAGAAAACTTCTAAATACAACTGTCCAGAAATAAGAATAAACAGTGCAAAACGAAAAGTTGAAGGTGACTCTGAAGCCTGCGAACACAGCGGCAAGTTTACCTTGAGTCTCCGCAACAACAGTCCACACAACTAGCTAATGAACAATTACCTGGATCTGCACAAAACAATGTGCAGAAGAGTAGCATGAGCACACCACAGTGGTGCCCAGTAAGTATCAAGACTAACCTCGGTAAAGTAGTGACAAGGACTAGTCAAGACACCCACTGGTCTAATAAACTGAACAAGGAAGGAAGGAAAAACAGGAAGTAACAGCGGAACACCAGAATAAGACACAGAAGAATGAACGAAAATACAATCCAAATCCAGAAATCACAATACAGTAAAGGCAAGTAGTAACTCAGCAGCTGCAATAGTTTTCACATTAGGTCTCAGCCAACAACCCCAATAAATTAGTCAAATCCTTCAAGTGGAAACTTTCACCCGTAAGTTTTTAAATTGAGGTCTTTAGAATATAATCCTTTCCAATAAGAAATTATTTTTGAAATATAAGTTGACTTGCCATTATTTGGAACTATTTGACTCGTGTTGGCTTCTTATTGTTGACTTGAATATTGTGGAATTGTTGCTGCATTTTTGTTTTGTTTTCCCTTGTTAAGTTGTTCTCCTTGTGCCTAGCATTCTTTACGGTGGTTATTCCTTGTGAATGAGTTCTACCGTTCTTGTGATTTAAATTCTTGAGTTGATTTGCTCGCCGTACCTTGCATTTCTGTCATTGTTGCTTTTGTACTCGTTGTGGTGATGTACGAGGTTTCTGTCGTGTTATAGTTATTATCTCTGTTGTTTGCGCTGCATATTTAAATTGGGACTACAGACGTATTCCGGGAGATCCCCCAACACTGCATATTTAAATTGGGACTACAGACATATTCCGGGAGATCCCCCAGCACTGCATATTTAAATTGGGACTACGGACGTATTCCGAGAGATCCCCCTGTCTTGCATAATTAATATGGGACTACGAAACGGTATCCCGGTAGATTTACCCTATGGTTATATCTGTATTCGGAGCTGCTAATCTTCCATGCTTAGGTGTCACAGGGTGACTTATACTCGAAGGATATTACTTGAAGAGTTTATATTTGAAAAGTATTTATCTTGAAGGAACTATGTTTGAAGATATTTATTTGAAAGGGTTATACTTGAAAAGTATTTATCTTGAAAGAACTATGTTTGAAGGCTAATTATTTGAAAAGTTTATATTTGAAAGGTTTTATCTTGAAAGAACTATGTTAGAAAGATATTTATTTGAAGGATATAGGTTATCTAAACTCCTTTTGAGGTTGAGCAATTACAAGAAAAATTCAGCAATTCAGGTAAGGATAAGCAGCGGAAAATAATCATAACTCCAATTAAGAATAAACAATTATAGGATGAGAAAATAATGATTTCAATTAAAGATAAGCAGTTATGAAAAATATAGCACGACGATAGAAGAGGTAAAATCTTTGGTTAAGTCGAATAAGGGTCAAATAGACAGTAAGAGTGAATCCTAAAGCAATTATCTCTAATCAAAGCATGTAGAGGTAAAACTAGCAAATAGGAATTCAAACGTATCAAAAACAACATCATACAGAGTGAATATAAGGACAAAAGGACCCTAAAAGGCCAACTTTCAACAAATAAGTCTGAGCACGCACTCGTCACCTCGCGTACACAGACTATAATCAATATAGATGACTCCAATCCTAAGGGGTAGTTCCCCCACACAAGGTTAGGCAAGATACTTACCTCGAGTCAAGCTCAATCAATCTGTAAGAATGCCCTTTCCGCGAATATCCGGCTTTGAATGGCCCAAATCTAGCCAAAAGCAATTACATATCATATTTACAATCATAATAGACTCATCTAATTAATTAAATCAATACTTTAACAAAAATTCCGAAATTCGCCCTAAAAAGTCGACACGGGCCCACATCTTGGAATCGGGTAAAATTCATAAAATACGAAAGCTCATTCACTCACGAGTCTAACCATATCGAATTTACTAAAATCTGACACCAAAATCTCGATCAAAACCCCAAAATTCGGCTTAAGAACTTTTCTCAATTTTTCACCCCAAATCAGAATTTAAACGATGAATTCTACCATAGATTAGTAGAATATAACCATAAGAGATTTAAGAATCATTACCCAAAAACTTCCTCCGAAAATCTCTCCAAATTCTGCCTTCTACCGAGCTCTCAATCAAATTTGTGAAGTGAACTTCAAACCCTCGAATATGCCCCTTTTCTGCCCAGTTATTCCGCATCTGCGAACCTTGGGTCGCACCTGCGACGCTGCACCTGCGGAATTTCCTCCGCAGGTGCAGAAACAACTTAAGAGGGCTGGGTCCACTTCTGCGGAAAAAGGGCCGCACCTGCGAGTGCGCGCCTGCGGACTATTGTCCGCTTCTGTGATCTCCTCTGCGCCTGCGTGACCCTAACGCATTTGCGGGCATCGTAGATGCGGAATTCACCTCGCACCTGCGACCCCGGTCACTCTTCCATTTTTTCGCTTCTGCGTTTTCCTCCCCACATGTGCGATCACGCACCTGCAGTCTCTCCACCGCATGTGCGAAAATGACAGATGCCTGAAGACTTTAGCAGCAACACAAATCCAACTTTTGATCCGTTAAGCACTCGAACCTCACCCGAGCCCCCCGGGACCTCAACCAAACATACCAACCAATCCTAAAACACCATACGAACTTAGTCGAGCCCTCAAATCACATCAACTAATGCTAAAATCACGAATCACCTTCCAATTCAAACTTAAAGAACTTGAAACTTTAAATTCCTACAACCGATGCCGAAACCTATCAAACAACGTACGAATGACCTCAAATTTTGCACATAGGTCACAAATGACACTACGAACCCACATCCACTTTTGGAAATCCATTCCGAGCTCGATATCAAAATTTTCACTATCGGCCGAAATCGTCGAAAATCTAACTTTCTCCAATTCAAGCCAAAATCTACTACAGACCTCCAAAATACATTCTGGACGCACTCCTAAGCTCAAAATCACTCAACGGAGCTAATAGGGTCGACAGAATTTTATTCCAGATACGTCTTCACACAGTTCCGACTACGGTCCAAATTCTAAGACTTAAGCTCTCATTTAGGGACTAAGTATCCCAAATCACTTCTAATCACCCGATAATTGAATTCAACCACGCATGCAAGTCAAGGCACATAATACGAAGCTGCTCAGGGCCTTATACCGTCGAACGGGACTTAAATTCTCAAAACGACTGGCTGGGTTGTTACAGAGACTCTGAAGATATATATTCCTGGTTTTTATCGATTTTTAATGACTGAGTTATTTTAAATAAAAGAAGTTACTATTATGCTTTGAATTAATAATTTTTACATCCGAAGCAACAGATTATCTGATGTTTTATTTAAATTGAAATGTCATTTTTCTTCACTCCAACTATTTCTAAAATAAACTCATTTCTTTGTTGAATTCTTACTCGGTTTAAATATAATAACCTTACTGTATTGAAAATAAATTAATCATGCGGATTTTATGTATAGACATATTTGGCACGAGAGTTATCCGTGCGGTTGTGATAGAGATATGGGCACGAGGTGCCGTGAAAATATGAAAGTGGGCTGAGACCCGTATTTTTATAATTATGTGATGAGGTGTCACAAGGTGACTTTTATTTGAAAGGATTATATTCAAAATATTATTGGAAAGAATTATATTCGAAAGATATTTATTTAAAGAAATTATATTAGAAAGAGATTTATTTGAAAGAATTTTATTCTGAAGAGTATTATTTGAGAAGCATATAGGCGAAAGATTTATATTTGAAGGACTTGATTTAATTGGATGTACTTGTATTTATTATTTGTTGAGCAATATTAATGGTGTTCTTGTTGCCATGTTGTGCATATAACTGGTTGATTTGTGTTACCCTTATTGTTATTTGTTTCCTATTATTTTGTATATTATATTGCACAGGTTATTAGACTAGTGAGTGTCTTAACTGTACCTCGTCTCTACTCCACTGAGGTTAGTATTGATACTTACTGGGTACCGACTGTGTTGTACTCATACTATACTTCTGCACATTTTTGTGCAGATCCAGGTACTGGAGATATCGGACTCAAATAGATTTAGAGTGTGATCGCAAGGATTCAAGGTAGAGTTGCTTGGTCGTCGCAGTACCTTGGAGTCATTCTATTTTATTGTACTGTTAATTATTAATCAAACAGTATTGAGTATTTGATCATTGAGATTATTTCATGTATTCAGTTAGAGTTCGTGACCCAGTATTACCAGTCTTGGGTGGTTGATAGAATTATTTCTGTTGTTGGTTTTGACACTAGTATTTAATTATATGTTTAAAAAAATTAGCTTGAATTATAATTATAATCAGCTTATTTAGTCTTAGAGACTAAGTGTCATCACGACGCTTGTGTTGGGATTTTGGGTCGTGACAAGTTGGTATCAGAGCTTTAGGTTCATAGGTTCTATGAGTCACGAATGAGTTTAGTAGAGTCTTGCGGATCAGTACGGAGACATCTGTACTTATCTTTGAGAGGCTACAGAGCTAGTAGGAAAATTTCCACTTCTTTCATTCCTTATCGTGCGGCATTTATTAAGCTTGAAGCATATATCATATGTTGTTTTGCATCCACTCGTGTATGAAATTGCGCACTCGGTATCAACTATGCGCCAATGGTTCATGATACTACGGAGGGGTTATAAGGGAGCCAGGGTTGCTCAACCATTGTTATCACGTGTCATCCAGATCGAGGATGCGGAAGTATTGAGAGATCATTCAGTTGGGCACAAGAGGGTGCAGCAGGTTCTGACATCTGGTTGATAAGTACGATCTTAAGAAGGTTTAATTAGTTGCCTAATCATCACAATCGTGGTAGGGTCACGAGGTGGATGTAGTTCTGAAGATAGTTGGTGGTATTAGAGACTATGTGATTCGTATGGGATTTCCATTTAGTGAAGGGTACATACTAGCAGTCAAGGCACTAGAGGAAGCGAGTTTAACTGTCACGAGGATGACATGCGCCAAATAAATGGCTTGAGGTGTCTTATGACTGGTGTCGTACGAGCGATGAAGGTTAGTATTGTGGATCATCAGACTGTGTCCTATGGCTTTGCGCCAAGTGAAGGAAGTCCACTATCAATGATCAGATTACGGGGTCATGTGTTATATCAGTTTTGGTCTGAGATGTATTTATGTGGTATTGAAAGGTTTTTCGAAACTTGTATATGATTAAGAGTTGAGATTTGTATGGGATGATGCTGGGACTTGTGGTATTCCCGCCTCCTTAATAATTATACATTTCAGTATCAGCGAGGTCATGGAAACAATTTCAGAATACTCGGAGTGCTCCAGTAAGTTCTTTAAATGCACCACCAACACAGGGTTCCTATAATGGTTATTCCAGTTATTTGGCACAGACCCAGTATGAGCAGCCGAACCTGCAGAGGGGTTATTATCAGTGTAGTGATAATAGGCACATCATGAGAGATTGTCCCAGACTTGGGAGGGGTGGATTTTATCAGAACACTCAGGCTATGGGCCTCAATGCAGTTACCACCCCACGTGCACAACCAGTTAGAGGTGGAGGACATGCGGGTAAAGGGCGCCCTAGAGGGGGAGGCCCAACCCGTTGATATATTTTCTATGGTGTGGCTGAAGCCACTACACCAGATGGTGTCGTTACAGGTATGATCTTGATCTATTATAAAAGAATATTTTTCCTTAATTTGATTCGGTTCTGAATATTGAGGTGAGTCCTCCTACTATGCTCCACTTATGGGTGAGCTTCGTAATTTTGTGAATCACTTATATGTTATCCCTGTTGGGAGATTCGATGAGGTTAGCCCGTGTCTATCGTTTTTATTTTGTACACCATTGAGGACTATAAGTACAAAAGTGACTTTCTATTGCTCTCTACAGTGGGTTTTGATGTGATTTTGGAATAATTGAGTTTAATTTTATGAATTACATGCCCTATTTGGTATAGGGGTTTATTGTGTGTTGTGAAAATTATTTACGGAATTGATTAAAAAGAAGAAAGAAAGGAAATGGAAAAAAAATCAGTTGGTACAATGTGCAATACTTGTGATTTAGAGTTGAGTACGAGATCCTCACAATTTTTTATGATGTGAAATATTTAAACTGGGCTACAAGCCGCGGGTGGAAGTTATATAAGGACGAGGTCCTTGTGGTGAAACATTTATGAGTTTAAATTCTCCCTTTGTGAAATTAAATTTGAATTATAGTATTAATGGGGTGTCATGCCTGTTAGGTTTATTTGATAATTCTTTTATATAATTCTGTGCATATTTAGACATATTCGTGTTATAAACATTGCATTTTAGCCTATAAGGTGAGTGCCCAGGTGATGTTAAATGCGACTCGTTGATTCGGATAAATATTTATGAGGTCTTCATGCCTCGCGTGTTGCTGTCAGTGTTACGAAAATTTGAAATGAGATTTTAGTTAATATGAGATTAATTGAGGATGCTGGAATTAATTATAAATAGCTATTATGACCAGAGGTGTGTTTATGGGCATACGTATAATGTGTGTGTAGGCACGAAATTTCTACCACCAGTTGAGACTAACACAGTGTGTTAATATGGAAAATCAGGCCTTTTGAAATTAATTGGAGTGTAAGAAATTGGCTTTAAAGTTTATAAATGAGGGTAAAAGGAATAATCTCAGTTGAGATGGTGTTGTCGGACCCATGTTAATTGCGGGGACATATAATCACCCGCGAGTATGTGTGTAAAGATACACTCAGTAATTTAATGTCTTCAGAATAATCCTTGGCACGTTCGAGGACGAACGTATGTTTTAAGAGGAGGAGAATGTAACGACCCGACTTGTCGTTTTAAGAATTTACGCCTCGTTTAGTGACTTAAGGTCTCGAGAAGCTTCGTAATATGTATTATGACCTGCGTGTGTTGTCGAGTTTGGTTTTCGGAAGATTAGAATTTTTGAAGCTTAAATGGAAAGAGTTGACCGAAGAGTTGACTTTTGAGAAAACAACCCCGGAATGGAATTTTGATGATTCCAATAGCTCCGTATGGTAATTTCGGACGTAGGAGCGTGTCCAAAAATTTTTTGGAAGTCCGTAGTGAAATTTTGCTTGAAATGGCGAAAATTGAATTTTGGGAAAGTTTGACCGGGGAATTGACTTTTTGATATCGGAGTCGGAATTCAGTTCTGAAAATTTTAATAGATCTGTTATGTCATTTATGACTTATGTGCAAAATTTGAGGTCAATCGAAATTGATTTGACACATTTCGGCGCAAAATATAGAAGTTGGAAGATTTGAAAACTCATAATTTGATTCGATGCGCGATTCGTAATTTCGGCATTGTCTGGCATAGTTTGAAGCCTCAACTAAGTTCGTATTGTATTTTGGGACATGTTGGTATATTTGGTTAAGGTCCCGAGGACCTCGGGTGGATTTCGGAAGGTTAACGAATCAATTCGGACTTGAAGAAAAGCTGCTGGAATTTCTGGGCAGCAGCTGATGCTTTTGCTTCTGCGGAAGTTTCATCGCAGAAGCGACCTCGCAAAAGCGAGGAAATCATCGCAGAAGCGACTGGAAAGGGAGTTGGACAGAGGTTGGCTTGAACACGCAGAAGTGAAGCTGGCAGCTTGCTGGTTTTTTTGTTTTTTGACAACAATGTGCGAAATTTTTGATGCGCATAGCTCACTTTGGAAGCTTATATATCGAAATCTATAAGGAATCTGGAAATTATCAAAACATGAAAGTTGTATCCCTTTTATTCTAGTTTCTAGAATGATAAACCATTCATCATTCAAACATTTTTACAAAAAGTTATGATTTATTGACTAAAGCTGGTACTACAGATTTTGGCTACATCAGTGTGCATCGCCGGAAATTTCTGCTGCACAAGGCTAACTTTGGGAGCTTATATCTCGCAATATATAAGGAGGTGGACGATGAGCAAAACATGAAAGTTGTAGCCCTTTGTATCTAGTTTGCAGAAATATAAACCGTTTGGCAGTTGGAGTTGAGTACAAGAAGTTATGATTGATACACTACAGGCTATCAGGCTATCGAGGAAGAGTTTGATATTTTTAACATAAGCATGTAATAATCCAAAAGTTCATTTTTAGTTCTAGAGATCGAAATTCGATTTCGAGACTTTTGAGATTTTGATAATTAATTATAGGAGTGATTTGGAAAGTTTGGTCTAATTTCATCAAGCCGTGATTGAGTTTTTAGCGCGAAACATGAGTTAATTGTTTAACGAGCAAAATTGGTATCGTATTGAGAAAATGAGCTTCGAATTGAGTTTCGATCGAATAAGTAGGTTTGTATTATTATTTGTGACTCATAGGAACAAGAATCGTCGAATTCCGAGTTCGTATAATGGAGTTGGAGCCTTTTTAGTGAAAATAAAACTGCTGGTGTAAACAGTTCTGGAGCGCACCTTTAGCGACCAGATTTGACACATTTAGCAACCAGAATAGTGTTTTTTGGACAGAAACTGAAGGACCAAAAATGGTCATTTCCTTCATTTTGTTTTGGGAGCATGGTTCTTGGGCGATTTTGAGAATTTCTTCAAGACTTCAACTTGGGTAAGTGTCCTATATCCAAAAATGATTATATTTCATAAATCCATGGTCATATTCATCATTTATTTCGGATTTAAATGGAAGAAATCAAGATTTTTGTAAAACTTTTCAAGAACGAAAATGTAACGACCCGACCGGTCGTTTTGAGCATTTACACTCCTTTCAACTATTTGAAGTATTGAATAACTTCCTATGAGGTATTATGACTTGTGTAAATTATCGATTTTGGTTTTAAGGTATTTCGGAGTTAGCTTGGAAGAATGAACTTTCATGTTGGAAGCTTAAGTTGAAATAGTTGACCGGATATTGACTTATGTGTAAACGACCTCGGATTTGAATTTTATGATTTCAATAGCTTCGTATGGTGATTTTGGACTTAGCAGCGTGTCCGAAAAATTATTTGGAGGTCCGTAGTGGAATTAGGCTTGAAATGCCGAAAGTTAAATTTTTGGGAAGATTGACTCGGGGGTTGACTTTTTGATATCGAGGTCAGAATCCGATTCTGGAAATTGGAATAGCTTCATTATGTCATTTATGACTTGTATGCAAAATTTGAGGTCAATCGGACTTGATTCGGTAGGTTTCGACATCGAATGTAGAAGTTGGAAATTTCATAAGACTAAAGTTTCAAGTGAGTTCGCACAAGACCCAACTTTGAACAAGAATATCTATATATATATATATATATATATATATATATATATATATATATATATATATATATATATATATATATATATAGAGAGAGAGAGAGAGAGAGAGAGAGAGAGTTACGTGATGATCTACCTATCAAATGAAATATCTTCGAGTCTAGTTTCTAACGCTTCAAACCATTTGTCATTTGGACATTCCTACAAGAAGTTATGACTAAATTACCAAAGTCTGGAAAAATGCGATTCTGCGACCAATTCTACGATCGCAGAAGTAGTTAAGCGACCGCAAAATGGTCGCAAACCTATCCAGTGAAGCCCATTTCTGGGCATCGATTATACGATGCATTTTGCGACCCGCATACCCATTCTGCGGTCCATTATGTGACCGCAGATCTGCTTTCAGAGGGTTATTTTTCTATTTTCATAACCCAAACCCATTTTGATAAATATGCTTTGGGACTCATTTTGGAGCAAAAATCTGGCATTTTTTTAGAGAGAAGGGAGAGTGTTCTAGAGAGAGGAAGAAGCTCAAGTGCTTTGTTCATCAAGATCTTGTTCAAGTTTTGAAATCCAACAAGGAAATATCACAAAATCTTCACCAAAGAGGTAAGGTTCTAACCCCTAGTCTTCAATTTCGAGTTTGGATAAAGATGGGTGATTAAGAGTATGATTCTTGGGTATAATAGTATAATTTATACATATCAATAAGGTTTATGAAAAGATTATTGAGTTCAAATAGGTATAGATTGGGTTGAAAATTAGAAATCTTCAAAGACTTTAATTGAAGATTTGAGGGTCGAGTTGATGTCGGAATTTGGTGAAATTTGTATGGTTGGACTCGTGGTTGGATGGGCGTTCATATTTTGAAACTTTTGTCGGGTTACGAGACGTGGGACCCACGAGCGATTTTTGAGTTAATTTTGGATTTTATTGGAAAATTAGTATTTTCTTATGGGATTAATTACAATAATTGGTATTGATTGAATCGAATTAATTATGCCTAGATACGAGGCTTTCGGAGACCAATTCTCGTGGAAAGGGAATAGCGGAATAAAGAATTACACGGGTTGAGGTAAGTAACACTTCTAAACTTGGTTCTGAGGGTATGAATCCCCGAACTTGGTATGATATAAATTGTTTGGAGGTGACATACACGATAGGTGACGAGCATGTGGACGTGCACCATATAAATTGTGTCTTGAATAAATCCTGTACAGTTGTAAGATTAATGAATCATGTTATTATCTTAACATTCTCCACGTGTTAGAGGAATTGAGCTGAGGCTCCTATTAAAGATCATGTTTAGGCTATGTGCCAATATTTTGGGACCCATGGGGTCGTGTTGTTGAATTAATTATTCAAAAATATATATTTCACACTCAGTAATAATTGTCCATTGTGAGAATATTTATGGGATTGAGCCGCGCAACGCAGCAGGCCATTTGGCTTTATATATTTTATTATTAAATGGATCGGGGATGCCCGCCTGCAGCAGGCCAGAATGGCTTATACATTATTATTGTTCTGGATCGGGGTTGCCCACCTGCAGCAGGCCTTATTGGCTTTACTATTTTATGGATCGGGTTGCCCGCCTGCAGCAGGCCTTATAGGCTTTGTTATTATACAGATCGGGACTCCCCGCCTGCAGTAGGCCATATTGGCTTTGTATTACGCTTGGGCTGAAGGAGCCCCTCCGGAGTCTGTACACACCCCCAGTGAGCGTAGATGATCATCGATATTCGGGATGGACTTCCCAGGGCATGGGCTTGCCTTACTTACTGCTTATATATATATTTGGGGTGGATTTTCCCAGGGCATGGACTTGCCTTACTTATTTGTATTATAATAAGTTTACCTGAACATGGATCTTGATCGAATTATTTATATTTGGGGGATAAATTATCCCAGGGATGGATTGGCCTTATACGATACTGAGTGACTCACTGTCAGTCGATGTGTATTTATATACGGGTTGGAACACCCCTGGGCTGGATTGGCCATAAATAGTACCAAGTGACCGGATAATTTGTGACCAGTATTTACATGAGGTCTTTTTACTGAGATGTCATATGCCTCATATCATGCAGTATTGATCTATTTCACTTGTATTGAGTTTAACTGTTGAACTTGAAAGCATGCCTACATTTCTGTACCATTATATTTACTGGACTGTACCTGCGGAGCTCATCATTTCTTTCAGCCCAGAGGTTAGTCTTGTTACTTATTGAGTTAGTTGTACTCATACTACACTCTGTACCTCGTGTGCATATCCAGGTGCTTTCGGACACAGAGATTGTTAGATTTTAGAGTACTATCAGTTGGAGACTATCAAGGTAGCTGTTTGGCGTCCGCTGACCTTTACTCTCTTTCCTTCAGTTATTGTATTGTTCTATATTTTTAGACAATGGTTTTTATCAGTCAAACATTGTACTCATATTAGATGCTTATGCACTCAGTGACACCGGATTTTGGGAGTGTTATATTTGAAATTGTGAGATTTCTTCCGCTGAATTTAAATAATTATTTTCAAATTTAAAAGATATGGTGGATTATTGAGATTTTCGGCTTTCCTAGTATTGAGATAGGCGTCATCACGACATGTGAGATTTTGGGTCGTGACAAGTTGGTATCAAAACCTAGGTTACATAGGTTTCACGAGTCATGAGAAGGTTTAGTAGAGTCTTGCGGATCGGTACGAAGACGTCTGTACTTATCTTCGAGAGGCTGCCAAAACCTTAGGAAATTTCACTTTCTTGTATTCTATCGTGCGGAATTGATTCGGCTTGAAACATAACTCTTTGAATTCCTTCCACGCATTTCATATGCGCATATGACCGCTCGGTATAAGTTGTGCATCGTCGGCTTGTGATTCTATGAACGAGGTTCAAGATGTGTATGTTGTGTTTTGGTGATGGGCCAGTCTGGAGAACTTGAGGCCAGGTTTAGACCGCAGCTTAGGCTCGATAGCTTCAGTTGTAACATGTACATTTGGACTCATATGTCCGGTAATGTCCTTACGAGTGGAATTTGTGACTCGATGAGCGGTGGAATGGCTTTGTGATGAGAATGATGTTACTTCGGAATATGTTAAAATGATTTGAATATGACGAGAAGTATTCTCTTGAAATGTAAAAAGGGCCATTAGGTGCTTGATTTTCGTTTTGATATAACGTACAGTCTCGAGTATGAATGTTCTGAAGGATCTTTCAGTTAAATTGTGGGACACATTAAATTCTCATGTCTTGTTAATGAGTTTGGACTCAGAAAGATTAAGTGATTGCATGGTAATTATGGTTGAGAAAGGGTATAACAAGATGCCAATTTGAGACTAAGCAGGTGGGTTATCTCATGCGGAGTAATCTATGTAGGTGTGTTCCTTACGATGTGAATAGAAAGTTTCTTTTCTGCCAGCGGGAGGTATATGTTGAGACTTGAATTTGAATCTGGTTGAGAAAGATCACTTGATTGTCGCGAGAATAAATGTGAACTTAGCGGATGATTGAGGTAGTTTATGGTGGGTGTTGCATAAGCTTGAGAAGAATTTTCGTTGAACTGACTACAGTATTATGGCAGTAATAAAGTATGGGTATTATGAATTATCGAGTGTTTTGTTCTATGGCTTTGAGCCAAGTGGGGGAGTCTGTTATTGACAATTCAATTCATGGTTATATGTTTAAAATTTAGTTTTGGTCTGAGGTATACTTGTGGGTTAGTTATGACTTGCAGAGGTTGAGATCGAGGGTGACTCGAATAAGGAAATTCATGGATACGAGTTATATTGAACTTATGAATATATGAAAATCATGGAATGAGTGAGTTGTTATTTGTGAAGGACGTAGTGCGCCCAGAGTATGAATTTGATTGGTGGTGTTAAGACTGGGGTACTTCTTTGGGTGTTGTTGTGCTAATGGGGCATGTGTCTTTTGGCTCATTTGGGCGGTGTAATGTGGATTTGAACAAAGGGGGTGACTCTCGAGAAAGTTCTAATGGATTCGAGATTAATATGTAACAATTGAGAATTTTTGGCGGATTTGTTTATGGTAAAAATCTGAGATTTAAGTTGGATGGTGTCGAAACTTATGGCATTTTTGTATATCATTATGGGTTTTATATTTCGGTATCGGGAAGGTGAATGAAACGGTCTTAGACTCAAATAAGGTATTTTCAGAGTGGGTGTTTCGATTGTGGTATTTATAGGGGTAATTATGATGTGGTGAGATCTATAGATGTTTTGGTGGCAATATTCTTGGGTTTTGGTGACCTACGTAGTTTGGTCGAGTTAGAGGAATTTAGTTCTAATAGCTTACTTATGTGTCGATGGATTTTAAAGTATTCTTGACGGTTTGAACCGGATATTTTCTACTGGTGTGGGAAACATGTTGTATATTGTGATTTTCTCCTGGAAGGAAGCGATAGAAAGGTTTATAACTAATCGGATATGTAATTTGCCAGTGACTCAGAGTTGATAATGAGATTATTGTGCCTTTCACATGGTAGATGTGGTGTGTTGTGCGGGATTTAGATTCACACGCATAAGGTGGCAGTTCATTCTTGAAAGAAAGATCACGAATTTTAAACAGAATGGTCAGTTTCAGATATTTAGAGAAATGTTATAACTGCCCGAGGATCCCTGAGAAGGGTGCGCATTTCAGAAGGCGCATTGTGTTTTGACTTACAGATGTTCATCAATATTGCAGTACCCACCTGGATTATAGACTGCTAATATTCAAATTATTTCTAAGTGGCACGAAAGAATTATGAAAGTATTCCTCATGGGAAGATCATGAAAGGAAGACATGTTAGTCATTCTAGTGCTGGAGTTGGGATCAGTTACGGTGATTCATGTGTTTGATGAATTTGGAGACTGGGAGTTCTCAGAAGTATATTATTTCAGGTTGCGGCCTGTTTGAGGTGAGTATTTTATTTTTACTCAGTGGAGGCACTAGTTGCGTTAATTATTTGTGATAGCTACGCACTATAACTGTGCATATATGTGAGGTTTGAGCCAATGTGCGGGCATCAGGGCAAGTACTCATACTCGAAAGAATGCTTAGGTTATGATATGCCTAGAGTTGAATGTTAAGTGTAAAGTTATAACGTTTCTCGTGTTCGTACCTTTGTTGAGAACTATCTGGGCTACATTTGGGGTTTCAAAGAGGTTAATTCCCCTGAATAAATAGGGTAGTTACTATTTTTGCGTTAACTTGCCAATTTGAAGTGTGACACCAGACTTTGCACATGCTTATGCTATGGCGTGTTATATATACCAGTCGAGGAGCATGTGAATCTTATTTCATTTATCACATACATGTGTACTTATTTGATTGCTCCTCTATGATATGCTTGGACTGGAGGCCTGTGACCATCCCTGTCGAATTACGTTATTGGCACGTGAGTTATCCGTGTGGATCCATATACTGATGTTTTTAGCACGTGAGTTGTCCGTGTGGGTTCAGATATTGATACGATAGCACGTGAGTTGTCCGTGCGAGTGATGTTAATGTGAACTCTAAAAGATATGGTTATTGTTATTAAACTTGTGTATCGGTTGTACAATATATAATGAGATTATAGCATTACAGTTGTGGTGGTGCTTGTTGAACTTACAATACGGTTCTCTACTTTGAGACATTTTCCATTTTAGGGTACAAAGTTGCGCAGTTGTGGATTGAGTTATATTGGTGTGGCATGTCAATAGGATAGTTGTGTTTAATAATATAAGGTCATTAGACCTCGAACGGATACTATCAGGTTGGATTTCGGTATATTGGGAGGATAATATTGAAGGTCGGCATAGAAAGTGATTTTATCTGGGACTACGGTTATGGCTGGATACAGCTTGTTCATAATTATATAGTGTATAGATGTGAGATTCGGGTATTGAAAAGAATTCTAGATGTTAGAAATTTGGCTCCATGATTTTTGGGCTAAGGTTAAATTAATGATTTTCAGTTATGTTGTGTGGTCAGGCCTATATAGAATAGGGTGACGTGACATCACCCCCGGCTACGTGCGTGGTAATATGGAATAGTGATGTGGTGGCTTGGAAACAACCTGTACGTTCGAGAACGAATGTATGTTTACATGGGGGAGATTGTAACGACCTGACCGGTCGTTTTGAGAATTTACGCTCCTTTCAACTATTTGAAGTATTGAATAACTTCCTACGAGGTATTATGACTTGTGTAAATTATCGATTTTGGTTTTAAGGTATTTCAGAGTTAGCTTGGAAGAATGAACTTTCATGTTGGAAGCTTAAGTTGAAATAGTTGATCGGATATTGACTTATGTGTAAACGACCTCGGATTTAAATTTTTATGATTTCACTAGCTCCGTATGGTGATTTTGAACTTAGGAGCGTGTCCTAAAAATTATTTGGAGGTCCGTAGTGGAATTAGGCTTGAAATGCCGAAAGTTGAATTTTTGGGAAGTTTGACGACTTTTTGATATTGAGGTCGGAATCCGATTCTGAAAATTGGAATAGCTTCATTATGTCATTTATGTCTTGTGTGCAAAATTTTAGGTCAATCGGACTTGATTCGATAGGTTTCGGCATCGAATGTAGAAGTTAAAAATTTCATAAGACTAAAGTTTCAAGTGAGTTCGCACAAGACCCAACTTTGAAAAAGAATATCTACATATATACATATATATGGAGTTATGTGATGATCTACCTATCAAATGAAATATCTTCGAGTCTAGTTTCTAACGCTTCAAACCGTTTGTCATTTGGACATTCCTACAAGAAGTTATGACTAAATTACCAATGTCTGGAAAAATGCAATTATGCGACCAATTCTGCGATCGCAGAACCATTATGCGATCGCAAAAGTAGTTATGCGGCCGCAAAATGGTCGCAAACCTGTCCAGTGAAACCCATTTCTGGGCATCGATTTTGTGGTGCATTTTGCGACCCGCATACCCATTCTGCAGTCCATTATGCGACCGCAGACCTACTTTCGGAGGGTTAATTTTTCTATTTTCATAACCCGAACCCATTTTGATAAATAGGCTTTGGGACTCATTGTGGAGCAAAACTCTGATATTTTTTAGAGAGAAGGGAGAGTGTTCTAGAGAGAGGAAGAAGCTCAAGTGCTTTGTTCATCAAGATCTTGTTCAAGCTTTGAAATCCAACAAGGAAATACCATAAAATCTTCACCCAAGAGGTAAGGTTCTAACCCCTAGTCTTCAATTTCGAGTTTGGGTAAAGATGGGTGATTAAGAGTATGATTCTTGGGTGTAATATTATAATTTATACATATCAATAAGGTTTATGAAAAGATTATTGAGTTCAAATAGGTATAGATTGGGTTGAAAATGGTAGAAATCTTCAAAGATTTTAATTGAAGATTTGAGGGTTGAGTTGATGTCGGAATTTGGTGAAATTTGTATGGTTGGACTCGTGGTTGGATGGGCGTTCATATTTTGTAACTTTTGTCGGGTTACGAGACATGGGACCCACGGGCGATTTTTGAGTTAATTTCGGATTTTATTGGAAACATTAGTATTTCCTTATGGGATTAATTACAATAATTGGTATTGATTGAATCGAATTAATTGTGCCTAGATACGAGGCTTTCGGAGACCAATTCTCGTGGCAAGGGCATAGCGGAATAAAGAATTACATGGGTTGAGGTAAGTAACACTTCTAAACTTGGTTCTGAGGGTATGAATCCCCAAATTTGGTATGATATAAATTGTTTGGAGGTGACATACACGATAGGTGATGAGCATGTGGACGTGCACCATATAAATTGTGTCTTGAATAAATCTTGTACAGTTGTAAGATTAATGAATCATGTTATTATCTGAACATTCTCCACGTGTTAGAGGAATTGAGCTGAGGGTCCTATTAAAGATCATGTTTAGGCTACGTGCCAATATTTTGGGACCCATGGGGTTGTGTTGATGTTGAATTAATTGTTCAAAAATGTATATTTCACACTCGGTAATAATTGTCCATTGTGAGAATATTTATCGGATTGAGCTGCGCAATGCAGCAGGCCATTTGGCTTTATATATGTTATTATTAAATGGATCGGGGCTGCCCACCTGCAGCAGGACAGAATGGCTTATATATTATTATTGTTCTGGATCGGGGCTGCCCGCCTGCAGCAGGCCTTATTGGCTTTACTATTTTATGGATCGGGAATGCCCGCGTATAGCAGGCCTTATAGGCTTTGTAATTATACGGATCTGGACTCCCCGCCTGCAGTAGGCCATATTGGCATTGTATTACGCTTGGGCTGAAGGAGCCCCTCCGGAGTCTGTACAAACCCCTAGTGAGCGTAGATAATCATCGATATTCAGGATGGACTTCCCAGGGCATGGACTTGCCTTACTTACTGCTTATATATATATTTGGGATGAAGTTTCCCAGGGCATGAACTTGCCTTACTTATTTGTATTGTAATGAGTGTACCTGGACATGGATCTTGATTGAATTATTTATATTTGGGGGATAAATTATCCCAGGGCTGGATTGGCCTTATACGATACTGAGTGACTCACTGTCAGTCGATGTGTATTTATATACGGGTTGGAACACCCCTGGGCTGGATTGGCCATAAACAGTACCTAGTGACCGGATAATTTGTGACAAGTATTTACATGAGGTCTTTTTACTGAGATGTCATATGCCTCATATCATGCAGTATTGATCTATTTCACTTGTATTGAGTTTAACTGTTGAACTTGAAAGCATGCCTACATTTCTGTACCATTATATTTACTGGACTGTACCTGCGGAGCTCATCATTTCTTTCAGCCCAGAGGTTAGTCTTGTTACTTATTGAGTTAGTTGTACTCATACTACACTCTGTACCTCGTGTGCATATCCAGATGCTTTCGGACACAGAGATTGTTAGATTTCAGAGTACTATCAGTTGGAGACTATCAAGGTAGCTGTTTGGCGTCCGCTGACCTTTTCTCTCTTTCCTTTAGTTATTGTATTGTTCTATATTTTTAGACAATGGTTTTTATCAGTCAAACATTGTACTCATATTAGATGCTTATGCACTCAGTGACACCGGGTTTTGGGAGTGTTATATTTGAAATTATGAGATTTCTTCCGCTGAATTTAATTAATTGTTTTTAAATTTGAAAGATATGGTGGATTATTGAGATTTTCGGCTTGCTTAGTATTGAGATAGGCGCCATCACGACAGGTGAGATTTTGGGTCGTGACAAAAAAAACTAGATTTGGAGGTCGAGTTGTTATCAGAATTTGATAAAATTGGTATGTGTGGACTCGTAATTGAATGGGTTATCAGATTTTGTGAGTTTTGTCGGATTCTGAGACATGGGCCTCACGGGCGATTTTTGAGTTAAATTTTGGATTTTGTTGGAAAATTAGTATTTTTGTATGGAATTAATTCCTATAATTAGTATTCACTGAATTGAATTAATTTGGTTAGATTTGAGATGTCCGGAGGTCAATTCAAGCAAGAAGGCGATTTTGGAATATTGACCTAACTTCAAAAAGGTAAGTATCTTGCCTAACCTTGAGTAGGGGAAATTCCCCTTAGGCATTGAGTCTTATGTGCAATTTATGTAATTAAAAATCATGTACGTGAGCTGACGAGTACGTACTTGGTTTATATATGCAAATTACATTGGTTAAAATCCTTAGACGTCCTTATGTATTAAATTAAAAATTATTGGCACTTATTAAATCCTTTAATTGTCTTACCTAAATCCTTATTTTGTTGGATTTGTTTTTATATGATGATTTGGTGTGATTGCCACCTTGATTTTTATATGAAATATTATTTTGTTGAGTTGTTCACTCCCGGATATATTTGTTAAGATTTTGTGCACATTATGGTCGAGCCATGGGCTCTTTATTGTGAAAAATAATGTATTGTTGAATTTGATGGCGAGTTGTAATATTTGAGCACTTGATGTGCAATATGTGATAAATTGTAGTATTTGAGCACTTGATGTGCAATCTGTGATAAATTATAATATTTGAGCACTTGATGTACAATCTATGATAAATTGTAATATTTGAGCACTTGATATGCAAATCTTTGATATGTTGTAATATTTGAGCACTTGAGGTGCAATTTATGAGATGTGATATTGGCACGTTATATTGTTGGGAAGTTTTGTTCGGGTGTTTGCACGAGATTTCTGCCATGCTATTATTACTATTGATTTATGCACGCGCGGCGTGATAAGGCGGGCTATATATATATATATATATATATATATATATATATATATATATATATATAGGAGGTAGTTGGTTTGCGCATGTGGTGAGACAAGGTGGGAATATTATTATGCGCGTGCGGCGAGACAAGACGGGCATTTACATTATTATTGCGCACGTGGCGAGACAAGGTGGGCTATGTCAAGAATTGAATTGAGATGACTTATGATAGCCTGGGGCCATTGTTGTTGTTGCATATTTACTTTGGGACTACGAGGCGGTATCTCGGGAGATCCCCCTGTCTTGCATATTTACTTTTGGGACTACGAGGCGGTACCTCGGGAGATCCCATGTTGAGCATTTACTTTTGGGACAACGAGACGGTATCTCAAGAGTGCCCTTTTGTTGACATCTCTCTATGGTTGCACTTACCTTTGGTTATTTTGTATTTCCGTGATAGGAAAATCCTTGTGATCTGCCGTGATGTATTATTTGATTTTACTATGTGTTTGTTTTCCCTGTTGTATTGTGTTGGCTTGGGCTTTTTAGTACGAGACTCTGAAGATTTATATTCCAGGTTTTATCGATTTTTGATGACTGAGTTATTTTAAATAAAAGAAGTTACTATTATGTTTTGAATTAATAAGTTTTACATCTGAAGCAATAGATTATATGATGTTTTATTTAAATTGAAATATCATTTTTCTTCACTCCAACTATTTCTAAAATAAACTCATTTCTTTGTTGAATTCTTACTCGGTTTAAAAATGATAACCTTACTTTATTGAAAATAAATTAATCGTATGGATTTTATGTATAGACATATTTGGCACGAAAGTTATCCGTGCGATTGTGATAGAGATACGGGCACGAGGTATCATGTAAATATGAAAGTGGGCTGAGACCCGTATTTTTATGAATATGAGATGAGGTATCACAAGGTAACTTTTATTTGAAAGGATTATATTCAAAGTATTATTGAAAAGAATTATATTCGAAAGATATCTATTTGAAGGAATTATATTAGAAAGAGATTTATTTGAAAGAATTTTATTCTGAAGAGTATTATTTGAGAAGCATATAGGCGAAAGATTTATATTTGAAGGACTTGATTTAATTAGATGTATTTGTATTTATTATTTGTTGATCAATATTAATGGTGTTCTTGTTGCCCTGTTGTGCATATCATTGTTTGATTTGTGTTGCCCTTATTGTTATTTGTTTCCTATTATTTTGTATATTATATTGCACAGGTTATTAGACTAGTGAGTGTCTTGACTGTACCTCGTCTCTACTCCACTGAGGTTAGTCTTGATACTTATTGGGTACCGACTGTGGTGTACTCATACTACACTTCTGCACATTTTTGTGCAGAGCCAGGTATTGAAGATATCGGACTCAGACAGAGTTAGAGTGTGATCACAAGGATTCAAGGTAGAGTTGTTTGGTCGTCGCAGTATCTTGGAGTCTTTCCATTTTATTGTATTGTTAATTATTAATCAAACAGTATTGAGTATTCGATCATTGAGATCATTTCATGTATTCAGTTAGAGTTCGTGACTCAGTATTACCAATCTTGGGAGGTTGATAGAATTATTTTCCGTTGTTGGTTTTGACACTAGTATTTAATTATATGTTTAAAAAAATTGGCTTGAATTATAATTATAATCGGCTTACTTAGTCTTAGAGACTAAGTGTCATCACGATGCCTGTGGTGGGATTTTGGGTCGTGACATATAGCCACTTTTTAATATGGTATTTAGTTTTTATCCAGTATTTTTAATGCTAAGTAAAAATAGCCATTACTCTATTAAAATTAATATGAAAAAACATTTTTACCCTTTATTCATGAGTGATGTGTAAATATTAAGGACATGGTATCCTTAACATTTATGCTGCACTAATGAAGTTAAGGACGCCATGTCCTTAATATTTACAGTGCATATATGAAGTTAAGGACATGATATCCTAAAGTTTAACAACGGAAAGTGTAAATACAGGACACTTTGTCATTAATATTTACACAGCATTCATGAAGTTAAGGACACCATGTCCTTAATATTTACACAACACTCATAAAGTTAAGAACACTATGTCCTTAACATTTACACTGCACATATGAAGTTAAGGACACCATGACCTTAACATTTATACTGCACATATGAAGTTAAGGACATGGGGTCCTAAAGTTTAATAACAGAAGGTGCAAATACAAGTTAAAGACGTTATGTCCTTAACATTTACACTGCACACATGAAGTTAAGGACACTATGTCCTTAACATTTACACTACACATACGAAGTTAAGGACACGATGTCCTAAAGTTTAACAACGGAAGGTGCAAATATAGGACACTTTGTCCTTAATAGTTACACAATATTCATGAAGTTAACGACACTATGTCCTTAATATTTACACATCACCCATGTCTAGCACAGGGGTATTTTCGTTCGGGCAGGTAAAAATTTATTAAGCACTGGCTAAAGAGTAAATACATTTTAAAAAATGGATAAAGAGTAAAGATATCTCTAATTAGTGGCTAGCTATGCACTTCCCCAAAATAAAAAATGATAAAATATATATTTCTTTGTATATACTTGGTTGGCAATGAAATTATTTTTGACCGCCTAATAAATATGTAACTTGCCCTAATAATGATGACATGTAAATTCGCCCCATTCGATGGCCAAACAGACTTGTTTAGGACAACTGACTCGAAAGTCTCCAGAAGAACGGAAAAGTAGCATGCCGCATCAGTATACATTTTGAGTCAACGTAAAAGGGCCGCCACTGCATTAAGCTCTTATTATGTGCAGAGTCCGAAGAAGGGGCGGACCACAAGGGTTTATTATAAGCAGCCTTAACCTATATTTTTGCAAAAGATTGTTTCAACGTCTTGAACTTGTGACCTTCTGATCACATGACAGCAACTTTACCAATTTCGCCAAGGCTCCCCTTCATTTTGAGTCAACGAAGAAGCCCACAAATCTTACTACACGAACAAGTACACAGATAGTCATTCTCAGGGATGCTATTTAGGGATTAGTCAATATTTATTTTGTCAAATTTTAAATTAAAAATCTCAACTTCAGGACATTTATGTCCTGAAAAATTAAACTGAAAAACAGAAAATTCAAAATATACTGGCTAATTTTTAAATAACAACCCTTTAGAGTGCCTACCTGATGTCATTTACCGTGTTGAGTTTAAATGGGCCACTCCATTATCGGCCCAAATACCTCCACCAACCCAAACGTGACGAACAGGCACAAAATCAGAATTTTAACTGCAATGGCTCATATACTCTATTTTAAAATAGTGTGCAAATATAACACTTAAAAAATTACCTCTTCCGGATAACATTAAGACTCGGGTCTAATATTTGTTCAAGCAAACATTAATTTGTAGCCTGTTTGTGTTATGAATATATTATATTATGGATGTTCATTTAGTACTCCGTTGTAAATAAGCTTCCTGAAGAAGTTTATCCATATGAGACTTCGCCATAAATATGTTTATCTATTTAGTACTCTATTGGAAATAAGCCTCCTGAAGAAGCTTATCCTTTCGGTACTCCGTTATGGATAAATATTACCCATGATAGAAGATTATCTATATCTGGCACAACAGTTTAGAGCAGCAGCTTACAAGCAGCTTGCAGTAGCAGCTTACACAGCAGCTTGCAGTAGCAGCTTACACAGCAGCTTGCAGTAGCAGCTTCCTTTCTTCTATAAATAGAGGAGAATTCAGTTCATTATGTACATAAGTTTGAAGTTTGAATAATATATCAGTTTCTCTCTATACTTGTCTTTACTTTACAGTCTTTATTTTATAACACGTTATCAGCACGAGACTCTGCCATCTCGAGAAAATACTTTGAAAGTATCAGAGGTACGAACTTTCTTTTTCTAAATAATGTCAAATCTTTCTAAACTTGAGTTTGTAGCCCTGGATATATTGGGCAAAAGCTACATGTCTTGGGTGCTTGATGCCGAAATTAATCTTGATGCGATGGGTCTGGCAGACACCATCAAAGATAAAAATTAGGCATCAAACCAAGACCGTGCCAAAGCAATGATATTCCTACGCCATCACCTTGATGAGGGCCTGAAAATGGAATATCTTACTGTTAAAGATCCAGTCATACTGTGGAGTAATTTAAAAGATAGATATGACCACCTGAAGATGGTCGTTCTTACACAGGCACGTTATGATTGGACTCATCTAAGGCTACAAGATTTTAAATCTATCAGTGAGTATAATTCTATTATGTTCAGAATTATTTCCCAATTGAAACTATGTGGTGATAATATTACTGATCATGATATGTTGGAGAAAACTTTCACCACTTTTCATGCCTCGAATATGCTCCTGCAGCAGCAATATCGAGAGATGGGATTTAAAAAGTATTCTGAACTTATCTCACATCTTCTTGTAGCCGAGCAACATAATGGGCTATTAATGAAAAATCATGAAAGCTGACCTACTGGTTCTTGTCCATTCCTTGAAGTGAATGAGACGAACTTCTACCAAGCTAAGCGTGGAAGAGGACGTGGCCCCAGTCGTGGTCATGGCCGTGGTCGGAGAGGAAACTCTAATCGTGGTAATAATAATGCACCAAAGAACCCTCCTCACCACCAGCAGTGGAAAAGGAAGGAGCAAAAGCATGAAGCGATGCAAGCAGCAAAGCCAGAAAATGCATGTTATAGATGTGGAGGAAAAGGGCACTGGTCACGTACATGCCGTACGCCAAAGCACCTGGTTGAGCTATATCAAGCTTCCTTGAAGAAGATAGAGAAAAAGGCTGAAGCAAATTTTATTTCTGAAGATAATTTAGACTTCATGCATTTGGATGTAGCTGATTACTTTGCACTCCCAGAAGGAGAAACAAGTCATGCGATCGGTAGTGAATTTGTAGAGATGTAAATATTTTAATTTTTGTTATTTGTAGTAGATAGTATGGTTATGTAATTATTGTACATAAATAAAAGTTATGCTTTGATAATAATGTTTACTATCATATTTATTTTGTTTATGTCATTTTGAAAAATATGGATAATCCTCAAATTATATTTGGATCAAAGACCAATCATGAAGATATTTGTGTAGTTGATAGTGGAACAACTCATGCCATATTCAAAGATCAGAAATACTTTTCTTATTTGCATAAGAAAAAAGCAAATGTTTCTACAATTTCTGGTAATATAAGTTTGATTAAAGGCTCCGGAAGAGCTATTGTATTTCTGTCTAAGGGAATAAAACTTATTATCGACAATGCATTGTACTCCTCCAAGTCCCGAAGAAACTTGTTGAGTTTTATAGATATCCGCCGAAATGGGTATCATGTTGAGACAATAGATGAAATGAATGTGGAATATCTTTCTATTACAAAGAATATTTCTAGCCAGAAATGCATTGTAGAAAAGTTACCAACTTTATCTTCTTGCTTATACTATTCAAAGATTAGTACAGTTGAAGCACACTCTATCGTAAACCAGAAGTTTACTGATTCAAATACTTTTGTGCTTTGGCATGGCCGTTTGGGCCATCCTGGATCAATAATGATGAGACGAATTACTGAAAATTCGAGTGGGCATCCATTAAAGAACCTGAAGATTCTTACAAATAATGAATTTTCTTGTGATGCTTGTTATCAAAGCAAAATGATCACTAGACCATCACCAATGAAGGTTGGCATTGAGTCCCCTACCTTTTTAGAACGTATACATGGGGATATATGTGGACCTATTCACCCACCATGTGGGTCGTTTAGATATTTTATGGTCCTAATAGATGCATCTTCAAGATGGTCTCATGTGTGCCTATTATCATCTCGCAACCTGGCATTTGCAAAGTTATTAGCCCAAATAATTCGATTAAGGGCACAATTCCCAGATTATCCTATAAAGGCTATTCGCCTTGATAATGCTGGAGAATTCTCATCTCAAGCTTTTGATGATTACTGCCTATTAGTTGGGATAAAAGTTGAACATCCTGTAGCTTATGTTCATACTCAAAATGGTCTTGCAGAGTCATTCATTAAACGGCTGCAATTGATAGCAAGACCACTACTTATGAAAACAAAATTGCCCACTACTGTTTGGGGCCATACTATCTTGCACGCAGCACCACTTATCCGTCTCAGACCAACGCATTATAATAAATATTCTCCGTCACAATTAGTTTTTGGTCATGAACCAAATATTGCCCATCTAAGAATTTTTGGATGTGTTGTATATGTGCCAGTAGCACCACCACAGCGCAGTAAGATGGGCCCCCAAAGAAGGTTAGGAATATATATTGGGTTCGAATCACCCTCTATTATTCGCTATCTTGAACCATTGACGGGAGATTTATTTACTGCTCGATTTGCAGATTGTCGATTTGATGAAACAAATTTCCCACAATTAGGGGGAGAGAAAAAGGAAATCAAAAGTGAAATTGTGTAGAAAGTTTCATCATTATCTCACTTTGATCCACGTACCCTTATATGTAATCAGGAGGTCCAGAAGATCATCCATTTGCAGAATATAGCAAATCAAATGCTAGACGCATTTACTGATTTGAAAAAGATAACTAAGTCACATATCCCTGCAGAGAATGTGCCTATCCGAATTTATGTCCCAGCAGGACCATTTATTAGCATGAGAGCTAGTGAACCTAAAGCACGCCTGAAGCGTGGTAGGCCTATGGGTTCTAAGGATCGAAATCCTAGAAAAAGAAAATCGACAAATGATCAAAATGATATTATGAAGGGATCTCCTGAAGAGACCCAAGATCTGATTAGTTATGAGATTCCTGAAGAAATCAATAAACCCGAGACTCAAGTGAGCGAGGAACTTTTAATAAGTTCTACTGGTGATAGGATTAATTTAAATCGATCTGAAATAGTGGTGGATAATATTTTTGCATATAATGTTGCACTTAACATTATGCAAGATAGTGAAGATTTTGAACCCCGATCTGTCGAAGAATGTCAACAAAGATCTGATTGGCCAAAATGGCAAGGGGCAATTCAATCAGAATTGAAAGCACTTGCTAAAAGAGAGGTCTTTGGACCAGTAGTCCAAACACCTGCTGGTATAAAACCAGTTGGTCATAAATGGGTTTTTGTGCGAAAAAGGAATGAGCAAAATGAAGTTGAAAGATACAAGGCTCGCCTTGTCGCACAAGGATTCTCACAACGACCTGGAGTCGATTATGAAGAAACATATTCACCCGTTATGGATGCCATAACATTTCGATATCTCATCAGTTTAGCCTTACGTGAAAGGCTTGAAATACATCTAATGGATGTGGTTACAGCTTATCTGTACAGGTCACTTGATAATGAAATTTACATGAAAATCCCTGAAGGATTTAAAATGCCTGAAGCATATTCAAAACCTCGGGAAATGTACTCAATCAGATTACAAAGATATTTATACGGTTTAAAGCAATCTGGGCGCATGTGGTATAATCGCCTCAGCGAATATTTGCTGAAAGAGGGTTACATAAATGATGTTATTTGTCCATGTATTTTTATAAAGAAAATGGCTTCAGAATTTGTTATACTTGCTATTTATGTTGATGACATAAATCTTGTTAGAACTTCAGAAGAGCTCCAAAAGGCAATTGAATATCTTAAGAAAGAATTTGAGATGAAAGATCTTGGAAAGACAAAACTTTGTCTTGGTCTGCAAATTGAACATTTAGCAGACGGGATCTTTATCCATCAATCTGCCTATACAGAAAGGGTCTTAAAACGCTTTTACATGGACAAAGCGCACTCATTGAGTACACCAATGGTTGTTCGATCACTTGAAGTGAATAAGGACCCGTTCCGACCTCCAGAAGAGGATGAGGAACTCCTGGGTCCTGAAACACCCTATCTCAGTGCAATTGGTGCACTTATGTATCTTGCTAATGCTACAAGGCCTGACATAGCATTTTCTGTTAATTTACTAGCAAGATATAGCTCTTCTCCTACACGGAGACATTGGAACAGGATTAAGCATATATTGCGATATTTAAAGGGAACTCTTGATATGGGTTTGTTTTATGCTAACAAAGATAGTGCAGATCTTGTTGGTTATGCAGATGCAAGTTATTTATCTGATCCCCATAAAGCTAGATCTTAAACCGGGTACGTGTTTACATGTGGAGGTACTATCATATCATGGCGCTCCACAAAACAATCTATTGTTGCTACTTCTTCAAATCATGCTGAAATAATAGCTATTCATGAAGCAAGTAGGGAATGCGTATGGTTAAGATCAATAATTCATTTTATTCGAGAAAAATGTGGTTTGGAATGTGAGAAAAGACCCACAATTTTATACGAAGACAATGATGCATGCATAGCCCAATTGAAGGGAGGATTTATAAAAGGAGATAGAACGAAGCACATTTCACCAAAATTATTCTACACACACGATCTTCAGAAAAATGGTGACATTGATGTACAACAAATCCGTTCAAGTGACAATCCGGCAAATTTATTCACCAAATCTTTACCAACTTCAACTTTTGAGAAGATGGTATACAAGATTGGAATGCAGAGACTTAAATATTTGAAACAAGGTTTTCATCAGGGGGAGTAAAATACGCGATGTACTCTTTTTTCCTTATTAAAGTTTTTTTTCCCACAGGGTTTTCCTTATAAGATTTTTAATGAGGCAGTTAGCAATGCGTATTACTAAATATGTGTATTCTTTTTCCTTCACTAGGATTTTTTCCCACGGGATTTTTCCTAGTAAGGTTTTAACGAGGCACATTATCTTTTAATGAACATCCAAGGGGAGTGTTATGAATATATTATATTATGGATGTTCATTTAGTACTCCGTTGTAAATAAGCTTCCTGAAGAAGTTTATCCATATGAGACTTCGCCATAAATATGTTTATCTATTTAGTACTCTATTGGAAATAAGCTTCCTGAAGAAGCTTATCCTTTCGGTACTCCATTATGGATAAATATTACCCATGATAGAAGATTATCTATATCTGGCATAACAGTTTAGAGCAACAGCTTACAAGCAGCTTACACAGTAGCTTGCAGCAGCAGCTTGCAGTAGCAGCTTGCAGCAGCTTCCTTTCTTCTATAAATAGAGGAGAATTCAGTTCATTATATACATAAGTTTGAAGTTTGAATAATATATCAGTTTCTCTCTATATTTGTCTTTACTTTACAGTCTTTATTTTATAACAGTTACATAAATGATGTTATTTGTCCATGTATTTTTATAAAGAAAATGGCTTCAGAATTTGTTATACTTGTTGTTTATGTTGATGACATAAATCTTGTTGGAACATTTGAGAAGAGCTCCAAAAGGCAATTGAATATCTTAAGAAAGAATTTGAGATGAAAGATCTTGGGAAGACAAAACTTTGTCTTGGTCTGCAAATTGAACATTTAGCAGACGAGATCTTTATCCATCAATCTGCCCATACAGAAAGGGTCTTAAAATGCTTTTACATGGACAAAGCGCACCCATTGAGTACACCAATGGTTGTTCGATCACTTGAAGTGAATAAGGACCCGTTCCGACCTCCAGAAGAGGATGAGGAACTCCTGGGTCCTGAAACACCCTATCTCAGTGCAATTGGTGCACTTATGTATCTTGCTAATGCTACAAGGCCTGACATAGCATTTTCTGTTAATTTACTAGCAAGATATAGCTCTTCTCCTACACGGAGACATTGGAACGGGATTAAGCATATATTGCGATATTTAAAGGGAACTCTTGATATGGGTTTGTTTTATGCTAACAAAGATAGTGCAGATCTTGTTGGTTATGCAGATGCAGGTTATTTATCTGATCCCCATAAAGCTAGATCTCAAACCGGGTACGTGTTTACATGTGGAGGTACTATCATATCATAGCGCTCCACAAAATAATCTATTGTTGCTACTTCTTCAAATCATGCTGAAATAATAGCTATTCATGAAGCAAGTAGGGAATGCGTATGGTTAAGATCAATAATTCATTTTATTCGAGAAAAATGTAGTTTGGAATGTGAGAAAAGACCCACAATTTTATACGAAGACAATGCTGCATGCATAGCCCAATTGAAGGGAGGATTTATAAAAGGAGATAGAAAGAAGCACATTTCACCAAAATTATTCTACACACACGATCTTTAGAAAAATGGTGACATTGATGTGCAACAAATCCGTTCAAGTGATAATCCGGCAGATTTATTCACCAAATCTTTACCAACTTCAACTTTTGAGAAGATGGTATACAAGATTGGAATGCAGAGACTTAAATATTTGAAACAAGGTTTTCATCAGGGGGAGTAAAATACGGGATGTACTCTTTTTTCCTTATTAAAGTTTTTTTTCCCACAGGGTTTTCCTTATAAGGTTTTTAATGAGGCAGTTAGCAATGCGTATTACTAAATATGTGTATTCTTTTTCCTTCACTAGGATTTTTTCCCACGGGGTTTTTCCTAGTAAGATTTTAACGAGGCACATTATCTTTTAATGAACATCTAAGGGGGAGTGTTATGAATATATTATATTATGGATGTTCATTTAGGACTCCATTGTAAATAAGCTTCCTGAAGAAGTTTATCGATATGAGACTTCGCCATAAATATGTTTATCTATTTAGTACTCTATTGGAAATAAGCCTCCTGAAGAAGCTTATCCTTTCGGTACTCCATTATGGATAAATATTACCCATGATAGAAGATTATCTATATCTGGCACAACAGTTTAGAGCAGCAGTTTACAAGCAGCTTACACAGCAGCTTGCAGCAACAACTTCCTTTCTTATATAAATAGAGGAGAATTCAGTTCATTATGTACATAAGTTTGAAGTTTGAATAATATATCAGTTTCTCTCTATACTTGTCTTTACTTTACATTCTTTATTTTATAACGGTTTGAACATTTTTTAATTTTTTTTGCCAAAAATATTTTTTCCTAAATTTAAAGTATTTGACCAAATTTTTAGTAGAAAAAAGTGCTTTTGAAAGTAGAAAAAGTTTTTGAGAAAAAAAAATAATAATTTCTTTCCAAAAGTACGCTTTTGAGAAAAATACATTTGAAATCACTTTTGAAAAAGTTGGCCAAACAATAATTACTATTCAATAGTACTTTTCAAATTAATTACAAATATAAATTCTTTCTTACTAAAAATATTTTTTTTAAAGCACTTTTAAGAAAAAATATTTTTCAAAATAAGCTAATTTTAAAAGATTGGCCAAACAAGCTATCTTCGGTCTAATATTGATTTTTGTTATTTTTTATTTATTCACAAAATATTAAACTGTAATCTAATGCTTGCAATAACTTATAGAATTTTAGACCGCAGTTTAACATTTTTTTTCACGTAAATAGAACACTACAGTTAAGGTGACTCATAGCACTTGCTAGATTCTTCTAGTGTATGCTATAAGCCTATATATTTGTTTCACTGTCTAAATTCAGAGCTCATCTACATAATTCTAGATTCAATCACTCTACAGTGGTCCATTTTGCTTCAAAGGTCTGACTCTTCCTCCTTTTTTCTTCTTTCAATAATGATTGGTTTTTGTACAGTAATATATTTGAATTTGATTGAGCTTAAGCTGATTTAATGTTACTAATTTTGGTATTTGTAGTTGGGAAATCTTCTGTGATCGGGAATAATGGGGAAATGCTATCCGAGAGTGAGCGAAGAGTATGTAAAAGCAGTAGAGAAATGTAAGAGAAAGCTTAGAGGACTCATTGCTGAGAAAAATTGTGCTCCTATTATCCTCCGATTGGCGTAAGCACTCTCTCTCTCTCTCTCTCTCTCGCCTTTTTAATTGCTTATTGCTAAAAAGAATTGAGATCAACATCGAATATTATTGAGTTGAATTCAACATATTTGACTGTAAATATCGAAAGAGAGGATATGTTGTGGTGTTGATAAGTTTATTTTTCTTTTGTAAAAATTATAAGTGTGCATATCTCTCTCTGTTTTTGATGATTAGAAGTGTTTATATACGGAATCATGTGTGCAATCATAATATTGGATTGCCTCCATTTGTAGACTGCAAATTACAGTGTAATTGGTTCTCGTACTTTCTGATACTTAGATTTCTAGTACTCCCAGTTATTTCTTTTGCTTCGGTTACCTTATTATCTTGACGTTGTTAACACTCTTTGTTATTGCTTCGTTACTATTACTGTATCCATTACTGTATTTTTTTTAATAATGTTGTGACTATGCTTTTACTGAACCAAGAGTTTATCGGAAACAACCTCTGCGTACACACTACCCTTTCCAGATTCCACTTGTGGGATTACATTGTGTTTGTTGTTGTTGTTGTTGTAAATTACAGTGTAATTGGCTAACTAAACTCTAAATGGTTCTATAAGACAATCTTAGTACTAGCCTCACCTTAGATTATCTTAAGAGGAATATTAGAAATTCAATTGTTGATATTGTAATAACTTGCCTTAACGTGTAATTTGATTGTCATTTGTAAAACTGAAAGGTAAGAGAACTTATAATATTGTCCACTAAATTTGAGCACCTTATCCATAGTGGTGGCCTGAAGTGTACTATTACTCGACTTTCAGATGGCATTCAGCAGGGACATATGATGTCAAAACCAAAACTGGAGGTCCATTTGGGACAATCAGGCACCCTGATGAACTTAAACATGGAGCCAACAATGGTCTTGACATTGCTGTTCGACTTTTGGAGCCAATTAAGGAGCAATTTCCAGTCTTATCCTATGCCGACTTTTATCAGGTATTAAAGTTCTTGGACAATGCCAACCTCTGGAGTAAGACACTTCTTTTTGTGTGAATGCATCTAACTGGTCGTCTTTTTTTCCGTCCTAAACTGAAGTTGGCTGGCGTAGTGGCGGTTAAAGTTACGGGAGGCCCTGATATTCCTTTTCACCCAGGGAGACAGGTCAGTAACTTGATTCTCTTTTCTTACTTTTCCAGAAAGTTTGGCTATATAATAAAAGTGTGTTAAAGGATCAATCAGTCTCTTGCTTGGTAGCCAATTTGAAGATGCAATACATGGTTCCATCGTTCTCCTTGTGTTGGTAGCTTACTATTAACTAAGTTATTTTCGATATCGGTGTAAATGGAGTGTGATCAGATATCTATTAGTCTGTAGACCATGCATATGTGCCATTTATTGTAGACTAATCTTAGTTTGTTCCCATTTATTTGAGAAAAGGGTGAACGGAACCTCAGATTCGCTTCAGCTAGGCTAGTACTCACCTTCTTTGGATAAAAGTTATTTCTCCCTTTAAATGCTTCACTGTCTTCTCCATATATAGACGTGAAAATCGTCTTTTAGGGTTGTGTATGTAATCTTCAATCCTGCCAAGAAATGATTTACTGAAATTGTGACTTTCGAGAAAACTTTGTGGTAATGGTATAATAGGTGAACCTTTTGAAGTCATTTCTGAATGTTGAACCTGAGCTATGGGAACTTGACTAGGATTAGCACCTCATTATGTAGGACTTGGTAACTATTTACTTAGCATTTCTATGTAGTGAAAACAAGATATCGAAACACAAAATTCTTGAAATAGTAAAGAAGAATTTAAAGGGGGAACTGATAAAATAGATTGTACAGACTGCAGAAATTTGCTCTCAACTTGTTAAAAGGCCAATTGAGAGATGTGTGTGTGCCGGGGGGGGGGGGAGGAGTTGAAATCATGTCCTTAGGAAAACCAGTAGTGTGCATAATTGCTTATCTAGTTCCAGACTTTTGTGAAGTTAATTTCAGTAGTTGCTGTGTAGAAGAAAATTATACTATTAGAATGCAAGAATTGCTTGTGAACTATCAGGCAAATAGTGCGCTGAGGTTTTCAGTTATTGGTAACTTAGAACTTCCTGTAGTAATTAATCTCATCGGCCAATTAAATTGATAAAATCATTGTTTCGGTTCCAGGACAAGACAGAACCACCTCCAGAAGGCCGCTTGCCTGATGCCACAAAAGGTCACTGCTTGCTTCTTTTACTCTTTCAGTATCTAAAGCTATTCAACCTGCGCAGTGTCCCTGAAAAATCGTGCAACTTTTTTGTTTTCTTCAGGCTCAGACCATCTGAGAGAGGTTTTCGGGCACATGGGGCTGAGTGATAAAGACATTGTTGCTTTATCTGGTGGTCACACTCTGGTAAGCACGGAAAGAATTGATATATATTGCAATCACTCCTTGAAGTTAAGCCTTTAGAAGATGCATTTCCATTGTCTTTGGTCCATAGTATTGTGGTTTCTTGGTTCTTTGATCAGGGAAGGTGCCACAAAGAACGGTCAGGATTTGAGGGAGCATGGACTAACAACCCTCTCATATTTGATAATTCATATTTCAAGTAAGTTTTTGCCTCTCTAGAAATGCCTACTTAACTTTGGCTCCTGAATCCACATATTCCGTTTTCATGCTATTTATGAATTTGCTAGTTATTTTAAGCACAAGAAAAAGTTGCCAGGATTAGTTGTATAACTCGAACGCTAACTTCTTTGAATGCCAGGGAACTCCTGAGTGGAGAGAAAGAAGGTCTTCTCCAGCTACCATCAGACAAAGCACTTCTAGAAGATCCAGTCTTCCGCCCTCTCGTCGAGAAATACGCTGCAGTATGTTGACTGAATCCTAATTGTGTTTTCAGGGCCGTATTTAGCATTTTCTGGTGTTCTTCCCTAATATATAACCATAGTTGAGTCATATTTTTATTAAAAATTAGTTTTATAACTTTGGTTCCATAAGTATAAAGTTGGATGGTTGTCCATGAAATTAACCTCTCTTTTTTCTTGGTATGAACATTTATATGATGATCTTCTCGTCTAATTTGATAACATTATGGCTTTGCTCTAGGATGAAGATGCCTTCTTTTCTGACTATGCTGAAGCTCATTTAAAGCTCTCGGAGCTCGGGTAAGTTTCTTTCTTCTGCCCCCCTAACTAACTAGCAGAAGTCAAAATTTTGACTAAGGAGATTCAAAATATAAATAAATAAACACACGAAAGAGTCAAGGAGATTCAATGTTTATTTTATATACATAAAAATTAATTTTGACCTTGTATATACAATGTAATTTTCGGGCGAAGGCAGTTCGGATGAACCCCTTGCGTCACCCTAGCTCCGCTCTTGGTAGCAATGGCGGAGCCACCTTATAGAAAGGGGTGTCAAATGACACATTCGCGGAAAAAATACACTGTATATGTAGGTAAAAAAAATATTTATATGTATATATACTATGTGTTGACTTCCCTTAATTTTCTGGTATGTTTACTTTTATATATTTTGACACCCCTTAATAAAAATTCTGGCTCTACCACTGCTTGGTAGCTAGTATATTTTTCATGAATTATGATGGAAGTTTGTGAGAAAGCTTTCTTTTATGTGCACCAAATTTCAGGTTTGCAGATTCTACATAAGGTGTGTGAGAAAGATGATCAATGATCTCTGGAGATCAATATCGGTTCTTCCAATTTTTTATTTGTATGGAGTATGTATCAAAACTTTATATATTAAGGTCAAAGACCCAACTTTTCCTATATTATATGGATTGAAGAAAATGGTTGGCCTCTGAGTCTTGTAATCACACGTGATACAATTTTTGTATTGATATGTTGATGTTGGTATAGTCTGTTTATTATAGTTTGATATGACTTGTCCAATTCTGCATTTTCCTATTCTCACCTCTTAGTAGTGATAATTTTGGTGAAAAGTAATACTAGTATATAAATATAATGAATAAAATGTATCTTTTCTTATGTTTAGATAGTACTCGCAAATAAATAAAAATGCTTTCTGGTTTCTTTTTCCTCTTTTAGGTGTCTTCAGGTTTAAACTTCAAGTTTAGGTTTACATTATTCTATTGTTAATACAATTCTAGGCAAAATTTAGTTGAAGTCCAATTTCAAATAGCCTAATGCCATTACTTACAAATGGTAAACGGTACCCTCTAGGATTTCATTTTTCTTACTTTTTGGGACAAGGGTTAAAGTGAAAACTTATTAGTTTGGATTTGACAAAATACTAACCAAATTTTGGTTAACTAAACATTCAAAGAAAATGATCTTATATGACCGATTGACTGTCACGATTTAAATAAAAAAATAATCTTACAAAGATCTTATATATTTTATTTATAATCGACCTCACGTATTTTATTATTGATCTCCGTGTAAATGACCATATAATTAGAAAAACTTCTCGTCATACTCGATTGAGTCCATAAAACCAATCAAGTTTAGTTTGATGGAGGAAAAAAATAAACGTTTTTTTGTATGAATTTCAAAATTGCTATTATTTGGACTTTAGAATGTTGTTTTTATACATATACTTCGACATTAAGCAATACATACGTAGAAAAATGTGGTTCCAAACACAATGCAAATTGGCGTTCCGTTTGAAAGTTGATAAGCTGGTAAAGCAAAAGGCAAATTAAAGAAAAACAAAGAGAAATTTAATTTCTGTAAAGTCATAAGCAAAAAGTTTTCAATCACACACTTTGATACTAAAAGGTAGCAATAAAGTAAGTCCATCTTAGTGGAAAAGTGCTTAATAATTCAGCATTATTAACCGTTCTTATCACTTCATTTTCAAAGCATTAGTTGTTATTACGTTCTTGCTTAGAAGTTTCAGTAAATGGGGTAATTTTTTAAAAGAATTTTTTTTGCATATGAGAAAGCGATAAGAAATGAAAAAATAGTAAAATTGCACAATTTAATCGCGATTAAGATTTATAAATTAGATAAAAGGTTAAGTGCAGGGAGAGTGGCGAAGCTAGAAAATATTTCAAGGGTATTCAAACTTGAACAAGAAAAATAAAAATTGTGGAGAGTAAAGCTCAAACCCGCGCCCATGAGGCCCTCTTGACCACCCTTTGCCACTGAGCTATGACTTTTCATTGTTGCAAGGGTGTTCAATATGTATTAAATGCATGTAAATTCAAAATTTTACCTATATACATAGTGTTAATTTTCCGACACTTTTCGACGAAGGGTGGTCAATTGACCACCCTTGCTACAACGTAGCTTCGCCCCTGGCAGGGAGGATAACTCCACAATTAATACTTTTTCTTGAATGATGATACATACTAAGGATAATTATTGTCAAGATTGAATTTGTTTTGTCTAAATTATTTTTTCCTATCTTGCTTTTCTTTCGATAGTCCGAGAGAGCATAGAAATTAAGAATCAATACGATAGAAATTACTTGAATTTATGAACAGACGATTCAAAAAATATTCTAGAATTGAATACGATAAAAAATATTTAAAATTACGATCAGACGACAAAAATATTCTTACTCTAACTTTGAGGTGGTGACCTTATTTACTTGATCTCAAAAATCTTATATTTTTGTCAAATAATATAGCCTCGTATAAGCACCATCTGCGCTCCCTTTTCTCCTAATGATAAGCTTTGTTGTTAGAAGCTAATTACGATTATAGAGGATTTTATTGACCTTGCATATAGATTTGGTTTGCATTTATATTTAAGTATAAAATAATAAATACTTAATTGGATTGTTTTCGCAATCATTATCAGGTTTTGACAAGATAAAAATCTCTTAGCTATTAAGTATTCAAAAGGCATTGATAACATTTTTCAAACCTAATTATTATATTTGATAATGGATAATGAGTGATGAGGATAGATTCTTTAAACCACATTAATAACTTATTTTCCTTTTTTTGATTAGTGTAATGTCGAAATATTTACAAGTTCCTCAACTTGCATAATTATGAAAACCACAATTAATTGGCATTGAAGAGTAAAACGAATTTGGTCAAAATAATTCAACATGCAGTTAATCCATATTACAACTTGCACATATATAGTATGGGTGTGTAATGTATATTACGTTGAACTTTTTAAAATTAAGTTGACCTTACGCTGAAATATATGTTGGTTGCGTCTGCGAGCCTGAAATTGCTATCGACCACAGAAGCAGAATTAAAATTTAAAGTTTATGAGTTCGGATTCTTAGTTCGTTTAAGTTACTGAATTTTAAATTAATAATTTATATATATTCAATAGATTTCTTAAGACAAAAATAAAATTTCGATTAAAACTACTGGATTCGGCCGAACTCATAGCCTGTACCGTTCTAGCTCCGCCCACGATCATCCAGCAGTTTGACCACTAGGATTAGACTTTTTATAGCCATTTTATGGTTGAATAACATTTGCAGAACTTGCTACTACTGTTTTCTCTCTCTATCTGTTTAATAATATTTTACTTATTTTTTTTTCCTGGTTATAACCAAAAATGACAATTTCAAAGACTTTCCCTCACATTTGCTTTATAATACTAACTTCTATTTTGGTTTGCAATATTACGCCAACTTTCCTTATTTAGATTTTCTTGTAACTAAGAAATTGAATTAGTCCTTAATTCCTAAGGGATAGAGACCTAAGAGTGAACACAAGAGTCACTCCAACCTATCACCTAATTAAAGACAAGAAAAAAATAAATTTTCACAGCCTTATTTACCAAGAAATTTCATATTTTGAAAAAATTAAGTTCTGGAGCTTATCCTAATAATTAAAGATATTAAAATTGGGTGTACTATAATTTAATGCAAATAACAACCTGCAATCACACTACTTTATGCAGATCAACAAAGAAAGATCTAAAAAGAGATGAAAAAAGAATAATGAGAGGAAACAAATGGCCATGTGTATGTATGCAACTTGTAGGACCCTATATTATTATTATTATTATTATTAGATTAATAATAATAATAATAAATTATTATATTGGGTAAGGAATATTTCTTTTTTACATAGTTATGAATAGTCCAACTTAAACCTGCCAATATGTAGGGTCCCATTTGACCTTTTTCTTCTCTTTCAGTAGGCATATCAGAAGCAATTACTCCTACAGCTTGTCTTCACATTTTCCTGTCAAAATATTAAGAGAAAAAAAAAGCAAAAAACTTAACTCTTTATTCTTCGACTTCATTCAAAAAATAGAAAAAAATAAATTCTTCAACTTCAAAAGCGAAAAGAAGTATAACACCTTATAATTAAAAAGTTAATAATATATTTTTGCACTCAAAATTGTGGCCAACGATTAATGAAATAGATGAAAATTAATGGTGATCACTATTACAAAAAAAACTTTTAGTGATTTTTTCTCACTTATTTAAAATTTGATGGATAAGTTGGACCATTTATCACATGAATTCGGTGAAATAATCGAGATACACACAAGTTGATTTTATTAATATTATAAAAAAGTTTCATTTTTATTTTGGCTGTTAGGCTAAGTACGGGAAAAATAAAATAAAATGTTGAAAATCAAATTTTGCAGTTAATTAAAACACATATATTTTTTATGTCATTTTATATTTTTAATTAATGTTGCAATCGACTGGTCAACAAAAAAATCAAGTAAATGTTTCAGCCTTTCAGGGTCATTATATATATGAATGAAAGCTGTGGACTTTTCAGCACATAAGTCATTACATATGGTAACAGTCAAATCTCTTCATTTTAAGTAGAGTTTGAGAGAGAAAAAAGAAACGAAAATTAGAGTTTGAGTTCGAGCATTGGAATAAGAAAATTATATGGTAAACATTTCTCATTTTAAAGGATCTTATATGATGCGAAATTAATTCGAATCTTTATATTAAATATTAAATAGGAAAGAATTATTTATGATTAGGAATTCAAGTAACAACTCAAGATGACACGTTAGAAATAAGCTTTATGAAAAAAAAAATTACTATATTAAAAAGCAGATCGGTGTATCACCAAGTATTCTGCATTCACATAAGTTCTGGACAAGAATCCGAGGAAAGTAACGTAGATAATTTATCCTAATATAATATTAGTGGATAACTTCACGACTCGAACCTGTAACCTAACTCGTAACCTATATGTTACACGATGCCGTTGCCATTACTCTAATAGGGTGTTTGGATTGGCTTTTAAGCTTTTTTTTAGTTTTTTTCAGTGTTTGGCAAAGTTAAAAAGTGCTTAAAATAAATTAAAAACTGCTTAAAACAATCCAAAAGCAATAAGCAGGGCAACCCTAACTTATTATTTTTTGACTTAAAAATTATTTCTCCCGAAAAATCACTTTTTTCTTAAGCCAATCCAAACAGGCTCTAAGATTCTCCTTAAAAGAAAAACATAAGTGATAGAAAGTAGATAAACATAAGCAGGAAAAAGAAAGAAAGATAGAAAGTAGTGCCCTGACGAGTGATAATGCTTCCAACAAACTTAACTTAGCAGTGTTAGACTCCTTCCCACACTCTAAAAACTCCATTTTTAACATTTCATCAAATATTTTTGCACTTTCTCTTTCAACATTTACTCAATTTGTTTAAGTAGTAAAAACATTCCTTTTCTCTCTCTTCCACTCCAGAAACATATGGCAATCATTTAATTATGTGGTTCATTTATTAAATCTTATTATGTGTCAGTGAAACTTAGTTTTTCCCATTTTTCATTTTCATTTCTTTGATAGTATATGCTCTCAACTTTTTAGCTCAGTCTTTTTTGATGTTCCCATTTTCATAGTTTTGTTCCCCTTTTCATCAAAGAACAAGATTAGAGTAAATGGAGAGTAGATTTTTTATCTTCTTTTTTTGGTTTCTTTTTCTTCTCATAAATGGTAGCCAAGCACAACCAGGTACTCTTCTGCTTAAATCTGTCTGCTTTTTTTTAGAAATATTAACTTAATATGTGTTCTGGGTTTCTAGATTTACTTGTTCTTTACAGTTACATAGTTCTTGTTATGTTTTTGCTGCTTTGGGTTGTACTTTTGTTAAAAAAATTTGTTCTGATTTTTTTTTGTTTTATTTTATTTAAAAGGTCTGTTCTTTATGTTCATCTTGTACTCTGATGTAGTATATCTGCTGCAAGATGTGATTTTAGAAGCATTTAATCCTATTGTTTTTTTTTATGATACACAATGCATATACATACATATATACATATAGTGGCGAAGCTAGGAATTTTGCAAAGGGGATTCAAGGTTTGATATATATATATATATATAAAGTAATTTTTAATCTACATACATAGTATAATCTTTTTTATTACTCAGTGTAATTTTTCGATCAAGCGTGTCCAATTAAATACCCTTCACTCTATGTGGCTATGCCATCGATACATACATACATAATTGACCACAGAAAAGGTGTGTCGGAATAGTAGAATTTTGTTCACCCTTAATAAGAGGTCTGGGGATGAAGTCCTCTTCGGTAGGGAGCGCTGAAACCCCCCACAGTGGGCTTTCTATGGCACGATTCCAGATTAGTATGCCAGTAGGTTCTAGACACTGGATGCTTGAAGAAAAAAGAAACATATATATGTATACATATGTGTGTGTGCGTGAGAAAGAGAGAGAGTGGGGGGGGGGGGGGGTGTATCTATTGCTGTTTATGGTGGTGCTTTTTAAAAAATCAGTACTATTTGTTAAGGTCGTTAATTAAATTTGAAAAGGAAAATGGGGAAAACAAATTGAAGAGTAGGAGAAGTGGAGCGCTTCCACTCTCTATGATATCTCCATAAAAGGAACTCTAATTGAAAAACTGACTTAGAGCAAAAAATTCTATTTTTTGGAGGATAGATTTTAAGACTATGTTGAATAGCATTGCCATTGACAGAAATTGAACTTAACTTGCTACAAATGCAAGAAATATTCCTGATCCCTATATTTAGATTGTTACATGTAAAAGACTAAGCAGTTCTCATTCTTTAATAAAGCTTTACGTATGGGTGTGAAAGTTGGTGGAAATATATTCATGCACTGCTGATAGATTTCAAACTGTGAAACAGGTTTTATAAGTTTAGATTGCGGAGGTAAAGACAACTTCACAGATGAACTTGGTCTCGAATGGATTCCTGATACTCAAATGATAAGTGGAGATATAGCTAATATATCTGTATTAAATGAGACGAGGACACAGTATATGACCTTGAGATACTTTCCAGCCGATAACAGAAAGTATTGCTATACACTTGATGTGATTCCCAGGAACAGGTACCTTGTAAGAGCAACTTTTCTATATGGAAACTTTGATAACAACAATTTCTACCCAAAGTTTGACATCTCACTTGGCGCAACTCGTTGGGCTACAATAGTTATTTCTGATGCTAATACAATGGAGTACCAAGAGTTAATATTTCTAGCCACAGACCCTTCAATAAGTGTCTGTTTATCCAATGCAACTACTGGGCAGCCCTTCATCTCTACACTTGAGCTCCGACGTTTTAATGGTTCAATATATATGAATGAATTTGAAAATGATTTTTTCATGAGTGTCTCCGCAAGGATAAATTTTGGTGCAGAGAGTGATGATCCTGTAAGGTATGTTTCAGTTACTGTTACAGCTTCCAAATCGTTGTTTTTTCATGTTCTTAAATATACACTTAGAATATGACAGCTATTGACTTCTTTGAATTGAAATAAACGTGTGCTTAGGCTCTGTCCGTAGCATGATCTTTTCTTATGGCTTATCGTAATCTGCCCTTAATGTCCTTGTTCTTGTAGGTACCCTGATGACCCATTCGATAGAATATGGGCGTCTGACACCATAAAAAAAGCCAATTACCTTGTTGATGTTGCTGCTGGCACCGAAAGAGTTTCAACCAAAATGCCAATTGATGTCAACACTGTAAATGGTGAAATTCCTCCTCAGAAAGCAATGCAGACTGCTGTAGTAGGAAGAAATGGCTCGTTGACTTATCGTCTGAATCTCGATGGTTTCCCTGGTTTTGGATGGGCATTTGTCTATTTTGCCGAAATTGAGGATTTGGATCCCAGTGATACTAGGAAATTTCGGTTGGTCCTCCCTGGAGATCCTGATATCAGCAAGCTTGTTGTTAATATTCAAGAGAATGCCCACGGGAAATATCGTTTATATGAGCCAGGCTATTTCAACTTGTCCTTACCCTTTGTGTTATCTTTTCGTTTTGGAAAGACAGGTGACTCCACCATGGGGCCCCTCTTGAATGCTATGGAAATAAACAGATATGTGAAGAGAACTGGCGGCTCTTTAGATGGTAAAACAATGTCTTTCTTTGAGCACCTTTGTTTCGTATGTTTCAAGATCTAATTTGGTATGTCCATTACTCTTTTCCATGAGTTGCAGGACCAGTTATTTCCAGTTTAATTTCGCGTTACTCTTCTGCCAATTGGACAAACGAAGGTGGTGACCCATGCTTACCAGTCCCATGGTCCTGGATCCGTTGTGACTCAGATATCTTACCAAGAATAACATCAATGTAGAGTTCATTAATTTTATCTTCTTTATGCTAAGTTTCACACATTCAACTTTCTGCACCTTTCTTATGGAAGAAGTCTTGTAATTAAATTTCTACTTTCTACTTGGCATCACCCTTTCAACCTGAACCTGTGAGCTAATGCTTCATCACTGTCACCTTTGGCAGTAAATTGTCTGGAAAAATTTTGACTGGAAATATTCCGCCGGAGTTGACAAAGTTGAGCGGCTTAGTTGAGCTGTAAGTCCAAAGATAATTCTTTCAAATGTTCCTTACACCATCTGCAGAGGCTCCTTGCTTCGTTTTCTGCTGCATTGTAATCATTATGCACCAATGTTCCTACTGCAGTTGGCTGGATGGGAATTCACTGACTGGTCCAATACCTGATTTAAGTGGATGTCCAAACTTGCAGATAATGTGAATCAAAATTCCTCTTTCAATTCCTTCTTTTGCTATCCTTTTTAAGCAGATTGAGTTGTGAATCTCATCATAATGCTTCTTGCAGACATCTTGAGAACAATCAGTTAAGTGGAGAGCTTCCTTCCTCCTTAGAAGGCCTAACAAGTTTGAAAGAACTGTAAGCTGCAGAATCATCTTCGTGGATAAATGTTAAAAAGATTTTGCTCCGCTTGCATTTTCTTTCTCTTATTTTAGTTTTGCAGTCAAAAGTATTACCTCTAAGGAAAGTTTTCTTCTCTTAATGAAAATTATGATTGCAGGTATGTTCAGAACAACAGGTTAACTGGAAGCGTGCCATCTGGTCTTCTCAATAATGGTGTCATTTTGAAGTGGGTATCATTTCTGTGCCAAGTGTTTTGTTTCTGAGGTTACTTCTTGTATCTTATGATGATGCATAGGCCGTGTACCATAGTAGATTTGAGGTTGAGTTTATTTTTTATCGTACTATAGACCTAAAAAGCTAAAACTTCAAATATTGGATTGAGGTGAGTCTAAATGGAGCTACATGGATAACAGGATTCATATAGCTAACTCCGACTAGTTCGGGATTGAGGCGTAGTTGTTGTTATATGTTGCCACTTGCCAGTCTTATGCAATATCTTACAGTGAGGTGCAAATGAGAAAAATCCTAACTATTTCACAGAATGAATCTAGCTCGTGGTTCTTATTTGAGTGACTCTATTGGCCGTGCATACAAAGTGTCTTCAGCAACTAAAAGTTTTAGTTACTAGGCTCTGCTCACTGCTCTATAATTTCCATGTCGAAATCACAAGTCTTTAGTTCCACTGATAATCATGCTGCCTTTAAATTTTTTTTTTTTTTTTTTGAAAGAAAATGTTTTCTGTTTCTTTACTAAATCTGCTGAAATTTCTGCATTCTCCTCAGCTACACTGGAAACACTAATCTTCGCAAAGAGGACAGCAATCACAGCCGTAAGAAAATCATCATCGGATCAACAGTTGGGGCTTCCGCTCTTCTTCTTGCTACTGTTGCCTCTTGCATACTATTGCAAAAAGGAAAAAAAAGCTCTCCTAAGCAAGGTGTGATGCAATACTTAATTATGTCATATTCCTAATGCATAAAAAATATTGGTGGGACTCACATTATATATCTGTTTCTATTTTAGGCCGTCTCGAACAGAATTTACCTCCTCAAAGGTTTGTCTCTTCCTTTGGGGATGCTGCAACAGAAGCAGCACACTGCTTTACATTAGCTGAACTTGAAGAAGCAACCAGGAACTTTGAAAGAAAGGTTGGATCAGGGGGATTTGGAGTTGTATACTATGGGAAATTGAAGGATGGGAAGGAAATTGCTGTCAAAGTTCTTACAAATAATTCCTTTCAAGGGAAGCGAGAGTTCTCAAATGAGGTAAGTAGGTGGATGTTCTTACTATATTCTAGAAGCTTGTTTACACTTTGTGACATTTAAAGGAATAAGAATAAAGATGGAACTGCAGTTTTAGTCCTCAATTTGAAGTCTAGCTATTTTAAATAGTGAGGGAAACGACTTGAAGGAGTCATTTGACGTTAAATTAGTAAGTCTTGAAGAAACGAAATTGTTTATATTCGTTACTGATACCAATCTAAGCTATTATCAAGTTTGCCTGTTTGCTTGGTGAATCGGCATAAGCATGGTCTTAAATGTTGAATACTTACTTCGAGGCTAAAAACCCATTATTATTTGTATAATCTTTGTGAGGAAAATGTAAGTGTCTTTACCATGACACTAATTCTTTTCTACTTTTTATGACCGATGAATCCATTGTTTTAGTTTTGAAACTCGGGGATAATGGGCCCACTCCTCTACCTGTTTTCACTTAAATACCTAACTTTGCTTCTCCCTTGCTCCTCTGTTGTACTACCTTTGCCGTTGAACTGAAGCCCTGGGGCTACCATGAAACTTGTGTTTATTTTTGTTTTTCAAGTCTGCATAGCATCTCAGTATTATTTGGCAAATCACATAAAACCCAACTCCATATTAGCAATATATGAAATATGTATGAACGGACGAAGAAAGAGAATATTCTACTTAAATCGAAATGAATTGCTTGAGCTGCTAAAGTGAGCGGGGCTAAAAATAATTGGATGCCTGCAAAAGGAGGCTTTGTTGGTTAGAGGAATTTTTTTCATTTTTTACTTATAAACAGTAAAAGTTGCATAATTTCTAACGGATTAATTCAACGCCAGAGGATACTTTCTCAGCAGTGCGTTTTCACACTCATCAAGGGTGTGTTTGGTATGAAGGAAAAAAAATTTCATGGGAAATATTTTCTTGGAAAATAAATGATTTTCTTATTTTCTGGTGATTGGTTGCTTGGCAAAGAATATTTTTTGGAAAACATATAATCTAGGCAAATATTACAGGAGATGAAAGAGGCGAGGGCAGGGGGATGAGCGGGGCAGTGGGAGTCTGAGAGCCGGCGGAGGAGGGGTGTGGATTGGGGGTTGAGGGTTGGGGCGGGGAAGGTTGAAAGAAAGTTTTGAAAAATGTTTTCCTTCCTCTTGGTGGGAAATCATTTTCCTCCATTTGAAAGAAAATGAGTTCAACAACAACACAACCCAGTAAAATCTCACTAGTGGGGTCTGGGGAGGGTAGAGTGTACGCAGACCTTTATTCTACCCTGGAAGGGTAGAGAGGCTGTTTTCGGGAGACCCCCGGCTCAACAGAAAAGGCAATAATATCAGAAAAGAATAAAGGAATAGATCCGTAACAACAAAAGAAACTAGAAAAATAATATCAGCATCGTAAGAGACAACAAATAAGTGGAAGGACAATAACACAATACTATGCTATGTTACTCGGACTCTTCAAAAATGTTGTTGGGTGTGTGTCGGATCCTCCAAATTTAGTGCATTTTTGAAGGATCCGACACGGGTGCGGCAACACTTTTGGAGAGTCCGAGCAACACAGATACTATGCAAAACAAAACAAAAAATAGTGTGAACACAACATAAACCGCTAGCAGTTCTAGACAAAACTCTATCAGTCTATCTGGTACAAAGAGGAAAAAAGCTCGACTGCCCCCTAGCCCACAACTGTAATGCTCGACCTCTACACGTTTCTATCAAGAGCCATGCCCTCAGAAATCTGAAGCCGCGCCATGCCCTGCCTGATCACCTCGTCCCAATACTTCTTAGGCCGCCCTCTACCTCCTCGTACCTGCCAAAGCCAACCGCTCACACCTCCTAACTGGGGCATCTAGGCTTCTCCTTCGCACGTGTCCGAACCATTTAAGCCTCGCTTCCCGCATCTTGTCGTCCATGGGAGCAACGCCTACCCTCTCCCGAATGTCTTCTTTCCTAAATCTTATCCAGTCTAGTATGCCCGCATATCCATCTCAACATACTCATTTCAGCTACTTTCATCTTCTGGATATGTGAATTCTTGGCTGGCCAACACTCAACCCCATACAACATGGTCGATCTAACCACCGCTCTGTAGAACTTACCTTTAAGTTTCAGTAGCACATTCTTGTCACACAGGACTCCAGACGCTAACCGCCATTTCATCCACCTCACCCCAATACGGTGCGTGACATCCTTGTCGATCTCCCCATTTCTCTAGATAATTGACCCTAGGTACTTGAAACTCTCTCTTGGGGATGACTTGTGAGTCGAGCCTCACTTTCACGTCCGCTTCCCCCCGTCACCCCGCTGAACTTACACTCCGGATATTCCGTTTTAGTCCTACTCAACTTGAAACCTTTGGACTCAAGAGTTTGCCTCCATACCTCCGGTCTCTCATTAACGCCGCCTCGCGTCTCATTAATCAGAACTATATCATCAACAAACAATATGCACCTCTCCTTGAAAATGGTGTGTTAGGGCGTCCATCACCAGGGCAAATAAGAACGGGTTGAGCGGAGATCCTTGGTGTAACCCCATAACCACCGGAAAAAGCTCTGAGTCGCCTCGGCCTCCCGCAGTCCTAACCCGAGTCTTAGCTCCATCATACATATCCTTTATCGCTCTAATGTACGCTACCGGCACACCTTTCACCTCCAGGCATCTCCAAAGAACGTCCCTAGGGACCTTGTCATACGCCTTCTCTAGGTCAATAAACACCATGTGCATAAGGAAAATGAGTTCATAAGGAAAATATCTTCCAAAACATTTAAGCCAACAAAATATGGGAAAATTGAAAATTATTTTCCAGAAAATATTTTCCTTCATGCCAAACACATCTCAAATGTAAATTCGATAAAAGCTTGCAGGCCATCTGAACCTGCTTTCATGACCAGCAATGGACTAGAACCTGATTAATTTTTTTGCGCACTGCTGCAATTTCTTTCTTTTCCTTTACATGGTGCAATTTTGGATCTGATGCAAATTAGAACAACCATTTCCAGTTTATATGTGGCAAAATTAGAGTTTCCATTCTTATTGAGGGTTTTACTTCATGGAAGAATGAGTACAGTGTCACTGGTTACTTAAAATGTGAATGCATGATATTTGACACAGGTAGCTCTGCTTTCAAGAATACATCACAGAAACATGCAAAATTAGAGTTTCCATTCTTATTGAGGGTTTTACTTCATGGAAGAATGAGTACAGTGTCACTGGTTACTTAAAATGTGAATGCATGATATTTGACACAGGTAGCTCTGCTTTCAAGAATACATCACAGAAACCTCGTACAGTTTTTGGGATTTTGCCAGGAAGATGGGAAGAGTATCCTTGTGTATGAATTCATGCATAATGGAACTCTTAAAGAACATCTCTATGGTAATTTTATCTGTCACTTTAATTACAGTAAGTTCTAAAAACTGGATCATGCTCAATGTGTATAAACACCGGCAGGTCCTCAATTACCTGATCGGAGTATTAATTGGATCAGGCGCCTTGAGATTGCTGAAGATGCTGCAAAAGGTTGGTGAGAAAGGAAGAGTGTTTTTTTTTGGGGGGGATTAGAAGAGAAGCATCGTCTTTCTAATTTGTGTTACTATGTTTTGTTTCAGGAATTGAATATCTTCACACGGGATGTGTTCCGTCCATCATCCACAGAGATGTGAAAACTAGCAACATTCTGCTTGACAAGAATATGAGAGCAAAAGTTTCAGATTTTGGTCTGTCCAAACTTGCAGTAGATGGAGCCTCTCATGTGTCGAGCATAGTCCGCGGAACTGTAGGATATCTCGATCCAGAGTATGCATTCTTCTCTGGAATATTGAACTTTTTATTTACTGTACAAGGCCAATCATCAACCGCATGTTATTTTATGAATATCAAATAATGCGAATAAAGCTAGTGCTAACATTAACCTTTCCCAACTTGAGTTATACACAAGTTGCAAAGCTGTGGGGAAAAGCAAATCACTGGACTATATGAGAAGTTTCCCCATAGCACAAGCCAATCTTCTTGCAGTTTTATCTTCACCCTCTAAAAAGGCCGAATATAAAGGACATGTTCCAGAACTGCGACATCCTATGGAAAGGGCCTTGGTTGTAGTATGCTTTATTTATTTGGTTCTCAATTCCTACATTGTCATACAACTCTAACCAGATTTTTCTTCCATTATGTTCGTCCGTTTCCTCAATAGTAATAAAATTCGTTTGTAGTAAATCTAATGATAATTACAGAAAATGACTTTGTGCACAATCTCCTTTCCAGGAGTATCGACAATTGATGCACCACCTTCTCTTTGTGAAAGTTTTGGTTTCCTTCTCAATAATTTCATGTGGAATTCAATGATTTAAATAAAAGAAAAAGAAATAAATCCTGATAAGAAAATGTAGAATTGTTAAAACTTGCTGCTATGCTCTTTCTACCAAAACTATTTTGAATGCTTATGAATTCTACCTGCAGTTAGGTGGCTAATGCCTCTCACAAATTGTCTTCCCCTAATAAGTCATATGCTCTTAATGACTTGTATATTGACTCTTTTAATCCAACTTCTACACAGATATTACATTTCGCAGCAGTTGACGGACAAAAGTGACGTTTACAGTTTTGGCGTCATTCTCTTGGAGCTAATATCTGGTCAAGAAGCAATTTCTAATGAAAAATTTGGTTTGAATTGCCGCAATATAGTCCAATGGGTAAGATCATTTATTGACTTATATGCACTATCTTTTATTACAATATGCTAGTGAATCATCACCTTAATACTTTCTCCCTTTAAGATAAGTTGCTGCTATCTTCTACTTCTTAAAAAAGGGGAGGGGGAGGGGAGCCCGATGCACAAAAGCATCCCACATTCACGCATCGTCCAGGGAGTAGATAGCCTACCTTAATGCAAGAATTCTTGGCTGCTTCCATGACTTGAACCCATTACCTATAGGTCACAGAGACAACTTTAGTGTTACTCCAAGGCTCCCCTTCTAGCTTCTGCTTTTTAAATCAGTCCTATATTACCTTATCATTAATGATTTCTTCTGTTTCTCTCCTCTAGGTTTTTAATGATTTAGTTAGAATATCGGAATAATTTGCATTAATACTCGATGTATTATGGGAAATAATTTATACATTGAACCATGCTATATAGTTGGTACTCCTGCATTTACTGGACTGATTCTAATATTTTCTGCTTCTAATCGTCTAGGCAAAACTACACATAGAAAGTGGGGATATTCAGGGTATTATCGACCCCGCTTTACACAACGACTATGATATCCAATCAATTTGGAAGATAGCTGAGAAAGCTTTGATGTGTGTCCAACCCCATGGGAGCATGAGACCGTCGATCTCGGAAGTTATTAAGGAAATCCAGGATGCAATTGCAATCGAAAAAGGCGCAGAAGCAGTAAGGGAAGGTAGTTCAGATGATATATCCAGGCATTCGATGCATTCGTCCCTTCACGCGGGCTCAATGGACCTAGGTGCAAGTGACCATTACTTGTCCATTGATGAGTCTATCACGAGACCAACAGCTCGATGATAGGCAAGTTTTTCTTATGCTGTGTAAAGGCAAGCTTTTTTAGGCCTTTGTTAATGTTACATTTTTGACTAGTGAACCAAGAGAAAAAAGTGTAAGCAATTGTACAAGAAAATGCCTGCTTCTATCTGCCCTTCTGGTAGAAATTCCTCTTCTTTCTGTTTTTGGGGTCGCTCTTCTTATCTGCCATACCCCCAATCCTCCTTCATACGAAGGCATCATAACATATACATCAAATCAAGATCAAACAAAAAGATTCTCCATTCCATTTGAGTGGCTGCAGACTTGACTAAGGGCCTGCACCTCTGGTTTCCTTCAAATTACTGATACATCCATTTCATTAGGAATTAATGATTTTTTACAATACCTTATAGGGGATAACTAGTTCAAGAACCAAATCACATGAATCTGTGTTTCCCTAATATGTGTGTACCTGTTTACACCCACATGTATGATATAGGAATAGTTCAATGAAGGTCAAATTCATAAATGCCCCTTAAACTTGGCATCAATTTTCATTTAGCCACCTCAATTGAGGTTTGTCTCCATTAGACACTCTAACTTCAATCAATCTGTACCTATTAAATACCTCAGAGACTAGCCAGTGCAAGAAAAATATGCGTGAAGTTCCCACGCGCTGAAATGGCAAAAATAACGAATGAAAATATGTCATGTAGATTTGAGTTCAAAAAAATGTTGGAGCTGTGCTCCCACCCCCTGCCCCCACCTCACTATTCCGGCAAATTCTTACAGTTTTCTTGCTCAAAACAATATCTTTGTCATTACAGAGAAGGCGATCAAATCAATCTATGATAAACAGAGAAAAGCTGCGGAAACCCCTAGAAATATTTGTTGAGATTGAAGGAAAAATAATTGGGTCTAATAAAGTTGGTGTCTCCGGTCGCCATATCAACCAAAAAGAGCATTATCAATAAAGATAAGTCAATCCCATTGAATATCTCTTTAGTTTTTAAGGACTCAAATTTATCAATTATATACATCCTGAAATAAATGGGACCTGGTTGTTATGTTATCAAGAATGGTTTTAGAAATTTTGTGCGTTGGATCTGTGAACGATGGTGGACGAGAAGAGGTAGGTGAGAGGGACGGTAGTGTTAACGAGGCAGTAATGGAGGTAGGTGAGGTCAATGGCAAAAATGGTGGGGCAGTGGTGGAGTTAAAACGGAACATATCAATGAAGGGTTTCACGGCGTTGGAGGAATAACAATGGTAACGTTTGAAAGTCTTGATGAGACGCCGAATTTCCCTGGCAGCCAGAACTTTAAAAGTAGGGTCACTGGAATTGGCGCCGACGACTACAATGGTGGTGGTGTGGTTGGTTTATCTCTCACATCCACGGAGAAAGACGCTTGATTAATAAGAGAGAAACCATGGGCACCTGTGCTTTGAAGGATCGAAGGGAAAAAAGGGTTCATGTGGTTTTAATGAAGGTGATGACTGTAAAAATGGTGAAGGTAGAGAGATTGCTTGAGGGGGGAGAGAGAGGGACGAAGGAGAGAGAAAACACTTAAAATACAAAAATCTTACCTTTTCACGCTCTTAGAGAAAGTGTGGAGCACGCACTTTGCCACATAAGTCAAATGTGTCTAATAGGTACTACAATTTAAGCATAGTTTAAGTATTTGACGGGAACAAGTCTCAGTTTAGGTATTTAAATGAAAATTAGTGCCAAGTTTAAAGGACTAGATATGTATTTGGCCTTCAATGAAAGAAGAAAGTTAACTTTCTCTATGAACAAGGAAGCCATAAGTAATGAGAACTATTACGGCAACCTAACCACGTACGTCATAATTGAGAAAGGGAAGACAAACCTCCCTCAGAGCCAGAACTTTTATCATCTGGGAAGAGTGAAAAAACAATCTGATTGACAACACTGAGCATGGGGAACAGAAATAGGGGTGGGAGAAGCTATTGAAAGGGGTAGTCATGTTGACAATGTTATTCGTAACTTGTACAAGTGGAACGTAGCAGATATACGGTGAAACAGTTAAGGTGCGCACAAATTGGTTAAACAGGAGAGCCATGTGATGGGAATATGCAGTTAGAATGAAACAGTCCAAACTCAGTCGGACAATTGTTATAGTAGATAGTTCACTACTCCTAGTATTATTGATCCGTGATTGACCCCATGTCCTACCATTGCTACTGTTGATAATTGCTGCAGTGTTGTACTATAGCTGATTACCCTACCTGCAATTTCTGCTACTAGAATAGTTCAGCACTACAATGGAGAAGACTAGTCAATGTACAATCCTTTTGTTGCTAACATAAACTTAAAAAAAAGAAAGACATGTAGCTACTAGAGTAAGTGGTCGTTTAGTTTATGGGATAAGGATAATAATTCCTGAATTAGATGCAAGATTATTTTTTCCCGTGTTTGCTTGAATTCTTGAATTATGGGATTACCAATCCTATGATTAATTAATTCCACAATTGGATATTATTCTATCCCATATTGAGGGTGGGATAATAATCCTGGAATTAATTAATCCCGGAATAAATACTAAAATGACAAAGAAGTCATTTTCTAAGGCTTTTTCTCCAAAGTTTTTTAAACAATCCAAGGTTAAAATTGAAAATAAAAGTTTATCTCAACTTATCTAGTATACACCAAATACATGCTTATATTATATCCTGTATATCTCATTTTTAGTCCGATGAATCAAACATCTTTCAATAAAAATATATTTACTAAATAATTCTGTCATTATTAAATACCCATATTATAATCCCATTATTATAATCTCGTGATAACTTGTTCCAAACAACCCTAAAGGATATGATCTAGTGATATTCCCTGGTCATGTGCTAATAGCCTGGTATTTATCTCATTGTAAATTGGTTTAACAAGGTAGAAATAGCGGCCACTATAACTTTTAGACTTTATCTTTGAAAAATAGTCATTGTCCTATAGAAACTGCTAAGACACGTTATCCTGCAGTTTCACCCCAAACGTCACAAACACTCACATTTACATGTTCAAAACCTGTAGAAACTTCTAATTTGTTACTCCTATATAATGTGATGTTTGGCATATTTCGATATGTGTTAATGTTACTTTACTCATGCTTTAACCACTTTTTGATGTTATTTAATCTTTAAAACACCCAACATGGTGTAATTATTGGTTTGATGACTAATTAAGTTATGTGTGACGATTTAAGGTGTTCGGAGTACAAAATATGAAGAAAAGGTGGTTTAGCTAGAGGAAGAAGGGTTGGATGCGTCGCATCCAACCTAGGAAAACATCATCCTGCATGCAACCTTAGCAGTGAAGTTGTGCCATCGCGTCCGCCATCGCGTGCGAAACTGGGAAGTAGAAGTGAAGCTGGATGCGTCGCGTCCACCATCGCATGCGAAGCTGAGAAATAGAGGACAAGGTGGATGCGTCGCATCCGCCTTCGCAGGCAAAAAATTGAAATGGAGGACAAGGTGGATGCGTCGCATCCACCTTAGCATCAATCCCTGAAGCCGAATTGGACTAGGAATGGGAGAGCTTTGGCCCACGACTTTTGTACGCAATATATAAGCTAAAAACGCCTCTTTTAGGTTATCTAACATATTGGGAAGAGGAAAAAAACCAGGAAAAAGCTGTGAAGGCCGGAATTCATCAAGTTTCATCTTTCTCCCACCAAACTTAGTAATTTTTATGTTTCTTTGTATGATTTGTTGTTTGGCTACCATGTCTATGTGGAGCTAAACTTCACGTTCTAGGGTTGTGGTTCTTTCATGACTATTGTTATTCGGATATTGATTTTGACTTCTTGATTTATCATATTAGTTTATTTATTCAATCTTGCGCTTAATTATTTAATTGCTTGATCACCAATTGAATATTATCTACGAATCTAGAATTGAACTCGAAAGTGGGAATTCTATATTGCATATAGGATTGAGTAGGGCAAGTTCTTGAACTCGGGCATCGGGGAACGGATTCGTGGTTAGGATAGACATATACCTAATTACCTTGCTTGGTTGATTTACAGGAATTATAAATGCGTTCTTGTTGATTCTAACTCCATAGACATATAGGCGTTAGGTTAGCTTGAATAGGCGAGTAAGAACTCGACAGACTCTTATGAGCAATATTAACCCTGTCAACCAATAAGCTAGATAAATTAGTCGGTCAATTCAATTGAAGAATACAATAGGATTGTTAGATAGACCATAACCCTAGATCGTTTTCATTACATTGATATCATTAAAATCTGCTCTTCCTCTGTTCAAAGTTTATTATTTATATTTTTCTTATTTAATTAGTTAGAATAAAATATTTTTAGATTTAATTCTTGTTTAGATAATTAAGATAGGCTAATTTAGTTAATAGTTAATCATAAGTCCTCGTGGGTTCGACATCCGACTTTGAGTCACTTTATTACTTGACGACCGCGTATACTTGCGTGAGTGTGTTTGGTTGCAACATAATGTAATAGCAAGAAATAACAAAGTCAATGTGTCCGATTAGCTAACAAGCAACAACTACAAGAAAGGCCTGAATATACAATAATCGAATTCCTTTGACCAAATTTCAATGGCAGTCGAAATCTCAGTTTGAATTTCAGTAATCTAACTATAATTTTTCCTTGCTTCACAACTAATAGAAAGTAAATCCCCACTCTCTACTCTCTATTATGCGGAAAATATATTTAATTGCGTTATATATATTCAGTAAGTTAGGTGGTAAAATAACATGAAAATGCAAATCAATTAACCAGAGGTGGACCTATCCTTTATGTAGGGGGTCGCCGGGCTGCGTTAATTTCGGAAAAAATATATGTAGATATATCTTTTATATATATATATATATATATATATATATATATATATATATATATGGTTGTCATTTTAAGACTCAAAGGTTAAGCAGTTATATTAGTTGATTTGGGAGGGGTAGGGGGCACAATTTGACTTTTAGTGCATTGCCAGGGTTCTATTCTCGCTCCAACATTTGTTCAATTTTTTATTCTATAATGGTGCCCCACTTTAAAACCTAAGTCCGCTCTGCAATTAACTATGGTTAGTAATATAATCGAATATGCAAAACATATGTCATGCATTTATTCGCCTAATGCAAATATTGAGTACAAATAATTATTTTCAACCACGCAACCTCATTGAGACTAACAATACCATGGTTAGGTGATAAAATAAGGCAAAACTATATAACTATCAACTATGATTTTTCAACCATGCAACCTCAATGAGACTGGAAATACCATGCTTAGGTAAGCCTCTGCATAATTTGGTAAATACCGAATTATCGCGCCGAAATCGAAAATTTTAGTATTTGGTATTCGATATTTGGTTTAAATTTTTTTTTAAAATGGTATTTGGTATTTTAAAAATAATGTCGAAATACCGATACCGATACCGTACCGAAATATATACTAAGTTACATAAACACATACTCCCTCCGTTTCAATTTACGTGAACCCATTTGATTGGACACAAAGTTTAAGAAAAGAGATAAAACTTTTGAACTTGTAGTGTAAAATGAGGCACATATATACTGTGCGGCTATAAATCATTGCATAAAGGTAAATTGTTTCAAAATAAGGAAATACGTCATTCTTTTTGGCACATGCCAAAAAGAAAATAAGTTCACGTAAATTAAAACAGAGTGAGTATTATTGAGTATAACGTATTAAGTTACATAATATTTTTCTTTGGCATTCATGATGAGGTTGACACTAAAAACCATAAACTTCTTCAGAAAAATAAAGGAACAAGTTAGTCTGCAGATTCTGACTCTTATTATTCAGGTTGCCAAGCAGGTTAACATAATGTTTTTATGATTTTAGGGTATTTCTTACTAGTGTATTGATGTTGCATTTATTAGATTAGTCCTTGTTGTATTCTCTAAGTTCAACAATTATCTCTAAGCAAGTAATAAGACACTTTCAATGATTAAATTTATTCCTTTATGTACCTTTTTTCTCGCTATGGATTAATACTTGCTAATTTTGGACAAAAATTTTGTCAACGTTAATATTCAAGTCGAACAAACCGAAGTTACTGTACCGAATAAACCAAAACCGAAAGGAGAAAAGCCGAACCATACCGAATTGAATTAGGTACGGTATTGGTATATCACTTTAACAAATCGAATATCGAAAATACTGAACTGAAATATCGAATTACCGAACCGTACCGATCGACGAACACCCCTATGGTTAGGTGATAAAATAAGGCAAAAATGTATAACTATCAACTACGATTATATGATAAAAGTTCTAATATTTGTTTAGTGCAAACACTAAGTACGATGGTGAATATACAAATACTATATATGTTAAGTATTTTTTTTTAAATTTCACTCAGTATCTAATAGTATTTAATTTAAATTCGCATCGACACGTTTAAACCGCCTCATCCAACCGCTTAACTAAAAATAAGTGGTATATATGAATCGATTGACTATTGTGTAAAGATCCTAATTCTTTTTCCAACCATGTGACCCGAATGGGACCGACCAACCAGAACACAGAATGTATGTGGAAGAGTCGAAGACGTGTCTACTTTCCCTTTTATTAATAAGCAAAAAAACCAAAAGGGAAAGAGTTAGAAGTTAGAACCAAACCAACGGTGTTGATAGGGCAAACTCCAAAACTCTGCCTTCATCTCAGTCGTCTCCCTTTTTCCCACTTTCTCCAGCGTCCGATCTTCCCTTTTCTCCTTCAATCTTTCATTCCCCTCTCCTCGCGCCCAAATTACAAATCCCCAGGTTTTAATTTTATTTTCAAAAATTCCCCCTCTCTTTTTCTCTCTCTACATTTCAATGGCAGAATTAGGGTTTTTTCTTCTCTTTCTTTTTCCTGTTCTTCATCTTCAGCTGACTTACTGTGTTTTTATTTTTTATTTTAATTTTGTTTTGTTTTTAAAGGTATGGCGGATGGTCAAGGATCGTCAAGGTCACCAGCGAGTCCAAACGGAGGAGGAAGTCACGAGAGCGGTGGAGACCAAAGCCCTAGGTCTAATGTACGTGAACAGGACAGGTTTCTTCCTATCGCTAATATTAGTCGAATCATGAAAAAGGCGCTTCCTGCTAATGGAAAAATTGCTAAAGATGCTAAGGAAACTGTTCAGGAATGTGTTTCCGAGTTCATTAGCTTCATTACCAGCGAGTATGTTTTTCAATTTCCTTAATTCCCTAATTACGAATTGATATGATCGTAACTGATTTGAATTGAGATGTTGTTTTATTGATATATTCATATATGCTACTTGCTGTGTTAAACTGTAGTCTTTTACTTTGCTTAGACTGTAAACGGTGCGATTCATTTAATTGATTATGATCAATTTTCTTTCGTGGCTTCTAGAGATTGACTTTAAATGGTAGAAATTGGTCTTGTTCTCCTTTTTTAAGAAAACCTCTCATTTTGAAGGGTGTGGCCGAGTGGTTAATGAAGTGAGTGGAGAAATATGATGTCTTAGGTTCAAGTCTCAGCGGAGACAAAAAATATTAGGTGATTTCTTTCTACCTACCTAAGCCTTGGTGGGCCTAGTACATCTGCTGCTGGGGTAGCAGTTATCCGGTGGATTTAGTCGAGGTGCACAAGCTGGCTCTTCCACCACCGTCATAAAAAAAAACATCTCAGTTTGAACTATTACCTACTTTATTAAAAAATGCATCTTATTTTTAACTTTGTGAGTTAGTATTACTGCGTTATACACAAATTTTCCATCTTCCTTTAGTGTATGTTATGTGTTGTGTCTGGATATGCTATATGCTATATGTCATGGATATTAACTATTTCTTTTCTGTTTTGTATTTTTTGGAGAAAATATTTCTGGTTAATAGGATGCATTTTTATTGTAAAATAGTTGATTTCCTTAACAACATTGTTATTTTCCTGTTGGAATTGTCTAGGGCAAGTGACAAGTGCCAGAGAGAGAAAAGAAAGACTATTAATGGTGACGATTTGCTATGGGCAATGGCAACTCTAGGTTTTGAAGATTATATTGAGCCACTCAAGGTGTACCTTGCTCGGTACAGAGAGGTAATGATTACTACATTCTTTATGTCAGCTTTCCCCTGTGACCCTTTCCAAACAGAGTATAAATTGATGGATTTGTCTTTTTGTGGTGTACCTGCTCGATGAATGGGTTGTTGCAGATGGAGGTAAGTGGATGTCTAATACAGCGGCTTTATAGTCATTTCCATTTTCTTCCTTTTTTTTGTGTTTTGCTTTGGGAGCAACTGATTCATTTGGTAGGGTGACACAAAGGGATCTGCCAAGACTGCTGATGGGTCTGCTAAAAGAGATGGGATGCAACCTAGTCCTAGTTCACAGGTACTCTTTTGTGTTCTTAGCTTTTTGTTTTTTTATCTGATTGGTGTCTCAAATTACAAAAGGAAATTGTTGAGTAAAATTCCATTAATTTGCTTGTGCATCTTGTTACAGCTTGCACATCAAGGTTCATTCTCGCAAGGAATGAATTATGGAAACTCTCAGGTACCTTTTTCTCTGTGTGTATACATGGAATTTAACTGTTGTATGTCATCTTCCAAAACACGCTACAATGCCTCAAAGTTTCAATCTTCACCTGTTATATGGGGGAAAGATGTTTCAGTCTTAACCACAAAAGGGGTTGCTTTGATGCATCAAGTTGGTTATTAGCCTCATGAATATGCAACTATAGCTTTCAGGAATTAGTCAGAGGTTTTGCTTGACAGAACAAACCATTTCTTCTCATGGGATCGACACAGATATTATTCAACTTGTAGCTAGATCTTTTATTCATCAATTGTTGCTCTTAGATCATTTTGCTAGCTTAGTGATTTTCTTGCTTTTATAATATCTCCTTATTGCTGATTTAAAAAAAAAAAAATGTTGCTCTTTGATGATCTATTTGAATGTATAAGATTGTTTTTATTACTATTCTGAGATGTGACTTACGTTATATTTTGTAAATTGAGAGAATCATGGGGGGAGGGGTTGTTAAGGTTTGGTTGCAAATGTCGTTAGAGGAGAAAGAACTAGAATTTTCGGTACATCAGTGTGTTTGGATAGAGTTACAGTACCACAACTTGTGGAACTGGGATGGACTATAGCCACATTAGGAGAAAACATGTAAAAGTGCACCCAAGGATTTGACATAGCGGTCAATGAAGTGAGAAAGGCCCTCAGAGACCAAACTACCGGCGAGACAAAAATACCGGGTTATCTTTCCTCCCTGCCTAAGGCTTGGTTGATGGTGTTTCTTGTATGTGTGCTAGTTGGGAGGTAACATGTATGCAAGTTGTTCCAAACACCACCATTATAAAATATCATATAAAAGTTGAACATGAGAAGAGTATTTTGAAGATTTTGCAATTTATCAAGTTCTTTCTAATCTTAAGAAAATAGACCCTTTAGAAACTTTTGTGGATGACCATTAGTGAGAAATGCTATTGGTAATTTGATAAGTTCAACCTAAAGAAATAAATAAAGCGGAGAGTGTGATTTCCTACTTTAAATCCAAGTATTTTGTGCCTTTATTATAATCATCCAATGATTGGTAAAGTTATGTAAGGCCTTTGAAAGATTCTGCTGGGGAGGTGTGTATATATTCTTTCAAGACTTGGGGCCTTGATGTAATTTACTACTCCCTCCGTTTCAAATTAGATGACACACTTTTCTTATTAGTCTGTTCCAAAAAGAATGATATGTTTCTACAATTGAAAATAATTCAACTTTAAACTCTTCATTTTACCCATTTTACCCTTAATGAGAAGCTTTTATAACCATGCAAACGTCATGGCCCCACAAAGCTTTTACCCCTTATGTATTTAAGAAAACAAGTTTCAAAAGTATTCTTTTTTTCTTAAACTCCGTCAATGTTGTCAAAAGCTCATTTAAGGCCCGCTTAAGCCCTGAAGCTCAGAAAAGCTCAGGGATGGCGCTTCGCCTTGCTTAAGCTGTGCTTCAGTGTCGGCAAGGCACTAAGGTGTGCGCCTCATTGCACATGAATTCTATCTTGAATTGATCGGTACTAAAACGACAAATATTATCGGCAAATAAGTGTATTAGTTGTTAACGAAAACCTTAGGGCTTTTTAGAGCTTTTCGCTTTTGACAACAGTGGACTCCGTGCTAAGTCAAACTACATCATTTAAATTGAAATGGAGGGATTACTTTAGAAGATGCCGGAATTTGGCCGAACTGCAAAAGGTATTATCATAATTTATTCATTAAGGGGCTGAATTGAAAATATTCTTCTTGAAGAGTAAAGAGTAAAAGGAGAAAAATAGGAGGCAAATCCATAGATGATTTATAGTATCTCATGGTACTCAACTAATGAAAATTACCTTATCTTCTCCAACAAAAAAGAGAAGGCAAATCCTTAGATGATGTAAAACAAGGGTGATATGATATAGCCTTTTTGCACTTGCCCTTTTTTGTTGAGAATGAAACTTAGGTATCTGTATTTGTCTTATTAAAACCATTGCAAGTAAATAGTTCAGAGTTGCGCTCATTATTTCTTCCGGCTTTAATGGTGATCATGTTGCTCTGATGGATAAAGGATGAGGGTTGTGGTAGGCTGGTAACCAGTGTAAACTAGCTAAATCACGATGAATCCTCACAGTAATGTTGGTCTGAGGTGATTTTAGATGGAGAATAATGTTCTTTGAGGACTCATAAAGCCCGCTCCTACTTGTTTGGGACTGTTATGTAGTTTTTTTAATGTCAGAATTTGCTGAATAGCTGGAGGGTTGGACATGTGTAACTGTCATATGAGTGTCAAGTGCATTGTGGGCATAAGTGGGAAAGTACAACGCTTATTGAATAGTTATCCTAGATATATGTGATGATTTGAAGATGTTGCTTTGCTACACTTGTATTGTTGATTATCTGATAATTGATAGATGGAATACATTGCTCATATATTTCTTGACAATTAATCGGTGGTAATATTTGAGACTTTAAGTATGAAATCAATCCTTCCAAAGGTATGAAGGTGGGTGATACCATTGGAAGCAAGTATGGTCCTAATTGAACATTATATCGGATGTGCACTAAGCTCGTCAACGTTGATCAAAGTACATAAACTAACTAGCTTGACCCTCAAATCATTTGCTTTTTGAGTATTTTTCTATATGTAAATAGATACAATGTATCGTTTTGAGATGGTTTGGTCATTGTCCTCTGTAGGCCTACAGATGTACCGGTTAATAAGTGCAATAACTGTGAAATGGTGAGTGATGGTGTTAAAAAGGGACGGGGTAGACCTAAAATCACATGGAAGGAAGTTGTCTGGAATGACCTATAAATCCTTGGAAACAACACAGACTTAGCTAAAGATTGGACTTCCAGGATGCATATGGTGGACCATTTGGAAAGAAAAACAGTAGGTGATTTGAAGAAAACAACAATTCCTTACAGAAGATCACGATGAACTGTCCTTTTTTTTTGGGTCTCACTTTTGGTGTAAGGAAGAGTAAGCACATGATGTTGATTCATTGCTAGGTATCATAGAATCCCTGTAGTAGGTGGCAGAAGATAGGCATGTTGCTAGTTTCCTTGGAATTTTACAGATGGCTTTAGCACAGTCAGTCTTTGTGCTGCACATATATAATATTGTTACCATTCTCAAAATCAAAGGAAGAAACAGATCCATAAAGATGATATCTACTAGTTGGGAATAGGTTTTTGGATTTGTTATAGAACTTTTTTATATACACACACATTCATAAAACTTATGTTTCATCTTTATTTTATTTGTTATGATGATAACATGAATTGAGCTTAAATTGGAAGTGAGGATTCAGATAGCCGACCTCAACTTGTTTGGGATTGAGGCATAGTTGTTATGTTGCTATGGAAGGCTCATCAGATTGCTATTCTTTTATTTTAAACCAATAAATTATGTTGGTGTTTATCAGACTTAAAATATATAGATTGGCAAGTGGTAGGTTTCTTGAAGGAATTATTTCGCAATGGTGCAATATAATGGTTCTCATATTTAGTTGTGATGACAGCAAAAGAATCAATCCATATATAATGGTTATCTGCAAAACTTATCAGTCAAAAATATGAAAAGCAGTAAAGGTTTCTGGGTGTTGAGTAATTTGTTTCTTACCTGAACTACTTGATCAATCCATATATAATGGTTATCTGCACTGGGAGGGACAGTTGCTTGTTAATTCGCCTGCTGGTTTTGTAATGTTGGCCACTTTTACCACTTGGCATGGAGTGCTCCTACTTTTACCGCTTGGCAATGTTAGACTGTTAGTTGACACATTGATTGTCGAGATTCCACCCAAAATATTGTATGTCAACCTGATGCTTATTGTCTCTCTTGAAATTGCTTTTTGCAGGGACAGCACATGATGGTCCCGATGCAAGGAACAGAGTAGAATCAGTTCTTCACTCTGCTTTTGGACTTAAAACATGTTCTATATATAGATCCTCTGCAGTAAGCTCTGTATCATGGTTGATTTATTTTAGGGCTCTCAAGTCAGGGCCATATGCTATTTAAGTTTGTAAATTTAGGAGATGTTCAAGTAAAGACCTGATTGTTTGTAGTAATAACAAGAACCATTACCTAGTATTTTAGGATATTGTTTCTCTTTGGATGAAATTAAAATTTGCCCTTTCTTATTCTCTTTCTTTTCTTTCTGAAGAAAACAAATATGCCTTTTTTTTTTTTTTTTAAAATTTACTCTATTGGTATTTTAACCTTATGCGAGAGATAGGATTATGATACTCGTCCGCGCATACACACATGCATGTTATGATATCACTTAACATGTTTTGTCCCTTTGGTCATGGAAGAAATGCAGTGGTCCACTATATTATTACTAGTCTCAAAACATTTTATAGACTTCTTTTTTCCAGTAAGAGAGGTTGGCTTTGCAATGTTTTGTTGATTCTTCATTCGCGTGAAAAATACACTGTAGGTAGGTAAAAATTTTCGGGTATGTTTACTTTTATATATTTTGACATTCCCTTAATAAAAATTCTGGCTCTGCCACTGAAGAGAAGTGAATCATTTCTTTTAACTGCGATTTTCTAGTACAGTTTCTGGTCTCTGGATACTTGAAACTATAAAGTTTTACAATAACCCAGTATAATCTCACTAGGGACAGTGTGTACGCAGACCTTACCCCTACCATGAGGTAGAGAGACTGTTTCCAATAGAAACTCGGCATCCTTCCCTCCAAGAACTCTCCACCTTGCTCTTGGGGTGACTCGAACTCACAACCTCTTGGTTGGAAGTGGAAGTGGCTTACCATCAGAACAACCACTCTTATCAATTTTAAATTCACCAAAAAATTAAAAGAAAAACTAATATTTGAATTTTCAACTTTGTACGTCAATCCTCGCCCTTGAGGGAGGACAGGAGTAACATTGAGTTCGGGAAATTTTTCTTTCTGATAATCTACTGCTGTAATCACATGATTATGCTCTCTGTATTTAGATAGATGAAAAATTATCAGGCAAACTAGTAAGCCAAAACTCCCACCAAGAGAACTAACTACAGTTCGTTGCATCTTTTCTCTAAGAGAGTTTTTGTGATTTACTGTCTACAAATCAATCTAATGAAGAAAAAACATCTTAAAGAGCTACACTACTAATACAAAACTCACCTTTTCGATGATTTAGGCATTTCTGTACGATATTACACAAAATAACCTACACGAGTATAATAAACTTAAAGAACACACCAATTCATGATTAGGACTATAAATTAGTAAACCGACCAGAACCGGAACCTCTCCTCCTCCTCCGACGCTTTTGCATGCGCCAGAATAGTATCAATAGACCTGACAGTAATGGTGATAAGTTTGTAAGAATGATGAGAAAAAACTTCTGAATTCTTCCATCAATAGGATGCATAAATGTTCACACTCACCTGTGATGGCAACAATTGCTGGAACTAACCAGTGAGTAGCTACAAGCACGGGCATGTCAATCTGCAGTCAAGTAAAATAAGATGTGTTGTTAGGATGTATACACTGACAGTTCTAAAAAATTTTACATTGTAGCACGTAACCTGTCTTATCTTTCAGGTTACAAATCTCACTTTATGGATGGTTACCTGTAGTCTATCATCTAGGTGACCTGATGGTGTTCGCAGGTAGTAATATTTTAGTCTTTTTCAATGCAGTGTACAGAAGTTAAACTCGTGTTATTAAATGAAGTTTCATAAACAAATGACTAGCAAGAGTTTCTTACATCATCTCTGTAAAAGAAGCCCCAGTACTTTCCAGGAGAGTCGTCCATGTTCTGTGTTGTGTTAGTTAATACTGAAACAGGTGTGTCAACTGTAGAATTTAAACCTCTACCCAAGTCAATAACAGGATAGCCAGGTAGTCTACGGTTCCTTCCTCTGACCTGTAAATTGTAACCCTTAGTTCCCCATACTTCAAATCTAGAATCACGCCCGCAGATCAACTCCTTTCCAACAACTCTAGAATAAGTAGAGAAATTCACATCTGTTCTACGGGTTGGTAGCTGGTTCTTATCAGCATATAATGATTTCTCCTGTCTAAGTGAATCTGAGAAAAGCACAGGATCTTTTATATTCGTGCTTGTAAAATCTAGCATTTTCTTCAGAAGCCCATAACAATTGGTAACCATATGGCTGCTGTCCAAGCAATTAGAGTCGCCGTATACTGCAATTCGACTCCCACCAACCTCCAAAAGACCAAGAATAGGTGTATCTGTCTGCATTCATCAAAATAAATTGCAAGTTAGACCAGCAGCTCAAACACCACCTAAAATATTGAAGAAACTGTCATTAGCCTAAGAGTTCTTATTGGAGTGAAATGAACATTTCTTCCAGTAGTAACTTGGGAAACTTAAAGTGATACCAAAAATTTATTCTACAAATATATTGACAAGTAAAAAACATTCCTTTACCATAGGATCACCAGTCTCCTCTCCCACAATCCCCTAAAGTAGCAGTATATCTACACTCATTTGTATTTTCCACGTATCTCTCTTTAGTTTTTAAGTGAAATGTTCATTATCATAATAAGTAGACGATTAGAAGAGCTTTGATATTGCAGTATAGAGTATACTCTTCCTCATGTTTCATTAAAGAGATTACACTTTGTGCTATATTAGACTACCATATCTCTCCTATTCTTTAAGTTCTAGGCATCAGAGATACTCGGCATTCAGGAATAAGCGAAAAGAGAAAAGCTCAAAAGTCGACTTTCTGCTTTTAGTAAAGATCTTGTTTTTATGAACTTAAAGAAGTTCAGTAGGTGGAAACAAAACTATATTATGATAGCCTTCCAACTAACCTTGGTCATGCCAGATAAAAGGAGATTCTGTGTGGCCCCACTCTCTGAGCTATCCATGAAGGGGAAGCTGTGCAAGTATCCACCTCTTGGGAACTTTAGAATATCAGTCCCAGATGCATACCGACTCTGTTCACCGTTGAGAACAAAATCGCCATTCAGAATTTTATTCCCAAATGCAATCCCAAAGGATGCCAAAAGATCATTTAAGGCGGGAATATTGGCACCTCCAGTGACTGGAGTCCACCAGCTACGTGTATTGTCATCAAAGAACCTCATTTTTACCATTGTCTCTACATTGTACCAGTCAGCAAATACAACTACACAGAGACCTGAATTAATGACATCATCTCTCAGTTTCTTGATCTCTTCAGGGAAGTATTCATCCTCAAGATCCACCAGAAGAAGTGTACCATACTGGCGAGCATCAAAGCATGTAAGAGGAGAGCCAAGAGTCTCAATATAGTATCCAGCATCTCTTAGCGTGTCAAACATTATGTGAAAATTTGTGTGCAGATGATCCCCATGCCAGTCAAGAATGTCATTCCGAACATCTAAGGAGTCCCTTGGAATATAACCAGGAGGATATTTGATACTGTGAAATTGATCCCACAATATCCGCACAGATCTTGGTGGAGTAGGAACCACTTTTAATTTCAATTGAAGGACACAGGTACTACTTCGACGACTCTTTTCACCTAGAGCAGGTGGGCTGTGGATCTTGACAGTCACATTACCTTCAATTACCCCTGAAAACTGAGCTCCTTCTTCTTTGATTTGCATGTGCAGTGCAAGATAACCAGTCCAGGGCCAAATGACATCTGAATAGGTAAAATGGATGCTAAGAAGGTTGCCTTCCTCATCAAAGGGGTGCCATGTAGGTGGGCTTTCGACATAACCAATTACACCCATTCCATTTAAAATAGTGGCATTAAATATGACTGGCATGGCACCAGCATAAAGCGGTTGACGGCAAAAAGGCCAAGAGTATGGGCAGTCGGTGAAATCAAGAACACCTGGAAAAATACTTGCTCGAGGTTCATAGCTCTTCAAAATTTCAAAGGACTCCAACCTGTCATTCAAGTTAAATATTGAGTAGAACATGATGCATGTTGATTTAATGTTCAAACTATAAGGATATAAGGAACTCACAAATTAACCCTGCCTGCACCCTGCTCGTATATGTTGGGACCAGGAAGCTTTGCAGCCCCCTCAACCAGTGCTTGTTTGACACTAGCTGGATTTAGAATGTCCTTTCGCTTGTTTTCAGGTATTATGCTAACAAGAAGGCATACTATACCAGCAACCACAGGACTCGCCACGCTTGTGCCGGATAAACTTTTACAACCTGTACTAATTTTGGATCCCATTATCTCACGTCCATACGCAACAATGTCAGGCTTTACACGACCATAACTGTTAAAGAAAACTTACATGGTTACAAGTCTATGAGAAGGCTGGAAAAGCATAAATTATCACTATAACCCAAAAAAAAAAGGACTAGTTTTTTTCTTTCATATTTACATATCATCTTTCTCTTCATTTTTTCCCCTTAGCAGAGGAAAGAATTGCATAAAATTGGCATTCTGCGCTAATTGTTTTATACCACAGCATTTATCATCAAACAGTTTTCCGTTTCTGAACTTGACTAAAAACATCAAAACCATGGACACAAAGCTCATAGACTACATATATGCTTTAGAAGAGCTGATCTTCAAGGCATATGTATTTCTTTTATTTCCTTTTCCCTATAAATGACACTTGCACATCCAATCAGACTTCTAAATATATTCGTGCTCACGCATAGAATGGTGAAAATAATTCCAAGAGGTGCAGGGAGGCTAATAATAAGGAAACCTATACTCCAGAGAAAATAAAAGTACAGAAAAACAAAGGAGGAACTGATACCCATGAGGAATCTCCCAGGTACTCATGCCACGAGAGGAAAAAGAAGCTATGTGATCACTGTAATCAATGCCACCAACACCAATAACATCACTTTGATCTGCTGGATTGTTTAGAGTACCATACAGTGGTCCATCATTCCCAATAGCTGAAACCATGATAATATTGTTTGCTGTAAGCTCCCAAACCTAGAGATATTTCAAATGTCATTAATATAAAACTAAAGCTTCCACCGCTAATCCTTAATCAGTATCCTGCTGAGAATATTGGTAAATTCGACAATATGACAAGCTTAACAACTCAAAATCTCTACAACTAAATTGCATGCTAAAGTAAAAATGCAACCGTCATGCTTGAGACCTCCGTGAACAGATGCAGTTTGCTGAACTAATAGACATGTGCACAGAATCAACTCAGGAAGAGTGCTACTCTAGCTAGTGAAGGGCCAAATATGTAAATACATAAAGGAGCATATCACATATGCAATTTGCACCTGCATTGAAGGTAACTAAACAAGACCAGAATTTACACACAAGTTATTTTTGGATCCCGATTATCCTTTACAGTAATGGCTATTCACTTCAGTCTTACATGCACTATGTCAAGCAACAATGGACACATATCATTCACATGCTGACAGTTGAAACCAAACTTCTTAATAATGAGACTACGAATGACATAAAATCTTAAACCAGAATATTATATTGATTAATGCAACAGAAGAAAAATGCATTGATTGCCTAAGGAGAGGATACACACCCCGAGCATCATACACATTTACAAGTACTAGCTCCATTTGCATTTCATAAGAGGTAGTTTAAGTGGGGGCAAAATTAAAGTTTAATTTTACATGTATATCAGTTATCATATTGGTAATAGAAGAAATGTTATTGTTGTTGTCTTGTTAAAAACATATGATAGGGAACATTGCAGCAAAATTTAAATTTGAATGGTTAGATGATTTTGAGTTATTCGTCATCAAAAGATGACTCTGAAGTATGTCCTATAACTGATTTTGAAGTCTTGATCTAAGTGAAAGTGCACAAATATTATGGTAAAAGCGTGTCAAACATTTTGAGGTGCTCCGAAATGTAATGTGCAGTATGTATTATGACAGAGAGGGTGCTAATTGCTAAAACAAGCCAAACGATCAGTGACCCCACCTTTTCCACAAAAGGGAGATCTAAATAATCAGGTCCACCGATACTCAAATTCAGCACATCCATGTTGGTTGCAATTGCGTAATTGAATGCATCAAGAAACCATGATGTGTAAGATACCTGCAATGAGCTGAAGACACAATTATCATAACCTTGCAAGTGAACTTTCAAATATTAGAACTAGAAGATCTATCTTTTTCTTTTTCCTAATTGATAAGTGATAACATAATAAAATCTATCTTTTCGACAGATTTAAGAAGTATCTAGTCAAGAAAGTGAAAATGAAGTCTTTCTCATTTTGCATATGTTTGGACTTGGCTAATTGCTTCATTTAGTTTCTCTAATTATGTGCTACCTCTAAATTATAAGCTTCCATTCAGCATGCAACTCTAACTAATGGATCATAAAAATTGGCTGTAAGGTCCAATGATTCATTCTCAGAATTTCTTTATGTATAGGTTCGGTTTTGAAGAGACTTTATCACAAGATTAATCAAACCCCGATAGTTGAACCTGAACCAACTTTTACTCAGTCCAGTGGAGCCAACTGCTTTCACACTGGAAGAACAAGAACGAAGCAATGACTCCCATCAGTTTGGAAGATATCTTGAGAAAAGGATTTTAGCACCGGCATATTTTTATATGTACAGAAGTTTAAATATTCCAATAGTATGATGCTGTCAACTTCTTAGATTTCTTCACTGAAGTAGGTAAGATACTTTATAGGAACCCTCTGTAGCCCTAAATTTTTAAAAGAACCCATGGTTGAGTTATTATAGACTTCTGTCCTTTTATAATCTTCATTCTGCTTTTTATCCTTCCTTGCATATTCTCAGTTTCTGAAGGAGTGGCAGCTTGTGTCTCTGGCTCAGGGAGAAACTTTACCAATAGTCAACCTACAAAGCTTCACTTTAAGATAGCTCAGACAGGCACCTGTTTCGGAAAAAGAGTTGCTTGCCTCAACACACCAACCGCCAGCTCATCCATGCTTAGAAACAGTTTCTTGAATCCTTTTAAATTAGTTATGGTAAAGAGTTTCGGAGAAGTATATATTATTATTGAGGAAATAGATTTTTCCATTTAAAAAGCAAGTCGTCTACTCTACCTTGAATGTCCTCAATTGAAGAAATAGACTTTCTCCAATCGCCATTTGTACTCATAAAATCAAAAGCTTCCGAAGAATGGAGGTGGACTACAATGATTTCGTTGTACAAGAACAAAGGCGACATCATTTTGAATACCACTAACATCTTCCAAAATTAAACCGACACGTATATACAAGTGAAAATTCTATACATAAAAGGAGAAGGCAAAAAAAAATTATTATTACTTTCCAGGTTTAAGAATACCATTGGCATCTTGCAAAATTGTATGACCTCCTCTTGAGATTGTTACATTCTCGTACCGGACTTCCACTGTTGATTTCTCCAATTGAACCCTTAAGGAGAAAAAAATTCCGAAATTAGCAAAAGCATAAAATTACTTAGTTATAGATACATTTATACAAATTTTATTTCTCTCCATTTTTTGGCGCAGAATAATTGCTTGTATTATTATAAACACAAGAAATTTGACTAAACAGACAATTAGTTCATATATATATATACAAACGTTACGTTGTTGCTAAATTTATAAACGTGGCGCCAACTTTCAGATCTGATCTTAGAGTTAACTTGACAATATACAAATTTTACTTTCTCGTCTTTTGGCGCAGAATTACTTACTCCTACTACAGAAGAAATTTGACTAAACAAGTTTTTTACCATATATAGAGAAGATTCACGCATGCACAGACACGTTGTTGCTAAATTTATAATAAATATTATAAACTCCAAATTTTCAGATCTAATAGTAGTAGGGTTAATTTGACAATTAATATATACATATTTTAGTTTCTCCTATTTTGGCGCAGAAATCTGACTAAACGAAAGAAAAAAAAAATCATCCAGTACTCATGAACACGTTATCTAGACATAATAAACAAATAGATACTACTCAATATATATAGAGAGAATTCAGAAACCTATGGAGGCGCGTGGCCATGGCATTTTCGTTCTCAGTATTGACCACCTTCTGATTAGCCGGTACCTCCTGAATCTCATTTTGAGTTGCGGCTGCCTCAGAGTTGTTCTACCCATGCATGGCCCCCAGATATTTGGCAGTGAGGTAAGCAACCCAGGTTTACCCATGCCGTTCAAGCTCTTCTGCATCACTAGAATTACGATACGTGGGGGGAAATATTTACCACCAAAGGATTATTACCGCGAATATTTATCACCGTCTGATTATTACCAGGAATATGTACCACCGGCTGATTTACTATATTTTCCTCAACCGGTACCTCCTCATTATCATTTACCATCTCCTCATTCGGTATCTCATCATGATTCTCATTTTCCAAGTTAATCGAAAATAAAGAGCCATCACTGTCACTTTCCCCCGCCAACTTATTGTAGAAATCAATCTTTGCACATTCCCAACCGCATTAGGGTCACCCTCAATTGAAGGAAGTCTTGTTTGAAATAGAAAAGCTAGTAGTATAACATTGTGAAGTAGTAGGTATTTTTAAGCCAGTAATGGGAGTAGTAGTAGTACTGGGCAAAGGTGAACATATAGGAAGACTTGAGGATAATATCTGATGAAATGTCTAGCTACAATATATGTGTGTCCCTTTTATATATCTGTCTTGCTATCCAAGCCAACACCCTAGCTAGGTATACAACAAGTAATGAGAGGTACAATATTGGTGGATGGCTAGGGTTGGGCGGGTGGTGTTCGAGGGGTGAGTGGGTTACCTTTGAAGAGAAGTGGAGTGTGTGGGACTGGGAGTAGTAGTACGTACTGGATTTGTAAAGTAGTTTTCGTTAGTGGTATAGCGTACATGTGCCAAAATGCTTTCTATTGTGTTTGTTTGATTTTCATCTAAATGACTAATTTAAGAGTTACCAAACTAAAAACGAAAGAATAAAGCATATATACTCCATTATATCTATAGGCCTTGTATTGTATGCATGTCGTACATCCTTTAGTTCTAAGACCGTCTGACCATACGTGTTTGTGTAAATAATACTCCATAAATAAATTGCATGTCTATTATAGTACTTCATTAATTATCAGAATTTGGTGTCAAAAACTTTGTGACGTTTCTTGATGAGATTAAATAGAAAAATTAGGTGGCATGACGGAAATATTAATTAGTAAATCATTTAGTTATAGATCTAACTATAAATATTTAGGGCTTTTAGGTGTTGCTTTATAACTAAATGATTTACTAATTAATATTTCCGTCATGCTACCTAGTTTTTCTATTTAATCTCATCAAGAGACGTCACAAAGTTTTTGACACCAAATTCTGATAATTAATGAAGTACTATAATAGACATGCAGTTTATTTATGGAGTATTATTTACACAAACACGTATGGTCAGACGGTCTTAGAACTAAAGGATGTACAACATGCATACAATACAAGGCCTATAGATATAATGGAGTATATATGCTTTATTCTTTCGTTTTTAGTTTGGTAACTCTTAAATTAGTCATTTAGATGAAAATCAAACAAACACAATAGAAAGCATTTTGGCACATGTACGCTATACCACTAACGAAAACTACTTTACAAATACAGTACGTACTACTACTCCCAGTCCCACACACTCCACTTCTCTTCAAAGGTAACCCACTCACTCCTCGAACACCACCCGCCCAACCCTAGCCATCCACCAATATTGTACCTCTCATTACTTGTTGTATACCTAGCTAGGGTGTTGGCTTGGATAGCAAGACAGATATATAAAAGGGACACACATATATTGTAGCTAGACATTTCATCAGATATTATCCTCAAGTCTTCCTATATGTTCACCTTTGCCCAGTACTACTACTACTCCCATTACTGGCTTAAAAATACCTACTACTTCACAATGTTATACTACTAGCTTTTCTATTTCAAACAAGACTTCCTTCAATGGTGGATGAGGGTGACCCTAATGCGGCTGGGAATGTGCAAAGATTGATTTCTACAATCAGTTGGTGGGGGAAAGTGACAATGATGGCTCTTTATTTTTGATTAACTTGGAAAATGAGAATCACGATGAGATACCGGATGAGGAGATGGTAAATGATAATGAGGAGGTACCGGTTGAGGAGAATATAGTAAATCAGCCGGTGGTACATATTCCTGGTAATAATCAGACGGTGATAAATATTCGCGGTAATAATTATTCGGTGGTAAATATTTCCCCCCACGTATCGTAATTCTAGTGATACAGAAGAGCTTGAACGGCATGGGTAAACCTGGGTTGCTTACCTCACTGCCAAATATCCGGGGGCCATGCATGGGTAGAACAACTCTGAGGCAGCCGCAACTCAAAATGAGATTCAGGAGGTACCGGCTAATCAGAAGGTGGTCAATACTGAGAACGAAAATGCCATGGCCACGCGCCTCCATAGGTTTCTGAATTCTCTCTATATATATTGAGTAGTATCTATTTGTTTATTATGTCTGGATAACGTGTTCATGAGTACTAGATGATTTTTTTTCTTTCGTTTAGTCAGATTTCTGCGCCAAAATAGGAGAAACTAAAATATGTATATATTAATTGTCAAATTAACCCTACTACTATTAGATCTGAAAATTTGGAGTTTATAATATTTATTATAAATTTAGCAACAACGTGTCTGTGCATGCGTGAATCTTCTCTATATATGGTAAAAAACTTGTTTAGTCAAATTTCTTCTGTAGTAGGAGTAAGTAATTCTGTGCCAAAAGACGAGAAACTAAAATTTGTATATTGTCAAGTTAACTCTAAGATCAGATCTGCAAGTTGGCGCTACGTTTATAAATTTAGCAACAACGTAACGTTTGTATACGTTTATAAATTTAGCAACAACGTAACGTTTGTATATATATATATGAACTAATTGTCTGTTTAGTCAAATTTCTTGTGTTTATAATAATACAAGCAATTATTCTGCGCCAAAATATGGAGAGAAATAAAATTTGTATAAATGTATCTATAACTAAGTAATTTTATGCTTTTGCTAATTTCGGAATTTTTTTTCCTTAAGGGTTCAATTGGAGAAACCAACAGTGGAAGTCCGGTACGAAAATGTAACAATCTCAAGAGTAGGTCATATAATTTTGCAAGATGTCAGTGGTATTCTTAAACCTGGAAGGTAATAATAATTCTTTTTTTTTTGCCTTCTCCTTCTATGTATAGAATTTTCACCTGTATATACGTGTTGGTTTAATTTTGGAACATGTTAGTGGTATTCAAAATGAGTGAACATGATGTCAATGAATTTATGCATGTTCGTGTATTGTTTGCTATACTTTAATTTGCTAGTACGAATGAAAATGAAGAAGGAAATTACTTATATAATTAATATTAATAGTTATTGGGTGTAAAAAATCTTCAGTTTTTTTTTAACTAGTTTTCTTTTCCTGCAATGATTTATTTCTTAAAGACACAACATATGTACGTTTATTATGAGATTGATCACTCTTCCAACTGAGACTATCCAAAAGTAATTGTCAGATGTAAAAGGGATTACATTATGGATTTCGGCATTTTGTTGAGGTTTAGAACACACAATAGCGCCTAGGGAATGATGATGAGAATTGCTAATCAAAAGACTAAGATTAATGGAAAATTTTCACATAAGAACTACTGGGCTCCCTACTTTTCAATTTTATAGCCCATATTTCAATTTACAACCAACTAGCCCAAAAATCATAGGCTAAGATTCAACATTCAACTCTAATAGGTTCTCGAAATTACTATTTAATTTTTAAAAAAGATTGCTCAAGCTTTTAAGTTAATTTTCGAATCAGTAACTGTGACTCAAATATTAGTTCAACAAACCAAATACATTTGGGTGGTGAAAATTAGATTTTTAACAAGTTTAATTATGTGGGTTTAAATTTCGAATTTGATTTTATGAGAAATTTGGAGTAGGTGTTATTTAGACTTATTAGAAATAGCATAAGGAGGTTGTATAGAAAATTTGAAGTCATTTAATGGAGATTTGAACTGGTTTTGAACAAGAATTGCAACTGAAAATCGTGGAAGAAGTTCGTCTACAGACGTTTGTATAAAGGTGTATAAAAGTGTATAAGATGTGTTTATACACTATTATACAAGATTATACATAATTATACAAAAAACTGACTTCTTCCTTGCGTCTTTTCTGAAATTTAATTCAAATCTTGCTCAAATCTACTCCAAATCACTTCAAATTTAAATTTTGAACTCCTTTTGATATTTTCAATCAATTGAAACAACACCCAATCCAAACAACTAACAAACTCAAAAAAAATCCTATTTTCGAAAGCAAAGCTTTGAATGGCCTTCAATGATGGACTTCTACTCTTCAATTTTCTTATATTGCAACCAAGTGATACGGGGGGGGGGAGCAGTAATGGCGGACGGCCCCTTGAAGCATATGTAGAAGATGTGAGAAGAAGAGAGAGTGAAAACAATGATTGTGAGAACACAGATTTAACTCCATAGCTTTTAGAAGCAATGGTTGTAAGAACACAGATTTTGAATTTGCTAGTGCTTTCAAAATGTGTACAATATGGGCTAGGTCGGGAAACTTAAAAACATGGGCCATTTTTTGTTATGGTGTGAAGTCACGTGTATTTTCTTGTAATTCTTTCAAGATTAATAAGGACAGGCCTATACATATTGTGGAATGAAGTGATGTTTGAGATAGTAGTATATCTAGTAGCAAGTTACACTTGTGGATTTTATGACAAGTGAATATTATATTGATTTTTAATTTGTTTGTATTTCTCTCAGTCTCTCCCTCTTTCTCTCTCACACACACACTAGGATGACACTGCTTCTGGGACCATCTGGTTCTGGAAAATCCACATTGCTTTTGGCTCTTGCTGGGAAGCTTAATAATGAACTCAAGGTACGTTAATTAGTCCTTCGAAAAATCTTCTTTTATCACTATTTTATTCTTAAGTTGTTTTGTTGATAGTCACTCTAATTTTTAGTTTAGCCAACCATATTTATTCTTAAGTTGTTTTGTTGATAGTTACTTTAAATTTTTAGTCTAGTCAATCTTATAGTATTTGTTTTGTTTGATAGTTTGCTCAAATATTTAATTAAATTTTTTGAATTGTGAGCTTTAAAATGGAAAAAAGGGAGGCTCTAGTCCTACTTTCTAGGAGAAAGTGAAATTGCCTTTTTAAGAATTGTGTTGACTTTTTCGTATGCCCTTTGTGTTAATTACAATTATAGCCTTCACTACCTTTCTTAATTTGTTTTTGTTTTAATAATCTCTACTCTGTGCTTTTTAATTTAATTCATTTGTTTGAAGAAGCTTTTAACTTCCATTGGAACTTTGTTTAGATAGAAAAAGAATACTAGCAAGTACCAGTACTTAATAGTATATAGTATAAGACTAACATAATTCTTCTTGGTTACAGCGAACTGGGAATATCACCTATAATGGTCATAGGCTGGACGAGCTTTGTGTGTAGGGGACTTCAGCTTACATTAGTCAGATGGATAATCATATCCCAGAGCTTACTGTAAGAGAAATAGTAGATTTCGCAGCTAGATGCCAACGTGCAAACACAATTTTAAAGGTAATTTGCTCTTCACTTTTTCTTCTGATCCTTAATCGATATTTATGTTTTACATAAAATGGTTTCGTCTTTTAAACTGCTTATCATCAATGATGTAATACTTGTTTTCAAAAACCTCTGATTTCCTAATGCCATAGAAATAAGCTGGCTGAGACGCTGAGTAGAGCTAGTCATGTATTGTGGGTGAGAGCAATTTCCTTTTTTTTTTCTTCTTTTTGATAAGCTAGAAATCCACACTAATGAAACCCGATGGTAATGACCAGGCTTTTAATTTTTTTGCCGCAAGAGTGCGAACCCGTGACGTGCGCCTAACCCACACATCACGCGTTCCCCTCTTACCACTTGATCAGAGCCCTAGGATCTTTATTAGTGTTACTTTATTAACCTTGTACTCTATGTTTCTATATCATAAATGAATTCATTACATTAACACGCTTAAAAAATGTTGAAGTTGAAGTAGCTAATTTGTCAATCTTTGGAAGTTAAGCCACTATCATTTCTGCATTTTCATTTGATAATGAGCTAGAAGCAGGAATAACTAGACTTTTGCAGATATAAGTAGACTAATTAAACTAGTATTGGAATTAGGCTCTTTTGGAACTTCTCTCTTTTTGTGCTTTCGAGAGTTGTTGCACCGTTGATAGAATCAGTCCGTACTTCTGATTGAAACAGGGCGATATATACCCCAAAGAAAGATGATGATAATAATAATAATAATACGGACCTAGGTATGTACGACCAATTAGGCCTACAATAATGGACAAGGGGAGGAATTCAAGATCTATAAAGAGAGTATATAGCTTAGAGATAAGGAGGACATTCTAATTTATCCCATGAGAATGTTTGCTTTCCTGAACTTGCCCTGTTATTTTTGCTGCAGACTATATGAAAGAGCTTGACCATGTAGAGAAGGAAGAAGATATACGTCAGGAGTCTGAGATAGATGCATATATGAAGGTTTCATTATGATCTTTCATGACCTTTTTATTTCTGGTTGTTTTCATGTTTGACTTTTGATCAGGAAACCAATCTAACCATTCAGGCATCTTCCGTTGTTGGAACAAAGCACAATGTGTGGACAGACTATGTCTTGAATGTTCTTGGACTTGGTATATGTTCAGACACAGTAGTTGGTAATGACACGATAAGAGGAGTTTCAGGTGGACAAAGGAAGAGAGTTACAACAGGTTTCTCTCTCTCTCTCTCGTTGAAATATATATATATATATATATATATATATATTCTAGTCGAGTTGATCGTTTGGGGATTATCCTAGAAAAAGAAATATCTTATTTTTGGAAGTTAATATGATCGGAGAAGGGCAATGGCCTCATGAAATTTAAGCTCCAGCTTTTGCACGCTAATATTTCCAACCTGCAGGAGAAATGATTGTTGGTCCCAGGAAAACACTGTTCATGGATGAGATTTCTACTGGACTTGACAGTAATACAACTTCCGAAATAGTCAAGTGCAGACAAAATTTTGTTCATATAATGGAAGGAACTGTGATGATGGCTCTTTGTCGTCCTTCACAAGAGACTTTCGAATTGTTCAATGTTCTTGTGTTACTATCTGAAGGATATGTCGTGTACCATGGCCCTCGAGAAGATGTTATTCCAACTTGACATAACTTTTGTTAGAAAGGTGGGGAGGTCGAGAACTAGAGTGGAAGGTTAGTGGATAGTACCGTATTTTTCCTTTCTTTATCGGTTGTTCTAGTATTATTCTTGTATTTCCTTATTCTTAGACTTCTATTATTATATGATGCTTCCTCTGCTTCAGTTTTGTTATTAGCCTGTCGTTGTTAACGCTTCTTTGCTCATGTCTTCTTCGCTATCGTATTTCTTTTAAACTGCTATGTTTTTGTTCCCCTAGAGCCGAGGGTCAATCGGAAACAGTCTCTCTACCAGCACAAGGTAGGGGTAAAGTTTGCATACATACTACCCTCCCCAAACCCCACTTGTGGGATTACACTGGTATGTTATTGTTTGTTGTTGTAAAATCAAAAGCTTGCACAGGGATTACCAGGCGAGTTCCTAGCTTTTGTAGCCGTAAAATAAGAAAATATCCCCCCAAGGAGCTGGAAGTCATCATAACATCCTAGAAGATATAATATTATCCCACTAAGCAAGCCAATGGTGCCCTGAAATTCAGCTTTTGAACACAACTATTTTTGAAAATTCTAATTTTTACCAAAAAATAGATTACTCTTTTCTTTCAGCTTCTGTTAAAAATTAGTTGGAAGGTATCTCAAGGCACGCCCAATTCTGTTGAAATTACCAAACTAAACAGTGAGCTATTTTGGGTTTATGACATTAACAAAAAGCTTCTTATGGCCTCAGAAAAGGATACAACGCATGCGAACATATCTAAGCCTTTCCAAATTTCAGGAGTCAAAATGCTATGAAGTTCGCCTTAGGCATCAAAACAGTGAGTTATCTTCATTGGAAGAGAAGGACAAATAACGAGCCAGATAACTTCCAGGGTTTTCAAATCGAATGATGACAAGTAAGAGCTTGCAAAAAACCAAGCTCTCATTTATACGTCTGTCACAATTCAAATCTCATCTCATAGAAGTTTCAATGAGATTTTGGTGACTGAAGTTGATCTTTCAAATAGCAACACGAGTGCAAGGATTTGCAGTATAAGATTTGCCATCCATGTCCTTATGTGAAACCTTATTTTTTTTGACACCTTATACTCTCAGAAAACTACTGGGAGATCTTAAGACGGCTAAGTCTGCTATATTCTAGCAACTGAATACTGAGAGGGCTTGCTTCATAGTCATGGGAAACCATTAGCAGCATCAATCTCCCACGAACATAAATCCAAGCTATTAGATACATAAAAGTGTTAAGTCTCTACCTGCATACATGGTTATAAACCTGGATAAGAGCTTTATCTTTCCTGTTAATAAGGTTGAAGGTTTGGACAGTCTTCTTGGTAATCTGGGATGTCATGTGGGAAAATTTTCCAACTAGTTATTTGGGTTTACTTCTTGGTGCTGCAAAGAAAGCTCTTTCAATTAGGCAAAAAATCATTGAAAAGACGGAGAAAAAACTTGCTAACTGGAAGAAACAATATCTATCTTTGGGTGGTCGAGAGGTTCTAATTAACACTGTTTTGGATGTCTTTGTTTCCTATCCCAGCTATGGACACACGACCTTAGACAAAATTAGAAGAAACTTTCTATGGAAGGAAATAAAGAAAAAGAGCATACAATAATGTTAAGAGAGGATGGTAGTATGGGGGTAAGGACCTTAAAGCTTCATAATTCTAGCTACTCACTAAGTGCATGTGGAGGTATTCTAATTGTTAGTTATATAGTAGGAGTAGAGTGACAAGAGTGGGTTGCTCTAGTGGTGAGCACCCTCCACTTCCAACCAAGACGTTGTGAGTTCGAGTCACCCCAAGAACAAGGTGGGGAGTTCTTGGAGGGAGGGAGGGAGCCGAGGGTCTATCGGAAACAGACTCTCTACCCCAGGGTAGGGGTAAGATCTGCGCACACACTACCCTCCCCAGACCCCACTAGTGAATTTATATTGGGTTGTTGTTGTTGTTGTATAGTAGGAGTAGAGTAGAATATGTCCTAGTTCTATATGTAGTAGGAGTAGAATATATCCTAATCTCATATATAGTAGGAGTAGAATATGCATTATTATAGGGCTCATTGTATCATTATTAAAAAAATAGATTTTTCTCCCGTGCATTCTCATATGGTATCAGAGCTTCAGCGAGAAAATTATCGTTGTGCGTCATTCCAGCGACATCTGGGAAGAAAGATCTCATCGCCGTGCAATTTTCCGACAACTTCGTCTTGTTCCCCGGGTTCATCACTGCTACAGTGGTACTGAGCATATACCAGTACCACCATTAGATCTGAAACCCTTGTGCGACCAAACCCTAGAAATTCCAGTCCCATCTGAACAGAAAAGTCAGCCACTGTGCGTCTTTCCGGTAGACGACTCAAGATTGATTTGCCTTATTTCCTTATCGGTAAGTATTGTGCGAAAACCAACACTACCATCTTGTTTGAAAAAATCAGGTAACAAAACCCCAGTCAATCGCTCCGGCAGAAAGTCATGCGCCTCCACGCGCCGCCAAAACTAGGGTTTCGGCGAGCTACAGTAACTTTTCCGATGCGTGTAAGCCATTCCAGCCACTTTTTAACAAAACTTCTTCAGGACAACTTACTCGTCTAGTGATTCCGAGCCTACCCATATAAAGTACATCAAATTCTGACAACTTTTTTTTTCCGGCGTGAACAGTGATTTCCCAGTGTGAATAGTAATTTCCAGAAAAATTTACGTGTTTTGGTGGTGCTTTAGAACCTATTTTGTAGTGTGGAATTCGGCTTAGTCTCGCTATTTTCAAAATTTTCCGGTAACTTTTCGGCCAATTTCTGTTTATCAGCAACCACATGGTTTTGTTGCTCATGGTGTGTCTAGTGGCCTTGTATGTCGAATAATCAGCTTGCAGATATTTTCACCAAGTCTCTCACTGGTCCTCGTATTAGTTACATATGTAACAAGCTCGGTACATATGATTTGTATGCACCAGCTTGAGGGGAGTATTAGTTATATAGGAGTAGAATATGTCCTAATCCCATATGTAGTAGGAGTAGAATATGTATTATATATAGGGCTCATTATATCATTATTAAAAAAATAGATTTTTCTCCCGTGCATTCTCACACTAACGAAGATGATGTACTGTGGAAAAGGGTGGTGATGACCAGAACAAGATCCCTGGGCAGCCAAAGAAGTTAATGGGCCCAAAGGGATCGGGATTTGAAAAACAATCAGAAGACATGGGGTTTCCTGCATAACATCACCTGGATACAAGGCATTGAAGTAGAACCAATATTTGGCATGATGTATGGATTGGAAACTCTCCTCTAAAGTTGAGATCTCCTGCTTTTAATCAGTTTTGGTGTGGACAAAGAAGCTACAGTTTCACAGCTAAGAAGAGGTAATGATTGATCTTTGAATTTTAGAAAGGGGTGTTTTGATTGGGAAGTTGAAGGTTCGCAACTTTACTACTAATTCTGGTTTCACTGGATGCTGATAATTTTGATCTTTGAATGGTATGTTCTCTGTCCATCTTGCTATAAATTTCTGGTATTATTGGATAGTTACCATTTGGCCTTTGTTAGTTAGTTAGCTGTTATGTAAATAAGTATAGTCCTACATGGAATAGGAGTAGTGTAGGTATTGTGTATTGTTATAAATAGGGGTACTTGTATTATAGTTAAGACACATGAATAATACATTTTCCCGTGCTTTCTCACATGGTATCAGAGCAACTAGTGAGAAATCCCCGTTGTGCAGTAACCAGCGAGTCCGGGACAGTCACCGTGCCTTTTTTCCGGTGAATTTCAAGCAGTTTTTTGCGTCATCCCTTCTCCGGTAGGTTTTTTACGAAAAATAACACCAGCAGGTGCAGAATTCTTAGGCGACCAAACCTCAAAAACCACACTGACAGAACACCAGCCACGCGCTCTCACGCGCCTCCACAACTTCTGACGCCGGCGGCGCGTCAGACCCACGCGATGGCGCGTGACCATTGTATCGACAACTTTTTTGAAAGGTTTCTTCAGGACAGTCTTATCGCCTAGTAATTCCGACCAGGCCCATACTGTTTTCTTTTTAATCCGAGCAGTTTGAGATTTCTCCGGTGACTACACTGATTTTCCGGCAGGTACAGTAATTTTTCCAGCAAATACAGTGTCTCGCAAATACAGTGTCTCCTTCGTCTGTTTCAGCGAGTTTCAATTGATTCTCTCTGTTATTTGGTGATAATTTTATAGACCTCTTTTCAATCCAACGATGTCTTTAGGAGTTGATGTTTTTGGGTCTAAAAACACGGGCGCTGGCAGTTCCGGTGTTATGATTACCTCAGAACCTTTAATGGGAAGTTCAAACTACTTAGCTTGGGCTTCGTCTATCGAGTTGTGGTGTAAAGGTCAAGGTGTTCAAGATCATTTAATCAAAAAGTCTAGCGAAGGAGATGAAAACGCCAAAGCACTTTGGGAGAAGATCGATGCTCAGTTATGTGGTATTCTGTGGCGATCTATTAATTCCAAGTTGATGCTCTTGTTTCGTCCATTCCAGACATGTTATTTGGTTTAGGAAAAGGCTTGCACTTTATACACTTATGACATATCTCGTTTCTAAAATGTGATATCGCGGATGACAAATTTAAAGAAACAGGAATTAGATATGTCTACTTACTTGGGCCAAGTACAGACAGTCACGGAGGAATTTGAGAAGTTGATGCCAGATTCTGCTAGTGTTGAAAAGCAACAAGAGCAGCGACATAAGATGTTTCTAGTTCTTACCCTCGTTGGACTTCCTAATGATCTTGATTTAGTACGCGACCAGATTTTGGCTAGTCCGATTATCCCCACAGTTGATGAATTATTCTCTCGATTACTTCGCCTCGCTGCAGCAACAAGTCACCTAGTGATCTCATCACAAACACTTGACTCATATGTTCTCGCATCCCAGACAGTAGACAATGCCTGAGCATCTCAAACTATGGAGAATAGACGAGGAGGAGGTCGTTTTGGAAGATCTAGACCCAAGTGTTCTAATTGTCATAAACTTGGACACACTCGTGAAGTGTGCTATTCTTTACATGGTCGTCCACCCAAAAATGCTTATGTTGCCCAGACCGAGACTATAGGTAACCAGGGATTTTCTTTATCTGAAGGGGAATATAATAAGTTCCTTAAATATTGAGCAAGTAAGCAGACATCTCCACAAGTAGCCTCGGTTACTCACACTGATACTCCTGTTGCTGGTAATTCTTTTGCTTGTGTTTCCCAATCTAGTACTCTTGGACCATGGGTCATAGACTAGAGCACTTTTGATCATATGATCATATCTCTGGTAATAAATCACTTTTGTCGAATATTATATATTCACGCTCTCTTCCCATTGTTACTTTAGCCAATGGGTGTCAAACTAAAGCAAAAGGAGTTGGACAAGCTAATCCCCTATCTTCTATCACTCTAGATTCCGTTCTGTATGTCCCTGGTTGTCCTTTTAGTCTTGCATCTATTAGTCATTTGACTCGTGCCCTCCATTGTGGTATATATTTTATTGATGATTCTTTTATTATGCAGGACCGCAGTACGGGACAGACGATTGGCATAGGGAGTGAATCAATCAGAAGGCCTTTACTACCTTAACTCACTCAATCCCTCCACAGCATGTCTAGTTACAGATCCTCCAGACATAATTCAAAGAAGTTTAGGACATCCGAGTTTATCCAAGCTTCAGAAGATGGTGCCTAGTTTGTCTAGTATGTCTACATTAGATTGTGAGTCGTGTCGGCTTGAGAAACATACTCGAGCCTCCTTTTCGCGTAGTGTTGAGAGTCATGCAGAGTCTGTTTTCTCTTTAGTTCATTATGATATATGGGGTCCTAGTAGAGTCAGTTCAACCTTGGGATTTCATTATTTTGTTAGTTTTATTGATGATTATTCAAGATGTACTTGACTATTCTTAATGAAAGATCGTTCTGAGTTGTTTTCTATATTCCAGAATTTTTGTGCTGAAATCAAAAATCAATTTGATGTTTCTATTCGCACTTTTCGCAATGATAATGCCTTAGAATATTTATCCTCTAAGTTTCAGCAATTTATGACTTCTCAAGGAATTATTCATCGGACATCTTGTCCTTATACCCCTCAGCAAAATGGGGTTGCAAAGAGAAAGAATAGGCACCTTATTGAGACTGCTCGCACACTTCTCATCGAATCTCGTGTTCCGTTGCGTTTTTGGGGCGATGCAGTTCTCATAGCATGTTATTTGATTAGTCGAATGCCTTCATCTCCCATCCAGAATCAGATTCTGTATTCAGTATTGTTTCCCCAGTCACCCGTATACTCTCTTCCCCCTCGTTTTTTGGGAGCACATGTTTTGTTCATAACTTAGCCCCTGGGAAAGATAAGTTAGCTCCTCGTGCTCTCAAGTGTGTCTTCCTTGGTTATTCTCGTGTTCAGAAGGGATATCATTGTTACTCACCTGATCTCGTAGGTACCTTATGTCAGCTAACGTCACATTTTTTGAGTCTAAACTTTCTTTACCTCTTCTGACCACCATGATATATCTAAGGTCTTACCTATACCGACCTTTGAGGAGTTTACATAGCTCCTCCTCTACCTTCAACCACAGAAGTCTTACCTATACCAATCGTTGAGGAGTCTAGTGTTGCTCCCCTAGATCCCCAGCCACAGGAACACCACTCTTGCCTTATCATCGTCGTCCGCGCCCAGCATCAGGCCCATCTGATTCTTGTCCTTCACCTAACCATGCTCCTACTGCGGACTTGTCTCTTCCCAATACACCGATTGCACTTCGGAAAGGTATACGGGCCACACTTAATCCTAATCCCCATTATGTCGGTCGGTTTAAGTTATCATCGCCTCCGTTATGCTTTTATATCTTCTTTGTCCTCTGTTTCCATCCCTAAGTCTACAGGTGAATCGTTGTCTCATCCAGGATGGCGACAGGCTATGATTGACGAGATGTCTGCTTTACATACGAGTGGTACTTGGGAGCTTGTTGCTCTTCCTTCAGGTAAATCTATTGTTGGTTGTCGTTGGGTTTATGCAGTCAAAGTTGGTCCGGATGGCCAGGTTGATCGACTTAAGGCTCGTCTCGTTGCCAAAGGATATACTCAGATATTTGGGCTCGATTACAGTGATACTTTCTCTCCCGTGGCTAAAATAGCATCAGACCGCCTTTTTTTATCCATGGTTGATGTTCGCCATTGGCCTCTCTATCCGCTGGACATTAAGAACGCTTTTCTTCACGGTGACCTTGAGGATGAAGTTTATATGGAGCAACCACCTGGTTTTGTTGCTTAAGGGGAGTCTCGTGGCATTGTATGTCGCTTGCGCTGGTCACTTTATGGTCTATAGCAATCTCCTCGAGCATGGTTTGGTAAGTTCAGCACAGTTATCCAGGAATTTGGCATGACTCGTAGTGAAGCTGATCACTCTGTGTTTTATCGGCATTCTACTTCAAGTCTCTGTATTTATCTGGTGGTCTATGTTGACGATATTGTTATTACTAGCAATGATCAAGATGGTATTACAAATCTGAAGAAGCATCTCTTTCAGCACTTCCTGAATAAGGATCTAGGCAGATTGAAGTACTTTCTAGATATTGAGTTTGCTTAGTCTAGCTCAGATATTGTTATTTCCCAAAGAAAATATGTTTTAGACATTCTTGAGGAGACAGGAATGATGGGTTGCAGACCTGTTGACACTCCGATGGATTCGAATTCTAAACTTCTGCCAGGACAGGGGAGCCGCTTAGCGATCCTGCAAGATATAGGCGGTTGGTTGGTAAATTAAATTATCTCACAATGACTAGACCCGACATTCTTTTCCTGTGAGTGTTGTAAGTCAGTTTATGGATTCTCCTTGTGATACTCATTGGGATGCAGTTGTCCGCATTCTTCGGTATATAAAATCGGCTCCGGGTAAAGGGTTATTGTTTGAGGATCGAGGTCATGAGCAAATCGTTGGATACTCAGATGTTGGCTGGGCAGGATCACCTTCTGATAGACGTTCTACGTCTGGATATTGTGTTTTAGTAGGAGGCAATTTTGTATCTTGGAAGAGCAAGAAACAGAATGTAGTTGCTCGGTCTAGTGCAGAAGCAGAATATCGAGCAATGGCTATGGCAACATGTGAGCTAGTTTGGATCAAACATTTGCTCAAGGAGTTGAAATTTGGTGAAATCAGCCAGATGGAACTTGTGTGCGATAATCAAGTTGCCCTTCATATCGCATCAAATCCGATGTTCCATGAAAGAACTAAACACATTTAGATTGACTGTCACTTTGTCAGAGAAACGATACTCTCATGAGATATTGCTACAAAGTTAAGTCGAATGATAAGCTTGCAAATATTCTCACCAAGTCCCTCACTGGTCCTCGTATTAGTTATAAATGTAACAAGCTCGGTACATATGATTTGTATGCACCGGCTTGAGGGGGAGTGTTAGTTAGCTAGCTTTTATATAAATAAGCATAGTCCTACATGAAATAGGGTAGTGTAGGTATTGTGTATTGTTATAAATAGGGGTACTTGTATTATAGTTAAGACACATGAATAATATATTTTCCCGTGCTTTCTCACAGCCTTGAAAGATGGGGATCCAAAGTGCCTTGTGAAGTTGCTTGTTGGATATTGGCTCATGATGGGTGCCAGACACAAACAAATGTGCAGAAGAGAGATCTGCAACTATGCAGCAGATGCTTTCTTTGCGGGAAAGGAATTGAGGATATGTTGTGTACCATGGCACTTGTTTTTGCGCTGTCAGTTTGCTGGTCATCTATGGCAGCTCTTTCTAAACATTTTTGGAATCAAATGTGTCATCCCAGCAACCATGAAACAATTCCTTCACAGCTGGATGTTCTTCAGAGGAACCAAGAAGTTGAAACACATACCGAGGACCATCTGTTTTTCTTTTTCCACATCCTCCAGCGAAAGGAATTTGAGGTGCTTTGAGGGAAAAGCTATCTCTCTATCTATATACATGGTAAGAGTATATAAAAGGACTCTGATACAGAATTTGGATGTTTAAAAGATAAATATCCATTACCTGAGCATCTGTGAAAACACGGAAAGCATATATCTCTGTGTCAGGAGCAAAACCAAGACATTCTTCATCCTGACCAGCAATGACACCAGCTACAAATGTCCCATGGCCTAGATTGTCGTTCAGTGTCTCTTCGTTGGTCCAATTCGTGCGTTCCTGAAATTTATCAGGTATCAATCCCAACTCATGCTAGTAAATAGGGTATCAAAATCAACCCCTGTGTATGCTGGTGATATGGGAAAGATGGCACCCAAAGATGTACATTAAAATGTACTCCCTCTGTTTCATTTTATGCACATTCTTTTCCTTTTTAGTTTGTTCCAAAAATAATGACACCCTTCTAATTTCGGGAACTCTTTAACTTTAAACTTCCCATATTACCCTTATTGGCATGGTCTTCTAGCCAAAAAAATATCATGGCATGTTTAAGACCACAAGTTTTAAGAGTACTTCTGCTATGTGTCAAAAGTCTTTTCCTTCTTTCTATTGAAGTGTATGACCATTTCATCTAAAAGATTAAGTTGTTAGAAAGAGCACACTTTTTATTTAATTAATAATGTCTTCAAAGCACCCCCTCATGTGCAAGCTTGATTCTTTCTTCTTTTTTACGAGCCTAGTACATGGAAATTCTTATGAATAATGGGTGGTGGTGAGACTCGAACTCATGACCTCTGCTTGCTTCTGATACCATGTTGAAGTGTGTGATCATCTCATCCAAAAGCTTAGGCCGTTGGATAGCACAATTTTATTTATTTAAAGCAAAATTGATTGATACACACCTCTACTTGTTCGGTTATCCCGGCACCCCCTACTTTATGAAGTTTCAACCGGACATCTCAACTTGATCAAAACATGAGAATTAAACTCCTTTGACCGTTGACTGAGTTTATGTGGCATTGATGTGCCTAAGTTGGACAAAATATGTGATAACTGATATATATGCACACAATGGGCGTGAATCAATTTAAATACCATAATAAAATAAAAATAAAAAGGCAAAAAAAAAGGGAACCTTCCAACAACACAAAAAAGGAAAAAACCCTCCTTCCTTCTTCAAGACCCAACCCACTCACCCTTCTTGAACAAATCACGCCACCCCCACCGCCACCCGTCAAGGCTCCTCCACCATGACCACCACCACTTCCAATATCAATTCAGTTTCCTTTTAATCTCACTCGCGCTCATCTTTCAAAGAGAATCACCCATCCATCAAAAATCGGACAACAAAAATTATCAGAATCGAAAGAAAAAAACTTACTCTCTCCTAAATTGAAAGCTCAGATCAGAAAAGGACTTATGTGAAATCAAAAAGAAATAATTAAGAAGTGAAGGATTATTGCTGCTAGTGATCGTCTCTTTTAACTTAACCATCATTTCAGAAGCAGAAATTGCAAAGAAATAGAGAACTACATTAGAAAATGAATCAGAACTTGAGCTCGTTCTTGATCGGAATTGTGGGTGCTGCTTTCACACTCGGTGTTTATTCTCAATTTTTTTTCTTGAGAATCAGAGGATTTCACATAAACCCATTTGATAATTTTTCTTTCCTCTACTTTATTGTTCTTCTAACAGAATCTTTTCTGGTTTTGGTTTTGTTTGTAGATTTTCTTCGTTGAATTTGTTGAAAGTACAGTGAAAGATAAGGTTAGTGGAGTGTGGGGATGGGGAAGTGTGGAGATGGAGGAAAGTGATCTCCGTTTGTAGTTATGGAGTTTAGAACATTTAGGAAGGTGGAGGAATAAGGTGAAATTCATTCTCTCTTTTTTAAGGTATTTATTATTTATTAAAATACATAGAAACTCATTGTTGTTATTAAATTAATGAGATAATTACGATGGGGCATTAATTTTTCTAGGTGGATACGACGTGTCATTGATGTCAGAGTGAGCGAGGAACACACAGTTCCGGAAGTGTTTAAAATTCATGTTTTGATTGAGTTGAGGAGTTGGTTGAAACTCCATAGAGTAGGAGACCCGGATGTCAAAACCGAACAAGTAGAGGTGTATGTATGCCAGGATATTTTGTCTTTACTTAATAATGTCTTCAACGCTTTCTTAAACTCCATGTCACTACCATATAAAATGAAACAGCAGGATTATATAAATGTAAACGATTTCGCTCAAACAACACTGAATTAAAATAAAGCATTTCTTTGATATAAACAAATAAACAAGTAAAAAAGAAAACAAACGGTACATACCTTAATATTGCGGAAATGAGGATGATCTGACCGTATACCTGTGTCAAAAATAGCCATTTTAACTTTGGCACCAGTGTACCCTCTCGACCAGAGTGACTCTGCCCCAAAAAGGGATGTGACTTGAGATTTCTGCAAAATGAAAATGCAAAGGAGACAAAATAAAGTTTATCAAGACACAAGCAATAACAACAGCTTAACCTCAAATAAATATCAAGAGAAAATATGCATTTAACAACTAATTCTTTACCATTGTACCCCCACAAAAAAAACTAAAAAAAAGGGAGAAGGAAAGTATCAAATGGCTTACTTCTCCCACCAAAAGTACCCATAGGAGCACAACAATCTCACCCATCTCTGTTAAACAATCCGAGTTTGACATAAATGTTTCTATGGACCAAGTATATGCAGCCCATGCCAATCCATTATTTTCTTGGCAAGTGTATGCGCATTACTTTTATGAATAGTGCAGCCAAATTTTAATTTTCAACTTCTTCCTTATGGAAGTACCTAACTGACCTAATAATTAACTTTCCCTAGCAACCACCCCAAGTTAAAAAAGTTTCCTTATAGCAAGAAGGACCAGGCACAAAGCAGTACACAACCCAAGCAACACCAACACCAACATATAGCCCCTGACGGAATACAATGCACAGGGAAACTATTCATCTCTTATACAGCTTTATGCATGTTTTCCTAATAAGATATCCACTTGCATTTACAACCTTAGTTTCTGCAACCAAAGGTCTTTCAAAGAGCATAACCGGAGAAAAGACAGCAGGGTGGTGACTGTCAATAAAATAGGTATGCAAAAACATGCGCCAAAATGAAAGGAGAAAGTCTTCTTCTTTTAAACATGAACCTACACGTATATCTTAGCAAAAAACAACTTTCACCAACGCACAAGACATATATCAGGGGACAGTGATATGCAATTATGCATAAGGGAACTATCCTTCAACAGAACTCTGAAACACTGTCACAAATACACTTTACGTAATGCAATAGGATAACCCAAAGCACCATTAGAATAAGGAACTTGAGCAGCAAAAAGTTCTCTTCTGTAAATTTTATGATGCTTTCAACTTCAAACGTAATGCCAATTATAGAAGAACAGATCCATGATAAGACCCAAAAAAAAGATAAAGATAACATTAAAAAAATTAAGAACGAGGAGATTGATTTCCTCTGCACGTATACAATGCAACATGGTTGATCCTACCATATGTCAATGATGAGAAAAATTATTGCAGAATGTATTCCAATACTGAGGGCTAGCCTTGACGCAAACGGCATAGCTGCTCTATTGGTGAACCTTTAGGTCACAACTTCGAGGTATAAAAATAGCCTATTTGCTGAATTGCAAGGGGAAAGCTGCGTACATATACACCCCTCTCCCTCTACCCTGCATTAGTTAGGGAGCACTTCGTGCATGGCTAAGCCCTTTAATGTATTGCAACAGCCAAAGCTAGCAGTAAATTCACACGTAACAAAATACATAATCATCGAAGTCTTACCTGCATCAATAGCTCTCTTTTCCAACTAATCTTCATGTTACTTGTGTTGGCCACTGCATAGTTTTGATCTTCGCTGAAGGACATAGCTGTAAAAATCTTTCCCGCCCTCTTATTCCCATCAATAAAAGCCCCAATCTTTTCATTCTTCTCTTCAAGAACTACCCTTTGATAGCTCAAATCCAAAGAAACATCCTTTACAAGATCTAACTTTCTGAAATTTTCTAACAGAAGTTCTTTCACTGACTCCTCAATTGCCACCAATCCAAAGTCTGTAGGAAACCTTGCAGCAGGATTTTCTCTCTCAATCCATTCCCACCCCTTCAATTTCACATAGTTCTGCAGATAATTACGAAGATCTTCAGCTTCCTTATAATGATAGAATCGGACAATATAGTTTCTGCTACAGGATTCTTGCCTCCAGAGGTGTTGGTAGTCATGAGGGCCACTGTTAGTATATAGCTCAGATGCTGTTGGTGTAGGCAATGCAAGGGTTTGGTTTTGAGGGTTATTCAAGAGGTGAAAGGAAATAGATGGATACAAGCGGAGGAGAGTATATGAGATAAGGAGGGAGATAAGAGAGAATGTGAATACAGATCTTTGAGGAGTTTGGGGCATGTTACAAGAATGAAATATCCCTCATCAAAGCACAGAGGGGACGTTTAAAGATTTTTCCCCTGTACTTAAAAACAATCAAAATCCTCCTTTCGAGTAGCAATTGTGCCGAATCAAAATTGTTTGCTTCGATGGAGATCTACAGATCCCAATTTACTGAAACCTATAATGCTCTGCACATGATCAGCCTTTAAACTGACAGTAAAATGTCCACTTCAACCAGTAATCACAACCATATGATAAATACAAGCTGATTTCCTGTCTAACAAACTTGAGATCCTGCCCTCTTTTAGGCTGAAAAGAAATATAGCATTAAGTTGAAACAAATTCAACAACGAAAATAAAAGGAATGCGGTAATGGACTGCAAATTAAGACAAAGTGATTAATTGAAAAGAAGAAACATAATTGTGGCCATAAAGTGTATCCAACTGACCTTTTTCATGCGTAAGGACCTTACTGATTTAGCGCATGTGAAAATCTTACTTTTTAGCATTATAATGCAACTAGATTCACTAACTAACATTTCTTAGAACGTGATTAGCATAAATGTCTCCGATATTTCAAAATTTCACCAAAATGACAGTTGAAAACCAAAGCCATAATCTGACATGTAATATCACAAAATCTTTTGACTTCTTTACCAATAAAGTGCTCTCAAATAAGTGCCCTGGATGCTCATAAAAGCTCGAGCATTTGAGTCCAACATAAGAAAAAAGACTGTTTTACATTATAATCCGTCATTAGATATATGGACTAGTTTTGGATAACTAACAATATAACCAATAAACCAAATGTTTATGAAATTTCCTTAATCGTGTTTTGTCACCCCAACTCTTGACAAATTTGAGCTCTCGAGCTCTCAGTCTCTCCATTTTACTTTCCTAGAGCAAAGGCCAGTACTTTACTCAATAACCAACTCTGAAATTATTAATTGCCACAATTATCAGACAAGAAACAAAGCTAATACAAACAATTTAGTAGCAGCGAGCTGATGAATTCAAGAAGATCTCGCTAGTGTCAATCAACTATGCTCGATCGCAAACTAGTTGAGGTCCGTTATTTGAAATCATCTATTTGCATTCCACTCCATTCAAGCCCATTTTTTGGATTGGAGTTGGCTACTCCCTCCGTCCCAATTTATGTGATACTCTTTCCTTGTCCGTCTGTCCTAAATAACATACATTTCCATATTTAGAAATAGTTGCAGTTAGCTACTCCCTCCGTCCCAATTTATGTGATACTCTTTCCTTGTCCTTCTGTCCCATAGAACATACATTTCAATATTTCGAAACAGCTTAACTTTAAACTTCCAATGATTTGTAGTTGTGCCCCGCCAAACAACATCACATAAATTGGGATGGAGGGAGTATATGAATTCTCCATATCCATTTCATTCCCAAAAAGACAACTTGTGATTTCACTCCCGAAAAGGCAATTTGTGATTTCACTCCCAAAAAGTAAACTTTCAGAATCTGATCAATTGTCCAAAAACAGATATAGTAAAAATATGCATATAACAAGCACAATACAATCTGATCAAGAAAACCTAGAAAGATATAGTAATTAAAATGAGATTTAAAAGGGTAACGAAAGAAACCTGAAGAAACGAATCAGTTTGTATTGTAAATCAAATGCTATCGATTTCCACAGCAGTCCAATACAATCAAATTTTCTCGAGAAGTTTTTTATTTCCAGATTTTTCCGGTGACCGGAAACGGTGACGGAATATTGGGAACCGGCAGAGTAAAACGGCCGGAAATTAAAATGGAGATTTGAATCGCTGTTTTGCTTTGCAGTTTGCTCTCTTCTCTATTTTCCTATGTTGTCTTTCCCCTTCCGAGCTTTGACTCTTATTATTGCCGGACCTATAAATTAGTAACGTTTTAAATTGTCTGATGCTTTTATTTCTATAAAACAATCATAAAATTTACTATACATTCAAGTTCATTAAATTATTTAATTATAGAGATTTTGATATAATATTTCTCTATCCAATTAATCTTTTAATCATTACTTCTATTATAAAATATCGAATCAAATTAATAATTTAAACTTGGATTTTGTTTAGATTATATGGGCTTTAGCAATTGACGGGGCGGGTCGGACTGGGCTAGCCCACAAAATGGGCCTTATAATGTTCCCCCCATTCCAACCCTATGTGGATCGTGGGCCCTCAAGGAACGGTTCATTATTTTTAAAATATAATTTTATATTTTTTTTTTATGTTCTAACCTAAAAAAAGATAAATATTTAAAAGTTAAAAAATATCTTATTGAAAAAATTTCGCAAAACTTAATTACTTTTTATATTGTTCCAATATATCATAATAAACACTAAAAAAAGTAAAAGACAAGACTATATTTTACTCACTAAAAGACTATTCAAGAGAACGTTCATGATGCTTATGTAATATCCAACACATCATCTTCATCAAAGACAATTGAATCCGCTTGTGACAAGATTGTCTTAACATTTTCACTTCCATCTACATCTACAATCCACATGCAATATTAATTAGTTAAATATTAAGAATAATTAAATTTTAAAAACTAATAATATTGAAATTCACATAAAAAAATATTACCAGTTTGAGTTTGGGAAAAACCGTGCAGCTAATTTCGAGCAGTAACAAGTGTTTGAATATTTTCATGATGGATGCAACTTTTGTACTTTGTTAGAACACGCTCACCAATGCTAAATTTTGATTCTGATGGTATAGTGGTAATAGAAATACTAAGTACATCACGCGTCATCACTGAAAGATCGGGATATATTCTAGAATGGTCCTTCCAATATATGACAACTATGGGTGTTTATGGTTCGGTTTGAGTCGATTTTTCCCTAAAAAGAAACCGAACCAAGTAAGTCGGTTTTTTATCGATTCGGTTTTTGTCGATTTTTTCGATTATTTATCGGGTTTTTTCTTAAATATGAGACACACTACCAAACGCATATTCCGGCGATCACATTTTCAACGTAAACACTATAAAATCAATTACTTTTTGAGAAATCTATCATTTATCAAGATATATTGATGATAATTGAATCAAATAGTGATGAATAATTTAAATACTCAATTAAAAATCGATTATTTTTAACATGCAAAAGAAACTATCAATCAAACTAGAATGTAAATGGAAAGAATTAGATTAATATAATAGCAAATAACTAGACTAAAAATACAAATAACTAATATGTACCATAAAATTTTAGAAACTTTATATTAAATTTTATATATATATATATATATATATATATATATATATATATATATATGTGTGTGTGTGTGTGTGTGTGTGTGTGTGATAATAAATTTAAATAGCTACTTTTTTAGTCGGTTTGGTTCGATTTTTTCGGTTATTTTTTTATTAAAACCAAAATCAAACCAAATTTGATCGATCTTTAAAATTTAAAACCAAAACCAAACCAAACCTAAAAAGTATTGGTTTTTTTGGTAGGTTTGGTTCGTTTTTTCGGGTTTTTATGAACACCCCTAATGACAACATCCATCTCTTGAAACTTCTCAAGATCAAGTTTTGGTTCCTCTAAATAAAAATTCAATTATGACTTTTCATCGCTAGAGACCGTATACTTTTTATATTTTATATATTTTAAATAAATATTTTTTTTAGGCACATGGGCCAGCCTAGTCCAGTCTCAGTTAAACCTTACGGGCTACATGCTTACTTGGGTCGGGCTTAAAAGCCTCGTTTTTAAATCCTATTAAATCTGGGCTGAACTGAACTGACCCAACGGGCCAAGCCCATATTGACAGCTCTACTTTAGATAAATATCGTCATATACACAATGAATAGAAATGAGTAAAATCAAAATGGCAAGAATAGTACTCTTCTCTTTTTAATGGGGCAGAAGTAATTTATCATGCCTCCCTGGTTCATTTTTTACTTTTTTTTTTGAAAGGGTATTAGTATAATATAAATTATGAAATTAATACTTTTATGATTTAGTGTATATGAATAACCCTCAAAATTTGTTGACAATTAAATAAGGCGAAAACGAAATGATAAAACAAGATCAAAACTATAACGTTTCAACTCCATATTAGCGCTATATACCGTACTACTTTGGAATAAATAGCACCCATATTGTTAGTCAATATCTTGCGAATAAAAACCTTATATGTACTCAATGTTTACATCAATTTAACGAATATAAGATATATACATGTTTTCATATATATTGTTATTACTAAACTATAGTTAAATAATATATATTCGCACTCTAATTTATCATTTAACCATGGTAGTATGTAATCATTAGTAAAGGCCAATAGGGTGATCCATTATACATCTTCCAAAAGGTTCTAACTCGTTCACATTGAGTGTTGTTAAAGTGGCACCATTATGTGAATATATTTTAGAGTGCACCAATATATCATTTCTCCAGCTATAATGTCTAGCATTATTGAGATTATTGATCATTTTTAAACACAAAAGCTTTCCCAAAACCTCCAGGTGTTTTACTTAATATGAAAAAAACTACCAGCATTTGGTGTTTAAATTAAACAGGGGCAGATTTATAGCTCAGATTATGGGACACGTGAACCCATATTTTTTCTGACAAATTAGGTATTTTATGTACGTATTTTCTAGAATTAGTCTAATATTATATGTTGCTCTTATGATCCAAAAAGACTAAATGGTGCACTTAGTTGAATACTAAGTTATTTATCCAAAAGAATATGGATTAATTCTTACTTCATACTTTTTTCTCTCCTTTTTTTTTTGCGGTGTACCCATACTCTAGAAATTCTAGATTTGCCTTTAATATCAAATTATATTAATTTATCATGTTAAGTGATAAAATATGTTAAGAATGTGTATTAATTGATTATAATTTAGTGATGGTATATGTGAAGACATGTGTTATGTGAAATCCAAACTACATATTAAATTTTTCGTATCGTCAATTATACAATCACATTTCAAGCTACAGTCAAACCTCTCTATAACAGCCTCGTTTGTTCCGAATATTTTTGAATGTTATAGCGAAGTGTTGTTATAAAGAGCATATATTATAACATAACATAAAAATTGATTCCGCAAAAACTTAGCTTTTATAGTGAAGTGTTGTTATATGGGGATGCTGTACAAATGGTCTGCTTACTATCTTTTGAAATTTTCAATGACAAGTATTTGTTTGGTTTCTTTTTTTTTTTCCTCTTGATAATTCATCTAGTCCATTATTTAAAAACAAAAATAAAATCGAATTATCCTGAGGAAGATCTGAAACCGCATCAGGCGTTGTGCATACCTAAATTGCATTTGATCTACTTGTTCACAAGTGTTAATAAAAATTCAGTAAGAACATGAATTAGAATCATGTACCTGTTACGCAACGGAGTAAAATTACAACCCAGAAATATTACCCCTAAGTCGAACTTTGATTCTCTTGGAATACAAAGTTTAGTTTCACGAGCTAAATGTCTTTCTTTATGTGTGTTTTGCAAAATGAAAAAGAGAAATATTCTCTGTTAAGGAAGGAGAAAATTGATGAGAAAGGTAGAGAAAATTCTCTCTTTCTGTTCGTTCATGCCCTCCTTGATAGGAATACCAAATGAGTTATTATAGAGAAAGAATTAACTGCTATGGGAAAAACTGCTCTCAACTACACCCAAACGTGTAGTAACTTCTCCAAAGAAGTTATTTTGTTCCCAAACTCTATCTCTTCCCAAATGGGTTGGGTCAGCCCGTATAGAGCGACCCGGTATCTAAATTCAAGACCCAACATCTCCCATTTCGCTCATGATGGGTTGGAACTCAAACTAGTATCATGAATAAATAACACACTTAATTCATACAGACAAGTAGTTCATGCGACCTGCGAGCATCAAGAGCTATAATATATTTCAAATCTATTAAGATTATTTTAAAGCTCTATGCAGAAATCCGATCATATTCGAAAAGGATTCACTACTAATATGAGGATCTTATTACTCGCTATACCCCAGACATCACCTGCTACTCCAGTAGCTAGTAATTCAATCCCTCATCCTCTAAAGAGGTGAACTCGAGTTTATATTTAACTTTGTATTCATAATTACATTTGATATCCCCATGGTAAGTGTAATGGTCGACCTATGAATACAAGTTAAATTACTAAATTTTTAGTTGTCTTCCCTTTCTACTTGAATCTTTCCATTCCAAATCAACTGCTTTCCTAGACATACACTGCATTGCCGAATCACTCATGGTTATTAGTGACATACTAAAGTAGCAACACTGATTGACGCTTCAAGAGACAGTAAAAGATCAAAGGGTATTCCAATAAAAGTTAATATAACTTCTTTGGGATCTCACACAATGAAGAAGCATGGATTCATTCTTCTATTATCACATGGTCGATAGCACACGTGGTATGAAATACGTGTTATGATGTTCTCATCCTATATTGACGCGTGTGTCTTATTCTTTTAATCATTCAACACCATAAAGATCTTGGTCTAGACACCTCCAAATGTCTAACCCGAGTTTCTCACTTCAATAATCCTCAAATCCAACTTATTGGAGAAACTCGCATCTGGCTTACAAAACAAGTCATAATCGAATATTAAAATTCGTAAGCCTGACTAGTTATCAAGACCAACCTTAATAAGTAAATATAACCTCGCATTATCCAAGGTTCTATAAGGTCTCATCTTTTTACGATTCTCAACATAAGAGACGATAGCTCGTGTGAGATAGCCAATCTCGCGACTTGTTCGACACACTCTTTATCAACAAAACATCTTCACATGCATACTAGATATGAACTTAAATTCAAAAGTCAAATATTGATGAGCATATTATAATAATCAAGTCATTTTACAATACATAAGTATATATTCATATCATTCGCAAACCTAGAGCCATTACATGTTTCTCAAATAGGTCTCTAGATATCGCCTTTGTAAAAGGATAAGCTATCATGCTTCGCGTAGGAATGTACTGTAAATTTATCTCTCCACTTGCTACCATGTATCTCACAAAGTTATACTTGATGTCAATGTGTTTAGTCTTGTTGTGATACTTAGGATCTTTTGTGTATGCAATAGCCGATTGATTATCACAATATAGAGTCATGGTACCCTGAGAGTTCTTTGTAGTATCTAAATGCTCAAAGAATTTCTTCAACCAAACAGCTTCTTGTACTGCAGACGCACAAGCCACAAACTCAGCTTCCATCGTCGAAGGGGCTGTACAAGTTTGTTTCTTACTTTTCCATGAAATAGCATCTCCATTAAGTAAGAAAGCATAACCGGATGTTGATTTTCTATCATTTCGGTCACCATCCCAATCAATATCCGTATATCCTCTCAAGTATAAATCATTTCCACTATAACATAGTGAATAATCTGCAGTTCCCTTCAGGTATCTGAAAATTCTCTTTACAACTTTCCAATGATCTCTTCCAGTATTGGATTGATACCTGCTAACCAAACCTACGACATAACAAATATCTAGACGAGTACATATCATAGCGTACATCAAGCTCCCGACAACACTTGAATACGAAACTCGAGACATGTCTTCCTTTTCATTTTCAATTTTGGGACACATTTCAAGGCTTAAAGTTTCACCTCTCGCTATAGGAGTATCCATGGATTTGCAATTTTTCATGCAAAAATGCTCCAAAATTTTCTTTATATAAGTTTCTTGAGATAGGCTCAATAAATTTTTGGAACATTCTCTTTGGATCTTAACTCCAAGTATATAGTCTGCTTCACCCATATCTTTCATGTCAAATGACTTTGAAAGCCATCACTTGATAGTTTTCAAATACTTCAAATTATTTCCGGCCAATAAAATATCATCCACGTAAAGAGAAAGAATTACAAACATCCCATTAGATTTCTTCACATAAATACAATGGTCTTCAATGATCATGGTGAAATCATACGAGATCACCTCCATGTGAAATCTCAAATACCATTGCCTTAAATATTGCTTCAGATCATAAATAGATCTTTTCAATTTACATACCTTCTTTTCTTGGCCTTTAACGATGAAGCCTACAGGCTGCTCCATGTAGATTTTTTTATTTATTTCTCCATTGAGAAAAGCTGTCTTCACGTCCATTTGATGTAATTCCAAATCCAAACGTGAAACAATAGCCAAAAGTAAGCGAATTGGGGTAAATTTCACAACTGGTGAAAATGTTTCCTCATAATCTATTCCAACTTCTTGAGTAAAGTCGTGCCTTGTATCTTTCTATTGACCCATACGCTTTGCATTTAACTTTAAGAACCCATTTGTTCCCAATGGCTCTTCGTCCAGGCGGAAGGTCAACTAGATCCCAAACTTTGTTGGTTTTCATGGACTCAAATTTTTCTTTCATTGCTTTCATCCACTCATCTTTTCCAGGACTCGATAAAGCCTTAGTCACAGACTTTGGCTTATCAATTTCTATGGGAGACACTAAGAAAATGTAATCTTCAATCTCATAAGTACGTTTGGGTATATTTTTCCCTGTACTCTTTCGTAATTGAAAATCAGATTCATCAGAAGGGTTTTGGGATTGAGAACTCCCACTCCCACTCGGATCAAGAACAAGATCCTGATCAATTTGATTATCAACTGTGTCAGAAGACACTTGGTGACTATCTGAGTTCAACATTTCATAAAGAGGCTCTCAATTCCTTACCTCGCCTTTCTTTGGAAAATTATTTTCCAAAAATGTGTTATCTCGTGATTCAATCTCAGTAACACTCCCATCCTCTAATTCATCAATGAACACATACCCTTTGGAGTGTTCTGAATATCTTATGAAGATACATTTCTTCCTTTTGGACCTAATTTTTCAAACTTGCTAAAAGAATCTTTTACATACGCAGCACAACCCCAAGGTCATAAATTATTTAAGTTTGGATTATGACCAGTCCATATCCCATGGGGGGGGGGGAGGGGGGAGAAACTGATTTAGAAGGTACTTTGTTCAATATGTAGGCTGCAGTAAATAACGCATCTCCCCAAAAGGAGATAGGTAAATTTGCTTATCATGGACCTTATCATATCCAACAATGTTCTATTCCTTCTTTCTACTACACCATTTTGTTGAGGCGTGTAAGGAATAGTTAACTGTCTGGTGATGCCTTTTTTATTACACAATTCTTCAAACGGATTTGATAGATATTCACTCCCTCTATCGGTTCTTAAGGTCTTAATCCTTTTATCTAATTGATTCTCAACTTCATTCAAATATTTCTTAAAGCATTTTAGTGCTTCAGATTTATGAGAAATCAAATAAACATAACCAAAGCGCGTGAAATCGTTAATAAATGTAATGAAATATAAAGCACCAGATCTAGCCCTCATATTCATTGGACCACAAATATTAGAATGGATTAGTTATAATGGAAAATCAGCTCTCTTAGCCTTTCCAAATGGTTTACGTATAATCTTTTCGGCAAGACAATTTTCACAAGTTGGCATTTCAATTTTAGAGAAAGAATCTAAATGTCCTTCCTTAGCCAATCTATTCTTTGATCCTGCCCTATGTTACCTAATCTTGCATGCCATGTAATAACATCAACACCATTATTACTAGAATAACATGCCATAACACAACGATCAACATAATAGTTATACGTAGAAGGATTACAATCTAACACAATAAAACCATTATAATGATGTCCAAAACTATAAAAAAACATTGTCTTGAGTAATTCTAAGACCATTGCGACTAAAATTCAAATTGAAATCTAAATCTAAAATAACAGACACAGAGACTAAGTTTCGTCGAATCTCTGGAACATATAGGACGTCATACAACATCAATGATCAGCCAACATGCATGTCCATTATGCACGTGCCTATCCCTTTGACTTCGAGCTTTGCATTATTTCCCACATATACATGCTTTGATCCAGGTGGAACTCGACAAAACTCTATAAATGCTTCTCTATCACGGGTCACATGGTCGGTGGCACCTGAGTCTACAATCCACAAAGGATAAGATTCAGTTAGTATAGCACTAAGAGATGCATTTTGAAATGCTACCTTTTTCGGCTCAGTGCACTCACGAGCAAAATGCCTTGGAACGTGCCAATTGTAGCACTCTATCTTACTCTTGTCTTTCTTCTTGTAGAACCGTTCTCCTTTCTTGAAATTTGGCTTGTTTCTTTTCTTGGAGGATCCTTCTCCGGTCTCCTTACCCTTTTCATTATTTTTTCAATTTCTCTTGCGCTTGAAGCTTGATCTCTTTGTACCACTTGATTTTGCTACAAAGGTATTAGGTACAACTTTAGCAGCACCAAGCCGCTCGTCTTCAAGCTCCACATGACGGGCAGCAATCAGTAAAATTTTTGATGCTATCATTGTGGGTCAAGTTAACCTTCAGATGTTCCCAATTGTTGGGAAGAGACCGAATCACTACCTGAACCTGCTGCACATCAGAGAGAACACGACCAACACTTTTGAGCTGAGCAATCATGTTTGACATCACCCTTAGATGTTGCTTGACACTGTGATCATGATGTTTTTTGTACGTGTCAAACTTGATTGTCAGATGTCAAAGGAAAGTTACAGTTGTACCCCCATATGCCTCTCTTAAATGTGCCCACATGGCTTGAGCAGTAGGATATTGCTTACATTCGTGGATTAGATCATCAACAACTGAACTTACAATAATTTCACATGCAGTGAATCTTTCTTTTTCCAAATATTGTAAATTTCGAGATCCCTCCTATGTTGGGTAGTGTTAACCTCCCCTAGATGACTCATAACATGGTTAATACTTTCAAGAGCATCTTGTTCTTCGAGTACATACCGCATTTTACGACTCCAGATGTCGTAATTTTTACCATTCAGTTTGTCACCTTTGTTCAAGTCAGCAATGATACTTTTCGATTCCATGTCTGTTATTAGAGAAAATATTACAAGTTTAACTCATCAATATATACTTCAGTCAATTTATGCATGTGATTACACACTCAAGTAAATTAATTATAACATTAATTTTACATTTAGTATAGAATCGAAAGGTCACTACGTTTTCATTCATCATCTATATCTAAATATTTTAATTATTATTAAAATCACTTCTTAGTGTGTACTTCATTACAAGTCTCAATCCCATTACAAAATAAAACAATAAATAATATATGTAACTGGCGAGACAAACAACATAATTTAAATTTTATTAAGATAAAACACATAATAATAATTTACATATTTGCTAGGACATACATATACCAATCGAATACTAACTCTTGCACATATACGCTAAAAGGTTCACTAGGCCAAATATCATGATAAATCTCAGTTAAAATTTTACCCCAAGGCTTTCGAAGAGAGTCTGCTAAAATAGCTAATGCTTTCCAATCGGTAATTTCTATGTAATTAGCCAATTCAACTCTTTTTAACCTAAAAAGGCGTACATGTTCAGGAATAGAAGCATCAAGGCCCATTTTAAATTCCTTAAGCTCCCTAAATTTCTTTTCTCCTTCCTTTCGTTCAGCCCTCTGATCCCTTAACTCATTTTGTCTCGCCCCTGGGACATTCCTGACAACTTCAGTCTCCGAGTCTGAATCATTATAGAAATAAGTCCTGAGATGACGTATCCTTCTACGTTGTCCCCTTCCTCAACTTTGAGAAATACCACTTGGAGTAATTTAAACTTGTTCCTGTTCAGCCATATCTGAAATAGGACCAAGGAAACAATAAGAATGGCTACAACCATTAAATATGACAACATATGTCACAATAACTCTGTAACGACCCGACCGGTCATTTTGAGTTCTAGCATGTTGTTCAGCGTATTGAGGCCTTGAGTAGCTTCACCTCAGGTATTATGACTTGTACGTGTGGTCGGAATCAAATCTTGGGAAGTTCGAAGTTTATTTGGAAAGAAAATTCTAATATTGGAAGCTTTAAGTTGGAAGAGTTGACTAAGATTAGACTGTTGAGTAAACGACAACGGAATTAGGATTCAAAGGTTCCAATAGGTTCGTATGATGATTTCGGACTTGGGCGTATGTTCAGGTTGAGTATCGGATCACCCGGATGTATGTTCAGGTTAAGTATCGGATCACTCGGATGTATTTCGGCGCCTATTATGAGAGGTTGGTATTTTAAAAGTTTAAGAAAATCTTAAGCTTGACTTGAAGTGGATTTTAATGTTATAAATGTCCGTTTGGGGTTTCGAGCCTCGAAATAGCTTTGTTATGTCATTTATTGATATGTGTGCAAAATTTGAGGTCAATCGGACTTGATTTGATAGGATTCGGCGTAAAATGTAGAAGTTTGAAGTTCTAAAGTTCATTAAGCTTGAATTGGGGTGCGATTCGTGGTTTTAGCATTGTTTGATGTGATTTGAAGGCTCAACTAAGTTTGTATTGTATTTTGGGACGTGTTGGTATATTTGGCTAAAGTCCCGAGTGCCTCGGGTGAATTCCGGATGGTTAACAGATTGATTTTTGGACTTAAGAAATGCTGAAGCTAGGCAGCAGCTGGTGTGATCGCTTCTACGATGTCTTGGTCGCAGAAGCGACATCGCAGAAGGGAGCTCAAGATCGCATAAGCAGAATGGAAGGGGCAGGGCAGTGGTCTCAAGTGCGAAGAAATTCCCGCACCTACAGAATCGCAGAAGCAAGAATAAAGACACAGAAGCGGCTGGTCCGCATATGCGTGTTGGCCATCGCAGAAGCGCCTGCGCAGAAGCGACAATGATTCCGCAGATGCGAGGTCTCAACCGGGCAGTGTACTCTGTAGATGCGCATTTTGGCTCGCAATGCGAGGCCACAGATGCGCAAATATATCCGCAGAAGCGAAAACTGGGCAGAACATAAAGGGATAGAACTTAGTCATTTTGTCATTTTCATTTGGGATATTTGGAGCTCGGTTCTTGGGCGATTTTGAGGAGTTTTCATCATGTAACACAAGGTAAGTAATTTTTCACTTGTTGTGAGCTTAATGTAAGGTTTATATGTGGATTTAAAGAGGAAAATTTAGGGAAATATTGGGATTTTGGTAGAAGACCTAGAATTTATAATTTTGGATTTTGGACACGATTTTGGACATGGAATTAGGAATAAATCATATATTTGAGTTCGTGGTATCATGGGTAAAGTTTATCTTCGGAAATATTTGGAATCCGGGCACGTGAGCCTGAGGGTTAGCTTTATCGACTTTTCGAGCGGAGTTGGAAATTGTTTAAATTGATTAATTATGGGTATTAGAATATATTTTGATTGGGTTGCACATTGTTTGAATAGTTTTGGATCGACATGCTTTGGTTTGAGGTGTTAGAGAGGCTTTGGAGCCGGTTGTGGAATTTCAGAGTGAGGTAAGTCTCATGTCTAACCTTATGAGGGAGAAGCTACCCCTAGGTGATATTTATTGTTATGTGCAACTAATTGTGGGTGCTACGTACGCACGAGGTGACGAGAGTCCGTACATAGCTACAACATGTTATGTCCGGGTAAACTTAGGATCTTATCATGTAATATTTGAATTATTTGAACCCATTCTGCTGGCTTAATTAATTGAAGTTATAATTGAAATTGATTTAGAAGTAATTATATGCACACTAGGCTAAGCCTTAACACTTTGAGACGTGGTCGAGTAATTTGAGAAATGGTAAAAATTATATTCAATTGATGCTCATGTGCTATATTGTAAACACTTGTCTCATAATTCAGTGATTTCCTTTCCCTTTCTTGTGGAGCGGGCCGAACGCCTCGGCAGTATATAGATGCATCTATGGATCGTGCCGCACATCCCTCGGTAGTATACACGTTATTATGAATTGGGCCGAACGACCTCGACAGTATCGTGCGTTATATCGCTAGTAGCCCGAATATTCACGAGCCAGTCTTTCCACTAATGCCCAATATTTTATGATATTTCTTATTTATTTAGTATTGACACTTGGCATGTTCGGAGATATTAAGGAAGAATACAATATTGGAAAAATTTATGCTTTAAAGGGAATATATTGGAAAATTATGAGATTTTAGATTTACTTCGCTATAGCTGTACACTTCATGTATGTTATGAACTATCATTTTATTTATTTGGACCTCTAGTAAGTGTCGATGTCGACCCCTCGTCACTACTTCTCCAGAGTTAGTCTAGATACTTACTGGGTACGCGTTGATTTACGTACTTATGTTGCACTTCTGCACTAAATGTGCAGGATCTGACAAGTTAATTGATGATCACCTTGGCGCGTAGGCGCACCTGTTGAGGAGACTTCATATGAGCTTCATTCCAGGCTACGCATCGCAGTCCACCAAGTCTCCACTGTACTAATTATTTTATTATGTCTTATTACACTGTGGACAACTGTTGTATTATTAATGTATACCTTATAAACAATGCTCATGTACTTGTGACACCGAATTTTGGGGGATTCCTACGGGTTGTTCGTTGATGTAGTTGTGTAAATATTTTTACTTACTTTGAAGAATCTATTACGTACGATTTAATTAAGGAAAATTTTGATTTCAATTACAAAAAAATAAGCAAATGAGTTGCTAGATCACCGTTGGCTTGCCTGGCGGCGGTATTAGGTGCCATCATGACCTTTAGCGGATTTTGGGTCATGACAAACTTGTAGAAGTATATCAATGCAAGGGATTAGGGCTAAACTAATTTTTTATATTAAGTTATATTAAGGCCAATGTATATTAGTTCATGGTCCACACAAAGAAAAGATATAACTGCCCGACTTATCATTTTAAGAATTTACGTTCCGTTAGGTGACTTAAGGTCTCGAGCAGCTTTGAAATGTGTATTATAACTTGCGAGGGTGGTCAAGTTTGGTTTTCAGATGATTCGGGATTTAATTGAAAGAATGGTTCTTGTTTTGGAAGCTTAAGTTGAAATAATTGACCGGATAGTGAATTATATATAAACGATCCCAAAATGGAGTTTTGATGATTTCAATAGCTCCGTATGGTGATTTTGGACTTAGGAGCGTGTCCGAAAAATTTATTTGGAAGTCCGTAGTGAAATTTTGCTTGAAATGGCGAAAGTTGAATTTTTGGGAAGTTTGACCTGTGGAGTTGACTTTTTTGATATCGAAGTCAGAATTCAGTTCTGAAAATTTTCATAGATCTGTTATGTCATTTATGACTTGTGTGCAAAATTTGAGGTCAATCGGAATTGAATTGATAGGTTTCAGCATCGAATGTAGAAGTTGGAAATTCTTAAGTTCCTTAAGCTTGAATTGGGGTATGATTCGTGGTTTTAGCATTGCTTATGTGATTTGAGGTTTAAACTAAGTTCGTATGATGTTTTAGGACTTATTGGTGTATTGTTTGAGATCCCGAGGGCCTCGGGTGAGTTTCGGAGTGGTTTCAGATCAATTTTAACTGCTGATGTTTTTTACAGCAATGTGCGAAATGTTTGATGCACAGAGCTGACTTTGGAAGCTTATATCTCGAAATCTATAAGAAATCTGGAAATTATCAAAACATGAAAGTTGTATTCCTTTGATTTTATTTTCCATAATGATAAACCATTCATCATTTGGACATTTGTATAATAAGTTATGGTCGATTGACTAAAGCTGGTACTGCAGATTTTGGCTACAGCAGTGTGCATTGCCAGAAATTTCTGCTGCACAGGGCTGACTTAGGGAGATTATATCTCGCAATCTATAAGGAGTTGGGCGATGAGTAAAACTTGAAACTTGTAGATCTTTGTAACTAGTTTGCCAGAAACTTAAGGACAAAAATGGTCATTTCCTTCATTTCATTTTAGATTTTTGGAGCACGGTTCTTGGGTGATTTTGAGGATTTCTTCAAGACTTCAACTTGGATTTGAGCTGTCCGGAGGTCAATTCAAGCAAGATGAAAATTTTAGAATATCGGCCTAACTTAAAAAAAAGTAAGTATCTTGCCTAACCTTGAGTGGGGGAATTACCTCTTAGGCATCGAGTCTTGTATGCCATTTGTGAAATGTGAAAAACTGTGTACGTGAGGTGACGAGTACGTACTCGGGCTTATATGTGCAAATTTTATTGGGTTAAAGTTTTAGGCATTATTGTGTAGTAAATTGGATAATTGTTGGCATTTATTAAATCATCTATTTGCCATGCCTCAATCCTTGTTTGTTGAATTTATTTTTATATGACAATTTGATGTGATTGTTACTTGAATATTTATGTAAATTACGTGAGTTTGGTGATTTGATATTTCCTGGAAATAATTATATTATGGACTTTTCATCTGCAAATAATTAATGAAATAAGTTTAAACTGAGGCGTTATATAATTATCAAGCATTTTGATTAATGAAGGTGTTGCCCTATACTGAGTATTTTCCATCTCTGTCGTTATTTTGAGGTGTTATACACATTGTGTGGAGCCTTGGGCTATTTGTTGTAAAATTAATTAATTTTATTATATCTTTAGAATTGGTTGTGGCCATTGAAAAAATTGTGATATGAATTGATTTTATTATGTTGCCGTGATAATATTCCGTGTAAATTGTTGTGTTATTTGAGTTATTATTTTGAGGATATAAGGGTGGCATTTCATTGTTGATATTATGTGGGTATAATGGTGGCATTTCACTGTTGTTATGTGTGTTGGGATATTGTCTGGGCGGAGCGATAAGGGTGGCTATAGGAGAGATAAGGGTGGCTATAGGAGCGATAAGGGTGGCTATTGATATTGTCAGGGCGGAGGGATAAGGGAGGCTATTATAGGAGTGATAAGAGTGGCTATAAGAGCGATAAGGGTGGCTATTGATATTGTCAGAGCAGAGGGATAAGAGAGGCTTTATAGGAGTGATAAGGGTGGCTATAGGAGAGATAAGGCTGGCTATTGTCAGGGATGATATGTGATGATGTGTGATTATTGCGTTGGTAATTTTTATGTGATGTTGTGATTATTCTTGTGTTTATTTTTATACCTTGTGCAATTTGCCTTACTATTGGTAAATTGATAATAGTCTGATCTATGTTGAAATTGGGAGTCTGTGGTTATTGCCAGGCGGATTATGAAATAAAATGTGGGCACGAGGTGCCGTGAGTAAATAATGATGATATTGACACGTGAATTGTCCGTGCAGTTGTGATATGAAATGTGGGCACGAGGTGCCGTGAGTAAATAATGATGATATTGGCACGTGAATTGTTCGTGCAACTGTGATATGAAATGTGGGGACGAGGTGTCGTGAGTAAATAATGATGATATTGGCACGTGAACTGTCCGTGCAGTTATGATATGAAATGTGGGCACGAGGTGCCGTGGTTAAATGATGATGATATTTGGCTCGTGAGTTGTCCGTGCGATTTTGATAGAGAAATTGGCATGAGGTGTCGTGGAAATATGAAAGTGGGCTGAGACCCGTATTTTATGATTTTGAAATATTGTGTCACAGGGTGACTTTTATTCGAAAGAGATTTATTTGAAAGAATTTTATTTGAAAGGTATTTATTTGAAGGAATTATATTTGAAAGAGATTTATTTGAAAGAGATTTATTTGAAAGTATTATATCCTGAAGATTTCTATTTGAAAAACATATAGGCGAAAGATTTATATTGGGAGGACATAATTAATTGGGTGTACTTGTGTATTCATTTTTTATTGCGTAATATTTATGGTATTTTTGTCGCCCTGCTGTGTATATCACTGGATGATTATTATTGACATCATTATTATTTATTTTCTATTATTTTTGTATACTATATTGCACGTGTTATTAGACTAGTGAGTGTCTCGACTGTACCTCATCACTACTCCACTGAGGTTAGTCTTGATACTTACTGGGTACCGACCGTGGTGTACTCATACTACACTTCTGTACATTTTTGTGCAGAGCCAGGTATTGGAGCTATCGGACTCGGACATAGTTAAAGTGTGATCGCAAGGATTCAAGGTAGAGCTGTTTAGTCGTCGCAGTCCCTTGAAGTCTTTTTATTTTATTATAATGTTAATTATTAATCAAACAATATTGAGTATTCGATCCTTGAGATCATTTCATGTATTCAGTTAGAGTTCGTGACTCAATATTACCAGTCTTGGGAGGTTTTCATAATTGTTTCCGCTGTTGGTTTTTGGTATTGAATTCAAAAAAAAAAATGGCTTGAATTATTATAAAATCGGCTTATCTAGTCTTAAGACTAAGTGCCATCACAATGTTTGTGGCCGGAATTTGGATCGTGACAAAAGGTCATTAAGGAAACTTATTAAGTTAACCTTAGTTCCTTATGTAATTGAACTCCATAGCACTTTAAATAAAGTATGGCCATTTGAAAAAAGAATTGTTTATATCCAATCACACTTCTCTGACCAAATTAATTATGGTCAAAATTCTATAGGTCATATCCAAACGCCTCAAAAAAAAAAAAAGAATGTAAAAGTAGTATTGTGTCGTATATTATAACAAAGAGACAGTTTAGTGAATTCATGGAACCTACGTATGTCTTTTAATATGCTCATGACACAGTCATCATTAAATTGATATGTAGAAAATTTCTACTACATGACATACTTTGTTTATAAAAGGATATCATTCTGACAAATCTATTTTCTATAGAACAACTATACATCTCAAAACAACTATACTTCTCTTGTTTTCCTTTTTAGTCGACAATCTCAAGAAAGCATTTAACATCAATTTGTTTGTTTTCTAAAGTAAAACTTGATTAGGTTATCCAGTTTGCGGCGCACAAAAAAAAAATATCAGCGCCTGTTACGCAACGATTAGGAGTAAACAACGTAGGCTCTGATATCATTGTTAATAAAAATTCAGTAAGAATATGAATTAGAATCATATACTTATTGCGCAATGGAGTAAAATCACAACCCAGAAAAATTGCCCCTAAGTTGAACTTTGATTCTCTTGGAAAATAAAGTTTAGTTTCACAAGCTAAATATCTTTCTTTATGTGTGTTTTGCAAAAGGAAGAAGAGAAATCTTCTCTGTTAAGGAAGAAGAATATTGATAAGAAAGGTATAGAGCAAATCCCCTCTTTTTGTTCGATCATGCCCTCCTTAATAGGAATACCAAATGAGTTATTATAGAGAAATAATTAACTGCAATGGGAAAAACTGCTCTCAACTACACCCAAACGTGTAGTAACTTCTCCAAAGAAGTTATTTTATTCACAAACTCTATCTCTTCCCAAATGAGTTGGGTCAACCCATATAGAGCGACCCGGTATCTAAATTCAAGACCCAACAATAAGAATTAAAAATATTATAACATTTGGTAACTGACATAAAAGATTAAAAAAATATTTTATAAATTACTAGAAAATTGGTTGCGGTCGTACAGAATAAATCCGACATAACTCCAATAAAATATAATTGTGATAAGAAATAGGTATGTTATTAATTATTCAACTCACAAAATCTCTTACTTATACAATCTTTTAAGCGACAAGGAGAGTCACTTCCGAGTTCTCTTTTGGAGAGACCAGGCCTTCTCTCTTTAGTTAGTAAGTAATTCCGATTATTCTGTTGTAGTGTTATTTCATGTCATTCTAGAAGCGTTTGTGAATTTGAAATTTTGAGCATGAATTGGCTACTGTAATTTTGGTTAATTGTTAAATTAACTAGAGATTAGAGAATTTATTTCAACATTTGCAATTTAAACTACACAAGAAATGTTATAGCAGGAATGCAAAACTATACATTTAGTACGAACGAGGCTAAATTAATCTTAATTTATAAAACTTTTACTTTACGATGATTTCTTTTTTTTTTTCCCACTAATCTTTTGCCCAGTAATAATTCTCTAACAAATGTTTTTTCAATTACAAAATTAATTCAACACTATATGCAAACTTAATTTGCCATGGAGGTTTTAAATTCTTTGAAGAACAATATTGTGCATTGGCTAAAAGATTTCACCAAATAGAAAAAACAAGTCACGAACATGTTTTCTTGTAAAAGAAATTGATACAACAACAACAAACACAGTGAAATCTCAAAAGTAGAATCTGGGAGGGTAGTGTATACGCAGACCTTACCCCTACCTTATGAAGGTAGAGAGGTTGTTTCCGAAAGATTCTTGGCTCAAAAACATTAAAAATGTAGCAATAAGGAAACAATAGCAACAACAAGGTAATGAGACAATGGAAACAAATAAAACAACGAGTAATGACAGAAATCTAGGGATACTAAACTACAAGAATAGAGCCAATCCTACTGCTAATAATGACAAACCATTTAAAAACAAGGGACTAGGAATAGGAAAACACCCGACTAGTACTACTACTACTAGTAATAAGACAAGGCGAAACTTTAGACTATCTATCAACCCACCACCCTAATTCTCGACCTCCACACTTTTCTATCGAGGGTCATGTCCTCGGTAAGATGGAGCAGAGTCATGTCCTGCCTAATCACCTCACCCCAGTTCTTCTTAGGCCTCCCTCTACCCCTCATCTGACTCGCCATGGGCAACCGCTCACACCTTCTAATGGGGGCATTAGAGTCTCTCCTCTTCACATTACCGAACCATCTCAACCTCGATTCCCACAACTTATCTTTCATAGGAGCCACACCCACTTTGTCCCTAATGTATTTATTCCTAAACTTGCTTGGTATGCCTAAACAACTATCTCAACATCCTCATTTCTGCTACTTTCATCTTCTGGGCATGAGATCAATTGATGGTCTAACACTCGGCTCCATATAACATGGCCGGTCTAATTACTGCTTTGTAGAACTTGTCCTTAAGTCTAGGTGGCATATTTTTGTTACACAAAACACCAGATGCGAGCCTCTATTTTAACCACCCCGTACCTATACGATGTGCGACAACCTCGTCAATCTCCATGTTACTCTGTCTTATAGACCCAAGATATTTGAAACTATCTCTTGGGGATGTCGCGCCCCGTTTTCTCTCGAAAGTGGGTTTCAACATGTGACAACTCTTTTAAATGGGTATTAAAAGAGAAGAGTCGCCACCTAACGATTTTGAGGTGCGTTAGGGCACCTATTTGCAAATAACTCTGTTTAATTAGTCTACGTCACCAAAGATCGGGTAAGGGCTCAAATTATCTCAATGAGAAGGTGTTAGGTACTCTTCGAGATTCACAACTGTGGGTCCCGACCAAAATTTATGCTATGTGGGATTATTGGATTATAATTATCCTATGTGATCGCGTAAGTGAGGGAAGGCATGGAATTTTAAAAGTTCTACTATGATATAAATAAGTGTAAAGAAAATCTCACAAGAATTAAACTATGTATACAAGTCTTTAGAGGTTACAAGATACAACTTAATTGTTCTAAGTTCAAGAGACAGTGCGAATAATAAACATATAAAGGAAGGGGGTCCTAAGTTTTTTAGCCTAAAGGATCACCCCGTGCAACATAAATAATACTTCACAACTCTCTTAGGGTAGGAGTTGCTAATATTATTCAGCAGGCACAGACTATCATCTCCTGCTATCCAATTACTATGTTAAAGTTGTTTACCTAAAACGCTCTAATTCAATTCTAACCTGTGTCCTATGCGTGCACTACCCGTCCCATGCCTATGGCCCAGGAGGCTTTAGACCTACTATTTAGGTGGTTCTAGACTTTACTTAAGGTTCTCAAAAGATAAAATTAGGCGCACATTCAAAACACACAGGACTACACATAAAGACAAAGATGGCTCAAGTTAGCCTCCACACATAAACAACAAATGCACACGGGCAGATTCTTATATTAGGCAGTAGACAGTTTCAGAATTAAGATGTATTAGAGTCATTAAGTCCTATAGACATGGCTTCTATGTGATTCTGATTTCAAGTGTCGTACATGCAGTGCTGCTGTTTTAGACCAACAAATTTGCAGATTACAGGTATTACAAACCCTATAGGCATGATCTCTAAATTGTTTGCGCAATGAAGCAGTAAAACTTGAATTACTAGCGTTTGATTTTATAGACATGTTTCCTAGGCGAGTAACAGTATCCTATAGGTAGAATTTCTAATAGTTGGTGTTTGAACTCGATTTTATCATGCTTGTTCCTATAGGCATGTCATCTAGGCGTGCAGTATAATAAAACAACATAAGTGGTCGATTAGTCAATTAGTTAAAGCCCTATAGTCATGGTATCTAGATGAGAATTAGTGAAGGCATGTAATAGCATCGTATATGCATATTGTCTAATAACTAAACTAGTAATTATTGGTGTTTGATTCCTACAGACAAGCTGTCTAATAGCGCGCAGTAGTAGACATGGAAACAAGTACAACAATTACTCAAACCAACATGCTTTGAATAATGTACAAGTATTAGACAAGTTAAGTGAAGTGCATGATTTCCTATAAGAATGGTTTCTATGTGTTCAAAAAGTTGAAGCACGTCAAACAAATAGTAGGCGAAGCAAATAAATTTTATGGACAGATTTTCTACCCATTTAGGTGAAAATTAAAGTATACCAGCTTCCCTAATTTCACTAACTCCCCAATCGTTTGTTTACAAATTATTACAGGTCCATATAACACATACAAGTACAAATATTACACAAGGAACCACTGCATGCCCAAGAACAGGCCCAAACGAAAGTAACCCAGTAATGACTGGGCCTTCAGCAGACTCTTTCACTCGAATAGCAGGCCCAGATCCAAACGCATCTCAAAACAGGAGAGTATGTCCATTTGCACAACCCAAAGCCACACATAGACTCATATCAAGCCAACAATTACAATATTGACCACTTAACCAAATAAGTTAATGGACCATATATGTAAATCAACTAAACAACCCTAAAGCAATACTTCATAGAGACATGATTGGGTGACATTTAGCAGGATTCATAAACACATTGGCATTTCAGAAGCAAGATTGATTAAGCAAAGAACGGGAAACTAGGAGAGTTAATCGACTTATTTCCAACATGGTAAATGCAACATAGGTCAAATCATTAAGCAGGTGACAACATGCTAAATATAGACATAACACTAGGAGAGTTAGGGAGAGATGCCCTTTGGGATTAACAGGGTAAAAATATTAGACACATACAAGATACACATTCTAAGTGAGTTCAAAATAGAGCATGATCCATAATTAGCCTAAAAAGGATTTCAAACCTAGGAGTCTAAGTCATGAAGGTCAGACATAGTGGTGGTTAGGGAATGTCAATTGCACATAACAAACAGGCAATCAATCAATCAATAAGAAGCCTAATCATGCTGAGTATAACACAAAGATCCCCAAGTCCAAAGGTGTCATAGCAGGAAGACATATTATCTTATGGTTAAATAGAACAGGCAGACTCAGAACTTAAGCCAGTCGACTATGCATGATCATGGTAACTAAATGTATTGCGATTCAATTAGAATAATAAGCAATACCAAAGAATGCAGGATTGACCAAACATCACAGTACAACTCTCAACAACAAAACAACAGGTTTGGTTAAAACATTACGACAATAATAGGGTTCATGTAATCAGGTAAAAGTAGAGTCCACATAAGGCAACTATCAGGAGAAGTTCATTAACGCAAATTCTGGGTAGGAGATAATTCCCTGAGAATTTCAATGCGAGAATCCAAGATAGGGTATGAGAAAAACTCACAATAAACAATAAGTGATCAGAATAGTAGAGCAGACTTAAAGACATACAGAATCACTCAAGCTAAACATACTGAGCATACATTGAAGTTTAAAGTCCAGCCATGTTGTGACACTAGGAGAATTAGAACTGCAGAATAGTTTTGAAGCAAGTAAAATTGCCAATGAAAACAAAACAGTACTGAAGTCATGTTGGTTCACCAAATTCAAACAATATGGATATGCAGAGCACTGAACACAAGCAAAAAAAGATAGAATTACACAAGTTAATATACTCACCATTTTGCAGATTTAACAAACAAAATAGAAGAGAAGACTAAGTGCCAGTAATAGCTTGAATATCAGCAACGAAGAGAACAACCAAAAGACCCAAATCCTAGTGTGTTAGAGTTCACCGGAGCTTCAAATGAGCCCCCAGCAGTGCTCGCACTAGGGAGGTCGATATAGAGGATTCCGGTGGCCTTGGATTTCAGCTGGCCAAGAGCCAAAAGTGCAGAAAGTATAGGAGAATGAGAGTTGAGAGAACAATAATGGTAACAGTAGTTAAGTAATAGTTGTTAAATCTTAGGAGGGGAACGCGAAGGGGGGGGGGGAGGGGGAGGGGTTATATAATAGTAATAATTGAACGAACAAACAAGGAAACATAGTTAATCAAACACAAATAAGGAAAGAAAAGCATACAAAATCAATTTAGGAGAAAAATTGGGTAAACCATTGTTCAAGAAGGAGAACATAAATAGTCAAAAATCTCACTGAATCGGACCTATATATCATGGTAGTGAATGTATCAGGTCAAGAACATGAAGATAATACAAAATCAGAGTTGAACGAACACCCACTGGCTCAACTTCCATAAATAATTGAGTACCAAACATTGTAACGTTGAGGAAATGGTAAGAACCATCGTGTGTGCGGAAAATGAGAAGGGAACATGGAAGATTTCCATGCGATATCGATTAGGGCCAGGGGTTTGAATGTAGGCAGCTAGGGTTTATTTCAGAGAAGAGAGAACATTCGAGAAGGTTTGGGGGCAGTTGTTACGTGGGAAATGAGGTAGGGTTTCCGGATTTGGGTAGTTAAAGATAGGAGATAGCTTGTGGGCCGTTGATCTTGAGAGATCAACGACCAGGATTTAATGAGAGGCAGATCGGGTTAGCGGATTGGTATGGAGTAGTGGGTCGTCTGATTTGGGCTTTGGGGTTATTGGGCTAAGGTTTTGGGGTCTGGGTTGGTGTATTGGGTTCGAAATTAACTTAGAAATTGGGCCATAGTATAAATACACGAAATTTGTTAAACATAATTTATAAAAAGTGATTAATAAATAATAAAAATATTATTTATGCAGTAAAATACTTAAAAATAATAGCTTAAAATTGTAAAAATATATTTAAAAAAAATGCTATTTTAGCATAAATAATGTAATAAATATAATTATGTATAGAATGTAGGCTATTATTGCAAAAATTATGTAAATAGTTCAAAAATACAAATGTAATTATATGTAATGAAGTAAATATTATAAAATATATATGTGGGTGTAAATAATAAATTTGGATGATTAAATCATCCCAAAGTAATTTGAAGGGATAATTAATAAATATTTGAATAATTTAAATGCAAGAAAATCAATTTTAAAGCTTTAAAATGATAGAAAATACTTATATGACTCTTGTAAATTGAGTAATAATGCAAAATGATATTATGAAAGCATATAAAATATTTTATAAAATATGAGGGCAAAATTAGGTATCAACAACTGCCCCTATTTACACGGGAATGATGAAAGAGTTGTCGGGTAAAGAAAATGATGACCAATTTTGTCTGAAATGAGCGAGGATGATGTGTATTTGAAAAAATGGGGGCCGGACCCTGGTTCTTGAGTTGCCTACATATCCATAGCATTACTAGAATCAGGCCGCGTGTAGTTCTGGATCCAACAGCGAACGAAACAGACGGAGTTGCTATTAGAGTGGTCATGTGTTTCGAAAAAGGATCTCTTGGGTATGACATTGTCGTGAGTAACAGATAATTTCAGGTGGAGCTATGAATGCGAATTTGGATGTTACGGATATTCGCGATAAATGTTTGGGAAGTTACAGAACAAAGAGTAATCAATTGTCGGTCATTGGTTACGTTTGAGATAATCAAAGTATGTGAACATTGTGAACGGAAACTAGAGCGAGAATTGCTCCCGTTTGTAGAACGGTTACCTCCCGAGTTACCTGCAAAACTTAAAACACGATGCACGCGAATATATAGTATTATTGCAAAAATTTAAATATGATGCAAATTTCCTTCGGACCATGAGAGTTGTCTTTGGATGATAAGGAAGATGTCCTTAAACTATGACATCCTGGGCCATGAAGAGTATAATAAGGGATTCTGTAATGACCCAGCCGGTCGTTTGAGTATTATAACCCCGTTCCCCCATTTACTTCTCAATTTATACTTTATAGTTATTTTATGATTTACCGGGTTAGTTGGTTCGGGTCCAGAAGGAATTCGGAATGAATTGAGACAGTTAGTCTCATAATTAAAATTTTAAGTTAGAAAAGTTGACCGAATGTGAACCTATGTGTAAAAGACCTTGGATCTAAAATTTTATGATCCGAATAGCTCCGTATGGTGATTTTGGGCTTATGAGCATGTCCGGAATTTTTTTTAGAGGTCCGTAGAGGAATTAGGCTTGAAATGTCAAAAGTTGAATTTTTGGAAAGTTTGACAAGGGAGGTTGACTTTTTGATATCGGGGTCGAAATCTGATTCTGAAAATTAAAATAGGTCTGTTATGTCATTTATGACTTGTGTGCAAAATTTGAGGTCAATCGGACGTGATTTGATAGGTTTCAGCGTTGTTTGTAGAAATGGAAAGTTTCAAAGTTCATTAGGCTTGAATCTATGTGTGATTCTTGTTTTTAGTGTTGTTGGATGTGATTTGAAGACTCGACTAAATTCGTATGATGTTTTAGGACTTGTTGGTGTATTTGGTTGAGGTCACGAGGGCCCTGGGTGAGTTTCGGATGGTTAACGGATCAAAAATTGAACTACAACAGTTGCTGCAATTTCCTTCTGATGGAAATTCCTTCTGCCAGAAATCGAGCCCAAAATCGAGCCCAAATATCGAGCCCAAAATCAAGCCATAATCGAGCCCAGGGTCGAGGGCACGATCGAAGGTAGGGTCGAGGACCAGGATCGAACCCATGATCGAAGGCCAGGGTCGAGGGCCAGGGTCGAGGGCCATGATCGAGGGTCAGAATCGAGGCCTAGAATCGAGGCCTAGGATCGAGGACCACGATCGAAGTCCAAGATCGAGGCAGGACCGAGGCTGTCTGGGAAGAATTATAAAGCAGGGGACTTCGTCCCATTCGCCACTTTTGGCAAATTGGATCTTGAGGAGAGGCAATTTTGATAGTTTTTCAAGGAAAACTTGAGGTAAGTCCCTTGTGATCATTTCTACTCCATAATATTGAATTATCATCAAATAATCCGACTAGATTACATGTTTTTGAGGTGTAAATCGGAGATTTGAACTTAGAAATTTAAAAATAAGATTTGTACATTTGAGGGTCGAGTTGAGATCGAATTTTGGTAAAATTGGTATGGGTAGACTCGTGGTTAAATCGGCTTTCGGATTTTATAATTTTTGTCGGGTTCTGAGACGTGGGCCCCACGGGCGATTTTTGAGCTAAATTTCAGATATTTATGGAAAAATGATATCTTCTTATGGAATTAATTCCAATAAATTTTATTGACTGAAATAAATTTTTTGTGACTAGATTCGAGGCTTTCGGAGACCAATTCTCGTGGCAAGGGCATAGCGAAATAAAGAATTACGCGGTTTGAGGTAAGTAACAGTTTTAAATCTGGTCCTGAGGGTATGAAACCTCAGATTTTTGTATCATATGATTACTTTGGAGGTGACGCACATGCTAGGTGACAGGCATATGGGCGTGCACCTAGGAGATTATGACTTGGTCCGTCCCGTGAAACTGTAAAGTTGAATAATTTGTTGTTAGCTATATGCTCTCTATGTGCTGTGGAAATTTGACTGTAAGACATGTTAGAAACAATGTTTAGGCTATATGTTGGTACTACTGGGACCCACAAAGGTCGTATACATGTTGAATTATCTGCTAAATTATTATTTGGTACTCAGTCACAGTTTACTTATTTATTTTATCTTAGTCTATATTGTTCATTATTGATGCATCATATCATTATTGTTTGGGCTGATTTCATGATTATTGAGAGCCCGAGAGATGGAGAGATTTATGAATGAGTGAGGCCGAGGGCCTAATTATGAGATATTGATACTATAGCACTTGAGTTGTCCGTTCAGCACGTGAGTTGGTCGTGCGGATCCAGATATTGATACTATAGCACTGAGTTGTCCGTGCAGCACGTGAGTTGGCCGTGCAGATCCAGATATTGATACTATGGCACGTGAGTTATCCGTGCAACACGTGAGTTAGCCTTGCTGATTATAGCGCTTGGGCTGTAGGAGCCCCTCCGGAGTCTGTACACCCCCAGTGAGCGCGGATACCCATTAGGTGTGAGTGTTGAGGGTTGAGAGCTGAGTGATTGAGTTGTTGTGACAAGTTTAGTATGTGTTGCCTGAGAGGCTGTACTTGCTTTTCATTTGTTGTTGCACTTAGTTGCTATCTGTCATTGTTGTTAAATTCTCTGAAAGATTTTATATCCGGATTACATGAACTTGAACTGTATAAAATTGATTTGACTTAAACTGCCGGATTTGAAAGCATGTCTATTCTTTGTTGGAATTACTATAAATGAACTGTAATTGTGTAGCTCGTCATTATCTTCAGTTCCTTATTTATTATTGTTACTTGCTGAGTTGGTTGTACTCATACTACACCCTGCACTTCGTGTGCAGATCCAGGTGTTCCAAGACATAGCGAGTGTTGATTCTCTCGCACAGTTGATTTTTCAGAGATTCCGAGGTAGTTGCCGTGTTTCGTAGACCTTGTCTCTCTTTCCCTATCTCATTGTTACTGTATTTGGCCTCAGATTATCATAGACCATATTTTCCAGACTTGTATTCATATTAGATGCTCATGTACTCAGTGACACCAAGTTTTGGGAAGTGTTCGTATCAATATTTGCGGGATTTTGTACTGTATTTAAATATTGCATTTTGAAACTTAAAGAGAAATTGTGGTTTATGGAGATTATCGGCTTGCCTAGTATTGAGATAGGCGCCATCACGACAGGTTGGGATTTTGGGTCATGACAAGTTGGTATCAAAGCCTAGGTTACATAGGTCTCACGAGTCATGATAAAGTTTTGTAGAGTCTTGCGGATCGGTATGGAGACGTCTGTATTTATCTTCGAAAGGATGCAGAACCCTTAGGAAAATTTCACTTTCTTGTATTCTATCGTGCGAATTTGTTGATTCCTAAAACTAAATTTCTGTTATTCTATTCTCTCACAGATGGTGAGGACACGTACTATCGGATCGGACGGTCAGCCACCAGTGCCACCAGTTAGGGTTGCGAGAGATCGGGGCCGTGGTAGAGGCATGTGCCGAGGTAGAGGTCGAGGTATAGCTCGTACCACAGTTGGACCAGCACCTGTAGTACCACCAGTTACTCCAGATTAGGAGCAGATTCCAGATATAACCAAGCCGACAGGATCGACTCAGGCACCAGTTGTGCCCATCGAGATTCCAGGCCTTCAGGAAACTTTGGCCCAGATTTTGGCAGCTTGCACTAGTCTGGCTCAGGTGGTTTCGGCTCAGGCCACACCTGCCACTTCTCAGGCCGGGGGAGGTACTCATACCCCTATTTCCCGTACTCCAGACCAAGTAGTATAGGGACTTCAGATACCGGGGGCACTACCAGCCCGGCCGGCTATAACTGCTTAGGCCCCGGTAGTTCCTGTTATGGCAGATGATGACCAGAGGAGACTTGAGAGATTTGAGAGGCTTCGACCTCCATCTTTTAGCGGTGCGAAGTTAGAGGATGCTCAGGGTTTTCTTGATAGGTGTCAACGGATGCTTCAGACAGCAGGTATTTTGGAGACCAGTGGGGTCTCGTTCACTACTTTTCAGTTTTCTGGGGCTGCCTTCAAATGGTGGGAGTCTTTTGAGAGGCGCATACCAGTTGGCACAGTACCACTTACATGGCAGGAATTCTCCGTTCTCTTTTTGGAGAAGTTCATGCCGCAGTCTCGCAGAGAGGAGCTGCGTAGATAGTTTGAGCAGTTACTTCAGGATGGCATGTCTGTGATGCAGTATGAGATGAGATTTTCTGAGTTGGCTCGTCACGCAGTATGGTTGGTTCCCACTGATAGGGAGAGGATTAAGAGGTTCATTGATGGCCTCACAGATCAGCTACAGTTACTTATAACTAGGGAGAGGGTGTCTGGTGCTACTTTTGATGAGGTAGTTGACATTGCTCAGCAAAGAGAGATGGTTCGTATCCAGGAACGTGGAGAGAGGGAGGCTCAGAGGCCTCGTGGTCCAGGTGATTACAACGGTGTTCCTTCAGGGGGTCAGTTTAACCGCAGTGGGGGGTTGTTCTTACAGACATGCCCAGACGGGTTGTCCAGCTCATCGTGGTGCATCAGCTAGCCACAGTTCTTACAGTGCTCACTTAGGCCAGCTTCAGTGCACTACCAGTGCAGAGTTCTCATCATGCCTCATCCGCTCAGGCTTCTATAGGTAATTCCTTGAGATATCAGGAGCAGTAGTTCCGTCAGAGGAGGGGTTGTTTCGAGTGCGAGGAATTTGTTCATCTCAAGAGAGAGTGTCCTAGGCTGTTGAGTGGGGCTCCATAGTAGAGTCCTCGACTGATAGCACCAGCACCAGCAGTTCCACCACCCGCCCAACCAGCTCAGGGTGGGGGTCAGGCAGCTAGGGGTCGCCCAAGAAGGGGAGGCCGATCTGGTGGCGGTCAGGCCCGATTCTATGCTTTTCCTGCCAGGCCAGATGCTGTTGCTTCAGATGCAATAATCACAAGTATTGTTTCAGTGTGCCAAAGGGAGGCTTCTATATTATTTGACCCTGGTTCCACTTATTCATATGTATCATCGCATTTTTCTCATTATCTGGATATGCCATGTGAGTCCTTAGTTTCACCTGTTTGAGTATCTATACCGGTGGGCGATATTATTACTGTGGACCGTGTGTATCGGTCGTGTGTGGTATCTATTGGGGAACTGGAGACTAGGGTTGATCTCTTATTACTCGGTATGGTTGATTTCGATGTAATCCTGGGTATGGATTGGTTGTCTCCATGTCATGCTATTCTGGACTTTCACACAAAAACCGTGACGTTGACGATACCGAGGTTGCCTAAGGTTGAATGGAGGGGTTCTCTAGAGTTTGTTCCTAACAGGGTAATTTCTTATTTGAAGGCCCAACGTATGGTTGGAAAGGGATGTTGGTCATATTTCGTCTTTGTGAGAGATGTTGATGCAGATACTCCTATTATTGATTCAGTACCGGTCATGCGAGACTTTCCGGATGTATTTTCTGCAGACCTGCCGGGTATGCCACCGGACATGGATATTGATTTCGGTATTGACTTGGTGCAAGGCACTCAGCCCATTTCTATTCCTCCGTATTGTATGGCACCAGCTGAGTTAAAAGAATTGAAAGAGCAACTTCAGGAACTCCTTGAAAAGGGGTTTATTAGGCCTAGTGTGTCACCTTGGGGTGCACCGGTTCTCTTTGTGAAGAAGAAAGATGGTACTATGCGGATGTGTATTGATTATAGGCAGTTGAACAAGGTTACAATCAAGAATAAATATCCTTTGCCGCGTATTGATGACTTATTATACCAGCTTCAGGGAGCGAGGGTGTTCTCCAAAATTGATTTGAGATCGGGGTATCACCAGTTGAAAATTCGGGATTCAGATATTCTAAAGACGGCATTAAGAACTCGTTATGGCCACTATGAATTTCTTGTGATGTCACTTGGGCTAACCAATGCCCCATCAATATTTATACATTTGATGAATAGTGTATTCCAGCCATATCTTGATTTATTTGTTGTAGTATTTATTGATGATATTCTGGTGTACTCACGTAGCCAGGAGGAGCATGCACAACACTGGGGTATTGTATTACAAAGGCTGAGAGAGGAGAGACTTTATGCCAAATTCTCTAAGTGTGAGTTCTGGCTTAATTCAGTGGCATTCTTGGGACATATAGTGTCCAATGAAGGAATTAAGGTGGATCCAAAGAAAATAGAGGCAGTTTAGAGTTGGCCCAGGCCATCTTCAATTACTGAGATTCAGAGTTTTCTCAGCTTGGCCAGTTATTATCGTTGCTTCGTAGAGGGTTTCTTGTCTATTACATCACCTATGACTAAATTGACCCAGAAAGGTGCTCCATTCAGGTGGTCAGATGAGTGTCAAGAGAGCTTTCAGAAGCTCAAAACAGCTTTGACTACAACTCCGGTTTTGGTGTTGCCTACAGGTTCAAAGTCTTATATTATGTATTGTGACACGCCGCGTATTGGTCTCGGCACAGTGCTGATGCAAGACGGTAGGGTGATTGTCTATGCATCCAAACAGTTAAAGGTACATGAGAAGAATTATCCAGTCCACAATCTTGAGTTATCCGCTATTGTTCATGCCCTAAAAATTTTGCGGCATTACTTGTACGGTGTCCAATGTAAGGTATATACCTACCATCAGAGTCTACAATATTTTTTTAAACAGAAGGATCTTAATTTACGGCAACGGAGGTGGTTAGAGTTGCTTAAGGATTATGACATTACCATTCTCTATCATCCCGGAAAGGCCAATATGGTGGCCGATGCCTTGAGTCGTAAGGCGGAGAGTTTGGGTAGCTTAGCATACTTACCGGTAGCAGAGAGGCATTTAGCCTTATATGTTCAGGCCTTGTTAGCAATGGTTAAATTGGCATAATGATGGCAATGATCAGCTCCTTCAGTGTGTTGGGTTATTCATGCGATTTGTGACTGTACGTGCGAGGTTTGACAATCGACGTAACCGGTCGTATTTGGAGGTTTTCGAGTATTATGGCCTGTTATGTGCAGATGGATCCCGGAAGGGTTATGGTGGTTTAGACCACTACTTGAGGATTTGTGTGTTCTACGGTTATGAGAATTCAGTCATGTGTTGCAATGATTCTCCTGAAACGAGTAAAGTGAAAGGTTTCTACAAAGTGAAGTGTATATCTTATTAGTGGTTTAGGAGCTATGATGCAATTCTTGGGCTCTCGCGTATTGGAAAGATAGGTGCGATGAGCGGCATGAAATTTGAAAGATTAGGGATTGAGGTTGCAGTTCGGTATTGTCAAGGATGTCACGAGCTCCGATGAGTAGGAAAAGGAATTTAGATGTTTAGAATAAGCTGGTATTGTCTCCAGCGTCATCTGAGATCAGTGTCCTGTGTAAGAGGCTTTGCATACTGATTTCGAATTCTTGATATGCTTTACAGCATTAGTGTGACCGGTGGTATGGATGTGCAGACTTGTTACCTAGTGCGGAAGGTCGTGGGAGCGTGTTCCACGGAAAGATTGTGTAAGAGTGGCATGTAGTCACTTGATTGGGTGAAGATTGAAACCAAGTATGAAGATTGTAGTAATATCGCTGATTCAAGAATTTATGCCTGGAGGGTGCTCGGTTCACTTGGTTGTGGACTGTGGAAGTTTGTTCCGGTTATGATGGTTGTTCTTGTGTGTTATGGGGAAAAGGGTTATTATGGATCCTTGAAAGGTTATTAGCCTAGTACGGCGCGATCAGAATCGGTTTGAGATCCGTGGATGGATCTAGATATGAATGTGGGCTCTATATCAGGCCGGATGTGTTCATTTCAGCATAGTGCTCCTTATGGAGGAGTATTCGGACGTTGGATGTCGTTTCATCGTCGGCTATTTCATGTAATACTATATTGTGCCGTGTGAGTTGTGAAACAGCTTGGTAAATGTTTTATGTGTTGAGGTTCCGCATAGCGATGGTGTTAAGTGAGAAGGATGGCTCTCGAGATTCAAATCATATATCACACCTTAGTTGTGCTTGAGTTTTGTAGCGTATGGCACTATCTATCTCCCCAGGGATGGTATTATGCACTTAGCGTGCTTGCGGCCGATATTTGGGTATTTTGTAGTAATGAGCATTCTAGCTCGGTAAGTATCTCTTTATGTAGATTTTATGTGTGGATCGGGTGGCACGCCGCCACGGGTATGTTGTTTGGATCGGGTTGCATGCCGCAATAGTGGGATGTAGATTACAGTCCCCTATATCTATTTTCAAGTGTTTTGTTTTCCATATTCTGGGGAAGGTTCATAACCCCTTTTCGGTTGTCTAATTAGTTATGCGGGTTGAGTAATCCTTTCCAGAGATTCATTTTCCTTATGTATCACGTTCGAGTTTGTAGCTTATTGGCACATTGCGGAAGTATATGAGTCTTTTGGTCATGTCTGGGGTGGCTTGTTTCCTGAGCGGCTTATACTGGGTGAGACGAGATTTTGGTTCATAATGAGGTGATGATTCTAGTCAAGAGAGGAGATTCAATGGTTTGATAACTCGGCAGTTGGTTATGAATTTCTACACATCTCTTCCGTTGTGGCGGTATTGCAAGAGTTGGAGCAAGACTTATATATGCATGAGGTGCATTGTGAGCATCGAATTCGTGAAATTTCGGCTATTATGATCAGAGAATTTTATTATGGTCATGTGAATGTTGCGGTGCATGGTGTGAATTCAACAAAGGTATGCAGTCATGTTCGGGTACATCGTGTGGTGATTGATACGGTATTTGTATGTTGGAAGCAGGCCTGGTAGAGAATTCCGGATGTAGGAACTGGGCTCTAAGGCTTATTTGCCTAAATAAAAGAGAATATCTTCTGATTTGATCGAGCTAATGTGCTCAACTGAGTTATGGTAGCACGGACAACTCTAGCGCAGTTCTTAGCACGTTCGAGGACGAACGTATGTTTAAGTGGGAGAGAATGTAACGACCCGATCACTCGTTTTGAGCTCTAGCGCATCGTTCGGCAGTTTGAGGCCATGAGCAGCTTAACTTCAGGTATTATGACTTGTGCGTATGGTCAGAATTGAATTTCGGGAAGTGCGGAGTTGATTTGGAGAGAAAATTCTAAGTTCGGAAGCCTTAAGTTGGAGGAAATGGCCAAGGTTGGATTTTTGAGTAAACGATCTCGGAATCGGGATTTGAAGGTTCAAACAGGTTCGTATGATGAATTGGGACTTGGGCGTATGTTCGGATTGGGTTTTGGATGACCCGGGAGCGTTTCGACGCCTATTGTGGAAGTTGGCATAATTTCTCACTTTGTTATGCCCTTGCCTCGTGAATTGGTCTCCGAAAGCCTCGTATCTAGCCACAATAATTCGATTCAGTCAATACAAATCATAGGAATTTATTCCATATGAACATACTAATTTTTCCAACAAAATCCGAAATTTAACTCAAAAATATCCATGGGGCCCACATCTCAAAACCTGATAAAAGTTACAAAATATGAACCCTCATCCAACCACGAGTCCAACCATATAAATTTCATCAAATTCCGACATCAACTTAACCCTCAATCTTAAGTTAAAGTATTTGAAGATTTCTACCATTTTTAACTCATTCTTTACCCATTTGAACTCAACAATCTTTCCACAAAACTTATTGGTATGTGTATATATAAATAATACTCTCACACCCAAGAATGATACTCTTAATCACCCATCTTTTACTCCAAAATCGAAATTGAAGAAGTGGGGAAAGAAATTCTTACCTCTTTGAAGCGCTAGCAAGATCCTTGTGAAATATTCAAACCTTGAACAAGAATTGATGGGTAAATGACTAAGTCTTCACTTTACCTCTCTAAAATGCTCTCACCTCTTTCTAAAATATCAGATGAAACCCCTCAAAATGACCCCCAATAGTATTTTATAAGAATGGGGTCAGGTTTATAAAACCAGAAAAATTAAGCTCTGAAACACACTCAGCGATCGCATATGCGACCGCATAACGCTTCTGTGGCTTGCGAAATAGCCGCGAAATGTGGCCTCCGGAACTGGGCAAGGCTACCTCAGTCTGCAGTTGTTATGCAGACCACAGACCTATTCTGCGGTCGCATAATGTACTACATAACAGATCTGCGGTCGCACTCCTGATTCACTCTGCGGCTATTATGTTGTCCGCAGAGTGATTCTGCGACAGCATAGTGGGCCGCAGAAATGACCCTTTACGGAGAAATTTCTACAACTTTTGTACTAATTAATCTACCTCAGCACCACAAAATCTTTTCAATTTAAGTTTTAAAGCTTGGAACTAAGCATTCCAAATCATTCCAAAATATCGCCGGACCCGAACCAATTACCCTGGCAAGTCGAATAATAACCGTAGGGCATAATTTGAGCAGTAAATAGGGAAATGGGGTTATAATACTCGAAACAACCGACCAGGTCGTTACAATTATAATTAAGTGGCTTGCGATTTCGACATTCCTACGGCAAGGTACTAGTTGTTTGGTGAAGGCGCACAAAGCTGAAGGAGCCAGCTGGTCGGAGTCTCCTAACTTCTGACAAGTATCTGGGAAGATCTATGGACAGTGTGATTTTGATTTTTACATATGTCCTAGTTCTAGAAGTCTAGTTTTCGGAACCATAAACCGCTCGTGATTTCGAAGTTCCTACATCAAGATATGAAGTTTTTGGTGAAGGCGCGCAAAGATGTAAAGTCGAGCGCGGCAACATCTGAAACGAAAATTCAAAAGAATACATGAGAAGCTACAGAAGGAATTTCGCTCCAAAATTTTGATACGTTGAAGTATTTGAAGTGTAGTTTCAAAATGATCATACAGTTTGTATTTCTGATTCTCCTACGACAAGATATGGTTATTTTCTCCACATATGCGCAAAGATGGATATCCCAGACAGCTTCTGCAGCGAAAAAGAAAATTTTTTGGAGTCCTCGATGTCAAAAACACGAAGCTTTTGGTCCTGCTTAATTGATCGGTGTCAACTACATGAAGCTTCAAGCTATGACCAAGTTTAATGTCAAAACAATTGCACAAGGTTTGCCGGTTTGAACTATCTTTATTGATGCCATCGGTTTCCTGAAGAAAAGAAATAGTGTGAACGAGACCAAAAAATGAAAAGGATACAAGAGAAAAGGGATTACAAACACGAAGAGCTTTGCGTATCTTCTGCAATATAGAGAGCTACAAGTTTGTATTCTTCATGTGTTTGAGATCCACCTCATGCCCTTTTTATAGAACTCATGAGGAGATGATGCCTTCCTTGGTGAACAAGAAATTTCAAAAAAGAGCAATTCCTAGTAGACTAATAACCAAGTCTTACATGGAAACTTTGAGACAGAATTTAAATGGGAGACGCATTGCTACATGGAACGGGTTTTGCTTAGTTGAATATGAACTTGATTATTATTTTTTAATTAAGTCTATACTTCATATAGAAGGCCGTCACATTCATTTCCTATTAAAGAAGGAAATCAAGGCTAGGAAACCCACCTTACTGCACTGAGTCATATTTCTTTTTGAGCTAAAGCTCATTGAAACTATTCTCAAGGGAATGTAAAGAAGAAACGTTGATCCTTGGTCATTCTCAAGTCCAACTAAGAGAATGCACGTGAAATAAGTCTTAAATGGAGTATTTTCTAAGGAGATAAAACAAAAATGAAAAGGGTGTGTTATTGTTACGGGTACTTCAAGTTTCGTCTTAAAATTACCCCAACAAGTCTTAAAGTAGGGGGCATTGGTAGATAGTTAAAATTAACCAAATTTATGCCACGACCCAAAATTGTAACGACACGGCCGGTCGTTTTGAGTATTTCAGCCATGTTCCCCCATTTACTGCTCAATCTGTGCTTTACAATTGTTATGTGACTTGCTGGGGTGATTGGTTCGGGTCCGGTGAGGTTTTTTTGAATGAATTGGAACACTTAGTTCCAAGGTTTAAAGTTTAAGTTAAAATAGTGGCCGGATGTCAACTTATGTGTAAACGACCCCGAAATAGAGTTTTGATCATTCCAGTAGGTCCGTATAGTGATTTTGGACTACAGAGCGTGTCCGGAAAATTATTTTGAGGTCCGTAGCTAAATTAGGCTTGAAATGGTTAAAAATAGAAATTTAAGTTTGAAAGTTTGACCGGGGAGTTGATTTTTTGATATCGGGATTGAAATCCGATTCTGAAAATTTGAATAGCTCTGTTATGTCATTTATGACTTGTATGCAAAATTTGAGGTCGATCGGACTTGATTTGCTAAGTGTCGGCATCGAATGTAGAATGTTTCGACGTCATTTATTCAAGAATAAGTGGTATCACATTAAGGAAATGAGCTCCAAATTCAGTTTTTATTGAAGCACTAGATCCATATTGAAATTTCGGAGCCATACCAAAAAGAATCGTGGAATTCGGACAGCGTATGAGAGAGTTATGCCCATTTCCGTGTCAGAAAAGATTTTCCGTCGCCGCCAGCGCCCAGGGTAGCGTGGGGCGCTAGACCTAGCACAGGGAATTGTTGGGATTCTGGAAACTGCAACGCAAGCAGCGCCCCATGCTACATGTGGCGCTCGAAAATAGCAGAGGCTCTATAAACGGGGCTTTTAGCCATTTTTGACAATAATAGAATTGAGGAGCTCGGTTTGAGCTATTTTCAGAGGCAAACATCACAAATTGGACTGGGTACAAAATCTTAACTTGATTTTATCCGTTATTCATGAATCTAACACTATTTCCAGCACCTATTTTGTGATTTGGGGGATTAGAATAGAAATTTTCCAAAAATTAATTTGAGGGTTTGAAGGCTGAATCGGAGTCGGAATTTAGTAATTTTTGTACGGTTGGACTTGTGGTTGAATGAGCGTTCATATTTTATAATTTTTATCGGGTTCCGATATGTGGATCCCACAGTTGATTTTTTGAGATAATTTTGGATTTTTATTGTGAAATTTAGCATTTTCATATGGAATTGATTCCTATACCTCGTGTTGATTGTATCGAATTATTTTGACTAAGATTCGATGCGTTCGGAGGCCGAATAGCGAGGAAAAGGTTTATTGGAATAAAAATTACTCGGATTGAGGTAAGTAACACTTCTAAACTTGGTTCTGAGGGTATGAATCCCTAAATTACGTGTTGTATAAATTATTTGGAGATGACGCACATGCTAGGTGACGGGCATGTGGGCGTGCATCATAGGAATGGTGACTTAATTGATTCCGCGGAGTTGCATAATAAAATAAATGTCATTATCCGCATAACCTCTACGTGTTAGAGAAATTGAGCTGAGACACATATTAAAGATCATATTTAGGCTACACGCTGATATATTTTGGGACCCACATAGGTCGTATTGCTGTTAAACTATTTGTTTAAAATATAACTTTGTATTCAGTCATATCTGTCACTTGCATATCATATCTCAGTTTCTGTTGTCATTTATTGATACATCATATCATTATGTCGGGTTGATTTTTGTGTCATTGAGAGCCCGAGAGACTGGAGATTCTGAGTGATATTTATGTTTATTTATTTATGCCTGGATTTGGCTATATATATATATATATATATATATATATATATATATATATATGGGATGGGTCTTCCCTGGGCATGGATCTTGCCCGAAGTATTTATATTGAGAGATGGATTTTTCCTGGGCATGGATCTTGCCCGAAGTATTTATAATGAGGGATGGATTTTCCCTAAATATGGATCTTGTCCGAATCATTGATATTTGGGGATGGATCTTCCCCTGGGATGGATTGGTCTTATACAGTACCGAGCGACTGACTGTGAGTGATGGATCTTCCGTGGGCTGAATTGTCCATATACAATACTGAGTGATTGAGTATTTTTAGATTGTGAGTGCACGAAGTTTTCACTAAGGTGCATCACATACAGTATGTACATTGGCATGTAGATACAGATATGTAATAATCCTCATATTTTTCAGAATTGATCTATTTTTTTTATGTGGTGAGTTTAACTGTTGAACTTGAAAGCATGCCTACATTTCTGTACCGTTATTTCTATACTGGACTGTACCTGCTAAGCTCGTCACTACTTTCAGCCAAAGGTTAGTCTTGTTACTTATTGAGTTGGTTGTACTCATACTACACTCTACACCTCGTGTGCAGATCCAGGTGCTCCCGGATACGGTGGTTGCTAGACTTGGTGATTTATCTATTGGAGATTATCAATGTAGTTGCTTGGCGTCTGCAGACCTTGTCTCTCTTCCCTTCAATTTTTGTGATGCTCTATATTTTTCAGACAGTGTTCTTATCAGTCAGACTATTATTATTATTTAGATGCTCATGTACTCAGTGACACCGGATTTTGGGAGTGTATTTTATATTAGTATGTGTGGGATTTTTCTATTAAATTTATATATTATGTTTTCAAACTTAAAAGAAATTATGGCTTATTGAGGTTGTCGGCTTGCCTAGTATTGAGATAGGTGCCATCACGACATGCGAATTTTGGGTCGTGACAAGTTGGTATCAGTGCCTAGGTTACATAGGTCTCACGAGTCATGAGTAGCTTTAGTAGAGTCTTGCGGATCGGTATAGAGATATCTGTACGTATCTTCGAGAGGCTGTCGAACCCTTAGAAAATTTTACTTTCTTGTATTCTATCATGCGATGTTGATTCAGCTTGAAACATAACTCTTTTTATTCCTTCCATACATTCAAGTGCACATGTGAACGCTCGGTATCGTCTGTCATCTCCGGCTTGTGATTCCATGAACGAGGTTCGAGATGAGTATTTTGTATTTTAGTGATGGGCCAGTCTGGAGGACTTGAGGCCGGGGTTAGACCACAGCTTAAGCTCGGTAGTTTCGATTGTGAGAACTTGTACATTTGAACTTATGCGTTCGGTAGTATCCCTATGAGTGAAATTTGTGGCTCGATGAGCAGTTGAATGACTATATGATGAGTATGATGTGAATGTAGGATGTGTTCAGATGGGTTGAATGAGACAAATAAAGTTTATTTGTGACTCAAGAGTTTTCTATTGCGTACTTGATTCCTGTTTTGATATGATGTACGGTCTTGAGTTGTGAGTGCGTTGAGGGATCTGTCATGTTATTTAATTCTAGAGAGAAATAGATTTTCATGTCATGTGGATGAGTTCAAACTCAACAATATTAAGTGATTCCGTAGTAATTGTGGCTGCGATATGGTATAGCAAGATGCCAATTTGAGGCTAAGCATGTGGATTATCTCTTGCGGAATAATCTATGTATATGTGTTCCTTATAATGTTGAGTGGATGGTTTCTTTTCTCCCAGCGGGGTATATATGTTTGAGATTTGAGTTTGGATTAATTGAGAAAGTTGACTTGACCGTCACGGAGATGAAAGCGAGCTTAGTAGATGATTTGAGGTATTTGATGGTTTGTGTTACCTTAGCTTGTGAAGAGTTTTCGTGGAATTGACTGTCACGACCCCAAATTCCCTTCGTAGGATGTCGTGATGGCACCTAGTCTCTAAGACTAGGTAAGCCTATCAATGCGGAATAACAATAGAAATCTGAAATAAATAATCTTCAAATTCACATAATTTCAACTCCCAAAACCCGGTAGAAATAGGTCACAAGCTTCAAAGAAATATATATATATATATATATATATATATATATATATATATCAAGGTCTAAGAAAAATAAGGAAGCAACATAATAATGATAGAAGGGGACTACGAAGTCTGCGGACGCTGACAGATATACCTCGAAGTCTCCGTACACAGGTAGCTCACTGATGTCTGGACTAGTAGGATGTACTTGGATCTGCACAAAAAGATGTGTAGAAGCGTAGTATGAGTACACCACAACAGTACCCAGTAAGTGCCAAGCCTAACCTCAGTAGAGTAGTGACAAGGTCAGGTCAGGCCCTACTGGAATAATAAAAGACAAGGTGAAATGTTTAACAATATAATAAAAATAAAATGACAATAGAAATGAATCAAGTAAGTAGTATGTCACCAATTAACTACGCAAAATAATGCCAAATAATACCTCATGGAAACAAAACAGAATTCTTTTCAACTTTAAGAAAATCACAACAATAATCAAAGGCAACTGCGGCCATAAATCAATATCAACAAGGACACTCCCGAGGTACCGTCTCGTAGTCCCAAATCATAAATAAATTCACAATATCTCATTTTCTTATATCACCGCGAGAGCCTTCACATTAAATTTTAAAGAAAAATATTTTTCCCGAAAGAGCATCCCGCATTTTAGCCACCCATATCAAACCGCATAACTTCTAGTAGTTCCCTTACTAACCACGCGTATCAAGCCACCCTTATCTCACCGCATACATTTCAGCACCCAGACCTTATACCACCGCATGCATATCAATATCACAATATATCACAATTTGTACCTCAAGTGCTCAAATATTTTAATTTGCCAAAATAAACAACATCAACAATATTTTCCACAACAGGGAGCTCACGGCTCAATCACAATGAGTACAAAAATTTCACAAAATATTCGGGAATTCAATAACTCAGCAAAAATAATATTTAAAAAATATTAATACATTGCCTCAGTTCCAAATTTAAAATATCAAATACTTCATATTAATAATATTTAAATTAAAGAAATTTCACCTTCAAATAATGCACAGAATAAAAGAAATCAAGTTTCATCTAAACATGTAAAAACAATTAGCAAGAGAAAGTCAAGCAAATTTAAAGTATATAAATCAGATCAATGATGGAGAATATAACAAGATTTAATAATTTAATTAATATGCAACAGTGATCTACACAATTTAAAAATATAATCTTTTATATTTATCCCGTGTACACACTCGTCACCTCGTATGAACGACTTTCATCACATTAAAAACGTGTGAATTCGAACCTGCGATGCACATGACCGCATCTACGTTTTCGCAGATGCGAAGAACTCCCTCGCTTCTGCGACTAGCTTCGCTTCTGCGATCCTTTGTCAGCATCTGCGGTCCCGCAGATGCAGTCTTTTCCTTCTCACCTGCGGCCACTACTCCACTCTTCCTTTTCCGCTTCTGCGCTCTCACGCCCGCTTCTGCGAGCTCGTACCTGCGAGCCAAATTCCGCATGTGCGCTTGCATCAGTAGGCAGCAGCAAGTTTCAATTGTTCTAAGTCCAAATTTGATCCGTTAACCATCTAGAACTCACCCGAGGCCCCCCGAGAACATAACCAAATATAGCGACAAGTCCTAAAATATCATACAAACTTAGTCGAATCCTCAAATCACATCAAATAATGCTAAAATCACAAATCACACCCCAATTCAAGCTTAATGAAACTTAAGAATTTCCAACTTCTACATACGATGCCGAAACCTATCAAATCAAGTCTGATTGGCCTCACATTTTGCACACAAGTCTTAAATGACATAATAGAGCTATAAAAATTTTCAGAACTGGATTCCGATCCCGATATCAAAAAGTCAACTCCCCAGTCAAACTTCCAAACTTAAATTTCCTATTTTAGCCATTTCAAGCCTAATTTAACTACGGACTTCCAAATAAAATTTCGAACACACTCCTAAGACCAAAATTACCATACGGAGCTGTTAAAATTATAAAATATTTATTCCGGGGGTCGTTTGCACATAAGTCGGCATCCAGTCACTCTTTGAACTTAAACTTTAAAACTTGAAATTAAGTGTTCCAATTCATTCCAAAACCTCACCGAACCTAAACCAATTACTCCGGCAAGTCATATATCAGTTATAAAGTAGAAAATGAGCAGTAAATAGGGGCTACAACTTTTAAAATGACTGGCCGGATCGTTACATCCTCCCTCTCTTAAAACAATTGTTCGTCCTCGAACGAGCATAGAGACATACCTGAAGTGGTGAAAAGATGAGGATAATGGCTGCGCATATCCTGCTCAGTCTCCCAAGTCGCCTCCTCGACCGAATGACCCCTCCACTGAACCTTCACGGAAGCAATGTTCTTTGACCTTAGCTTTCGAACCTGCCTGTCCAAAATAGCCATTGGTTCCTCAACATAAGATAGATCCTTGTCCAACCGAACTGAACTGAAGTCTAAGACATGAGACGGATCGTCGTGATACTTCCAGAGCATAGAAACATGGAATACCAGATGAACTGCAGAGAGACTAGGTGGTAGTACAAGTCTGTAAGCCACCTCTCCAACTCTCTCAAGAATCTCAAAAGGTCCAATATACGTCAGGCTCAACTTGCCCTTCTTTCCGAACCTTATAACACCCTTCATAGGTGAAACCCGAAGCAAGACCCGCTCACCAACCATGAATGCAACATCACGAAACTTCCGATCCGCATAATACTTTTGTCTAGATTGGGCTATACAAAGTCGATCCTGAATCAATTTAACCTTTTCCAAGGCGTCCTGAACCAAGTCTGTACCTAATAGTCTAGCTTCGCCCGGCTCGAACCAACCCACTGGAGACCGACATCGCCTACCATATGAGGCCTCATACGAAGCCATCTGAATGCTTGAGTGGTAACTGTTGTTGTAAGCAAACTCCGCAAGTGGTAAGAACTGATCCCAAGCACCCCCAAAATCTATCACACACGCACGAAGCATATCCTCCAATATCTTAATAGTGCGTTCGCACTGTCCGTCTGTCTGAGAGTGAAATATTGTACTCAACTCCACACTAGTACCCAACTCTCATTGTACAGCCCTCCAAAATAGTGAGGTAAACTGTGTACCCCGGTCAGAGATAATAGATACCGGTACGCCATGAAGTCTAATAATCTCACGAATATAGACTTGAGCCAACTGCTCAGAAGAATAGGTAGTCATCACAGGAATGAAATGAGGTGACTTGGTCAGCCTATCCACAATCAACCAAACTGCATCAAACTTCCGTTGAGTTCGTGGAAGCCCAATAATGAAATCCATAGTGATCCGCTCTCATTTCCAATCTGGAATTTCTAACTTCTGAAGCAATCCACCTGGCCGCTGATGCTCATATTTTACCTGCTGATAATTGAGACACCGAGCTGCATACTCCACTATGTCTTTCTTCATCCGCCTCCACCAATAGTGTTGTCTCAGGTCCTGATACATCTTTGTAGCACCCGGATAAATGGAGTACCGCGAACTGTGAGCCTCTTGCAGAATCAACTCACGCAAACCATCTACATTAGGCACACATAGCCTGCCCTGCATCTGTAATACATCATCATCTCCAATAGTGACTTCCTTGGCATCACCGTGATGAACTATGTCCCTAAGGACAAGCAGATAGGGGTCATCATACTGACGTTCTCTGATACGATCATAAAGAGAAGACTGAGAAACCACACAAGGAAAAACTCGGCTCGGCTCGGAAATATCCAACCTGACAAACTGGTTGTCTAAGGCCTGAACATCCAAGGCTAAGGGCCTCTCTGCTACCGATAAATATGCTAAGCAGCCCAAACTCTCTTCTTTACGACTCAAGGCATCGACCACTACATTGGCCTTCCCGGGATGATAGAGAATGGTGATGTCATAATCCTTAAGCAAATCCAACCATCTCCGCTGCCGTAAATTAAGATTCTTCTGTTTAAACAGATATTGTAGACTCCGGTGATCGGTGTAGACCTCACAATGGACACCGTACAAATAATGTCACCAAATCTTCAAGGCATGAACAATAGCTGCTAACTCAAGGTCATGGACCGGATAATTCTTCTCATATACCTTTAACTGTCTGGACGCATAGGCAATTACCCTATCGTCTTGCATCAACATTGTGCCGAGACTAATACGCGACGCATCATAATACATAGTATAAGACCCTGAACCTGTAGGTAATACCAACACTAGGGCTGTAGTCAAAGCTGTCTTGAGATTTTGGAAGCTCTCCTCACATTCCTCGGTCCACCTGAACGGAGCACCCTTCTGGGTTAATTTGGTCATATGTGCAGCATTAGAAGAGAAACCCTTTACAAATCGGCGATAATACCCTGCCAAACCAAGGAAACTCAGGATCTCCGTAGCTGAGGACGGCTTGGACCAAATCTGCACTGCCTCAATCTTCTTTGGATCTACCTTGATCCCCTAGGACGAAACTATATGGCCCAAAAATCCTACTAAATCAATCAAGAATTCACACTTTGAAAATTTGGCATATAACTTCTTTTCTCTCAAAGTCTGAAGCACAGTCCTCAGGTGCTGCTCATGATCCTCCTGACTTCGGGAATACACCAGAATGTCATCAATAAACATAATAATGAAAGAATCAAGATAGGGCTGAAATACACTATTCATTACGTGCATAAATGTTGCTGGGGTGTTGGTTAGCCCAAATGACATTATAAGGAACTCATAATGACCATACCGAGTCCTAAAAGCAGTCTTCGGGATATCTGGTTTTCAAATCTTCAACTGATGATAGCCTGAACGCAAGTCAATTTTAGAGAATACCCTGGCACCCTGTAGCTGATCAAATAGGTCATCAATACGTGGCACTGAATACTTGTTCTTCACTATAACCTTGTTCAGCTGGTGGTAATCAATACACGTCCGCATAGAACCATCATTCTTCCTCACAAATAAGACAGGAGCACCCCAAGGTGATATACTAGGCCGAATGAAGCCTTTATCAAGCAACTCCTATAACTGTTCTTTTAATTCTTTCAACTCTATTGGGGCCATACGATATAGTGGAATAGAAATGGCTGAGTGCCCACTAACAAATCAATGCCAAAGTCAATATCCCTGTCGGGTGGCATACCCAAAAGATCTACTAGAAATACATCAGGAAAATCCTTTACTATAGGAACTGACTCCACGGTAGGAGTATCAATACTAACATCTCTCACATAGGCCAGATACGTATCACACCCCTTCTCAACCATTCGTTGAGCTTTAACAAATGAAACAACCCTGCTAGGAATATGATCCGAGGTACCTCTCCACTCTAGCCGTGGTAAACCTGGCATAGCCAATGTCACCGTCTTGGCGTAACAATCAGGAATAGCATGATAGGGCAACAACCAGTCCATGCCCAAAATAATATCGAGATCCACCATACTGAGCAATTATAAATCAGCTCTGGTCTAGAAACCACTGATAACAATTAAACACGACTGATACACGCAGTCCACAATAATAGATTCACCCACGGGTGTAGATACATAAACAGAAGAACTCAAGGAATCACAGGATATGCCCAAATACGGGGCAAAATAAGATGACGCATAAGAATAAGTGGAGCCTGGAACAAATAAGACTGATGCATCTCTATGACAGACCGGAATAATCCCTGTGATAACAGAATCGGATGCAACAGCCTCTGTCCTAGCAAGAAGGGCATAATATCTGGCCTGGCCTCCCCCTCTAGGGCGACCTCTACCTATCCGACCTCCACCTCTAGCTGGCTGTGCAGGTGGAGTGGAAACTGGTGCAGTAATCATGGCCTGAGAAGCCTGAGGGCCCTGTGGAATGGGTGGGTCCTGAGAAATATGTGGAGGTGCACCCATCCTAAGTCTGGGGAAATCCCTCATGATGTGACGAGTGTCACCACACTCAAAATAAGCCCTCAGAGGACGTGGCTGCTGGGACTGGCTCGGGCCTAATCGACTACACTGCCCGCTGAAGTCACCCCATACAGGAGGTACAGAAGATACTGGCGGTGCATAATATGGAACCTGAGGTCTGGGTGTAGCCGAAATACCACTGGAAGCTAGAAGTGCTGAATGAATAGGACGGCTCACATAACCTCTACCATGACGGGCTGCAACTGGGGCACGAGAATTATTATATGTGCCAGAATCTCGGGGTCTCTTAGCTTCCCTCTCTTCCCTCTCCCGGATCCGCATACCTTCCAATATCCTAGCAATTGACACCACCTATTGGTATGTAATGTCCATCTCTAGCTCTCGGGCCATACTGAATCTGATACTGGGGTGGAGACCCTCAATAAATCTCTGAACCCACTCTTGAACAGTAGAAACTAAGGCTAGTGCATGCCTAGCCAAATCACTGAATTGGACCCCATATTACGACACGGTCATCGAACCCTGGCCACCTGCTCAAAATCTGCGTGCCATGCATCTCTAAGACTCTGAGGAACATACTCCTTTAAGAACATATCTGAAAATTGAGTCCAAGTAAGTGAAGTTGCCTCAGCTGGACTATCCAACTCATATGCCTGCCACCACTGGTAGGCTGCTCCTATAGGCTGAAATGTCGTGAAAGAAACCCCACTGGAATCCACAATATCCATAGTACGGAGGATACGGTGCCATTCCTCCAAAAAACCCTGAGCATCCTCTGAAGCTAAACCGCTGAAAGTGGGAGGGTGGTACTTTTTGTACCTCTCGAGCCAGAGCAGATCCCCCTCTTAAACGGTTGTCCTAACCTCAGGCCAAACTGGGACAACTGGCTGCACTGGTATAATCTCTGGGGCATGGTCAACTTGGGCCCGTGGCTCTAGGGTACGGGCAGTGGGAGTCTGTGCTCCTCCCCCGGCCTGAGATGTGGCAGAAGCAAGTGGAATCAACCCTGCTTGAGCTAGAGTGCCAAACATGCTCAAAAGCTGGGCAAGAGGCTCCTGAAGTGTAGGAGTAGTAATAGGTGTCTCAAGTGCCTGTTCTCCAACTGGAGCTACTTGTGGTTCCTCTGTAGCAGCTCGTGCGGGTGCTCTGGCTGCACCACGTGGTCTTCCTCTGCCTCTGGCTCGGCCTCTGCCTCGACCCCGGCCTCTTGCGGTTCCAACAGGGGGCACGGGTGTCTGATCATCGGATCCAGTTGTGCATGTCCTCACCATCTGTGAGAGAACAGAAAGACAATGGTTTAGAACTTTGAAGTCAACAGTGCGCACGATAAAGAATTAAAGAAGCGAATATTTTCCTAACAGTTCCATAGCCTCCCGAAGATAAGTATAGACGTCTCCGTACCGATCCGCAAGACTCTACTAAACCTACTTGTGACTCATAACACCTATGAACCTAGAGCTCTAATACCAAATTGTTACGACCACAAATTCCCTCCTTAGGATATCGTGATAGCACCTAGTCTTTAAGACTAGGTAAGCCTATCAATGCAGAATAAAAATAGAAATCTGAAATAAATCATCTTCAAATTCACATAATTTCAACTTCCAAAACCTGGTAGAAATAAGTCACAAGCTTCTAAGAATTTATTCTCAATATATCTATATATATGAGGGTCTAAGGAAAATAAGGAAGCAACATAATAATGATAGAAGGGGACTCTGGAATCTGCGGACGCTGGCAGATATACCTCGAAGTCTCAATACACAGGTAACTCACTGATGTCTGGACTGGTAGGATGTGCCTAGATCTGCACAAAAAGATGTGCATAAGCTTAGTATGAGTACACCACAGCGATACCTAGTAAGTGCCAAGCCTAACCTCGGTAGAGTAGTGACGAGGTCAGGTCAGGCCCTACTGGAATAATAAAAGACAAGGTGAAATGTTTAACAATATAATAAAAATGAAATGACAATAAAAATGAATCAAGTATGTAGTATGTCACCAATTAACTACGCAAAATAATGGCAAATAATACCTCGTGGAAACAAAACAGAATTCTTTTCAATTTTAAGAAAATCACAACAATAATCAAAGGTAACTGCGGCCATAAATCAATATCAACAAGGGCACTCCCGAGGTACCGCCTCGTAGTCCCAGATCATAAATAAATTCACAATATCTCATATCCTTATATCACCGCGGTAGCCTTCACAATTAATTTTAAAGAAAAATATTTTTTCCGAAATAGCATCCCGCGTTTTAGCCACCCTTATCACACCGCATGACTTCTAGTAGTTTCCCTATTAGCCACGCATATCAAGCCACCCTTATCTCACCGCATGCATTTCAACACCCATACCTTATGCCACCGCATGCGTATCAATATCATAATATATCACAATTTGCACCTCAAGTGCTCAAATATTTCAATTTGCCAAAATAAACAACTTCAACAATATTTTTCACAACAAGGAGCTCACGGCTCAATCACAATGAGTACAAAAATTTCACAAAATATTCGGGAATTCAATAACTCAGCAAAAATAATATTTAAAAAATATTAATACATTGCCTCAGTTCCAAATTTAAAATATCAAATACTTCATATTAATAATATTTAAATTAAAGAAATTCCACCTTCAAATAATGCACAGAATAAAAGAAATCAAGTTTCATCTAAACATGTAAAAACAATTAGCAAGAGAAAGTCAAGCAAATTTAAAGTATATAAATCAGATCAATGATGGAGAATATAATAAGATTTAATAATTTAATTAATATGCAACAGTGATCTACACAATTTAAAAATATAATCTTCCACATTTATCCCGTGTACACACTCGTCACCTCGTATGAACGACTTTCATCACATTACAATTATCACATCAATACTAATCCTAGGAGAAATTTCCCCCACACAAGGTTAGACAAGTCACTTACCTCGACTTGCTCCAATTTAATCAAGTAGTATGCCTTTTCCTCGATTTTCCGAATCCAATCGACTCTAATCTAGTCATAATTAATTCGATACAGTCAACAAAAATTATAGAATCAATTCCATAAGAAAATACTATATTTTTCAATAAAAATCCGAAATTAACTCAAAAATCGCATATGGGGCCCACATCTTGGAATCTGGCAAAAATTACGAAATATTAACGTCCATCAACCACCAGTCTAACCATACTAAAATGACTAAAATTCGACCTCAACTCGACCTCCAAATCTTCAAATCTTATTTTCAAATCCCTAAGTTCAAATCCCCAATTTACACCTCAAAAACATGTAATCTAGTCGGGTTATTCGATGATAATTCAATATTATGGAGTAGAAATGATCGCAAGGGACTTACCTCAAGTTTCCCCGTGAATTCTCTCTGAAAAAGCGCCCAAAGCCATGTTAACTAATGTCCAAAATGACAAAAATGTCAGAACCCCTCTGTTTTGTAATCAGGTCAGTGCTTTCGCACCTGCGATGCACGTGACCGCATCTGAACTTTCGCAGATGCGAAGAACTCCCTCGCTTTTGCGATCCCTTGTCAGCATCTGCGGTCCCGCAGATGCGGTCTTTTCCTTCACACCTGCGACCACTGCTCCACTCTTCCTTTTCCGCTTCTGCGCTCTCACGCTCGCTTCTGCGAGCCAAATTCCGCAGGTGCGCTTGCATCAGTAGGCAACAGCAAGTTTCAATTGATCTAAGTCCAAATTTAATCCGTTAACCATCCAGAACTCACCCGAGCCCCCCCGGGACCTCAACCAGATATACCAAAAAGTCTTAAAACATCATACGAACTTAGTCGAATCCTCAAATTACATCAAATAATGCTAAAATCACAAATCACACCCCAATTCAAGCTTAATGAAACTTAAGTATTTCCAACTTCTACATTCCATGCCAAAACCTATCAAATCAATTCCGATTGGCCTCAAATTTTGCACACAAGTCATAAATGATATAACAGAGCTATGAAAAATTTCAAAACTGGATTCTGATCCCGATATCAGAAAGTCAACTCCCCGGTCAAACTTTCAAACTTAAATTTCCTATTTTAGCCATTTCAAGCCTAATTTAACTACGAACTTCCAAATAAAATTCTGAACACACTCCTAAGCCCAAAATCACCATACGGAGCTGTTGGAATCGTTAAAATTTTATTCTGGGATCGTTTGCACATAAGTCGGCATCCGGTCACTATTTAAACTTAAGCTTTAAAACTTATAACTAAGTGTTCCAATTCATTCCAAAACCTCACCGGACCTAAACCAATTACTCCGGCAAGTCATATATCAGTTATAAAGTAATAGAATGAGCAGTAAATATGGGAATGGGGCTACAACCTTTAAAACGATTGGCTGGGTCGTTACATTGACTGCGGGATTATGACAATAGTAGAGTATATGTATGGTGAGTTATCAGATGTGTTGTTATATGGCTTTGAGCCAAGTGGTGGAGTCTGCAATCTACGATTTGATTGCACGCTTATGTGCGGTATTGGTTTTGGTCCGGGGCATACTTGTTGATTAGTTATGACTTGCAGAGGTTGAGATCGGGGATGACTCGAGTAAGAAAATTTTTTGAATGCGGGTTATATTGCACTTTATGAAAATATGAAAAATCATGAAATGATTAAATTATTATTTTGAAGGATGTAGTGCGCACGAAGTATGAATTTGATTGGTGGTGTTAAGGCAGGGTTACTTCTTTGGGTGTTGTTGTGCTAATGGGGATTGTGTCTTTCGGCCCGTTTGGGCGGTGCAATTTAGATTTGAGCAAAGTGGGTGACTTTCAAAAGGGTTCTAATGGATTCAAAATGTATATGTGTGAAATGAAATTTTTTCGGAATTTGTATATCGCCAGAATCGGTTATTTACACTGGATGGTGTCGGTACTTGCAGTAATTCTGTATGACTATGGATTCTACATTTCAGTGCAAGAATGGTAAAAAGGAACAATTTTAAGTCCGCATAAGGTCTTTTCAGTGTGGAGGTCTCAGTTGTTGTACTTTAATGGTACTTAAGAAGAATACAATGGCTTATGGGCCTTAGGGCGGTATGGTTTTATGTTAGGATGTCTTGTAGTGAACTTTGGCTAAGGATCGTGGAGTTCTGACAGGGAGAAGTGTCAACTTGACGGTAATTCATAAGAAACTCGGAGAAAATAGGACGACTGAGCAGTAGGTTAGACCAGTATGGTATGATCGGTTCTATGGGTACCTATGAAGTGGTGAGGATTTACGGATATTTTAGAGGAAATATTCTTGGGTTGTTGACCTACGTGGCTTGATCGAGTTAGAGGAATTCAGTTCTGATAGATTGGTTATGTGCAAATGGATTTCAAAGTGTTCTTGATGGTTTCTATCATGGTTCGAACCAGATATTTTCTACCGGTGTGGGGAACATGTTGTGTATTGTGATTTCCTCCTAGATGAGAGAAAATAGAAGGTTTCTAACTAATTGGGTATGTAATTTACTGATGATTCAGAGTTGATAATGAGATTCTCGTGCTTTTCACATGATTGCATGATAGATGCGGTGTGTTGTGCGGGATTAAAAATTTGCATGTATAAGGTGGTAGTTCAGTCTTGGAGGGAAGGTCCCGAACTTTGGACAACATGATCAGTTTCAGATATTTAGATGAAGGTTATAACTGCTCGGTAATTCCGGAGAAGGATGCACATTTCAGGAGGCGCATTGTGTTTTGATTTACAGATGTTTATTGGTATTGTGGTACTCACCTAGTTGATAGACTGCTGGTATTCAAATTTATTGCTATGTGGAACGGAAGAATTTTGGGAGTATTCCTAGTGGGGCGATCGTGCATGAAGGATGTGATAGTCATTCGAGTGTTGGAGTTGTGATCAGTTACGGTGGTTCATGTGTTCTATGCATTTGGGGGACCAGGTAGTTCTCAGAAGCAAATTGTTTCAGGGTTGCGACCTGGTTGAGGTGAGTATTTTATTTAAACTCAGTGGAGGCATTAATTGCGTTAATTATTTGTGATAGTTGCACTCCATGAGTGCATACTTGGGAGGTTTGAGACACGTGCGGGCATCGGGGCAAGTATTCATACTCGGAAGAATGCTTAGGCAAAGATATCCCTAGAGTTGACTGTTAAGCGTACAGTTATAACGTTTATCATATTCGTACCATTGTCGAGAACTACCTAGGCTATACTTGAGGTTTCAAAGAGGCTAATTCCCTGAATAACCTTGGTAGTTGCCATTTCTGTGTTAACTTGTTGAATTGAGTTGTGATAGCACAGTTTGCACATGCCTACTCTGTGGCGTGTTATTTATACCAGTCCAGGAGCATGAGAATATTAATTCATTTATCATATACATATGTACTTATTTAACTTCTCCTGTATGATATGCTTGGACTGGAGGCTTGTGACCATGCCAGACGGATTATATTATTGGCACGTGAGTTGTCCGTGCAGATTCACATACTGATACTATTGGCACGTGAGTTGTCCGTGCGAGTCTAGATATTGATAATGTAGCACGTGAGTTGTCTGTGCGAGTGATGTTAATGTGAGCTCTAGAAGAGCTGGTTACTGTTATTAAATTTGTGTGCCTTGGTTCTACTATATATAATGAGCTTATAGCATTGCAGTTGTGGTGGGGATTATTGAACTCGCACTATGGTTCTCTTCTTTGAGACATTTTCCATTTTTCGGTACACGGATTGCGTAGTTGTGGCTTGAGTTATATTGGTGTGACATGTCTGTGGGATAGTTGTGTTTAAAAATATAAGGTCATTGGGCCTAGAATGTGTACTATCAGATTTGATTACAGTATATTTGGTATAATGACATTGAAAGTCGGCTTAGAAAGTGATTATGGTTCGGTTGGGGCGAGAGAGCTCCATGACTTGTTGATGTCACGACCCAAAATCTCGCCGCAGGCGTCGTGATGGTACTTAGTCTCTAAAACTAGGTAAGCCGATTATAATAATAATTCAAGCTATTTTTTTTAATATAAACCAACAGGGAAAATAATTACAAATATAACAACCTCCCAAGACTGGTAATACTGAGTCGCGAACTCTAACTGAATACATGGAATGATCTCAAGGATCGAATACTCAATACAATTTGATTAATAATTAACAGTACAACAAAATAGAAAGACTCCTAGGGAATGCGAAGACCAAGCAGCTCTACCTTGAATCCTTGCGATCACACTCTAATCCCTGTCCGAATCCAATATCTCCCATACACGGCTCTGCACAAAAATGTGCAAAAGTGTAGTATGAGTACACTACAGTCGGTACTCAGTAAGTATCATGACTAACCTCAGTGGTGTAGTGACGAGGTACAATCAAGATATTCACTAGTCAAATAACATGTGCAATATAGCATACAAAAATAATAGAATAACAAATAGCAGTGATGGCAACAATAATCAACTAGTGATTTAAACAGCAAGGCAACAAGAACACCATAAATATTGCTCAAACGAATAATAAACACAAGTATAGCCAATTAATCAAGTCCTTCAAAATATACATCTTTTATCTATAAGTTTTTCAATAAAAGTCTCTAGAATATAATCCTTTCCAATAAATATGTTTCGAATATAATTCTTTCAAGTAAATATCTTTCAAATATAATTCTTTCAAGTAAATATTTTTCAAATATAATTCTTTCAAGTAAATATCTTTCAAATAGGATTCTTTCAAGTAAATATCTTGCAAATATAATTATTTCAAGTAAATATCTTTCAAATAAATATCTTTCAAATATGATTTTTTCATGTAAATATCTTGCAAATATAATTTTTTTCAAATAAAAGTCACCATGTGACACCTCATTTAACTTCCCTGGTGTGAGAAATATATTCAACATATCACATCAAATGGCACGGCAATACCTTCGTGCACTTGTCTCATTCTCACCCAATATATATATATATATATATATATATATATATATATATATATATATATATATCCTTCATGCATTTATCTCTTTCCCACCGTGCATACGTATAACAATACTAACTAGGTGGAAAAAAAGTCAATAACAATAAAAGAAATACAGTGGGAGGTACACAGTAAGCAACAACGACTACAAGTCACATAGAAAATGTAGGTGCACAATAACATCTCAAGATAAAGGCATGAATGTATATACAACAAAGCGATATCACAATATAATTTATGTCTCTCGTCCTCGCCTGCACGAAAACACCCTTCATGCCATGAATATATGATAATATAAAAATAATGTCACGGCATCACCCTTCGTGCTTTTACACTCTCAATGGCACGATATCATCCTTCGTGCTTTACACTCTCTCATGGCACGGCTTCACTCTTCGTGCATTACACTCTCTCTTACATGATAATATAAATGAAATGGCACTGCATCACCCTTCGTACTTTTACACTCTCAATGGCACGGCATCACCCTTCGTGCTTTACACCCTTCCTTACCAAGCACATGTATATCATTAACAAGCAAGGTAGGAAGTATAAATAACATCAGGGAGAGTGTTTAAACCATAACACAATACAATAATTCATATCATAATTTGCCACTGACCACGACCAAATTCCAAATATGAGGCAGAATCAATATTATTTCTCGACAAATAGCCCAAGGCTCTACACAACGTATATAAAACCTCAAAATAATCAACATAGGTGAAAAATACTCAGTATAGGGCAACACATTCATTAATACAAATTCTTGATAATTATATTAACTCCTTAATTTAAACTTATTTAATAAATATTTGCAGATAAGGATTCCATCATGAATTTAATTCCAAGAAAAATATCAAATCAACAAACACATAGAATTCACATAAAATCCAAGTGACAATAACATTAAATTATTATATAAAATACAAACTCGACAAATAAGGAATGAGGCGTGATAATTCAAGGATTTACCAAATGCCAACAGTTATCCAATTTAATACATAAAGATGCATAAAACTTTAAACCAATAAAATTTGCACATATAAGCCCGAATACATACTCGTCACCTCGCGTACACGGCTTACAATCACACAATTTCCACATAAGACTCAATGCCTAAGGAGTAATTCCCCCACTCAAGGTTAGGCAAGATACTTACCTTTTTGAAGTTATGTCGATATTCCAAAATAGCCTTCTTGCTTGAATTGACCTCCGGACAGCTCAAATCTATCCAAATTAATTGTAAAACTTCATTAAAATTCATCAGAAATAATTTCGGATAAAAAAATGTTGACTTAAAATTTCACATTAAAAAGCCACCCAAAAGTCAACGCGGGACCCACCTCTCGGAACCCGATATAATTTTCACGAAATCTGAACACCCATTCCGATACGAGTTCAACCATACCAATTTTATCAAATTCCGATAACAACTCGACCTCTAAATCTTAAATTTTTATTCTTGAAAAGTTTTGCAAAAAACTTGATTTCTTCCATTTAAATCCGAAATAAATGATGAATATAACCATAGAATCATGAAGTATAATCACTTTCGGATATAGAACACTTACCCCAATCCATATGGTGAATATCACCTCAAAAATCGCTTCAATCCGAGCTCCAAAGCTCCAAATATGTTAAAAATAGCTGAAAACTCGAAATATAGCTACTGCCCAGGTATTTACTCTTCGTGTTCGCGAAGCACAACTTTTCTCAGCCCAAAATTTGCTTTTCGCGATCGCGAAGAACAAGTGCCCAGTTCTTCGAGACAAACTCTAGTATAATAGTCAAAACCTTTTGTACAAAACTCCAAATTGTAAATGGTTTAACTTTCTGAAAACTAGACACCAAGGGCTACAACTTTTATGTTTTGCTCATCTCCCAGTTCCTTATAGATTGCTAAATATAAGCTGCCAAAATTAGCCCTCTGCAACACAAATTTCTTCTTAGCGATTTCCAAACTCTTCCCAGATAGCCTGCAGTATATCAACCATATCTTTTTGTACACAACTCCAAATGCCAAATGGTTTGATTTTCTAAATACTAGACACAAAGAACTACAACTTTTATTTTTGGATCATCTCCAAATACCTTATAGATTGCGAGATATAAGCTTCCAAGATCGGGTCAGTGCAGCAGGATTTTCCACTACGCGATCGTGAATAGGCTTCCGCGATCGCGATTCACAGTGTCCAAACAGCAAAATTGTTCTTCGCGATCGCGATGCATACCTTTGTGGCCAAAAACCAGCAACTAAAAATAGCCTAGAAATGGTCCGAAACCACCCCGAAACTCATCCGAGCCACTCGGGACCCAGTCCGAATATATCAACAAGTCTCAAAACATATTACGGACTTAGTCGAAACCTCAAATCACATCAAACAATGCTAAAACCACGAATCATACCCCAATTCAAGCTTAATGAAAATAAAAAATTTCAACTTCTACATTCGACGCTGAAACCTATCAAATCAAGTCCGATTGACCTCAAATTTTGCACACAAGTCATAAATGACATAACGGACCTATGAAAATTTTCAGAACTGGATTCCTACCTCGATATCAAAAAGTCAACTCCCCGGTCAAACTTCCAATTTAAACTTCATATTTTTGCTATTTCAAGCCTAATTTAACTACGGACTTCCAAATAATTTTCTAGACACACTTCTATGTCCAAAATCACCATACGAAACTATTGGAATAATCAAAACTTTATTCCGGGGTCATTTACTCAAAACTCCAACTCTGGTCAACTCTTTTCATTTAAACTTCAAAAATGAGAATTGTTCTTTCAATTTAATCCTGAATCATCCGAAAACCAAACTCGACCACACCCGCGGGTCATAATACATATTACGAAACTGCTCGAGACCTTAAGTCACTGAACGGGACGTTAATTCTTAAAACGACAAGTCGGGTCGTTACATTCTCCACCTCTTAAACACACATTCGTACTCGAACGTGCCAAGAATCTTTTTGAGGACATTAAATTACTGAGTGTATTCTTACACACATACTCGCGGGTGATTTTATTTTTCGCAATTTAACATGGGTCCAACAACACCATCTCAGTTGAGATTATTTCTTGTATCCATACTTATAAACTTTAAAACCAATTTATTACACTCCAAATATTTTCAAAAGGCTTGATTTTTACATCAACGAACGGTATTAGTCTCAACTGGTTATAGCAACTCGTGCCTATGCACACATCAACTTTCTTGATAGTGTTGAAGTACTTCAAAATATTTTCGGGGTGTTATATTCTCCCCCACTTAGGATCATTCGCCCTTGAATGAGAAGTAGAGTCCGCCCTCAAACACATAACATAACTTATCTCTTCTTTCGCACGTCTCAATCCCCCAAATTTTACGAACTCCCATATTTTTCAAACATTTCGGCAGAGTCTCCCCTGTAAATGGGGCCTATCCACCTGCCAAAATAACACCAAAATAACTCCTAACAACACATCCTCAACCCAACAAAGTGCCACAATGTATATATCAATAACACTAATCTCAGCATTACAAGCACTGCATTATCATAATGATATCAAGACATGAAGCACATCATATGTATGCCCATCACCACATCTCTGGTCTTAATAGTTGTTCATAATCGATTACAACATCGCCAATTAACCTCATATTAACCAAAACCTTGTTTCGAATTTTTACAACACTGACAGCAAAATGTGAGGCATGAAGACCTCATAACTATTTACCCGACTTAACGAGTCACATTTAACGTCGCCTGGGCACTCACCTCGTGGGCTAAAACTCAATATTTTTCTCACAATTGTGGATAAATATGCACAGAAACACATAAAAGAATTATCAAATAAGCCTAACAGGCATGACTCCTTATTAATACTATAGTACAAATTTTAATTTCACAAAAGGAGAATTTAAACTCATAAGTTTTTCACCACAAGGACCTCGTCCTTATATAATTTCCACCGCGGATTATAGCCTAGTTTAATTATTTCACACCATATAAAAAAATGCGAGGATCTCGTCCTCAACTCCGAATCACAAGTATTTTTGCACATTGTGCCAACTGAAATTTTCAATTTTCTTTCTTTCTTCTTTTCAATAAATTTTGTAAATAATTTTCACAACACATAATGAAACCGGTAGGACATATAATTTATAAAATTATAATCAATTATCTCAAAATCGCGTCAAAACCCACTGTAGTGATTAACATAAAGTCACATTTGGACTTATAGCCCTCAATAGTGTGCAAAACAACATGATAGACATGGCTAACACTATCAAATCTCCCAACAGGGATAAACACGTGAGTGGTGTACAAATCACAAACTCGCCCTATATGGAGCACAATAGGAGGTCTCACCTCGATAATCAAAACTGAATCAAAATAAGAATAATGCTCCTTTTATTATAAATTAAATCATGCATGTACGACACCATATGGTGTATTGGACTCAGCCAAGTCATAGCAATTATATCAACGGGTTGGGCCTCCCCCTTTAGGGCGCCCTCTACCCGCATGTCCTCCAGCCGTAACTGACTGTGCATGTGGGGTAGTAACTGGAATAGAGCCTGCAGCCTAAGTATTCTGATGAAATCCGCCTCTCTCATGTCTGGGACAATCTCTCATGATGTGCCTAGTATCATCACACTGATAACAACCCCTCTGCTGGTTCGGCTTCTCATACTAAGTTAGTGCCGGATAACTGGAATAACCATTATAGGAACCACGTGCCGGTGGTGCATTAAAAGAACTTACTGTAGCACCCCGAATATTCTGAAATTATTTCTGTGACCCCGCTGGTACTGAAATGTAGAATTATTAAGGATGCGGGAATACTGCAAGCCCCAGCATCATCTCATACAAATCTCACCTCTTAGTCATATACAGGTTTTGGAGAACCTTTCAATACAACATAAATACATCTCAGGCCAAAACTGATATAACACATGACCCCGCAATCTGATCGTTGATAGTGGACTCCCCTCACTTGGCATGAAGCCATAGGACACATTCCGATGATCCACAATACTAACCTTCATCGCTCATAGGACATCGGTCATAAGACACCTCAAGCCATTTATTTGGTGCATGTCATCCTCGTTACAATTATACTCGCTTTCTTCAGTACCTTGGCCGCTAGTATGTACCCTTCGCTAAATAGAAATCCTATACGAACTACATAGTCTCTAATACTACCAACTATCTTCATATCTACATCCACCTCATGACACTACCACGGTTGTGATGATTAGGCAATTAATTAAACCTTCTTAAGATCATACTTATCAACCAGATGTCAGAACCTGTTGCACCCCCATGTGTACAGCTGAATGATCTCTAAATACTTCCGCATCCTCGATCAGGACGACACGTTGTAACAATGGTTGAGCAACCCTGGCACCCTTATAACCCCTCTATAGTATCACAAACCATTGGCGCATAGTTGATACCGAGTGTGCAATTTCATACACGAGTGGATGCAAATGAACATAAGATATATGTTTCAACCTGAATAAATGCATCACGATAAGGAATGAAAGAAGTGAATTTTTACTACTAGCTATGTAGCCTCTCGAAGATAAGTACAAACGTCTCTGTACCGATTCGCAAGACTCCACTAAACTCGTTCGTGACTCGTAGAACCTATGAACCTACTTCTCTGATACCAACTTGTCACGACTCAAAATTCCGCCATAGGCGTCGTGATGGCACTTAGTCTCTAAGTGGAACACTGGATGAACACCTGATAGACTAGGTGGCAAAGCAAGTTCATAAGCCACCTCTCCAATCTTCTTAAGTATTTCAAAAGGCCCAATATACTGAGGGCTCTACTTTCCCTTTCTCCTGAACCTCAATACACCCTTCATGGGTGAAATCTTGAGCAGAACCTTCTCCCCAACCATGTGAACAACATCATGAACCTTCCTGTCGCATAACCCTTCTGTCTAGACCATGCCGAGCGAAGTCATTCCTGAATCACTTTGACCTTCTCTAAAGCATCCTGAACCAAGTCGGTACCCAATAGCCTAGCCTCACCCAGCTTAAACCAACCAATCGGAGATCGATACCGTCTCCCATATAATGCCTTATACGAAGCCATCTGTATACTTGACTGGTAGCTGTTATTGTAAGCAAACTCCGCATGTGGCAGAAATTTATCCCAAGAATCTCCAAAATCAATGACACAAGCGCGTAGCATATCCTCCAATATCTGAATAGTGCGCTTGGACTGCCCGACTATCTGAGGTGAAATGTTGTACTCAATTGAACTTGTGTGCCCAATTCTCGTTGCACTGCTCTCCAAAACTGTGATGTAAATTGCATGCCCTGATCTGAAATGATGGACACCGGCACACCGTGTAGGCGAACAATCTCGCAGATATAAATCTCAGCCAACCACTCCGAAGAATAATTAATACCAACTAGAATAAAATGCACGAATTTGGTCAACTGATCTACAATCACCCAAACCGCATCAAGCTTCCTCAATGTCCGTGGAAGCCCAACTACGAAGTTCATGGTAATATGCTCCCATTTCCACTCCGGAATTTCAAGTCTCTATAGTAATCCGCCTGGTCTCTGATGCTCGTACTTTACCTGTTAACAATTTAGACACCGAGCTACAAACCCAATTATATCTTTCTTCATTCACCTCCACCAATAGTGTTGCCTCAAATCCTGATACATCTTCGCGGCACCTGGATGAATGGAGTACCGCAAACTGTGAGCTTCCTGGAGAATCAACTCACGAAAACCATCTACATTAGGCACACATAGCCTACCCTACATCCGTAATACACCGTCATCTCCAATAGTGACTTCCTTGGCATCACCGTGCTGAACCGTGTCCTTAAGGACAAGCAGGTATGGATCATCATACTGGCGCTCTCTTCGATATTCAACCTTACTATGTACTCGAAATCCTTAGGAACCACGCATTAACTTTTGAATCCACTAGGACCGTTATTGAGAGTCATCCACTCTGACTTGGTCCTGAATATAATCAACTCCAAGGCTCCGCTAGCACATGAGTACCCTCTCAAGGAAGCACCTGGCCGAATCATCTTCCTTGTAACTCGCCTCTACACGAAGCATAAATCCTAAATCTTCCCAAAGCCTGAGCATGAATCGATAAGGCCAACTATAGCACACATTCCTCAAATCACTTGCTCAAATTACCATGGATGTTCTGTTTCCTTAGTCGTAATAACCCATCAATATCCCGATAACTAAAAATCTTACAAATAGACGAACATGCAGTCCAACTGTAGACGGTGGGACTCTCCTATTTAGCTTGAAGCTACTATTGCATAAACCTGGAACCCACCAAGATTCTTCCTTCATCGACATGATCTAGCACAATCAACCCGCCAAATTCCTCGAAATCCTTCTATTAACCTTTAATGAACACTCCGAACCACTAGCCATACTTACATATTCAATCTCTTACTGGGTAACTAGTAGAATTCTGTGCAGAAGCTTTGCCAACACCACGCGACCGCTAACCTGCTCACAGGAGATAACCCACATGTGGAAATTACATGCCGACATATTCCCACAACGCTGCACCGAGTACAATTACTACGAAGCCAACAAACCATCCTGAGTCCATGCCATTCACCAGCTATACAAGCCCGTTCACTCCCCATTGGCATCAACTAAACGTGCGACAATACATTTCAATCCAAAGTCATGTTGTATCCTTTTTCATATTAAGCTACCCCCTCCTGTCACACCCAATCTTCCTCAATATAGCCGATATTCCAAATTACGCCCGTAGACCTAGTCACTGTCCACCATGAATCCTAATCACTCCAAACTTTCCTTAAGACGTGTAGCTATCCTACCCCGTAACCCATATGTTACCTTGCCACTCTCCTACTTTGGTCAAACCCTCTCCTTTAAGCAACTACTCGACTCTTGTTTCTCACATTTGGCCTTCTAGAAGTCTAACCATCGCGAGACACCTCCCACATGTCCTTCCTCATCCTTTGGTGCCCAATTGTTGCCTTAAATCAATATCTATCTCTGTAGCACTTGAACCAATAGATCGCCACCAACTTTAAACCTCCCCGAAGATCATCTTCCTTGAGCCCTCAACACCCGGAACACCAATTCAACCCTGAACCACCGCATATTGCGATCTCTCACAGCCACTTCCCCGACACTATTTCACAATATCCTACCCTGAAGGCAAATTGATGAAGACCATAACACCGGCGAACTTAACACATTCAATCAAGAGCGACGACACTGCATTATTGATGAAAATTCCACCACGCTCGAAAATACCAAATATCGCTATTCCATCAACCCAAATCTAAACATTCCTAGTCCGATTTCCTTTCCTTCGCCGGAAATAAAATACTGGATCTATGAATCATGCACTGAGTAAACCTCCTTCAAAGTCATTCACTGCTTCGACGCATAGATAAGCATCCTTCCATTGCACAAACATGGTGCGATAGCAACACACAAATTGGCGCATAGCCCCAAAACCATCAGAAATACAGCTACTGAGCTGAGATGACAGAATATCCTTTCACAAGGCGATGACGTTAGCCCCAATCGAATACGCAGGGAGAAACATCCTTCTCTACATCATTAATGCCATTAAAATTCCTCAATACCCGATTTATAACCAGCGCTTCACGTCACATAAGATTGAATGAGAAAGAGATGAAAGCATAAGCCTCAAAGGAATCAAATCGTACGATGAGGAATCAAGAAGGGAAGTGCTCCCAACAACCCTGTAGACTCTCGAAGATAAGTACAGACGTCTCTGTACCGATCCGTAAGACTCTACTAGACTCGTTAATTACTCGTGAGACCTAAGTGAACCTAGCGCTCTGATACCATGTTATCACGACCCAAAATCCGTTAAAGGTTGTGATGGCGCCGGACACCACTGTCGTGCAAGCTAACACTAAATATTTAATTAAATTCTTATTTTAATATTTTTTAAATCGTAAATTTACTTCAATTTATCTAGTAAAAGATGAATTTACAGAATAAATCAATGTTTTCCAATTTCAATACTGAACATCCCTTAACTATCCTAGAACCTGGTGTCACAAGTGCATGAGCATTAACTAGAAATGTAAAATAAAATACAACAGCTGTCCGGAATACAAATTGGACAGGAAAAAAATGTAAGTACTCTGAAAGAGACTCTGTTGGTTGTGGAGCGTCATATAGAATGCAGCTCACCCAAGTCCCCGCCATAATCGCGCCGCTGCGCCCACAAGGCCGCTAAACATATGTGTACCTGCACAAAAATATGCAGCAAGTGTAGCATGAGTACGTAAATCAACGCGTACCTATTAAGTATCCCGCCTAACCTAGAAGAAGTAGTGACGAGGGGTCGACTCGGACACTTACTATGGGCTATAATTAATATACCAATGATATGATGAATTATGGATTTTATGAAGCAACGGTAAACATAATAACATGAGGCAGGTAAATAATTCTCTTGTTAATAGGGGATTTCCAAATTTATTTTCATCTTTTAACAATTTATATCTCAGGCCAGTGAGGCCATATCAAATTATCAATTTATCTCAGACCAGGGAGGCAATATCGTTATTTATAAATATACAAGCATGCGCAAATCATGTCGAGGTCGTACGGCCCGATCCAACAAATATTTAAACTGTGTACTGCCAGAGGATCGAATGGCTTGAACCATAGATGCATCTATTTAATCTATCGAGGCATTCAGCCCGTTCCACAAAAGATAACACATTCAAATAATTGATCAAGAATTCATCAAGGGCAATTATCCAAGGAAAAGGCAATTTCTCTTTTAAAATCAAGAAAACGATGTCTAGCCTTTTAGAAATTTATTAACACAGTTCGATATGATTTAAGCATTTTAAATTGACAACAAGATTTTAAGTATTACAAGTAAAGCATACTTTTGGGTCCTAGACTACCCGAACTTAGGCATAATAGTAGCTACGCACGGACTCTCGTCACCTCGTGCGTACATAGCCCCCACAATTAGGAGCACACAGTGATTTATTTCACCTATGGGGTAAATTCCCTCTTACAAGGTTAGAAAGGACATTTAACTCACTCCGAAGTTCCATAATCGGCTTCCGAGCCCATCAAACAACTCAAACCGATGCCCAACACTCCAAAACTAGCCAAACAATGTGCAAAGCAATGAAAATATACTCTAATACTCATAACAATTTAATTTACAACCATTCCCAACTCCATTCGAAAAGTCGTTAAAATCACCCTCGGGCCCACGTGCCCGGATTTCAAAATTTTCTGAAGATAATCATTACCCATAATCTTATAAACTCAAATATATGATTTATTCCCAATTCCGTGCCCAAATTCGTGGTCAAAATCTAAAATACTAAATTCTAGATTTTTCTTCAAAATCCCACATTTCTACATATTTTCATGTCTAAATCCGTGTATAATCCTTGTATGTAACTCACAACTAGTAGAAATCACTTACCTCATGATTGATGATGAAATTCCCTCTTCAAAAGCTCCAAAAATCGCCCCAAGCCGTGTGAAAAATAGTGAAATGAACTCAAACCCCGCTTAAAAACATTCTGCCCAGCCCAGGTCCGCCCTTCTTTGCGTTTGCGACCAAAGGATCGCGTTCGCGAAGGCCAAAGGTTCCAAACCCAAATTTCCTCTTCGCGTTCGCGTCATACCGGTCGCGTTCGCGAAGGCCAGATGCCCAGACCCCTCGCGTTTACGTTACCCTCTACACGTTCGCGTAGGCCAAATGGCCTTGGGCCCAACTCATCATTTCTTCTACGCGTTCGCGATTTCCCCTTCGCGTTCGCATAGTTTCCTCAGTCAACCTCTCCGTGTTCATGACCTACACCTCACGTTCGCGATGAATAATTTCCTCCAGTCCATACATCCTATTCGTGAACGCGATCACCTCCTCGCATTCGCGATGAAGGATACCAGAACTAGCATCAGCAACAGAAAAACATGGGAAAATTGACCCGAAACATACCTGAAGCCCCCGGGACCCCGTCCAATCATACTAACCTGTCCCAAAATACGATACAAACTTGCTCAAGGCCTCAAATCGCATCAAACAACATCGAAACTATGAATCGCACCCCAATTCAAACTTAATGAACTTTGAAACTTCAACTTCTACAATCGATGCCGAAACCTATCAAATCACGTCCGATTATCCTCAAATTTTGCACACAAGTCATATTTAACATTACGGACCTACTCTATCTTCCGGAATCAGATTTCGACCCCGATATCAAAAAGTCCACTTCCGGTCAATCTTCTCAAAAACCTTCAAATTTCTAGCTTTAGCAAAATGACCTACGGACCTCTGAATCCACTTCCGAACGCGCTCCCAATACCAGAATCACCATACGGAGCTATTCCCAGAAGCGGGATCCCAAACGAATATTGATAATATTGAAATGCACTTCAACCCAAATTTATGAAATTCTTCCAAAATGCCAACTTCCACAATAGGCGCCGAAACGCTCCCGGATCATCCAAAAATCGATCTGGACATACGCCCAAGTGTCAATTCATCATACAAACCTGTTGGAACCTTCAAATCCCAATTTCGAGATTGTTTACTTAAAAATCAAACCTTAGCCAATTCCTCCAACTTAAGGCTTTCGAACTTAGAAATTTCTCTCCAAATCAACTCCGAACTTCCCGAAATTTAATTCCGACCATACACACAAGTCATAATACCTGAAGTGAAGCTGTTCATGGCCTCAAACTGCCGAACGACACACTAGAGCTCAAAACAACCGATCAGGTCATTACACTGAGGGTATGAATCCCTGAACTACATGTTGTATCAATTGTTTGGAAATGATGCACACGTTAGGTGACGGACGTGTGTGTGTGCATCATAGGAATGGTGACTTAATTGATTCCGTGGAGTTGCATAATTAAATAATTGTCATTATCCGCACATCCTACATGTGTTAGAGAAATTGAGTTGATACTCATGTTAAAGATCATGATTTGGCTACGCGCCGATATATTTTGGGACCCACATGGGTCGTATTATTGTTGAACTATTTGTTTAAATTTACAATGTTGTACTCAGTCACATCTATCACTTGCATATCATATCTTAGTTTCTATTTCCTTGATACTTCATATCATCATGTCGGGTTGATTTTTTATGTCATTGAGAGCCCGAGACTGAAGATTCTGATTGATAGTTATGTTTATTTATTTATGCCTGGATCTAGCTATTATAGCGCTTGGGCTGAAGGAGCCTCTCCGGAGTCTGCACACCCACAGTGAGTGTAGTTGATATATATATATATATATATATATATATATATATATATATATATATATATATATATATGTATGTATATGTGTATATATATATATAACATGAAAGCATCCCTACATTTATGTATTGTTATTTCTATACTGGACTGTACCTGCTGAGCTCGTCACTACTTTCAGCCCAAAGGTTAGTCTTATTACTTATATATCCGGGATGGATCTTGCCCGAAGCATTTATATTGAGGGATGGATTTTTCCTAGACATGGATCTTGTCAGAATCATTGATATTCGGGGATGGATCTTCCCCTAGGTTGGATTGGCCTTATACAGTACTGAGTGACTGACTGTCAGTTGATGAATATACATATATATATTTGGGATGGATCTTCCCTAGGCTAGATTGGCCATATACAGTACTGAGTAATTGAGTATTTTAGATTGTGGGTACACAGAGTTTTCACCAAGGTGCATCACATAAAGTATGTACATTGGCATGTAGATACAGAGATGTCATATTCCTCACATTGTTCAGAATTGATCTATTTTATTTGTACTAAGAGTAACTGTTGAACATGAAAGCATCCCTACATTTATGTATTGTTATTTCTATACTGGACTGTACCTGCTGAGCTCGTCACTACTTTCAGCCCAAAGGTTAGTCTTGTTACTTATTGAGTTGGTTGTACTCATACTACACTCTGCACCTCGTGTGCAGATCCAGGTGCTCCTGAATACGGCGGTTGCTAGATTTCGGAATTTATTCTGTGGAGATTATCAAGGTAGCTGCTTGGTGTTCGCAGACTTTGACTCCCTTCCTTTTTTTATTGTACTCTTCTATATTTTCAAACAGTGATTTAATTCTATATTTTTAGTCAGATCTTTTACTTATTTATATACTCATGTATTCAGTAACATCGGATTTTGGGAGTGTTTATATATGTATTTGTGAGATTTCTTCCGCTGAATTTAAATATTATGTTTTCAAACTTAAAAGATATGGTGGTTTATTGAGATTGTCGGCTTGCCTAGTATTGAGATAAGCATCATCACGACATGTGAGATTTTGGGTCGTGACAATAATGATTCTATACTCAAAGGATTATAACGTATAAAAATCTCACCCCAAGCACCTTCTGGATCGGATGAAATTAAATTTTGAAGTTGATCAACGCATCTTGCCTGCTGATCTCACAACTTTGTGCACTCTCGGTGAAAACGTCATATCTCGAGATAGGAGCGTCCAAATCACGAGTCATTTGTGCCGTTGTAAATTAATATTGTAAGAAGGAATATTGCACCAGGTTATTTTGAACAGAGTGGAAACGTCTAAGTTCTATCATTTTCTATGCGATAACATGGGTCAAAAATCATTTTAGAATATTTGATTGAAATTTAGAAATTTTGTGGGAGCATAATGCTTGCTCAGATTATTATGAAATAAACTAATTAACTTGGCTTTACATAATTTGGTTATTGTATCATTAATATCAGTGTTGACATATTTTAATGGCCAAGCTACTTTCAAAATTAAAGGAATCCCCTCCCCTCAAGCCCCTCCTCCCCCAACCAATCATTTTCAAACAAAATATCCTCTTTTATATAATTATTTTTTGATTTATTATACCTCTCTCAGTTTTTTTTTAATCTATAATTAATAACTAAAATATAATTTTTAACATAATATTTATATAATATTTTTAAAAACTTTTACTCATTTAGATAGGGTACACGTGCAAAGCGCGTACTTTAAAACTAGTATACTATATTAAAAGCACGAAACCCTTTAGCGAAATGTCATTTGACTTTTTTGCCCTTTAAAATAGATTTTACATTGGAAAAAATTATGTTTTAGTTTATTTTCCTAATATTTAGAAATAATTATTTAATTATTTACCTATTATTTAGGACTTTTCTTCCGATTCTAATAAATAAGCTTTCAATTCGCAATAGAATTGTCACGACCCAACTGGCGGGTCATGACTAGCACCCGGGCCATACTTGCCGAGCACCAACGTACATTTTATCTAACCTTCCTTATTATCTTTAAGGGCCGACAATATCAATATAAATAGTAGACATGGATCATGAACATCCAACAATGAAAGATAATGTCATGAACATACATAACATGGGACGACAAGACTGTCAAGAAACTATATATAAGGTACGAGCTATCATGATGCCATGAAAGACTATACAACAAAAATCAGCCGAAAAGGCATTCTAAACCATACATAAGTCGACACCTGTCTATGAGCCTCTAAAAGAACATAAGTGCTACAACATTGCCGGAACAGGGCCCCGACATACCCATAAGGTCTATAACAAAAATGCATACCAAGACCACGGCAAGTCCGGAGAAGGGATCTCGCCAATAACCGCTGAACTGGACAGCCTACTGTGGTGGGGGAGCTACGTCTACCTGTCTATCAGGACCTGCAGCATGACATGCAGCGTCCACAAATAAAAAGGACGTCAGTACGAATAAAGTACTGAGTATGTAAGGCAGGAAAGCATAAGTGAGAACAGTAATATAAACAGGGATAGAGAATATACAACCTGTGACATCTGGGTACCTCTGAGGGCTACTGACATGAAATACATGATACATACATATATATACATAAACTTTTAAAACATACGCCTTTGTGGGCATCACCATCATCATATCGTACCCGGCCGTAATAGGCTCGGTAAAACGTACCCGGCCATCATAGGGCTCGGTAGAATCGTACCCGGCCACGTGGAGCTCGGTAAAACCCAACTGATCAGTGGTTGCACAATAGGTGCCGTACCCGGCCGACTATAGCGCGGCTCGGTAGAGTAAAATAGATACATATATATGATGCATGCTGGACTCATTGGAATCACATTTTGAACCTTTCGGAGTGACATAAGGTTGGTATCCTTCGTACACGTTATTAGGATTAACTCTTCATCAAGAATCTTATAAGAATCAGGAACTACCAACAACATTGATAATATAAGAATAAGAGAAGTAACATCAATATCAATCGTTTCATAAGAAGGGCAGCAATGTAAGTACTGCTAGCTTCTAAGAGTAGAGTATCTTTGGGAGCTCGTTCATTATATTATGTACAATCGGAGTCGTGCAAAAGAATGAAGGGGATAGCCTCACATACCTTGTATATACTGCCCAACCTCAAGCTATGCAAATGTCACGACTCCTTAGTCTACAATAAGACAAATGACACTATCATTATCGTTTAAGCGTCGTAACTATTATGTATCGACCACAACCTATTTTACGATGAAACGGACAGCACCTCCCCTATTTATATGACTTCTCACAAGTCAATACAATCACCAAACAGCCCAAACAACATCATTAATAATCATATTGAGCCTCCAAAACAGTCCACCAACCAACAACATTACTACCAAGCTTTTTGATATATATTTCACAAGTTCTAGCTTCAACGACTTAGCTGCAACTTGGATAATCTTAAATATATATAGAGTAAGAGGTTCCTTACCTTTAAACAGAAATAACAACTCTAATTTTACCTTAATTTTCCACGAAATATCCCTTCAATTCTGCCACAAGAACAAGGAAGCGAAACTAGCAATTAATTCAGGTTTTTCGGCACTAGAATTACTTTAGAAGACTTGAAATCACCTAGGGTTGATATTAAAAACTTGAAAGTGTATTTACAGGACATAAAACATTTAAAACAACCTCCCACACGAGCTGGAACAACACAAAAATCAGCAATAACAAGAAGAACAAGAAACTTACTAGCGCCACGGGATTCCCGACATTTGATTTGTGTTGTTTGCCCTTTGTTTGGGTCTTGGATCATGAGAGAACCTTGAGAGATTGTTTTTAGGGTTATAAGGTCTGAATATACTGAAAAATAATGACTTAAAACGGGGTTGAAATATCTTATATATGTCCATATGTCTTAAACCGCCTTTGTGGGCCCCATAGAGAGCAGCTTGGCGCACTCTCGTGAAAACGCAAATATCTCTCTATTCCGAGATCGTATCGACGAACGGTTTAATGAGTTGGAAACTAGACTCATAGATCTTCAATTTGATAGGTAGATCACCCCATAATTCCAAGCACATTAGGAGAAAAATGCAGTAACATTTGACCTAAAGTTTAAGTAAAATTATAAACCTAAGTTGCGACAACTTTTATCGACTTTTGTTTCATAACTCGCTTGACTTCAAGACTTATGATGCGGATATTATATGATTCAAATACATTAAAACAAGACCTCTTGGGATAGTTAATCACCTCTAGTGTTACCTGAAAATACGGATTACAACATCCTTGATTCGTTTAACTTCTAATATTTGTTAACCACTCTTATACACCCTTGTATCGTTTAAGACCAATAGGATTAACTTCTTTTCATCTCAAAGATAATCTCTTCTTGGATTTACGTCGACTAACTTACGACGTGATCTATGGTATGCGAATTTGGGTTGTAACAAGAATAGTCGATCTGGACTACTTTATACTCCTTTTTTCAGGTCAGGAGGATTTTTTTTTTTTTTTGGTTACTAAAATATTCTCTTATAACTCTATTCAGATTTATGAGAAATTCACGTTATATTCCTCCCAAAAAGCTAACATGACAAGACAAAGCTGTTATGGGAAATAAAAAATAGTTAATTTTCGTTTAATTTGTACTTTCTTTCGTTCAAGTTTAATTCACAAGTTACTATTATTATAGTTACTTTTAAGTGGTATATATGAATTGAAAATGAATTATTGTAATTCATTCAATTAAAGAAAAGCTCAACTCAAACAGGTAATTAAAATGTTTTGCTTTCTTTTTCTTCTAACGTTTTTGTAGGCAGTTTGCTTTTTGTTTTATTAGAATATAGAACTAAAAAATTTCAAAGATATAACTTTAGGAGTATAAATTAGCTCACAGATCCAAGTAATGCAAAGCATTTGCCATTTTATACATGAAACAAAACAAAATAAAAAAGAAACTGAGGTTACAATTGGTAGAAAATTATTTATATCTATTTTACGGAAGTAAAAATTAAATTCAATAAAATAAGAAAGCATAATAGAATAAAAATATAAACAAGCAAAGTACTTTTGTAAAATTTCTCTTAAAAATGCTTTTAGAAAATATAAGTAATTAAAATACATTATTGAATCAAATCGGACTTAGAATTAAAAAATTTCTATTTAAATGAGAGCGACACAAGAAAATTAAGACGATACATTGTATAAATTAATGAAAAGAATAAATTTTAGTTTAGATCTTAACATAAATTTCATATTCAAACTCTTTTATAATCTGTCAATTGTAGGTTATTTTAATACAATCATACACTCTTGCTTTCAATAAGAAAATAATATTTTTGATGCATCTAAATGTAGAATCTGGGATGCATGATTATGTATTTAGACAAAGAAAGAATGCTCTCGCGAAACCGAAAAAGTTTGTAGATTAATATACTGCAGTAACTTAATTATTTACTTTTGCAATAATAATTTATGTTTTTTAATATGTCGAAAACAATTCCTATATAGTATTTCTTATTGACTAAAGTAATCGAATAATTTTCATTTTGCTCATGAGAAAATAAACGTCTTGTATAAATTAGCTAACCATGTTTCTGTCTTTTTAGAATAAATTTAAGAATATATGTATTTATAAAAATTAAACAAATCCTAAAATATTCAAGGGTTATGTGCTCTTGCCACAACTAAAAAGTAAGCGCAATAACTTGTAAAATTAAAATAGTAAAATTATAAAACTAGAATATATTTTAAGGTTAATATATTGATTGAAATAGTTTAGGACTTATATGGAATAAAGTTTCTTCCTTTATTAAGTTAGTTAAAGAGGATAAATAATCATCTTTTTTTATAAATTTATAATAAAATAAACTTTTATTTTATATTCAAAAATAATATTTAATATGATATCCATGTCATTTTTAAAAGCTTGTATTCATTAAGATGGGATACATGCGCAAAGCGCGTACCCTTAGACTAGTTTAAATAAAAAAATCATGATTCAACAGCACGTCAGCAGCTCATGATTCATTAATTATTAATCGCACAATAGAAAACTTAAAGTCACCAAATATTTAAACCGACCTTATTTTGTATATACGGAAAGTGCAATTTCTAATTTTATTTAGGTCATGATAATTGAGCATTCTTCGAGTTTGTGCCCAAAAACATAAAAAGAATTGCCGTATATCTCTATGTTATCTCTTTCGCAAACCAACTAAATCAAACGAAATATGTTTGTAATACTGACATTAAGGGTGTGTTTGGTATGAAGGAAATCATTTTTCGAAAAATATTTTTTAATTTTTTCATGTTTGATTGGCTTAAATATTTTGGAAAATATTTTTCTTATGAACTCATTTTCCTCCAATTGGAGGAAATATTTTCCTTATCAAGAGAAGGGAAAATATTTTCCTAAACTCCTTCGCAACCTTCCCCACCCACCCCACACCCTCACACCCACCCACCTAATCCCACCCATGCCTACCCACCCCACTCCCTTATTAGGACCGAAAACGTCAGGTGTCATGCGGGAGCTAGTAAAACAAACCTTGAACGACGATAAATCAGAAAGTAAAAGAGAAATCTACCAAAAGAGACACAAACATTTAATGTGGTTCGGTCAATTGACCTACGTCCACGACGAAGATGAGCAATCCACTATATGAAAAGAGAGTACAAAATATCGAGAAAACAACCTCACGAAGAGGCAAATACAAGTAACACACTAACACTTGTCTTGTAAAGTTCTCCCCCTAAACACGACTCTCAAACCCCATATGGCTACATTGTGGATGCTACTGAATGAGAAGGAATGATCCTCAACTTATAGAAGTCCAAACATTTTCCTACAAGAAAAGGGACTAGCCAAATATGGGAGATATATAGTTTCCTTCTACAAGAAGAAAAACTCAATTATGGTAAATATGCCCTTTCCTTTAAGAAATAGGAGAATCAAATATGGTAAGAAAATCAGGACAACATCTAACAATTCTCCCCCTTGGCCTGAATTTTCTGACAAAATAACCTTGATCCACTTTCTTCACAACTCCTAATAATTCTCTCCCTTGGTGTCACGACCCGAAATTTCCCACCGACGGGACCGTGATGGCGGCTAACATTTCACTTGTTAGGCAAGCCAACGTTAAACAATCATTAAACTAATTTCTTATTTCCATTCAATAAATAATAATAATTAACTAAGATGAAATATAATAAGTACGGAATATTATAAACTGTATTAATTACTACCACCCGAATCTGGAGTCATAATTCACGAGCATTCTAGAATTTACTACAAGTAATAGTCCGAAAAAATACAACTGTCTGAATGAAAGAAAATAGTAGGACATAAAAGATAGACGAGGACTTCAAGGTCTGTGAACGCCGACAGATCTACCTTGAGTCTCCGGACAGCGGACCAATAGAAAATCTCGATCAACAGTATCAAAATCTGCACAGAAAGTGCAGAGTGCAGCATCAGTACAATTGACCCCATGTACTGGTAAGTGTCGAGCCTAACCTTGGCGAAGTAATGACGAGGCTAGGACAAGACACCCACATATAACCTGAACAATATAATCATGCTAGTGACAACAATAGTAAATAAAGAAATAACGCAGAAATAATAGGAAGGGGACATACAGTGGGGGAATACAACATAAAGAGTGAGAATAATGAAAAGACAGAAGTACACCGAAAATCCTTAAAAGAATTGAGCCATTAAAATAGCAAGGAAAATTGCACGGCATCACCCTTCGTGCTTTTACTCTCAACCTCACCCAAATAAATAAATAGAAATGCACGACATCACCCTTCGTGCTTTTACTCTCAACCTCACCAGATAAATAAATAGAACGGCACGGCATCACCCTTCGTGCTTTTACTCTCAACCTCACCCAAATAAATAAATAGAACTGCACGGCATCACCCTTCGTGATTTTACTCTCAACCTCACCGAATAAATAAATAGAACGGCACGACATCACCCTTCGTGCTTTACACTCCTCCTCACAAATCACAGAATCAATATTCGAAAGTTACCAAATCTCAGTGAAACAAGATATGAGTCACCCGACATTTCAAATAACCTGCTAAGCATGGATAGTAGAGTTTAAGGCTACAAAATAGACAAGAATAGAATTTCATTCACATGCTATGACTCGACAACTATGTATAGATGCTCGTCACCTCACCTATACATCGTATTTAACAACCAAACACGTAGCAAATGATCACATAATACTTATTCCCTCAAGCCAAAGTTAGGCATGACACTTACCTCGCTCCGAAAGCCACTTAATTCTCAATCACAAATTTTCCTTTGGAATTCACCTCTAAACCACTAGTATCTATTCAAAAATAACTCAATAATATCAAATATTGTTAAAGGAATCAATTATATTTCACAAATTAAATTTTTTAAATTTTTCTCCAAAAAGTCAAAAAATTGACCCCGAGCCCGCTTGGTCAAAACCCAAGGTTCGGACCAAAATTATTTTACCCATTCATCCCCGAGCCCGAATATATAATTGATTTTGGAATCTGACTTCAAATTGAGGTCTAAATCCCCAAATTTCCGAAATTCCTAGTTTCTACCCTAACCCCTAATTCTACCATGAAAACTCTAGATTTTAGGTTGAAAATTCAAGAAATGTAATGGGTAATTGGAAGAAAAATGGTTTAGAATCCCTTGCCAATAATTTGGGGAAGAAATGGCTCTTGGAAAATCGCCTCTACCCGTTTGGTTCTCGAAAAATGTTGAAGAAATGGCTTAAACCCATGTTTAAAGTCTGTTTTAAGTCACTGGACAGGCCTTCATCGCGTTCGCGAGAGGCCTATCGCGATCGCGATGCACAACGGCCTAAGGCCTTCACGTTCGCGTAAGGCAGATCCCCCCAAGACTTCGCGTTCGCGACCCAGTGGATGCATACATGACCCTCCCCCCCCCCCCAGGTCCCTTAAACTATCGCGTTCGCGTGAGACAGATTGCGTTCACGAAGGGTACCACCCCCAATGCTTCGCGTTCGCGTTCCCCTACCCCCATTTTACCTTTCGCGTTCGCGGCAGTACCTACGTGAATGCGAAGAAAGACACCAGAACAGCTGCTGCAGCACAATCTCAGATTTTCTAAGTGCAAATCACCCCGTAGCCTATCTGAAACTTACCAGAGCCCTCAGGGCTCCAAACCAAACATGCACAAGTGTCTAAAAATATCATACGGACCTGCTCGCGTGATCAAATCGCCAAAATAACACCTAGAACTCCGAATTTAGCACCAAATCGAATGAAATTCTCAAGAATACTTTAAAATTTTTATTTTCTCAACTCGACATCCGAATCACGTCAAATCAACTCCGTTTCTCACCAAATTTCACACGCAAGTCTTAAATATCATAATGAACCTATACCGGGCTTCAGAACCAGAATACGGATACGGCACCAACAATGCCAAACATCAATCAATTCTTAAAAACAAATAATTTTCAAACTTTAAATTTTCATCAAAAATTCATAACTCAAGCTAGGGACCTTCGAATTCGATTCCGGGCATACGCCCAGGTCCCATAATTTGATACAGACCTACCGGAACCTTCAAAGCATGGATCCAGGCCCGTTTTACCAAAAATATTGGCCGAAGTCAACTAAAATTAACTTTTAAGGTAAAAATTCTTATTTTTATTAGTTTTCAATATAAAAACTTTTCGGAAACCTGCCCGAACTGCGCACGCAAATCGAGAAGGGTAAAAATGAGATTTTTAAAGCGTAAGAGTGCAGATTCGAGTTCTAAAACATAAGATGATCTTTTGGGTCATCATATTCTCCACCTCTAAAACAATCGTTCGTCCTCAAACGGACATAGAAAAGTACCTAGGCTGGTGAAAAGGTGGGGATATCTACTCCGTATATCTGACTCGGACTCCCAAGTAGCTGCCTCAATAGGCTGACCTCTTCACTTCACTCGAACTGAAGGGTAACTCTTTGATCTCAACTGGCGAACTTACCGGGCTAGAATTGCCACCGGCTCCTCCTCGTAAGTCAAATCCTTGTCCAACTGGACATAACTGAAATCTAACACATGGTACGGATCGCCGTGATACTTTCGAAGCATGGACACATGGAATACCGGATGAACAACTACTAAATTAGGTGGAAACGCAAGCCTGTAAGACATCTCTCCCACTCCCTCCAGAATCTCAAAAGGCCCGATATACCTAGGGCTCTACTTTCCCTTCTTTCCGAACCTCATTACACCCTTCATGGGTGATACCCGAAGTAACACTCTCTCTTTTTGACCATGAATGCAATATCACGAACTCTACGGCCGGCATAACTCTTCTGCCTGGACTGAGCTGTGCGAAGTCGATCCTGAATAATCTTGACCTTATCCAAGGCATCCTGTACTAAGTCTGTGCCCAACAACCGAGCCTCTCCCGGCTCGAACCACTCAACTGGCGACCGACACCGCCTATCATATAATGCCTCATAGGGAGCCATCTAAATGCTCGACTGGTAGCTGTTGTTTTAGGCGAACTCTGCAAGGGGCAAGAACTGATCTCATGATCCTCCGAAGTCTATAACACAAGCGCGGAGCATATCCTCCAAGATCTGAATAGTACACTCGTACTGCCCGTCCGTCTGAAGATGGAATGCTGTGCTCAACTCAACCCGCGTACCCAACTTACGTTGTACTGCCCTCCAAAAATGCGAGGTAAACTGCATACCTCGATCAGAAATGATAGACATGGGCACACCGTGAAGATGGATGATCTCCCGAATATAAATCTCTACTAACTGCTCCGAGGAATAGGTAACTGCCACAGGAATGAAGTGCGCTGACTTAGTCAGCCTGTCCACAATAACCCAAACTGCATTGAACTTCCTCTGAGTCCGTGGGAGTCCAACAACAAAATCCATAATGATACGCTCCCACTTCCACTCAGGAATATCTAACCTCTGAAGTAAACCACCAGGTCTCTGATGCTCACACTTTACCTGCTAGAAATTTAGGCACCGAGCTACATAGGCAACTATGTCCTTCTTCATTTGCCTCCACCAATAATGCTGCCTCAAGTCCTGATACATCTTGCCGGTGCCTGGATGAATAGAATACCAAAAATTGTGGGACTCCTCAAGGATCAACTCACGAAGTCCATCAATATTAGGCATACAAATAGGACCCTGCATCCTCAAAACTCTGTCATCTCCAACAGTAACCTGCTTGGCACCCCTGTGTTGCACTGTGTCTTTAAGGACAAGTAAATAAGGATCGTCATCCTGCTGATCTCTGATGCGCTCAAACAAAGAAGACCGAGCAACTTTACAAGCTAGAACACGGCTGGGCTCAGAAACATCTAACCTCACGAACTGGTTGGCCAAGGCTTGAACATCCAATGCAAGCAGTCTCTCACCAATTGGAATATATGCAAGGCTACCCATACTGACTGGCTTCCTATCAAAGCGTCGGCCACCACGTTGGCCTTCCCGGGATGATATAATATGGTGATATCATAGTCTTTCAATAGCTCCATCAACCTCCTCTCCCTAAAATTGAGTTCCTTCTGCTTGAACAAATACTGCAAGCTCCGATGATCAGTGAATACCTCACATGGCACGCCGTAAAGATAGTGCCTCCAAATCTTCAGCGCTTGAACAATAGCTGCTAGCTCTAGATCATGAATAGGGTAATTCTTCTCGTGAACCTTCAACTGCCATGAAGCATATGTAATAAACTTGCCACCCTGCATTAACACCGCACCAGACCAATACGGGATGCGCACAGTATACTGTATAAGATCCTGAACCTATGGGTAACACCAATACCGGTGCCGTAGTCAAAGCAGTCTTGAGCTTCTGAAAGCTTGCTTCACACTCGTCTGACCACCTGAACGGGGCACCCTTCTGGGTCAATCTGGTCAACGGGGCTACTATAGATGAAAACCCCACCACAAATCGCCAGTAATAGCCCGCCAAAACCAGGAAACTACGGATTTTTGTAGCTGATGTGGGTCTAGGCTGTAGCTGATGTGGGTCTAGGCCAGTTCTGGACTGCTTCAATCTTCTTAGGATCCACCTGAATACCCTCTACTGATACCACGTGACCCAAGAAGGCAACTGAACTAAACAAAAACTCGCATTTTGAGAACTTAGCATATAATTGGTTGTCTTTCAGAGTCTGAAGAACGATCTGAAGGTGCTGCTCATGCTCCTCTCGACTGTGGGAGTAGATCAAGATATCATCAATAAACACAACCACAAAGGAATCCAAGTAGGGTTTGAACACCCGGTTCATCAAATCCATGAATATTGCTGGGGCATTTGTCAGCCCAAATGACATCACTAGAAACTCATAATGCCCATACCGACTCCAAAAAGCTATCTTAGGAACATCGAATGCCCTAATCCTCAACTGATGGTAGCCAGATCTCAAATCAATCTCTGAAAACACCTTGGCACCCTAAAGCAGATCAAATAAATCATCAATCCTCGGCAATGGATATTTGTTCTTGATGGTCACTTTGTTCAACTGCCGATAATCTATACACATCCTCATCGATCCATCTTTCTTCTTCACAAACAACACAGGTGCACCCCAGGGCGAGACACTAGGTCTAATGAAGCCCTTATCAAGCAAATATTGCAACTGCTCCTTCAATTCTTTCAACTCTAGCGGGGCCATGCGATATGACGGAATGGAAATAGGCTGAGTGCCCGGAGCCAAATCAATACAGAAATCAATATCCTTGTTGGGTGGCATCCCCAGTAGGTCTGCAGGAAACACCTCTGGAAACTCACGAACAACCGACACCGAATCTATGGAAGGAACCTCCGCACTAGAATCACGGACATAAGCCAAATAAGCTAGACACCCCTTCTCGACCATATGCTGAGCCTTCACATAAGAGATAACCCTGCTGGTAGAATTGCCAAGATTTCCTCTCCACTCTAATCGAGGCAACCCCTACAAGGCTAAGGTCACTGTCTTGGCGTGACAATCTAATATAGCATAATAAGGTAACAGCCAATCCATACCCAGTATGACATCAAAATCAACCATATCGAGAAGTAAGAGATCTACACGAGTCTCAAGACTCCCAATGGTGACCACACACGAACGATAAACACGATCTACAACAATAACATCTCCCACTGGTGTGGACACATACACAGGAGCACTCAAAGAATCACGGGGCACAACCAAATAGGAAGCAAAATAGGATGACACATAGGAGTAAGTAGATCCCGGATCAAATAGAACTGAAACATCTCTACTGCAAACTGAAATAGTACCTGTGATAACAGCGTCAGATGACTCAGTCTCAGGCCTATCTGGGAAAGTATAACACCGGGGCTGGGCCCCACCATCCTGAACTACGTCCCTGGGATGGCCTCTAACTGGCTGGTCTCCACCTTACGGCCTGACCTCCACCTCTAACAGTCTAGCCTCTACCTCTGGCTGCCTCACCCCTACCTCTGGCTGGCTGAGCAGGTGGTGCAGCAACTGGTGTCGGGACCATGGCACGCGAACTCTGATGCTGTGAGCTACCCATTGCTCAAGGGCAAAATCTAGCAATGTGCCTCGGATCACCACAAGTATAACATAACTTCGGCTGCTATGACTGCTGACCCTGAAGCTGGCCCTGTCGAGCTGAATAACCACCCTAATAACTCTGGAGTGGAGGTGCACTAATAGGAGCTGGTGGTGCACTGTAGGCTAGCTAGTCAGAATAATGCATTTGAGGGCCACGACCACCTGAGGCACTGTGGAATGCCTGGAGCGTTGAATGAAACGGCATGGGAGGATGGCCTCTACCAAAAGTACTCCTGCCTCTAGGTGAGGCACCACTGAACTCACCGGAATGACGAGGTCTCTTGTTAGACCCCTGACCTCCCTAAGTAAGAACTAGTTCGACTCGTCTGGCGACATTAGCAGCCGCCTGAAAAGAAATCTCACTCCCAGTCTCCTTAGCCATCTGTAATCTGATAGGCTGAGCAAGTCCATCAATAAACCTCCTCACCCTCTCTCTCTCGGTAGAAAGCAGAAGAATAGCATAGCGGGCTAAATCCACAAAACGGGTCTCATACTGAGTAACAGTCATACTTCCCTACTGGAGATGCTCAAACTGACGGCGACGCTCCTCTCTCAATATGATAGGCTGAAACTTCTCTATGAAGAGCTGAGAGAACTGGTCCCAAGTAAGAGAAGGTGACCCAGCTGGTCTGGTTAACAAGTAATCTCTCCACTATTTCTTGGCGGAACCAGTCATCTGAAATATAGCAAAATCGACCCCATTGGTCTCCACTATACCCATATTCTGTAAGACCTCGTGACAGCTGTCAAGATACTCTTGGGGATCCTCCAAAGGAGCACCACTGAAGTGAACAGGAAAGAGTTTGATAAACCTGTCCAATCTCCACAAAGCCTCAGAAGACATAGCTGGCCCATCTCTGACCTGTGCCGCAATAACCGGCTGAACTAATCCGACTGGCTGAGCTGCTGGAGCCTGATACTGGGGAGCTATCTGCTCCGGAGCGGGAGTGGTAGGAGTCTGGGCTCCTCCTCCAGTCTGAGAGACTGCTGGTGCCATGGGAAATGCGCCAGTTTGGGCCATACTCTCCATAAGGCCCACCAAACTGACCAAAGCGTCCTGAAGTACTGGGGTAGCAATGAACCCCTCCGGAATCTAAGCTGGTCCGGCAGGAACAGTCTGGGTTGGAACCTCCTTGTCAAACTCTATCTGAGGCTCCACTGTTGGGGCTGCTGCTTGGGCCCTAGGCTGAGCCCTGCCCCTGCCTCGGCCTCTGGCACGGCCTCGGCCTCGACCTCTACCCCGCGTAGGAGCTATCACTGGAGGCTTTGGCTGTTGCTCAGCTGAGAAAGCGGTACGTGTTCTCGCCATCTGCGAGAGAATAAGAGTAGAAGAGTTCAATCAGTATTGAGAAAGCAAAATCGCACGATAGAGAAGAATAAAAGTGAAACTTGTTCCTAAACTTTATAGCCTCTGGAAGATAAGCACAGACGTCTCCGTACCGATCCTCCAGACTCTACTAAGCTTGCTCGTGAATCGTGAGACCTAGGCAACCTAGTGCTTTGATACCAATTGTCACGACCCGAAATTTTCCACCGACAGGACCGTGATGACGCCTAATATTTCACGTGCTAGGCAAGTCAACGTTAAAAAATTATTAAACCAATTCCTTATTTCCATTCAGTAAATAATAATAATTAACTAAGATAAAATATAATAAGTACGGAATATTATAAAATTGTATTAATTACTACCACCCGGATCTGGAGTCACAATTTACAAGCATTCAAGGTCTGTGAACGCCGATAGATCTACCTTGAGTCTCCGGATAGAGGACCAATAGAAAATCTCGATCAACCTGATCCGGTATCAAAATCTGCACAGAAAGTGCACAGTGCAGCATCAGTACAACCGACTCCATGTATTGGTAAGTGTCGAGCCTATCCTCGGCGAAGTAGTAACGGGGCTAGGACAAGACACCCACATATAACCTGAACAATATAATCATGCTAGTGGCAACAACAGTAAATAAAGAAATAACGCAAAAATAATAGGAAGGAGACATACAGTGGGGGAATACAACATAAAGAGTGAGAATAATGAAAAGACAGAAGTACACCGAAAATCCTTAAATGAATTGAGCCACTAAAAAAACAAGAAAAATTGCACGGCATCACCCTTCGTGCTTTTACTCTCAACCTCACCAAATAAATAAATATAACGGCACGGCATCACCCTTCGTGCTTTTACTCTCAACCTCACCAAATAAATAAATAAAACGACATGGCATCACCGTTCTTGCTTTTACTCTCAACCTCACCCAAATAAATAAATAGAACTGCACGGCATCACCCTTCGTGCTTTTGCTCTCAACCTTACCAAATAAATAAATAGAACGACACGACATCACCCTTCGTGCTTTACACTCCTCCTAACAAATCACAAAATCAATATTCGAAACTTACCAAATCTCAGTGAAACCAGATATGAGTCACCCAACATTTCAAATAACCCGCTAAGCATGGATAGTAGAATTTAAGGCTACAAAATAGACAAGAATAGAATTTCACTCGCATGCTATGACTCGACAACTACCCATAGATGCTCGTCACCTCAACTATACATCGTATTTAACAACCAAATACGTAGCAAATGAACACATAATACCTATTCCCTCAAGCCAAAGTTAGACACGACACTTATCTCGCTCCGAAGGCCACTTAATTCTCAATCACAGCTTTTCCTTTGGAATTCACCTCTAAACCACTCGTATCTATTCAAAAATGGCTCAATAATATTAAATATTGCTAAAGGAATCAATTATATTTCATAAATTAAATTTCTCAATATTTTCTCCAAAAATTCGAAAAATCGACCTTCGGCCCGCTTGGTCAAAACCCGAGGTTCGGACCAAAATTCTTTTACCCATTCATTCCCGAGCCCGAATATATTATTTGTTTTGGAATCCGACCTCAAATTGAGGTCTAAATCCCTAAATTTTTGAAATTTCTAGTTTCTACCCTAACCCCTAATTCTACCATGAAAACTCTAGATTTTAGGTTGAAAATTCAAGAAATGTAATGGGTAATTGAAAGAAAAATGATTTAGAATCAGTTACCAATAATTTGGGGAAGAAATGGCTCTTGGAAAATCGCCTCTACCCATTTGGTTCTTGAAATATATTGAAGAAATGACTTAAACCCGTGTTTAGAGTCTGTTTTAAGTCACTGGACAGGCCTTCATCGCGTTCGCGAGAGGCCTGTCGCGATCGCGTTGCACAGCGGCCTAACGCCTTCGCATTCGCGAGTCTTTCTACGCATTCGCGTAAGGTAGCTCCCCCCAAGCCTTCGCGTTCGCGACCCAGTGGACACATACATGACCCCTTCCCCCAGTTCCTTTGAACTATCGCGTTCGCGTGAGACAGATCGCGTTCGCGAAGGGTACCACCCCCAACGCTTCGCGTTCGCGACCAGTTCTTCGCGTTCGCGAAGAAGAAAATTCCCCTGCCCCCATTTTAGCTTTCGCTTTCGCGACACTATCTACGCGAACGCGAAAAAGGGCACACCAGAACAGCTGTTGCAGCACAATCTCAGATTTTCTAAGTGCAAATCACCCCGTAGCCTATCCGAAACTCACCCGAGCCCTCGGAGCTCCAAACCAACCATGCACACAAGTCTAAAAATATCATACGGACCTGCTCGCGTGATCAAATAGCCAAAATATTACCTTGAACTCCGAATTTAGCACCAAATCGAATGAAATTCTCAAGAACACTTTAAAATTTCTATTTTCTCAACTGGACGTCCGAATCACATCAAATCAACTCCGTTTCTCACCAAATTTCACACGCAAGTCTTAAATATCATAATGAACCTATACCGACTCCGGAACCAGAATACGGATCCGGCACTAACAATGCCAAATATCAATCAATTCTTAAAAATAAATAATTTTCATCAAAAATTCATAACTCAAGTTAGGGACCTCCGAATTCGATTCCGAGCATAGGCCGAGGTCCCATAATTCGATACGGACCTACAGGGACCGTCAAAGCACGGATCCGAGCCCGTTTACCAATAATATTGACCGAAATCAACTAAAATTAACTTTTAAGGTAAAAATTCTTATTTTCATTAGTTTTCAACATAAAAACTTTCTACCTTCTTCACATAGCCATCAATAGGTCGCATCTCCAAATCTCCACCACAAAGTTTGTCTCAACATGCGTAGCACACCGGTCAAATTTCTCTGACAAAAATCATGATTACCGTCAAATAGGTTGCGGTTTGAACTGAACCCGCCAAGATGAACATGTCTTAAACCTCGCTTTGATACCACTTGTTAGGAACGAAAACGTCAGGTGTCATGCGGGAGCTAGTAAAGCAAACCTTGAACGAATATTTAACGTGGTTCGGACAATTGACCTACGTCCACGACGAAGATGAGTAATCCACTATATTAAAAGAGAGTATAAAATATCGAGAGAACAACCTCACGAAGAGGCAAATACATGTGACACACTAACACTTGTCCCGTAAAGTTCTCCCCCTAAACATGACTCTCAAACCCCATACGGCTACATTGTGGATGCTACTGAATGAGAAAGAATGATTCTCAATTTATAGAAGTCCAAACATTTTCCTACAAGAAAAAGGACTAGCCAAATATGGGAGATATATAGTTTCTTTCTACAAGAAGAAAAATCCAATTATGGTAATATGCCATTTCCTTCAAGAAATAGGAGAATCAAATACGTTAAGAAAATCAGGGTAACACCTAACACCCCTCTCTCCAAAAAGGCCTTTTTTTTATAAACAATTTCAGTTTTTTTTCGTCACCACCCACCCTACAATCCCCCCCCCCCCCCCGCAATTTTATTTTTTATCTTTTTTGTGTAATTTCAAATTTTTATTTTTTCGTTTTTTCTGCACCACACCCCCCCTCCCCCCACCCCTCCCCGCCCCTCACCCAGCACAAAAAAAAGTTTTTTTTTTACTTTTTATTTTGTAATTTCAAATTTTTATTTTTTCATTTTTCTGCACATCCCCCCCCTCCTCCCCGACGCCGCTGCCCCTTCCCCCCGGGAAAAAATAATTTTTTTTATATATTTTTCAATTTTTATTTTTTCATCTTTCGGTTTAAAGGTTCGAAATTTTACAAGTTCCAAAGTTATGAGTTCGGAGGTTTATGTGTTTGGAAGTTTACGGGTTTAGAAATTATAAAGATTATGGGTTCGAAATTTCGTGGTTTCGAAAGTTTATGAAATTTATGGGTTCGAAAGGTTGTTGGTTCAAAAGTTTATGATTTCATATTTATTGTATATAAATTATTTATGAATACTCTTGAGAAGTTATTTTCCTTCATTTGCATACCAAACACCGAAAAATGAATAAGATTACTACTTGTTTTCTAAGAAAATATTTTCTAGGAAAATATTTTTCACGGAAAACATTTTCCGTTATACCAAACACACCCTAAATTAAGAATTATCGCCTAATAAAGAATATGTAAAACATGAGATAAATAACTTGTTTTTGAAATTAAGTCAAGGCTATATTAAGCGCATTTTACTGTTGTTGCTTGTTTCTTTATTTTACTGTTTCTTGATCTGAGCGTCTATCAAAAATAGTCTCTCTGTCTTTACAGGGTAGGGGTAAGATCTGCGTACACACTACCCTCCCCAAACCCCACATATGAAATTAAATTGAATTTTTATTGTTGTTGCTACATTATTCGTATTTTTTCCTTCAAAGAATAGATTATATTAAAGAACTTTTCAATTGTATCAAGTAAAAGGTAGTAGAGAATAAATCGAGAGATAAATACGAAAACACACTACTAACACGAAGAAGACCTTTATTGACAAATTTTGGTTATGTGATACTCTACTAGATATTTAACTTTTAAATACCAATCCCTAAAATTTGGTCAAAACTAATTCATTTCAAATGAGTTAAGTTATTTTCATCAACTTTGATAAAAAGTCAAATTCACCCTTCCTCTACATCAAACAATTAATCGCAAGCAAGTCAACCATATAAGATTAATTTAAAGATAAAAAATTAATTAAATGAGTCATTTTACATTGTCAATTAAAAGTCTCAGTGTATATGTTAATGAGTCGCCCGATACTTTTTATCTAATTGTAAGAGCGCCATTCGTGATATGTTAATCAGGCACCCATTACTAGTTCAAATTCTAAACAAAATCTTATGGAGTAGCATTTAAAGGTAGATGTGCAAGCCAATTTTTCATCGAATTTCAAATCATGTGCAAATATTAAACGAGTTTATCTAATGAAAGACAACTTGAAACTCCATCAACGCCTTGTTCGTTTACTTTAAAAAATACTCGCTGAAGTAAGAATATAACTTCTTCCATCCTCCAAGTTGTAAATGTTGCGGTAGAATTAATTTTTATCAAACTAAGCTTTTAAGTAAGGTTTCAATGACTTTTTCATTATTTTCATTGTTTTGATTTAGAAAAGAAAATGTTCCAAGAAAACTATATATGGGCCAAATAACAGTAAAGGGGCTTACCATTATTTTCATTGTTTTGAAGAATTAATGAAAGCCCATCAACATCCTAAATATAATGTGATGACCCGATAGGTCATCTAGAGTTTTAAACCCTAATTCTATGTTTCGAAGCCTCCAATAGCTTCTTTAAGTCTTTCTCGATTTGCGTGCGCAGTCCGGATATTTTTTCCGGAGGCTTTTATGTTAAAAATTGATAAAATATGAAATTTTGCCTTAAATCCATTTGAGTTGATTTCGGTCAATATTTTGAGAAAACGGACCCGAATCCATATTTTGACAGTCCCGATGGGTCCGTATCGTGATTTAGGACCTGGGTATATGCTCGAAATCGAATTCGGAGGTCACTAGCTTGAGTTGTCGCTTTTTGTTGAAACTTTGAAGTTTAAACGCTTAATGAATTTCAAGGTTTGACTTATGTTTGACTTTATTGATACTAGGTCCGTGTCTTGGTTCCGGAACTCGGTAGAGGTCCATTACTATATTAATGACTTGTCTACCAAATTTGGTGAGAATCAGAGTTGGTTTGACGTGATTCGGACGTTCGGGTGTTAAAATAGAAATTCTAAAGTTTTATTGAAAATTCCATTTGATTTGGTGTCTGATTCGTAGTTCTAGGTATAATTTTGGCGATTTGATCGCGCGAGCAAGTTCGTATGATGTTATTAGACTTGTGTGCATATTTGGTTTGGAGCACCGAGGACTCGGGTGAGTTTCAGATAGGCTACATAGTGGATTTTGACTTAGAATTCATAGCTGATGCATTGTGTTTCTGGTGTTTGCGGCAGACTTCGCAATTGCTAGCCTCGCATTTGCGAAGAAGACTTCGCATTTGCGAGCAGGGGTTGGGGGTAGACTTTCGCATTTGCGAGATCTGGGGTCGCATTTGCGATCCCTTCAATTTTGTATTTATGGACATATTGTTCACATTTGTGAAGGCAACATGAATGTGAAGACTTCGCATTTGGGATGGTTTATTCGAATAATTGCGATATCTGCACCTGGACTTAAGCTAAGTTAGACGGGATTTCTCTCGTTCTTTCAATTTTTTCAAACTTACCCTAGAGGCGATTTTCCCAAGAGCCCTTCTTCCCCAATTCATTGGTAAGTGATTCTAACCTATTTTCTTTTAATTTTCCATTATATTTCATAAGATTTCAACCTAAAATCTAGGATTTTCATGGTAGAAATTGGGGGTTTGGGTAAAATTAGGGATTTTCTAAAAATGGAATTTAGACCTCAAATTGAGATCGGATTCCTAAACAAATTGCATAACCGAGCTCAAGGGTGAATGGGTAATCGGGTTTTGGTCTGAATTTCGGGTTTGGACCAAGCGAGCACGTGAGTTGACTTTTATTGACTTTTTCAATAATGACCTAAATTGAACCTTTTTCATTCGTGGGTAGTTCCTAAGGCTTATTTTGAATCGTTTGGTTAATAATTTACTAGATTTGGTTGGTTCGGATGCTTGTTTGAAAGGAAAGGTCGTGGTTGAGCTTTGAGTTGATCTTTGGAGCGAGGTAAGTGTCGTAATTAACCTTGACTTGAGGGATTAGGAATTGTTTGTCTATTTGCTACATGTCTAAATGTTGGGTACATCGTATATGTGAGGTGACGAGTACTTATGCGTTGTTGTTGGGTCAAAACATGCGGGTGAGACCTGTTTCTTGTAATTTATCTCTTTCTTTGATCATGATATCCATGCTTAGACTAGTTGATTAATAAATTGATCGTTCTTTCCGTATTTATGAGCTATCTGTGATAATTGAGTATTGTTTCCGAAGTTGAGATTGGTATTGTGGAACCATTGTTGACGTAAGGTTTGTTCTTGCTTATTCTATCTCCTTATTATTATACATTGTTACATGGTAAGGGAGAGTGTTAATGCACGAAGGGTGATGCCGTACCGTATTTGAGAGTTAATGCATAAAGGGTGATGACGTGCCGTATTTGAGAGTTAATGCACGAAGGGTGATGCCATGAGGTATTTGAGAGTTAATGCACGAAGGGTGATGTCGTACCGTATCTATTGTTTCATGATGAAGTTGAGAGTAAAAGCACAAAGGGTGATGCCGTGCCGTATTTATCATTTTATGGTAAGATTGAGAGTAAAAGTACGAAGGATGATGCCGTGCCATTATTACTGTTTCACGGTGAGGCTGAGAGTAAAAGCACGAAGGGTGATGCCGTGCAATTTTATTCATTATGTTTTGTAGATTTTGTGGTTGAAGGTTTATTGACTGATTCTTGTTATCATCCCCTGCTGTAGTTACCGTATCTTGTACCCCTTTAGCATGTCCCCTCCCAATAGTATGTTAATTCTTTATTTGTTGTTATATTGTACGTGTATTTCCGCCTGTACATGTTTATTTACGTGGGTGTCCTGTCATAGCCTCGTCACTACCTCATCGAGGTTAGGCTTGACATTTACGGAGTACATTAGGTCGGTTGTACTCATACTACACTCTGCACTTCTTGTGCAGATTTTGGTACTGGTCCCAGCTGTACGTGAGGTGCATCAGCTCGGATTGGCATTTGGAGACTTGAGGTAGATCTGCTGGCGTCCGCATACCTTGAAGTCCCCTTCCATTTCCCCTATTTACTGTTCTTTTCATTCGAGACAATTGTATTTATCTCACACCCTTTTTGTAGAGACTCTAGAAGTTCGTGAACTTGTGACTCCAGATCCGGGTTGTACTTAGATATTATTGGTTTTATGTCATTTCGTACCCCATTTTAGTTTCATTTCGATTTATTTGGTTTTGCTTATTTGAATTGATTAAAATTGGTTTAAAGATCCTCTAACGTTGGCTTTCATATGAAGCAAAATGTTAGGCACCATCACGGTCCCGAAAGTGAGAATTCTGGGTCGTGACAAGTTGGTATCAGAGCACTAGGTTGCCTAGGTGTCACAACTCATGAGCAGGCTTAGTAGAGTCTGGAGGATCGGTACGGAGACGTCTGTATTTATCTTCTAGAGGCTATAAAGTTTAGGAACAAATTTCACTTCTATTCTTCTCTATCGCCCGATTTTATTCTATCATTGCTGATTGAACTCTTCTATTCTTATCCTCCCGCAGATGGCGAGAACATGTACTGTATTTTTAGCTGGACAGCAGCCGTAGCCCCCAGTGGCAGCTCCTACTAGGGGCAGAGGACGAGGCCGAGATCGCGCCAGAGGCCGAGGCAGAGGCAGAGCTCAGCCTAGAGCTCGAGCAGCAGCACCAGCAGTGGAGCCTCAGGTGGATTTTGGTGAGGAGGTTCCAGCTCAGACTGTACCTGTTGGACCAGCCCAGGTCCCGGAGGGGTTCATTGCCACCCCAGTACTTCAGGACGCTCTAGTTCATTTGGTGGGCCTTATGGAGAGTGTGGCCCCATGCCGGTACATTTCCTATGGCATCAGCCGTTTCTCAGGTTGGGGGAGGAGCACAGACTCCCGCTACTCGCACTCCGGAGTAGATGGCTCCCCAGTATCAAACACCAGCAGCCCCACTAGCTGGGGTAGTTCAGCCGGCTGTTGCGGCACAGGCCGGTGATAGGCCCGTCATGTCTTCTGAGGGCTTATTGAATTTGGACAAGTTCACCAAGCTCTTCCCAGTTCACTTCAGTGGTGCACCTTCTGAGGACCCACATGATTATCTTGACCGCTGCCATGAGGTGCTGCAGAACATGGGGATAGTGGAGACCAATGGGATCGATTTTGCTGTGTTTCAGATGACGGGTTCCGCCAAGAGGTGGTAGAGAGATTATATGTTGACCAGACCTGCTGGGTCGCCTGCTCTTACTTGGGACCAGTTCTTACAGCTATTCCTAGAGAAGTTCCTCCCTATCACATTGAGAGAGGATTACCGCAGGTAGTTCGAGCATCTCCAGCAGGGCAGTATGACTGTTACCCAGTACGAGTCCAGTTTTGTGGATCTAGCCGGTCATGTTCTTCTTTTGCTTCCTAATGAGAGAGAGAGAGAAAGAGGGTGAAGAGGTTTATTGATGGACTCGCTCACCCTATCAGGCTTCAGATGGCTAAGAAGACCGGGGGTAGGATTTCTTTTCAGGCGGCTGCTAATGTTGCCAGGCGGATCGAGGTGGTTCTTGCACGGAAGAGAGGGCAGGGGTCTGATAAGAGGCCTCACCATTCCGGTGCTTTCAATGGTGCCTCGTCTGGAGGCAAGGGTACTTTTGGTAGAGGCCATGATCCCAGGCCATTTCATTCAGCACTCCTAGCATCCCATAGTGCTTCAGGTGGTCGCGGCCCTCATATGTCTCATTCTGATCAGCTAGCCTACAGTGCACCATCAGCTCCTATTAGTGCACCTCCGCTGCAGAGTTTTCAGAGTGGTTACACAGGTCGACACGGTCAGTTTCAGGGTCAGCAGTGATAGCAGCCGAGGTCCTGTTATACTTGTGGTGACCCGAGGCACATTGCTAGATTTTGCCCTCGGGCATCGGGAGGCTCACAGTAGTAGGGTTCTTATGCCATAGTCCCAGTATCGGGTGCTTCACCGCCCGCTCAGTCAGCCAGAGGTAGGGGTCAGATAGCTAGAGGTGGAGGTCAGACCACTAGAGGTAGAGGTCATACTATTAGAGGTAGAGGCCAGCCAGTTAGAGGCCGTCTCAGGGACGTGGTTCAAATTGGTGGGGCCCAGCCCCGATGTTATGCTTTCCCAGCTAGGCCTGAGGCTGAGTCATCTGACGCTGTTATCACAAGTATTGTTTCAGTTTGCCATAGGGATGTTTTAGTTTTATTTGATTCAGGATCTACTTATTCCTACGTGTCATCCCATTTTACTTCATATCTGGTTGTGCCTCGTAATTCTTTGAGTGCTCCTCTGTATGTGTCCACACCTGTGGGAGATTCTATTATTGTAGATCATGTCTATCATTCGTGTGTGGTTACCATTGGGAGTCTTGATACTAGTGTAGATCTCCTACTTCTCGACATGGGTGATTTTGATGTCATTTTGGGTATGGATTGGCTGCCACCTTATCATGCTATATTGGATTTTCACGCTAAGATGGTGACCTTAGCCTTGCCGGGGTTGCCCCGATTAGAGTGGAGGGGGACTCCTAGCCATTCTACCAGCAGGGTTATCTCTTATGTGAAAGCTCGACATATGGTCGAGAAGTGGTATCTAGCTTATTTGGCTTATGTCCATAATTCTAGTGCGGAGATTCCTTCCGTGGATTTAGTACCAGTTGTTCGTGAGTTTCCAGAGATGTTTCCTGCAGATCTGCCAGGGATGCCACCCGACAGAGATATTGACTTCTGTATTGATTTGGCTCCAAGCACTCAGTCCATTTCTATTCCGCCATACCGTATGGCCTCGCCAGAGTTAAAAGAATTAAAGGAGCAATTATAAGATTTACTTGATAAGGGCTTCATTAGGCCTAATGTCTTGCCCTGGGGCGCGCCTGTGTTGTTTGTGAAGAAGAAGGATGGATCGATGAGGATGTGCATAGATTACCAACAGTTGAACAAAGTCACCATCAAGAACAAGTATCCATTACCGAGGATTGATGACTTATTTGATCAGCTTCGGGGTGCCAAGGTGTTTTCGAAGAATGATTTGAGGTCTGGCTACCATCCGTTGAAGATTAGGGCATCTGATGTCCCTAAGACAACTTTTCGGACTCGATACTGGCATTATGAGTTTCTAGTGATGTCATTTGGGTTGACAAATGCCCCAACAACATTTATGGATTTGATGAACCGGGTGTTTAAGCCCTATGTAGATTCTTTTTTTATTGTGTTTATTGACGATATCTTGATCTACTCCCACAGTCGAGAGGAGCACGAGCAACATCTTCGGAGTGTACTTCAGGCTATGAGGGATAGCCAGTTATATGCCAAGTTTTCAAAGTGCGAGTTTTTGTTGAACTTAGTCGCTTTCTTGGGGCATGTCGTATCGGCAAAGGGCATTTAGGTGGATCCTAAGAAGTTTGAGGCAGTTCAGAACTGGCCTAGACCCACTTCAGCTACGGAGATCTAGAGTTTCTTGGGTTTGGCGGGTTATTACCGTCGGTTTGTGGAGGGGTTTTCATCTATAGCATCCCCATTGACCAGGTTGACCCAGAAGGGTGTCCCGTTCAGATGGTCAGACGAGTGTGAGGCGAACTTTCAGAAGCTCAATACTGCTTTGACTACAACGCCAGTGTTGGTGTTGCCCACAGGTTCGGGATCTTATACAGTATATTGTGATGTATCTCGTGTTGGGCTCGGAGCAGTATTGATGCAGGATGGCAGGGTGATCGCATATGCATCGCGGTAATTGAAGGTCCATGAGAAGAATTACCCTGTTCACGATCTAGAGCTGGCAGCCATTGTTCATGCGCTGAAGATCTGGAGGCATTATCTTTACGGCATGTCGTGCGAGGTTTTCACGGATCATCGGAGTCTACAATATTTTTTCAAATAAAAGAATATCAATTTGAGGCAGAGGAGGTTGTTGGAGCTATGGAAAGACTATGATATCACCATCTTGTATCATCCCAGGAAGGCCAATGTGGTGGCCGATGCCTTGAGTAGAAAGGCAGCGAGTATGGGCAGCTTTGCATACATTCCAGTCGGTGAGAGACCGCTTGCATCAGATGTGCAGGATTTGGCCAACCAGTTCGTGAGGTTGGATGTTTCAGAGCCCTGTCGTGTTCTAGCTTGTATAGTCGCTCGGTCTTCTTTGTTTGAGCGCATCAGGGAGAGGCAGTATGATGACCCTCATTTGCTTGTCCTTTGGGACACAGTGTGGCACGGTGGTGCCAAGCAGGTTACTATTGGAGATGATGGAGTTTTGAGGATGCAGGGTTGTATTTGTATGCCTAATGTAGATAGACTTCGTGAGTTGATTCTTGAGGAGGCCCACAGTTCCCGGTATTCTATTTATCCAGGTGCCGCCAAGATGTATCAGGACTTGTGGCAACATTACTGGTGAGAAGGATGAAGAAGAACATAGTTGCATATGTAGCTCGCTGTCTAAATTGTCAGCAAGTAAAGTATGAGCATCAGAGACCTGGTGGTTTGCTTCAGAAGTTAGAGATTCCTGAGTGGAAATGGGAGCGTATCACTATGGAATTTTTTGTTGGACTCCACAGACTCAGAGGAAGTTCGATGCGGTATGGGTTATTATGGACAGGTTGACCAAGTTAGCGCATTTCATTCATGTGGCAGTTACCTATTCTTTAGAGCGGCTGGCTGAGATCTACATCCGCGAGATCATCCATCTTAACGGTGTGCCCATGTCTATCATTTCTGATCGAGGTACACAGTTCACCTCGCACTTCTGGAGTAGTACAGCGTGAGTTGGGCACGCAGGTTGAGTTGAGCATAAAATTTCATCCTCAGACGGAAGGATAGTCCGAGTGCACTATTCAAATATTGGAGGATATGCTCCGCACTTGTGTTACAGATTTCGAGGGTTCGTGGGATCAGTTCTTGCCACTTGCGGAGTTTGCCTACAACAACAGCTACCAGTCGAGCATTCAGATGGCCCCATATGAGGCATTATACGAGAGGCGGTGTCGTTCGCCAGTTGGATGGTTTGAGCCGGGGGAGGCTCGGTTGTTGGGTACATATTTGGTACAAGATGCCTTGGATAAGGTCAAGATTATTCAAGATCGACTTCGCATAGCTCAGTCCAGGCAGAAGAGTTATATTGACCGTAGAGTTCGTGATGTTGCATTCTTGGTTAGAGAGAGGGTGTTGCTCCGGGTTTCACCCATGAAGGGTGTGATGAGGTTCGGAAAGAAGGGCAAGTTGAGCCCTAGCAGACCTTTTGAGATTCTTCAGAGAGTGGGTGAGGTGGCTTACAAGCTCACATTGCCAACTAGTTTATCAGCACTCCATCCGGTGTTCCATATGTCCATGCTCCGGAATATCACGGTGATCCGTCCTATGTGTTAGATTTTAGCTCAGTCCAATTGGACAAGGATTTGACTTATGAGGAGGAGCCGGTAGCTATTCTAGCCCGACAGGTTCGACAGTTGATGTCTAATAGATATCCTTCAGTTCAAGTGTAGTGGATAGGTCAGCCCGTCGAGGCAACTACGTGGGAGTCCGAATCGGATATACGGAGTAGATATCCACACCTTTTTACCAGTCCAGATACTTTTCTATCTCCGTTTGAGGACGAACGATTATTTTAGAGGTGGAGAATGTGATGGCCCGATAGGTCATCTAGACTTTTAAACCCTAATTCTATGTTTTGAAGACTCCAATGTCTTCTTTAAGCCTTTCTCGATTTGCGTACACAGTCCGGGTATTTTTTTCGAAAGGCTTTTATGTTAAAAATTAATAAAATATGAAACTTTGCGTACACAGTCCCGGTGATTTTGGACCTGGGCGTATACCCGAAATCGAATTCGGAGGTCCCTAGCTCGAGTTGTGGCTTTTTGTCGAAACTTTAAAGTTTAAAGTCTTAATGAATTTCAAGGTTTGACCTATATTTGACTTTGTTGATACCAGGTCCGTATCTTGGTTCCGGAACTCGGTAGAGGTCCATTACTATATGTATGACTTGTCTGCCAAATTTGGTGAGAATCGGAGTTGGTTTGATATGATTCAGACGTTCAGGTGTTAAAATAGAAATTCTAAAGTTTCATTGAAAATTCCATTTGATTTGGTGTCCGATTCGTTGTTCTAGGTGTAAGTTTGGCGATTTAATCGCTCGAGCAAGTTCGTATGATGTTATTAGACTTGTGTGCATATTTGGTTTGGAGCACCGAGGACTCGGGTGAGTTTCAGATAGGCTACAGAGTGGATTTGGACTTAGAATTCATAGTTGATGCATTGTATTTCTGGTGTTTGCTACAGACTTCACAATTGCGAGGTTTGGCTTCCAAATGCGAGCCTCGCATTTGCGAAGAAGACTTCGCATTTGCGAGCAGGGGTTGGGGGTGGACTTTCGCATTTGCGAGATCTGGGGTCGCATTTGCGATCCCCTCAGTTTCTCATTTGCGGACATATTGTTCTCATTTGCGAATGCAACACGAACATGAAGACTTCTATTTGCGATGGTTTATTTGTATTTGTGGGGTTCACAGGTCGAAATTGCGACGCCTGCGCTTGGACTTAAGCTCAGTTAGACGGGATTTCTCTCGTTCTTTCAAATATTTCAAACTTAGAAACTCTAGAGGCGATTTTCTCAAGAGCCCTTCTTCTCCAATTCATTGGTAGGTGATTCTAACCTACTTTCTTTCAATGTTCCATTATATTTCATAAAATTTTAACCTAAAATCTAGGATCTTTATGGTGGAAATTGGGGGTTTGGATAAAATTATGAATTTTTGTAAAATTGGAATTTAGACCTCAAATTGAGGTTGAATTTCGAAATAAATTACGCAACCGGGCTTGGGGTGAATGGTAATCAGGCTTTGGTCCAAATTTTGGATTTGGACCAAGCGAGTTCGGGAGTTGGCTTTTGTTGACTTTTTCAATAATGATCTAAATTGAACCTTTTTCATTCGTGGGTAGTTTTTAAGGCTTATTTTGATTCGTTTGGCAGATAATTTGCTAGATTTTGTTGGTTCGGAGGCTTGTTTGAAATGCAAGGTCGTGGTTGAGCTTTGAGTTGATCTTTGGAGCGAGGTAAGTGTCGTGGTTAACCTTGACTTAAGGAATTAGGACTTGTTTATCTATTTGCTACATGTCTAAATGTTGGGTACAATGTATATGTGAGGTGACGAGTACTTATGCGTTGTTGTTGGGTCAAAGCATGCGGGTGAGACATGTTTCTTGTAATTTATCTCTTTCTTTGATCATGATATCCATGCTTAGACTAGTTAATTAATAAATTGATCGTTCTTTCCATATTTATGAGCTATCTCTGATAATTAAGTATTGTTTCCGAAGTTGAGGTTGGTATTGTGGAACCATTGTTGACGTAATGTATGTTCTTGCTTATTCTATCTCCGTATTATTATATGGTAAGGGAGAGTGTTAATGCAAGAAGGGTGATGGCGTGTCGTGTTTGAGAGTTAATGTATGAAGGGTGATGACGTGCCGTATTTGAGAGTTAATGCACGAAGGGTGATGCCATGCTGTATCTATTGTTTCATGATAAAATTGAGAATAAAAGCACGAAGGGTGATGTCGTACCGTATTTATCATTTTATGGTGAGATTGAGAGTAAAAGCACGAAGGGTGATGCCGTGCCATTATTACTGTTTCATGGTGAGGCTGAGAGTAAAAGCACGATGGGTGATGCCGTGAAGTTTTATTCATTTTGTGGTTGAAGGTTTATTGACTGATTCTTGTTATCATCCCCTGCTGTAGTTACCGTATCTTGTACCCATTCCCCTGTCCCCTCCTAATAATACTTGCTAATTCTTTATTTGTTGTTATGTTGTACATATATTTCCGTCTGTACAGGTTTATTTACGTGGGTGTCCTGTCATAGCCTCGTCAAGGTTAGGCTCGACAATTACGGAGTACATTGGGTCAGTTGTACTCATACTACACTCTGCACTTCTTGTGCAGATTTTGGTACTGGTCCCAGCTGCATGTGAGGTGCATCAGCTCGGATTAGCATTTAGAGACTCGAGGTAGATCTGCTGGCGCCCACAGACCTTGAAGTCCCCTTCCATTTTCCCTATTTACTGTTCTTTTCATTCGAGACAGTTGTATTTATTTCAAACCCTATTTATAGAGACTCTAGAAGCTCGTAAACTTGTGACTCCAGATCCAAGTTGTACTTAGATATTATTGGTTTTTATCTCATTTTGTACCCCGTTTTAGTTTCATTTCGGTTTAATTGGTTTTACTTATTTGAATTGATTAAAATTGGTTTAAAGATGCTCTAACGTTGGATTGCCTAGTAAGTGAAATGTTAGGCTCCATCACGATCCCGGAAATGGGAATTCCGGGTCGTGACATATAAAGAATGAAATAGTTATTGATAAAAAATTACACACTACTTAGGTCATTAGTTAAGGGGCTTACCGTTCAAAACATTGAATTAAATGGGTTTTCGATATGATGATTTGTGGTTATTAAGTTATTTTTCTAGAAATAGGTAAGTGGATAATAAAATTTTAACCTTGTGCCCTTTATTTTTAATATTTGTTACTTTAAGAGAATCTTTTCAATGATGGTTTCCTGTCACTAATAGGGCCCGTTTGTCCATGAAATTTTTCACCTTTTTCCGATTTTTTTTTTTTTTTTACTTTTTTTAAAATCAGTGTTTGGATATAATATTTTCAATTTTTACTTTGAAAATGAATTTCGAAATTTTTCGAAAATTTGAAAGACTCCAAAAAAAATATTTTTCAAAATTTTCACTTCGAATCACTCACAAAAATTCCAAAACAACCCAAAATTATATTCATATCTAAACACAACTCTAATTTTTAAATATCATTTGCAATTAAATTTTTTTCCCATGTTTTTTCTGAATTTTACAATTCTTATGCCCAAACGCCCACTAGGTCATTCTTTTAGAACTTTTTTAACAATACTTGGAACTTCAATTAAAGTTCAGACTAAACACTCATCTCTATAAATGCAGCAACCTAGAAAGCTTTTAAAAAGTGTATCAGGCTCATCACCATTGGCACCTTAATTACGGTTACGGTCTTTTGTTCACCAGGGTGCTAGAAGCTGGTTTTATCCGTTTTTCTTAGTTATGTATATATATAATTTATACACATTATATATAAAGTTTCGATCAATATTTGCGGGTGGCGTGCTTTCGTACCTACTGAATAGATCCGCCCCTGACCGTAAGAGTGGTAAATAAAATTTTTACTTACAAAGAAATTAATTCCGAATATACACATGAAGATCAATATCAACTTTTGGTCTTCCTTGATTATTCATCGTTTTAGTTTGGTGGTTCCACTATTTCCTGATTTTGGGTTTGTTCTTGGTATAGTGGGGGTGAAGAATAATATAGAAGTCCCAGTAGAAGTTGCTTTTCAATCGATCGACGTCTTTCCAGTGAAGTAGAGCCGTCTTCATGGGGACTCAACGATTTCAGTGGCGATGTCCAAGCGTGACAGACCAGATCAAACTGAAGAGGTTTTTGGTGGCAAGATGCCTGGTACAATACAAAGGGCGAAGCCTTAGTAGGTTACTTTAAGTGACCTTCATGACGGACGTTCCGGTGTTAACGAGTTCGGAAAGAAGGTCAAGGAGACAAAAGGAAAGAGCATTTGTAACCTATTTAATTAATTTTCTAAACACCTGTCTGGCATATTTGAATTAGTTTTTCTTTTTTGGTAACACTCAAGACATTTCCGACTAACGAAACTAGTTCAAAACAAACATTTGAAACTTGCCCATGTATTTCAGCTATGTAGAACAGAACTTCCAAAGTTCCTAATCAAACCGGTAAAGCTAGTAAACTAAACATTGAAACTGTGAGAAAAATCACGAAAGAGTGAAATCGTAAATATTAACGATTTTTGCTCATTTGCAACTTTTTTAGTTGAATACAATATCGAGTAGACATATGAAACAAGACAAAAAGTCAGTTACTTAATTAACAATCAGAATTCATGGTTACAGTTTTGGTTCTTCCATTATATTACAATTCATATAATTACTTTTATCACTTCATGATAATTAATATGATATATGTATTCTAGTTTCAGTCTGTAAGTTGTAATTGCCAATTTTTAGGTAACTGCATTTGCTGGTATTATTATTCTCGGTTAGTAGAGTAGTTTGTTCTATTTTAAATTATCGACGCTCCTTACAAATAATTAATATGTATACTCCCATGCTAGTAAGTCGTAAATATAGCAATTTAGCACCATCTTAAATTTGTTACTACCAAGATTTGTATAACGCATAAAGTATGAGCATTTAGTTTGAGATAAATATCAAACACAAAAAGTAATTTAGTTGTTAGAAGAACACTACCAAGGTTATGAAAGCTGACCATTTTCTGGTGTGTTAAAAAATACACTTTCTCTTTTTTATTGTTGCCCTCTTATTATACTTTATATGATTGCTTTTTTAATAGAGATAATACATAATTTCCATCCTATACTTGTCCCCTATTTTAGAAGATCGAGCACTACGTACCAAGCTTAATTCTTATACCTAATGCACAATGTTATTAACATGTGTAAATATAGAACTTAAATATATATAAGTTTGGAGCAAGATTTATCCTTAACGTGCTTAAAAATTTATTTTGGTTTTGTCATTATTGTCACGACCAAAATCCATTAAACGTCGTGATGGCGCCTAACAACGTTATTAGGCAAGCCAAAATAAATAATTGCCTTAGTTACCCCTTTTAGTATTTTTGAAATCGTAATTTCCCTCAATTAAGTAATAAGAGATAAAATTTACAGAATAAATAAAAATATTTCCACATTTACAATATTGAACAACCCATAAGTACCCCCAAAATCCGGTGTCACAAGTGCACAAGTATCAACTAGAAAATAAAATAAAATACAACATCTTTCCTGAATACAAATTAGACAGGAAAAATATATGTAACTCTGAAGGAGACTCTGCTGGCTGCGGATCGAAACAAGGGATGCAGCTCACCTAAGTCCCCACAATAACTGCGCCTCAACGCTCACAACGCTACTAGGCATATAGGTACCTGCACAAAATGTGCAGCAAGTGTAATATGAGTACGTAAATCAACGCGTACCCATTAAGTATCCAGTCTAACTTCGAAGAAGTAGTGACGAGAGGTCGACTCCGACACTTACTATGGGCTGACAATAAAATACCGATGTCATAATTAAGCATGGATTTTTCATAATATAGCTGAAAACTCAATAACCGAAAATAATAAACAATCCTCTTACTAATAGAAATTCCCAAATTTTAATTTCATCATTTAACAATTTATATCTCAAGCCAATGAAACGAATATCAAGTATTATTAGTTTCAAAGAGTTATCATGCTCAAGTCATGCCGAGGTCGTACGGCCCGATCCAACATAAATATTTAAACTGTGCACCGTTGAGGGTCGAATGGCCAAAACCTCGCAGGTGCGGTTACACCAGATGACAGCAACTCCAGTATTCCTCCAAGCCCAAACTCGATCCGTTTACCATCCGGAATCTACCCGAGGCCTCGGGACCTCAACCAAATATACCAACACATCCTAAAATATATTACGAACTTAGTTGATGCCTCAAATCATATCCAACAATATCGAAACTACGAATCACCCTCCAATTCAAACTTAATGAACTTTAAAATTTCAAACTTTTATAATCGATGCCGAAACCTATCAAATCACGTCCGATTGACCTCAAATTTTTGCACACAAGTAACATTTGACATTACGGATCTACTCCAACTACCGTAATCGGAATCCGACCCCGATATCAAAAAGTCCACTCCCGATCAAACTTCTCAAAGTCATCCAAATTTCCAACTTTCGCCAAATGACCCCAAAATGACCTACGGACCTCCAAATCCACTTCTGGACGCGCTCCTAAGGCCAGAATTATCATGCAGAGCTATTCCCAGACTCAGAATCCCAAACGAATATCGATAACATTGAAATGCACTTCAACCCAATATTTATGAAATTCTTTCAAATGCCAACTTTCTACAATAGGCGCTGAAACGCTTCCGAATAATCCAAAACCCGATCCGCACATACGCCCAAGTCCAAAATCATCATACGAACCTGTTGGAACCTTCAAATCCCTATTTCGAGGTCGTTTACTAAAAAATCAACCCTTAACAAATTCCTCAAACTTAAAGCTTCTGAAATTAGAATTTCCTTCTAAATCAACTCCGAACTTCCCGAATTTTAATTTCGACAACACGTACAAGTCATAATACCCGAAGTAAAACTGCTCAAGGCCTCAAACAGCCGAATGACGCGCTAGAGTTCAAAACGACCGGTCGGGTCGTTACAATTATCATTGTTAAAACTATTATTATAACGTGAGTAAAATATATATATTCTGTTTTCATAAAGTAAGAGTATTTAATTTGAGATATTAATACACAAATGAAGCAATTTTCCGATACTAACCAACAATGATTGTGGTGGAGTGGTAAGTACTCCTTCATCTTTAACCAGAGATCTCAGATTCGAGTCCTTGGGTATGGAGTCGCCTTTGTTAGGGAGTGCTTTACCCTTCAAGATTTAATCGGGCCCCAATATGAATATCGAATACTGGGTGAAAATCCAAAAAAAACGATACTACACCCCACTACTTTCTTTAAGAACTCCCCCCCACCTAAAAAAAAAAAAAGAAAACAAAAAGAACCAAACAGCCCAAAATACCGACCAGTGTCCAGACTCAACAAGCCGACATCTCAGTGTCTACTTTTGTACCCTTCCAATACCATTCCTTTCTCTATAATTATTACACAACCAAATAGGATCAATAATATTATCTTGCCCACAGGCTTTTTTCGTTATTACGCGCCTTGTATTTTTCTTCCTCTGATAGTGTTTGTTACGTGCATTGCGCTCATGCAACTTTTTCAACACCAGTACTACAACTTTATAAATTTTAACTTTTTAATTTTTAAATATTTTGAAAGTTGGTCTTGTACCATTCTATCACGTTATTAGGTCCCAAAAAGAAAAAGAAAAGATAAAAAAAGAAGGATCAAATTTTTCATAACAAGAAGCAACCTCATTTGGGACGATATATAGATTTTTCTTCTTTTGAATTATTATTATTATAGGCAGTGACGGAGCCGCATGCACCCAAGGAGTGTCAACCGATACCCTTTCGTCGGAAAATTACACTGTTTAGCTTGATAATATTTTTAAAAATATGTATATATACTATATAATGACATCCCTAGACTCCTTGGTGAGTTTGTTTCTTTATATTTTGACTACCCTTAATAAAAATCCTGCCTCCGCCACTGATTATAGGGTTAAAAGACGTGATATGACCGAGCAGTAATTTTGACCAAATTTCTTAGCCTCCTGGCGCACTTTCTTCCATTTTTGGATGATTTTGTAACTAGCTATATGAGAAAATTAAAGTAGAATATATATATATATATATATATATATATATATATATATATATATATATATATATATATATATATATATATAGCTGACCATTTTCTGGTGTGTTAAAAAAATACTCGATTTTGCAAGATTATGAGTATAGTGTTAGAAGAATGATTTAACAAAATTATTATTTTTACAAAACAATACATGAGTACGTACTACTACTCCCTTATAGCCATCCACCAATTTGAATTTAAATTACTATTGGTTGCTGTATACCTAGGGTTTTAGAATAGAAAGAGCCAAAAACTGGCCTAAAAAGCAAGACGCAAAAGAGGGACAGACGAAGTAGACATTTCAGATATAATCATCCCTTCAACAACATATATGGAACCCTATCATCATAGCCAATAGTTATAGTCGTTCGATGTCAGGCCCAAAATAGCAAAATTAAATCTCTCTCTAAGACTAAGAGTACTAGGGTTGGTTAATTATTTGTAAAAGTTCATAACTCCATTGTTTAAGTTTCTCTTAATTAATTCCCACTAAATTAGCAAACATTAATTAGAAGTTTACTACACTTTGATAGATGTTCTTTAAACTTAACCTTTATCTGACATACACATGCATGATAAGAAGGCTCTATTTTACCAACAGACTTTAATTTCCTAATAAAAAAAGAAAATTTGTATAGCTTCTTAATAACACTTGTTAATGCTGAATACATACACATATATATATATATATATATATATATATATATATATATATATATATATATATATATATATATACATATATATATATATATATATATATATATATATATATATATGTACATATATATATAGCTTCTTAATAACACTTGTTAATGCTGAATACATACATACATATATATATATATATATATATATATATATATATATATATATATATATATATATATGTATGTACATATATATATAGCTTCTTAATAACACTTGTTAATGCTGAATACATACATACATATATATATATATATATATATATATATATTCTCGTAATTTTTTTTTTACTAGTTTGTAGTAACTCATAAATTATTTAGTTTGATGAGAAATATAGAACTTTCACAAATCAGTACTTAATACTAGTACTCCCACTACTTCTCTAAAAGCCATCCCCCCAACAACCCGACATCTCTGTGTCTACTTTTGTATCCTTCTCTTTCTTTCTTCCCTTCTCTCTGACAAAATAGTAGAAGAAATAAAGCAGAAAAGCTCACCTCGAATGAGCTCTAGTGGAGGATGAAGAAGGACCTTGGCAGAGAGTCTTCTGGAACCTTCTCTTCCATTAGAAATGAACAGAGCTAAAGTGTACAAGATATAAAATGTAAAAGTTACTTAGTACAAAAATATCTACGCCTATTTATACTGTGTACATGTGTACAGTTGTGTACAGCTGTACCAACTACACTACAACTAATCTGTACAAAGAATAAATACACACCTGTTCTCAATAACCCCCCTCAAGTTGGAAGGGAGGGTCTCACAACCAACTTGCTAAGTAAATTATAAATATTTTATCCCTGTAAGAGGCTTGGTGAATATATCTACCAGCTGCCCATGTGTGGAAATGTGATGTAATGAGATGAATCCCTCGTGTAGTTGATTCCTCACAAAGTGGCTGTCCACTTCTATGTATTTTGTACGTTCATGAAATACAAGTTTCTTAGCTATGTGGAGAGCTGCTTGGCTATCACAGAAAACTAGGACAGGTAATGTTAAGGGAACTGTCAATTCTTCAAGCATGCTAAGTAACCACACTAATTCTCCCACTACTTGTCTAGCTGCTCTGTATTTTGCTTCTACTGAGGATAATGAAATGGTGTGTTGTTTCTTAGATTTTTAGCTAATAGGGCTATCACCTAGCAACACAACATATCCACTAACTGATTTTCTTGACTCAGGGCAGGCTGCCCAGTCTGAGTCACAGAAGGCTCGAACCCTATAGTCTTTGCTGTTGGATAGAAAAATTCCTAAGCTTGGATCACATTTAAGGTACCTAAGTACATGGTATGCAGCTTTCAGGTGTGGCTCCCTAGGGCTCTGTATGTATTGACTCAAATGTACACAATGTAAGATATGTCAAGCCTTGTATTAGTTAAGAAATTCAGCTTTCCTACTAGTCTCCTATAGTGAAAAGGATCAGAAAGTAGAGACCCCTCAGCTGCACTTATCTTAGTTGAAGGATCAAGTGGAGAAGTTAAAGCAGAGTACTTGGTGCAGTCAAACTCTGTCAATAGATCCATTATGAATTTTCTTTCAGATATCAGTACCCTATCATCCTTGTACAGAATCTCCAACCCCATGAAATAATGTAGCCTTCCCAGGTCCTTTATTTTGAAGGTCTCATGTAAGAAAGCCTTCAGTGCTTCTATTTCCTGTAAATCAGTCCCTATTATTTGGACATCATCTATATAAATAGCCACAAATACCACTGAAGTTCCATACTTCTTGTAGAACAATGAATAGTCGAGTAGGGAGTGTGTGTATCCACTGGAACAGAGTGTTGCAGTCAACTTCTCATACCATTGCCTGCTTGCTTGTTTCAGACCATATAAGGACTTATTCAATTTTTACACTAAGCCTGGCCTTTCCACCACAAGACATGGAGGTACCTCCATATATACTTCCTCATGGAGGTCCCCATGGAAGAATGCATTGTTGACATCTAGTTGGAAGATCTCCCATACTTTCTTCACTGTTGTCCCAATTAGAGCTCTAATAATTGTCATCTTTACTACTGGTGAAAAGGTTTCTGTATAGTCTACTCGTGCCTGCTGAGTGTATCCCTTTACTACTAGCCTTGCTTTAAATCTTTCTATGCTCCCATCTGCCTTGTACTTCACCTTATATACCTATTTACAACCTATTATTCTTTTTTCAGCTGGAAGTGGCACTAAACTCCAAGTATGGTTGGCATAAAGTGCTTCAAATTCCTGATTCATAGCTGTCTGCCATACAGGATCAGCAGCTGCCTCTTCATATGGACTGGGCTCAGTCCCATGTGAAATATTTTTGATCAATTATTGATTATCAGAACTCAAAGCATTGAGTGAAACACATTAGGCATTGAGTATAGATACATTAAAAGAAATTGAGGTAGTGCTTTGGTTTCTGCTGGAAGGAGAGTTAAGTTGGCTTGTCTGTAACATAGGGAGTGAGCAGTTATAATCTTTCAAATAGGTAGGGACTTTGAGAGTTCTGGAAGGTCTTTCTGATGTTTCATTAGGTTTTTGAATCACTAAGTTGGGAGCATTGTTGGTAGATGTATCATGCTGATTGTTGTCAAATAAGGTAGAACTTCAAAGTTTGAAGTTGTATGAGAATTGGATTCACTCAGCCCTGGTGATGAGGAGTCAGGTGACATAGCTGGAAGATATGGACCAGGTAAACTAGGAAGAGATACTAACTTATGAGGAGGAAACATATCTTGTGCCAAATCTGAATTTACTTGTGGAAATGAGGGAAACACTCTATTGGAATCAGAATGCAAAGTAAAAGGAAATACACTTTCATGGAATACAACATTTCTTGATACATGAATTTTCTTTGTGACTAGACTGAGTACCTTGTAACCCTTTGTCCCAAAGGGGTATCCCACAAAAACATGAGAATATCTGGGTTTTCTTTTGTAAAGTAATTCCAATGGGTATTTGTTTTTGAAGGTAGTAGAAGGGAGTCTGTTAATCAAATAGGTTGAGGTGATAATGCATTCTCCCCAGTATTGCATGGGGAGTTTAGACTGCTACAATAGTGCCCTGGCTGTTTCTATAAGATACTTGTGTTTCCTTTCTACTATGCCATTCTGTTAGGGCATATAGGGACATGTTTTTTGATGTATAATGCCCTCAGACTGCAAGAAAGAAGAAGACTCAGAGTTTATGAACTCAAGACCATTTTCAGTTCTAATGGTCTTAATGGAGCAATTTAATTGATTCTTTACCATGGTAGTAAAAGCCTTGACTACTTACAGAGCATTACTTTTGCAGCTAAGCAGGTGTGTCCAAGTACACCTATTGTAGTCATCTACTAGGGTGATGAAGTACTTATGCCTATCGTATGTTGGGACATGATAGGGCCCCCATAAATCAACATGTAGGATTTCAAATATTTTGGTTGTGACTGTAGTTCTTTCTGAAAAGGGCAATTTGTTTTGTCTAGCCATTGGGCATATTGGGCAAATGAAAGGTTGTTTGGGTGAAAATGAACAGGTATGGACTCAATTCCTCTCATTTTGGCAAAGGGTACATGTCCCAATCTATTGTGCCACAAGAGATCAATCATATCTTTATCAAACATAGATGCATTGTATGTAGAATTGGCATTTCCTTTACATTACACATCAGAATTTATGACAACTTTATTGCATTCATGAGAAGAAGTGTGTGAACTAGGTACAACATGTGAAACAGAGTTGTGTGAACTAGGTACATCATGTGAAATAGAGTGTGAGACAACATCATTACTACTAGTTAGTCTAGATGGAACATGTGAAACAGATTTAGTGATTGCATCACCTTTATTAGATGAACTAGATGAATTGGCATTAACCAAGGAATTATATTTGTAGGAATCTGAGGTGTAAAGGTACAGACCATCTTTACTTTTACCAATTGCCAGAGGCCTCTTCAGTGAAGGGCCCTGCAAAAGGATACAAGCAAATTTGGTAAATATGACAAAGCAATCAAGTTGAACTGTTAAGCAATGCACAGAAATTAGGTTGAATTTGAAACTACGGACAAAAAAGACTCTTTTCAGGGTGAACCTAGGACTCATGACTACATCTCTCATCAATGTCACCTTCACCTTATAACCATTAGGCAATGTAACTAAGAAAGGGTAAACTAGATTTTTCACATTGGTCAACATTTATTTGTTATAGGTCATGTGATTTGATGCCCCAGAATCAAGTATCCAAGAATCAGTAATTGATCTAAAACACTCATATGAGTTAGCACCAGAATCAAAGGAAGTTGGGCAAGCTGAAATACCTGCAAAGTTCACAGCTCCTGCTTTCAGTTCATTTCTTCTATTTCCAGCATGAAAATTCTCCAGGATGCTCAACAGTTAGTTATACTATTCCTTTGTATGGTTTTGCATGGTTCAATCATGTTCCTGTACTTGGCCATAGCCTCTATCTTCACCTTCAATGCCATTCTCACTTTGACTTCCATATACATTAGCAACAATTCTCTTTCCTTTGTTGAACCTTGAATCTTATGGATAACCATGTAATTTGTAGCATCTTTCCTTAGTGTGACCTGGTTTCTTACAATAGTCACAAAAAGGCCAGGGTCTGCTCCTAGAATATCCTTCCATATAGTTATTGTTCCCAGTTCTGTTTCCTTGTTGATTGTAGTTTGTATATCTAGAATTGTCTGAAGTATTTGATTGTTGATTATAGCTTGTTCTGAAAGAATTTTCTCCTGACCTATTTGCACTCAGGGCAGTAGATTCAATAACAAACTGATTGTTTGGTTTGACCTCTCTTTGTTTCTCCTCTTGGATAAGGATTGAAAAAGCCAGTGTGAGTGAAGGCAACAGATTCATCATCAGAATACTTCCCCTTACCACAGTATAAACTTCATTTAGCCCCATTAAGAACTGAATCAACCTCCTATCCTGCTCAGCCTTCTGCATATTTGCCTTAGCACCACATGTACAGTTGCATTTGCACTGAGCATGTGCATTCAATGTGTTCAGCTCTTCCCAGAGCTTCTTCATCTTAGTGTAATACCCAGTGATGTCTAGGGTTCCTTGACTCAAAATCATTTATCTCTTTCTGCAATTGATATAGCTTCGCTCCGTTTGTCTGATCATATCTATCCTCTAGTTCCTGCCAAAGTTCCTGAGCATCATTAACATATTGTAGACTATCCGCTAAATACTTTGAGATAGAATTCAGAATCCACGACGTGACCATATCGTCACAACGTTCCCATTGATTGTAACTAGGGTCTTTGGAATCCAGTTTCCTGCATTTTTCGTTTATGAATCCCACCTTGTTTTTCACTGAGAGAGTTCTGAGAACTCCTCTTCTCCATGACCTATATCCCGATCCGTCGAAAGGTACAGGTACAAGCATAGAACCCGCACTTTCAGATGGATGCATGTAGAGTGAATTTGTCGAATCTAGAAGCAGATTTGTGGAATCCGTCGTGTTTTCGTCAATAGCCATACTTATCGAGGATCGAATTGAAAATAGGGAAAATTTTGCTACTCGCACAGAAAACTATCGTAGAGATATAATCGAATGAATAATCGACTGATTGAGCTTAGGATTGAGAGCCTAGCTCTGATACCATGACAAAATAGTAGAAGAAATGAAGAGGAAAAACTCACCTCGAATGAACTCTAATGGAGGATGAAGAAGGACCTTGGCAGAGAGTCTTCTGGAGCTATGTCGAATGAGCTCTGATACCAAACAGGATTAGTAATATTATCTTGCCCACATGCTTTTTATTCCTTATTACGCGCTTTGTATTTTTCTTTCTCTGATCGTGTTTGTTACGTGCACTGCGCTCATGCAACTTTTTCAACACCAGTACTACAACTTTATAAACTTCAACTTTTTAATTTCCAAATATTTTGTAAGTTGGTCTTGTACCATTCTATCATGTTATTAGGCCCCAAAAAGAAAAAAAAAAGATAAAAAAAAAGGATCAAATTTTTTATAACAAGAAGCAACCTCATTTGGGACGATATATAGATTTTTCTTCTTTTGAATTATTATTATAAGGTTAAAAGATGTGATCGAGTAGTAATTTTGACCAAATTTCTTAACCTTCTGGCGGACTTTCTTCCATTTTTGGATGATTTTGTAACTAGCTATATGAGCAAATTAAAGTAGAAAGAAATATATATATATATATATATATATATATATATATATATATATATATATATATATATATATATAGAGAGAGAGAGAGAGAGAGAGAGAGAGAGAGAGAGAGCTAGATTATGAAAGTTGACCAGTTTCTGGTGTGTTAAACAATACTCGATTTTGCAAGATTATGAGTATAGTGTTAGAAGAATGATTTAACAAAATTATTACTTTTACAAAACAGTACATGAGTACATACTACTACTCCCTTGTAGCCATCCACCAATTTGAATTTAAATTACTATTGGCTGTTGTATACCTAGGGTTTTAGTCTATATAGAAAGAGCCAAAATCTGGCCTGAATAGCAAGTCGCAAAAGAGGGACGGACGAAGTAGACATTTCAGATATAATCATCCCTTCAACAACATATATTGAACCCTATCATCATAGCCAATAGTTATGGTCGTTCGATGTCGGGCCCAAAATATCAAAATTAAATCTCTCTCTAAGACTAAGAGTACTAAGGTTGGTTATTTAATTGTAAAAGTTCATAACTCCATTGTTTATGTTTCTCTTAATTAATTCCCACTAAATTAGCAAACATTAATTAGGAGTTTACTACACTTTGATAGATGTTCTTTAAACTTAACCTTATCTGACATACACATGCATGATAAGAAGGCTCTATTTTACCAACAGACTTTAATTTCCTAATAAAAAAAAAGAAAATTCGTATAGCTTCTTAACAACACTTGTTAATGCTGAATACATACATAAATGATATACATATATATATATTCTCGTAATTTTTTTTACTAGTGTCACGACCCAAAATTCCACTAGTCGTGATGGCACCTAACCCAACCCGTTAGGTAAGCCAATTTCCAACTATCCAATTCTAATAAAATTAATTAAAAGAAATTATCTAAAACTGATACATCTCCCCAAGAACTGGTAGTACAAATCATGAGCTTCTAAGAATAGAGTATACAAAGCGGAAATGAAATAAATACATAGTCTGTTTGAATAATACATAAACAGAGCTTTTATAAATCTAAGGCTACCCTAAACAAGAGGCAGCTATAACAGGAACGCATGTACATCTTCAAGTCCTGCAACCAGCGAGCACAGCAACAACAGCAACCAACATCTGCACGCAATGTGCAGAAGTGTAGTATCAGTACAACCGACCCCATGTACTGAGTAAATAATAAACCTAGCCGTAGGTTGAAAGTAGTGACGAGCTTCTACCAAGATCGGGTCCACAACCAATAGTACACAACAATCCATAACAACATAAAGCAAATAATATCAGAAATAACTCAGGGATAAAATACTCAGGCAAATAATGATTTCAAAAATTATAGTTCTTCCTTTCAAATATCTCAGTGAAAACCCAAATCGTTTGCCGAGGTTTCCAATAATATAAATAGTTTGAAAACATTAAATTTCTCCCAAAACCTTGTCAATAATAAATAAGATGTTTTATTTTTCATCCGGATAACCCGTATAAAACAAATGCATCACTATGCCCATCTGTCAAAAATGTGTGAGAAATCATGAATGATGTGATGTTGTACAGCATGAGGAAACAAAAATATATCTCTATGCTTGTATGTTATGTGTGCATGCCAATGCGATGCAATTCATTGATAAAATCATAAACAGCCTCTCGGACAGAACATCACTCATATACAGCCCCTCGGGCAAACCTCACAGTTACTCGTGCCACTCGGGCATACCTCACAATCACTCTTGCCACTCGGACATACCTCACAATCACTCTTGCCACTCGGGCATACCTCACAATCACTCATGCCTCCCAGTCACTCAACACTCGGCACTCAGCACTCGCACTCAGTAGGTACCTGCGCTCACTAGGGGTGTGTACAGACTCCGGAAAGGATCCTTCATCCCAAGCGCTATAATCTGCACGGACAACTCACGTGCGATAATAATAAAGTATGCTGCAGGCGGGCAGTCCCGATCCACACTCATCCTCACAATTCAGGCCCTCGGCCTCACTCAGGTATGCTGCAGGCGGGCAGCCCCGATCCACACTCATCCTCACAAATCAGGCCTTCGGCCTCACTCAGTCATAAACCTCTCAAGCCACTTGGGCATTTCAGTAAAATGGGGCATTCAGCCCAAAACATTTTTATGCATCAAAATAGAGTCATAAAACTGAGTTATGATATGCAATGAAATGAATATGACTGAGTATGACTTTTCAATTTAACACAATAATTCACAGCAGTATGACCTCTGTGGGTCCCAATAATACTGGCACATAGCCTCAACATGATTTGTAATATGCTTTTCAGCTTAATTTCTTTAACACATAAAACCGCATGGAAAATACCAAGGTTATTTAACTATAACATTCCACATAAATAATTATGTCACAATTTCTATAGTGCACGCCCACACGCCCGTCACCTAGCATGGGCGTCACCTCCCAATAATTCACAAAATACATATATTTAGGGTTCATACCCTCAACTCCAAGATTAGAAGAGTTACTTACCTCAATCCAAGAAAATTCTTTAATCCAATAAACCTTTTCCTCGTAATTTGGCCTCCGAACACCTCGAATCTTAGTCAAAATAATTCGATACAATCAACACGAGGTATAGGAATCAATTCCATATGAAAATGCTAATTTTTCATAAAAATCCAAAATTTAGTTCAAACATTGCTGCCCACATCTCGGAACCCGACAAAATTTACAAAATCCGAACACTCGTTCCGATACGAGTCCAACCATACAAAAATTATCAAATTCCGACATCGGATTGACCTTCAGATCTTCATTTTATATTTTTGGAAGATTTTATAAAAATCTGATTTTTCTTCCATAAATTCATGGATTCATGATCTAAATGAGTATGGAATCATGAAATATAATCAATATAGGATACGGAATACTTACCCCAATGTTTTCCCGTGAAAATCGCCCAAAAATTGCCTTAACCGAGCTCCATAAACTCAAAAATGAGTAAAAATGGCAAGAACCCCGTTTTATAGACCCTCAGCTATTTCGGGCGTCACAGGTAGCGTGGGGAGCTGCCTGTGGCGCAGTTTCCAGTATCCCAAAATTCCCAGCGCCAGGGCTAGCGCCCCACACTACCCTGGGCGCTCGCGGCGACGGAAAAATCGTTCCAGACACGAAAATAGGCATAACTCTCTCATACGATGTCCGAATTGAATGATTCTTTTTGCTATGGCTCCGTAATTTCAATACGGATCTAATACTTCAATCAAAACTGAATTTGGAACTCATTTTCTTGATGTGATACCACATATTCTTGAAGAATCGACATCGAACATTCTAGGTTCAATGCCGAAACATAGCAAATCAATCCGGAATGAACTCAAATTTTGCGTACAAGTCATAAATTGAATAACAAAGCTGTTCCAATTTCAAAAATATGATTCCAACCTCGATATCAAAAAGTGAAACCCCGGTCAACCTTCCAAAAAATTTAACTTTCGGCATTTCAAGCCTAATTCTATTACGGACCTCCAATTAATTTTTCGGACACGCTCCTAAGTCCAAAATCACCATACGGAGCTATTGAAATCATCAAAATTCGAATCCGAGGTCGTTTACACATAAGTCAATATTCGGTCATTATTTTTAACTTAAGCTTTAAACCTTGGAACTAGATGTTCCAATTCATTCCAAAATCTCACTGGACCCGAACCAATTGCCCCGACAAGTCACACAACAACTGTAAAGCCCAATTTTAGCAGTAATGGGGGAAGCAAGGTTGTAATACTCAAAACGACCGGTCGGGTCGTTATATTCTCCCCCACTTAAACATACGTTCATCCTCGAACGTGCCAAGAGTTATTTTCAAGCCATCAAATCACCGTTCCATCTTACCACACACGTACCCGGGGGTGAACCCACGTCACCCTATTCCATATAGGCTTGACAACACAATCCAACTGAATTCATTAATTTAACTCTAGCCCATAAACCTTGGAATTTTATTTCCAACCTTTCGAATTTCTTTCAAGACACAAGTCTTAAACTTACACACCGTATAAATCCGAACAAGTTGCATCGAGCTATAACTATCACCACGGATATAATCAACCAACATATTACACAACTCACTTGCTCGTAGCACTATTCCCGATCATAGTAATTACTCTAAACCAACCAAGTACTAGTATAAAACCTCATATCATGCCAAACCTCATCCCAAAATCTTCGTACACTGTTGATAATAAAAGAAACACGTGAAATAAATAAGTCACGGAGCTCTCTTGCCCCAACCAGAACCATAATCGCTTTTTGAGCCGACTTTCAATATTATCCTCCCTAACATACGGTAATCAAATATGATAGTACCCATTCGAGGTCCAATGACCTTATATTACTAAACACAACTATTTCCATAGACATGCCTCACCAATATAACTCAGAGCCACAACTCGTGCCATCTGTGCACCAATACGCAACAATTCAAATGTACTCAATCATGAAAAATAACTCAAATGAGAGAACTGCCCTACAATATTAATAACAACTGCCACAACGAAATGCTGAAAATTCATCATACACCGTAGAACCATCACCCGATTCTAACACAAGGTTCATACCTTAATATAGCTCTGCTGCAATATGTGTCCCCATCCAAACGTTGGTCTATATAATATACCCCGAGCCACCCTGCTCAAAATCAATAACCACGGAGAGGCAAATGACAAAAATGCCACATAAAACCTGAAAGAACATAACCATTACGCAATCGATCATGCAATATCCAAATACTCATCACGCTCAAATTCCACTATAAACTCAAATAGGACCGCACTATCTGTGCACATAACCAATGAATCACAACTCCTCGCAGCATAAAGGAGCAACTCACAGATCATCTCAGAACACGAATAAGCTAAACATTAACCGAATGTCATATCCCTCAACAATAGCAGTATGGAGCCAACCATTCCGGCTCGGTATAAAATACACATCTTAATTGGGCCTACCAATGGACCGCCAAATCAACTCGGGTTACCCACAATTAGATAAAAATTCTTTCGAAACTCCAAAATGACTGAATCATAACATATTCTATCATCTGGCCAGCTCCGGCCACAACTTCACAGTCCATAACCATGAAACAATCCGCTCTTGAGAACTCCCAATCTCCAAATCCATAGAACACACGAATCACCATATTTGATTCCATCTCCACTGCCCGAATGTCTAATACCTCTCTAATACAAGATCATCCCACGAGACATACTTTAAAAATTCTTCCGTGCCACTTGTCAAAATTTGAATATCAACAGTGTGAGTACCGCAATACCAATTTATACATCCGTAAGTTAAAATACAGTGCACCTTCTGAAGTCCGCCCCCTTCTCATACAACACCAAGTAGTAATAGTATTAATCTAGACATCGAAAACTGTTCATGTCTCTAAGAATTTATGACCTCCCTTTCAAGGCTAAACCGTGACCTTGCACATGCCAACCTTAATCCCACACAACTCACCGCATCTATTATGCCATCATGTGACAAGCACAAGAATCCCATTATCAACTTTGAGTCACTAATAATTTACATACCCTTTTAGTTATAAACCTTTCTCTTGCTTCTTTCCAGGAGGAAATCACAATACATAACACGTTCTCCACACCGGTAGAAACCATCAAGAATTCTTTGGAATCCATTTGCATAACCAAGCCACCAAGACCGAATCTCTCCAACTCATCCAAGCCACGCAAGTCGCCAAGTCCAGGTGTATTGCCACAAAGCACCTGTAGAAAACCCCCACATCATAAGCACCCAAAGAACCGATCATATCTATTACCATACTGATCCAACCTACTACCTAGTTATCCTATTTTCTCCGAGTCCCTTCCGAATTTGTCTTCAGATTGATACTTCTTCTTGCTAAAATACCATGATCTTTAACCACAACTCACCCTACAAACCTTACCAAAGAACCACAACGCCCTACGTCCCATAAGCAACTGTATTCTTCTTAAGCACATTCAAAAATACCACAACTATAACACTCACTTTGAGAATACCTTATGTGAATTTGAAATTGTTCTTCTTACCTTCCTTATACAAAAATGTAGAATCCTTAGTCATATAGAATTTTCGCATGTCCAGGCACCATCAAACGCAAATCTCGGATTTTATCCATACACAAGTCCGGAAATATTCTTAATTGCTATATATAATTCTCAAACCCACTGGAATTTTCTCGGGAGTCACCCACTTTGCTCAAATTTAATTGCACCGCCCAAATGGGTCGAAAGACACGTGCCCCATTAGCAACACAACACTCAAAGAAGTAACTCTACTTTAACACCACCTATCAAATCCATACTCTGTGTGCACTACATCATTCACCCATAACAACTCACTCATCCCGCGAATTCCATTTACTCATACGTGCAATATAATCCTTAACTAGAAATTTCCTTATTCGAGTCATCCTCGATCTCAACTTTTGCAAGTCATAGCTATTTCACAAGTATGCCTCAGACCAAAATTAAAAATTAACACTTAACCATGAAATCAAATTGTCAATAGCAGACTCCCCCACTTGGCTGAAAGCCATAGATTAAAATATTCCATAACTCACAATACCAATACTTTTTTTTTACTGCCATAATGTCACAGTCAGTCCAACGAAACTTCTTCCCAAGTTCATACAACGCCAATCATAAAAATACCTCAATCATCCGCTAAGCTCGTATTCATCCTCTTAACACACAAGTCAACTTTCTCAACCAGTTTCAGATTCAAATCTCCACCCATACACCCCGTTGGTAGAAAAGAAACTCTCTACTCACATCATAAGGAATACTCCTACGTAGATTACTCCGCAGGGGATAATCCACCTACTTAGCCTCACTCTGGTATCTTGTTATACCCTTTCACATTCACAATTACTATGTAATCACTTAGTTTATCTGAGTCCAAACTCATTAACCAGACGTGAGAATTTAGTTTTACCCCAAAATTTAACCATATGAAAGATCCTTCAAAATATTCATACTAGAGACTGTACGCCACATCAATTCGAAAATCAAGCACCCAATGGCCTTTCCTTTACATTTCAAGGAAACACTTCTCGTCATATTCAAATCGTCCTAACACATCCTGCATTTACATCATACTCATCACAAAGTCATTCCACCGCTCATCGAGCCATAACTTCCACTCATAGGGATATTACCGGACATAAGAGTCCAAATGTACAGGTTATAACTGAAGCTACCGAGCCTAAGCTGCGGTCTAAACTTGGCCTCAAGTCCTCCAGACTGGCCCATCACCAAAATACAAAATACACACCTCGAACCTCATTCATAGAATCACAAGCCGACGATGCACAGCTGATACCGAGTGCTCATGTGCGCATACGAATACGTGGAAGGAATTCAAAGAGTTATATTTCAAGCTGAATCAATTCCGCACGATAAGGAAAGAAAGATGGGAAATTATCCTAAATGCCTTATACTCTCTCGAAGATAAGTATGGACGTCATCATACCGATCCGCAAGACTCTACTAGACACTTGCTCATGACTTGTAGAACCTATGAACCTAGAGCTCTGATACCAAATTGTCACGACCCAAAATCCCACTAGTCGTGATGGCACCTAACCCAACCCGTTAGGTAAGCCAATTTTTAACTATCCAATTCCAATGAAATTAATTAAAAGAAATTATCTAAAACTGATACATCTCCCCAAGAACTGGTAGTACAAATCATGAGCTTCTAAGAATAGAGTATACAAAGCGGAAATGAAATAAATACATAGTCTGTTTGAATAATACATAAACAGAGCTTTTATAAATCTAAGGCTACCCTAAACAAGAGGCAGCTATAACAGGAACGCATGTACATCTTCAAGTCCTGCAACCAGCGAGCACAGCAACAACAGCAACCAACATCTGCACGCAATGTGCAGAAGTGTAGTATCAGTACAACCGACCCCATGTACTGAGTAAGTAACAAACCTAGCCGTAGGTTGAAAGTAGTGACGAGCTTCTACCAAGGTCGGGTCCACAACCAATAGTACACAACAATCCATAACAACATAAAGCAAATAATACCAGAAATAACTCAGGGATAAAATACTCAGGCAAATAATGATTTCAAAAATTATAGTTCTTCCTTTCAAATATCTCAGTGAAAACCCAAATCATTTGCCGAAGTTTTCAATAATATAAATAGTTTGAAAACATTAAATTTCTCCCAAAACCTTGTCAATAATAAATAAGATGTTTCATTTTCCTTCCGGATAACCCGTATAAAACAAATGCATCACTATGCCCATCTGTCAAAAATGTGTGAGAAATCATGAATGATGTGATGTTGTACAGCATGAGGAAACAAAAATATATCTCTATGCTTGTATGTTATGTGTGCATGCCAATGCGATGCAATTCATTGATAAAATCATAAACAGCCTCTCGGACAGAACATCACTCATATACAGCCCCTCGGGCAAACCTCACAGTTACTCGTGCCACTCGGGCATACCTCACAATCACTCTTGCCACTCGGACATACCTCACAATCACTCTTGCCACTCGGGCATACCTCACAATCACTCATGCCTCCCAGTCACTCAACACTCGGCACTCAGCACTCGCACTCAGTAGGTACCTGCGCTCACTAGGGGTGTGTACAGACTCCGGAAAGGATCCTTCATCCCAAGCGCTATAATCTGCACGGACAACTCACGTGCGATAATAATAAAGTATGCTGCAGGCGGGCAGTCCCGATCCACACTCATCCTCACAATTCAGGCCCTCGGCCTCACTCAAGTATGCTGCAGGCGGGCAGCCCTGATCCACACTCATCCTCACAAATCAGGCCTTCGGCCTCACTCAGTTATAAACCTCTCAAGCCACTTGGGCATTTCAGTAAAACGGGGCATTCGGCCCAAAATATTTTTATGCATCAAAATAGAGTCATAAAACTGAGTTATGATATGCAATGAAATGAATATGACTGAGTATGACTTTTCAATTTAACACAATAATTCACAGCAATATGACCTCTGTGGGTCCCAATAATACTGGCACATAGCCTCAACATGATTTGTAATATGCTTTTCAGCTCAATTTCTTTAACACATAAAACCGCATGGAAAATACCAAGGTTATTTAACTATAACATTCCACATAAACAATTATGTCATAATTTCTATAGTGCACACCCACACGCCCGTCACCTAGCATGGGCGTCACCTCCCAACAATTCACAAAATACATATATTCAGGGTTCATACCCTCAACTCCAAGATTAGAAGAGTTACTTACCTCAATCCAAGAAAATTCTTTAATCCAATAAACCTTTTCCTCGTGATTCGGCCTCCGAACACCTCGAATCTTAGTCAAAATAATTCGATACAATCAACACGAGGTATAGGAATCAATTCCATATGAAAATGCTAATTTTTCATAAAAATCCAAAATTTAGTTCAAAAATTTCCCGTGGGGCGCACATCTCGGAACCCAACAAAAGTTACAAAATCCAAACACCCGTTCCGATACGAGTCCAACCATACAAAAATTATCAAATTCCGACATCGGATTAACCTTCAAATCTTCATTTTACATTTTTGAAAGATTTTATAAAAATCTGATTTTTCTTCCATAAATTCATGGATTCATGATGTAAATGAGTATGGAATCATGAAATATAATCAATATAAGATAAGGAACACTTACCCCAATATTTTCCCGTGAAAATCGCCCAAACATCGCCTAAACCGAGCTCCATAAACTCAAAAATGAGTAAAAATGGCAAGAACCCCGTTTTATAGACCCTCAGCTATTTCGGGCATCACAGGTAGCGTGGGGAGCTGCCTGTGGCGCAGTTTCCAGTATCCCAAAATTCCCAGCGCCAGGGCTAGCGCCCCACGCTACCCTGGGCGCTCGCGGCGACGGAAAAATTGTTCCAGACACGAAAATAGGCATAACTCTCTCATACGATGTCCGAATTCAATGATTCTTTTTGCTATGGCTCCGTAATTTTAATACGGATCTAATACTTCAAAAAACTGAATTTGGAGCTCATTTGCTTATTGTGATACCACATATTCTTGAAGAATCGACATCGAACATTCTAAGTTCAATGCCGAAACATAGCAAATCAATCCGGAATGAACTCAAATTTTGCGTACAAGTCATAAATTGAATAACAAAGCTGTTCCAATTTCAAAAATATAATTCCGACCTCGATATCAAAAAGTGAAACCCCGGTCAACCTTCTAAAAAATTTAACTTTCGTCATTTCAAGCCTAATTCCATTACAGACTTCCAAATAATTTTTCGGGCACGCTCCTAAGTCCAAAATTACCATACGGAGCTATTGAAATCATCAAAATTTGAATCCGAGATCGTTTACACATAAGTCAATATCCGATCATTATTTTTAACTTAAGCTTTAAACCTTGAAACTAGATGTTCCAATTCATTCCAAAATCTCATTGGACTCGAACCAATTGCCCCGACAAGTCACATAACAACTGTAAAGCCCAATTTTAGCAGTAATGGGGGAAGCACGGTTGTAATCCTCAAAACGACCGGTCGGGTCGTTACAACTAGTTTGTAGTAACTCATAAATTATTTAGTTTGATGAGAAATATAGAACTTTCACAAATCAGTACTTAATACTAGTACTCCCACTAGTTCTCTAAAAGCCAGCCCCCCAACATTCCGACATCTCTATGTCTACTTTTGTGCACTTCCACTTCCAATTCCATCCCTTTCTTCCTTTCTCTCTAATTATTACACAGCCAAACAGGATCAATATTTTCTTACCCCCTTTTCTACGCACCTTGTATGATCATGTTTTCTACGTGCGATGCATGCATATAACATTATTATTCATGCGGTAATACAACTTTTAAATTATCCAAAATATTGGTCAAATAATTAGCATAAGAAGAAGCACAACTCATTTTGAATGATTAATTGCATATATAAAAGGAATGTATATATAATAACGATTTTTTGAATTTCCCTTCATATATTGTTTTATCCCAATTTAATTTGACGTGACGTTATTTTTAGTTGGAACATTTCATGCATTTTTTTAATACATCACTAGTTTTTTATGAGAAAAGTTGTATTCGTTGACATTACTGGGCCACTTGACAACAGCAAAAAGGATTGACTATTGGGCCTCATAGTTTTATACTTTGTTTGGGCCTCTCTGTATACCCGACCCATTTTCAGTTTAGTCATTCATTTTGTATAGACAAACACATAGGGAACATTCTGGACACAATAACAAAAGAAGAGATTCATTTTCTCTTTCTCAGATATTTTTCTCCTTTCGTTTCTCTCTCTCTTCTCATTATTAGGGTTTCAATTCTAAATCAAATCTTCCGATTACACTAAGGATCGATGAATTAATATGGTATCATAGCCTATTATCGATCGCTTATGGCTCCACATATCCACTGACGATGTTTGTTTCTCATGTTCCTTTCTTGTCGAAGCTTTCACTACCGGAAAACTTTTGAATTTTTTCTTCGATTTTGTTCGATTTGGTCATAGTTGATGAATGTTAAAGGGTTTCAGAGATTGTGAGCTATTTATCTGGTAAATTTGTGGCTCGATTCTACGGAGTACATTCATCCCCAATTTCTGACTCTACCGGTGGTATCAAAGGTCGTGGTGTTTTTTTCTGTGATACATTGAAGGCCTTTCTTCTTTAGGTTGCAAAGAAGGACGGTAATACCCTTTCATTACTCAATTTTGGATTGAAGTGTTGGTAGATACCAATTTTATGTTTTTCAGTACAAACTTGACCTAACTAAGGTTTAGATATGAGTAGTCCTGAAGTGAGTTCATCAACTACAACTGATGGTTTTGATGATTTTACTATACCTCTCTCCCATCCTTTCTACATACATCCCTCAGACAGTCCAGGTGCTCACCTGGTATCCCTTCCCTTTGATGGCAATATGTCACGACCCAAAATCTCACCCGTCGTTATGATGCTTATCTCAAAACTAGGCAAGCCGAAAATCTCAATAAACCATAATTTCTCTCAAGATTGAAAATATAATATTTAAATACAATACAAACACTTCACAAAACCTGGTGTCACTGAGTACATGAGTATCTAATATGAATACAAGTCTGGAGAATATAGTCTATAATAGTCTGAGACCAAATACAGTGAACAAAGAAATAGAGAAGGAGAGACAAGGTCTGCGGAATACGGCAGCTAACTCAAAATCTCCTGAAATTCAACCGCGCAAAAGGATTAACACCCGCTATATCCGGGAACACAAGGATCTGCACACGAAGTGCAGGGTGTAGTATGAGTACAACCAACTCAGCAAGTAACAATAATTAAGGAACTGAAGATAATACTGAGCTACACAGTTATGGTTCACTTTTAGTAATTCCAGCAAAGAATAGACATGCTATCAAATCTGATAGTTTAATGTCAAATCAATTTTTATACAGTTCATGTTCATGTAATTCATATATCAACAATCTTTCAGAGATTTTACAACAATGACAGATAGCAACTAAGTGCAACAACAAATGAAAATCAAGTACAACCTCTTAGGACAACAATCACTCTCTGGGCTCCCAGCCCTCATCACTCCCTGGGCTCCCAGCCCTCATCACTCACTCTCAATAGGTACCCGCGCTTACTGGGGGTGTACAAACTCCGGAGGAGCTCCTACAACCCAAGCGCTGTAAACTGCACGGACAACTCACGTGCTGCACGGATAACTCATGTACCATAATATAAATATCTGGATCCGCACGGCCAACTCACGTGCTATAGTATAATATAAGGATCCGCACGGCCAACTCACATGCTATAGTATAATATAAAGATCTGCACGGCCAACTCACGTGCTGCACGGACAACTCACGTGCTATGATATCAATATCTCACAATCAGGCTCTCGGCCTCTCTCAGTCATAAATCTCTCCAGTCTCGCGGGCTCTCATTAATCATGAAATCAGCCCAAACAACAATGATATGATGTATCAATAATAATAACAAAGACTGAGATAAAATGTGCAAGTAAAAACTGAGATTGAGTACATATAGCATTTACCAGGCAATTCAACAAGTACGCGATCTTTGTGGGTCCCAACAGTACTATCACATAGCCTAAGCATGATTTCTAACATGATTTACAGTCAAATCTTATCAACACATAAAGAGCATATAACTAACAATAAATTATTCAACTTTACAGATTTTCTGGGATGGACCAAGTCACAATCCCCTCGGTGCACGCCCACACGTCTGTCACCTAGCATATGCGTCACCTCCAAAATAATCACATGATATCAAAATCTGGGGTTTAATACCCTTAGGACCAGATTTAAAACTGTTATTTACCTCAAACCGTGTAATTCTTTATTCCGCTATGCCCTTTCCACGAGAATTGATCTACGAAAGCCTCGTATCTAACCACAATTAATTTGATTAAGTCAATATCAATTATTGTAATTAATTCCATAAGGAGATACTAATTTTTCCGATAAAATCCGAAATTAACTCAAAATTCGCTCGTGGGACCCACATATCGAAACCCGACAAAAGTTACAGAATATGAACGATCATCCAACCACGAGTCCAACCATACAAATCTCACCAAAATCCGACACCAACTCGACCCTCAAATCTTCAATTAAAGTCTATGAAGATTTCTACCATTTCAACCCAATCCTTACCCATTGAACTTAACAATCTTTCCACAACCTTGTTGGTATGTATAAATGATACTCTATATCCAAGAATCATACTATTAATCACCCATCTTTACTCCAAACCCAAAATTGAAGGATTGAGGAAAGAAATTCTTACCTCTTTGAAGCCCTAGCAAGATCCTTGTGAAATCTTCAAACCTTGAACAAGAACTGATAGATAAATGACTAAGTCTTCACTTTCTCTCTCTAAATTTCTTTCACCTCTCTCTAGAATATTAGATTTTGGCTCAAAAATGAGCTTCAAAGGCTATAAAACGAAGTTGGGTCGGGTCAAAAATTAGAAAGAATGGAAGCTCCGACGCAGTTATGCGATCGCACATGTGATCGCATATCAGGTATGCGGTCCGCATATCCGCAGCATAATTTGGCCTCCATAACTGTCTGCGGTCATTATGCGGTCCGCATACTTGTTCTGCGATCGCATAATGCACCACAAATAGGTCTGCGGTCGCATAGTGCACCGCATATTTTTCTCAAATCTTGCCCCTCTACTGATTCACTTTGCGACCATTATGCGATCCGCAAAGTGATTCTGCGACCGCATAGTGGTCACAGAAATGACCTTTTTCCGACAAAAGTTTACTTTACACATCGGTACATTGTTCAACCCAAAAAGTTCGAGCCGAGAAATTTCTATAATCCTTGTACTAATTGATCTACCTCGGTACCACCAAACCTTAATTTCTTTAAAATTTCTCTAGGGTCGTTACACATAAATTAACATCCGGTCAACCTTTTCAACTTAAATTCTAAACCTTGGAAGTAAGGCTCCAAATCATTTCAGAACCTTACCGAACCCAAACCAATTACCCTAGCAAGCCAAATAACAACTGTAATTCACAATTTGAGCAGTAAATGGAGGAACGAGATTGCAATAGTCAAAACGACCGGTCGGATCGTTACACAACAATTTTTTCATTTGGCGCAAAAATATGCTTACTGCCCTTTCTGCTAAAAACAAGTTAGGTTTCATTACTGGTAGGGTATCCAAACCACAATTTAACTCTCCTTATTATTATTTTTGGGAAAGGTGCAATGACAGGATCATTGCATGGATAACAAATTCTTTGTCTAGGGATATAACCAATAATGTAATGTGTTTTGACATTGCTAAGGATATATGGGCTGACATTAATGAGAGATTTGGTACTTCTAATGGTTCTAAGTACATTCAACTTCAAAGGGAAATTAGTCTCACTTCCCAAGGTCATTTAGATATTGCTACCTATTTTACTAAACTGAGAGGTCTTTGGGATGAGCTTAGTACTGCTTATGTTGGTCCTGTTTGTTCCTGTGGTACTCTCCCCAAATTCATTGAAGAGCAGAAAATCTACCAATTCCTCTGTGGTCTGAATGAGTCTTATTCTACCTGTAAAAGCAACATCCTTATGATACCTTTCCTTCCTTCCCTGAATAAGGCATACTCCATGCTACAATATGATGAGAAACAGAAAGAGACTTCTGCTCCTGTCCCTGGTTTCTCCCATGATTCTGCCTCATTCAATGCTTCAGCTGGTCCTATGAACACTTCTAGGGGTTTTAATCAGAGGGTCCAATTTGATACAAAGAGAGGTTCTAGTTCATCTTCCAACATTTCATGCAGATATTATAAGAAGCCTGGGCACACCATTGATAAGTGCTATAAGCTATATGGCTTCCCTTCAGATTTTAAGTTTACCAAGAATAGGAGGTCTGCAGCTTATGTTCAGTCTGATAGACATCTTCTGGACTCTGCCTTTACCAAACCAAATTCATATGATGACAGTGGACATAGTTTTAGTAAAGAACAATACCAACATCTCATGACTCTGCTTCAACAAGTCCACACATCTCCTACTCTTCATTCTGAGAATGTTGTCACTAAAAATACAGGATTTGCCAACTTTGCAGGTGTATACAATCACCTTGAGGTGCATTCAGCTTCTTTTCATGCATTTGCAGTTTCACACTTAGGTTTAGACCCTTGGATCGGAGATTATGGTGCCACCAACCACATGACACCACATAAACACTTACTTCACAATCTTAAGCCTTTAGTAACACCTTTCCTAATTACTCTATCTAATGGATATAAAGTAAAGGTCATATCTACTGGTTCTTTGATTCTCAGGGCAGATATGATTTTACATAATGTCTTATTAGTTCCCTCATTCCATTTCAATTTGATTTCTGTACACAAGTTATTTCTTCAGTTCAAATGTCTTGCAATCTTCATAATTTCTAACTGTATTTTACAGGGCCTTTCTTTGAAGAGGCCTCTGGAAATTAGTAAGGCTGCAAATGGATTGTACTTCCGGCATTCAGCTGATTTTCCTTTTCCTTTGTTTGTTCCTAGTTCTATTTCTTCTTCTGCTCAGTCTAATGTTTCTGTTTCTATTCCTAGCACTACTGTTGTTTCAAATTCTGTTGCTCATGCTGCATCTCATAGTTCATCTTGTAATCCATCTGTTGTTGGTAATAAAGATGATTTGTTTTGGCATCAAAGATAATGTCATATTCCATTTGCCAAGATGAGATCTATTTCATTTCTGTCAAATAAGGTGTCAACTAAACAACCATTTTTATGCAATGTATGTCCAATGACTAGACAACATAAACTTCCATTTCTTGATAGTACCATACACTCTTCTCTTCCTTTTCAACTTATTTACATTGATATCTGGGGCCCTTACAACACTCAAACTTACAATGGATTTAGGAATTTTCTCACTCTAGTTGATGACTTTACTAGAGTGACATAGACACATCTCCTCTCTTGCAAAAGCAATGCTATTTCAATCCTTAAAGCTTTCATCCAAGTGGTGAAAGTTCAATTTCATTCTTCTATCAAATGTTTTAGGTCTGATAATGCCTATGAACTGGGGGGTAGTTCTGAACTCCAACAATTCTTTGCTGATAATGGTATACTTCACCAAACCACTGTCCCTCACACTCCTCAACAAAATGGCATTGTTGAAAGAAAATACAAGCATCTCTTAGAAGTCTCTAGGGCACTTTTATGCCAATCCAAACTCCCTCTCAAGTACTGGAGTGAATGTGTTCTCACTGCTACATATATCATTAATAGAATCCCCTCCACAGTCCTACACGACATCTCACCTTTTGGAGAAACTACAGGGTCATGCTCCCTCTTATGATCACTTGAAGTCCTTTGGTTGTCTATATTATGCAGCCAGACCTAAGCCTGATAGGGATAAGTTTCAATCTAGATCTATATCTGTTGTTTTCTTGGGGTACCCTTGTGAGAAAAAGGGGTACAAATTACTTAACTTGTCATCTTTTTCTATTTGTTTCTCTAGAGATGTTGTTTTTTATGAACACATTTTTCCCTATCACCCCCTTATCCTTCTCCTTCTTTCCCTCCTCCTTCTGCTTATGTTGAGGTTTCTCCTTCTGTTCCTGTTGAGGTTTCTCCTTCTGCTGCATCTTCTGCTTCCCTTGCTTCTGTTTCTATCCCCTTCCTCCTTATGTTCCAGTTCCTGAACTTAGGAGGTTTGGCAGGCCTGTTCAGGTTCCTAAATACCTTAAAGACTTTATTTCCACTTCTGTTGTTTCTTCTTCTTTTTCTGCTTCTGTGTCTTCTCAGGTTCCTAGTAGTGAACTATACATGCATGAGCCTTAGTTTTACCAATAGGCTATCTCTAATCCTGCTTGGCAAGAGGCCATGCTAAAAGAATTTCAAGACTTGAAGCTAACCACACTTGGGACATTGTTCCCCTTCCTCCTCATAATAAGGCTATTCCCCGCAAATGGGTGTATAAGATTAAACAAAAATCTGATGGTTCTATTGAGAGGTACAAGGCCAGACTTACCATACGAGGGGACACACAAAGGAAAGGTGTTGATTATACTGAGACTTTTTTCCCTGTTGTTAAACTCACTAGCTACCATCAAATGTCTTCTCACTCTAGCTATGAAGAGAGGTTGGATTATTTTTCAATTGGATGTCAACAATGTTTTTTTGCATGGTGATCTCCATAAAGATTCCTCCTAGTTTGGAAGTCTCTCCCTATTCTTCTACCTCTCCTCCCTTGGTGTGCAAGCTTAAGAAATCACTTTATGGCCTCAAGCAAGCATCCAGACAATGGTTTGCCAAGCTGTTTGAATTCTTGCCATCTAGGGGCTACATGTCCAGCAAAAATGATTATTCTCTGTTTATTAGGTCTTCTTGTGCCTCTTTGGTGGTTCTAGTTGTCTATGTAAATGATATTTTATTAGCTAGTGATGACCTTGATGAGTTGAATGCTTTGAAAGCTTTCCTGGATGCTCAATTCAATATTAAGGACTTGGGGTGTGTTACTTCCTGGGTTTGGAAGTTACCCCTTATGACCATGGTTATCTTATGACTCAACACAAATATACTTCTGACTTACTTTCTGAGTTTCATTGTGACCACTTCACACCTGTTACCACTCCTTTGGATCCTGGTGTGAAGCTGGTTCCTGACATGCATGATCTCTTGCCTGATCCTACCACCTTCAGAAGGTTAGTTGGCAAACTCAACTTCCTGTAGCACACCGGGCCTGATATATCTTTTTCAGTGCAGCACCTCAGCCAGTTTTTACAAGCCCCACATATTCCCCATATGCTGGCAGCTCTACATGTCCTCATATATCTTATGAATGCCCCTGCTCAGGGTATTCTACTCTCAGCCAGCTCTGATCTTTCCCTTCTAGCGTATTCAGATTCTGACTGGGCTGCATGTGATGTTTCAAGGAGATCTATGACTGGGTTTTACATCACTCTTGGGGGCAGTCCAGCTTCTTGGAAGAGTAAGAAGCAACCCACTGTCTCTATCTCTTCAGCTGAGGCTGAATATAGAGCATTGAGAATGGTTGTGGCTGAGGTTTCTTGGCTGACTCGTTTACTTGGTGATTTGGGCCTTCATATTTCTGTCCCTGTTTATATATTTTGTGATAGTGAGGCAACTTTGCATATTGCCAAGAACCTAGTGTTCCATGAACGCACCAAACATATTAAATTTGATTGTCACTATGTTCGAGACATATTGCATTCTGGCTTGATATCCCTTCAGTTTGTTCCCAGCTCTGCCCAACTTGCTGATCTGTTGACCAAGCCTCTGCATGGCCCTCTACATCATCAATATTTAGGCAAGCTTGGAGTGTATACACCCTCCAACTTGAGAGGGAGGGGGGGTATTGACAATACTGGGCCACTTGACAACATCTAAAGAGATTGACTATTGGGCCTAGTAGTTTTATACTTTGTTTGGGCCTCTCTGTATACCTGGCCCATTTTCAGTTTAGTCATTCATTTTGTATATACAACACAGAGAGAACATTATGGACACAATAACAAAAGAAAGATTCATTTTCTCTTTCTCAGATATTTGCTCCTTTTGTTTCTCTCTCTTCTTATTATTAGGGTTTCAATTCTAAATCAAATCTTTCGATTACACTAAGGATCGATGAATTAACAGTATCTTATATATATATTCGATTGATATTGAACCTAGCATATATATCTTTAAAAAGAAGGATTCAGAATTTTATGTTTTTCATTATTAATTGTAGTACTGATAATATAATAGTAATACAATTGCTACCACTTAATCAAGATTAACATATAGTATACTATATACTTTACTCTCGTTCCTAAATTATTTAGTCTATACCAGTCACTACTTGTCTCCCTAGTCCAGTACTGCGTACGTACTCTCCCATTAATTAAGCTGTATACCTAGCTAGGGTTTAGTCAATGGAGTATATTTTTTGTTTTCTGCGTAGAAAGAGCCAAAAACTGGGATATATGGGATAGCAATTAGCAAGACACAAGAAAGGGACACACGAAGTAGACATTTCAGATATTATCCTAGTTTTGCTTTTCCTAATAGAACTAATTACTTTGAGGAAATTCATTAATTCACTCCGATCCCTTCAACAATATTGAACCGTATCAATATCATTATGGCCAATATATGTAGTTAGATGTCAAGCCCAGTATATATAGACAGTGTTTTATCTCTCTCTAAGAGCTAGGGTTAATTGTAAATGTAAATTTAATTTGTACGTAGTATTGTTTAAGTTTTTCTTCCTTTATCCAGGAAATCATAGATTAATTAAGAAGCAAATTAAGAGGTTCTTTAAAGTTAATCCTTATCTTAGATACACATGCATACTAACAAGTACACCTCATTTATTACATTGGATAACTTCATTCGGGAAATAACAACAAAAAGGAATTGCAAACAACTAAGCTTCTTTTTTTTCAAAAAGGGTGGGAGGTCACCTCTATAATTTATCAAATAGATTTCCCTAATTAATACTCTCTTCCGTCCTGATATTTTTTTTTTTGGCTCTTTTCATACATTTCACCTTTTAACATTAATTAACAATGAAATTGATCATATTAATCTTAATTTACTTATTAGAAATATAACAAATTACTAGTTCTAGGCTCTTTATTGCAAGGGCAACTTTGGAAAGAAAAAGTTAATTCCTTCTTGATATATGAAAAAATCAAATATTGTGCACCACAAAACAAATACAAAAAAATCACTTAAAGTGGACTGGAGGGAGTAACCATTTTTGTTTTTTCCATTATTATTTATAATGTCTTTTACCACTTAATGGTGATTAATGCATAAAATATGTTCTCGTTTTTAATTTGTAACTCATAAAATCGGAGTACTTGGTTTAAGATAATTAAATACTACTCCTATCAAACACACACACACACACACAAAAGCAATTTTCCACATGCACAAATCAGTAATACTACTCCCACTACTTCCCTAAACCATCCACCCCCTCTCCATTACCTAGCTCTAGGGTTTTGGCTTGGATAGCAAGACATATATAAAGGGACACACATATATTGTAGCTATTCATTTCATGAGATATTATCCTCAAGTCTTCCTATATGTTCATTGCCCAGTACTACGTACTACTTCCATTACTGGGTTAAAAATACCTACTACTACTACTACTACTACCACCACTACTAGAAATTCGACAAAAATCGACCAAGGTCGACCGACCAACTTTGGTCGGTAAAAAATCCGACCAAAAAACCGACCAAAGTTGGTCGGTTTTTCAAAATATTTTTTTTTAATTTTTTTTTTACGAAACCGACCAACTTTGGTCGGTTTTCTTTGGCGCAAAAATGCGGGAAACTATTTTTGAGTCCCGCAAATTTTATGTTTCAAGAAACCGACCAACTTTGGTCGATTTTTCAATTAATATAAATAAAAATTAATATTAAAAAAACCGACCAAAATTGGTCAGTTAATTCGGCGGGTCATTTAAAAAAACCGACCAACTTTGGTCAGTAATTTTACTTTTTAATAAAACCGACCAACTTTGGTCGGTTATTTTCGTGCGAAAATACAATTAAAGAGTATAAATCAAATAAAAAACAGTCTTAAAACAAAATGTACCAATGATCTAGTGGTAGAATAGTATCCTGCCATAGTACAGACCCCGGTTCGATTCCCAGATGGTGAATTTTTTTTTACATAATTAAAATACCGACCAACTTTGGTCGGAAAAAACCGACCAACTTTGGTCGGTTTTTTTTGCAATATTTTTTTTTTGAATTTAATTGACCGACCAAAGTTGGTCGGTAATTTCCGACCAACTTTGGTCGGTATTCCTTTCCGACCACAAAAATACCGTCCACACGTAAATGGTCGCGTTTTGGTCGGTTTTTGGCCATTACCGACCAACGTTGGTCGTTTTTTTGGTCGGTTTTTACCGGATTTCTAGTAGTGTACTTTACAATATTGTACTACTAGCTTTTTTATTTCAAACAAGTACACTTCCTTCGATGGCAGATGAGGGTGACCCTAATGCGGCCGGGAATGTGCAAAGACCGATTACTTTCTACAATCAGTTGGCGGAGGTAAGTGACAGTGATGGCTCTTTATTTTTGATTAACTTGGAAAATGAGAATCATGATGAGGAGATAATACCGAGTGAGGAGATGGTAAATAATAATGATGAGGTACATGTACCGGTTGAAGAGAATATAGTAAATCAGCCGGTGGTGCATAGGGTGATAAATATTCGTGATAACAATCATTCGGTGGTAAATATTCCGGAGTCGTATCGTAATTCTAGTGATGTGGAAGAGCTTGAAAGGCATGGGCAAACCTGGGTTGCTTATTTCACTGTCAAATATCCGGGGCCGGCCATGAGCCCCGGTACTGATTGGTCGAACAACTCGAGGCGGCCGTAACTCAAAATGAGATTAAGAAGATACCGACTAATCAGGAGGTACCGACTAATCAGGAGGTGGTCAATACTGAGAACGAGAATGACATGGCCATGCGCCTTCATAGGTATATTGAGTAGTATCTGTGGTTTATTTGTTTGTTTATGAAGTCTGGATGATTCATGATCAGTACTTAATGATTTTTTTGTTTGTTTGTTATTTCTTTCGTTTGGTGAGATTTTTGTGCCAAAGGAGGAGAAACTAAATTTTTATATATTAATTGTCAAATAAACCCTACTAATATAAGATCTGAAAGTTTGGAGTTTATAATATTTATAAATTTAGCAACATGCGTGAATCTTCTCTATGTATGGTTAAAAGCTTGTTTAGTCAAATTTCTTTTGTAGTAGGAGTAAGTAAACGACAAAGTAAAATTTGTATATATATATATATATATATATATATATATATATATATATATATATATTGTCAAGTTAATCCTAAGATCATATCTGAAAATTGGCGCTACGTTTATACATTTAGCAACAAAGTAATCTCTCTCTTTATACATATATATGAACTATCTGCGCCAAAAAATAAAGAGAAATAAAATATGTATAAATGTATCTATAACTAAGTAATTTTATAATTTTTTCATATTCATTTACATCATGAATCCGTAAATTTATGGTACAAAAATCAGATTTTTATAAAATCTTCTAAAAATATAAAATAAAGATTTGAAGGTCAATCCAATGTCGGAATTTGATAATTTTTATATGGTTGGACTCGTATCGGAACGAGTGTTCGGATTTTGAGAGTTTCGTCGGATTCTGAGACGTGGGTCCCACTATCGCCTTTTAGAGTGAAGTTGAAAATTTTTGTAAATAGTTAAATTGTAAGCATTTGAGTAAATTGTGATTAATTTGCACGTTGTTTGAATAGATACGAGTCGTTTGGCTTGAATTGAGGAGATAGGAAGGCGTATGGAGGTTGATACGCACGGAATGGAATTTCTGGAGTATTGTACATCTTGCTCGGTATTGGATTTGGCTTGCTCGAGGTAAGTAACATCTTTAATCTTTGAGTTGAGGGTATGGACCCTGATTATACGTGTTATGTAAATTGTTTAGAGGTGACGCACATGCTAGGTGACGGGCGTGTGAGCGTGCACCGTGTGAACTATGATTCTGTTATTGCTGTGGTACTGTGTAGTTACCTGAACTTATCTGAAATCATGGAAATCTCTACGTACTAGAGTTGAGCTGAGAATCATGTTAAAATCATATTGAGGCTATATGCCAGTGTTATTGAGACCCACAGAGGTCATATTGTTGTTGAATTTGTTTAAATTTGAAATTTGAAACTCATTCACGTTCATTTATTTTATATCATCTCTCAGTCTCTGTTGCTATTTATTGATTCATCATATCGTCATTTTTGGGCTGATTTTCATGACATTGTGAGCCCGAGAGACTGGAGAGATTGATGACTTAGGGAGGCCGAGGGCCTAATTGTGAGGATGATTATGGGATCGGGCTGCACGCCGTAGAAAGCCACATTGGCTTTATATATATATTATTTATGGGATCGGACTGCACGCCGCAGCATGAGCGAATGATTTATGCCATGATTGGCTTGTTATAGTGCTTAGACTGAAGGAGCCCTCCGGAGTCTATACACACCCCCAGTGAGTGTAGGTACCTAGTGAGTGCGAGTGCCGAGTGTCGAGTAACTTGGGAGGATTGAGTGACTGTGAGGATTGAGTGACTGGATAGACTGAGTGACTATGGGGATTGAGTGACTGGGAGGACTGAGTGACTGAGAGGATTGAGTGACTGGGAGGACTGAGTGAAATGATACTCTGAGAGTATGCATATGGTTTTATCACTGAGGTGCATCGCATTGACATGCACACTTGACATACATGCATAAAGATGCATTTTTCTCATGCGGTACGGTATCACGTCATTCATGACTTCTCACACATATTGACATATGGACATATTGATGCATTTTTCACTGGCTATGTGGAAAGAAAATAAAACATATCATTTATTGTTGAAAGGAATTTTGGAAAAAATTATTGTTTTAAACTTACTGATATTTTTGGCAACTTCGGCAAAAGACTTGAGTTTTCATTGATGTACTTGAAAGGCAGAACTATTTTTAGAATTCACATTTTGTTGAGCATTTGATTGTTGAGTTACTTTTGGTATTACTTATTTAAGTTGTTATGAACTATTATTGGTTATTGAAGTTGAGACCCGACCTTGGTACAAGCTCGTCACTACTTTCAACCTAAGGTTAGGTTTGTTACTTATTGAGTACACGGGGTCGGTTGTACTCATACTGCATTTCTATACCTTGTGTGCAGATATTGAATGTTGATGTTGCTGTGATCGACGAGAGCTGGATTTGAAGATGTACCTGTGTTCCGGTCGTAGCTGCCTCTTGTTCATGGTAGCCTTAGATTTATTAGAATCTGTTTATGTATATTTCAAACAGATGATGCATTTATTTCATACCAGTTTTGTAAATTCTAATCTTAGAAGCTCATGATTTGTACTACCAGTTCTTGGGGAGTGTATTAAAGTCAGTTAAATATTAATTGAATTGGATAGTTGTTAATTGACTTACCTAACGGTTTGGGTTAGGTGCCATCATGGCTAGTTGGATTTTGGGTCGTGACAAGTTGGTATTAGAGCCCTAGGTTCATAGATTCTACAAGTCATGAGCAAGTGTCTAGTAGAGTCTTGCAGATCGGTATGATGACGTCCATACTTATCTTCGAGAGGCTACAGGGTATTTAGGATAAACTTCCCATCTTTCGTTCCTTATCGTGCGTTATTGATTCAGCTTGAAGCATAACTTTTTTTTTTGAATTCCTTCCACGTATTCGTGTGTGCATGTGAGCGCTCGGTATCAGCTGTGTATCGCCGACTTGTGATTTCAAGGATGATGTGCAAGATGTGTATTATGTGTTTTGGTGTTAGGCCAATCTGGAGGACTTGAGGCCTGGTTTGGACCGCAACTTAGGCTCGGTAGCTTTAGTTGTGACTTGTACATGTGGACTCATATGTCTAGTAATATCCCTATGAGTGAAAAATTTGTGGCTCGATGAGCGGTCGAATGGATATATGATGAGGATGATGCGATTGCGGGATGTGTTAAGATGGATTGAATATGTCGAGAAGTGTTTCCTTGGAATGTAAAGACGGCCATTGGGTGCTTGATTTTTGCTTGATTTGACGTATAGTCTCGAATTATGAGTGTGTTGAAGGATATGTCATGCAGTTTAATTGTGGGGAGAATTAAATTTTCATGTTTTGTTAATGAGTTTGGACTCAGAAAGATTAAGTTATTGCGTAGTAATTGTAGCTCTGAAAGGTTATGGAGAGATGTCAGTTTGAAGCTAAGCAGGTGGGTTATCACCTGCGAGGTAAACTACGGATGTGCGGTCATTATGATGTTGTGTGGAGGCTTTATTTTCTACCAGCGGGGTGTACATGTTGAGATTTGAATTTGAATCTGGTTGAGAAAGTTGACTTGACTGTCAAGAGAAATAAATGCGAGTTTAGCGGATGATTGAGGTATTTTATGGTTGGTGTGGCATGAGCTTGAGAAGAATTTTTGGTTAACTGACTACAGTATTATGACAGTAATAGAGTATGGATATTGTGAGTTATGGAATGTTTTGTTCTATGGCTTTGAGCCAAGTGGGAGAGTCTGTTATCTACGATTTGATTGCACGATTATGTGTTGTATTAGTTTTGGTCCGAGGCGTACTTCTAATGGGTTCAAGATTTATATATGGCAATCGAGAGTTTTTTCGGATTTGTGTATGGATAGAATCTGAGATTTACATTTAATGGTGCCGGACTTGCGGTAATTCTGTATGACTATGGATTCTACAGTCCAGCATAACAAAGGTAAAAGAATAATTTTAAATTCACATATGGTATTTTCATAGTGGGCGTTTCGGTTGTGGTACTTATGGGGGTGCCTAAGAAGAATACAGTAATTTATGCATCTTAGGGCGATGTGGTTTTATGTTAGGATATCTTGTAGTGAGCTTTGGGTAAGGATTGTGGAGTTCTGACAAGGAGAAGTATCAACTTGAGGATAATTTAGAAGAAACTCGAAGAAAATAGAACGACTGGTAGTAGGCTAGACTAGTATGGTAATGGTATGATCGGTTCTTTGGTTACCTATGATGTGGTGAGGCTCTACAGATGTTTTGGTGGAAATATTCTTGGGTTTGGTGACATGAGTGGCTTGGTAGAGTTAGGGAGATTCAGCTTTAATGGCTTGGTTATGTGCAAATGGATTTCAAAGTGTTCTTGATTGTTTCTGCCATGGTTTGAACCTGATATTTTCTTCTTTTTTTTTACCGGTGTGGGGAACGTGTTGTGTATTGTGATTTCCTCCTGGAAGGAAGCAAGAGAAAGATTTCTAACTAACTAGGTATATAATTTGCTGGTGAATCAGAGTTCATAATGAGATTCTTGTGCTTGTCACATGATGGCATGATAGATGTGGTGTGTTGTGTGGGATTAATATTTACATCTACAAGTTGGCAGTTCAGTCTTGAAGGGAAGGTCAATAATTTTGGACAGCATGGTCAGTTTTAGATATTTAGGTGAATGTTATAACTGCTCGGTAATCCCTGAAAAGGGTGCACATTTCAGAAGGCGCATAGTGTTTTGACTTACGGATGTTCATCAGTGTTGCGGTACTCACCTGGTTGATAGACTGTTGATATTCTAGTTATTGCTATGTGGCACGGAAACTTTTGGAAGAATTTTTCGTGGGATGATTGTGCATGAGAGATGTGTTAGTCATTCAAATGCTAGAGTTGGGATCAGTTATGATGATTCATGCGTCCTATGAATTTGGAGACTGTGAGTTCTCAGAAGCATATTGTTTTAGGGTTGTGACCTTCTTGAGGTGAGTATTTTATTTAAACTCAGTGGAGGCACTAGTTGCATTAATTATTTATGATAGCTACGCGCTATGAGTGTGCATATATGTGAGGTTTGAGCCAATGTGCGGGCATCGGGGCAAGTATTCATACTCGGAAGAATGCTTAGGCTATGATATGCCTAGAGTTAGCTGTTAAGCATAAAGTTATAACGTTTCTCGTATTCTTACCTTTGTTGAGAACTATCTGGGATACACTTGAGGTTACAAAATGGCTAATTCCTTAAATAAACGGGGTAGTTACTATTTCTGCGTTAAATTGCCAATTTGAAGTGTGATAGCAGACTTTGCACATGCTTACACTATGGCGTGTTATTTATACCAGTCCAGGAGCATGGGAATTTTATTTCATTATCATATACAAGTGTACTTGTTTAATTGCTCATGTATGATATGCTGGGACTGGAGGCCTGTGACCATGCCAGGCGATTCATATTATTGGCACGTGAGTTGTCCGTGTTGTGTGTGGGAATTTTATTTCTTTGATAATTTATCGGATTTCATTGCTTTCCTTCCTCTATGATAAAAATTACATGAGCATCGTATTTGAGGAATTGTGTACATGCGCCTACGGTTATCCTCTTCACGAATTTGAGGAGTTGATTGTAACATTGTGGTTGTGGTGGTGCTTGTTGAACTTGCAATACAGTTCTCTTCCTTGAGACATTTCCCATATTTGGGTTCATGGATTGCGCAGTTGTGGCTGGAGTTATATTGATGTGGCGTGTCTGTTGGATAATTGTGTTTAATAATATAAGGTCATTGGACCTAGAATGGATACTATCAGGTTTGATTACAGTATATTCGGGAAGATAATATTGAAAGTCGGCTTAGAAAGTGATTATGGTTCTGGATGGGGCAAGAGAGCTCCATGACTTGTTGATCTGATAAGGGGTCATGAGATTTCACATGTTTCTTTTATTATTGGCAATGCACGAAGGTTTTGGGAACGGGGTTTTGTTTGATATGAGGTTTAATACTAGTACCGGGTTGGTTTTGAGTAGTTACTGTGATCGAAAATGGTGTTGTGAGTATGCGAGTTGTGTAGTATGTTATGTGATTATATCTGGGGTATGGTTAAGGCCTAATACAACTTATTAAGACTCATACAGTGTGTAGATGTGAGATTCGGGCCTTGAAAAGAAATTTTTGGATGTTGGAAATTGGATTCCAAGTTTAATGGGCTAAGGCTAAATTAGTGATTTTCTGTTATGTGGTGTTGTCAGGCCTATATGGTATAGGGTGACGTGGGATTACCCCCGGGTATGTGCGTGGTAAGATGGAATAGTGATTTGATGTCTTGGAAAACAACTCTTGGCACGTTCGAGGACGAACGTATGTTTAAGTGGGGGAGAATGTAATGACCCAACTTGTTGTTTTGAGTAATTACTCTCCTTTCTACTATTTGAAGTCTTGAATAGCTTCATATGATGTATTATGACGTGTGTGAATCGTCGGTTTTGATTTTAAGGTGTTTCGAAATTAGTTCGGAAGAATGAATTTCATGTTGGAAACTTAAATGGAAAGGGTTGACCGGTGTTTGACTTTTGTGCAAACGACTCCGAAATGGAGTTTTGATGGTTCCAATAGCTACGTATAGTGATTTTGGACCTAAGAGTGCGTCCGGATACTCATTTTGACGTTCGTAGTTAAATTCGGCTTGAAATAGCAAAAATATGAAATTTAGAGTTTAGAAGTTTGACCGGGGAGTTGACTTTTTGATATCGGGGTCGGAATCTGATTTTGGAAATTTGAAATAGGTCTGTTATGTCATTTATGACCTGTGTATAAAATTTGAGGTCAATCGGACTTGATTTGCTATGTTTCGGTATCGAACTTAGAATGTTTCGACGTCGATTCTTCAAGAATACGCGGTATTACATTAAGAAAATGAGCTCAAAATTCAGTTTTGATTAAAGCATTAGACCTGTATTGAAATTACGGATTCATAGCAAAAAGAATCGTCGAATTCGGACATTGTATGAGAGAGTTATTCCCATTTCCGTGTCAGGAATGATTTTCAGTCGCCGCGAGCGCCCAGGATAGCGTGGGGCGCTAGCCCTGGCACTGGGAATTTTTGGGATACTGGAAACTGTGCCACATGCAGCGCCCCACGCTACCTGTGACTCTCGAAATAGCTGAGTCCCTATAAACAGGGGTTTTCGGCCATTTTTAACAAAAAAATAAAGTTGGGGAGCTCGGTTTAGGCGATTTTCATGGATAAACATTGGAGTAAGTGTTCCTTATCTTATATTGATTATATTTCATGATTCCACATTCATTAACATCATGAATCCATGAATTTATGGAAGAAAAATCAGATTTTTATAAAATCTTCCAAAAATATAAAATGAAGATTCGAAGGTCAATCTGATGTCGGAATTTGATAATATTTGTATGGTTGGACTCTTATCGGAACATGTGTTTGGATTTTGAGAGTTTCGTCGGATTACGAGACGTGGTCCCCACTGTCGATTATTAGAGCGGAGTTGAGAATTTTTGTAACTTGTTAAATTGTAAGCATTAGAGTGAATTGTGATTAATTTGCACGTTGTTTGAATAGATACGAGTAGTTTGGATTGTATTGAGGAGATAGGAAGGTGTATGAAGGATGATACACGCGGAATAGAATTTTTGGAGTATTGTACATCTTGCTCGGTATTGGATTTGGCTTGCTCGAGGTAAGTAACATCTTTAATCTTGGAGCTGAGGGTCTGAACCCTGATTATACGTGTTATGTGAATTGTTTGGAGGTGACGCACATGCTAGGTGACGGGCGTGTGGGCGTGCACCATGTGAACTGTGATTCCATTATTCCTGTGAAACTGTGTAGTTACCTGAACTTATCTGAAATTATGGAAATCTCTACGTACTAGAGCTATTGAGCTGAGAATCATGTTAAAATCATGTTGAGGCTATATGCCAGTATTATTGATACCCACAGAGGTCATATTGTTGTTGAATTTGTTTAAATTTGAAATTTGAAACTCATTCATGTTCATTCATTTCATATCATCTCTCAGTCTCTGTTGCTATTTATTGATTCATCATATCATCATTTTTGGGCTGATTTTAATGACATTGTGGGCCCGAGAGTCTAGAGAGATTGATTACTGAGTGAGTCTGAGAGCCTGATTGTGAGGATGATTATGGGATCAGGCTGCACGCCGCAGCAGGCCATATTGACTTTATATATATATATATATATTATTATTTATAGGATCGGGCTGCACGCCGGAGCATCAGTGACTGATTTATGCCATGATTGGCTTGTTATAGCGCTTGGGCTGAAGGAGCCCCTCCAGAGTCTGTACACACCCCCAGTGAGCGCAGGTACCTACTGAGTGCGAGTGCCCAGTGACTTGGGAGGATTGAGTGACTGTGAGGCATGAGTGACTGTAAGGATTGAGTGACTGGGAGGACTGAGTGACTATAAGGATTGAGTGATTGGGAGGACTGAGTGAATGAGAGGATTGAGTGACTGGGAGGACTGAGTAAAATGATACTCTGAGAGTATGCATATGGTTTTATCACTGAGGTGCATCGCATTTACATGCATACTTGACATACATGCATAGAGATGCATTTTTCTCATGTTGTACGGTATCATGTCATTCATGACTTCTTACACATTGGCATATGGGCATATTGATGCATTTTCCACTGGTTATGTGGAAAAAAAATGAAACATCTTATTTATTGTTGAAAGGAATTTTGGAAAAAATTACTGTTTCAAACTTACTGATATTTTTGGCAACTTCGATAAAAGACTTGAGTTTTCATTGATGTACTTGAAAGGCAGAACTATTTTCAGAAATCACATTTTTGCTAAGAATTTGATTGTTGAGTTACTTCTGGTATTACTTGTTTAAGTTGTTATGAACTATTATTGGTTATTGAAGTTGAGACCCGACCTTGGTACAAGCTCGTCACTACTTTCAACCTAAAAGTTAGGTTTGTTACTTATTTAGTACAAGGGGTCGGTTGTACTCATACTACACTTCTGTACCTTGCGTGCAGATATTGAATGTTGATGTTGCTGTGATCGACGGGAGCTGGATTTAAAGAAGTACATGTGTTCCGGTCATAGCTGCCTCTTGTTCATGGTAGCCTTAGATTTACAAAAATCTGTTTATGTACGTTTCGAACAGATGATGTATTTATTTCATACCAGTTTTGTAAATTCTAATCTTAGAAGCTCATGATTTGTACTACCAGTTCTTGGAAAGTGTATTAAAGTCAGTTAAATATTAATTGAACTGGATAGTTGTTAATTGGCTTACCTATAGGATTGAGTTAGGTGTTATCACGGCTAGTTGGATTTTGGGTCGTGACATTCTTAAACCTAGAAGGTAATAATATATTTTTTTTTGTTTTACCTTCTCCTTTTATGTACAGAATTTTCACCCGTATATTCATGTTGGTTTAAGTTTAGAACATGTTAATGATATTCAAAATGAGGGAACATGGTGTCAATGAATTTTTTGCATGCTCACGTATTCTTTGTTATACTTTCATTTGCTAGTACGAATGAAAATGAAGAAGGAAATTACTTGCATAATTAATATTAATGGTTATTGGGGTGGGGAGGGCGGGGAATCTCTAGTTTTTATATATTAGTTTTCTTGTTCCTGCAATGATTTATTTCTTAGAGACACAACATATATACGTTTATTATGAGATTGATCACTTTTCAACGTAAAATTTGCACGGGGTGCCCTATTTGGCCGCCCCCATTTAACTTATATCCACTTTTTAAAAAAGTTTTAACTTGTACCTATTTTTTAAACAATTTCAGGCCTCTTTCTCCTCCTCCTTCATTTTCTGAATGCTGCAGCTTGAGATATTGTTATGCGTTCTAGCCTGATGATTCATATATATCTGCTTGTCCCATTATGTTCAGTTTGGTTTTATTCACAATAATTTAACCTCTCAGATATTTTAGCTTTACAGGCACATTGGTTTTTGGTTCTAATTTATCTGTAGTAACTTGTTTTCATGTCGAAAATATTTTTCATTCTTTAATCTTTGAAATGAACAGCATCAATCGCTGCTAATCATGATCTATTAAATTCATTGTTGTTTAGCACTATTTCGTTTATGTACAATATGTTCTTTTGTTGAATTCTTTTTTTGAAAGATTATCTTCCTCATTTCCGTGTGCAAACTTAGAACTTCAGCTCTAAGAATGCTGAAGTTCAGCAAATATAAACAAAAATTTCAGTTCCTAGAATGCTGAAGTTCAGCAATTATAAAGCAAACTGATGTTTGGGCACCAATTTGATTGTTCAAAAACTTTTTCCAAGCCTATTGAAACTAAGAAAATTCCAACTTCTACAAACGATACCGAAACCTATCAAATCACATCCGATTGACCCCAAATTTTGCACACAATTCATAAATGACACCACAAACCTAATGCAACTCTCGGAACTCCAATCCGAGCCCAGTAACCACAAAGTCCACTCTAGGTCAAACTTCCAAATTTCTAACTTTCGCCATTTTAAGCCTAATTCAACTATAGACCTCTAAATCACAATCCGGACATGCTCTTAAGTCAAAATACCCAACGGAGCTAACAGAACCATTTAAACTCCATTTTGAAGTTGTCTACATATAAGTCCACATCCGGTCAACCTTTTCAATCTAAGTTTCCATCCTTGAGACTAAGTGTCTCAATTCATTTCGAAACCTCACCGGATCCGAACCAACTACCCCGGCAAGTCACATAGCAGTTATAAAGTACAAAAAGAGCAGTAAATGGGAAAACGGGTCTACAACTCTCAAAATGACTAGCCGGGTCGTTACATCCTTCCTCTTAAATAAACGTTCGTCCTCGAACGGGTCTAGAAACGTACTTGGAGTCTCAAAAAGGCAAGGATATCTACTCCGCATCTCCCGCTCGGTCTCCCAAGTAGCCACCTCAACTGGCTGACCTCTCCACTGCACCTTCACTGAAGTTATGTCCTTTGACCTCAACTTTCAAACCTGCCGATCCAAAATGGCCACCGGCTCCACATCATAAGTCATATCACCATCCAACTGAATCGTGCTGAAATCCAAATCATGAGACAGATCACCGACATATTTTCGAAGAATAGAAACATGAAACACTGGATGCACACTCAACAAACTAGGTGGCAAGGCAAGCTTGTAAGCCACCTCTCCAATCCTCTAAAGTACCTCAAATGGCCCAATATACCTAGGGCTCAACTTACCCTTCTTTTTGAACCTCATAACACCCTTCATGGGTGAAACCTTGAGCAGTACCTTCTCCCCAATCATGAAAGCGACATCATGAACCTTCCTATCAGCATAACTCTTCTGTCTGGACTGCGCCGGGTGAAGCAGATCCTTAATAAATTTAACCTTCTCCAAATCATCCTGAACCAAGTCAGTACCCAATAGCCTAGCCTCTCCCAGCTCGAACCATCCCACCAGAGATCGACACCATCTCCCATATAAAGCCTCAAACGGAGCCATCTGAATGCTTGACTGGTAGCTGTTGTTGTAGGCAAACTCCGTGAGCAGCAGAAACTGATCCCAAGAACCCCCAAAATCAATGACACAAACACGTAGCATGTCTTCCAATATCTGAATAATGGGCTCAGACTGCCCGTTCGTCTAAAGGTGAAATGTTGTATTCAACTCAACCTGGGTGCCCAACTCTCGCTGCACGGCTCTCTAAAACTGCGATGTAAACTGCATGCCCCAATTTGAAATGATGGACACCGGTACACCATGAAGGCGAACAATCTCATGGATATAAATCTCAGCCAACCGCTCTAAATAATAAATAGTCCCAACTGGAATGAAGTGCGCGGACTTGGTCAGTTGATCCACAATATCCACTATAGTTGAAGGTCCGCGCACTTCATAGAGCTCGGATTTGTAGTTCGGTGCCTTAACTATGCTCCCAAGCTCGCACCTGCGACCAATGTTCCATAGGTGCGATTGCACCAGAAGACTTCAATGACCGCAGTCACTCAAACTCAAATTTTGATCCGAAAACCATCTGAAATCAACCCGAGACCCCCGGGACCTCACAAATATACCAATAAGTCCTAAAACACGATACGAACTTAGTCTAGCCCTCAAATTACCTCAAACAACATCAAAAACACGAATCACACCCCAATTCAAGCCTATTGAGATGAAGAAAATTCCAACTTCTACAAACGACGTCGAAACCTATCAAATCACTTCCGATTGACCCCAAATTTTCACACAAGTCACAAATGATACCACGGACCTACCCCAACTCCTGGAAATCCAATCCGAGTCCGGTAACCACAAAGTCCACACTCAGTCAAACTTCTAAATTTCCAAATTTTGCCATTTTAAGCCTAATTCAACTATAGATCTCCAAATCACAATCCGGACACGCTCCTAAGTCCAAAATCACCCAACGGAGCTAACAGAACCATCAAAACTCCATTTCGGAGTTGTATGCACATAAGTCCACATCCGGTCAATCTTTTTACCTTAAGTTTCCATCCTTGAGACTAAGTGTCTCAATTTATTCTGAAACCTCACTAGACCCGAACCAATTACCCTGACATTCACATAGAAGTTATAACGTACTAAATAATTATTAAATGGGGGAACATGGCTACAACTCTCAAAATGGCCAGTCGATTCGTTACAATAACTCAGTACCAATTTCAACAACAAGATATTCCAAGAACAACTTGAAGTAAGAATTCAATGGTTAAATAATGAATGTGGAATAAAGGAAACAAGAACTTCAACTAAACATGTAGTGCAATTATCAAATAAGAGATAAGACAAATAGAGCATGTGAAATAAACTAATGATGATGAAGATAACATGTTAAGATAACTCAATTAAGGCATGAAAGGAATCTACATAGCTAAAACCGGTAAATTTCCACATTTAGTCCGTGTACACACTCGTCACCTTGCGTACACGGCTTCCACACATCGCAATTATCACAAAACAACACCAATCCTGCGGGGTAATTCCCCCATACGAAGTTAGGCAAGACACTTACTGCCACGACCCAAATTCCCCTCTGCATGATGTTGTGATGGCACCTAGTCTCTAAGACTAGGTAAGCCTAACATTCATATATAAATAACTGAAACAATGTTTAGAGTCTCAAAACTCAACAACTAATAATAATAAAATCTTCACAACTCAGTATATACATAATTTCCCAAAACCCGACGGAATACAAGTCACAAGCTCTATGAAGTGATACTGAATATCTCTATACATTAGTGGCTAATAAGGAATAAGGAAATAAAATAAACTGTGTAGAGGGGGACTCCGAAGCCTGCGGACGCTGGCAGGTATACCTTGAAGTCTCCGAAACTGAGCTCTCGCTAGTGCCTGATCTGGTAAGAAGTACCTTGATCTTGCACAAAAATATGTGCAGAAGCGTAGCATGAGTATACCACAACGGTACCCAGTAAGTGCCAAGCCTAACCTCGGTAGAATGGTGATGAGGTCAGGTCAAGGTACTACTGGACTAAATAAGAAACCGAACAAGTGTATAACAGTAAAAATAATTACATCAATATAAATGAGACAATTAAACAAGCATACCGAGAATTGCTACACTGAACTAAGGCAAATAATACTTCATAGAATAGAACAAGGGATACTATGACATGGAACAGAACAACAAAAGCACAAGTTAAGAAATAGAAAGTATCAACAAGAGTCACTACCGAGGTACCGCCTCGTAGTCTCAAATCACAAATCAATTCACAATCTCTCCTTATACCACTGTGGGAGCCTTGCATTTACTGTTGAAATCATTTTTTCCAAAATAGCATCCCGCGTTTTAACTCACTTTATCACACCACATGACTTCTTGTAGTTCCCCTACTATCCACGCGTATTAAGCCCACCTTATCTCACCGCATGTGTTTCAACCCCAAAACCTTATACCACCGCATGCCTATCAATATCACCATGTATCACAAATCGCACCTCAAGTGCCCAATGTCACAACATGCCAAAGAAACCAACAATAATAGTGTTCTCACAATAAATAGCTCATGGCTTAACCATAATGTACACAAGAGTCTCAACAATAACAACCGAAAATGAACAACTCAATAGAATGGTATTTCACAACTTAACACTTTGCCTCAATGTGAATCACGGCCTTTATAACTCAATACCAATTTCAACAACAAGATATTCCAAGAATAACAACTTCGAGTAAACAGTTCAACGATTAAATAATGAATACTGAATAAAGGAAACAAGAACTTCAACTAAACATGTAGGGCAATTATCATGTAAGAAAAAGAATAGTAGAACATGTGAAAATGGACTAATAATGATGAATATAACATGTTAAGATAACTCAATTAAGGCATGAAAGGAATCTACATAGCTAAAACCGGTAAATTCCATATTTAGCCCGTGTACACACTCGTCACCTTGCGTACACGGCTTCCACACATCACAATTATCACAAAAAACATCAATCTTAAGGGGTAATTTCCCCACACAAGGTTAGGCAAGACACTTACCTCAAAACACGCTAACCCAATCCACTAGTTGGCCTTTCCCTCGATTATCCATCTCTGAATGGCTCGAATCTAGACAAAACCACTCCATACCATAAATATAAACTATAGGAAGCTAATTCGAATAATAAAGTTACGATCTTTGCAAAGAAATAAAAAGTGAACTCAAAAAGTCAACCCGGGCCTGCATCTCGGAACCCGACCAAAATTACAAAATCCGAACACACATTAGATAACGATTCCAACCATATAAGAATTACCCAAATTCGACCTTAAGTTGCCTTTCAAAACTCAAAAATTTAGTCTAGGAAATATTTAACATTTTCCCCAAAATTTCCAACTTAAATCCCTAATTAGATGGTGAAAATAGTGATAGATTCATGAAATATAGTCCAATCAGGGTTAGAATCACTTACCCCAATAATTTCCTTGAAGAACCCTCAAAATATCGCCTCACACCGAGCCCTCCAGGTCCAAAATATGAAAAATAAGATGAACCCTCATTTTTGAAAATTAAGTTTTGTTGCCAGTAATTTTTATTTCTTCGCGAACGCGAAGTTGCTGCAAAAATTTCTCTTTTGCAAACGCGAGAACCCACTCGCGAATGTGATGGCCAAAAGATCCCAAGCATCGTGAACGCGAAGCCTCATTCGCGAACATGTAGCCTACCTCTCTTCTTCGTGAACATGGCTCCTTCCTCGTGATCGCAATGCACAAACCCACTGACCCTTTGCGAACGTGTGGCCTTCTTCGCGAACGCGAAGGGTAAATCTCCAACAACCCCTGAAGACTGTACGCGAACGCGAGAAAACCTTCGCGAATGCGTAGAAGGAAACTAGACCTATAGAAAACCAGTAGCTTCAGCAATCCTTAAGGTTCTGAAATGCGTCGAACATGGTCCGAATTACACCCGAATCCCCCGGGACCTCAACCAAACATACCAAGAAGTCCTAAAACATCATACAAATATGCTCGAAGCGTCAAATCGCATCAAACAGCACTAGAACCATGAATCGTGCATCTATTAAAGCCTAATGAACTTAAGAACTTCATTGACCTATAATTTTGCACACAAGTCATAAAAGACATGAATAACCTATTCCAACTTCCGAAATTGATTTCCGTCCCCGATATCAATAAAGTCAACTCCAGGTCAAACTTTCCAACCTTCAACTTTCTAACTTTCGCCAATTCATGCCGAAATGACCTACGGACCTCCAAACCAATGTCCGGACACGCTCCTAAGTTTAAAATCACCATACGGAGCTATTGGGACCATCAAAACTCCATTTCGGAGTCATATACTCAAAAGACAAACTACGGTCAACTCTATCAACTTAAGACTCCAACTTAGGGACTATGTGTCCCATTTCACTCTGAAACTCACCCGGAATCAAACCCAAACACCCCTGCAAGACACATAATCATGATACAACATAGAGGAGGCAATAAATAGGGGATCGGGGCTAAAACATTCAAAATGACCAGCCGAGTCGTTACATCTTCCCCCTCTTAAAACAAACATCCATCCTCGAACGAGTATAGAGACATACCTGAAGTGGTGAAAAGATGAGGATAAGGGCTACGCATATCATGCTCGGTCTCCCAAGTCGCCTCCTCGACTGGTTGACCCCTCTACTAAACCCTCACTAAAGCAATGTTCTTCCACCTCAACTTTTGAACCTGCCTATTCAAAATGGCCACCGGCTCCTCAACATAAGACAAATCATTGTCCAACTGGATAGAGCTGAAATCCAACACATGAGACGGATCACCGTGATGCTTCCGGAGCATAGTAACATGGAATATTGGATGAACTGCAACTAGACTAAGTAGCAGTGCAAGCTTAAAGGCCATCTCTCTGATCCTCTCAAGAATCTCAAAAGGTCTGATATACCTAGGGCTCAACTTGCCCTTCTTCCCGAACCTCATAACCCCCTTCATGGGCGAAACTCGGTGCAAGACCCGCTCCCCAACCATGAATGCAACGTCGCGAACCTTCCGATCCGTAAAACTCTTTTGTCTAGATTGGGCTGTACGAAGTCGATCTTGAATCAATTTAACCTTTTCCAAAGGATCATGAACCAAGTCTGTACCCAATAGCCTAGCCTGACTCGGCTTAAACTAACCTATCGTAATCGACACCGCCTCCCATACAAAGCCTCATATGGAGCCATCTGAATGCTCGACTAGTAGTTGTTGTTATAGGCAAACTCCACAAGCAGCAAGAACTGATCCCAAGAACCCTCATACTCCATCACACACGCACTAAGCATATCCTCCAATATCTGAATAGTGCGCTCGGATTGTCCGTCCGTCTAAGGGAGAAATGTTGTAATCAACTCCACCCGCGTGCCTAACTAACATTATACAGCCCACCAGAATTGCGATGTAAATTGCGTACTCCGGTCAGAGATGATGGAGACTGGCATGCCATGAAGTCTGACAATCTCACGAATATAGACCTGAGCCAGCTGCTCTAAAGAATAAGTAGTCACCACTGGAATGAAATAATCCAACTTGGTCAACCTATCCACAATCACCCATACTGTATCAAACTTCCTCTAAGTCTGTGGGAGCCCAACAACAAAACCCATAGTAACTCGCTCTCATTTCCACTCTGGAATCTATGGCCTCTGAAGCAATCCACCTAACTGCTAATGCTTATACTTCACCTACTGACAGTTTAGGCACCGAGCTACATATTCCACTATGTCCTACTTCATTCTCCTCCACTAATAGTGCTTCCTCAAGTCCTAATACATCTTGGCAGCACCTGTATGAATAGAGTACCGCAAACTGTGAGCCTCCTGAAGAATCAACTCATGCAAACCATCTACATTGGGCACACATAGCCTGCCCTGCATCCACAACACACCGTCATCCCCAATAGTGACCTCCTTAGCATCGATGTGCTGAACCGTGTTCTTGAGGACAAGCAAATAGGGGTCATCATACTAACACTCTCTAATGCAATCATATAGAGAAGAGCGAGAAACCACACAAGACAAAACTCGACTCGGCTCCGAAACATACAATCTAACAAACTTGTTGGCCAAGGCCTGAACATCCAATGCTAAAGGCCTCTCCGCTGCCTGTAGATATGCTAAACTGCCCAAGCTCTCTGCCTTTCGACTCAAGGCATCGGCCACCACATTGGCCTTCCCGGGATGATATAGAATGGTGATATCATAGTCCTTAAGCAAATCTGACCATCTCCGCTAATGTAAGTTAAGATCACTCTGTTTGAACAGATGTTGTAGACTCTGGTGATCGGTATAGACCTCACAAGGAACATCGTACAAATAGTGTCGCCAGATCTTCAAGGCATGAACAATAGCTGCTAACTCAAGGTCGTGGATAGGATAATTCTTCTCATGCACCTTCAGTTGTCAAGACGCATAGGAATCACCCTACTGTTCGGCATCAATCCTGCATTGAGGCCAATACGCGAAGCATCAAAATATACAGTGTAAGACTCCAAACCCGTAGGCAACACCAACATTGGGGTTGTAGTCAAAGCTGTCTTGAGCTTTTGAAAGCTCTCCTCACACTCGTTGGTCCACCTGAACGGAGCACCCTTCTGGATTAATCTGGTCATAGGTGCAGCAATAGATGAGAAACCCTCTACGAATCGGCGGTAATACCCTGCCAAACCAAGAAAACTTTTAATCTCAGCAGCTAAAGACGATCTGGGCCAACTCTGTACTGCTTCAATCTTCTTCGGATCTACTTTGATCCCCTCACTCGGCACTACATTCCCCAAAAATGCCAATGAATCAAGCCAGAATTCACACTTTAAAAATTTTGCATACAACTTATTTTCTCTCAAGGTCTGAAGCACGGTCCTCAAGTGTTGCTCATGATCCTCCCGGCTCCGGGAGTACACCAAGATGTCGTTAATAAACACAATGATGAATGAGTCAAGATAGGGCTGGAATACACTGTTAATCAAGTGCATGAATGATGTTAGGGTGATGGTTAGCCCAAATGACATCACAAGGAACTCGTAATGACCATACCGAGTCCTGAAGGCAGTCTTCGGAATATCTGGCTCCTGAATCTTCAACTGATGATAGCCTGATCACAAATCAATCTTTGAAAATACTCTGGCACCTTGTAGCTGATCAAATAGGTCATCAATGTGTGGCAATGGATACCTGTTCTTCACCGTAACCTTATTCAATTGGAGATAATCAATACGCATGCGCATAGAACCATCCTTTTTCTTTATAAACAAGACTGGAGCACCCCAAGGTAATACCCTAGGCCGAATGAAACCCTTATCAAGCAACTCCTGAACTACTCATTTAACTCCTTCAACTCTGCTGGGGGTATACAATATGGTGGAATAGAAATGGGTTGAGTGCCCGGTAACAAATCAATACTCAAATCGATATCCCCGTCGGGCGGCATGCTCGGAAGATTTGCCAGAAATACATCTGGATAATCCCTCGCTACCGAAACTGACTCAACAGTAGGAGTATCAACAATGACATCACTCACATATGCTAGATACGCATCACACCCCTTTCCAATTATCTGTTGTGCCTTAAGGAAAGACATCACCCTGCTAGGAACATAATCCAAAATACCCCTCCACTCCAATGGTAGAAAACTTGGCATAGCCAATTTCACCGTCTTGGCGTGATAATCAAGGATAGCATGATAGGGCGACAGCCAGTCTATGCCCAAAATAACATCAAAATCTATCATACTAAGCAATAGTAGATCGGCTCTGGTCTCAAAACCACCATTAACAACTAAACACGATCGATACACACGGTTAACAACAATGGAATCTCCTACAGACGTGGACACATAGACAGGAGAACTCAAAAAATCATGGGATATACCCAAATACGGAGCAAAATAAGATGATACATAGGAATAAGTGGAGCCTGGATCAAATAAGACTAATACATCTCTATGAAAAACTGGAACAATATATGTGATAACTGAGTCGGATGCAACTGCCTCCGTCCTAGCAGAAAGAGCATAATATCTGGCATGGCCTCCACCTCTAAGGCGACCTCTACCTACCCAACCTCCACCTCTAGTTGGTTGTGCAAGTGGAGTGGCAACTGGTGCGGTAACCACGGCCTGAGAAGCCTGAGGGCCCTGTGGAATACGTGGGGCCTGAGTAGTTTGTGTAGGTGCACCCCTCCTGAGTCTGGGGAAATTCCTTACCATATGATGAGTGTCACTACACTCAAAATAAGCTCTTAGAGGACGTGATTGTTGAGACTAATTCAAGCATGGTCGGTTGGACTGACCGCTGAAAGCACCCCCGTGCAGGAGGTGCACTAGATAGTGGCGGTGCATAATGGGCAACCTATAACCTGGGAGTTGCCGGAATATCACTAGAAGCTAGAAGTGTTGAATGAATAGGGCAGCTCACAAAGCCCCTACCATGACGGGCTACAACTGGGGCACGGGTACCACTATGTGTGCCGAAATCTCGAGGCCACTTGGCCTCCCTCTCCTCTCTCTCTCCCAGGCCCACATACCCTCCAATCTCCTAGCGATCTCCACTACCTGTAGTATGGGATGTCCATATCCAACTCTCGGGCCATGCTGAATCTGATACCAGGGTTGAGCCCCTCGATAAATCGACGAACTCACTCTCTGACAGTGGATACTAAAGTGATGCATGCCTGGATGATCCACGTCCAATCCACGCTCAATAGTGAGTGGAAACAGTCGTTGGAAGAATAGTATCCAACAAGAGTCGGGCTGATTTCCACAGGGAGTTACTAGGGGTGTTAGGAGTATACACTTGACGAAAGTGAATGGAATAGCTAAATTGAACTTCCACAACAGGTTTTGATTTCTAATTCTAATTTTACTCTAGCAATTATAATATAAGAAAAGAAACTAGAAGTGAATCAGCGTTTTTGGTATTTTTCCAAATAGTTTAAAGGCCTTGGGTTGTGACCATAACCTAGGTGTTTGCCTAATGGAATAAAGACGTTAATGCTTATTTTGTTTATTGGGGTGTATTATAGCTCTCAACTCTATGTTACCCACTTAATACCTCTCAGTCAGAGATTGATTTTGCCCAATTTGGCTTTCTCAAGTCCAAATGGGTATCAACCAAAACATTTGATAAGAGCTCAAGTCGGGTTAATACTATCTCTAGGTTGAACCCTTTAATTGGGTTAATCAATCTCAATTGACCCAATTCCTTATTAACTAAGTTATCCTATACTAGGTCCCTCTTTCTCAAGTAGTGACTAAGTCAAATAGGCATGAATCAATGTTTGCAACCATTAATTCTAAAATTGAAGCATGAACTAAGCTAAATAATCAACACCCAATCATAAACAAGCACTAAATTAGATACCCATAAGGTTTACACACTAGGGTTGGATCGCAACCCTAGTAAAAGTCTAGCTACTCATAATGGGTTTGAAGAAAATAAAGAAGAAAAGCTAATTAAACTCATAATGGAAGATTAAAATGATGAAATCTAATGTAAGTACACCAAAATAATGTAAAATTTCCTAAAGTAGTAAAGAAAAATGGCTACAGTAACTTCAGATGTTCAAACTTGACCTAATTTTGTGAAACTCGTCTATTTACACAGGAATAAAAATCTCAGACAAAAATGCCCCTCGGGAGGTTCTGCGGCCGCACAATTCCATGTGCGGTCCATAGATTACTTCGGCTGGCAGGAAGTGGAGTTCTGCAGCCGCACATTTCTGAACTACGGCCGCAAAGCAATATTCTGTGGCCGCATATTTCTGGACTGTGGCCGCACAATTATTGTAATGTCCGCAATTCTCAAAGGCTCCTGGGCTTGGTCTTTTGCATACTCTCTGATCTTTGACTCTTAGCCCAGTTCTTCGGCCGCACAATTCATGTGTGGTCCGCACATTGCTGAAAGGTCTGCTAAATTTTTTTTCTTGTTTTGCGGCTGCAGAATTCCTTCTGCAGACCTCACTTTTGTGCTTCTGCACCCTTTATTGCATTGTACTTCGGGACACTCCTTTTTTAGTTGAATTTCATCATGGGAGACCAAATTTCCAGTATTCCTACAATTTTGCATAATTTCATTAGTTCTGGGAACATAATTCAATACTTTCATACTAAAACAAAAGCTAAAAGGTGCTAATAAATAGTCAAAATCCTCACTTATCAACTCCTCCAAACTTAAGTCTTTGCTTATCCTCAAGCAAATAAATTAGTTCCCACCTCCAAACGTTAAGGGTCATTTCAGTGATTCAAAGGTGAGCCATCCACACATCAGTTGGGACCAATAATTACCCACATTACTCATGTATTATCAACAAGGCGACAAGTTAAACATTCATGCACATATAGTTGTAATGTAACATTTTAGCTTCAAGAATTGACTTTACTCATCAAGGACTCTTGCTCTATCATGTAGGTCATGGTGGACTCCAAACTCTTCCTCCTCTACTTTCCATTTGCTAGGCTCACTTTAGAAATTTGGAACTAAATCCAAAGATTTATGAAAGGTTCACTCATCTCTCTCAAGAGAATGCCATAAGTACGACTTCAAGTACCATAGGCTTGCCCCTCATGTAGATCGCCACTAACGTAAGCTCACACGGCTTGAAATCAAGTAGGATTTCTTTCGGGATGTAATGAAGGCTTTTGGGTAAAGATCGGATACATTATGGGTGAGTGGTTACACATTTTCTTAAGCACTCCATCTTTCAATTCTCGGCTCACACTTTGCCAATTCTTAGAGGCACTTTCTTTTCATTGGGGACTAGAGAGACTTAACATCACTCTTCTTTGATCATTTCATTCTTTTTCTCCCTTTTTGATTTCTCCATGTTTGGGATCATTACCTCTTTTTGGATCCATTCAACCCTTCCACTTATTCACTTTTTGTGCTTTTCTTTTCTTGCCTTCTCTTCTCATAGAGATCATTTCTTTTCTCTTTTTGTGCCTTGATACCTTTTTCAAGTTCCTCGTCTCTCCCCCAAACTTACCTTTAAGCCGTTTGTTTCACGAGAGTGATAAAGGAAAGCTCGGGTGCCAAGAGAAGGTCACGACCAAACGGGTAAAGGCTTATAACATGGTTATCAAATGAGAAAGGCTAGAGGCTCAAAGGGGTTGACTAGGTATAATGACATTGGTTGGCAATAGAAAACTCAAAAGAGCCAAAGAGAGCCTACAATCACTTTTCAGACCAAGCAAAACTTAGGATTTCGCCTTAAAACACATTCGGGGCAAGTTCTAGACCATTCGCATTGATACTTGGACTAGCAACAATTCATCTCACCCCTCAAGCAACCCGATTGTTAAAGAGGACAGAGCCGAGGGCCCACAACGACCACATTCAAGTTTAAAGATCGCTATGATCCAATTAAACCACTCTATGATTGTGAAAGTCAACACAAGAGTCACAAGAGTCACAAAGTCACTAACTAGAGCTATTTCTTTCAAAAACCTTGTCTCTAACTTTAAGCACGTAATTAAGTGTGTTGGTACCAATTAAAGCATGGTTGACTCTTCGAGCATGACTTAATTAGGTCTTTTTATTCATTACTACTACTATTATTACCTAAACACAAAAATGGACTCATTCCCTTAAGAAGGTTGTCTCGTCATCCATCGTTTGGACAAGTTACCCGGTTCACACAACAACTACCTTTGGAAAGAACCATGGCATTAAGAAGATCAAAGGCTTATTATCTACTAAAACATAAAAATAAGCTACTAAATCAAACAAAGAAGCTACTAATCAAACCAAGAACTAATAAAGAAACAAAAATAAAGAAGCTAATAAGCAAAAACTACTAAAGATAGAATGAATATACATAATGAGAGAAAGAGAGTATATATACATAATAAGAAAAGAGAAAATAATATCAAGTTATTATAGGCCAAACATCTCAGAATGTATCAAATATAATCAACAAACTCCACCCCCCCCCCCCCGAATAAAGATAAGCATTGTCCCCAATGCTTAACAAAATAAGAGTAAAAGAGGGAAATGAGTGAAGAAAACTCCCTATGGCTCCTTGGACATCTTTGTGTCCCCAGCAATGTCACCGCCCGCAGGATCATCTAACTAAATATCATCATCCTCAACTCTAGGTGTGGCTGGGTTGGTGAACATCTGACGTACTGCCTCGGCAGCAAGGTCTGGCTCCTCAGACTGCCCAGCTGGTGCCACCGGTGTTGTTGGTGCTATAGGATCTGGGCCTGAATGGTATGGGTCAATCAGCATGTCAAATGGGAGATCTCCGGCTGTAGCAAGCCTGGTCACCTGTCTCCGGAGCTTGTCCACTGACTTCTTGCTGGCCTAGGACTTTCTCATCTTCTTTTCTTCTTTTCCCAGATCTTCGATCACTGACCCATGCTAATAGTATTCTGGTTCTCAAGGAGCTTTTTCAATGTTTCTTCAATTGTCAGGGGAAACTGAGGTTCCTAAGCAGAAGACTATGCTACAATAGTACTGGAAAAGTCAGACAGCTTTGCAGTGATTGTCTGCATCTAGTTGTTGAGGCTTGCCAATGTTTGGGAGACTCGCAGCACAGAGACTGGGCAGTAGGCATAGGCACCGGCTTCAAAGCCGAGGTGGGAGTTGTGGCAGGAACTTCAGTAGGGGCTGTGGAGGATGACTGAGGCATATCTACGACACTGGAGGAAGGCTCGGCTGAAGTGGATGGAACATCAACTGCCTCAGCGGCTACCGTAGCTGGCTCATTAGACTGGCCCGCGGTGGTAGGAGGCTGAACTTTTGTCTTTTGATTGTTCGCATCCATCAGTGAATACCATGTAAAAGGCTTCTTCAGCCTCGCCTTTATGTCATAATCCCTCAGCTCCGCCCTTGCATCCGTGAGATATTTTGTCAATAGTGTTGGGATACGGGTAGGATGAGTCATCTTGCCGAGCAATCACTGAGATGTTAGCTGACATCACGGCACCCACATGGATAGGGTACTCGGCCATAATAGACGCAACCAGAACTGCCAGAGGAATCGGGAGGTAAGTCTCATTCTGACTCGGGTCCAGTCTGCTGCAGACAAAAGTTTGCCACCCCCTCACCCCGAAACTGAGAGTGCTCCAGTGGATAGGAACCCCAGAGGCAATCCATGTAGGTGGTGGCCCCGATGTTACTAGAATCTCCGCTAACCAAGGACGGGCTGCGTCTCCCAATGCATACTTCTCCAAATATTACTTTGGCTCAACATCTTCGAATCCTAAGTACTTGTTGAGTGTATGTTGATCAAATCTCACTTTTAAGTTCCGTACATTAGTCACTTTTGTCCCTTTTTTGATGTGATCCATATTTGTATAGAATTCCTGGACCAGGTACTCTTTGGCGTCCACTATACTTTGAGTGAACCATATCCACCCCTTATGTTCCCTGAACTGTCTCAGCGCTGCTGGGTTGTACCTCTCCAAACTTTCAATAGAAATTGTCGCTCGAAAGTTAGCGACCTCACTGTCCACCATGTACGAAAGCTGGTGAAGGCAACCAAGCTAACAAATTGGTCCTCCCAAACCTCTTTATTCTTTGACCTTTTAAGGCTGGCAGTTGTAGCATCTCCCCCTCTATCATCATCGGGGATATCCTGAACTGGTGTAACTTGTGCCTCAGGGACAGGTGTGGCCGATGGCTCAGAAGCCTGACTAGCACTCTTCGAGTCCTCGAAAGTTCTATGAGATAAGGAAAGATCGTCCCTGAGTTGGTACCTCCCTTGCGGCATTGACTATACGGCCAGCTGCTCCTGAACAAAGGCTGAGTTACCCTCTGATGCTTCCCTAGACGGGACATATGAGCTCGTGTCAGAACGATCTACACCTCTCCCCCTGTCGGTTGTAGCTTCCTTTGCAATTGTCTTTTGTTAGACAAGGGAAAGGGCACTCTTACCTCGACCCCGAGAAGGTTCACCCCTCCCTTTAGAAGTGTCGCCTTTGCCTCTAGATCGAACCATTATCTGTATCAAGCAAATGCGATTGTTAGTTGCAATTCAATGTTCAAACATACACAGGAGATATGTAAGTATACACCAGAAAACACAGTGAGGTTCAGAGTTAAAGCCTGCTTGCAACAGAAGGATCTGCAGTCCGCGTAATTTACTTGCGGCCACAGATGAGGCCTTGCAGATAACACAATTTTGATTTGCGGCCGCAGAAGTAAAGTGCGGTCCGCATAATTTCACTTGCGACCGTATCTATGAAACCCAAATATGCCAACTTTTTGATGACAGATAATTAACTTATGTGTGGCCGTAACACGATTTTTGTGGTCCGCACAATTAAACTTGCGGCCGTGCATTGGAGTCTCACAGTAGGGACTCTCTGATGATAGTAAAATTGTATTTCTGCGGCCGCAATGGGAATTATGCAGTCCGCACATTTTACCTTGTGATCGTAGATCCCTTCTTCACTAATGATACCTAAGAATCAATTTCTACGAACCGCACAAGTTCAGGTGCGGCCGCAGAATTCAAAATTACGAACAGTTTAGTTATTTCATTCTAGGTTTTGCAATTTTGTGCACAATTTGATATGGTAACGTCATAGAGACATGAAAAAATGTTGACCTAGTCCCCATAGAGAATATATTAGTTAACCCACTACAGATTTACCCCCACATGAATGCGCAATTTAATTCTATTGACAAATGGCCTAAAATGACTTAAAATCTACAAATTAAAAGAAAAAGAGTAACAAGAAAATGAAACATACCAGATGAATGAGTGTGATGAGTGACTGAACAAAGGTGTTATGTGTGTGGACAGATGGATTCACCAAGAAATTGCAAGAGAGTACTGTTTTTGTGCTCATAGAGGGAAAGCAAAAATTGTACAGTAGCCTCTATTCCTCTATTTATACTACATGGTTTTGCTATGGTAAGGAAGGGCGAGTGTGGTTGCACAATTCATGTGCAGTCCGCACTCTGTTACCTGGTGACCTTAACTCGGCACCTCGTCTGCGGTCTGCACAAATTTGTGTGCGGCCGCAGATTTCATGTTGAGGCTGTAGATTTCCTTTTACGGTCGCGCTTTGACCTTTTCTCTGATAGGCTAAACTTCAGAGAGTTGACCTTTTCCACCTTTCATTTGTGCGGTCCGCAAGATAATTGTCCGGCCGCATTGCACTTTTGCTGCAGCAACCATAAATGTGTGGTCTGCACAAATCAACTGCGGTTCGCACTTCTTTCAACACTTAGCCACATTTTTTTCCACAGTTCATGTAAGTCACACTCAGCCCTGTAGCACACTTCAAATCAAGTTAGAACAAAAATAACACATATCTACCAAAGGAAAAGTAAAAGAAACATGGGTTGCCTCCCAAGAAGCACCTGGTTTAACTTCGCGACACGACATAAAATACCATCAATTGAAATGAATAACAGCCACGACGTGGCTATATCCAACCTTTCCCAAATATTGCTTCACCCGGTGACTATTGACTCAGAATACTTCATTATTTTTGTCCTTCAAGTCCAATGCATCAAAAGGTGTCACACCCGTAATTTCAAAAGGACCACTCCATTTAGACTTTAACTTCCCGGGATACATCCTCAACCTTGAGTTGAACAACAATACAAGATCGCCTACCTTGGACTCTTTGTTCCAAATGTATTTGTCATGAAGATATTTCATATTTTCTTTGTACAAGGACGAACTTGTGTAGGAATGGTACCGGAACTCATCTAATTCATTCAAATGTGCAACCCTCAAGTTAGAGGCTACATCCCAATCAAGATTCAACTTCTTTAGAGCCCACATGGCCTTGTGACCAAGTTCCACCGGAATGTGACAAGCTTTCCTGAACACCAACCGGTATGGTGACATTCTAATAGGTGTTTTACAAGTCATCCGATAAGCTCATAATGCATTATCAAGCTTCTTGGACCAATCCGTCTGGTTAGCATTCACTGCTTTGGACAAAATACTCGTTATCTCCCGGTTGGAGACTTTCACTTGACCGCTGGCTTACGGATGATAGGGAGTCGTGACTTTATGAGTGACACCATACTTGCTAAGACAAGTGTCGAAAGATTTGTTGCAAAAATGTGAGACCCCCCCTCCCCCCGTCGTTTATAATTGCCCGCGGAGTACCAAACCTTGTGAAAATATTCTTCTTCAAGAACGCTACCACATTTCTCGCCTTATTGTTAGGTAGAGCAACGGTTTCAACCCATTTAGACACATAATCCACCGCGACCAAGATGTAGGTGTTTCCACAAGAACTCACAAAAGGACCCATGAAGTCAATACCCCACACATAGAAAATATCAATCTCCAAATGGTAGTGAGAGGCATTTCGTTTTTCTTTGAGATTCCACCGGCCCGTTGACATTCATCACATCTTTTCACTAGCTCACTAGCATCCTTGTAGAGAGTGGGCCAATAGATACCGCAACTCAGCACGTTGGCTGCCATTCTTGCTCCACCATGATGACCACCATATAGAGAAGAATGACAATCCCCAATCCACCTTGCTCTTCTTCCAATACACATCTTCTAATCACCTCATCCGTACAAATTCGGAAAAGGTATGGTTCATCCCAATCATAATCTTGAAAATCCCATTTGAGCTTCTTCCTTTGGTTTGAAGAGAGCTCATCCGGGATGATTCCACACATAAGGAAACTTGCAAGATCCGCGAACCATGTCACCTATTTCATTGAAATATACAAGAGTTGCTCATCGGGGAAGGAGTCATTGATTTCAAGGCCATCATGCGGCCTCCCCTCCTCCTCCAAACGATACAAGTGGTCTGTCACTTGGTTTTCACTCCCTTTTCTATCTTGGATGTCAATATCTAATTCTTGCAACAAAAGAACCCATCTCATCAACCGAGTTTTGGAGTCCTTCTTGCTCATAAGATAACAAAGCGCCGCATGATCTGTGTGGTCTTTGCACCCATCAAGTACGGGTAGAACTTCTCAATTGCAAACACAATGGCGGGGAGCTCTTTCACCATAATGGTGTAGTTGACTTGGGCATTATTCATGGTCTTCCTATCATAGTAGACCGGATGAAAAATCTTGTTGATGCGTTGCCCCAAAACAGCCCCAACCGCTACGTCACTTGCATCATACATGGGTTCAAAAGGGACACTCCAATTTGGAGCGGTGATGATGGGAGTAGTTGTCAACTTGAAATTCAACAATTCAAAAACTCTCATCTCTGGTAGAAACCCGCGTAGCCTAAGAAACTCCGCACACCCTTTACCGAAGTTGGAGGTAGAAGTTTAGAAATCAACTCAATCTTTGCCTTGTCAACTTCAATTCCATTCTTTGAGATTATGTGGCCAAGGACAATGCCTTCCTCGACCATGAAATGACATTTCTCCCAATTGCGCACCAAATTTGTTTCTTCACATCTTTCCAACACTTTATCCAAATTTGCAAGACAATCATCAAAAGAATCTCCAACCACCCAGAAGTCATCCATGAAAACTTCAAGGTAGTCCTCCACCATGTCCGTAAAAATAGCCATCATACACCTTTGAAAAGTCGTCGGTGCATTGCACTTACCAAATGGCATCCACTTAGAGGCGAAAGTACCATAGGGACATGTAAAGGTAGTTTTCTCTTGATCCTCTCGAGCAATAAGAATTTGGTTATATCCCGAATACCCATCAAGAAAGTAATAGAAAGCTCGGCCGGCCAATCTGTCAAGCATTTGATCTAAGAAAGGAAGTGGAAAATGACCATTCCTTGTGACTTTGTTGAGCTTGCGATAGTCCATACACACTCTCCAAATGGTCATTGTTCTTGTAGGAATCAACTCATTCTTGTCATTGGTGACCACTGTCATGCCACCCTTCTTTGGGACACATTGAACCGGAGAAGTCCATGAACTATCGGAGATAGGGTAGATAACCCCGGCATCCAACCACTTGATAATCTCCTTCTTGACAACTTCTTACATAGCCTCATTGAGACTCCTTTGATTTTCAATAGATGGTTTGGCGCCTTCCTCAAAGTTGATCTTATGCATGCAAAATGCAGGGCTTATCCTCCGAATATCTGCCAAATTCCACCCTACAGCCCTCTTCCTCTTTTGTTGCACCTCCAAAGTGGAGTCTACCTGCACGATAGTAAAACAAGATGAAAAAATAACCAGTAAAGTAGAACAGGGACCAAGAAATTCATACCGAAGATGTGGAATCAATGGCTTCAACTCCAAGGTAGGAGGCTCTTCAATAGAAGGCTTTGTAGGAGGAGTTGTCCTATTTTCAAGATCCAAGGGCAATTTTCGGGATGCATAGTTGTACGACCCCATTCCTTGCAAAGAGTTCACACATTCCATGAAGCCATCCATCTCGTCATCATCAAAGTTGAGCAAAATGGCCTCCAACATATCACCCACATAGATCATAGCACTTGTATCATCAACAATAACATCGGTCACCAAATCCACAAAAGAGCACACCTCATTGCTATTCGGTTGCCGCATTGACTTACACACATGGAAAACCACTTTTTCATCACCAACCCAGAATGTAAGTTCTCCGGATTCAACATCACAAAAAGCCTTCCCTGTAGCAAGGAAAGGTCTTCCAAGAATAATCGGCATCTCATAATCAACTACACAATCTAGAATCACAAAATCCGTTAGAAGAATGAATTTATCAACACGAACCAAGACATCTTCAATCACTCCCAAAGGTATCTTCATAGTACGATCGGCCATTTTCAATCTCATAGAGGTGGCCCTTGGTTTTCCAATTCCCAAGGTCTTGAAAACCGAATGGGCCATCAAATTTATACTTGCCACAAGACCACAAAGAGCTTTTGTAAACTCGGCACTTCCAATTGTACAAGGAATCGTGAAAGCACCGGGATCCTCCAACTTACGAGCCATTATATGCACAATTGAACTCACTTGATGAGTGACTTTGATGGTATCAAAATTCATTGACCGATTCTTTGTCACGAGATCCTTCATAAACTTTGCATAGCGGGGCGTTTGTTCCAAAGCTTCAACTAATGGCACATTGATTGAGAGACTCTTCATCATTTGAATGAACTTCTTGAATTGATTCTCGCCATCTTTCTTGGCAAGTCTTTGAGGGTATGGAGGTGGAGGCTTAGGAAATGGAGCCTTAGCCTTTTGCAATATCGGCTCTGGTATGTCAATAATGTGATCCCTAGACGGGTTCACCTCCTCTTGAGTCTCTTCCACACTATCATCAATATCAATTAGAACTTCATCATTTGATTGCACCACATTGTTCGGGACCTATTCTTCTAGTACCACTTGCTCATCATCCACAAGTTGCCTTTTACTTGAGGTAGGTGCATTCCCACCTCTTCCACTTTTTGTAGTAATAGCCATGGCATACCCCGTGTTATTTCCACCCTTTGGGTTTACCACTGTGTCACTTGGTAGTGCCCCCTTAGGACGAGAATTTAGAGCTTGAGAGATTTGCCCCATTTGCACTTCTAAGTTTCACATCGATGTGTTGTGTGAGGCAAGTTGGGCATCCGAATCGGCATTATTTTCCATCATTTTCTTGAACATATTTTCAATACACCCCATCTCATTGTTTGAAGAACTTGGACCATGGGAAGGATAAGGAGGCGGGTTGCTCAGTTGTTGATATATCAGGGGCCTTTGAAAACCTGACCCCCAGTTGCCTTGATTGTTACCCCCCCCCCCCCAAATTTCCTTGATTATTGCCACTCCAATTTCCTTGATAGTTGTTGTTATGCCAATTCCCTTGATTGTTGTCACCACTCCAATTTCCTTGGTTGTTAGAATTCCAGTTGCCTTGATTATTTTGAGGTCGCCATTGTTGTTGGTTTGGGCCTTGGAATTTGTTTCCTTGCCCTTGAAAGTTGTTCATATATATCACCTCCTCTTCTTGTTAATTGTAAGAATCATCTTGATCAAAATCACTATCCTCTTACACATAATTCTCCACTCAATTTTGCACTTGTGGACCTTGGTCCTTCTTTTGTTTACCATCATGTTCACCCCTTCCATAGAATTAACTTGCTTAGTATATTGCACTTGTTGGAGTTGATCCTTTGCTAATTGATTCATGGTGGTAGTCAATTCGGTGATGGCTTGCCCATGGTCATGCAACTCATTGTGAAGGTGGATAACATTCGGATCACCTTATGGAACATTTTCCCAGGATTGCCACTCCAATAATGTTTCCGCCATTTCATCTAATATCTCACACGCCTACACATAAGGCATAGTCATAAAGTTTCCACCGACAAGTTGATTCACTGCACATTGGTTGGTTGTGTTAATCCTACGACATAAGGTTTGTTGAATCATGTTTTCTGCCATATCATTGTTGGGACATTCCATGACCATTGTTATATACCTCTCCCATATCTCGTGTAGTGGTTCATTGGGATCTTGCTTGAATGCCAAAATCTCATCTCTAAGTGTAGCCATATGCCCGGGAGAGAAGAAGTTAGAGATAAACTTTTCCGCCAACTCATCCCAAGTATGAATGGAATGGTTCAGCAAACGTTCCCACCAATCTAAAGCTTTTCCCCATATAGAGAAGGTAAAAAGCCTTAGCCTCAATGTATCCTCGGAGACATTTGTTTATTTGCTCGGGACCTCTTCTTCTTGTACCACTTGCTCATCATCCACAAGTTGCCTTTGACTTGAGGTGGGTGCATTCCCACCTCTTCCACTTCTTGTAGTAACGGCCATGGCATGCCCCGTGTTGTTTCCACCCTTTGGGTTTACTGCTGTGTCACTTGGTAGTGCTCCCTTAGGACGAGAATTTAGATCTTGAGAGATTTGCTCCATTTTCACTTCTAGGTTTCGGATCGATGTGTTGTGTGAGGCAAGTTGAGCATCCGAATCGGCATTCTTTTCCATTATTTGCTTGAACATGTTCTCAATATGTGCCATCTAATTTTTTGAAGAACTAGGACCATGGGAAGGATAAGGAGGCGGGTTGCTCGATTTTTGATACATCGGGGGCCTTTGAAAACCCGACCCCCGATTGCCTTGATTATTGTTCCATCCACCTTGATTGATACCTCCCCAATTACCTTGATTATTGCCATTCTAATTTCCTTGATTGTTGTTATGCCAATTCCCTTGATTGTTTCCACCACTCCAATTACCTTGGTTGTTAGAATTCCAATTGCTTTGATTGTTTTGAGTTCGCCATTGTTATTGATTTGGGCCTTGAAAATTGTTTCATTGCCCTTGAAAGTTGTTCACATATTGCACCTACTCTTTTTGGTCATTGTAAGAATCATCTTGATCAAACCGACTATGTTCTTGCACAAAATTGTCCACTCGTTGTTGCACGTGGGACCCTTGGATTTTTGTTTGTTCACCATCATGTTTACTCCCTCCATTGAATTGACTTGCCTAGAATTTTGCACTTGTTGAAGTTGAGCCTTTGCTAGTTGATTCATGTTGGTAGTCAATTCGGCCATGGCTTGCCCATGGTCATGCAACTCTTTATGGAGGTGAATCATATTGGGATCACCTTGTGAAACATTAGCCCGGGATTGCCATGCTGATGATGTGTCCGCCATTTCATCTAAAATATCACACGCCTCTGCATAAGGCGTATTCATGAAGTTCCCACCGGCAAGTTGATTCACTACACATTGGTTGGTTGTGTTGATATCACGAAAGAAAGTTTGTTGATTCATGTTCTCTGTCATATCGTTGTTGGGACATTCTTTAACCATTGTTCTATATCGCTCCCATATCTCGTGTAGTGGTTCATTGGGCTCTTTCTTGAATACTAGAATCTCATCCCTAAGTGTAACCATGTGCCCTAGAGAGAAGTACTTAGAAATTAACTTTTTCACCAATTCATCCCAAGTGTGAATGGAATGGTTCGGCAAACGTTCCAACCAATCTAAAGCTTTCCCCCGTAGAGAGAAGGGAAAAAGCCTTAGCCTCAAAGCATCCTCGGAGACAATTGTTTATTTACTCCCCCAACACGTGTCCACAAACCCCTTCAAATGTTTGTATGCATTTTGACCTGGAGCACCGGTGAAGAAGCCTCGTTGCTCTAAATAACTGAGCATCATATTGGTGATTTGAACGTTGCCCACCCCAATATGGGGAGGGACTATTACACTAGCATATCTTTCATTGGGTAACACCCGGTGTGGAGCTGCTCGTGGTGGAAGTAGGAGTGGAACGAGAACATTTTCATGAGGCACTCGGCCTCTTCTATTGGCTTGAGGTTCAAGAGGAACCTCATCAACTTGATCATCCTCGATGTCCACATCCCCCAAAGGTAAATTTCCGATATCATTGTTCGTCATGGTTGTACCTACGATTTCTCAAACAAGTTAGTAACATGGAAGGAAAAGAAGATATTCCAAAAACACATACAAATATATAGCTAACACCATTTTAACTCCCCGGCAACGGCACCAAAAATTGATCCACATACAATCCGCACTCAATAGTTAGTGAAAACGGTCGTTGGAAGAATAGTACCCAACAAGAGTCGGGGTCGATTTTCACAGGGAGTTACTAGGGGTGTTAGGAGTATACACTTGATGAAAGATAAAGGAATAGCTAAATTGAACTTCCACAACAGGTTTTGATTTCTAATTCTAATTTTACTCTAGCAATTATAATCTAAGAAAAAAAACTAGAAGTGAATCAGTGTTTTTGGTATTTTTCCAAATAGTTTAAAGGCCTTGGGTTGTGACCATAACCTAGGTGTTTTCCTAATTGGATAAAGATGTTAATGCTTGTTTTGTTGATTGAGGTGTATTATAGCTCTCAACTCTATGTTACCCACTCAATAAGTGATTTTGGCCAATTTGGCTTTCTCAAGTCCAAAAGGATATCAACCAAAACAATTGATAAGAGCTCAAGTCGAGTTATTACTATCTCTAGGTTGAACCCTTTAATTGGGTTAATTAATCTCTCAATTGACCCCATTCCTTGTTAGCTAAGTTATCCTACACTAGGTCCTTTTTTCTCAAGTAGAGACTAAGTCAAATAAGCATGAATCAATGTTTGCAACCATTAATTCTAAAATTAAAGCATGAACTAAGCTAAATAATCAGCACCCAATCATAAACAAGTACTAAATTATATACCTATAAGGTTTACACACTAGGGTTGGATCACAACCCTCTTAAAGTCTGTCTACTCATAATGGGTTTTAAGAAAATAAAGAAGAAAAGCGAATTAAACTCATAATGGAAGAATAAAATGATTAAATCTAATGTAAATACACCAAAATAATGTAAACTATCCTAAAGTAGTAACGAAAAATGGCTACAGTAACTTCAGATGTTCAAACTTGACCGAATTTTGTGAAACTCGTCTATTTATACAGGGCTGAAAATCTCGGGAAAAAATACCCTTTGGGAGGTTCTGCGGCTGCACAATTCCATGTGCGGTCTACAGATTACTTCAGCTAGCAGGAAGTGGAGTTCTGCGGCCTCACATTTTTTAACTGCGGTCACGAAGCAATTTTCTGCGACTGCATATTTCTGGACTGCGGCCGCACAATTATTGTGCGGTCCGCAATTCTCAAAAGCTCATGGACTTGGTCTTTTTGCATACTCTCCGATCTTTGACTCTTAGCCCAGTTATGCGGCACAATTCATGGGCAGTCCGCACATTGCTGAAAGGTCTGCTAAATTTTTCTTCTTGTTTTGCCATTGCAAAATTCCTTCTACGGACAGCACATTTGTGATTCTGCGCCCTTTATTTCATTGTGCTTCAGGACACTTCTTTTTGAGTCAGATTTCATCTCGGGAGACCAAACTTCTAGCATTCCTGTAATTTTGCATAATTTCATTAGTTCCGGAAACACAATTCAATACTTTTGGCCGAAAACAAAAGCTAAAAGATACTAATAAGCAGTCAAAATCCCCACTTATCACTGGACAAATCACTAAACCGGACTGCATACACCGATACGGTCATAGAACCCTGGTGCAATTGCTTGAACTCTGTGCACCATGCATCCCTAAGACTCTGGGGAGCAAACTCCCTCGTGAACATATTTGAGAATTGAGCCCAGGTGAGTGAAGCTGCCTCGGCTGGGCTACCCAACTCATACACTCGCTACCACTGATAAGCCACTCCCTTAAGCTGGAATGTAGTGAAAGCAACCATACTCGACTCCACAATACCCATAGTACGGAGGATATGGTGGCACTCCTCAAGAAAACCCCTAGCATCCTCTGAAGCCAAACCATTGAAAGTAGGAGAGTGTTACTTTTTGTACCTCTCGAGCCTGAGCTTCTCCCCTTCATAAGCTGCTGCCCTAACCTCGGGCTGAACTTGAATAATCAGTTGTACTGGTATGACCTCTGGCCCAGGACCTGGTCAACCTGGGCCCACTGCTCAAGGATATGGGTTGCGGGAGTCTGTGCTTCTCCCCTGGCTTAAGATGTGGCAGAATCTAGTGGAATCAACCTTGCCTGAGCTAAAGTCCCAAACATGCTCAAAAACTGGGTGAGAGTCTCCTAAAGTGCAAGGGTAGTAACAGGCGTCTTAGATGTCTTCTCTCCAATAGAAGCTACTGGTGGTTCCTCTGTATTAGCTCGTACAGGTGATCTCGTTGCACCACGTGGACGTCCTCGGCCTCTAACATTCATACAAAAATAGCTAAAATAATGTTTAGAGCCTCAAAACTCAAGAACTAATAATAATAAAATCTCCACAACCACTATACACATAATTGCCCAAAACCCAGCAAAATACAAGTCACAAGCTTTATGAAGCAATACTGAATATCTCTATACATCAGTGGCTAATAAGGGATAAGGAAATAAAATAAACTCGTCTAAGGGCGTATAACGACTCGACCGGTCATTTTGAGCTCTAGCGTGATGTTCGGCGGTTTGAGGCCTTGAGTAGCTTCACTTCAGGTATTATGACTTGCACGCATGGTCGTAATTTCATTTTGGGAAGTTCGGAGTTGATTTGGAAATAAATCTCTAATTTCGAAAGCTTTAAGTTGGAAGAATTTACTAAGGTGTGACTTTTGAGTAAATGATCTCAAAATAGGGATTTAAAGGTTCCAACATGTTTGTATGATGATTTTAGACTTGGACGTATGTCCAGATCTGGTTTTGGATGACCCGGGAGCGTTTAGGCGCCTATTGTAGATAGTTGGCATTTTGGAAGGATTTCATAAATTTGGGTTGAAGTGTATTTTAATGTTATCGATGTCCGTTTGGAATTCTGAGGCTGGGAATAGCTCCGTATGGTAATTCTGGTCTTAGGAGCCCGTCTGGATGTGGATTTGGAGGTCCGTAGGTCATTTCTGGGTCATTTAGCGAAAGTTGGAAATTTGAAGGTTTTGGGGAAGTTTGACCGGGAGTGGACTTTTCGATATCGGGTTCAGATTCCGATTCCGGTAGTTGGAGTAGGTCTGTAATATCAAATGTGACTTGTGTGTAAAATTTGAGGTCAATCGGACGTGATTTGATAAGTTTCGGCATCGAATGTATAAGTTTGAAGTTCTAAAGTTCATTAAGATCGAATTGGGGTGTGATTCATGCTTTTGATGTTGTTTGATGTGATTTGAGGCCTCGAGCGAGTTTGTGTCATATGTTGGGACAGGTTGACGTGATTGGACAGGGTCCAGGGGTCTCATGTGTTTCGACGTGGTTTCGAACCAAGTTGGGTTGCTTTGGAGTTGTTGTGCTGGTGTCTGGTTTCCTCCTTCGCGAATGCGAAGGATCTCATGCGTTCGCAAAGAGGAATTTTTGGGCTGCTGGGATTTGGCCTTCGCGAACGCGAAGCAATGGATGCAAATGTGAGGCAGAAGCTGGGAAAGCCTTCGCGAACGCGACACAGGGGTCGCGAACGCATAGAAGGAAGAGGACTGGGGGACCTGGAGCCATTAAGCCTTCACGAATGCGGATCTTTAACCGCGAACGCGAAGTAGTAGGGCCTGAAGGCATAGCGAACGCGGCCTAGCTGACGCGAACGCGAAGAGGAAATTGGAGTCATGGCATTTTTGGCCTTCGCGATAGCGATGGTCTTTCCGCGAACGCGAAGAAGGACGGACCTGGGCAGTGAAGTTTTAAAACGGGAATTTGGCCATTTTCATCTCATTTCCTCCATGGGAGTCGACCTTGGAGCGATTTTGGAACGCCATTTTCAGCATCAATTACAAGGTAAGTGATTCCCACCCATTTTAAGTTAAATACATGGTATATATATGGATTTAAACATAGAAATTTGTAGAAATTTGGGATTTTGAAGAAAACCCTAGAAATTGGTATTTTTGGATTTTGACCACGAATTTGGGCATAAAATTGGAAATAAATTATATATTTGAGTTAGTAATGTTATGGGTAATGTTTATCTTCAAAAAAATTCGGAATCGATCACGTGGGCCCGAGGGTTGGATTTATCGATTTTTTCGAGCGGAGTTGGAAATTGTTATAATTTGATTTATAATAAGTATTAGAGTATATATTTATGGATTTGCACATTGATTGACTAGTTTTGAAGTGATGGGCACCGGTTTGAGGTGTTAGAGCGGCGTTGGAGCCGGTTATGAAACTTCGGAGCGAGGTAAGTCTCCTGTCTAACTCTGTGAAAGGGAAACTACCTCTAGGTGTTGTAATTTATATGTTATACTTGTTTCGGGGGCTACGTACGCATGAGGTGACGAGAGTCCATACGTAGCTACATTCATGTTATTGTCCAGATAGACTCAGGTTCATGTCATGCTATAACTGTACTATTCGAGTTATCTCTTGCCTATTAAATTCTTTTACTTCACATTACGATTTGAGACTAGACATGCATAGAGTGATACATTTGGTATTGTAGAGATTTGATGAGTTTCATGATTAGCCGCTGAATAATTGTGTTTCCTCTGACGGATTTCTCCCGCGCTATGCATTTTTGTCGAAAGTTTTTCCTTAAAATTATAACTCACATGTTTATTCGTGAGTAGGGTCAAGGACCCAATTAAGCTTCTTATTCTAATGGGATCGGGTCGCTTGCCTCGGCAGGATTATGTACCACACTCTCATGAGAGCGGGTCGTTCGCCTCGGTAGTATAATAGATGCATCTGGTTCATGTCGTTCGACCCTCAGCAGTGCACAGATTATCTTGGGATCGGGCCGTACGCCTCGGCATTTCTATAAAATACTCTCATGAATTCGTGTGTAATATTTAACAAGAAGTCAATGTATCTATAAGTCCTCCTGATTTGGATTATGACGACCTATCTGGTGAGATCCATTTTATATATATATATATATATATATTCCCGGTTGAGGAGGAAATTGCTAATTGAGAGCTTGAGTTTATCATAGAGAGGAGGTTTGTACCACGTATTTACACTTGTTTATTTCGTTTGTTTACTCTGACCCATATCTGTTTTACTTCTTACTGCATTTGTCTTATTGGACCACTAGTAAGTATCGATGTTGGCCCCTCATCACTACTTCTCTCGGGTTAGGATAGATACTTACTGGGTACGCATTGAATTACGTACTCATGCTATATTGCTGCACATTTTGTGCAGGTACATATATGTCGGGTGGTCTTTCGGGCACAGAGGCGTGGCTATTGCGGGGACTTACCATGAGCTGCATTTCATGTTACGATCTGCAACCTGTAGAGTCTCCATCAGAGTTATTTATATTCTCCTGTCTAATTTGTAATACATACGGAGGTTGTATTATATTATATTTCCTAGTTGATGCTCATGTACTTGTGACACCGGGTTTTGGGGGTGCTTATGGGTTGTTCTTTATTGTAATCGTGAAAACATTATCATTTACCCTGTAAATCTTACTTCTAACTATTTAATTGATGAAAATTACGATTTCAAAAATACTAAAATGAGTAATTAAGTTAATCATTCACTGTTGGCTTGCCTGACGGCGGTATTAGGCGCCATCATAACCTTTAGTAGATTTTGGGTCGTGACAGCTTGGTATTAGAGCATTAGGTTCGCAGATCGGTACGAAGACGTATGTACTTATCTTCGAGAGGCTACAAGGCTGTTAGGAGCACTTTCTTTCTTGAATCCTCATCATGCGATTTAATGCCTTTGAGGCTTATGCCTTTATCTCCTTCCTACTCATTCTTATACAATGTTGAGCGCTCGTGTCGATTGAGCATCTCGGAGTTGCAGTGGTACTATAAATGTGTGGCGGGATGTTTCTTCCTGCGCATTAGAGCAAGTTATTACCATCTTCTTGCGGAAGGATATTCCGTCATTTCGGCTCAGTAGCTCTGTTTTCAATGGTTTCGAGGCTGCATGCAGATTTTTATGATGTTTAAATGTGTTATCGCACAGTTTTGGTGCAATGGTAGGGTATTTGTCTATGTGTCGAGGCAGTGAATGACTTGAAAGGTGGATTTCTCGATGCATAATTTTGGGGATTCAACATTTAAATCCAATGGAGGAAAGAAAATCGATCTATGAATGCTCAGTATTTAGTCGATAGAGTAGCGAGACTTGATATTCCCGAGTGTGATGGGATTCTCATTTTGATGTGGTGTCTTCATTCTTGTTGGAACATATTAAGGTTCGCCGGTATTGTGGTCTTCTTTGATTCTTAGCCTTCGAGGCAGGGTGTTGTGAAATGGTGCCTGAGAAGCGGTTGTCAGAGATAGCGGTGTGTAGCTGTTCAGAATCGAATTGGTATTTCTAATATTGATGGCTCGAGAAAGATGATCTTCTAGGAGGCTTAGAGTTTGTAGCAAATTATCATGGCAGGTGCTAAAATGATGGATATTGCTTTGAGGCAGTATTTGGGCAGCGTAAGATGAGGAAGGACAGAGCGGAAGGTGTCTCGCGGTGGTTGAATTACTAGTAGGTCAAGTCTGAAAAGTGAAAGTCGAGAAGTTGCTTAAAGGAGAGAGTTTGACCAAAGTGGGAGAGTGGCAGAGTAGCATATGAGTTTTGTGGAAGGATAGTCACACGCCTTGAGGAAGTTTAGAGCAATTTGGGAATCAAGGTGGTTAGTGACTAGGCCCACGAATTTTAGTTGGATGCAACATGACTTGAGTTGAAATGTATTGGTGGACTTCCAGTTGATATCAATGGGGAAGAAAGAATCTTGGTGGGTCCCGGGGTTATGTGATTGTAGCTTCAAGTTAAGTGAGAGAGTCCCACCGTCTACGATTTAGATTGTGTGGTTGTCTGCTTGTGAGGTTTCCGGTTATCGGCGTATTGGTGGGTTATTACGACCAAGGAAAGAAAAACATCAATGGTAATTCGAGCAAAGGATTTGAGGAATGTGTGCTATATTTGGCCTTACCGGTTCATGTTCAGGTTTTGGGAAAACTTAGAGTTTATGCTTTGTATAGATGTGATATACAAGGAAAGTAATTCAGTCGGGTGCTTCTTTAAGAGGGTGTTCATGTGCTAGCAGAGCCTTGGAGTTTATTATATTCGGGACCAAGTCAGAGTGGGTGACTCTCAACAATGGTCCTAGATGGTTCAAAATAATTTAAGTGTGGTGCATAGGGATTTCGAGTCCATGGTATGGTTAAGTATTGAGCTTTTGCAGTGGATTATGAAAGGGACCTGGGTGTTCTATGTTATCATCCGTCTGCGGTGCAGCATTGGATGAATGGGAGAAAATAACTTTGGATTCATAGAGGAATTTTCAAAATGGGTGTACCAGTTGAAGAAGTTATCGTGCGCACAATGAAAGTATAAGATGGTTCGTGGGTTTTGAGATGACGTAGTCTCGTAAATTGGGTCACTCAGGATGAGTGCGAATTAAGTTCGTCATGTTTTGAATTGAGTTAATATTATTATTTCTAAGGCGAGTCAAGCGTGAGTTAGAAGAAGTTGGATCGGTTAGCAATGGTTGAATCGGCATGATGGTGGCAACAACCAGTTCCTTCAGCGTGTTAAGTTATGAAAGTGATTTGTGGCGGCACGTGCGAGGATTGACGGTCATCGTAATTTGATTTATTTGGAGGTATTCTATTATAATGGCATGTTATGTGTAGATGGATCCAGGGAGGATTATGGTGGTTTAGACCGCAACTTGAGGTTGGTAGTTTTTGCGGTTATGGGAATCCGTCGCGTGTTGCAATGGTTCTCCAACAATGAGTTAAGTGAAAGGTTTCAAAATGATGAAGTGTTTATTCTATTAGTGGTTCAGGAGTTATGATGAAATTCATGTATTCTCACGTATTGGCATGTTAGGTGCAGTAAGCGGGATGGGAATTGGAAGCTGAGGATCAAGGTTGTGGTTCGGTGTTGACAAGAATGTCACGAGCTCGGAGGAGCAGGAAAGAATTCAGATGTTTAGCGTAAGATGGTATTGTCTTTAGCCTCACCTAAGATTGGTGTCATATGTAAGAGGCTTTGTGTACTGAGTTGTGGATTCTCGATTCACTTTACAACATTGTATGGCCGGTAGTATGGATGGGCACACTTTGCTACCTAGTACGGAAGGTCATGGGGACGTATCCTATAGGAGGATTGTATAAGTGTGACGTATAGTCACTTGACTGATTAAAGATTTAAGCCAAGTATGGGGATTATGGTACTATCGCTAATGTGAGAGAGTCTAGGCCTGAAGGGCGCTCTATTCATTTGATCGTGGACTATGGAAGTTTGTTCCGAAAGTGACGGTTATTCTTGTGTGTCATGGTAAAGGATTACTGTGGATCCTTGAAAGGTTATTAGCCCAGTACGGTGCGATCAGAATCGGCCTGAGGTTTGTGGATGGATCTAGATATGAATGTGTGCTCTAGATCGGGTCGGATATGTTCATTTCAGCATAGCGTTGCTTACGGAGAGTCTTTGGGCTTGGATGTTATTTCGTCGTCAGCTATTTCAGGTAATATTCTATTGTGCCATGTGGGTTGTGATACAACTTGATTATTCGCACATGTGTTGAGGTCCCGCGTAGTTGTAGTGTTATGTGAGCAGGATGGCTCTTGAGATGCAAATCATATATTGCACCTTAGTTGTGCTTGAGTTTCGTAGCGTATGGTGCTATCTGTCTCCCAAGGATTTGTATTTTTGCACTTGGTGTGCTCGTGGTCGATATTCGGGTATTTCGTAGGTATAAGCATTATCGTTTGATGGGTACTTCCTTATTTATTGTCATGTGTGGATCGGGTGGCATGCCGCCACGGGTATATTGTTAGATCGGGTGGCACGTCGCCACAGGTATGTTGTTTGGATCGGGTTGCATGCCGCAACGGTATCATGTGTAGATCGGGTTGCACGCCACAACGGTATTATGTGTGGATCAGGTTGCACGCTGCAACGGTATCATGTGTATCGGGTTGCACGCTGCAATGGTATCATGTGTGGATCGGGTTGCACGCCGCAACAGTGAGATGTTGAGCACAATTCCTTATATTTATTTTTGTGTGTCTTGTTTCTTGTCTCTGAAAAAGGCTTATAGTATTTGATGGTTGTTTTATTCGTTACACGGACTGGATAGTTATTTTCCAGAGTTCGTTCTTCCTTTATGTGTCACATTCAAGTTGTAGCTTGTTGGCGCATTGGTGGAGTCATACGAAATCTTAGACATTGGTTGTGGTGGCTTATTGCCGGAGTAGCTTGTACTGGGTGAGACGAGATTATTGGACCTGGGATCAGTGCGATCGGATTTATATAAGGCATATTAAAGAGCAAATATCGTTATTCAGTTTAGAATGAGGTAATGGCTCTTGTCAGGAGGAGAGACTCCATAAACTGTGATTCGTCAAGTGATTATGAGTTTCTACACATCTTTTCCGTCGTGGCAGTATTGCGAGAGTTGGAACGGGACTTATATATGTCATGGGGTATACTACGGGCTTTGGGTCAGTGGAAATTCCAGTTGTTGTGCTCGGGAGAGATTGCCTTGGGCAAATGAGTATGTGGTGCATGGTGTGAGAGTATGGTCATGTTGGGTTCAGTGTCTAGTGATTGATACGGTATTCATGTGTTAGAATATGGTATCTTGGAGAATTTTGGATGTTGGAACTGCCCTATATCTGTTTTACTTCTTACTGTATCTGACTTATTGGACCACTAGTAAGTGTCGATGTCGACCCCTCGTCACTACTTCTCTCGGGTTAGACTAGATACTTACTGGGTACGCGTTAATTTACGTACTCATGCTACACTTGCGGCACATTTTATGCAGGTACATATATGTCGGGTGGTCTTTCGGGCACAGAGGCGCGGCTATTGTGGGGACTTACCATGAGCTGCATTCATGTTACGATCTGCAGCCTGTAGAGTCTCCATCAGAGTTATTTATATTCTTCTGTCTAATTTGTAATACAGACAGAGGTTGAATTGTATTATATTTCCTAGTTGATGCTCATGTACTTGTGACACCGGGTTTTGGGGGTGCTTATGGGTTGTTCTTTATTGTAATCGTGAAAACATTATCATTTACCCTGTAAATCCTATTTTTTACTATTTAATTGATGAAAATTACGATCTCAAAAATACTAAAATGAGTAATTAAGTTAATCATTCAATGTTGGCTTGTCTGACAGCGGTGTTAGGCGCCATCACGACTTTAGTGGATTTGGGGTCGTGACAGGGGGACTCCGAGGCTTGCGGACGCCGACAAGTATACTTTGAAGTCTCCAAAACTGGGCTCTCACTAGTGCCTGGTCTAGTAAGAGATACTTGGATCTGTACAAAAAGATGTGCAGAAGAGTAGCATGAGTACACCACAACGGTACCCAATAAGTGTCAAGCCTAACCTCGGTAGAGTAGTGACGAGGTCAAGTCAAGGCCCTACTGGACTAAATAAGAAACTGAACAAGTGTATAACAGTAAATATAATGACAGCAATAGAAATGAGACAATTTAAGAAGCATATCGAGAATAGCTACACTAAACTAAGGCAAATAAAACTTCACAGAAGAAAATAAGGGATACTGTGACACGGAAGAAAACAACAAAAGCACAAGTGAAGAAATAGAAAGTATCAACAAGAGTCACTACCGAGGTACCGCCTCGTAGTCTCAAATCACAAATCAATTCACAATCTCTCCTTATACCACCGCGGGAGCCTTGCATTTAATTTTGATATCATTTTTCCCGAAATAGCATCCCGCATTTTAGTCTACCTTATCACACCGCATGACTTCTAGTAGTTCCCCTATTAGCCATGCGTATCTAGTCCACCTTATCTCACTACATGCATTTCAACCCCAAAACCTTATACCACCACATGGGTATCAATATCACAACATATCACAATTCGCACTTCAAGTGCCCAATATTACAACTTGCCACAGAAATCAACAACAATGGTGTTCTCACAATAAATAGCCCATGGCTCAACCACAATGTACACAAGAGTTTCAACAATAATAACCGAAGGTGAATAAATCAAAAAGAATAGTATTTCACAACTTAATATTTTGCCTCAGTGTGAATCACAGCCTTTATAACTCAATACTAATTTCAACAACAAGATATTCCAAGAAGAACAACTTCAAGTAAGAATTCAACGGTTAAATAATGAATATGGAATAAAGGAAACGAGAACTTCAACTAAACATGTAGTGCAATTATCAAATAAGAGCTAAGACAAATAGAGCATGTGGAATAAACTAATAATGATGAAGATAACATGTTAAGATAACTCGATTAAGGCATGAAAGGAATCTACATAGCTAAAACTGGTAAATTTCCACATTTTGTCCGTGTACACACTCGTCACCTTGCGTACACGGCTTCTACACATCACAATTATCACAAAACAACACAAATCCTGAGGGGTAATTCCCCCACATGAAGTTTGGCAAGACACTTACTGTCACGACCCCAATTTCCCTCTGTAGGATGTCGTGATGGCACCAAGTCTCTAAGACTAGGTAAGCCTAACATTCATACAGAAATAACTGAAATAATGTTTAGAGTCTCAACATATAATAATAAAATCTCCACAACTCAGTATATACATCATTACCCAAAACCTGGCGAAATACAATTCACAAGCTATATGAAGTGATACTGAATATCTCTATACATCAGTGGCTAATAAGGGGTAAGGAAATAAAATAAACTAGTCAGAGGGGGACTCCAAGACCTGCGGATGCCGGTAGGTATACCTTGAAGTCTCCGAAACTGAGCTCTCGCTAGTGCCTGGTCTAGTAAGAGATACCTGGATCTGCACAAAAAGATATGCAGAAGCGTAGCATGAGTACACCATGATGGTACCTAGTAAGTGCCAAGCCTAACCTCGGTAGAGTAGTGACGAGGTCAGGTCAAGGCCCTACTGGACTAAATAAGAAATTGAACAAGTGTATAACAGTAAAAATAATGACAGCAATATAAATGAAACAATTAAAGAAGCATACCGAGAATAGCTACACTGAACTAAGGAAAATAATACTTCACATAAGAAAATAAGGTATACTATGACACGGAACAAAACAACAAAAGCACAAGTGAAGAAATAGAAAGTATCAACAAGAGTCACTACCGAGGTATCGCCTCGTACTCTCAAATCACAAATCAGGTCACAACATCTCCTTATACCACCGCGAGAGCCTTGCATTTAGTTTTGAAATCATTTTTCCCGAAATAGCATCTCGCCTTTTAGTCCACCTTATCACACCATATGACTTCTAGTAGTTCCCCTACTAGCCACGCGTATCAAGCCCACCTTATCTCACTACATGCATTTCAACCCCAAAACCTTATACCACCGCATGCGTATCAATATCACCACGTATCACAAATCGCACCTCAAGTGCCTAATATCACAACTTGCCAAAGAAACTAACAATAACAGTGTTTTCACAATAAAGAGCCCATGGCTCAACCAGAATGTACACAAAAGTCTCAACAATAACAACCAGAAATGAATAACTCGAGAGAATGGTATTTCACAACTTAACACTTTGCCTCAATGTGAATCACGACCTTTATAACTCAATACCAATTTCAATAACAAGATATTCCAAGAATAACAACTTTGAGTAAAGAGTTCAATGATTAAATAATGAATACGGAATAAAGAAAACAAGAACTTCAACTAAACATGTAGGAAAATTAGCATGTAAGACATAATACAAGTAGAATATGTGAAAAAGGACTAATAATGATGATATAACATGTTAGATAACTCAATTAAGGCATGAAAGGAATCTACATAGCTAAAACTGGTAAATTCCTTATTTACCCCTTGTACACACTTGTCACCTTCCGTACACGGCTTCCACACATCACAATTATTACAAACAACACCAATCCTAAGGGGTAATTCCCCCACACAAGGATAGGCAAGACACTTACCTCAAAACACGCTAACTCAATCCACTAGTAGGCCTTTCCCTCGATTATCCAACTCTGAACGACTCGAATCTAGCCAACACAACTTCATACTATAAATATAATGTATAAGAAGCTAATTCGAATAGAAAAGTTACGATCTTTGCAACAAAAAAAAAATAAGTCAACTCAAAAAGTCAACCCGGGCTCGCGTCTTGGAACTTAACCGAAATTATAAAATCCGAACACCCATTAGATAACGAGTCCAACCATTCAAGAATTACCCAAATTCGACCTTAAGTTGCCTTTCAAAATTGAAAATTTTAGTGTAGGAAGTTTTTACCATTTTTCCCCAAATTTCTAACTCAAATCCCTAATTAGATGATGAAATAGTGATAGATTCATGGATTATCGTCCAATCGGTGCTAGAATCACTTATCCCAACACTTTCCTTGAAGAACTCTCAAAACACCGCCTCACATCGAGCTCTCTAGGTCCAAAATATGAAAAATAAGATGAACACTCGTTTTTGAAACTTAAGTTCTACTGCCCAGTGAATATTTCTTCCCAAACACGAAAAGTGCCTCGTGTTCGTGAATCACAACTTAAGTTGCTGCCAAAATTTCTCTTCCACGAATGCGACAACCCACTCACGAACGTGAAGGCCTAATGATCCCAAGCATCGCAAACGCAAAGCCTCATACGCGAACGCGTAGGCCAAATGCGTGAGGTCCCCACTCTGCCTCTATTCTTCGCGAACGCGGCTCGCTGCCCGCGATCGCAGTGCATAAACCCACTGACCTTTCACGAACGCATGGCCTTCTTCGCGAACGCGAAGGGTAAATCTCCAGCAACCCCTGAAGTCTGAAGACTCTACGCGAACACGGAAAAACCTTCGCGAACGCGTAAAAAGAAACTAGACCTATAGAAAACCAATAGCTTCAACAATCCTTAAGGTTCCGAAATGCGCCGAACATGGTTCGAATTACACCTGAGGCCCTCGGGACCTCAACCAAACATATCAACAAGTCCTAAAACATCATACGAACACTCTCAAATCATCAAATCACATTAAATAACACTAGAAGCAAGAATCGTGCATCGATGGAAGCCAAATGAACTTATGAACTTCCAAATTCCAAAACTAATGTCGATTCATACCAAAACAACTCTGATTGACCTATAATTTTGCACACAAGTCATAAATGACATGACGTACCTATTTCAACTTTTGAAATTAAAATCCGACCCCAATATCAATAAAGTCAACTCCTGGTCAAATTTTCCAACCTTCCAAACCTTCAACCTTCTAACTTTTGCCAATTCACGTCGAAATGACCTACGAACCTCCAAACCAACATCCGGACATGCTCCTAAGTCTAAAATTACCATACAAAGCTATTGGGACTATCAAAACTCCATTCTCGAGTCGTCTACTCAAAAGTCAAACTACAGTCTACTTTATCAACTTAAGACTCCAACTTTGGGACTATGTGTCCCATTTTACTCCGAAACTCACCCGGAATCAAACCCAAACACCCCGGTAAGACACATAATCATGATACAACATAGAGGAGGCAATAAATAGGGACTCAGGGCTAAAAAACTCAAAATGACCAGCCGGGTCGTTACATCTTCCCCCTCTTAAAACAAATGTTTTTCCTCGAACGAGTATAAAGACATACCTGAAGTGGTGAAAAGATAAGAATAGCGGCTACACATATCATGATCGGTCTCCCAAGTTGCCTCCTCTACTGAACCTTCACTGAAGCAATGTTCTTCGACCTTAGATTTCAAACTTGCCTATCCAAAATGGCCACCGGCTCCTCAACATAAGACAAATCTTTGTCCAACTAGACTGAGCTGAAAACCAACACATGAGACGGATCATCGTGATACTTCCGGAGCATAGAAACATGGAATACTGGATGAAGTGCAACTAGACTACGTGGTAGTGCAAGCTTGTAGTCCACCTCTCCAATCCTCTCAAGAATCTCAAAAGGTCTTATATACCTAGGGCTCAACTTGCCCTTCTTCTCGAACCTCATAACACCCTTCATGGGCGAAACCAGGAGCAAGAACCTCTCCCCAACCATGAATGCAACGTCGCGAACCTTCCGATCCGCATAACTCTTTTATCTAGATTGGGCTGTACGAAGTCGATCTTGAATCAATTTAACCTTTTCAAAATATCCTGAACCAAGTCTGTACCCAATAGCCTAGCCTCACTCGGCTTAAACCAACCCACCGGAGACCGACATCGCCTCCCATACAAAGCCTCATACGGAGCCATCTGAATGCTCGACTAGTAGTTGTTGTTGTAGGCAAACTCCACAAGCGGCAAGAACTGGTCCCAAGAAACCCCAAATTCCATCACACACGCATGAAGCATATCCTCCAATATCTGAATAGTGCGCTCGGACTGTCCGTCCATCTGAGGGTGAAATGTTGTACTTAACTCAACATGCGTGCTTACCTTATGATGTACGGCCCTCCAGAATTACGATGTAAATTGCATACCCCGGTCAGAGATGATGGATACCGGCACGCCATGAAGTCTGACAATCTCGTGAATATAGACCTGAGCCATCTGCTTTGAAGAATAAGTAGCCACCACTGGAATGAAATGAGCCGACTTGGTCAACCTATCCACAATCACCCAAACTGCATCAAACTTCCTCTGAGTCCGTGGGAACCCAACAACAAAACCCATAGTAACTCGCTCCCATTTCCACTATGGAATCTCTAGCCTCTTAAGCAATCCACTTGGCTGCTAATGCTCATACTTCACCTGCTGACAATTTAGGCACCGAGCTACATATTCCATTATGTCCATCTTCATTCTCATCTACCAATAGTGATGCCTTAAGTCCTGATACATATTGGCGGCACCCGGATGAATGGAGTACCGCAAAATGTTAGCCTCCTGAAGAATCAGCTCACGCAAACCATCTACATTGGGCACACATAGCCTGCCATGCATCTGCAACACACTGTCATCCCCAATAGTGACCTTATTGGCATCGTCGTGCTGAACCTTATCCTTGAGGACAAGCAAATAGGGGTCATCATACTGACGCTCTCTGATGCAATCATATAGAGAAGACCGAGAAACCACACAAGCCAAAACTCGACTCGGCTCCGAAATATCCAATCTAACAAACTAGTTGGTCAAGGCCTGAACATCCAATGCTAATGGCCTCTTCGCTGCCAGTAGATGTACTAAATTGTCCAAGCTCTCCGCCTTTCGACTCAAGGCGTCCACCACATTGGCCTTCCCGGGATGATATAGAATGGTGATATCATAGTCCTTAAGCAACTCTAACAATCTCTGATGACGCAAGTTAAGATCATTCTGTTTGAACAGATGTTGTAGACTTCGACGATCGGTATAAACCTCACAAGGGACACCGTACAAATAGTGCCGCCAGATCTTCAAGTCATGAACAATAGTTGCTAACTCAAGGAAGTGGACATGATCATTCTTCTCATGCACCTTCAGCTGTCTAGACGCATAGGCAATCATCCTACCATCCTGCATCAACCTCGCGCTGAGGCCAACACGCGACGCATCACGGTATACAGTGTAAGACCCCAAACCCGTAGGCAATACCAACACTGGGGTTGTAGTCAAAACTGTCTTGTTGTTTTGAAAGCTATCCTCACACTCGTTGGTCCACCTGAATGGAGCACCCTTCTGGGTTAATCTGGTCATAGGTGCAGCAATAGATGAGAAACCCTCTACGAATCGGTGGTAATACCCTGCCAAACCAAGAAAACTCTGAATCTCAGTAGTTGAAGATGATCTGGACCAACTCTGCACTGCTTCAATCTTTTTCGGATCTACCTTGATCCCCTCACTCGACACTACATGCCCCAAAAATGCCACTGAAACAAGTGTTGCTCATGATCCTCCCGGCTCCGGGAGTACACCAAGATGTCATCAATAAACACAATGACAAATGAGTCAAGATAGGGCTAGAATACACTGTTCATCAAGTGCATGAATGATGATGGGGCATTGGGTAGCCCAAATGACATCACAAGGAACTCGTAATAACCATACCGAGTCTTGAAGATAGTCTTCGGAATATTTGGCTCCCGAATCTTCAACTAATGATAGCCTGACCGCAAATCAATCTTTGAAAATACTCTGGCACCCTGTAGTTGATCAAATAGGTCATCAATACGTGGCAATGGATACCTGTTCTTCACCGCAACCTTTTTCAACTGGCGATAATCAATACACATGCGCATAGAACCATCCTTCTTCTTTACAAACAAGACTGGAGTATCTCAAGGTGACACATTGGGCCGAATGAAACCCTTATCAAGAAACTCCTGCAACTGCTCCTTTAACTCCTTCAACTCTGTTGGGGCCATACGATATGGTGGAATAGAACTGGGCTAAGTGCTTGATAACAAATCGATATCACTGTCGGGCGGCATGCCTGGAATATCCGCCGTAAATACATCTGGATAATCCCTCACTACCGAAACTGACTCAACGTTAGGTGTATCAACACTGACATCTCTCACATATTCTAGATACGCATCACACCCATTTCCAACCATCTGTTGTGCCTTAAGGAAAGACACCACCCTGCTAGGAACATAATTCAAAGTACCCCTCCACTCCAACCGTGGAAAACCTGGCATAGCCAACATCACCGTCTTGGCGTGACAATCAAGGATAACATGATAGGGCATCAACCGGTCCATGCCCAAAATAATATCAAAACCTACCATACTGAGCAACAGTAGATCGGCTATACAGTCAACAATAATGGAATCTCCTACATACGTGGAAACATAGACAAGAGAACTCAAAGAATCACGGGATATACCCAAATACGTAGCAAAATAAGACGATACATAAGAATAAGTGGATCCTGGATCAAATAAGACTGATGCATCTCTATGAAAAACCAGAACAACACCTGCGATAACTGAGTCGGATGCAACCACCTCCGTCCTAGCAGGAAGAGCATAATATTTGGCATGGCCTCCCTCTCTAAGGCGACCTCTACCTGCCCGACCTCCACCTCTAGTTGGTTGTGCAGGTGGAGTGGCAATCGGTGCGGTAACCACGACTTGAGAATCCTGAGGGCCCAGTGGAATACGTGGGGCCTGAGTAGTCTGTGGAGGTGTACCCCTCCTGAGTGGGGGGAAATACCTCACCATATAATGAGTGTCACCACACTCAAAATAAGATCTCAGAGGACGTGGCTACTAAGACTGACTCGGGCCTGGTCGGTTGGATTCACCGCTGAAAACACCCCATGTATGAGGTGCACTAGACAGTGGCAGTGCATAATAGGTGACCTATGGTGTGGGAGTGGCCGGAATACCGCTAGAAAATGGAAGTGGTGAATGAACATGGCGGCTCACATAGCCCTTATCATGACGGGCTGCAACTGGGGCACGGGCACCACTATATGTGCCGGAATCTCGAGTCCTCTTGGCCTCCCTCTCCTCTCTCTTCCGGGCCCACATATCCTCCAATCTCCTAGCGATCTCCACTACCTTCTGGAATGGGGATGTTGAATCTGATACCAGGGTTGAGCCCCTTCTATAAATCGATGAACTCGTTCTCTGACAGTGGAGACTAAAGTTGATGCATGCCTGGAAAAATCACTAAACCGGACTGCATACTCTGATACGGTCATAGAACCCTGGTGCAACTGCTCAAACTCTGAGCACCATGCATCCTTAAGACTCTAGGAAGCAAACTCCCTCATGAACAACTCTAAGAACTGAACCCACGTGAGTGCAGCTGCCTCGGCTGGGCTACCCAACGCATTCGCTCGCCACCACTGATAAGCCGCTCCCTTAAGTTGGAACGTAGTGAAAGCAACCCCATTCGACTCCATAATACCTATAGTGCGGAGGATACAATGGCACTCCTCAAGAAAACCTTGGGCATCCTCTGAAGCCAAGCCATTGAAAGTAGGAGAGTGGTACTTTTTGTACCTCTCGAGCCTAAGCTTCTCCCCTTCAGAAGATGTTGCCCTAACCTCGGGCTGAACTGGGACAACCGGTTGTACTTGTATGACCTCTAGCCTGGGACCTGGTCAACCTGGTCCCGCTGCTCAAGGGTACGGGTTATGGGAGTTTGTGCTCCTCCCCCAGCCTAAGATGTGGCAGGAGCTAGTGGAATCAACCCTGCCTGAGCTAAAGTACCAAACATGCTCAAAAATGGGTGAGAGTCTCCTGAAGTGTAGGTAGTAACAGACGTCTCAGTTGCCTTCTCTCCAACAGGAGCTACTGGTGGTTCCTATGTATTAACTCGTGCAGGTGATCTCGCTGCACCACGTGGACATCCTCGGCCTCTACCACGGCCCCGGCCTCTCGCGGCTCTAGCAGGGGTTGTAGGTGTCTGATCATCAAATCGAGTTGTGCGTGTCCTCACCATCTATGAGAGAATAAAAAGACATAGATTTAGAATTTTGAAGTCAACAAATTTGCACGATAAGAAATCAAAGAAGTGAAACTTTTCCTAACAGTTCCATAGCCTCCCGAAGATAAGTACATACGTCTCTGTACCGATACGCGAGACTCTACTAAAATTGTTTGTGACTCATAACACCTATGAACCTAGAGCTCAAATACCAACTTGTCACGACCCCAATTTTCCTCCGTAAGATGTCATGATGGAACCTAGTCTCTAAGACTAGGTAAGCCTAACATTCATACAGAAATAACTGAAATAATGTTTAAGAGTCTCAAAACGCAACAACTAATAATAATAAAATCTCCACAACCTAGTATACACATAATTGCCCAAAACCCGGCGAAATACAAGTCACAATCTCTATGAAGTAATATTGAATATCTCTATACATCAGTGGCTAATAAGGGATAAGGCAATAAAATAAACTGGTAGAGGGGGACTCCGAGGACTGCAGACGCCGGGCAGGTATACCTTGAATTCTCTGAAACTGAGCTCTCACTAGTGCTTGGTCTAGTAAGAGGTACCTGGATCTGCACAAAAAGATGTGCAGGCACATAACATGAGTATACCACAACGATACCCAGTAAGTGCCAAGCCTAACCTCGGTAGAGTAGTGACGAGGTCAGGTGAAGGCCCTACTGGATTAAATAAGAAACTGAACAAGTGTATAACAATAAAAATAATGATAACAATAGAAATGAGACAATTAAATAAGCATACAGAGAATAGCTACACTGAACTAAGGCAAATAATACTTCACAGAAGAAAACATGGGATACTATGACATAGAACAAAAAAACAAAAGCACAAGTGAAGAAATAGAAAGTATCAACAAGAGTCACTACGAAGGTATCGCCTCGTAGACTAAAATCACAAATTAATTCACAATCTCTTCTTATACCACCTCGGGCCTTGCATTTAGTTTTTAAATCATTTTTCCTGAAATAACATCCCACGTTTTAATCCACCTTATCACACCGTATGACTTCTAGTAGTTCCCCTACTAGCCACGCGTATCAAGCCCACCTTATTTCACTGCATGCGTTTCAACCCCAAAACCTTATACAACCGCATGCGTATCAATATCACCACATATCACAAATCGCACCTGAAGTGCCCAATGTCACCACTTACCAAAGAAACTAACAATAACAGTGTTTTCATAATAAAGAGCCCATGGCTCAATCACAATGTACACAAGAGTCTCAACAATAACAATTGGAAATGAATAACTCAACAGACTGGTATTTCACAACTTAACACTTTGTCTCAATGTGAATCACGGCCTTTATAACTCAATATCAATTTCAACAACAAGATATTCCAATAATAACAACTTCGAGTAAAGAGTTTAACGATTAAATAATGAATATGGAATAAAGGAACCAAGAACTTCAACTAAACATATAGGGCAATTAGCATGTAGAGAAAAGACAAGTAGAACATGTGAAAATGGACTAATAATGATGAATATAACATATTAAGATAACTCAATTAAGGCATGAAAGGAATCTATATAGCTAAACCGGTAAATTCCATATTTAACCCGTGTACACACTCGTCACCTTCCGTACACGGCTTCCACACATCACAATTATCACAAACAACCCCAAATCCTAAGGGGTAATTCCCCCACATAGGCTTAGACAAGACACTTACCTCAAAACACGGTAACTCAATCCACTAGTAGGCCTTTCCCTTGATTATCCAACTCCGAACGGCTCGAATCTAGCCAAAACAACTTCATACCATAAATATAAACTATAGGAAGCTAATTCGAATAATAAAGTTACGATCATTGCAAATAAATAAAAAGTCAACTCAAAAAGTCAACCCGAGCTCGTGTCTCGGAACCTGACCAAAATTACAAAATTTGAACACTCATTCGATAACGAGTCCAACCATACAAGAACTACCCAAATTCGACCATAAATAGCCTTTCAAAACTCAAAAATTTAGTCTAGGAAGTTTTACCATTTTCCCCCAAATTTCCAACTCAAATCCCTAATTAGATGATGAAAATAGTGATAGATTAATGGAATATAGAGAACCCAATCGCGAACGCGATGGCCATAAGATCTTAAGCATCGCGAACGCGAAGCCTTATTCGCGAACGCGTAGGCCAAACGTGTGATGTCCCCAGCCTACCTCTATTCTTTGCGAACGCGGCTCCCTGCTCGCGATCGCAGTGCACAAACACACTGACCCTTCGCGAACGCGTGGCCTTCTTCGCGAACGCGAAGGGTAAATCTCCAGCAACCCCTGAGCACTTTATGCAAACACGGAAAAACCTTCGCAAACGCATAGAAGGAAACAAGACCTGTAGAAAACCAGTAGCTTCAACAATCCTTAAGGTTCTGAAATGCGCCAAACATGGTCCGAATTACACCTGAGGCCCACGAGACCTCAACCAAACATACAAACAAGTCCTAAAACATCATATGAACACGCTTGAAGCGTCAAATCACATCAAACAATATTAGAACCACGAATCGTGTATCGATTCAAGCCTAATGAACTTATGAGCTTCCAAATTCCAAAACTAATGCCGATTCATACCAAAACAACTCCTATTGACCTCAAATTTTGCACAAAATTCATAAATGGCATGATAGACCTATTCCAACTTCCGGAATCTAAATCTGACACCGATATCAATAAAGTTAACTTTCGGTCAAATTTTTTAACCTTCCAAACCTTTAACGTTCCAACTTTCGCTAATTCACGGCGAAACGACCTACGGACCTCCAAACCAACATCCGGACACGCTCCTAAGTCTAAAATCACCATACAGAGCTATTGGGACCATCAAAACTCTATTCCGGAATTGTCTACTCAAAAATCAAACTACAGTCAACTCTATCAACTTAAGACTTTAACTTAGGGACTATGTGTCCCATTTCACTCTGAAACTCACCCGGAATCAAACACAAACACCCCGGCAAGACACATAATCATGATACAATATAGAGGAGGCAATAAATAGGGGGTCAGGGCTAAAACACTCAAAACGATCGCCGGTTCCTTACACTTACCTCAAAACACGCTAACTCAATCCACTAGTAGGCCATTCCCTCGATTATCCAATTCTGAACGGCTCGAATCTAGCCAAAATAATTTCATACCATAAATATAAACTATAGGAAGCTAATTTGAATAATAAAGTTACGATATTTGCAAAAACAATAAAAAGTCAACTCAAAACGTTAACCTAGGCCCGCGTCTCGGAACCCGACCAAAATTATAAAATTTGAACACTTATTCGATAACGAGTCAACCCATACAAGAATTACTCAAATTCGACCTCAAATCGCCTTTCAAAACCCCAAAAATTAGTCTAGAAAGTTTTCATAATTTTTCCCAAATTTTCAACTCAAATCCCTAATTAGATGATGAAAATATTAATAGATTCATGAAATATAGTCCAATCTGGGTTAGAATCACTAATCTTCTTGAAGAACCTTAAAATATCTCCTCACACCGAGCTCTCTGGGTCTAATATATGAAAAATGAGATGAACCCTCGTTTTTGAAATTTTATTCTGCTGCCCAGTGATTTCTTCTTCGCGAACGGGGAAAATGCCTCGCGAAGAACAAATTAAGTTGCTGCCCAAATTCCTCTTACGCGAACACAAGAACCCACTCACGAACGCGATGACCAAAAGACCCAAGCTTCGCGAACACGAAGCCTCATTCATAAATGCGTAGACCAAACGCGTGAGGTCCCCAACCTGCCTCTCTCCTTCACGAACGCATCCCCCTGCCCGCGATCGCGACGCACAAACATACTGAACCATCGCGAATGTGTGGCCTTATTCGCGAACATGGAGGACAAACTTCACCTGACTCCCAGGTACTCCTCGCAAACGCGAGACCTCTCCCGCGAACGCGTATAAAGACACCAGACACCAGAAAAATCTGCAGCTCCAAGGTTCTGAAATGCGCCGAACATGATCTGAATTACACCCGAGGCCCCCAGGACCTCAACCAAACATACCAACAAGTCTTAAAACATCATATGAACACGCTCTAAGCGTCAAATCACATCAAACAATACTAGAACCACGAATCGCGCATCGATTCAATTCTAAGGAACTTAAAAACTTATGAATTACAAACTAATGTCTTTTCATACCAAAACAACTCCGATCGATTTTAAATTTTGCACACAATTCATAAATTATATGACGAACCTATTCCAACTTTCGAAATAGAAATTCGATCCCGATATCAATAAAATCAACTCCCGGTCAAACTTTCCAATCTTTCAAACCTTCAATTTTTTAACTTTCGCCAATTCACGCTGAAACAACCTACGGGCCTCCAAATCGACATCCGGACACGCTCCTAAGTCCAAAATTATCATACGGAGCTATTGAGACCATCAAAACTTTATTGCGGAGTAATATACACAAAAGTCAAACTATGATCAACTCTATTAGCTTAAGACTCTAACTTAGGGACTATGTGTCCCACTTCATTCCGAAACTCACCCGAAACCAAAATCAAACACCCCGGCAAGTCACATAATCACAATATAACATAGATGAGGCAATAAATAGGGGATCGGGGCTCAAATACTCAAAACAACCGGTCAGGTCGTTACATATACTTACGAAGTTATATTAAAGTTTTATGTAAATTGTATATAAATTGTATTCTGTTGTAATTATATATATTTTTATTTGAATATTATATGAAAGTTAAAAAATAGTCGTATAATATATGAATCATTGTATAAAATTTATATTTAAGTTATAAATACTATCTTTTTATATAAAGTTGTTGATATGTATCAAAATTATTTTAAGAGATAAAGTTTTGACTAAAATTTCAGAGAGGAAGAAGAACACATCACTTACAAAATATATACAAATCATATACAAAATACATACAGAAGATATATTGTATAAAATTCATATAAAAATTATATTTAAGTTGTATGATGATGTAATTGTATTTAACTGGGTAAAAATAATGTATGAAAGTTGTAGATAAGTTATAAGTAGGTTGTATACTATATAATTAGTTGTATAAAATTTATTTTTACTACATATGTTGTTGTAGATATTCAAATTTGCATTAAATTTGTATGAAATTTATTTTTAATTTGTATGTTGATGCACCATACATTGTTCTTTTCTCAATTGATTTATTAAAGAAAGAAAAGTAGAGAATGAATTCCAAATCAACTCATGTGCACTAATTCATATTTGTTTGAACGGAAAAACTTGAATATTGATGGGAACTGAATGATTTGGGTGGAGAAATTTCGAGTTTCACAGTAAAAGCGCCACCGTCGTGCTTCGGAGAAACTGAGTTTTATTTGAGATTTTTGTGTGAGAAATTAATTGGGTAGCATAGATTCTTGTTGGAAATACTAATACAAAGTTGAATCCGAAATTTGGAGGCGATTGAATTTAATTTGAAATCTGCTAAAACTTCGAGTCTGCTCAATTATGCTTTTTGATTCAACTGCGATTGGTGCTGTAGTTTGACAATGTTGGTAAGAATCTATTCAGTAAAAGCAGAGTATAGCAATCGTAGATATGGAAATAGGGATAAATTTTGGCGACAATTGCGTTCAAAGCTGTTGTCATATTGTAGCGTATCTTTTTCCTTTTTTGTCACTGAAATTCCATTTGTTATGGCATAAAATAGGTAATACACATGTGGAAGGAGTCTTATTAAAAGATGAATGGAGAGAAAATAGAAAAAAGATGTAACTAAATCCCCTAATTTAAGGCACTAATAATGAATTTTATATAATTTGTAAATAACTCGTGTTTAGAGCGGGTAATATACAAAGTTAGGACAGTTTTGGTAAATAAATTTTAAATATTATATAGAAAAGAAAAAATCCCGTTAAAATATATCTCACCTCTATTTGGATTCATGTGAACCATTACCGTTGCCAAAAAGTCATATGCTGGTGTGGCCTGACTTTTAGCTTGGCTTAAAAGCAAAAATATTGCACAAATATGATACTTTTTTGGGATGATCTTTAATTTACGAGGACAGAACTTTAATATAAGTTAACATTTATTAAAATTAAATATTTTGCTCAAGCAGAGATAAAAGTTCAAGACTAACCACTTTAACATAAGTTAGCAAAAACTAAAATAAATTAAAAAGTGCTAAAAATTAGTTTGATCGGTTTTTAACCCCACCAAAATGCCCTCTTTAGTTCTATAAAACAGATTGTCTATATATAACATTTTTTTACAAAATCAAAAGTTCAAAATGATTCTTTTATTATATAAAAATTTAGTAATAGTTCTTCAAGTTTGTCAAAGTGGGTGGGTCAACAACAACAACAATAACATACCCAACAATATCCCACACTGTGGAGTCTAGGGAAGATTCTGTGTACGCAGACCTTACCCTTACCTTGTGAATATAGAGAGGTTGTTTCCATAGATCCTCGGCTCAGGAAAATATAAGCACCACATTAATGAAAATATAGACAAGAAAAGATAGTAACCAAAAGCCATATAAAAGCAGAATAAAAATAACAGGACGGTAAGGTGATCAACAATGAAAGAAAATGACGGTTAGTCATAAAAATCTATTACCAACAGAAAGCGAGATTGCGTGCCAATACTACTGTTATGAACACTCTAGACTACCTACTCTACTACCCTAATCCTCGACCTCCACATCTTCCTATCAAGGGTCATGTCCTCGATCAGCTGAAGCTGTGCCATGTCTTGCCTAGTCACCTCTCCCCACTTCTTCTCTGACCTACATCTACCTCTCTGTAGGCCCTCCAGTGTCAACCTCTCACACCTCTTTACCGGTGCGTCTGTGCTTTCCCTCCTCACATGACCAAACCACCTAAGCCACGCTTCCCGCATCTTGTTCTCAATAGGGGCCACACCCACCTTGTCGCGAATAACCTCATTTCTGATCATATTTAACCTGTTGTGCCCGCACATCCATCTCAACATTCTCATCTCTCCTACCTTCATCTTCTAGACATGAGCGATCTTGATTGGGCAACACTCATCCCCATACAATATTGTTGGTTTGACCACCACTTTGTAGAACTTACCCTTAAGTTTCAGTGGCACCTTCTTGTCACACAAAATACCGAAAGCGAGCCTCAATTTCATCCATCCCGCTGCAATACGATGTGTGACATCTTAATCGATCTCCCCATCCGCCTGAATAATAGACCCAAGGTACTTAAAACTCCCTCTCCTAGGGATGACCTGCGAGTCCATCCTTACCTCCCCTTCCCCTCCTTGAATCTCGCCACTTAACTTACACTCCAAGTATTCTGTCTTAGTCCTGCTCAACTTGAAACCTTTATATTTCAGGGCCTGCCTCCATATCTCTAATTGCGCGTTCATACCATCTCGCATCTCGTCAATCAGTACAATATCATCTGCAAATAACATGCACCACGACACCTCTCATTTGATGTGGCGTAGTACGTCCATCACTAGAGCAAACAAAAAAGGGTTGAGTGCCAACCCCTGATGCAAACCCATCACAACCGAAAAATGGTTTGAGTCCCCTCCCACTATTCTCACTCGGATTTTTACTCCATCATACATGTCCGTAATAAACCTAACGTAGGCAACATGTATACCTCTAGCCTCTAAACATCTCCACAAAATCTCCCTCGGAACTTTATCATACACCTTTTCTAAGTCGATTATCACCATATGCAAGTCCTTGTTTCTCTTCCTATACTGCTCCATCAATCTCCTAACAAGGTGGATAGCTTCTATAGTCGAACGCCCCGGCATAAACCCAAACTGGTTCTAAAAAATAGACACACTCCTCCTCACCCTTAGCTCTGCCACTCTCTTCCAGACTTTCATAGTATGGCTAAGTAGCTTGATACCCCGATAGTTATTGCAATTTTGGATATCACCCTTGTTCTTGTATACAGGAACCATCGTGCTCCACCTCCACTCGTCGGGCATTTTTTCGTTCTAAAAATTACATTAAATAACCTAGTGAGCCACTCCAAGCTTGCCTTGCCCACACTCTTCCAAAATTTCACCGGGATTTCATCTGGTCCGGTCGCTTTGCCCTTGCTCATCTTACGCATAGCCCTCTCAACTCCATCAACTTTAATCCGCCTACAATACTCAAAGTCACAATGACTCCCGGAGAGTTCCAAATCACCCAGGAGCTCCCAGAGAGTTTAATCCCGGGTGGGTCAATTAACAATATATTTTTGATGCATTTGTTTCAAACTATCCGGCATAACTTTTCGTACTACAAAATTCAACATAACATTTAGTTTTTATATAAATTAAGATATTTTCTCACGATATTTATGCACTCGTACATATTACTAATTATATTATACTAATCCCTGGATACACGCATTGTGAGTGTATCCCATATAATTAGTACAAAATTAAAAATATTATATTATTTTGTACATGAATGGTAAAAAAAGGAGAGGAGAAGATAATATAAGAAAAGTAAATGTTAGCTCAAAAAATTTATTATATGCATGGAAAGTTAAATTAGATAGATGTACCTTAATAAATTCTTTGACAATTTCAAGTCAAATTTAATGTTACAAAGTTAACTTTTGTAGCTTACATATTTTATTAATATTGAAAGTATTATTAATATAACCTTAAGAGCATAAAAGTTCATTAATATTATATGGTCATTAATACTATAGCTTTAAGGGCATAAAAGTGCAATAGTATGATTATACTTAGCGATTGACCCCAGTATTCTCTGGAGCGTTCTTTTCCCGCCAAAACAGCGTGAAGTTTTTTCCCTCGCGGAGAGCGTTGGACCAATCGCAGTCGCAATCGCCATTTCGCCATGAGCGGAGAGATGATGAAGAACGGGAAGATTCAACAGAGATTGACGGATTTTAGCGGTTTCTCTAAAATATTGTCTCTCTATTTCCCTAACATCGATTTCTCTCTCGATGACTCCAAGTTCAAAGTCTGCCTCTCTTCTCAGCTTGCTCGCTTCTTCTCTTCTCCTTCCGGCGAACACTTCGTTTCTCAGGTTAGCTCGATTTTAAACAAAATTGTAATGTGTACAAATTGAGAAATGGATGAATGTACATTGAAATTTATATGAATTGACCGTTGTACTCCAAATTCTGAGTATTTGCTGGTTCCTAGGATTTTTTTAGGCTAAACGGTTTGTGTATTTAATGTTTTCGAATGATAAACTTGATGAGTGGAGTCTGTATCTGACTATCTGTGCTGTGAATGAAGGCGAAATTGATATTATTAGTGAAAGAAAATTACTGATTTACTGATTTTCTAATGTAACATTACTTCTGAGTAATTTTCAATTGTTGTTTGAATGAAAAACTTTGTCCACTCAAGTAATTTTCAATTGTTGTTGTACTCAAAATTCCGAGTGCATTTGCAATTTTCCCTAGGATTTTGACTCTGCTAAACTGTTAGTGTATTTGATGCTTTCGAAGATGAACTTGATGATCGGGGTCTGTATCTGTGACTTTGAATGAAGTCGAGATTGATACTATTAGTAAAAGAAAAATTACTGATTTACTGATTTTCTTATGTACCATTACTTCTAAGTAATTTTCAATTGCTGTAGTTGAATGAAAAACTTTGTCCACTCGAGTCTGTGTCTGTCAATTTATGGCATAGCTTGGTACTAATAGTAAAGGAAAATGGCTGATTTACTGACTTTATCATGTAAGATTTTGATTTTATTGGCCAAGTTAGTTATTTTCAATTGCTGGATAATTATGATAATTAGAATTTTAAGATAAAGGTGAAGGACTGACATTGAATTGTTATTTCTAGGTGAAGGAGGTTGATGGCACGTTCTCATTGCCACTGGACTTTCTCCAGTTCCGTAAACTTTCTGAACTACAGGAATTTTGTGTAATTTTAGAGAGTAAACCTAAAGATGCTCTGTTGTGTATGAGTGCTTCATTACACAAGGTAGTAGGTTTATATTTATGAAATTCAATTTATTCACATATTTATATCGTTTTATCTTAGTTGTATCAGTGTGTTGCTGATGCTAGCAGGTTTTCTTTGAGAAATTGGGAGATGAAAGTTTTGATGATTTTGTGAAGATAAATATCCGTCTCCACAACTACCCTGAATCAGTGATTGCATTGAAGAACCTAAAAGCCGCTTATATTGGTAAAAGATGATATTCAACTTTACATTTACTCTTTAGATATGAAGTAGTTTAATGCAGCGTTATCAAAGTTAGGGCTTAAAGCGCACTTAAGCCCTAAAGCGAGGCTCAAAACGTGTTGAGCGCTTCGCCTCGCTTAGGGGGCGCTTCAATGCTGTCATCAAGGCTCTAAGGCATACTTTTCCTTACCGATGAGCGTAATCCTGAAGAGGCGACACTAAATAATTGATATTTTATTTTATAATAAATTTTCTTCAATTTCTTTGTGTACATTTGGTATTCATGCTTATAGATATTAGTCTTGGACTACACTACACATTTGTAGTTTTTCTCCATTTGCGCCTTTTTTTAAATTAAAGCTCACGCTTTATTTGCGCTTAGCCCCAGTAGACGTTAGAGCTTTTTTGCGCTTTACGTCTTTGATAACTCTGGTTAAATGCTGCTTAGATTCTAAATAATTGAGTATGATGCTTTCAATTGACAGATAGGCTTGTCTCTGTACGTGGTACAGTGGTAAAAGTCAGCACAGTCAAGCCTCTGGTGATGCAAATGGATTTTGCCTGTACTAAATGCGGAACCAGTATTACTCGTGACTTTCCAGATGGAAAATTTTCACCTCCACCAATATGTAAATTGCATGGTTGCAAAGGCAGGACTTTTAATCCCATAAGGTCTACAGCTCGACTTATCGACTTTCAGAAAATAAGGTAAACTCCTCTTCTTTGCTGTCTGCACTTAAACATCTTTATAAATCATACTATTTGAGTTAAAGATTTAACAGAAAATTCTTGTCTGTTATTCTTTTTATTCATCGTCTCACCTTGCTAATTTCATGTTCATTTCTTATCTTATAATTATCCGTTTCTCCTAGAATTCAGGAGCTGCTGAAATCTGAAAATCATGAAGAGGGGCGGGTACCTCGAACTGTTGAATGTGAACTAACTGAAGATCTTGTGGATGCATGCATCCCTGGAGATATTGTCACTGTCACCGGCATAATTAGGGTTATTAACAACTACATGGATATTGGAGGAGGTAAATGATTTTATAGAGGACACATCATGGATCTGTTTGGATTGTAGAAATGTACTTCCTCCACCTATAAAGCAAATTAATGCCTCTTGTGAGTCTCTTTGCGCCTTTCAACAAAAATTCTAAATGTTTTTCCCCAACAAAAGTTTCACAGTTAGGTTGCTGCATCTTATGAGCAAAATTTTCTACTAATTTCCTTCCATTCCATATAATATATATATATATATATATATATATATATATTATATGGAATGCATATACTGTAATATTGCTCCTGAGAAATGAAAGAAGACTTCATTCAATCACCTGCATGAAGCTTTACTCATATTTTAAATGTAGTTTGTTTCTATTTTAGTGTAGCAAAAAGCGTGTTACGTCTGATTTTCTCCATTGAGTTAGATGATATACGTGATTATCAACAATAGCATTCTTTGATTGGATTGTAACATATTCCCCTTCTGAATTAAGGATATAAAGGAGAAATTTTTGACAAAAGTTGATCCAGTGTGCTGACCTTGTTTTAACGCATGAGTCTTTTAATTTCATGTAAAAATATGTTTTTGGTCACAAGCTTCAAATGCACCTGACTGATAGGAAATAGGAATCAGATTCAATTATAGGCTTAAACCTGATGCAGACTAGTAACATCATCAGTGTTAATGAATCTTGTAGCTTATTGTTAGTATTGCTTTAAAGACTCTTTGAAAAAATCTGAACGACTTGGGTTAAATCCAAAGGGCAGTACCTTCTTATATGTTACCATCTTTTATTCTGAACCTATGTTATTAAGTACTGCTGCTGTCTGCATAAAGTACAATTGATAATGCACTTTGAAATTTCTAATAATGCATTAAAGTACGAACGCTGCTTTTGTTCCTCCGTGTTTGGTCAAAGTCTTGGGTGGATGACATCTATGCTTTTAAGGAAAATACCAATCCAGTGACCAAAATCGCCAGATATCCTCTTTGTTAAATGAGTTTATTTAGGAAAAGAAGGTTTAATGTCTTAATATACTTGTCATTCAAAATGCATATTACTTAGATCAAGTAACTTATGAGTTCTCTGTAAATTTCTTTGCACATAACACAATGGATTCAAAATGATATATTGATAGAGTGCCTTATAATAAATTGACATTCGATATAGTTATGTTTTAGCACCCTACATTGAGCCAAAAATCACAGATATTTTGCCTTTGCCTGAAATAACTGATATCTGGGACAGACAAACTCATTTTACCAATCTTCCTACTGCACTGGAGAGAAATATGGGATGGTTACATTGAATAATATTGTAGATGCTGTTGATAACTGGATCAAAAATATGCTTTTGATTTGCTGCTATGTACTTCATTTTCAGTTAACCTATGTCAGATGTTAACTGTAAGAGAACCTTGGTAAATGCAGGAAAGTCAAAAAGCAAGAATCAAGGACTTCATTATTTGTATCTAGAAGTAGTTTCTATTACAAACTCGAAGTCTCAATCAACACTGAAGGGTTCACAAGATAATTCTAATGCTAGATCTACAGAGCTTTTTGATTTATTCTCATTCACTTCAAAGGATTTGGAGTTTATTGTTAAGTTTTCTGAAGAATATGGTTCTGATGTCTTCCGACAAGTACTTCAATCTATTTGTCCCTCGATCTATGGTCACGAGCTCGTTAAAGGTATACATAACCACTGAGATGAGTTTTTATTATTATTTCTTTAATAAGCTATCTTTCTTTAATTTATTGATGTGTACTCTGCTGCATGGTGATGAACAAGAGCTTACCTGGTTGTATTAGGACATATATCAAATTGGGAGTCTTTGAAGATGAATTGAGTTCTTTGTATCCAACCCTCTTGTTGGACATTTGGCTTTTCTTTATATCTCATTTTCACAGCATAGAGTAATTATCCGGGGTAGGATTGTTTGTCTTTGGACTCAAGATTAATGCCTTCCAGTCGTAATCCCTTTTCATATGGTGATGTGTACCTTTTACTGCAGAATAGAAATCGAGTAGATTCACGTCTATTGGGTGGATGACTATTTTCTCCTTGACTTTTTGTTAGTTTTAGGAAAGCAATCTATATAGGTTTTAAGAGTTGACTTTTATTTCGATTAAGGATTTCTGTTATGAAACGGCCGAGTTTTTGAGGTCAAATATTCAGGTGGTAATCCTAGAAAGATAAGAGAAAGAAAAATGTTACAAGCTATGCTAGCTCTATTTTTTTTTACAGTTTGCACTACTCTACTATTAAACTAGAGAATCATGAACTTTTCAAAGCTCTGATGAGGGACAATGGTCAATTTTAATAGTCATGGCTAAATGCTTATATCTGAAGAAGCTCATCAACATTTACAGCAACTATCATGATGCAAGGTCCTATGTACAACTGATGGTGCTGAGATATGTCTAAGATCTCCATGATGATAAAACTTCTTCCATACTGCTGTGTTATGAACCAAGATATTGGGCCAAGAAGAACTATTGGGCCGAGAAGAAGCCACAGAGCCAGAAGGCCTTCGAAAGGGTTAATTTGGGATCCGGGTCCAAGAAGTGCAATCACGAATCGATTAAAAGGGACTAGGCGTCAGCACGGAGGGATTAGGCTGAATTTTGTAGAAACTTCCCCTCTCTAGTCTCTCTCTCCATTGACTATTTCTCTCTGTGGCTCTGTCTTCCCATCCCCTTTCTTTCTGTTGCTATCCTTAATTATTGCTACTTTTCAGTGTAGTTTCCTTTGTTATCAGTATCAATATACCAATCTATTATTTCTGTATTTGGTTGCGGATATTGGATCCATAACATTGGTGCTTTCATTGACTTGTCTACCATGGTAGACCACAACATCCAGCATTTTGGCTTTGGTTTTATTCGTCCATGGAAGCTACATCGGTGACAATACCCAGATTCAACGGCGATAACCCTAAGGCATGGATATTCCAGGTAGAACAGTATTTCACCCGCTATAATATTTTTTCTGATCATAAGTTGTCGTTGGCTTCTTTATATTTGGATGGCGAGGCTTTGGATTGGTATTGTTGGTTATATCGAAACAAACAACTTGCGGATTGGGACCATTTTGTGGCCAAATTGTTTATTCGTTTTCGGAATCGGGATGCACCTAAGGGGCATTCAGCCTTTCTCCGACAACTTACAACAGTAGACTATTATCCGACACGAGGTGCGGCTATTCCGCCATGGTGCACTATGGCCAATTCGCTTTTGCCCCAATCTTGTAATGCACAATCAGACTACAACAACTTCAACCTTGCCCACAAGGTGTTTGGTGAAAAGTCGGATACAAATACTGATATTGTTGTAGATGTTGAGACAATGCTACCAACGCCAGATGCTGTGAAACCAGAGGGTTGTGACGAGAATGCATCAATACTAATTGAAAATGATAGTGCTGGAATTTTGGCAACTCAAGCGAAAGAGGAGATCTGTCACTCGGTTTTAGATGCAAACACAGAGAATGCCGACTTCCCTTTGCCACAATACTTTGTTGAGCCATCTGTATACAACAACAATGAGGCGCAGAAGGTGTTCGTGGAATTATTTGATTGGTCTAAAGACACTACTCTGGACACCATTGAGGCACAGTTTCCTACTGATCCCGAGTGTCATGTCGCTCTAAGTGATGAGGCAAATGACTGTGCTAATGCTGTTGAAAATAAAGACAAAAATGACGAAGAGAAAATTGTTACTATTGGAAAAGAAATACTGCAATTTGTTCCTGCAATTATAGTGCAACCTTTATCATGGATTGGTTCTACATTTTCTTGTTCTGGTGACCTTGTCATGTTTAATACTCAACATGGACTTGAGCTAGCCCAATGCTTGAAGGAGATGTCTTGTATATTTTTAAATTGTAATTGCGACCAACTTATAAAAAGAGGTATATTTAATCACTTCAGTGGACTTAGTTATGCTGCGCCGATCTTAACTTTGCGTCTATTTCCACCTGACCGTTTGGGGTTAGATTTCCCATTTGACCCTGGCTCTAGTTTGCTTACTATGTTCCTTAGAGTTACAAGAATTTGTGTATTCTGTGCTGCTGTGGGCGTCTTGGAACTTGATAAGTTCATGGCATCAACCTTGTGGGATTCTTGCAATTGGGTTGATACTGAACATGAGCGAAATCTTCATGGTTCCTTGTTATCTAAATTGGGAGAGCTCGCTGTGGAGGACAAAATACATGGGGTGCTCGAGGCATTTGCTGGGCGATATTTTGAGCCGCCGCCAAATATTCTAGTCAACAGAGCACTCGGTAGTGAGGTTACCCTTATTGCAGCTCTAGATCAACTTATTCCAGGATTTGCTCTTGAGATTAGTAAGTTATCTCAACAGGTTCTGATACATCCTAAGAAAATTGAGCTAGGAGATGAACTTCATGGTCTTGAGAAAGAAACATACAAAGCTAGCAAAGCTCGACGTGTTGAAGTGACAAAATACCTTGTTTATTTGAGGGACAAACTGCAGTATGTGATTATGCGGTATAAGATAAAGAAGGAAAGAATTGCTGAGATTCGCAGGCTCAATCAAAAGCGCGACCAACTCAAATATGCTTTTCAAGAAACTAAAAGGGGATATGATATTGTTAGAGCAACAGACATTAAATATGAGGCTAGTCAACAAATGCGCGCTGCAATAGCAAAGCGTGAGATTAGTTCAAATGAGAATTCAATGTTAATCGAGACCCTTAGAGAGCATGGACTTGCTATACCTTTGGTTGAGCAGCTGTCAGATGATGGCAAGATGATTTTCAGCAAAGGCGTGGATTGCTGGTTGTATTATATATCCAATGCTTGCAAACCTCCCTTTGACCTTAGTTGTGCTCTTGATGGCTTTATTGGCATCCAATTGTCTTCGGCTTTTATCTACCTAGCACCCTGTCATGTGAATACAACATTTGATAGACCAGGAATAGACTCTACTGTGTACAGGAAGGATTTTATTTGGTAATCATTTTCTATGACACAAATCAACTTAACTACCATTGTTCTTTCAAAAGAGTGTCCTTTCTCGAACCTTGAGGACAAGGTTCTTATTGAGGACGGGAGTATTGTTATGAACCAAGATATTGGGCCAAGAAGAACTATTGGGCCGAGAAGAAGCCACAGGGCCAGAAGGCCTTCGAAAAGGTTAATTTGGGATCCGGGTCCAAGAAGTGCAATCACGAATCGATTAAAAGGGACTAGGCGTCAGCATGGAGGGATTAGGCTGAATTTTGTAGAAACTTCCCCTCTCTAGTCTCTCTCTCCCTTGACTATTTCTCTCTGTGGCTCTGTCTTCCCATCCCCTTTCTTTCTGTTACTATCCTTAATTATTGCTACTTTTCAGTGTAGTTTCCTTTGTTATCAGTATCAATATACCAATCTATTATTTCTGTATTTGGTTGCGGATATTGGATCCATAACATGCTGTTTGCTGGGGAGTAAATTTATCTCCAGCTAAAATGGAATAGAATTCAGGGCATCAAGGACAAGTTATCGGGATACAGTGGACTGAGAATATCTTCAAACATGAATTTTCTCTTTGATCTGCTCATAACTGTGTTTGCTGTTGAAAAGTATATCAAGCAGTTATAGACCAAAAAAAAAGCCCAGTGAATACCCACAAGTAGGGCCTGGGGAGGATAGTCTTTACGCAGTCCTTTCCTCTACCCTGGGAGGGCAGAAAAGCTATTTCCGATAGACACGGCTAAAGACAAGATGAAAAGAAGCAGTGGCAACAAGTAATAATAACAACTAGATATTAAGAAAATCGAAGCGAAAGATAGCAATCAAATAGTAGTTAGTAATAGCAATCTAAGAATAAAAGTGTAAAAATCATTTACATCCCCCAAGTTTACTCTAAAAATCAAACTCATCCTCCAACTTTAAACAATTGTCATTTTCATCCTTTTATCCTACGCAATGTCTATTGTACCCTTTGACATTTTCAACTCCCCATATACGTAATACCTTTTTTATATTATCTAGATATTTTTTAATGCATGTATTTATTTATTCATAATTTAAATAATATTATATCTTATTATATCATTTAATCCAAGTTCAATAACATTATAAATAAAATAATCGTATTATATATTTAATATAAGATGTATTGCTTTATTATTATTATTATTATTATTATTATTATTATTATTATTTTAATAATATGTAGATTAAAATGCATATAATGTATGTCAGTGTGTGTGTGTGATTTAAGTTCTGCTATTTTTAATATTCTTCATGCGTGTATAAAGTTTCGAGTTTTGATTGTTATTAGTAGAATTTTTCTAAATTATAATTAAAGTTCAGGTAACGTGTAATAGATAATTTTTGCAATTTTATTATATGATTTACCTCTATTTTTCGCCCATCATTTTATTATTACTTTCATTGTATAATTTATAAAATTCACTTTTTGTTGTAAATAGATTGAGTTTTGATTGCTATAAATAAAATTACTGATAAGAGTAAAGTATTTATTGTAATTTTTTTATTTTTCTCATTATTTCACTACTGAATGTCATTAACTTATATGCTTGACTACTACTTCTCACTTTTTTTGGTTTCGAAAAAGTTTCTTTAATTTGTCTATAGGTAAATCGATAACATAAATTGAAATTAAAAAAAAATCATTATATTAAAGAATAAAAATAAGAGATAAAAATTTTAGAGGGTAAAATAGGCATTTTAAGAAGTCACCTTTGATATGAGGAGCAGAATGATAATTGTTTAAAGTTGGAGGATGAGTTTGATTCTTAAAGCAAACTTGTGGGATGTAAATGATTTTCACCCAAGAATAAAAAGATACCATGCTAATACTAATGCTACCGGCCTGAGATACAAAAGGAAAACACTCAACTACCTACTAACCTTCCACCCTAATTTTCGACCTCCATACCCTCTTATCAAGGATCATGTCCTCTGTAAGCTCCAACTACGTCATGTTCTCCCCAATACTTCTTTGGCCTATCTCTACCCATGTCCCCTCCTCATACCCACCAAGGCCAACCTCTCACACCTCCTAGCTGGGGTATTTGTACCTCTCCTCTTCACATGTCCGAACCATCTCAGTCTCGCCCCCCGCATCTTATCTTCCACGGGGGCCACTCCCAGCTTATCCCAATAACTTCATTCCTAATCTTATCTAATTTGGTATGTCCACACATCCATCTCAACATCCTCATTTCAGCTACTTTCATCTTCTGGACATGAGAGTTTTTGACTGGCCACTATTCTGCCTCATATAACATAGTCGGCCTAACCACCACTTTGTAGAACTTACCCTTGAGTTTTAGTTGTATATTCTTATCACACAAGACACTGGAAGCGAGCCCCCATTTCATCCGCCCTGCTCCAAGTACGGTGTGTTATATCCTCATCAATCTCCCCATTTCCTTGTATTACTGACCCAAGGTACTTGACACTACCTCTCTTGGGGATGACTTGAGTACCAAACCTCACATCCATGTTCGCTTCCTAGGTTACGTCGCTGAACTTGTACTCCAAGTATTCTGTCTTGGTCTTCCTCAACTTGAAACCTTTAGACTCTAGGGTCTGTCGCCAGACCTCCAGCCTCTTGTTAACACCACCTCACGTCTCTTCAATCAGAACTATATCATCTGCAGTGCAAATAACATACACCACAACACCTCCCCTTGAATGTGTCGTGTCAGTGTGTCCATCGCCAAGGAAAATAAAAACGAGCCAAGGGCTGATCCTTTGTACAACCCCATCACAACCGGAAAGTGTTCTAAGTCTCCTCCCACTGTCCTTACCCGGGTCTTAGTTCCATCATACATGTCTTTAATCACCCTAATGTAGGCTACAAGCACACCTTTAGCCTCCAAACATCTCCAAGCAATCATAGACACATAACAAGAATTTTGTTCAAATTTTGATGGTATCGTGTGAACTCTCTTCCATAAATAGGAAGTATGATCCAGGTTGATTGACTAGTCCAATGCATCTCATGCAATTTTTCATCTTTAAACAAGAGTGTTCACAATTTCCGGCAGTCCTTATGGTAATTCATATCAAGGTTTACCCTCCAAGAGCGTCTTTCTGTTTTTTGGGTATACGTAAAGAAAAGCTTTATATTGATGAATCATTTTGTAATTTATTTATTGAGTATACTAATGGTTGAGAAGACAGGGGGCCTGCTTGGCCAACCACCATCAATCATACTACATTAGTTTTTGAAATTGTCAATACAATGGAGCAATTATATGATTATATTTGACGGTCTTTCCTTCAGACTTGTTCTCTGGTTAGGCATGGGAAGATACCCGACTTTTGTGCCCTTTAATTTCTTTGTAGTTGTCATTGTCATCGTTTCTGTTTCCCCTTTTTTGGCTTTGGTGTGCTCTATCTCATGAAGTAGGGACTTGATTTCTTGAGCTGTCAACTGTCTATCCTGCCACTTTTCTTGGAAATACTTCAAATGAAAGAGCGTCTTTTTATTGGATTCGTTAGGTATAAATATATCAAAGGTGAAACACAGCTATCTTCCACTTACTACTTAGATTTTCTTCATCTTTCTCCTCTTAACCAGAAGAAAAACACTGAAATAATCTCTTTGCCTGAACTAGTATGGAGGAGATTGTTATCACTTGTCCTACTTCCCAAGTGTTTGGCTCGCTTACTTTTGTGCCTTGAAAAACTCTTGCATTACTTTACCTTGCGTTTGCTTATTATAACTACGGGTATTTGAGTCATGGAAAAAGGACATACATACATTTGAAACATGATCGCATTCCTTTCTTGTTTTGTTTACATTGTGTTTTGAGGAATTTGTTTTGTTCCCATGAACTGTTTCAAGTGGTCATTCTGTTGGTTTGTAGATGGCTTGATCCTCTTTACTCTTTTACTTGTTCTCTTTTTTTCCTATATAGCGGGAATTACATTAGCTTTATTTGGGGGTGTGAGGAAGCATTCAATGGATCAGAATAAGGTTCCCGTGAGAGGAGATATCCACATAATAATTGTCGGTATGTGACAGAATAGTTTGACTTCTTTGGTCCTTGTGGAAATAAATTCTGGAAAGCAGTTACCAATTTTTTTTCTTCTGGAAAGCAATTTAGGTGATCCTGGATTGGGTAAAAGTCAACTACTTCAAGCGGCAGCTTCCATTTCTCCTCGTGGCATATACATTTGTGGTAATGCAACAACCAATGCTGGCCTTACTGTTGCTGTTGTCAAGGATCCTTTGACCGGTGACTATGCGTTTGAAGCAGGTAATGGTTTCTTTTTCTTTTTGCGTGGGATGCAATTTAGAAATTCACCATTCTATTGGATCTTTATGCAGAAAGTTATATTTAAAGCAATATTGAACACATAGAGGAACTAAAATGAACATTTGGTGTATCATAGTTATATGAGAATTCTTATTAATTTGTTTATTTTTGAGGGAGGGTGTGTCTTGTAAAAATGATTTGAACTTGTTATAGTTCCTTGTAATAAAACAGGTGCTATTATAATGGTTCCTAGTTTGTATGGTTGGTAGTGTCCTTTCTCACCTTCCAGATAGAGGAAAAATCATGAATAACCTGTAAATTTGTCTAGCTATATTCTTTTAGAAATTTATAATCTGTATTGTTGTATAGATTTTTTTTTCTTTGCCTTTTGATGTTATATACTCATTTGTCTAGCTTCAAAATCCAACAAAGAAACCTACTTCCCTTCTCAATCCGAAGAGGAAAAGTTGGACTAGTTGAATGTGACGAGTCTGTAATGTAAAACAAGTCCAGCTTCTTGTAATTCCCCAACAGTACTATCTTAGTACGGTATATCAATAAAATCTTACCTTATAAAAAAAAATTAGTGCGCGAACTATGTGAATTTTGGTTGTAGCTCCAGCTTATAACAGGTAAGCATATTAAACATCCTGCTGGATTAATGTTAAGAGCCAATATATCTTCCGGAGCTATAGGAATGGTATTTAGTTGTAATATCAAGTGAAGGGACAGCTAAGACTGTTGACCTAAAACATAAAAAGATATGTGTCTGATCTCTAATAGTTTAAGCTTTAAACAAGGCAGTTTACATAATTCTGTATGGAATGAAAAGGTATTGGTCTATAAAAAAGAACCAGGTCAGCATGTGATCGATCGTGTTGTAAACCTAAAATAACTAAATAAATGTGACCCCATTCTAGTATTTTAACTTCTAGACAAGGCGGTTCCCACATTTAATTAAAACATTTCTGGTGACCGGAAAAATATCAATATATATATCAATTTTCATACAGCAAGAGTTATCACAATCTTGAAGCACATCAGTGCGGGGCCTTGCAGCCTCAACCAGAATCATAGAAGTCAAAAAGGGATGCTCACAATTAGAAGTTAGTGACTGCCGATATTGTTAACTCATCATTGGTTGCTCATATGATTAGTGACTTTGCTAGTACTGCTGACTCATCATTGATAAGTTATGTGACAATAGAACACCACCACTGAGGATGGTGATTCTTTACAGCATTGAGTCTACAAAGAGGTTCCCCAATTGGGAGAAACTTGCTTGAGCACATGGAAGCTTCTGCTTTTGGTCATCCAGTTGATATGTATGTTCTAGCGAAGAAGATAAAACTGACTGTCAGTTATCTCATTATTAGCCTGTCAAGGCATCAGTTCGTCAAGGGAAAACTGTTTGGCAAACAATTTTTCCCGGAGAGTTCAGATTTGTTACTCTGAGTTCTGCATACTTGTAGATGCAACTGATGAATACTTTGCTCAGTATAAGGCTTTCTTTCTGCTCTTGAGAAAAGGCTTTTATATTTGCTTCTTTGATGTTGCCTCATCCAATCATCCTGTTGCCCTTTGGTTTTTAGTGTTAGGAATGGTTCGAGGAAACAAATGAATTTGCTACGGAGCAATGCTTGGTAATTAAAATTTCTAGGGCTTGCAATTGTGAGACTGTGAGGACAAGTATGTCGACAGGCATTTTGGCGACTTCACAAAGGTTAAGGCCCTTTCTGACTGGCGGCTGAGACTTTGTAAAAACGTGAAGGTTATATCAGTCAATGAATCATAGAGACTGAAAATAGGGTGCTTGGGATGAAAAGATCTGAATAAGAAATAAACATGGTAAATGAATCCATTTTGTATAATTAATCACCCAAGATTCACAAGTTAAGCACCTAGGCTACCAATTTAAAAAAAAAGACACGTAAGTGAATCACTGGGATAAATCTGGTACTAGAGTTTAACTGTGTTAGAGGAGCATGCATCTGAATCTGAAAGAGAAATTCAGAAAAGAATCTTATGAGGCAGAACCCAAACAAGAGCAAGTGTCTCATTGCCATTTTTTTTGTGTATTTTTCAGCAAAAGCAGTGATCCCAACCTAGGTTTGGTAGCCTATGTTCTCTCTGAAAGTTTTGGTCTTTCCTTTCCGTAAAGAGAGAGCTTCATTCACCCTTCCAATTTTCTGCCAATAGCCCAATAGACAAGATCTCTTGCCCATTAGCTGCAACATTATTATACCTTGCACATGTTCAGCTTGATCTTCTTCTAGCTCCAGAAGATGTAAGTCAGTCGAGACTTTGAAATGAAAGACTTTCTAGCAGCATAGGTCATAAGACATGCATTTTCAGACAACCAACCATTGCTGCGATATTTCTTGGCTTGACATACTCCTGAGGTAAACTGACCATGGAATTGAAGCTTGACAAGGAATAAAATAGTCAAAAACCAATATAAGCATGGAACTGGCGGATGGTTTTCAGATCATCATATCAATAGCGGCAAAGAGTTATATTCAAGTAGCTATATGGAGCACTGCATCATCACTTTTGAGTTTTGAGGAGTGAGTGTTGTAATTCCTGTCCAAGTACTGTTGTATCCTGTGTTTCTCATTGTAAAAGACATAAAGATTCCTCTATATTTCCTTTCCCCCCCTTTTTCTTTTCTTCTTTTTAAGTGGAAGAGAAGTTATGCCTTTAGTCATTGCTTATGGTAGTCATCTGGGTCCCAAAATGCTTAATTATACTGTCCTGCATTGCTTTTTGGCATGGTTAGGTGCTATGGTTCTTGCAGATCGTGGATTATGTTGCATTGACGAGTTTGACAAAATGTCTGCAGAACATCAGGTCTTTCTTATTAAATGAATTATACTATCAATTGGTATTTCACACTTAATATCAGGACCTAATTATTTTATCATGACTATAGGCCCTATTAGAGGCTATGGAACAACAGTGCGTCTCTGTTGCAAAGGCGGGACTTGTTGCAAGTTTGCCAGCACGAACATCTGTTTTAGCAGCAGCGAACCCTGTCGGTGGCCACTACAAGTATTTTGAAAAACTCACTCATGTTAATCATTTGAATATTATGGATGGTTGGTTTAATGATACTTGATGCCTTTAGATCACTTATTGGGTTATGTAAGCAAAGAATTATTGACAAAGCAGTGAAGCACGATGATAATGCTGGACATTACAAAAAGAGGGGATATCCAACATACAAGTGGTCATGCTATCCTCCTTATATACATTTCTTAGATTAGACCAGAGAGATTCCAAACATAAACACTTCACTTTAAGATAAGTAAAGTAGTAATTTCGCCCTCAAAGCATCTCTGGTTCCTTTCTTTCCATAGACCTAGCAGACACATGCTGGAATTGTTCTCCATATCTGTCTCAGTTCTTTATTGCATTTGCAGCCCATCCAGCTGCTAGAGAGCTCCTTAACAGACAGTGGCATCACCCATTCTATCCCAATAATCTTAATTGTTAAAAGACAAGTTCCAAAGTTGCCTAGCTAAAGAACAACACAGAAAGAGATGACTACTGTCCTCCACCTCCTTTTTACACATAAAGCATTTACTGCAAGTTCATCATTTCTCTTTTTTGCAAATATATCTGAGTAAGACATGCATCATATCCTAGCACCCAACAAAAACAAGCTACATTACTGGGGACTTTTGGATCTCCACATCTTCCTCAAGGCCATGAAGGGAATTGGACACCGATGGTTAGCCTCCTGTAGCATAACTTTACAGAAATGTCCCCGCTGCTATGTGAAGTCCAAAAGTTGATGTCTTTAGATCATTATTGGGCTAAAATGCACAAAAGCTCTTCATAATTTTGCTTATTTGTTTTAGTTGCTTTGCCTAATGCTTATTTTGCCCTATTTGATCTATTATCTGTTTACCCTTTCAAATTCCACGTGATCAAGATGTGCTTAATGGTAGGAGTGTAAATTAGCAGTTTAATGTAACAATCGCGGAGGAAATGAAAACAGAAGCAAAAACAGAAGTGGCATAATTGGTGGCTTGATGTACAACACAGGAGATAGAACACAAAGCAAAAAGAGCAGTGGCATAATTGGCAGCTTGATGTACAACAACGGAGGATAGAAAACAAAGCAATAGAATTGAGCAGGCGCAGGACTAGGCCTACGGATTGGATGGACGAGATGAAGAGAGAAAAGAGAAGAGTAATGAAGAAGAATGGAAGCTAGGTAAGGAGAAAAGGAGGAGAAGAAGAGGAAGGTGTCTGCCAGCTGGCATGGTAATAGGAGGGAGAAGAAGAAAAAGAAGAGGAGGAAGAAGGTTGGGAAGGTACAACTAGGTGTGAGAGAAATTATTGAGGGGAAGTTGAACTATGCTGATAAAATAGGACTTGAGTTGGGCAGGGCAGGGGGGAGGGGGAGATGGCAAAAGGAGCTGTGGGATGGGCTGGTGGTTGAAGGGTGACATGTTGAAGAAAGATGAAATAAAAAGGGGGAGAAAGAAGAAAGGAGAAGAATTGATCTCATATAATAATGAAAACTTAGATTCATAAGAATACTTGCATTATCATCTTGGTATTTTAAAATCTATTAATCCATGGTAATAACGTGTAAAATTATTTCTTGCAGCCGTGCAAAAACTGTGAACGAGAACTTGAAGATGAGTGGTGCTTTGCTTTCACGATTTGATTTGGTTTTCATACTACTTGATAAACCTGATGAAGTGCTGGACAAGCGACTCTCTGAGCACATTATGTCCGTAAGTGTCCTCACTCCTTTCTGCAAATTTTTATTCAAATTGAAAATCGTTGAACCTTTTGTAAGAAATCTCTAACTGTCAAAATCATTGCCTTGCATCCTTTTATTTCTTTCTATACGGAGACAATTCTTGTTGCAGTTGCAGTAATCACTTTCTTTTTAATATTCTACTTGACCAATATGAAACACTATCTAAATTCACTCATACTGCATTTTTTGATGTCATGAAAAATTATCTTGCATTGTCTTAAGCTTGATAGTGGAACTATGAATAAATACGACCTATCAACATTTGACATTCTCTCGTTAAAAATGAACCTGAGATTAGAGGGACAGGAGCACTCTATATTTTATTAGTCATCACGGGCAAAGAGGTGGTGTGCTATATGTGTTGTCTAACTGGTTCGAACTCTTTCTGAAATCACTGAGATAGCAATGTTGGAGTTCCATATAAGCCATTTAGCATGTTAACAGTTCAAGTGACGGCAGGCAAGCTAAAGAAGGGGAGGGGGCTTGATGGCAGATAACTCTTTGATGCCATCCTTGATTTGTTTGTCATAAGATTAGGATCCTGTCACTTGGCCTGCTGTTTTTTTCATTGTCTTCTTGAGTTTTTCGCGGAAAATGTCCTTTTACCATCACACATGTTGTGCAATACAATTGATTGAAATTTTATCAGTCAATGCAGTTATATGGTTATCATTATTCATGTGAAAAAAGGTATGAGTTAAAGCTTTTCCTTGTCAGCTTCATGCAAAAAGTGTAGAGCAGCCACCAAGCACGAAACGGTTATGTACAGGTTTGCCTTTTACCAACCACTATCTCAGCAGGAGATACTTTTATACAAATTGCTCTTATTTATTTGTTTTGTTTTATGCAGCCTTGCTGGATGTTAGAGAAATTGACATGAATGCAAAGCAGGGTTCTTTAGTCGCAAAACTGAAACTTGACCCTAAGAAAGACAGCGATTTTGTTCCATTGCCTGGCCCTCTTCTGCGTAAATACATTGCTTATGCAAGAACTTATATATTTCCTAGGTTGTTAAATCTGCTTTCTTTAGTTTTCAAAGTTTTATCTACTTTTTCAAATGTTTATTTATCTACTTGTCATTTGGTTCAAGGATGACAAAACCAGCAGCAGAAATCTTGCAGAAATTTTACTTGAAGTTGAGGGATCATAATACGTCCGCTGATGGTACACCAATAACAGCAAGGCAATTAGAAAGCTTAGTTAGGTTGGCACAAGCTCGAGCTAGAGTGGATCTAAGAGAAGAGATAACTGAGCAAGATGCTCTGGTAAATAGTTGTCTTCGTAGTTGCTCATTGCATACAATTTCTAGACAATACTTTGCTAATTACAATCATTTTCTAAAAGTCATTCCAGACTTACTATAATCTTGATCATCAAATTGCTCTATCCGGAGGCCCCTAATTCATGTATGATCAATTTTCAGGATGTTGTGGAAATAATGAATGAATCATTGTATGATAAGTATGTTGACGAGCATGGCTTTGTGGATTTTGGACGGAGTGGGGGAATGAGTCAACAGAAAGAAGCAAAGCGGTTTTTGAGTGAATTGCATAAGCAGTCAGAATCACAGCAAAAGGATTGCTTTTCAATTTCAGTAAGCCATCATTTCGTCATTGTATATTTTCTGGCAAAAGTACAAGTCAAGAATTGGAAAAAGCCTGATACGAGCATTTATTTTTCAGGAAATATATAGTCTGGCAGATCGGATTGCACTAAACGTTCCAGATATTGATACACTTGTGGATAATCTAAATACTGTTGGTCATTTACTAAAGAAGGGTCCCAAGACATATCAGGTATCGTAATGTCTGGCTTTTATATTTTACGAGATAGCCAAAAGCGCATCGGGAACCTAGTTTATAAGGTTGATACTTTTTTCTTCATTATACTTGTACATTATAATATAACCTTAAAATAATGTTAGTTTTCTTTTGTTTTAAAAATTGTTAAGATAAAGTTTATTTATTTATTTGTTGATTTCCTATAAAATGAAATAATGGCAATAAATTAGTTCACAGGAGGTGTGTTAACTATTAAGTAGCCAGGTTCGTGTTTTGTTTTGATATAATGTTAAAACTTAGTTGTTTTATTTCATTTTATATTAAAAAATTAAATATTTCTAAAACAGAAGATGGTTATTCTTTTACTTCAATACTCGGAGGACTTAATTTTGTACGCACCATTGAGGTAAGGGTAGACTTTGGAGCCAATTGATGGGTTTTATTTCATCTAAAAATAATTAAGAAATGATATAACTGAATCATTAACAAGACACATGATTTTTCCATTGAAAAGATAACACGTTACGAGGTCTTTTTGTTGCACGTTATTTTAAAGTCAGGTTATCATGTAAAGAGTTTAAAAGTAGAACAAAAAACAGGGCGTATCCTGTAGACTGAGTACCAAAAGCTCAATTTGCTCTTTACAAAGCACTGCCTGTTGAAACTCAATTTGCTCAAATTGTTTTGGTATTGTTTTGAATACCAAAACAATAGTTTTTCAGTATGTTTATCCCCCAACCGATCATTGAAAGTTCGAAACTCATTTGCTGCTCTTTGCTTCTTAGTTATCAGTATCTCATACTTACTGTCATGGGCGGCTTTCCAGCCATGCCCCATGATCCCTTGGACGCGCCCCGTGGCGTCCTGGCCAGCCTCCCAACGCCCGTCGCCACGGTCGGCCCCGTGGTCTCGGCAGCTCCAAGTGACAAGCGCGCATGTGCCTCTGTCGCCCCACCGATAGCCATCGCCAGCGCCCAGCCACAGGCAAAAGCCAACAGCGCCGCGCGCGCAGACAATGCCGCGCGCGCAGACCCTGATGCTAAAGACAAAGTTGCTGCCAACGGACTTGCTGCTGCTTTGTAGAAGACTAAGTCCTTTTCATTGTAAATATAGAGTAGTTTTGCTGCATTTTCTTTAAGTGTGATTTTCCAGCTTTCATAGGTCTAGTCATGTAACTTTGGTTTATTTTTTTAAGCATTATTAAGGGGGACCAAGCAATCAAAACTTTCAAGCAAGCAAACAATTCTCTGTACTGGTGTCTCTCCCCCCCGACACCGTCTTGTTTTCTGTAATAGCTTTCATTCAATGCAATCAAGCTTTCTTTCATTCTCAATTCTCTTTTCTGCTCTCTTTCAATTGCTCATGACATTGGTTTTCCCGTACGGCACTGACAATCTAGTCTAGCGTACGGAGGGGACCTCAGTTGGCAGACAGCAACCGTACTGACATCGGTTGCCTAGCCTTACGTCGCCCTTCCAAGGAACTTCAGGAAGGCGCCGCGTAACAGTTGGTATCAGAGCCTAGGCTCGACATCGGACGAGGGATTACATTGCAATTATCACCATTTCTGACCATGGTGAATTATGGGGATCGCATCGCGACCCTTGAGGGAACGGTTGACGCATTACGGCCCATCGTGGAAATGGTGCCCGATCTAAAAACCAGCCTAGTGCAAAGGTTGGACGACCTGGACCGCAGACTCATCCAGGCCGAAGTTGACATAGAAAACATCAGCCGCGACTCTGAAGGAGACCGGCAAACAGCAGCCACAGAGGCAGCTGAAATTTTTGGTAAATTTGAGGTCCTCCAGCAGGAGCGTGCCGAGGATTTAGCCAACAGGGAACAAGAGGCAGACAGGGTGACTGCCATGCAACAAACCATAGACAACTTGACAGGCCAGCTCAATGTTGTCAATGCTGCTTTACAAGGCCTACTTCGAGGAGGCGGAAACCAATTTGGGGGTGGTGTGAACCTCGCCCCCATGGCACAAAAGCTGAAAATTCCTGAGCCAAAGCCATACAGTGGAGCTCGGAATGCCAAAGAAGTGGAAAATTTCATTTTCGACATCGAGCAATACTTCGATGCCGTGGGAAGCCTGGAAGAAGCTAAGAAGGTAGCAACTGCTGCCATGTATCTTCAGGGTGATGCCAAACTCTGGTGGCGGGTGAAGTACGAAGCCATCAAGGCAGGTGAAGATGCCCTCGACACATGGGCGGAACTGAAGGCAGCCATACGCCTACAGTTCTTCCCCGAAAATGTTGAGTACAATGCCAGGAGAAAGTTGCGGGAGCTCCGCCAGACCAAATCAGTGCGAGATTACGTGCGGGAATTCTCCGCGCTCATGCTGAACATCCGTGACATGGGGGACAAAGACAAACTCTTCACCTTCCTGGAAGGGTTGAAACCTTATGCCCGGATGGAGTTGCAGAGACAAAGGGTAGACACGTTGCCTAAGGCAATCCAAGCAGCAGAGTGCCTTGGGGATTACCAAGTGGAAGCCCGGAAGGATAGGCCTCAACAGCCTGTCCGAGGAGGATACAAAGGGGGCCAACCAAACACTAGTGGCCCTAGCAGAAGTGGAGGAGACCGGAGTGCACCCAAATCCAAGGCTCCCTCTTCCGGCAGTACTAGTGCTGCATCTAACAACAATGATCGGGGGAGGAAGCCCCCCTCAGGATGTCGCCATTGCGGCGGACCACATTGGAATAATGAATGTCCACATGCACAGATGAACGCCCATCAAGCTTTTGAGGATGGGACGGATGACGACGCCGATGATGCGGACCAGACCGAGCCAGTAGGTGCATTCAATGCAATTGTTGGCTCTATTTCTGAGCCCTTAGCGGGAACCAGTGCCGGTATCCGCAAGAAGAAGGACCCCTGTCCAATTACCAGGAAAGGAAATAAGAAGGCGAATTTGAGGACTCCTCCTCATCAAGAGAGGACCCTAATGTTCGTTGACATGAAGGTAAATGGCAAGCCCATTCGGGCAATGATAGACACGGGTGCCACCCTCGTCTTCATCCTATTGTGATGTCATCTCTATTAAACCTGCTATTCCTATCATGCTATTGCTTCTGTCTTCCAAAAACAAAAGCCCCTTAGCGCAACTACTTAGCCTCGACTCAGGTGGAACGTCTTGGACTAGTTGTAGGAAAGGGCAAAGGTCGTGTGAAGGCTATCAACTCACCACCTCAACCAGTGGGTGGAATAGCCAAAGAAGTACCAGTGAAGCTTGGCCCTTATGAAGGAAAGTTCAACCTGCGCGTAGTGATCATAGATGACTTTGAGTTAATCGTGGGGTTGGAATTCCTGAGACAGACCAATACCATGCCGCACCGTATGCAGACATGCTACTGATGATGGGGGCAAATGGGGCCAAGCCCTGCATTATTCCGTGCATTCCCATGAAGATGGCAGCCGAGAACATCTCGGCCTTGCAGTTGAAGAAGGGGGTAAAAAGACATGAACCCACGTTCCTGGCTACCCTCTGCATGGAAGATATAGAACGCTCCTCGGGTCCCATTCCTGCACCCGTGAAGGAGTTACTTCTGGAATTTGAAGACATCATGCCACAAGACATGCCAAAGCGTCTTCCGCCTAGGCGAACTGTGGACCATGAGATTGAGTTGGTGCCGGGTGCGAAGCCACCTGCCCGGGCGCCATACAGAATGTCACAACCCGAACTCGCCGAGCTTCGGAGACAATTGACGGAAATGCTAGACACAGGGATCATAGTGCCCTCTAAGTCCCCATACGGGTCCCCTGTGCTATTCCAAAAGAAACATGATGGTAGTTTACGACTCTGCGTGGATTACCGGGCTCTAAACAAAATCACCGTGAAAAACAAGTACCCTATTCCGCTAATGGCAGACTTGTTTGATAGACTGGGTGGTGCGACGGTATTCACCAAAATAGACCTGAGGACAGGTTATTGGCAAGTTCGGATTGCCGATGGTGATGAGCACAAGACGACCTGTGTGACAAGATATGGGTCGTACGACTTCCTGGTTATGCCCTTTGGCTTGACTAACGCGCCAGCCACATTTTGCACCTTGATGAACCAAGTCTTCCGAGAATACATTGATGAATTCGTCGTGGTTTATTTGGATGACATTGTGGTATATAGCCAGACACTAGAAGAACACCTGGAGCATTTGCGGAAGGTCCTAGCCCGATTGCGGGAGCACGAATTATATGCGAAGCTATCCAAGTGCTCCTTTGCTCAGAAACAAATTGACTTCCTCGGACATGTCATCGAGGAAGGGAGGATCAAGATGGACCAGCAGAAGATTCAGGCCATTACAGAATGGCCGCCTCCTAAGGATATACATGCCTTGAGGTCGTTCCTTGGCCTATGCAACTTCTATCGGCAGTTTGTGAAAAGTTACTCCCTCATTGCAGTGCCGCTGACAGAACTTCTCAAGAAGGCCACCCCGTGGGATTGGGGCCCCAAGCGGGCAGAGGCCTTCGACGCATTGAAGATGGCTATGTCTAGTAGCCCAGTCTTGGCCCTCCCTGACTTGGCCAAGCCATTCGAAGTGCAAACGGATGCCTTCGACTATGCACTTGGTGGAGTATTGCTACAAGAAGGGCATCCAGTAGCGTACGAGAGCCGGAAACTGAAGGATGCAGAGCGGCGCTATGCCGCCCATGAGAAAGAATTATTGGCTGTCGTTCATTGCTTACGCCTTTGGAGGCATTATCTACTGGGAGCCCCATTCGTGGTCAAGACAGACAACACAGCCGTTAGCCATTTCATGACCCAGCCAAAGCTGAATGGACGACAGGCTAGGTGGCAGGAACTCCTAGCGGAATTTCACTTCAACCTGGAGTACCGAAGTGGAAAGACCAATCATGTTGCTGATGCACTCAGTCGGAGAGCTGATCTAGCATCGATGTGTGTACTCGTCGCCCTAAAGGGAAGCGAAGCAACCACCACCATAAAAGACCAGATACAGGATCTACTCATCAAGGATCCTGCTGCACAGTATTTGGTTGATTTGGTAGGACAGGGCAAGACTCGCCAGTTCTACACCCTGGGTTCCTGAAGGTGAAAGGGAACCGACTTTATGTTCCTAAAGGAGGAGATCTGCGACGGACTCTTCTTGCAGAATGCCACGATACTTTGTGGGCCGGTCATCCTGGCGAGGAACGCACCATGGCATTACTTCGCCGTGCATATTATTGGCCTCAAATGGTCGATGACGTCGCTCAGTATGTGAAGACTTGTCTAGTATGCCAGAAAGATAAGTCAGACCGCTTGACGCAGGCAGGGCTCTTGGAACCACTAGCTGTACCAAAAAGACCTTGGGAAAGCGTTTCCCTGGACTTCATCACCGGATTGCCCAAGGTCGGAGATCTCACAACTATCTTGGTTGTGGTGGATCGGTTTTCCAAGTATGCTACCTTTATAGCAGCCCCACAATATATATCAGCAGAAGATACAGCTCGACTATTCTTCTCTCATGTCGTCAAGTATTGGGGCTTACCTAAAGACATTGTTAGTGATCGCGACTCACGCTTCACTAGCAATTTTTGGACCCAACTCTTTAAGTGCCTCGGGTCAAAATTGAGTCATAGCTCAAGTTTTCATCCGCAATCTGATGGCCAGACGGAGCGATTCAATGGCATGCTAGAGGAATATCTCCGGCACTTTGTGACCGGATCGCAGAAGAATTGGGTGAAGCTTCTGGATGCTGCTCAACTGTGTTTCAATTCACAAAAGAGCTCAAGTACCAACAAAAGCGCTTTTGAAATTGTTACCGGACAGCAACCGCTACTCCCACACACAGTGAACGCACCAAACATGTCAAAATCTCCTCGGGCTGCTAGCTTCTCAAAAGAATGGAAGCAAAATTTGGAGATAGTGCGGAGCTATCTTGTCAAAGCCCAAAAGCGGATGAAGAGGCATGCTGATCAGAATCGTCGCTTTGTGGAATACCAGGTGGGAGACAAAGTGATGGTCAAAATCCCAAAGCGGTACTTGTTTGCAGGGGTCCATGACCCTCGCCTATTGCAAAAATATATTGGACCCTTGTCCATTGAAAGACGCATTGGGAAAGTTGCATACCGGGTGGATACCCCAGCTTGGTGGAAAATCCATCCTGTTTTCCATGTCAGTCTCCTGAAACCTTTTCGGGAAGATATGGAGGATCCTTCACGAAGCCAACTCACAATACCAAGTATTCGAGGCCCCAATTCAACCGGAAAAAGCGTGCTGAAGCTATTCTTGATGATCGAGTGATTCACGCCTCAAGAAAAGATCACCAGGAGTTCTTGGTGAAATGGCAGGGATGTGATGCAGAGGAGAATACTTGGGAGAGGGGAACAAACCTCAAAGCCTACAAGAGCCTGATTGATGATTACCTTGCAAGGAAGGCGCCGAGGACGTCGCCAACTCAGGTGGGGGAGAATGTCATGGGCGGCTTTCCAGCCATGCCCCATGATCCCTTGGACGCGCCCCGTGGCGTCCTGGCCAGCCTCCCAACGCCCGTCGCCACGGTCGGCCCCGTGGTCTCGGCAGCTCCAAGTGACAAGCGCGCATGTGCCTCTGTCGCCCCACCGATAGCCATCGCCAGCGCCCAGCCACAGGCAAAAGCCAACAGCGCCGCGCGCGCAGACAATGCCGCGCGCGCAGACCCTGATGCTAAAGACAAAGTTGCTGCCAACGGACTTGCTGCTGCTTTGTAGAAGACTAAGTCCTTTTCATTGTAAATATAGAGTAGTTTTGCTGCATTTTCTTTAAGTGTGATTTTCCAGCTTTCATAGGTCTAGTCATGTAACTTTGGTTTATTTTTTTAAGCATTATTAAGGGGGACCAAGCAATCAAAACTTTCAAGCAAGCAAACAATTCTCTGTACTGGTGTCTCTCCCCCCCGACACCGTCTTGTTTTCTGTAATAGCTTTCATTCAATGCAATCAAGCTTTCTTTCATTCTCAATTCTCTTTTCTGCTCTCTTTCAATTGCTCATGACATTGGTTTTCCCGTACGGCACTGACAATCTAGTCTAGCGTACGGAGGGGACCTCAGTTGGCGGACAGCAACCGTACTGACATCGGTTGCCTAGCCTTACGTCGCCCTTCCAAGGAACTTCAGGAAGGCGCCGCGTAACAGTAAGTATGAACAAATTCAGACTGTGAAACTGCGAATGGCTCATACCTATTGTGCAAAAAATTGAATGGTAAATACCCTTGAATTGACATCTTAAATCATCTTCATGCAGGTGGTATCATCATCTTATTCACAAACATCAAGGTCAAGAAGATAGTCGAATAACACTAACACAAAGGGGACAATTAAAATCATGTCTTGTTGTTTATTTTCCAGAAGTTGTACATAATTACTTGCACTAGTTTATGGAAAAAGCTTCATGCCTTTTTGGCTTCTTAATGTGTTAATTAATTCTTTTCATGTGAAAGGTTCTAACTATGCGACCTTCAGGTGATTCTGAAGAAATCAACCCATAATAGCAGGCGCCCTTGATATCATCCCGTTTTATGTTATTGCTATGTTACAAGCCTAGTTTTTAATATTTCAGCAAGAATTGAGCAAATAAAATTGATGAAGTTTTTGTCAACTCCTAAACATTCTTGAATAATGTGGAAGGAACACCAAGGTGGGTATTTTTTAACCATTCTCCAAAGAAAGCTGGAATTCGAATAACCAATAGGGAATGTAGCATCTTGTTGGCCAGCAAGATGTCAAATGATTTCCTTTCCAGGCTCCAGTCCAGGGAAGAAGAAAGTGAAGCATTATGTAATCCATCCAAACCTGTTTTATAGGCTTTCCTTTTGGAGGGGAGCTAAGGGTGTACCCCTGAGTTGAGTTTCTACTTGCAGCAGAGGCTAAAACAAGAAGCATATTATGCTAAATGAAACAAGAACCATATGATGCAAAGTTATACTCCGAGTGGTAGAACTTTTCTTTTTTGGGTTTTCCACCCAGTGTTCGATACTTGTTTTGGGCCCCGACTAATCTAGATTCACACCACGTAAGATTCATTAAAGAGGAAGTGCTCTCTACCGGGATCTTTTCGATTCCCTGGTCTTGAACCTGAGAACTTTGGTTAAGGGTAGAGGGGTTTTATTCATCCCACCACAATTCTTAATAGTGAGAGGCGAAAGTCTTGAACATGAATAGGTACGGTAACAGGAACTCTTGTAGTTGTATATGCCTCATGAAGTTTGGTAGCACATAAAAGTACTAATTACAATAGCTACTAGTACTACTACGCCTTCGTCCCAAACAAGTTGAGGACATAAAAGTATAATTGCTCTTTATCAAAGATGGAATACAATATGGTTAAATCAGGGCTTCATTACATTAAAGTCCTGCTGTCCAACTATACTAGAATTGAGTAGAAAGCTGTATCAAATTTATTCAGATGTATAAACATAACAAACTTTCAGATCTATATTCAAGTATAATATCTATGTTCTATAACACCTGATCCATTTCACCTTCAATTACTCAGATGCATATTCTTCGTCAATTACTGAATCAAGGCGCCACTCACTTCCATAATAAGAGTTGGGCAATCCCAACCAGAACTTGAATGCCTCAGCTGCTCGTTTTCGCTCCTTTCTCCTGTCCTGTCTAGCTTGCGATGCATGCTTGCTGGTAAACATCCTCGAGTGCATCTCAACGTAGATCCTAGTAAACTTAGTCTTATTTGGTGGTATCCCATGTTGCTCCATGCAAGCAACAATCTCCAAAGCTTTCTTGAAGAAAGCTGCCCTAACACATATATCTGCCAAAGTATCCAACAATCCTTCATCAGGTTCCAATGGTGGAAGACCTGAAGAAGGATTAGACTCCTCTCCTGTTCCCATCCCGCACCTCTGCCTTATCTCATTCCAAAGCAAAAGCGCTTCTCCCGGCTTCCTAGCCAAAGCAATTCCATTTGCAAGACTACCATAAGTAGCCACATTAGGGTAAATTCCATTTTCTTTCATCCTCTCAATCACACTCTTTGCTTCCTCAACCTTTCCAAGCCTAGAGTATACATCAACCAACATGTTCCAAGCGACCAAATCAACCTTAACTCGAGGGTCTTTAATCATCTCGTCAAATACCTTGTTAGCTAGCTTCGCCTGACCAGACGAGGCAAAAGCTTTCATCAAAGTGGTGTAACTTACTTTGGTCGGAGCAATACCTCTCGCTCGCATCTCATTGAAGTAAGAAAGAGCTCCTGCACTGTCATCTACCAATATACATCCATCAATAATTGTGTTATAGGAAACCACATCAGGCTCTATTCCAGTATCAACCATCTCCTTAATCAGCTCTTCTGCCTTGTCAATCTGCAGTTGCTGGCAATATCCCTTGATTAGAACATTATAAGTGACTCTATTAGCAGGCACACCAATTCTGGCCATCTCGGCCAGCACCTCGCGTGCCCTATCCATTAAACCTTGCTTCACAAACGCAGTAATAACCGTTGTGTAAGTGACATGATCCGGGTGGCTCTCAATATCGCCTAAATGCCTCATAGCCTCGAGCATCCTCACCATATCCGTAACACGGCCTGCGTTCATATAACCTTTCATTAAAGTCGTATACATCCTAGAATTCGGTTCAAATACTCGAGACAACTCAGGTGGCTCATTATCTCTTGAACTAACAGAATTCGGAAGCAACTTTTCAAACACATCCGTGTCACTCAAACACAGCTTTTCCTCATTGGCCTCTCTTAGAATCTTGCAAAGATCCCTCCTCCCTTCCCTCATTGCTTGAACCACTTTTTCAGCAGTTACCAAATCACCAAAACCAACATACGCAGCAACTAGAGACTGAAACGTCGACATACACAACGGAATTCCCTTCTCAAGTATCCTTTCCAATACAAACACAAGCAAATCCTTCCTATCAGCTCTTGCACAAAGCTTAATCATCACATTGTAAGTCAAAACATCAGGCTCACAATCAAACTCACTCATCTCATCAAATAACTCCAAGAACCTATTTTTATCACCAAGATTAGCACAAGCATTCAACACAGCATTATAAGCAGCTGTATCCGGTTTTGACAGCTTAACAACAGCAGGATCAGAAAACCTTCTAATCCTTTTAGTAACAGCACTAAAAATCTTTATAGCTTCCATTGGACTATCATCACCTAAAGAAGCAAGTTTACTAATAACAGAACTCCAAGCTTTAACATGTGGAAGATAACCTGATTTTAACATAGACTTAATAATAGAAGATGCATAAAGAACATGTCCACCTTTAGCTGCAGCACTGGCAAGAAGACCAAGGGAATTAGCATCAAGACGGTGGAGCTGGCGTTCGTGGCGGAGGCGTTGGATAATGGACTGAGCACGGCGGAGACTGACAGTGGAATTTTGATAAGATAATTGAGAAACTAAACGGCTAAGGCAAGTGGGGTTAGGGAGTTGTTGTTGATCAAGATTCTTGGTGTAGTACAACCAAGCTTCATCAGTTTTCCTTTGTTGCAAAAGGGTCAAAAGGGTATTATCAGGAGAAGCTAAAAATGAGTTCTTGGAAGTGATTAAGGAAGTGGGGTTTGAGGAATTTGAAGTTGGTTGTGGTTGAAATGAGCTGGTAGCTTTACAAGTGAAGTGGAAAGAAAGATTTTTGTGGGAGAAGGGAAATGGAGAAGATGGTGAAGTGGGGGAGGAGGAAGAGGGGGTGGGGGGTAGTAGAGTTGTCATGAATTCTTGAACATTTGGGAAAGAAGAGGAGAAAGGGGGAAGGAGCAGTGTTTAAATTGGGGGAATGGTGATAAGGTGGTATGAGATATTGTTATTTTTTTAGGGTTTAAAAGGGGGTTTTGGGTGGAGAAGGGATGAACTACGTCATGGGATATTCCCTTCCTCTTGTTTGGCAATCATTTATTGGGTGGCTCTTGTACTTTACCTTATTTTGTTGATTTCATTTTTTAGAAATTTTTATACAAAAAAAGATATTTTTCGACTTGGAGTTTGCCTAGATTATGACACATGTTTGGACTATCAAAGTGACTAAATGAAAGTGTGGCTGACATGATGAAAGAACATACGAGCAACAAATTAGCTTTTAATCATTTCTATTTCTTTCTGGTTTTACACTTCTTGGAAACCACAACAAAAGAAATTTTCATGGATCGAATGGAGATGTGATATAAAGTAAGAGATACATTTTAATTAAATATTTCTTTGTGATTTTATTTGCTTAATCAATTTTTTAATTGATTATGTTGAAAAACTACCGGAGAAGTAGAAGGAGTGTGAGATACATTTTAATAAAAAAATTCTTTATGATTTTATTTGCTTAGCCAAATTTTTAATTGATTATGTTGAAACACTGCAGGAAAAGTAGGAGGAGTGTTTTGGGGAAGTTTTATAATATAATTCATGTAAGATTCACTTTCTATCATATATCTAGGTTTTGAAATTACATCAAATATTCCAAAAATATTACACTCTATATCTCCAAATCTTCCCATATATTCTAGTTTGAAATACAATTCAAATCAAACACACCATAATATTCTAATTTGAAATACAATATTCAAACTAAACATACCACAATACTCTAATTCTGAATGCAATCTAAACCGAACATACCACAATAATCTAATTTGAAATGCAATATTCAAACCAAACATACCACAATATTCTAATTTGGAATATAGTATCCAAACCATATCATATTATTCTACTCAAGAATTCAATATTCAAACCAAACATACTATAATAATTTAATTTGGAATATAGTATTCAAACCAAACGTATCATAATATTCTAATTCAAAATACACATTATTTTATTTTGGAATATACCTATACAGGATAAAAATAAATATTTTAATGATATATGGTGTTAACTCCTGTTTCCGGTGGGCAAATCACGCAAATCTCCCGTTTTTGGTAGAACATGCACCTTATGGTCTAAGGTCGATTCTGTAACAAATTAGGCAACTCTAACCCTTGAAAGAAATATGATTAAACTGTTGAAGAATCGCATATATCAAGTTTTAATAATTTGGTACCCATAGTTTTCACAGAATTGTTTTGGTGGAAATAGGGGGGCATCCAATTGAAGAAAGAGGAATCAGAATAAAGATTTTTGACCCTCCATTTCCTTTAAGCCATAATCACTGGTTTGATCAATCCTCTTGTGACCAAATCATTACTATTATGGAAAGAAAGCCAAATTTAGTAGCAGAACAAAGTAAAGTTTCCTTCATAAGAAATGTTGAAGGGAACTATTGGTTGTGGTTTTGGCCTTCAGACCAAGTAAATTTTCTTGTTGTCCAACAAAAAAAAAAAGGCAGCCCGGTGCACTAAGCTCCCGCTATGCACGGGATACGAGGAAGGACCGGACCACAAGGATCTATTGTACGCAGCTTTACCCTACATTTCTGCAAGAGGCTGTTGTCCAACCAATTGCTATAAAAATCTTGCAATTTGGTTGAAGTTACATAGCAAATATACTTCCATCACGCTGTAACCTCAAGAACAGAAAAGAACGAAACGAAACAAAATAAGAGAGTAAATTAACCTATTTCACTTTCATCCTCCATCAAACCGACCTTAAGTGGAATATATAATCTGCAACTGTTTCCTGTACATAGTTTATATGTACCAAAAACTAACTGAACCAAGCATAAAACCCCACAAGAGCTTTTCACTGTACAATTCACCTTTAAGAACTGGACTAACTATTTTATTATACTACTTAACCATTGATTTACACAACCACCAAGTTTTAGTCAGTGCAGCAGCAGTAATCGGCTCCTTGTTCAACTCCACAACCAACCACCCGCTGCCGTGATTCTTCTCCTACGTCACGAATTTACACAGCCACCACCTACTCTGAACTATATATTCACAAGCTATGTACCTGATTGACCAAGACAGCGAGCCTATGAAAGGTAGAATGAGCCCTGTCCTTCAGTTATGGCATATAACAGTTTTTCCTTCATTTTCCCCTGCAAAATTTAGAGAGAATAAACAAAGTTATTTGTTTTGCCAAATAATAATAAACAAAAGAGACCTCACACAAGGCAGTGAAAGAGAAAGGACTCGACTTTTGAAGAGTAAGGTGGTAGCTTCAGATAATTGGCACATGTCATCACACTAGGCAGGTCAGCGTCAACCCAACCGCTGCAAGTCTGCGACAAACCAAAAGAGGTTGACATTAGAGCAGGAAGCAACATAATATAAGAAATATCTTCCTCTTGTCAATTGGACTATATTATGCACTCAGGATATCTACATTGTACGGACCTTCCGAACAATTGTTAACTTTGGGCTTAGAGATGCCAGACCCCCTGGAGGCAGTCTAGGTGCACCAGTCACAAACTGCAGGAATGCTCTCTGTTGTTTGCTGTCAAACTCCCTCATAATTTCGAGTAACTGCAAATTTCCAGGAGGTCAATTGTCATAAGAAGCAATTGGTTCCATGAATAAAATCTGAAAAGATAAGAATGGATACAAACATTTACAACTGGAGGACTGCTAGCAGTGTACCCATGATCAAACTTGATGTGATCCAGAAGCTCATTGGACTGCACAAAAGAATGATAATCAGTGAAAATGAAACAGGAAATTGAGCTTTTAAGGTAATATCAATAGCTGCTCGGGAAGCAAAACTTACGTTCCAAAATCCACACTCTCCACACAACAGTCGCTCTAATTCATCCTCTGTGAATACTTGAAGATGTTTGATGGGGAAAACCTGAGGAATCGACAACATTTAAGAGGACTGATATTGTACTGCTATAGAAAAGGCGAAGACTTCAGAGGAAAAAATGAGTAACATTTGAACTACTTTTAGAGTTCCAACCAAATGTTATGGCAATATAAGATATGTGGGACAACTGATTTTCTCATTTAATTTGATGAAGTAGCTCCAAAATGCTGCCATTTCAATAAGAAGAAATAACACTGGCATAGTATTTCAAATGCAAATGAAATAGCACGATCTTTAAAATACATAATTTTCTGGATAGTTCCCTTACATGCGAGCTAATATCTAAATACTTTAACTGGCTTGCTAGTGTTCATGTGCCGGATGACGCATACTTCAAAAGACCAGCAAATATTTTTGAGAATGTTTTTTTTTAATTTTTTTTGAGAATGTTATACAAATTCCATGTATGTTTTCATCACATTTTAAGATTTGCTGGTCAAAAAGACCAGCAAATCTTAAAATGTGATGAAAACATACATGGAATTTCTTACAAATTTCTGGTGTTGCAACTTCCAGAGAGTAACTAACAAATCATTCAATTGATTTTCCCCTGATGCAAACTATAGTTGCAGATCTATAACTACAAGAGATTATACTTAAAGATGGTTTGATTGACACAGACCTGATCAAAGCCCGACTTGAATGCTCCAATTTGCCTTGATATCCCAGAATTTAAAGAAGCATCCACAATGAGTGAAACATATTCCTCTAAGTTAGACATGTCAACCTAGAAAGCAAGTCATCAACTTCAATGATTAGCCTGTTAGAATCGCACAAAATATCACGCATCAACTTGTAGAGTGCCTAACCATTTTTGCATCGGATGCAGAATTAAAGACATAATCTGGATAGCCAGGAAGAGTATAGTCAAGGTAAAGATCATCAATTTTCGTATTCCCGAAATTAAGTTCAAGGTCTAACGATGGTTTTCCCTCAGATAGTGATTCCAGATGTCTTTTTCTTTCAACAAGAGCCTGAAATTCTAGGAGAGCCCTACCAAGTTCGGGTTCAAATGACTGGATGTCATATACCGTGAGTTCCTACAAAAAGAAGAGAACGTAAGGAAAACTTAAGAACCAGAACTAACAAAGTGGCCTATTAAAACATGGACCATACCCTCCCAAGAACAAGTTTGTAAAATGCTTTGGATAAAGGAAGATCCAAAACCCTGCCATCTTGGAGAGCCTTTGCAACTATCTGGCCCAGAAGCCCAAACTTTTTCAGCACTTCAGAGAACTCTAGGCCACTTAACGAACGGGATAAAGGTGACCATGGGCGAGGGAAGAGACCAAAAGAAGAAAAGAGCATTCCAGATTCCTGCTCTACACTCATGGTTCCACTAGCCATGCTATCACCTCTCCACATCCCTAGCCCAATCTTCTGGAACTCATGACCGACCAAGGTAAAAAATTCCAAGGTTGGGCCAAGACCAGTACCAACCTCATCACTATATTCCACCTCAATGACAACCTTCTGATCGGCATGGAGGTCCATCATCTGTGTTGCAGAATCCAAAATTCTATTTCGATGAACTAAGATTTTTTTCCGGCGGAGGCCACCATTGTTTTGATGCCTACCGCTCATACCCCCTGCCGTATTATGAGATGACGGTTCAGGATGGATTGGCGGTTGACCAAATGCAGCCAGGCGGAAATACTTGCATCTTGCCTCGAAACCAAACAAAAAGGGGCATGAATTAACCAACTGTCCACACCAAGGTGGCATGCCACCTATGGAAACAGAAAAAGGATTCCTCATTTGCAGTTCTAGTTTCTCTGTCAATTTAGAGTTCGCAAATTCATTCTGAGGGAGATCAGAATTTGTGACCTTTATATCACTAAAATCGGTGGTCTTCCCTTCTGCAAAAGCATATATTTTTATATGAGACATGAGATGAAAACTGAACCTGTTCATGCCTTCCAAGCTTTTCAGAAGAAATAAGATTTCATAAGTTGGACTTGATTTCTCAAGATCAACCATTTCGCAGCTAAACATGCTAGAGAAAAATGGGGTGTACTGCCACCACATTATAGGTTTCCCAGATGGAGTAGAATCTACAACGTGTTTGCAACTCTGAGCACATCCTGGTTTATGTCTCACACATCTTCTGTAGGTCACCCTGTGTACTTGACTCCACATGCTTGAATTAGTAATGATGTCATTCCCTGCTTTAATCTGCTGGTGGAGTACAGTTTGATATAGGGTTAACTTCTGGTTCAACTGCTGTCCCTCCAAGTAGAATATCAATTTAGGTGCAACATCTTCATCATCAGAACATCCAGTACACCCTAAACTTGTGCTACTATCATCTTCAGACGAACAAAGTTTTCCTTTCTCCAAAGACTCCTTCAAGGCAACATCAGAACATAACATCAGGGATATGTTAGAATACAGAGGAGTACGTTGACTTGACATAGTCAATAAGATTCCGCAGCTATTTAAACCGCAATATAGAATCACTTACAAGATAAAGAAAGTGCCACCCATTGCAACGAAAAAATTGAGGACATGCTAAAAATACATAAGAAATAACTTGTTAAAACTATTACCAAAGATAAAGACTTACTGCATTAATATTTGAAATATCCATTGAATCGCTCTTTGTTTTTTCTATGTCCATACTTTCCGCTTCAACAGATAGTTGTAAGTTACTCTTCACCTCCTGAGAAAAAACCGTAAGAATTTTGAATGAAGGAAGCTCATTACCATTAAATAAAAGATGTAAACATAACAGATTGAGAAGCAATTAGTACAAATAAAATTTTGATAAACAAACCTGCGTTTCATGGGCATTGGTGGATGTGGTGTCCAATTCCATGGGTCCTGGACTTTTGCCTTGAGACGTGCTTACATCTTGTGATGAACGAGACGATGACTCATCCTCCGTAGCCAGAGTGGGAGGTTTCAACTTCTCACTTTTCCTTCTACTCACTTTTGGCCACAAGTATCCCTCAATTGTTTCCAAAGGCGAAAAAGGATCTACATTCACAACACACTCTGTATAATCTCCAAGTGAAGACTCCCCGTCTCCCTTCACAAACTGGACCTTCAGACAAGGATATGAAGTACAACGCCCATATGGGACAGTAGCATACGAGTTTCGTAGCTTAGATGCATGACTCAAGATGACTGGGAAGTTTTCCACTGAGGAAAGTGCACTATGCAATCTCTTTATCAGTGCAAGAAAGGTGGAGTCCTCCAGAGGAGGGACTGAGTTATACAAAAGTAATCTACCAAACAGCTCAAATCTCTTTTCTACAATGTACAGCTGATCTACTGAACCATCACCATCTACCTTTTGTCCCAAGTATCGGCCATTGGAAAGGTAATTCACTAGAGACTTTACAACTCCACTTTCAATGAACTCAAACGTGGAAATGGCATCATTTCCATTTAACTCTGACATAATTTGATGCAAAACAGGGTACAAGTCTTCTTTCTCTTGAAGAGGAGCAATGCTGCTACTAGCTTTGTGGACCAGATCAGTTAATGCAGAAGAGAGAGTCTTCAGCTTCTGTAGAACATTGGTTATTCCTAAATCAGGATTCATTGAGTCTGTTGCAAAGTAATTGGTCCTGATATGCCTAGCAAGATTTTGAAGAGTCTCTTTCTCTATCTTGCAGGTCTTTGCTTCGGGTCCTGTTGGAGACTCAGAAGCAAAACAGAGACATTTTACTGCAGCACATGGTACTGATCCTTGGCAGGTTTCATCTGAAAATAGAAACTGCGAACATTTTTCCGGAGAAAGAAGTGCATCAACAGCAAAGAGAACACCTTCCTTTACAAATGAGTTCAAGAAAACATGAGAGAGCTTCTCTAGAAGCTTATCAACAATCTGAAGGGCTAGTATCAGAACATGAGGATCGTTGCGAGTAAAAACTCCAGCTAAGAAGCTGCTAGATACAGAGAAGTCAGTTTCGCCTAATAGAAAGAAGATATTAAGATTTTGCTTAAAGCAGGGAGTAAATGAAACCATCTCACCTTGAAATATTAGTATTTTGAAGAAATTCAAGCATGTCAGATTTGCTGAAATAAACTAACTTATTGATAACAGATAGACAGCTGTAACAAGCATATAAATTTACACCAGAACTGACCACCTGTTCGATGATTAAAAAAAAGTTAGTTAAAGCAAGAATGCTAGAAACTATAGCAAACTAATGTAGATACCACATATAAGAGAAACCACCTGGATTAACACAGGAAATAAATCAAAGCCAAATTTCTGCAGAAGATCAGGGTGATTGATGAGGAAGTGTTCTTTGTCTGCAGCTAGTTGGATATTCTGCTCTCTGGATATGGGAGGAAGAAGTTCGTTTAACAACTTGAGAACTTCGTCTACCTGAGGAAGACAATAGAACTCTACTGCTTCAGCAATCATCACATGTAGAGACATAACCATCTGACAAGATATGAGCCAAGGCACTGACATTTCATAAATTGACATTCTAAACTTATACATAGCTACCAAAAGACAAGAAACACTTCAAATTAATGCTTATGTAATTGAAGGTATTCCCAATAGGGTGGAATTGCTACAACCCCAAAAGTAATGGAACATCTACTGATATTAAACAAAACAAAACTAAAAGAAGTTACTTGACCGACAGACAAAGTTCAGCACTATTTCATCATAATTGAGCAGGGGCACAAAACGATGAACTCCTGATGATCCCACCACTGTATGCTAGCTGTTTGTTTCAGCGATCAGACGCATGATTTACAATGTTTTTATATGAAAAGATCCATATAACTCCTATTCAAACGTTGAAGTGATTTTTCTTCTTTGGTTTTCAGCCACCTTTCAACCATTGTCTTTTCCTATTTCCCTCTCCTAAAATCTAAGACTAAAAGGTATAAAATGCTAATTCTTTCAATTAGCATAGTATGGAGGATGAGAAATAGGAGACCTTTTGAATGGAAAGAGCTTGATTTTGTACATCTGAGAAATAGCCTCCTTTTTTTTTTTTTTTGAGAAGGTAACATATTTGTATATTAATATATAGACTTCACTAAATTTGTGAAGTCACCCATAATTACAGAATGAGTGCCCAAAAAGAAAATTAAAACACTTATAATCCTTGGTCTTCTCACAAGGAATCTAGCACATCAAAAATGGATTTATGATCCTCCAAAAACTTTCCTTTACACCAAAAATAGAAAAGAGCTAGACATTTCATCTTCGTCTTCTGGATGTTACTGGGTTTGTCTTCAAAACATCTCTGATTTCTCTCTTCCTAAATTGTCCACCATATGCAAGCTTGGACAATTCTCCATCTCTCTTTATAACTAGAAAGGTAGCCCTCTTTATTCCAGCAAGCTAGAACATCAAGAATTCTTCCCGGCATTGGCCATAAAATTCCCCTAAAATTGATAAAAATCCTCCATATTTGAACAGTGAATTTGCAATGCAAAAAGAGATGACTAATTGTCTCCGCCTCCTCTCCACATAAGTAACATCTAGAGCACAAATGAAAACCTCTCTTAATTAGATTATCTTGTGTTAGAACCGCTTCTTTTGCTAGTAACCATGTAAAGCAAGCAACCTTGTAAGGGATTTTTACTTTCCATATCATCTTCCATGGCCAACATCCAACCAGGTTATTAGACAGGTTGAATTCCTTATAAGCAGACTTAACAGAAAACTTCCCCTGCCTATTCTCTTGCCATATGATGAGATCTTGATTAGAGTTGATTCCACTGAATAGCTCCAAAGTATTGTAAAACTCTATTACTCTGTCAATCTCCCAATCATTTAGAAGTCTTTTGAAGGTAAGATTCCAACCTTGATTAGTCCATGCCTCATCTAGTGTTGCTTGTTGTTGTTGATTCAAAGTATATATGCCAGGAAAAAGTAGCTTCAATGGACCTTGGCCTAACCAATTGTCATCCCACAAGGAAATTTTCATACCATTTCCTACTTTGAATCTGGACTTCTTAATCACTTTTGGCCACAAATTCCTAATTGACTTCCACAAACTGACACCATATGGACTTCTCACTGGTTTGGTTGTCCATTTTCCTTCCATTCCATACTTCTCCCTAACGACCTCTCTCCACAGTGATTGCTCATCTGCCGCAAATTTCCATAGCCACTTCATCATCAAACTATGATTCTAGACTCTCAAGTTTTTGATTCCCAATCTCTTCTTGCTAGTAGTAAGAGAATTCCATTTAACCAGATGCAACTTCTTCTTCTCACTGTTGCCTTTCCATAAGAAATTTCTTCTTAATGCATCAATTCTTTTCACTACATTGGCTGGAATTGGGAATAGAGACATCATATAAGTAGGCATGGCATCAAGTACAAAATTAATCAAGATTAGTCTACCCCCATAGATAGATATTGATTCTTCCAATTTGCTAGCTTCTTTTCACATTTCTCCAGCACACCATTCCAAATTCCTTTTGATTTGCTCTTGGCTCTCAATGCATCCCCAAATATACAGTAGGTAATTCACCTACATTCCCACCAAGAATATAGCAAGACTTTGTAGCTCCATTACCTCATTGACCGGATAAATGAAGCTTTTGTGCCAATTTATGTGTAGCCCAAAAATGACTTCAAAGAGAATGAGGATCACCCTTAATACTTTTAGTTGTTCTCTATCAGCTTCACAAAACACCAAGGTGTCATCGGCATACTGCAAGTGGGAAATCATCATATTGCTATCAGCCCTACAATTCACATTGAAGCCCCTTATCCAATTATTTGTCTGAGCTCTTTTCAACATATCATTCAATCCTTCTATGGCAATAATGAATAGGAAAGGGGAAAGGGGATCCCCTTGTCTCAGACCCCTCTGAGAAGGAAAAAACCAGCTGGTGCTCCATTAATGAGTACTGAAAAGTTCACAGTAAAAATGCAGAATTTTATCCAATTAATCCATCTTCCACCAAAGCATATTTTCCTGAGGGTTTTTAGAAGAAAATTCCAGTTCAAATGATCATATGCTTTCTCTATATCCAGCTTGCATAATATCCGAGGTTCCTTGCTTATTTTCCTTGTATCAATGCATTCATTGGCAATTAGGACAGCATCCATAGTCTGTCTGCCTCTTATGAATGCCATCTGAGAAATAGCCTCCTGTTTTTAATGTCTTTTTGGTACACCCATGAGGTTCCTAATTGTATAGACGATTGGATGTCTTTCATAGAGAATCATATCTTTCTACCGATTCTCTACTTTTGGCATACCTCTTGTATATAGGAGCTTTCCCAGTATCAACAAAATTATAATTACTTGATAAAAAATCAAGACTTGCATATCAAATTTATGGTGGTATTCCTCTACACTCCCTTTTATTAATTCATACTACTCTTATTCCTTCTCTTTCAAACGAAGAAGCAGCCCTTTCAACCATAATCTAACCACAGCTCTTAGCTTCCATAAACTTGGTTAACTATGCAGTTGTTCCAGATCATACACTTGAATAATATTAAATTTTCATCATGATAGCATCACTCTTCCACATTCTATCTGTTCCAACAAGAACACCCGGCAGCTCCTCTAATAGCAATCCATGAGTTCATACTAAAACAGAATGAAGCCATGACGGATCACTTATTTTCCACATAAAAAAGAAGATATTGATATCACTCAAAAACTATAGTGCAACCTTATTGGTCCCTCTCTTTTTTCAACTTGACAGGTAAAATCTGAGCAAGCGCCTTTGAATGAGTCAACAGATAAAGCACAAAAACCATGCTCGAGGCAACAGAGAATTATCTGGTCAAAGTTACCAACAGTCTTTGAGAAACCAAAAGTTTAACTGGTTTCATGACTACCAGATGTAAGTAGATAACATACCAAGAACTATGATTAATCAAAAAAATTTCACATGAAAACTCCCCATTGCTTCTTTTTTTTCTTTGTGATCAAATCTATGCTACAATTCCCTTTTCACATGTATAGCTGCGAAACAGAATTTCATTTAAAATAACTTAACAATCAACAATTAAAAGAATAAGGAAACTATGTAAAGCCAAGACCTGATTATAGTGCCCATCAACCGTCAGAGTAGAAGGCCCCCCATGTGAGAAGTCACAAGTGGATAAAATGTCCTTTGATATGCGGCTGATGTTAAGTTCAAAGAGAGTCCTGACGGCCACAATAGATCCAGCAGCCAGTTTGACAAGTAACCCAATTAAACCCTAACATGGGAAAAAATTACTTCTAAACCAAGACAATGAAGAATGTAGACAAGGGATATTCATATCTGATGACTGCAACTAAAACACACAACAGCTTACAACGTAAACTGATTGGCAAACTGTTGTTCGACCATTCAACTGTATGAGATGTGTGGCTTGCTGAACCAGACCGTGTTTACATAGTTCATCCAGCATATCGGAAGAGCGACATACTTGCTCCACTATTCTAATTAAGCAAGTGGCTACACTCTCAACAAGCTGAAAAATGAAGAAACCATTTCAAAGTTATAAAATTGTAACACTAAATAATTAACAGGAATCAATAAAGGAACAGTTCTTGGAACAAATTATACCTGTCTATCCTCGTATAGAAGAAGATTACACAAAATGGGAACTGCATCCATCAAAGGTGACGGACATTCAGAGGGAAGCTTTTTACAAATATTTACTACAGTTGAGAGTGCCTTTCTCTGAAACAGATAAATAAAAACAAAGAGAAGAAGATCAACTTCTCAACCTTCAATTCATCAGTTTATCAATAGCAGATTCTTAATGTTATTGCTTTACCTGCACACTTGTCGAAAAGAAATCAATATAACTTAGAATGGCCATGATAGCCCCAGATTGCAAACAAACAATCGGCTGGTCATGTGAAATTTTCTCCAGTGCTTGCAAACACTATGTTAAAGAAGAAGAAAAAATCAACCACAAGAATCCACCTATAAAGCTTTCTACTATTTACTTTAATACAAAGAAGATAAATTATTGATAAACCATTTCGCACACCTGTTCAGCCACATCCAAGTACTCAATGGCCATTAACCTTTGACAAAGGGCAGGAACTGCATCATGTCTAACTAGGTAGGCCGAAGAACGAGGATGACCTTCACACAAATAAGTCATTGCCCTGATAGCTAATAGCATTATATCAGGATTGCTCTCATGTCTAGCCAATCTTACAAGAATGGGAGAAAATGAATCTGCCATTAAGTTTGAAATCGAACTATCAGGGGAAAAAGATAACAATTCACATAGCTCAGTAAGAGCAGCCAACAGTGCTGATTCGTCAGATAATTCCTTGCTCAAACTTGACAAAATTCCTTTGAATTTGCCCTGATTGTCCAGCGATTGCCGCCTGTAATAGTCCCTGAAGCTATTATCAGATTCACAAGATCCGTAAGCAGAGTCCTTTCCACCTTCACTTGACCCTGAACTTGATGATGATGTGTCCACATCGCCATTGTTGCTTTCGTGTATAGAACTCATTGTAGTATGAACCACTGAATTAGAAGTACTTGGCCTGAATTCCGTGGAGCTACAGGCTCGCTTATCGGCAGGCAGTTCATCAACAGTTTCAGTTCTTTTCTGCCCCCGGTTTCCCATTAAACAACACCAAGCCAGTTCTATAACGCAGTCCTGTCAATATTATAAGCACTTCTCTCTCAACAACCCATAATCATTCACAAATGCACCGAACATCAACAGGTTTAGTTTTTTCAGCCATCTAAACAAAATTTTGGATAAAAATTTCGAACAAGCAAAATGGATATAGAGGACTCATAAGGCCAATTTATCCTTGTATAAATAGCACAAGTTGTGGATATAATCCACTCATTGATTAATCCATGGAAACAAAATTTTGGACTTCTCTAGTTATGAATTACAAAATATGTCACAATAAATTAACCGGTAACAAGGAGAACCTCCCAAACGTAGTCATCATAGTGTTATATGCTGATCATGTAGTAGAACAAACAGACAGTACATGCTTATAGCAATAGAGTGAGTTTATGTTATGCACGCTGACGGCAGAGGCGGAGTTAGGATTTCAAGCTTATGGGTTCGAGATTCTAATTGTTTTAAGTTACTGGGTTCGAAATTAATAATTTATACATATTCAATGGATTTTTAAGACAAATACAAGGTTCGAACCAAAGCTGCTGGGTTCGGCACTCTAGCTCTGCCACAATTAACGGTGTAAAAAATATTTATAGAATCAGGTTATTTATAAGGTAATTACCGGTAACTAACATGCTATAATAGGTTAGATTTCACTGCTAAGTGTAAAAGAATCTCTAAGAAGTCAGTGTATAACTTAAATCCATTACAATAGAAGAACATATCAACGTTAAAACACTAGAATTAGCAACAACAAAAAATGCATTCTTTCGACTAAAAAGCCTCTTTAAAAAAAAGCACCCAGAAAAAAAGTCCAGAGTGATTTAAGCAAATACATACACATACAAACATCTATACATAGTTTCTGCAATTTAAAGGAGGTGATCAGCTTGAAGCAATAGGAAAAAGCACAAAGTATGCAATTTCTGTAGAGGATAAATAGCCTTTGCCCAGATGATTAAAAAGTGTAATAAGATGAAAATTACAAGACCCATAATCACTTTTTAACCAAAAATAAGAAGAAAAATTAATTCTTGGGGTACCTAAAGGCGGTGGAGTTTAATCGATCTTTTGTTTTCTTTTCTATTTAATTACTTCCCCTTTTATCTTCTTCTTCTTCTTCTTCTTCTTTTTCACAAATTCTGCGTTGAATATTTACACATACAACACCAAGTTCAGTGTGTGTGTGCGTGTTTTAAATATATACAATGGAAAATAAAGGATGATGATGTTTGATGATAGATAATGATGAAAAACAGAGTAGCGAAAAGAGGGGAGGGGCGCGGGGTGGGGTGGGGTTTTGGGGGGTGGGTGTTGAGTGTTAATTATAGGAAGAATGAAATTCTCTAAGGTAAGAAATTCTATGAGATTAAGGTATCTACGCACTAGAAACTATCAATGTTGATGCAGCTTCACCATCAAAAGGTAACACGTGATAGACTATATCGAATTTTGATCATAATTCATATGCTTTACAAATACATGTCAACCATAGAGAGTGTTTTAGTAACATTAGTATTAGTCTACATGCGTTGTATACTGTAATTAATATAAAGTGTATATAAAAAGAATAAATTATTGCGTCTATATCTTATACTATTGAATACATATGTTTTAAGAAATTACATAAAATGTTATTAACTAATATATATATAAGTTATAAAATAAATGTCAAAATAAAAAATTATAGGTTCCTCAAAAATATTGAATTGATCCGATTTAGCTAAAATAAATGAATAAGTCTTGCTCCAATCCCTCATACTTTAGATGTCTCATTATAACTTCAAACTTTACCTCCAATTATTGAAGTTATCCGATTTTCTTCTTTCTTGTGGTATATAATTAATAAAATATACTTGATAAAAAAATTAATAACAAATTATAACATAATTTATTCTTATTCTCTAAAATTATGTTGTAACTTGACATGATGTCCTTTCATAAGTACTTCTATAAGTTGATGTTGAGTTAAAGAGTTTGCCAAAAGGTAACGAGATAATTTGTATCTAAGGAGTAGTATTTATTAGAATATATACTGATCTTTTGTACACAAATATTATAGAATGAGTGTTTAATTAAAAGTTTAGAAAATCGTGCAACTTTATATGTGCATGCATTTTGGTCTATCGATTTTTCACATTAGATCCTTCCATTTTTATAGTAATCTAGTTTTCATGTACGTTTTTTTATGTTTTTTGTGTGCACCTCATTTCAATGAGTATGCAATTTTAAGAAATCACATAAATAATTTTTAAAAATACCAAATTGATGTTATTGCTATTATCTAATACAAAAAAAAAAAAAGTTATCCAAAATATTTTCTTGGACTTAAGAGAATTATTATATGAAAATTGTTGTTGTTCCTAGTACCTAATACTAAACACAAATATATAACACAAAAGTACTTTTATCACAACTATTCAAAGATTTATCAATTAATACAGATTAAAAAAATAAATCTTTTGGCCTTTTAAAAATGTGAAATGAAAACATTGGGACCTGTTATTTGTTGGAATAATGCAAAAAGAAAAAAAATGATGACAACTCATTTAGAATAGATTTTTTCTTCTATTTCATGCTTAATTATTGCTTCAAGTTTACCTTTTTATCAATGACTCTTGATATTATACTATAAACGGTTTTGCTCTATCTTCTAATTCCTTTCATTGTTCTTCTTACGCAGACAAATTTGTGTATCCTAGGATTTTTGTGATAACCCGATAGGTCATCTTATGTTTTAGAACCCAATTCTGCGTTTTGAAGCCTTAAATACCTCATTTTAGCCTTTTTCGATTTGTGCGCGCAGTCCGGGTATTTTTCCGGAAAGCTTTTATGTTAAAAACTAAGAAAATATAAATTTTTTGCCTTAAAATCCACTTGAGTTGATTTCAGTCAACGTTTTAAGCAAACGGACCTGGATTCATATTTTGACAGTCTCGGTGGGTTATCATGATTTGGGACTTGGGCGTATGCCCGAAATCGAATTCGAAAGTCCCTAGCCCGAGTTATCGCACTTTGTTGGAATTTGAAAGTTAAAAGCTTAATGACTTTGAAATGTTTGACCAATATTTGATTTTTTGGATACCGGGTCCGTATTTTGGTTTCGGAATACAGTATAGGTCCAATACTATATTTATAACTTGTCTGTCAAATTTGGGGAGAAATGAAGTTGGTTCGACGTGATTCGTACGTCCGGTTGTTAATATAGCAATTCTAAAGTTTCTTGAAAATTTTATTTGATTTTGGTGTCCGATTCATAGTTCTAGGTATTATTTTGACGATTTGATCGCGCGAGCAAATTCGTATGATGTTTTTAGACTTGTGTGCATATTTGGTTTAGAGCCCCGAGGGTTCGAGTGAGTTTCGGATAGGCCACTGAATGAAAATGGACTTAGAAATATTGCTGGTGTGTTTCAGTTCTGGTGCAAGCCTCTGATCTCGCATTTGCGAGGTCAGGCTTCGCATTTGCGACCTCTGATGGGTTCGCATTTGCGAAGAGTAGCTGGAGCACTTCAAGTTCGCATTTGCGAACAAATCTTCGCATTTGCAAAGTGGGGGGGGGAGGGGGTATAGGATTGCAATTGCAATCAAACAGTCGTATTTGCGGAAGATCAGAATTCGCATTTGCGAACCATTCATCGCAAATGCGATGAAAGCAGAGATGGGATGGACTTCGCAATTGCGATAGTTTCTTCGCATTTGTGGTGTTCATATTTGCGAACCCCAGGTCGCAAATGCGACATCTGCAACTGATCAAAATGGAAGTTAGACGGGATTTTTGTTCATTCTCTCAAATGTTCAAACTTAGAAGCCCTAGAGGCGATTTTTCAAAGAACTCTTCTTCCCCAAATCATTGGCAAGTGATTATAAACTAGTTTCTTTCAATCTTTCATTTCATTTCCTAAGATTTCAACCTAAAATCTTGTGTTTTCATGGTGGAAATTGGGGGTTTGGGGTAGAATTAGGGATTTTTATAAAATGGGGATTTAGACCTCAAATTGAGGTCGGATTCCAAAATAAATTACATAACCGGGATCGGAGGTGAATGGGTAATCGGGTTTTCATTCAATTTTCGGGATTGGACCAAGCGGGCCCGGGGTTGACTTTTGTTGACTTTTTTAATAATGACCTAAATTGAATCCTTTGCAATCGTGGGTAGTTCCCAAGGCTCAATTTGAATCGTTTGGTTAGTAATTTGCTAGATTTTATTGGTTCGGAGGCTTGTTTGAAAGGCAAAGCTATGATTGAGCTTTGAGTGGACCTTTTGGAGCGAGGTAAGTGTCGTGGTTAACCTTGACTTGAGGGATTAAGACTTGTTTGTCTATTTGCCATATGTTTAGATGTTGGGTACAATGTATATGTGAGGTGACAAGTACTTATGCGTTGTTATCGGGTTAAAGCATGAGGGTGGGACATGTTTCTTGTAATTATTGCTTACTTTGATCGTGTTATCCATGCTTAGACTAGTTATTTGTTAAACTGATCGTTCTTACCATGTTTATGGGTCTTTGTGATAATTGAGTATTAATTCCAAAGTTGAGATTGGTATTGTTGAACCATTGTTGAAGTAAGGCTTGTTCTTGTTGATCCTATCTCCCTGTTATTGTTTGTTCATTGTTATTTGGTAAGGGAGAGTGTTAAAGCACGAAGGGTGATGCTGTGCCATATTGTGAGTGTTAAAGCACGAAGGGTAGTGTCGTGCCATATTATGAGTGTTAATGCACGAAGGGTGATGTCGTGTCATGTTATGAGAGTTAATGTATGAAGGGTGATGTTGTGCTGTATCTATTGATTTAAATTGAGAGTGAGAGTAAAAACACGAAGGGTGATGCCATGCAATATCATTGTTTCATTGTGAGGTTGAGAGTAAAAGCATGAAGGGTGATGCCATGCCATTTTCTTCATTGTGCCTAATTGTTTTACTGGTTGAAGGCATATTGACTGTTTCGGGTTATTATTTCCGCTGTATCTCTTATATCTTGTACCCCCTTAGTATGTACCCCTCCCAATAGTACATGTTTAGCTGTTATTTGTTGTTACCTTATACATATACTGTTATCTACACAGGTTTATTATGTGGGTGTCTTGTCATAGCCTCGTCACTACTTCGTCGAGGTTAGGCTCGACACTTACGAGTACATGGGGTCGGTTGTACTCATACTACACTCTACACTTCTTGTGCAGATTTTGGTATCGGCCCTAGCTGTTCGTTATGCGTAACAGCTTGGACTTGCTTACGGGAGACTTGAGGTAGATTTGCTGGCGTCCGCAGACCTTGGAGTCCCCTTCTATTTTCCTATTTTACTGTTTCTTCTCATTCAGAACAGTTGTATTTCTTTCAGACTCTGTTTGTAGAAAATCTTAGGAGCTCGTGAGTTGTGACTCCAGATCCGATTTGTAATAGATATTATGGGAAATTATGTTATTTCGCACTCGGTTTTATTTCATTTTGGTTTAATTGACTGTATCTATTGAATTGAATAATAATTGACTTAATGTTTCTCTAACGTTGGCTTGCCTAGCAAGAGAAATGTTAGGCGCCATCACGATCTCGAAGGTGAGAATTCCGGATTATGACAAGTTGGTATCAGAGCACTAGGTTGCCTAGGTCTCATAAGTCATGAGCAGAGTTAGTAGAGTTTGGAGGATCGGTACGGAGACGTCTATACTTATCTTCCAGAGGCTATGAAGTTTAGGAACAAATTTCACTTCTATTCTTCTCTGTCGTGCGATTTTGTTCTCTCATTGCTAATTGAACTCTTCTACTCTTGTTCTCTCGCAGATGGCGAGAACACTTACCGCATCTTCAGCTGAGCAGCAGCCAGAGCCCCCAGTGGCAGCTCCTACGAGGGGCAGAAGTCGAGGCCGAGGTCGTGCCATAGGATGAGGCAGGGGCAGAGCTCAGCCCAGAGCTCGAGCACCAGCACCAACAATGGAACCTCAAGTGGATCTTCAGAAGGAGGTTCCAGTTCAGAATGTACCGGTTGGACCAGTTCAAGTTCCGGATGGATTCATAGCTACTCCAGTGCTTCAGGATGCTCTAGTCCGTTTGGTAAGTCTTATGGAGGGCGTGGCCCAGAATGGTATATTTCCAGTGGCACCAGTCGTCTCACAGGCTGGGGGAGGAGCACAAACTCCCACTACTCCCGCTCTGGAGCAGTTGGCTCCCCAGTATCAGGCTCCAACAACCCCGCCAGTTGGGGTAGTTTAGCCAGTTGTTGTGGCACAGGCCGATGATAAGCCCGCCATGTCTTCTAAGGCCTTATTGAGACTGGATAAGTTTACTAAGATCTTTCCAGCTCACTTCAGTGGTATACCTTCTGAGGACCCACAGGATTATCTTGACCGTTGCCATGAGGTATTGCGGAACATGGGTATAGTTGAGACCAATAAGGTCGATTTTGCTGTATTCCAGATGACAGGATCCGCCAAGAGGTGGTGGAGAGATTATACGTTGACCAGACCAGTTGGGTCGCCTACAATGACTTAGGAGCAGTTCTCACGACTATTTCTAGAGAAGTTCCTCCCTACCACATTGAGAGAGGATTACTGCAAGCAATTTGAGCGTCTACAGCAGGGCAGTATGACTGTCACTCAGTACGAGACCTGTTTTATGGATTTAGCCCGTCATGCTCTCCTTTTACTACCTACTGAGGGAGAGAGAGTGAGGAGATTTATTGAGGGACTCACTCACTCTATCAGGCTACAGATGGCCAAGGAGACCGGAAGTGAGATTTCCTTTTAGGTAGCGGCTAATGTTGCGAGGAGGATCGAGATAGTTCTTGCACAAGAGAGAGGGCATGGGTCTGATAAGAGGCCTCGTCAGTTTGGTAGGTTCAGTGGTGCCTCGTCTGGAGGCAGGGGTAATTTTGGTAGAGGCCATCCTCCTAGGCCGTTTCATTCAGCACTATAGGCATCCCACGATGTTTCAGGTAGACGTGGCCCTTATATGCCTTATTTCGACCAGCTAGCCTACAGTGCACCCCCAGCTCCTATTAGTGCACCTCCGCTCCATAGCTTTTAGGATGGTTACTCAGGTCGACAGAGTCAGTTTCAGGGTCAGCAAGCACAACAGTCGAGGTCCTGTTATAGCTGTGGTGATCCGAGGCACATTGCTAGATTTTGCCCTCGTGCATCAAGTAGCTCACAACATCAAGGTTCTCGTGCCATGGTCCCGGCACTGGGTGCTTCACCGCCCGCCCAGCCAGCTAGAGGTAGTGGTCAGACAGCTAGAGGTGGAGGTCAAGCCATTAGAGGTGGAGGCCAGCCAGCTAGGGCCTATCCTAGAGATGTAGTTCAGAGTGGTGGGGCTCAGCCCCGATGCTATGCTTTTCCAGCCAGGCTTGAGGTTAAGTCATCTGACGCTGTTATCACAGGTACTATTTCAGTTTGCAGTAGAGATGCTTCAGTTCTATTTGATCCGGGTTCTACTTATTCCTACATGTCATCCTATTTTGCTTCATATTTAGTTGTGCCTCGTGATTCTTTGAGTGCTCCTGTGTATGTGTCCACACATATGGGAGATGCTATTATTGTAGATCGTGTTTATCGTTCGTGTGTGGTTACCATTGTGAGTCTTGAGACTAGTGTAGATCTTCTACTTCTTGATATGGTAGACTGATGTTATCTTGGGTATGGATTGACTGTCACCTTATCATGCTATAGTGGATTGTCACGCCAAGACGGTGACCTTAGCCTTGCCGGGGTTGCCTCGATTAGAGTGGAGAGGGACTCCTGGAAATTCTACCAGTAGGGTTATCTCTTACATGAAGGCTCGACATATGGTCGAGAAGGGGTGTCTAGCTTATTTGGCTTATGTCCGCGATTCTAGTGCAGAGGTTCCTTCCATGGATTCAGTACCAGTTATCCGTGGGTTTCCAGAGGTGTTTCCTGCAAACCTGCCGGGGATGCCTCCCGACAGGGATATTGACTTCTGTATTGATTTGGCTCCAGGCACTCAGCCCATTTCTATTCTGCCATACCGTATGGCCCCGCCAAAGTTGAAAGAGTTGAAGGAGCAGTTGCAAGATTTGCTTGATAAGGGTTTCATTAGACCTAGTGTCTCTCCCTAGGGTGCGCCCGTGTTGTTTGTGAAGAAAAGATGGATCGATGAGGATGTGCATAGATTACCGGCAATTGAATAGAGTCACTATCAAGAACAAGTATCTATTACCGAGGATTGGTGACTTATTTGACCAGCTTCAAGGTGCCAAAGTGTTTTCAAAGATCGATTTGAGGTTTGGCTACCATCAGTTGAGGATTAGGGCATTTGATGTCCCTAAGACAGCTTTTCGAACTCGGTACGGGCATTATGAGTTTCTAGTGATATCATTTGGGCAGACTAATGCCCCAGCAGTATTTATGGATTTGATGAAGCAGGTGTTCAAGCCCTATCTGGATTCCTTTGTGACTGTGTTTATTGATGATATCTTGATCTACTCCCGCAGTCGAGAGGAGCATGAGCAACATCTTTGGATTGTACTTCAGATTCTGAGAGATAACAGTTATATGCTAATTTTTCAAAATACGAGTTTTGGTTGGACTCAGTCGCTTTCTTGGGGAATGTTGTATCAGTAAAGGGCATTCAGGTGGATCATAAGAATATTGAGGCAGTTCAGAACTGGCCTAGGCCCACTTCAACCACGGAGATCCGGAGTTTCTTGGGATTAGAGGGTTATTACCGTCGGTTTGTGGAGGGGTTTTCATCTATAGCAGCCCCGTTGACCAGATTGACCCAGAAGAGTGCCCCGTTCAGATGGTCAGATGAGTGTGATGCGAGCTTTCAGAAGCTCAAGACTGCCTTGACTACGGCGCCAGTGTTGGTGTTGCCCACAGGTGCATGATCTTATATGGTATATTGTGATGCATCTCGTATTGGACTTGGTGCGATGTTAATGCAGGATGAAAGGGTGATTGCATATGTGTCGCGACAGTTAAAGGTTCACGAGAAGAATTACCCTGTTCATGACTTAGAGCTGGTAGCCATTGTTCATGCGCTAAAGATTTGGAGGCACTATCTTTACGACGTATCGTGTGAGGTATTCACGGATCATCGGAGCTTGCAGTATTTGTTCAAACAAAAGGAACTCAATTTGAGGCAGAGGAGGTGGTTATAGCTATTGAAAAACTATGATATCACCATCTTGTATCATCCCGGGAAGGCCAATGTGGTGGCTGATGCCTTGAGTAGAAAGTCAACGAGTATGGGCAGCCTTGCGTACATTCCAGTCGGTGAGAGACCGCTTGCATTAGATGTTCAGGCCTTGGCCAATCAGTTAGTGATATTGGATGTTTTTGAGCCCAGTCGTGTTCTAGCTTGTACAGTCGCTCGGTCTTCCTTGTTTGAGCGCATCAGGGAGCGGCAATATGATGACCCTCATTTGCTTGTCCTTAGGGACACAATGCGGCACGGTGATGCCAAGAAGGTTACCGTAAGAGATGATGGAGTTTTGAGGATGCAGGGTCATGTTTGCGTGCCTAATGTGGATGGACTTCATGAGGTGATTCTTGAGGAGGCTCACAGTTCCCGGTATTCTATTCATCCGGGCGCCGCCAAGATGTATCAGCACTTGCGGCAGTATTATTGGTGGAGGAGGATGAAGAAGGATATAGTTGTGTATGTAGCTCGGTGTCTAAATTGTCAGCAAGTAAAGTATGAGCATCAGAGATCGAGTGGTTTGGTTCAGAAGTTAGAGATTCCTGAGTGGAAGTGGGAGCGTATCACTATGGATTTCGTTGTTGGACTTCCATGGACTCAGAAGAAGTTCGATGTAGTTTGGGTCATTGTGGACAAGCTGACCAACTCAGCGCATTTCATTCCTGTGGCAGTTACCTATTCTTCAGAGCGGTTGACAGAGATTTATATCCGCGAGATCGTCCATCTTCACGGTGTGCCCGTGTCTATCATTTCTGATCGAGGTACGCAGTTGTAACGACCCGGCTGGTTGTTTCGAGAGTTATAACCATGTTTTCCCCATTTCTACTTCTTTTTGTATTATTCGGCTATATTATGTTATATCGGGTTACTTGGTTCGAGTCCGGAAGGAACTCGGAGTGAAATGAGACAGTCTCATAATTGAAAATTTTAAGTTAGAAAAGTGGACCGGATATGGACCTATATGTAAACGACCTCGGATTTGACTTTTGATGATTCCAATAGCTCCGTATGGTGATTTTGGGCTTAGGAGCGTGTCCGGAATATTATTTGGGAGTCCCTAGAGGAATTAGGCTTGAAATGCCGAAAATTTTATTTTTGAGAAGTTTGACCGGGGGGTTGACTTTTTGATATCGGGTCGGAATCTGATTTTGAAAATTGGAATACCTCGGTTATGTCATTTAGGACTTGTGTGCAAAATTTGAGGTCAATCGGACGTGATTTGATAGGTTCCGGAGTTGTTTGTAGAAATTAGAAATTTCAACGTTCATTAGGCTTGAATTGGGGTGTAATTCATGATTTTAGCGTTGTTTGAGGTGATTTGAGGATTCGACTAAGTTCGTATGATGTTTTAGGACTTGTTGGTATATTTGGTTGAGGTCCCGAGGGCCTCGGGTGAGTTTCGGATGGTTAACGGATCAAAAATTTAACTAGAACAGTTACTGCAATTTCCTTCTGTTGGAAATTGCTTCTGCCCAGAAATCGAGCCCATATGTGAGCCCAGATCGAGCTCAGGGTCGAGGGCCACGATCGAAGCCCAGATCGAGCTCAGGGTCAAGGGCCACGATCGAAGCCCAGATCGAGATCAGGGTCGAGGGCCACGATCGAAGCCCAGATCGAGCTCAGGGTCGAGGGCCACGATCGAAGGCATAATCGAGGGCCACGATCGAGAACCAGGATCGAGGGGCAGGACCGAGGACCAGGATCGAGGACCTTGGTCGAAGGCCAAGATCGAGGGCCAAGATCGAGGCAGGATCGAGGACCTCGATCGAAGGCCAAGATCGACGGCCAAGATCGAGGCAGAACCGAGGATGTCTGGGCAAAATTATAAAAATAGGGACTTCGTCCCATTTGCCATTTTTGACAAATTGGAGCTTGGGGAGAGGCGATTTTGATATATTTTTAAGGAAAACTTGAGGTAAGTCCCTTGTGATCATTTCTACTCCATAATATTGAATTATCATCGAATAATCCGATTAGATTACATGATTTTGAGGTGTAAATCAGAGATTGGAACTTGGAAAATTTGGAGATAAGATTTGTAGATTTGAGGGTCGAGTTGAGGTCGGATTTTGGTAAAATTGGTATGGATAGACTCGTGGTTGAATGGGCTTTCGAATTTTGTAACTTTTGTTGGGTTCCGAGATGTGGGCCCCACATGCAATTTTTGAGCCAATTTCGGGTTTTGGTTTAATTTTGAAGCTTTTCTTGTGGAATTCATTCCATTAGCGTATATTGATGGTATTATACTGTTTGTGAATAGATTTGGAGCATTTGGAGGCAGAGTCGAGAGGCTAGAGCATTGCGGGGTAGAGATTTGACCGGTTTGAGGTAAGTAACGATTGTAAATCTAGTCCTGAGGGCATGAAACCCCGGATATCGTATCATTCTATTATTTTGAAGTGACACACATGCTAGGTGACGGGCGTGTGAGCGTGCACTGTTGGGGATTTGTGACTTGGTCCGTCCCGTAGCAACTCTAAAGTTGCATACTTTGTTGAAACCATTTTATACTTATATGTTTTAGAAAGAATTTCTGTAAATTAGGCTGAATGCCATGTTTGGGCCTTGCGCCAATGCTGTTTGGACCCTTATGGGCTGTTTCTTATCATCCTCTCACTGTTTTCGATTGAAAATCTATACTCAGTCATGCTTATATTTATTTACTGCATAACTCAGTTTTATGACTCTATTTTGATGCATATAAATGTTTTGGGCTGAATGCCCTGTTTTACTGAAATCCTCGAGGGCCTGATTTGTGAGGAGGAGTGTTGATCGGGGCTACCCGCCTACAGCATACTTTATTATTATCGCCCGTGAGTTGTCTGTGCAGATTATAGTACTTGGGCTGAAGGAGCCCCTCCGAAGTTTGTACATACCCTCAGTGAGCACAGGTACCTACTAAGTGCGAGTTCCGAGTGCTGAGTGACTGGGAGGCAAGAGTGATTGTGAGGTATGCCCGAGTGGCAAGAGTGATTGTGAGGTATGCCCGAGTAGCAAGAGTTATTGTGAGGTATGCCCGAGTGGCACGAGTGACTGTGAGGTTTGCCCGAGGGGCTATTTATGATTTCATCATTTTGCTCACCTTTGCATTGAGCCTTTGTTTGAAAAACTGTTGGAAAAATGTCTTTAAATGATTTTTACTGAAACTGGGTTTAAACGAGATGTTTGATTCAAATCCTGATTTTTAAAAGCATGTGGTATTTTACTGAGATTTCCTGATATGAACGTTATATGCTTTATTTCTCGTCACTACTGCTCAGTATTTATTTATTGTTGTTACTTACTGAGTTGGCGTACTCACGTTACTCCCTGCACCTTGTGTGCAGATTCAGGTATAGCTGGACACGGTAGCGGTTATTGAGTGTTCTGGTTGCAGATTTTCTTGGAGATAGCAAGGTAGTTGTTTGGCGATCGCAACCCCTACTCTTCTCCCTCTTATCTTCCTCTAGTAGTATTTAGCTATTTTTCCAGGCTGAGTTAGCCTTGATATTGTTAGACAGATTATAGTAGATGCTCATGACTAGTGACACCCCGATGTCGGGCTTTTCTTTTTCGCACTTCTATTTTTCTTTGATTTGAACTCTTTAAATGGAGGTTTTATGTTAAATAACCTTGAAATTATCTTTGAAATAAAAATATCGTTTTGTTTTGGAAATGAGTCGGCTTGCCTAGTTCCACGATAGGCGCCATCACGACAGGGGTTAGTTTTGGGTCGTGATAGCAGTTCACCTCGCACTTCTGGAGGGCAGCACAGTGTGAGTTGGGCATGCAGGTTGAGTTGATCATAACATTTCATCCTCAGACGAATGGACAGTCCGAGTGCACTATTCAGATATTGGAGGATATGCTCCACGTTTGTGTTATAAACTTTAGAGGTTCTTGGGATCAGTTCTTGCCGCTTGCGGAGTTTGCCTACAACAACATCTACTAGTCGAGCATTCAGATGGCTCCCTATGAGGCATTATACGGTAGGCGGTGCCAATCGCCGGTTGGATGGTTCGAGCCAGGGGAAGCTCAGTTGTTGGGTACAAATTTAGTACACGATGACTTGAATAAGGTCAAGATTATTCAGGATTGACTTCGCACAGCTCAGTCCAGGCAGAAGAGTTATGCCGATCGTAGAGTTCGTGACGTTGCATTCATGGTCGGAGAGAGAGTATTGCTCCGAGTATCACCCATGAAGGGTGTAATGAGGTTCGGAAAGAAGGGAAGTTGAGCCCTAGGTATATCGGGCCTTTTGAGATTCTTGAGAGAGTGGGAGAGGTGGCTTACAGGTTTGCATTGCCACCAGGTTTATCAGCAGTTCATCCGGTGTTCCATGTGTCCATGCTCCGGAAGTATCATGGTGACCGTCCCACGTGTTAGATTTCAGCTCTATCCAGTTGGACAAGGTTTTGACTTACGAGGAGGAGCCGATGGCTATTCTAGCTTGGCAGGTTCGTCAGTTGAGGTCGAAGAGTTATCCTTCAGTCTGAGTGAAGTGGAAAGGTCAGCCCGTCGAGGCAGCTACTTGGGAGTCCGAGTCGGACATGCGGAGTAGATATCCCCACCTTTTCACCAACCCAGGTACTTTTCTATGTCCGTAAGAGAATGAACGATTGTTTTAGAGGTAGAGAATGTGATGACCCAATAGGTCATCATATGTTTTAGAACCCAATTCTGCGCTTTGATGCCTTAAATACTTTTAGCCTTCCTCGATTTGCGTGCACAATCCTGGTATTTTTTCGGAAAGCTTTTATGTTAAAAACTAAGAAAATATAAAATTTTTGCCTTAAAATCCACTTGAGTTGATTTTGGTCAAAGTTTTGAGCAAACAGACCTAGATTTGTGTTTTGACAGTCCCGGTGGGTTTGTATCATGATTTAGGACTTGGGCGTATTCCCGGAATCGAATTCGTAAGTCCCTAAACCGAGTTATCGCACTTTGTTAGAATTTGAAAGTTAAAAGCTTAATGACTTTGAAATGTTTGACCAATATTTGACTTTTTGGTTATCGGGTCCGTATTTTGGTTCCGGAACACAGTATAGGTCCAATAATATATTTATGATTTGTCTGTCAAATTTGGAAAGAAACGGAGTTGGTTTGATGTGATTTGGACATCTGGTCTTTCATATAGCAATTCTAAAGTTTCTTGAAAATTTCATTTGATTTTGGTGTCCGATTCATAGTTCTAGGTGTTATTTTGGCGATTTGATCGAGCGAGCAAATTCATATGATATTTTTAGACTTGTATGCATATTTGGTTTAGAGCCTCGAGGGCTCGGGTGAGTTTCGTATAGGCCACATAGTGAAATTGGACTTAAAAATATTGCTGGTGTGTTTCAGTTCTGGTGCAGGCCTCTGATCTCGCATTTGCGAGGTCAGGCTTCGCATTTGCGACCTCTGATGGGTTCGCATTTGCGAGCAACTCATCGCATTTGCGAATAGTAGCTGGAGCACCTCAAGTTCGCATTTGCGAACAAATCTTTGCATTTGTGAAGTGGGTGGGTGAGGGGTACAGGATCGCAATTGCGATCAAATGGTCACATTTGCGGAAGATTAGAGTTCGCATTTGCGAACCATTCATCGCAAATATGATGAAAGCAGAGATGGGATGGACTTCGCAATTTCGATAGTTTCTTCGCATTTGTGGAGTTCACATTTGCGAACCCCAGGTCGCAAATCTGACATCTGCAACTGATCAAAATGGGAGTTAGACGGGATTTTTGTTCATTCTCTCAAATGTTCAAACTTAGAAACCCTAGAGGCGATTTTTCAAAGAACTCTTCTTCCCCAAATCATTGGTCAGTAATTCTAAACTAGTTTCTTTCAATCTTTCATTTCATTTCCTAAGATTTCAACCTAAAAACTTGTGTTTTCATGGTGAGAATTGGAGGTTTTGGGTAGAATTAGGGATTTTTATAAAATGGGGATTTAGACCTCAAATTGAGGTCGGATTCCAAAATAAATTACATAACCGGGATCGAGGGTGAATCGGTAATCGGATTTTGGTCCGAATTTCGGAATTGGACCAAGCGGACGCGGAGTTGACTTTTATTGACTTTTTCAATAATGACCTAAATTGAATCCTTTGCAATCGTGGGTAGTTCCTAAGGCTCAATTTGAATCGTTTGGTTGGTAATTTGCTAGATTCTATTGGTTCGGAGGCTTGTTTGAAAGGCAAAGCTGTGATTGAGCTTTGAGTGGACCTTTGGAGTGAGGTAAATATCGTGGTTAACCTTGACTTGAGTGATTAGGACTTGTTGGGTACAACGTATATGTGAGGTGACGAGTACTTATGCGTTGTTGTCGAGTTAAAGCATACGGGTGAGACCTGTTCCTTGTAATTATTGCTTACTTTGATCGTGTTATCCATGCTTAGACTAGTTATTTGTTAAACTGATCGTTCTTACCGTGTTTATGGGTCTTTGTGATAATTAAGTATTAATTCCAAAGTTGAGGTTGGTATTGTGGAACCATTATTGAAGTAAGGCTTGTTCTTGATCCTATCTCCCTGTTATTGATTGTTCATTGTTATGTGGTAAGGGAGAGTGTTAAAGCACGAAGGGTGATGTCGTGCCATATTGTGAGTGTTAAAGCACGAAGGGTGATGCCGTGCCATATTGTGAGTGTTAATGCACGAAGGGTGATGTCGTGTCATGTTATGAGAGTTAATGCACTAAGGGTGATGCCGTGCCGTATCTATTGATTTAAATTGAGAGTGAGAGTTAAAGCACGAAGGGTGATGCCGTGCAGTATCATTGTTTCATTATGAGGTTGAGAGTAAAAGCACGAAGGATGATGCCGTGCAATTTTCTTCGTTGTGCTTAATTGTTTTACTGGTTGAAGGCATATTGACTATTTCGAGTTATTATTTCCGATGTATCTCTTATATCTTGTGCCCTCTTTAGCATGTCCCCCTCCCAATAGTACATGCTTAGCTGTTATTTGCTGTTACCTTGTACATATACTGTTATCTGCATATGTTTATTATGTGAGTGTCTTGTCATAGCTTCGTCACTACTTCGTCGAGGTTATGCTCGACACTTACGAGTACATAGGGTCGGTTGTACTCATACTACACTCTGAACTTCTTGTGCAGATTTTGGTACCAGTCCTAGCTGTTCATGAGGCGTAGCATCTTAGACTTGCTTACGGGAGACTTGAGGTAGATCTGCTGGCGTCCGCAGACCTTGGAGTCCCCTTATATTTTTCTATTTTACTGTTTCTTCTCATTCAGAACAGTTGTATTTATTTCAGACTCTGTTTGTAGAAAATCTTAGGAGCCTGTGAGTTGTGACTCCAGATCCGATTTGTAGTAGATATTATGGGCATTTATGTTATTCCGCACTCGGTTTTATTTCATTTTGGTTTAATTGAGTGTATCTATTGAATTGAATAATAATTGACTTAACCGTTCTTTAACGTTGGCTTGCCTAGAAAGTGAAATATTAGGCGCCATCACAGTCCCGAAGGTGGGAATTACGGGTCGTGACAGTTTTATCAACTTGAAATTTCTATGATGAATTTGGAGAATAACTAAATTAATTTTTTTTCTAATTAGTTTATGTAAACACTTAATTTTCTTCTCAATACTAAATAGAGTTTAACTAATTTTTTCTTAATATTAAATATAGTTTAACTTTTTTGGATTCAAATTCTTACTATTAGCTTATCCTTTAATTATTTTAAATATTTAATCATAATTATTCTTTATTCAATAAGAATTCTATTTTTAAAGACAAAATTTATCGGATACTTTACTTTTAATATATATATATATATATATATATATATATATATATATATATATATATATATATATGGAGAGAGAGAGAGAGAGAGAGAGAGAGAGAGAGAGAGAGAGAGAGAGAGAGAGAGAAAGTGATTGGCAAGAGTTAAAAGTAAAGTATCCGATAAATTTTGGAAAAGTTATTTGTCTAATTATTAAATGCAATTTTTGTATATTATAAAAATATCTATAAACAGAAAAATATTGTATAAGTATGAAAGTAGTAATCCTAATATTATGTTAAATGTATTATCTATATAGGAATTACTAAACAAAATGATTGATTAATTTTTTATTCTTATATTGGATAAAATGGTAATAAGTATGATTTTGTAAAAAACATATATATTTAGAGAAATATTATACCAAAAGTCAAGAACTTTTTTCCCTAAGTATTAAGGTCTTAAAATCCAAAATTTGAAGCCAACCATTTGTACTTTGACTACATTTGTGAATTCACTGCTTGTTTCTTCTAAAAGAAACAAAAAAGTTGGGTTATTGAAGTATTCCTTCATGTTTATCAGAAGTATAAGATATAGTAGGTTATATATTCTGCTAAAAGTAACATAAATATTAAGAAAATTAATATGGAAGATATTATATAAGGTAAAATCTTAATAGAATTTACGGTTCTAAATATTAGGAGTTTTTATTTAACTCAAATAAGGAAATATTTAATAACCAAAATTTTAGGTAATCTCAGATTCCTAAATATTAGAAAAATTATTTAAATTATAATTTTGTCCAATGTGAAATATACTTTAAGGGGTAAAAAAGGCAAACGATATTTCGCTAAGTGACTTCGTGCTTTTAATATAGTATAGATAATTTTCATTCTTAAACAAAAGTTCCCCGAAAAATTTTAATAGTAGATCATGCGACTCAAATGAAGAAGTGCACAAATAGTCATTTTTATGATTGCTATTTTATAAATAGTCGAAGTTTATAAAGTTTTTTAAAAATTTAATATGATTTTCGAAGTTTCAACTATCAAAGCTCTAACTTCATATATTAGGTCTCCACTTCGAACGCAATTCTTTCCTTGTGCTGAGGTCTATCGGAAATAACTTTTCTACTTTTACGAGGCAGGACTAAGGTCAATATACACACTACCTTCTCCGGATCCTATTTGTGAGACTACGCTAAATATGTTGGTGTTGTTGTAATTTGAATGCAGTTCAAAGTCCAGACCTATAGACGGAAGATAGGCTCTAGCTAGATCATAAGGTCTGAAGTTTAGATTTGGCAGTTCAAATTTTAGACTTATGAATATGAGTTAGGTATGACAGTTCAAAACTTTAGACCCCAAAGACAGCAGCAGCAGAAGCATGAGTAGTCCGAAATTTGTCGATACTGACTAAACTTTAAATGCTGTTAAAAACTAGAATACATTTTAAATAGGGGTGCTTAGAACAACTTAAGTACATTTTTGCGATAAAATCTACATTAGTCGTGTTATAAAACTTCAAATATCGAATGGTTATACAGAGAGGATAAATATATGCCAAGAAAATTTTAGTCAAAGTAGTGCGCGCTTCTGACAATGTTAATAAAGTAATAAGCTGAAGTAATAATATATATATATATATATATATATATATATATATATATATATATATATATATATATATATATTATTTAATCATACTTAAGTGATAAAATTATATAAAAATACATGTCATATAGTTATTAATTTATAATTATTAAATGATAAAATGAAGAGAAAATACATATTAATTTCATGATTAAGTGATAAAATTTATCTAAAAATACATATCACATATTTATTGGTCTAATTATATACAACAAATACGAATAAATTTCCATGTGCACCCTCTCTATCCAGCTTCAATTAATTTAAACTTCTTTATCTAATTTGGACTTGATCTTCATCTAGTTATTGAAAATTAAATTTTGAATATTTAGAGACAATAGGTGAGAACGAGTTGTATGTCTAGATTACACCTTGAGAAAATAAAATAGAGAAGATATCCATTTGTTTTGGTAATGGACTTGGAGATTAAGAAAGTAAGGAAGAGGAGAGCAGTGAATGGTCAACCCAAGATCAAGTGGGGAGCCTTGACTAAGGACAAAGTTTAGGAGTTGGGGGAGAAGTTATTGTCTATGGGGGCTTGGAGGAGCAATGGGGATGCGAGTAGTATGTGGACAACGGACTGCATTAAAAAAGCTGCTAGGGAGGTGCTAGGGTCACGAAGGGCCACTCTGGAGGTCACAAACGTGACTGGTGGCGGAATGGGAAGGTCCAAGGATAAGTGAAAGCCAAGAAAGCGACGTTTATGAAGCTAATGGAGAGCGCTGGCGTAGAGGAGAAGAGGACAAATATGGAGCACTATAAGAAGACAAAGAAAGAGGCGAAGTTAGCGTTCACGGCAGCTAAGACTGCAGCCTTTGAGCGCTTGTATAAGATACTTGGGGCCAGAGGCGGTAACAAGAAACTGTTCAGGTTAGCCAAGGCGAGAGAGAAGAAGGCTCGGGACCTGGACCAAATGAGGTGCTTTAAAGACGAGGAAGGCAACGTATTGGTGGAAGAGGCGGATATTAGGCGCAGGTGGCAGACATAATTTCATAGACTCCTGAACGAGGATGGGGACATGAGCATTGTACTCGAGGAGTTGGAGAACTCAGAAAGCCAGCGAGATTTCAGGTTTTGTAGGCGTATTGAGATTGAGGAGGTTGAGGAGGCTAAACAGAATATGAGTAGGGGTAGGGCGACCGGACCAGACGACATTTCAATGGAATTATGGAAGGATGCAGGCCGGACAGACTTGGAGTGGCTTACTGGATTATTTAATGTCAATTTTAGGACGAAGAAGATGCCGAAATAATGGAGGTGGAGTTTGATGGCCCCGTTGTATAAGAACAAGGGTGATGTCCAGAACTGCACCAACTATAGGGGTATCAAGTTGCTGAGTCAAACACTGAAAATTTGGGAGAGGGTAGTAGAGAGGAGGGTGAGAAGGAGTATGTCTATTTCGAAGAACCAGTTCGGATTCATGCCGGGGAGGTCGACTACAGAAGCCATCCATCTTGTGAGGAGGTTGAAGGAGCAGTATAGGGAGAGGAAGAAGGACTTACATATAGTGTTCATTGACCTAGAAAAAGCCTACGACAAAGTCCCTAGAGAGATTTTATGGAGATGTTTGGAGGTTAGCGGCATTCCTGTAGCATACATTAGGATGATTAAGGATATGTATGACAGAGCTAAGGCTCGCGTGAGGACTGTGGTAGGTGACTCAGATTATTTTCCAGTGGTGATGGGGTTGCATCAGGGATAAACTCTTAGCCCATTTTTATTTTTCCTAGTGATGGATGTGCTGACGCGACACATACAAGGGGAGGTGCCATGGTATATGTTATTTACAGATAATATAGTGCTGATTGACGAGACATGCCTGTCACGATCCAAAATCCTGCCTTAGGCATCGTGATGGCACCTAGTCTCTAAGACTAGGTAAGCCGATTACTTACAACAATTTTAGCGAGTTTAACAATAAAATTTTAAAACAGAGTTTAATATAAAACCGAAATAAAGGTGAACAAGCCTATGCGGCATTAATTACAACAACCTCCCAAGACTAGGTAATACAGAGTCACGAACTCTAGTTAAATACATAGAAATATCTCAAAAATCAAAATACAATACTGTTCGGATATCAAGCTGACAGTACAATAAAAGGAAAGGACTCCAAGGGACTGCGGCGACCAAGTAGCTCTACCTTGAATCCTTGCGATTGATAAGCTAATTCTGCCTGAGTCTGATATCTCCAATACTTGGATCTGCACAAAAATATGCAGAAGTGTAGTATGAGTACACCATGGTCGGTACCCAGTAAGTATCAAGACTAACCTCGGTAGAGCAGTGACGAGGTACAAGTCAAGACACCTACTAGTCAAAATAGCATGTGCAATATAAAAGTATAAAGCTAATAATGAAAGCAGGAATCAGTAAATGGCAACAAGAATCAACATATAATATGAACAGTAAAGTAATAAGAACACCGTTAAAGTACCAGTGAAAAACATATAAGGAAAAATCAACTAATCAAGCTGTTCTAACACAAGTCTCACAATGAATTACTCTGAGATACCTCATCTCATAATCACAAGTCATGAGTCTCAACCATAAATCATATGCTCACGACACCTTGTACCCACATTTCTAATCACAATTGCATAGACAACTCACGTGTCAATATCTTGATCCGTCCGGTATGATCACAGGTTTACAATCACAATCCGCCTGGCGTGTCACAGTCTCACTATCACAATGAAAGCACATAATACAAGAATACATGGGCATGATCAATAAATGTCAAGTTTCATACTCCTGAACTAGTATATGTGGCATGCTATGGTGTATGCTTGTGCGAGTGTACTATTACAACCCAAGTTAACAAGTAATATCAAAGAAATCGATTAGCTCATTGAAGCAACACAACAAGTCACGTAAGGTGTATGGCATATACAAGGAAAATCACACCATCACACGAATATCGTCAATATAATGCCCCCAGGCCATCACACATCATCCCTGACATTTCCACCCTTATCTCTCTAATAGCCACCCGTATCACTCAACCCTAACAGTATTATTAGCCACCTATATCACTCTAATAGTCACCCGTATCATTCCGCATAATAGCCACCATTATCGCTCCACCCGGACAATAACACATTAGCCACCCGTATCACTCCGCACAATCAATAATAGTGAGATGCCATCCTTATACACCGCATAACAATAACAGTGAGATGCCACACTTATACTCCGCATAACAATAACCAATCCACACAACAATTTACAAATGCTACCATCACAACAACATGACATATTAACTCATACCACAGGTGCCCATAGGCCACAACCTTTCCAAAACAACGATACAAATATCACCATATCAAATGGCCCACGACTCAAACACAATGGGTATAGAATCTCAACAACAACAAAATGAACGGGAAAGTAACTCAACAATTAACAACACCACCTTCAAACACAACTTCAATGAAAATAGATTAATGACTTTCAATATCATCAACTTCAATTAATTTCTTAAGAAGAAACTCAATAATAAAGGTATTTCCATGAAATGGCAAATTTCCAAATTCTAGTGTGTGAAATAAGCTAACAATGAAAGAGATAGCATGAACTAGCAACTACGTCTAAATGCATGAGAATAAACCGACAACGAAAGGATATCATGTAACAATAATTTCAATTAAGAGTAACTCAATAATAATGGAGTTCGCATTACAATAAAAGAGGTAACAACTTCAAATAAAGCATATAAGAGTAAACTTGACAAGTAAAGGATATGACATGTGCTAACAATTTCAAATAAATACATGAAAGAAGCCTACGTGTCTAAACCGGTTAATTTTCACATATAAGTCCGAGTACGCACTCGTCACCTCGTGTACACATCTTACACATAATTCAAATAAAATAATAAATCCCAAATCCTAAAGGGTAGTTCCCCCACATAAGGTTAGGCAAGATACTTACCTCAAAAAAGCTAAATCAAAACTCTAAAATGACCTTCTCATGTGAAACAACCTCTGGACGGCTCGAATCTAGCCAAAATAACTTAATATTATAAATAAAATCCATAGGAAACAATTCCGTATAATAAAGCTTCAATCTTTAGTGAAAAATAAAAAGTCAACCCAAAACGACAACCCTAGGCCCGCACCTTGGAACCCGACAAAGCTCATAATATTCGAACATGCATTCCGATACGAGTCCAACAATACCAAAATTATCCAATTACGACATAAAATCGGCATTCAAATCATCATTTTACATTCTAGAAAGTTTTTACAAAAATTCTCATTTTCTCTAATTCAAATCACTAATTTACTGATAAAAACAAAGATGGAATTATGAAATATAATCAAATCCGGGTAAAGAACACTTACCTCAATCCAAAGCGTGAAAATCGCCCAAAATCGAGCTCTCTAACTCAAAAAGTGATAAAAATAACAAAGCCCTCAAAATAGAGTACTTTTATATTTTGCCTAGATATTACACATCGCGATCGTGGAACTTTCCTCGCGATCGCGAAGAACAAAACCTTCAGCTGCCAAATCATGCTTCGTGAAAGCGACTCAACAGTCGCGAACGCGGTGACCAAGACCTCAGTCCCTACGCGAACGTGTCTGCGTACCTGCGAACGTGAAGGTAAATTGCCTGATGCCCCTTCCTGCTTTATCTTTTGCGCGATCGTGAAAGACAACATGCGAACACAAAGCCAAAAGTTTTCCAAGCTACCCGAACGCGGTCACACACTTGCGAACGCGAAGTACAAATATTGCATGCCTCCAATTTACCTTCTGCAAACGCGACATTACACTCACGATCGCGAATAAGAAGGCACCAGATATCAGATCAGCAATACAAAACATGAGAAAATGGCCCATAGCCCGTCCGAAACACACCCGGGGCCCTCGGGACCCCATCCGAACATACCAAAAGGTTTTATAATTTAATGCAGACCTGCTCAAGGCCTCAAATCACATCAAACAATATAAAAAAACTACGAATCACACCTAAATTTAAGCCTAATGAACTATGAACTTCCAACTTCTATAACTCGTGCTTGATCATATCAAATCAAATCGGAATGGCGTCAAATTTTGCATGCAAGTTCCGAAGGACACAACAGATCTATACCAACACCCAGAATTATAATCCGAACCCGATATCAACAAAGTCAATTCCCGATCAAACCTCTCAACCTTCCAAACCTTCAGCTTTTCTACTTTCGCCAAAAACCATCATATCAAACTACGGACCTCCAAATCCAAATCCGGGCATACACCTAATTCCAAAATCACCATACGAAACTGTTGGAATCATCAAAATACCATTCTAGAGTTGTCTACATAAAAGTTAAACTCCGATAAACTCTTCCCACTTAAGCTTCTAACACAGGAACCATTCTTCCAAATCAATCATGAATCATCCGAAAACTGAATCCAACAGCACAAGCAAGTCATAATACACAATAAAAAGCTACTCGAGACCTTAAGCCACTGAACAAGACATTAATTCTCAAAATGCCCGGTTAGGTCGTTACAACGAGATAGGGATAATGCTAAGCTGGAGGTGTGGCGACAGACCCTGGAGTCTAAAGGTTTCAAGTTGAATAGGACAAAAACAGAATACTTGGAGTGTAAGTTCAGTATTGGGACACATGAAGCAGAAGAGGACGTGAAGCTTGATACACAAGTCATCCCTTGTTGATACTCAATTTTGCCCTCATATTTTATAAAATATTCTATATACTTTCAAAATATCATTTTGCATGATTACCCAATTTACAAGAGTCATATAAGTATTTTCTATAATTTTTAAAATTTTAAAATTAATTTTTTTGCATTTAAATTATTCAAATATTTAATATTTATCCCTTCAAATTACTTTGGGATGATTTAATCATCCAAATTTATTATTTACACCTACACGTATGTTTTATAATATTTTACTTCATTTTATATAATTACATTTGTATTTTCGAGCTATTTATACAATTTTTACAATAATAGCCTATATTCTATACATAATTATATTTATTACATTATTTATGCTAAAATAGTATTTTTTAAAAAATATTTTTATAATGTTAAGATATTATTTTCAAGTATTTTACTGCATAAATAATATTTTTATTATTTATTAATCATTTTTTATAAATTATTTTAAACAAATTTCGTGTATTTAAACTATGGCCCATTTCTGAGTTATTTTCTGATCCAATACACCAGCCGAGACCCCCAAAACCTTAGCCCAATAACCCTAAATCTCAAACCATATGACCCACTACTCTATACCCATCCGCTAATCTGATCCGCCTCTAATTAAATCCTGGTCGTTGATCTCTCAAGATCAACGGCCCACAAGCCATCTCCTATCTTTAACTACTCAAACCTGGAAACCCTACCTCATTTCCCACCTAACAGCCACCCCCAAACCCTCTCGAATGTTCTCTCTTCTCTGAAAAAAACCCTAGCTGCTTCCATTCAAACCCTAGCCCCTAACTGATATCGCATGGAAATCTTCCATGTTCCCCTTTCCTTTTTCACACACATGATGGTTCTTACCATTTCCTCAGTGTTACAGTGTTTGGTACTCGATTATTTATCGAGGCTGAGTTAGTGGGTGTTCGTACAACTCCGATTCTGTATTATCTTCATGTTCTTGACTTGATACATTCACTACCAGACTATATGGGTCCGATTCAGTGAGATTTTTGACTATTTATGTTCTTTTTCTTGAACTAGGGTTTACCCGATTGTTCTCCTAAATTGATTCTGAATTGATTTTGCATGCTTTTCTTTCTTTATTTGTGTTTGATTAACTATGTTTTCTTGTGTGTTCGTTCAATTCTTACTAATATATATACCTCCCTTCCCCGTTCCCCTCCTAAGACTTAACAACTATTACTTAACTATTGCTACTACTATTGTTCTCTTAACTCTCATTCTCCTATACTTTCTGCACTTTTGGATCTTGGCCGGCTGAAAGCCAAGGCCACCGGAATACTCTATATCGACCTCCCTAGTGCGAGCATTGCTCGGGGCTTATTTGAAGCTCCTGTGAACTCTGGCGCACTAGGATTTGAGTCTTTTGGTTGTTCTCTTCGTTGTTGATATTCAAGTTGTTACTGGCACTTAGTCTTCTCTTCTATTTTGTTTGTTAAATCTGCAAACTTGTGAGTATCTTGACTTTTGAAATTCTATCTTCTTTTGCTTGTGTTCAGTGCTCTGCATATCCATGTTGTTTGAATTTGGTGAACCAACATGACTTCAGTATTGTGTTGTTTTCATTGGCAATTTTACTTGCTTCAAAGTTATTCTGTTGTTCTAAATCTCCTAATGTCACAACCTGCCTGGACTTTAAACTTCAATGTATGCTCAGTATGTTTAGCTTGAGTGATTTTGTATGTCGTTAAGTCTGCGCTACTGTTCTGATCACTTATTCTTTATTGTGAGTTTTTCTCATGCCCTGTCTTGGATTCTCACATTGAAATTCTTTGGGAATCATCTCCTACACAGAATTTACTTTAATGAACTTCTCCTGGTAGTTCCCTTATGTGGACTCTACTTTTACCTGCTTACATGAACCCTATTGTTGTCGCAATATTTTAACCAAACTTGCTGCTTTGCTGTTGAGAGCTGTAATGTGATGTTTGGTCAATCCTACATTCTTTGGTATTGCTTATGCTTCTAATTGAATCCCAATACATTTAGTTACCATGATCATGCATAGTCGATTGTCTTAAGTTCTGAGTCTGCCTGTTCTATTTAACATTAAGATAATATGTCTTCCTGCCTTGACACCTTTGGACTTGGGGATCTTTGTGTTATACTCAGCATGATTATTTTTCTTTTTTGCTTGCTTGCCTATTTGTTATGTGTAATTTTCATTCCCTAGCCACGACTCTGTCTGACCTTCATGACTTAGACTCCTAGATTTGAAATCCTTTTTAGGCTAATTATGGATCATGCTCTATTTTGTACTCACTTAGCATGTGCATCTTGTATGTGTCTAATATGTTTATCCTGTTAATCCCAAAAGGCATGTCTCCCTAACTCTCCTAATGTTATGTCTATCTTTATCATGTTGTCACCTGCTTAATGATTTGACCTATGTTGCATTTACCATGTTGGAAATCAAGTCTATTGACTCTCCTAGTTTCCCGTTCTTTGCTTAATCAATCCTGCTTATGAAATGCCAATGTGTTTATGAATCCTGCTAAATGTCACCCAATCCTGTCTCTATGAAGTATTGCTTTAGGGATGTTTAGTTGATTTCCATGTATGGTCCATTAACTTATTTGGTAAAATGGACAATATTGTAATTGTTGGGCTTGATATGAGTCCATGTGTGGCTTTGGGTTATGAAAATGGACATACTCTCCTGTTTTGAGATGCGTTTGGATCTTGTACCTGCTATTCGGGTGAAAGAGTCTATTGAAAGCCCAGTCATTACTGAGTTACTTTTGTTTGGGCCTGTTCTTGGGCCTGCCATGGTTCCTTGTGTAATATTTGTACTTGTATTTGTTATCTGGGCATGTAATAATTTGTAAATAAATGATTGGGAAGTTAGTGAAATGGGGGAAGCGAGTATACTTTAATTTTTACCTAAATGGGTAGAAAACCTGTCCATAGGATTTATTTGCTTCGCCTACTATTTGTTTGACGTGCTTCAACTTTTTGCACACATAGAAACCATGCCTATAGGAAATCACACACTTCACTTAACTTGTCTAATACCTGTACACTATTCAAAGCATGTTGGTTTGAGTAATTGTTGTACATGTTTCCATGTCTACTATTGCGCGCTATTAGACAACATGTCTATAGGAATCAAACGCCAATAATTTCTTGTTTAGTTATTAGACAACATGCCTATAAGATGCAATAATACATGCCTTCGCTAATGCTCATCTAGATACCATGACTATAGGGCTTTAACTAATTGACTAATCGACCACTTCTGTTGTTTTATTATACTGCCCGCCTAGATGACATGCCTATAGGAACAATCTTGATAAAATCGAGTTCAAACACCAACTATTAGAAATCCTGCCTATAGTATACTGTTACTTGCCTAGGAAGCATGTCTATTAAATCAAACGGTTTTACTACGTCATTGAGCAAACAATTTAGAGATCATGCCTATAGGGTTTGTAATACCTGTAATTTGCAAATTCGTTGGTCTAAAATAGCAACACTGCCTGTACGACACTTGAAATCAAAATCACATAGAAGCCATGTCTATAGGACTTAATGACTCTAATACGTCTTAATTCTGAAACTGTCTACTGCCTAATATAAGAATCTCCCCACGTGCATTTGTTGTTTATGTGTGGAAGCTAACTTGAGCCATCTTTATCTTTATGTGTATTCTATATATTTTGAATGTGCGCCTAGTTTTATCTTTTGAGCACCCTAAGTATAGTCTAGAACCACCTAAATAGTAGGCCCAAAGTGTCACGACCCGAAATCTCACTTGCCGTGGTGGCACCTATCTCAATACTAGGCAAGCCGACAATCTCAATAAACCACCATATCTTTTAAGTTTGAAAACATAATATCTAAATTTAGCAGAAGAAAACTTACAAATACATATATAAACACTCCAAAAACTCGGTGTCACTGAGTACATGAGCATCTAAATGAATACAAAGCCTGACTAATAAAATCATTGTCTGAAAATATAGAACAGTACAATAACTAAAAAGGAAGGGAGTCAAAGTCTGCGGACGCCAAGAAGCTACCTTGATAATCTCCACATAATGAATTCCGAAATCTAGCAACCGTCGTATCCGGGAGCACTTGGATCTGCACACGAGGTGCAGAGTATAGTATGAGTACAACCAACTCAATAAGTAACAAGACTAACCTTTGAGTTGAAAGTAGTGACGAGCTCAGCAGGTACAGTCCAGTATAGAAATAACAATGCAGAAATGTATGCATGCTTTCAAGTTCAACAGTTACTCTCAGTGCAAATAAAATAGATCAATTCCGAACAATGTGAGGAATATGACATCTCTGTATCTACATGACAATGTACATACTGTATGTGATGCACCTTAGTGAAAACTCTGTGTACTCACGATCTAAAATACTCAATCACTCAGTACTGTATATAGCCAATCCAGCCCAGGGAAGATCCATCCCAAATATATATGTATATCCATCAACTGACAGTCAGTCACCCAGTACTGTATAAGGCCAATCCAGCCCAGGGAAAGATCCATCCCCAATCATCAATGATTCGGACAAGATCCATGTCCGGGGAAAATCCATCCCTCAATATAAATGCTTTGGGCAAGATCCATGCCCAGGGAAGATCCATCCCTCATTATAAATGCTTCGGGCAAGATCCATCCCTCAATATATATATATATATATCAACTATATATATATATATCAACTACGCTCACTGTGGGGGTGCAGACTCCGGAGGGGCTCCTTCAGCCCAAGCGTATAATAGCCAGATCCAGGCATAAATAAATAAACATAACTATCACTCAGAATCTCCAGTGTCTCGGGCTCTCAATAACATGAAAAATCAACCCGACATGATGATATGAAGTATCAATAAATGACAACAGAGACTGAGATATGATATGTAAGTGATAGATGTGAGTGAGTACAAAATTATAAATTTAACAAATAGTTCAACAACAATAAGACCCATGTGGGTCCCAAAATATATCGGCGCGTAGCCAAATAGTGATCTTTAACATGAGTCTCAGCTCAATTTCTATAACATGTGGAGGATATGTGGATAATGATATTATTTAATTATACAACTCCACATATACAATTATGTCACAATTCTTATGATGTACGCTCACACGCCTGTCACCTAGTGTGTGCGTCATCTCCAAATAATTCCTACAACATGTAATTCAGGAATTCATACCCTCAGAACCAAGTTTAGAAGTGTTACTTACCTCAACCCGTGTAATTCTTTATTTCGTTATGCCCTTGCCATGAGAATTGGTCTCCGAAAGCCTCGTATCTAGCCACAATTAATTTGATTCAGTCAATACCAATTATTGCAATTAATTCCATAAGGAAATACTAATTTTCCAATAAAATTCAAAATTAACTCAAAAATACCCGTAGGGCCCACGTCTCGGAACCCAACAAAAATTACAAAATATGAACGCCCATTCAACCACGAGTCCAACCATACAAATTTCACCAAATTCCGACATCAACTCGATCCTCAAATCTTCAATTAAAGTCTTTGAAGATTTTTCAACCCAATCTTTACCCATTTGAACTCAACACTCTTTCCATAAACCTTATTTATACGTATAAATAATACTCTTACACCCAAGATTCATATAATTAATCACCCATCTTTACCCAAACTCGAAATTGAAGATTAGGGGTTAGAACCTTACCTTTTGGGTGAAGATATTGTGATATTTCTTTGTTGGATTCCAAAGCTTGAATAAGATCTTGATGAACAAAGCACTTGAGATTCTTTCTCTCTCTAAAATACTCTCCCTTCTCTCTAAAAATGTCAGATTTTTGTTCTAAAATGAGCTTCAAGGGCTATAAATCGAAGTTGGGTCGGGTTATAAAAACCCGAAAAATAAAGCTCCGGACAGGATATACGATCGCATATGCGACCACAGATTGGATATGCGGTCCGCATATCAGCCGCAAAATTGTCCTCCATAACTGGAAAAACAACTGCCTGGGTTTGCGGTCACTATGCGGCCCGCAGACCTGTTCTGCGATCGCATAATGAACCACGGAATAGTTCTGTGGTTGCATAGTCGACCGCAGAATGGCATCCAAAACGGCCCCTTACCTGCCTCACTCTGCGGCCATTATGTGGTCCGTAGAGTGATTCTGCGGTCGCATAATGGACTGTAGAAATGCATTTTTCTGCCATAAATTTCCTTTACTCCCCAGTGCATTGTTCAACCCAAAATGTCCGAGCCGCGGCGAGCTTAATTTCTATAACCTTTGTATTAATTGATCTACCTCGATACCACAAAACCTTAATTTCCTTAGCAAAAATTCTCCGGGGTCATTACACATAAGTCAACATCCGATCAACCTTTTCAACTTAAATTCTAAACCTTGGAATTAAGTGTTTCAAATCATTCCAAAACCTCACCAGACCCGAACCAATTACCCCGGCAAGTCAAATAACAATCATAAATCACAATTTGAGTAGTAAATGGGGGAACGGGGTTGTAATACTCAAAATGACCGGCAGGGTTGTTACATAAAGCCTCCTGGACCATAGGCATGGGATGGGTAGTGCACGCATAGGACACAGTTTAGAATTGAATTAGCGCGCTTTAGGTAAACAACTTTAACATAATAATTGGGTAGCAGAAGATGATAGTCTGTGCCCGCTAAATAATATGAGCAACCCCTACCCTAAGGGAGTTGCAAAATATTATTTATGTTGCACAGGATGATCCTTTAGGCTAAAAAACTTAGGACCCCCCTTCATTTATATGTTTGTTGTTTGCACTTTGTCTCTTCAACTTAGAAAAGTTAAGTTGTATCATGTAACCTCTAAAGACTTGTATTCATAGTTTAATTCTTTTGTGATTGTCTTTACACTTGTTTACATCATAGTAGAACTTTTAAAATTCCATGTCTTCCCTCACTTACGCGATCACATAGGACAATTATAATCCAATAATCCTACATAGTGTAAATTTTGGCCGGGACCCACAGTTATGGACCTTGAAGAGTGACTAACACCTTCTCTTTGAGGCAATTTGAGTCCTTACCCAATCTTTGGTGACGTAGACTAATTAAGCAGAATCATTTGCAAATATGTGCCCTAACGCACCTCAAAATCATTAGGTGGTGACTATTCTCTTTTAATTCCCATTTAAAAGAGTTGTCACATGTCGAAATCCGCTTTCGAGAGAAAAAGGGGTGCGACAACATGGCGACCCTGCTGGGGATATACTTAGGATCTTACCATAATGAAGTTGGCTTATGTAGATTAATGGATTATTTGATGACATGTGCATCCCTTCCTTATTTCCCTTACTTGCTTAAACTGTTATGACATGTACATCCTCTATCTATTTCCTTTATTTGCTTAAACTGTTATGACATGTAGATCCTCTTTCTATTTCCTTTATTTGCTTAAACTGCTATGACATGTACATCCCCTTTCCATTTCCTTCATCTTGTTTAAGACTGCTATATCATGTCTCTCATATCCCTATCCCCCTTGCTTTATTTAATTACGTTCTCACACATTTTCATGAGTTAAACTGACTTATCTCTTTTGTCTTTCCTTTTTTTCTTTTCTTTCTCTTGTTCATATTATTTGGTGTTTTTACGCACTTTCATCATGAAAACATTTGGCAACATGTTACTATTTTTGCATAAAGCATGTTTCCCGCATCATACTCCACCCGTGCTCATTATCAACATAGTGGCTCTTGATGAGTGTCCGCACTTCCCTAAAAACACCCTTTTTGAACCAGAAAGGCTTATTAGCAGTAGACTAGTCGATCAACGGTACAGTCGACGATCCCATGCCTTTCTCTCTCAAGTTATCCACTTGAGAGTACCAGTCTAGACCCTTCTAGAAACCACACTCTGATTTGAAATTTACATGCATCATGCTAAACCTAGTATGGATTGAGAAGTCATTGACACATCGACCCGCTTAGATAAACCTTGTCCAAAGTCCAACAGGATTTCCCTAATACCAAAGGAGACCATCATATTATGTGTATTATTTGGAGAAAACGTGCCAACATGTTGACCATGATTGTGCAAATAGTTGAATCTAGAGGGGGGGGGGGCTAACTTTTATTTATTTGCAGAAAATGAAGCATGAAATTCTCATGTTTTGTATGGTCCAGAATATCCTGCCTCTGCTAATTGACTGGTGGAACGACATTGCACCATGTGACATAAATCATGTGAGGAGAGTACTGGGTAACTTTCCATCTTTGATGAATATCCAACCCAACATGGGACTAATTGAGGGAGTCACCATGTTTTGGGATAAAAATAAAGTTGTTTTCCGATTTGGTAATATAGAAATAAATCCTCTCCGGGAAGAAATTGGGGGCTTCGACAAGTTGCCATGGGATAGTCCAGGTCTATTGGTGCCAGAAAATCGCATCCCACGTGATTTTCTAAAGATGTTGGGTTTTAAGAATAATGACAAATTGGCCTGCCTGAAGAATCATATATCCCCTTTGAATTTCTATATGAGCTGTATAGGCATAGCAAATCATATCGCCTGCATCATGAGGAGCTATCCATTACCTCTTTGGGATGGGTGCACCAACGGGTCTATGTCTTCATAGTCTATTTCTTGGGTGTTTTGATCTTTCCAATGCAAGGGGGAAGAATTCATACTTGCTTAGCCATGGTCGCCAGGACCTTAATGGAGGGTATCGAGGGGCAGAAATACACTATCATTCTGATGATCTTAGTTGAGATATACCGTGATCTTGATCGGTGCAAGCATGAGTTCGGATACTTCGAGGGTTGTAATCTCTTGCTACAAGTTTGGCTGCTGGAACACTTTCAGAGAGGTGATTATCTGATGGTAGGCTATAATTGCGTATTTTGGACATTAATTTCACTCTAATTTGCTACACTTTACTAGTGTTTGAGCTTTAAATTGTATTATTTTGCACTGAGTGTGTGTTTTATATTTTGTAGGAGTGATTCCGAGTTCCGATGAGGTTGTGGAGCTAATTCGCGCTATTCTGGAGCTTTGAAGTCTGAGTAAAAGCCTATGGATTAAGTTGGGATCGTGTTTGGGGATCAACGGACAATAGTGCACTTAACGAAAGAAATGAAGAAGTGAGCAGAAAGCCACCCAGGTGCGCGAGCGTGCATTGGGCATGCAAGTAGAACAGAACACTGTCCAAAGTGCACGACCATATGCGCGATCACCTGCCCAGGAGCCCGGCCGCGCACGTCCAGTTCCAAAAACTTTTCCCAAACCTATTTTTGTAATTTTGGAGGCGACTCCTTTTGATCTATATGAAGCCCAACTCATCTAAAAAGAGGGTATCTTGGATTTTGAGAGAAACGTTTGGGGAGAGGAGACGGAAGGAAGCAACGAAAATGCAAAATACTTGATCCAATTCATTCAATACGGAAGTTTGTTTGATTTTGGAAATTGTAATGTCTTCTTGTTCTTCTAATACTCCTGTGATGAATAACTTCTCCACTATGGAGTAATCTTTCTTAGGGTTATTGACGGATGTTGTGATTTGACTTGGTTTTGGGTTTTACTCTCTGTTAATTGTCCGAATTCATTAAATGAGCTATTAATTGAATTGCAAGGCTTATTGTGGTTTTACTTTAATCGAAAGAGAAGTGTTGCTGCAATTTGCATTGTGCTATATTGTGTAGGTTGATTTTATGCCTTTTCTAGGTAATCGAAGGATCTTAGAGAGTTATCAATTAACCCAGTTTAGAAGAATAATCGAGAGGTGTTCTTCGAAGGATCATTCATTCAATGTATTTGTGCATATGTCCACAGGACCTGTTATTAGGTTGATAAAGGGAACTCTCATTCATTCAGAAGAAAAATTTGAATCTCAAGGTAGCTTAATCATCTGTTGAAATCGAAGGAGTCAATAAAAGTTAAGAATGAACTTAACTTAGAGTTACCCGGAACAATAGTTGATTACATATCTTGTCACAACCCTTACTTCTCATCCTGTTATTCAATTGTTGCTACTTAGTCAGTAAAGTGCCATTAGTTTCTTACAATAGATAATCTTAGTTTTATTAGTAGTCGATAATAACATCAATCAAAGGTTTATCTTTGACTAGCTAGCCTAAGATTTATACACCAGTTTTCCGCTCGTCAATATTTGGCGTCGTTGATGGGGATTGGCGATTAATAGTCTTTAAATTAATTTTCAGTGCTAATTCAGGAACAACTTTATTTTATTTTCCTTTTTTTACGCTCTTCTCATCTGTGTGCAGGCAATAGGTTAAGTTTAGCGGTGTATGACTCGATCCTCTTCAAAGGATTTGGTGTCGTACGACCCAAAGTTAGACAAGCACCTGAGGCTATTGAGAAGAGAGAAAGGATCGAGTGGATTGTTGTTGGGTCAGTCTTCAACTCAAAATACAATGGTGAACAATGAAGAGGTAGTGTACCTAGCTGCGAGAGAGGCGGCTCAGCAACATGAAGCATAGTTAGTAGCTGAAGCAGCCAGCAGAATTGCGGATGAAACGGTCGACAGGGAGCGAAAGTTCAATCCCAATCGAAACATGATCGAAGATGAATTTGAAAATACAGCTCCTAGACCTGGGAGGTCGCTTAGAGATTGTGCCAGACCGGTGTACAACCAACAACAATCTAGTGTGAGACCCCTACCCATTGATGCCAATAATTTTGAACTAAATAGGGAGTCATCCAAACCATTCAAAATAATTGCATGTTCAGAGGGAAACCCAATGAAGATCTCAACAACCATCTGATGGACTTCGACGAAATTATGAACACATTCCATTACAATGGAGCATCACATGCTGTCATCTACCTTAGAGCGTTCCCGTTTTCTCTTAAGGATGATGCAAAGCAGTGGTTGAGAAGTCTTCCCACATGCTCAATCTGTACGTGGGAGGAGATGTCTACCAAGTTCTTAGAAAAATATTTCTCTGCCACTAAGACTGGACGAATGAGGAAAGAGATTCACAACTTCAGCCAAGGTGAAGGGGAGACAGTGTTCGAGGCATGGGAAAGATTTAAGGAGTTATTGTGGAGGTGCCCTCATAACGGAATAGAGCAATGTATGCAACTCCAGGACTTCTGAGATGGTTTAAACCCCGTCATCCAGAAGATTGCTGAATAGTGCGGTTGCAGGTCCTCTGATAAAGAAAACTCCTGAAGAGATTGTCACTCTTCTGAATGAACTATCTGAAGACACAAAACAATGGTCAACTGATCAAGGGGACCGAAGAAGATCAACGGGGGTGCACCAAGTAAAATCACCGGTAGCAACGCAGGCCCAAATTGCAGCTATGGCTAAGGACATCAAGCAACTGACGATAGCTCAGGTGCAAAATAAACCACAAGTGGGATGTGACATTAGTGGATTGGGACACCTGACACATGAGTGTCAAGCTACAACCGAGGAAGTCAATGCTGTGGGGAACTTCAATAGAGGCAACTACGAAGGAGGTGGTAATTTCAATTCTATGTGACAGAGACATCCTGGGTTCTCATGGAGTTCTTCAATTGGTAGTTTGAACTCATGGCAGCAGCAAAATCCTATAGCACCAATGCAAGGACCTTATGGTTTCCAAACTCAACATAGGCAACCATACCAAACTCTACAGCCCAACAACTCAAGTTTAGAAGATCTAATGAAGGCATTTATAAATAAATCTGATGAGAAACTTGAGACTCAAAGGACCGCTATCAGGGAGCAAGGCACAGCCATCCGGAATCTGAAAAGACAAATGGGGCAGCTTGCAACATTGTTGTCAGAAAGGGCGCCGGGGACTTTGCCGGCAGACACTGAAAAGAATCCAAAAGAAACAATCAAAGATGTGTCTCTTAGGAGTGGAAAAACATTAGCATAGCCAAAGGAAAAACCAAGGGATAAGAAGGATATCAACTCAACCAAGATAGCTGAAGAACAAAAAATCGGTGAATCTTTGCCTAGGAGAATGTTAGCAGCAAGGATGTTGATAAGCAGAAGGTGAACATTGCAGTTGAGGAAAGCAAGCACATGCCATTATTACCTTTTCCTCAAAAGATGAAGCGGGAGAAATTAGACAAATGCTTTGGGAAATTCTTGGAGATGCTGAAATAGTTGTATGTGAACATCCCGTTCACGGAGGTGCTCACACAGATGCCAACCTATGCAAAATTCCTAAAGGAATTCCTCTCTAGCAAAAGGAAGCCCGAGGAAACGAAAGTGGTCAAACTCAATACCTATTGCAATGCCATTCTACAGAACAGAATTCCCAAGAAGTGTGGGGATCCTGGCAGTTTCACTATACCCTGCTCGTTGGGTAGTAAAAAGTTTGACAAAGCCTTATGTGATTCAGGTGCATCCATTAACTTGATGCCATTATCGGTGTTCAAGAAATTGGAAGGAAAGCTAGGAGTGATCAAATCTGTGCCAGTATCCTTGCAACTGGTTGATCAGACCACGATCATATCGGAGGGCATAATTGAGGACATTCTGGTAAGGGTAGACAAATTTGTTTCCTAGTAGACTTCATCATGTTAGATATAGAAGTGAATAATGAGGTACCTCTAATCCTGGGGAGACCATTCCTTTACACTGGTTGGGCTATTCTTGATATATATGAGGGGCACCTCATGCTACGAGTGGGAAACGAAATAGTGGTGTTTCAAATGAATAGAATGATGAAATACCTATATGATGAGGCATCTGCCTATGCTTGTCTCAAACTAGATGTGGTGGGAGAGTTAGCTGAACAATACAAACTGGATAACTGGTAGGTGACTCACTAGAGAGATGCATTAGTCAATCAAGCACAACAGAGGATGAAGATCCTGAGATCAAGAAGGAAGTTGAGGTGCTGGAAGATGAGAACCAGGTGGTAAATAAAGAAGAATTCGAGAAAGAAAAGAGCAAGCCAAAGCTGGAATTGAAAGTACTCTCAACACATTTGAAATATGCTTTTTTAGAGACTAACAATTTTCCCGTGATTGTTGCTGCTGATTTGACAGGTGAACAGGAACACATGCTTGTGGAGTTACTACGAAAGCATAAAAAGGCAATCAGTTGGAGTATAGCCGATATTCAGGGAATCAGCCCTGCAATCTGCATGCACAAGATCCTGTTAGAAGAATGGAGTAAACCAGTGGTGCAACCCCAACGCAAATTGAGAAAAACTCTTAAGGAGGTGGTTCAAAAAGAGATACTCAAATTGCTGGATGCAGGCATAATATTTTCCATCTCTAACAGTCAATGGATTAGCCTCGTACAGGTTATTCCAAAAAAGGGGGCATAATGGTGGTAAAAAATGAGGACAACGAGCTAATTCCTACCAGAACAGTTACTGAATGGAGGATGTGCATAGATTACCAGAGATTAAATGATTCAACAAGGAAGGATCACATCCCTCTTCCTTTCATTGATCAGATGTTGTAGAAGGTGGTGGGGCGTGGATGTTACTGCTTCTTAGATGGATATTCAAGGTACAATCAAATACCCATTGCTCCTAAGGATGTTGAGAAAACCACCTTTACATGCCCGTCCTGAATCTTTGCATACCGTAGAATGCCTTTCGGACTATGCAATGCACCAACTACTTTCTAGAGATGCATGATGTCAATATTTTCATATTTGAATGGGAAGTGTCTGGAGGTGTTCATGGATGACTTTACTCTATTTGGAGGTGACTTTGAATATTGCTTGAGGAACCTCGAACTTATTTTGAAACGATGTGAGGACACTCACCTAGTACTCAATTGGGAAAAGTGTCACTTCATGGTTAAGAGGGGATAGTCCTGGTCCATAAAGTCAGAGCTGAAGGTATTGAAGTCGACAAAGCTAAAGTAGATGTGATAGCCAAGCTCCCGCCACCGACCTCAGTGAAGAGCATAAGAAGTTTTTTGGGGCATGCCGGTTTCTATAGAAGGTTCATGAAGAATTTTTCTAGCATTACCAAGCCCTTAACTACATTACTTGCCAAGGATGTGAAATTTGTATTTGATGTGGAGTGTCTCAAAGCATTCGAACTGATCAAGGAAAAGCTAGTGAGTGCCCCCATAATGGTGACTCCTAACTGGAGTGAACCTTTTGAGATATTGTGCGAAGCTAGTGATGTGGCAGTAGGAGCAGTGCTGGGGCAGAGGAGAGATAAACTATTCTGACCCATTTACTATACAAGCTAGACCTTGAATGATGCTCAGGTGAACTATGCTACCACAGAGAAGGAGTTCTTTGCAGTAGTCTTTGCTTTTGACAAGTTTAGACCCTCTTTGGTGGGAAGAAAGGTAATAGTGCATACTGATCACTCAGCGCTAAAATATTTGCTGATTAAGAGAGAGTCCAAACCATGTCTGATGCGGTGGGTATTGTTGCTGCAAGAATTTGATCTAGAAATCCAAGGATAGGAAGGGCACGAAAAATCAAGTGGTCGACCACCTATCGTGATTGGAGAAACCACTTGTTGAAGCAGTGGACATTCGGGAAGAGTTTCCAGATGAGCAAATTTTTTCCATTGCAGCAGTCTCTAATAGACCACCACGGTTTGCCGATATAGCCAACTTCTTGGCTAGTGAGTGGCTACCACACGACTTGACATCCGATCAAAAAAAGAAGCTGCAAGGTGAGGTAAAATATTATTTTTGGAATGACCCTTTCTTGTTTAAACTGTGTGCAGATGATGTGATTCAAAGATGTGTGCCTGAAGGCGATATGGCAAACATTCTGTCTCATTTCCATGATGGAGCAGTTGGAGGACACTATGGTGGGAATTGCACTGGAGCAAAGGTCATGGAAGCTGGTTTCTTTTGGCCTACCTTGTACAAAAATGCGAGAGCGTATGTAGCTTCATGTGACAAGTGTCAAAGGGCAGGTAATATTAGCAAGATGGATGAAATGCCTCTCAATTCCATTATGGTATGTGAAATTTTTGACGTTTGGGGCATTGACTTCATGGGTCTGTTCCCATCGTCACACTCTCATGAGTATATCTTAGTAGCCGTTGACTACGTCTCTAAGTGGTCGAAGTAATCCCTACTACAACCAATGATGCTCGGGTGGTGTGTGAGTTCTTAAGGAAAAACATCTTTACCCGCTTTGGGACACCTAGAATGATTATCAGTGACAATGGGTCACACTTTGCGAACAAGCAGTTTGATGCACTGCTGTCCAAGTATAGGGTCATACACAAAACATGAACCACGTACCATGCCCAGACTAGTGGGCAAGTTGAAGTGGCTAACCGTTAATTTAAACGAATTCTCGAAAAGTCAGTTAGTGTTTCTCGTAAGGATTGGTCGGTAAAGTTGGAAGAAGCTCTATGGGTGTACAGAACTACATTCAAAACAACCATAGGGATTTAAACATTCAAACTAGTGTATGGAAAATCATGCCACCTACCTGTTGAGACAGAACATAAAGCTTATTGGGCAAATAAGATGCTTAATCTTGATCTTAGTCTTGCAGGTAAACACAGGTTGGTGCAGATGAACGCATTGGAGGAGTTTAGACTGGACGCGTATGAAAATGCGCGGATTTTCAAAGAAAAGTCTAAAAGGTGGCATGATCATCTGATTAAGCCTAAGTAGTTTCATGAAGGGGATAGAGTGTTACTGTAGAATAGTAGACTCAGATTGTTTCCTGGAAAATTTAAGTCTAGATGGATAGGACCGTATGTGGTGAAACATGTATAACCATATGGGGCAACTGAGATGTAGAACCAGGACGGAACGAAAAGTTTCAAAATGAATGGGCACAGACTAAAACCGTATCTTGCTGGAGGATTTGCTCAACAATCCTCGAGCATCAAAATCAGTTGAGGATGCCCGGTTGAGTCAAGCTGATGACTATACCTCAGAACTACCTCTAACTCTTCTACTAGTTGGAATTTTCACTTTTGTTTATAGCATATAATAGATATAAATTAGTGTATATTATGATGTGGTAGTTGCAGGAAGGTACATCTAGCGGAAGGTAAGAACTGAGGTGTCTAAAAGGCCTCTTTTGAATGTATCCGTGCACGACCGCGCACCTGTGGGGGGGGGGGGCACATCGCGCATATGGTCGCGCAAAAGGCACTGTCGGTTGAGGCGAAACGTGCGCGGCACATGATCGCGCATATTCAGCAATTGCACGCGGTATGACCCGACTGCGCATCATGTAAGTTGTCCTTTTTCCTTTTAATTTCGGACTCCCCCCTCATAACCCCTAATTCTAATTTTTCCCTTCTCTCCCCCCCCCCCCACACTAACGAACACTAAATCGCCATTCCCTTTCTCTTCTCTCATCTTTGTAAGAAAAACAACACCACACCACTACCATACTCCTCTCCCTTCACCCATCCTCACGAGCTCTCTTCCACAAAGAACCCTCAGGTATCTGAGATGCTTTCTCTCTCTTGTATTATTTTTTATTTTGTTTTATTTTGTTCTTTCTTTTTTGTTCTCACTTTTCGTATGGGGGGAGGTTGCGTTTCACCATGGTGACCGACCATATAGTTGCTAGGAGTGAAAGTGGTGTATTCTTAGTCAAGCTAGGGCTAAAATTGCTTTGTGGGGGGTCAGGACCAGTTGTGCATGTCAAGTGTTTGTATAAATGCCACAATGATATTGAGGATATAATTTTGTGTCCAACTGCGAGGGTGAAGTCTGAGTAGCCTCTCTTGGTTTGCCATGTGATTCATTAGCTAATAGTTGGCAGTTTGTTACATGTACTATGGAGCCATCAAAGAAATGAAAAACCACATGTGCCTCCACAAGTGGTCAAGCGGGCACATCCCAGTCATGAGCTTCAGCATCTGCTCGCCCGTATGATCAGAACAAGTTTGTCTCCTAGGAAGCCTAGAAACGATTCCAAAATCAATCAAGCAAGAATCCCATACTGAAGAGGGGAAATTGATATTGGGTCTCTCCATAATGACTGCCCCAGAGTGTATAATGAATTCATCAGGCGAGGCTTGGGGGTATTCTTTGAAGAACCTGATGAGGCAAGCTTAATAGTTGTTCAGGAGTTTTATGCAAACTGCTCGGAACATGACAATCATGTCTGCACGGTCCAGAGGAAGAGAGTGGACTTCTCCAAAGAGGCCATCCGAAGGGCCTATCATTTACCGGAATACGTGGAAGACCCTGATACAGGTGACTACTACGCCACGCACTGCGGAGAACCAGACATGTGGCACCTATTCTTTGCAACCATTTATGTACCTGGGTAGGAGGTAGTGTGGATAAAGGAGGGGCACAAATTTCACTCGGCTTCGCTTACCTTCGAAGGGAAGTGTTGACTCTACATCATCAATAACAACATGTTGCCTTCAAAAAACACCACTAAGGTTAATGGTCCCCGATGTGGTTCAGATCATTCAAGACGAGATGATAATTCATTGTCCTGTGCAGAGGTATGGGTTCTTTTTCCCATCATTGATCACTCGATTATTCCGTGAGGTACGGGTACCAAAAAATAGGGCCACAAATGGAAAAGTTAAGCGCGAACAAATATTTTGGGTTGGTAAAGCTGTTATTGGGAAGGAACCTGCTAGACCTGCTAAGGCAGATAGTGAGGAATCCGATGAGCCTGACGAGGGAAATGAGGAGTACGGTGAGGATGTCGTTGCTTCTCCACCGCATGAGCAGGGTGTTGGGGAACCTTCAGGTGGCGGATGGGACACGAGAATGAGCGCTTTAGAGCAGGAGATGGCGGGGGATTCCGTCACTGAATTGGGTACTCGAGTGGACACCCTTGCTACACAGAATGCCAAATCCAAGAAGAAGATCATGGCATGACTGCGTGCACTTGGCAGGGCTTGTCATCTGGACCCTGGCACTGTCTCCGACACAAACTAACTTTGTCAGGGGAGTTTTTCTGCACCTTTGCATTTTTCTTTGTGTCATGGGGACATTCCACCATTTAAAGTGTGGGGTGGGAGATATTTGTATGTTGTATGTACATGAGTTTTATTTTTGTTAGTTGCAGTAGTTAGAAAAAAAAGGTTTTCATTTGTTAGGTAGTGTATTAACTCTCCCTTGATTTTTCTTTGTGCCACGGTTCTGTTCCAAGGGTTTTGATTGAATTTGGTGTAGTTAGTTTTTAGTTTGATTAGGATTAGGAACCTTGAGCTATGTTTTGGATGGAAGGCAATATCTCTTGACTCTATTATGCCTTGAGAATAGTAAGTGCTTTAGTTGTGGCGCTTAGGCTCAGTTTTTGACTCTTGTATAAGTACCTTAAATTGTATGATCTTAACTTTGCTTTGACTAGAGTGTCTTGATAGTCCAATCCTAAGTGAGTTATGTGCCATGTGTGTGTGAGATTTGTATTATTCATTGCATTGCATTTGATGTCTAGAACTTTCCCCGTATGTTTGCAAAGCAAAATAGTAGTTGTATTCAGTCTTGGAAGTGATATAGGCATTTATTTGTTGAGCTAGTTATATACCTTATCCACCTAATTATTAAGTATCTTAGTTAACCTCTTTGAGCCTGTAATCTTGTTTCTTTGGCAACCACATTACAAGCCTTACCCATTTGTTTGAATTGATACTATATTTGAACCTTTTACTCTCACAAACACTTGAAATTGTTATGAACTTTGTAAGAGTTGAAGTATGGGGTGGTTGGTTTGGTCTTAGAGTGAAACTAATGAAATCAGAAGAATGGTGTATTGTATTGAGAAAAGTGAGAGCCACTTGAATAAAAAGAGAAAAGAAAAAAATGTTGTATTGTTGTGCAAAATATTCTTTGATAGCGGCGACTCTTGATATAATTGTGCTTAAAGAAGTAGGGAGTTGATATATATTGATGTTAAGGTGGAGTATGGTGTGACATAAGTGTGGGGTTATGAATGGTTAAGTATATGTATTAAAAGTGCTTAGGTAGATGTAGTCACTCTTATATCCAAATGTATCCTACCCATCCCGCAGCCTACATTACAACCAATTAAAGTCTTATTTGATTCTTGACTGAATGAACTCAATTAGTAGAGTAATACACTAAGGGCAAGTCTATGGTTCATCTTTTGTGGCACATGAATGTTGTTTTTGAGAGTGAGTGAATTCTTCCTATCTTGACCTCCTAATTGTTCTTAATATTTATTATGTGTGGAACTATTCTCTATTAAAGTGTGAGGGCACTAGATTCATGAAGGAAAGGTAATGCTTGACCTCTGTGTTAGAGTACATGAGCGGATTATAAATAATGTGTGATTCTTTTGAGACAAATCTTGAGGTTAAGATGTTACGATATTGCACTTAATCTATTTTAAAGAGTCTTGGTGTGATGGGTCATGAGAGTTGTTGAAAAAAGTCACATTTTAGGTGAAGTGTAGTTTGATTGCTCGAGGACGGGCAATGATTTAAGTGTGGGGTATTGATGATAGGCTATAATTGTGTATTTTGGCCATTAATTGCACTCTAATTTGCTGTACTTTACTAGTGTTTGAGCTTTAAATGGTATTATTTTTCATTAAGTGCGTGCTTTATGTTTTGTAGGAGCGATTCCGAGTTACGATGAGGTTGTGGAGCTAATTTGAGATATTCTGGAGCTTTGAAATCTGAGTAAAAGATCATGGATTAAGTTGGGATCGTGTTCGGGGATCAATGGACAATAGTGCACTTAACGAAAGAAATGAAGAAGTGAGCAGGAAGCCACCCAGGTGCGCGAGCGTGCACTAGGCGCACAAGTAGAATAGAACATTGTCCAAAGTGCGCGGCCATATGCGCGATCACCTGCCTAGGTGCGCGGCCGCGTACGTCCAGTTCGAGAAACTTTTCCCAAGCCTATTTTTGTAATTTTGGAGGCGACTCTTTTTGACCTATATGAAGCCCAGCTTGTCTAAAAAGATGGTATCTTGGATTTTGAGAGCAACTTTTGGGGAGAGAAGACGGAAGGAAGCAATAGAAACGCAAAATACTTGATCCAATTCATTCAATACAGAAGTTTGTTTGATTTTGGGAATTGTAATGTCTTCTTGTTCTTCTAATACTCTTGTGATGAATAACTTCTCCAATATGGAGTAATCTTTCTTAGGGTTATTGACGGTTACTGTGATTTGACTATGGTTTTGGGTTTTACTCTCTGTTAATTGCCCGAATTCATTGAATGAGCTATTAATTGAATTGTAAGGCTTATTGTGGTTTTACTTTAATCGAAAGAGAAGTGTTGCTGCAATTTGCATTGTGCTATATTGTGTGGGTTCATTTTACGCCTTTTCTAGGTAATCGAAGGAGGTTAGAGAGTTATCAATTAACCCAGTTTAGAAGAATAATCAAGAGGTGTTCTTCAAAGGATCATTCATTCAATGTATTTGTACATATGTTCATAGGACCTATTATTAGGTTGATTAACGGAACTCTCATTCATTCGGAAGAAGAATTTGAATGCCTAAGGTAACCTAATCATCTGTTGAAATCGAATGAGTTAATAGAAGTTAAGAATGAACTTAACTTAGAGTTACCCGGAACAATAGTTGATTACATATCTTGTCACAACCCTTACTTCTCATCCTGTTATTCAATTGTTGCTACTTAGTCAGTAAAGTGCCATTAGTTTCTTACAATAGATAATCTTAGTTTTATTAGTAGTCGATAATAACATCAATCAAAGGTTTATTATCCTGGATAGTGTTGAGCTGAAGATTTATTGGAACATTATTTAAACTAATCCACGTGGAGACGATTTAATAGTATACTATATTTGACTAGCGAGCCTATATTTTATACACCAATTTTGCGCTCGTCATTATCGCCAGGAGCTTCTACGCAGGCCGCTGAATAACTACATATCCAGTCATCATCAAAAGAAGATGACATTCATTCCAGACAGGTTTGCAAAGCCTAAAAATATTGTAGGCTGGGTGCGTTTCTTTATTAATCTGACAGACGAGCAAGTGCATTGGATGTTTGAGTGGTTTTCTAGTAGTGAGTTCATCATCAGGTTCAAAGGAACCACTCACTTAGTATTGATCGGGCTGCGAGGCATCTACCCTTATGCTCCTATAAAGGTAATGAGGCAAGTTGGGAGGAAACAAGTCATACCTCAGGTTTCCAACATGGTTTAGTATAAAGCAGATTTCAAAGGAGATGTCATCCCATTCAAGTTTGAAGCCCAACACATGTGGAACCAAAACATCATCGTGGGGGGAGAGACTATTGAGCCAAAAACGTATCACGCTGGTCATATATACTACTATCTATCATGGTTAGAAGACAACATAACCGGGGACGTCAAATGGGGGTTCAATCTGAAAGATATGATCATAGGTGAGGTGGCTGAGGCCCATGTGAAGTACAAGAGGCTACGTAAAAGAGTGTTCGAATCTAAAGCTAAACATCTAGAACAGCATAAGGTGGATATGGAGGCGATCAAAGAATGGAAGGAGAATGCAAATAAGTCGACAGAGAGGTTAGATCATCTAGAGAAAGGATTGATGGAGCTAGAGGGGAATATGAGAAAGAGGCTTTGGGATTGTCAAGGCATGGACCAGGATGAAGGAGGGAAGTTGGCAAGCTTATTTTCTACTCGACATGCGCGATCTAGGAAATGTGATTGATGGAGTCAAAAGAGCCAATCATGGAGAAGGTCCTTCGGGGACCAAGTATACTAAAAGATAATGTTCTTTACTGCTTTCTAGATTAGATTTTGTTAGATTTCGATGTAATAAGTCTTAATGCCATTAGTGACTTTATAATTATTATTTCAATTAAGTGAAAGATTGATTTGGCTTATTTTTGCATTAATGGAATGTGGAAACGTTGGTATGAATTTTCTCCAAGTCTATGTATCGCTTAGGCCTACCTCAGGCACAATGAGGTCCCCAAATTAGGACGCGAATTATTGCATGACCTTACGTGATACATGCTTAAATATTTGCAAACACTCTTTTACTTCGTCTTACTGACTTGGTTACCTTTTATTTATTTTTTTCTTTTGATTACTCCCATTCCTAAAGGTTGGTTCGTGTATTCTGGCATCATTAGCATACTACACCAGATCCAGAGGCCCTCCACCTAGTGACCCAAAAAGCAAAGGCAAAGGCAAAAGGAAGATGGATGATCTAAGTGGTAATTGACAAGACGATGCTACCATGGCAGAGAATGTTGAAACCTCAGATGGAAGAAGTACTCCAGGACAGAATGAGTTGGTCCTAGAGTTGGAACACAAAATCTTGGAGTTATAAGGTGAGCTTGAGCAGGTCCGAAATCTCGCAAACCTCTCCCTCACTCTAAATGTTTCTAACATCAACCATCAAGACACAACCACTTAGAATCAAACACCACCGCAAAGCACCCAAGCCCAAAATTCACCACCCATAGCTCCACAGAATCCTCCCGCAATGCACTAGTATCACAATCCTGCACTCCTTCAAAACCTTAACCACCACCAGTGCAAACCCTTCAACAACACCACCATCACCCAACCCAGTATTCGCAAACCACCACTTATCACACTCCTCAAAACGCACCAAAATCTACCCCTGATCCCTAAACTTCGTTCAATGATCACCCATATACCCAAGTTCCAGGAACACATCAAGGCAACCCGATATACGTGAAAACCTTACCCCATACCCCACAATAAACTCTATACATACCTGAACCAACTGAGAAGGACATGCTCATCTGAAACATGACGGAGGAGCTAAAGAAACTGACAGGGAGAGTCCAGAGTGTCGAAGGCGGGAAGGACATTGAAGGTTTGAACTACGAAGACTTGTGTATCCAGCCAGATGTACACTACAACAAAAAAAGCTTTTTGCGGCAATAAATATATATTTTAGCGGCAATAAAAATTGTCGCAAATACATTTACCGGCAATTAATTATTTGCCGTTAAATCCAGCATCGCTAAAAGCTTTAGCGGCAATTATAGTGAATGCCAGTAAAGGTCCCAATTATTGACGCTAAAAGTCTGATCTTTTTGCGGCATTTATTTATCGGTAATTATAATGGCCAATAAAACTACCCCCAAATTAGCCTTTTAATGGTTTTAGTTTCAATTGTTATAGAAAGTATCATTTATTGCCAGGTAAAAAAGAACCTTCTAGCGGCCATTTTTCTTACCCTTCTTATTGGTCATAAAACTATCCACAAATTAACAAATGGTAATACCGAGAAATATTATGCCTATTTATCATTTAAAATGATTCTAACATCATTCTTTGGCAGTGATAACAATATTCTCACATAAATAATAACATTAAAATATTCCTAAAATTCATTCTATAAAGCACAATATGTATCATTAATAGTGTCAACAACATAAAAGAAAAATATACATTATTTGAATCCAATATCAATTGTTTCTCTATCGGACAAGCCTTATTCCACACTATTCTAATTTCAACATCTAATTCTCTAAGGACATCATACTTAGATATGGTAGAATAAAGCATCTATTATGATTCTCAATCGACTTTCTATCTTGAATCAGATGATACCATGTCATATGGTGTGTCCGGACAAGTTTAAACCAGCATGGATGGTTCTTGATTAGGCAACAAGTTGCATTCGTCGGACATTGATTCTATAGCCATGACATTTATGAACTGTAGATTCAAATCAAACTGCACAACAGATGTTGCAAAAAATTTAGTGCATCTACTCATGAAAAGGGATTAACTTATCTACAGCTGAAACGTAGACTATGAAGGATAAATGAACCTTGATTCTCTTCAAGTTCTCATTCCTAGCTCTTTGTTCATTGAGGGTCACATGTATCGATGCTAGTTCCTATCAAGTCAGTAAGAACACACATTCAGACAAGAAAATTTTGATTTAGTTTTCGAAAAATACAAGGTAATCAATAAAATTGCTGGAAACTGACCCTCTTCCAAGAAAAATGAAACTTAAATGGCGCTTCTAAGAGAAAAGAAAATCTTTTCTAGAACCACAATTTCTTCCAGGAAATAGGTTTTTACTAGAAAGATTCTTCTTGGGAACAATAACTTAGTACCAATTCAGCGCAAAGAATAACAAGAAATTGATTATATTTTTGACATATTTATTTTTATTAGATTTTACTTATTTTATAATAAAAATATAGCAATAGATGAGACAACTCGATGAAACCTTATATCATCACAGAAAGAATAAACAAACGTGTGCAGATACCAAATGAAAGTTCAAGCAATGTAGTTAGTTTAGGTCATAACTCATAAGTTTTATCACATTCGTCCAGTCATTTTACTGGCATCTCAAAGTTCACCTGAATGTGACTAGAACAGTGCTATAAAAGAGAAACTTCTGATTTAGACAGTTTATCTCTATTAAATCAATTAGTGAAACAATATATACCAACCTGGATACCATCGGTCTTGCCATCTTGATCCAATTGAATAATTTCCTTATATAGCTCCATTTTTTTCTCCTATAAAAGGTTCAACAAAATAATATTTAAATGCAAGCTCAACTAATTTCACATTATTTACAAGAAAGGAGCATACCCCAGAAGAAGGGTACATTTCCATCGGCATCATATAGCAAAGAACAATGTGCAGTAAGTCTTATTCAAGACGATTATGGATAATTTGAGATCAAGATCAAGATATATAGAACACTCACAGTAGTTAAAAAGACAGTTATTCAAGAGTTGTCATAGAGAATAAAAGAAAATTCTCCATGAAAATCTCTAGCAACTTGATTTGCATAATAAGGACCTCTATCTCTCAAAGTCCTGTAAGTCTCTACAACAATAATTACTTTATTTGTTATATTATTTAACCATATTGTTACTTTAGATGTTATACATTCTTGATATGGCCTTAAAAAAGCAGAATATGCCATCCACAACTGCAAACAACCTAGCACAAACAAAATATTGATAATAAAAATGGCCTATCATCCAATTACTTATTTATAAATAAATATATCCAAATAATTGTTTATATATGGCATGCTAGAAAATGGATTAAATAAAGAGTTATCAATGTGTGCTAATCCCCGAAAAGTTCTCGTTTTTTGCCTCTCCCTCTCCTGAAATATAAACAATAAGGAAAAATGTTCATTGAGTAGAAAGTTTCCCTTATTTGGGTTCAAGCTAACAAGGTAATTTTAACTAGAAGGAGCTTCCATTCAAATCATCACCCACAGTATATAACTAATCCCTACTTAGACTCTCGCACTATATCTTTAAAATTCAACCCTACGCCCACAAATAATGAATTAACACCAATAATTTAACCTGTCAATTGCTTACTAAGTTAAACAACATATAATTGGATATATGGTTTCCTATGTTTAGAATTTTTTTTACCTCTCTTTAGCGAGCATCAGTACTTTGAGTGGTCTCATTTAGTCTATTGTTGCATCAGCTTTTGTATAGAATCTGGTAAATTAAACAACAGACACATGCAATTATATTTCTCCTCATTTGGTCTATTGTTGCATCTGCTTGCGCTCTATTTCTCTTCTCTCGGAGCATTTGTCTTTAAAACTTTTCAAATCATACTAATATAACTCAAGGTCACATGAATTAAAACTTCTCAACCTACAAATGTCAGGAAATAAAACGATGTCGGGACATTCAAAGATTTATAGAACTACTAGTAAAACATCATACACATTGATCATTATTATCCAAGTAAACATATCTCTTTGTGATATTTTATCAAATACTGAATAGGTTTCTTAATTTTGTCCTCTAGAAGAAACTCCTAAAATAATATAGAATACTCAAATGATTCATAATCAAATCCCATGCAAGCAATATAGTAAAAGGCAAATGAAGGAACTAAACCCAGTACGTATTATTACAAAATGAATATCGAACAAACGCAAAGCTAAAAATGAAAACCAAATTTGAGAACAGTTAATTTCTACCAAAATGGAATACATAAAATATTCTATCTATATAAGGATGTGGTTAGCAAATGAAAAATACAAGTAGAAAAATTTACAAAAGTATCGGAGAGGTAACTGACAGTGATGGAGATGCCGACAATAGTGGTAAGGTAGAGGGTTTTGATCTTTAACTGGTTAATCGGGCTTTGACAATGCTATAATGTCGGTGTTCATCATTTTTCTTTCTTTTGGGTTGCTGCTATTATCTTCAATATTCATTGATTGCCAAAAGGTCTAGAAATTATGAGATGCTTTAAATGGGAAGAAAAAAGAGAAACAATACAAAAAGAAAAAGGAAGAGGCGTGAGGAGTAAGTGAGAGGAAAATGAAAAACATAAGTTTGCTTTTGGAGGCAAGATTAAAAAGTTCTTTTACTGGCAATTTCTTTTAATTACCCGTAAAAATATAGCTTTTCCCGTCTAATTTACATTAGCCGCTAACAATTTGACATAAGGAACTAAGCAATTATTTTATTTTTACTAAATAATTACCGCTAAATTTTTTTTTTTGTAGTGGTAGAACTGTCGGAGGGTTACAAACCTCCTAAGTTTGAGATACTTGATGGCACCGGTGATCCTAAGGTGCATTTGAGAACCTACTGTGACAAGCTTGTAGGAATGGGCAAGAATGAAAAAATCCGCATGAAACTGTTCATGCGAAGTCTTACAGGAGATACTTTACCTTGGTATATTAGCCAGAATCCGAAGAAGTGGACGAACTGGGTGAGCATGGCCTCTGATTTCATAGATAGATTCAGGTTCAACACAGAGTACGCGCCAGACATTTTCTATATCCAGAACCTCAAGAAAAAGCTAACAGAAATCTTCCGCGAGTATGTTACTCGTAGGAGATCAGAGGCCGCCAAGGTGAGGCCACCACTTCAAGAAGAACAAATGAACAAGTTATTCGTCAGAGCTCAGAATCCATAGTATTATGAAAGATTGATGGTTATAGAGAATCACAAGTTCTCTGATATCATGAAGTTGGGAGAAAGAATAGAAGAAGGGATCGAGAGCAGTATGGCGACCAACTTCGAGGTATTGCAAGCCACCAACAAAGCTTTACAGTCATAAGGTATTTCGAAGAAGAAGGAAGTGGGTGTCATAATGGTAGCCCAGGGCCCTAAGAGTCCTCTTACCTATCAAGCACCTCCACCCATATACCAACCCTCACCTCCAAAATACCAATATCCTACCACCACCTACCATACCTATAACACCCAACTTGTATATTACCATTCACCTCCTCTCGCCTGCCAAAACTACCCAAAGCCACGACTAAACTTTGAACGCAAATAGACAATACACCCATATTGCTAAATCCATAGCCCAATTGTATGAGAGACTAAAGTCCACTGGTTACGTCACCCCCATTCCTGCTATTGTTGTTGAAAACCCTTCCTAATGGGTTAACCCCAATAAAACTTGTGCCTACCATTTAGACATGAAGGGTCATACCATTGAGGAAATTTGCATGTTGAAGGACAAGATCCAGACGCTGATTGACATCAAAGTTATACACGCCAAGGAGGCCGCGCCGAATGTCTGCAATTACCCTCTTCCTAATCATAGAGACGAGGGAGTGAATGTGAAATAAACTGATGAAGAATGGGATCAGGAGGGATCCATCGGACTTATTCGAGAGGGGGACGCTCCCAAAACATCTCATGTTACCCTCTCACCGATCGTGGTGCAAACCCAGGCACCGTTTGAGGTCGATGTAGTTACGCCCTTCACTGTGATGGTAGATCCAACACTGTCCTATAAGTCTGATGCTGTCTTATGTGGCAGAGGCGAGAATAAAAGGAAAAGAGAAGATGGAAGAGATAGGTGTTGCACAAGGAATGACCAGAACTGGCAGAGTTTATACACCCGAGAATCTTGGAGGAACAAGTAAGGAAACCACATCTAAGCCACATGTCATGGAGACAAATACTGATGATCTTTGGAGAAAGGTACGAGCAAGGGAATGCTCGATTGTTGATCACCTAAACAAGACGCCCGCCCAGATATCCATCTTATCGCTATTGCAAAACTCAGATGCGCACAAGAATGCCTTGATGAAGGTATTAAGTAAAGCTTATATACCTACCGGTATCACTAGTGGGGAGATGGCTAATATGGGATGACTGGTACTAGAGAGACACAAGATTAATTTCCATGAAGATGATCTACCACTGGAGGGGTTGAGTCACAACAAAGCATTGCACATTACTGTGCAATATGAAGAGAAGTTCATTGCCAGGGTTCTGATAGACAAGGGTTCGAATTTGAACATATGCCCGCTAACTAATTTGAAAAGACTAGGTAAAGGACTGCATGAGATACGGATGGGAAGTATGAACGTGAAGGCATTTGATGGGTCTCAAGAGCTACTATCGGAGAAATCAACCTTTATATGCAGATGGGCCTGACCTGGTTCGACGTTGAATCCAAGTGTTAGATATATCTGCCACCTACAACTTATTATTGGGACGACCATGGATACACGCAGCTCGGGCAGTCACTTCTACTCTGCACCAGGATGTGAAGTTTAGAGGTGGGCATAAAATTTTAAAAATTAAATTTCTAACCGAACCGAATTAATATGGTATTTCGGTTTCAGTTTTTTCGGTATATTTCAGTACAAAAATTACGGTATTTCGGTAGTTCGGTACGATATAAAGTATTAGGTTTTTGATATTTAGGTATTCCAAAATACCAAAATATTTTAGTCCAAGCCCAACTCTATTTTTATTTTCCAGCCCAATAAGCCTAAGACCACACTCCAAGACCCCTAATTCCCTAATCCCTTAGAGGCTTAGAGCTCAAGTAGACTTACGGGCAATATCTGCTCTTATCCCCTTTCCCTTTCTATTTTCTAACCTAGACTTCTCTCAAAAATTCCAACATTACTTGGTTGTTGCCGATTCACGACTACAATAGCAGAGGGCGACGACGACTTCACGACCTCGATGAGCTGCGACGGCGACTCCTCTCCTCGACGACTGCTTGTTTGCTAATTATTGACCTTAATTCAGGTTCATAACTTCTTCATTCTTCATTCTTCAATCTTGAGGTTTTATGTAAGTCTTCAACTACTTCTTTTGTCCTTTTTCACCTTACGATTTCATTGTCTAGTTGGGTGGGTAAAGATACTTGTTTGTTGACTTGGAGATATAATTGTTTGGATTTAAACCCAAGATACTCTATTAAGTGAACACTGTCCGATTATAATCTGTTGTAAAATTAAGCACTTTTCCTTGATTTTCAAGGTATGGAGACACTGCCTAAATCCTCTCCACTTCAATCAAATAGTAAATCAGTATAACTTAATACTCTTAATCAATGGATAGTTAAAACTTATGTGTGAACATGGTTTATCAGAAATTCAAAACGGATCTGTTAAGATTTAATTATAATCTTTTGAAAAGTCTTTTAACATTTTGAGTCTGTTTGGTAGTACTTGGGCAGTTTGGTATAAAAAAATGGGGAAAATGTAAATTAAAAATTAACAGAGTGTTTTGTAGTGTTGCTTGTAGTATTTTGTTTTTAGTGTTCTATTTAGTGTTTTTCTTTTAATAATTTGTGTTTTTATTTATTTTAATTTTGTATAGATGGTGGATGAAAGTAGAGTAAGTGATGTTGGTTCAACTGAAAGCTTACCTATTACTGATGATAGCAATGCCAACATAATTGATACTCAAGATTCTAAGAAAAGAAATGCCATAGAACCTAGATCTATTATTTGGAAACATTTTGAAAAATTTCAAGAAAATGGGGTCGGTAAAGCGCGGTGTAAATATTATAAGCAAGCTTATACTGCTAATCCATCTAAGAATGGAACAACATGATTGAGAAGTCATTTGAATAGATGCAAAGAATACCCACCTAACATTGATAAAGATAATACTTAAATAAGGATAAACTTTCAATCTTGCCAAAATGATGGAGAATCGCTTTGGAAATTTGATCAAGAATTGATTAGGAGGGCTTTAATTGAGATGATAGCTATTGATAAACTACCATTTAGCTTTGTAGAAAAGGAAGGCTTTATGAGTTTTTGAGCATAGCTCAACCACTATTTCATCTTCCTTCTCGTAGAACAATAACAAGGGATTGTTATGAAGTTTATAGTGAATTGATGTAAAATCTAAGAAGGTCTTTTAGAAAAGCACAATCAAAAATTTGCCTCAAAACAGACACATGGACTTCATTGCAAAGAATAAATTATATGTGTTTGATAACCCACTTCATTGATAGAGATTGGAAGTTGCATAGAAGAATACTCAATTTTTGCCCTATCACTAGTCATAAGGTTGAAGAGATGACTAAAGCTATTTGTATTTGTTTGCTTGAATGGAAATTAGACAAGGTGTTCACTGTTACCGTGGACAATGCTTCTTCAAATGATATCAAAGTCAAAGAATTATCTAAAGAGTCAGATATGTGGAAAACTAATATGATGAGTGGTAAAGATTTTCATGTGAGATGCATGGCTCATATGCTTAATCTAATTGTGCAAGATGGTTTGAAAGAAATTGATGATTCTGTCACAGGTGTTAGAAATACTGTGAGGTATGTGATATCGTAGCCTACAAGGACCTTAAAGTTTAAATAATATTGTGCACATGTAAAGCTAGAATGTACCAAAATATTGTGTTTGGATATTCCTACTAGGTGGAATTCCATCTATTTGACGTTGGATACGGCGCAAAACTTTGAAAAGGTCTTTGACAAGTTTCATCTTTTTTATGATGGATTTTCTGCTTATCTTTGTTCTCATCTTTGTGAATATGGTAGTAGTGCATGTCCTCTTGAATCTGATGATTGGGTGAATGTGAGAAACGTGATAAAGTTTCTTGCAATATTTCACGAGCTCACCAAAAAAGTTTCGGGTTCACGTTATGTCACTTGCAATGCTCATTTTGAGGATGTATTTGAAATTTATTGTCATTTAAAAATTTGTTTAATTAGTGAGGATGAGAGTTTGAGAAAAATGGTTGAGCGGATGCAAGAAAAGTTCAAGAAGTCTTGGGGTGAGCCTTAAAAAGATGAATAAAATAATTTTTATTGCTTCCGTTTTGGATCCACGTAACAAGTTTGGATATGTTAGCCTTGCACTTAATGAACCTTTTCGGGAGGAAAAATGGAAAAAAATAAATAATGAGGTGTATGCTTATATTAATTCTTTGTTTCTAGAGTATCTAAAAAAGTATTCATCGGGATCTTGTCCTCAATTTTCATCTAGATCTACTTCATATGATAACATAAATACATCTAGTGGGAGTGTTATAACTGCATCATTAATAAGGAAGAAGCTTCACTTGAAGAAATAAAAGGAAGACAATGGAAGTGGGGGTGCTAAATCGTAGTTGGATAAATATATTAGTGAAGAACAAGAGCCTTTTAGTGAAGAATTTGATATCTTAAGTTGGTGAAAAACACATGCTCCTAGATTTCCTATTCTTTCAGAGTTGGCTCATGATGTGTTGGCCATTCCAATTTCTAGTGTGGCGTCGGAATGTGCGTATAGAATCGGTGGCCATATTCTCAATTTATTTAGGAGTTCATTGACTCCTAAATGTGTGCAAACTATTATTTATGTTCAAGATTGGCTTAGAGAAGAGAAGAATCCTATTAGTGTTGAAGACGAGTGGGAGTATCTTGAGGAACTCAAACTTGGTAAGCTTTAATATTTTGTATGTGTTTTAGTTCAAAATAATATATTACACTTGCTTATGTTGAATGACATATTTGGTCGAATTATCTTTAAATATGAAAAATAATTGAAGTACTACTAGAATTGTTGATGTATAGTTGCAACTTGAGTGGTAAGTTTAATACTCTATTTATTTGGACATGTAGTTTTGTAGTTTTGTTCTTTTATCATAAAAAAATTATATTCTAACTTATGATTTTATCTTCTTTTTTTAGGTTCAAGTTCAATCATGCCCCTTGTTCCTAAAGTGTCCTCACATGTTTGGGAATATTTTGAGGTGGTAGAAGATAACGAAGAAGTTCGCAAAGTAGAGTGCAAGCACTGTGGTCGAGTCTATATTGTTTATCCAAAGAGGGATGGCACATATAGCTTAAGGAAGCATATCGGGGGCTGTCTTGAGCGTCTTCAAGAAATTCGTATTTAAGTTTATTTGAGACAATGTGTTATTTTGAATTTGTTAGGATTTTTAAGCTTAATATGTTAGACACTTAGACTTATGGGCCGGCGTTCTCATATTGATGTTGTTGCTGCTTGTTAGTTACAATTGCAGCTTTATGTTTTGGCAGGTGTATGCCCTCTCTGTTTTTGTTGCATCTGAATATTATTGAATTCTAATTTCTGCTGATGCTTGTTAGATGGCAGATGTTGTTGTTGTGTTGCATTCTGCTGCTCGTTTAAAGAAGTGCTTGAATGGACAACTTCTCTAGTCATCTGTATTTATTGTTTAATGTACTTTAATTCTGTTGATGCTTGTTGTTGTTAGCCTCGTTAGTTGGCTTGTTTCTTAGTTACCGTTGAATCCATTTTGGAGATGCACGGACTGCTTGGAGCCTTGGAATGTTGGTTTTGTTGTTTCTCTATTTCGTTAGTTGGTTGATTTCTGCTGATGATTGTTAGATGGCAGAAGCTTGGAATGTTGGTTTTGCACTTTTGTTGTTACTCTATTTCTTCCAAATATCATATCAAACATAAATTCTTTTAAAGTTCAACCAAACACAACAACCACGAGTATTGTCTAGCAGGCAGCAACTAGCTTAGCAAATCGTGTCTAGACGTCCAGCCCACTATCCACTCCATCTATAACATCTATTCTGTTAATGTATCAAACTGAAACCGTACCGAATCAAAATAAAAAATATCGAACCATACTAAAATACTTGGGTATGGTATTTGGTATACCAATTGATAAACTGAATACCCAAATACCGAACTAAAGTACCGAATGCCCATCCCTAGTAAAGTTCGAGTGGAATCATCAAAAGTTGATTATTCATGAGGACTGAAGTAACCCTATCTACACCAACCAAACTATGCCAGCTATCGAGAACATGAGGAAATTGGGAGGAGAAACATACCACAACATTGAGCGAGTAAACGCAATCGAGAAGGGTCGATGGTAGAGCAATAAGATAGAGAACATACTGATGTGGTTGGGGTATGAACCAGGCAAGGGTCTTGGCCCAAAACTTCAAGGGATCATAGAAACCATACGGCCACAATATGATGGCACAACCTTTGGTCTCGAGTTTGAATATACCATGCAAGAATATCAAGACTGGATGTCGTCGTGGTGCGTCGCTTAATATCCATTGGAACAACCCATACCATCACTGCACCAGACATTCCACCAGACTGATCTAATTTGGGGATCCGAGGAAGACGAGGTTTTGGCCGGTATGGGGAAGCTGTTTCTGGATGAGGAAGATATGGGATGCAGTGCAATCTTTGAGGAGGAGGAGGAGGAAGACTGTACCATTCAGACAATGGGAGAAGGAGTTGCTCTTAGTAACTGGACTATTGCATCATCCCGGGCATGCCGAGTACCTGGGTAGTCTTGGCAGAATTAGCATGATTTATTTTTAAATTGTGTTTGGGCATTTAAGACATTTTCAGTGTTTATCTTGAAATAATTACTCGAGACATCGAGTCGTACTTGTTGACAATTTTAAGTTTTATTAATGCATTATTGCTTTCGTTTATTCATTATTATCTTTCTACATTCTTTTCAGCATAATTATTATATATCCTGATGAACCTACGACTATGAAATGTAATGAGACAACACAACATAAGGAAAGTGATTCAGAAGATTTGGAAGAGGATATAATACCTGAGGAAATTGTCAAAGAGGTAAAGAATTTTGAGAACAAACCAAAGTCCAAATTGGAAGAAACTGAGGCAGTTAACTTAGGGGATTCTGAAACATTCAAAGAAACTCGCATTAGCATTCATCTATCGCCATCAGAGAAGGAAGAATGCATCATATTTCTAAAAGAATACGAGAATATTTTTGCATGGTTTCTACGATGACATGACTGGGTTAAGCACGTCCATAGTGGCTCATAAGCTACCTGCCAACCCCGTGTGTTCCCCGGTAAAGCAGAAGCTCAGGAAGTTTAAGTCAGATATGAGTCTGAAAATAAAGGAAGAGGTTACCACGTAGATCAAAGCCAAGGTCATTCTAGTGGTTGAGTATCCAACTTGGTTAGCCTACATCGTACCAGTTCCGAAGAAGGATGGGAAGGTTAGGGTGTGTGTTGACTATCGAGATCTGAACAGAGCAAGCCCTAAGGATGATTTCCCATTTCCCAACATACACATATTGATCGACAACTATGTCAAGCATGAACTCCAATCCTTTGTGTGTTGTTTTGCAGGATATTACCAGATTTGGATGGACGAAGAAGATGTCGAAAAGACGGCCTTCATCACGCCATGGGGGATATATTGTTACAAAATGATGCTAATTGGTTTGAAGAACGTTGGGCTACTTACATGAGGGTCATGACTACTCTTTTTCACGATATGATACACAAGGAAATAAAGGTGTACGTGGATGACGTTATCATCAAATCTAAGAGAAGTTTGGATCACATAGCAGACCTAAGAAAGTTTTTTAACCGACTTTGAAAGTACAATCTAAGCTAAATCCAGCAAAATGTGCTTTCGGATTCCCTACTGGAAAATTGTTGGGTTTCTTCGTTAGTCACCACGGTATTGAGCTAGACCCGTCAAAAATCAAAGTTATTCAGGACTTGCCACCGCCAAAGAACAAGAAGGATGTGATGAGTTTTCTGGGACGTCTCAATTATATCAGTCGTTTTATAGCACAATCAATGGTAATATGTGAGCCGATCTTCAAAATGCTGAGGAAAGATGTTGCGATGAGTTGGACCGAAGAATGTCAAAGGGCTTTTGATAAAATCAAGGAGTACTTGTCTAAGCCGCCCATGTGAGTCCCACTAGAACCCGGAAGACCTTTATTATTGTACCTATCCATGTTAGGTGGAGCTTTTGGTTGCGTGCTGGGGCAACTTGATGAAACCGGGAGAAAAGAGCAGGTGATATATTATCTGAGTAAGAAGTTCACACCTTACGGAGCCCGGTACTCTTTATTGGAACGCACCTCTTGCGCCTTGACATGGATAGACCATAAATTGAGACACTAATTCTGTGCATACACTACGTATCTCATATCAAGGATAGATCCACTGAAATACATCTTTCAGAAACCCATGCCTACGGGTAAGCTAGCAAAGTGACAGATATTGCTAAGTGAGTTAGACATCATGTATGTGACTCAGAATGCAGTCAAGGGGCAAGCATTGGCTGATCACCTGACAGAGAACCCCGTAGACGAAGAATACAAACCATTGAAGACGTATTTTCCCGATGAGGAAGTGACGTTTGTAGGAGAAGATATTGCCGAAACATATGATGGTTGGAGGATGTTTTTCGACGAAGCCGCAAACTTCAAAGGAGTGGGCATCAGAGTAGTTTTGGTATCAGAAACCGGTTAACATTACCATGTATCTGCCAAGCTCAGGTTCCCATACACCAACAATATGGCAGAATATGAGGCTTGCATCTTGGGACTCAGATTAGCCATTGACATGAATGTTCGGGAATTACCGGTAATCGGAGATTCAGATCTGTTGGTACACCAGGTACTTGGAGAATGGGCTAGAAAGAACACTAAAATATTGCCATACTTGCATTGTATATAATATTTGATCAAGAGGTTCACGAAGATAGAATTCAAACACGTTCCGAGAATTCAGAACGAGTTTGTAGATGTGCTGGCTACCTTGTCTTCCATGATACAACATCCAGACAAGAATTTCATTGATCCTATCCTGATAGAGATTCGTAAGCAGCCAGCTTATTGGGCTCATGTTGAAGAGAAGTTTGATGGAAATCCATGGTTTCACGATATCAAGGAGTATTTGGAGAAAGGAGAATACCTAAAAAATATTACACGCACTCAAAAGCACACGCTCTGGAGATTGGCCAACCACTTCTTTCAGAGCGGAGGAATTCTGTATAAAAATACTCTTGACTTGGGATTGTTGCGATGTGTCGATGCCAAAGAGGCATCTAGATTGCTCGAAGAAATACACGTCAGAACTTGCGAGCCTCATATGAACAGGTTCTTCTAGCTAAGAAGATATTAAGGGCAGGGAATTTCTGGATGACTATGGAGACAGACTGCATCAAATATGTACAGAAGTGCCACCAATGCCAGGTACATGCTGATATGATACGGGTGCCACCCAACAAACTTAATGCAATAAGTTCACCCTGGCCTTTCTCTGCTTGGGGCATGGACGTCATCGGACCAATTGAACCCGCTACTTCAAACGGACACATATTCATTTTGGTGGCTATAAATTACTTCACAAAATGGGTCGAAGTCGCTTCCTATAAAGTTGTGACTAAGAAGGTCATAACAGACTTCATTTGGGATCATATTGTTTGTCGATTCGGAGTGCCTGAGTCAATCATTACCGATAATGCCTATAATCTCAACAGTGATCTGATGAAAACCATGTGTGAAACATTCAAGATAAAGCACCAGAATTCTATAACATATAGTCCGCAAATGAATGGAGCCGTGGAAGCCTCTAACAAGAACATCAAGAAGGTATTAAGGAAGATGGTGGACAACTAAAATCATTGGCATGAGAAGCTACTATTTGCTTTGCTCGGGTACCGCACCACAGTTCGTACTTCACCTGGGGCAACCCCCTATCAGCTGGTCTATGGTACTGAAGCTATTATACCAGCCGAGGTGGAGATTCCTTCCTTAAGAATTATACAGGAGGCCGAGCTCAGCGATGCGGAATAGATACAGAGTCGGTACGAGCAACTGCCTCTCATTGACAATAAGAGAATGAACGCAGTATGCCACGGTCAACTCTACCAGAATAGAATGGCAAGGGCTTTCAACAAAAAGTTTAGATCGAGGCAATTCACACAGGGGCAATTGGTGTTGAAGTGGATCTTCCCGCATCAGGATGAAGCAAAGGGAAAATTCTCACTTAACTGGCAAGGCCCTTACATGGTCCACCGAGTATTGATAAGAGGAGCGCTTGTACTTGCAGATATGGATGGAGAAATATGGCCAAAACCTATCAATTCGGATGCAGTCAAGAGATATTATGTTTGAGATTATGTTTGCGCTTTCTTTGATGTAACCTAAACTACGCTTGACCTGATTCCCGTTTAAGAGGAGATACATGAGTAGCCATGTGGGTTCGGTCACAACATAATAAAGCCTTCATTCCCCTCTACGGTCAGGAACCGGGGAAATATTTTGAGTTTTTGTAAATCTCATTATGTCAAGGATCGCCAGGAAGTGTATTGATGGGACTATGCATTTAAACTGGGGCAGAATTTTGAAGAGGGTCCTCAAAATTCCGAGTTGAGAAGGTTGCAATGTCTCAAAACGTGTCACAGTCTCCGATTCGACAAAATTATTTGTTTTATGCATAATCACATATTTTGAACAACTGCATTTCTCACAAATGATTTATCACAAATGCATATTTTTGAAAATTTCATTTTTGTAGTAGCCATACGTTACCCAGGGTGACTCGAACAAAGCATCAAGACAAGGAGCAAAGGCAAAATGAGGAATCAAAGGCACAAACTGACCTTTCCCAAAAACTCACAATTTTCTTTGGATGTAGGCATAACATAACAAGAACGTCCATGAATATATAGCCAGAATGCTATCTTCACACCGACAGAAGTCACCAAGAACAAACGCGTCAAGCTAAGGGCCACTTTCCCTCTCACATTTAATCGTTGATTTCTCTGCATAGGGCACTGCCCTCATTCTTTGCATGAGGCTAAACACTGTCTCCATTATTACATAGGGCTAAGTAATACCCTAATTCTTTGAATAGGGCTAAGCACTGTCCTCATCATTGCATAAGGCAAAACACTGCCATTTTCTGCATAGGGCTAAGCACTGCCCTCATTCTTTTCATGAGTCTAAGAATTGTCTCCATTATTGCATAAGGCTAAGCACTGCCTTCCTCCGCATGAGACTAAGCATTGTCTCCATTGCACGAGGCTAAGAATTGCCTCCACTATTACATAAGGCTAAACGTTGCCTTCCTTGCATGAGACTAAGCAATGTCTCCATTACATATCATGAGGCTAAGCATTGCCTCCACTATCGCATAAGTCTAAGCATTGCCTTCCTCCGCATGAGACTAAGCACTGTCTCCATCACATTGCATGAGGCTAAGCATTGCCTCTACTATTGCATAAGGCTAAATACTGCCTTCCTTGCATGAGACTAAGCACTGTCTCTATTACAGGACATGAGGCTAAGCATTGCCTCCACTACTTCATAAGGATAAATGCTACCTTTCCTTACATGAGACTAAGCATTGTCTCCATTACTGTAACGACCCAGCCGGTCGTTTCGAGAGTTATAACCTTGTTTTCCCCATTCCTACTACTTTTTGTGTTATTCAGCTATATTATGTTATATTGGGTTAGTTGGTTCGAGTCCGGAAGGAACTCGGAGTGAAATGAGGCACTTAGTCTCATAATTGAAAATTTTAAAGTTAGAAAAGTGGACCGGATATGGACCTCTATGTAAACGACCTCGGATTTGAATTTTGATGATTCTAATAGCTCTGTATGGTGATTTTGGACTTAGGAGCGTGTCCGGAATATTATTTGTAAGTCCGTAGAGAAATTAGTCTTGAAATGCCGAAAGTTTTATTTTTGAGAAGTTTGACCGGGGGTTGACTTTTTGATATCGGGGTCGGAATCCAATTCTGAAAATTTGAATACCTCTGTTATGTCATTTAGGACTTTTGTGCAAAATTTGAGGTCAATCGGATGCGATTTGATAGGTTCCGGAGTTGTTTGTAGAAAGTAGAAATTTCAAAGTTCATTAGGCTTGAATTTGGGTGTAATTCATGGTTTTAGCATTGTTTGAGGTGATTTGAGGATTCGACTAAGTTCGTATGATATTTTAGGACTTGTTAGTATATTTGGTTGAGGTCCCGAGGGCCTCAGGCGAGTTTCGAATGGTTAACGGATCAAAAATTGAACTAGAACAGCTGCTGCAATTTCCTTCTGTTGGAAATTGCTTCTGCCAAGAAATCGAAGTCCAGATTGAGCTCAGGATCGAGGGGCACGATCGAAGCCATGATCGAGCCCAGAGTCGAGGGCCACGATCGAAGGCATGATCGAGCTTAGGGTCGAGGGCCATGATCGAAGCCATGATCGAGCCCAGGATCGAGGGGCAGGACCAAGAACCAGGATCGAGGACCTCGATCGAAGGCCAAGATCGAGGGCCAAGATCGAGGCAGAACCGAGGATGTCTGGGCAGAATTATAAAAACAGGGACTTCGTCCCATTTGCCATTTTTTACAAATTGGAGCTTGGGGAGAGGCGATTTTTGATATATTTTCAAGGAAAACTTGAGGTAAGTCCCTTGTGATCATTTCTACTCCATAATATTGAATTATCATCGAATAATCCGACTAGATTACATGATTTTGAGGTGTAAATCAGAGATTGGAACTTAGATATTTGGAAATAAGATTTGTAGATTTGAGGGTCGAGTTGAGGTCAGATTTTAGTAAAATTGGTATAGGTAGACTCATGGTTGAATGGGCTTTCAGATTTTGTAACTTTTGTCGGGTTCCGAGACGTGGGCTCCACAAGCAATGTTTGAGCCAATTTCGGGTTTTGGTCTAATTTTGAAGCTTTTCTTGTGAAATTTATTCCATTAGCGTATATTGATGGTATTATACTGATTGTGAATAGATTTGGAGCATTTGGAGGTAGAGTCTAGAGGCAAGAGCATTGCATGGTAAAGATTTGTCCGGTTTGAAGTAAGTAACGATTGTAAATCTAGTCCTGAGGGTATGAAACCCCGAATTTTGTATCATTCTACTATTTTTAGTGATGCACATGCTAGGTGACGGGCGTGTGGGCGTGAAATGTTGGGGATTTGTGACTTGGTCCGCCCCGTAGCAACTGTAAAGTTGCATACTTTGTTGAAACCATTGATACTTATATGATTTAGAAAGATTTTATGTAAATTGGGTTGAATGCCATGTTTGGGCCTTGCGCCAATGCTGTTTGGACCCTTAAGGGCTGTTTCGTATCATCCTCTCTCTTTTTTTGATTGAAAATCTATACCTAGTCATGTTTATACTTGTTTACTGCATAACTCAGTTTTATGACTCTATTCTGATGTATATAAATGTTTTGGGCCGAATACCCTATTTTACTGAAATGCCCGAGTGGCTTGATTTGTGAGGATGAGTGTGGATCGGGGCTGCCCGCCTGCAGCATACTTGTGACTGAGTGAGGCCGAGGGCCTGATTGGTGAGGATGAGTGTGGATCGGGGCTGCCTGGCTGCAACATACTTTATTATTATCGCACGTGAGTTGTCCGTGCAGATTATAGCGCTTGGGCTGAAGGAGCCCCTCCGGAGTCTGTACACACCCCTAGTGAGCGCAGGTACCTACTGAGTGCGACTGCCGAGTGCTGAGTGACTGGGAGGCAAGAGTGATTGTGAGGTCTGCCCGAGTGGCAATAGTGATTGTGAGGTATGCCTGAGTGGCAAGAGTGATTGTGAGGTATGCCCGAGTGGCACGAGTGACTGTGAGGTTTGCCCGAGTGGCTGTTTATGATTTCATCATTTTTTCTCACCTTTGCATTGAGCCTTTGTTTGAAAAACTATTGGAAAATGTCTTTAAAATGATTTTTATTGGAACTGGGTTTAAATGAGATGTTTGATTCAAATCCTGATTTTTAAGAGCATGTGGTATTTTACTGAGATTTCCTGATATGAACGTTATATGCTTTATTGCTCGTCACTACTGCTCAGTCTTTATTTATTGTTGTTACTTACTGAGTTGGCGTACTCACGTTACTCCCTGCACCTTGTGTGCAGATCCAGGTGTGGCTGGACACGGTAGCGGTTATTGAGTTTTCTGGTTGCAGATTTTCTTGGAGATAGCAAGGTAGCTGTTTGGCGATCGCAGCCCCTGCTCTTCTCCCTCTTATCTTCCTCTAGTAGTATTTAGCTATTTTTTTCCAGGCTGAGTTAGCCTTGATATTGTTAGACAGATTATAGTAGATGCTCATGACTAGTGACACCCCGATGTCGGGCTTTTCTTTTCTTCACTTCTGTTTTTCTTTGATTTGAACTCTTTAAATGGAGGTTTTTATGTTAAATAACCTTGAAATTATCTTTGAAATGAAAATATCGTTTTGTTTTGGAAATGAGTCGGCTTGTCTAGTTCCACCATAGGCGCCATCACGACACGGGGTTAGTTTTGGGTCGTAACAGATTGGTATCAGAGCTTAGGTTACATAGGTCTCACGAGTCATGAGCGGGTTTAGTAGAGTCTTGCGGATCGGTACGGAGACGTTTGTACTTATCTTCATGAGGCTGCAGAACCTTTAGGAAACTCCACATTCTTGAATTCTTGTCATGCGAATCTGTTGATTCTAGTAACTGAACATCTTTTATTTCATTCTCTCACAGATGGTGAGGACTCGTGCTACCGGTCAGGAGGGCCAGCTACTAGTACCACCAGCCAGGGCCGCGAGAGGACGAGGCTGCAGTAGAGACTGTGGTAGGGGCAGAGGTGCAGCCCGTACAACAGCTGGGGTAGTACCTACAGATCCACCGGTTGTCCCAGATCAGGACCAAGTTCCAGTTGTTGATGCACCAGCTTAGGCACCACATGTGCCTATTGTGATTCCAGGCCTTCAGAAGGCCCTATCTCAGATTCTGACAGCGTATACTGGCCTTGCTCAGGCGATCTCTATTTCGACGGCCGCAACCACTTCTCAGGCCAGGGGAGGCACTCAGACTCCCGTCGCTCGCACACCCGAGCAGGTTATTCAGGGACTTCAGACACCAGAGGCACCACCAGCCCATCCGGTTGTTGTTGCTCAAGATTATGTGGTTCCTATTATGCCTAAAGATGATCAGTGTAGGTTGGAAAGGTTTGAGAGACTTCAGCCACCACCTTTCAGTGGCACAGAGAGAGAGGACACTCAGGACTTTTTGAACAAGTGTCAGAAGATACTCCGTACTGCTGGTATTTTGGAGACTTGTGGGGTCTCGTTCACTACCTTTCAGTTTTTTGGGGCTGCACTCAGATGGTGGAAGACTTACGAGAGGCGTAGGCCTGTTAGCGCACCACCCCTTACTTGGCAGCAGTTCTCTGTGGTCTTTTTGGAGAAGTTCGTGCCTCGATCCCACAGAGAGGAGCTGCGTAGACAGTTTGAGCGGCTACGCCAGGGTGATATGTTTGTGATGTAGTATGAGATGCGGTTCTCCGAGTTGGCCCGTCATGCTATCTGGTTGGTTCCCACAGACAGAGAGAGGATCATGAGGTTTATTGATGGCCTCACTTATCAACTACAGTAGCTCATGACCAGGGAGCGAGTTTCGGGTGCCACCTTTGATGAGGTTGTCGACATTGGTCGGCACATTGAGATGGTTCGCGGTCAGGAGAGGGTTGAGTGGGAGGCCAAGAGGCCTCGTGGTCAGGGTGGATTCAGCGGTGCTCATTTTGGGGGTCAATTCCAGCATGGTAGAGGTCGTCATTTCAGACATGCTAAGTCAGCTCGGCCATTTCATCGGGGTGCATCATCTGGCCATGGTTCTCACAGTTCTCATCAGGGCCACTCATCACTTAGTGCCCTTCCAGTTCAGAGTTCATCCCGTGCTCCACCTGTTCAGGGCTCTTCTATGCCAGGTTCTTCTACTAGTCATCCCGGTGCTAGGGGTTCCCTTCAATTTCCGCCTCCAGCACCAGGTAGTTGTTTTGAGTGTGGGGAGCTTGGGCATATGTGGAGGCAGTGTCCTCGTCATCATGGAGGTCTATCTCAGCATAGGAGTCAGCCTCCGACTACAGCCCCAGCTACCTCACCATCCGCCCAGTTAGCTCGGGGTGGAGGTCAGTCAACTAGGGGTCGCCCTAGAGGGGGAGGCAGATCAGGGGGTGGTCAGGCCCGTTTCTATGCTCTCCCTGCCAGACCAGATGCTATTGCTTCAGATGCTGTGATTACAAGTATTGTCTCAGTTTTTCATAGAGATGCTTCAGTATTATTTTACCCTGGTTCCACGTATTCATATGTTTCCTCATATTTTGCCCATTTTCTGGATATGCCCCGTGAGTCCTTAGTTTCATCTATACATGTATCTACTCCTGTGGGAGATACTATTATTGTGGACTGTGTATATCGGTCATGTGTGGTGACTATTGGGGGTCTAGAGACCCGAGTAGATCTATTGTTGCTCAGTATGGTTGACTTTGATGTGATATTGGGTATGGATTGGTTATCTCCATGTCATGTTATTCTAGATTGTCATGCTAAGACGGTGACGTTGGCTATGCCGGGAATTCCTAGGGTTGAGTGGAGTGGTTCTATAGATTATGTACCAAGTAGGGTGATTTAATATTTGAAGGCTCAGCGCATGGTTGAGAAGGGTTGCCTATCTTATTTGGCTTTTGTGAGGGATGTTAGTGTAGAGACTCCTGTCATTGATCATGTTCCGGTGGTACGTGATTTTCGGATGTGTTTCCTACAGACCTACTAGGCATGCCGCCTGACAAGGATATTGACTTTGGTATTGATTTGGTGCCGAGCACTCAGCCCATTTCTGTTCCACCATATCGTATGGCACCGACGGAGTTGAAGGAATTGAAAGAACAGCTTCAAGAACTCCTTGATAAGGGGTTTATTCGGCCTAGTGTGTCACCTTGGGGTGCACCGGTTCTGTTTGTGAAAAAGAAGGATGGTTCCATGAGAATGTGTATTGATTACAGGCAGTTGAACAAGGTCACAGTCAAGAACAAGTATCCTTTGCCTCGTATTGATGATTTATTCGACCAGCTTCAGGGAGCGAGGGTGTTCTCCAAGATTGATTTGAGGTCCTGTTATCACCAGCTGAAGATTCGAGATTCAGATATTCTCAAGACAGCTTTCAGAATCCGATATGGCCATTATGAGTTTTGGTGATGTCTTTTGAGCTGACCAATTCCCCAGCAGCGTTCATGCATGTGATGAATAGTGTATTCCAGCCCTATTTGGACTCATTCGTCATTGTATTCATTGACGACATCCCGGTGTACTCTCGTAGCCAGGAAGAGCACTCTCAGCATTTGAGGGTTGTATTGCAGAGATTGAAGGAGGAGAAGCTTTATGCAAAGTTCTCTAAATGTGAGTTTTTGCTCAGTTCAGTAGCATTCTTGGGGCACGTGATGTCCAGTGAGGGTATTCAGGTGGATCCGAAGAAGATAAAGGCGGTGCAGAGTTGGCCCAGACCGTCCTCAGCCACGGAGATTAGGAGGTTCCTTGGTTTGGCGAGTTACTACCGTCGCTTTGTGGAGGGATTTTCATCTATTACATCGCCCTTGACCAAATTTACCCAAAAGGGTGCTCCATTCAGGTGGTCGGATGAATGTGAGGAGAGCTTTCAGAAGCTCAAGACTGCTTTGACCACAGCTCTAGTGTTAATTTTGCCATCAGCTTCAGGTTCTTACACCGTATATTATGATGCCTCGAGGATAGAAATTGGTTATGTTTTGATGTAGGAGGTTAGGGAGATTGCCTATGCCTCGCGCCAGTTGAAGAACCATGAGAAGAACTATCTTATCTATGATCTTGAGTTAGTAGCCATTGTTCACGCCTTGAAGATTTGGCGTCATTATTTGTATGGGGTTCATTGTGAGATCTATACTGATCACCGGAGTCTGCAGTATCTGTTAAAGTAGAAGGATCTTAATTTGTGTCAGCGGAGATGGTTGGAGCTTCTTAAGGACTATGATATCACTATCTTGTACCATCCGGGGAAGGCCAATGTGGTGGCCGATGCTTTGAGTCGCCGGGCAGAGAGTTTGGGGAGTTTAGCCTATCTTCCAGCAGCAGAGAGACCTTTGGCATTAGATGTTCAGACCTTGGCAAGCCAGCTTGTCAGATTGGATATTTCGAAGCCTAGTCGGGTATTGGCTTGTGTGGTCTCCAGGTTTTCTCTTTATGACCGTATCAGGGAGTGTCAGTATGATGACCCTCACTTGCTCGTTCTTCAGGACAAGGTTCAAAGAGGTGATGCTAGGGATGTGACTATTAGTGATGACGGGGTGCTGAGAATGCAAGGCCGGATATGTGTGCCTAATGTAGATGGGCTTCGAGAGATGATTCTTGAAGAGGCCCACAGCTCGCGGTATTCCATCCATCCGGGTGTCGCGAAGATGTACCAGGATTTGAGGAAGCACTATTGGAGGAGGCGGATGAAGAAGGATATAGTTGGGTTTGTGGCTCGGTGTCTAAACTGTCAGCAGGTTAAGTATGAGCATCAGAGACCGGGTGGCTTGCTTCAGAGGTTAGAGATCCCAGAGTGGAAGTGGGAGCGGATCACTATGGATTTTGTAGTTGGGCTCCCACGGACTTCGAGGAAGTTCGACGTTATTTGGGTTATTGTGGATTGGCTGACCAAGTCCGCGCACTTCATTCCATTTGGTACTACTTACTCTTCAGAGCGGTTGGCTGAAATTTACATCCGAGAGATCGTTCGCCTGTCCCAGTTTCCATCATTTCAGATAGGGGTACTCAGTTCACAGCGCAGTTTTGAAGGGTCGTGCAGTGAGAGTTGGGTACTCAGGTTGAGTTAAGCACAACTTTTCACCCTCATACGGATAGGCAGTCCGAGCGCACTATTCAGATATTGGAGAACATGTTGCGTGCTTGTGTCATTGATTTTGGGGGTTCATGGGACCAGTTTCTGCCACTCGCGGAGTTTGCATATAATAACAGTTATCAGTTAAGTATTCAGATGGCTCCGTACGAGGCTTTGTATGGGAGAAGGTGTAGATCTCTGGTTGGATGGTTTGAGCCGGGTGAGGCTAGGCTCTTAGTTACAGAGTTGGTCCAGGACGCATTAGATAAGGTAAAATTGATTCAGGAGCGGCTTCGCACGGCGCAGTCTAGGCAGAAGAGCTACATGGGTAGGAAAGTCCGTGATGTGTCTTTTATGTTTGGGGAGAAGGTTTTGCTAAAGGTATCACCCATGAAGGGTGTTATGAGGTTTGGGAAGAGGGGCAAGTTGAGCCCCCGGTTCATTGGGCATTTTGAGGTGCTTCAGAGAATTGGGGAGATGGCTTATAAGCTTGCCTTGCCACCCAGATTGTCGAGTGTGCATCCAGTGTTTCATGTTTCCATGCTCTGGAAGTATATTGGAGATCCATCCTATGTTTTGGATTTCATCACGGTTCAGTTGGAGGGTGATATGACTTATGATGTGGAGCCGGTGGCTATTTTGGATCGTCAGGTTCGAAGGTTGAGGTCAAAGGATATAGTTTCAGTGAAGGTGCAATGGAGAGGTCAACCTGTGGAGGAGGCCACTTGGGAGACCGAGCGGGAGATGTGGAGCAGATATCCACGCCTATTCGAGACTATAGGTATGTTTCTAGACCCATTCGAGGACGAACGGATGTTTAAGAGGGGGAGGATATAACGACCCGGCCGGTCATTTCGAGAGTTATAACCCTGTTTTCCCCATTCCTACTTCTTTTTGTGTTATTCAGCTATATTATGTTATATCGGGTTAGTTGGTTCGAGTCCGGAAGGAACTCGAAGTGAAATGAGACACTTAGTCTCATAATTGAAAATTTTAAAGTTAGAAAAGTGGACCGGATATGGACCTATATGTAAACGACCTCGGATTTGAATTTTGATGATTCCAATAGCTTCGTATGGTGATTTTGGGCTTAGGAGCGTATCCGGAATATTATTTGGAATTCCGTAGAGGAATTAGGCTTGAAATGCCAAAAGTTTTATTTTTGAGAAGTTTGACCGGGGGGTTGACTTTTTGATATCGGGGTCGGAATCCGATTCTGAAAATTTGAATACCTCTGTTATGTCATTTAGGACTTGTATGCAAAATTTAAGGTCAATCGGATGCGATTTGATAAGTTCCGGAGTTGTTTGTAGAAAGTAGAAATTTCAAATTTCATTAGGCTTGAATTGGGGTGTAATTCATGGTTTTAGCGTTGTTTGAGGTGATTTGAGGATTCGACTAAGTTCGTATGATGTTTTAGGACTTGTTGGTATATTTGGTTGAGGTACCGAGGGCCTCGGGTGAGTTTCGGATAGTTAACGGATCAAAAATTGAACTAGAACAACTGCTGCAATTTCCTTCTGTTGGAAATTACTTCTGCCTTGAAATCGAAGCCCAGATCAAGCTCAGGATCGAGGGGCACGATCGAGCCCAGAGTCGAGGGCCACGATCGAAGGCAAGATCGAGCTCAGGGTTGAGGGCCACGATCGAAGCCATGATCGAGCCCAGGATCGAGGGGCAGGACCGAGGACCAGGATCGAGGACCTCGATCGAAGGCCAAGATCGAGGCAGAACCGAGGATGTCTGGGTAGAATTATAAAAACAGGGACTTCGTCTCATTTTCCATTTTTGACAAATTGGAGCTTGGGGAGAGGCGATTTTTGATATATTTTCAAGGAAAACTTGAGATAAGTCCCTTGTGATCATTTCTACTCCATAATATTGAATTATCATCGAATAATCCGACTAGATTACATGATTTTGAGGTGTAAATCAGAGATTGGAACTTAGAAATTTGGAAATAAGATTTGTAGATTTGAGGGTCGAGTTGAGGTCGGATTTTGGTAAAATTTGTATGGGTAGACTCGTGGTTGAATGGGCTTTCGGATTTTGTAACTTTTGTTGGGTTCCGAGACGTGGGCTCCACAAGCGATTTTTGAGCCAATTTCGGGTTTTGGTCTAATTTTGAAGCTTTTCTTGTGGAATTTATTCCATTAGCATATATTGATGGTATTATATTGATTGTGAATAGATTTGGAGCATTTGGAGGTAGAGTCCAGAGGCAAGAGCATTGCATGGTAGAGATTTGACCGGTTGGAGGTAAGTAACGATTGTAAATCTAGTCCTGAGGGTATGAAACCCCGGATTTTGTATCATTCTACTATTTTTAGTGACGCACATGCTAGGTGACGGGCGTGTGGGCGTGCACTTTTGGGGATTTGTGACTTGGTTCGCCCCGTAACAACTGTAAAGTTGCATACTTTGTTGAAACCATTGATACTTATATAATTTAGAAATATTTTATGTAAATTGGGCTAAATGCCATGTTTGGGCCTTGCGCCAATGTTGTTTGGACCCTTAGGGGCTGTTTCGTATCATCCTCTCATTTTGTTTTTGATTGAAAATCTATACTCAGTCATGTTTATACTTGTTTACTGCATAACTCAGTTTTATGACTCTATTTTGATGTATATAAATGTTTTGGGCCGAATACCCTATTTTACTGAATGCCCGAGTGGTTTGATTTGTGAGGATGGGTGTGGATCGGGGCTGCCCGCCTGCAGCATACTTGTGCCTAAGTGAGGCCGAGGGCCTGATTGGTGAGGATGAGTGTGGATCGGGGCTGCCCGCCTGCAGCATAATTTATTATTATCGCACGTGAGTTGTCCGTGTAGATTATAGCGCTTGGGCTGAAGGAGCCCCTCCGGAGTCTGTACACACCCCCAGTGAGCGCAGGTACCTACTGAGTGCAACTGCCGAGTGCCGAGTGCTGAGTGACTGGGAGGCAAGAGTGATTATGAGGTATGCCTGAGTGGCAAGAGTGATTGTGAGGTATGCCCGAGTGGCAAGAGTGATTGTGGGGTATGCCCGAGTGGCACGAGTGACTGTGAGGTTTGCCCGAGTGGGTGTTTATGATTTCATCATTTTTTTCTCACATTTGCATTGAGCCTTTGTTTGAAAAACTATTGGAAAAATGTCTTTCAAATAATTTTTATTGGAAATGGGTTTAAACGAGATGTTTGATTCAAATCCTGATTTTTAAGAGCATGTGGTATTTTACTGAGATTTCCTGATATGAACGTTATATGCTTTATTGCTCGTCACTACTGCTCAGTCTTTATTTATTGTTGTTACTTACTGAGTTGGCATACTCATGTTACTCCCTGCACCTTGTGTGCAGATCCAGGTGTGGCTGGACACGATAGCGGTTATTGAATGTTTTGGTTGCAGATTTTCTTGGAGATAGCAAGGTAGCTGTTTGGCGATTGCAGCCTCTGCTCTTCTCCCTCTTAACTTCCTCTAGTAGTATTTAGCTATTTTTTTCTAGGCTGAGTTAGCCTTGATATTGTTAGACAGATTATAGTAGATGCTCATGACTAGTGACACCCCGATGTCGGGCTTTTCTTTTCCACACTTCTGTTTTTCTTTGATTTGAACTCTTTAAAAGGAGGCTTTTATGTTAAATAACCTTGAAATTATCTTGAAATGAAAATATCGTTTTGTTTTGGAAATGAATCGGCTTGTCTAGTTCCATGATAGGCACCATCACGACAGGGGGTTAGTTTTGGGTTGTGGCAGATTGGTATCAGATCTTAGGTTACATAGGTCTCACGAGTCATGAGCGGGTTTAGTAGAGTCTTGCGGATCGGTACGGAGACGTCTGTACTTATCTTCAGGAGGCTACAGAACCTTTAGGAAACTCCACATTCTTGAATTCTTGTCGTGCGAATCTGTTGATTCTAGTAACTAAACATCTGTTGTTTCATTCTCTCACAGATGGTGAGGACTCGTGCTACCGGTCAGGAGGGCTAGCTACCAGTACCACCAGTCAGGGCCGCGAGAGGACGAGGCTGTGGTAGAGGCCATGGTAGGGGCAGAGGTGCAGCCCGTACAGCAGTTGGGGTAGTACCTACAGATCCACCGGTTGTCCCAGATCAGGACCAAGTTCCAGTTGTTGATGCACCAGCTCAGGCACCACATGTGCCTATTGTGATTCCAGGCCTTCAGGAGGCCCTAGCTCAGATTTTGACAGCGTGTACTGGCCTTGCTCATGCGGTCTCTATTTCGACGGCCACAACCACTTCTCAGGCCAGGGGAGGCACTCAGACTCCCGTCGCTCACACACCCGAGCAGGTTATTCAGGGACTTCAGACACCAGAGGCACCACCAGCCCATCTGGTTATTGTTGCTCAGGATTATGTGGTTCCTGCTATGCCTAAGGATGATCAGTGTATGTTGGAAAGGTTTGGGAGACTTCAGCCACCACCTTTCAGTGGCACAGAGAGAGAGGACGCTCAGGACTTTTTGGACAGGTGTCAGAGCATACTCCATACTGCTGGTATTTTGGAGACTTGTGGGGTCTCGTTCACTACCTTTCAGTTTTTTGGGGCTGCACTCAGATGGTGGGAGACTTACGAGAGGCGTAGGCCTGTTGGTGCAGCACCCCTTACTTGGCAGCAGTTTTCCGTGGTCTTTTTTGAGAAGTTCGTGCCTCGATCCCGCAGAGAGGAGCTGCGTAGACAGTTTGAGCGGCTACGCTAGGGTGATATGTCTGTGATGCAGTATGAGATGCGGTTCTCCGAGTTGGCCCATCATGCTATCTGGTTGGTTCCCACGGACAGAGAGAGGATCATGAGGTTTATTGATGGCCTCATTTATCAGCTACAGTTGCTCATGACCAGGGAGTGAGTTTCGGGTGCTACCTTTGATGAGGTTGTCGACATTGCTCGGTAGATTGAGATGGTTCGCGGTCAGGAGAGGGTTAAGCGGGAGGCCAAGAGGCCTCGTGGTCAGGGTGGATTCAGCGGTGCTCATTTTGGGGGTCAGTTCCAGCACGGTAGAGGTCGTCATTTCAGACATGCTCAGTCAGCTCGGCCATTTCATCGGGGTGTATCATCTGGCCATGGTTCTCACAGTTCTCATCAGGGCCACTCATCACTTAGTGCCATTCCAGTTCAGAGTTCGTCCCGTGCTCCACCTGTTCAGGGCTCTTTCATGCCAGGTTCGAGGGGCACGATCGAAGCCATGATCGAGCCTAGAGTCGAGGGCCACGATCGAAGGCATGATCGAGCTTAGGGTCGAGGGCCACGATCGAAGCCATGATCGAGCCCAGGATCGAGGGACAGGACCGAGGACCAGGATCGAGGACCTCAATCGAAGGCCAAGATCGAGGGCCAAGATCGAGGCAGAACCGAGGATGTCTGGGCAGAATTATAAAAATAGGGACTTCGTCCCATTTGCCATTTTTGACAAATTGGAGCTTGGGGAGAGGCGATTTTTGATATATTTTCAAGGAAAACTTGAGATAAGTCCCTTGTGATCATTTCTACTCCATAATATTGAATTATCATCGAATAATCCAACTAGATTACGTGATTTTGAGGTGTAAATCAGAGATTGGAACTTAGAAATTTGGAAATAAGATTTGTAGATTTGAGGGTCGAGTTGAGGTCAGATTTTGGTAAAATTGGTATGGGTAGACGCGTGGTTGAATGGGCTTTCGGATTTTGTAACTTTTGTCGGGTTCCGAGACTTGGGCCCCACAGGCGATTTTTTAGCCAATTTCGGATTTTGGTCTAATTTTGAAGCTTTTCTTGTGGAATTCATTCCATTAGCGTATATTGATGGTATTATACTGATTGTGAATAGATTTGGAGCATTTAGAGTCAGAGTCCAGAGGCAAGAGCATTGCATGGTAGAGATTTGACCGGTTTGAAGTAAGTAACGATTGTAAATCTAGTCCTGAGGGTATGAAACCCCGGATTTTGTATCATTCTACTATTTTTAATGATGCACATGCTAGGTGACGGGCGTGTGAGCGTGAACTGTTGGGGATTTGTGACTTGGTCCGCCCCGTAGCAACTGTAAAGTTGCATACTTTGTTGAAACCATTGATACTTATATGATTTAGAAAGAGTTTATGTAAATTGGGTTGAATGCCATGTTTGGGCCTTGCGCCAATGCTGTTTGGACCCTTAGGGGTTGTTTCGTATCATCCTCTCTCTCTTTTTTGATTGAAAATCTATACTCAGTCATGTTTATACTTGTTTACTGCATAACTCAGTTTTATGACTCTATTTTGATGCATATAAATGTTTTGGGCCGAATACCCTATTTTACTAAAATGTCCGAGTGGCTTGATTTGTGAGGATGAGTGTGGATCGGGGCTGCCCGCCTGCAGCATACTTATGACTGAGTGAGGCCGAGGGCCTGATTTGTGAGGATGAGTGTGGATCGGGGCTGCCCGCCTGCAGCATACTTTATTATTATCGCACGTGAGTTGTCCGTGCAGATTATAGCGCTTGGGCTGAAGGAGCCCCTCCGGAGTCTGTACACACCCCCAGTGAGCGCAGGTACCTACTGAGTGCGACTGCCGAGTGCCGAGTGCTGAGTAACTGGGAGGCAAGAGTGATTGTGAGGTATGCCCGAGTGGCAAGAGTGATTGTGAGGTATGCTCGAGTGGCACGAGTGACTGTGAGGTTTGCCCGAGTGGTTTGATTTCATCATTTTTTCTCACCTTTGCATTGAGCCTTTGTTTGAAAAACTATTGGAAAAATGTCTTTAAAATGATTTTTATTAGAACTGGGTTTAAACGAGATGTTTGATTCAAATCTTGATTTTTAAGAGCATGTGGTATTTTACTGAGATTTCCTGATATGAACGTTATATGCTTTATTGCTCGTCACTACTGCTCAGTCTTTATTTATTGTTGTTACTTACTGAGTTGGCGTACTCACGTTACTCCCTGCACCTTGTGTGTAGATCCAGGTGTGGCTGGACACGGTAGCGATTATTGAGTGTTCTGGTTGCAGATTTTCTTGGAGATAGCAAGGTAGCTGTTTGGCGATCGTAGCCCCTGCTCTTCTCCCTCTTATCTTCCTCTAGTAGTATTTAGCTATTTTTTTCAGGCTGAGTTAGCCTTGATAGTGTTAGACAGATTATAGTAGATGCTCATGACTAGTGACACCCCGATGTCGGGATTTTCTTTTCTGCACTTCTGTTTTTCTTTGATTTGAACTCTTTAAATGGAGATATTTATGTTAAATAACCTTAAAATTATCTTTGAAATGAAAATATCATTTTGTTTTGGAAATGAGTCAGCTTGCCTAGTTCCACGATAGGCGCCATCACGACAGAGGGTTAGTTTTGGGTCGTGACAATTACATTGCATGAGGCTAAGCATTGCCTTCATTATTTCATAAGGCTAAACGCTGCCTTCCTCTACATAGGGCTAAGTACTGCCCCCGTCATATACAAGGCTAAGTGCTTCCATGACTCACTCTCGCATATGACTAAGCATCACCCGTTCCCTCTATCAAATTATCGATATCGCCACATCTTTGCATTTCATGGGCTAAACATCACCACATTGTCCGAAGGCGTCATAGTCTGAAGGCATCATCCTCATAGCTCGAAGACGTCATGCCATGGCCTAAGGTTCTCTGAAAACTGCAAATCATTATTCAAAGGCGTCATAATCCAGAGGCACCATCCTCATGGCCGGAGGACACCATTTTATGGCCTGCGAATCTGTCACGGCCCAAAATCCCAACCTGTCGTGATGGCACCTATCTCAATACTAGACAAGCTGATAATCTCCATATACAACAATTTCTCTTTAAGTTTGAAAATGCAATATTTAAATACAGTACAAAATCCCACAAATACTGATATGAACGCTTCCCAAAACTTGGTGTCACTGAGTACATGAGCATCTAATATGAATACAAGTCTGGAAAATATGGTCTATGATAATCTGAGGCCAAATACAGTAACAATGAGATAGGGAAAGAGAGACAAGGTCTACGAAACACGGCAACTACCTCTGAATCTCTGGAAAATCAACTGTGCGAGAGAATCAACACCCGCTATGTCCGCACTTGGATCTGCACGTGAAGTGCAGGGTGTAGTATGAGTACAACCAACTCAGCAAGTAACAATAATAAATAAGGAACTGAAGATAATGACTAGCTACACAGTTACAGTTCATTTCCAGTAATTCTAGCAAAGAGTAGACATGCTTTCAAATCCGGCAGTTTAAGTCAAATTAATTTTATATAGTTCAAGTTCACGTAATCCAGATATAAAATCTTTTAGAGAATTTAACAACAATGACGGATAGCAACTAAGTGCAACAACAAATAAAAAGCAAGTACAGCCTCTCAGGCAATAGATACTAAACTTGTCACAATAGCTCAACCATTCGGCTCTCAGCCTTCAACACTCACACTCAATGGGTACCCGCACTCACTGGGGGTGTACAGACTCCAGAGGAGCTCCTACAGCCCAAGCGCTATAATCTGCACGGCCAACTCATATGCTGCACGGATAACTCACGTGCTATAGTATCAATATCTCACAATCAGGCCCTCGGCCTCACTCAGTCATAAATCTCTCCAATCTCTCGGGCTCTCAATAATCATGAAATCAGCCCAAACAACAATGATATGATGCATCAATAATGAACAATAGAGACTAAGATAAAATAAACAAGTAAACTATGATTGAGTATCAAACTACCATTTAGCAGATAATTCAACATGTACACGACCTATGTGGGTCCCAGTAGTACCAACATATAGCCTAAACATGGTTTCTAACATGTCTTACAGTCAAATTTCCACAACACATAGAGAGCATATAGCTAACAACAAATTATTTAACTTTACAGTTTCACGGGACGGACCAAGTCACAATCCCCTCGGTGCACGCCCACACGCCCATCACCTAGCATGTGCGTCACCTCCAAAGTAATCACATGATACAAAAATTCGGGGTTTCATACCCTCAGGGCCAGATTTAAAACTGTTACTTACCTCAAACCGCGTATTCTTTATTCCGCTATGCCCTTGCCACGAGAATTGGTCTCCGAAAGCCTCGAATCTAGTCACAAATAATTCGTTTCAGTCAATAAAATTTATTAGAATTAATTCCATAAGAAAATACTAATTTTTCCATAAAAACCCGACTCATATTCTGGATTTTAGTACAGTACAACTGGGCGGTATTTTAACTTAAGATGTGGAGCCGGTGGCTATTTTAGACCGTCGGGTTAGAAAATTGAGGTCAAAGAGCATAGCATCAGTGAAGGTGCAGTGGAGAGGCCAGCAAGCCGGAGAAGCTACTTAGGAGATTGAGCAGGAGATGCAGAGCAAATATCCACACTTATTTGAGACTCCAGGTATTATTCTAAACCCGTCCGAGGACGAACGTTTGTTTAAGAGAGGGAGAATGTAATGACCCGACCGGTCGTTTTGTGTATTATAATACTGTTCCCCCATTTACTGCTCAATTTATGCTTTATAGTTATTTTATGACTTACCGGGTTAGTTGGTTCGGGTCCGGAAGGAATTTAGAATGAAATGAGATATTTAGTCTTATAATTGAAAATTTAAGTTAGAAAAGTTGACCAGATGTGGACCTATATGTAAAAGACCTCGGATCTAAAATTTTATGATTCCAATAGCTCTGTATGGTGATTTTAGGCTTAGGAGCGTGCCCGAAAAAGTTTTTTAGAGGTCCGTAGAGGAATTATGCTTGAAATGCCGAAAGTTAAATTTTTGGGAAGTTTGACTGGGGGGTTGACCTTTTGATATCGGGGTCGAAATCCGATTCTGAAAATTTTAATAGGTCTGTTATGTCATTTATGACTTGTGTGCAAAATTTGAGGTCAATCGAACGTGATTTGATAGGTTTCGGCGTTGTTTGTAGAAATGGAAAGTTTCAAAGTTCATTAGGCTTGAATCTATGTGTGATTCTTGTTTTTAGTGTTGTTGGATGTGATTTGAAGACTCGACTAAATTCGTATGATGTTTTAGGACTTGTTGGTGTATTTGGTTGAGGTCACGAGGGCCTTGGGTGAGTTTCAGATGGTTAACGGATAAAAAATTGAACTACAACAGCTACTGCAATTTCCTTCTACTAGAAATTCCTTCTGCCAGAAATCGAGCCCAAAAATCGAGCCCAGAATCAGGCCACAATCGAGCCAAGGGTCGAGGACCATGATCAAAGCCATGATCGAAGGCCAGGGTCGAGGGCCATGATTGAGGGCTAGGATCGAGGGTCAGAATCGAGGCCCAGGATCGAGGCCTAGGATTGAGGACCACGATCGAAGGCCAAGATCGAGGCAGGACCGAGGTTGTCTGGGCAGAATTATAAAACAGGGGACTTCGTCCCATTCACCATTTTTGGCAAATTGGAGCTTGAAGAGAGGCGATTTTTGATAGAATTTCAAGGAAAACTTGAGGTAAGTCCCTTGTGATCATTTCTACTCCATAATATTGAATTATCATCAAATAATCCGACTAGATTACATGTTTTTGAGGTGTAAATCGGAAATTTGAACTTAGAAATTTGGAAATAAGATTTGTAGATTTGAGGGTCGAGTTGAGGTCGGATTTTGGTAAAATTGGTATGGGTAGACTTGTGGTTGAATGGGATTTCAGATTTTGTAACTTTTGTCGGGTTCCGAAATATGGGCCCCATATATGATTTGACTTATACAGTGTGTAGTTGTGAGATTCGGGTCTTGAAAAGAAATTCTGAATGTTGGAAATTGAATTCCAAGGTTTATGGGCTAATATTGAAGTAATGATCTTCGATTACGTGGTATTGTCGGGCCAATATGGAATAGGGTGGTGTGGGATCACCCCCGGGTATGTGCGAGGTAAGATGGAATAGTTATGTGATGGCTTGGAAACAACTCTTGGCACGTTCGAGGACGAACGTATGTTTAAGTGGGGGAGAATGTATCAACCCGGCCGATTGTTTTGAGTATTTCAGCCTCGTTCCCTCATTTATCGCTTAATCTGTACTTTACAATTGTTATGTGACTTCGCGGGGTGATTAGTTTGGGTCCGATGAGGTTTTTTTTGAATAAATTGGAATACTTAGTTCCAAGGTTTAAAGTTTAAGTTGAAATAGTGATGGATGTCGACTTATATGTAAACGGCCCTGAAATAGAGTTTTGATGATTCTAATAGCTCCGTATGGTGATTTTGCACTTAGGAGCGTGTCCGAAAAATTATTTTGAGCTCCATAGCTAAATTAGACTTGAAATGGTTAAAAATAGAAATTTAAGTTTGAAAGTTTGACCGGGGAGTTGACTTTTTGATATCGGGATTGAAATCCAATTTTGGAAATTTGAATAGCTCTGTTATGTCATTTATGACTTGTATGTAAAATTTGAGGTCGATCAGACTTGATTTGCTAGGTGTCGGCATCGAATGTAGAATGTGCCAACGTCGTTTCTTCAAGAATAGGTGGTATCACATTCAGCAAATGAGATCCAAATTTAGTTTTGATTGAAGCATTAGATCCGTATTGAAATTTTGGAGCCATAGCAAAATGAATCGTTGAATTCGGACAGTGGATGAAAGATTTATGCCCATTTCCGTGTCAAGAAAGATTTCCTGTCGCCGCCAGCGCCCAGGGTAGCGTGGGGTGCTAGCTCTGACACTGGGAATTGTTGGGATTCTGAAAACTGCGCCACAGGCAGCGCTCCACGCTACATGTGCCGCTCGAAAACAGCAGAGGCTCTATAAACGGGAGTTTTAGCCATTTTTGACAAAAATAGAATTGGGAGCTCGGTTTGGGCGATTTTCAGAGCCAAACATCACAAATTGGACTGGGGTAAGAAATCTTAACTTGATTTTGTCCGTTATTCATGAATCTAACACTATTTCCAGCACCTCTTTTTGCGATTTGGCGGATTAGAATAGAAATTTTTCAAAAATTGATTTGAGGGTTTGAAGGCCGAATCAGAGTCGGAATTTAGTAATTTTTATATGGTTGGACTCGTGGTTGAATGGGTGTTCATATTTTGTAACTTTTGTCGGGTTCCGAGATGTGGGCCCCACGATTATTTTTGAGTTAAATTTCAGATTTTTATTATGAAATTTAGCATTTTCATATGGAATTGATTCCTATACCTCGTGTTGATTGTTTCGAATTATTTTGACTAAGATTCGAGACATTCAGAGGCCGAATAGCGAGGAAAAGGTTTATTGGAATAAAGAATTTCTCGAATTAAGGTAAGTAACACTTCTAAACTTGGTTCTGAGGGTATGAATCTCTGAATTACGTGTTGTATGAATTGTTGGGAGATGACGCACATGTTAGATGACAGGCGTGTGAGCGTGCATCATAGGAATTGTGACTTAATTGATTCCGTGGAGTTGCATAATTAAATAAATGTCATTATCCGCATAATCTCCACGTGTTAGAGAAATTGAGTTGAGACTCATATTAAAGATCATGTTTAGTCTACACGCCGATATATTTTGGGACCCACATAGGTTGTATTGTTGTTGAACTATTTGTTTAAAATATAACTTTGTACTCAGTCACATCTGTCACTTGCATATCATATCTCAGTCTCTGTTGTCATTTATTGATATATCATATCATTATGTCGGGTTGATTTTTGTATCATTGAGAGCCCGAGAGACTGGAGATTCTGAGTGATATTTATGTTTATTTATTTATGCCTGAATTTGGCTATTACAGCGCTTGGACTGAAGGAGCCCCTACGGAGTCTGCACCCCCCAACGGAGCGCATATATATATATATATATATATATATATATATATATATATATATATATATATATATGGGATGGATCTTTCCTGGGCATGGATCTTGCCATAGACATATATATTGAGGGATGGATTTTCCGTGGGCATGGATCTTGCCCGAAGCATTTATAATGAGGGATGGATTTTTCCTAAACATGGATCTCATCCGAATCATTGATATTTGGTGATGGATCTTCTCCTGGGCTGGATTGGCCTTATACAGTACTGGGCGACTGACTGTCAGTTGATGTGTACATATATATGAGGGATGGATTTTTCGTGGGCTGGATTGGCCATATATAATACTGAGTGATTGAGTATTTTTAGATTGTGAGTACACAAAGTTTTCACTAAGGTGCATCACATACAGTATGTACATTGGCATGTAGATACAGAGAGGTAATATTCCTCACATTGTTCAGAATTGATCTATTTTTTTATGTGCTGAGTTTAACTGTTGAACTTGAAAGCATGCCTACATTTCTGTACCGTTATTTCTATACTGGATTGTACCTGCTAAGCTCGTCACTACTTTCAGCCAGAGGTTAGTCTTGTTACTTATTGAGTTTGTTGTACTCATACTACACTTTGCACCTCGTGTGCAAATCCAGGTGCTCCTGGATACGGCGGTTGCTTGACTTGGTGATTTATCTGTTGGAGACTATCAAGGTAGCTGCTTGCGTCCGCAGACTTTATCTCTCTTCCATTCAGTTATTGTGTTGTTCTATATTTTTCAGAGAGTGTTCTTATCAGTCAGACTATTATTATTATTTAAATACTCATATACTCAGTGACACCGGGTTTTGAGAGTGTATTTTATATCAGTATGTGTGAGATTTTTCTATTAAATTTATATATTATATTTTCAAACTTAAAAACAATTGTGGCTTATTGAGGTTGTCAGCTTTCCTAGTACTGAGATAGGCGCCATCACGACATGAGAATTTTGGGTCGTGACAAAAATCCACCTAGTCATGATGGCACCTAACTAAACCAGTCAGGTAAGCCAATTAAAAACTATCCAATTCAATTAATATTTAACTGACTCTAATACACTCTCCAAGTACTGGTAGTATAAATCATGAGCTTCTAAGATTAGAATTTACAAAGCATCATCCGTTCGAAATGTACATAAACAAATTTTTATAAATCTAAGGCTACCATGAACAAGAGGCAGTTACAACCAGAACGCAGGTACGTTTTCAAATCCATCTCCCCATCAATCACAGCAACATCAACATCCAATATCTACACACAAGGTGCAGAAGTATAGTATGAGTACAACCGACCCCATGTACTCAATAAGTAACAAATCCAACCTTAGGTTGAAAATAGTGATGTGCTGGAACACAAGTCGGGGTCCAACACCAATAGCCAACAACAGTTCATAACAACATAATGGAAGTAATAAAAGAAGTAGCTCAGAGATAAAATGCTCAGCTCGTTCACAGTTCCAGAAAAATAGGCCTGCTTTTCAAGTATATCAGCGAAAATCCAAATCTTTTTCCAAAATCATTAAAATATGAGTACGATTTGTAAAACTGTGATTTTTCCCAAAAATTTTTCAACAACGGATAAGATGTTTCACTTTCAAATAGCATGAGGAAAATACATCTCTATGCCTACATGTCAATGAGTATATGAAGTCATGAAAGATGCAATATCGTACAACATGAGGAAAATACATCTTTATGCATGTATGTCAAGTGTGCATGTCAATGCGATGCAACTCAGTAATAAAACCATATGCATACTCTCAGAGTATTATTTCACTCAGTCCTCCCAATCACTCAATCCTCACAGTCACTCAATCCTCCAAATCGCTCGGCACTCGCACTCAGTAGGTACATGCACTCACTAGGGGTGTGTACAGACTCTGGAGGGGCTCCTTCAGCCCAAGCGCTATAATCTGGATCAGCACGGATAACTCACGTGCTTCACGGACCACTCACGTGCTATAGAATCAATATCGGGATCCGCACGGACAACTCACATGCTGCACGGACAACTCACATGCTATAGTATCAATAACCTCAAAATTACGCCTTCGGCCTCACTCAGTCATCAATCTCTCCAGTCTCTCGGGCTCATAATGTCATAAAACTAGCCCAAAATAAAGATATGATATATCAATAAATAACAACAAAGACTGAGATATGATATGCAATAAATGTATATGACTGAGTACGAAAGTACAATTTAGACATATAATTCGACAGCATAAATGACCTCAGTGGGTCCCAATAATATCAACATTTGCCTAAGCATGATTTCTAACATGTGTCACATCTCAGTTTCTCTAACACATAAAAATACATAGAAAGATATATGTTAATTGACTATACAGCTCTACGGAATCAACCGAGTCTCAATTTCTACGGTGCACGCCCACACGCCCATCACCTACCATATGTGGCACCTCCAAATAATTCACATAATACATATAATCAGGGTTCATACCCTCAGCTTCAAGATTAGATATGTTACTTATCTCGAACAAGACAAATCTAATACTGAGCAAGTTGTACAATACTCCGTAAATTCTATTACGCATATATCAACCTCCATACGCCTTCCTATCTCCTCAATTCAAGCCAAACGATTCGTATCTATTCAAACAATATGCAAATTAATCACAATTTACTCTAATGCTTACAATTTAGCAATTTATAAAAATTTCCAACTCCGCTTGAAAAATAGATAGTGGGGCCCATATCTCGGAATTCGACCAAACTTGCAAAATCCAATAACCCATTCAATTACGAGTCCAACCATACTAATTTTACTCAAATCCGACTCCGAATCGATGTTCAAATCTTGAAAATTTATTTCATGGAATTGTAGAAAATTCCTCCGATTTCTCTTGAAAGAGCAATAATCTAACGTTGAAAACGAAGATTAATTCATGAAATATAATCACAATGGAGTCAAGAACACTTATCCCAAGTTGTGTGGTAAAATTTGCCTCTGAAAATTGCCCAAACCGAGCTCCCCAACTTTGTTTTCGTCAAAAATGCCAAAACCTCCCGTTTATAGGGATTTTTACTATTTGGGCGCCACAGGTGGCGTGGGGCAACTCACATGCTATAGTATCAATAACCTCAAAATCAGGCCATCGGCCTCACTCAGTCATCAATCTCTCCAGTCTCTCGCGCTCACAATGTCATGAAACTAGCCCAAAATGATGATATGATGTATCAATAAATAACAACAGAGACTAAGATATGATATGCAATGAATGTATATGACTGAGTGTGAAATTATAATTTAGACATATAATTCGACAGCAAAAATGACCTCAGTGGGTCCCAATAATATCAACACTTGCGTAAGCATGATTTCTAATATGAGTCACAGCTCAATTTCTCTAACACATAAAAATACATGGAATGATACATGTTAATTGACTATACAGCTCTACGGAATCAACCAAGTCTCAATTTCTACGGTGCACGCCCACACAACCGTCACCTAGCATGTGCGTCACCTCCAAACTAATCACATAACACATATAATCAGGGTTCATACACTCAGCTCCAAGATTAGAGATGTTACTTACCTCGAACAAGCCAAATCTAATACCGAGCAGGCTGTACAATACTTCAGAAATTTCATTCCACATGTATCAACCTCCATAGGCCTTCCTATCTCCTCAATTCAAGCCAAACGATTCGTCTCTATTCAAACAATGTGAAAATTAATCACAATTTACTCTAATGCTTACAATTTAACAATTTATAAAAATTCTCAACTCCGCTCGAAAAATCGACAGTGGGTTCCACGTCTCGAAATCTGACGAAACTCACAAAATCCGACAACCCATTCAATTACAAGTCCAACCATACTAATTTTACTCAAATCCGACTCCGAATCGATGTTCAAATCTTGAAAAATTATTTTATGGAATTGTAGAAAATTCCTCTGATTTCTCTTGAAAAACCAATAATCTAACGCCAAAAATGAAGATTAATTCATGAAATATAATCACAATGGAGTCAAGAACATTTACCCCGAGTTGTGTGGTGAAATTTGCCTCTGAAAATTGCCCAAACCAAGCTCCCCAACTTTGTTTTCGTCAAAAATGGCAAAACCTCCTGTTTATAGGGATTTTTACTGTTTGGGCGCCACAGGTGGCGTGGGGCGCTGCATGTGGCATTGTTTCCAAAATCTTTAAATATCCCAGAGCCAGGGCTAGCGCCCCACGCTACCCTGGGCGCTGACGGCGACGGAAAATCGCTCCCGATACGGAAATGGGCATAACTCTCTCATACGATGTCCGAATTCGATGATTCTTTTTGCTATGGCTCCGTAATTTCAATACGGATCTAATAATTTAATCAAAACTGAATTTGGAGCCCATTTGCTTAAGTTGATATTACGTATTCTTAAAAACTCGACGTCGAAATATATCAAAACAATCCGGAATGAACTCAAATTTTGCGTACAAGTCATAAATGACATAACAAAGCTATTCCAATTTCCTGAATAGGATTTCGACCTCAATATCAGAAATTTAAATCCCCGGTCAAATTTTCAAATTTTAAATTTTCTATTTTCGCCATTTCAAGCAAAATTTAACTACGAACTTCAAAATGAATATCCAGACGCACTCCTAAGTCAAATCGGTCAACTCTTTTCATTTAAACTTCTAAACAAGGATTGTTCTTTCAATTAAATCCCGAATCATCCGAAAACCAAAGCCGACAATTCACACAAGTCATAGTACACATTACGAAGCTGTTCAAGACTTCAAATTGTCAAAAGGAGCGTAGATGTTCAAAATGACAAGTCGGGTCGTTACAATTTAAATCCATAAGAATTTGGATTTTACTATACATCAAATATATATTAGTTCAACCAAATATTTTGGGCTAGTATAATATGGTTATTTATTTAAATCTAATTAAATTGATCTAAATAAAAGTCTAATATTATTGGGCTAACCCATTTAATTGATTTTCTACTAAATGGATTGACCCATATAAAGCCCCAAGTCCAATGGCCCATGAGAGTTTTCTTGGAGGTTACTACACCCTACACCTATATAAAGAGGTGAAAGGAGAAGGTTACAAAGACAACAAATAAGTAGAAAGAAAGGCTAAAGAAGCTTTGAAGAATATCATCAAGGTTTTCATCCACATCTGCAATATTCGCCTGTGGTCAAATCTGAAATCTGTCAAGTTCAAGATCAAGCTCTCAAGCTCTTGAACCATCGTTCGTGAGGAGAAGAATCATAGGACTACATCTCTTTAGATTTGATTTATTCTAGAGATTGTAACTCCATCACTTGAAATCGAATATAATATTTGTCGCTATATTTCTTGTCTAGATTATTATTTTTCAGGAGTGAAATTTAGTTGTTACACTAATTTTTATAAAAAGTATGTGTAAATGTCAAAACGTGTATTTTGATTGTTTCCTTGTCAAAAATAATACTTACGGTTATCTATATTGCACACAAATAAGGGTAGATACAGCAAAACTTGTACTACATTTATTTTCCAAATAAAGAATTATTATTTTAACTTAGAAGGAATGTGTAAGATACAAAACGAAAATTTAATTGATTCTTTCTCAAAAAAGAATACCTACCATAATTGAATTATATACAAAACTTTAATTAAAGATACCTAAAGTAATGTATATTGTACACAAATAAAGTCAGATACAAAGCTTGTACTAAATAAAGAATACTTTATCAATCTTTAATTGATTAACCAACAGACGTTCCTACCATAATTATAGGTTAACTAAATTATACTACATATCTTATTTATTTTTCGAATTAAAATCCCTATGATTCTTTCTATTAAAAAAAAACCTACCATAACTGAATTATATATAAAAGTTTAATTAAAGATACTTACAATAATGTATATTGTACACAAATAACGTCAGATACAAAGCTTGTACTAAATAAGCTACTCTATGTTATTTATTTTTTGAATTAAAATCTATATTTAATAATATAATATAGTTTTCAAATATATTTCCTATCATAAGTAAAAAAAATAATTCTCATTCAACTACTATTTTAATTAATTATGTTTCATTTATAATTCTAAATTATCATTGTTGTCTTATAATTGCCAAGTGGCTTCATTTTAGCTTGCCACTTAGCTTAACAACATTGCCAACTACCCAACTTTTAATATAATATCGATTTTTAGCAGATTTAGGAGCCTTAAATATTAAAAATAATAAAATGACTATTTTATCCAGTGTAAACTCTATTTTTAAAAGGTAAAAAAAGGCGAACAATATTTCGCTAAAGATTTTCATGCTTTTAATATAGTACATAATAGACTATAGATAAACAGACATAAATAGATAAGGTATTAGGCGCTAGCTAGAGTGAAAAATATAGGTCATGTTTTAAGTTCATAAACATTAATTTGAAATCGTTTATAATTAATGGCTGAAAAGGGAATATCTTCAGCCACCAAATTGAAATATGTATCACATAATCAAATTAGATCTTTATTAAATAATGATAGAAAGAGAGAACAACGGATACAAACGGAAAGAATATTATCATATAATCAAATTAGATCTTTACTATTAATGATAGAAATTAGAGATACAAACCGAAAGAATATTGTGATACAAATTAAGGTAAGAAAATCTCCTAGCAAAAGGGGTGTTTACTTTTAACTTTAAAGCAAAGAAATAAAACAATTTCATCTTCGAGTTAATTTGTCATACTTACATTTCGTACGTGCACAAATCAAGACTTAATCTAGTTTAACATTAACTTCATCATCTTTAAATTAAATATGTAGATCACCGTCAATAACCAATTTAAACAACCAGTGAATGCAACATATTGAATTAGTTATCGTCAAACTAACACAAAGCATGAAGTTTTGCTAACACTGAATATGTGATGTACCTGAATGCATAAGACGTTCGACAAAAATAAAAAAAATTCAAGACCTAATTAAGTAGAATAGTGCATATTCCTAGCACTAAAGCAACGCCAATACTCAAGCTTTTTTTCTTAATTAAAAGTAAAGCGCAACAATCCACAAGTAGGAAAAAGAATGTTTAATTTCTTCCAAAATTCAAGGTTTAATTCTCGTAAAGGAATGTTTTTGGTTTTTAAATTAAGGAATGTAAGAATCCACACCCATTATAGCTTTAATTCTATTATAACTTAACAATTATCTCATCCCTCCCAAATTGTTCAAAGTTAATAACCCAAAGCTATGAAACAAAAACTATACATAATTAAATACCATCAGGCTATATCAAGAACACTGCACGTAAAGATTATATATATTAAAGAATGCATATTCGAGTTTATAAACTAAAGCTTCAGATATTATAATTGGTTTGATGCCAAACCGAGAATCAAACCAATTATCTTTGCATAAATAATAATTATAAATGAGATACCGATAGACGATAGTCAAGTTGGAAGTGCGGGAAGATTTATTCGTAATACGGAATAATCCTCGAGTGAATTGGACTTTTAGCGTCTTCCTTTCACAGATTTTTACTTGTGAATTTAGAGGCATGTAGAAAATAAATGGTGAGGAGGCTTTGTCGATCTAACCAATTGCCTTTTTACAGATCATATTTCATTTTTTAAAAATTCTGTTCTCTACAGATTCAATAATGAACACGACGGAAAATTAATAAGGTCCGCTAAATTTATTTTTATACTAATTAGCTCCTATCAATTCAAACTTGAGGTTTCAATCTCAATTCAAAAAAAAAAATTAGTTTTCTGAAAACCTAATTTTTATAAAAGGAATATGTAAATGTCAAAAAGTGTATTTTGATTGTTTTCTTGTCAAAAAAAATAAATACTTACAGTTATCTATATTGCACACAAATAAAGTTAGATACAGCAAAGCATGTACTACTTTTTATTACTTATTTTTCAAATAAAGAATTATTATTTCAACTTAAAAGGAATGTGTAAGATACAAAACGAAAATTTAATTGATTCTTTCTCAAAAAAGGATACCTACCATAACTGATTATACACAAAACTTTAATTAAAGATACCTAAAGTAATGTATACACAAACAAGGTCAGATACAAAACTTGTACTACTAAATAAAGAATACTTCATCAATCTATAATGGATTAATCAACAGACATTCCTACCATAATTATAGGTTAACTAAATTATACTACACTATGTTATTTATTTTTCGAATTAAAATCCCTATGATTCTTTCTAAAAAAAAAAAAACCTACCATAACTGAATTATACAAAATTTTAATTAAAGATACCTACAGTAATGTATATTCTACACAAATAAAGTCAAATGCAAAGTTTGTACTAAATAAGCTACTCTATATTATTTATTTTTTGAATTAAAATCTATATTTAATAATATAATATAGTTTTGATTAGTCAACAGACGTCAAATATATTCCCTATCATAATTAAAAATAATAATTCTCATTCAACTACTACTTTAATGAATTATGTTTTTATTTATAATTCCAAATTATCATTGTTGTCTTAAAATTGCCAAGTGGCTTCATTTTAGCTTGTCACTTGGTTAAATCACATTGCAAACTACCCAACTTTTAATATAATATAGAAGATATAGATATAGATTTTTAGCAGACTTAGGAGCCTTAAATGTTAAAAATAGTAAAAATGACTATTTTGTCCGGTGTAAACTCTATTTTTAAAGGTTAAAAAAGACGAACAACATTTCGCTAAGGGTATTTGTTCTTTTAATATAGCACATAATAGACTATAGATAGACAGACTTAAATAGATCTAAGGTAGGAGACGCTAGCTAGAGTGAAAATAGGTCATGTTTAAAGTTCATAAACATTTGAAATCGTTTATAATTAATGGCTGAAAAGGGAAAATCTTCAGCCACCAAATTGAAATATGTATCACATAATCAAATTAGATCTTTATTAAATAATGATAGAAAGAGAGAACAACGGATACAAACGGAAAGAATATTATCATATAATCAAATTAGATCTTTATTATTAATGATAGAAATTAGAGATACAAACCGAAAGAATATTGTGATACAAATTAAGGTAAGAAAATCTCCTAGCAAAAAGGGTGTTTACTTTTAACTTTTAAAGCAAAGAAATGAAACAATTTCAACTTCCACATTGTCATACTTACATTTCGTTGCACAAATCATGGCCTCCAATATTGGATTATTTGCTAAGTTACCAGAAGAAATCCTCCACCACATCCTCTCTTCTCTCAATCTCAAACAAAGAGCAACTGCTTCACTTGTTTGCAAGATTTGGTATCGCATTATAGTATCATTCGATTACTTCAGCTCTCCACAAACACTACTTTCTGCAAACATATGTTGTGCATACTGCTACAATAAACAAATTCACAACCCTACATGCTCATGTTTTTACTGCTCTTGCGTCCTCCCTGTTGTCAAACTTGACACTGATGATCATAACAGTTTCACAAAATTTTATTTGTTCGTAATACGTACTTACACTTTATATGTGTCTACAACTATATTTTTGGAGTCGAGATTATTAACAGTTCTGCATTTATGAGATTGCAGATTTGTGGAGAGACGTTTTGATGATATTAATGAGTTGCCTGTATTGAAAGAAATATATTTTGATCACGTTATTATCTCTCCCACAACTTTCTCCAAGCTTATCAATAAGTGCCCGCATCTTAAATCCTTGTTTCTTCATTTATGTGGAACATTGCACGAAATAGAACTTTTGAGTCCTGAATTGGAGAATTTAAGCTTAAGTAACATGATAAACTTGTATGATGTTATCATTGTTACTCCCAATTTACGGTCTCTCAAGCTAATAGATGCAATACAAGTTACAAGCTCGCGTCCAGTGGTCGGTTCAAGGCTAATGGAAGCTGAAATTGAAGTTAAGAATGTTACTGCAATCAATAGGTTGCTTGACTTGAGAAATCTTGCTCAATATTTGGGTGAAAATGTCACCTTGTCCTTAAAAACTAGCGCAAAGGAATCAAAGGTATGTTACATGTCTAAATGATCAATTGATAGCTAATTATTTGTTTCTATTTTGACTGATTTGAATTTTAATGGCTGTCTTGTTAAAAAGACACTACATTAATTTACTGTCAAAAGATGTATCACATCTTTGTAAGACACATTGGTTTATTAAAACTAATATAAAGGTGCATTGGTTATATTTCATTCTCTATACATACCTATCCCACCAACCCAAGCAGGGGTGGATCTAGTGCAAAGATTATTTTGTAAATTTAGTAACTTTTGCATAGATAATGCATTTATACTAAAAAAAAAAAAAAATTCATTGAAAGTATAAGAATATTTAGTTTGGAATTCAGTTCGCGAATCCATTTAACATTTATATTAATTTGAGATCGTTGCGTAGGAACTCGTAAGCTTAAAATTTTGAATCCGCTTCTTAATCCAAAGAATAATGAGTATGAGTTATCACGTCATTCTTGTCTCTATCAAGTCACTTTCTTCCATAAAGTCTTTTTCTTATTTATAAATTTTTACCTAAACAGCTAAAAGATTTAAAAATTCTTTGGAACTCTATTTGATTGCATGTTGAAAGATCTATGAACTGTTCATTGTATCTTGAGAGGTGAATATCACATTGCTATTTCCCATCCTAAATTTTATCTTTTTTTTTTAATTGATAATTGCTGCATCTCCTGTAAAGTGTTCTTCTAGTTATTATTTCCATGTTAAGTATATTCTCAACAATCTTAGTGTAGATAATTTTAACGTTCAATTTCCTTTCAAGTTTTAGATTTGTCTTGAATGGTAATTTTTTTTTATTGTCTATGAAAAAGGTAAGATTTTATTCAAGCAATCGTAGAAGCAGCATCATTCAACCACTTTGTATCAAGCACATAAATTTGGAAATACTCCATTCATGGGTACCAAGATATAAATATTTAGTTGATGAAATATTTAGTTACTTCCAACCGCGGACGTTGCTAGTGCAAGTGAATTCCAAGGCTGTGAAATATAACTATATACAGGTATTTTGTGTTCTACAAAATTATAATTTTATTTACCCTTCACTTTATTATTTTTCTATCTCACCTTTACATTTTATAAAATAAAATATTACGACTTTTGTTTATATGCGTTGGCACTATTTCTTAGAAGACTTTAAGATCCTCGAATTAACTACAAGAGAAGACACTCACCAAATAAGATTGGAGTTTCAATGGTAATTGCCTCGCTCCTTCTGTTTAACAACAATGCTATTGAAATTAAATTTTATAATATACAGCTTAGTAAAATTTTCATTTACAAGCTGTGTCATATATTTTCGTAGGTTAAGTGATTGAATAAGTTGTAACTGTTATGCAGGTACGAATGAGACAAGCGCAACCACGTACGCAGGAGGACTTCTATTACATATGTTGGTAGGGCGTTCAAATCGAACTGGAAAATCGCACCAAACCAAAAAGTCAAAACAAATCGATTAAAACCCCCGACTATGTTGAGTTTTGTAATTCCATCCTGAACAACTGCTTACAAATTGAAATGGTCATTCATTAGCAATTCGAGAAACATCTGCTTTGTAATCGGGATTGTTACACAAATAACTGATCATATTCAATGTTCACTTTTTCTTGGCGTTATACATAGAATATACATTGATTATATATAGTTATACATATATTATACATATATTATACATCGTTTGACTATTTTTAATTTAAGAGACTAGTTATACGATACGCGCATTGCGCGTGTATCCCGTTACATATAAGTGTGTATATATATATATATATATATATATATATATATATATATATATTTAAAAAAATCATATAAATACTATGTTAACTAATTATATTTGAGTTATAAAATAAGCTTAAGAAAAAAGGGTGAGTTCATGAAAATGATAATTATTGATTCTGTTTAGCTACTCAATAAATGAAGAAATGGTGATAATAGAAGTCCTTAATCATCATAATCAATATTTTAAACTTAAGATTTATTCATTACTATAATTTCACAAGTTGTCATGTTTCTTTTCATTTTCATCAAGAGCACATAAACTCTCGAAGATTAAGAGTTTTTTTTAAATTTTTTTTAGAAATATATATTCTTAAGTTCATTCTAGAAAACAAACACATGATCATCTACCTGACAAAAGATCTTTTTTTTCTCGCAAGCAAAATGTGAATTATTCTATTTTTTTAATTAATAAGAAATACTGTAAAAATTATAAAACAACTAAAAATATAAATAAATTTTGAGATTTTGGCCAAACATGCTCATGTTCAATACGTGAATGCAAAATTTAAATATTAATATAAATGCGTAAATGCAAAATTTAACTACTAATATATACGCGTGAATGCAAAATTCAACTACTATAAAAAAAAACTTGCTCAAAGAAGAACCTGAAAGTCCTTAATTTTATAGTTGCTAGTCGAACAAGGCAAAGCTTTGATGATGAAAATGTAGAATTGTAGCTTCTTTTATATAATTTGTAACATGAAATGATTTATACAAAGTAAAATTGTGTATAGTTTAATGATTTATTAGAAAATAAAGACTCCTAAACCAAAAAGAAAATCAAATTGCACGTTTTTACCTAATATTTTTGAAGAAGTAATCTGTCAAAAGTTTATTAACTAAAAAATTTCCTACGATACTTTCCTCTGAAAATGAATAAAATTTTCCTAAGTTAGTTGAAAGACGAAACTTTTTTAGTTTTAGTTGAATAACGAAAACTTTCCTAGTTTTAGTTGAAAGTATTTGAAATTTTAGATCTAAAAGAAACTGAAAAATAAAAGTTTTAAGTATTAGATTAATAATTAAATGATTGTTCCTAAATAGTAGAAAATTAATTAAATATGAAAATAATTAAATGACTATTTTGTCTAGTATGAACTCTATTTTAAGGGGTGAAAAAAACGAACAATATTTCGCTAAGAGCCTTCGTGCTTTTAATATAGTATAGATTAAATGAACGGTTATTTAGGTTAATTCTTCATTTTGATTTACATAAGATAGGCCTGAGAATTCTATGGGTTTTTCTCCATGTGGGCCCCAAGCTTTTTTCTATTGGTATCTGAAAGGGATCTTTACACAAGTAGTCGATCATATTCATTATTTACTTTTTCTAGTTATATGCATAGATTATTCATAATTATACACATATAATACATAAATTATGCATATATTATACCTCCACCGGCTATTTTTAGTTTAAACGGTTGAGTGGAGTGCTTTTTGGGTTAATTCTTCTATCTTGTTCCCTTCCCAAACTGGACCTGAAACTTAGTAATCCAAATAGAAAAACCAAACAGTTTTGAACCGAGAGACGTCTACAATTTTCAAAATATATCATTACATTAGAGGAGGAAGAGGAGGGGAAAAAGGAAGTAGACATTACTTATGAAATATGACTCTTCATCCACAGGTGAGTATACAGGAATTTTCTTAATATTTTGCGTAAATATCCCGTTCTAAATGTTGAAATTATTTATTGTCGATTCATTTATGAAAATTGGTTCTAGGTCCACTGGTTGATTTTGCTCTTGATGGGTAAGGGGTCGTGTCAAGCAATGTCATTTATATTTGTTTTATCAATATTTAGTTTTTTCATATTATTTATATATTATTCAATTTTCTGACGTCGCCGCTTCACATAAGGTGTCTGCCTTTGAAGTTGAGGATGCTTACCAAAATGAGCTCGCCTTCAAACCTAAATAATTGTAATCGAGTTCATATAACTCTGTTTTAGCTATAATTTTTGAATAATAAATTGGGGTTTGAATTAGAAATAGTTGAAGAAGTAGAGCTCCTGCTCGAGTCTTTAGTAAAGTTTATATTAATTGCCAAGAAAATGAGTGTTTTTCTTTCTTTGTTATGTATGAGAAGAAAGCTTCTACATTTAGAATTACAAAATATTACCACAACCATAAAGAAGATTTGCAAAAACTTGTACATTTGTCACCAAAATAAGGAAAGGGGGAGGAATTAAATTCAGTGAATCAATAAATCAGTGCTCAAATAAAGTGCTTTTTGTGTTCTATTTTGCTGTAACATTAAGACACTTGAGTTACAACATCATGTCCTAACAATAATTTGTGCTTTTTGATTATGACATAATGTAAAGCCTATTCTCCAATTAAATTCTTCAATATAACAACACAAGTGCATTTTTTTAACACAAATCCTAGAAAATCATAAGAATCCTACATTAACCAATCATTTTCTCCACTAACATTAATTACTATCTATTGGACTCAAACGGCCCCCATATTCACAATTGTTTTTTTGACTATTTGTATTACTTTTTTGGTTCCCCGTACAGTGCTCGATAGGTATTTCGAAACTTTAATTAATTCGGATTCGCACCACATAATTAATTCTTTTTCCATTTCGAGTTTGAAGCCGAGAACTTTGATTTAGGGTGAAAGATTTTTATTCATCCCATCACTATCCTCGGTGGTAGTACTCTCACTTGTACTACCTTTCCTTCATTTTCATCACTATCAACAAGGCAAATTCATTTTCCCTTTTATTTTATTTTAAACTTCCCTAAAAATTGTTTTAGTTTGACTGGAAAATTATTACCATTTACCAACAATTGTTACCGACATTTTTTTTTTGTTTTGAATTAAGGGATTATACAATCAGACTTTGCACGCGATAAGTTTTTTTTCAATTTATTTATTTATTTAACACGAAATTGTAAAGAGAATTAACTAGATAGACTGATCATGAAGTCATTGTCGAACTCCTCATACTATTGTTTTTTTTAACACTGTTATGCGATTTGTGGCCCTTTCTCCACACACACACACAAAAACATATATATATATATATATATATATATATATATATATATATATATATATATATATATATATATATATATATAAATGAAAGAGATTTTGTCTTCTAATTTGTTGTGTGTATTTGTGTAACCAATCAACGTCATTGGTTGGCAATGTTTGGTAATTGATTGACAAATTCTCCATAGTTAGTTTTTGCATTTCTTGATATCCAGATTATGACGACTCAAGCAATATTCTAATTCTTTTGTTTTATTCTATTTTATATGTAATATTATTTTTATATATATATAAGGAAATTAAAAGTATAGAAAATTTTGCTCATAAGATGCAGCAACATAACTGTGAAACTTTTATTGGGGAAAAGCATTTAGATTTTTTGTTGAAAGGCATAAAGAGACTCATATCTTAATTTGCTTTTTATAGGTGGAGGAAGTACATTTCTACAATTCAAACACATCTATGACGTGTCCTCTGAAAATTTACATATTGGTGGAGGTGAAAATTTTCCATCTGAAAATTTACTCACTTTTACCACTGTACCACGTATAGAGACAATCCTATCTGTCAATTGAAAACATCATACTCAATTATTTAATATAAGTAGCATTAAACTACTAGATATCTAAGAGTAAATGTGAAGTTGAATATCATCGTTTACCAATATAAGCAGCTTTTCACTGATTCAGGCTAGTTGTGGAGACGGATATTTATCTTCACAAAATCATTAAAACTTTCATCTCCCAATTTCTCAAAGAAAACCTGCTAGCATCAGCAACACACTGATACAACTAAGATAAAACTATATAAATATGTGAATAAATTGAATTTCATAATTTAAATCTACTACCTTGTGTAATGCAGCACTCATACACAACAAAGCATCTTTAGGTTTACTCTCTAAAATTGCACAAAATTCCTGTAGTTCAGAAAGTTTACGGAACTGGAGAAAGTCCAGTGGCAATGAAAACGTGCCATCAACCTCCTTCACCTAGATATAACAATCCAATGTCAGTCCTTAGCCTTTAGCTTAAAATTCTAATTATCTTAATTATCCAGCAATTAAAAATAACTTGGCCAATAAAATCAATATCTTAACTGATAAAGTCAGTTAATCAGCCATTTTCCTTTACTATTAGTACCAAGCTATGCCATAAATTGACACACGTAGACTCGAGTGGACAAAGTTTTCATTCAACTACAACAATTGAAAATTACTTAGAAGTAATGTTACATTGGAAAATCAGTAATTCAGTAATTTTCCTTTTACTAATAGTATCAATTTCGCCTTCATTCACAGTCACAGATGCAGACCCCAATCATCAAGTTCATAATTCGAAAACATCAAATACACAAACAGTTTAGCGGAGTCAAAGCCCTAGGAAAAAGGGCAAATACTCCGAATTTGGAGTACGACAGTCAATTTTATAAATTCAGTGGAGAGAGTTTTTCATTCAAATACAACAGTTGAAAATTACTTAGAAGTAATGTTACATAAGAAAATCAGAAAATAAGTAATTTTCCTTTTACAAATAGTATCAATTTCGCCTTCATTCACAGCACAGATATAGACTCCAATCATCAAGTTTGTCATTAGAGAACATTAAATACACAAACCGTTTAGCCTAAAAGTCCTATGACCGGGTTGTTATTCGATCTGTATTGCTGTAATAAACAATAAAAATATTAAATTTTCTGAAATAGAAACGGAAACAGAAAGTTAGCAGAACCAGTTTGACAAAATAAATTCTAGAAAAAAAAATATTGGAATAAATCGAGCACATTGAATGCACAATGTGTCCTTAAGGAAATTATTCCCCTCAAGTACTCGAGGGGCTGGAATATTATCCTCCCAAGATAGAACGATTCAACTCACCAGTGTATTGGTACCGAAAACGCGGGTGAACTTCAAACCACTCAATGGTCGTAAAACACACTGGAAAATATTGCACAGAAGAAGAAGAAGATAATCAGAAAATTTAGTAAGTAAAGATTCTGGGATTCAAGGCATATTTATAGACTATTTGGCATTGTTCTTGAAAAGGTTTGCAACCTTTCAGAAACAGCTATAGTTGTTGGAACAGGTGAAATATTTTAACAGAAATATTGCGGAAAAATAAAAAACAGATTTAAAATAATCCGGGCAAAGAAAATGGACCGGACTGGATCGCGTCGCGGGTCCTGGATTAATCTGGATTGAATTTTTGTTAATTAATTAAATAATTGAAAGGAATTTTATCCAAAAAAATTAATCAATCAATCGTTGACCGAATCCGAAGCCGAAGCTGAAGCCGAGCCGAGCGAGCGAGCGATGACGACGGCGCGAGGCTTGCTTTCTTCTTAACTCTTTAAGAGCTAGAAGAAGAGCAATTGTATATATACCCATCAAAAATTTTTTCTTCCTCCAATATGGGACAATGTCCCTTTGCCAAGGAGGGAAACTCAAATATTTTATTTTTTCTCCATTTTTCATTCACCCTCTTTAAGCTACACCAAGCTTAAAAGCCCAGCAATCCCCCACATGAATGGGGAATGGCTATAAAATAAATGAATGCACGAGCGCATATGTGTTTTACATGCAAGAATTAATTGCATCTGGATAAGTAGGTTTTCCTTTGAACTTTCTGTAGTGAACTTATATCGGATATACTCGGTCAATCGGTAGATTTTATATCTTTGAACCGTCGAGCTTTGTTGTATACCTAGACAACATAAGTCATACAATTAACCCGTAACCATCTATAGTTCTCACGGTTGTGTTCGTTTCAGCCATGAACACCGCCTGATTTCATGAGTGCTTAGAGAATGTGCCTTTACTTTCATTCCCCTTGAAGCGGCTTACACTTCACACTCACATAGGTGATTTCTAAACGTGTAATCCTATAGACACACTATATGGTCATATCCTGCCAGACTTAGCAAATCATTAAAAAGCTTTAAACTTTATTGACTCATCAAAAAGCCTTAATGCTTTACCTCGATTTCTAAACATTGTCTTCATCACGAGAATGGGTTGAGTTATTTGACAATGTTGAACCGTCATTCATAACTTTATTTGATCTCTTTGAACCTAGCTCTTGGGATCTCCAGTCTGCTAGGTAAAGTTACTGCCATGATGACTTGTCCTAGGCCTTAATCCCATTCCCTTTGATGATCTTTCAACTGCCTCTCTAGATAGGCCTTTTGTAAGTGGATACGACACGTTATCTCTTGAATTTACATAGTCAATCGTGATAACACCACTAGAGAGTAGTTGTCTAATGGTATTGTGTCTCCGTAGTATATGGCGAGATTTTTCGTTATACATAATGCTCTCTGCCCTGCCTATTGCCGCTTGACTATCACAATGTATACATATAGGTGCCAAAGGTTTGGGCCAAAATGGAATATCTTCCAAGAAATTCCGGAGCCATTCAGCTTCTTCACTGCCTTATCTAAAGCTATGAATTCATATTCTATTGTAGAACGGGTGATGTTTGTTTGGATGATTTCCAAGACACTGCTCCACCCCCAATTGTGAAAACATATCCACTCGTAGATTTAACTTCAGATAATCTAGTGATCCAATTTGCATCACTATATCCCTCGATCACGGAGGGATATTTGTTATAATGCAAAGCGTAATTTTGGGTATGTTTGAGATACCCCAAAACTCGTTTCATTGCCATACAATGTATTTGATTGGGATTACTTGTAACTCGACTCAGTTTACTAATAGCACATGCTATATCTGGTCGCGTACAATTCATGATATACATCAAACTTCTCAATACTCTTGCATAGTCCAGTTGTGAGTCACTTCACCTTCATTCTTTTGAAGTGCATAACTCACCTCAATTGGAGTCTTGGCAATTTTGAAATCCAAATACTTGAACTTGTCAAGTACCTTTTCAATGTAGTGAGACTGTGATAATGCTAGACCTTGTGGAGTCTTGTGAATTCTGAGTCCTAAGATCACATCAGCAACTCCTAAGTCTTTCATGTCGAATTTGCTAGCCAACATGTGCTTAGTAACATTTATATCTTCCATATTTTTGCTCATTATCAACATGTCATCAATATATAAACAAACAATGACTTCATGTGCTGGAGTGTTTTTAATGTAAACGCATTTGTCACACTCATTGATTTTAAACCCATTTGCCAACATTGTTTGGTCAAAATTAGCATGCCATTGTTTGGGTGCTTGTTTAAGTCCATAAAGCGACTTATCAAGTTTTTACACTTTCTTTTCTTTACCAGGAACTACAAAACCCTCAGGTTGTTCCATGTAAATCTCTTCCTCCAATTCTCTATTTAAGGAAGCTATTTTAACATCCATTTGATGGTTTTCAAGACCATACACGGCCGCTAATGCCACTAACACCCTAATAGATGTTATCCTTGTTACTGGCGAGTAAGTGTCAAAGTAATCAAGGCCTTCCTTTTGTCTATAACCTTTGACAACAAGTCTTGCCTTATATTTGTCAATAGTGCCATCAACTTTCATTTTCCGTTTAAAGATCCATTTCGAACCTAAAGGCCTATTTTTCGGAGGAAGATCAACCAATTCCCATGTATGGTTATCCAAAATTGATTGAATCTCATTATTGACTGCCTCTTTCCAAAACGCTGAATCAAAAGATGACATAGCTGCTTTGAAAGTTTGAGGCTCATTTTCAAGCAAGAATTTCACAAAATCTGGTCTAAAGGAAGTATGTGTTCTTTGACGTTTGCTACGCCTTGGATCTTCTACACTTGGAGTATTTTCCTTTGGTTCTTCTCGAGGTCGTTTAGGTCTTTCACTTAACGACTCACATTCAGTTTTATACGGATAGATGTTTTTAAAGAATTCAGCATTATCTGATTCCATTACTGTGTTAACATGAATTTCGGGATTATCGAATTTATGAACCAAAAACCGACATGCTTTACTATTTGTAGCAAATCCAATAAAAACGCAATCTACAGTTTTTGGTTCGATTTTAACCCTTTTAGGTAAAGGAACTTGTACCTTTGTTAAATACTCCCACACTTTGAAATATTTCAAGTTGGATTTTCTTCCTTTTTATTTTTCATATGAAATAGATTGCGTTTTCTTGTGGGGTACTTTGTTGAGTATTCGGTTAGCTGTAAGGATAGCTTCCCCCCACAAACTCTGTGGTAATCTGGAACTTATTAATAAAGAATTTATCATTTCCTTTAATGTCCGATTTTTTCTTTCGGCAATTCTATTGGATTGAGGTGTGTAAGGTGCAGTAGTTTGATGGATAATTCCATATTCCGAATATATTTCTGCAAATGGAGATTCATATTCTCCACCCCTATCACTTCTAATCATTTTGATCTTTTTATTTAATTGATTCTCTACTTCATTCTTGTATTGTTTAAATGCTTCAATTGCTTCATCCTTACTATTAAGCAAATAAACATAATAATATCAAGTGCAATCGTCAATAAAAGTAATAAAATACTTTTTTTCACCTCGAGACGGTGTCGACTTCATATCACAAATGTCAGTATGAATTAAGTCTAAACGATTTGAATTCCTTTCAACAGACTTATAAGGATGCTTTACAAACTTTGATTCAACACATATTTGACATTTTGATTTATTACACTCGAATTTAGGCAATACTTCTAAATTAATTAACTTTCGCAAGATTTTGTAATTGACATGTCCTAAACGAATATGCCATAAATCATTTGACTCCAATAAATAAGAAGAAGTGAAAATTTTATTCATACTGTCAACAACCATTACATTGAGTTTGAAATGGCCCTCTATGAGGTAGCCTTTTCCAACATACATTTCATTCTTGCTTACAACAACTTTATCAGAAACAAATACACATTTGAATCCATTTTTCACAAGTAAAGAAGTAGAAACTAAATTATTCCTAATAGTAGGAACATGAAAAACGTTGTTGAGTGTTAACACCTTGTCGGAAGTCATCTTCAGGAATATCTTCCCATAACCTTCAATCTTGGTTGTTGCATTATTTCCCATGGAAAGCTCTTCTTCGGGACCAACAGTAGAGTAAGTCACAAATACTTCTTTAACAGCACAAACATATCGAGTGGCTCCAGAGTAAATCCACCACTCCTTCGGATCTCCAATTAGGTTGCATTCGGGAAGCATTGCACACAGATCATCAATGTCATCATTCTTCTCCACTATGTTGGCATGTCCCTTCTTCATATCCTTTTTTGGGAGACGACAATCAGGGGCTTTGTGACCAACTTTTTCACAATTGTAGCAGTTGCCCTTGAATTTCTTTTTGTTCTGCTCTTTAGTCTGTCCAGAAGACCTCTTCCTCTTCTTACTTTTTGGAGCAGTCTCCTCAACGATATTAGCCCCATGGTAGTTGAATTTCCACGAGACTTCTTCTCGGCTATTTTTTTGTCTTCCTCATTCTTGAGACGAATCACAAGATCTTCTAACTTTATTTCTTTGCGCTTGTGCTTAAGATATTTCTTGAAATATCTCTACGAATGAGACAATTTTTCAATCATTGCAGCCACTTGAAATGCTTCATTCACGACCATACTTTCAGCAATAAGGTCGTGAAAAATAAGTTGAAACTCCTAAACTTGGGTTTCAACAGTTTTGTTGTCTATCATTTTATAGTATAGAAACTTGGCAACCACGAACTTCTTCAAACATGCATCTTCAATCTTGTACTTCTTCTCAAGTGCGCCTCATAATTCTTTCGAAGTATTCATCGCACTGTACACATTGTACAAGTCATCCTCTAAAGTCGCTTAAGATATAGCCTTTGCAAAGAAAATCTGCATGTTTCCACGCCTCAACAATCATGAACTTTTCATTGTCCAGCATATCGGCAGCAGGCATTGGAGGGTCTTCACTAGTGAATTTCTGCATACCAAGTGTGGTAAGCCAAAAGAATACCCTTTGCTGCCATCCTTTGAATTTGGCTCTAGAAAATTTCTCCGGTTTCTCGACCGGTGGAACATGAGTTCCGCCTGACGAGGCTATCGTCATTGCTGCAACAATCGCAGAAGGATTTTCGTTACCAATTGCCATTTTTCAGTGTCAATAACAGAAAAGTTCAATTAATGGCAGAAAACAGAACAGTAAACAATACTGTAATTTATAATAAACAGTACATTTAAAATAAAAAACCAAAGTTTTTATATACTGTTTCACAGAAAACGATGAAGTTTTTATGTTCTTCAAATCGTTTCTGAATTTCAATACTCTCATGAAGTTTTTATATCTTCAAATCAGAATAGTAAAATTCAGAATGAGTAAAAAATCACACATGTTTTAATCTCCACAAACAGAATACAAAATACAATAAAATAATTTCCTTAAGATTGTTATTCAATTTGTATTGCTGTAATAAACAATAAAAACATTAAATTTTCTGAAATAGAAACAGAAACATAAAGTTAGTAGAACCAGTTTGACGAAATAAATTCTGGAAAAATAATATCGGAATAAATCGAGACCACTGAATGCACAGTGTGTCCTTAAGAAAATTATTCCCCTCAAGTACTCGAGGTGCTGGAATATTATCCTCCCAGGATAGAACGATTCAACTCACCAGTGTATTGGTACCAAAAATACGGGCGAACTTCAAACCACTCAATGGTCGTAAAATACACTGAAAAATATTGTGCAGAAGAAGAAGAAGATAATCAGAAAATTTAGTAAGTAAAGATTATGGGATTCAAGGCATATTTATAGACTATTTGGTACTGTTTCTGAAAAGGTTTGCAACCTTTCAGAAACAGTCATAGTTGTTCGAACAGGTGGAAATATTTCAACAGAAATATTGCGGGAAAACAGAAAACGGATTTAAAATTATTCAGAAAATAAAATAGACCGAACCGGATCGCATCGCGGGTCCTGGGTTAATCCGGATTGAATTTTCGTTAATTAATTAAATAATTAAAAGAAATTTTATCCAAAAAGATTAATCAATCAATCTTTGACCGAAGTCGAAGCCGAGCAAGCGATACAACCGTACGAGGTTTGCCTTCTTCATAACACTTTAATATCTAGAAGAAGAGCAATTGTATATATACCCATCAAAAGTCTTTTCTTCCTCCAATATGGGACAATGTCCCTTTGCCAAGGAGGAAAACTCAAATATTTTATTTTACTTCTATTTTCATTCACCCTCTTTAAGTTACACCAAGCTTAAAAGCTCAACACCAGCAAATACTCGGAATTTGGAGTACAACAGTCAATTCAAATAATATTCGATGTACATTCGGATAGCCATTTCTCAATTTGTACTACATCTTACAATTTTGTTCAAAATCGAGCTAACCTGAGAAACTAAGTGTTCGCCGGAAGGAGAAGAGAAGAAGCGAGCAAGGCAAGAGGAGAGGCGAAGTTTGAACTTGGAGTCATCGAGAGAGAAATCAATGCCGGGGAAATAAGGAGACAATATTTTAGATAAGCCGCTAAAATCCGTCAATCTCTGTTGAATCTTCCCGTTCTTCATCATCTCTCCGCTCATCGGGAAATGGCGATTGCGAATTCCGATTGCAATTGCGATTGCGATTGGTCCAACGCTCTCCGAGAGGGAAAAAGCTTCACGATGTTTTGGCGGGAAAAGAACATTCCATAGAATACAGGGGCTAATGTAGACTCTGCTGCTTTTATTTCATCTTCTAATTAAATTTATTTGTCGTTCTTTTTCAACTCTTTTTTTTTTTTTTTGTATACTGTTGTTTACTTGTTCTACAAATTTATGTGGCATTCTAGTATAAAAATTTTAAAAAAAATTAAAACTTTTAAAACTTATAATCTAAAATAATTATTAAATATTAGTGTGATAATAAATTAGTATATCATTAAGAATAAAATAAAAAAATTAAAGTTAAATTATAAACCGCTAATATTTTATTTAAATAAAATAAATAATTTTTTTTTATATAAATTGGGACAAAGATAATATCATTGACCTCTTAGGATTGTCTTTGATGAAGGAAGTTAGGCTGAAACTCGTTAACGTGAATTGGAATTTGAACCTCTTATTTATATTTTTTTCATATTATATAATAGAACGTAAATATTTATGTTTAATTGAAACGATGATACGCATTTGGGTAAACTTTACCTAATTGGAAGATTGGGAATTAGAGGTTTGTTTTCTTATTAGTGAACTTGTTCAAGCATTTGTTGATGTTATAAAAAGCGTGTCGCGCTTCTTTTAACTCGTTTTTAGTAGTATTTGCTTCTTAGTCTGAAATGTTAACATTTATATTTATATTTCATAATGTTCACTTTATTTTCGTTTCTATCAAATAAAAATTGTAATAACTAAAATGAAAACAAAACAAAAAAGAGATAGAAAGAATATAAGAAATGAAAATTGCAAAAAAAAAAAAAAAAACAATTCTTGATGAGATCAAAAAACAAAATTGGTAAAAATGTAAATCATACCATTAACTCACAAAACAGTACACCTAAAGAGCACCCATCTTCCTCATCCGGGAAGGATAGGCCTCCGACAGATCCAGTAACTTCTAATTACAATGTATTCTATGCATTAAACTAATGCAGTGTTTGGCTTTCCTAGATTTATGAAATCTTTCTAGTCTATCTATGGTTTCTCTTTTAATTTGTACCAGCACTATCTCAGTATTTACAGTTGTTCCTCTAAAAATTTTCCAATTCCTTGCTCTACATACATGGTATATCACTGCTTCCCAAATTGCTGCTATTAGTTCCTTTTGGAATTGTTTCCATTGTCTCCTCTTAATCTTTTCAAGAACCGCATGAACTTCTCCTTTCCTTATGGTGATCCCTGTCTATTGTTAGATACCTTCTCGCACATTTCTTATCCAATCACATTCTGGAAGTAAATGCATGGAAATCTCCATAGCTTGTTTGTCACAGAGGTAACATGTTTCATCTACAACTGGAATATGGAGATATCTCATCCTTGCTTTAGTGAGCAATCTGCCCTGTACAGCTAACCAAACCACAAACATGTGTTTTGGTTGAGCTAATGATGACCAAATCAACTCAGCAGTCTTCAATCTTTCCTGTTGCCCCAACATTGCATTGTAGGAGCTAGTGATCGAGTATTGCCCATTTGGTGTCAATCTGTATCTGCCCTGTATGTACCAATCTTGCATTGTTTCCTTTAGCGCATTAATCTTCCTCCAATACCAGCTGCAGTCTTGAGGAGGTTTATGCATCCAAATGTTGGTGTTGATCTTCATATATATGCCATGCACCCATTTCACCCACAGTGTATCTTTGTTCTCCGCCAATTGCCATAACAACTTTTTCATTTATGCCATGTTCCAGCTCCGACAATTCTTGATATTCAGCCCATCATATTTCCTTGGCCTACACACTTTTTCCCAAGCAACTAATGAGATCTTCTTTGTTTCTTCTGTACCATCCCACAAATATTCCCTATACTTCCTATCCACTTCTTTAAGGACACTTTGAGGCAAGATGAAGGCAAAACCCTAGAAGTTATGGATTGAAAATAAGACTGCAAGTATGACTTGTAGTCCTCCATCATATGATAACTTCTTTGAATAAATAGTGGTGATTTTATTAGTGATTTTATCCACTAATTATTGACATTCCACCCTGTTCCATTTCTTGGAAGATAAACCAAGATACCTGATTGGAAAGGTGGCCTGCGTAAATTGTGTTATGTCCAACAATTGATCTCTGGTTTGGTCATCAATCCCAGCCACAAAGATGCTTGACTTCTCCATGTTTGCTACCAGCCAGATACATCACTGAAATAGGCCAAAGCTTTCATAACTCTTTTAATAGAATTAAAGTTTGCTTTGTAGAATATCATAAGATCATCTGCAAATATTAAATGTGAGAGCTGAAGTTGTTTACACATTAGATGAAATACAAAATCTGGGAGACTACTCATACATTTTAGAACTCTTGACAAGTATTTCATGACAAGGACAAATAAGAGGGGAGACATAGGATCCCCCTGCCTAAGTCCTCATTTCCTTCAAAGTAGCCATGACCTTCCCCATTTACTTTGATGGTAAATGTGGGAGAAGTCACACATATCATCACTGTATGTATAAATCTTTTAGGAAAACCAAATCCTTTTAGGACTTCCTCCAAGAATTCTCAGCTTACCATATCGTAGGCTTTTCTGAGATCAATTTTCATCAAACATCTTGGTGTGGTCTTCCTACTATAGTGCCTCAACAAGTCATGGTATATCAAAACATTGTGTACCATGGATCTTCCTTGTACAAAGGCAGACTGGCTGTCAGCCACAATTACAGTAATTGCCTCTTTGAGCCTACTACAAATCAAATTTGATATATCCTTATATAGGACATTACAACATGTTATAGGCCTATATTGACTTGTATTTTTAGGTACTTTAATCTTTGGAATCAAAGCTATATTTGTAGAGTTTATTTGTTTCAACAGTTTGCCATTCCAAAAGAATTCCAAAATAGCTTCAGTGATATCTTTCCCTACAATATCTCATGTTGTCTTATAAAATCCACTGCCATAACCATCAGGGCCTGGGATCTTATTCTGGTCAATTTGAAATATGGCCTGCTTGACCTCATTTTTAGTGTATGGCTCCAATAATTTCATCTGCTGTGTGATCTCCAGCACTGGACCATTCCTCAGAATACTAGTAAATGCTTTAACTCTGTGGTTTTCCTTCCTCCCTAGTAGTTCCTTGTAGTAGTCCATAATTATAGAATCTATAATATCAGGATCAGTCTGCCAGTTTCCTACTGCATCCTTCAATTGAGTAGTATCCTGCTTCAGTCTTCTATGTTGATCATTGAGTAAAAGGACTTAGTGTTATCATCACCAAGTTTTACCCATGTTGCTTTGTTTTCTGTTGCAAGTGCATCTCTGCCATGTATGAGGATTGCCTGAACTTATGGTACTTCTCCTTCTCCAACTCCTGATATGCTACATTCAATGGATCTGAATGTAGCAACTGTTGTGCTTGCCTTAGAGCCTGCCTGTCCATTTCTGAGTCACTGAGGATATTTTTAAAGGCCTTACTGTTTAATTCCTTTAACTCTCTTTTCAGAAGCTTCAGTCTTTTAACAACTTGTAACATGTTGCACCCTTGAATCTGTACATTTTACCCTGCTTCTACCTTGTCTTTAAATTGAGGACATGTAGCCCACATATTGCAGAATTGAAAAGATCTCTTAAACCTTGGCTTCTCGTCTAGGAATATGATCTTTACTGGATTATGATCACTTATACTTTCAGAGAGGACATTTGCTTTACTTGGTGGCATTGTATCTAACAACTAATTGTTAATGAAAACCCAGTCAATTTTTGAAAAAATCCTCTGCCCACTACTATTTTTGTCATTCGATGTGTACCTATGCCCCATATGAGGAAGCTCGATCAGTCCACATGTGTCTACACAGTGCTGGAAGTCTATAATTTCTGGCCATGTAATTGGATTTCCTCCCACTCTATCATCTGCATTCAACACTGAATTGAAGTCCCATGTAATTATCCAAGGTTGATTGAATATCTTGCTACAGTTCATTAGTACGTCCTATAGCTCCTTCCTTTCCTCTCGTGTGTTAAATGCATACATAAAAGACATGACAAAGTCCATTTTCAAAGGGATGTTACACACAACACATGTAACAATCTGAGTTGTTATTATTAATGGTACTACAGTGTAGTAATATGGTCTCCATGTAATCCATATTCTCCCATTTTAATGGCTTCTAGATTAGTAATATAAGGCCAACCTCCAAACATTTTTCTGCCTTAATGTCAATCTTGTTACTCTTTATTTTTGTTTCTAATAATCCTACTAATCCCACTCTTTCATTATTGCAAAGGAATTTGACTTCCTTTTGCTTATTTGGGCTGTTAAGCCCTCTTACATTCCAGCTTAAACAACTAACTATTCCCTCGATTGGGAACCTTTTGACTACCCACATTGACATTACTTCTTAGTTGCTTATCACTGTTATTCAGATTGCCTACATTACTAACAACACTACTGGAACTCTCTCTGTTAAGTACCTAAAATGTGTTTGAACTGACCACCTTCTGTTGCTGGGAATTTCTTGTCTGATGTTGCTGCTTCCCTTGGTTTCGCCCAGTTCTCTGGGGGTAATCCATACACTCTCCTTAGTTCCTTGTTCTGCCACATTCCTTTCATTTTCATTAGTTCCAGTCCTTGTCTTCACCAATGTTACATGTTGAACTACATTCTCATCAATTATAGCTTTCCCATTCTTCTCCTGTGTTGCATTATGTTGGCCCTTCTTCTTCCTACAATTGATCTCATCATGCCCATATTTATCACAAAACTTACATAATGTAGGCTTCCAATCGTACACCACCTTCTGCTCCACCATATTCCCTCTTTCATTCCTGAAAGTAACAGAGTCTGGTAGATTTGCATTCATTTCCACCTCAACCAATAGTCTAGCAAAATTCAGTCCAGATTTCCTCAACCATTAGTGGTTTCCCAACCAAAATTTCTATCTTACTCCAACCCTTAGGGCTCCAATATTTGAAATCAAGCCCAGGAAATTTTATCCAAATTGGTATTGTATACAACTCATCTCTTGTAAACTCCATTTCAGAGTTCCATGCTTTCACAATATAGGGTTTGTTATCAAAATGATAAATTACCCCTGAATTACATCATTTTCCCCCACCTTAGAGTCAAACAGGACTAGGAAAATTCCATTTTTAGCATGGAAATTTTATTAATTCCATACCTTGCCCACATCCGTTGGATAAACTGTCACGACCCAAACTAACCCTGTCGTGATGGCGCCTATCGTGAAATTAGGCAAGCCGACTCATTTTCAAAACAAACCGATATTTTCATTTAAAAGATAATTTCAAGGCTATTTTACATAAAAACCTTCGTAAAGATGTTCAAATCAAAACAACAGTGCAGAAGAGAAAAGCACGAAATCGGGGTGTCACTAATCATGAGCATCTACTACAATTTATCTGACAATATCGAGACTAACAAAGTTTGAAAAATAGCTAAATATAACTAAAGGAAGATAAGAGGGAGAAGAGCAGGGCTGCGATCGCCAGGCAGCTACCTTGCTATCTCCGAGAAGATCTGCAACCGTAATAATCAACAGCCACTACCGTGTCCAAATACACCTGGATCTATACACAAGGTGCAAGGAATAACGTGAGTACGCCAACTCAGTAAGTAACAACAGTAAATAAAGATTGAGAAGTAGTGACGAGCAATAATACAGGTAAAGTTCATATCACAAAAATTCAGTAAAATACAGCATGCTTTTAAAAGCAGAGTTTGAATCAAATCAACTTTTTTAAATCCAGTTCCAGTAATATCATTTAAAGACATCTTTCAACAGTTTTCAAATAGAGGCTCAATGCAAAGGTGAGCAAAAATAATCAAATCATAATCAGCCCCCCGGGCAACATCACTCATATATAGCCCATTGGGCAAACCTCACAATCATACTCGTATACAGCCCCTCGGGCAGACCTCACCATCACTCATGCCTCCTAGTCACTCAGCACTCGGCACTCGCATTCAATAGGTACTTGTGCTCAATGGGGGTGTGTACAGACTCCGGAGGGGCTTCTTCATCCCAAGCGCTATATATCAAGCTAATCATGGCATAAATCAATGAGGCCCTCGGCCTATATCAAACATGCTGCGACGTGCAACCCGATCCCATAAATATCCTCACAAATCAGGCCCTCGGCCTCACTCAGTCATAAACCTCTCCAGCCTCTCGGGCTCTCAGAAAACAAAGTATTCAACCCAAATAACATTTAAATGATGCATCAAAATAGAGTAATAGAGACTGAGTTATGCTATAAATATGTATAAACATGACTGAGTATAGATTTTTAATCAAAAATAATGAGAGGATAGCAAGAAAAGACTTATAATGGTCCAAACAACACTGGCATAAGGCCTAAACATTGGCATCCAGCCTGATTCACAGAAATTTCTTCTAAAACACATAAGAATCATATAGTTTCAACAAAATATTCAACTTTACAATTGATACAGGACGGACCAAGTCACAATCCCCAATGGTGCACGCCCACACGCCCGTCACCTAGCATGTGCGTCACCTCTATATAGTAAAATGATACGAAATCCGGGGTTTCATACTCTCAGGACTAGATTTACAATCGTTACTTACCTCAAACCGGTCAAATCTCTACCCCGCGATGCTCTTGCCTCTCGACTCGGCCTCCAAATGCTCCAAATCTATTCACAATCAGTACAATACCATCAATATACGCTAATGAAATGAATTCCACAAGAAAAACTATTAAATTAGACCAAAATCCTGAAATCGGCTCAAACCCGGCCCCCGGGCTCACGTCTCGAAATCCGATAAAATTTACAAAACTAGAAAGCCCATTCACTCACGAGTCCATACATACAAAATATATCAAAATCCAACATTATTTGGTCCCTCAAATCCTTAAATTAAACTCTCCAAAAAAATCCCAAGCCCTAGTCCCTCTTTTCACTTCAAAAATCCTACTAATTAATGATGAACAAAGCCATAGATTCACGAAATGTATACCATTATAGGTTAGAATCACTTACCCCAATGTTGCTCCTTGAAAACCTTCAAAAAATCGCTTCTCTCTCGAGTTTCTCAAGTCCAAAAATGAAAATAAAAGACAACCTCGAGCTAGAGCTTTCTGCCCAGCAGTATCGCACATGCGACCCCTTTTTCCGCTTCTCCGACGCTGCACCAGCGGAATTTCCATCACAGGTGCAGAACTCACTTAGGATCCAACCTTTCGCACCTGCGGCCATCCTTTCGCACATGCGCGTAACACTCTGCATCTACGAAGCCAGTCATTTTCCCCCATTCCGCATCTGCTCTATAGGTCTCGCACATGTGGGCTCGCAAATGCGATAGCCTTCTCGCACCTGCGCATCTTGCCTAGCCCAGCACTGCCTGCACCTGCAACTTCCCAAGCGCACCTGCGGCTCCCCTTTTGCAGGTGCGGAAACACCAGCAGAATTCACATCAGCAGCCCTCAAACACCAAAAACCAATCAGTCGGCCATCCGAAACACACCCGAGGTCCTCGGGACCTCAACCAAAAATACCAACATAACCCACAATATCATACAAACTTAGACAAATCATCAAATTACTCAAAACAACATCAAAACACCAAATTACCCTCAGATTCAAGCCTAAGAACTTCTAAACTTCCAAATTCGACAACCGATGCCGAAACTAACCAAACCACGTCCGAATGACCTCAAATTTTGCACACACGTCACAAATGACACTACGAACTTACTCCAACTTCCGGAATTCCATTCCGACCCTGATATCAAATTTTCCACTGCCGACCAATATCGCCAAATAAACTTTCGCCAATTCAAGCCTAATTCCACTACGAACCTCCAAATCACATTCCAGATGCACTCCTAAGTCCAAAATCACCTAAGGAAGCTAATGGAACCATCAGAATTAAATTCCGAGATCGTTTACAGATAGGTCAACATCCGGTTGTCTTTTTTCAACTTAATCTTCTACTTTAGAGACTAAGTGTCTCATTCCACTCTGAAACCACTCCGAACCCGAACCAACCAACCTGATACAACACAATACAACTAAATAACACATAAAAAAGCAGAAATGGGGAAAACGGGGATATAACTCATGAAACGATCGGTCGGATAGTTACATCCTCCCCCTCTTAAACAACCGTTCGTCCTCGAATGGGTCTAGAAGCATACATGGAGTCTCGAATAGGCGTGGATATCTGCTCCACATCTCCCGCTCGGTCTCCCAGGTGGCCTCTTCCACAGGCTGATCTCTCCACTGCACCCTCACCGAAACTATGTCCTTTGACCTCAACTTCTGAACCTGCCGATCCAAAATGGCCACCGGATCCACATCATAAGTCATATCACCCTCCAACTGAACCGTGCTGGAGTCTAAAACATGGGACGGATCGCCAATATACTTCCGAAGCATGGAAACATGAAACACTGGATGCACACTCGATAAGCTAGGTGGCAAGGCAAGCTTATAAGCCACCTCCCCTATCCTCTGAAGCACCTCAAAAGGCCCAATAAATCGGGGGATCAACTTGCCTCTCTTACCAACCTCATAACACCCTTTATGGGTAATACCTTTAGCAAAACCTTCTCCCCAACCATGAAAGATACATTACGGACCTTCCTGTCCGCATAGCTATTCTGCCTAGATTACGCCGTGCGAAGCCGCTCCTGAATCAATTTCACCTTATCTAATGCATCTTAGACCAAGTCTGTACCCAAGAGCCTAGCCTCACCCGACTCAAACCATCAAACCATAGATCTACACCTCCTCCAATATAAAGTCTTATACGGAGCCATCTGAATACTTGACTGATAACTGTTGTTATATGCAAACTGCGCGAGTGGCAGGAACTGGTCCCATGGACCCTCAAAGTCAATGACACAAGCGCGCAACATGTCCTCCAATATCTGAATAGTGCGCTCGTACTGCCCGTCCGTCTGAGGGTGAAAAGTTGTGCTCAACACAACCTAAGTACCCAACTCTCGCTGCACGGCCCTCCAAAACTGCGATGTAAACTGAGTACCTCTATCCTAAATGATGGAAACTGGAACACCATACAGGAAAAAAATCTCGCGAATATAAATCTCAGCCAACCGCTCTTAAGTGTAAGTAGTACCAACAGGAATAAAGTGCGCGGATTTGGTTAGCTGATCCACAATAACCCAAGTAGCATCGAACTTCCTTGAAGTTCGTGGGAGCCCAACTACGAAGTCCATGGTGATCCGCTCCCACTTCCACTCTGGGATCTCTAATCTCTGAAGCAAGTCACCCGGTCTCTGATGTTCATACTTAATCTGCTGACAGTTGAGACACCGAGCTACAAACCCAACTATATCCTTCTTCATTCGCCTCCACTAATAGTGCGGTCTCAAATCCTGGTACATCTTCGCGGCACCCGGATGGACGGAATACCGCGAGCTGTGGGCCTCCTCAAGAATCAACTCCCAAAACCCATCTACATTAGACACACATATCCGGCCCTGCATCCTCAACACGCCGTCATCACCAATAGTCACATCCCTAGCATCACCTCTATGAACCCTGTCCTGAAGAACAAGTAAGTGGGGGTAATCATACTGACGCTCCCTGATACGATCGTAAAGAGAAGACCTGGAGACCACACAAACCAATAACCAACTCGGCTCCGAAATATCCAATATGACAAGTTGGCCCGCTAGGGCCTGAACATCCAATGCCAAGGGTCTCTCTGCTATCGGGAGATACACTAAACTCCCCAAACTCTCTAGCCGGTGACTCAAGGCATCGACTACCACATTGGCCTTCCTCGAATGGTACAAAATAGTGATATCATAGTCCTTGAGAAGCTCTAACCATCTCCACTGACGCAAATTAATATTCTTCTGCTTAAACAGATGCTACAAACTCCGGTGATCAGTATAGATCCCACAATAAACCCCATACAAATAATGACGCCAAATCTTCAAGGCGTGAACAATGGCTGCTAACTCAAGATCGTGGACAGGATCATTCTTCTTATGGGTCTTCAACTGGCGCGAGGCATAGGCAATCACCCTACCCTACTGCATCCGAACACATCCAATACCTACCTTCGAGGCATCACAATACACGGTGTAAGAAACTGAAGCTGATGGCAGAACCAATACTAGAGTTGTGGTCAAAGCAGTCTTGAGCTTTTGAAAGCTCTCCTCACACTCATCCGACCACCTGAATAGAGCACTCTTTTGGGTCAATTTGGTCAAGGGCGATGCAATAGATGAAAATCCCTCCACAAAGCGACGGTAATAGCCTGCCAAACCAAGGAAGCTCCTAATCTTTGTGGCTGAGGACGGTCTAGGCCAACTCTACACCGCCTCTATCTTCTTCGGATCCACCTGAATACCCTCACTAGACACCACGTGCCCCAAGAATGCTACTGAACCGAGCCATAACTCACATTTGGAGAACTTTTCATAAAGCTTCTCCTCCCCCAATCTCTGTAATACAATCCTCAGATGTTGAGCATGTTCCTCCTGGCTACGAGTACACCAGGATATCATCAATGAATACAATAATGAATGAGTCCAAATAGGGCTGGAATACAATGTTTAACAAATGCATGAATGTTGTTGGGGCATTGGTCAGCCCAACTGACATCACTAAGAACTCATAATGGCCATATCGGGTCTTGAAAGCTATCATAAGAATATCCGAATCCCGAATCTTTAGCTGGTGATACCCGAACCTCAAATCAATCTTGGAGAACACCCTCGCTCCTTGAAGCTGATCAAATAAATCATCAATACGAGGCAGGGGATACTTGTTCTTGTTCAACTGCCTATAATCAATGCATATCCTTATGGAACCATCCTTCTTCTTCACAAATAGAACTGGTGCACCCCAATGTGACACACTAGGCCGAATAAACCCCTTATCAAGGAGTTCCTGAAGTTGTCCCTTCAACTCCTTCAACTCCGCCGGTGCCATACGATACTGTGGAATAAAAATGGGCTGAGTGCCCGGTACCAAATCAATACCCAAGTCAATATCCCTGTTAGGCGGCATGCCCGGCAGGTCTGCAGGAAACACATCCGAAAAATCACGCACCACAGGAACAGAATCAATAGCAGGGACCTATGCACTAACATCTCTCACAAAAGCCAAATAAGATAAGCAACCCTTCTCAACCATTCACCGAGTCTTCAAGTATGAAATCACTCTACTGGGAACATAGTCTATAGAACCGCTCTACTCAACCCTCGACAACCCCGGTGTTGCCAACGTCACCGTCTTAGCGTGATAATCTAGAACAAAATGACATGGAGACAACCAATCCATACCCAATATCACATCAAAGTCAACCATACTAAGAAGCAAAAGTCTACTCGGGTCTCCAGACCCCCAATAGTCACCACACATGACTGATATACGCGGTTCACAATAATAATATCGCCCATAGGAGTAGATACATGAACATATAAAACTAAAGACTCACGGGGCATATCCAAAAATAAGCGAAATACAAGGAAACATATGAATAAGTGGAACCAGGGTCAAATAATATAGAGGCATCTCTGTGACAAACTGAGACAATACATGTAATCACAGCATTTGAAGCAATAGCATCTGGTCTGGCAGGGAGGGCATAGAAACGGGCCTGGCCACCCCCTGATCTGCCTCCTCCTCTAGGGCGACCCCTAGTTGACTGACCTCCATCCTGAGCTGACTGGGCAGGTGGTGAAGTAACTGGTGCTGAAGTCGAAGGCCGACTCCTCTGTTGAGATAGACCTCCGTGACGACAAGGACACTGTCTCCACATATTCCCAAACTCCCCACACTCAAAACAACTCCCTGGTGCTGGTGGCGGGAACTGAAGGGAGCCCCGAGCACCGAGATAACTGGTAGAAGAACCGAGCATAAAGGATCCCTGAACATGTAGAGCACGGGATGAACTCTGGGCTGGAAGGGCACTGAGTGATGAGTGGCCCTGATGAGAACTGTGAGAACTATGGCCCGATGATCCACCATGGTGAACTGGGCGAGCTGACTAAGTATGCCTGAATGGACGGCCTCTGTCGTGCTGGAACTGACCCCCATAAGGAGCACCACTGAATCTACCTTGACCATAAGGCCTCTTGGCCTCCCTCTCAACCCTATCCTGACCGTGAACCATATCAATCTATCGAGCAATGTCGACAACCTCAACAAAAGTAGCACCAGACACTCTCTCTCTGGTCATAATCAATTGAAGCTGAAAATCGAGGCCATCTATAAACCACCTGATCCTCTCTCGATCTCTGCGAACCAACTAGATCGCATGACGGGTCAACTCAGAGAATCGCATCTCATACTGTGTCACAGACATATCACCCTGGCGAAGCTACTCAAACTGTTTGCGCAACTCCTCTCTCCGGGACTGAGGCATGAACTTCTCCAAAAAGACCATGGAGAACTGCTGCCAAGTAAGGGGTGCTGCGCCAATAGGCCTACGCCTCTCGTAAGTCTCCCACCATCTGAGTGCAGCCCCATAAAACTGAAAAGTATTAAATGAGACCCCACAAGTCTCTAGAATACCAGTTGTACGGAGTATCCTCTAACACCTTTTCAAAAAGTCCTGAGCATCCTCTCTCTCTGTGCCACTGAAAAGTGGTGGCTGAAGTCTCCCAAACCTCTCCAACCTATGCTGATCATCCTTAGGAATAGAAAGAACCTCATACTCCTGAGCATCTGCAACCGACTGGGCTGGTGGTGCCCCCGGTGTCTGGAGTCCCTAAACAACCTGCTCGGCTATATGAGCGGCGGGAGTCTGAGTGCCTCCCCCGGCCTGAGAAGTGGTTGCGGCCGTCGAGATAGAGACCGCCTGAGCAAGGCCGGTACGTGCCGTAAGAATCTGAGCTAGGGCCTCCTGAAGGCCTAGAATCACAATAGGCACAGACGGTGCCTGACCTGGTGCATCAATAACTAGAATCTGATCCTGATCTGGGGCAACTAGTGGATCTGCAGGTACTGCCCCAACTGTTGTGCGGGCTGCACCTCTATCCCTACCGTAGCCTCTACCGCGACCTCGTCCTCTTGCAGCCCTGGCTGGTGGTACTAGTGGCTGTCCATCCAGACCGGTAGTACGAGTCCTCACCATCTGTGAGAGAATGAAATAACAAAAGTTTAGTTACCAGAATAGACAGATTCGCACGACAAGAATCCATGAATGTGAAATTTCCTAAAGGTTCTGCAGCCTCTTGAAGATAAGTAGAGACGTCTCCGTAACGATCCGCAAGACTCTACTAAATCTGTTCATGACTCGTGAGACCTATGTAACCTAGGCACTGATACCAACTTGTCACGACCCAAACTAACCCTGTCGTGATGGCGCCTATCGTGGAACTAGGCAAGCCGACTCATTTTTAAAACAAACCGATATTTTCATTTAAAAGATAATTTCAAGGCTATTCAACATAAAAACCTTTGTAAAGGAGTTCAAATCAAAACAAAAGTGCGGAAAAGAAAAGCCCGACATCGAGGTGTCACTAGTCATGAGCATCTACTACAATTTGTCTGACAATATCAAGACTAATAAAGTCCGGAAAATAGCTAAATACAACTAAAGGAAGATAAGAAGGAGAAGAGCAGGGATGCGATCATTAGACAGCTACCTTGCTATCCCCGAGAAGATCTGCAACTGGAATAATCAACAATCGCTACCGTATCCAGATACGCCTGGATCTGCACATAAGGTGCAGGGAGTAACGTGAGTACGCCAACTCAGTAAGTAACAATAGTAAATAAAGACTGAGAAGTAGTGACAAGTAATAATACAAGTAAAGTTCATATCACAAAAATTCAGTAAAATACAGTATGCTTTTAAAACCAAAGTTTGCATCAAATCAGCTCTTTTAAATCCAGTTCCAGTAATATCAATTAAAGACATCTTTCAACAGTTTTCAAACAAAGGCTCAATGCAAAGGTGAGCAAAAATAATCAAATCATAATCAGCCCTTCGGGCAACAACACTCATATACAACCCCTCAGGAAAACCTCACAATCACACTCGTATACAGCCTCTCGGGCAGACCTCACCATCACTCCCAGTTACTCAACACTCGGCACTCGCACTCAGTAGGTACCTACACTCACTGGAGGTGTGTACTGACTCCGGAAGGGCTTCTTCAACCCAAGCGCTATATATCAAGCCAATCATGGCATAAATCAATTGAGGCCCTCGTCCTATATCAAACATGCTGCGACGTGCAACCCGATCCCATAAATATCCTCACAAATTAGGCCCTCGGCCTCACTCAATCATAAACCTCTCTAGCCTCTTGGGCTCTCAGAAAACAAAGTATTCAGCCCAAACAACATTTATATGATGCATCAAAATAGAGTAATAGAGACTGAGTTATGCTGTAAATATGTATAAACATGACTGAGTATAGATTTTTAATCAAAAATAATGAGAGGATAGCAAGAAAAGACTTCTAAGGGTCCAAACAACACTGGCATAAGGCCTAAACATTGGCATCCAGCCTGATTCATAGAAATTCTTTCTAAAACACATAAGAATCATATAGTTTCAACAAAATATTCAACTTTACAGTTGATACAGGACGAACCAAGTCACAATCCCCAACGGTGCACGCCCACACGCCCACACGCCCGTCACCTAGCATGTGCGTTGCCTCAAAATAGTAAAATGATACGAAATCTGGGGTTTCATACCCTTAGGACTAGATTTACAATCGTTACTTACCTCAAACAGGTCAAATCTCTACCCCGCGATGCTCTTACCTCTCGACTCGGCCTCCAAATACTCCGAATCTATTAACAATCAATACAATACCATCAATATACGGTAATGGAATGAATTTCATAAGAAAACCCATCAAATTAGACAAAAATTCCGAAATCGGCTCAAACACGGCCCCCGGGCCCACTTCTCGAAATCCGACAAAATTTACAAAACTGGAAAGCCCATTCACTCACGAGTCCATACATACGAAATATATTAAAATCCGACATTATTTGGTCCCTCAAATCCTTAAATTAAACTCTCCAAAAAAATTTCAAGCCCTAAGCCCTCATTTTACTTCAACAATCCTACTAATTAATGATGAACAAAGCCATAGATTCACGAAATTTATACCATTATGGGTTAGAATCACTTACCCCAACGTTTCTCCTTGAAAACCTTCGAACAATCATCTCTCTCCTGAGTTTCTCAAGTCCAAAATTGAAAATGAAAGAGAAAACCTCGAGTTGGAGCTTTCTGCCTAGCAATATCGCACTTGCAGCCCCTTTTTCCGCTTCTGCGATGCTGCACCTGCGGAATTTCCATCGTAGGTGCGGAACTCACTTAGGATCCAACCTTTTGCACCTGCGTCCAACCTTTCGCACCTGTGCTTGCGCACCTGTGCGTAACACTCCGCATCTGCGAAGCTAGTCATTTTCCTCCCTCCCGCATCTGTGCCCCAGGTCTTGCACCTGCGGGCTCGCAGATGCGATAGCCTTCTCGCATATGCGCATCCTGCCTAGCCTAGCACTGCCCACACCTGTGACTTCCCAAGCGCACCTACGGCCTCACACTTGCGGCTCCCCTTCCGCAGGCGCGGAAACACCAGCAGAATTCACACCAGCAGCCCTCAAACACCAAAAACCAATTCGTCAGCCATCCGAAATACACCCGAGGCCCTCGGGACCTCAACCAAAAATACCAACATAACCCACAACATCATACAAACTTAGACAAATCGTAAAATCACTCGAAACAACTTCAAAACCCCAAATTACCCTCGGATTCAAGTCTAAGAACTTCTAAACTTCCAAATTTGACAACCGATGCCGAAACCAACCAAACCATATCCGAATGACCTCAAATTTTGCACACACGTCACAAATGACACTACAAAAATACTCGAACTTCCGGAATTTCATTCCGACCCCGATATCAAATTTTCCACTTCTGACCAAAATTGCCAAATAAACTTTCGCCAATTCAAGCCTAATTCCACTACGGACCTCCAAATCATATTCTGGACGTACTCCTAAGTCCAAAATCACCTAATGAAGCTAATGGAACTATCAGAATCAAATTTCAAGATTATTTACACATAAGTCAACATCCGATTGACTTTTTTCCAACTTAAGCTTCTAATTTAGAGACTAAGTGTCTCATTCCACTCCGAAACTACTCCAGACCCGAACTAACCAACTCGATACAACACACTACAGCTAAATAACACATAAAGAAGCAAAAATGGGAGAAACAGGGTTATAACTCATGAAACAATCGGTCGGGTCGTTACATAAACCCCTGTAACACATCAAACGGTGGGTGTGCACCTAAAACATAAAACACCATTGTCATCTTCCAATACTCAATTTCAGATCTAATATCCTCCAATTCAATGTCAATGATGGGCGACTCACCATACAAGGAAGGAGCAACGTACTCCAATTTGAATCCAGCATTTGATACCTTTGAGGTATCAAAATTTTCCCAAATCGATGGCTTCCTCACTAGGTCTACTCTTTCCTCTTCATCCACCATATCTTCCCATGATTTCCTTCCACTGCTTGTTGGAGTTTGACTACTAGCACTTGTTGAAGCTTGCATGACGTTATTCCACAATTTCTGAGCTTGCTCTTGGGACATCTGTGCACCCTCTTTTTGACGAGTTACTATTTCATTAATTTTCGATCCAATTCGAATCTCTTCGTGAATTGCTATAGCTGCCTTGTTCTTCTGCCCTTGTCCTTGTATAGCCATAGCTTGATATTAGAGAGCTTTTTGCAATGGCATGCGTGCTCTCTTCCCCTTGGCCGATGCAAGTTAGTAAACGTGCGCCGAGAGAGAATACATGCATTTTTTTTAAGCCAATGTGAATCAGTCTTTCTTTTTCTATCCATGTGCTTCTTACAGCGTCACTATTAGGCATTAACTAGAAAAATAGGAGAAAACTATCTGAGTTTTGTTAAAGTTTTAGGTTGAACAGAACATATGAATACACTTCCAAGTTTAAATGTAAGCATAAGTGCAGAAACCTACATACATTTAACTATTACGTATGTGTTTATGGAATAAGATCCCAAGCCATGGATTCTCAAAAGTGGCATCATTTATCCGCAACAAGAACCACAGACAGGAAGAGAGATGTGGTCAATGCCTCGGATATTATCCAATCCATGAGGTGGCCCACGTGGACCACCACTATATGGACCACTTCCAGGACCTCCAAGATCGCGCCCATCCCACTTCTTGCTGGATCTTGAACCTTTTCTATAGACATCTGTTTTTTCCATCGAAAACATAGTTGCAAAAAACACGCTAATGAAGTTGATGATGGACCAAAAGAAATCAGTGATAGTCTTCAATCGCCATATAGAACGCTTGGATTTTACCAAACCTCTCTCGACGTAAGCCATGGTTTGTTGGAACTATCTGGTTTGGTTGCAGAAATAAAATTTACTTGTTCCTTTTTTATTCTTTTTATTTTTTTAATTTATTTCTTTTATATTGTATATCCACTTTATTCGCTTTTCAATACTAAAAAGTATAGCAAAATTTAGGCTAGTTTTTATTTAAGAAAAAATTAAGTTAACTTTTTAAATGGTTGAACCAAAATCAAATCAAATTTATTAGATAGTTCGATGTTAAGGGAGAAACAGAAAATAATAGGTTAAGTTCACCAGATCACCTCGTGGAACAAGGTTATGGAAAGGAATCAGGAACTTATGGGAAGAATTCTCCCAGAACACTTCCTTACAGGTTGGGATGGGGCACACATACAATTTTAGAGGGACAAATGGCTGGGAACCACTCTTCTAAAAGAGTCCTACCCTAGACTATTTATGATTGCAAGTAATCCAGACTCCACTATAGCCCAAAACAAGGAGGACAACTCTTGGAACCTGATTCTAAGAAGAAACCTAAATGATTGGGAGCTGGAAGAGTACTTTTCACTCATTGCTAATATCCAGGACATCCTAATTTTAAATTAAATCAGGGACAAGCTCAAATGGGGCAATAGCAGGGAAGGTGCTTACTTAGTCAAGGAAGGTTATCTTCTATTGAGCTCAAACAAGGACCTGATTGACCAATGGCCTTGAAAGCTAGTCTGGAAAACCAAACTACTGCCAAAAGTCATATGCTGTAGCTGGATCACCCTAAATGGTGCTTGTTTAACATAGGATAACCTAATCATGAGGAGCTTTCAGCTAGCCAACAGATGTCACATGTGCCATAGCAATGCAGAATCTATCAACCACTTATTACTTTAGTGACTAGTTGCAATCGCATTTGGAATATGTTTTTGTCACTTTTTGGGATGCAATGGCCTATGTCAGGCAATATCAGAGAGGTCTTTAAGAGCTGGTGCTCCTGGAAAGTTGGGAAATCCATCATAAGGATCTGGGCAATTGTTCTTGCTTATATTTTGTGGTGCATATGGATAGAAAGGAACCAACGATGTTTTCATGGCATCTAAACTCCCACCCATACTCTCAAGGCTAGATGTTTGGTTAATATTTTTAGTTGGGTTAACCACACTCCTATATTTAGTATTGATACTTTCCTTGAATTCATCAGCTCGCTAGTTCTGTGATAGATTTTTGTCTTTTATTGAGCTGAGAATTTATCTCTTCTGTAATCTTTGCATCTTCTTGGTGCTTGTTAATGATATATCACTTATTTCATCAACAAAAAAAGTCCACCCGAATTTGATTGTTATTGAGTTCCTTTTTTTTTTGTCAACAAAGGCTTAGTATATACAAACTAAAGTAGAATTAGTAATATGTACGAGTGCATAAATATATATGAAACTAAAAGTTATGTTGAATTTTTGTAGTACTTAAAGTTATGTTACATAGTTTGAAACAAATGTATCAAAAATATACTACTAATGGGACCCTCCCATCCTTTTTTTTGGTAAACTAGATACTACATAAACAAAATAATAATTACAGTGTTTGCATGTTCATGGGGTCGTCAAGGTAGACATCATTGTTTGGAAGAGTGTTAATGATATTACAACCCAAAGCTTTTCTATTAAATGTAGTTCCTAGGATGTCTGACCACAAAGCATCGTTGGCAAACACTGGAGTAACTACCAAAATTCAAGTCCAGTCAAAAAGTTTCATTTAGCTCCTTTCTTAGCTAGGAGATCTTCCACCTGGCTCTGCTCTCTGAAACTATGGCTGATGACTGGATTCCTTAACTGGCCATCAAGGACCTACATTCAAAAATAATAGGGTTATAAGGCAAGTGTAACGACCCGGTCGGTCGTTTTGAGAGTTGTAGCCATGTTCTCCCATTTAATGCTCATTTTATGCTTTACATTTGTTATGCGACTTGCCGAGGTAGTTGGTTCGGGTCCAGAGAGGTTTCGGGATAAGTTGAAATACTTATTCTCAAGGTTGAATGCTTAAGTTGAAATGGTTGACCGGATGTTGACTTATGTATAAACAACTCCGGAATGGATTTTTGATGGTTCTGTTAGCTTCGTTGGGTGATTTTGGACTTAGGAGTGTGTTCGTATTGTGATTTGGAGGTCCGTAGTTGAAATTGTCTTGAAATGATGAATGTTAAAAATTTAGAAGTTTGACTGAGAGTGGACTTTGTGGTTACTGGGCTCGGATTGGCATTCTGGGAGTTGGAATAGGTTTGTGGTATCATTTGTGACTTGTGTGCAAATTTTGAGGCCAATCTGGCGTGATTTGATAGGTTTCGGCATCGTTTCTAGAAGTTGGAATTTTCTTAGTTTCATTAGGCTTGAATTGGGGTGTGATTCATGTTTTTATGTTGTTTGAGTGATTTGAGGGCTCGACTAAGTTCATATTGTGTTTTAGGACTTGTTGGTATATTTGGTTGAGGTCCCGGGGGCCTCGGATTAAATTGGGATGGTTAACGGATCGAAAATGAGACTTAGTGCATGGGAGCCTTATGGTGTGATCGCACCTGCGAGGGTCTTGGCTGCAGGTGCGGCTAGAGTGGAACAGAAGCAAGATTTGGTCTGGCCTTAGGTGTATCGTAGGTGCGGAAGTAGGAGCGCACTTGCGAGTCCGCAGAAGCGAAATTGTGGTCGCAGGTGCGGAATTTGGAACTTGGCTCTAGGCGCGCAGAAGCGAACGCAGGGTCGCAGGTGTGAGACCTTGGCCGCAGAAGAAGTAGGTCGGGGTTGAGTGTAAGTTCGTAGGTGCGGACCCCTGACCGCAAAAGCGGTGTCGCTAAGAGCGGCTAAATGAACCGCAGAAGCGGAGCCACTGGCAGTGCATATTCATTCTAGAGTTCGCAATTTTTCTTCATTTTGAACATTTCAAGCTCGGGATTGGGAGATATTTAAGAGGATTTTCGAGGGATTTCTTGAGGTAAGTCACTTGTGCTCATTTTTATTTGATAATCTTGTTTCCCCAATGGATTTCCCACCTAGTTTGTATGCTTTTAAGGTGGAATTTGGGAGTTTGAGGTTATGGATTTGGAGAGTTTAATATGGGGATTTGAGTGATGATTTTGTGTCGGATTTTGGTAAATTTGGTATGGTTGGACTCATGGTTGAATGGGCTTCCGGATTTTGTGACTTTTATCGGATTCCGAGATGTGAGCCTGGGGGGCCAACTTTGAGTTTACTTTTGACTTTTGATTTAGAACTTGGTATTTTCTTATGGAATTGATTCCTTCAACTCGTAATGATTGTATCGTACTGTTTGTGGCTAGATTCGAGGAATTCAGAGGCTATTTCGCGAGGCAATGGCTTGTTGGAGTAGGGATTTACACACTTTGAGGAAGGTAACTGTGATGACCGATTTTGACATTATTTTGGGCATGGACTGGTTATCTCTATATCATGCTATTCTTGATTGTCATGCCAAGACTGTTACCTTGGCTATTCCAGCATTTCCTAAGCTTGAGTGAAAGGGTTCGCCTGTTAGTTCATTTAATCAAGTTATTTCTTTTATAAAGGCTCAACACATGGTTGAGAAGGGTTGTTTAGCTTATCTAACCTATGTTCGGGATACTACTGCAGAGATTCCTGCTATTGATTCAGTGCCTGTAGTTCGGGAGTTCCCCAATGTATTTACATCAGATCTTCCAGGTATGCCACCTGATCATGATATTGATTTCTGTATTGACTTGGCTTCAGATACCCAGCCTATATCTATCCCACCGTATCGCATGGCTCCGAAAGAATTGAAAGAATTAAAAGAACAACTTGAAGAGTTACTAGCCAAAGGGTTTGTCAGACCGAGTGTATCGCCTTGGGGTGCACCGGTATTATTTGTGAAAAAGAAGGATGGAATAATGCGGATGTGTATTGATTATCGCCAATTGAACAAAGCCACTATTAAGAACAAGTACCCATTGCCACGTATTGATGATCTATTTGACCAGTTGCAGGGTGCTAGGGTATTCTCTAAGATTGACTTGAGGTCGGGGTACCATCAGTTGAAGATTTGGGATTTGGATGTTCTGAAGACTGATTTCCGTACTAGATATGGTCATTATGAGTTTCTGGTGATGTCCTTCGGTTTAACTAATGCCCCGGCAGCATTTATGGATCTGATGAACAGAGTATTCATGTCATATATTGATTCGGTTGTCATTGTCTTCATTGATGATATTTTGATCTACTCACGTAGTAAGGAGGAGCATAAGCAGCATATGAGAGTAGTGCTTCAGACATTGCGGGAACAAAAGCTATGTGCTAAGTTCTCTAAATGTGAGTTTTGGCTAGAGTCTGTAGCATTTTTAGGACATATCGTATCGGGCGAAGGTATTAAAGTTGATCCCAAAAAGATTGAGGCAGTTCAGAATTGGCATCGTCCCACTTCGGTGACGGAGATCAGGAGTTTTCTGGGTTTGGCAGGTTATTATCGTCAGTTCGTGGAAGGTTTTTCATCTATTGCAGCACCTTTGACCAAATTAACCCAAAAGGGTGCTCCATTCCGATGGTCCGATGATTGTGAGGTGAGCTTTCAGAAGCTCAAGACATCATTGACTACAGCACCAATGTTAGTGTTGCCTTCCAGTTTGGGGATGTATACAGTATATTGTGACGCTTTGCACGTTGGCTTGGGTTGTGTATTGATGCAGGAAGGGCAAGTTATTTCATATGCTTCACGTTAGCTGAAGCCCTACGAAAAGAATTATCCAGTACATGATTTGGAGTTAGCTGTGATTGTTCACGCTCTTAAGATTTGGAGGCATTATCTTTATGGGGTGTCTTGTGAAGTTTACACTGATCATCGCAGTTTGCAGCATTTGTTCAAGCAGAGGGACCTAAATTTGAGACAACGCAGATGGCTAGAGTTACTAAAAGATTATGATATTACTATCCTGTATCATCCGGGCAAAGCAAATATGGTTGCAGATGCCTTGAGCAGAAAGGCGGAGAGTATGGGTGGTTTGGCTTTCATTTCAGCAGAGGAAAGGCCATTAGCCTCAGATATTCAATCCTTGGCTAGCAGACTTGTGAGGCTGGATATTTTAGAGCCCAGCAGAGTTCTTGCATGTGTTGTGGCCCAATCTTCATTATTTGAGCAGATCAAGGCTCGCCAGTATGATGACCCACACCTGGTGGTTCTTCGTGAAACGGTACTACGAGGTGGTGCCAAGGAAGTCACTATTGGTGCAGATGGTGTTCTATGACTCCAGGATCGTCTGTGTGTTCCTAATGTGGATGAACTGAGGAAAAATATCCTGGAGGAAGCACACAGTTCTCGATATTCTATTCATCCATGTGCTACGAAGATGTATCGTGACTTGAGGCAGCATTATTGGTGGAGACGAATGAAAAAGGACATAGTTGAGTATGTAGCTCGGTGTCTAATTTGCCAGCAAGTTAAATATGAGCACCAGAAGCCAGGTGGCCTACTTTAGCAGATGACCATACCAGAGTGGAAATGGGAACGAATTACTATAGATTTTGTAGTTGGGCTGCCGCGGACCTTGAGGAAGTTTGATGCAGTTTGGGTGATTGTTGACAGGTTGACTAAGTCGCCACATTTTATTCCTGTTGTGACTACGTATACTTCAGAGAGGTTGGCCCAGATTAATATTCAGGAGATAGTTCGGTTGCATGGTGTGCCAATTTCCATCATATCAGATAGAGGTCCTCAGTTTACTTCACATTTCTGGAGAGCAGTACAGGGTGAGTTGGGGACCCGTGTAGAGCTCAACACAGCCTTTCATCCGCAGACCGATGGACAGTCAGAGAGGACAATTCAGATTTTGGAGGATATGCTCAGGGCATGTGTGATTGACTTTGGAGGTCAGTGGGATCGTTTCCTGCCTTTGGCTGAGTTTGCTTATAATAACAGTTACCAATCCAGCATCGAGATGGCTCCATTTGAGGCTTTATATGGTCGGCGATGTCGTTCACCTATCGGATGGTTTGAGCCAGGTGAGGCTAAGTTATATGGTACTGATTTGATAAGGGATGCCTTGGAAAAGGTAAAGTTGATTCAGGAGCGACTTTGTACAGCACAGTCCAGGCAGAAGAGTTACGCAGATCAGAAAGCGCGTGATTTATCATTTTTGGTAGGCGAAAGAGTTCTCTTGAAGGTTTCGCCGATGAAGGGAATTATGAGATTCGGGAAGAAGGTCAAGTTGAGCCCAAGGTTTATAGGCCCATTTGAGGTGTTGAAATGAGTTGGGGAGGTTGCTTATGAGCTTGCATTGCCTCCCAGCCTATCGGGAGTTCATCCGGTCTTTCACGTATCTATGCTACGGAAGTATCATGCCGACCTATCACATGTGTTAGACTTCAGCATTGTTCAGCTAGATAATAGCTTGGGTTATGAAGAGGAGCCAATTTCCATTGTTGATAAACAGGTTCGCCAGTTGAGGTCCAAGAGGGTTTCTTCAGTAAAAGTCCATTGGAGGGGCCAACCAGTCGAGGAAGTGACTTGGGAGGCCGAGGAAAACATGCGGAGCAGATATCCAGACTTATTCAGGTATAATTCTAAACCTGTTCGAGGACGAACGTTTGTTTAAGAGGTGGAGAATGTGATGACCCAAAATATCATCTTTAAATTTATTAATTAATTATGTGTTCTAAGACCTCGAAAAGTACTATTTATCATTCCTCGACTTGCGTGCGCAATCCGTAAAATTTCATGGAAAGTTTTTATGTGAAAAAAATGGATTTAAAATGTGGATTAGAGCTTTAAAACTCAATTGAGTTGACTTTGGTCAATATTTTGAGCAAACGGACTCGGATCAGTGTTTTGACAGTTCCGGTAGGTCCGTATCGTGATTTGGGACTTGGGCGTATGCCCAAAATCAAATTTCAAGGTCCCTAGCCCGATATATGGAATTTTGAATAAATAAATTAAAATGTTTAAGTTCGAATAGTGACCGGATGTCTAATTATCTGAAAATGACCCCCGGAATAGAATTTTGGTGATTCCAACAGCTCTGTATGGTGATTTCGGACTTAGGAGCGTGATCGGAATTTTATTTGGAAGTCCGTAGTGAAATTAGGCTTAAAATGGCTAAAATAGGAATTTAAAGTTTGAAAGTTTGACTGGGGAATTGACTTTTTGATATCGGGGTCGGAATCCAGTTCTGAAAATTTTCACAGCTCCGTTATGTCATTTATGACTTGGGTGCAAAATTTGAGGTCAATCGGACTTGATTTGATAGGTTTCGTCATCGAATGTAGAAGTTGAAAATTTTAAGTTTTATTAAGCTTGAATTGGAGCATGATTCATGATTTTAGCGTTGTTTTATGTGATTTGAGGTTTCAAATAAGTTTGTATGATGTTTTAGGACTTGTTGGTGTTTTGGGTTGAGGTCCCGAGGGCCTCAGGTGAGTTTCGGATGGTTAACGGATCAAATGTGGGACTTAGCTGCTGCAATTTTTCTGCTGGAAATGCTGTCAAAATCGGGCTGCCTGTCAAAATCGAGCTCCCTGTCAAAATCGAGCTCCCTGGCAAAATCGAGCTCCCTGACAAATCGAGCTCCCTGATAAAATCGAGGTCCCTGTCAAAATCGAGCTCCCTGACAAAATCGAGGTCTCTGACAAATCGAGGTCCCTGACAAAATCGAGCTCCCTGACAAAATCGAGCTCCCTGACAAATCGAGCTCCCTGATAAAATCGAGGTCCTTGACAAAATCGAGCTCCCTGACAAATCGAGGTCCCTGACAAATCGAGGTCCCTGACAAAATCGAGGTCCCTGACAGATCGAGCTCCCAAGATCGAACTGGACAGATCTGTAAGTTATAAAAACAGTGGCATTCAACATTTGCCATTTTTGACAAACTTGAGCTTGAACAGAGGCGACTTTTGATAGATTTTCAAGGAAAGACATTTGGGGTAAGTGATTCCAACTCGAACTCGGTTTAAATTTGGGGAAGTTTTAGAAATCTCATAGAAATGAATTTTTGAGATTTCGGTATCGATTCGGAGTCGGATTTGAGTGAAACTGGTATCGTTGGACTCGTAATTGAATGGGTTGTCGGATTTCATAACTTTCGGGGAAAGTTTTAGAAATCTCATAGAAACGAATTTTTGAGATTTCGGTATCGATTCGGAGTCGGATTTGAGTGAAACTGGTATCGTTGGACTCGTAATTGAATGGGTTGTCGGATTTCATAACTTTCGCCGGATTTTGAGATGTGGGCCCCGCGAGCGAATTTTTAATTAATTTCGGGATCTTTTCTTAAAAATGTAGTATTTTCTTATAGAATTGATTCCTATAATATTTATTGATTGTATCGAATTATTTTAGCTAGATTCGAGCCAGACGGAGTTGGATAATCGTGGAAAAGGCTTTATAGTGGATTAAATTGGAGCAAGACGAGGTAAGTCTCTTGTCTAATTTTGTGAACGGGAAATTACCTCATAGGTGATTAAGATTAAATAATTGTTGCTAAATTGTGGGGGCTACGTACGCACGAGGTGACGAGAGTCCGTGCGTAGCTACTATTAATGCTAAAGTCCGGGTAGTTTAGGACTCAAAGCATGCCTTACTTGTGTAAATTGTATTCTTTGATTTATTTATATTAATTTATATCTATATGAATATATTGTGAATTGTTAGATAAAGATATTAAAGGATGGAAATCTCATAGGCTTGATTTTCTGTTTAAATCAATTAATTGTTAAAAGAAATTGTTCTCCTCCCGAATTTACCTTATAATAAATATACTCTCCTTCTGGAGGCACATAAGAAAATGTCCTCCTTTCTTGTAGAGCGGGCCGAACGCCTCGGCAGGATAGATGCATCTATGGATCACGTCGCACGTCCCTCGGCAGTGTACACGACACTCTGGATCGGGCCGTACGTCCTCGGCAGAAATCGTGCTTAATAATAATAATTACATGATACTTTAATAATTTATTTCAGCTTATGAAGCTAATTAATAAATTGGAAAATCTTTGAAATTTAATAAATTATTATTCTTGCTTGTTAAGGAATTAATTGTTACTCCTGTGAATGAGGTTTAGTTGATAAATTGAAAATTATTTGAATTGAGGGAATTTAATTAATATATTGAGAATTGTTACATTTGAAGGAAATTTGATTATTTCTGCTGATTAAATAGATTATTGTAAATTCTGTAAATCATGCTGATTTAAATATCCTAGTTTTATTTCAGTTATTATTATTGACCCTTAGTGAGTGTCAAAGTCAGTCATCTCGTCTCTACCACTTTGAGATTAGGCTTGATACTTACTGGGTAAACGTTGTTTACGTACTCATACTACACTTGCTGCACTTTTTGTGCAGGATCTGAGACAAGTACTAGTGGAGGACCTATCATCACATATCCACGTCATCCCGAGGTATAGTGGTGAGCTGCCTTTCTGAGCGGTTCTGCAGCTACCAGTGTCTCTTCTTATATTTATATTCTGTTTATTTTATTTCAGACAGTATTTGGAGTTTTGTATAATCTACTAGATACTCATGCACTTGTGACACCGGGTCTTGGCGCACATTGGTAGAAATTGGTATTTTATTATTTTCTTGGAATAAAAGTTTAACCAATGTACGTTTGACTTATTAGTTGGCTTGCCTAGCTGTAGTGTTGGGCGCCATCATGACCTATAGGTGAAATTGGGTCATGACAGTAACACTTCTAAACTTCTGAGGGTATGAAATCCTGAATTACGTGTTATGTGATAGATATTGAGGTGACACGCATGCTAAGTGACGGGCGTGTAGGCGTGCACCGTAGAAATTGTGATTTTGTCATTTCCCTGGAGTTGTGTAGCCATTTTATCTGAACATTCTTGCTGCACTCTATGTGTTAGAGCACTTGAGCTGTGATTCATGCTAGGAATCATGTTTAGGTTATATGCTGGTACTGTTGGGACCCATAATGGTCGTTCTTTACTGCTGATTTATTTGTGAAATTACAGTTATGCACTTAGTCTTATTCATCATTTCATATCACACCTCAGTCTCTGTTATTGTGTATTCTCATATCTCGTATCATTGATTAGGGCTGCTTAGTATGAGCGTTGTGAGCCTGATGGACTGGAGAGATTGATGACTGAGTGAGACCGAGGGCTTGATTGTGAGTGATATTTATGGGATCGGGCTGCACGCCGCATCATGTTTTATTTCTTTATGCCTGGATCTGGCTTATTATAGAGCTTGGGATAAAGGATCCTCTCCATAGTCTGCACACCCACAGTGAGCGCAGTTGATTTATAGTGAGGGGTGGATCTTCCATGGACATAGATCTTGCCCGAATTAGTTATATTTGGGGATGGATTTTTTCATGGCTGGATTGGCCTTATACAGTACTGAGTGACTGACTGTCAGTATATATATATATATATATTTGGGGTGAATCTTCCCTGGGCTGGATTGGCCATATACATACATATATATATAGTTATTATGTATATATATTTGGGATGAATCTTCCCTGGGCTGGATTGGCCATATACAGTACTGAGTGATTGAGTATTCTGAGGGTATGAGTACACGAGGCTCCCAGTGTGGTGCATCACATCCAACATGTACATTGGCATGTAGATGTAGAGAGGTCATACTCCTCATATCATTTAGAATTGATCTATCTTACTTGTATTGAGTTTAACTGTTGAACGTGAAAGCATGCCTATATTTCTGCACTGTTATTTCTATACTGGACTACACTTGTTGAGCTCGTCATGACTTTCAGTCCAAAGGTTAGATTTGTGCATATCCAGATGTTACCGGTCATGGAGGTTGTTGAGTTGCGGAGTCCGGACCTTCGGAGATCATAGAGGTAGTTGCTTGACATTCGCAGACCTTAACTCTTCTCCATTATCTTTCAGTTTATTTTCTAGAAGGTGTAGTAGACTATATCTTTATATAGATGCTCATGTACTTGGTGATACCCCAGTTTTGGGAGAGATTATGTATTGAATTATGACTTCCTATACTATTTTTAAAATATTCTCCTTTAATTAACTATTTTCGTATCTTTCAAAGATTTAAAGTGTTGGAAATGTCTGAGTAGTCGGCTTTCCTAGTACTATGATAGGCGCCATCACGACGAGTTGGTTTTGGGTCGTGACATCAAGTGTTTATCATTTAGCATTTTGATGACTTCCAATGATTCATTGTTTATGATTAAGGGGCCAGCTTGTGTTCTACTGCTAGATTTAGCCCTTGGAATAGTGCATTTAGCTATGGTAGATTGTTTGTGATGATAGGGAAACCCTCCATGTAACCAATAATCCAGCCATCAGAGTGATTTCTGATGACTCCCCTCCCCCCCCACCCCTCCCCTAGGTTCCCATTTGACATAAATTGTAACCTACGGCTTTTCGAGGTTATTCCTGTCTATTAGGTGGTATTCAATGGCCTTAGTGAAAACATTTTGCATTGGGGCCTTATCTTTCTTGTTGTTAAAGAGGTTGTTGTTCCTTGTTAGCCAAATGTTCCAGAAACAAAAATGGAGGAGGAAATGCCACTGGATGCAATCATTGAAGGTTGTGTCCTTAAGTTTGTATCGGATCTTATGCTAGGAATTAGGGTTGAAGATGAGGGGTTGGAGGCAGTGCTTGATTGGTAGAGCATTGACATAGGGTACTCTAGAAGGATTTGGCAATAGTGCAGTGGAAGAATATGTGATTAATGGATTCCTCAGGGTCATTGCACATAGTGCATGAGGGGTTTAGGTGGAGACCTATGTTGTGGAGGTACTTATTGGTAGGTAATTTGTTGTGGGATAGTAGCCATGTGAAAAATCTGATATGTTTGAGGCATTAAGTTTACAGATCCAGGTGAAGGAAGATTTCTGGCCTAGTGGTGTGTTAGGATCGGAACCCGGGTAGTGCGGAATTTAGCCGAATAATATTTTAATGAAAATAACAAAGACAATTCAAATTAATAATAACGACAATTAAAGAAGACATAAATTTAACATGGTTCGGTCAAGGTGACCTACGTCCAAAAATGGAGAAGAGCAATTTCACTATACCAACAAGAGTACAAAATTAGAGTAAATACTTTAATTAGTCCCAAATACCCCAAGAGAATAACCTTACGAGATCACTCCAAAGAAAGGGTTCACAGAAGTGTTTCCCAACACTAACTCTCTTACAAAATACTCTATAATAAAATAAAGGAGGAGAAAGAAAGACAAGAGTTAAAAGCTCTTGAATTGGTGTGTTTACAAATGAGGAGAGGCTCCTATATTTATAGCAAAAAATCCTTGGCATAATAGTGGATATGATGTCATGACAAATGTCAGAAAAGTTGGTCCACAAATTTTGTTATAGTGGATATGATTTCATGACAAATGTCATGAAAACTTGGCCCCACTTCAAAAGAAGCCAAATTAATGGTCATATTATAAATCTCCACCTTGGCCTAATTTTGGCTTATATATAGTAAATTTTTCCCATCTTCTCCGCAAAAGCTATGGGCTAAATTATTCTTGGTAAATAGAAATTAAGTTCAAGAACAACTTGAACTTGCCAACTGGAAGAGGCTTTGTGAATATGTCAGCAGGATTGTCTCTGGTGTTGATCTTCTGAACAGAGACTTTTCCATCAGCAATGGTTTTTCGGATAAAATGACACTTGATGTCAATATGCTTCATCCTCTCATGATACATTTGGTCTTTAGTCAAGTGAATGGCACTTTGACTATCACAAAAAATAGTAATACCACCTTGGTGTAAACTGAGTTCAGCAAATAGACCCTTCAACTATAAGGCTTCTTTGATCGCCTCGGTCACTGCCATATATTCTGCTTCAGTAGTAGATAAAGCTAGTACATGTTGTTATGTAGCCTTCCAACTGATAGCGCAACCACCAATGCAAAATACATAGCGAGTGAGTGATCTTCTTTTGTCAAAATCACATGCATAATCTGAGACTACAAAACCAACCAAAGAGTTAGTATTTCTCCAAACTCCAAACATGTGTTTAAAGTACCTTGCAAGTATCTGAGAATCCATTTCACAACCTGTCAATGTGCTTTACTAGGGAAATCCATATATCGGCTCACTACACTTACTGCCTGGGAAATATTTGGATGTGTGCACACCATTGCATATATAATATTGTCGACTGCACTAGAATAAGGTATTTGTTCCATATACCTCTCTTCTTCCTCTGACTGTGGGGACTGCGCAGCTGATAACTTAAAATGAGTGGCAAGAGGGTATTAAGTGGTTTAGAATCTTTCATGCCAAACCTCTCCAAGAGTTTCTCCGAGTACTTTTTCTGGGTCAAGAATAGCCTGTTAGCTCCTCGATCTCTTTTGATCTCCATGCCGAGAATTTTCCTAGCTGCTCCCAAATCTTTCATCTCAAATTCACTTTTCAACTGACTTTTCAAATTGTGAATTTCTGTCAAATCCTTAGCAGCAATGAGCATGTCATCAATATATAATAATAGGTACACAAATGAACCATCATTTAACTTCCGAAAGTAAACACAACTATCATACATGCTCCTCGAATAACCATGACCCGACATAAAGGAATAAAACCTTTTATACCATTGTCTTGGATATTGCTTTAATCCATACAAGGATTTCTTCAACAAGCAAACGTGATCTTGTTTTCCTTCAATTTCAAATCCTTCGGGTTGATGCATGTATATTTGTTCCTCAAGTTTGCCATGTAAGAAAGTTGTCTTAACATCAAGCTGTTCTAATTCCAAATCATACATGGTAACTAAGGCAAGCAAGACACGAATAGAGCTATGTTTAAAACAGGTGGGAAAATATCATTAAAATCAACTCCTTGTACCTGACTATAGCCCTTTGCAACTAATCGTTCCTTATACCTCCCATCTTCAACCCCTGGAATGCCATCCTTTTTCTTGAAGACCCATTTACAACCAACAATTCTTTTTCCTGATGGCAGCTTCACTAGAGACCAAGTACCATTGTTGTGGAGAGACTCAATTTTTTCATTCGTTGTAATCAGCCACTTGGCTGAATCAGCACCAGAAACTGCTTCTGAATATTTTGATGGTTCTCCAATTTCTTCAGTTTCCTGTTCAACTGAAAAAAGCAAATGCAACATAATCTCTAAACCTTAATGGTTGTTTACTTTCTCTTCTTGGTCTATGTTTGGCTATAGAATACTCCTCTTCTTTCGGTTCAAATTCAAGAGTCTCAACTTCAGGAATTTCAGCTTCTGGCTCAACTTTAGGAGTTTCAACTGTATTTTGCTCCAAAGTTGATAAGCTTGGCTCAGAAAGAATGCCAATCTCAACATCCATCTATTTTTATGTACTCTTTTCTTTATCTGTATTACAAGAACTAGAAGACTCTTTTCTAGGATGTAACATAGAGGATTCATCAAATATCACATCTCTGCTAATTATAAATTTTTTGTGTTGTGGGATTAGGATACCATAGTCGGTATTCTTTCACCCTAGATGCATACCAAAGAAAAATGCACTTTTTAGCCCTTGGATCTAATTTTCCATCATTTACGTGCATGTATGCAGGGCAACCAAATATCTTTATATCAGAATAATAAGCAGGAGTACCTGACCGCATTTCCTCTGGAGTCTTAAAGTTCAAAGGTGCAGAAGGAGCTCGGTTGACAATATAACAAGCTATAGAGATAGCTTCTGCCCAAAAGACGTTTTTCAACCCAACATTTGAAATCATGCAACAAGCCCTTTCCAAAAGAGTTCTATTCATCCTTTCTGCCACACCATTTTGCTGAGGTGTCATTCTCACTGTATGGTGTCGAGTAATTCCTACATTCTTGCAAAATTTGTTGAATTCATCATTACAAAATTCCAAGCCATTATCTGTTCGCTTAACCTGTTTTCCTGTTTGCTTCTCAATCAAAACTTTCTATTGTTTGAAAGTTAAGAAAACATCACTTTTATTTTTTAGGAAATAAACCCAAACTTTTCTTGAATAATAATCAATGAAAGTAAACATATACCTGACACCACCTTTTGATGGGGTACGTGAAAGATCCTAAAGATCTAAATGAATGTAATCCAAAGTACCTTTTGTTCTATGAATCGCTAGGGATTTGAAACTGACTCTTTTATGCTTCCCGAACACACAATGTTCACAGAACTCTATATTTCTAGTACTTTGGCCACATAAGAGACCTCTTTTGTTGAGGATGGAAAGACTTTTTTCACTCATATGCCCCAATCGCATATGCCACAATTTGGTGATGTCGAAATCTGATTTATCTGATATTGAAACTGCAGTAGCACCTGTAATAGTAGATCCCAATAGAGTATACAACATACCTGGTCTGCATGCTTTCATGATCACAAGAGCACTATGAGAAACTTTCAGAACTCCACCTTCACCTGTGTACTTGCGCCCAAGAGATTCTAGAGTGCCCAAAGAGATGAGATTTTTCTTCAAGTCAGGAACATGCCTAACATTAGTGAGAGTTCTCACCACACCATCGTGCATTTTGATTCGAACTGTACCTTTTCCAATAGCTTTGCAGGCAACATTGTTGTCCATCAAGACAACTCCACCTTTAATAGATTCATATGTAGTAAATAAATTTCGATTGGGACACATATGATAAGAACAACCCGAATCTAAAATCCACTCAATATTAGATTTAAAACTATTATTAGTTGCTAAAAAAATAGTTCCCTCAGTCTCATTAACAGCTACACTTGCTTCGACAGTGTTAGTATTTATGTGCTCATATTTCTTTTCTGTATGCTTTTCTTTATTTTTCAATTTAAAGCATTCAGAAATAATGTGACCTTTCTTATGACAATATTTGCAGATGACATTTCTGTATCTGGATTTTGACCTTGATTTAGGTCTCTCACTACTTGAGTCTTTCATATTAGATCTACCTCTTATGAATAAGCATTCCTCTTGGTTCCCACTAGTTTCCCTAGTAATATCTCTATCTATTTGTTCTTTTGATTTTAAAATAAATTTGATATCTTTATAAGAGATATTATCATTTTCATAAAGCATAGTATCTCTTATATGCTTAAACGACTGAATAATGAAACAAGCAATAACACATTTTGATCCTCATCTTTGATTTCGGCATCTATGTTACTTAAATCCATAAGAAGAGAATCAAAAGTATCAAGATGTGTAAGTATAGAGGTACCTTCAGACATACGAAAAGTATAGAGTTTTTGCTTTAGGTAAAGCCTATTTTCTACTATTCTTTTCATATACAGGGTTTTCAGCTTTTTCCATATGCCTTTGGCTGAGTTTTTTGTAGCAACTTCACGTAAAACCTCATTTGAGAGATGTAAAATAATACATGTTTTTGCCTTTTTGTCAATGACGGCAAACTCATCGTCCGTCATTTTATCCAGCTTCTTCTCCTTTCCTTGCAGTGTCAAATCTAAGTCATCCTGAATTAGGATAGCTTCCATCTTTAATTGCCACATTTCTAAGTTTGCACTTCGATCAAAATTTTCAACATAAGTCTTTATTAGAGTCATATTGACTACTGAAACTAACCCGGTTAGATCCGGCTCTGATACTAATTTGTTATGATCGGGAACCCAGGTAGTGCAGAATTTAGCCGAACAACATTATAATAAAAATAATAAAGAAAATTCAAGTTGATAATAATGACAATTAAAGAATATAAATAAGACACATATTTAACGTGGTTCGTTCAAAGTGACCTACGTCCACAAGCGGAGAAGAGCAATTTTACTATACCAACAAGAGTACAAAAGAGAGTACAAAGTTAGAGTAAATACTCTAATTAGTCCCAAATACCTCAAGAGAAAAACTTCACAATATCACTCCAAAGAAAGGGTTCACACAAGTGTTTCCCAACACTCACTCTATTACAAAATACTCTATAATGAAATAAAGGAGAAAAAAGAAAGACAAGAGTGAAAAGCTCTTGAATTTGTATGTTTACAAATGAGGAGAAGCTCCTCTATTTATAGAAAGAAATCCTTGGCCTAATAGTGGATATGATATTATGGCAAATGTCATAAAAACTTGTTCCACAAATTTTGTTATAGTGGATATGATGTCATGGTAAATATCAATAAAAACTTGTCCCCCACTTGAAAAGAAATCAAATTAATGGTCATATTACATGGTGTGCTCCCTTGAGTTAGTAGAAAAGAAGAAGCAGACTGTGAAGAGAATAGGCCACTACCTGTGAGGCCCCATATGAATTTGTCCTCTCTCCCAGAAGTATGATTGATGAAAGTGTTATTGATGGTGAGTGTTAGGGGTGGTGAAAGAGAGATTCTCTAAGTTCCAATTCTTATTGGTAAAAAAGAAAGATATATTGATACAAAATCCTCCCCATTTAGTTTAGGGCCATTAATAAGGGTATCTATGGGGCCCATGTGGGGATCAACTATCAACGAGAAAATTCAGTATATTCCCCTTATTAAAACTCCACACGGAATCTTTATTACAGATTCTCCATCCATTAATAATGTATTGCCAAGTCTTAGATGAGGACTTCCTTCTAATGGTATGAGGTTTGTAGTGTTTGGCAATAAGCATTTTAGCCCATAATACATCAGGCTTATGGAAAATCCTCCAAGTAAGGCATGAGTGGCATGCCCTATTTTTCATCTTAGTTTTTTGGATATCAAGGCCACCATGTGGCTTGAATCTAGTAATGACATCCCAGCTGAGCATATGCATTTTTCTCTTCTCAGCAGTAGTACCCCATATGAAATCTCTCTGGATTTTGTTGATTTTATTGGAGGTGCTACTTAGGAGTTTAATGAATCGCATCACATGGGTAGGGATACTACCAAAGCTAGCCTTGGCCAGGGTTGTACGCCCAGCCATGTTCAGGAACATAGTTTTCCAGCCAGCCAACTTAGTATTCATGTTGTTAAGAATGAACTGGAAGTCCCCATGAGTGGATTTTTATGAAAGATGGGGAAGCTCATGTATTTACCAAAGTTGTTACTGGCTTTAATGCCTAGTATGCTGGGAAAAATTCTAGGTCAATAGGGTTGGTATTTATTGAAAATATGAATTTAGGCTTGATCATATTTACCTTCAGCTAGAGACTGAGTTGAAGGCATTGAGAGTTCTTATTATGGTTTCATAGTTCTTTCTATTAGCTCTGGCAAAAACGGTAAGGTCATCAGCAAAGAAGAGGTGTGAGATCTTGGGCCCACTTATGCTGATGGAGATAGGAAACTAATTGGTTAAGTAAACTTCATGGTCAATCTATTTAGAGAGCCTATCCATACACATAATAAAGATGTAGGGGATAAGGGGTCCCTTGTCTAATTTCCCTAGAGGGGGAGAAGGGGTATGTCCTGTTTCCATTCAGTAGGATTGAGATACTTGCTAAAGTGATACATGACATGATAAACTAAGAAGGGAAGTTGTTGTCACGACCCAATTTCACCTATAGGTCGTGATGGCGCCCAACACTACAGCTAGGCAAGCCAACTTAATAAAATAAGCATATATTGACAAAATTTAAAACCAAGAAAAATAATAAGACGCCAAATTCTACCAATGTATGTGCCAAGACCTGATATCACAAGTGTATGAGCATCTAGTAGATTATACAAAACCTCAAATACTGTCTGAAATAAAATAGACAGAATGAAAAATACAAGGAGAGACACTAGTAGCTGCAGAACGGCTCAGAAAGGCAGCTCACCACTATGCCCCCGGATAGCGTGGGTGTAAGACAATAGGTCCCCCACTAGTACTTGCCTCAGGTCCTGCACAAAAAGTGCGCAAGTGTAGTATGAGTAGGTAAACAATGTGTACCCAGTAAGTATCAAGCCTAATCTCGAAGTGGTAAAGACGAGATGGCCGACTCTGACACTCACTATGGGTCAATGATAATAATTGAAATACGACTAGAATATTTGAATCAGCATGATTTACAGAATTTAAAATAATTTATTTAATCAACGAAAATAATCAATTTTCTTCAAATGCAACAATTCTCAATATATTAATTAAATCCCTTCAATTCAAATAATTTCCAATTTATCAATTAAATATTATTTATAGGAATAACAATTAATTCTTTAACAAGCAAGAATAATAATTGATTAAATTCCAGAGATTTTTTCTAATTTATCAATTAGCTTCGCAAGCTGAAATAAATTATTAAAGTATCGTGTAATTATTATTATTAAGCACGATTTCTGCCGAGGACGTACGACCCGATTCAGAGTGTCGTGTACACTGTCGAGGGACGTGCGACGTGATCCATAGATGCATCTATCCTGCCGAGGCATTCAGACCGCTCCACAAGAAAGGAGGACATTTTCTTATGTACCTCCGGAAAGAGAGTATATTTATTATGAGATAAATTCGTGAGGAAGAACAATTTCTTTTAACAATTAATTGATTTAAACAGAAAATCGAGCATATGGGATTTTCATCCTTTAATATCTTTATCTAACAATTCACAATATATTCATATATATCAATTTAATATTAATTAATCAGGGAATACAATTTACACAAGTAATTCATGCTTTGAGTCCTAAACTACCCGGACTTTAGCACTTATAGTAGCTACGCACGGACTCTCGTCACCTTGTGCTTACGTAGCCCCCTCAATTAGCAACAATTATTCATTTTAATTCCTATGGGATAATTTTCCCCTCACAAGATTAGACAAGAGACTTACCTCGTCTCAAAGTCCACTTTCCGATTATCGCGTCGCCTAAAATTCTCGATTCGATGCCGAAAAATCTAAAACTATCCAAAAGTTATATAGAATAATTAATATATGTTCAATATTTCAAAATTCATCTATTAAATAAATTACCCTACCCAAAATGGTAAAATTCCTAAAATTCACCTCGGGCCCACGTGTTCGGATTCTGGAAATTTTCAGATGGAAACGTTACCCAGAATCTCAAGAACTCAAATATATAATTTCTACCTAATTCCATAACTAGTTTCTTGGTTAAAATCTCATTTTTATAAAATCTAGGTTTTTCACCTAAACCTTTGATTTCTAAGATTTACTAGTTATAATCTACTTATAATCTATGTATTTAACTAAAGGGGTGTAGAATTAACTTACCTCCAAGTTGTTAGTTGAAATCTCCTTCTCAAAAGCTCTGAAATCGCCCGGAAATGGAGGAAAAATGGGCTCAAAATGTCTGAGCACTCACTTTTAAAACATTCTGCCCAGACAAGTTTTTCGCACCTGCGGAATGAGTATCGCACCTGCGGCTTTCACACCTGCAAAAAATCCTCGCAGGTGCGAGTCTCACTAGCCTTGGCCAAACTCGCATCTGCGCACACTGCTTCACACATGCGCGACTGTAGGTGCGCCAAAATTCCGCATCTGCGGCGATGGCCTCCCCTTCCCTTTTTCTGCTTCTGCGAGTTCCACGCCTGCGAGCTTTTGTCACATCTGCCAATGTCGCACCTGCGACTGGCCAAGCGCAGGTGCGATTCTAACAGTAGCAGGGAGCTTCAGTTTTGGCTCTCAACTTCCAACTTGGTCCGAGCCTCGTCCGATTGACACTCGGGGTCCCCGGGACCCCGCCCGAACATACCAACATGTTTGAAATCATAAAACAGACTCGCTCGAACTCTCAGAATGCCTAAAACAACATCAAATCTAAGAATCATACCCTAAACCAAATTGATTCAAACTTAAGAATTTCAAGTTCTTCAATTTACTTCCAATGCGCCGAAATAAACTTAAACTACTCGGAATGACACAAATTTTTGCGTGCAAGTCTTAAATCACTATACGGAGCTATTCCCAAACTCGGAATTCCAAACGGACTTCAATTACTAAAAATTCTACTCCAAACCAAATTTAAAGAAGTTTAAACCTTCAAATAGTTGATTTTTACTATTAAGCGTCAAAACGCTCCCAGATTATCCAAAATCCGATTCGGACATACGCCCAAGTCCAAAATCATCATACAAACCTATTGGAACCGTCAAATCCCAATTCCGGGGTCGTTTTCTCAAAATGTTGACCGAAGTTAAACTTGGCACTTTAAGGCCAACTTAAGGAACCAAGTATTCCGGTTTTAACCCAAACACTTTCAAATCCCGAACCAACCATCCCCGCAAGTCATAAATCATTAAAAGCACATACGAAAAATTTTATTTTATGGAACGGGGTTCTAAAAGTTAAAATGGATATCTGCTCCGCATGTCTTCCTCGGCCTCCCAAGTCGCTTCCTCGACTGGTTGGCCCCTCCACTGGACCTTTACTGCAGAAATCCTCTTGGACCTCAACTGGCGAACTTGTTTATCAACAATGGCAAATGGCTCTTCTTCATAACCCAAACTCTTATCTAGCTGAACTGTGTTGAAGTCTAACACATGTGATAGGTCAGCATGATACTTCCGGAGCATAGATACATGAAAAACCGGATGAACTCCCGATAGACTGGGAGGAAATGCAAGCTCATAAGCAACCTCCCCAACTCGTCTCAACACCTCAAATGGGCCTATAAACCTTGGGCTCAACTTGCCCTTCTTCCCGAATCTTATAATTCCCTTCATCGGCGAAACCTTTAAGAGAACTTTTTCACCTACCATAAATGATATATCACGCGCTTTCTGATCTGCGTAACTCTTCTGTCTGGACTATGTTGTATGAAGTCGCTCCTGAATCAACTTTACCTTTTCCAAGGCATCCTTTACCAAATCAGTACCATATAACTTAGCCTCACCGGGCTCAAACAATCAGATAGGTGAATGGCATCGACAGCCATATAAAGCCTCAAATGGAGCCATCTCGATGCTGGATTGGTAACTGTTATTATAAGCAAACTCGGCCAAAGGCAGGAAACGATCCTACTGACCTCCAAAGTCAATCACACATGCCCTGAGCATATCCTCCAAAATCTGAACTGTCCGCTCTGATTGCCCGTCAGTCTGCGGATGAAAGGCTGTGCTGAGCTCTACACGGGTCCCCAACTCACTCTGTACTGCTCTCTAGAAATATGAAGTAAACTGAGGGCCTCTATCTGATATAATAGAAATTGGCACACCGTGCAACCAAACTATCTCCTGAATATAAATCTGGGCCAACCTCTCTGAAGTATACGTAGTCACAATAGGAATAAAATGTGCCGACTTGGTCAACCTGTCAACAATCACCCAAACTGCATCAAACTTCCTCAAGGTCCGCGGCAACCCAACTATAAAGTCCATAGTGATGTGTTCTCATTTCCACTCTGGTATAGTCATTTGCTGAAGTAGGCCACCTGGCCTCTGGTGCTCATATTTAACTTGCTGGCAATTTAGACACCTAGCTACATACTCAACAATGTCCTTTTTCATTCGTCGCCACCAATAATGCTGTCTCAGGTCACGATACATCTTCGTAGCACCTAGATGAATAGAATACCGAGAACTGTGTGCTTCCTATAAGATCTTTTTCCTCAGTCCATCCACATTAGGAACACATAGACGATCCTGGAGGCGCAGAACGCCATCCGCTCCAATAGTAACTTCCTTGGCACCACCTCGTAGTACCGTTTCTCGAAGAACCATTAAGTGTGGATCATCATATTGACGAGCCTTGATCTACTCAAATAGTGAAGACTGAGCTACAACACATGCAAGAACTCAGCTGGGCTCTGAAATGTCCAACCTCACAAGTCGGTTAGCCAAGGATTGAATATCCAAAGCTAATGGCCTCTCCTCTGCTGAAATGAAAGCCAAACTACCCTTACTCTCCGCCTTCCTACTCAAGGCGTCTGCGACCACATTTGCTTTGCCCGGATGATATAGGATAGTAATATCATAATCTTTTTGTAACTCAAGCCATCTGCGTTGTCTCAGATTTAGGTCCTTCTACTTGAACAAATGCTGTAAACTGCAATGATCAGTGTAAACTTCACAAGACACCCCATAAAGATAATGCCTCCAAATCTTAAGAACGTGAACAATCACAACTAACTCCAAATAATGTACCGGATAATTCTTTTTGTGGGGCTTCAACTGACGTGAAGCATATGAAATAACTCGCCCTTCCTGTATTAATACACAAACCAAACCACGTGAAGTGTCGTAATACACTGTATGCATTCCCGAACCGGAAGGTAACACTAACACTGGTGTTGTAGTCAATGTTGTCTTGAGCTTCTGAAAGCTTGCCTCACAATCATCGGACCATCGGAACTGAACACCCTTCTGGGTTAATTTGGTCAAAGGTGCTGCAATAGATGAAAACCTTCCACGAACCGACGATAATAACCCACTAGACCCAGAAAACTCCTGATTTCAGTCGTCGAAGTAGGACGATGTCAATTCTAAACTGCCTCAATTTTTTTGGGATCAACTTTAATACCTTCGCCCGATACAATATGTCCCAAAAATTACTACAGACTCTAGCCAAAACTCATATTTAGAGAACTTAGCATATAGCTTTTGTTCCCGCAATGTTTGAAGCACTACTCCCATATGCTGCTCATGTTCCTCCTTGTTGCGCGTGTAGATCAAAATGTCATCAATGAAGACAATGAAAAATGAATCAATATATGGCCTGAATACCCTGTTCATCAGATCCATAAATGCTGTCAGGGCATTAGTTAAACCGAATGACATTACCAGAAACTCATAATGATCATATCTAGTATGGAAAGCAGTTTTCGGAACATCCAAATCTCGAATCTTCAATTGATGATACCCTGACCTCAAGTCGATTTTAGAGAACACCCTAGCACCCTGCAACTGGTCAAATAGGTCATCAATACGCGGCAACGGGTACTTGTTCTTAATAGTAATTTTGTTCAATTGGCGATAGTCAATACACATCCGCATTGTTCCATCCTTCTTCTTCACAAATAATACCGGTGTACCCAAGGCGATACACTCGGTCTGATGAACCCTTTGGCTAGTAACTCCTCAAGATGCTCTTTTAATTCTTTCAATTCTTTCGGAGCCATACGATACGGTGGGATAGATATAGGTTGAGTATCTGGAGCCAAGTCAATACAGAAATCAATATCCCGATAAGGTGGCATACCTGGAAGATTTGAAGGAAATACATCGGAGAATTCCCGAATTACTGGCACTGAATCAATAGTCGGAGTCTCTGCAGTAGTATCCGGAACATAGGCTAGATAAGCCAAACAAACCTTCTCATCCATGTGTTGAGCCTTTATAAAAGAAATAACCCGATTAAATGAACTAATCAACGAACCCTTCCACTCCAGCCTAGGCAAAGATGGAATAGCCAAGGTAACAGTTTTGGCATGACAATCTAGAATAGCATGATATGGAGATAACAAGTCCATACCCAGAATAATTTCAAAATCGATCATCTTGAGTAATAAGAGATCTGCTCTAGTTTCATAACCACATAATGTAATAATACAAGATCGGTAGATCCGGTTCACAATAATAGAATCGCCTACAGGAGTGGATACATAAACAGGAGTACTCAAGGACTCACAAGAAACACCCAGGAATGGAGCAAATAGAGATGACACATATGAATACGTGGATCCTGGATCAAATAATACTGAGGCATCTTTGCCGCAAATAGAAATAATACCTATAATCACAGCATCTGAGGCCTCTGCATCTGGTCTAGCTGGAAAAGCATAGAACCGAGCTAGAGCACCAACTGGCTGGCCTCCGCCTAGCTGACCTCCACCTCTAGGACGACCCCTACCCACCTGTCCTCCACCTCTTGGTGGTCGTACTACTGGTGGAGCAACTAGTCCGGTAAGCATAGGCTGCTGACCCTGCTGTACTGGTCTACCCCAAAGCCTGGGGAAAAATCTCCGCATGTGATTGGGATCCCCGCACTCGTAACAACTCTTCGGTGCGATGGGATGCTGACTAAGTGCATGGCCCTGAGGAACTAAATACCCACTGGAAGGACCCTGAATAGCTGGTGGGCGGTAGGAACTCTATGGTATAGCACTGAGATAAGGTCGCACAGGAGCACCTCAAGGAGGTGGTGGTGCTGGAAATGGGGGTCTGCTGGACCGCCCCCTCACGAAATGATCTCTGCCCCCAAACGAAGCACCTCTGAACTCTCCAGAGTACCTGAATCGATTATCTCTCATAATCTGCTCTCGGCTCCGCTGACGCACACCCTCAATCCTCCGGGCTATCTCCACAACTAGCTTATAAGAAGTAGCCATCTCAACCTCTCGAGCCATAGTGGCCCGAATGCTAGTATGTAAATCGGCTACAAACCTCCGCACTCTCTCCGCCTCAGTAGGGACTATCATAAGTGCATGGCGAGATAATTCAGAAAACCTCGCCTCATAATCGGTCACTGACATCTGACCCTGCTGGAGCTGCTCAAACTGAAACTGCAACTCTTCCCTCTGGGAGGATGGAATATACCTGTCCAGGAATATACGGGTGAACCTGTCCCAAGTCATGGGAGGAGAATCTGCTGGTCTGCCAAGAACATAAGACTGCCACCATCTACGGGCTCTGCCCTCTAGCTGAAAAGTAGCAAAGTCTATCCCATGAGACTCTAATATTCTCATGTTGTGCAGTCTGTCCCTGCAACGAACAATGAAGTCCTGTGGATCCTCATGTCGCTCACCCCCAAAGACAGGAGGATGTAGTCTAGTCCATTTGTCCAATAGTTTCTGAGGATCAGCGGCTACAACTGGCCTGGGCTCAGGTGTAGCTGCTACCACTGGTTGGGCTGCACCCACGGGTAGTGCACCCTGGGTCTGATATACAGTAGTTGCCTATCCATGAGCCTACGCGGTAGGGGTCTGTGCTCCTCCGCCCGCCTGAGATATGGCTAGGTCTGCCGAAAATAAACCGGCCTGAGACATATTGTCCATGAACCGCATCATACGACCCATGACATCCTGAAATCCCGGTGCAGATGTGAAATCCACCGGAGTTGGCTCTGCCACAGGCACCTCATCCTGTTCCTCAACAATGGGGTTCTCTGCTGGACTCACTGGCATCATAACAGGAGCAGTCCTGGGATGTCCTCACCCTCTACCACGGCCTGGAGCCCTGCCTCGGCCTCTAGCAACTGGGGGAGTAGCTCTTCCCTGGTCTGGAACCTCATTCGAGAGCGTTCTCACCATATGTGAGAGAATAAGAGAAGGATATTTAGTATTACATTAATTGCACGATGGAATATGAAGAAAGGTAGTTTCCTAACACCCTATAGTCTCTCGAAGATAAGTACAAAGGTCTCTGTACCGATCCGCAAGACTCTATTAGGTCTGCTCATAACTTGTGAGACCTACGTGAACCTAGTGCTCTGATACCATGTTGTCACGATCCAATTTCACCTATAGGTCGTGATGGCGCCCAACACTACAGCTAGGCAAGCCAACTTAATAAAATAAGCATATATTGACAAATTTTAAAACCAAGAAAAATAATAAGACGCCAAATTCTACCAATGTGTGTGCCAAGACCTAATATCACAAGTGTATGAGCATCTAGTAGATTATACAAAACCTCAAATACTGTCTGAAATAAAATAGACAGAATGAAAAATACAAGGAGAGACACTAGTAGCTGCAGAACGGCTCAGAAAGGTAGCTCACCACTATGCCCCTGGATAGCGTGGGTGTAAGACAATAGGTCCCCCACTAGTACTTGCCTCAGGTCCTGCACAAAAAGTGCGCAAGTGTAGTATGAGTAGGTAAACAATGTGTACCCAGTAAGTATCAAGCCTAATCTCGAAGTGGTAAAGACGAGATGGCCGACTTTGACACTCTCTATGAGTCAATCATAATAATTGAAATATGACTAGAATATTTAAATCAGCATGATTTAAAGAATTTAAAATAATTTATTTAATCAACAAAATTAATCAAATTTCTTCAAATGCAACAATTCTCAATATATTAATTAAATCCCTTCAATTCAAATAATTTTCAATTTATCAATTAAATATCATTTACAGGGATAACAATTAATTCTTTAACAAGCAATAATAATAATTCATTAAATTTCAGAGATTTTTTCTAATTTATCAATTAGCTTCGCAAGCTGAAATAAATTATTAAAGTATTGTGTAATTATTATTATTAAGCACGATTTCTGCCGAGGACGTACGGCCCGATTCAGAGTGTCGTGTACACTGCCGAGGGACGTGCGGTGCGATCCATAGATGCATCTATCCTGCCGAGGCATTCGGCCCGCTCCACAAGAAAGGAGGACATTTTCTTATGTACCTCCGGAAGGAGAGTATATTTATTATGAGATAAATTCGGGAGGAAGAATAATTTTTTTTAACAATTAATTGATTTAAACAGAAAATCGAGCATATGGGATTTTCATCCTTTAATATCTTTATATAACAATTTACAATATATTCATATATATCAATTTAATATTAATTAATCAGGGAATATAATTTACACAAGTAATTCATGCTTTGAGTTCTAAACTACCCGGACTTTAGCATTTATAGTAGCTACGCACGGACTCTCGTCACCTCGTGCGTACGTAGCCCCCGAAATTAGCAACAATTATTCAATTTAATTCCTATGGGGTAACTTCCCCCTCACAAGATTAGACAAGAGACTTACCTCATCTCAAAGTCCACTTTCCGATTATCGCATCACGTAAAATTCTCGATTCGATGCCGAAAAATCTGAAACTATCCAAAAGTTATATAGAATAATTAATATATATGTTCAATATTTTGAAATTTATCTATTAAATAAATTACCCTATCCAAAATGGTAAAATTCTTAAAATTCACCTCGGGCCCACGTATCCGGATTCTGGAAATTTTCGGATGGAAACGTTACCCATAATCTCAAGAACTCAAATATATAATTTCTACCTAATTCCATAACTATTTTCGTGGTTAAAATCTTATTTTTATAAAAATCTAGGTTTTTCACCTAAACCTTTGATTTCAAAGATTTACTAGTTATAATCTACTTATAATCTATGTATTTAACTAAAAGGGTGTAGAATTAACTTACCTCCAAGTTGTTAGTTGAAATCCCCTTCTGAAATCGCCCGGAAATGGAGGAAAAATAGGCTCAAAATGTCTGAGCCCTCACTTTTCAACCATTCTGCCCAGACAAGTTTTTCGCACCTGCGGAAAATCCTCGCAGGTGCGAGTCTCACTAGCCTTGGCCAAACTCGCATCTGCGCACACTGCTTCGCACATGCGCGACTGCAGGTGTGCCAAAATTCCTCATCTGCGGCGATGGCCTCCCCTTCCCTTTTTTCGCTTCTGCGAAGAAATCTCGCATCTGCGAGTTCCGCTCCTGCGAGCTTCTGTCACATCTGCGAATGTTGCACCTGCGACTGGCCAAGCACAGGTGCGATTCTGACAGTAGCAGGGAGCTTCAGTTTTGGCTCCCAACTTCCAACTTGGTCCGAGCCTCGTCCGATTGACACTCGGGGTCCCCGGGACCCCGTCCGAACATACCAACAAGTTTGAAATCATACAACAGACTCGCTCGAACTCTGAGAACGCCTAAAACAACATCAAATCTAAGAATCATACCCTAAACCAAATTGATTCAAACTTACGAATTGCAAGTTCTTCAAATTACTTCCAATGCGCCGAAATATACTTAAACTACTCGGAATGACACGAAATTTTGCGTGCAAGTCTTAAATTACTATACGGAACTATTCCCAAACTCAAAATTCCAAACGGACATCAAATACTCAAAATCCTACTCCAAACCAAATTTAAAGAAGTTTAAACCTTCAAATAGTTGATTTTTACTATTAAGCGTCAAACGCTCCCGGGTTATCCAAAACCTGATTCGGACATACGCCCAAGTCCAAAATCATCATACAAACCTATTGGAACCGTCAAATCCCGATTCCGGGGTCGTTTTCTCAAAATGTTGACCGAAGTCAAACTTGGTACTTTAAGGCCAACTTAAGGAACCAAGTGTTCCGGTTTCAACCCAAACACTTCCAAATTCCGAACCAACCATCCCCGCAAGTTATAAATTATTAAAAGCACATAGGGAAAGTTTTATTTTAGGGAACAGGGTACTAAAAGTTAAAATGACTGGTTGGATCATTACAGTTGTAGAAGAGGATGGTGCTCGTGATGATTGACCATTCAAGCATGTCAAAGAATTTCTCAAGGTCAACTACTTTGATAAACCTATTACTAGCATTATATAGTATAACATAATATTTCTTAAAAGTACTGTTTGAGAAAAATACTTAAAATTACTTGTCATGATCCAAAATCCTTGAATGGTCGTGATGGCGCCAGACACTACTGTCAGGCAAGCCAACACCAATAATTAGTAAATTCTCATTTTAATATTTCTGAAATCGTAAATTTCCTTTAATTAAATAATAAATGATGAACTTCATAGAGTAAATAATAATATTTTCCAATTTCAATACTGAACATCCCATAATCATCCCAGAACCCGGTCTCACAAGTGCATGAGCATTTTTTAGGATTTTAAAATAAAATACAATAAATATCCGGAATACAAATTTGGACAGGAAAGAAAATACAATGCTCTGAAGGAGACTCTGTTGGTTGCAGGTCGTACATAAGATGCAGCCCACCTAAGTCCCCGTAATAACCGCGCCTCTGCACCCACAAGGCCATTAGTCATATATGTACCTGCACAAAACGTGCAGCAAGTGTAGTATGAGTACGTAAATCAATGCGTACCCAGTAAGTATCCCGCCTAACCTCGAAGAAGTAGTGACGAGGGGTCGACTCGGACACTTACTATGGGCTATAATCAATATACCAATGATATGATAAATTATGGATATTTATGATGCAATAGTAAACAAAATGACATGCGACAGGTAAATAATTCTCTTGTTAATAGGGGATTTCCAAATTTATCTTCATCTTTTAACAATTTAAATCTTCGGCCAATGTGGCCATATCAATTATCATGAATATCAGAGCAAGCAATACAAGCATGCACAAATCATGTCGAGGTCGTACGGCCTGATCCAACATAATATTTAAATCGTGCACTGCCAGAGGGTCAAATGGTGTGAACCATAGATGCATCTATTTACTACCGAGGTGCTCGGCCCGATCCACAAATAATAATTATTTTTAAGAAAACACAAGTTTCTCATTTACAGTCAAGTATCTCATACAAACCTTCAAGTAAGTGAATTTAACCTTATACAATTCTTTTATCAATTTCTATCATGACTAAGTGATTATATTAGCAAGTAAGGGCACAAACATTCCAAGTATAGCATGATATGGGTCCTAAGCTACCCGGACAATAGTATAATAGTAGCTACATACGGACTCTGGTCACCTCGTACGTACATAGCCCCCACAGTTAGGTACAATATTTATTTAATTCACCTATGGGGTTAATTCCCTCTTACAAGGTTAGAAAGGAGACTTACCTCGCTCCAAAGTTCCATAACCGGCTCACAAGCCCTTCCGATGACTCAAACCGATGCCCAACGCTCCAAAACTAGTCAATAATTATGCAAACCTATTAATATATACTCAATTACTCATTATAATCCTATTTATAACAATTTTCCAACTCCGCTCGAAAAATTAATAAAGCCATCCTCAGGCTCACATGCCCGGATTCCGAAAACTTTCGAAGATAATCATTACCCATAGCATTACGAACCCAAATATATAATTTATTCCCAATTTCATGTCTAAATTTTGTGGTAAAAATCCAAAATACCAAGTTCTAGGTCTTTCTTCAAAATCTCAAATTTCTACTAGTTTTCATATCTAAATCTGTATATAACCTTGTATTTAGCTTGCAATAGGTGGGAATCACTTATCTTGATGTCGATGATGAAGATGGAGCTCCAAAATCGCTCCAATACCGGCTCCCATGGAGGAAATGAAGTGCAAATGAGCCAAAACCTTGATTTTAAAAGAACACTGCCCAGGTCTTTCCCCTTCGCAATCGCGGAAATCCACTCGCGGTCGTGAAGGCCAATCAACAGCTGCCTAAAAGCTTCCCTTTCGCGAATGCGAAATGCGATCGCTTTGCTCAGCCCCTTCCACTTTCGCGATCACGGATCGCATAGAACAACCTTCACCAAATGGGGCAGCCTCATTAACACAGCGCGTTCGCGATATCCCCGACGCGAACGCGAATAACCTCCCGCTCGACCCTCTACGAATGCGAACCATTATACGCGATCGCGTAGAGTAAAAATCCCACCAGTCCACTTAACCTTTCGCGATCGCGGAAGAGGAAACCAGATGCCCAGAAACCAGCAATTCCGCAAAGTCCAATATCCGTCTGAACTCGATCCGAGACACACCCGAGGCCCTCGGTACATCAACCAATTATACCAACACGTCCCAAAACACATTATGAACTTAGTCGAGCCTTCAAATCACATCCAATAACATTAAAATAATGGATCGCAACTCAATTCAAGCTTTATGAACTTTAAAATTTAAAACTTCAACATTCGATGCCGAAATCTATCAAATCAAGTCCGATTGACCTCAAATTTTGCACACAAGTCACATCTGACATTACGGACCTACTCCAACTTCCGGAATTGGAATCCAACCCCGATATCAAAAAGTACACTTCCGATCAAACTTCTCAAAAACCTTCAAATTTCTATCTTTCGCCAAATGGCCCCAAAATGACCTACGGACCTCCGAATCCACTTTCGGACGCGCTCCCAATACCAGAATAACAATACGGAGCTATTCCCAGACTCGGAATCCCAAACGGACACCGATAACATTGAAATGCACTTCAACCCAAATTTATGAAATTCTTCCGAAATGCCAACTTCCATAATAGGCGCTGAAATGCTCCCGGGTCATCCAAAACCCGATCCGGACACATGCCCAAATTCAAAATCATCATACGAACCTGTTGGAACCTTCAAATCCTGATTCCGAGGTCGTTTACTCAAAATCACACTTTACTAAATTCCTCCAACTTAAGGCTTCCGAATTTAGAATTTTCTTTACAAATCAACTCCAAACTATCCAAAATTCAATTCCGACCACGCATACAAGTCATAATACCTGAAGTGAAGCTGCTCATGGCCTCAAACCATCGAGCGACATGCTAGAGCTCAAAACGACCGATCGGGTAGTTACATTACTTGTTAAAAGCTCTGCCAAATATTAATTATTTCTCAAAAGTGCTTTTCAAATTAATTAGTCAAACACAGACTACTTTTCAGCAAAAGTATTTTTTTTAAAAGCACTATTAAGAGCATTTTTCAAAATCGGCTGATTTTAGAAGCTTGGCCAAACATGCTATTAAATTTGACCAAGTATTTTATTTTCTCGTCCCCTATAAATTGTTATTATCTCACAAATATCCTTCACATTAAATGTTGTGTAACTCTTATTTTCCTTTCTGCTTTCCTCGGTTATTTTTCCATCTATTTCTCTTATGAGTTATAGTTCTTAAGACGATGATAATGCCTGTCAAAAGTACTTCTGTTATAAAATTTAGCTCAAAGTAATAATATAGAACAAGTAAAAACAAGCTAAGAGATATAGAGAGAAAGAGAGGAGAGATTCTTATTTCTTCTTCAATTGTGTGTATTTTCCTATCTATTACAAGGCCTTTATATAGGCATCAAAAGTGAAGAAAAATATGTCATTGAATATATCATTAAGCATAGAAATATGTCATTGAATATGTCATTAAGCATTTGAGAAGATCATGGAGGAAGAGTAGACATCCATCATAATTTGATTTTTCTTCTAACACTCCCCCTTGGATGTCCATAGATAATGTGCCTCTTTAAAACCTTATTAGGAAAAAACCCTATGGGAAAAAAATTCTAGTGAAGGAAAAAGAGTACACTTGTTTAAAAATACGCCTTTTGGTTGCCTCGTTAAAAACCTTGCAAGGAAAACCCTGTGGGACAAAACCTTGTAAGAGAAAAAGAGTACAACACATATTAACTCCCCCTGATGAGAGCATCAATTCATATCCTTGAGTCTTCGCATCCCAATCTTGTACACTAGTTTCTTGAAGGTTGACGTCGGTAGAGATTTGGTGAACAAATCAGTCATATTATCACTTGAACAGAGCTGTTGCACATTGATATCACCATTCTTTTGAAGATCATGTGTGAAAAATTACTTGGTGAAATGTGCTTTGTCATATCCCCTTTTATGAATCCTCCCTTCAATTGGGCATATTGCATTATCTTCATACAAAATTATGGGTAGTTTGTCATACTTCAAACCATATTTGTCTCAAATAAGGTGTATTATAGACCTCAACCATACACATTCTCGACTTGCTTCATGAATAGAAATTATCTCAGCATGATTAGATGAAGTAGCCGCGATTGATTGCTTAGTCGATCGTCAAGCTATGGCAGTGCCTCCATATGTAAACACATAGCCTGTTTGAGATCGAGTCTTGTGTGGGTCAAATAAATACCCAGCATCGGCATAACCAATAAGATCGGGACTACAATCATTGCCATAAAATAAATCCATATCGGTAGTCCCTTTTAGATACTGCAATATGTATTTGATTCCATTCCAATGTCTCCTTGTAGGAGCAGAGTTATATCTTGTTAAGACATTAACTGAAAAAGTTATGTCAGACCTTGTAATGTTAGAAAGATACATTAGTGCACCAATTGCACTAAGATATGGTACTTCGGGACCAAGAAGCTCTTCATTATTTTTATGAGGTCGGAATGGATCTTTATTTATATTGAGTGAACTCACAACCATCGGGGTACTCAATGGATGTGCTTTATCCATATAGAATCGCTTTAAAATCTTTTTAGTGTATGCTGATTGATGGATAAAAATTTCATCTTTCATATACTTAATTTGTAGACCAAAATAAAATTTTGTCTTTCCAAGATCTTTCATTTCAAATTCTTTCTTTAAATAGTCTACTGCTTTAGGAAGCTCCCTAGTAGTTCCAATGATATTTAAATCATTAACATACACGGCGATTATAATAAATTTAGATCCAGATCTTTTTATAAAGACATAAGGACAAATTGAATCTTTCTTGTACCTTTCTTTCAACAGGTACTCACTCAGGCGATTACCCCACATGCGCCTTGATTGTTTCAATCCGTATAAGGATTTTTGAAGATTTATTTAATAAATTTCTTGGAAACCTTAATATGCTTCAGAACAATTTAAATCCTTCAATGATTTTCATTATACGCATATCACGATTTTCCTGTATTGCCATATTAAAACCTGAAATGACGACATCCACCACAGGAAAATATGTCTCTATATAATCAATGCCAGGATATTTAAAAATCTTCTTGTGACACAAGTCGTCTTTATGTCTATCGACTTGACCTTCTTTTTTTTTCACACAAGAACACATTTATACCTCCACTAGCTTTATACTTTCAGGTGTTGGGACTATCCGTCCAACTTCATATTTTTTAGGTGAAATCAATTTTCATTGCGTATTTTTCATTTGGCCAATCATTTATCTGTCCAAATTTCATGACAGATTTGAGCTCAAGATCCTCGTCAATATTATTAATATTGAGCGCTACATTATATTAACAATATCGTCAACGATCATTTTATATTGGTTCTACTATTACCCAATAAAGACATAACTTATTGAGATCTCTTTATCTTATTATTTTCAGGTACCTGAGCCTCTCCCATAAGGTCTTATGAAGTGTTATGTCGTGGTGCTCTTCTAGAACACTTGCCTCCTTATTATGACCATCTTGAACATTTACTCCTCTCATTCTTCAAGGAATTTTATCTTTGAAACCGATTAGTCTATTATACTTCATGCATGCCTTAGACTCTATTTATTATGAACTTTATTTTGTTTGGAGCATTAGCAGCTGAATATGACATTTAGCGTTGGGTCAGCAAATACGCCTGGCAATATTTTGCAAATGAATTATCACTTAAACTTCAAGTTCACATTTTCTCGTACGAGGATCTAGATGTACTTATAATAATTCATTACATGCATTACTTTTTTACCTGCCCATTTTCTCCCCATATTGTTGGGATCACCAACACATATCCCTAGCCTTATTTGAGGATCCATCTTTGTGTATTGTGATGGAATAATTAAATCATATAGCACATTCATATTTCTAGATGGAAATTATTTGGTTCCTGACCTTAAACTAATTGTGATAGGGAGAACTTATCATAAATTGGCTATATGTGTACAAGTGTTGTTGTATATTAAATAATACATCACATATCAAATTTTATTTTGGCAGTTTTGTTCTCATAACCAATGGTTTAGATATAATTTGAGGCATACAATTTCTGCTAAACCGACTTGGATTTAAACCAGTATTATCAAGATAAATCATCATAATTTATATTCTGGAACTGTGCTCTAATAATTTGAGCAATCAATCTTGCAAAAGTCAAACTGCAAGTTGATAACAAATTCACATGTGACCATAGAATAGATGCATCTATTAAAATTATATAATAGTAAACAGTCTACATGGCAGGTGACTGGGCCTCATATATTTATCACCTTTTATTTGTTCCAGAAATCAAGGGATTCAATTCAAACATTAACTGGTATATCATGAGAATAAGCAGCACGAGAAAATTCTTAAAGAATCTTCTATTTCTTCAATATATGCCAATGTAATTCTCAATTAATTTTTCGCATCATAATTGAACTGAGATGGTCAACCGGTCATGCCAACTAATATTTATTTCTGTAAACCTCTAGTTTACTTGTGACATATCATTCCATCATCATGCCTATATTTGTGTAGTACAAATAGAAAGAAAATCGGGTAACCTTTCATATTTACCCGTTATGATTATAGAAATATGAATATATTCAATATTCCTTTCATTTATAATCTCAATATGCCAACCACTTTGACTTATATATTTGAAACTCAAAAAGTTCTTTTGAAACTTTACAATATCAATGTCGTGAATAATTTTATTCATCCGGGTAGTAACAAATTAATTTTTTCGGAACTCTTAACAACTTTTGTACTACGAGATCTTTTGTCATACCATTCATATGGTAAATATCTCCTTCACAGAGAAAATTATATCATAATAAATTATCATGGTCAAAATCATCATAAGCAAAATAATTTCTTGTTTAATTTTGCCTTTAATAACTTTTTATAAGGCACAACAATTGTTTTTTTGGCGTATTACATGTACGCGACCAATGACATATTCATGTAACTACACAGTAATGTTCATTATCTTTTTTTCTCTCAAACCTCCCATAGAAGTGAGTTGTAGTATTTATCCAACCATGCATAAGCATATTCTTATGTAGAATTTATATCACATATATATTTTCACATTCACTTTTAGGAATGAGTCTTCATTTACAATGCTTATTGCAAGTCACATTTTCAAAGAATGGACCATAATCATCCGAACGTGTCTCATATTTGACCACATTGATACACATTTCCTTCACATTTGAAGGATTATTTTGAGAACCCTTACTGTTCTCCTTTTTATAATTACCATAATAATGACTATTATTATTTTGGTCTTTGGTACATCCACGTACATTGGTCAACTACTTGTCTTCATTTAGACTTATTATGCACCGTTACCGCATTCACTTCAAGAATAGAGCAAATCAAGTGGGACAATATTCATGCCTTTTCATGAAAAATAGATTATTTTTCTTTAGTTATCATTATATCATCAATATGGTATAGTGAGACTCAAATTCAATGTATTACCAATATAAAGGCATGGTAGACCTTAATGAATTGGGACTCAAACCCAACTCTTATCATCATGGAGCATCGAGCCTTGATACTGATGTCTTACCCTCATGGTGCATTGCGACTTGAACTCATTGAAGTTGATATCATTAATAGCAAAGGACAAAAACAATTTCAAATATGAAGGAAATGCTTAATTCTTAAGTTAAACTCTTCATAATGTCATTTGGATATAATTCTCAACAATAGACTTTCGTTTACTCAAATCAACTAAGTAATTAGTGTCAAACAGATATATGAAAATACAAAATAATATTAAAAATTCACATGTGATCTTTGCTGCAATAAGCTTACTACAAGATGAAAGTGATATGACCATAACATTAAGAAAAAATTATGTATAAAACAGAATAATAGTACTACTAATTACTATGTACTTTTGTGAAAACTAAGTGTTATGCTCTCTAGAAAAATAAAAAGATATATTAGAACCTTTAAGTCAATCAGGGAATAAAAAAAAATAGTGGACAAATCTCTGTGTACTATCTACTACTATATGCTTTCTATATAGAAATGATTCAACATGTTAATTTGATAAGAACTATCATCAATGAAAAATTTAGTGTAGTACATACTTCTTGTACTAATATTTTATCTTATCAAAATAAAATAGTTACGATTATTATTATTATTATTATTATTATTATTATTATTATTATTATTATTATTATTATTATTATTATTATTATTATTATTATTATTATTATTATTATTATTATTATTATTATTATTATTATTATTATTATATTATATTATATTATATTTGACAATCATTATACTAGGCATACTAAAATCGTATTATAAGGTAAAACCATAAGCATACATAATAAAGTATAATTTTAATTTTGTAGATTATTTAGTATACCGCATGCCACCTATTATTTAGTATATGAAAATTTTACAAGGTGACATCCTTAGCAGCCATATAAATACTAATTTTTTAATAACCAGACCATTGCTTATTCTAAATAGTGGTACAAACTTATCTAGTTTAAAGCTCGGACTTGTTGTTGTGGTAGAAAGACGTGTCTGTAACACTACATACCTTTCTAAATAAAATTTGGATAATTTTGACAATAGATCATCAAGATATACCTTACCAGAAGTGAAATTCAACCTTGAGGTTAGAGACTTCGTGCCGATAGCATGTTATAAAATTTAGCTCAAAGTAACAATATAGAACAAGGAAAAACAAGTTAAGAGATATAGAGAGAAAGAGAGGGGAGATTCTTATTTTTTCTTCAATTGTGTGTATTTTCCTATCTATTACAAGGCCTTTATATAGGCATGAAAAGTGAAGAAAAATATGTCATTGAATATGTCATTAAGCATAGAAATATGTCATTGAATATGTCATTAAGCATTTGAGAAGATCATGGAGAAAGAGTAGACATCCACCATAATTTGATTTTTCTTATAACAATTTCAACATTGTTTCCTGTTATTCTATTCAACGAAAACATAATTGCAATTTTTTCCTTATATGCTTAGTATAAATTAGAAATTTGATAAATTGGCAATTAAAAAAAGTGGAATACGCAGATCGCACATGTCAAACAATAAAAGGCCATAGCATGTGACATGTTATTCTTGTTAGATAAGTGGACTCACACTACGATAAAAAAAAATTTATTTAATAAAATTAATTTCAAAGATCACTCTTCAAGTTTGGCTTCATTACACCAACTTCTCTTATGATTTAGTGCATACCTCCTTTGTTTTGGTTTTCTTATACAACTCTTTTAGCTTATTTATTTTCAATGCCAAAAAATTACAATGTGACTTGGTGTTCTTCTAGAAAGCTTTTTGTTTATTTAATTTTATAAACATATTTTTAAACTTAAAATTAAAATCTGGAATCTAGTAAAGGCATTCCTTTAGAAAGATTTTATATATAGTTTTACCTTTTACTAAAATAGTTTCATCTTTTCCTTTCTGTAACACTTTTCAGTAAAAAATCTCGATAATCAGATTACAAAATACGATTAGATCCAAAACTGTAACGACCCAGCCGGTCGTTTTGAGTATTACAACCCTGTTTTTCTATTTACTGTTAAAAATTGTACTTTACAGTTGTTGTGTGAATTGCCGGGGTAAATGGTTCGGGTCCGGTGAGGTTTTGGAATGAATTGGAACACTTAGTTCCAAGGTTTAAAGTTTAAGTTAAAATAGTGATCGGATATCGACTTATGTATAAACGACCCCGGAATGGAGTTTTGATGATTCCAATATCTCCGTATGGTGATTTTGGACTTAGGAGTGTATCCGAAAAATTATTTGGAAGTCTGTAGTAGAATTAGGCTTGAATTGCCAAAATTTGAATTTTGGGAAGTTTGACCGAGGGGTTGACTTTTTGATATAGGGGTCCGAATCCGATTATGGAAATTTGAATAGGTCTGTAATGTGAAATGTGACTTGTGTGCAAAATTTGAGGTCAATCGGACATGATTTGATAGGTTTCGGCGTCGTTTGTAGAATTTAGAAATTTTGAAATTTATTAGGCTTGAATCCGTGTGTAGTTCGTATTTTTGAGGTTGTTTGATGTGATTTGAGGCCTCGAGTAGATCCGTGGTGTATTTTAGGACTTGTTGGTGTATTTGGTTGAGGTCCCGGAAGCCTCGGGTGAGTTTCGGATGGTTAACGGATCAAATTCGGACTTAAGAAAATACTGGAACTGCTGCCTACTGGTGTGATCGCACCTGCGAAGCTTCTGATCGCAGGTGCGAAGCAGCACGTGCGTGAGATCAGTCGCAAAAGCGACCAATAGTGGAACTGGGCAGTGCTCGCAGGTGCGAGAATTTGCCCGCATCTGCGAGGCCATATGTGCGAAGGTTAATGCGCATCTGCGCGCCCGCAGATGCGAGAAGGGCGCCGCAGATGTGAGATTTTTGAAGGCTGGCTGTTTCCACAGGCGCACATTTTTTGTCTGCAAAAGCGGATGCGCGGGTGCGAGCCCAGGCACCGCAGGTGCGGAAATGCCTGGGCAGTGTTAAAAACGAGGATTCCGAGATTTTTTCTCATTTTGGACCTCGGTTTGGACGACTTTGGAGAGGAATTTTTTCACATAACTTGGGGTAAGTATTCTTGACTCCCTTGTGATAATATTCCATGAATCTATCTTCATTTTTAGCAATTTGTTAATAAATTTAAAGATAAAATTGGGGGTGTTAGCCTAAAAGTTCATAATACGAATTTTTGAATTTTGAACATCGATTTGAAGTCGGAATTAAGTGAAATTAGTATGGTTGAACTTGTAATGGGATGGGTTGTTGTATTTTGTGAGTTTCATCGTATTTCGAGACGTGAGCCCCACGGGTAATTTTTGGGGCGTAATTTCGGATTTTTGTGAAAAATATTAGTATTTTGATATGGAATTAATTCCTATAAATTGTGTGGACTAAATTAAATTAATTGTGGCTAGATTCGAGCCGTTCGGAAGTTGATACACGCATAATAAAATTTTTGGAGCATTGTTTAGCTTGCTCGGCATTGGATTTGGCTTGTTCGAGGTAAGTAACTCTTCTAATCTTGGAGTTGAGGGTATGAACTCTAAATATATGTATTATATGAATTGTTTGGAGGTGGCGCGCATGCTAGGTGACGGGCGTGTGGGCGTGCACCATAAAAATTATGACGTAATTATTTCGTGAAATTTTGTAGTCAAATAATCTTGGCATTTTTCATGTAGTTTTATGTGTTAAAGAACTTGAGCTGAGAATCATATTAAAAATCATGTTGAGTCTATGTGCCAGTATTTTTGGGACCCACATAAGTTATATTGTTGTGAATTATTTGTTTTAAATTAAAAATTTATATTCAGTCATGTTCATTTCATTATATATCATATCTCAGTCTCTGTTGTTATTTATTGATGCATCATATCATCATTTTTGGGCTATTCACATGACATTGTGAGCCCATGAGAGAGAGACTGGAGAGATTGATGACTGAGGGAGGCAGGGCCTGATTGTGAGAATATTTTTGGGATCGAGTTGCACGTCGCAGCAGGCCATGTTGGCTTTATATATATTATTACTATTATATGGATCGGGTTGCCCGCCTGCAGCAGGCCTTATTGGCTTATTATGGCACGTGAGTTGTCCATACGAATTCTGATATGATATTATAGCATGTGAGTTGTCCGTGCAGCACGTGAGTTGTCCGTGCAGACTATAGCGCTTGGGTTATAGGAGCCCCTCCGGAGTCTGTACACACCCCCAGTGAGCACAAGTACCTACTGAGTACGAGTGTCGAGTGCTGAGTGACTGAGAGGCATGAGAGATGGTGAGGTATGCCCGAGGGGCTGTTTACGAGTGATTGTGAGGTATGCCCGAGGGGCTGTTTATGAGTGATTGTGAGGTATGCCCGAGGGGCTGTATACGAGTGATTGTGAGGTCTGCCCGAGGGGCTGTTTATGATTTTATCATTTAGTTGCATCGCATTGGCATGGACACATAACATACAAGCATAGAGATGTATATTCCTCATGGTGTATTGCATCACATCATTCATGATTTTCACACATTTTTTATAGATGGGCATAGTGATGCATTTGTTTTTGCACGGGTTATCTAGAAGAAAAATAAAACATCTCATTTATTATTGAAAGAATTTTTAGAAAAAATTATTGTTTTCAAACTTATTCATATTTTCAGCAACTTTGGTAAATGATTTGGGTTTTCACTGATGTACTTGAAAGGAAGAACTATTATTTTGAAATCATGATTTGCTGAGCATTTTATCTTTGAGTTACTTTTGGTATTATTTGCTTTATGTTGTTATGGATTGTTGTGGACTATTAGTTTTGGACCCGATCTTGGTGGAAGCTCGTCACTACTTTCAACCTCCTAAGGCTAGGTTTGTTACTTACTCAGTACATGAGGTCGGTTATACTGATACTATACTTCTGCACATTGCGTGCAGATATTGGATGTTGTTGTTGCTGTACTCGATGGTTGCGTTCCTGTTGTAGCTGCCTCTTGTTCATGGTAGCCTTAGATTTTATAAAAGCTCTGTTTATGTACTATTCAAACAGACTATATATTTATTTCATTTCTGTTTTGTAAACTCTATTCTTAGAAGCTCATGATTTGTACTACCATTTCTTGGGGATTATATAAGATTAAGACCTTTATTCAGTTAAATTGCTTTAATAATTATTTTTAGAATTGGATAGTTGGTAATTGGCTTACCTAACGGGTTGGGTTAGATATCATCACGACTAATTGGATTTTGGATCGTGATAATAACCGAAGTGAAATAGGGATGATTGGTTTTTGCTCTTTCATATCTCACTATAAATGTTTTACACCATCATATAAAACTTCAAATTTCAATAAATAACCCATAAACTGTTATTTTGTCTTATAACCAAAGAGGAAGATGAAAAAGGGATAGTTACAATAGAGAACCTCCCTTATTTTAATTTGATTAAGAACGCTTGTTCGACCCCCTTCTCATTATCATTTTCCTAATTCTTAAACCCATATGGCTTACCAAATAACTCATGTACTTTATCCGTGTTAAGTCTCCATTATCATAACAGTTATACCAGTTTGTATTAACTGACATAGGAACATCGCTTACTACGAGTTAAAATTAAGTTCAGCTTGTAATATTTCATTAAAATGACATCTTTAAATTGAATTTGAACAAAAAACAAGCAGAAATAAGTAGCTGAAGCTGACAAGAGAATATGCGAGACATGCGATTAGTTTTTTTTATCATTCATGAAATTAATTAGAACAATTTGATATTAAAAGAGAGGGAGATGATTCAAATTGTAATTATTTTACTTTAATAATATGTAGATTAAAGAACTATACAAAATAATCAAAATAAAAAAATAGATGTAACATCGTAAAGCAGGAAAACTAATATAACGAAGCTAAACCCGAGGAAATATCTCTAAAATTATCCTTTATTAATACTTATTTTTATCAAGTAGAGGTATTACAACAGTTTTTAAGCTAATGTTAAAATTCGGTGCAAATTTAGAGACTATTAGGCCATTTTGCCTTACTAAAATAACAATTAAGGTTAGCAAAATTCTTAATTGTTTTTGCATGTCACAACACTAAACTACGTCATTTTGGAAGAACCAAAAGCAAATCCCTAAACTATGCGGAAATTCTCTCTCTAAAAGATAATTCTCCCGCTTCTCTCTATAGAACCAACTAAAGAACACCAATCCGATATGCAAGAACAAAACCTCTTACATCTAATCCCACACAAACCACTGGATATTGCAAGCGATTAACCTAAACTGAATGCAACCATAACTGGCCCGAGTTTTAAGGAAAAATTAATAGCGGGTGAACATGGTACATTAATTAATGTACTCACTAACTCAAGTGAGCCTTACACAGTGCATCTACAAAATGATTGTCCCCATAATCAATTGCTCTCAGTTAATAAGGATCGACACGTTCAGTTATCACAAGATGACTTCCAACGGATCTACCAACCATGAAAATTCTCTGTCATCATCAAGCTTCAAGGGAAGAGAATATAACACCACCTACTCAAAAAAAGGATCCAAGAACTATGGAAAATTAAGGAAAATTTTCAGCTAATCGACTTAGGGTCTGACTACTACATCACCAAGTTCAACAACGAAGAAAGCATGTTCAAAGTCTTGCACTATGGCCCTTGGTTTATATTTGGTCACTTCCTATCGGTCCAAGGGAACCAAATTTTGTAGCATCTGAAGCAAAAGTCTCGCTAACAGCCGTTTGGGTGCGACTACCACAACTACCAACCGAGTTTTACGATGGATTAATTTTGGAAAAGATAGGAAATAAAATTGGTAGACTATTAAAAAGTGACTCATGCACCTCTTCATCCCTAAGGGGAAGGTATGCAAGGTTATGCATAGAAATGCCATTGGATGAACCAGTGGTTCCCTTCGTCTTCATTGGTCAGCATAAACAAAAAAAGTTTTACAAAGAGGGCTGTCTTTGAGAATCATGCCTCTAATTTTTCAAAACTAGATTTAGGCACCTTTGACAAACTTCTAGCAACTAGAGAAATCACAAATGCTTTATTTTCCTTCAAACCTTTTAAGGCACTAGGGCCGGATAAGATTCACCCCTTCTTTTTATCAAAAATATTGGAATATAGTTAGCAACTCCGTGAAGAATTTTGTCACGACCCCAATTTTTCTCCGTGTGATATTATAACGACACCTAGTCTCTAAGACTAGGTAAGCCTAAATAATACGCGGAAACATTAAATAAGAGATTAAAACTGGAACATCCCAACCATTTCATAAAAGGAATCTACCAAAACTCAATACATAAAATCCCAAAACCTGGTGAGATATAACTCACAAGCTCTAAAGAGAAAATGCTAAGTGTCTCTATACATCAGCGTCTAATAAAAATAAAGAAAGCAACATCATAAAGATAGAGGGGGACTCCGAGGTCTGCGGACGCTGGCAGATGTATCTTGAAGTCTCCACGTACGGGCTAACTCACTAGTACCTGGTCTGGTAAGCAGTACCTGGTTCTGAATAAAATGATGTGCAGAAGTGTAGTATGATTACACCACAATAGTATCCAGTAAGTGCCAAGACTAACCTCGGTAGAGTAGTACGAGGTCAGGTCAGGGCCCTACTGGAATTAAAAAAGGAAACAAGACAGAAGATATAATAATATAATAAAATGACTGAGAATTTAACAATGAGAATTTACAAAAAGGTAACAACACAGCAAATAGAGGTAAACAACAGGGGAGCTCCCGAGGTACCGCCTCGTAGTCCCAAAAGTAAATATGCAACAGGGGCACTCCTGAGGTACCGCCTCGTAGTTCCAAAAGTAAATACACAACTCATAACCTATGGAATAATGAATTTATAGCAAGGAATCCTACCGTTAAACCACTGAATACAAGATCAAGGAAGCAGGTAATTCAACTAAGCATGTTGCACAAATTGTAAGTAAGAGTTAAGACACGTAGACATGCGACATTAGGCTAAACATGATGACTACACAGGCTAGAGCAATTCAGTTAAGGAATTAAAAGAAAAACTACTCGGCAAGAACCGGATCTTTCCACATTTAACCCGAGTACGCACTCGTCACCTCGCGTACACGGCCTTCACATATTGCGAATACCATAACAATACCAAAACCTAAGGGGAGTTTCCCCCACACAAGGTTAGACAAGTCACTTACCTCAAATCTCGCTCATTCAGTCAAATAGAATGCCTTTCCCTCAATTTTTCGACTCCGGACGGCTCAAATCTAGCCAAAATAATTACATACTATAAATATGACTATAAGAAACTAATTTAAATAATAAAACTACAACTTTAGCAAGGAATTAGAAAATCACCTCAAAAAGTCGACCCGGGTCCATGTCTTAGAATCAAGTAAAAGTCACAAAATAAGAATACCTATTCGATATTGAGTTCACCCATACCAAAATTATTCAAATTCGATACAAAAATCTCGATCAAAACCTTAAAATTCGGCCTAAGGATTTTTCTACCTTTTCCCCAAATTACTCAACCCAAATTCTTAATTAAACCATTCTGCCAAGCACTTCCGCTTTTGTGGTTCATTTAGCCGTTTTTACGGTCAACCATCCGCATATGCAGAAAGTCACTGACGCTGGCCAACCGCTTCTGCGGTCCGAATCCCGCTTATGCGGGTGCGCATCTGCGCAAACTCGTCAGTTTCTACGAACCGGCCTCCCAAGCTCTTGTTCGCTTCTACGATCATCCTTCTGCAGAAGCGACACTGCTTTTGCGAGCTCCTCGTCGCACCTGCGACCACTGACCACCCTCTTCAGCCTCGCTTCTACGCTCGCTCGCTTTTGCGAGCTCACACCTGCGAACAAAAATCTGCATGTGCGAATGCACCAGAAGGCAGAATCCCAGCAATTGCTTTAAGTCCAAATTTTGATCTGTTAACCATCCGGAATCCACCCCGACGCCACCGGGACCTCAACCAAATTACCAACCAGTCCTAAAATATCATATAAACTTAGTCGAGCCTTTAAATCACATCAAAACAACGCTAAAAATACGAATTACACACTGATTCAAGCCTAATAAACTTTAGAACTTCTATATTCTACATTCGACGCCGAAACCTATCAAATCAAGTTCGATTGATCTCAAATTTTACACACAAGTCACAATTGACATTACAGACCTATTCTAACTTTCGAAATCGGAATTTGACCCCGATATAAAAAATTCCACTCCCAGTCAAATTTTCCAAAAATCATCCAATTTTCCAACTTCGCCAATTGATGCCGAAATGACCTACGGATCTCCAAATCAACATCCGGACACGCTCCTAAGACCAAAATCATCATACGAACTTATTGGAGCCTTCAAATCTGATTCCTAGGTCGTTTGCTCAAAAGTCAAACCTAAGTAAATTCTCCAAACTTAAAGCTTCCGACATTATAACTTTTCTTTCCAAATCAACTCCGAAATTCAATTTCGACCACACGTACAAGTCATAATACCTGAAGTGAAGCTATTCAAGGTCTTAAACTGCTAAACGAAGTGCTAGAGCTCAAAACGACCGGTCGGGTCATTACATTCTCCCCCACTTAAATATACGTTCGTCCTTTTACGTGCTGAGGACTGCTCTAGGGTTGTCTAAAATTACTATTTAACACCTCGTGCACCTACTCGTGCCACCACAACCCAATTGAGCATATTAGCTCGAGTCAGACTGAGGATCCTCCCTATAACCTTAGCTAACAAGCTTTAGAACCAAATTCCAACATCCGAAATTTTCCACGAGACCCGATTCTAACATACGAACACTGCATCAATTACTAGACACTGCACGCAGCATGACCATGCTCCTCCGCCGAAATCACACCCTACACCACATAAGTCACTTGACCACAATAACATCCTTCGGTCACAATCGCTGAAATTTCACGAATCTGGTGTCTGCAATACACCTCATGACGCATATAAGTCCTGCTCCAACTCTCACAATACTGCCACGACGGAAAAGATGTGTAGAACTAATAACCACCTGCCGAAATAACAAATCATGGAGTCTCCCCTCCCGACAAGGACCATTACCTCATTCTGAACTGAATAATGATATATGCTCTTTAATGTACCCTACATAACTTCGATCGCACTGATCCCAGGTCCAATAACCTCATCTCACCCAATACGAGTTGCTCACGCAATAAGCCATCTCAAACACTACCAAAATCTCATATGATGCCAATAATGCACTATCATATTACAAACTCGAATGTGATACATAAGGAAAAAATAACTCTGGAAAAGAACTACCCGGCCCGCATAACGAATAAAATGACCAAACAGATGCTATGAACCCTTATCAGAGAATGAGAAATCAAATACACAGGAATAGATATAGGAAACCGTACTCAACATCTCACTGTTGCGGCGTGCAACCCGATCCACACATGATACCGCTGCGGTGTGCAACCCGATCCAATTATGATACAGTTGCAGCGTGCAACCCGATCCAAACAATGTACCTGTGGTGGTGTGCCACCTGATCCACTATAAATAAGGACATACCCATCAATCCATAATGCTTCTATCAATGGAATATCGAATACCGGACACAAGCACGCCAAGTGGAAAAATACAACTTTGGGGAGATGGATAGCGTAACACGCCACAAAACCCAAGCACAACTAAGGTGCGATAAATGACCTGCCTCTCGAGATCCATCCTGCTCATATAACACCGCAAGCTATATGGGACCTCAACACATGAGCGAATAATCAAGTCGTCTCAATCCGGAACAACTCCCACAGTTCACAACCAAAGGAACAGAGTGCCTTCCAGGCATAAACTCTCACATTAACGATGGTACCATAATCTCCATGCTTGGTTTCAAACTTTAACAATCAAGTGACTAGCATGTCTCACTTATACAGATTTCCCCGTGGGATACTCTCCCACGACCTTTCGCACTAGGTAGCAAAGTTTGCACCTCCACGCCACCAACCGCACTAATTATGCAAAGTCAACCAAGAGTCCGCAATTCCATACATAAAGCCTCTTACACAAGACACCGTTCACAGGTGACACTAAAGAAAATACCAGCTTGCTCTGAACATCTGAAATCCTTCCTGCTCATTCGAGCTCGCGACATTCTTGTGAACACGGAACTGCAACCTTGATCCTCAACTTCAAATTCCCATGCCGCTCACCGCACCTATCATGCTGCTACGCAAGGGTGAAAGAATTCATCACAACCCCTAAACTACTAGTAGAATAAACACTTCATTGGTTAGATTCCTTTCCCTTAACTTACTTCGGAAGGACCATTACAACACGCAACTGAATTCCCCAACCGTAGAAAATTCAAACCCCAAGTCGTGGTCTAAACCGTCATGACTCTTCCGGAATATATTTACACATAACAAGGCCATTATAATCAAATAACTCCCCAAATAAATCAAGTTGTGGTGGCTGTCAAGCCCGCGCGTACAACCACAAATCACATGTATAACTTCGTACGCCGAAGGAACTGATCATTGCCACAATCATGCTGACTCAATCATTACAATCCAACCCAACTTCTTCCAATTTACTCTCGACTTGCCTTAGAAATAATAGTAGCTCCATTCCCAAACGTAACGAACCAAATCCGCACTCATCCCGAGTGACCCACATCACAAGACCACACGTCTCAATACTATTGAACCATCCCATACTCTCCTTATGCGCATAATAGCATATCCGACTGTACACCCATTCTGCGAGACCTTCCACGAATCCGAAGCTATTTCTTCCTTTCCTCCAATACTGCACCGCATACCCGATGATAATATAGAATATTTCGAGTCCCGTTCGTAATCTACTGCGAAAGCTCGATCCTTAACCACACAACGGACCCGAAATCCTTAGGCACTACATTTAGATTCTTGAATCCACTAGGACCGTTGTTGGGAGTCACCCACTCTGACCTGGTCCCGAATATAATCAAACTCCAACACACTGCTAGCACATGAACACCCTCTCAGAGAAGCAACCGGCTGAATTCTTTTCCTTGTACATCACATCCACAAGAAGCATAAACTCTGAGTCTTCCCAAAAACCTAAACATGAATCAATAAGGCCAAATGGAGCACATATCCGTCAAGTTCTTTGCTCGGATTACCTATGATATTTTTATTTTCTTAGTCATAATAACCCACCAATGCATCGATAACCAGCACCCGCACCAGAAGACAACCACACGATCCTATCGTAGACGGTGGGGATCCCCAACTTAGCTTTAAGCTACAATTTATAAATCTAGAACCCACAAAGATTTCCCTTTATCAATTACCATGATCTTGCACCGTCAACCCGCCAAATTTTTTGTAGTTTCTTATTAAACTTTTCATGAACATTCCGAATTATCAGCCATAATCGCAAATTTGACCTTCTGCTTTGTAGTAAGTAGAACTCTCAGTAGAAACTTTATCAAAATCACACAACTGCTGACCTGTCCACAAGAGATAGCCCACCTGTGGAATTCCATACCGACATCTCCTAACGACGTTGTACTAGGTACAACTACCACAAAATCAGTAAACCCTCCTGATCTCGTGCTCATCCACTAGCTATACAAGTTTGTTCCTTCCCCATTGACATCAACTGAAAGTCCGACAATACATTCTAAACTCGAAGTCATGTTGCATTCCACGACAATTAAGTTTTTACACCCCTCTTTATTTCAAGCAAACTCCTTTCTGCCATATTCAATTGTCCTCAGTACAGTAGCCACTATTTCAAATATGGTCCGTAGACCTAGTCACTTTCCACCATGACTCCCAAATCGCTTTGAACTTTCTCAAGGCATATGGTTACCCTACCACAGAATCTACATTCTACTCCGCCACTCTCAATTCGGTTAAACCATCTTCTTAAGTAACTGCTTGACCTCTGATTTTCATATTTGACCTGCTAGTAATTCAACCACCGTGAGACACCTCCCGCCATGTCCTCCCTCATACTATGCTGCCCAAATGTTTCCTCAAATTAAATCCATACTTGTAGCACCTGAACAGATAAATCGCTACCAACTCCCCACCTCCTAGAAGATCTTCGTTCTCGAGCTATCAACACTAGAAACACCAATTTGATTCTGAGACCGCTACACTCTGCTATCTCTGACAACCGCGTCTTAGGCGCCACTTCCTAATGTCCTGCCCCGAAGGCAAATCGAAGAAAACTATAACATCGGCAAACCTTAACGCGTTCCAACAAAGACGACGATACCACATCATAAATGAGAATTCCACCACGCTCGAAAATATCAAGTCTCGTCACTTCATCAACCAATGCCTGAACATCCATAGTCTGATTTCCTTTCCTTCGCTGGAATTAAATGCCGAACTTCTAAATCATGCACCGAGAAATCCTCTTTTCAAGTCATTCATTGCCTCGACACATAGACAAGCATCCTACCACTTCACTAACACTGTGCGATAACAACACATGAACATCATAGCAATCTGTGCATAGCCTTAAACCATAGGAAGTACAGATACTGAACTGAAACGATAGAATATCCTTCCGCAAGGCGACGATAATAGCCCACTCGAACACGTAAGGAAAATATCTTGCACCATATATGCAGTACCACTACAACTCTTTGATGCCCAATTGATAACAAGCGCTTCACGTCACATGAGATTGAGTAGGAAGGAAATAAAGGCATAAGTCCCAAAGGAATCAAATCGCACGATGAGGAAATCAAGGAAGTGAAACTTTTTCTAACAGTTCCATAGCCTCCTAAAGATAAGTACATACGTCTTTGTACCGATCCGAGAGACTCTACTAAACCTACTTGTGACTCATAACACCTATGAACCTAGGGCTCTAATACCAACTTGTCACGACTCCAATTTCTCTCCGTGGTATATCGTGACGGCACCTAGTCTCTAAGACTAGGTAAGACTAAACAATATACGAAAACATTAAATAAGAGATTAAAACGGGAATATCCCAACCATTTCATAAAAGAAATCTACCAAAACTCAATACATAAAATCCCAAAACCTGGTGAGATATAAGTCACAAACATTAAAGAGAAAATGCTAAGTGTCTCTAAACATTAGCGTATAATGAAAATAAAGAAAGCAACATAAAAAAGATAGAGGGGTACTCCAAGGTCTGCGGACGCTGGCAGATGTACCTTGAAGTCTCCACGTACGGGCTAGCTCACTGGTACCTGGTCTGGAAAGCAGTACCTGATTCTACACAAAAAGATGTATAGAAGTTTAGTATGAGTACACCACAACGGTACCCAGTAAGTACCAAGCCTAATCTCGGTAGAGTAGTGACGAGGTCAGGTCAGGGCCCTACTAGAATAAAAAAGAAAACAAGGCAGAAGATATAATAATATAATGAAATGACTGAGAATTTAACAATGAGAAATTACAGAAAGGTAACAACACAGCAAATAGAGGTAAACAACAGGGGCGCTCCTGAGGTACCGCCTCATAGTCCCAAACGTAAATACACAACAGGGTGGCTCCTGAGGTACCGCCTCGTAGTCTCAAAAGTAAATACACAACAGGGGAGCTCCCGAGGTACCGCCTCATAGTCCCAAAAGTAAATATGCAACAGAGGCGCTCCCGAGGTACCGCCTCGTAGTCCCAAAAGTAAATACACAACTCATAACCTATGGAACAGCGAATTTACAACAAGGAATCCTACCGTTAAAGACTGAATATAAGATCAAGGAAGCAGGTAATTCAACTAAACATGTTGCACAAATTGCAAGTAAGAGTTAAGACACGTAGACATGCGACATTAGGCTAAACATGATGACTACACAGGCTAGAGCAACTCCGTTAAGGAATTAAAAGAAAAACTACTCAGCAAGAACTGAATCTTTCAATATTTAACTTGAGTACGCACTCGTCACCTCACATACACGGCCTTCACGTATTGCAAATACCATAACAGTACCAAAACCTAAGGAGGGTTTCTCCCACACAAGGTTAGACAAGTCAGTTACCTCAAATCTCGCTCATTCAGCCAAATAGAATGCATTTTCCTCGATTTTCCGACTCCAAACGGCTCGAATCTAGCCAAAATAATTACATACTATAAATATGACTATAAGAAACTAATTTAAATAATGAAACTACGACTTTAGCAAGAAATTAGAAAATTACCCCAAAAAGTCGACCCCGGTCCATATCTTAGAATCGGGTAAAAGTCACAAAATATGAACACCCATTCGATATCAAGTTCACCCATACCAAAATTACTCAAATCCGATATAAAAATCTCGATCAAAACCTCAAAATTCGGCCTAAGGATTTTCCACCTTTTTCCCAAATTACTCAACCCAAATCTTTAATTAAATGAAGAAATTAACGATATATTAGTGGACATTGAATAAAAATGAGTGTAGAATCCTTACCCAAATATTTTCTCTGAAAATCCCTTAAAATTCCGCCTCAATCCGAGCTCTATATCTCAAAATATGAAGAAAATGGCAAACCCTCAATTTTAAACCATTCTGCCTAGCACTTCCTCTTTTGCGACGCCTCTTTTGCGGTCAGCCATCTGCATCTGCGGAAAGTCACTGGCGCTGGCCAAATGCTTCTGCAGGTGCGCATCTGCGCAAACTCGTCCGCTCCTGCGGACCGGTTTCCCAAGCTCTTGTCTGCTTCTGCAGTCATCCTTCTGCAGAAGCGATACCGCTTCTGCGAGCTCCTCATCGCACATGCGACCACTGTCTACCCTATTCAGCCCAGCTTATGCGCTCGCTCTCTCGCCCGCTCGCTTTTGCGAGCTCGCACCTGCGAGCAAAATTCTGCAGGTGCGAATGCACCAGAAGGCAGAATCCCAGCAATTGCTTCAAGTCCAAATTTTGATCTGTTAACCATCCGAAATCCACCCGAGGCCCCCAGGACCTCAATCAAATATACCAACCAGTCCTAAAATATCATACGAACTTAGTCGAGCCTTTAAATCACATCAAACAACGCTAAAAAAATAAATTGCACATCGATTCAAGCCTAATGAACTTTAGAATTTCTATCTTCTACATTTGACGCTGAAACATATCAAATCAAGTCCGATTGACCTCAAATTTTGCACACAAGTCACAATTGACATTACGGACCTATTTTAACTTCTGAAATCAGAATTCGACCCCGATATAAAATTTTTTATTCCCGGTCACACTTTTTAAAAAATCATCAAATTTTCCAACTTCGCCAATTGACTCCCACTGGCTAACCGAACTAAAAAAATCTCCATTGCAAAGTAGGAACCACGTATACTAATGGAAAAATATTTTCCCATTTGCCATATGGAACCTTTGAAAAAATAGAAACAATAATAATTATAATAACCTAGACCTAGACCTAGACCTGTGTGTGTCAATAGTCCTCAAACACGCATGGGAGTACAATTTCTTCACTGAAAGAAATCCTCTACAAACAACTAAAATCAAAATAGACGTTGGTTGGATTAAGCCTCATCACAACACAGTCAAACTTAATATTGATGGTGCTTTCTTAAAAGCCATTTTGCATGCAGGCATAGGATCTTTAGAAATAACAAAGGCGACTGGATTGTGGGCTTTTATAAATCATGTTATGCAGCAACTTCTTTGCAGGCGGAACTACTAGCATTGAGCAAGGATTAAAAATAACATTAGATATGACGTTCCCTCACTTGGAGATCGAAACAGACTCCTCATAAATGATCAGATTGTTAAATGAGGATAATCCCCTAGCTAACAATACTTTGCTCAATTGCAGGTCATTAATGCACCAATTGAGAATCCCAACAATCAGACATAACTTCAGAGAAGGAAATGGAGTAGCACATCAACTAGCCAAGGAAGCTGTAAGCCACTTCAAGCCCACAAGATGTATTTACCTTGCTCGTCCACCACTTTTTGTTGAACCTGAATTAGAAATAAACAAGCAAGGATTATGTAATGGTACTAAGTATTTACCTGCCGGTGTTTGTAATAGCTTCGTTGCTATAAACAAGAGTAATGTCCTTCGGGACTATGTTAGAACTATGTAATGCTTTTGTTAAAGTAATATAAGCTTTTATTTATGTTTAAAAAAAACACACTAAACTACGTCGTAATGACACGTGTTATATCAAACATCGGCAGTCCTTATACACATTTTCACGCTAATTGAAACTCTTACCCCCACTCCCCCACCCTACCCCTTTCCCCAAAAATATATATACACTCTAAAATTTTAAAAAATAAAAGGATTCACTGAAATAGAAATACAAAATTCATACTCATATTTTTCTGGAAGTTTCTCTCACTATATATCCATTTCTCCATCTAAAATTAATATTCAGAGGTTTCATAGCTTTCAGACGAAGCATCTACGCCAGGTAAACACTTCAAATCTCTCTGCATGTGTTTAAATTTGAATTGAACAGCTTTAATTCATGTAGTTATTGTTTTTCTTTTTATCATTTTCCTTTTGATGTATGCATGTGTGTAATTACGTGTTATGTATTGATTAGGGTTTCTTCATGTCGGCAAAATACGATCCTACTGACCTAAATTCCGGAGTTGTTAATGTTGAGGTGAAAAACGAGGATATTAATGTTGTTAGTGTTGGTCAATTAGGAAATGAAACCCTAATTGAGAATCGAAGTAATCAGCATTTAGTTGGTGAATCTGTTGTTGATGGGGTTAGGGTTTTTGGAGAAGGGAATGAGATTGGTGAGGGTTTAAGATTGCAAATGGAAGATTTAGATGTGGAAATTGATTTGGATTCGGGTGATCTCGATTGTCAAATGGGGTTTTTAGGAAATGATGGGCTTAACTTTAAACCTTTGGTTGATCTGGGGGTGAATGTGAGTACAGATGTAGCAAATGTGAAGTGTGCCGAAGTCCTTGATAAAGGGGGATTTTCGCATATTGCTGGAGACGGGAATGTAGTCGAAGGAAGTGAGACGCGAGACGTATTAGTTAGGAACAATGAATTTGTTTGTACAACGGTTTACAGTGACTCTCAAGTGGTGGATATGGATGGGAATCAAGACGGATTAAATGAAGTACAACTGATAGAAGTTGAGTTGAAAAATGAAGATGGTGTAGGTGTTTGCCCTGATACTCTAGTTCCAGAAAGACGAGGGGATAATGACAGAATGGAAGAGGAAGGGAAATTTTATGTGTCTGATTTAGTATGGGGTAAGGTGAGGAGTCATCCGTGGTGGCCTGGACAGATATTTGAGCCTTCTGCTGCATCAGACAGAGCAATGAAATACTTTAAAAAGGACAGCTATCTGATAGCATATTTTGGTGACCAGACATTTGCATGGAATGAAGCATCTCGCATTAAGCCATTTAGGACGTACTTCTCTCAAATGGAGAAACAGAGCAACTCAGAACGCTTTTCTCATGCCGTGGGCTGTGCTCTAGATGAAGTCTCTCGACGGGTTCAGTTTAGGCTGGCCTGCTCATGTTTGCAGGAGGAGACCCGAGCAAAAATGAAATCCCAGATTGTTATGAATGCTGGTATCAGGGCAGAATCAAGCATGAGAGTTGGAGGTTACTATTTTTCAGATGAAACCTCATTTAACCCTGCCGAACTTGTTAGATCACTGAAGTCAGCAGCTGCAGCCCCACATTCTGGGGTTGATAGATTGTCATTTGTGTTGGCAAAAGCTCAATTGGCAGCCTTTAATTGCTGGAAGGGTTATTACGAGGTCCCAATAATAGAAGAATATAGTGATTTGGAGAATGATAATGATGTTGAACCACTGCATGGGAAGAAAGATGTGGCAGGAGTGGCTTCAGAGGAAAATTCAGATCTCGAAGATACATCCTCTACAAAGCGTCGTCGACGCTCGGGAGTTGATGAGCGCCATGGTGAAAAAGAAAAATCAATGTCCATCTTGATTTATGGGAGCAGTTCAAGCATACCAAATGATCAGACGAAATCTAGAGGGAGAGCTGGGCGGGAGAGGAAGTCTATGTCTTCTGAGAAGAGACGTCTTGACTCTATGCCTAGTGATTCCAAGGCAAAAAGAAGGAAAAAGGTAGTGTCACAAAGCAATGGTAATAAGATGTCTTCACCACCTAAAGCTGCAGACCAAATTCTCAAGTCTACTGACAGAAGTTCCCAAAGAAGAATTGGAAAGCGTAGTGAAAAGTCGAGAAATGTTGGTTTTGGAGATTCAGTAGCTGGTCCCGTGAAACCTGAAGAACAGTTGATTCCAAAAGAGTTCCCTTCTCCAACAGAGCTGCTCTCAAAGCTCTATTTGGCTGCCAGGGATCCCATGAATGGGTATAGTATTTTGTTATCAGTAGCTGGTCTGTTCTGTGATTACAGAAATATGACTAGCTTGGAAACTACTGAGTCAGGAGACCTCACAAAGATGGCAGAAAAGGATATAGAGAAAAAATCATCCAACTCAGCTTCTCCTGAAACATTGTCACTACAAGGTATTGAAGACTCCTATTGGACTGATAGGATTATTCAATGCAACCCTGAGGATCAGGTGTTATTTGAGGTCCAAAATCAAGAGGATTTTCCTAATGGTAAATGGGTTACTTCTCCTGGCCTGGGCTCGGCTGAGAATTCGGAAAGAGAAAATCTCTCTGTTCTTGTGCATGGAAATTCTGAGTACTCGCCAACTGCATTGGTTCTTAACTTTTCAGATCTAGAATCAATTCCTCCCATAGCAGATCTAAACAGAATATTTAGTCAGTATGGTCCACTTTGTGAATCTGAGACTGAAGTTATTGACAAGAGCAAACGAGGGAAAGTTGTTTTCAAGAGCCGCACTGATGCTGAAACTGCTTTTAGCAAGTCAGGGAAATTTAGTATTTTTGGTCCATCACTCATCAGTTACCGCCTACAATATTCGCCATCACCACGAAAAGCATCTTGTACCTCAAAACGTAAAAGGAAGTATGCAGCATCTACATAAGTGAATGGAGTTTGAAACTGAAGTAAGATGAATTCCTCTTACGTGTTTGCTTGATTTTCCCCTTGCAGATTAAATAGTGAACTTGGTGGCTATGTTAATATGAAAATTTAATGCACATAGTTGAAATTAACTGCTGACCATTTTGTTCATTTAGAAATGTTTTGGATAGTAGAAAGTAGACTGGGAAAGATTTCATTTATTTGTGGCTGACTAAGAGAAGTAGATGTCTGTCCATTGGTTGAATCTATGTATTCCTTTACTTCGAATATATAAAAACATGTTGGCAGCTAGTCTTCTTAAAGTATACTTGGATTGGTTTTGACAGTTGAGTAATGGATTTACAGTTTGAATATCTTCTTATTTATGAATGTTGATGTACTGGATGATTATACCGGTATTGATTCTTTCGCTGCATTGATTGCTAAAGTAACCAGCAAGCACGAGGAGAAACCATGCTTGGCCTTAAGGGCTTGTTTGGTACGCGGACTAAAATATCCCGGGATTATAATCCCTAGACTAATTTATCTCACTTGGGAGGTGGGATAAAATAATACCAAGTTTGATGTGATAAGATGGGATATCCAGTATTAAGCGTTTGGTTGACGGTATAAATTTATCGCGGGATAAATTTATACCGTCAACCAAACATATTATTAATTTAGTACCACACTTTATCCTACCTTATCACCTTATCCCGCGTACCAAGCGACCCCTAAGAGTGTAAGAGGAGTTACTTGAGATGTATAGAATATGCTATTAAAGATTTAAAGTAATTGATTTTCCTCTGTTAGCTGTTACTTATGTCTGTAGTCAAGGGTGATACGAAATACTTGGTCATTGCTGCTGAAAATTGCAGGTAATTGACACTGACAATGTTGTATTAAGTAAATTGATTTTGTGTCTGGGCAACTATATAGATCATGCTGGTCGTATTGGCTTCGCCCGGAGCTGATTGACTTGTCAGCTGTCTCCCACCATCTTCTATGTCGACGTGACTAGTTTCTTAATCAAGATCCTTTTTACCTGAATTATCTGCCATTGCAATGTTCGAGTGCTCAGTTGGTTTTAAACTTCTATAATTGTAAATGCTGTTTCTCTGGAAGACAGCTGTGAAAGATCTCATCTTTCGAGCAAAATAAAGTTGCACATATGTCACATTCAATCTATGGCTCCAAGAAATGTTATCTCACATTGAATCTGTGGCTCCAAAAAAGTAACATGTCTCCGTTGCATTATTAGAATATGTGTTAGCTGCTTGATTATTGGCATAAATGGTGCCTTCTAGTTTAAATGATGCTTTGAACATCATCGTCAGCTTACCTTAAAAGATGTTTAAGTTAAAAATTCCAGCTACCAGATCAGTTTACTGTAATATTATTGTTACTTGAGGATTTGCCTCTCTCTGTATACTTTGTTTTTCTTTCATTTGTCTCTTTTTAGATATGTAGACCTGATTCTTTATTAGTGTAGAAGTTAAATTAGAATTGCGTATCGCAATTGCTATTTGTTACTAACGTTTTAAAAAAGAATGTTAAATTTTTAGTTTACTTGTATGCCTTTATAGCTTAGCATAGCCGAGTATTTTGCACTTTAGAAAGAGTAATGATAAGGAGAAGAAACACAGGAATTCTACTCAACAACAAATGAATCTAATTTCGGTTAATATATAAAAGAAAGGAGAAATATGTATTTTTGTAGACTTTTCTTTTCCCCGCCAGAATCTTTATTTATTGTTGTGAAAGATGAAGTAGTACTCCTAGTCGATTGCATAAGTCTAGACAAGTTAATTCACACAAGTGGGGTCTGTATAAGTCTAGACCAGTGAATTCACACAAGTGGGGTCTGTGGAGGAGGAGTATGTACGTATAACTTAACCCTATATTGGGAGGGCATAAAGGTTGTTTTCGATAGATGTTAGAAATGAAAATTAAAAGCTTGTGCTTTTTGACACATCCATGGTCCAACTAGTGAAATTAAGTACAAATAAAGAAGGATTACCAGATTTCTTGTTTATGTCGACCTTTTTTCTTTATGAATAAATAATTTTCAGTTCGGAAAAAAATACATAACTTTCTATAAAGGTTCAAATATATTTCACGATTTAATTATGGAAAATACTTGTACTTTATAGGGCAATGGTCACGATTAAAGTGAAAGTAAATGTTACTACTACAGTAATTGTTAAATATTTAAAAGGTAATGTAAAAATGATCTCGTGCATTTACTATCTTAGTATAAACACAAGGTTTAACAAGTTTTTTCCATTTTGGTACTATGTATAAACTATAAACGTAATCTAGATGTATACTGAAATTAACAAATAGAAGCTACAACATGAAAGATGCCGGTAAATGGTAATTAATGAACCAAGTTAAATTTGTTAACTCTCAAATGAATGTAGCTCATTTGATTTCATTTTGTTATTAACAAATCTGGGATACGATGTATTAAATAAAGTTTTGCTTAATATATACGCATATATAGATCAATCTATAAATCGTTTAATATATAAAGACTGATGATATAATTGCCATTTTGGACACTATAATATCAAATTTAAAATGTACTCTATAAATCAGCTTTTATTCCCATTTCCATTTTATGCTTTTGCTTGTCTTAAAGGTTTAGCGAGTTTTAACTTCTACTCTAAAAATTATTTATATAAAATCACTTAAAAAGCAATTACATGTTAACATGAATATAATGGTAAATTTACTTGCTATAACAAGTTAAATTATATGGATAATTTAAAAAATATTTACACCGTCAATGCATACATGTATCAAATCAAGAAGGGGTAATACATACATACATATCTATATACATATACATACATATCTATATACATACATATAAATGCCAAATACATATACAACCTATTGAACTTGGCTCCATTTTTTATTTTGGCAATCTATCTCAACTTTGTTCCATTTTGGTCCTCGAACTCTATTTCTTATGTTTCATTTTAACACAAAAGCTGATTAGTCACATAGTGTGAATTGGCTCACATGGTAGGCGCGTGAGGCAGATTGTTTATGGCAAAATTCCTTCTCCAACAGTAATAAAATAACTATTTGCCCCATTTTTAATCCCCCAACTTCCTTCTCCCATATTTCATCTTCATTATTTCCTTCCCCATGTACTATTTATATGAAAACCAACCGATTTCAGTCGGTTTCTTAAAAAATAAATTTTGCGGGACACTAAAAGAGTTTCTTGCATTTTTGCGCAAAAAAAAAGACCGAAGTTGGTCGGTTTTGTAAAAAAAAATTAAAAAATAAAATATTTTGAAATAAATTTTATATTTTGTGAAACGTGTGTGCATGCATATCCTGAAATACCCACAAATTTCATAAACTTCTGAACCGCTAAACTTTCGAAACCGCGAACTTTCGAACCCGTAAACTTTATAATTTCTAAACCCGTAAACTTCCAAACACATAAAGTTCCGAACTCATAATTTTGAAACTTGTAAAATTTCGAACCTGTAAATCGAAAGATGAAAAAACTAAAATTGAAAATATATATAAAAAAATATTTTTTTCCCCGGGGGAGGGGGTGCAGAAAAATGAAAAAAACAAAAATTTGAAATTACAAAACAAAAATAAGAAGTAAATTTTTTTTTTTACGTCGGATAAAAATTTTTGTGTTAAAATGAAACATAAGAAATAGAGTTGGAGGGCCAAAATGGAACAAGGTTGAGATAAAGTGCCAAAATGAAAAATGAAGCCAAGTTCAATGAATTGTCTATATATATATATATATATATATATATATATATATATATATATATATATATATATATATGTATGTATGTATGTATGTATGTATATAGAATATACACACACGCATTTTCAAGTACACTTTCAAAATACACATAACTTTTCAAGTAATCTAACTTCTTCATCCTAATAAGATAATCATATGGCAAATAATTACTTTTTAAATCGTAATGTACGAGTTTAAATTCAAATAATGTCACGGCAATTACTGTTTAGTTCAATAACAAAAACAATAAAAATTTTAGTATAATTCCACCTGAAGAAGATACTGTATATGTAGACTTTAATTCTGTCTCGCACTCCTGACTCGTAAAGATAGAGAAATTGTTTTGAGGGATACAAATACAACCACTGTGTAGTTGTTAAAAAGAAAAGATCCAAGCTGATTTGCCCAAATTATTAGTTCGAATAAAAATAACTGTTTTATCAAATTGTATACTCCACTTCAATTGTACTTGTACAGATGGCCAACCCAAGTCAACAATTCAAAATCAGTAGTACCATTTATTTATTTAAAGCCCAAACGGCTAACAAAATTTTCAATTTTTCATTTATTAATTTCTCAATTCTTGAAAAACCGCCTCTTAGCAGTTCAAAAAAATAATTCCCCCTTTTTGCTCTACCGCTCCATTTCTATCATCGCCACTTTTGCTCAGAACCCCTTTATCAAAGAACAACCCAATTTCAAATCGAATTCAGATACTCTCATTATTCTTAGCTTTAGATTTATACTTTTATTTCACTGAATCTGTTGAAGTAAATGTCAATTGAAGAGTGTGAAAAAATGGATCTTGAAGTGAATGGGCTTAATAGTCTTATTGATTTCTCATCAGAAAATGACAATCTTATTGTAAATTCTTCTTCTCCTCTCCCTTCTTGGGGTCTTGAAGAATACCCTTCTTCAGGTTCTTGTTCCTTTTATTTTATTTTATTTTCCATTTTTTTCTGTAATTTTTACTTTCTGATTCTTTATTTAGTTTTAAAACTGTGGAATAAAAAGAGTTGGTCTATTTTTTTGACAAGATCTGAGAAAAATGGGATTTTCTTACACCCTTTTGGCTGTTTAATGTGTTTTGCATGGAAAGATTGAATGTATTTTTTTATTTTTTGGTTTTGTCTAAACCTTATTTTACTTTCTGATGATTTATTTAGTAACTGTTAACACAAATATTAGCTTTTTCTTTTACAAGATCTGATAAAAAAAAATTGAGTTTTCTCACACCATTTGGGTGTTTGATGTGATTTCCTTTGGAAGAATGTCTACTATTTTAGGAATTTCAAGGTTTTTCCATCCCACCCAAGGAAGAAATGAGCTGATAAAAAAAGTGACTAAGTAGCTTGAGCTGATATATGTTTTCTTGTGGTTCATAAATTTGGGCTTAAATGAAGAAGTGAGGATTCATATAGCCTACCCCAACTTGTTTGGGACTGAGACATAATAGTTGTTGTAGTTGTTGTTGTTCATATATTTGGGCTTCATGCATGTTTATTCCTTTCACTTTTGAGCCCATTCTCGGGCTGAAGAGAGCTTTAGACAGCTTTACTGTGATTTTTAAAGTAATGTTGTTGGAGGAAAATAATCTGTGCTTTTTATCCTAGTTGATTGATAGCCTATGAACTAAAGAGCTCTCAGAATGCTACAGTTTTTATTTGTTGTATTTAGTATATCTCCGAATCATAATTACTTAATGTTGGACCTGGACTTGACCAACTCATTTATCTCATAAATGAAAAGGATGCCAACCTTTTGTGAAGCAGCGAGTGGGGATTGTTCCCGAAAACCCTAACCGCTTGACTGACCTCTTCATGGTCCATCCATTAAGGTTGGGGATGGCTGAAACCAATCAGAAGTGCAAATCGCACAAGCGAAGCCGGGAAACGGACCGCAGCGCAATGACTAGGACTCGTGTCAGAGGAGTTTTGAGCAGAGGCGGACCTATGTGTATTGTTGCGGGGTCACCGGACCCCGTAGACTTCGACAGAGATCTTGTATATGTATATGTACATACCTTGAAAATGATTATATAAATAATCTAGCACCCTGAACATTAAAAGCTTTTAGGGGGCGCTGTTGAGTAAGACAATGGTGCCACCCTCACGTTAAAATTCTGGGTCCGCCTCTGGTTTTGAGCATGAGCTAACGCTCATGCAGGTGGATATTTTTGCTGTTTTCTCCTTGGTTTATATGACAATTTATTAGAGCTAGAAGCATTTTTCTTGCTTATGTTACTTTTTTCATTTGACAGAGGTACTAAGCTGCGTCTGCATATCCAATGTGGTACTTTTGTATAAAGATCATTTTATTTTTGTGTTCAGCAAATCATGCTGAGGCTAGAATCTTGGTTTTTCAGGAGCTACTAATATTCAAGAGGAAATGGACATGGTTGGTAAAGGTAACCGTGATGACCAGTTCCCCCAGCTGCATGAGTCAAAAGAGCCTGGAAAGGCCAGAAAAGGAAAGGTCAATTTACGCAAAAGTTTAGCTTGGGATAGTGCTTTCTTTACAGATGCAGGTAGTATACTTCCTGTTAAAGGGCTTTATTTATGTAATCCTCTATTGTGAATTCAAACTTACAAACAACATATTCAGGTGTGCTTGATGCCGAGGAGTTGTCCAGCATTATGAAGGGAGGTGAAAAACACAATTTACCTATGATTGAGGAGGATGTGCGACAATCTGCAGATTCAATCTCCACGTTGGAAAGTGATAATTTGACACTAGAACATATTGAAGCTGAGTTGTTCGGAGATATAAGAGCCTCAATCCAGAACCTAACCATTTCAAGTAGTGGGGATGTATCTACAAAGACAGATAGTGGAGCTAATTCTTGTAAGTTAATAGTTGTTTAAAATTGGTCATGTTTATGGAACTGCTTCGTTATATTGCATGAAGAAACAAAAAAAAATATTCCTCTTCATTTTTGCGAATCCCCCCCCCCCCCCCCTCCCCCCACCCAACACACAACCCACACACCCCTTTTTAGTGCCAACCGTGAAATTATGTGTCTATTCACGTAAAACTGCCTTCCATTTTTTTGTAGTAACATAACTTTAGTTAGAACTTCACCTTTGCCATATTACAGTATGCACCGCTGCAGTAGATTGCATCTAAAGGCCTTCCGGTTTGACTCTTCAGTATTCAATGATACATCAAGTTACATCATACATGCTAACCAATTCTTCTAAAGAAGCCTCCTACTTACTGCCAATTTCACCTCAGTTGCAACATCTACTTTGAGCTGCCATGAAATTAGATAGTTTCGCCTCAATACTGATGTCTATGGTCGAATTATTTGTTAACTTTAACATTTTCTTGTCCAGCTACCACTCTAGGGAACCTCATATCTCACAGATAGTACTCTTGGATGTATGTGGGCAGGATGTTAAAGGTTAATGGGACAAATGAGTACTTTTTTTAAGGATCTTAGAGGCGTAGATGCACAAGGACTTGTTAAGATGAGGAGTAGGTTTAGAAGGGAAGTTTTAGGCTTAGCTTCTTAGAGTTAAAATCAATAGGACATGCAGGGAGTTGTAGTGTAAGCTTATTTTATAAAAAATCAACAATGAATTTGCTCATTTTCACGAAGCTGTTACATATAATATTGTTAATTGTTCGATTTGTTTCAAATGGATTGGAGAAAACGGAAGTACATGAGTTTGTAGGTCATGCAGCTCAAACGATGCCATAGAAATAGTTAAAATTGTGTGCACTTTTAGTTTCCATCTTAATGTCCTTGTCTTTTTTGTTTGTTTTAAATATTTTCCATTTCTTTTTCTCAATAGAGTGGAGGATGCATGCATATTTGGGAGTGGGGAGGGGTGGTGGGTTACTTTCTATGGGGTTAAAGATCTTTTTCCAAATGTTCAAGAAAAGATGCATATTGCTAAGAAATTAAAAAAAGATGCATATTGCCTGCAAATTATTCCAATCTAATGTTACCTTTTTACAGCTGTGAAGAAAGTGGACCTTGCTTCAAAAGCTAGGGTAAGTTTAATTTTGTAGAGGTGACATCTGAAGATTTTATTCATAATTCTATAGTTCTCAGCTAATATTGTCTATATTCTCAAATGTCAGATAAAGCAAAAACTTGCTCCAAAAAGAATCATTGGAGCACAAGCCGGGTTACCAAAAAGTCAACCAAAGCAAATTACCGGAACACAAAGATTGGGTGGGTTGAAGCAGGATAAGACACAAGTCACTCAGGCATGTAATTTGTCTTTAAAATTTTATTTCTGTTACATACATCAGTTATATTTTAGCGCCAACATCTGATTGAGAAATTGCAGCTCGTACTGATATTTGGTTTATTTGTTAGGTTTGCATCTCTTATAAAAATTCCTAGTTTTGATTTCTATTAGTCAGCTCAAACAAATTCCTTACAGTGTTGATTGATTGTTAGATTAGAAATATTGTTTGTTTTCATATTTTCAAGTCTATAGTTAGCTCAAAGAAATTCCTTACATTTGGAGAAAAAATCATCACTCTTCTCTAAATTAACCTTTTTTGAGTCTGTTAGCAGTAGGCTTTTAAATTATTGGTCAAAAAGGCTGAATAGGTGTTCTCTCTCATTTGTTTGATTAGCGAAAGAATTTGGACTTCTGATATTTTACTGACATTGTCTTATGTTGTGTAATGCAGTCTATCACTAGAACTACAGATGGAGCATCATTAAGGCCTCCAAAAATTAGCACAAAGTCGCAACCTGTTTCTGCAGGTGTAACCAAAAGGGCTTCTTTGGATGTCTCACGAGTCAAAATTGATAATAACAGCACGAAAACTAGTACAGGTATGCGGTAAAAGAATTTGTTTAAATTTACATTGATGGCATGTAAATATTTTTAAGCAGCTTTTCTGATCTTGATGGTTTAATGGGAAATTACAGCTTCTGTTAGAGGGGCTCAGACGCCAAAAGCATCTGCCTCAAATAATGCTAGTAGGGTGTTACCGAGACCTGCTATGTCTATGAAGCCCCCTTCTGTCGGCTCTTCAGCTGCAATGAGAATACCTTCGACAAGATCTTCAAGTGATAGCTCCGGAAGTACTTCATCGGACAAGACAGCTAAATCTTCAATTCCTGCAGCGAGGAGAAAGGTGGATAGCAGCAAACCTACTGCTCAACCTTCTGCAAGTGCAAAACTCAAAACCCCTTCAAAAGCTGCATTGAAGAGTAAAGTACCGTCTGGGAATTCTGCCGTCTCAGCATATCTGATGTCCTCTAAGATCAACTCAAGCATATCACCTGCTAGTTCTATTAGTGAGTGGTCTTCAGCATCATCATCATCTTCTGCTGCCATGAACCAAAGGTCAAGCAATTTAAGGACTAGCCTTGAGACAAGCTCCTGCAGATCATTTGACAGCGACACCTCAACTTTGGATCTGAAGAATCATTTAAGTGATCAGACCTCAAATAAGCCCGAAATTGTGGGAACACCTATAACTAGAGGAAGTTTAAAGCAAGCAGGCACAATTTCTCGTCCGGCCTCTATGAAACCAACGGGACTGCGCATGCCATCTCCGAAGATGGGTTACTTTGACGGGGTTAGTTTAGTCTTCTATTTATATGGTTTTATTTTCATGTCCTTCAATTAGAAATAATTTACGTGATGGCAACATGTAGTATAATGATGATAAGATCATTACCAAGTGGAAAGAAAATTTCTTAAGTTAAATTGATTGTCATGCAGGTGAAGGCAGTCCATACTCCTAATGGTTCTCATTCCAGTTTGTCTACTGCGCTTCCCAAGACTGAAGTTACTATCTGTAGCCCAAAAGGAAATTCAAACATGAAAGCTAAGAGTGTAAAAGTTCCATTTAGGGCAAACAGAAAGCCCGAAACTCTGAAGCACCTCTCTCCTGTATCTTCTTCAGACAAGTCAAATGTTTCTTCTGCACTGCCCAAGACTGAAGCTCCCATTGGTAGCCCAAAAGGAAACTCAAACACGAAAACTAAGAGGGTAAAAGTTCCAGTTAGGGCAAATAGAAGGCCTGAAAATCTGAAGCACCTCTCTCCGGTATCCTCTACAGACAAGTCAAATGTTTCAGATAATCACTCTGGTGCTCCAAGTGATATTACTCTTATTCCTGAGTTATCTCCTGAAGTTCATCATGAAATAAGTGGAGCAAATACTTCGAAATATATGGATGTGGTGGCTGAAGAAGCTGATCCATTAGAAAACATTCGAAGTGCTGGTTTGGTTGCTTCTGAGAGTGAAAACCAAGGCGCGGTGGGCAATGATGCAGGTGCTAGTTTGGTTGCAACTAAGAGTGAAAACCAAGGCGTGGCCAGCATTGATACAGGTGCTAGTTTGGTTGCAACTAAGAGTGAAAACCAAGGCGTGGCCAGCATTGATACAGGTGCTAGTTTGGTTGCAACTAAGAGTGAAAACGAAGGTGTGGCAGGCAATGATGCAGGTGCTAGTTTGGTTGCAACTAAGAGTGAAAACCAAGGCGTGGTGGGCAATGACACATGTGCTAGTTTGGTTGCAATTAAGAGTGAAAACCAAGGCATAGCAAGCACTTTGAACAATAAGGAAGTGTTGGCCGAAGGACCTGATACAGTTGAACACGCTGCAGCTGATGGTTTGGTTGGAATTAAGAGTGAGAACCACGTCATTGTGAGCAATGATACAGTTGTGATTGAGAGTGGAAACCAAAGAGCAAGTACCTTGAACAATGAGGAAGTTGTGCCTGAACGACCTGATACATTTGAACACGTTGCAGGTGATGATTTGGTTGCAATTAAGAGTGAAAACCAAGTCCTTGCAAACAATGATATGGATGTGATTAAGATTGAAAACCAAAGATTAGCAAATTCTTCGAATGATAAGGAAGTTGTGGCTGAAGGACCTGATTCAGTTGAACACGTTCCAGGTGATGGTTTGGTTGCAATTAAGAGTGAAGACCAAGTCATGGCGAACAATGATGTGGATGTGATTAAGAGTGAAAACCAAAGATTAGCAAATTCTTCGAAAGATAAGGAAGTTGTGGCTGAAGGACCTGATTCAGTTGAACACGTTGCAGATGATGGTTTGGTTGCGGTTAAGAGTGAAAGCCTAAGTGTTTTGAACAGTGATATGATTGCTGGTTTGATTGCAACTAAAGGTGAAAACCAAGGACCTGATTCAGTTGAACACGTTCCAAGTGATGGTTTGGTTGTGATTACGAGTGAAAACCAAAGTTTATTGAACAGTGATATGGTTACTGGTTTGGTTGCAACTAAAGGTGAAAATCAAGGCGTTATGGAAAATGAAATGAACTTGGACACTACTGGAAATACTGACATCAAGACTGCTGAGGTTGTTTCAGATGAAAAGGATTCCGTTGGTGAAAACATTAGATGGTGTGAAACAGTTGATGGAGATGGAGTAGGTGCTCAGTGTAATCTTAATTATAATACAGATATCAAGGATGATATGAATACTCTTGAGAAAACAAATACAAAGAAAAATGTTTACCAACTAAACGGTCAGGTAGAAGTCAGCACAACCCCATTTAGCGATAAGGTTGAATCTCTAATGAGTAAGTTGGCCTATTTGTCACTAAATACTCCTGAAATAGCAGTTAGAAGGACGCCATTTGCTGTCAAGAATTCTTCCGTTGATTGTCTTGATTTTTCTGAAGAAGCTGTCCAGGTAGTTGGGAAGACTGATTTAGATCTTCCTTCTTTAGAAATTGATCATAAAGAAAACAACAATTTATGAGGACGGCCAAGCATAACTTCATTGCAAGGTAAAAGATCTGTTTCGATCCTAATATTACAACTTTACATTAGTCTGAGAAACACATCTTTATCATGAAGATCTTTTCCTTTCTCCCAAAATGTGGTCTAACTTTATTCATGAAATTCCGAATCTTTGACCTATTCTGCTTCTTATAATGATGTATTAATGTGTGCTAATTGTGTGTAAATTTTGATGTTCAAAGATGGTTAGGCTTCAAGTACAAGAAGGCTAGTTTCAGCAGGTGGCAAAGGCATCAGTATTGTATAGCATTTGAGGAAAGGCTTATCTGATGCAAGATTCTTCTGCTTTCAGCTAAGATCAAGATTTTTGAGAACATATCTTTTTTTTATGTTCAAAGTACTGATTTATGTCACAAATACATTTACATAAATGTAAAACCTAGAAGTCTTTTCTAGTCAGATTTGCAAATCAATATCACAAGTTGCAATTGTCTTAGTGTTGAGAAATGTTGCAGAGAATTATATCCTTAAAAGTTTTCATTATCCACTTCAAAAGGAAATAAGTTGGCATTTCCTTATTCCAAAAGAGTTAAAAATTCTATGTTTGAGTTCACAGTTGACATTAAAAAGATTGAATCTCGAGATCTGAACTATGCTACATAAATTAAGATAGAGGGAGTATATGCTATTAATCCCAAGTCAAATTCAGATGTGCTTCTTGTTACTTTGAACTAGCTAGCTACTTGATGCATCAAATTTGGCCAATTAGTCAGAAAACATTAAAATTTTGGGTTTTTTTGTCACAATCATATTCTACAATTATTGTTTTTTTTTAAATAATGCTGTATTAGAAATAAACTATACGCCTTTGGATCAAATTATTCTGCAGCCAAATAAGACAATTAATTTTGAGAAGCATGTATCTTATAATAAGATTTAAAAGAATTCTTTTTTGTTTTGGTAAAATATGGATTTACAAGTTAAATAGATGACTTGCTTCTGGTTTAGGATTCAAGTAAATAATCATGCTACTGAAGTCTCTTGCGTTAGAACAATGAGTTTACATAGGAACACTAAATGAAGGGAATTAGCACTCATAGCTAGTGGAAAGACATTTTAGGATGAGAAAAGCTGTATGGCAATTAACATGGCAAGGAACTAGTAGTTCAAAATGGGTAGCAATTGTTTGTCTTTGCATATCATGTTAACAAAGATGTAAAGAAAGTGGATAGGATCTTGCTAATGTATAACATGAAGGTAATAGGTTAGCATCCTTCCCCATCTTTTATTTTCCTAAAATACTTATGACTTTGAACACCGATCCCCGACCCGGAACCCTGATTTTGAACCTCTCATTTCAGACCCCACACCTCGATCTTCGACCCCCCAACTCTCGACCCTCAGACCATGACCCCCGACATTTGACCCTCGAAGAACCCCGAATCACAATCCTCGATCCATGACCCCGATCCCCGACCCTGAACCTCGACTCCACCATATCCCCGTAGTATTTGTGTAAATTATACATAAATGCTTTTGATATAATATTTTTAACTTACTAAACAAATACCAGAAAATCATTTTCCTTCCTACCAAGAATGTAAAATATCTCTAATTTTTACATTAGCTAAAATGTCTAGAAAACATCTTTTCTAATATAACTTCCCTGCCTTGCATAGGTAAATCATTTTCTAAGCTCCCAATTTTAGTGGAGGAAAAATAATATTTATTAGCAATTCCTATTATTTATGTCAAATATGTAGTGTATACTCCCTCTGTCCAGTTTATGTAAATTTATTTTCTTTTTGGTCCTTTCCAAAAAGAATAACTCATTTCTAAATTTGGAAACAATTTAGCTTAAACTTCCAATTCTACTCTTAATGAGAAACTTTTATAACCACACAAATACTCTGGACCTCTTTTAAACTTGTTTAGGACCACAAATTCCAAAAATCTTCATTTTTTCTTAAACTTTGTGACCAATCAAACATGTTCACATAAATTAAATTAGAACGGAGGGAGTATATGTATTCTACAATATGTTTGATTATCCATCAAATAAGAATCTCTTATATGTTCTGTCAGAAGTAATATTTCTAAAACTTCTTAGCCTTTTCTGCGAGTTATTTCAATCGCACATTTGAGGAAGCATGTCATAATTGAAAATTACTTTTAAGACTAGAAAATTATTTTCTTTGTCGACAAAATATTAGAAAATATTTTTCCTAACTCACATACAAAACACCAAAAAAAGTATATAAAAAAACCACTTATTTTCAGAAGGAAGACATTTTCTAGGATGACTTTGACGATGATCAGAGTGCATAGGAAAAAGCACATAGAAACAACTGGAGGCCACGATTTTGCTAGGAAAGGAGGAAGCATATAGGTAATATATGAACTCAAACAGAAATGAACCAAAATTCCAGTACAATGCCCTACTTAATAGTAGTTCACAAAGTAAACTCAAGATAGCTAGTCCATTACACTCTTGAGAATATTTTGACAAAAAAAGAGGCAACTTAAGATCTTGGCTTCTCCTTCTTCTCCTTGAAGAGAGCTAGGAGAGAGACACCAGAAACCTTCACCACCTTGAACCGGACCCCGGGAATATCTCCCACAGCATGACCTTTCCGACCAAACCCCGCAATCAACACTTCATCCTGCAATATCAAAGATCTAACTTAGCACACGGCGAAACTGAAACCACTATTCACTTAAGTGAATCAAAAATACTTGAAAGCAGAAGACTCACATTTTCTTCGATATAGTTCAAGCAACCATCGTTAGGGACAAAAGCAGCAATCTTCTTCCCATTTTTTATGAGCTGGACCCTAGCACATTTACGAATAGCAGAGTTGGGCTGCTTAGCCTCAATTCCTCTGCGAACGCATTTGAGCAACTTGATAGGTTAGATACAATTTACATGTTTGACGAATAACATAAGCAGTAAAACTAGTGTCAAGATAAGCCTACATCTTCTCAAGCACAATTCCTTTGGCATGGGAAGATCCGGCAAATGGCTTCTTCCATTCATTACCAAGATGCGACTTCTTGTAAGATTTGTCAGCCCACCTTTGTCTTCTGCGGTGGGACTTCAGCTTGCGTCCAGCTCCCATTCCACGTGTCTTCCTGTAGTCAGGAGTCATTTAGTAGAAATACACTGCCTATGCTTCCCACTACGTTGTTACTCAACATTTGGATGACAAATTTTATGAAACTGTATCAGAAATGAAGTTCATAGACAGTTATCTTCTTCTTATACCCAAAGTCATGAGAGCAGCTTAGAACTTGATCCTCTTAATTCGAGAAGCACATCAAATCTCAATCAGTTAACTCATGGCACTATAAGATGCTCCTAATTTTTGTTCAAGAACTCATTGACAATTTCTATTTTCATCTCCCATTTCATCACATAAAACTGCTTTGAGCAACAAGAAAGTAAATCATCAAATTTCTGCTAAATCATCCGCCATGAGCTCCTGCACACATCCATCACACATAAACTTCCTTTTGATAAGGGTGGTGTCCAGGCAAGCTTGAGCAGCACCCAACCATTCCACCGGGTACCTCCGCCCTTTCACCAGATCCATCATACATAAAATTTCCATGTCCAAATCAATTAACCACACCTCAATCCTAAACTAGTTGGAGTCACCTATATAAATCCATTCTATCCATTCCCCCTCTATTTTAGGTCTATTTAGTTCAGCCATTACAAATTACAACTATTATCTGCTTATAGCTAATCATATTAACTCAATTTCTCAAAATCCAGCAACTTGCTAGATCAAATAAAAACATTCCCTAAGATTAACTAACAAAGAAGATATAAAAAAGTTTTTTTTTTTGTGTCTCCAGTCTACTCCTACAATAGCATCATTTGAACATGACACACAATTATATCGGAGCTAAGAATTTCAATTAAAAAAAAGCGCTAAATTTGAAAATGCTTCACAAGAGAAATAATGTATAAGTTATAAAATTGAAAATAGGAAATACAGAGCTTAGTTTATACCCCATGATTGCAGAGTGAAGAGGATTCCGACTTCAGACTAGGGTTTGAGAGGTTGAAGGAGAAAGGAGTCAGCCGCCTAGCAAAACCCTAATATAAGAAAAAACATTTTATAAGGGGCCGTTGGGTGTTTATATACAAGAGGGCTGGATTCTGGGCTTCTTGGAATTGGGTTGTATTGATTGGGCTGGTTAAATTCCTGTCAGAATGGCATGGCATAGCATTTTTACTGAATAATAGGTGTGTTTCCAAAATTATTGAAAAGTAGCCACTATTTAATGCGGAGCTAAAATCGGGACGAATTACCCTGCTGAAATACGGAAAGTTCATTATGATTAATTATGTAACTCATGCGTATAAATTTTCAGTATATTATGTTAGAACTCCAGCAGTATGAATTATGCTGAAATCTAATATGTAAAAAGTTTGAACTCCAACATAATATGTTGGAATTTGTCTAGATTTTAAGGGTATTTTTATTCAGATTTTAATTTTTGCATGAAAAAGTGGCTAAAAATTGATTAATATTAAAACTATGACTAATTTTCAAATAACAGTTGTAAATCTGACTATTTCTTATTTTTATCCTATATTCCTTGGATCGTATATTTAGGCCCAATCTAGGTTTAAAATATTTTATTATTTCTTTTTTCTTTCTTCCTTGTATTTTTATTTTGTTCATAGCGGATCCAAGAACTTAATTTTATGGGTTAAAATTTTAGTTTATGGATTAATAAGTTAATTTATATAGATATTCTAATGAATTTGCAAGGTATATCCACGGTTCGTATCCAAAGTCTCGTTCCTATAATGTTACAATTGCCTCTGATTTTGTTAAAATAAATTGAATTATTTGTCATTTGTTTAGAAATTGTCAATATTTCTCTTTTTATTTTTTAAGATCCTTGTAATTGGTACTATATTTAATATTGATTTATGCTTGAAAGTTTCTTAGTTAACAAGGATTTAACCAATAATTAGTAATAGCAATTAGCCCTGAGTTGCAGCATGATCTAGTAACTTGACTTAAGTCTCATATCATAAACACACATAGAACTTATTCAATCCAAAGTATTTGAAGAAAAAATCCAATCAAGTAGACCTATAAATACTTACTTCCATTATGCAAATGGACTACGAAATATATATATATATATATATATATATATATATATATATATATATATATATAGACACACACATACACATACTACATGGCATATCTTCAGCTTACCAAAAACATGACCCTTGATAGGAGGGGAATAGAAGCCGAAAATCAGGGTTGTAAGTTAGTAAGTAGTCGTACATCTCTCCTTTCCATAATAGTAGTAGTAGTATCCATAATAGTAGTAGTAGTAGTGTTTTGCATTCTCTTATTCTTGGACTTAAGAGTACTATATGTTGTTTCTTTTGCTTCAGCTATCTCACTCTCTTACTAGTGTGTTGCTTCTTTTCCTTTCCATGCTTTTTTCGAGTCGAGAGACTATCGAAAACAGTCTCTCTGCCTTCACAAGGTATGGGTAAGATTTGCATACACTACCTTCTCCGGGCTTTGTTTACCACCTTTTTTTTTTCATTCCTTTTCTTTTAATGGCTCCAATCTTTGACATAATAAAGATAGATACAAATGCCATCTTTAACATGAAAATCTTGAAGCAACAATAAAGCAAATTCTACCATTAATCATCCCTCTTAGGTTCATTAAACTTGCAAGAAATAGTTGGAAAATACAACAGCCTGTCTCTGAAAATATCAATTGCCATACAAACTGAATTTTCAAAAGAAGAGATTAAGCTCTTACTATTTCCCAAGCAAACCTACCAATATAGGCAGGTGAGATCATACAAAGATCATCAATTTCCAAACAGCTATACAAAAATCTGCAAAAGAGATTCGTTCCACGAAGCCATCAGCTCAGCTACAGTCCTGAGAAGGAAAGTAGTAGATTTATTAACAAATACTGAAAAATGTTTCCTCGATTAAGATTACTGGAGAAATGAAGCAATGATCATGCGAAAGCAACCTGCACGATACGAGGCATTATTTACTTCTGGCCCTTTTTCAATAAAACACCAATTCTCTTCAACATGTTGTTATTCTTCTTCTTTGGCGAGTCATCTTCCAAGTCGTCCAAAAGTGGAGAACCAAGCTTTCCGCCTATAGTGTGGTAGTCTAAAGAACCTGTTCTCTCGACATATTTCCCGTTATTTCCAGTTGTAAGCATTGATGCAGCTGCTTCAGCAGCCTTTCTCCATTGATCACATTGCACTTTTAACCTCCTCAGCTCGGTTTCCATCTCTGAGTTTGCAGTCTGTGCGGCATCCAACTCCTCAGTGACCCGTGCTACCTTTCTACTGCTTCTATCTGCTTCCTCAGTCAAATCTCCCAGCTTTATCAAAGCCTCTCTTTCTGCAGTTTTCGCTGCTTCTACTGAGGCAAGTGCCTCGCCGCTCATTTTGGTACTCTCTGATTCCCTCTTTCCGATCTCTGACTTCAGCAGCTCATTTTCCTCCAAAAGACTCTGTAGCTCATTCTCTTTGTCTAATAAATTTCCTCTTAGATCTCCCAAAATTGACTCAGATTTCGTCAGTTGAGCAGCTAATTCAAACTCTTTATCAGCTGACTGCATTTGCTCGACATGCAGACTTAGCCCCTTATTCTCATCTGAAATGTGTTGCAGTTCAGCTTCTTTGTTCATCAGTTTTTCCTTTAGCTCTTGCACTTCAGATTTTGCTTCATTTAATTTTGCCTCCCATTCGGCATCCCTCTGAGTCAATTCGGATTTTGTGCGCTCCACTAGCTCGTAAGCACTTCTTATCTGCAAGGTGCTCTGTATGTATTCTTCCTGATACTTTCTCTCAGAAGCCTCCAAAGCAGCTCTTAATTGAAATACCTCGACTTGTATATTACTCAGCTCAATTTTTAGTTCATCAGCTTCCACATTTACGCTGTTTCCTTCTGAAGCTACAGAACTTTCTGAAGACTGGAGTTTGCTGACAAGTTCCTCCAAAGATGCCACTCGATCCTTTGATTTTTCCAACTCCAAAGACAAGGTTCTGCAGACGTCCATCGCTTTCAGACCTTCAGAACGTAGAGTATCCTCTGTCATTTTGGCCACTTCAAGCTGCATTTGAGCTTTGCTCACTTCTTCAAGTGAACAAGCCTCGGATTCCTTGCTATCATTAAGCTGATTTCTCAATTTCTCAGCCAATGTAAGGGTTTCCGTAAGTTCAACCCTTAAGCTTTGAATCTCAGCGTGAGCGGACTCAGCATGATGAGCTTGAGTGGCTTCAGAATCTGCCACTCGGTCCAGCTGAATTTTAAGTTTCTGAATTTCATTCAAGGCAGATGCCAAAGCAGCAGAGTCCAACTCATGCTGCTTCTGGATAGCCTCAAGCTCGGATTCCCATGCTCGGTCTCGATCCTGTGAGATCTTGCGCAACTCCAGCAGTCGAGCTTCCTCTGAATGTGAGAGCTCAACTAGCTGCTTCTTGGAATCCTCGAGCTTTTCTGACATAACGGCGAGCTGCTTTTTGGCTTCATCAGCATCCTGTTGAGCCCTTTTCTTCAATGATTCAGATGAACTGAGCTGGTCCTTCGCCTTCTTCAGCTCCTCTTGGAGTTGAGCAAGCTGAGTTTCCAAGTCGGACACTTTGCCTGGACGCTTCTTCTGTATTGCACAAAATAAGAGCAATGAGCATCACACTAAAATTAGGTACCTTTAAGTAGGAAAAGAACAAAAGATTAGGAACAGCAACAAGGGCAACCCGGTGCACTAAGCTCCCGCTATGCGCGGGGTCCGGGGAAGGCCGGACCACAAGGGTCTATTATACGCAATCTTACCCTGCATTTCTGCAAGAGGCTGTTTCCACGGTTCGAACCCGTGACTTCCTGGTTTCTAGCAAATACTGTGAGTGCCTTGAACTAACAAGTAACTGTGCAAGACAGTTTCTTCACTGACAACAGCGACATATATGGGAAGGCATCGTGCGTCAGAAACAAAGGGTTGTGCACTTACCGAAAGAAGATAACAACCTCAATCACTTTCAGCGAATGTAATATGTTAAATCAAGAATGGACATGATAACGACTAGTTTTTTTAGCATGAACGACGAGCAAGGATCAAAAGCTTAATGAGAGGACATATTTTACCTAAATCCTAGTTGACATAACTATTTGTAGACCTTCAAATAAAAGCTTTTTTTCTCTTTGAGTAAGACCATACATTTTTCTTTGAGGATGGAACAGGAGTAATACCATACATATTGTGACAGAAAGGAAACAATTTTAGTTGTACCAATTAGTCAGAAAAGCCATTTAAGAAATTTTGACATTCATTTTGACATTCCAAGCATAGTCATAAAAGCCAATTGAGATGTACTGAATATCCAAGCTTAACACATAACTCAATTACCTCTATCACTGGACTCCAAGCTTAACACATAACTCAATTACCTCCATCACTGGACTCCGAGGCGACCGGCGACCAACAACTTTCGGACTCCTGTCTTTAGGTGTCCTGCTTGCTGGATTTGGAGATGAAACAGAATCAGCATCTGAACCCGGAGTCTTGAGTTTTCGAGTTGTCTTTGGTGTAGCAGGAGATGTCCTTTGTGGCACCTCCACAGAAACAGTTCTTCAACAACATGGAAGAAGATGAATGAGATAGTCAAACAACTAGTGCAGATAATAACGTAATTCTCAAACGACGTGACAAATACGGGCTCACAGATTAGTAAAAGGGAAGCCCGGTGCACTAAGCTCCCGCTATGCATGGGGTCCGGGGAAGGGTCGGAGCACAAGGGTCTGTTGTATGCAACCTTACCCTGTATTTCTACAAGAGGCTGTTTCCAGGGCTCGAACCCATGACCTCCTGGTCACATGGCAACAACTTTACCAGTTACGCCAAGGCTCCCGTTCAAAGATTAGTATCAAATTTTATTTTAAAATGTATATCAATTCTCCTTTTTTGCACAGTAATTGTTTTGGCAAAAGCTTTACTACCGGCTTCTTTTAGAGCACAATCAGTCTTCAAAGATGTTCCATTTGTATTACCAATATGTTACAGAAGTTTACATGTGATATTTTTCAAGATGATCACCCATTTTTATGATAGATGCGATATCAGACTATAACATAATGCTTTAACTTCCTTCTTACTGGGAACAAATGCACTAAACTAGAAGGCAATAATTGAATCTGAAAACCTATAGATGATAAATTATTTTGCTAAAACACTCTTGAACTCTTAAATTTATCTACATTTATCAAATGAATAACAAAACCAATGTTCCGGTCTCATGAAGAGAGAGGAAAATTAAAAAAAGAGCGCCCGGTGTACAAAGTATCCGATGTCCACGCAGGGTCCGAGGAAGGGCCATACCCCAAGGGGTGTAATGTAGGCAGCCTACAGCCCTACCTGATGCAAGCATCAGTGTCTGATTCCACGGCTCGAACTCGTGATCTATAGGTCAAATGAAGACAACTTGACCGTTGTTCCAAGATTTCCCTTCAAGAGAGAGGAAAATACGAAAGGAAAAAAAAAAGGCAAGGGTTGAATTATCTGCAAGAGATCAATAGATGCAAAATAGAAGGTCATAAACAACAACATGAATGAATTAGAAATAGTAATACCTGGATTTTGGTGTCTGCATATTAATTTACTCTCAGCAGTAAATGTAGAAATGAGAAACTAAATGAGCTTTGTACTAAAGGCCACCTGACCTACAACATTCAGAGGATTCCTTAGCTGAGAAAAAAATTGTAATGTATGACATATGCAAAAGACAAATAAGGGTTCATGACTAATCTGTAAATTTTAATCCACATTCAAATTTGGAAATCAAATTAAACAAACAACACTGTCCCTTCAAAGAAACTCCAGATAAACTACCTCCACTCCACCAACCAAACCTACAATGGAAAAAGAAGAAACCAAAAAAAGGACCCAAAAAAAAAAAGCAACTCGGTGCACTAAGCTCATGCTACGTGCGGGGTCTGGGAAAGGGCCGGACCACAAGGGTCTATTGTACGCAGCCTTACCCTGCATTTCTGCAAGAAGCTGTTTCCGCGAATCGAACTCATGACATTCGAGTCACATGGCAACAACTTTACCAGTTACATCAAGGCTCTTTAAAAAAAACACAATGGAGAAAAGTGAAAAAGAAAAGTTGCAATCAAATATCATTACTTAAGCCATGTATCCACTTTTTTTCTTTTTCTTTATCTTTACTCCTGTTCTCACACTGTATAAAAATAACATCTTTGGGACAACATTGAACATAATAAAATGACATTTGAAACCACATTTCAACAAATATCTCAAAAGTGAACATGAAACCAATGACTTTTTTGAGACACAATCAGATGAAATGATTCCCAAACTTGGGAATCTTTCTTATTTTATATTTCTTGAACTAACGAAACCTTAGACAAAAAGATAGAAATAAACCAAAAAAAACACAAACAAGGAAACAGTAAAGGAAAAACATTTCTTTTTTAACTAAACAACATTAGTACAAGGATAAAGCAGGAAAGACAACTGAGAACCCGTGAAGATACCAAAAACGACAACAGATGCAACAGCAAAACAGGACCATTTAACTCAACTCCAAAGCAGAATATTCATGTTTTCAAGAAGAAAAGAGTTAGTTGGGCTTTGGGTACTTGATCATTTTCATAAACTACGCTTCAACTTTTCATGTTTGACTGAGGTTATATAGATCTAAAGAAACTACAAACACTTCAATTTAAAGCATTTGAATTTGCGGAAACAGCCTCTCTCCAGTTCAAGGGTTGGAGTAAGGTTGCCTACATACCATTCTCTCCATACAACACTCGTGGGATTACACAGATTTGTTGTTGTTGAAGCCAAAAACTCAACCCACATTGTAAAACAAAACCAATATTTCCTCAAAGATAGAAACTTTATCAAAAAAGAAAACAACCCACATGAGAAATCAATGCTCTAAGCAAATACAGCTCTCCAGACCTCAGTCTGCTTTTGTTGTTGAAGCCAAAAACTCAACCCACATTGTAAAACAAAACTAATATTTCCTCAAAGATAAAAACTTCATCAAAAAAGAAAACAACCCACATAAGAAATCAATAGCCTAAGCAAATATAGCTACATTAAACCCATGAATACATCAAAAAGATTCAAACTTTAATAAAAGAACAACAATAACACATGTAAATATTGAACATTCTTAGATAAACCAGAAAGATAAACTCAAGTTTTCTTGTGAAAATACAAACCAGCAGCTAATAAAAAATTTTGCAGAAAGAAAAAGAAAAACTCACTCAAGCTCCAAGAAGAAGAAGAAGAAGCCTAGAAAGAGGAGAAAGAAAGTGAGGTGAAGAGCTCGAGGGGTTAGCTTATTTTTTGCATACAATAAGCCCTGAGAAAGAGAGCAGTAGCTTCAACTCAGCTGTATGCTGTTTCCCAAGACACACAACTCTGTTTATTTTTTCCTCTCTTCTTTCTCTTCCTCTATGTAGTTTTGTTTTTGTTAGTTAGGACTTAGGAACCAAACAAGAAATACTCTTTCCATATCAATTTATTTCATGCACTTTATTTTTTAGTTTATCACAAAAAAATGATATTTTGTGGTCTCAATTTAAATTTAAATTTCTTATTTTATTTTTAATTTGAGCATTTATAATCACACAAACATCAAAGTAATTCACGTAATTATAGATAATTTAATTTTAAAGTAATTTTTAATTGTATAGTGTATTTTAAATAGTAAATTACAAAAAAAAACTTTAAAAAAATTTGTGCTTAGTCAAATAAGAAAAAGGGATAAAAAAGAAGAATTAATCTAAATAATCGTCAATCTAACCGCTTAAATTAAAAATAATATATACTCTCTCCGTTCCAATTTATGTGAACATGTTTGATTGGGCACGAAATTTAAGAAAAATGAAATTTTTTGGAATTTGTGGTCCTAAACAATTCAAAAAGAGGCCCAGAGTATTTGTGTGGTTATAAAAGTTTCTCATTAAGGGTAAAATTATAAGTTTAAGCAAAATTGTTTCCAAATTTAGAAAGGGATTATTCTTTTTGAAACGGATCAAAAAGGAAATAGGTTCACATAAACTAGAACGGAGATAGTAATATATATATATATATATATATATATATATATATATATATAATTGTATATAATTAACCAGAAAAAATAAATAATAAATTTATTTGGTTATTTATGTAAAGATGTGCTGGAGAAATTTAATGCTCACGCTCGAGAAACACGCGCTTGGCAACGCTCTACTGGATGTGATGGGGCCCACAAGGAACAGGTGAGTTAATGAGTCCGCTCCTGCTTCCTGAAATCTCCAATGTCTTTTACCAAACCAAACACAGATTGAATAGATTCCCTCTTGTTTTCTATTCCCTTTGACAGTAACTCTACTTTCAAATTGTTTTGCTTATTTTGTACTTTGTTGGTCAAGAAAACTATATTTGGTCTATTTAAAATTTAAATTGACAGTGACAAGTGTGTATACGTACACATGGAAGATTCGATTTTATAATTTATTATGAATGTTATTTTTAGTATAATAATCAAATTTATCAAAAATTAATAAAAAATAATATAAGAGATTTCTAAAAACAACATAATAAGCTTTTGACAAGTGAGGGTTGCTCGATTGGTAAAACACCACCACCCACGATCGTTAGGTCCTGAGTTCGAGTCACGCTGGTGGTGAAGTGTGGAAACACTATAAATCCTCCTAATTTGGGAGAGAATTTTTTTTTAAAAAAAATAATAAGTTTTTAAAAGGACAATTTCTTCTAATACCAGACTATTATTATAATTAATGGACCAAAGAATTGTAATGGATGCATAATATCCCTCCATTTTTGATTAACAGTATCGAACCTACAAATAAAAATTTTAATAAAAAATACTTCCCGCTTTAATGGACCATCGCGGCGCGAATATGATTAGCTGAGCCTCCAATATAAAATTGAATACTAGGTCAAAAACTCAAAATTCGATTAATTCATATTTGTGCCATAAAATGTCATTTTCAGGGGTCGTTTGGTTTAATGACAAGTTATTATGAAATTAGTTATACTGAGATTAATTATGTTGAAATTACTACTCCAACATCTGACATGTATAAGTTATTCTGGTATTATTTTTAATCACAAGATTAATAATTAAACAAGGAACAGGGCGATACAGAATTTTTATCCCAAAATTATTTTTGTTTATCCATCGTTATCGCAGTTCTAAATGCAATGCCTGTGGAAACTTGGCACCAAATTAACTAGGATAAAAATGACAACTTCTTTCCTCTCGTTCATTGAAGCAAATGTGACAACTTGGCATCCGAAAGTCCTACTATTGCAAACAACCAAATTAGCATAAAAATGACTGTCTAAAAAACATTAATGAAACATTTGCATGTGTAAACGACAATAATGTTTGTAAGTGTCTTATCAACTACTCTCTCGTCACTTTTGCTTTAATATTTTAACTTTTCACGTCCCTTAAAAAATAATAAATAAATTACATAATTTATCATGTTATTCATATTAATTAATACATATTTTATTAAATTTGAGAAAATGATTTAAAATGGTAATAAATATTGTGGGTAAAATAAGAAAAAATTTGTTGTCTTCTCTTGATATACGTAAAGTACCAAGTAAAAGTAAACATCTATTCTTAATATACATATCAAGTAAAATGATATGAGGAAGTAATAAGTAGCTAGTTAAATTATGCTTAGCTTTTGGATGTCCCAATATTAATAGCTGCTAATTGATTTGTTCAAAAGTTAATCGCATAATTGCTTGTTGCTTTCACTCTGAGTAAAGTTTAAGGATTTGATATCAACTTTTCTCTTATTTATTTCCTTTCCATCTTTATTTTTCTTTTACACTTTATTCTTGCAAATTTATTCACGAAGCATATTTCATGTGTTAACGAATTTGGATCCAACATGATTAACGTTTATCTTGAATAAAAACAAAATATTTATGTACACTGACACAAAATTATAAACTTATGACTCATATCTTTTATGCAGCTAGAGATTTTCGAATCATGTTTTAATTTTCAATCATTTTGTCTAAATATTTATTTCATTTATCACTCTGAATAAAGAGTGAGCATTGATAAAATTATTGTAATATAATTGTTACAAATTGCATAAAGCTAAACTAAAATTAAAAAAAGAAGTTATTTTGATCTCTCACCATTTCAGTTAAAGATTAACCAGAAGTGGTTGTACAATCATATTACAATAATTGAAAACTTTAAAAGTTACTACATAGTTATGACTGATTAACTACCTTCACTTTAAGAAATGGATCTATATGGTACATTAGGAAATTATTTATGATATGTTCCAAGCATCGAGGTGTGTGACGAGATGGTTGAGATACCCTTATGCTCGTAAGTAAAAAACTTCTGTTTGAGTCTTGAATAAATGCGAATTATTCAGGGTAGTAGGCTCCAGATAACTGATAATTAAATCGGAAAAAGTTTAAATGATATGAGTTTCTTTTTTCCCGTCTGCAACTAGACTCGTATTATCATTATAATTTGTAAACATTTTCAAGATTGTGTGTAGATATAATAGTTTCAGCTTTATGGTTTTTCTAAAAGCAAAAAAAAAATAAAAAAAAAAATCAGTGAGCGCTAATGTTAATGAAACTGAAAGTATAACACATAATAACATTTAACATAATAAGTGTGTATTCGATTCTCTTCTGATCATAGATAAAAAGAAAGAAGAAAAATTGGAAGCATGATTATGTATTAGAAGCATATTCTTTATTTTTCAACAAGCATGTCACGGCCCAAAATCCCACAACAGACGTCGTGATGCACCTAGTCTCTAAGACTGTCGATTTCTATTACATTTTGAAGTCATTTTTTTTTTTTGAATTAAAAGCTAACAGCGGAAATAATTACAATACAAACCTCCCAAGACTGGTAGTACTGAGTCACGAACTCTAACTGAATACATGGAATGATCACGAGGACCGAATATACAATACTGTTTGATTACAAATTAACAGTACAATGAAATGAAAAGACTCCAAGGGACTGCGACGACCAAGCAGCTCTACCTTGAATCCTTATGATCGCGCTTTAACTCTACTCAAGTCTGATATCTTCAATACCTGGCTCTGCACAAAAATGTGCAGAAGTGTAGTATGAGTACGCCACGGTCGATACCCAGTAAGTATCAAGACTAACCTCAATGGAGTGGAGACGAAGTACAGTCAAGACACTCACTAGTCTAATAACATATGCAATATAATATACAAAATAATAAGAAACACATAACAATATGACAACATGGAACAACCAGTGATATGCACAGCAGACAACAAGAATACCATTAATATCATTCAATAATCAATAAATACAAGTATACCCAATTAAATCAAGTCCTTCAAATAAATGTCTTTCACATATAATTCTTCCAGATAACTCTCTTTTAAATATAATTTTCTCAAATAATTATTTTTCAAATATAACTCTTTCAATAAATCTTTTCAAATATAATTTCCTCAAATAAATATCTTTCAAATAAAATTCTTTCATATAATACTTTCTAAGTAAAAATCCTTCCAAATAAATATTTTGAATATAATTCTTTCAATTAAAAAGTCACCATGTGACACCTCATTTCATAATCATAAAAGTACGGGTCTCAGCCCATTTTCATATTTTTCATAAACAAGGGTCTCAACCCATTTTTATATTTTTACGGCACCTCGTGCCCATAATTAAATTATCATATTTCCCCGGCACCTCGTGCCCTCATTTCATATCACAATTGCACGGACAATTCACGTGCCAATTATCATTATCATTTCATCACAGTACCTCGTGCCCACATTTCATATCACAACTGCACGGACAATTCACGTGCCAAATATTCTCATTATTTACTCACGGCACCTCGTGCCCATATTTCATTTTATAATCCGCCTGGCAATAGCCACATGCTCTCAATTTCAACATAAATCATATTGTTATCAATTTAGCAACAACAAGACAAGTTGCACAAGGTATAGAAATAAACACAAGAAAATCACAACATCACATGAAAATTATCAACACCACAACCCCACATCATCACATATCGTCCTTAACAATATCCACCCTTATCGCTCTATTGCCACCCTTATTACTCATATAGCCACCCTTATCGCTCTTATTGCCACCCTTATTACTCCTATAGTCACCCTTATCGCTCTGTCCAGACAATATCAATAGCCACCCTTATCGCTCATATTTCTACCCTTATCGCTCTTAAAGCCACCCTTATCGCTCCGCCCAGACAATATTCCAACAAACACAATAACAGTGAAATATCACCCTTATACCCACATAATATAAACAGTGAAATGTCACCCTTATCTTCCCAAAATAGTAACTCACACAACACAATAATTTACATGGAAAATTAACACGACAATATAATAAAATAAATTCATATCATAATTTGCCCAATGGCCACAATCAAATTCCAAAGACATAACAAAATCAATTAATTTCACAACAAATAGCCCAAGTGTCACGACCCAAATTATCCCTCTGTAAGTGGTCGTGATGGCACCTAGACTTTACGACTAGGTAAGCCTAATATTTCGATAAATATAAAAAAAATACAATATTTTAAAGATAAACAACATATTATAAATAGCCAAGAGTATCACCATTCGGCATATACAAAATAGTTTTCCAATACCCGGAATATCACTAAGTCATAAGCTACTATAATCTATGTAGCTCTATACAAAAGTCTGAAGATAATAAGGAAAGTCTCTAGACGAGGGAGTAGAAGGGGACTCCGAAGATCTGCGGACGCAAGTAAAAGTACCTTGAAGTCTCCTAGAATCAGCAGCACGCACTAACCCCAAGGCCGATAGCTCGTACCTGGATCTGCACACGAAAACATATGTAGGAAAGGGCATGAGTACACCACAATAGTACCCAGTAAGTGCCAAGCCTAACCTCGGTCGAGTAATGACGAGGTCAGGTCAAGGCCCTATCGGAGTAAATATAATAAATTAAACAGTAAAAGATATAAGTAGAATTTACGGTAACACAATTAAAGAAATTCTCAAAAATTTAATAGTTAAGGGAGCCATCGGCTCAAAACAAGGTAAACACAATGGAAAATCTCTCGAGATACCGTCCCATAGTTTCAAATGAATATACAGTACAAGGGGATCTCCCGGAATACGTCCGTAGTCCCAAAGTAAATATGAAGTGCTGGGGGATCTCCCGAAATACGTTCGTAGTCCCAAAGTAAATATGCAGTACAGAGGGATCTCCCGAAATACGTCCGTAGTCCCAAAGTAAATATACAGTGCTGGGGGATCTACCGGAATACGTCCGTAGTCCCAAAGTAAATATGCAGTGCTGGGGGATCTCCCAGAATACGTCCGTAGTCCCAAAGTAAATATGCAGTATAGGGGATCTCCCGGAATACGTCCGTAGTCCCAAAGTAAATATGCAACGCAAGATGAAATGAAAGGTATGGCATCGAGTTATACAGTTTATACTGAACACAGATAAGGCAAATAAGGACTTAGCTAAACATGACGCACAGAATGTCAATTAGGCAGTTAAAATACGTAAGTATGCTTTTTTAGTCTAAACTACACAATTAAATAAATTAGTACAACTTAATAAGAGAAGCAATTTATGATTTTAAAAAGTTAAACATGATTTTTACAATAATAGCCCGTGTACGTACTCGTCACCTCACGTACACGGCGCCCACACACCAAATAATATCAAGATATCCTAAGGGGGAAGTGCCCAACACATGGTTAGGCAAGCCACTTACCTCGAACCGCTCAAATCAACTCAATATCACGTTTTTGCCACTAGTATCCGACTCCAAATGGCCCGAATCTATTCAAAACAGTACAATACCATCAATACGCGCTAATGGAATGAATCCCACAAGAAAAACTACAAAATTAGGCCAAAACCCGAAATTGGTTCAAACTCGGCCCCCGATCCCATGTCTCGAAACCCGACAAAATTTACGAAACTAGAAAGCTCATTCACTCACGAGTCTAACCATATCAAATTTACTAAAATCCGACACCAAATGGTCCTCCAATCCACAATTCAAACTTCAAAATCCCTAGCCTCCAACTTCCAGTTTTCACCTTAAATACACATTAACTAGGTGGGAAAACACATGGCAAGGCAAGATTATTGACCAAAAATAAGCACAAGGAACTTACCTCAAGAAATGCCTCGAAAATGCTCTCAAAAATTGCCCTAACCCGAGTTTGCAAAGCCAAAAATGATAAAAATCGCGAAGCCCTTCGATTTTAATCACTGCCGAGGTATTTCCGCACCTGCGGGTGCTCTTGTGCGGAAAACGTGCGCACCTGCGCAACTCACTTGCCCCCTCTTCCTTCGTACCTGCGACGAAAGGGCCGTACCTGCGCACTCGCGCCTGCGGACGTCCCTTCCGCTTCTGCGCATTTGCGGGCATCGCAGATGCGGAACTTCCTCGCACCTGCGACCCCAGGCCAACTCTCGACTTCTCGCATCTGCGCTTCCATCTAAACATGTGCGGCTCGCGCACCTGCGGTCTATTTTCCGCAGGTGCGAAACACCATAACCATCAAAGGCACCAGATTTTTCTAAGTCCAAATTTCTTCCCGTTAAGCATCCGAAACACAGCCCGAGGCTCCCGGGACCTCAACCAAACATGCCAACTAATCCTAAAATACCATACGAACTTAGTCGAGCCTTCAAACCACATCGAACAACAACAAAATCATGAATTAAGCACAGATTCAAGCCTAAGAATTTAAAATTTTCTAAATTCTACAAACGACGCCGAACCACATCAATTTTAGTCCGAATGACCTCAACTTTTACACACATGTCACAAATGACACTACGAACCTACAACCACTTTCGGAATTCCATTCCGAGCTCGCTATCAAAATTTTCATTATCGGCCGAAATCGCCGAAAAACTAACTTTCGCCAATTTAAGCTTAAATCTACTACAGACCTCCAAAACGCATTCCGGACGAGCTCCTAACCCCAAAACCACTCAATGGAGCTAACAGAGTCGACTGAATTCCATTCCGGATCCGTCTTCACACAGTTCGACTACCATCCAAACTCTAAGGCTTAAACTCACAACTAGGGACTAAATATCCCAAAACTCCCCGAATTCCATAATCAAACACTCCGGTAAATCCCAAAAGCAGAAACAAATATGGGGAAAGCAGATATTAGGAGATCAAGGCTCAAATTCTCAAAACGACCGGCCGGGTCGTTACACCAAGGCTCCACACAATGTATATAACACTTATTCTTAAGCTCGCTTAAATTAATTATTTGCATAAGAAGATTCATATTGGAATTAATTTTCAAGAAATATTAAACCAACAATACTCACGAAATTTCATAAATATTTCAAGTAACAATCACATCAAAGTATCATATAAAAACAAATTCAACAATAAGGATTTAGGCATGGCAAACAGATGATTTAATAATTTCCCACAATTTCCCAATTTACTACGCAATAATGCCTAAGACTTTATTTCAATGAATTTTGCACGTACAAGCCCGAGTACGTACTCGTCACCTCGCGTACACGGCTTTTCACATTTCACAAATGGCACATAAGACTCAATGCCTAAGGGGTAATTCCTCCACTCGAGGTTAAGCAAGACACTTACCTTTTTGAAGTTAGGCCGATATTCCAAAATAGCCTTCTTGCTTGAATTGGCCTCCGGACAGCGCAAATCTATCCAAATTAATTGTATAACTTCATTAAAATTCATCGAAAATAATTCCGGATAATAATATATTGACTTAAAAATTTATTTCAAAATGTCAACAAAAGTCAATACGGGGCCTGCCCATCGGAACCCGACATAATATTTATTAAATACGAACACCCATTCCGATACGAGTTCAACCATACCAATTTTATCGAATTCCAATAACAACTCGACCTCCAAATCATAAATTTTTATTTTTGGAAGAATTTGTAAAAATCTTGATTTCTTCCATTTAAATCCGAATTAAACGATGAATATAATCATAGATTCATGAAATATAATCACTTTAGGTTATAGATCACTTACCCCAGTCGAAATCGTGAAGAAATCCTCAAAATTGCCCAAAAATCGAGCTCCAAAAATCCCCATCGAAAATAAAGAAATGACAGATTTTCAATCCTTAAGTTTCTGCCTATGTTCGTATTTGCGGACAAAAACTTCGCATTTGCGAATGAACAGTACCTCACATGAACAGTGTTTTCGCAATTGCGAATGAACAGTGTTTTGGCAATTGCCATAAATGGTTCACAATTGCAAATGAACAGTGTTTCACTAGAAACCAGCAAACTCAAACTTCTCCGAAATGATCCGAAACCACTCTGAAACTCATCCGGAACCTCCCGGACACAAACCATATATGAATTTCAATCATAAAGCATGATATGAACCTGCTCGCGCACTCAAAATACTTAAAGGAGGTTGTCTTGACTCGATATTGACCATGGTCAAACTCCCAAATTTCTTAAATTTACTAGTCTTTCAACCAATGATCCAAAAATACACCTAAGCCCATCGGGACCCATCAAATCATACCAACAAGTCCTAAAACATCATACGAACTTAGTCGAAACTTCAAATTACATCGAACAATGCTAGAACCACGAATCATACCCCAATTCAAGCTTAATGAAACTAAAAAATTTCAACTTCTACATTTAATGCCGAAACCTATCAAATCACGTCCGATTGACCTCAAATTTTGCACACAAGTCATAAATGACATAACAGACCTATACAAATTTTCAGAACTGGATTTCGACCCCGATATCAAAAAGTCAACTCCCCGGTCAAACTTCTCAAAAATTCTATTTTCGTCATTTCAAGCCAAATTCCACTACGGACTTCCAAATAATTTTCCGGACACGCTCCTACGTCCAAAATCACCATACAGAGCTATTGAAACTATAAGAATTTGAATCCGAGATTGTTTACTCAAAAGTCAACTCTCCGGTCAACTCTTTCCATTTATGCTTCTAAATAAGGATTGTTCTTTTAATTTAATTCTGAATCTTCAGTAAATCAAACTCGACCACACCCGTGGGTCATAATACATATTGCGATGCTGCTCGAGACCTTAAGTCACTGAACGGGGTGTTAATTCTTAAAATGACAAGTCGGGCCGTTACAAAGCATATTCAACTTATATACTTTAAATGTCTTAATTTTAATGTTTTAATTTGTTTTGGTATGATTATTAAGATAAGATTTAAAATTTTGTCTCGAATTTAAGTGTAGATAGTTTAAAAGCGTAAATAAAATTATTATTTCGAGTAAATAGATCAAAATTTAGTATAAATAGTAGTAGTTATTTTCATCTAGGTTTGTTGGTAACTAGTCGTTATTAGAAATAATAAACAAAATAATAAACAGACTACGTTATTTAAATTTTGACAACTAACTGACAATGAGGCATAACTTAACAAGATATACATTAGGCACATGCATGCAAATATTAAGAATTAAAGAAAATAATAAGAAAAAGTTGTTCAAAATTAATTATAATCAGATATTTCTATAACAGTCATTCTCTATAATATCACTTCACTATAATAATATCGCTTCTCATCTGAACCGATTTTTTATGTTATGTTATAACATATATTTTTTTATAATAAAACTTCACTATAACACCAAAATATATCGGAACAAATAAGACTATTATAAAGAGATTTAATTATATACCCTAAAAAGGGTCTATAATTTCAAAAATAAAGAAATCCCATCTTCACCAACCTACATCTATTAAGATAATACAGTTTCCAGAATAGATTAGGCAGTTTACAGATAGTGAATTGTCTGTTAAGAGGGCCCCTTCTATTTGTTTTTTTTTTTTTTGGGGTAATAGTACCTTAGAATCAAAGGCAAAAGTCTTAAGGATCTTTCTTTGGTTATGTTGATGTAAACTAAGCCAACTTCCAAATCCAAACAGCTATGCAAAAATTAAAGAAAAATAAACCAGCACCTTTTAAAATTAGGATATAATATTCTAGAAAAAGGAAGTTCAAGGATAAAATCATAGTTATTCTAGCTTAGATCTTTTAGAAAGGCGACCTAATATTAGAAGTAAGTATTTGAAGGATATGAGTTAAGGATTCTAGTTCTTTTAAATTACTGAGTTTAAAATTAATAATTTATGTATATTTAATAATTTCATAAGACAAATAGGGTTTGGACAAAAACTACTAGGTTTGACAGAAAACGTAGCCGAAGGGCTCATACTATATATATAAGTTAGATAATAAAAAATGATAAAGAAAAATAAAAAAATAAAAAAGTTGGTTTTGAAGTTTGAGTAATATTATTTAAAATAAATAAATATTATATATAGGTTATATAATAAATATACATATACATACTAGTCTTATGTTATGTGCGTTTCCCGTGTAATATATTTAAATGAGTACAATAACAACAACAACAACAACAACAACAACCCAGTGAAATCCCACAAGTGGTGTTTGGGGAGGGTAGTATGGACACAGACCTTACCCCTACCTATGAAGGTAGAGAGGTTGTTTCCGAAAGACCCTCGGCTCAAGAACGTAAAAAAATGGAGCAATAGAAAAATAATAGCAACAACAATGTAATAAGACAGTGCATGCAAATAATACAACGAATAATGATAGAGATCCAGGGATATGAAACTACAAGAATAGTGCCAATCCTACTGCTAATACTGACATACAATATAGAAACAAGTGAACTACTACTACTACTACTACTACTACTACTACTACTACTACTACTACTACTACATGACCAAACCATCTCAATCTCGATTTCCTCAACTTCTCTTCCACATGAGCTACACCCACTTTGTTCCTAATATATTCATTCCTAATCTTATCTTTTCTGGTATGCCCACACATCTATCGCAACATCCTCATTTCTGCTACTTTCATCTTCTGGGCATGAGATTTCTTGATTGGCCAACACTCGGCTCCATACAACATGGCCGGTCTAACTACTGCTTTGTAGAACTTGCCCTTAAATCTAGGTGGCACATTCCTGTCACACAAAATACTAGAAGCAAGCCTCCATTTCAACCACCCCGCTTCTATACGGTGTGTGACATACTCTTCAATCTCCCCGTTACTATGTATAATAGACCCAAGGTATTTGAAACTATCTCTCTTGGGGATGAGTTGGGTATCAAGTTTCACGTCCACTTCTGCTTCATGCATCCCAATACTGAACATACACTTAAAGTATTCTGTTTTTGTCCTGCTCAACTTGAAACCTTTAGACTTCAGGGTTTATCGCCACACCTCCAGCTTAGCATTAACCCCACCGCATGTCTCATCAATAAGCACTATATCATCTTGTAACGACCCGATCGGTCGTTTTGGGCATTTATGCTCCTTTCTACTACTTGTGTGAATTATCGGTTTTGATTTTCACGTATTTCAGAGTTAGTTTGGAAGAATAAAATTCAAGGCTTAAAGCTTAGGTTAAAATAGTGCTCGGATATCGACTTATGTTTAAATGACCCCGAAATAGAGTTTTGATGATTCCAATAGCTCCGCATGGTGATTTTGGACTTAGGAGCGTGTCCGAAAAATTATTTGGATGCCCGTAGCTAAATTAGGTTTGAAATGGCTAAAATAGAAATTTAAGTTTGGAAGTTTGACCGGGGAGTTGACTTTTTGATACGGGGCCGGAATCCGATTTTTGAAATTAGAATAGGTGTGTTATATCATTTATGACTTGTGTGCAAAATTTGAGGTCAATCGGAGTTGATTCGATAGGTTTCAACATCGAATGTAGAAATTAGAATTTTTTAATTTCATTAATCTTGAATTGGGGCATGATTCGTGGTTTTAGCGTTGTTTGATGTGATTTGAAGCTTCAAATAAGTTCGTATAATATTTTAGGACTTGTTGGTATATTTGATTGAGGTCATGAGGGGATCAGGTGAGTTTCGGGGTGGTTTCAGACCATTTCTAGGCCATTTTTAATTGCTGGTTTCTATCTACAGCGGTGTGCATCGCAATCGCGAACATTTGGTCGCGTTCGTGAAGAGCAAACAACAGTTTGGGGCCTTGTGAAACGCGATCGCGGAAGCTCTTTCGCGATCGCGGAAGCTCTTTCGCGATCGCGTAGAACAAAATCTCTGTTGTACTGACCCGATTTTGGAAGCTTATATCTCGCAATCTATAAGGAATTTGGAGATTATCCAAAAATAAAAGTTGTACCCCTTGATGTCTCGTTTTCAGAAAATTAAACCATTTGCTATTTAGAGTTTTGTACAAAATGTTTTGACTATTATACTAGAAGTTGTCTGGAAGAGTTGGGGAGTTTGTTCGTCGTGATCGCGAAGGGCAAATTTTGGGTTGGAAATTTTTTTGCTTCGCGATCGCAAAACATTTTCCGCGATCACGAAGAGTAAATGCCTCGACAAAAGCGGTATTTTGAGGTTTCGGCCATGTTAACACATTTGGAGCTATAGAGCTCGGATTGAAGCGATTTTTGAGGCGATTTTCACCATATGGATTGGGGTAAGTGATTCTAACTCGGTTTTGATTAAATTATACAAATCTATTGTTGTTTTTATCAACAAATTAATGTTTTGGGTTGAAAGTAGTAGAAAATTTCATAGCCTTTAATTTGAAGATTTGAGGGTTAAGTTGATGTCGGAATTTGATAAAATTGGTATGGTTGGACTCGTGGTTGAATGGGCGTTCATATTTTGTAATTTTGCCCGGCTTCCAAGATGTGGGCCTCGCAGGAGATATTTGAGTTAATTTCGAATTTTTATTGGAAAATTAGTGTTTTCTTATGAAATTAATTACAATAATTGCTATTGACTTAATCAAATTAATTGTGGCTAGAATCGAGCCATTCAGAAGTTGATACATGTAGAATGGGATTTCTGGAGTATTGTTTAGCTTACTCGATATTGGATTCGTCTTGTTCGAGGTAAGTAACACTTCTAAAATTGGTTATGAGGGCATGAATCCCCAAATTGGTGTTATATAAATTTTTTGGAGGTGACACATACGATAGTTGACGAACGTGTGGACGTGCACCATATAAATTGACTTGAATAAATCCTGTGAAGTTGCAAAGTTAAAGAATCATGTTATTATCTAAACATGCCACACATATTAAAGGAATTGAGCTGAGACTCGTAATAAAGATCATGTTTAGGCTATGTGTCGGTATTTTGGGACCCATAGGATCGTGTTGCTGTTGAATTAATTATTTTAAAATATACATTTCATACTTAGTCATGCTCATCCATTGTGAGGATATTTATTGAATCGGGGCTGCCCGCCTGCAGCAGGCCATATCGGCTTTATATATATTATTATTATTATAGGATCGGGTTGCACGTCGCATCTGACCTTATAGGCTTTATTACTATATGGATCGAGGCTGCCTTCATGCAGCAGGCCTTATAGGCTTTATTATTATTATGGGATCGGACTGCACGCCGCAGTAGGCATATCAGCTTTATATAGCGCTTGGGCTGAAGGAGCCCCTCCAAGGTCAGCACACACCCCTAGTGAGCATGGTTGATTTATAGCGCTTGGGCTGAAGGAGCCCCTCCGGAGTCTACACAAACCCCCAGTGAGCGCGGTTGATTTATATTGAGGGATGAATCTTCCCTGGGCATGGATCTTTCCCGAAGCATTTATATTGAGGGATGGATCTTGCCCGAAGCATTTATATTGAGAGATGGATCTTCCCCGGAGACGGATCTTTCCCGAAGCTTTTATATTGAGGGATGGATCTTCCCTGGGCATGGATCTTACCCGAAGCATTTATATTGAGGGATGGATTATTTTTACCAGACATAGATCTTGTCTGAATCATTGATATTTGGGGATGGATCTTCCCCTGGGCTGGATTGGCCTTATAAAATATTGAGTGACTGACTGTCAGTTGATGGATATACATATATATTTGGGATGGATCTTTCTTGGGTTGGATTGGCCATATACAATACTGAGTAATTGAGTATTTTAGATTGTGAGTAAAGGTGCATCACATACAGTATATATATTGGCATGTAGATACAGAGATGTCATATTCCTCGTATTGTTCAGAATTGATCTATTTTATTTGTACTAAAAGTAAATGTTGAACTTTAAAGCATGCCTACGTTTCTATATTGTTATTAATTATACTGGACTGTACCTGGGTAGCTCATCACTACTTTCAGCACAAAGGTTAGTTTTGTTACTTATTGAGTTGGTTGTACTCATACTACACTCTGCACCTCGTGTGCAGATCCAGATATTTTCGGACACGGCGACCGTTAGATCTCAGAGTTCTATCAGTTGGAGACTATCAGGATAGCTGCCTGGAGTCCACTGACCTTAACTCCCTTTCTTTCAATTATTGTACTATTCTATACTTTCAGACAATGGTTTGTCAATCAGACTTTGTATTCATATTAGATACTCATGTACTCAGTGACACCAGGTTCTGAGAGTGTTTATATATGTAATTGTGAGATTTCTTCCGCTGAATTTAAATCTTACGTTTTCAAACTTAAAATATATGGTATTTTATTGAGATTGTTGGCTTGCTTAGTATTGAGATAAGCGCCATTACGATATGTGATATTTTGGGCCGTGACACATCTGCAAATAACATACACCATGGCACTTCCTCCTATATGTTACACGTCAACACATCCATCGCTAGGTCAAATAAAAATGGGCTAAGAGATGATCCCTGATGCAATCCCATCACCACTGAAAAATAATCAGAATCCCCTCACACGGTCATCACCCGAGTGTTAGCTCCATAGTACATGTCCCTAATTACCTTAATGAACGCTACTGAAATGCCGCTAACCTTCAAATATCTCCATAAAACCTCCCTGGGGACTTTGTCGTAGGCTTTTTCTAAGTGAATGAACACCTTGTGTAAATCCTTCTTTCTCTCCCTATACTGCTCCATCAACCTCCTCACAAGATGGATGGCTTCTGTAGTCGTTCGCTCCGGCATGAATCCGAATTGATTCTCCAAAATAGACACACTCCTTCTCATCCTCCTCTCTACTACCCTCTCCCAAATTTTCATGCTGTGACTTAGCAACTTGATACTCCTATAATTGGTGCAATTCTGGACATCACCCTTATTCTTGTACAATGGGACCATCACACTCCACCTCCATTCTTCTGGCAGCCGCTTCGTCCTAAAAATAACATTAAATAATCCAGTAAGCCACTCCAAGCTTGCCCGACCTGCTTTCTTCCAAAATTCCACCGAAATCTCGTATGGTCCGGTCGCCCTATCCCTACTCATCTTTCGCATAGCCTCCTCAACTTCCCCAATCTTAATACTCCTACAAAACCTTAAATCTCGCTGACTTTATGAGTTCTCCAACTCCCCGAGCATAATGCTCCTGTCCCCATCCTCGTTCAGGAGTCTATGGAAGTATGCTTGCCACCTGCGCCTAATACACTCCTCCTCCACCAACACCTTGCCTTCCTCGTCTTTAATGCACCTCACTTGGTCCAAGTATCGAGCCTTCTTCTCCCTTGCCTTGGATAACTTGAACAATTTCTTGTCACCGCCTCTGTCCCCAAGTTCCTCATATAAGCGCTCAAAGGCTGCAGTTTTAGCTGCTGTGACTGCTAACTTCGCATCTTTTTTGTCTTCTTATAGTACTCCATGTGTGTCCTCTTCTCTTCCTCATCGGCGCTCCCCATTAGTTGCATACCCGCCTCTTTCTTGACTTTCACTTTTTCTTGGACCCCTCCATTCCACCACTAGTCCCCTTTGTGACCATTAGAGTGGCCCTTCGTGACCCCTAGCACCTCATTAACAACTTCCTTAATATAGCCCACTGTCGTGGTCCACATACTACTCGCATCCCCACTACTCCTCCAAGCCCCCATAACCATCAACTTCTCCCCCAACTCTTGAGTTTTGTCCTTAGTAAAGGCTCCCCACTTGATCTTGGGTTGTCCATTCACTGCTCTCTTCTTCCTCACTTTGTTAATCCCCAAGTCCATAACCAAGAGCCTATGTTGTGTAGAAAGCCATTCACTCGGTACAAGCTTGAAATCCGTGCATAGACCTCTATCCCTCTTCCTGTAGAGAAAATAATCAATCTGGGTCTTGGCCACCATACTACAGAACATGACCAAGTGGTCCTCCTTCTTATGAAGACACGAGTTAACTACCACTAGATTCAAAGCTTTAGCAAAATCCAGTAGCGAAGCACCACCCTCGTTTCTAACTTCGAAACCGAACCCGTCATGCACATCGTCATACCCCCAACCGTCTTTCCAATATGGCCATTAAAATCACCTCCTATGAAAAGCTTCTCGGTGTGCGGAATACCGCACACCACCTCATCCAAATCCTCCCAGAAATGCCTTTTGACCTCCTCGTCCAAGCATGCGGTGCGTATGCGCTAATCACGCTTAAAGTAAGCCCACCAACCACTAATTTAATAACCATCAACCTATTGTTCACCCTCTTAACATCTTCCTCTTCTAGAAAATCCTTCCTAGTTCTATAGACTTTCCGTAAAAAACAAATTAAAAACATTACAAATGCTATGTTTGAGTAATAAAATAAAAGTGTATATTCCTATAGAATAAGGAATATTGATTTCTATATAGCTAACACAATAAGGATGAAACTGCTACGATCCTCAATCATCATAATATATTTAAAAAAAATTCAACCGTCAAAATACATATACGGAAAAAGGTTTAAAGAAAGTGAAAAAATTATTTATAAAAAGGATTTTGTACAAAATTGTTTGGTTGGGGCGGGCAATTAATTCTATGTTTTTGTTTTTTTTAAAAACAAATTCATGGTTGAAAAAGCTGTTGAGGTTTTTGTTTTTAAGATGAAATATTCTTAAAATGAGGGTGAATGGGAAATGGAGAAAAAATAAAATTTTGAGTAAAATTTTAAGTTTTCCCCTCTTGACAATGATACATTGTCCCATATTGGAAGAGGAAGACATTTTTGGTGGGTATATATATAATTGCTCTTCTTGTAGCTCTTAAAGAGTTAAGAAGAAAGCAAGCCTCGCGCCGTCGTCGTCGTCGCTCGCTCGGCTACGGCTACGGCTTCGGCTTCGGCTTCGGCTTCGGCTTCGGCTTCGGCTTCGGCTTCGGATTCGGATTCGGATTTGGATTTGGATTTGGATTTGGATTTGGATTTGGTCAAATGATCGATTGATTGATTAATTTTTTGGACCAAATTTATTTGTTAATAGTAAATATTAACGTAAGATTATCCGCATTTGTAACGGATATTTTCCAATCCGTGTATTGACCATTTGGCAGCCGCCTAATGCTCTTCCCACCATGAAGTGCTTGCTCCACAAACATGAAGTGCTTGCTCCACAAACATGTAATGCTTGCTCCACCATGGAGGGTGGACGTTTGGTCTTCTTCAACATTTTGCTGCTATATATATATGTGCAGCAGATGTTGAAGAAAGACATTCAACACACAACATACAATTCGCTCAACAAATTGGCTATACATTGCACTCCTTCCTCTCAGAACTTCCATACGTTCTTCTGAGTATATACTCCTTCGTTCTGCATTGTTTTTAACTTCAAACAAAGCAACTGTAAGTGTGATTTGCTACCGAACTTTGTGTTCGCTGAAACACTGGGGTTTGAAGTACCGCTACACCAGTGTGTTATTCGTTCTATCCTGGAAGGAAATAATCCATTACCTTGGGTACTAGGAGGGGATTAAATTCCTTAAGGAAACACTGTGAATTCAGTGGGCTCGAATTTATTATTGTTCATAACGTTAACTTATATTTTGCAGAATTATTATTTACAAATACAGCAATATTGGCGGGAATAACAATCTTAAGGAATTTAATCTTTATTTCTGTATTTGTGTTATTCTTATTATTCTGCAAACTAAAACCTTTGTGGTTTGTGTACTCCCGTTTTGGAGAGTTAAGCCTCCGTGGCGTTTTATTGGATATTAAAATCTACGTGATTTTTGCTCCAGTTTGAGAACGTGTATTAAAAGTTTGTTTGTGTCATTCTTTTACAGAAAAAAATGATGACTGGAAGCGAAAACCAAGCTGTGCTGATGGTAACTGCCAACGCATCTACAAGCCGAACACTGGCGTTGGCACCGGCAGAAAAACCCGGAAAATTTTTCGGGATTGATTTCAAGCACTGGCAGCAGAAGATGTTCTTCTACTTAACTACGTTATGTCTACAGAAGTTCATCAAGGAAGATGTTCCTGATCTGCCAGATAAAACTCCAGATAATGAACGCTTTCTCGTGATTGAAGCGTGGAAGCATTCTGATTTTTTATGCAAGAATTATATTCTTAGCGGACTGGATGATAATCTGTATAATGTATACAGTAGCGTGGAGACGTCAAAAGAATTGTGGAATGCGCTTGAAAAGAAATATAAAACTGAAGATGCCGGGATGAAGAAATTCGTTGCCGCAAAATTTTTGGACTACAAAATGGTAGATAGCAAATCTGTTATTACCCAAGTCCAGGAATTGCAAGTGATTATTCATGATCTACTTGCTGAAGGTCTTGTCATCAACGAAGCATTCCAAGTAGCAGCAATGATTGAGAAGTTGCCTCCATTGTGGAAGGACTTCAAAAATTATTTGAAACATAAACGAAAGGAAATGTCCCTTGAAGATCTCATTGTTCGGTTGAGAATCGAAGAGGACAATAAAGCTACTGAAAGGAGAGGCCGTGGAAATTCAACAATAATGGGAGCAAATATTGTTGAAGCTAACAAAAAGAGAAAGAAGGCTTCTGGTCCGAAATACAACCCAAGCAAGAAGCGGTTCAGTGGAAACTGCTACAACTGTGGGAAAACTGGACACAAGTCTACGGAGTGTCGTGCTCCGAAGAAAGACAAGAAAAGAGGTCAAGCAAACATGGTATTAAACCATGATGATGTTGATAACTTGTGTGCCATGCTTTCTGAATGTAACTTGGTGGGAAATCCTAAACTGTGGTGGTTTGATTCAGGAGCCACTCGCCATGTTTGTGCAGTTAGAGAGGCTTTTGCTACCTATGCTCTTGCTGAACCCGGAGAGACAGTTTATATGGGAAATGCTTCAACAGCAAAAGTTGAAGGATATAGAAAGATATTTCTGAAAATGACTTCTGGCAAGGTCATGACTTTGAACAATGTCCTTCATGTTCCCGAAATGAGAAAGAATTTAGTCTCTACTGGACTTCTTGTTAAGCACGGTTTTAAGTGCGTTTTTGTGTCAAACAAGGTTGTAATTAGTAAGAATGAAATATTTGTAGGAAAAGGTTACCTCACCGAGGGCCTTTTCAACCTAAATGTAATGGTTGTGGAGAATAATAATAATATTTCAGCTTCTTCTTACTTACTTAAGTCAAATGATTTATGGCATGTACGTTTGGGTCATGTCAATTATAAAACCTTGCGGAAAATGATTAACTTGGAAGTACTGCCCAAGTTTGAATGCGAAAAATCAAAATGTCAAACATGTGTGGAATCTAAGTATGTTAAACATCCTTATAAGTCAGTTGAAAGGAATTCAAATCCTTTAGACTTAATTCACACAGATATTTGTGACATGAAGTCAATACCATCTCGCGGTGGAAAGAAGTATTTCATAACTTTTATTGACGATGGTACTCGATATTGCTATGTTTACTTACTAAATAGTAAAGATGAAGCAATAGACGCATTCAGGCAATACAAAAATGAAGTTGAAACGCAACTTAACAAGAAAGTAAAAATGATAAGAAGTGATAGGGGTGGTGAATATGAATCTCCTTTTGAAGAAATATGTTTAGAATATGGAATTATTCATTAAACAACAGCCCCTTACACGCCCCAATCTAATGGGATTGCGGAAAGAAAGAATCACACATTAAAGGAGATGATGAATGCGTTGTTGATAAGTTCTGGTTTGCCACAGAACTTGTGGGGGGAAGCCATTCTTACGGCTAATCGAATATTAAATCGAGTGCCCCATAGCAAAACACAATCCATTCCATATGAAAAATGGAAAGGAAGGAAGCCCAACTTGAATTATTTTAAAGTGTGGGGGTGTTTGGCAAAAGTGCAAGTTCCTAAACCCAAAAGGGTAAAGATAGGACCGAAAACCGTTGATTGTGTTTTCATAGGATATGCGACAAATAGTAAAGCATATCGATTTCTGGTTCATAAATCAGAAAATCCCGACATTCATAATAATACGGTTATAGAATCAGATAATGCTGAGTTCTTTGAAAATATATATCCGTATAAAAAGGAATGTGAGTCGTTTGGTGAAGGATCTAAACGACCTCGGGAAGAAACAAAAGAAAGTACATGTAATCAGGAGAATCCAAGACGTAGTAAACGTCAAAGAACGTCTACTTCATTTGGACCAGATTTTGTGACTTTCTTATTGGAGAATGAGCCTCAAACATTTAAAGAAGCTATGACTTCTTCGGAATCATTGTTTTGGAAAGAGGCAGTCAATAGTGAAATAGAATCCATATTGAACAACCATACATGGGAATTGGTTGATCTTCCTCCTGGAAATAAACCTTTGGGTTCTAAATGGATTTTTAAGAGAAAAATCAAAGATGATGGCACTATTGATAAATTCAAGGCAAGGCTCGTAGTCAAAGGGTATAGACAACGAGAAGGTCTAGACTACTTTGATACATACTCTCCAGTTACAAGAATTACGTCCATACGGATGTTAGTAGCATTAGCTGCAGTGTATGGTCTTGAAATTCATCAAATGGATGTTAAGACGGCCTTCTTAAATGGAGAGTTGGAGGAAGAAATTTACATGGAACAACCTGAAGGGTTTGTGGTTTCAGGTAAAGAAAAGAAGGTATGTAGACTTGTTAAGTCTCTTTACGGACTAAAACAAGCACCCAAACAATGGCATGCGAAATTTGACCAAACAATGTTGTCAAATGGTTTTAAGATAAATGAATGTGATAAATGTGTGTACATTAAAAATGTTCCAAATCACATAGTCATTGTTTGCCTATATGTGGATGATATGCTGATAATGAGTAATGACATTGCCAACATAAATGCTACTAAGCGTATGCTCAATAGCAAGTTTGATATGAAAGACTTGGGAGTTGCTGATTTAATTCTGGGAATTAAGATCCATAAGACTCTTCAAGGTCTGGCATTGTCACAATCTCATTATATTAAGACAGTACTTGAAAAATTCAAGCACTTGGGCTTTAAAGTTGCAAAGACTCCAATTGACGTGAATCTTGCATTAGCAAAGAACAAAGGCCAAAGCATATCACAATTGGATTATGCTCGTGTGTTGGGATGCTTAATGTATATCATGAATTGTACACGACCAGATATAGCTTGTGCTATAAGTAAACTGAGTCGATATACGAGCAATCCAGGCCAATCTCATTGGATGGCAATGAAACGAGTTTTGGGATATTTAGAACATACCCAGAACTTTGAATTGCACTACAGTAATTTCCCTGCGGTGATTGAGGGATACTGTGATGCAAATTGGATCACCGGTTCAACTGATTCTAAGTCCACGAGTGGATATGTATTCACTATTGGTGGAGGAGCGGTATCTTGGAAGTCGTTCCAAACAAACATGTATTGCCCGCTCTACAATGGAGGCTGAATTCATAGCCTTAGATAAAGCCGGTGAAGAAGCTGAATGGCTCCAGAATTTCTTGGAAGACATTCCATTTTGGCCCAAACCGTTGGCACCAATATGCATACATTGTGATAGTCAAGCAGCAATTGGAAGGGCTGGGAGCGTTATGAATAACGGTAAATCTCGTCATATACGACGAAGACATAAAACCGTTAGGTAATTACTCTCTAGAGGAATTATCACGATTGACTATGTAAAGTCAAGTGATAATGTGTCGGATCCACTTACAAAAGGCCTAACTAGAGAGGTAGTTGAGAAATCATCAAGGGGAATGGGGCTATGGCCGAGAACAAGTCATTGTGGCGGTAACTCTACCTAGAAGACTGGAGATCCCAAGATCTAGGTTCAAGGAGATCAAACAAAGTCATTAATGATGGTTCAACATTGTCAAATAAAATTTTAGTCCATTCTCATGATGAGACAATGTTCAGTACCAAAGATAAAGCATTAAGGCTTTTTAATGATTTCTAAATTTGATACGGGGTATATCAAATAGTGTATCTACAGGATGATACGTTTAGGAATCACCTATGTAAGTGTGAAGTTTTAGCCGCTTCAAGGAGAACTTTGTAAGGCCAGTTCTCTACGCACTTATGAAACCAGGCGGTGTTCATGGCTGAAACGAACACAACAATGAGAACCAAAGACGGTTAAGGGTTGATTGTGTGACTTATGGTTGTCTAGGTATACACCAAAGATCGACGGTTCAAAGATATCAAATCTACCGATTGACCGAGTATATCCGACATAAGTTTACTACGAAAAGTTCAAAGGGAAACCTACTTATCCAGATGCGATTAATCCTTACTTGTAAATCACACGGTTTTTCCGTGCATACTTCCGTGATATAGCCATTCCCCATTCATGTGGGGGATTGTTGAGGTTTTTGTTTTTAAGATGAAATATTCTTAAAATGAGGGTGAATGGGAAATGGAGGGAAAATAAAAATTTGAGTAAAATTTTAAGTTTCCCTCTTGACAATGAGACATTGTCCCATATTGGAAGAGGAAGACATTTTTGGTGGGTATATATATAATTGCTCTTCTTGTAGCTCTTAAAGAGTTAAGAAGAAAGCAAGCCTCGCGCCGTCGTCGTCGTCGCTCGCTCGGCTCGGCTTCAACTACGGCAACGGCTACGGCTACGGCTATGGCTTCGGCTTCGGCTTCGGCTTCGGCTTTGGATTTGGATTTGGATTTGGATTTGGTCAAATGATCGATTGATTGATTAATTTTTTGGACCAAATTTATTTGTTAATAGTAAATATTAACGTAAGATTATCCGCATTTGTAACAGATATTTTTCAATCCGTGTATTGACCATTTGGCAGCCGCCTAATGCTCTTCCCACCATGAAGTGCTTGCTCCACAAATATGAAGTGCTTGCTCCACAAACATGTAATGCTTGCTCCACCATGGAGGGTGGACGTTTGGTCTTCTTCAACATTTTGCTGCTATATATATGTGCAACAGATGTTGAAGAAAGACACTCAACACACAACATACAATTCGCTCAATAAATTGGCTATACATTGCACTCCTTCCTCTCAGCATTTCCATACGATTTTCTGAGTATATACTCCTTCGTTCTGCATTGTTTTTAACTTCAAACAAAGCAACTGTAAGTGTGATTTGCTACCGAACTTTGTGTTCGCTGAAACACTGGAGTTTGAAGTACCGCTACACCAGTGTGTTATTCGTTCTATCCTGGGAGGAAATAATCCATTACCTTGGGTACTAGGAGGGGATTAAATTCCTTAAGGAAACACTGTGAATTCAGTGGGCTCGAATTTATTATTGTTCATAACGTTAACTTATATTTTGCAGAATTATTATTTACAAATACAGCAATATTGGCGGGAATAACAAAAGCTATCTAAATAACACAAAATATTAATTCCTATATATCTGAATTACAAACCAAAATACGTTTCCTGTGCTAAAAGTCACAAATAAATGATAGAATTCATATATATGATTATACAAAATATTTGTATGTTAAATTTGTATCAGTTATTACGAAGGAATAATTGGTGCTGAGGCATTTCACGGCCATTAAATATCTTGAATCGACCATTGTTACCTATACAAATAGTTTCAAATAGAATCGCGGATTTTTGGACATCACAAATCATATTATCTATATCTATATCTATCTATATTAATTAATATTATTATTATAAAAATATGAATATTTCGCGCTACATATTGAACGATAAAAATATCCTCAAAATATTGATAGACTATTATGCTCTTACAAGGCTAAATTCATTCGAAGAAATAATCCATATAGGATAGAATTGCAAATTTAACTTCACCAAATATTTGGACCTCTGCATTCAACTAAACGTCTTCCTACTTGAATTTTGGTCAATCACCATGAATTTGAAACCGTTCCCAATTCAAGTTGGCAACTGTTTCTATAACGACCCGACCGGTCATTTTGAGTTCTAGCGCGTCATTCGGCGGTTTGAGGCCATGAGTAGCTTCACTTCGGATATTATAACTTGTACGTGTGATCGGAATTAGAATTCGTGAAGTTCGGAGTTGATTTGAGAGAAAATTCTAAATTCAGAAGCTTTAAGTTAGAGGAATTGACTAAGGGTTGATTTTGAGTAAACGATCTCGAAATCGGGATTTGAAGGTTCCAACAAGTTTGTATGATTATTTTGGACTTGAGCGTATGTTCGGATCGGATTTTGGATGACCCAGGAGTATTTCAACGCTTATTACGGAAGGTTGGCATTTGGAAGAATTTTATAAATTTGGGTGGAAGTGCATTTCAATGTTATCGATATCCGTTTGGAATTCCAAGTCTGGGAATAGCTCCGTATGAGGATTCTGGCCTTAGAAGCGCATTCGGAAGTGGATTTGGAGGCCCGTAGGTTATTTTAGGGTCATTTGGCGAAATGTGGAAATTTGGATAATTTTGAGAAGTTTGACCTAGAGTGGACTTTTTGATATCGGGATCGGATTCTGATTCCGGAAGTTGGGGTAGGTCCGTAATGTTAATTATGACTTGTGTGCAAAATTTGAGGTCAATCGGACGTGATTTGATAGGTTTCGGCATCAAATCTAGAAGTTTGAAGTTCTAAAGTGTATTAAGCATGAATTGGGACACGATTCATGGTTTTAGCATTGTGTGGGATGATTTGAAGGATCGACTAAGTCCATATGGTATTTTAGGACTCGTTGGTAGGTTTGGTTAAGGTCACGGGGGGCCTCAGGGTGGTTTCGGATGGTTAGCGGATCAAGTTAAAGCTTCAAGGATGGCTGATGTGCACAAGTTCTGATGTAATCGCACCTGCGCAAATTTGACCGCAGGTGCGTGACCGCAGAAGCGAGGAAATGGTCACAGGTGCAGTTTGGGCGAAGCTGGGCAGTGACCGCATGTGCGAAGGTGTCACGACCCCAAATTCCCTCCGTAGGATGTCGTGATGGCACCTAGTCTCTAAGACTAGGTAAGCCTATCAATGCGGAATAATAATAAATATCTGAAATAAATAAACTACAATTCAAACAATTTCAACTCCCAAAACCCGGTAGAAATAAGTCACAAGCTTCTAAGAATTTATTCTCAATGTCTCTATATGTCAAGGTCTAGATAAAATATAAGGAAGCAACATAAAATGATAGAAGGGGACTCCGGAGTCTGCGGACGCTGGCAGATATACCTCGAAGTCTCCGTGCGCAGGTAACTCAATGACGTCTAGGCTGGTAAAATGTACCTGGATCTGTACAAAAAGATGTGCAGAAGCGTAGTATGAGTACACCACAGCGGTACCCAGTAAGTGCCAAGCCTAACCTCGGTAGAGTAGTGACGAGGTTAGGTGAGGCTTTACTGGAATATAATAATGGCATGGTAAAATGTTTATCAATGTAGTAAAATAAAATGACATTGAAAATGAATCAAATAGTATGTCACATTTAATGACACCAAATAATTGCAAATAATATCTCGTGAAAATCAAAACAGAATTTTATTCAACTTTATAAAAATTACAGTAATAATCAAAGGCAACTACGGCCATAAATCAATATCAACAAGGGCACTCCCGAGGTACCGCCTCGTAGTCCCAAATCATAAATAAATTCACAATATCTCATTTCCTTATATCACCGCGGGAGCCTTCACAATTTATTTAAAAAAATTATTTTTTCCCGAAATAGCATCCCGCGTTTTAGCCACCCTTATCACACCGCATGACTTCTAGTAGTCACCCCTACTAGCCACGCGTATCAAGCCACCCTTATCTCACCGCATGCGTTTCAACACCCAGACCTTATACCACCGCATGCGTATCAATATCACAATATATCACAATTTGCACCTCAAGTGCTCAAATAATTTAACTTGCCAAAATAATTCAACAACAATATTTTTTCACAATAAAGAGCTCACGGCTCATGCCAAAATAAATCATCAATAATAGTTTGCCACAATAAAGAGCTCACGGCTCATGTCGAAATAATTCATCAATAATATTTTTCCACAATAAAGAACTCACGGCTCATGTCAAAATAATTCAATAATAATATTTTTCCACAATAAAGAGCTCACGGCTCATGTTAAAATAATTCAACAATAATATTCTTCCACAATAAAGAGCTCACGGCTCCCTCACAATGAGTATAAAAATATTCAGGAGTAAATAATTTAGGAAAATAATATTTCAAAATCTTTACTACGCTGCTTCAATATCAAGTTTAAAAATGTCAAATACTTCATATTAATAATATTTAATTTAAAGAAAATCAACCTTCAAATAATGCACAGAATAAAAGAAACTAAGTTTCAACTAAACTGGTAAAACAATTAGTAAGAAAAGATCAAACAAATTTGAAGTATATATCTCACATCAATGATGAAGAATATAACAAGATAAAATAATTTAATAAATGCGCAACAGTGATCTACACAATTTAAAATATAATCTTTCACAAATTAACCCGTGTACACACTCGTCACCTCGTGCACACGACTTTCAACACATTTCAATAATCACATCAATACCAATTCTAGGGAAAATTTCCCCCACACAAGGTTAGACAAGTCACTTACCTCGACTTGCTCCAATTTAACCAAGTATTATGCTTTTTCCTCGAATTTCCGACTCCGATCGACTCGTATCTAGTCATAATTAATTCGATACAGTCAACAAAAATTATAGTAATCAATTTCATAAGAAAATATTACATTTTCGGTAAAATTCGAAATTAGCTCAAAATTTGCCCGTGGGACCCACATCTCGGAATCTGGCGAAACTTATAAAATCCGACAACCCATTCAATTACGAGTCCACCCATACCAATTTTACCAAAATTCGATAACAACTCGACCTCCAAATCTTAAATTTTCGTTTTTGGAAGATTTTGCAAAAATCTTGATTTTGCTTCCATAAATTCACGGATTTATGATGTAAATGAGTATGGAATCATGAAATATAATCAATATAGGATAAGAAACACTTACCCCAATGTTTTCCCTTGAAAATCGCCCAAAAATCGCCCAAGAACCGTGCTCCAAAAATCCAAAACGAAATGAATGAAATGACCATTTTTGGTCCTTAAGTTTCTGCCAATCCGTCACTAAAAGTCCATTTTTCGTCACTAAAAGTTCATCAGAAATAGCTCTACCAGTCTTACTTCAATTGATCATAACTTAATGTACAAATGTCCAAATGATAAATGGTTTAACTTTCTGGAAACTAGAATCCACCGATTACAATTTTCATGTTTTGCAATTATTCCGATTCCTTATGCATTGTGAGATATAAGCTCCCAAAGTCGGCTGCATGCATCAGAATTTCTGGCGAAATTTCTGGCGAAACTGCTCTACCAACCTTCATTCAATCCATCATAACTTTCTTTACAAATGTCCAAATAATGCATCATTTAACTTTCTGGAACCTATAATCCAACGACTACAACTTTCATGTTTTGCACATTTTTTGATTCCCTATGCATTGCGAGATATAAGCTTCCAAACATGGCTACACGCACGGAATTTCTGCAACAGAAATTTTTGCAAACAGAAATTTCCAGCACTTTGTCCGAAATCCATTCCGTTTACCTTCCGAAATCCACCCGAGACCCTCGGGACCTTAACCAATTATTCCAACATGTCCCAAAATACCATACGAACTTAGTCGAGGCTTCAAACTACATCAAACAACATCAAAACGATGAATCGCACCTCAAATCAAAATCAATGAACTTCGGATTTCGACCCCGATATCAAAAAGTCAACCTCTCGGTCAAACTTCCTATAAATTCAACTTTCGGCATTTCAAGCCTAATTCTACTACGGACTTCCAAATAAAATTTCGATCACGCTCCTAAGTCCAAAATCACCATACGGAGCTGTTGGAATCATCAAAATTCTATTCCGGGGTCATTTGCACATAATTTGACATCCGGTCACTATTTGAACTTAAACTTTTAATTTTTCATTAAAATTCCATATCTCGGGCTAGGAACCTCGGAATTTGATTCCGGGCATACGCTTAAGTCCCAAATCACTATACGAACCTACCAAAATTATCAAAACACTAATCTGAGTCTGTTTGCTCAAAATGTTGACCAAAGTCAACTCAGTTGAGTTTTAAAGCTCTAATTCACATTTTAATTCATTTTTCACCTTAAATTTTCCGGAAAAGTTTTACGGAATGCACACGCAAGTCGAGTAATGATAAATAGTGCTTTTCGAGGTCTTAGAACACAGAATTAATTATTAAATTTAAAGATGACATTTTGGGTCATCACATTCTCCACCTCTAAAACAAACGTTCGTCCTCGAATGGAGTTAGAAAAAGTACCTGAGCTTGTGAATAAGTGTGGATAACGGCTACGTATATCATGCTCGGTCTCCCAAGTTGCCTCCTCGACCGGATGACCCCTCCACTGAACCTTCACGGAAGCAATGTTCTTTGACCTCAGCTTTCGAACCTGCCTATCTAAAATAGCCACTGGTTCCTCAATATAAGATAGATCCTTGTCCAATTGAACCGAACTGAAGTCTAACACATGAGACGAATCCCCGTGATATTTTCGAAGCGTAGAAACATAGAATACTGGATGAACTGCAGAGAGACTAGGTGGTAGCGCAAGTCTGTAAGCCACCTCTCTAACTCTTTCAAGAATCTCTAAAGGCCCAATATACCTAGGGCTCAACTTGCCCTTCTTCCCGAACCTCATCACACCCTTCATAGGCGAAACCAGGAGCAATACCCGCTCATCAACCATGAATGCAACATCACGAACCTTCCGATTCGCATAACTCTTCTATCTAGATTGGGATGTACGAAGTCAATCCTGAATCAAGTCTGTACCCAATAGCCTAGCCTCGCCCGGTTCGAACCAACCCACTGGGGACTGGCACCACCTATCATATAAGGCCTCATACGGAGCCATCTGGATGCTTGACTGGTAACTGTTGTTGTAAGCAAACTCCGCAAGTGGTAAGAACGGATCCCAAGAACCCCTAAAATCTATCACACACGCACGAAGCATATCCTCCAGTATCTGAATAGTGCGTTCGGACTGCCCGTCTGTCTGAGGGTGAAATGTTGTACTCAACTCTACCCGAGTACCCAACTCATGTTGTACTTCCCTCCAGAACCGTGATGTAAACTACGTACCCCGGTCAGAGATGATAGATACCGGTATGCCGTGAAATCTGACAATCTCGCGAATATAGATTTGAGCCAACTGCTCGGAAGAGTAGGTAGTCATCATAGGATTGCAATGAGCTGACTTGGTCAATCTATCCACAATCACCCAAGCTGCATTGAACTTCCTCTGAGTCCGTGAGAGCCCAAAAACGAAATCCATAGTGATCCTCTCCCATTTCCATTCTGGAATCACTAACTTCTGAAGCAATCCACTAGGTCGTTGATGCTCATATTTCACTTGTTGACAATTTAGACACCGAGCTACATACTCCACTATGTCTTTCTTCATCTTCCTCCACCAATAATGTTGCCTCAAGTCCTGCTACATCTTCGCAGCACCCGAATGTATGGAGTACCGCAAACTGTGAGCCTCCTGGAGAATCAATTCACGAAAACCATCTATATTAGGCACACATAGCCTGCCCTGCATCTGTAATACATCTTCATCTCCAATTGTGACTTCCTTGGCATCGTCGTGCTGAACTGTGTCCTTAAAGACAAGAAGATGAGGGTCATCATACTGACGTTCCATGATACGGTCATAAAGAGAAGACTGAGAAACCACATAAGCAAAACTCGGCTCGACTCCGAAACATCCAGTCTAACAAACTAGTTGGCCAAGGCCTGAACATCCAAGGCTAGAGGCCTATCTACTACCGGTAAATATGCTAAGCTGCCCAAACTCTTCGCCTTATGACTCAAGGCATCGGCCACTACATTGGCCTTCCCAAGATGATAGAGAATGGTGATATAATAATCCTTAAGTAACTCCAACCATCTCCGGTGCCGCAAATTAAGATCCTTCTGTTTAAACAGATATTGTAGATTTCGGTGATCGGTGTAGACCTCACAATGGACACCGTACAAATAATGGAGCCAAATTCTTCAAGGCACGAACAATAGCTGCTAACTCAAGGTCGTGGACCAATTTTTTTTTAATTATTTTTTTATGTACCTTTAACTATCTAGATGCGTAGGCAATCACCCTACCGTCTTGCATCAACATCGCGCCGAGATCAATACGCGATGCGTCACAATACACAGTATAAGACCTTGAACATGTAAGTAATACCAATGCTTGTGTCGGAGTCAAAGTGATCTTGAGCTTCTGAAAGCTTAACTCACATTCGTCTGACCCTGTAAATGGGGCACCCTCTTGGATCAATTTGGTCTTAATAGTTGTTCATAATCAATTACAGAATCGTCATTTAACCTCATGTTAACAAATATCTCGTTGCAAACCTTCACAATACTGATAACTAGATGCGAGGCATGGAGACTTCATAATTATTTACCCGAATTAACGAGTCACATTTAACGCCACCTAGGCGGGTACCTACCTCGTAGGTTAAAAATTAATAATTACAACACGAATTTGACAACTATGCACAGAGAATTTCATACAAGAATTTTCAAATAAGCCTAACAGGCATGACTCCCTATTAGTACTATAGTACAAATTTAATTTCACAATGGAGAACTTAAACACAAGAATTTTTCTCACAAGGATCTCGTCCTTATATAACTTCCACCGCAGCTCATAGCCCGGTTTAAACATATCAATTTATATAAAAATATGAGGATCTCATCCTCAGTTCTGAATCACAAGTAATTTGCACATCGTGCCAATTGAAAATTTCTATTTTCTCTTTTTAAATAATTTCGGTTACACCAAATCATAACACATAATGAACCCCACACCGGTAGGGCATATAATTCATAATTTGCAATTAATTATTCAGAATTTACATCAAAATTTACCGAAATGAGTAACAGAAAGCCACATTTAGCCTCGCAGCTCTTATTAGTGACCAACACGAAATGATAGGCGTAGTTATCTCCATAAAATCTCCCAACAGGGGTAAACACACAAGTAAATTATAGAATTATGAAGCTCACTCATAAGTGGAGCACAATAGGAAGACTCGTTTCGATATTGAGAACCGAATCAACTTAAGGAAATTATTCCTTTTTTTAAATCGAGGTCGTACCTGTAACGACACCATCTGATGTAGCGACCTCCGCCATACCGTAAAATAAATATATCAATGGCTGGGTCTCCACCTCTAGGACGCCTTTTACCTGTTTGTCCTCCACCCCTAACTGGTCGTGTGGGTGGTGTAGTAACTTCAATGGGGCACGTAGCCTGAGTGCTTTGATGAAATATGTCTCTCCCAAGTTTGGGACACTTTTCTCATGATGTGCCTAGTATCACCGTATTCATAACAACCCTTTTGCGGGTTAGGCTGCTCATATTGAGTTTGTGCAGATAACTAGAATAACCATTGTAGGAACTCATGTCGGTGGTGCATTAAAAGAACTTACTGGAGCACCCCGAGTAATCCGATGTGCGGACTGGGCTGGCCGACTGCCCAAGCCCTCGCCATAATGATTTGTACTTGCAGAGTAGAATCCACTGAATCCCCCAGAACCTCCAGATGTCTTGGTCTCCTTAGTTTCCTTTTTTCTCACCCCGAACACATTCTAATATCTTGGTAATTTGTACAACTAGCAGCAATAAAGTATCAGCTTGTAGCTCCCGAGTCGTACAAAATTTTATGATCATAATTGAGTTCTTTAATGAGTCTATGGACTCGCCCTATGGGTGTAGGAAGCAAGGTAGGAGTATGACGGGCTAACTTATTGAACTTGATGGCATATTCTGACATCGTCAATGGTGACATGATGCAACCGTTCAAACCCTATGCGCCACGCATTACGGAGAGTCCAGAAAACAAACTCTTTCAAAAGCGTTTCTGAGAACTGAGCCAAGTGGGCGGTGTTGTATTGGCTGGTCTGCCCTCTTCATAGGCTTGCCACGAACACTGGTGGAGAATTATCTCTCCCAAGGAAAATTTCTTCTTTTGTTATGCTGACTCAACACTGTTGAGCTGACCAATTTCTTAACAAACTCTTTGATTCTTCTTTGGGGTAACCCTTACCCCTATTTATACACAACGATCACGAAAGTAGAGTTCCATACAAACAAATCTTATCACGAACCACATAGTCCAGACTCTCGTCAACAAGTGTACTTACTCCGAAGCACCCCAAAATCCGCAACAATGACGTCCACGCTGAGTAGACCTTCTATAAATTTAGAGTTCTTTCTATAATGGTATTGAAGTATAGGATTATTAAGGAGGCGGACATACCGCAAGTCCCAACCTTATCCTCTACAAAATCTCAGGTTTTAAACATATGTAAATTTTAGGGAACCTTTCAGTAACATATATATACATTTCAGGCCAAAACTGATATAATACATGACCCCGCAATCCACCCATTGGTAGTGGACGGCGTGAAGTCATAGTCCACAATGTCCGATGATCCACAATAATAACCTTCACAACTCGTATAAATCAACCAGACGCCAATGTCCGTTGCACCCCGCACATGATTCACTAGGTGATCTCTCAATACGCCTACATCTTCAGTCGGAACCACACGTTAAGGCAATGTTTGAGCATCTCTGGCTCCCTCGTAGTCCATCTGCGGCATCACGAATCGTCGACGCACAACTGATATTGAGTGCGCAATGTCATACACGAGTGGATAAAAAGGAATATAAGATATATGTTTCAAGCTAAATCAATGCCGCACGATAAGGAGTCAAAGAAGTGAATATTTCCTAACAGTTCCATAGCCTCTCGAAGATAAGTACAGACGTCTCCGTACCGATCTGCAAGACTCTACTAAACCTGCTTGTGACTCATGACACCTATGAACCTAGTGCTCTGATACCAACTTGTCACGACCCCAAATTCCCTCCGTAGGATGTCGTGATGGCACCTAGTCTCTAAGACTAGGTAAGCCTATCAATGCGGAATAATAATAAATATCTGAAATAAATAAACTACAATTCAAATAATTTCAACTCCCAAAACCCGGTAGAAATAAGTCACAAGCTTCTAAGAATTTATTCTCAATGTCTCTATATGTCAAGGTCTAGATAAAATATAAGGAAGCAACATAAAATGATAGAAGGGGACTCCGGAGTCTGCGGACGCTGGCAGATATACCTCGAAGTCTCGGTGCGCAGGTAACTCAATGACGTCTAGGCTGGTAAAATGTACCTGGATCTGCACAAAAAGATGTGCAGAAGCGTAGTATGAGTACACCACAACGGTACCCAGTAAGTGCCAAGCCTAACCTCGGTAGAGTAGTGATGAGGTCAGGTGAGGCTTTACTGGAATATAATAATGGCATGGTAAAATGTTTATCAATGTAGTAAAATAAAATGACATTGAAAATGAATCAAATAGTATGTCACATTTAATGACACCAAATAATTACAAATAATATCTCGTGGAAATCAAAACAGAATTTCCTTCAACTTTATAAAAATCACAGTAATAATCAAAGGCAACTACGACCATAAATCAATATCAACAAGGGCACTCCCGAGGTACCGCCTCGTAGTCCCAAATCATAAATAAATTCACAATATCTCATTTCTTTATATCACCGCGGGAGCCTTCACAATTTATTTAAAAAAATTATTTTTTTCCGAAATAGCATCCCGCGTTTTAGCTACCCTTATCACACCGCATGACTTCTAGTAGTCACCCCTACTAGCCACGCGTATCAAGCCACCCTTATCTCACCGCATGCGTTTCAACACCCAGACCTTATACCACCGCATACGTATCAATATCACAATATATCACAATTTGCACCTCAAGTGCTCAAATAATTTAACTTGCCAAAATAATTCAACAACAATATTTTTCCACAATAAAGAGCTCACGGCTCATGTCAAAATAAATCATCAATAATAGTTTGCCACAATAAAGAGCTCACGGCTCATGTCGAAATAATTCATCAATAATATTTTTTCACAATAAAGAACTCACGGCTCATGTCAAAATAATTCAACAATAATATTTTTTCACAATAAAGAGCTCACGGCTCATGTCAAAATAATTCAACAATAATATTCTTCCACAATAAAGAGCTCACGGCTCCCTCACAATGAGTATAAAAATATTCAGGAGTAAATAATTTAGGAAAATAATATTTCAAAATCTTTACTACGTTGCTTCAATATCAAGTTTAAAAATGTCAAATACTTCATATTAATAATATTTAATTTAAAGAAAATCAACCTTCAAATAATGCACAGAATAAAAGAAACCAAGTTTCAACTAAACAGGTAAAACAATTAGTAAGAAAAGATCAAACAAATTTGAAGTATATATCTCACATCAATGATGAAGAATATAACAAGATAAAATAATTTAATAAATGCGCAACAGTGATCTACATAATTTAAAATATAATCTTTCGCAAATTAACCCGTGTACACACTCGTCACCTCGTGCACACGACTTTCAACACATTTCAATAATCACATCAATACCAATTCTAGGGGAAATTTCTCCCACACAAGGTTAGACAAGTCACTTACCTCGACTTGCTCCAATTTAACCAAGTATTATGCTTTTTCCTCGAATTTCCGACTCCGATCGACTCGTATCTAGTCATAATTAATTCGATACAGTCAACAAAAATTATAGTAATCAATTTCATAAGAAAATATTACATTTTCGGTAAAATCCGAAATTAGCTCAAAATTTGCCCGTGGGACCCACATCTCGAAATCCGGCGAAACTTATAAAATCCGACAACCCATTCAATTACGAGTCCACCCATACCAATTTTACCAAAATTCGATAACAACTCGACCTCCAAATCTTAAATTTTCGTTTTTGGAAGATTTTGCAAAAATCTTGATTTTGCTTCCATAAATTCACGGATTCATGATGTAAATGAGTATGGAATCATGAAATATAATCAATATAGGATAAGAAACACTTACCCCAATGTTTTCCCTTGAAAATCGCCCAAGAACCATGCTCCAAAAATCCAAAACGAAATGAATGAAATGACCATTTTTGGTCCTTAAGTTTCTGCCAATCCGTCACTAAAAGTCCATTTTTCGTCACTAAAAGTTTATCAGAAACAGCTCTACCAGTCTTACTTCAATTGATCATAACTTAATGTCCAAATGTCCAAATGATAAATGGTTTAACTTTCTGGAAACTAGAATCCACCGACTACAATTTTCATGTTTTGCAATTATTCCGATTCCTTATGCATTGCGAGATATAAGCTCCCAACATCGGCTGCATGCATCAGAATTTCTGGCAAAATTTCTGGCGAAACTGCTCTACCAACTTTCATTCAATCCATCATAACTTTCTTTACAAATGTCCAAATAATGCATCATTTAACTTTCTGGAACCTATAATCCAACGACTACAACTTTCATGTTTTGCACATTTTCTGATTCCCTATGCATTGCGAGATATAAGCTTCCAAACATGGCTACACGCACGGAATTTCTGCAACAGAAATTTCTGCAAACAGAAATTTCCAGCACTTTGTCCGAAATCCATTCCGTTTACCTTCCGAAATCCACCCGAGACCCTCGGGACCTTAACCAATTATTCCAACATGTCCCAAAATACCATACGAACTTAGTCGAGGCTTCAAACTACATCAAACAACATCAAAACGACAAATCGCACCTCAAATCAAAATCAATGAACTTCGGATTTCGACCCCGATATCAAAAAGTCAACCTCTCGGTCAAACTTTCCATAAATTCAACTTTCGGCATTTCAAGCCTAATTCTACTACGGACTTCCAAATAAAATTCCGATCATGCTCCTATGTCCAAAATCACCATACGGAGCTGTTGGAATCATCAAAATTCTATTCCGGGGTCATTTGCACATAATTTGACATCCGGTCACTATTTGAACTTAAACTTTTAATTTTTTATTAAAATTCCATATCTCGGGCAAGGAACCTCGGAATTTGATTCCGGGCATACGCCTAAGTCCCAAATCACGATACGAACCTACCAAAATTATCAAAACACTAATCCGAGTATGTTTGCTCAAAATGTTGACCAAAGTCAACTGAGTTAAGTTTTAAAGCTCTAATTCACATTTTAATTCATTTTTTCACCTTAAATTTTCCGGAAAAGTTTTACGGAATGCACACGCAAGTCGAGTAATGATAAATAGTGCTTTTCGAGGTCTTAGAACACAGAATTAATTATTAAATTTAAAGATGATATTTTGGGTCATCACAGAAGGGTTGTCCGCACCTACGAGGTCGCAGATGCGGAGGTGCGTCGCAGGTGCGAGATTGAGAGAAAACCTGGGGGCGCAGGTGCGGATGCGCATCTGCGCATGAGAGACCGCATATGTGGAAATGGGCTGGAACCCTGGATCGCATAAGTGATGGGAGATCTGCAGAAGCGGGACCGCAAATGCGGTCAAGTAATCCGCAAAAGCGGAATCTGGGCAGAACATAAGGGATCGAACATGGTCATTTCTTTATTTTCATTTGGAATTTTTGGAGCTTGGTTCTTGGGCGATTTTGAGGAGTCTTCATCATGTAACACAAAGTAAGTAGTTTCTTACTTGTTGTGAGCTAAATGTAAAGTTTATATATGGGTTTAAGGAGGAAAATTTGGGAAACATTGTGGGAGTTTTGGTAGAAAACCTAGAATTGATATTTTTGAATTTTGACAACGAATTTGGGCATGGAATTGGAAATAAATTATATATTTGAGTTCGTGAGGTTATGGGTAATGGTTATCTTCGAATATTTTTGTAATGAGGGCACGTGGGCCCGAGGGTATTTTTATCGACTTTTCGAACGAAGTTGGAAATTATTTAATTGATTAATTATGGGTATTATAGCACATTTTGATTGGTTTTCACCTTGTTTGCATAGTTTTGGATTGGAAAGAATCGATTTGAGGTGTTAGAGTGGCGTTGGAGCAGACTATGGAGCTTCAGAGTGAGACAAGTCTCTTTTCTAACCTTGTAAGGGGGAATTAGCGCCATAGGTGAATCAATTTAATGTGTGCTTCTATTTGTGGTGGCTACGTGCGCACGAGGTGAAGAGAGTCCGTACGTAGCTACTATTATGCTTATGTCCGGGGTAGTTTAGGACCCAAATCATGTTATACTTGCGATGTTTGCAACCTACTTGTTAATTTAATTGCTTGAATCATATTGAAACTTGGTAAAGGAGCTGTAAAAGGTTAAACTTCATTTTCTTGACCCTCAATGAGAATTGGTATTTTCTTGAATAATTTCCCCTTAAATAAATCTTGAATTAGTTATTTTAAATGTATTTTCTGTTTTGTGCAGCGGGTCGAACGCCTCGGTAGCAGATAAATGCATCTATAGTTCGTGCCGTTCGACTCTCGACAATGCATAGTTTACATATTTATGTTTTATCGGGCCGTACGACCTCGGCATGACTTGCGCATGATAACTCTTTGGAACTAATAATACTTGACATTGCTTCATTGGTTGAGATATAAATTGTTAAATGATGAAAATAAAATTCGGGAATTTCTATTAGTAAGAGGATTGTTTATTATTTTTGGTTATTGAGTTTTCAGCTATATTATGAAAAATCCACGCTTAATTATAACATCAACATTTTATTGTTAGCCCATAGTAAGTGTCGGAGTCGACCTCTCGTCACTACTTCTTCGAGGTTAGACAAGATACTTACTGGGTACGCATTGATTTACGTACTCATACTACACTAGTGGCCTTGTGGGCGCAAAGGCGCGGTTATTGGGGGACTTAGGTGAGCTGCATTCTATACTATGATCTGCATCCAACAAAGTCTCATTCAGAGTTATTTATATACTTTTCCTGTCCAATTTGTATTCCGGACGGATGCAATATTTTATTTTACTTCCTAGTTGATGCTCATGAACTTGTGACACCGTATTTTGGGGGTACTTATGGGTTGTTCAGTAGGGTAGTTGTGGAGACATTTCCATTTACTATGTAAATTTAATCTCCTATTAATAATTGAGGGAAATTATGATTTCAACAATACTAAAATGAGTAATTAAGTTAATTAATTATCGTTGGCCTGCCTGACAATGGTGTTGGGCGCCATCACGACCTTTAAATGGTTTTGGGTCGTGACAACATGGTATCAGAGCACTTGGTTCACGTAGGTCTCATGAGCCATGAGCAAGTCTAGTAGAGTCTTGCGGATCGGTACGGAGACGTCTGTACTTATCTTCGAGAGGCTTCAAGACTGTTATGAGCACTTCCCTTCTTGAATCCTCATCGTGCGATTTGATTCCTTTGAGGCTTATGCCTTCATTTCCTTCATATTCAATCTTATACGATGCGAAACGCTTGTTATGAATTTGGAATCGAGGAATTTTAATGGCACTACTGATGTAGTACATGATGTTTTTCCCTGCGTATTCGATTGGGCTAATGTCGTCGCCTTGCGGAAGGATATTCCGTCATCTCAGCTTAGTAGCTGATTCCTGATGGTTTTGGGGCTGAACACCAATTTCTATGATGTTCATGAGTTGTTATCGCACAATATTAAAGTTATGGTACGATACTTGTCTATGTGTAGGGACAGTGAATGATTTGAAATGAGGTTGTTCTCAATGCATGATTCAGAGGTTCAGTGTTTTATTTCCAGCGGAGGAAAGGCAATCGGACTATGAATGTTCAGGTTTGGGTTGATGGAGTAACGAGACTTGGTATTTTCGATCATAGTGGAATCTTCATCTGTGATGTGTTGTCGTCGTACTTGCTAGTGTCATGGCCTTCTTCAAATCTCCTTTGGAGCAGAGTATTGTGAATGGTGCTGGGTAAGCGGCTGTCAAAGATCATAGTGTGTTGAGGTTCGGAAGCGAATCATTAATCCTAATGTTGATGGCTCAAGGAAGATGATCTTCGGGGAGGTTTAGAGTTGGCGACAATCTGTTGGTTCGAGTGCTGTAGAGATGAATTTTTATTTAAGGCAACAACTGGGCGGCTAAGGATGAGGAAGGACATGTGGGAGGCGTCTTACGATGGTTAAACTTCTAGAAGTCTAAGTGTAAGGAAACATAAGTCGAATAGTTGCTTAACAGATAGGGTCTGACCAAAGTGGGAGAGTTGCAGAGTATCAGATGGGTTCTGTGGTAGGATAGCTACACACGTTGAGGAAAGTTTAGAGTGATTTGGAACTCATGATGGATAGTGACTAAGTCTACAAACTTAATTTGGAATAGTGGCTGCTATATAGAGAAAGGTTGGATATGACGGAAATGAGTTGCTTGATATGAAGAAGGATACAACATGACTTTGGATTGGAATTTATTGTCGCACCTTTAGTTGGTGTCCATGAGGAGTGAACGGACTTGTACAACTGGTGAATGAGCACGGACTCATGATGGTTTATTGGTTTCGTGGTGATTGTACTCGGTGTAGTGTTGTTGGAAGATATCAAAATGGAATTTCCACATGTGGGTTATTTCCGGTGAGCAGGTTAATGGTTGCGTGGTGTTGATGAAGCTTCTGCGAAGAATTCTACTGGCTACCCGGTATGAGGTTGAACATGTGAATGTGGCTAGTGATTCAGAGCATTCATAAAATGGTTAACAGGAAGATTTCGAGGAATTTGGCGGGTGGATTGCGCGAGGTTATGTCAGTGAGGAAGAAAGAATCTTGGTAGGTTCCAGGGTTATGTAATGATAGCTTCAAGTTAAGTGGGAGAGCCCCACCGCCTACGATTGGATTGCATGGTTGTCTACTTGTGAGGTTTCTGGTTATCAGCATATTGATGAGTTATTACGATTAAGGAAAGAAAACATCAGTGGTGATTTAAGAAAAGGATTTGAGGAATGTGTGCTACAATTGGCCTTATCAATTCATGTTCAGGCTTTGGGAATACTCAAGATTTATGCTTTGTGTAGATGTGATGTACAAGAAAGGTGATTCAGTTGGGTGCTTCTTTGAGAGGGCATTCATGTGCTAGCAGAGCCTTGGCGTTTGACCATATTTGGGAACAATTCAGAGTGGGTGACTCTCAACAACGATCCTAGTGCGGTGCCTAAGGATTTCTAGTCCATAGTATGGTTAAGTATCGAGCATTGCACCAGATTTCAAAAAGGGGCTTGGAGTGTTCTATGTGATCATCGATCTGCAGTGTAGCATTGGAGGAACGGGAGAAAATAACTTCGGATTCGTAAAGAAAATATCAGAATGGGTGTACCGGTTGAAGATGCGAATGTGCGCACAAGGAGGGTATGAGATGGTTTGTGGGTTTTGAAACAACATGATCTCGTGAAATAGGGTCCTTCTGGATGAGTGAGAATTGGGTTCGTCATGTTTTGAATGAATATTCCTAAGGAAAGTCCGAAGTAAATTAGAAGTAGTCGAATCGGTTAGCAATGGTTAAATCGGCATGATGTGGCAATGATTAGTTCCTTCAATGTGTTAAGTTTTACATGTGGTTGTGGCGGTACGTGCGAGGCTTGACGGCCACCGTAATTGATTTTATTTGGAGTAATTTGAGCATTATGTCCTGTTATGTGTAGATGGATCCCGGAAGAGTTATGTCGGTTTAGACCACTACTAGAGGATTGTAATTTCTGCGGTTATGTGAATTCGATCGCGTGTTGCTATGGTTCTCCTGAAATAAGTTAAGTGAAAGGTTCATATATGATGAAGTGTGTATCCTACTAGTGGTTCAGGAATTATGATGAAATTCTTATACTCTCACGTATTGGCATATTAGGTGTAGTGAGCGGCTTGAGAATTTGAAGTTGAGGATCAAGGTTGCAGTTTGGTGTCGACAAGAATGTCACGAGCTCAGACGAGCAGGAAAGAATTCAGATGGTTAGAATCAACTGGTATTGTCTTTAGCGTCACCTAATATCGGTGCCCTGTGTAAGAGGTTTTGTGTACTGATTTGCATATTCTTGATTTTCTTTACAGCATTAGTGTGGCCGGCGGTATGGAGGTGCAGACTTGTTACCTGGTGCAGAAGGTCGTGGGAGCGTATCCCACGGGAAGATTGTATAAGTGTGACATGTAGTCACTTGATTGATTAAAGATTGGAATCGAGTATGGAGATTTTTGTACTATCGCTAATGTGAGGGTTTAGGCTTGAAAAAGGCACTCTATTCAGTTGGTTGTGAATTGTGGAAGTTTGTTCCAGATTTGACGGTTGTTCTTGCGTGTCATGGTAAAAGGGTCATTGTAGACCTTGAGAGGCTATTTGCCCAAGCATGGTATGATCAGAATCGGCTTGAGGTCCGTGAATGGATCTAAATGTGAATGTGGGCTGTATATTAGGCCGGATGTGTTCATTTCAGCATAACGTTGCTTACGGAGGGGACTTCGGGACTTGGATGTTATTTCTGTCGTAAGCCATTCCGTGTAATCTCTATTGTGCCATATGGGTTGTGAGGCAGTTTGATTATTCGTACTCGTGTTGAGATCCCGTGTAATTTGTGGTGTTGTGAGAGCAGTATGGCTCTCAAGATTTATGTCATTTAATGCACCTTAGTTGCGCTTGAGTTTTATAGCGTATGACGCTACCCGTCTCCCCAGGATTTGTATTATGCACTTGGTGTGCTTATGGTTGATATTCAGGCATTTCGTGAGTATAAGCGTTACAACTCGATGTGTGTCTTCTTTAGATTGTTATGTGTGGATCGTGTGGCACGCCGCCACATGTATGTTATTTGGATCGGGTGGCATGCCACACGGGTATCATGGTTGGATCGGGCTGCACGCCGTAACGGTATCATGTGTGGGTCGAGTTGCACGCTGCAACAATGTGACGTTGAGTACAGTTTCCCATAGCTATTCTTGTGTGTTTTGTGTCTCATTTCTGAGGAAAGTTCATAACATCTTTTCGGTTATTAAATTAATTACGTGGGTTGAGCAGTTCTTTCCAGAGTTCATTTTTCCTTTACGTATCATATGCGAGTTTGTAACTTGTTGGCGCATTGTGGCATCATATGAGACTTTTAGCAGTGTCTAAGATGGCTTATTTCCTGAACAACTTATACTGGGTGAGACGAGATTATTGGACCTGGGATCAGTGCGATCGGATTATATGATGCATATTAAAATAAAGAAGCAAATATTGTTATTTGGTTCATAATGGGGTAATGGTCCTTGTCAAGAGGAGGGACTCAATGATTTGTCGACTCAGCAGTTGGTTAAGAATTTCTACACATCTCTTCTGTTGTGGCAATATTGCAAGGGTTGAAACATGACTTATATGCGTCATGAGGTGTGTTGCGGGCATCATATTCGTGGAATTTTGGCTATTGATGTCAGAGGATGTTATTATGGTCATGTGAATTATGCGGTGCATGGTGTGAATTCAGCAAAGTAAGCAATCATGTATTGGTGCATCGTGTAGTGACTGATACAGTGTTCGTATGTTGGAAACAAGCCTGGTGGAGAATTCCGGATGTTGGAAATTGACTCTAAGGCTTACTTGACTAAATAAAGGGGAAGATCTTTAGAATGGCTCAAGTTAATGTGTTCAGCTGGGTTGTGGTAGCACGGGAAGGTGCATGAGGTGTTAAACATTGATTTCGGACAACTCTAGAGCAGCTCTTAGCACGTTCGAGGATGAACGTATGTTTAAGTGGTAGAGAATGTAATAACTCGATCGGTCGTTTTGAGTTCTAGCACGTTATTCGGCGGGTTGAGTCCATGAGTAGATTCACTTCAGATATTTTGACTTGTACGTGTGGTCAGAATTAGAATTCGGGTAGTTCGGAGTTGATTTGGAGTGAAAATTCTAAATTCAGAAGCTTTAAGTTGGAGGAATTGACTAAAGGTTGATTTTGAGTAAACGACCTCTGAATCAGGATTTGAAGGTTCCAACAGGTTTGTATGATGATTTTGGACTTGAGCGTATGTTCGGATCGGGTTTTGGATGACCCGGGTGTATTTCGGCGCTTATTACAGAAGGTTGGCATTTGGAAGAATTTCCTAAATTTGGGTGGAAGTGCATTTCAATGTTATCGATGTCTGTTTGGAATTTTGAGTCTGGGAATATCTCCGTATGATGATTATGGCCTTAGAAACGCATCTAGAAGTGGATTTGGAGGCCCGTAGGTCATTTTAGAGTCATTTGGCAAAAGTTGGAAATTTGGATAATTTTAAAAAGTTTGATCGGGAGTGGATTTTTTGATATCGGGATCTGATTCCAATTCCGGAAGTTGGAGTAGGCCCGTAATGTCAATTATGACTAGTATGAAAAATTTGAGGTCAATCGGACGTGATTTGACAGGTTTCAGCATTAAATGTAGAAGTTTGAAGTTCTAAAGTTCATTAAGCCTGAATTGAGATGTGATTCATGGTTTTAGCATTGTGTGAGATGATTTGAAGGCTCGTCTAAGTTCTTCTGGTGTTTTAGGACTTGTTGGTAAGTTTGGTTGATGTCACGGGGGGCCTCGGGGTGGGTTCAGATGGTTAACGGATCAAGTTGAAGCTTCAAGGATGGCTGAAGTGCACCAGTTTTGGTGTAATCGCTTCTGTGCAAATTTGACCGCAGGTGATTGACCGCAGAAGTGAGAAAATGGTCGCAAGTGCGGTTTGGAAGAAGCTGGGCAGTGACCGCAGATGCGAGATTGAGAGAAAACCTGGGGGCGCAAGTGCGGGTGCGCATATGTGCATGGGAGACTGCATATGCGGAAATGGGCTGGAAGCCCTGGATCGCAGAAGCGATGGGAGATCCGCAAAAGCGGGACCGCAAATGCGGTCAAGTAATCCGCAGAAGCGGAAACTGGGCAGAACATAAGGAATCAAACTTGGTCATTTCTTCATTTTCATTTGGGATTTTTGGAGCTCTGTTCTTGGCAGATTTTTAGGAGTCTTCATCATGTAACACAAAGTAAGTAGTTTCTTACTTGTTGTGAGTTAAATGTAAAGTTTATATGTGGGTTTAAGGAGGAAAATTTGGGGAAAATTGTGGATTTTCGGTAGAAAACCTAAAATTGCTATTTTTGACTTTTGACCACGAATTTGGGTATATAATTGGAAATAAATTATATATTTGAGTTCGTGAGGTTATGGGTAATGGTTATCTTCAAAAATATTCAGAATCCGGACACGTGGGCCGGATGGTGATTTTTATTGACTTTTCGAGCGGAGTTAGAAATTATTTAAATTGATTAATTATGGGTATTATAGCACATTTGGATTGGTTTGCACCTTGTTTTCATAGTTTTGGATCGACAAGCATCGATTTGAGGTGTTAGAGTGGCGTTAAAACCGGCTCTGGAGCTTCGGAGCGAGGTAAGTCTTTTTTCTAACCTTGTACGAGGGAATTAACCCCATAGGTGAATCAGTTTAATGTGTGCTTCTATTTGTGGGGGCTACGTACGCACGAGGTGACGAGAGTCCATGCGTAGCTACTATTATGCTTATGTCCGGGTAGTCTAGGACCCAAATCATGTTATACTTGCGATGTTTGCAACCTACTTGTTAATTTAATTGCTTGAATCATATTGAAATTTGGTAAAGGAACTGTAAAAGGTTAAACTTCATTTTCTTGACCCTCAATAAGAATTGGTATTTCCTTGAATAATTTTCCCTCAAATAAATCTTGAATTGGTTGTTTTAAATGTATTTTCTGTTTTGTGGAGCGGGTTGAACGCCTCGGTAGCAGATAGATGCATCTATAGTTCGTGCCGTTCGACTCTCGACAGTGCATAGTTTATATATTTATGTTTTATCGGGCCGTACGACCTCGGCATGACTTGCGCATGATAACTCTTTTGAACTAATAATACTTGACATTGCTTCATTGACTTGAGATATAAATTATTAAATGATGAGAATAAAATTCGGGAATTTCTATTAGTAAGAGGATTGTTTATTATTTCCGGTTATTGAGTTTTCAGCTATATTATGAAAATCCATGCTTAATTATAACATCGTCATTTTATTGTTAGCCCATAGTAAGTGTCGGAGTCGACCTCTCGTCACTACTTCTTCGAGGTTAGACTGAATACTTACTGGGTACGCGTTAATTTACGTACTCATACTACACTTGCTGCTAATTTTTGTGCAGACATATATGTCTAGTGGCCTTGTGGGCGCAACGGCACGGTTATTGCGAGGACTTAGGTGAGCTGCATTCTATTCTACGATCCGCTGCCAATATAGTCTCATTCAGAGTTATTTATATACTTTTTCTGTCCAATTTGTATTTTGGACGAATGCTTTATTTTATTTTACTTCCTAGTTGATACTCATGCACTTGTGACACAGATTTTGGGGGTACTTATGGGTTGTTCAATAGGGTAGTTATGGAGACATTTCCATTTACTCTGTAAATTTTATCTCCTATTATTTAATTGAGGAAAATTATGATTTCAACAATACTAAAATGAGTAATTAAATTAATTAATTATCGTTGGCTTGCGTGACAGCGGTGTTAGGCGCCATCACCACCTTTAAAAGATTTTGGGTCGTGAAAGTTTCCAACTCTAATTTCTCTTCTTCTCTTTTTTCGACTATTAAAGTTTATACATAAGTTATTGACTTTTATTTTATTTAATATAATATCAAGACACACGATTTTCTTTTCATTTGTTTTGAATTATTGGTAGGTAATTATGTAAACTTTCCGCGGTCATACATTATTTGATTCGTAAATAAATATCTTCCTATATATTTATATATGTATAGTAATTGTGTGGTAACTTTTTGTATACTTTATTTCTATTCTACATAATTGGCTTAAGATTTTAGCATTTTAATGTATAATTTTTCTTATTACTATAAAAGTATGAATATAAAAAAATGTTTAACTGACAAAAATATCCTCAAAATTTGATTGACTTTTATATCCTTCAAAATATAAATTATCTCTTCACAAAATAATTTCATGTTGGATAAAATTATAATGTTTAAACCTGAACTTCTAATCTTAATAGAATTCTAAAAATTTAGCTATTTGGGATATCATGTCCTACAACTCTACAAGGACGAAAGCAGATTTAACAACTCTTACCTTTATTCGTATGAGTTGATATCTTATTTATTGTCATAGTTAAATCAAATTAAAGTACTATTATTTATGGTCATGATATGACTATATGACTATATATGATTATGAGTTTAGAGTCATGATATGACTATATATGATATTTGGATATAAAATATAAAGTTTGAAAAAAATCGGATTTAAGTTGCGGAATAATCGAGCTAAGATTTGCCTTGTAACGAGCCGTTTTGAGAAATTAAATTCGTAAGTTTTGTGATGTCATTTTGGGACATATAATATACCAAAATGAAGGTATTTGAACCTAGTTTCCAACGGTCTAAACCATTTATTCATACGATATTGGGGTAGAGAAATATAAATTTTTAAATTAGGGTCGCCAAATCACATCGTCGCACTTCGGAGAAACTGTAAGGTTTATAGGCCAGGTTACGAGGCAGTTTTCTCCCAATATATTGAGAGTTACATGGATATCTTTACATGTAATTAAAGCCTCATGTATCTAGTTTCTAACTCTGCACACTGTTAGTCAATACGAAATTAGTGTAGAGAGATATTTATATTTTCGCGGGACTATGTAGGAAGCCCCTTTGGGACCCACTTGCCCGGGGCCAGACCTTCACTTATTCCTATCTCATTTTTAGGATGATCTTGACTCATTTTTCGTCCTCTTTCAAGACTCACACTCTCCAAACCCTCCCAAACAGTTCCCCAAAGGCTCCAAACAAATTCCAAGGAAATACACCATAATCAAACATTAAAGTTAACCTAAGTGAAGAAGAGAGTCTCTATGATGTTGTGATGTAATTAAGGGTGCATGTAAGCTAAGGCAAGCTTTGTTTAGAGGTTTTTTAGATTCTTTAAGGTATGTATAATATTCTATTTCTTTGGATTAATCTTATCTATGTGTTGGTTAAGTTATTTGGATGAAGATTACAAGATAACACATGAAAGGGGAAGAGATGTTATTTTCTTTTGTTGGGTTGTTTTAAGGCTCTCTCTCTCTCTCTATATATATATATATAATTTAATACAGAGAGAGAGAGAGAGAGAGAGAGAGAGAGAGAGAGAGAGAGAGAGAGAGAGAGAGAGAGAGAGAGAGAGAGAGAGAGATGTTGTTATGGATGGAAAATGGTGAAAATATCTTTATTATGATATCGTTTCTGTTATTATGCATGTATATATGTTGATCAAGTGAATTGATGAAAGAGACATATGAAAGTTGACAATGCATGTGAAGATTAGCTTAAGTCACTTCTATGATGTTGTATTGACATCGAAGGATATTATAAGTTAAATGAAATTTGGATTTCGACCTGAAGCTACTGTAGGTGGTATTTATATTGTGTTCTTGTATGTGCTTAAGGTTATCTTGATATTGCTTAAATTAAATTGATGGACTAGACATGAACTAGTGAATAAAGTTGCTAATTGAGGATAATTGGAGTTGTGGATTATTGTTTTTGTTATAAATGTATGGTATAAGGCTGGAATCATTGAAGAATGACTTCATTATCATGTTAATGATACTATTAAGTTAAAGTAAGAAGTCTATAAGGGGTGATATGGGGTATACAGATTCCAATTGAAGCTTGTCGCTCGTCGTGAAGTAGTTGTGACTTGTTGTTGTTATATGGTGTCTTGTTATTGATAATTATATATTGCTGGTTTGCTCTGTTCATTGTTGTTGGTATATGGTATTGGAGGAGGCTCTTGTTACATGGGAGATGCTGCCCAAATTTATGTAAACAAGCTACCAGTTTAAGTTGCGGACTTAGCCTTTACTCAACACTGATTTTGAATCTCCTTATGCTATGGTAGATTGAGTTGAGTTATTTGACAAATTGCATTGAAGGAATTAAGGACACAATGGAGTTAAGGTATGTTAAGGCTATCCATTCTTTCCTTTAGCATGATCCATACGATAAAAACAAAAAGAGAAAACACGCAACTTTCATAAATGCCTCTATTCATAGAAGCACTAGGAGTGCCTATGTTGTTGATTCCCCACGTGTCTTATTATTATATTTTCTGTTCATAGGTCTCAATAAAATACGCAGTTGATTAAGTTTATCTGAGAGATCTTATTGACTTACTTCATTATGCATTGCATTCATTTATACATGTACATTGACCCATGACAAGATGCCGTTATATACGTGTATATTATATGTATATGGGATATGGGTAAAGGTTATGGCATTATATATGCACCACCACCTAATCAGCTGGTCTACGTTGATGATTTCACCCACAGAGGTCGGGATTATCTGATGGGATGACCTTAGAGGCTTGAAGATGTTATGTACGCATATACATATGCATGATGTGATATTTATACGCATATGCATGATATTATAAATATTTTATGATTCATAGAGCTATTCAGACTTACAGGTTGAGTTCTTTACACCATGTTTCTCTCATGTCTTTTATATACTGCTTTCATGCCTTACATACTTGGTACTTTATTTGTACTGATGTCCCTTTTGCCTGGGGATGTTACGTTTCATGCCCGCAGGTCCGATAGACAGGTTGGGAGTCCTCATAGTAGGCTATCAACTCAGCGGAAGATGTTGGTACACTCCACTTGCACTGGAGTTGCCTTTTTGGTCAGTATGATTTGGACATGTATTGATTGGTATGACAGACCCTTGTCCCGACCATTATGATATTATGTACTCTTAGAGGCTTGTAGATATATCTCATGTATATGGATACTTGTATGGCCTTGTCGTTCTATATTTTGAGTGTACAAATGATCATGTCGGCCAAATAGGCCGTATGTCACATGTATAAGTTTGTATTCCATATTGGGTCTTCCTATGTCGAGTATTCCCTTATGTTTTATTCTGGTTATATCATGACGTACTTTCTAGCCCATTTACCCATAATGGTAAGATAAGAAAGGTACATTAAATTGGTGCTCGGCTAGGTAAGACACCGGATGCCCGTTGCGACCCATCGGTTTGAGTCTTGACAAAAGTGGTATCAGAGTAGTTCTGTCCTAAGGAGTCTACAAGCCGTGTTTAGTAGAGTCTTATTTATCGATGTGTTGTGCACAACACTTATAAGCATGCGGCTACAATGCATTTAGGACTGTCACTCTTTCTTCTTACTCTAGATCGTGTGGTAGAGCCCAGTTGTAAGAATTCAAACTCCTATATTCCATTTTATTTGTAATACAACAATATCTACATCCAGAAAGACAGTTGGTAAGAGATTGAAGATGGTTGTGGAAGAGTTGAGTAAGGGGAACTCGATTTTGCATCATGCTTATGATGAGTAAATGTAAGGTCTTCAGCAGATCATGCGTGTACTAAGATGTGTAAGCTTCTTGATAAGGAACCCTAAGGCATGAATATCTATCCACCCCTATGGTAAAAAATAACGAGAGAGTAAGAAGGTATATACAAGTTTCAACAAGTAAAAGAAGCAAGGTAAAGAAGGATACTAGGTACCCAGTTAGTGAAGATTATCACTATTTATAATTTAGGCAGAGGAATATAAGCATTCTGATTTACTTTCAACAGTAACAGAGTATATATACTTGACAACACCCATCTTAGTTATGCCCTACGGGGGTTAACAAATATAGTTTAAGAGAATGATGAGATATCATGATCCAGCTGGGGTTAGAGTAACTCAAAATTTTGGATGGATTATTATCATTAGCTCACATTTTCGAAGGATATTGCAAACGTGGTAATAGTTCTCCTTGTGAGACACCCGGATGGTGCACTCTAGAGTAGTATAGTCATATATGAATACTAGAATGTTCAGAAATTTCAGAAGATAGGCAGTGGAATCCTTGAAGGGATAAATATTTAACTTAGTATGACTCCCGTCTCTAGAAAAAATAGGAGAGAGAATGTTAGGCGTCCCGAAGATCTAGTGAGATGAAGCAATGAGAGCTATAAGTGAAAGAATGTTTTGTTGAAGATTTTAGAATAAAGTGATAGATAGAAATATTAGCGGGAGAATATGAAGAGAGTAAATGAAGTATTATGAGTAAGATATGATAAAAGGATGATAATGGTAAATCAAAATATGACAGGATTACAAATTCTATAATCAAGTGAAGGAAAAGACAAGAGGTGACAGGCCTTGAGACAATAAAATAGTATAAGCCATAAAGTCATGTCCCCATTTCGAGAAATAAGTTGGTGGCTCGTACGTGATTACCAGAAGGAAAAGTGAAAATCCTGGGGGTAATAGAAATTAGTATGGCTAGTAAATAAGATCAAATGAACATGAGTTCATGACCGGGGGATTTGATAATAGTCGACACAGTGAGAATTTCAGAGATCGCGTTCCGGCGATAATAGAATGGACAATAAAAGAATAACCTTTAAGGGTCATTCAGGAAGACGCTTCCCTAAAGCAAGCACTGTGAGCAGAGTTAAGCTTAAGGGACTAAGTGTGACAATTACACTAGGTGTCACCCTCGCGCGTAAAAGAATTCAGTTATCCTTCGTACAAAGGGGTTACCGCAAGATGAGTAAGATGTCAATGAAGATGTGAAAAGACGCCAAAGATGATGAGGCAAAAGGAATGAGATTGCATTTATTCAGATTCCACGGATATGTTACGACTCCAGAACATTATGCAAGAACGACACCGGGGAGAGGAAGTAAGGGTTCCTGCCCGGGATGTTATTAATAAATAAGTGCGAATAAACACTTAATACATAAGGAGACAATGCGAGAGATAAATTCAAACAAAGGACATATCCGAAGGGAGATTACGCAGACTATAGATATGATAATAGACCAACAAGTAGTTAGTAGTTGATTCACAAAGAGTCTAGTTATGGCTAGACAAGAGGATACAAACAAATCAGCAGATTGTGAAAGATAAATATAGTGAAACCCAACATAGGGAATTCAGTCTCGCAAATATGATGGCCTCGTGATCCTTGAGAAATATTTAGTTAGTAGTTGGGGTTATTAAAGGTACGGTATAAGTGTTACAAAAATAAAAAAATGGTGCCACTAGGAAGACAGTAAAAAATTTCAGTTCAGAAGTAACCCTACAAGCACAAGGGCGCATAAGTAAGTAACTAAGGATAATTATAGGCGAGTAAGAACATCAAAAATTCTTTCGGGTATACGACATAATAAGCTCGCAGCTTTATAGGAGTTAAAGGCTCTCCCTTAAGTACTACAAAGAAAGACTAGCTGAGGAAGTAAGGAAGAAGGCTTCAACTTAAGCATAATGACATAAAAAAGAAATGATCTTGTAACAACAGTCTCACTACAATATTGTATGAACTCCATAAGAAAGTGTCACCTATAGTGGCTAATGAACGGGAAGAAGAAAGAAAATCAAAAGGTGATATTTGTGATCATATGAGTTACATGGAATTCCAGTATTCATAGGCAATGAGATATGACATGTATTCATGCAACAAGTGGCAGAATGACTAGGAAAAATAATTGCTTATGTTTAAAGGAAATTGAGAAAGCACGAAAGGAAATCTATGGTGCTAGCAAGTTAAAGGAAGGTTGCGAGTAGTATGAATAGATATGTGTAGGTCGCAAGCTAAAGTATCGTAGAGCGAAAAGGGTTTAGGTAGATAGGAGTAAGGATAAGTAAAGATGAGTGAGAAAGTGACAAGAATAGGTATGGCCTCGAGATTAAGCCCATCAAAATAAGAGAGCGGATGGTTTCCGTAATTTATAGAAAGCTCAGTATAGCTTGAATTGACTCGGAGGAGTCTAAAACTAGGAGCAATTAGAAGAGATGAAATGCTGCCATGGTAGTAGAATAAGGGTATAATTGTGATAGATAAGAGGATGACATTTAGGCCTTTGATTGAGTAATGATTTTGAGAAAGAAAGATTTCATGAATTGCACTGGATTATAACCCATATGATGAATCACGTTGGGATGCTATGAAATACGGTTATTGAAGTATAGTATCATCCTTAGGTGGATCAGGTAAATCACTTCAAATGTTCCCCGATGAGACGTGAGCCTTAGTGACAATTCCGTTAGGTCCGTATCGTGATTTGGGAGTTAGGCGTATGCCCGGAATAGAATTCTGAGGTCCCTAGCTCGAGATATGGAATTTTGAAGAAAAATTAAAAGCTTAATGAGTTTTAAGAAATTACTGATGTTGGATTTATTGACCTCGGGTTCGTATTTTGGTTCCGGAGCCCGGTATATGTCCACTATAATATTTAAGACGTGTCTGCCGAATTCGGTGAGAATCGGAGTTTATTTGACGTGATTCGGACGTCTGGTTGTAAAAATATAAGTTTTAAAGTTTTCTTGAAACCTTCCTTTGATTTGGTGTGTGATTTGTAATTCTAGGTGTTATTTTGAAGATTTGATCATGCGAGCAAGTTTATATGATGTTTTAGGACTTGTGTGCATGTTCGGTTTGGAGCCTCGAGGGCTCGGGTGGGTTTCGGATAGGCTACGGGATGTTTTGGACTTTGAAATTCTGGTATTTTGCTGTAGCAGGTGTTCTGGCATGTTCTTCTTCGCGAACGCGAAGAGTAAACTAGACAGCTGAAGTTTTCTTCTTCGCGAACGCGAAGCGAAGGGGGCATTACCTTTCGCGAATGCGATAAGCTCCTCGCGAACGCGTAGTGTTAGGCACACCTGGGGGAGAGTCGATCATTCCTTCATCGCGAACGCGAGCAATGCCTCGCGAACGCGAAGGCCAGGGGGGAAAGCCTTCGCGAACGCGAAGGAGGACTCGCGAACGCGAAATCCACGGGCTGCTACTCTTCACGAACGTGAAGAAAGCCTGATACCTGTGACTTAAAACAGAACCACAACGAGATTTTTCTCATTTTTCACAAACCCTCAATTATAACTCGGCTAAGGGACAATTTCAAAGGAGTGTTTCACGATTTTGGACTGGGTAAGTATTCTTTATCATATAGTGATTGTATTTCACAAATCCATATCTATATTCATCATTTATTTTGTATTTAGATGGAAGAAATCGAAATTTTTGTAAAACTTTCCAAAAACGAAAAATTAAGACTTAAAGGTCCATTTGATATCAGAATTGGACAAATTTGGTATGGTTGAACTCGTATCGGAACAAGTGTTCGGATTTCGCGAGTTTTTCCGGGATTTGAGACGTGGGTCCCAATGCCGAATATTTTAATGAATTTCGGATTTTTATCCGAAAAATTTATAAATTCATATGGAATTAATTCCTATGATTAGTATTGAATATATTTAATTGTTTGTGAATAGATTTGAAGCTTTCGGAGGCAAATTTAAAAGGAAAAGTTGTGGTTGAATAATTGATTGGAATTTACAAAGCTAGGTAAGTGTCGGGGTTAAGCTTGACTTGAGGGAATAGAACCCTTAAATTGTTTGTTATGTGAATTGCATGTAAACGACGTATAGGCGAGGTGACGAGTGTTTATACGTCGTCAAATTAATTGTCTGCCTGCTTACTCAAAAAATCATAAATTGTTTTTAATTATAAATTAATTATTATAATAATTGTTTCTCTCTTATTCTTTGCAAATATAAATTCTTGAATTCCTGCATTAATTGTTACATGCTATTTGAATTATGTGCCTTAATTGTTATTTGACATTTAGCATAATAAATATAAAATTGCCTATTTGCTCCCTGATTTCCATAATAATTTGCTATTTGTCATTGTTTGCTTCATAATTAAACCATAATTATTGTATGTTTGTTGTCTTCTAATTTTTTATATTAATTGTTACATTTATTGGGAAAATTTCTTCTATAAGAATTGGTAAATGAAAATATTGGAGGAGCGGGTTGCACGCCACAACTTGATTGATTATAATGAATATATTGGAGGATCGGGTTGCACACCGCAACAGACTTATTAAAAGTCAATATTGGAGGATCGGGTTGCACGCCGCAACAGACTTATTAAAAGTCAATATTGGAGGATCGGGTTGCACGCCGCAACAGACATATTAAAAGTCAATATTGGAGGATCGGGTTGCACGCCGCAACAGACTTATTAAAAGTCAATATTGGAGGATCGGGTTTCACGCCGCAACAGACTTGTTAAAAAGTTAATATTGGAGGATCGGGTTGCATGCCGCAACAGAAATAATGGTAATGATAATTGGTTATGACTGATAAGTTGCCTTCAATTATTATAAATGAATTACCTGATTTATTCCTATTATTGTTTTTGTTACTAATATTGCGTACATGTTAATGTAAGTGAACCACCTTAGCCTCGTCACTACTTCGTCGAGGTTAGGCTCAGCACTTACCAGTACATGGGGTCGGTTGTACTGATACTACACTTTGCACTTCTTGTGTAGATTTTGGAGTTGGTCCCAATGGCGTACCATAGACTTGCTCGGATTTCAGCTATCAGAGGAGACTTGAGGTATAACTGCATGGCGTTCGCAGTTCTGAAGTCCCTGTCTATTGTACATTAGCTGTGTGTTTATTTCTAGATAGCTTTATTTTATTTATACCTTTATTTGTATTTATTCTAGAAGCTTGTGCACTAGTGACACCAATTCTGGGATGGTATTTAGACATCGTTATTATTATGGATTATTTCAAAATTGCTTCCGCGTTTGCTTCCTTTTATTAATAAATTTAAAAATTGTCTTAAAAATGGATAATGTTATTCTAATGTTGGCTTGCCTAACAAGTGAAATGTTAGGCGCGATCACGGTTCGGAGGTGGGAATTTCGGGTCGTGACAGTTGGTATTAGAGCACTAGGTTACATAGGTCTCACTAGTCACGAGCAAGCTTAGTAGAGTCTGAAGGATCGGTACAGAGACGTCTGTACTTATCTCTTAGAGGCTATGAAGTTTAGGAACAATATCACTTCTTTATTATTCTGTCGTGCGATTTTATTCTATCATCGATGATTGAACCATTCTACTCTTATTCTCTCACAAATGGTGAGAACGCGTAATACTTCTACCGATGGATAGGGACCAGAACCCCCAGTGGAAACTATGGCCAGGGGTAGAGGTTGAGGCCGAGGTCGAGCTAGAGGCCGAGGCAGAGGCCGAGGTAGAGCTCGATCCAGAGCTCGAGCAACTGCACCTGTGGAAGAACCTCAGATAGACCTTCAGGAGGAGGTCACAGTTCAGAATGTACCAGTTGGACGAGTTCAGGTCCTGGAAGGATTCATAGCCACTCTAGTGCTTCAGGACGCTCTAGTCCGATTGGTTAGTCTTATGGAGGGTGTGGCCCAGAATGGTATATTTCCAGTGGCACCAGCCATCTCACAGGCTGGGGGAGGAGCACAAACTCCAACTACTTCCGCTCCGGAGCAGATGGCTCCCCAGAATCAGGCTCCAACAACTCCGCCAGTTGGGGTAGTTCAGCCAGTTGTTGCGGCATAGACCGGTGATAGGCCCACCATGTCTTTTGAGGCCTTATTGATACTGGATAAGTTTACTAAGCTCTTTCCAGTTCACTTCAGTGGTACACCTTCTGAGGACCCACAGGATTATCTTGCACGCTGCCATGAGGTGCTGCGGAACATGGGTATAGTTGAGACCAATGGGGTTGATTTTGCTGTATTCCAGATGACGGGTTCCGCCAAAAGGTGGTGGAGAGATTACGCATTGACCCGACCAGTCGGATCACCTGCAATTACCTGGGAGAAGTTCTCTCAGCTATTTCTGGAGAAGTTTTTCCCTATCACACTGAGAGAGGAATTCCGCAAGCAATTCGATCGTCTACAGCAGGGCAGTATGACTGTTACTCAGTATGAGTCTCGTTTTGTGGATTTGGCCCGTCATGCTCTCCTTTTGCTACCTACGGAGGGAGAGAGAGTGAGGAGGTTCATTGAGGGACTCACACTCCTTATCAGACTTCAGATGGCCAAGGAGACCGAAAGTGAGTTTTCTTTTCAGGTGGCTGCTAATGTCGCAAGGAGGATCGAGATGGTTCTTGCACAGGAAAGAGGGCAAAGGTCCGATAAGAGGCCCCGTCAGTTCGGTGGTTACAATGGTGACTCGTATAGAGGTCGGGGTAATTTTGGTAGGGGTCATCCTCCCAGACCATTTCATTCAACACTTCATGTATCTCCCGGTGCTTCAGGGAGTCACGATCCCATTATGCCTTACTCTGGGCAGCCAGTATTCAGTGCACATTCAACTCCTATCAGTGTACCACCACTTCAGAGTTACTACAATGGTTATCCGGCTCATCTGGGTCACCTTCAGCTTCAGCAGCCATGACATCAGGATGGGTGTTATGAGTGTGGGAACATCGATCATATCAGGAGGTATTGCCCTAGTCTGGCGAGTAACAGATCTCGGCAAGATTCTTGTGCCATCATACCGGCACCGGTTTCTTCACCTCCTGCTCAGCCAGCTAGAGGTAGGGGTTAGGCAGCTAGAGGTGGAGGTCAAACCATTAGAGGTGGAGGTCAGGCCATTAGAGGTGGAGGTCAGACCGTTAGAGGTGAATGCCAGCCAGTTAGAGGCCGTCCCAGAGACGCAGTTCAGAGTGGTGGGGCCCAACCCCGGTTTTATTCTTTTACAGCTAGGCCTGAGGCCGATTCATCTGATGCTATGATCACAGGTATTATTCCAATTTGCCATAGAGATGCTTCAGTTATATTTTATCCAGGATCTACTTATTCCTATGTGTCCTCCTATTTTGCTTCATATTTTGTTGTGCCTTGTGATTCTCTGAGTGCTTCTGTGTGTGTATCTACACCGGTGGGAGACTCTGTGGTAGTAGATCATGTCCACCATTCATGTGTGGTTACTATTGGTAATCTTAAAACTAGTGTGGATCTTCTACTTCTTGATATGGTAGATTTTGATGTCATCTTAGGTATGGATTGGCTGTCTCCTTATCATGCTATATTGGACTGTCATGCCAAGACAGTGACCCTAGCTATGCCGGGGTTACCTCGATTAGAGTGGAAAGGAACTCCTGGCTATTCTTCCAGCAGGGTTATTTCTTATATAAAAGCTCGGCGTATGGTAGAGAAAGGATGTCTAGCCTATTTGGCTTATATTCGCGATCCCAGTGCGGATGTCCCTTCTATGGACTCAATACCAGTTGTTCGTGAATTTTTAGAAGTAGTTCCTGCAGATCTGCCGGGAGTGGCACCCGACAGAGATATTGACTTCTGTATTGATTTGGCTCCGGGCACTCAGCCCATTTCTATTCCACCATACCGTATGGCCCCGCCAGAGTTGAAAGAATTAAAAGAGCAGTTACAAGACTTGCTTGATCAGGGATTCATTAGACCCAGTGTTTCGCCCTGGGGTGCACTAGTATTATTTGTAAAGAAGAAAGATGGCTCGATGTGGATGTGTTTAGACTATCGGCAATTGAACAAGGCCACTATCAAAAACAAATATCCACTGCCAAGAATTGATGACTTATTTGATCAGCTTCAGGGTGCCAAGGTATTTTCAAAAATTGATTTGAGATCTGGTTACCATCAGTTGAAGATTAGGGCATCTGATGTCCCTAAGACCGCTTTTCGGACTCGGTATGAGCATTTAGAGTTCCTAGTGATGTCATTTGGGTTGACAAATGCTCCTGCAGCATTTATGGATTTGATGAATCGGGTGTTCAAGCCTTATTTGGATTATTTTGTGCTTGTATTCATTGATGATATCTTGATTTACTCCAGCAGTCGAGAGGAGCATGAGCAGCATCTTCGAAGTGTGCTTCACACCTTGAAGAATAATCAGTTATATGCCAAATTTTCAAAATGTGAGTTTTGGTTAGACTTAGTTGCCTTTTTGGGACATGTTGTATCGGCAGAAGGCATAAAGGTGGATCCTAAGAAGATTGAGGCTGTTCAGAATTGGCCTAGACCTACTTCGGTTACAGAGATCCGGAGTTTCCTGGGTTTGGCAGGTTATTATTGTCGGTTTGTGGAAGGGTTTTCATCTATAGCAAGCACATTGACCAGACTAACCCAGAAGGGTGTTCCATTCAGATGGTCAGACGAGTGTGAGTTGAGCTTTCAGAAGCTCAAGATCACTTTGACTACGGCGCCAGTATTGGTATTACCCACAGGTTCAGGATCGTATACGGTATATTGTGATGCATCTCACATTAGGCTTGGTGTAGTATTAATGCAAAATGGCAAGGTAATTCCATATGCGCCGCGGTAGTTGAAAGTTCACAAGAAGAATTATCCTGTTCATGACTTAGAATTGGCAACCATTGTTCATGTGCTGAAGATTTGGAGGCATTACCTCTATAGTGTCTCGTGTGAAGTATTTACTGATCATCACAGCCTTCAGTATCTGTTCAAACAAAAAGATCTTAATTTGAGGCAGAGAAGATGGTTGGAGTTGTTGAAAGACTATGATATCACCATTTTGAATCACCCCGGAAAGGCCAATTTGGTGGCCGATGCTTTGAGTAGAAAGGCTGTGAGTATGGGCAGTCTTGCGTATATTCCGGTTGGTGAGAGGCCATTAGCTGTAGATGTTCAGACTTTGGCTAATCAGTTCGTGAGGTTAGATGTTTTAGAACCTAGTCGGGTTCTAGCTTGTACAGTCGCTCGGTCTTCTTTATATGAGCGCATTAGAGAGAGGCAGTATTATGATCCTCATTTACTTGTCCTTAAGGACACGGTGTGGCACGGTGATGCCAAACAGGTTGTTGTGGGGGAAGATGAAGTTCTGCGAATGCATGGCCGTATTTGTGTGCCTAATGTGGATGGGCTTTGTGAATTAATTCTTGAAGAAGCACACAGTTCCAGGTATTCTATTCATCTAAGTACTGCTAAAATGTATCAAGATTTGCGGCAACATTATTGGTGGAGGAGAATGAAAAAGGATATAGTTGCACATGTAGCTCGGTGTATGAATTTTCAGCAAGTTAAGTACTAGCATCAAAGACCTGGTGGTTTGCTTCAGAAGTTAGAAATTCCTGAGTGGAAGTGGGAGCGTATCACTATGGATTTTGTTGTTGGGCTCCCACGGACACAGAGAAAATTTGACGCAGTTTGGGTCATTGTGGACAGGTTGACCAAGTCAACCCATTTCATTCCAGTGGCAGCTACCTATTCTTCAGAGAGGTTAGCTAAAATTTACATTTGTGAGATTGTCCGCCTTCACGGTGTGCCCGTGTCTATTATTTCAGATCGAGGTACGCAGTTTACCTCACATTTCTGGAGGGCTGTACAATGTGAGTTAGACACGCGGGTGGAGTTGAGTACAACATTTCATCCACAGATAGACGGACAATCAGAGCGCACTATTCAGATATTGGAAGATATGCTTCGCGCTTGTGCTATAGAATTTGGAGGTTCTTGGGATCATTTCTTACCACTTGCGGAGTTTGTTTATAATAATAGCTACCAGTAGAGCATTTAGATGGATCCATATGAGGCATTATATGGAAGGCGATGCCGATCGTCAGTTGGTTGGTTTGAACCGGGAGAGGCTCGGTTGTTGGGTACCGATTTGGTACAGGATGCCTTGGATAAGGTCAAGATTATTCAGGATCGACTTCGCACAGCTCAATCTAGGCAAAAGAGCTATGCCAATCGTAAAGTTCGTGATATTGCATTCATGGTTGGAGAACGAATATTGTTCCGAGTTTCACCTATGAAAGGTGTAATGAGGTTCAAAAAGAGGGGCAAGTTGAGCCCTAGGTATATCGGACCCTTTGAGATTCTTGAAAGGGTGGGTGAAGTAGCCTACATGCTTGCATTACCACCTAGTTTATCAGCGGTTCATCCGGTGTTCCATGTGTCTATGCTCCGGAAATATCATGGTGATCCGTCCCATGTGTTAGATTTCATCTCAGTCTAATTGGACAAAGATTTGACTTACGAGGAGGAGCCAGCGGCTATTCTAGCCCGGCAGGTCCGACAGTTGAGGTCAAAGAGTTATCCTTCAGTTCGGGTTCAATGGAGAGGTCAGCTGGTAGAGGCATCTACCTGGGAGTCTGAGTCGGACATGCGGAGTAAATATCCACACCTTTTCTCCATCTCAGGTACTTTTTCTAACTCCATTCGAGGACGAACGTTTGTTTTAGAGGTGGAGAATGTGATGACCCAAAATGTCATCTTTAAATTTAATAAGTAATTATGTGTTCTAAGACCTCGAAAATCACCATTTATCATTCATCGACTTGCGTGCGCAGTCCGTACAATTTTCCGAAAAGTTTTTATGTGAAACAAGGATTAAAATGTGAAATAGAGCTTTAAAAACTCAACTGAGTTGACTTTAGTCAACATTTTGAGCAAACGGACCCGGATCAGTGTTTTGACAATTCCGGTAGGTCCGTATTGTGATTTGAGAGTTGGGCATATGCCCGGAATCGAATTCCGAGATCCCTAGCTCGAGATATGGAATTTTGAAGAAACATTAAAAGCTTGAAAGCCTAATGAGTTTTAAAAATTTACTGATGTTGGATTTATTGACCTCGGGTCCGTATTTTGGTTCCGAAGCCCGGTATAGGTCCACTATATTATTTATGACATGTCTGCCGAATTCGGTGAGAATCAGAGTTGATTTGACGTGATTCGGACGTCCGATTGTAAAAATATAAGTTTTAAAGTTTTCTTGAAAACTTCCTTTGATTTGGTGTCTGATTTGTAGTTCTAGGTGTTATTTTGGCGATTTGATCGCGCGAGCAAGTTTGTATGATGTTTTAGAATTTGTGTGCATGTTTGGTTTGGATCCCCGAGGGCTCGGGTGGGTTTCAGATAGGCTACGGGATGTTTTGGACTTTGAAAATCTGGTATTTTGCTGCAGCAGGTGTTCTGGCATGTTCTTCTTCGCGAACACGAAGAGTAAACTGGGCAGCTGAAGTTTGCTTCTTTGCGAACGCGAAGCAATGGGGGCATTACCCTTCGCGAGCGCGACAAGCTCCTCGCGAACGCGTAGTGTTAGGCACACCTGGGGGAGGGTCGATCATTCCTTCATCGCGAACGCGAAGGCCATGGGGGAAAGCCTTCGCGAACGCGAAGGAGGACTCGCGAATGCAAAAGCCACGGGCTGCTACTCTTTGCGAACACGACAGGCCCTTCGCGAACGCGAAGAAGGCCTGACCCCTGTGAGTTAAAACATAACCAAAACGGGATTTTTCCCATTTTTCACAAACCCTCAATTATAACTCAGCTAAGGGGCGATTTCAAAGGAGTTTTTCACGATTTCGGACTGGGTAAGTGTTCTTTATTATATAGTGATTGTATTTCACAAATCCATATCTATATTCATCATTTATTTCGGATTTAGATGGAAGAAATTGGAATTTTTGTAAAACTTTCCAAAAACGAAAAATTAAGATTTGAAGGTCCATTTGATATCGGAATTGGACAAATTTGGTATGGTTGAACTCGTATCGGAACGGGTGTTCGGATTTTGTGAGTTTTTCCAGGATTTGAGATGTGGGTCCCACTGTCAAATATTTTAATGAATTTCGGATTTTTATCCGAAAAATTTGTAAATTCATATGTAATTAATTCCTATGATTTGTATTGAATATATTGAATTGTTTGTGAATAGATTTGAAGCTTTAGGAGGCAAATTTAAAAGGAAAAGTTATGGTTAAATAATTGATTGGAATTTGCAAAGCTAGGTAAGTGTCGGGGTTAACCTTGACTTGAGGGAATAGAACCCTTAAATTATTTGTTATGTGAATTACATGTAAACGACGTATCGGCGAGGTGACGAGTGTTTATACCTCGTCAAATTAATTGTCTGCCTGCTTACTCGAAAAATCATAAATTATTTTAATCATAAATTAATTATTATAATAATTGTTTCTCTCTTATTCTTTGCAAATATAAATTCTTGAATTCCTGCATTAATTGTTACATGCTATTTGAATTATGTGCCTCAATTGTTATTTGACATTTAGCATAATAAATATAAAACTACCTATTTGCTCCCTGATTTCCATAATAATTTGCTATTTGTCATTGTTTGCTTCATAATTAAACCATAATTATTGTATGCTTGTTGTCTTGTTATTTTTATATTAATTGTTACATTTATTGGGAAAATTTCTTCTATAAGAATTGGTAAATGAAAATGTTGGAGGAGCGGGTTGCAAGCCGCAACTTGATTGATTATAATGAATATATTGGAGGATCGGGTTGCACGCCGCAACAGACTTATTAAAAGTCAATATTGGAGGATCGGGTTGCACGCCACAACAGACTTATTAAAAGTCATTATTGGAGGATCGGGTTGCACGCCGCAACAGACTTGTTAAAAAGTTAATATCGGAGGATCGGGTTGCACGCCGCAACAGACTTGATTAAAATGTATATGTTGGAGGAGCGGGTAGCATGCCGCAACAAAACTGAATGTGGATATATTGTGAGAGCGGGTTGCACGCTGCAACAGAAATAATGGAAATGATAATTGGTTATGACTTCTGAGTTGCCTTCAATTATTATAAATGAATTACCTAATTTATTCCTATTATTGTTGTTGTTACTAATATTGCATACAGGTTAATGTAAGTGAACCGCCTTAGCCTCGTCACTACTTCGTCGAGGTTAGGCTCAGCACTTACCAGTACATGGGGTCGGTTGTACTGATACTACACTTTGCACTTCTTGTGCAGATTTTGGAGTTGGTCCTAGCGGCATACCATAGACTTGCTCGAATTTCAGCTATCAGAGGAGACTTAAGGTATAACTGCATGGCGTTCGCAGTTCTGAAGTCCCCGTCTATTGTACATTAGCTGTGTGTTTATTTCCAAACAGCTTTATTTTATTCAGACCTTTATTTGTATTTATTCTAGAAGTTCATGCACTTGTGACACCAATTCTGGGATGGTATTTAGACACCGTTATTATTATGAATTATTTCAAAATTGCTTCCGCATTTGCTTCCGCGTTATTAATAAATTTAAAAATTGTCTTAAAAATGGATAATGTTATTCTAACGTTAGCTTGCCTAGCAAGTGAAATGTTAGGCGCCATCACGGTCCGGAGGTGGGAATTTCGGGTCGTGACAATAAACGGGGCTATGAAACGAAATATAGCATTAGTCGTAACTTCGGCAAAGTACCAAGCAAAGAACTTCAGTATACCTATATATGACCTGAGGGACATCTTGTCATAGTTTTGTATATGTTCACAAAGTGAGGCCAAGAGATTGGCAAAAAGATGGAGGAAAAAGGAGAGAAGATCCGCGCATAAAAGGACAGAGTTATATAGGCTGCATCACAGAAGGTAGTCAAAGTTACGGGATTAGAAGAATTCCAACCACAAGTCATGATGTAGGAAGAGGCCTAAAGGGGGAATGCCCTGGTCTTTGAATTTATTCACAGAACAATTTCCTAGATGGTAAGCACAATATTAAATTATTCGCAAGATCTATATGTTATGAGACTAATAAACACATCAATCAATATTCGAGCACGAATATTCCAAATGGGAGAATGATGTTACACACCATATTTTTGTACGTGAAAGTACGCCTTAAGTCAATTGATATAAGCTCGGAAATTAGATCCTTTTTTAAAATATATGAAGTGATTTAATGTTGTTACACTCTGTACTTCAGACGTCACTGTCATTATAAGATTATCTAATGTAAGCTCAAAAAGGACGAAATCCTTTTACAGGGATAAGAAAGGTTTACCAAAGTCTTAAGTAAGTTAAGATGAATAAAGTACTTGTTAATCATGATTTAAATGAGTTTAAAATCATGATATGGCTATATATGATGTTTGGAAAAAATCGGATTTATGTTGCGAAAAAATGGAGCTAAGATTTGCCTTGTAACGAGCCGTTTGAGAAATTATATTCATAACCTTTATGGTGTCATTTTGGGATATATATATAATACAAAAATAAAGGTATTTGAACCTAGTTTCCAACGGTCCAAACCATTTATTCATACGACATCGGGGTAGAGTTATATGGATTCTTAAAGTAGGGTCGCCAAGTCACGTCGCCTCACTTCAGAAAAACTGGCAGGTTTATAGGCCAGGTTGCGAGGCAGTTTTCTCCCAATATATTGAGAGTTACAGGGATATAGTTATATGGAATTAAATCCCCATGTATCTAGTTTCTAACTCTGCAAACCATTCGTCCATACGACATTGGTGTAGAGAGATATTTGCATTTTTGCGAGGCTGCGTAGGAAGCCCCTATGGGACCCAATTGTTCGGGGCCCGAGCTTTACTTATTCTTATCTCTTTTTTGGGATGAGATTTGATCATTTTCATCCTCTTTAAAGCCTTACACTCTCCAAACCCTACCAAACAGTTCCCCAAAGGCTCCAAACAAATTCCAAAGAAATACACCATAATCAAACATCAAAGTTAGCCTAAGTGAAGAAACGAGTCTCTATGGTGTTGTGATGTGATTAAGGGTGCTTGTAAGCTAAGAGAAGCTTTTGTTAGAGGTTTTACAGATTATTTAAGGTATTTATAACACTCTATTTCTTGGGATTAATCTTATATATGTGTTGGTTAAGTTATTTGGATGAAGATTACAAGATAACACTTGAAAGGGGAAAAGATGTTGTTATCTTTTGTTGGGTTGTTTTGAGGCTCTCTCTCTCTCTCTCTCTCTATATATATATATATATATATATATATTTATGGCTGGAAAATGGTAAAAATAACTTTATTATGATATGGTTTCTGTTGTTATGCATGTATATATGTTGATCAAGTGAATTGATAAAAGAAACATATGAAAGTTGATATTGGAAGTATAGGAGGTATGTATATTGTGTTCTTGTATGTTCTTAAGGTTATATTGATATTGATTAAGTTAAATGGATGGACTAGACATGAACTGGTGAATAAAGTTGCTAATTGAGGATAATTGGAGTTGTGGATTATTTTCTTTGTTATAACTATATGGTATAAGGCTGGAATCATTGATGAATGACTTCATTATCATGTTAATGATACTATTAAGTTAAAGTAAGAAGTTTATAATGGGTGATATAGGATATAGGGATTCCAATTGGAGCTTTCCGCTCGTCGTGAAGTAGTTGTGACTTGTTGTTGTTATATGGTGTCTTGTTATTGATAATTATATATTGCTGTATTGATCTGGTCATTGTTGTTGGTATATGGTATTGGAGGAGGCTCTTGTTACTGGGGAGATGGGGCCCAAATTTACGCAAACAAGCTACTAGTTTAAGTTGCGGACTTAGCCTTTACTCAACACTGATTTTGAATCTCCTAATGCTATGGTAGATTGAGTTGAGTTCTTTGAAGAATTGCTTTGAAGGTATTAAGGACTCAATGGATTTGAGGTATGTTAAGGCTATCCCTTTTTTCCTTTTGGCCTGATCCATACGATACAAACGAAACAAGCAAATACACAACTTTCATAAATGCCTCTATTCATAGAAGCACTAGGAGTGCCTATGTTGTTGATTCCCCACATGTCTTATTATTATATATTCTATTCATGGGTCTAAAAAAAATACGTAAGTTGATAAAGTTTATCTGAGAGATCTTATTGACTTACTTTATTATGCATTGCATTTATTTATACTTGTACTTTGACCCTTGACCAGATGATGTTATATACGCATATATTATATGTATATGGTATATGGGGAAAGGTTATGGCGTTATATACATACCACCACCTGATCAACTGATCTACATTGATGATTTCGCCCACAGAGGCCGAGATGATATGATGGGATGCCCTTAGAGGTTTGAAAATGTTATGTACGCATATACCTATGCATGATGTGACATTTATACGCATATGCATAACATTTTAAATGTTTCATGATTTACAAAGCTATTCAGACTTATAGGTTGAGTTCTATACTCCATGTTTCTCTTATGTCTTTTATATACTGCTTCCATGCCTTACATACTCGGTACTTTATTTGTACTGACGTCCCTTTTTCCTGGGGACGTTGCGTTTCATGCCCGCAGGTCCCGATAGACTGGGTGAGAGTCCTCCTAGTAGTCTATCAGCTCAGCGGAAGGTGTTGGTGCACTCCACTTGCTCTGGAGTTGGCTATTTGGTCAGTATGATTTGGACATGTATTGATTGGTATGACATGCCCTTGTCCCGACCATTATGACGTTTATATACTCTTAGAGGCTTGAAGACATATATCATGTATATTAATACTTGTATGGCCTTGTCGGTGTATGTTTTGAGTGTACAAATGATCATGCCGTCCTTTTAGGCTCGTATGTCACATGTATAAGTTTGTATTCCATGTTGGGTCATCCTATGTCGAGTATTCCCTTATGTTTTATTTTGGTTATATCATGACGGCCCTGCTAGCCCATTTATCCATAATGGTATGATAAGAAAGGTACATTACCTTGGTGGTCGGCTAGGTAAGGCACCGGGTGCTCGTCGCGGCCATCAGTTTTGGTCGTGACAAAAAATCACTTTCCTGGGTAAATGGTAGTGCTCAAGTCTCTTCAAGCAAGAGAATCTAAGAGAGACATAGACAGTGAATACAAACAAATTTGTTGTATTTAAAAGCAAAGAAGAATTTCAGAAAAATAAAAATAAAATAAATGAGAACATGTATTTGAGGAAGAAACCAAAATAGGTGATATGCTGTCACGACCCCTAAACTCCCCCATTCGGGACCGTGATGGTGCCTAATATTTTACTTGATAGGCAAGCCAATGTTAAAATAATATTAGCCATTTTAAAACAATTTTAAGTTAATTAATAACAAAGAAACAATTGTGGAAGTAAAGTCTGAAATGTAGTGAATTATCCATAATAATTGCAATGTCTAAATACTATCCCAGAATTGGTGTCACAAGTGCACGAGCTACTAGAATAATACAAATAAAGGTCTGAATAAAAATAAAGTTGTCTGAAAGAATTGCACACCTATGATAAAGTGGAAGGGCACTTCACAACTGCGAACGCCATGTAGCTATACCTCAAATCTCTTGCGAATAGCTAAATCCGAGCAAATCTACTATACGCCGCTGGGACCAACTCTGAAAGCTGAACAAGAAGTGCAGAGTGTAGAATCAGTACAACCGACTCCATGTACTGGTAAGTATCGAGCCTAACTTTGACGAAGTAGTGACGAGGCTCATGCATGTCACTTACATTAACATGTACGCAATATCATGAGGCTCAGCCTAACTCACACTGTACAGCCCTCCAAAAGTGTGAGATAATTGCGTACCTCGATCTGAAATAATAGACACGGGCACTCCGCGAAGGCGTACAACCTCACAAATGTAAATTTCAGCTAACCGCTCTGAAGAATAGGTAACTCCCACTGGAATGAAATATGCTGACTTGGTCAACCTGCCCACAATGACCCAAACTGCGTCGAATTTTCTCTGAGTCCGCGGGAGCCCAACAACAAAATCCATAGTGATACTCTCATTTCGACTCAGGAATTTCTAACTTCTGAAGCAAACCACCAGGTCTCTGATGCTCGTACTTGACTTGTTGACAATTTAGACACCGAGATCCATATGCAACTATATGCTTCTTCACTATCCTCCACGAATTATGTTGCCGTAAATCTTGATACATTTTGGCGGCACCTGGATGAATAGAATACCACAAACTGTGTGCCTCTTCAAGAATTAATTCACGCAGCCCATCCACATTAGGCACACAAATACGACCCTGCATTCGCATAACTCCATCTCCCCCCACAACAACCTGTTTGGCATCACCGTTCCGCACCGTGTCCTTAAGGACAAGCAAATGAGAATCGTCATACTGTCGCTCTCTGATACACTCATATAAAGAAAAATGAGCGATTGTGCAAGCTAGAACCCGACTAGGTTTTGAAAAATCTAACCTCACGAACTGATTAGCCAAAGTCTGGACATCTACAACTAACGGCCTCTCACCAACCGGAATATAAGCAAGGCTCTCCATACTCACATCCTTTCTACTCAAAGCATCGGCCACCACATTAGCCTTTCCGGGGTGATACAAAATGGTGATATCATAGTCTTTCAATAGCTCCAACCATCTTCTCTGCCTCAAATTGAGATATTTTTGTTTGAACAGATATTGTAGGCTACGATGATCAGTGAATACCTCAAACGAGACACCGTAAAGGTAATGCCTCCAAATCTTCAGTGCATGGACAATGGCTGCCAATTCTAAGTCATGAACAGGATAATTCTTCTCGTGAACTTTCAACTGCCGCGACGCATAAGCAATCACCCTGTCATCTTGCATCAATACTGCACCAAGCCCAACACGAGATGCATCACAATATAGCATATAAGATCCTGAACCTGTGGGTAATACCAACACTAGCATTGTAATCAAAGCGGTCTTGAGCTTCTGAAAGCTCAACTCACACTCTTCTGACCATTTGAATGGGGCACCCTTCTGGGTCAATTTGGTCAGTGGGGATGCTATGGATTAAAACCCCTCCACAAACCGGCGATAATAACTTGCCAAACCTAGGAAACTCTGGATCTCTGTAGCTTAAGTAGGTCTAGGCCAATTCTGAACTGCCTCAATCTTCTTAGGATCCACGTTTATGCTTTCAGTAGATACTACATGCCCCAAAAAGGCAACTGAGCCTAACCAAAATTCACATTTTGAAAATTTAGCATATAACTGATTATTCTTCAAAGTATGAAGCACAATCCGAAGATTTTGGTCGAGCTCCTCTCGACTGCTGGAGTAAATCAAGATATCATCAATGAACACAACCACAAAAAAATCTAAATAGGGTTTGAACACCTGGTTTATCAAACTCATAAATGCCACTGGGGCCTTTGTTAGTCCAAATAACATCACGAGGAATTCATAATGCCCATACCGAGTTCGAAAAGTTGTCTTAGGGACATCAGATGCCCTAATCTTTAACTGATGGTAACCAGACCTCAAATCAATCTTTGAAACTACCTTGGCACCCTGAAGCTGATCGAATAAGTCATTAATTCTTGGCAACAAATATTTATTTTTGATAGTGGCCTTATTCAACTGCTGATAATCTATACATATATGCATAGAGCCATCTTTCTTCTTTACAAATAATACTGGTGCACCCCAGGGCGAGACACTGGGTCTAATAAATCCCTGATCAAGCAAGTCTTGTAACTGCTCCTTCAATTATTTCAACTCTGGCGGGGCCATACGGTATCGTGGGATAGAAATGGGTTGAGTGCCCGGAGCTACATCAATACAGAAGTCAATATCTCTGTCGGGTGGTATCCCCTGAAGGTCTGCAGGAAATACATCAGGAAATTCACGAACAACTGGGATTGAATCCATAGAAGGAACATCTGCACTAGAATCACAAATATGATCCAAATAAGGTAAACGTTTCTCGACTATACGGTGAGCCTTCACATAAGAGATAACCTTGCTGGTGGAATGGCCACGAGTCCCTTTCCACTCTAGTAGAGGTAACCCCATCATGGCTAAGGTCACCATCTTGGCGTGATAATCCAATATAGCATGATAAGGTGACAACCAATCCATACCCAAGATAACATCAAAATCTATCATGTCAAGAAGTAGAAGATCCACGCTAGTCTCAAGACAACCAATAGTAACCACACACGAACGATAGACATGATATACTACAACAAAGTCTCCCACCAGTGTAGATACACACACATAAGCACTCAGAGAATTACGAGGCGCAACCAAATATGAAGCAAAATGGGAGGACACATAGGAATAAGTAGATCCTAGATCAAATAGAACTGAAGCATATCTATGGAAAACTGGAACAATACCTTTGATCACGACATCAGATGACTCGACCTCAAGCATAGCTGGAAAAGCACAAAATTTGGGTTGGGCCCCACCACTCTGAACTACATCTCTAGGACGACCTATAATTGGCCGGCCTCCAGCTCTAACTGCCTTACCTCCACCTCTAACTACCTGACCCCTGCCATAAGTACCCCTGCCTCCAGATGAGGCACCTTTGAAATTACTGGAATGACGAGGCCTCTTATCTGACACTGGCCCTCTCTCCTGAGCATGAACTAACTCGATCCTCCTAGCAATATTCACGGCCATTTGGAAGGAAATATTACTCCCTCTCTCCTTGGCCATTTGAAGCCTGATAGTATAAGTGAGCCCATCAATGAATTTACTCACTCTCTCCCTTTTAGTAGGAAGCAAGATGATGGCATGATGTGCTAAGTCCAGAAATCGAGTCTCATACTAGGCGATGGTCAATAACCCTGCTGAAGGTGCTCGAATACCCTGCGATACTCCTCTCTCAGGGTAATAGGAACAAACTTCTCCATAAATACATGTGAGAACTGCTCCCAGGTAAGTGCAGGAAAACCATATGGTCTAGTAAGTACATAATATCTTCATCACCTCTTGGCGGAACCAGTCATCTGAAACACAACAAAATCGACCCAGTCCCTTTAAACTATTCCCTTATTCCTCAACACCTCATGGTAGCGGTCAAGATATTCTTGTGGGTTCTCAAAAGGTGAACCACTGAAGTGGACTGGAAAGATATTAGTAAACTTGTCCAATCTCAATAAAGCCTCAAAAGACATGGCGGGCCTATCACCGGCCTGTGCCACAATATTCGGCTAAACTACCCCAACTGGCGGGGCTGCTGGAGCCTGATACCGGGGAGCTATCTGCTCCGGAGTGGGAGTAGTGGGAGTTTGTGCTCCTTCCCCTGCCTGTTAGATGGTTGGTGCCACTGGAAATGTACCATTATGGGTCACACCTCCCATTAGGCTCACCAGATGAACTAGAGCATCCTGAAGTACTGGAGTAGATATGAATCCTTCTGGGACCTGAACAGGTCCAACAGGTACAGTCTGAGCTGGAACGTCCTCTTTGAAATCCACCTGAAACTCCACAACAGGTGCTACTACTTGAGCTCGAGGCTGGACTCTGCCTCGGCCTCTGGCCCTAGTCACAGTTGTCACTGGGTGATCCCTCTCCTGTCTGACTGTAGACGCAGTGCATGTTCTCGCCATCTCCGAGAGGAAAAGAATAGAAGAGTTAAATCGTCAATGATAGAATAAAATCTCATGACAGAGTAGAATAGAAGTAAAATTGTTCCTAAACCCTAATTATTAAACAACAACTAAGAAAATATTGAAGAATATAAATGTGTGAGAAAGAGAAAAAAATGGTTGGTAAGAGTCAATACTATTAATGATTCTACAAATATAAAGATCTAAAAATGAAACGCCATATCAATCTTTCACTCTTTGAAAATATATTTTATGGTGGATAAGATCATAATTAAGATTAAATATTCAAAACAAGAGATGAACTAATATTAAGATTTGAATCAACATAGAATAAATTAATTTTTTTATGTTAAAACCAAATATTTAAATCTTTTAATTATTTATTTAATAAGAGAATTCAATTCAATTATTTTTAAAATTCATCATATGAGTAAAATTCTTATTCAAGTTAAAACAAACTTTAGGGTACATAAATTTATTCCATAAAAAGAGTGTTAGAATACAAAATAAAAATGTTAGTATATTATTAAGAATTAAAATATTATACAAGTGTATGAGGAAGCACAATCAAGACTATATCTGTCACGACCCAATTTTTCCTCCGTTGGATATCGTGATGGCACTTAGTCTTAGGAACTAGGTAAACCTAATAATAATTAAAACAACAACATTATTTAAATAGAATCTCTTAAAATTCCCAAAACCGGTGGTACAAGTCATAAGCTCTACAAAGTGTTTGCTAGAAAACTTCTAAATACAACTGTCCAGAAATAAGGATAAACATTGCAAAACGAAAACTGGAAGGTGACTCCGAAGCCTGCGAACGCAGTAGCAGGTTTACATTGAGTCTCCACAACAACAGTCCACACAACTAGCTAACGAACAAATACCTGGATCTGCACAAAAATGTGCATAAGAGTAGCATGAGCACACCACAGCGGTGCCCAGTAAATATCAAGACTAACCTCGGTGGAGTAGTGACGAGGAACAGTCAAGACACCTACTGGTCTAATAAACTGAACAGATATAAGCACATGAATAACAAAGGTATGATGTCTACATAAATACTATGCAATATGGCTCACAATACAGTAATGGAATTAAAGCAAGAAAACAACAAGTATCAGCGGAATATCATAAAAATGACGCAGACAAAGTAAATGGAACACAACCTAAATCCGGAATCACGAATACAGCAAGGGCAAGTAATAACTCGGTAATTACAACCGCGTTTACATCAGGTTTTTAGTCAACAACTCCACGAGGTACCGAACCTCGGACAATTCACAACTCACGGGTCTCAATACCTGAACCCTAACACTTGGCATCCTATGGCCTCATAACACCTCATAACCACACTGATGACTCACGTGCCAATAGAGCCATTCTCACATAGAAGATAAGTAAACAAGGGTGAGTATCTATGCTCAACAATATCAAGAACACCTATTATCCGATAAGAGTGCTTAACTACGTGTATGCTTGTGCAAGTGTCCTAACATAGTCCCTACCAGCAAAAAAGCATAAGGAAGAAGAAGAACGGACAACACGTAGAATATTTTCTCACAGCTTTCACAAGATAAAGATCACACAGGTACGTACACCACTACACAAATATCAACAACAAGAATGCCCCCAGGCCATAAATCATCACAAATCAATCCCTGACACAGCCCGCCTTGTCTCGCCACGTATGCAATAGTAATATAAATGCCCGCCTTGTCTCGCCACACGTGCATAATAATGTTCCCACCTTGTCTCGCCACATGCGCAATCCACACATATATATATCCCACCTTGTCACGCCGCATGTGCAAATATCAATAGTAACAATAGCACGGCAAAAACCTCGTGCAACCCCATAACAACAACCGCACGGCAGAAACCTCGCGCATCACAATAATAACCGCACGACAGAAACCTCGCGCATCACAATAATAACCGCACGACAGAAACCTCATGCATCACCACAACAAATACAACAACAACAATGGCAATAATACAAAGTACGACAAGTAAATCAACTCAAGAAATTTTAAATCACAGGAAAAATGTGGGACCAAATCACAAGGAATAACCACAGTAAAGAATGCTAGGCATAAAGAGAACAACTCAACAAAAGGGAAACTAATGTGTATCAATGATCCCACAATATACATTTCAACAACAGGAAAACTAACTCGAGTCAAATAATTCCAAATAAAATAAGTCGACTAAAATATAGGATATCTAAAACTTCTTTTAAGGTTGAGAAATTACTAAGGATTTTTAATAATTTAATTAAGGATAAGCAGCGGAGAGATAATCATAACCTCAATTAAGACGGAAAGATAAGCAGTTATTAAAAGATAGTATGGCTATAAAAGAGATAACAGTTTCAATTAAGGAACATGTGAATCAAGTAACGATAATAGTGGATCATGAAGCAATTTATTCTAATTAAGTAGGTAGATGTGAATCTAGAAATTAAGATATATAATCATAACAAGAACAACTGCATATCCAATGAATACAAGGACCTAAGAACCCTAAAAGGCCACCTTTCCACAAATAAGTCCGTGCACGCACTCGTCACCTCGTGCACACGGGCTACAATCAACATAGAAGACTCAAATCCTAAGGGAGAAATCTCCCACACAAGGTTAGGCAAGATACTTACCCCGAACCAAGCTCAAACAGTCCGTAAGAATTCCCTTTCCTCAATTATCCGACTCTGAATGGTCCAAATCTAACCAAACACAATTGCATATCATGAATACAATGATAATAGACTCATCCAATTAATGAAATCAATATTTTAACAAAAATTCCAAAATTTACCCTAAAAGGTTGAACCGGGCCCACGTCTCAGAATCGGGTAAAAATCACAAAATATGAACACCCATTCACTCACGAGTCCAACCATATAAGAATTACTCAAATCCGACCATAAATCCTCTTTCAAAATGCGAAATCTTTATTGAAGAAGTTCTTCCAATTTTCCCCAATTTCAACCCCAAAAATCCGAAACTAAATGGAGAAAACAACTATATATTAATGGAATACAACCAAAAACGAGTTAGGAATCATTACCCCAAGGCTACCTATGAAAATCCCTTGACAAATTGCCAAATTCCGAGCTCTCAAGTCCGAAAATGAAGAATGAAACCAAACCCTCGAATTTCTCTTTTCTGCCCAGGCGTGACCGTACATGCGCATAATTAGCCGCATCTGCGCGACCGCAGGTGCGCACGTCCAAACCGCACCTACGCTTCCTCTCACTTCTGCGTGCAAAAATCCACTTCTGCGGAGCCGCTGATGCGCACAATTTCTCCGCACCTGCAGAGACTGTCAAGTTCCAGCTTTTCTCGCACCTGCGCCTCAACCTTCGCATATGCGGGCATCGCAGATGCGGAATTTTACTCGCACCTGCAACCCCCGACACTTCTCCACTTTTTCGCTTCTACGCTTGCCTCTTCGCACGTGCGCTCTCGCACCTACGGTCTCTTCACCGCAGGTGCGAAAATACCAGAAGCCTAAAGACTTAGTAGTAACACAAATAAAACTTTTAGTCTGTTAAGCCCCCGAAACTCACCCGAGGCCTCCGGGACCTCAACCAAACATACGAACCAATCCTAATATACCATACAAACTTAGTTGAGCCCTCAATTCACATCAACTAACGTTGAAACTACGCATCGCACCATGAGTCAAACTTATAAATTTTAAATCTTTCAACTTCTAAAACCCATGCCGAAACCTATCAAATCAACCCGGAATGACATCAAATTTTGCAGGCAAGTCCCAAAAAACATAACAGAGTTTCTCCAACTCTCGGAATCGCATTCCGACCCCGATATCAAAAAGTCCACTTCCGGTCCAAATCTCCAAAAATTTGACTTTCGCCATTTCAAGCCTAAATCAGCTACAGACCTGGATTTACAGCCTGGACACGCTCCTAAGTCCGGACACCTAATGGAACTGACAGAACTCCATTCCGGAGTCGTCTTCACATAGTTCTGACTACGGTCAAAATCCTAAGACTTAAGCTTCCGTTTTAGGGACTAAGTGTCCCAAATCACTCTGAAACATCCGGTAACCCGAATTCAACCACGCACGCAAGTCAATACACATAATATGAAGCTGCTTAGGGCCTTATGCCGCCAGACGGGACTTAAATTCTCAAAACGACTGGCCGGGTCGTTACATCCTTCCCCTCTTAAACAAACGTTCGTCCTCGAACATGCTAAGCATTGCCTCGAAGTCTTGAAATCACTGAAAGCACATATTCAACATACACCCGTGGGTTACCCCACGTTACCCCAATCCACATAAGCCTAACGACACCATCTCAACTGTAATTTATCCTTTCTGCCAACACCGATAAGCTTTAGAGTCAAAATTCTCACCTTCTATTTATCTTCAAAAGATCCGATTCTAAATCCATAACCGATATCAGTCTCAACCAACGGTAACAACTCATGCCTACACCCACAAGGTACGACTACACAACAAGACACACCACATATAGGCCCATAATAACATTTCTAATCATAATAGCTGCCTGAAATCAAAACCAGCACCGGTAATTAGACCCATATCCGTTAGCAACCCGTTTCAAACCTCCACAACACTGACAATGATGCAAGAAACACGAAGACCTCATAACTATACACCCGAGTCAACAAATCACAACTAACACCACCGGGCACACACCCCGCAGGCCAAAACTCAAGAAGCACATAATGAAGTTGACTAAATATGTAAAGAGAAACACATAAGATAAATATCAAACAATCCCGATAGGCACAACTTTCTAACAATACCCTACTACAAAACAATTCAAAAGGAAAAATCAAAGTACCTGAACAAATCATAAGGATCTCATCCTGGTATTACCCTCCACCGCGACACGCAGTCCGACTCAAACATATCAAATCATATGGAATCGTGAGGGTCTCACCCTTAACTCTGAATCACAAGTCGAATACACATCATACCAATGGAAATCTTCCACTAACTCATTTCTGCCAATAAAATCTCAACACTTGCTAAACTTCCACCCCGGTAGAGTATCAAATTGCAAATTATAACCAATTTACTCAGGAATCACATCAAGCCTGCCATAATGGACAACATGAATTCACTTCTAGTTTCGTAATAATGAATAGAAACAAACGATAGACATGGGCTACCACTCATAGAATCTCCCAATAGGGGTAAACACCTAAACATAATACTAAGTCATAAACTCACCCATAGGTGGGACAACAAGTTGGGGAACTCCCCCGATAAGCAGGACCGAATCAAAATACGAATGGTGCTCCTCTGTAACAAATCAAAAGCATACTTGTACGACATCATCTGGCATAATGGCCTCAAGCCTACTATACAAAACACATCAACGGGCCGAGCCTTCCCCTCTTGGGAGCCCTCTACTCGCCTGAATACTCCGCTGTGACACGCCTATCTGGAGTCTAGGACAATCTCTCACCCTGTGGCTGGTATCTCCACACTCGAAGCAACCTCTCTACTAACGTGGCTGTAGGAACTGTGCGGTACAGGTACTTTGAGACCCATGAGCACCTGAAACTCTGTGAGAAACTTGAAGTGCAAACTGGACTGGCTGACCCACAAAACCTCTACCATGTCGTACCCTGCCTTCAAAATAAGGATCATTAGATCTCTCCGGTCTACGAGGCCTCCTCACTTCCTTGTCCTCTCTCTCCTTATCTCGCCTGTACTCTATCTCGTGGCCTCGCCTATATTCTCTCTCCTGGTCCCAAATGCCCTCTACTCGGCGGGCGATCCTTACCACCTGCTGAAACGAAACATCTGACTCTAATTCACGAGCCATGCTTAACCGAATATCATGTCTGAGTCCCTCAATGAATCTACAGACACGCTCTCTAACTGTGGCGACCAAAGTAGGCGCATGCCTAGCCAAATCACTGAATCTCACGGCATACTCTGACACTGACATAGTGCCCTGGCGCAGTTGCTCAAACTCCGCACGCCATGCATCTCGAAGGGACTGAGGTACAAACTCTCTCAGGAACATCTCTGAAAACTGAACCCATGTAAGTGAAGCTAACCCTCGCCTATCTTCTCTCTCCTGGTCCCAAATGCCCTCTACTCGGCAGGCAATCCCTACCACCTGCTGAAACGAAACATCTGACTCTAACTCACGAGCCATGCTGAACCGAATATCATGTCTAAGTCCCTCAATGAATCTACGAACATGCCCTCTAACTGTGGCGACCAAAGTAGGCGCATGCCTAGCCAAATCACTGAATCTCACGGCATACTCTGACACTGACATAGTGCCCTGGCACAGTTGCTCAAACTCTGTGCGCCATGCATCTCGAAGGGACTGAGGTACAAACTCTCTCAGGAACATCTCTGAAAACTGAACCCATGTAAGTGAAGCTAACTCGGCTAGGCTATCCAACTCATATGCCCCCACCACTGGTAAGCCGCTCCCCTGAGATGGAACGTAGTAAAAGCAACCCCGCTCGTCTCCACAATACCCATAGTATTGTAAATGCGAAGACACTCTTCCAGAAAACCCTGTACACTCTCTGAAGCCAAACCACTGAATGTAGGAGGGTCATATTTCTTGAACCTTGCAAGTCTAAGCTGCTCTTCCTCAGATGTTGCTGCCCTGACCACGGGCTGAACTGGAACCACAGGCTGTGTCGCCACGACACCTGGAACCTGCTCAACATGAACTCGCTGCTCTGGGGTGTGGGCGGCCGAAGTCTGGGTTCCTCCCCCGGTCTGTGAAGTAGCTGGTGCAACCGGAATCAACCCCACCTGAGCCAATGTACCAAATATGCTCAGGAGCTGTGCTAAGGTCTCCTGAAGTCCGAGGGTAATAACAGGCGCCTCCGGTACCTGCTCCCTAACTGGAACTACTGGCGGCTCCTCAGCTGCTTCTCTAGTAGGTGCTTTGGCTGCAACACTTACTCCTCGTCGGCCTCTGCTTCTGCCTCAAGCGATACTTGCTCCAGGAGCAACGTCGTCTATAACTGTAGCTCGTGTCCTCACCATCTGTGAGAGAATAGAATGATAAAAGTTCAAACTCCGAGATCAATAAGCTCGCACGATAGGAATGAAAGAAGTGAGATTGGCCTAATAGTTCTGTAGCCTCTCGAAGATAAGTACAGACATCTCCGTACTGATCCGCAAGACTCTACCAAACTCGCTTATGACTCGTAGCACCTATGAAGTTAGAGCTCTGATACCAACTTGTCACGATCCAATTTTCCCTCCGTTGGGTATCGTGATGGCACCTAGTCTTAGGAACTAGGTAAGCCTAACAATAATTAAAACAACAATATTATTTAAATAGAATCTCTTAAAACTCCCAAAACCGGTGGTACAAGTCATAAGTTCTACAAAGTGTTTGCTAGAAAAATTCTAAATACAACTGTATAGAAATAAGTTCGTGCACACACTCGTCACCTCGTGCACACAGGCTACAATCAACATAGAAGACACAAATCCTAAAGGGGAAATTCCCCACACAAGGTTAGACAAGATACTTACCTCGAACCAAGCTCAAACAGTCCGTAAGAATGCCCTTTCCTCAATTATCCGACTCCAAATGGTCCAAATCTAACCAAACACAATTGCATATCATGAATACAATGATAATAGACTCATCCAATTAATGAAATTAATATTTTAACAAAAATTCCAAAATTTGCCCTAAAAGGTTGACCCGGGTCCACGTCTCGTAATCGGGTAAAAATCACAAAATATGAACACCCATTCACTCACGAATCCAACCATATAAGAATTACTCAAATCCGACCATAAATCCCCTTTCAAAATGCAGAATCTTGATTGAAGAAGTTCTACCAATTTTTCCCAATTTCAACCCCAAAAATCCGAAACTAAATGGAGAAAACAACTATATATAATGGAATACAACCAAAAACGAATTAGGAAGAATTCCTTCAAGGCTTCCTCTGAAAATCCCTTGAAAAATAGCCAAATTCCGAGCTCTCAAGTCCAAAAACGAAGAATGAAACCAAACCCTCGAATTTCTCTTTTCTGCCAAGGCGTGACTGCACCTGCGCATAATTAGCCGCATCTGCGTGACCGCAGGTGCGCACGTCCAAACCGCACCTCCGCTTCCTCTCACTTCTGCTCGCCAAAATCTGCTTCTGCGGAGCCGCTGATGCGCACAATTTCTCCACACCTGGGGAGACTGTCAAGTCCAGCTTTTCTCGCACCTGCGCCTTAACCTTCGCATCTACGGGCATCGCAGATGCGGAATTTTCCTCGCACATGCGACCCCTGGCACTCCTCCACCTTTCCTCTTCTGCGCTTGCCTCTCCGCACGTGCACTCTCGCACCTGCGGTCTCTTCACCGCAGGTGCAAAAATACCAGAAGCCTAAAGACTTAGCAGTAACACAAATCAAACTTTTAGTCCGTTAAGCACCTGAAACTCACCTAAGGCCTCCAGGACCTCAACCAAGCATACCAACCAATCCTAAAACACCATACGAACTTAGTCGAGCCCTCAAATCACATCAACTAATGTTGAAACTACGCATCACACCATGAATCAAACTTATAAATTTCAAATCTTTCAATTTCTAAAACCCATGCAGAAACCTATCAAATCAACCCGGAATGACGTCAAATTTTGCAGGCAAGTCCCAAATAACATAACAGAACTATTCCAACTCTCGGAATCGCAATTCGACCCTGATATCAAAAAGTCCACTTCTGGTCCAAATCTCCAAATATTTGACTTTCGCCATTTCAAGCCAAAATCAGCTACAGACCTCTGATTTACAGTCCGGACATGCTCTTATGTCCAAAATCACCTATCGGAGCTAATGGAACCGACAGAACTCCATTCCGGAGTCGTCTTTTCATAGTTCCAACTACAGTCAAAATCCTAAGACTTAAGCTTTCGTTTTAGGGACTAAGTGTCCCAAATCACTTTGAAACATCCGGTAACCAAATTCAACCACGCACGCAAGTCAATACACATAATATGAAGCTGCTTAGGGCCTTATGCAGCCGGACGGGACTTAAATTCTCAAAACGATCGGCCGGGTCGTTACAAAATCCTAAACAAGAACAAACTTTCAAGACTATATTATGAAGAGTCAATTTTGATATATGTCATGACCCAATTTCACCTAAAGATCGTGATGGCGCCCAACACTACAGCTAGGCAAGCCAACTAATAAATTAAACATATATCAATTAGATTTAAATCCAAGAAAATAATAAAAATATCAAATTCTACCAATGTGTGTGCCAAGACCTAGTGTCACAAGTGTATGAGCATTCTAGTAGATTATACAAAAACCTCAAAAACTGTCTGAAAAAAAATAGATAGAATGTAAATATAAGAAGAGATATTGGTAGCTGCAGAACGGCTGAGTAAGGCAGCTCACCACTATGCCTCTGGATAACGTGGGCGTAAGCCGATATGTCTCCCACTAGTACTTGCCTCAGGTCCTGCACAAAAAGTGCAGCAAGTGTAGTATGAGTACATAAACAACGTGTACTCAGTAAGTATCAAGCCTAATCTCGAAGTGGTAGAAACGAGATGGCTGACTTTGACACTCACTATGGGTCAATAATAATAATTGAAATAAAACTAGAATATCAATATAACAATAATTTATTTAACCAGCAGAAATAATTAAATTCCTTCAAATGAAACAATTCTCAATATATTAATTAAATTCCCTCAATTCCAATAAATTTTCAAATTTATCAATTAGTCTCATTTACAGGAATAATAATAATTCCTTAACAAACAGGAATAATAATTCTTTAAATTCTAAAGATTTTCAATTTATCAATTAGCTTCACAAGCTACAATATCTATCAAAGTATCATGTAATTATTATTATTAAGTACGATTTCTGTCGAGGTCGTACGACCCGATCCAGAATGTCGTGTATACTGCCGAGGGACGTGTGGAATGATCCATAGATGCATCTTTCCTGCCGAGGCGTTCGGCCCGCTGCACAAGAAAGGAGGTCATTTTCTTATGTACCTCCGGAATGAGAGTATATTTGTTATAAGATAAATTCAGGAGGAAGAACAATTTCTCTTAACAATTAATTAATTTAAACAGAAAAATCAAGTATATGAGATTTCCATCCTTTAATATTTTTATCTAATAATTCACAATATATATATATATATATATATATCAAATAATATTAATTAAACAAAGAATACAATTTATGCTTTGAGTCCTAAACTACCCAGATTTTAGCATTAATAGTAGCTAAGCACGAACTCTCATCACCTCATGCGTACGTAGTCCCCACAATTAGCAATAATTATTTAATTTTAATCACCTATGAGGTAATTTTCCCCTCACAAGATTAGACAAGAGACTTACTTCGTCTTGCTCCAATTTAATCAACTAAAAGGCCTTTTCCACGATTATCCAAATTTGTTTGGCTCGAATCTAGCCAAAATAATTCGATACAATCACTAAAAATTATAGGAATCAATTCTATAAGAAAATACTACATTTTAAATAAAAATCCGAAATTAATTAAAAATTCGTCTGTGGGGCCCAAGTCTTGGAATCAGGCGAAAGTTACGAAATCCGACAATCTATTAAATTACGAGTCCAACCATACAAGTTTCACTCAAATCCGACTCCGAATCGATACCGAAATCTCAAAAATTCGTTTCTTTGAGATTTCTAAAATTTCCCAAATTCCAATCTCAAAACACTAATTAAATGATGAGAATAATGATATATTTATGTTTATAGACCAAATCCAAGTTAGAATCACTTATCTCAATGTCTTTTTCTTGAAAATCTATCAAAAATCGCCTCTGCTCAAGCTCCAATTTGTTAAAAATGGCGAATGGAACGAATGTCCTCTTTTATAATTCTGCCCAGGCAGCCTCGATCATGATCTCTATCCATAGCCTCGATCCATGACCTCGATCATGGCCTCGATCCTCGGGCTCGATCCATGGCCTCGATCTTCGGACTCGATTATGGCCTCGATCCTCACCTCATTTGTGGCTTCGATCTTCGGCCTCGATCGTGGCTTCGATCATGGGTCTCGATTTTGGGAGCTTGATCCACGGGTCTCGATTTTGGGAGCTCGATCTTGGGAGCTCGATTTTTGGGAGCTCGATTTTGGGAGCTCGATTTTTGGGAGCTCAATTTTTGGGAGCTCGCTTTTTAGGAGCTCGATTTTTGAACCTTGATTTTTGGGGCCTCGATTTTGGGCCAGAATTTCCAGCAAAAAGGAAAAATTGCAGCAGCTGTGTTAAGTTCAACTTTTGATCCGCTAACCTTCTGAAATGCACCCGAGGCCCGCGGGACCTCAACCAAATATACCAACAAGTCCTAAAATATCATACGAACTTATTTGAAACCTCAAATCACATAAAACGACGCTAAAATCACAAATTATGCTCCCATTCAAGCTTAATGAAACTTAAAATTTCCAACTTCTACATTCGATGTCGAAACTATCAAATCAACTCCGATTGACCTCAAATTTTACACACAAGTCATAAATGAATAATGGAGCTATAAAAATTTTCAGAACTGGATTCCGACTCCGGTATCAAAAAGTCAACTCCTCGGTCAAACTTCCAAACTTAAATTCTTATTTTTAGCAATTTCAAGCCTAATTTAACTACGGACTTCTAAATAAAATTTCGAACACGCTCCTAAGTCCAAAATCACCATACGGAGCTGCTGGAATAATCAAAATTCTATTCCGGGGTCATTTGCACATAATTAGACATCCGGTATCTATTTGAACTTAACCTTTTAATTTTTTATCAAAATTCCATATCTCGGGCTAGGGACCTCGAAATTTGATTCCGGGCATACGCCCAAGTCCCAAATCACGATACGGACCTATTGGAACTATCAAAACACTGATCCGAGTCCGTTTGCTCAAAACATTGACCAAAGTCAACTCAATTGAGTTTTAAAGCTCTAATTCACATTTTAATCCATTTTTCACATAAAAACTTTTCAAAAAATTTTACGGATTGCGCACGCAAGTCGAGGAATGATAAATAGTTCTTTTCGAGATTTTAGAACACATAATTAATTATTAAATTTAAAGATGACATTTTGAGTCATCACATTCTCCACCTCTTAAACAAACGTTCGTCCTCGAACGGGTTTAGAATTATACCTGAAGTGTTGAATAAGTGTGTATATCTGCTCTGCATGTTTTCCTCGGCCTCCCAAGTCGCTTCCTCGACTGGTTGTCCCCTCTACTGGAATTTTACTGCAGAAATCCTCTTGGACCTCAACTGGCGAACCTGTTTATCAACAATGGGAATTGGCTCCTCTTCATAACCCAAGCTATTATCTAGCTATAATGTGCTGAAGTCTAACACATATGATAGGTCGGCATGATACTTCCGAAGCATATATACGTGGAAAACCGGATGAACTCCCGAGAGGCTAAGAGGCAATGCAAGCTCATACGCAACCTCCCCAACTCGTTTCAACACCTCAAATGGGCCTATAAACCTTGAGCTCAATTTTCCCTTTTTCCCAAATCTCATGATTCCCTTCATCGGTGAAACTTTCAAGAGAGCTTTTTCACCCATCATAAAGGATAAATCGCGCACTTTCTAATCTGCGTAACTCTTCTGTATGGATTGTGCTATACGAAGTTGCTCCTGAATCAATTTTACCTTTTCCAAGGCATCTTTCACCAAATCAGTACTATATAACTTATACTCACCGGGCTCAAACCTCCCGATGGGCGAACGACATCGTCGACCAGAGAAAGCCTCAAATGGAGCCATCTCGATGCTGGATTGGTAACTGTTGTTATAGGCAAACTCGGCCAAAGGCAGGAAACGATCCCACTAATCTCCAAAGTCAATCACACATGCCCTGAGCATATCCTCCAATATCTGAATTGTCCGCTCTGACTTCCCATCGGTCTGCGGATGAAAAGCTGTGCTGAGCTCTACACGAGTCCCTAACTCACTCTGTACTGATCTCCATAAATGTGAAGTAAACTGAGGATCTCTATCTGATATGATGGATATTGGCACACCGTGCAACCGAACTATCTCCTGAATATAAATTTGGGCCAACCTCTCTGAAGTTTACGTAGTCACAACAGGAATAAAATGTGCCGACTTGGTCAATCTGTCAACAATGATCCAAACTGCATCAAACTTCCGCAAGGTCCGCGGCAACCCAACTACAAAGTCCATAGTGATGCGTTCCCATTTCCACTCCGGTATAGTCATCTGCTGAAGTAGGCCATCTGGCCTCTGGTGCTCATATTTAACTTGCTGACAATTTATACACCTAGATACATGCTCAACAATGTCCTTTTTCATTTGTCACCACCAATAATGCTGCCTCAGGTCATAATACATCTTTGTAGCACCTAGATGAATAGAATACCGAGAACTGTGTACCTCATCTAGGATGTTTTTCCTCAGTCCATCCACAATAGGAACACATAGACGACCCTGGAGTCGCAGAACACCATTCGCACCAGTAGTAACTTCCTTGGAACCACCTCGTAGTACCGTTTCATGAAGAACCATCAAGTGTGGGTCATCATACTAGCGAGGTTTGATCTACTAAAATAGTGAAGATTAGGCCACAACACATGCAAGAACTCGGCTGGGCTCTGAAATATCTAGCCTCACAAGTCTGTTAGCCAAGGACTAAATATCCGAGGCTAATGGCCTTTCATCTGCTGAAATGAAAGCCAAACTACCCATACTCTCCGCCTTTCTGCTCAATGCATATGCAACCACATTTTCTTTGCCCGGATGATACATGATAGTAATATCATAATCATTTAGTAACTCCAGCCATCTGCGCTGCCTCAAATTTAGGTCCCTCTGCTTGAACAAATGCTGCAAACTGCGATGATCAGTGTAAACTTCACAAGACACCCCATAAAGATAATGCCTCCAAATCTTAAAAGCGTGAACAATCGCAGCTAACTCCAAATCATGTACTGGATAATTCTTTTCGTGTGGCTTTAGCTGAAGCAAAGCATATGCAATAACTCACCTCCTGCATCAATACACAACCCAAGCCAACACGTGAACCATCACAGTACACTGTATACATCCCCGAACCGGAAGGCAACACTAACACTGATGCTGTAGTCAATGCTGTCTTGAGCTTCTGAAAGCTCACCTCACAATCATCAGACCATCGGAACGGAGCACCCTTCTAGGTTAATTTGGTCAAAGGTGCTGCAATAGATGAAAATCCCTCCACGAACCGACGATAATATCCTGCTAAACCTAGGATACTCCTGATCTCAGTCACCGAAATAGGACGATGCCAATTCTGAACTGCCTCAATCTTTTTGGGATCAACTTTAATACCCTCGCCCGATACAATATGTCCCAAAAATTCTATAGAGTCAAGCCATAACTCACATTTAGAGAACTTAGCATATAGCTTTTGTTCCCGCAATGTCTGAAGCACTACTCTTATATGGTGCTCATGCTCCTCCTTACTGCGCTAGTAGATCAATATGTCATCAATGAAGACGATGACAAATGAATCAATATATGGCCTGAATACCCTGTTCATCACATCCATAAACGCTGCCGGGGCGTTAGGTAAACCGAAGGACATCACCAGAAACTCATAATGACCATATCTAGTCCGAAAAGCAGTCTTCGGAACATCCGGATCCCAAATCTTCAACTGATGCCACCCCAACCTCAAGTCGATCTTAGAGAACACCCTAGCACCCTGTAACTGGATAAATAGATCATCAATACACGACAACGAGTACTTGTTCTTAATAGTGACTTTGTTCAATTGGCGATAATCAATACACATCCGCATGGTGCCATCCTTCTTTTTCACAAATAATACCGGTGCACCCTAAGGCGATACACTCGATCTGACAAGCCCTTTGACTAGTAACTCCTCAAGTTGTTCTTTCAATTCTTACGGAGCCATGCGATACGGTGGGATAGATATAGGCTGGGTATCTGAAGCCAAGTCAATATAGAAATCAATATCACGATCAGGTGGCATACCTGGAAGATCTGACGAAAATATATCGGAGAACACCCGAACTACAAGCACTGAATCAATAGCCGGAGTCTCTACAGTAGTATCCGGAACATAGGCTAGATAAGCCAAATAACCTTTCTCAACCATGTGTTGAGCCTTTATAAAAGAAATAACTCGATTAAATGAACTAACAGATGACCCTTTCCACTCCAACTTAGGCAATGCTGGAATAGCCAAGGCAATAGTCTTAGCATGACAATCTAGAATAGCATGATATGGAGATAACCAGTCCATGCCCAGAATAATTTCAAAATCGGTCATCTCAAGCGATAAGAGATCTGCTCTAGTTTCATAACCACAGAATGTAATAATACAGGACCGGTAGATACGGTTCACAATAACAGAATCGCCCACATGAGTGGACACATAAACAAGAGTACCCAAGGACTCACGAGAAACACCCAGGAATGGAGCAAATAGAGATGACACATATGAATACGTAGATCCTAGATCAAATAATATTAAGGCATCTTTGCCGCAAACAGAAATAATACATGTAATCATAGCATCTGAGGCCTCTACATCTGGTCTGGCCGGAAAAGCATAGAACCGAGCTGGAGCGCCAACTGGCTGGCCTCTGCCTGGCTGACCTCCACCTCTAGGATGGCCCCTACCCACCTGTCCTCCACCTCTAGGTGGTCGGATGACTGGTAGAGCAACTGGTCCGGTAATCATAGGCTGCTAACCATGTTACACTAGTTTACCCCGAAGCCTGGGGCAAAATCTCCGTATGTGACTGGGATCCCCACACTCGTAATAACTCTGCGGTGCAATAAGTCGCTGACTAGAGGTCTGGCCCTGGGGACCTGAATACTCACGGGAAGAACCCTGAATAGCTGATAGGCGATAAGAACTCTCTGGTATAGCACTAAAATAAGGTCGTACTGGAGCACCCCGAGGAGGTGGTGGTGCTGGATATAGGGGCCTGCTGGACTACCCTCTCACGAATGGATTTCTTCCCCTAGACGGAGCACCTTTGAACTCTCCAGAATACCTAAACCTCTTATCTCTAGTAACCTGCTCTCGGCTACGCTGATGTACACCCTCAATCCTCCGGGCTATCTCCACGACTAGCTCATAAAAAGTACCCATCTCAAACTCTTGAGCCATAGTGGCCTGAATGCCAATATGTAAACCCGCAACAAACATCCGCACTCTCTTTGCCTCAGTAGGAGTATCATAAGTGCATGGTGAGATAACTCAGAAAACCTCGCCTCATAATCGATCACTGATATCTGACCCTGCTGGAGCTGCTGAGATGTGGCTGGGTCTGTCGGAAATAAACCGGCCTGAGTCATATTATCCATGAACCGCAGCATACGACCCATGACATTCTGAAATCCAGGTGCAGATGTGAAATCCACCGGAGTGGGCTCTGCCACAGGAACCTCACCCTGCTCCTCAATAATGGGATTCTCTACTGGACCCACTGGCGGCATAACTGGAACAGTCCTGGGACATCCTCACCCTCTACCACGGCCTGAAGCCCTCCCTCGGCCTCTTCCTCGGCCTCTAGCAACTGGGGGAGTAGCTCTTCCCTGGTCTGGAATCTCATTAGAGCGTGTTCTCACCATTTATGAGAGAATAAGAGAAGGATATCTAGTACTACATCAATTTCACGATGGAATATGAAGAAAGTAGTTTCCTAACACCCTATAGACTCTCGAAGATAAGTATAGACGTCTCTGTACCGATCCGCAAGACTCTATTAGGTCTGCTCATAACTTATGAGACCTACGTGAACCTAGTGCTTTGATTCCATGTTGTCACGACCCAATTTCACCTAAAGGTCGTGATGGTGCCCAACACTACAACTAGGCAAGCCAACTAATAAATTAAACATATATCAATTAGATTTAAATCCAAGAAAATAATAAAAACTTCAAATTCTACCAATGTATGTGCCAAGACCCGGTGTCACAAGTGTATGAGCATTCTAGTAGAATATACAAAAACCTCAAATACTGTCTGAAATAAAAATATACAGAATGTAAATATAAGAAGAGACACTGGTAGCTGCAGAACGACTGAGTAAGGCAGCTCACCACTATGCCTCTAGATAACGTGGGTGTAAGCCGATAGGTCTCCCACTAGTACTTGCCTCAGGTCCTGCACAAAAAGTGCAGCAAGTGTAGTATGAGTACATAAACAACGTGTACTCAGTAAGTATCTAGCCTAATCTCGAAGTGGTAGAAACGAGATGGCCGACTTTGACACTCACTATGGGTCAATAATAATAATTGAAATAAAACTAGAATATCTAAATCAGCATGATTCACAGAATATAACAATAATTTATTTAACCAGCAGAAATAATTAAATTCCTTCAAATGCAACAATTCTCAATATATTAATTAAATTCCCTCAATTCCAATAAATTTCCAAATTTATCAATTAGTCTCATTTACAGGAATAACAATAATTCCTTAACAAGCAGGAATAATAATTCTTTAAATTCTAAAGATTTCCAATATATCAATTAGCTTCACAAGCTACAATATCTATCAAAGTATCGTGTAATTATTATTATTAAGCACGATTTCTGCTGAGGACGTACAACCCGATCCAGAATGTCGTGTACCCTGTCGAGGAACGTGTGGGACAATCCATAGATGCATCTATCCTGCCGAGGCATTCGGCCCGCTCCACAAGAAAGGAGGACATTTTCTTATGTACCTCCGGAATGAGAGTATATTTGTTATAAGATAAATTCAAGAGGAAGAACAATTTCTCTTAACAATTAATTAATTTAAATAGAAAAATCAAGTATATGAGATTTCCATCCTTTAATATTTTTATTTAACAATTCACAATATATATGTATATATATCAAATAATATTAATTAAACAAAGAATACAATTTATGCTTTGAGTCCTAAACTAACCAGACTTTAGCATTAATAGTAGCTACGCACGAACTCTCGTCACCTCGTACGTACGTAGTCCCCACAATTAGCAACAATTATTTGATTTTAATCACCTATGAGGTAATTTCTCCCTCACAAGATTAGACAAGAGACTTACCTCGTCTTGCTCCAATTTAATCAACTAAAAGGCCTTTTCCACGATTATCCAAATTTTTCTGGCTCGAATCTAGCCAAAATAATTCGATACAATCACTAAAAATTATAGGAATCAATTCTATAAGAAAATACTACATTTTAAATAATAATCCCGAAATTAATTAAAAATTCGTCTGTGGGGCCCAAGTCTTGGAATCCGGCGAAAGTTACGAAATCTGACAACTCATTAAATTACGAGTCCAACCATACAAGTTTCACTCAAATCCGACTCCGAATCAATACCGAAATCTCAAAAATTCCTTTCTTTGAGATTTCTAAAAAATTCCCAAATTTCAATCTCAAAACACTAATTAAATGATAAGAACAATGATATATTTATGTTTATAGACCAAATCAAAGTTAGAATCACTTACCCCAATGTCTTTTCCTTGAAAATCTATCAAAAATCGCCTTTGCTCAAGCTCCAATTTGTTAAAAATGGCGAATGGGACGAATGCCCTCTTTTATAATTCTCCCCAGGCAGCCTCGATCATGATCTCGATCCATGGCCTTGATCATGATCTCAATCCATGGCCTCGATCATGACCTCGATCCACGGGTCTCGATTTTGGGAGCTCGATCTTGGGAGCTCGATTTTTGAGAGCTCGATTTTGGGAGCTCGATTTTTGGGAGCTTGATTTTGGGAGCTCTATTTTTGGGAGCTCGATTTTGGCAGCTCGATTTTTGGGCCTCCATTTCGGGCCAGAACTACCAGCAGAAAGGAAAAATTGCAGCAACTGTTTTAAGTCCAACTTTTGATCCGTTAACCATCTGAAACTCACCCGAGGCCCTCGGGACCTCAACCAAATATACCAACAAGTCATAAAAAATCATACGAACTTATTTGAAACCTCAAATAACATAAAACGACGCTAAAATCACGAATTATGCTCCCATTCAAGCTTAATGAAACTTAAAATTTCTAACTTTTACATTCGATGTCGAAATCTATCAAATCAACTCCGATTGACCTCGAATTTTATACACAAGTCATAAATGACATAATAGAGCTATAAAAAATTTCGGAACTGGATTCCGACTCGGGTATCAAAAAGTCAACTCCTCGGTCAAACTTCCAATCTTAAATTCTTATTTTTAGCCATTTCAAGCCTAATTTAACTACGGACTCCAAATAAAATTCCGAACATGCTCCTAAGTCCAAAATTGCCATATTGAGCTGTTTGAATCATCAAAATTCTATTCAGGGGTCGTTTGCACATAATTAGACATTCGGTTACTATTTGAATTTAAACTTTTATTTTTTTTATCAAAATTCCATATATCGGGGTGGGGACCTCAGAATTTGATTCCGGGCATACGCCCAAGTCCCAAATCACGATACAGACCTACCGGAACTGTTAAAACATTGATCCGGGTCTGTTTGCTAAAAAAGTTGACCAAAGTCACCTCAATTGAGTTTTAAAGCTCTAATTCATATTTTAATCCATTTTTCACATAAAAACTTTCCAAAAAATTTTACGGATTGTGCACGCAAGTCGAGGAATGATAAATAGTACTTTTTGAGGTCTTAGAACACATAATTAATAATTAAATTTAAAGATGACATTTTGGGTCATCACAGTATAACAAGATTATTCTTTGTAGATGCCCTAGGGGAATCAAAATAATATTTTTATGTCATACATTACTTACTAATATCATATCAAGAGGCATGCCACTGTTAGAAATAATAGCAAGTGGTGTACCAACAACGATTTTATTGCGAGGCCACCCACTTTGGATTTGATATACCTCTTCAAACAACTTAAATAACCATCACAAATATATCAAAACATAGCAATGGTGCTAAATGTATAACGAAAGCAAAATTGATATTATGAGATGAAGTACTTATGGCTAAGTGTCAATTGATCGAAACAATTGCCCCGAGTTGTAGAGATATACTAGATATTAATAAGCCGTTTGGCGGAAAATTAATGGTTTGGGAGATGATTTCTTTCAAGTACTATCAGTAGTTTCAAAATCGACAAAAGCTTAGACTGTAAAAGCTAGCTTGCCAAAGTTATACTTTTTGCCTCAAATAAAAAAGATTCAACTTACAAGAAATATAAATTAAGAATAGGTACAATATTTTATGTCTTCTTACTTCGTGTCGGAAACGAAGAAGAGTATCCAATAAAAGATGATTTGGTTCTTCCTGAATACTTAGCTATCAACCCCAATGGTAATAGTAGTGCATTTAATAAGAGAAATATTTCTATCATTAGATTAAAATGCAATTTGTGCAAATCACATGATAGAATTAAAAAGATATCTTAGCTAGCAAAATGAATATGTTGATCAACTAAATAAAATGGAGATTGCAAAATTTTATAGTAAAAACAAAATATTTTTAGTTTTTGACTCGGCAGAAAATGATACCAATAATTACTACCAATAAGAATACTTAAATACTTGAGTACCAAATGGCCTTCTACCATACATGTTTGTTGTGAAGTTTATTATTTCTTACGTATGTTAGTGTCACTGTATATATAATAGACTATGTTAAAATTGATCTTCCATTGTATATAGGTTGATTTTGAAGAAAAATATGTCTGCCATGCTACTGAAAAAATTAGATACACCGAATACCTTATGTAATAGCACACATATGGTATATAGAAGTTTTAACAATAATGCCATACATGCAAAAATTATGATACTGGTCAATGTGCTTCTAAGTATATTCTTATACCTGAATTCAACTTTCGTCTTCCGAAACTTAGGAATATCCTTTTAAATTTGTGTGAAAATAATTTTTATTATGTTTATGTTTTGCAAATATAAAAAATAAAGCACAAGAACAATCATCCTAAATATTGGACTATATTTACCACAATATGTTTTCTTGCACGAACAACTGTATGTTGCACTTTCAAGAGGGTAATCAATATCGAAAACAAAAGTTATGGTTAAGGAAGAGCAACCAAAGCATTAGGAGAAAACATACATACAAAAAACATATTATCCATAAATAAGTGTCACGACCCAAATTTTCCTCCGTAGGATGTCGTGATGTCACCTAGTCTTAGGGACTAGGTAAGCCTAACATTTACAAAAAAAAAAATAACAATGTTAAATAATGACGAACAAATATGAAGTAGAAATCTCTATACAATACTTACAATCCCAAAATCGGTAGTACAAGTCATAAGCTCTACTAAGTTTTGCTAGAAAACCTACAAATACAACTGTTTCGAAATAGAAATATAAGAGTGTAAGTATAATATAAGAAGGTAACTCCGAGGCCTGCGAACGTAGCAGTAGGTTCCCCTTAAGTCTCCACAGCAAGATCCATATAGCTATCTAGCGATCAACTGACTCCGAATTACCCGGATCTGCACAAAATATGCAGAAACGTAGTATGCGTACACCACAACTGTAACGACCCAACCGATCGTTTTACTTTCTAGAACCCCGTTCCCCTCAATATGACTTCCTGTACATGTTTTTTCTATTTTATGACTTGCGGGAATGGTTAGTTCGGGATTTGAAAGGGTTCGGATTGAAATCGGAACACTTGGTTCCTTAAGGTTGGCTTAAAAGGCCAAGTTCGACTTCGGTCAACATTTTAAGTAAACGACCTCGGAATCGGGATTTGATGGTTCTAATAGGTTCGTATGATGATTTCAGACTTGGGCGTATGTTCGGATCGGGTTTTGGATGACCCGGGAGCGTTTCGACGCCTAATAATGAAAGTTGGTTCTTGTAGGTTTTTAAAAGTTCTTTAAATTTGGTCTGGAGCGGGTTTTGGTGATATCGAGGTCCAAACAGAATTCTGAGAGTGGGAATAGTTCCGTAATGTCATTTAAGACTTGCACGTAAAATTTGGTGTCATTCCGAGTAGTTTAAGTACGTTTCGGTGCATTGGAAGTAAATTGAAGAACTTGAAGTTCTTAAGTTTGAATTAATTGGTTTTGGGGTGCAATTCGTTTTAGTGTTGTTTCGGGCGTTCCGAGAGTTCGTGCGAGTACATTATATGATTCCAAGCTTGTTGGTATATTTGGTCGGGACCCCGAGTGTCAATCAGACGAGGCTCGGACCAAGATGAAAATTTGGAGCAACAACTGATGCACCAGATATGTCAAAACCGCACCTGCGCTTGGTCAGCCGCAGGTGCGGTCCAAGCCTCGCAAAAGAGGCCAAGGGAGGGCAGCCCAGGTTCCGCAGATGCGGCCCATCCTTCGCAGAAGCGGGACCACAGAAGCGGGTACCCGTTCGCAGAAGCGATCCCAGCCGGCCCGGTGAATTCCGTAGAAGCGGACCCTTGTCCGCAGAAGCGAGGGCTCAGGTACGGACCTATGACCGCAGGTGCGGAAACCGCTTGAGGCAGTGAGCCTCATTTATTATGGGTTAGGACCATTTTTATCACATTTTCTTCCACTCTTGGGCGATTTGAGAGCTTCTAAGGAGGGGATTTCGACCTAGCTTTGTGAGGTAAGTAATTTCTTCTAAATATGAGTTTAGTACACATATTATGGGTAGATTTCCACATGAAAATTGCTAGAAATAATGGGTTGAGATGAAAAACCTAGGGTTTAATAAAAATGAGATTTTACCACGAAAATGATTATGAAACTTAGTGAAAATCAAATATTATGTTCCTAAGGTTATGGGTAACAACTTTCTTCAAATATTTCGGGAATCTGAGCGTGTGGGCCCGGGGGTAAATTTTAGGAATCTTGCAATTTGGTTGGGTAATCACTTTAATAGTGGAGATATGAACTTTTGAGCATAGATCGATCAATTTATATAATGTTTGGCTAGTTCCGAGTCGTTTGGCATCAAATTTGGAGGTTTGAGCGCATTCTTGAATTGGGAAGTAAGCTTTGAGACGAGGTAAGTCTCTTTTCTCACCTTGTAAGAGGGAACTTACCCCATAGGTGAACTTAATTAATATGTGTTGTTATTTGTGAGGGCTATGCACGCACGAAGTAACGAGAGTCCGTACGTAGCTATTATTCCTGTTTATGTATGGTAGTTTTAAGTTTCTACCATGCTTGTGGACACCGTTGTTTGATTATATTTGTTAACTGTATCAAATTGAACTGAGTTGAGGATTTTTAAGGATTTAAAAGCTTTAAGTCGAATTGGCTTTATTTTGAAAAGAATTAAGAAAAAATTATGATTTATTGATAAATTTATATTTTACCGCGCCGCATGTATGATTCACGAGCGGAGTAATAGATGCATCTATGGTTCACGCCATTCGACCCTCGGTAGTGCATAATTTATATTTATGTTGGATCGGGCCGAACGTCCTCGGTGGTATTCGTGTGTGATAATAGAACTCGAAGTTCCTTTCATAATCAGTATAAATTCATTGTTTGTGTGATCATATGTTTTAAAGGAAGGAAGTGATTCAAGCTCTTAAATATTTCTGAAGACTTCCTCAGTTATTTCTTGTTCTTAGTCTTATTGTTGTATATCATGCTTAATTAGAATTTCATATTATCATGTTATTAGCCCTAATAAGTGTCGGAGTCGACCCCTCGTCACTACTTCTTCGAGGTTAGGCTAGTTACTTACTGGGTACATATTATTTATGTACTCACCCTACACTTCTGTACTTAATTTTACAGGATCTGAGGCAGGTGCATCTGGTTACCAGTCTGGTGCGCATATTTGATCCCCATCTCGAGACTTCATGGTGAGCTGTCTTCCGAGCCGTTCTGCAGCAGCTGGAGTCTCTCTTATGTTTTATTTTGTTTCCGTCTATTTCATTTCAGACAATAGGCTAGTTTTCTTTTGTATATTCTACTAGATTGCCCACATACTTGTGACACCAGGTCTTGGCACACACACTAGTAGACTTATGATTTTGGATTTGTTTACATGATTACGATTGTACTCGTTTGCTTCCATTTAATTATGTCACCTTTGCAAATTTTTAAATCTTTTAAACAAATGAGGAAATGTTATCCACTTAGTAATTCATTTAAACAGGAAATTATTAGTTTGATCAGTGTTGGCTTGCCTAACAATGGTGTTGGGCACCATCGTGGCCTAAGATGGAATTGGGTCGTGACAACATGGTATCAGAGCACTGGGTTCACGTAGGTCTCACAAGTTATGTGCAGACCTAGTAGAGTCCTGTGGATTGGTGTGGAGACGTCCGTACTTATCTTCGAGAGGCTATAGGGTGTTAGGAAACTACTCTTTATTCATCTCTTATCGTGCAGTTGGTGGTATACTAAAACCCTTTCTCTCATTCTCTCATTCTCTCACAGATGGTGAGGACGCGTACGACGGACATTCCAGACTCGGGAAAAGCTGCTCCCCCCGTTGTTAGAGGCCGAGGTAGAGGCCGGGGGAGGGCACTGACCCGAGGTATGGAAAAAGGGTGTCCCAAAGTTGTCCCGGTAGCACCACCAGCGGATCCAGTAGAGCATACCATCATTGAGGAGCAGGGCGAGGTGCCCGCTATAGAGCCAACCTCAACAGATTTCATGCCAGCACCGGGTTTTCAGGAGGTCATGGCCGTATGCTGCGGTTCCTGGACACTATGACTAAGGCTGGTTTATTTCTAGCATACCCAGCCACATCTCAGGTGGGAGGGGGATCACAGACCCCTACTGCCTAGGTTCTAGGGCATGCAATTGTAGTATATCCGACTATGGGTAAACTACCCGTGGGCGGAGCCCAACAGTTGCAGCGGTTGCACCTAAGCTTAGACCAGTTATGGACGGCAATCCGCAGAAGCTATTGGACAGCTGGACTAGTCTACACCCTCCTATATTTGGGGGAGAGTGGCATGAAGATCCCCATGACTTCATTGATCGGTACAGGGACAGACTACACAACATGAGGATATTGGAGTCCCATGGGGTGGATTTTACTACTTTGTAGCTGGAGGGGAGGGCCCGTAGATGTTGGCAGTCTTATATTCTTGGCAGAGCAGCGGGTTCTCCTCCCATGACTTGGGACCAATTTACACAACCTTTCTTGGATAGGTACATTCCACCCTCTCAGAGGGAGGAGTTGCGAGGTCAGTTCGAGCAGCTCGTGCAGGGTCAGATGTCAGTGACCGATTATGAGGCGAGATTCTCTGAGTTGTCTCGCCATGCAGTTATGATATTTCCTACCGACGCAGAGAGAGTGCAGAGATTTGTTGCGGGGTTACACTCCAGTATTCGGGCTAGTACGACTCGGAAAGTTGATATGGGTACTGGTTATCAGCTAGTAGTGGAGATTGCTCGGTGGATTGAGGGCTACCACCAGAGGGGTAGAGAGTAGATACAACAAGACAAGAGGACCCGGTTCTCTGGAGAGTTTAGAGGTGCCCCGGCCAGGGGCAGAGGGAAGTTTGGGAGGGGTCAGCCTAGCAAGGCCACATTTCCAGCACCACCACCTCCTCGGGGTGCTCTGGTGCGACCCTATTTTAGTGCTATGCTAGAAAGTTCTTATCACACACCAGCTCATCTGGGTTCTTCCAGTGCCTATTTCAGTGTCATGCTAGAGAGTTCATACCTCCCACCAGCCATTCATGGTTCTGCTAGTGGGTATTCAGGCCTTGAGGGTCAGACTTCGGGGCAACAGTCTATGGTACCGAGAGGTTGTTACGAGTGTGGAGATTTGGGTCATATGAAGAGAACCTGTCCCAGACTTCAGGGCAAGGCAGTACAGTAGGGTCATTGGCCCATGATTGCAGTACCAGCCATCCGACCGTCCAGAGGTGGGGGACAGACGGGTAGGGGCCATCCTAGAGGTGCAGACCAGGCAGGGGGAGGTCAGCCAGCTATTGTTTAGTCAGGTCGAGGCTAGCCAGCTGGCGCTCCAGCTAGATTCTATGCTTTTTTGGCCAGACCAGATGTGGTAGCCTCAGATGCCGTAATCACAAGTATTATTTCTGCCTGCGGTAGGGATGCTTCGACGTTATTTGATCCATGATCTACCTATTCATATGTATCGTCTTTATTTGCTTATTTCCGGGATATTCCTCACGAGTCCTTGGGTACTCTTGTTTATGTATCCACTCATATGTGAGATTCTGTGGTTGTGGATCGGATCTATCAGTCCTGTGTGGTCACATTCTGTGGTTACGATACTAGAGCGGACCTTCTGTTACTTGATATAACCGAATTTGAGGTCATCCTGGGCATGAACTGGTTATTCCCATATCACGCCATTCTTGATTGCCATGCCAAGACTGTTGCCTTATCAATGCTAGAGTTTCCTAGATTGGAATGGAAGGGTTCGTCTGTCAGTACATCTAGTCGAGTCATCTCTTTTATGAAGGCTTGACATATGGTTGAGAAGGGTTATTTGGCTTATCTAGCCTATGTTTGGGATACCGCTGCAGAGTTTCCGACGATTGATTCAGTGCCAGTAGTCCGGGAGTTCGCCGATGTGTTTCCTTTTGACCTTCCAGGCATGCCACTAGATCATGATATTGATATATATATTGACTTGGCTCCAGGCACTCAACCTATATCCATCCCACCATATCGTATGGCTCTGAAAGAATTGAAGAAGTTGAAGGAACAATTTGAGGAGTTGCTAGCGAAGGGGTTCGTCAGGCCGTGTGTATCACCTTGGGGTGCACCAGTATTATTTGTGAAGAAGAAGGATATGACTATGCGGATGTGCATTGATTACCGCCAGTTGAACAAAGTCACATTAAGAACAAGTACCCGTTGCCACGTATTGACGATTTGTTTGACCAGTTGCAGGGTGCTAGGGTATTTTCTAAGATCGACTTGAGATCGGGATACCATCAGTTGAAGATTCATGACTCAGATGTTTCGAAGACTGCCTTTCGTACTAGATATGGCCATTATGAGTTTCTAGTGATGTCCTTCGGCCTGACTAATGCCCCAACGACATTTATGGATTTGATGAACATGGTGTTCGGGCCTTATATCGATTCCTTTGTTATTGTCTTCATTGATGACATCTTGATTTACTCACGTAGCATGGAGGTGCATGAGCAGCATTTGAGAGTGGTGCTTCAGACCTTGAGGGAACAAAAACTATATGCTAAGTTCTCCAAATGTGAGTTTTGGTTAGATTCTGTGTCATTCTTGGGGCATGTGGTATCAAGCGAGGGTATTAAGGTGGATCCCAAGCAGATTGAGGCACTTCAGAGTTGGCCTCGTCCTACTTCGGCAACTGAGATCAGGAGTTTCTTGGTGCTAGCAGGTTATTATCGCCGATTTGTGGAGGGCTTCTCATCCATTACAACACCTTTGACTAGATTGACCCAGAAGGGTGTTCCGTTCCGTTGGACCGGTGATTGTGTGGGCTTTCAGAAGCTAAAGATGGCCTTGACTACAACACCAGTTCTAGTGTTGCCTTTTGGTTCGGGGATGCATACTGTGTATTGCGACGCTTCACGCGTTGGCCTGAGTTGTGTGTTCATGCAGGATGGGTGAGTTATTGCATATGCTTCACGTCAGCTGAAGCCCCATGAGAAGAATTATCATGTGCACTACTTAGATGTCACGACCCAAAATCCATTAAAGGCCGTGATGGCGCCAGACACTGTTGTCAGGCAAGCCAACGGTAAATACTTAATTTGGTTCTCGCTTTAATATTTTGAAATCATAGTTTCCTTGCATTAAATAGTAAAAGATGAAATTTACAGAGTAAATGATGATATTTTTAACAACTTCAATATAGAACAACTCATAATCACCCCAAAATCCGGTGTCACAAGTGCATGAGCATCAATTAGGAATGTAAAATAAAATACAACATCTGTCCGGAATACAAATTTGGACTAGAGAAATATAAATACTCTGAAGGAGATTCTGCCGGCAGCTGGTCGTATGTGGAATGCAGCTCATGTAAGTCCCAGCATGCATATATGCCTCTGCTCTCACAAGGCCACTAGTCACATATGTACCTTCACAAAAATGTGCACCAAGTGTAGCATGAGTACGTAATCAACGTGTACCCAGTGAGTATCTAGCCTAACCCCGGAGGAGTAGTGACGAGTGGTCGACATAGACACTCACTAGTGGTCCAATAACACCAGGTACAGTAAAGAGATAAGTGAATATGAGGCAGGGTAAATAAATGAGGTAAACAAGTAATAAATCACGTGGTACAAATCCCCCCTATTTAAGAGGAACTCAAGATCTCCATTAGAAATTCCCTCCTTAACCGGAGCATGTATATAGATATAGTGGATCTCATTAGATAGATCATCATAACTCAAATCTGGAAAACTCACAGATACACTGGCTTCTTGCCAAATATTACGCACAAATCCATGAGGATATGATATAGAAAATGTCGAGACGTACGGCCCGGTCCAACATAAATATGTAAACTGTGCACTGTAGAGGGTTGAACAGCCTGAACCATAGATACATCTATTAAACTACTGAGGCGAACGGCCCTCTCCCATGATAGTATGGTACATAAATCCTGTCGAGAAGAACGGCCCGATCCCATAAGAGTGTGGTACATAAATCCTGCCAAGGCGAACGACCCAATCCCATTAGAATAAGAAGCTTTGACGGGTCCTTGACTCTACTCATGAATAAACGTGTGAGTTGTAATTTCTTTAACAAAAACCTTTCAATGAAACATATATATCACGGAAACATACCATAGGAGGAGTAAAATTATTCGGTGGCTAATCATGAAATCGTGAAGTCTCTACAATAGCAAGTCTAGTCTCAAGTAGAAATGTAAAATAAAGAATTAAACGAATAAGGATAATCCCCATAGTACAAGTACATCATGGTGTGAACCTAAGTCTACCCGAACAATAACTTGAATCTAACTACGTACGGACTCTCATCACCTCGTGCATACGTAGTCCTCGCAACAAGTTGTACACATCAAATATATCACCAAGGGATAGTTTCCCCCTCACAGAATTAGACAGGAGACTTACCGCGTCTCAACGCTTACTTTCCGGTCCAAAATTGTGATTTAAATCTTCAACTTGGTGCCAAACGACTTGAAGCTAGTCAAATGTTATATAAAATAGTCAATACATGCTCAAGAGTTCACATCCTAACTATTAAAGTGATTTTCCAACCCAAATTGAAGAATTCCTTAAATTCACCCTCGGGCCCACGTGCTAGGATTTCGGAAATTTTTAAAGATAACCACTACCCATAACATCATGAACTCAAATATATGATTTGTTCTCAATTCCATGCCCTAATTTGTGGTCAAATTCCAAAAATATAAATTTCTAGGTTTCTTTCAAAATCCCACAATTTCTATAATTTTGCATGCTTGAATCCATGTACAAACCATGTATTTAACTCACATTGTGAATAAATAACTTGCCCCATTATAGTTTATGAATATGGAACTCTAAAATTGCTCCACAATCGGCTCCCATGGACGAAATGAAGTAAAAATGAGCCAAACCCCCGATTTAAAGAGAGCACACTGCCCAACGTTCATCGCACCTGCGGTGACCTGACCGCATCTGCGGTTCCGCAGGTGTGGTCCAAATTCCACTCATGCGGTCCTCACTACCCAGCCAAGAACTCGCACCTGTGAAAGTCTTTTTACTTCTGTGGGCATCGCAGGTGCGACCTACTCTCGCGCATCTGCGCATATTCACGCACCAGCGATAGCTGCCTCGCTCCTGCGCACGCGCATATGCGCTTCCCCAGTCCACTTTTGCGGCTCACCCAGCTCAAGTCCAGTCTCGTTTCTGCGAGCAATTCGCCGCACCCGCAATCACGCACCTGCGGCCAAAGTCATGCAGGTGTGATTACACCAGAAACATTAAGCTTCAAAAAATTTTAAGTCCAAAAATCGATCCGTTAACCTTCCGGAATCCACCCGAGACCTTAAAAAACAATTATATCAACACATCCCAAAACACATTAAGAACTTAGTCGAGCCTTTGAATCACATCAAATAATGCTAAAACCATGAATCACACCCCAATTCAAGCTTAATGAAATTTAGAACTTCAAACTTCTACATTCGATGCCGAAACCTATCAAATCACGTCCGATTAGCCTCAAATTTTGCACACAAGTCATAATTAGCATTACAGACCTATTTCAACTTCTGGAATTGGAATCCGACCCTGATAACACAAAGTCCACTCCAGGTCAAACTTCTCAAAAATCATCAAAATTCCAACTTTTGCCAAATGACCTCAAGATGACCTACGGACCTCCAAATCCACATTCGGACGTGCTCCTAATACCATAATCACCATACGGATCTATTCCCAAGCTTGAAATCTCAAACGGGCATTGATAACATTGAAATGCATTTCAACTCAAATTTATGAAATTCTTCCAAAATTCCAACTTCCATAGTAGGCGCCGAAACGCTCCCGGGTCATCCAAAACACGATAGGGACATACGCCCAAGTCAAAAATCATCATACAAACCTTTTGGAACCTTCAAATCCCGATTCCGAGGTCATTTACTCAAAATTCACAACTTAGTCAATTCCTCCAATTTAAGGCTTCCGAAATTAGAAGTTTCTCTCCAAATCAACTCCGAACTTCCTGAAATTAAATTTCGACCACGTGTACAAGTCATAATACCTGAAGTGAAGATACTCATGGCCTCAGACTGACGAACGACGCGCTAGGGCTCAAAACAACCAGTCGGGTCGTTACATTAGAGTTGGTCGTGATTGTTCATGCTCTTAAGATCTGGAGGCATTATCTATATGGGGTGCCTTGTGAGGTTTACACTGGTCACCACATTTTCAGCACTTGTTCAAGAAAATGGATCTCAATTTGAGGCAGCGCAGATGGAATGAGTTACTAAAGGGCTATGCAACACTATTCTTTATCATTCGAGCAAGGCGAATGTAGTTGCAGATACCTTGAGCAGGAAGGCAGAGAGAGTGGGTAGCTTGGCATTCCTTTCAGTAGAGGAGATGATACTAACTTTGGACATTCAGTCCTTGGCTAACAGACTTGTGAGGTTGGATATTTCAGAGCCCAGTCGAGTTCTTGCATGTGTTGTTGCCCAGTCTTCACTATTGGAGTATATCAAGGCTCGACAGTTTGATGATCCTCACTTGGCATTTCTAAGGGAGAAAGTACTATAGGGTTTTTCCAAGGAGGTTTCTATGGCGAGGATGGTGTCCTACGACTCCAGGGTCGTCTATGTGTTCCTAATATCGATGGCTTGAGGGAGAGGATCCTAGAGGAGGCACATAGTTCCTGACATTCCATTCATCCAGGTGCTACGAAGATGTATCATTACCTGAGATAACATTATTGGTGGTGGCGGGTGAAGAAAGACATAGTTGAGTATGTATCTAGGTGCCTAAATTGCCAGTAGGTTAAGTATGGGCACCAGAGGCTAGGTGGCTTACTCCAGCATATGACTATACTAGAGTTGAAATGGGAACGCATTACTTTAGACTTCGTAGTTGAGTTGCCGCGGACCTTGCAGAAGTTCGATACAGTTTGGGTCATTGTTGACAGGTTGACCAAGTCAGCACAGTTCATTCCAGTTGCAACTACTTATACTTCAGAGAGGTTGGCCCAAATTTATATTCGGGAGATAGTTCGGTTGTACGTTGTGCATGTTTCCATCATATCAGACAGAGTCCCTCAGTTCACTCCACATTTTTGGAGAGCCGTACAGAGTGAGTTGGGGATCCGTGTAGAGCTCAGCACTGCGTTTCATCCACATACCAACGGGCAGTCAGAGAAGATAGTCCAGATCTTGGAGGACATGCTCAGAGCATGTGTGATTGACTTTGGGGGATAGTGGGATCAGTTTTTGCCTTTGGACGAGTTTGTTTACAACAACAGTTATCAGTCCTGCATCGATATGACTCCATTTGAGGCTTTATATGGTTGGCGATGTCGTTCTCCTATTGGGTGGTTTGACCCCGGCGATGCTAATTTATCTGGTACTGATTTGGTGAAGGATGCCTTGGAAAAGGTAAAGTTGATTTAGGAGAGACTTCGCACAGCGCAGTCCAGACAAAAGAGTTAGGCGTATCAGAAGGTGTGTGATGTATCATTTATGGTAGGTGAGAAGGTTCTCTTGAAAGTCTCGCTGATGAAGGGCATTATGAGATTCGGGAAGAAGGGCAAGTTGAGCCCAAGGTTTATAGGCTCATTTGAGGTGTTGAGGCGGGCTGGGGAGGTTGCTTTTGAACTTGCTTTACCTCCCAGCATATCAGGGGTTCACTCGATTTTTCACGTGTCTATGCTCCAGAGGTATCACGCCGACTTGTCACATATGTTAGACTTCAGCACTATTCAGCTAGATGAGAGCTTGGGTTATGAGGAGGAGCCAGTTGCCATTGTTGCTAGACAAGATCGCCAGTTGATATCCAAGAGGATTTTCGCGGTAAAGGTCCAGTGGAGGGGCTAACCAGTCGAGGAGGCGACCTGGGAGTTTGAGGAAGACATGCGGAGTAGATATCCACACTTATTTATCACTTCAGGTATGATTCTAAACCCGTTCAAGGACGAACGCTTGTCTAAGAGGTAGAGAATATAACGACCCGACCGGTCGTTTTGCTTTCTAGAACCCTGTTCCCCTCAATAAGACTTCTTGTACATGCTTTTACTAATTTATGACTTGCAGAAATGGTTAGTTCAGGATTAGGTAGGGTTCAGGTTGAAATCGATGCACTTGGTTCCTTAAGGTAGGCTTAAAAGGCCAAGTTTGACTTCGGTCAACATTTTGAATAAAAGACTTTGGAATAGGGATTTGATGATTTTAATAGGTTCGTATGATGATTTCTGACTTGAGCGTATGTTCGGATCATATTTTGGATGACCTGGGAGCGTTTCAACGCCTATTAGTGAAAGTTGATTCTTGTAGGTTTTAAAAAGTTATTTAAATTTGATCTGGAGCGGGTTTAGGTGATGTAACGACCCGTCCGGTCATTTTGAGAATTAAAGTCCCTTTCAGCGGAATAAAGCCCTGAGCAACTTCGTATTATATGTATTGACTTGCGTGCATGGTCGAATTCAGTTACCGGATAATTCAGGGTGATTTGGGACACTTAGTCCCTAAAACAGAAGCTTAAGTCTTAGGATTTTGACCATAGTCGAAACTATGTAAAGACGACTTCGGAATGGAGTTTCGTAGTTTCCTTTAGCTCCGTTGGGTGATTTTGGACTTAGGAACGTGTCCGGACTGTTAATTTGAGGTCTATAGCTGATTTAGACTTGAAATAGCAAAAATCAAATTTTTGGAGATTTGGACCGGAAGTGGACATTTTGATATCGGGGATTCCGAGAGTTGGAACAGATCCATTATGTTAATTGGGACTTGCCTGCAAAATTTGACATCATTCCGAGTTGGTTTGATAGGTTTCAACATCACTTGTAGAAAAATTAAAGTTTCAAGTTCTTTAAGTTTGAATTGGAGGATGATTCATGATTTTAGCGTTGTTTGATATGGTTTGTGGGCTCGACTAAGTTCATATGGTATTTTAGGATTGGTTGGTATTTTTGGTTGAGTTCCCGGGGGTCTCGAGTGTGTCTCAGATGTTTAACGGAGGAAATATTGGACTTAGGAAATTTCTGAAGTTTGTCGGTAACTGGTGTTTCACACCTGCGGTGGGGGAACCGCAGGTGCGGGGCCGCACGTGCGGATGATTAAGCGCAGAATCAGATTCGGAGGGAGTGGGCAGGGGCCTCAGGTGCAAGGTGAGTCCCGCATCTGCGATGCCCACAGATGCGCTGGAGTGATTGCAGAAGCGGTGGAGGACCGCAGAAGCGGACATAGGTCCGGAGGTGCGCATACACAGGTGAGGCGTTTTGATCACAGAAGCGGGCGATGAGTTTTAAGGGAAAACCACACCTACGATGGAATTTCCGCAGGTGCGGAATCGCAGATGCGGTTGAAGGCCCGCATAAGCGGTTTAACTGGCAGAAAAAGGGCTAAGTGTGAGGGTTTTTGGACTTGAGAGCTCAGAATTTGGTGATTTTCGAGGGATTTTCAGAGGAAGCTTTGGGGTATTGATTCCTAACTCGTTTTTGGTTGTATTACATTAATCTATAGTTATTTTCTCCATTTAATTTCGGATTTGGGTTGAAAAGTTGGAAAATGGGGGAATACGTTCTTCAACCGAATTTCTGAGTTTTGATTGGGATATAGACATAAGATTTGGATAGTTTTGGTACGAGTGAACTCGTGAGTGAATGTATGTTCGTATTTTATGACTTTTACCCGATTCCTAGATGTGGGCCCAGGCCGACTTTATAGGGAGAATTTTGGATTTTTTGTTAAAGTATTGATTTCATTAATTAGATGTATCTATTATGGTTGTATTTATGATATGTAATTGCTTTTGGCTAGATTTGGGCCATTCAGAGCCAAATATTCATGGGAAAGGCATTGTGACCGATTGATTGAGCTTGGTTTGAGGTAAGTATCTTGCCTAACCTTGTGTGGGGAATTTCCCCTTAGGATTTGAGTCTTCTATGTTGATTGTAGTCTGTGTACGAGAAGTGATGAGTGCGTGCTCGGACTTATTTGTGGAAAGTTGGCCTTTTAAGGTTCTTAGCTCCTTATATTCACTAAGTATGAAGTTGTTCCTGATATGAATAAGTTCCTATTTACTAGTTTCACCTCTACATACTTTAATTAGAATTTAAGGCTTTAGGCCTTACTCTTATCGCATATTTGACTTAACTGAAGATTTTACCTTTTTTATTGTCATGGTATCTTTTCATAACTGCTTATCTTTATTTTGAATTATTATTATCTCATCCTATAATTGTTCAGTCTTAATTGAGGTTATGATTATCTTTTCGTTGCTTATCCTTAATTGAATTGTTGAATATCCTTCGTAATTTCTCAACCTTAAAAGCAGTTTAGACATCCTATATCTTAGTTGACTAGTTTTATTTGGAATTATTTGACTCGTGTTAGCTTCCCTATTGTTGAAATGTATATTGTTGGATCGTTGCTACATATTAGTTTTCCCTTGTTGAGTTGTTCTCTTTACAGCCAGCATTCTTTACTGTGGTTATTCATTGTGAATTGTTTCTATCGTTTATTTGTGATTTAAAGTTTTTGAGTTGATTTACTTGTCGTACTTTGTATTATTGTCATTGTTGTCATTGTACTTGTTGTGGTGATGCATGAGGTTTCTGACGTGCGGTTGTGGTTATTGTGATGCACGAGGTTTCTATCATGCTATTATTACTATTGATATTTGCACATGCGGCGAGTCAAGGCGGGATATATATATATATATATATATGGGTTGCGCATATGGCGAGACAAGGTGGGAACATTGTTATGCGCGTGTGGTGAGACAAGGCAGACACTTACTTTATTATTGCACACGTGGAGAGACAAGGTGGGCTGTGTCAGGGATTGATTTGTGATGGCCTGGGGGCATTCTTGTTGTTGATATTGTGTAGTGGTACACTTACCTATGTGAGTTTATCTAGCGAAAACTGTGAGAAAATGTTCTACGTGTTGTCCGTTCTTTTTCCTTATGCTTATTTGCTGGTATGAACTATGTTAGGACACATGCACAAGCATACACGTAGTTAAGCACCCTTATCGGATAAGAGGTGTTCTTGATATTGTTGAGCATAGATGCTCACCCTTGTTTACTTGCCTTCTATGTGAGAATGGCTCTATTGGCACGTGATTCGTCAATGCAGTTATGAGGTGTTATGAGACATGATGCCAAATGTTAGGGTTCAGGTATTGGGACCCGTGAGTTGTGATTTGTCCGAGGTTTGGTACCTCATGGAGTTTGTATATTAATACCTGATGTAAAAGCTTTTGTAGTTGCTGAGTTATTACTTGTACTTGCTGTATTTGTGATTCCAGATTTAGGTTGTATTCCATTCACTTTTCTATGTCATTTTTATGGTATTCCGCTGATACTTGTTGTTTCCTTGCTTATTGAAATTACTGTATCGTGTGCCATATTGCATAGTCTTTATATAGATATCATAGTTTTGTTGTTCCTATACTTATACTTGTTCAGTTTATTAGACCAGTGGGTATCTTGACTGTTCCTCGTCACTACTCCACCGAGGTTAGTCTTGATACTTACTGGGCACCGCTGTGGTGTGCTCATTCTACACTTCTGCACAGTTTTGTGCAAATCCAGGCATTTGTTCTTTAGTAGTTGCGCGGGTTGTTGCCGTGGAGATTCAAGGTAAACCTGTTGCTGCGTTCGCAGGCTTCAGAGTCACCTTCATGTTTTCGTTTTGCACTGTTTATTCTTATTTCTGGACCATTATATTTAGAAATTTTTCTAGCAAACACTATGTAGAGCTTATGACTTGTACTACTGATTTTTGGGAATTGTAAATTTCAAGAGATTTCTATTTCAAATTGTTAGATGTTATTTAAATAATGTTGTTGTTTTCAATTAATGTTAGGCTTACCTAGTCCCTAAGACTAGGTGCCATCACGATACCCAAACAGAGGGGAAATTGGGTCATGATAAGTTGGTATCAGAGCTCTAGGTTCATAGGTGCTACGAGTGATAAGCGAGTTTACTAGAGTCTTACGGATTGGTATGGAGACATTTGTACTTATCTTCGAGAGGCTACAGAACTATTAGGACTATCTCACTTCTTTTATTCCTATCGTGCGAGCTTATTGATCTCGGAGTTTGAACTTTTATCATTCCAAGGTTCAAGAAATATGACCCTCCTACATTCAGTGGTTTGGCTTCAGAGAGTGCACAAGGTTTTCTGGAGGAGTGCCATCGCATTCTCTGTACTATGGGTATTGAGGAGACGAGCGGGGTTGCTTTTACTATGTTCTAGCTCAGGGGAGCGACTTATCAGTGGTGGCGGGTGTATGAGTTGGGTAGCCCGGCCTAGTCAACTCCACTTACATGGGTTCAGTTTTCAGAGATGTTTCTGAGAGAGTTTGTACCCCAGTCCCTTCGGGATCCATGGCGCGCGAAGTTTGAGCGGCTGCGCCAGGGCACTATGTCAGTATCAGAGTATGCCATGAGATTCAGTGATCTGGCCATGCATGCACCTGCTTTGGTCACCATAGTTAGAGAGTGTGTCCGTAGATTCATTGAGGGACTCAGGCATGATATTCGTTTTAGCATAGCTCGGGAGTTAGAGTCAGATGTTTCGTTTCAGCAGGTGGTAGGGATCACTCACCGTGTAGAGGGCATGTGGGACCAAGAGAGAGGACAGGCGGGGTCATGAGAGAGAGTACATGTGAGATCAGAAGAGAGAGGACAGGTGGGCAAGGAGGCCTCGTAGACCGAAGAGATTTACTGGTCCTTATTTTAGAGGCAGGGTACGACATGGTAGAGGTTTTATGGGCCGGCCAGTTCAGTTTGCACTTCAGGCTTCGCACAGTATTTCAGGTGCTAATGGGTCTCAGAGTACCCGTACCGCACAGTTCCCACAGCCACGTCATCAGATAGGTTGCTTCGAGTGTAGAGATACCAGCCACAGGGTGAGAGATTGTCGTAGACTCCAAAAGCAATCGCAGCCGGCCCAGTGAATTCCGCAGAAGCGGACCCTTATCCCCAAAAGCGAGGGCGCTCTCATTTATTACGGGTTAGGACCATTTTTATCACATTTTCTTCCACTCTTGGGCGATTTGAAAGCTTTTAAGGTGGGGATTTCGACCTAGCTTTGTGAGGTAAGTAATTTCTTCTAAATATGAGTTTAGTACACATAATATGGGTAGATTTCCACATGGAAATTGGTAGAAATCATGGGTTGAGATGAAAAACCTAGGGTTTAATAAAAATGAGATTTTACCACGAAAATGATTATGAAACTTAGTGAAAATCATATATTATGTTCCTAAGGTTATGGATAACAACTTTCTTCAAAGATTTTCGGAATCTGGGCGTGTGGGCCTGGGGGTGAATTTTAGGAATCTTGCAAATTTATTTGGGTAATCACTTTAATAGTGGAGATATGAACTTTTGAGCATAGATTGATCGATTTATATAATGTTTGGCTAGTTCCGAGTCATTTGGCATCAAATTTGGAGGTTTGTGCGCATTCTTGAATTGGGAAGTAAGCTTTGAGACGAGGTAAGTCTCTTTTCTAACCTTGTAAGAGGGAACTTACCCCATAAGTGAACTTAATTAATATGTGTTATTATTTGTGGGGATACGTAAGCACAAAGTGACGAGAGTCTATACGTAACTACTATTCCTGTTTATGTCCGATAGTTTTAGGTTTATATCATGCTTGTGGACACCGTTATTTGATTATATTTGTTAACTGTATCAAATGGAACTGAGTTGAGGATTTTTAAGGATATAAAAGCTTTAAGTCGAATTATCTTTATTTTGAAAAGAATCAAGAAAGGGTTATGATTTATTGATTAATTTATATTTGACTGCGTCACATGTATGATTCGCGAGCAGGGTAATAGATGCATCTATGGTTCATGCCGTTCGACCCTCGGTAGTGGACAATTTACATTTATGTTGGATCGGGTCGAACGTCCTCGGTGGTATTCGTGTGTGATAATAGAACTGGAAGTTCCTTTCATAATCGGTATAAATTCTTTGTTTGTGTGATCATATGTTTTAAAGGAAGGAAGTGATTCAAGCTCTTAAATATTTCTGAAGACTTGCTCAGTTATTTCTTGTTCTGAGTCTTATTGTTGTATATCATGCTTAATTAGAATTTCATATTATCATTTTATTGGCCCTAGTAAGTGTCGGAGTCGACCCCTCGTCACTACTACTTCGAGGTTAGGCTAGATACTTACTGGGTACATATTATTTATGTACATACACTACACTTTTATACTTAATTGTACAGGATCTGAGGCATGTGCATCTGCTTACCAGTCTGGTGCGCAGATTTGATCCCCATCTCGAGACTTCACGGTGAGCTGTCTTCCGAGCCATTCTGCAGCAGCTGAAGTCTCTCTTATATTTTATTTTGTTTCTGTCTATTTCATTTCAGACAGTAGGCTAGTTTTCTTTTGTATATTCCACTAGATTGCCCACATACTTGTGACACCAGGTCTTGTCACACACACTAGTAGACTTACGATTTTGGATTTGTTTACATGATTACGATTGTACTCGTTTGCTTCCGTTTAGTTATGTCACCTTTGCAAATTTCTAAATCTTTTATACAAATGAGGAAATGTTATCTACTTAGTAATTCATTTAAACGGGAAACCATTAGTCTGATCAATGTTGGCTTGCCTAACAATGGTGTTGGGCGCCATAGCGGCCTAAGATGGAATTGGGTCGTGATAACAACGGTACCCAGTATGTATCAAGACTAACCTTAGTGGAGTAATGACAAGGGACAATCAAGATACCTATTGAACTAGATAACCTGAACAAGTATAGGTATAGAACTAACAAAAATACAATATCTCCATAGAACTACGCATAATGACAACAATAATACAGTGCTTGCAATAAAAAATAGAACAACAATTAGCAGCGGGCCACCGCAAGTAATAACATAGTAGAACAAGTTAGACACAATTTTAAATCCGGTGAATCACAAATAAGGAAAGACAAGTAGCAACTTGATAAGAATAACCACTTTTTGCTCCAGGTTTATTCCATAATCTCTACGAGGTACCAAACCTCAAAATTCACACAATTCACGGGTCCCAATTCATAAACCCTAATCACTTGGCATCTTACGCCCTCATTACAATTGTTAGTTGCACTGACGATTCACATGCCAATGGAACAATTCTCACATATAAGACAAGTAGACGGAGTACATACAAATGATCAGTAGCATCAATATTCATCTTCTTAAACCGATAGGGTGATAAAGTACATGCATGCTTGTGTAAGTGTTCTATCATAGTTCGGGTCAACGTATAAGAGTAGAGAAAATGAACGGCACATAAGAAACGATCCCCACATTTTGCACAAGGTAACATTCACACAAGTTAGGCACGCCACTACACAAATATCAACAACAACAATGCCCCTAGGCCATCAAAAATCAATCCCCGACATAGCCCACCTTGTCTCGCCATGTGCGCAATAATAAAGTAAATGCTCGCCTTGTCTCTCTGCATGCACATAATAATATTCCCACCTTATCTCAACACATGCACAAACCCACATATATAGCCCGCCTTGTCATGCCGCATGTGCATATATCAATAGTAACAATAGCACGTCAGAAAGCTCGTGCAAACACCAGAACAAACCTCCCAACAATATCACGTGCCAAAAACACAACATCACGATAGAATGACCTTCACAACACGAACTCATATACCACAACATTTCATCTAGACAATTTCAATACCACAACTGCGCATAGCCCTCGGCTCACCTGTCATGACCCAAAATCCATTAAAGGCCGTGATGGCGCGCGCCAGACACCGCTGTCAGGCAAGCCAATACTAAATACTTAATTTAGTTCTCATTTTAATATTTTTGAAATCATATTTCCTTCAATTAAATAGTAAAAGATGGAATTTACAGAGTAAATAATAATATTTTTTAACAATTTCAATACAGGACAACCCAAATCACCCCAAAACCCGGTGTCACAAGTGCATGAGCCTCAACTAGGAATGTAAAATAAAATAAAACATTTTTCCGAAATACAAATTCGGACAAGACAAATATAAATACTCTGAAGGAGGCTCTGCTGGTTGCAGACCCGTAACGTGGAATGCAGCTCACCTAAATCCCCGCAATTACCACGCCTAAGCGCCCACAAGGCCACTAGACATAAATGCACCTGCACAAATCAACGCGTACCCAGTAAGTATCACGCGTAACCTCGAATAAGTAATGACAAGGGGCCGACTTCGGCACTTACTATTGGCTATAAATAAAATATCAATGATATAATTAAGCATGGATTACGTAGAATGGGTGTAAGCTCAATATCATGAAATAAGTAAACAATTCTTTTGTTCATAAGAAATTTCCAAATTTATTTTCGTCATTTAACATTTTTGTATCTCGGGCCAATGAAAGCAATATCAATTATTATCAATTCCAAAACAGTATATCATGCGCAAATCTTGCTGAGGTCGTACGGCCCGGTCCAACATAATATTTAAAATGTGCACTGCTAAGGGTCTAACGACATGAACCATAGATGCATCTATCTGCTCCACAAAAGAGAAAAACACATTAAACAATCAATTCAAGATTTATTAAGGGGCAAATAATTCAAGAATTTCAAATTCCCATTTAACTGTCAAGTAAATGAAGTTTAACCTTTTTAAAATTCCTTTATCGAGTTTCTAAAATTTTTAAACAATAAAATTAACAAGTATGGCGCAACATTGCAAGTACAACATGATATAGGTCTTAGACTACCCAGACATAAGCATAATTATAGCTACGAACGGACTCTCATCACCTCGTCTGTACATAGCCCCCACAAATATAAGCACATAATAATTTGATTCACCTATGGGGTTAATTACCTCTTACAAGGTTAGAAAAGAGACTTACCTCGCTCCGAAATTCCACTACCGGCTCCCACCCCTTCCAAAAACTCAAATCGATGCCCAATGCTCCAAAACTAGTCAATAAACATGCAAACCCATAAATATATACTCTAATACTCATTATAATTCAATTTACACAATTTCCTACTCCATTCGAAAAGTCGATAAAATCACCCTCGGGCCCACGTGCCCGGATTCCGAAAACTTTCAAATATAAACATTACCCATAGCATCACGAACCCAAATATATTATTTATTCTCAATTCCATGCCCAAATTCGTAGTCAAAATCCAAAAATACCAATTTCTAGGTTTTCTACCAAAACCCCAAATCTTCACTAATTTTCCATGAATTTCAATGTTAAAAATCTATATATAATCCAAGTATGTAACTTGAAATAGGTGGGAATCACTTACCTTGACATAGATGACGAAAATTTCCCTTCCAAGAGCTCCAAAAATTGCCCAACCAAATGAAAAATGGAGGAAAATGGCCAAATCTCGTCTTTAAAACTTCACTGCCCAGGTACGCCCTTCTTCGCGACCGCAGAAAGAACATCGCGATCGCGAAGGCCAAAGAAACACTGCCTCCAAATTTCCTCTTCGCTTTCGCGATGTCCAGTTTCCCAGACCCCTCGCATTCGCGTTCCCTTCTACGCGTTTGTGTAGGCCAAACAACCTTAGGCCCATCTCCCCCCTTTCTTCTTCGCGTTCGCGTCGCCATGGCCGCGTTCGCGAAGGCTTGCCCAGCTCTTGCCTCGCGTTCGCATCCACTTGCTCGTGTTCGCCAAGGTCAACCCAACAGCCTCACAAATTTCCTCTACGCGGACGCGGGACTTCCTTTGCGTTCGCGAAGAAGGACACCAGACACCAACACCAACTGTCCAAAACATCCCGAAATCATCTGAAACCATCCCGAAACACACCCGAGGCCCCCGGGACCCCGTTCAATTCACACAAACCAGTCCCATAACTTAATACAGACCTGCTCGAGGTCTTAATTCACATCAAACAACATCCAAATCATGAATCACACCCGAATTCAAACTTAATGAACTTTAGAACTTCAAACTTCAACATTCGATACCGAAACCCATCAAATCACGTCCGATTGATTTCAAATTTTACACACAAGTCACATTCGACATTATGGACCTACTCCAACTTCCGGAATCACATTCCGACCCTAATATCAAAAAGTCCACTCCCAGTCAAACTTTTCATAAACCTTTAGATTTCTAACTTCCGCCAAATGGCCTATAGACCTCCGAATCCACTTCCAGATGCGCTCCCAATACCAGAATCACCATACAGAGCTATTCCCAGACTCAGAATCCCAAACAGACATCGATAAAATTGAAATATACTTCAACCCAAATTTATGAAATTCTTTCAAAATGCCAACTTCTACAATAGGCGCTGAAATGCTCCCGGGTCATCCAAAACCCAATCCGGACATACGCCCAAGTCCAATATCATCATACAAACCTTTTGGAACCTTCAAATCCCAGTTCCGACGTCGTTTACTGAAAAATCACTCTTTAGTCAATTCCTCCAACTTAAGGCTTTTGAAATTAGAATTTTCTTTCCAAATCAACTCCCAACTTCACGAAATTCAATTCCGACCATGCATACAAGTCATAATACCTGAAGTGAAACTGGTCATGGTCTCAAACCGCTGAACGACGCGTTATAGCTCAAAATGACTGGTCAGGTCGTTACATTCTCTCCTACTTAAACATACGTTCGTCCTCGAACGTGCTAAGAACTGCTCGAGATTTGGTCTGAAATAACTGTTTAACACCTCGTGCACCAACTAGTGCCTACACGACCCTGTTGAGCTCATGCGCTCTAGCAAACCTGGAAATCTTCTCCTTTATCTAGTCAAATAAGCCTTAGAGCCAAATTCTAACATCTGAAATTCTTTACCAGGTCTGCTTCCAACCTACGAACACCGTATCCATCACTACACGATGTACCAATACATGATTGTATATTCTCACTAAATTCACAACATGTACCGCATTATTCACATGCCCATAATGATATCCCCTGACAACAATAGCCGAAGTCCCTCGAATTTGATGCCCACAACACACCTCATGAAGCATATAAGTCCCGTTTCAACTCTCGGAATACTTCCACGACAGAAAAGATGTGTAGAAACTCATAACCACCTACCAGATCATAATTCATGGAGTCTCTCCTCCTGACAATATCCCTTACCTCATTCTGGACTGAATATCGATATTTACTCGTTAATGTGCCTCATATAAACCTGATCGCACTGATCCCAGGTCCAATAATCTCGTCTCACCCAGTACAAGCTACTCAAGCAATATGCCACCTCAGACGTTGCCAAAAGTCTCATATGATGCCACAATGTGCCAACAAGCTACAAATTCGAATGTGATATATAAGGAAACGAACTCTGGAAAGAATTTCTCAACCCACGTAACTAATTTAAACAACCAAAAAGATATTATGGACCTTCCTTAGAAAACTGAGAATCAAAATACACAATAGAAGATATGGGATATCGTACTTAACATCACACTGTTGCTGTGTGCAACCCAATCCAACTGTGATACCGTTGTGGCGTGCAACCCGAGCTAACCATGATACCTGTGGCGGTGTGCCACCCGATCCAACCATATACCCGTGGCGGCGTGCCACCCGATCCACAAATAATAATCGAAAGAAAACACATATCGAGCCGTAACGCTTATACTCACGAAATGCCCAAATATCAACCATAAGCATGCCAAGTGCATAATACAAATCCTGGGGAGATGGGTAGCATCATACGCAATAAAACTCAAGCACAACTAAGGTGCAATAAATGACCTACATCTCGAGATCCATCTTACTCATATAACACCACAAACTATATGGGATCTCAATACGAGTGCGAATAATCAAACCGCCTCACAACCCACATGGCACAATAGAGACTACACGGAAGGGCCGATAACAGAAATAATATCCAAGGCCCGAAGACCCATCCAAAACCAGAGCTATGTTGAAATGAACACATCCGGCCTGATATAGAGCCCACATTCACATTTAGATCCATCCACAGACCTCAAGTCGATTCTAATCGTACCGCACTGGGCTAATAACCTTTCAAGGATACACAACACCCTTTTTCACATGACACATAAGAACAATCATCAAATCCGGAACAAACTTCCACAATTCACAACCAACTGAATAGAGCGCCTTTCAGGCCTAAACTCTCACATTAGCGATAGTACCATATCTCCATACTTGGTTTCAAATCTTTAATCAATCAAGTGACTACATGTCACACTTATACAGTCTTCCCGTGGGATACGCTCCCATGACCTTCCGCACCAGGTAACAAGTCTGTACATCCATACCACCGGCCACACTAATGATGTAAAGCAAATCAAGAAGCCACAAATCAGTACACAAAGCCTCTTACACAGGACACCGATCTCAGGTGACGCTAAAGACAATACCAGCTTACTCTAAACATCTTAATTCTTCCCTGATCATCCGAGCTTGTGACATTCTTGTCAACACCGACCCGCAACCTTGATCCTCAACTTCCAATTTCCCATGCCGCTCACTGCACCTAACAGGCCAATACATGAGGGTACCAAAATTCCATAATAACTCCTGATCCACTAATAGAATAAACACTTCATCATATAGGAACCTTTTACTTACCTCAGTTTAGAAGAACCAATGTAACACGCAACTAAATTCCCAAACCGCAGAAAATACAACCTCGTGTCGTGATTTAAACTGCCATAACTCTTCCGTAAATCCCTTTACACAAAAAATCCATACGAATCGAATATCTTCCAAATCAACCAAGTTGTGGTGGCGCTCAAGCCCAAGTGTACAACCACAAACTACATGCATAACATCACGCTAAAGAAATTGGTCACTGCCACAACCGTGTTGATTCAACCATTACCAACCGAGCCACTTCTTCTAATTTACTCCGGATTTGCCTTAGGAATAATAATAACTCTATTTAAAACATAACGAACCCAAATCCGCACTCATCTGAGTGACCTTATTTCACGAGACCATGCGGTCTCAAAACCCATGAACTAACTCATACCCTCCTGGTGCTCACATTCGCATCTTCAACCGGTACACCCGTTCTGATAATTCCTCTACGAATCTGAAGTTATTTTCTCCCATTCCTCTAATGCTACACCGTAGACCGATGATAACATAGAACACTCCAAGCCCCTTTCATAATCCACTACAAAAGCTCGATACTTAACCGTACTACTGGCTCGAAATACTTAGTCACCACACTTTTAATTGTTTTTATTGAACTCACTAGAACCATTGTTGAGAGTCACCCACTCTGACTTGTTACCGAATATAATCAAACTCCAACACCCTCTCAAAGAAGCAACCGGCTGAATTCCTTTCCTAGTACATCACATCCACACGAAGCATAGACTCTAAGTTTTCCCAAAACCTGAACATGAACCGATAAAATATAACACACATTCCTCAAATCCTTGACTCAAATCACCACTGATGTTCTCTTTCCTTAGCCGTAGCAACCCACCAAAATGCCAATAACTAAAAACCTCACAAGCAGACAACCATGCAATCCAACTGTAGGCGGTGTGGCTCTCCCACTTAAGCTTGAAGCTGCCATTACATGACCCTCGAACCTACCAAAATTCTTTCTTCCTTACTAACATAACCTTGCGCAATCGACTCGCCAAATTCCTCGAAATCTTCCTGCTAACTATTTCATGAACGCTTTAAATCACTAGCCACATTTACATATTCGACCTCTTACCAGATAGACTGTAAAATTCTTCGTAGAAGCTTCATCAACACCATGCAACAGTTAACTTGCTCACTAGAAATAACCCAGCTGTGGAAATTCCATGCCGACATCTTCCAACAACGCTGCACCGAGTACAACTACCAGGAAACCAATAAACCATCTTGAGACCATGGTCGTTCACCAGCTGTACAAGTTTTTTCACTTCTCATGGACATTAACTAAAGGTGTGACGATAAATTCCAATCCAAATTCATGTTGTATCCTTCTTCATATCATGCAACTCATTTCCGTCGTATCCAACCCTTCTACGTATAGCAGCCAATATTCCAAATTAAGTTCGTAGACTTAGTCACTGTCCACCATGAGTTCCAAATCACTCTACTTTCCTCAACGCGTGTAGCTATCCTACCACATAACCCATATGATACTCTGCCACTCTCCCACTTTGGTCAAACCCTCTCCTTTAAGCAACTACTCGACTTCTGCTTCTCACACTTGGCCTTCTAGAAACTTAACCGCAACAAGACACCTCCCACATGTCTTTCCTCATCCTTCGCTGCCCAGTTGTTACCTTAAATCAAAATCTATCTCTGTAGCACTCGAACAAATCAATTGCTATCAACTTTAAACCTTTCCAAAGATCATCTTCCTCGAGCCATCAATATTATAAATACCCATTTAAATTTCGGAATTACTACACTCTGTTTTCTCTGACACCCGCTTCTCCGGCACCATATCACACTACTTTGCCCCGAAGGCAAATTGATGAAGACTATGAAATCGGCGAACCTTAACGCATTCAAGAAGGACAACGACACGACATCATAGGTGAAAATTCCACCACGCTCTAAAATACCAAGTCTCGTTACTCTATCAACCCAAACCTGAATTCCACCGGAAATAATATACCGAATCTCTAGATAATGCACTGAGTAAACCACCATCCAAGTCATTCACTGCCTCGATGCATATATAAGTATCCTACCATTACACCAACACTATGCGATAGCAATGCACGAATCATCTTAACAATCAGTGCCAATTCTCAAACCATAGGCAATACTGATACTGAGCTGAAATGACAGAACGACCTTTCGCAAGACGACGACAATAGCCCAATCAAATACACAAGGAAAAATATCCGACACCACATCTACAGCACCAATAAAATTCCTCGATTCCCAATTTATAACAAGCGCTTCACGTCGCACAAGATTCAATGGGAAGGAAAATGAAGGCGTAAGCCTCAAAGGAATCAAATCGCACGATGAGGAATCAAGAAGGGAAGTGCTCCTAACAGTCCTGTAGCCTCTCGAAGATAAGTACAAGCGTCTCTGTATCGATCTGCAAGACTCTACTAGACTCGCTCATGACTCGTGAGACCTAAGTAAACCTAGTTCTCTCATACCATGTTGTCACGACCCAAAATCCATTAAAGGTCGTGATGGCGTCGGGCACCGCTGTCAGGCAAGCCAAAAATAAATACTTAATTTGGTTCTCATTTTAATGTTCTTGAAATCATATTTCCTTCAATTAAATTGTAAAAGATGAAATTTACAGAGTAAATAATAATATTATTTAACAATTTCAATACAAGACAACCCAAATCACCCCAAAACCCGGTGTCAAAAGTGCATGAGCCTCAACTAGGATTGTAAAATAAAATACAACATCTATCCGGAATATAAATTTGGACAGGAGAAATATAAATACTCTGAAGGAGACTCTGCTGGCTGCGGACTCGTAACGTGGAGTGCAGCTCACCTAAGTCCCCGCAATAACCGCGCCTCTACGCCCACAAGGCCACTAGACATATATGCACCTGCACAAAAATGTGCAGCAAGTGTAGTATGAGTACGTAAATCAACGCGTACCTAGTAAGTATCTCGCCTAACCTCGAAAAAGTAGAGACGAGTGGCCGACTTCGACACTTACTATGGGCTATAAATAAAATATCAATGATATAATTAAGCATAGATTACGTAGAATGACTGTAAGATCAATATCATGAAATAAGTAAACAATGTTGTTGTTTATAAGAAATTTCCAAATTTATTTTCTTCATTTAACATTTTTGTATCTCGGGCCAATGAAAGCAATATCAATTATTATCAATTCCAAAAACATATATCATGCACAAATCATGTTGAGGTCGTACGGCCAAATCCAACATAATATTTAAATTGTGCACTGCCGAGGGTCGAATGACACGAACCATAGATGCATCTATCTGCTACCGAGGCGTTCGGCCCGCTCCACAAAAGAGAAAAATACATTAAACAACAAATGCAAGATTTATTAAGGGGCAAATATTCTAAGAATTTCAAATTCCCATTTAACGGTCAAGTAAATGAAGTTTAACCTTTTTAAAATTTCTTTATCGAGTTTCTAAATATTTTAAACAATTAAATTAACAAATAGGGCGCAACATCGCAAGTACAACATGATATGGGTCTTACACTACCCAAACATAAGCATAATAGTAGCTACACTCTGTCTCTCATCACCTCGTGCGTACATAGCTCTCACAAATAGAAGCACATAATAGTTTGATTCACCTATGGGGTTAATTCCCTCTTACAAGGTTAGAAAGGAGACTTACCTCGCTCCGAAATTCCACAACCATCTCCCAAGCCCTTCCAACAACTCAAATCGATGCCCAACGCTCCAAAACTAATCAATAAACATGCAAACCCGTAAATATATACTCTAATACTCATTATAATTTAATTTACAACAATTTCCAACTCCATTCGAAAAGTCGATAAAATCACCCTCGGGCCCACGTGCCCGGATTACGAAAACTTTCAAAGATAAACATTACCCATAGCATCATGAACCCAAATATATAATTTATTCTCAATTCCATGCCCAAATTCGTGATCAAAATTCAAATATTCCAATTTCTAGGTTTTCTACCATAACCCCAAATTCCCACCAATTTTCCATGAATTTCAATGTTAAAAATATATATATAATCCAAGTATGTAACTTGCAATAGGTGGGAATCACTTACTTTGACATAGATGATGAAACTTTCCCTTCCAAGAGCTCCAAAAATCGCCCAACCAAATAAAATATGGAGGAAAACGGCCAAATCCCATCTTTAAAACTTCACTGCCAAGGTCCGCCCATCTTCGCGATCACGGAAAGACCATCGCGATCGCGAAAGCCAAAGAAACACTCCCTCCATATTTCCTCTTCGAGTACGCGAAAAGCTAATCGCGGTTGCAACACTCTGATCGCGTTCGCGAAGGCCAGCTGCCCAGACCCCTCGCGTTCGCGTTCGCGTTCCCTTCTACGTGTTCGCGTAGGCCAAATGGCCTTAGGCCCATCTCCCCCCTTTCTTCTTCGCGTTAGCGTAGCCTTGGTCGCGTTCAAAAAGGATTGCCCAGCTCTTACCTCGCGTTCCCGTCCACTTGCTCGCGTTCGCAAAGGCCAACCCAACAGCCTCACAAATTTTCTCTACGTGAACGCGGGACTTCCTTCGCATTCACGAAGGACACCAGACACCAGCAACAACAGTCCAAAACAGCCCGAAATGATCCGAAACCATCTCGAAACACTCCCGAGGCCCCCAGGACCCCGTCCAAATCCACAAACCAGTTCCATAACATAACACAGACCTTTTCGAGGTCTCAAATCTTATAAAACAACATCAAAATCATGAATAGCACCCCAATTCAAACTTAATGAACTTTAGAACTTCAAACTTCTACGTTCGATGCCGAAACACATCCAATCACGTCCGATGGACCTCAAACTTGGCACACAAGTCACATTCGACATTACGGACCTACTCTAACTCCCAAAATTGGATTCCGACCCCAATATCAAAAAGTTCACTCCCGCTCAAACTTCTCATAAACCTTTTGATTTCTAACTTCCGCCAATTGACACCAAAATGACCTGCGGACCTCCGAATCCACTTCCGGACGCTCTCCCAATACTAGAATCACCATATGGAGCTATTCCCAGACTTGAAATCCCAAACAGACATCGATAAAATTGAAATACACTTTAACCCAAATTTATGAAATTCTTCCAAAATGCCAACCTCTATAATAGGCGATGAAACTCTCCCAGGTCATCCAAAACCCAATCCGGACATACGCCCAAGTCCAGTATCATCATACAAACCTGTTGGAATCTTCAAATCCCAATTCCGAGGTCGTTTACTCAAAAACCACACTTTAGTCAATTCTTCCAACGTAATGCTTTGGAAATTAGAATTCTCTTTCCAAATCAACTCCTAACTTCCCGAAATTCAATTTCGACCACGTGTACAAGTCATAATACCTGAAGTGAAGTTGCTCATGGCCTCAAACCGCCGAACGACGCGTTAGAGCTCAAAACGACCGGTCGGGTCGTTACATCATCAAACTGAGTACAACAACAACAATAACAATAGCACGGTAATACGACAAGTAAATCAACTCAAGAGCTTCAGATCACAAAGAAGGTTGAACGAACTCACAAAGAATGAACACAATAGGGAATACTAGTCTCAATAAGAATATCTCAACAAAGGAGATATAATATGCAACAATGATTCCAAATAGGGATAAGGCGACTACGATAAAGAATAACTAAACTTCATTTAGGGTTGAGAAATTACAAAGAGATACAACAAATTCAATTAAGGATAGGCAACGGAAAGAATAATCATAACCTCGAATAAGGATAGACGATTACAGAAGAGATAACAATAATTTCATTTAAGGATAAGCAATTAGGAAAAGGATAGCATGGCAATCGAAGAGGCAACAACTTCAATTAAGTCACACACGAGTCAAATAGGCAATAAGGGTAGAACATGAAGCAATTAATTCCAATTAAAACACGTAGAGAATGCAAATAATAAATGAGAAACTTAATCATAGCAACACCACTCCATATCTAATGAACTTAAGAATGCAAGGGCCCTAAAAGGATAACCTTCCACAAATAAGCCCGAGCACATACTCGTCACTTCGCATGCACGGACTTCGCATGACACAATTAGCATAAAAGACTCAAATCCAAAGGGGTAGTTCCCCCACACGAAGTTAGGCAAGATACTTACCTCAAACCAAAAATCCACTCAAAGTTCAAACACGGCTTTGCCTTTCGAATTTGTCTCCAAACCAATCAAACCTAGCAGTTTATTTACCAACAATTCAATTTGAGCTTTAGAAATTATTCACAATTCGACAGAGACTTAATTTAAGTCATTTTCGGAAAAGTCAACCATAAGTCAATGTGTGGCCCACTTTTTGGAACCCAGCAAAAACTCACTGAATCCAAACACTTATTTCGATACGAGTTCAACCATACAAAAATTATCGAATTCCGACGTCGGATTTCCTTTCAAATCTTCATTTTATAATTTTGGAAGATTATACAAAAATCTAATTTTCTTAAATTAAATTCACATATTCATGATGTAAATAAGTATGGAATCATGAAATATAAATGATTTAGGATAAAGAACACTTACCTAGTTCAAATTTGTTAAAAACCCATATGAAAATTGCCCAAACCGAGCTCCCCAAGCTCTAATTTTGTTTTAAATGGCAAAACTTCCCGTTTTATAGGGGTTTTATGTCTGTAGCGCCACAGGTGGCGTGGGGTGCTGCCTGTGGAGCCGTTTCCAGAACTCCAGAAGTCCCAGCGCCAGGGATAGCACCCCACGCTACCCTAGACACTGATGATGGGAAATTTTACCCCGACACAGAAATGAGCATAACTCTCTCATACGATGTCCGAATTCGACGATTCTTTTTGCTATGGCTCCGAAATTTTATTTCAGATCTAATTCTTCAATCAAAACTGAATTTGGAGCTCATTTGTTTAATATTATACCACTTATTCTTGAAGAAACGATGTCGAAATATTCTAGAATATTCAAATTAAATTCCGTTAACCATCAGAAATTCACCCGAGGCTCCCGGGACCTCAACCAAGTATACCAACCAGTCCTAAAACATCATACGAACTTAATCGAGCCCTTAAATCATATCAAACAACCCTAAAACACGAATTTCACATCGATTCAAGCCTAATAAACTTTAAAACTTCAAACTTCTACATCCGGTGTCGAAACATATCAAATCAAGTCCGATTGACCTCACATTATGCACACAAGTCAATATTGACATTACATACCTACTCCAACTTTCGAAATCGGAATCTGACCCTGATATCAAAAAGTTCACTCTTGATCAAACTTCCCAAAATTCATCAGTTTTCCAACTTTTGCCAATTGACATCCGAACACGGTCCTAAATCCAAAATCATCATACGGAGCTATTGAAATCATAAAAAAACTGTATTCCGAGGTCGTTTACACATAAGTCAACATCCGGTCAACTATTTCCACTTAAGCTTTAAACCATGGAACTAAGTGTTCAAATTCATTCCAAAACTTCATCGGACCCAAACCAATTACCCCGACAAGTCACATAACAACTGTAAAGCACGAATTGAGAAGTAAGTGGGGGAATGGGGCTATAATTCTCAAAATGACCGGTCGGGTCATTACAACAAATGTTCGTTAATATACTATCATATTAAATACCTTTAAACTATAATACATAATTATCTAACTAACATGACAAAATTGATCATTTGTGTAAGTTTTGATGATGTCCTTTTATTTAAATTCATGTATTATGCTAATGTATTAATATTTTTCAACATTTAGATAATTAATGTATTATTATACAAAATATTTCTCTCATTAATTATTTTTTTTGTTCCTTTATATAAATAAATGTTTAAATCTGTCACGATCCAAAATCCTTTAAAGGTCGTGGTAGCACCTACCACTACTATCAGGCAAGCCAACAATAAAAGTTTAACTTAATTACTCATTTTAGTATTTTTGAAATAGTGAATTTCCTTCAATTAAATAGTAAGAGATAATTTTTTTACAGAGTAAATGATAATATCGTCACAACAACAATACGAAACAACCCATAATCATCCCCAAAATCTGGTGTCACAAGTGCATGAGCATTTACTAGTAAGTAAAATAAAATACAGCATCTTTCCGAAATACAAATTAGACAGGAGAATATAAATAGCTCTGAAGGAGATCCTGCTGGTTGCGGAACATAACATGAAATGCAACTCACGGTAAGTCCCTGCATCATCCGCAACTCCGAGCCCAAAGGACTACCAGACATAAAAGTACCTGCACAAAAATGTGCAACAAGTATAGTATGAGTATGTAAATCAATGTGTACCCAGTAAGTATCTAGCCTAACCCCGTAGGAGTAGTGATGAGGGGTCAACATCGACATTCACTAGTGGTCCAATAATATTAGGTACAGTAAAGAGGTGAACAAATATGAGGCAAAGTAAATAAATAAAATAAACAAGTATAAGTCTGTGGTACAATTCTCCTCTTTACAATAGGCTCAAGCTCTCAATTAGCAAATTTTCTCCTCAACCGGAGCATATATATAAATATATAGTGGACCTCACCAAAATGGGTCGTTATACTTAAAATCAGGAAGGACTCACAAATACATTCGCTTCTTGCCAAATATTATGCACGATTCCATGAGGATATTTTATAGAAATGTCGAGGTGTACGGCCCAATCCAACATAAATATTAAGTTATGCACTGTCGAGGGTCGAATGGCACGAACCATAGATGTACCTATTAAACTGTCGAGGCGAACGACCTACTCCCATGAGAGTGTGGTACATAAATCTTGGCGAGGCGAATGGCCCGATCCCATTAGAAGAAGAATCTTAAACGAGTCCTTGACCCTCACTCACGAATAAACATGTGAGTTATAATTGTTTAAGGAAAATGGTTCGATGAAAACGCATAACGTGTGAGAAATTCGTAAGAGGAACACCATTATTTCGTGGCAAGTCATGAAACTCGCGAAAACTTTAAAATAGCAAGTCTATCACTCTACGCATGTCTAGTCTCAAGTTGTAATGCGAAATAAAAGAATTAAGCGAGCAAGGATAATCCCTATAGTACAAGTAAAACATGGGTTGAACCTAAGTCTACCCAGACAATAACATGGATCTAACTACGTACGGACTCTCGTCACCTCGTGCGTATGTAGTCCCCGCAACAAGTTTCACATATTAAATATATCACCTAGGGGTAGTTTCACCCTCATAGAATTAGACGTGAGACTTACCTTGCCCCGAATTTCTATAATCCGGCTCAAACACCACTCTAACACCCCAAACTGATGCTCGTCGCTCCAAAACTAGTCAATAAATGTGCAAATCCATAAATATATACTCTAATACTCATAATAAATCAATTTATAACAATTTTCCACTCCGCTAGAAAAGTCGATAAAGTAATATTTTCGAAGATATACTCTACCCATAAGGCCACGAATTCAAATATATAATTTGTTTCCAATTCCATGTCAAATTTCGTAGTCAAAATTCAAAAATACCAATTTTTAGTTTTTTTTTCAAGATCCTAAATTTCTACAAAATTTCCATGCTTTAATTTGTATAAAAAACATGTATTTAACTTACAATAGGTGGGAATAACTTACCTTGATATAGATGATGAAAACCCTTCACTTGAAGCTCTCCAAAAATAGCTCAACCAAGAGAGAATGGAAAAAAATAGGCCAAAACCCCGTTTTAAAGAAACCTCACTACCCAGCACGAATTCTGCTTCTGCGGTGCGAAGGTCGCTTCTGCGGCTCCAAGTCTCACACCTGCGAGAAACCAAGCCAAGGTCGTTAGTCGCTTCTACGCCCACGCTTCTGTGGCTCTTCGAGTGCAGGTGCGGTCCCGCTTCTGCGGAACTTGACCGCATCTTCGGTCGCAGCCTTCCCCAGCCAATTCCGTTTCTGCACCCCCTCTTGGCCGCTTCTGCGGTCAAAATCTCACAGGTGCGGTTACACCAGATACCAGCTACCTCATCATTCCTTTAGTCCAAAAGTTGATCCGTTAACAATCTGAAATCCCTCCGAGGCCCTTGGGACCTCAACCAAATATACCAACACGTCCCAAACCTTGACACGAACTTGCTCGAGGCCTCAAATCACATCAAACAACGCCAAAACCATGAATCACATCCCAATTCAAGCTTAATGAACTTTAGAACTTCAAACTTCTACATTCGATGTCGAAACCTATTAAATCATGTCCGATTATCCTCAAATTTTGCGCACAAGTCATATTGCATATTACGGGCCTACTCCAACTTCCGGAATCGGAATCCGACCCTGATATCAAAAAGTCCATTCCCGGTCAAACTTTCCGAAAAACCATTAAATTCCTAACTTTCGCCAAATGACCCCCAAATGACCTACGGACCTAAGTACAGAATCACCATATGGAGCTATTCCCAAGCTCAGAATCCCAAACAGACATCGATAGCATTAAAATGCATTTCAACCCAAATTTATGAAATTCTTCCAAATGCCAACTTTCCACAATAAGCGCCGAAACGCTCCCGGATCATCCAAAACCCGATCCGGACATACGCCCAAGTCCAAAATCATCATACGAACCTGTTGGAACCTTCAAATCCCGATTACGATGTCGTTTACACGAAATCAAACCTTAGTCAATCTTTCCAACTAAGTTCCTGAAATGAGAAATTTCTTTCCCAATTAACTCCGAACTCCCCGAAATTCAATTCCGACCACACATACAAGTCATAATACCCGAAGTGAAGCTACTCGTGGCCTCAAACCACTGAATGATGCGCTATAGCTCAAAACGACCAGTCAGGTCGTTTCATTCTCTCCTACTTAAACATACGTTCGTCCTTGAACGTGCTAAGAACTGCTCTTGAGTTGTCCGAAATTACTGTTTAACACCTCGTGCACCTAACCGTGCTACCACAACCTAGTTGAGAACATTAGCTCGAGCCAATCTAAAGATCTTCCCCTTTATTTAGTCAAGTAAACCTTAGAGTCAAATTCCAACATCCGGAATTCTCCACCATGCCTGCTTTCAACATACGAACATCGTATCAATCACTTCACACTGCACCAAAAACGATTGTATGCCCTTACTGAATTCTTACCATGCACCGCATGACTCATTTGCCCAAGGCAAGCTTTCCAAAGCACAACATCTAAAATTTCCACTGACTTGAAGCCCGTAGTGTACCTCATGACCAATTAAGACTTGCTTTAACTCTCGCAATACTGCTACGACATAGAAGATGTGTAGAACTCATAACCACTTGCCGAATCACAAATTATGGAGTATATCCTCCCAACAAGAACCATTACCTCATTCTGGACTAAATAAAAATATTTACCCTTTAATATGCCTTATATAAATCTGATCGCACTAATCCCAGGTCCAATAATCTTGTTTCACCCAGTACAAACTACTCAGGCAATAAGCCACGTCAGATACTGCAAAAGACTCATATGATGTAACATTGTGCTAACAAGATACAAACTCGAATGTGGTATATAAGGAAAACGAACTATAGAATGAACTACTCAACCCACGTAACTAATTTAATAAGCGAAAAGATGTTATGAACCTTCCTCAATAATGAGACACAAAACACACAAGAATAGCTATGGGAAACTGTACTCAATGTTACACTATTGCGGCGTGCAACCCGATCCACACATAATACCGTTGCGGCGTGCAACCCGATCCAACCATGATACCCGTGGTGGCGTGCCACCCAATCCAAACAGCATATCTGTGGTGGCGTGCCACCTGATCCACACATAATAATAAATAGGGAAATACTCATGAAGCCAGACATGTTTATACCTACAAAATACCCGAATATCAACCATAAGTACATGAAGTGCATAATACAAATCCTGGGGAGACGGATAGCGCCATACGCTACGAAACTCAAGCACAACTAAGGTGCAATAAATGACTTGTATCTTGAGAGTCATCCTGCTCTCACAACACCACAAGCTACATGGGATATCAATACAAGTGCGAATAATCAAATCGCCTCACAACCCACATGGCACGATAGAGATTACACTAAATAGCTGACGATGGAAATAACATCCCATGCCCGAAGACTCCTCTGCAAGTAATGCTATGTTGAAATGAACACATCCGACCCGATATAGAGTACACACTCAAATTTAGATCCATTCACAGACCTCAAGACGATTCTCATCGTATTGTACTGAGCTAATAACCTTTCACGGATCCACCCCCAAGAATAGCCGTCAAATCCGTAACAAACTTCCACAATTCACAACCAATTGAACAGAGCGCCCTTCAGGCACAAATTCTCACATTAGCTATAGTACCACAATCTCCATACTTGATTCCAATCTTTAATCAATCAAGTGACTACATGTCACACTTATACAATCCTCCCATGGGATACACTCCCACGGCCTTCCGCACCAGGTAGCAAGTCTGCACACCCATACCACCGGTCATGCTAATGTCGTAGACAGAATCAAGGATCCGTAAATTAGCACACAAAGCATCTTACACATGACACCGATCTCTGGTGACGCTGAAGACAGTACCAGCTTACTCTAAACATTTGAATTCTTTCCTACTCATCCGAGCTCGTGACATTCTTGTCGACACCAAACTGCAACCTTGAACCTCAACTTCAAATTCCCAAGCCACTTACTGCACCTAACATGCCAATACGTCAGAGTATAAGAATTTCATCATAACTCCTGAACCACTAATAGAGTAAACACCTTGTCATATAGCAACATTTCACTTAACTCATTTCAAGAGAACCATTGCAACACGCGATCGAATTCTCATAACCGCAGAAAATACAACCCCAAGTAGTGGTCTAAACCGACATGACTCTTTCAGGATCCATCTACACATAACAAGCCATAATAAATCGAATGCCTCCAAGTAAAATCAATTACGGTGGCCGTCAAGCCTCGCACGTACCGCCACAACCACCTGTAAAACTTAACACGTTGAAGGAACTAATTATTTCCACTGTCATACCGATTCAACCATTGCTAACCGATCAAATTATTCTAATTTACTCCGGACTTGCCTTAGGAATAATAATTACTCCATTCAAAACATGACGAACCTAATTTGCACTCATCCATAAGGACCCTATTTCACGAGACCACGTTGTCTCAAAACTCACAAACCATCCCATACCATCCTTGTGCGCACATTCGCATCTTTAACTGGTACACCCATTCTGATATTTCCTTTATGAATCCTAAGTTGTTTTCTCCCATTCCTCCAGTGCTACACCGCAGACCGGTGATAACATATAACACTCCAAGCCCCTTTTTCATAATCAGCTGCAATGCTCGATACTTAACCATACTACGGTCTCGAAATCCTTAGGCATCACACTTTAAATTTTTGAATCCACTAGGACCGTTGTTGAGAGTCACCCACTCTAACTTGTTCCCAAATATGATCAAACTCCAAGTCTCTACTAGCACATGAACACTCTCTCAAGGAAGCACCCGGCTGAATCACTTTACTTGTACATCACATCTACACGAAGCATAAACTCTAAGTCTTCCCAAAGCCTGAACACGAATCGACAAGGCCAAATATAGCACAGATGTCCCAAATCCTTTTCTCAAATTACCACTGATGTTTTCTTGCTTTAGTCTTAATAACCCGCCAATATGTCGATAAACAGAAACCTCACAAGTATACAACCATGCAATCTAATCATAGATGGTGGGGCTCTCCCACTTAGCTTGAAGCTACAATTGCATAACCTTGGAACATACCAAAATTCCTTCTTCCTCATTAACACGATCTCGCACAATCGACCTGCCAAATTCCTCGAAATCTACATGTTAAACATTTCATGAACATTCTTAATCACTAGTCACATTCACATATTCGACCTCTTACTGGATAGCCAGTAAAATGCTTCGTAGAAGCTTCATCAACACCACGCAACCACTAGCCTACTCATAGGAGATAACACACATGTGGAAAGTCCATGCTGACACCTTCCAACGACGTTGCACTGAGTACAATTACTATGAAATTCTTAAACCATCATGAGCTCGTGCTCATTCACTGGTTGTATAAGTCCATTCGCTCCTCATGGACACCAACTAAAGCTGAGACAATACATTCCAATACAAAGTCATGTTGTATCCTTCTTCATATCAAGAAACTCATTTCCGTCGTATCCAACCTTCCTCCGTATAGCAGCTAATATTCCAAATGAAGCCCGTAGACCTAGTCATTGTCCGCATGAATCCCAAATCACTCTAAACTTTCCTCAAGGCATGCAGCTATCCTACCACAGAACCCATATGCTACTCTGCCACTCTCCCACTTTGGTTAAACCCTCTCTTTTAAGAACTTACTCGACTTCTGCTTCTCACACTTGGCCTCCTAGAAATTTAACCATGGCAAGACACCTCCCACGTGTCCTTCCTCATAAATGCCCAGTTGTTGCCGTAAATCAAATCCATCTCTATAGCACTTGAACTAACAGATCGCTACCACTCTAAACCTCTCTGAAGATCATCCTTCTCGAGCCATCAATCCTAGGAACACCGATTCGATTCTGAACAACAACACACTACGATCTCTGACAGTCGCTTCCCCAGCACCATTCACAATCCTCTGCCCCAAATGCGATTTTAAAGAAGGCCATAACACCGGCGATCTTAACACATTCAATCAAGAACGATAACACCACATCACGGATGAAGATTCCACCAAGTCTCGTTACCCCATCGACCCAAACCTGAGCATTCATAGTCCGATTGTCTTTCCTCTGCCAGAATTAAAACACTGAACCCCTGAATCATGCATTGAGAAAAACCTCCTTTCGAATCATTCACTGCCCCGACACATAGACAAGTATCCTACCATTACATCAATATTATGCTATAACAACTCATAAACATCGTAGAAACCCGTGCACAGTCTCGAAACCATAAAAAATACCGATACTGAGTTGGAACAAAAGAACATCTTTCCACAAGGCGACGACATTAGCCCAATCGAATATGCATGGAGAAACATCATGCACTACATCTGTAGTGCCATTAAAATTACTCGATTCCTAATTGCTAACAAGCGCTTCACGTCGCATAAGATCTAGTAGGAAGGAAATAAAGGCATAAGCCTCAAAGGAAATCAAACCGCACGAAGAGGAATCAAGAAGGGAAGTGCTCCTAATAGCCCTGTAGCCTATCGAAGATAACTACATATGTCTTCGTACCGATCCGCGAGACTCTACTAGACTTGATCATGACTTGTGAGACCTAAGTGAATCTAACGCTCTGATACCATGTTTTCAGGACCCAAAATCCTTTAAAGGTCGGGATGGCGCCTAACACCACTGTCAGGCAAGCCAACAATAAAAGTTTAACTTAATTACTCATTTTAGTATTTTTGAAATCGTGAATTTTCGTCAATTAAATAGTAAGAGATAAAATCTTTACAGAGTAAGTGATAATATCTTCACAATAACAATATGGAACAACCCATAATCATCCCCAAAATCTGGTATCACAAGTGCATGAGAATTTACTATGAAGTAAAATAAAATACAGCTTCTGTCCGGAATACAAATTGGACATGAATATAAATAACTCTGAAGGAGACCCTACTGGTTGTGGATCGTAACATGAAATGCAACTCATGGTAAGTCCCGGCATTATCTGCGCCTCCTCACCCAAAGGACCACCGGACATAAAAGTACCTCCACAAAAATGTACAGCAAGTGTAGTATGAGTTTGTAAATCAACATGTACCCAGTAAGTATCTAGCCTAACCCCGAAGGAGTAATGACATGGGGTCGACATCGAGACTCACTAGTGGTCCAATAATATGAGGCACAGTAAAGAGGTGAACAAATATGAGGCAGAGTAAATAAATAAAATAAACAAGTATAAGTCTGTGATACATTTCTCCTCTTTACAATAGGCTCAAGCTCTAAATTAGCAAATTTCCTTCTCAACCGGAGCATATAAAAAAATATATAGTGGACCTCACCAAAATGGGCCATTATACTTCAAATCAGGAAGGACTCACAGATACATTGGCTTCTTGCCAAATATTACGCACGATTCCATGAAGATATTTTATAGAAATGTTGAGGCGTATGACCCGATCCAACATAAATATTAAATTGTGCACTGCCGAGGGTCGAATGACACGAACAATAGATGCATCAATTAAATTGCCGAGGCGAACGACCCGCTCCCATGAGAGTGTGGTACATAAATTCTGCCGAGGCGAACGGCCCAATCCCATTAGAATAAGAAGCTTAAATGGGTCCTTGACCCCCCCACTCACGAATAAACATGTGAGTTATAATATTTTAAGGAAAATGGTTCGATGAACAAGCATAACGCGTGAGAAATCCGTAAGAGGAACACCATTATTCTGTGGCAAGTCATGAAACTCGCAAAAACTGTACAATAGCAAGTCTATCTCTCAACGCATGTCTAGTCACGACCCAAACTCCCTCTGTATAACGTTGTGACAGCACCTAGTCTCTACGACTAGGTAAGCCTAACAAATTGCGGGAAATAACAAAACGAAAGTAAAACTTGGTAACTAATAGCAGTAGATAACTAAATAACTAGTAACAATGCCGCTCAGCATGTACAATAACTAATACTCCATAACTACACAGTCTTCCCAAAACCCGGAATATCGTAAGTCACAAGCTACAGAAGGAAATTAGTATCTCTATACACTAGAGTCTAACAAAAGAAGTACAGAAGGTAAATGGCATAGGAGAGAATAGAGGGGGACTCCAAAGTTGGCTGACGCAACAGATGTACCTTGAAGTCTCCATACAACAACAAGCACTCTCAGCTAGTAGCGGGGCTGATAAGAAGCATCTGAATCTGCACACAAAGCATGTGCAGAAGAGTAGCATAAGTACACCACAATGGTATCCAGTAAGTGCAGACCTAATCCCGGTCGAGTAGTGACGAGGTCAGGTCAGGCCCACTGGTAAATAATAAATAAGATAGGAGAATATACAGTTTAATGAGAGACTGGAATTTAACAAAAGGAAACACAGCAAGGCAACTGTACAACACACCGGGGTAAACAATAGGGGATCTCCCGAGATACCGTCTCGTAGTCCCAAAATAAATATACAGGGAGAACTCCCGAGGTACCGCCTCGTAGTCTCAAAAGTAAATATACTGGGAAAACACTCGAGGTACCACCTCATAGTCTCAAAAGTAAATATGCAGGGAGAACTCCCAAGTAACCGCCTTGTAGTCTCAAAAAAAATGAGCAGGGAGAACTCCCGAGGAACCACCTCATAGTCTCAAAAGTAAATGTGCAGGGAGAACTCACGAGGAACCGCCTGGTAGTCTCACAAGTAAACACACAGCTCAAACCGATAAATAGAACAGTTAACAGCAAGACTTTTATAGTTATACTGATAAAGAAAAAGAAAAACAGGAAATCAACAAGGCATGCTTCACATAGTTCAAATAAGTAGTTAAATCACGTAAACATGTGATAATAGACTAAACAGGATAACTACACATTCTGGAATATCTCAATTAAGAATAAAAACAAACCAATACTCATTTAAACGGTATAACTCAAATAAAAGGGAAAACATGTTGCTACTTAGTAAAATAAATTGGGTTTTACAACAAATAGCTTGTGTACCTACTCGTCACCTCACGTACACGGCGCTCACATATCACAACAGTACCAAATCCTAAGGGGATTTCTCCCACACAAGGTTAGGCAAGCCACTTACCTCGAACCAAGCTCAATCAATCATTAACAACGCCTTTTCCACGAATATCCAACTTTAAATGGCCCAAATCTAGCCAAAATCAATTACATACCATAAATACAACTATAAGAAACTAATTTAATTAATGAAATCAAAGCTAAAGCAAGAAATTAGAAAATAGCCCCCAAAAGTCTCCCCGGGCCCACGTCTGAGAATCGGGTAAAAGTCACAAAATATGAACACCAATTCACTCACGAGCTCATTCGTACCAAAATTATCCAAATCCGATATCAAAATCCCAATCAAAACTCAAAAATTTATTTGAAGAACCTTCTAACTCTTTCCCAAATTTCTCAACCAAATTCCTTAATTAAATGATGAATATAGTATTAGATTCATGAAATATAGTCCAATCCGGGTTAGAATCACTTACCCCAACAATTTCCTTGAAGAACCCTCGAAATATCGCCTGACACCGAGCTCTCAAGGTCCCAAAATTGAAAATGGAAAACAAACCCTCGAACTTGATCTTTTCTGCATAGCGATTTTGCGTCTACGGGCCTATATTCGCACCTGCGATGCCACACATGCGGAAATTCTATCGCAGGTGCGGACATAACTTAAGTCCCCTGGGTCCGCATCTGCGAGAGAAACGTCTCACCTACGACCAAGGAACCACACCTGCGACCCTCACCGCTCTTGCGCATAGACCAACCGCAGAAGCGAGGCCGCTTCTGCGCAATCACCTCCGCACCTACGAACACAGCTTGGGCTGCCAAATCCCGCATTTGCGCTCCTTCAACTGCACGTGCGAGTCCTCACCTGTGGTCTCCCCTTCGCAGGTGCGAAACACCAGAAATCAACAAATTCTGAGATATTACCTAAGTCCAAATTTCAATCCGTTAAGCATCCGAAACACACCCGAGGCTCTCGGGACCCCAACCAAACATACCAACAAGTCCTAAAACACCATACGAACTTAGTTGAGCCCTCAAATCACATAAAACAATGCTAAAACATACATATCACCCTCCGATTCAAACTTAATGAACTTGAAACTTTAAATTTCTCCAACGGATGCCGAAACCTATCAAATCACGTCTGATTGACCTTAAATTTTGCATACAAGTCATAATTGACATTACGGACCTACTCGTACTTCTGGAATCTAAATTCGCCCCCCATATCAAAAAGTTCACTACCAGTCAAAATCTCCAAATATTCGATTGTTGCCAATTCAAGCTTAAATCAACTACAGACCTCCAAAACACAATCCGGACATGCCCCTAAGTCCAAAATTACCCAACAGAGCTAAAGGATTTGATGAAACTCCATTCCAGAGTCGTCTTCACACAGTACCAACTATAGTCAAAGTCCTAAGACGTAAGCTTCCGTTCAGGGATTAAGTGTCCCAAAACACTCTGAAATCATAACAACAACCTCCCAGCAAGTCATATAAGTAGAAACAGATACAGGGAAAGCAGTAAACAGAAGATCAGGGCTATAACTCTCAAAACAACCGGTCGGGTCATTACATCCTCCCCTTCTTGAAATAATCGTTCGTCCTCGAACGAGTTTAGAGACATACCTGAAGTGGTGAAAAGTTGAGGATAACGACTACGCATATCATGCTCAATCTCCCATGTCGCCTCCTCGACTGGATGACCCCTCCACTGAACCTTCACGGAAGCAATGTTCTTTGACCTCAACTTTCGAACCTACATGTCCAAAATATCCGTTGGCTCCTCAACATAGGATAGATCCTTGTCCAAGTGGACTGAGCTGAAATCCAACACATGAGACAGATCACCGTGATACTTTCGGAGCATAGAAACATGGAATATCAGATGAACTCCTTCTCGACTGGGAGGTAAGGCAAGCTTATAAGCAACCTCCCCAAATGAGATGACTTGGTCAGCCTATCCACAATCACCCAAACTACATCAAATCTCCGCTGTGTCCATGGGAGTCCAACAATGAAATCCATAGTGATCTGCTCCGATTTCCACTCCGGAATCTCTAACTTCTGAAGTAACCCACCTGGTTGTTGATACTCATACTTCACCTGCTGGCAATTTAGACACCGAGCTACACGCTCCATTATGTCCTTCTTCATCCTCTTCCATCAATAATGCTGCCTCAAGTCCAGGTACATCTTCGCGGCACTGGATGAATGGAGTACCATGAGCTGTGAGCCTCCAGGAGAATCAACTCTCGCAAACTATCTACATTGGGCACACATAGCCTTCCATGTATCCTCAATGCATCATCATACCCAATAGTGACCTCCTTAGCATCACCGTGTTGAACTGTGTCCTTAAGGACAAGCAGATACGGGTCATCATACTGACGCTCCCTGATACAATCATAAAGAGAAGACCGAGAGACCACACAAGCCAATACTCGACTTGGCTCAGAAATATCCAATATAACAAACTGGTTGGCTAAGGCCTGCACATCCAACGCCAATTGCCTCTCTATTGCTGGTAGATATGCTAAACTCCCCAAACTCTTTGCTCGACGACTCAAAGCATAGGCCACCACATTGGCCTTCCACGGATGGTACAAAATGGTGATATCATAGTCTTTAAGTATCTCCAACCACCTCCGTTAACGCAAGTTAATACCCTTTTGCTTGAACAGATGCTGCAAACTCCGATGATCGGTGTAAATCTCACAAGGAACACCGTTCAAATAGTGCCACCAAATCTTCAAGGCATGAACAATAGCTGCTAACTCAAGGTCGTGGACATGATAGTTCTTTTCATGCACCTTCAGTTGTCTGGATGCGTAGGCAATCACCCTACCGTCCTGCATCAACACCGCACCGAGACCAATCCGTGACACATCACAATATATAGTATAGGACCCCCAAACTTGTAGATAATACCAATACTGGGGCAGTAGTCAAAGCTGTTTGGAGCTTCTGAAAGCTCTCCTCACACTCCTCTATCCACCTGAACGGAGCACCCCTCTGGGTCAGCCTGGTCATAGGTGCTGCAATAGATGAGAAACCCTCTACAAATCGACGGTAATACCCTGCCAAACCAATAAAACTCCGGATCTCCATAGATGAAAATGGTCTAGGCCAACTCTGCACCACTTCCACCTTCTTCGGATCCACCTTGATCCCATCACTCGATACTATATGACCCAAGAATGCCACTGAGTCTAGACAAAACTCACACTTTGAAAATTTTGCATATAACTTCTTTTCTCTAAAGGTCTGAAGCACAGTCTTCAGGTGCTGCTCATGATCCTCCTGAGTTCGGGAGTACACTAGAATGTCGTCAATAAACACAATGACAAAAGATTCAAGATAAGACCGGAACATATTGTGCATCAATTTCATAAAAGTTGTTAGGGCATTGGTCAGCCCAAATGACATCACAAGGAACTCATAGTGACCATACCGAGTCCTGAAAGCAATCTTTAGGATATCTGGCTCCTGAGTATTTAACTGATGATAACCAGAACGCAAATCAATCTTGGAAAACACTCTGGCACCCTGTAGCTGATCAAATAAATCATCAATACAAGGCAATGGATACATGTTCTTCACTGTAACTTTGTTCAACTGGTGATAATCAATGCATATACACATAAAACAATCATTCTTCTTTACAAACAAGACATGAGCACCCAAAGGTGACACACTAGGCAGAATGAAGCCCTTATCAAGCAACTCCTATTACTACTTCTTCAACTCAGGAGGATCCATACAATATGGAGGAATAGAGAAGGGCTGAGTGCCCAACAACAAATCAATGCCAAAATCAAATTCTCTGTCGGGCGGCATGCCCGGAAGATCAGCTGGAAATACATCTAGAAAGTCCCGCACTACTGGTACTGACTCAACTGTAGGGGAATCAATACTGACATCAACTTGTCACGACCCAAACTCCCTCTGTATAATGTCGTGACGACACCTAGTATCTACGACTAGGTAAGCCTAACAAATTGTGGAAAATAACAAAACGAAAGTAAAACTTGGCAACTAACAACAATGGATAACTAAATAACTAGTAACAATGCCGCTCGGCATGTATAATAACCAATACTCTATAAATACACAGTCTTACCAAAACCCAAAACATCATAAGTCACAAGCTACAGAAGGAAACTAGTATCTCTATACACCAGAGTCTAACAAAAGAAGTGCGGAAGGTAAATGACATAGGAGAGAATAAAGGGGGACTCCGAGGTCTGCGGACGCGACAGATGTACCTTGAAGTCTCCGTACAACAACAAGCACTCTCAGCTAGTAGCGAGACTGCTAAGAAGCACTCGGATCTGCCCACAAAGCATGTGCAGAAGAGTAGCATAAGTACACCACAATGGAACCCAGTAAGTGCCAGGCCAAACCCCGGTCGAGTAGTGACGAGGTCAGGTCAGGTCCACTGGTAAATAATAAATAAGGCAAGAGTATATACAGTATAATGAGAGACTAGAAATTAACAAAAGGACACACAGCAAGGCAACAGTACAACACACCGGGGTAAACAATAGGGGATCTTCCGAGATACCATCTCGTAGTCCAAAAATAAATATACAGGGAGAACTCATGAGGTACCGCCTCGTAGTCTAAAAAGTAAATATGCAGGGAGAACTCCTGATGGTACCGCCTCGTAGTCTCAAAAGTAAATGTGTAGGGGGAACTCCCGAGGAACCGCCTTGTAGTCTCAAAAGTAAACACATAGCTCAAACCGATAATTACAACTGTTAACAGCAAGATTTCTACAGTTATACTGATAAAGAACAAGAAAAAGTAGGAAATCAACTAGGCATGCTTCATAAAGTTCAAATAAGCAGTTAAAGCACGTAGACATGCGATATTAGACTAAACAGGATAACTACACATACCGGAATAGCTCAATTAAGAATGAAAACAGATTAATACTCATTCAAACAGTATAACTCAAAAAAAAAGGGAAAACAAGTTGCTACTCAGTAAAATAAATCGGGTTTTACAATAAATAGCTCATATACGTACTCGTCACCTCACGTACACGACACTCACATATCACAACAGTACCAAATCCTAATGGGATTTCCCCCACACAAGGTTAGGCAATCCATTTACCTCAAACCAAGCTCAACCAATCAATAACAATGCCTTTTCCACGAATATCTGACTCCGAATGGCCCAAATCTAGCCAAAATCAATTACATGCCATAAATACAACTATAAAAAATTAATCTAATTAAGGAAATCAAAGCTAAAACAAGAAATTAGAAAATCGCCACAAAAAGTCTCCCCAGGCCCACGTCTCGGAATCGGGTAAAAGTCACAAAATATGAATACCCATTCACTCACGAGCTCATTCGTACCAAAATTATCCAAATCCGATGTCAAAATCTCAATCAAAATGCAAAACTTTATTTGAAGAATCTTCTAACCTTTCCCAAATTTCTCAACCAAATTCCTTAATTAAATGATGAATATAGTATAAGATTCATGAAATATAGTCCAATCCGGGTTAGAATCACTTACCCCAACAACTTCCTTGAAGAACCCTCGAAATATTGCCTCACACCGAGCTCTCAAGGTCCCAAAATTGAAAATGGAAAACAAACCTCGAACTTGATCTTTTCTGCCCAGCGATTTTGCGTATGTGGGCCTATATCCGCACCTGCGATGCCGCACTTGCAGAAATTCCATCGCAGGTGCGGACTTCACTTAAGTCCCCTAGGTCCGCATTTGCGAGAGAAGCACCGCACCTGCGACCAAGGAACCGCACATGTGACCCTCACCGTTCCTGCGAACTGACCAACCGCAGAAGCGAGGCCGCTTCTGCGCAATTACCTCCGCACCTACGAACTCGACTTGAGCTGCCAAATCCCGCATCTACGCTCCATCATCTGCACGTGCGAATTTGCACATGCGGTCTCCCCTTCGCAGGTGCGAAACACCAGAAACCAGCAAATTCTCAGCAATTGCCTAAGTCCAAATTTCAATCCGTTAAGCATCTGAAACACACCCGAATACCAACAAGTCCTAAAACACCATACGAACTTAATCGAGCCCTCAAATCACATACAACAATGATAAAAACACAAATCACCCTCCGATTCAAACTTAATGAACTTGAAACTTTAGATTTCTACACCGATGCCGAAACCTATCAAATCACGCCTGATTGACCTCAAATTTTGCACACAAGTCATAATTGACATTACGGACCTACTCCAACTTCCGGAATCTGACCCCCATATCAAAAATTCCACTACCGGTCAAAATCTCCAAAAAATTGACTTCGCCAGATCAAGCCTAAATCAGCTATAGACCTCCAAAACACAATCCAGATACGCCTCTAAGTCCAAAATCACCCAACGGAGCTAACGAAACCGCGAAACTCCATTTTGAAGTCGTCTTCACATAGTCTCGACTATGGTCAAAACCTTAAGACTTAAGCTTCCGTTTAGAGACTAAGTGTCTCATAACACTCTAAAACCACAACAACAACCTCCCGGCAAGTCACATAAACAGAAAAAGATACGGGGAAAGCAATAAACAGAGGATCGGGGGTATAACTCTCAAAACGACCGGCCAGGTCGTTACATGTTTAGTCTTAAGTTGTAATGCGAAATAAAAGAATTAAGAGAGCAAGTATAATCCCTATAGTACAAGTACAGCATAGGGTGAACCTAAGTCTACCCGGACAATAACATGCATCTAACTACGTACAGACTCTCGTCACCTCTTGCGTACGTAGACCCCGCCCAAGTTTCACATATTAAATATATCACCTAGGGGTAGTTTCCTCCTCACAGAGTTAGACAGGAGACTTACCTTGCCCCCGAAGTTCTATAATCTGGCTCCAACGCCACTCTAACACCCCAAATTGATGCTTGTCGCTCCAAAACTAGTCAATAAATGTGCAAATCCATAAATATATACTCTAATACTCATAATAAATTAATCCTATAACAATTTACCACTCCTCTCGAAAATTCGATAAAGTCAACCCTCAGGCCCACGTGCCCGAATTCCAAACATTTTCGAAGATATACTCTACCCATAAGACCACGAACTCAAATATATAATTTGTTCCCAATTCCATATCAATTTTCGTGGTGACAACAACAACAAGAACAACAATAACCCAGTATAATCCCACTAGTAAGGTCTCAGGAGGGTAGTGTGTATGCAGACCTTACCCCTTTCCTGGGGTAGAGAGGCTGTTTCGGATAGACCCTCGGCTCCCTCCCTCAAAGAACTCCCCACCTTTCTCTTGGGGTGACTCGAACTCACAACCTCTTGGTTGGAAGTGGAGGGTGCTTACCTCTAGGTGTTTCTTCAAAATCCCTAATTTCTACAAAATTTCCATGCTTAAATCCGTATAAAAACCATGTATTTAACTTACAATAGATGGGAATAACTTACCTTGACATAGATGATAAAAAACCCCATTTGAAGCTCTCCAAAAATCGCCGAACCAAGAAAGAATGGAATAAAATGGGCCAAAACCCCGTATTAAAGAAACCTCACTGCCCAACAGGAACTCCGCTTATGCGGTGCGAAGGCCGCTTCTGCGGCTCCAAGTCTCGCACCTGCGAGAAACCAAGCCAAGGTCGCTGGCCGCTTATGCGGCCCTCATGCGCATATGCGGCTCTTCGTGAGCAGGTGCGGTCCCGCTTCTGTGGTCCCAACCTTCCCCAGCCAATTCCGTTTCTGCGCCCCCTCTTGGCCACTTCTGCGGCTCGGCACCTGCGGCCAAAACCTCACTGGTGCGGTTACACCAGATACCAGCTGCCTCATCATTCGTTTAGTCCCAAAGATGATCCGTTAATCATCCGAAATCTCTCCAAGGACCTTGGGACCTCAACCAAATATTCCAAAACGTCCCAAAACTTGACACGAACTTGCTCGAGACCTCAAATCACATTAAACAACGCCAAAACCATGAATCACAACCCAATTCAAGCTTAATGAACTTTAAAACTTCAAACTTCTACATTCGATGTCGAAATCTATTAAATTATGTTTGATTGTCCACAAATTTTGCACACAAGTCATAATTGACATTATGGACCTACTCCAACTTCTGGAATCGGAATCCGACCCCGATATCAAAAAGTCCACTCCCGGTCAAACTTTCCCAAAAACCTTTAAATTCCTAACTTTCGCCAAATGACCCCAAAATGACCTACGGACCTCCAAATCCACTTCCGGACTTTCCCCTAAGTCCAAAATTACAATACGGAGCTATTCACATGCTCAGAATCCCAAACGGATATCGATAACATTGAAATGCACTTCAATCCAAATTTATGAAATTCTTTTAAATGCCAACTTTCCACAATAGGCGTCGAAACACTCCCGGGTCATCCAAATCCCGATCCGGACATACGCCCAAGTCCAAAATCATCATACGAACCTTTTGGAACCTTCAAATTCCGATTCCGAGGTTGTTTACTCGAAATCACACCTTAGTCAATCTTTCCAACTAAACTTCCGAAATGAGAATTTTCTTTCCAAATTAACTCTGAACTCCCCAAAAATCAATTCCGACCACACGTACAAGTCATAATACCTGAAATGAAGCAACTCGTGGCCTCAAATTATCGAATGACGCGCTAGAGCTCAAAACGACCGGTCGGGTCGTTACAAAATCATCACGTACTATTATTAACGTGCAACACACGTTCATAGATACTAGTTATTATAAAATCATGAAAATAATATTGATTGACCAAAAACTCCTTGAAGTATTAAACTATCTTTTAAACATATTGGACAAAATTGTCATATTTATAACTTTACAAATATTTAGGACTTGAAATTCAATTAAAATTTTATATTCATGAAATATTTGTTACTGCTTTCTTTTTACCACTCAAATAGACTCCCATAAGCATTAGAAAAACCAAGAACGTGACTTTTATTTGTCGGGAAAAAAGACTTAATTTATTAGTTTTAAGAGTATTATTTTTCTATTGAGGCTAACATCAAGTACTACAACAAAAAAAATAGAAAATTAAGTATTAAATACTTATCTATATCTATCTATATTTTATATATCTCTCTCTCTTTCTCTCTCTCTCTTTCTCTCTCTCTCTCTCTCTCTCTCTCTCTCTCTCTATATATATATATATATATATATATATATATATATACTATATTAAAAATACGAAGGCCTCTAGAGAAATGTCGTCCGCCTTTTTTACCCTTTTAAAATATAGTTCACATTAACAAAATAGTTATTTAATTATTTTCCTAAAATTGAGTTGTTTAAAATCAACTAAAATTATGGCTATTAAATCTTTTCTTATTTTAATAATGTAGGAACTCCTAATATATAGGAACTTAAAATTATCCTTATAAAAATATTTTCCTTAGCAATAAGTTTGCAAAATAAACTATGTTAAAAGTTGAACTTTTAAGTTAATGATTTAAAACACATAATATTAACCATATTAAAAGTAATATTAGATGTTAAACTCTTTGCATTATACGAGACTTCTTAGATTAATTAATATTGTTATTTGTGAATTTTTAAACGTGAGTATTATTTTGATGAAGAATTAACACAAATAGCCGTTTACCTAATCTTTTCAACTAAAAATAGCCTCCGAATGTATAATTAATGTATAATATGTGTATAACTATATATAATAAATGTATAATTTATGTATCGACTAGAAAAAATAAACAATAAATTTGGATGACAATTTGTGTAACAATACCTTTTTTTATTGTAAAGCCAAATAATATTTTAATCATTACTTGGATAAGTTTAAAGTTCTCATCAACTATTTAATTGGATTTTTTATTAGATGTGTCTAATATCAAATTATTTGGTATAATATTGGTTCATAATTAAAAAACATTGGCTTTTATTTCAAGGAGGTGTAGGACCAACCTTCACTTTCAAATTTCAAAAACTCCAAAATTGTCGATTTCTTTATTCATATTATTTGACAAATCTTTGAATATTTGCAATAACAGTATGTCACACAAAATATTTAACTAAATGTAGTTTTCAAAAATCAAGTTCAAACAGAATGCAGTAGTTTTGAATTCAGAATTAGATTACTTAAACAACAATAATGTTTATGAGATATTTCAAATAATATGATGTTCATGATAAAACTAAAAGGGAAGCAAGATGTCACGACCCAAAATCCATTAATGATCGTAATGGCGCCTAACACCGCTATCAGGAAAGCCAACAATAGTTGATTAACTCGATTATTCATTTTAGTATTTTGAAATCAAAATTTTCCTTTAATTAAATATTCAGAAATAAAATTTACAAAGTAAATGGCAATATTTTTACAACCTTAATACAGAACAACCCAAAAGCATTCACAAAACCTGATGTCATGAATGCATGAGCATCTACTAGGAAGTAACTAAAATACAACATCTGTTCGGAATACAAATTAGACAGAAAAAATAGAAATAACTCTGGAGGAGACTCTGCTAGCTGCGGATCGTAACCTGAAATGCAGCTCGCGGCAAGTCCGTGCATGTCACGCCCCCAAACTCCCTCTGTAGGATGTCATAATGGCACATAGTCTTAGAGACTAGGTAATCCTATCAATGCGGAATAACAATAGAAATTTGAAATAAATAATCTTCAAATTCACATAATTACTACTCTCAAAACTTGGTAGAAATAAGTCACAAGCTTCTAAGAATTTATCCTCAATGTATCTATATAGCAGGGTCTATATAGTTGCGGACGCTGGCAGATATACCTCGAAGTCTCCGTATACAGGTAGCTCACAGATGTCTGAACTTATAGGATGTTCCTGGATCTGCACAAAAAGATGTGCAGAAGCGTAGTATGAGTATACCACAGCGGTACCCAGTAAGTGCCAAACCTAACCTCGGTAGAATAGTGACGAGGTCAGATCAGGACCTACTGAAAATTAAATAATGGCATGGTAAAATGTTTAACAATATAATAAGATAAAATAATAATGGAAATAGATCAAGTAATATGTCACCATTTAATTACACCAAATAATGGAAATTAATACCTCGTGAAAACAAAATAAAATTCTTTTCAACTTTAAGAAAATCACAACAATAATCAAAAGCAATTGCGACCATAAATCAATATCAACAAGGGCACTCCCGAGGTACTGCCTCGTAGTCCCATTTCATAAATAAGTTCACAATATCTCATTTCTTTATATCACCGCAGGAGCCTTCACATTTAATTATAAAGAAAATATTTTTTTCCGAAATAGCATCCCGCGTTTTAACCACCCTTATCACACCGCACGACTTCTAGTAGTTTCCCCTACTGGCCACGCATATCAAGCCACCTTTATCTCACCACATGTATTTCAACACCCAGACCTTATACCACCGCATGTGTATCAATATCATAATATATCACAATTTGTACCTCAAGTGCCCAAATATTTAAACTTGCCAAAATAAATCAACAACAAGAATATTTTCCACATTAAGAAGCTCACGGCTCAATTACAATAAGTACAAAGTCTCACAAAATATTCAGCAAAATAATAATATTTCACAAATTTAACATCTTGACTTAACATCAAATTTTTAAATGTAAAATACTTCATTTTTAATAATATTTAAATTAAGAAATCCCACCTTCAAATAATGCACGGAACAAACGAAACAGAGTTTCAACTAAACAGGTAAAACACATAGAAGGAATAGGTCAGGAAATTTAAAATACAAAAATATATCAATGATGATGAATATAACAGAATAAAATAATTTAATTAATATACAACAGTGCTCTACACAATTTAAATACATAATCTTCCACATTTAGCCCGTGTACACACTCGTCACCTCGTGTACATGACTTTCAACACATCAACATTTTCATATCAATACCAATCCTAAAGGGGACCCCCCCCCCCTCCCCCATACACACACAAGGTTAGACAAGTCACTTACCTCAACTTGCTCCAATTTAATAAAGTAGTATTCCTTTTCCTCGATTTTCCGACTCCGATCAACTCAACTCTATTCATAATTAATTCGATACAGTCAATAAAAATTATATAATCAATTCCATAAGAAAATACTATATTTTTTTATAAAATCCAAAATAAACTCAAAAATCGCCCCGTGGGGCCAATGTCTCAGAATCTGGCGAAAGTTACGAAATTTGAACGCCCATTCAACCACGAGTCCAACCATACAAAAATTACAAAATTCCGACTCTGATTCAGCCTTCAAACCCTCAAATCAAATTTTGAAAATTTCTATTCTAATCCCGCAAATCACGAAATAAGTGTTGTAAATAATGTTAGATTCATGAATAACGGACCAAATCAAGTTAAGATCACTTACCCCAGTCCAATTTGTGAAGTTTTCTTCTGAAAATTGCCCAAATTGAGCTCCCCAACTATTTTTATGTCACAATGTCCAAAAATCTTTTTTATAGAGCCTTTGATGTTTTCGAGTGCCACAGGGAGCGTGGCGCAGCCTGTGGCGCAGTTTCCAACACCCCAAAAATTCCCCGCGCCAGGGCTAGCGCCCCACGCTACCCTAGGTGTTGGCAGTGACGGAAAATCTTTTCCGACACGGAAATAGGCATAACTCCCTCAAACGATGTCCGAATTCGATGATTCTTTTTGCTGTGGTTCCAAAATTTTAATACGGATCTATTGCATCAATCAAAATCGAATTTGAAGCTCATTTACTTAATATGATACCACTTATTCTTGAAGAAACGAGGTTAGAACATTCTACATTCGATGTCGAAACCTAGCAAATCTAGTCCGATTGACCTCAAATTTTGCACACAAGTCATAAATGACATAACAGACCTATTCAAATTTCCAGAATTGGATTCCGGCCCTGATATCAAATAGTCAACTCCCCTGTCAAACTTCCAACTTAAATTTCTATTTTAGCCATTTCAAGCCTAATTTAACTACGGACTTCCAAAAATATTTTCGGACATGTCCCGAAGTCCAAATTCACCATACAGAGCTATTGGAATCATCAAAACTCTATTCCGGAGTCGTTTACACATAAGTCGACATCCGGTCACTATTTCAACTAAAACTATAAACCGTGAAACTAAGTGTTCCAATTCATTCCTAAATCCTCACCGGGCCCAAACTAATCACTCCGGCAAGTCACATAACAACTGTAAGAATAAATTGAGCAGTAAATAGGAGAATGAGACTACAACTCTCAAAATGACCGGTCGGGTCGTTACATCCTCCCCCTCTTAAACAAATATTCGTCCTCGAACGAGTTTAGAATTATACCTGGAGTGGTAAAACGATGAGGATAGCAGATACACATATCATGCTCGGTCTCCCAAGTCGCCTCCTTGACCAGATGACCACTCCACTGAACCTTCACAGAAGCAATGTTCTTTGACCTCCGCTTTCGAACCTGCTTATCTTAAATAGCCACTGGTTCCTCAACATAAGATAGATCCTTGTCCAACTGAACCGAACTGAAGTCTAACACATGAGACGGATCTCCGTGATATTTTCAAAGCATAAAAACATGGAATACCGGATAAACTGCAGAGAGACTAGGTGGTAGTGCAAGTCTGTAAGACACCTCTCCAACTCTCTCAAGAATCTAAAAAGGCCCAATATACTTAGGGCTCAACTTTCCCTTCTTCCCAAACCTCATAACACCCTTCATAGGTGAAACTTGGAGCAAGACCTGCTCACCAACCATGAATGCAATATCACGAACCTTTCGATCCGCATAGTTATTTTGCCTAGATTGGGCTGTATAAAGTCGATCCTGAATCAATTTAACCTTTTCCAAGGCATCCTGAACCAAGTTTGTACCCAATAGCCTAGCCTCGCCCGGTTCGAACCAACCCACTGGAGACTGGCACCGCCTACCATACAAGGCCTCATACGGTGCCATCTGAATGCTCGACTGGTTACTATTGTTGTAAGAAAACTCCGAAAATGGTAAGAACTGGTCCCAAGCACCCCCAAAATCTATCACACACGCACGAAACATATCCTCCAGTATCTGAACAGCGCGTTCGGACTACCTGTCCATCTGAGGGTGAAATATTGTACTCAACCCTACCCGAGTACCCAAATCACGTTGTACTACCCTCCAAAACCGTGATGTAAATTATGTACCCCGGTCAGAGATGATAGATACCGGTACGCCGTGAAGTCTGACAATCTCGCAAATATAGATTTGAGCCAACTACTCGGAAGAGCAGGTAGTCATCACAGGAACGAAATGAGCTGACTTGGTTAGCCTATCCACAATCACCCAAACCGCATCTAACTTTCCCTGAGTCAGTGGAAATCCAACAACAAAATCCATAGTGATTCGCTCCCATTTCCACTCCGAAATCTCAAACTTCTAAAGCAACCCACCTGGCCGCTGATGCTCATACTTTACCTGCTGATAATTTAGGCACCAAGCTACATATTACACTATGTCTTTCTTCATCTTCCTCCATCAGTAATGTTTCCTCAAGTCCTGAAATATCTTCGCGGCACCCTGATAAATGGAGTGCCGTAAAGTGTGAGCCTCCTGGAGAAACAACACGCACAAACCATCTACATTAGGCACACATAGCCTGCCCTGCATCCGTAATACATCATCATCATCTCCAATAGTGAGTTCCTTGGCATCACCGTGCTGAATTGTGTCCTTAAGGACAAGCAGATTAGGGTCATCATGCTGACGCTCCCTGATACTATCATACAGAGAAGACTGGGAAACCACACAAGCCAAAACTCGGCTCGGCTCGAAAACATCCAATCTAACAAACTAGTTGGTCAAGGCTTGAACATCCAATGCTAAAGGCCTATCTTCTACTGGTAAATATGCTAAGCTGCCCAAACTCTCCGCCTTACGACTCAAGGCATCGGCTACTACATTGGCCTTTCCAGGATGATAAAGAATGGTGATATCATAATCCTTAAGCAACTCCAACCATCTCCGCTGCCGCAAATTAAGATCCTTCTATTTAAACAAATGTTGTAGACTCCGGTGATCGGTGTAGACCTTACAATGGACACCGTACAAATAATGCCGCCAAATATTCAAGGCATGAATAATAGCTGCTAACTCAAGGTCATGAACCGGATAATTATTCTCATGTACCTTTAACTATCTGGACGCGTAGGCAATCACCCTACCGTCTTGCATCAACACTGTGCCGAGACCAATACGAGATGCATCACAATACACGGTATAAGACCATGAACCGGTAGGTGGTACCAATACTGGGCTATAGTCAAAGCTGCCTTGAGCTTTTGGAAGCTCTCCTCACATTCCTCGGTCCATGTGAATGGAGCACCCTTCTGGGTCAATTTGGTCATAGGTGCAGCAATAGAAGAGAAACCCCCTACAAATCGGCGATAATACATTACCAAACCAAGGAAACTCCGAATTTCCGTAGCTGAGGATGGTCTGGACCAACTCTGCACTGCTTCAATCTTCTTCGGATCTACCTTGATCCCCTCGCACGAAACTATATGACCCAAACCTCCAACTAAATCAAGCCAGAATTCACACTTTAAAATTTTTGCATATAACTTCTTTTCTCTCAAAGTCTTAAGCACAGTACTCACGTGATGTTCATGATCTTTCCGACTCCGGGAATACACCAGAATGTCGTGAATAAACACAATGATGAAAGAATCAAGATAGGGCTAAAATACACTATTCATTAAGTGCATAAATGATGTTGGGGCGTTGGTTAGCCCAAATGACATTACAAGGAACTCGCAATGACCATACCGAGTCCTAAAAGCAGTCTTCGGGATATCTGGCTCCTGAATCTTCAACTGATGATAGCCTGAACGCAAGTCGATCTTAGAGAACACTCTGGCACCCTGAAGGTGATCAAATAGGTCATCGATATGTGGCAATGGATACTTGTTCTTCACTATAGCCTTGTTCAGTTGGCGGTAATCAATACACATACACATAGAACCATCCTTATTCTTCCCTAATAAGACAGGAACACTCCAAGGTGATACACTGGGGCGAATGAAACCCTTATCAGGCAATTCCTGTAACTGTTCTTTTAATTCTTTCAACTCTGCTGGGGCCATACGATAGGGTGGAATAGAAATAGGTTGAGTGCTCGATAATAAATCAATGTCAAAGTCAATATCCCTGTTTGGTGGCATATCCGGAAGATCCGCTGGAAATACATCAGAAAAATCCCTTACTACGTGAACTGACTCCACGGTAGGAGTATCAATACTAATATCTCTCACATAGGCCAGATACGCATCACACCCCTTCTCAACCATTTTTTGAGCTTTAAGAAATGAATCAACTCTACTAGGGACATGATCCAAGGTACCTCTCCACTCTAGTCGTGGTAGACCTGGCATAGCCAACGTCACCGTCTTGGCGTAATGATCAAGAATAGCATGATAGGGTGACAACCAGTCCATGACCAAAATAATATCAAAATCCACCATAATGAGCAATAATAAATCAGCTCTGGTCTCAAAACCACTGATAACAATTAAACATGACCGATACACGTGGTCCACAATAATAGATTCATCCACGGGTGTAGATACATAAACAGAAGAACTCAAGGAATCACGTGATACGCCCAAATACGAGGCAAAATAAGATGACACATAATAATAAGTGAGGCCTGGATCAAATAAGACCGATGCATCTCTATGACAGACCGGAATAATACCTATGATAGCAGAATCGGATGCAACGACCTCTGTCCTAGCAGGAAGGGCATAATATCTGGCCTGGCCTCCCCCTCTAGGGAGACCTCTACCTGCCTGACCTCCACCTCTAGCTAGCTGTGCAAGTGGAGTGGCAACTGGTGCAGTAATCATGGCCTGAGAAGCCTGAGGGCCCTGTGGAATGGGTGGGGCCTGAGAAATATGTGGAGGTGCACCTGTTACATCTCGCATTTTTCGTACGTTAAAGTTTCGTCTTCAGTTAATTGACATAAACTCGGGGATGAGATTGTCTTGAGGTTAGCATATTTATAAAAAACAATAAGTTTTATAAAGGAAAGGGTACACGAATTAAAGGAAAAGAGTTTCGTTGAAGGTTGTTGAATTTATATAAAATATGGTCCGAGCTATAATAACCGATATTTATGGACTAGTACAATAAAAGGTACCATATGACTGTGATAGTATGATGTATAAAGTGTATTAAAAATAAGTATAATTTTAAGTAATTTGAGACAATTCTTAATTATGCGGGTAATTGGATAATTACTGGGTAGCGGGATATTACCTAATTAATAAATAAATCATGAGATAAGACAACCTCCCCCCAACGTGGCAGCTAGCCACATTCTAAAGAAATGACTAAGAGTCATTTCTTGTTAGGTGGCATAATGTTACACATTCCATTCACTCCATTCTCATATTCTCCATATTCACTAAAGACTATACCATCAAAATATTAATCATTCTTACGGCAAAACTTCTTTCAACCAAAAATCCAACATTATCCATTTTACAACCAGAACGTCCTTCAACCAAAACTTACAACCAGAACGTTAGCAAGCTTTCAACAAAACGTCTTTCAACCAAAATCCAACAAGAATTATTGGAAGCTTCACAATGTACAACTTTTGCGGTTCTAAAGGAGTACGGTGCAACCTTTTTCAAGAATATCATACGGATTTTTCCCTACTCCAGGTATGTTAAAGCTAAGCCCTTTCTTCATTTTGGCATGATCTCATAATTACACGAGTTTGATAACGAGGTATAAAGAAAAATTCCATATCCCGGAATTTACGTATATTTTTCTAGTCTTGTAAGTTACAATATTCTCCTTATCGGGACTTCATATTCAATTGAGCATTTCCTTTATTTAGTCAAGAGAGTAGAGAATCTATATATATAGTATTACAGTATTTTTATTACCATCGAGCTATAATCGATGGGCAGGCCCCTATTGGGCAACCTCTGATCAGATGGTAAGTTATATATCGAGCCTACTGTGGCCGAGCGCCTATGAGCGAGCCTAGTTGGTCGAGATACAGAGCCTAGTATGGCCGAGCGCCTATGAGTGAGCCTACTATGGCAGAGCATATTATATATATATACCGAGCCTTATAGGGTCGGACAGCTATTTTACTTACTATATTGAGAGAGTTAAGTCAGTAACAGCAGGTAAGCATATGTTCAGATTATCAGTTCAGTTTTAGCTTTCTGTATATTGACTTACATACTCGGTACATTATTTCGTACTGACGTCCCTTTCTGGGGGTGCTGCATTTCATGCGTGCAGGTTCAGACAGACAGACGGGTAGACCTCCTCAGTAGGTGTTGCCAGAGTTCAGCTTTATCGGTAAGCTCCCCATCCTTCGGAGTTGTAGGGTCTAGAAGTTTTGTGTACATCTTGTGTATGTATGTAGATAGGTTATTGGTAAGTCGGGACCCTTTTCCGATCACAATACATCCATCGGTAGAGGCTTGTAGACACATCCTGTCAGTTAGTGCAGTATGTTGGGCTTGTAGGCCCTGTACGTATATTTTGTTGACTTGTCAGTTATAGTAGTTATGACGGCCTTGCCGGCCCAGCTTTATGTTGATATTTAGTCAGCGTTAGTCTCTATTCAGTTTTATATTTTTCTTCGTAAATTGTCTTGCAATGTGGCCCCTGGACAAAGTATGACATTATATGTCCAGAATTCCTGAGTCGCAAGTTGGTACGCAAGGATAGATGAGGCACCGGGTGTCGGTCTCGCCCCCAGGCTCAGGGATTGACAGCACCCCTCCTAAATCTGGGGCAATCTCTCATGATATGACGAGTGTCACCACACTCAAAACAAGCCCTCGGAGAATATGGCTGTTGGGACTGGCTCGGACCTGATCGACTAGACTACCCGCTGAAAGCACCCCGTATAGGAGGTACAGTAGACACTGGCGGTGCATAATATGGAACTTGAGGTCTGGGAGTAGTCGGATTACCACTGGAAGATGGAAATGTTGAATGAATAGGACGGCTCACATAGCCTATACCATGACGGGCTGTAGCTGGGGAACGAGAATTATTGTGTGTGCCATAATTTCGGGGTCACTTAGCTTCCCTCTCTTCCCTCTCTCGAGTATGCATACCTTCCAATCTCTAAGCAATTGACACCACATGTTGGTATGTGATGTCCATCTCCAGTTCTCGAGCCATACTGAATCTGATACTAGGGTGAATCCCCTCAATAAATGGGCGGATCCGCTCTCGAACAGTAGCAACCAAGGATGGTGCATGCCTAGCCAAATAACTAAATCAGACCGCATATTCTGACACGGTCATAGAACCTTGGCGCAGCTGCTCAAACTTTGCGCGCCATGCATCTCTAAGACTCTGAGGAACATACTCCATTAAGAAAAAATCTGAAAATTGAATTCAAGTGAGTGAAGATGCCTCAGCAGGACTATCTAACTCATATGTCGGCCACCACTGGTAGGCTACTCCTCTAAACTGGAATGTCATGAAAGAAACCCCACTGGAATCCACAATACCCATAGTACGAGGGATACGGTGATATTCCTCCAGAAAACCCTAAGCATCTTCTGAAGCTAAACCGCTGAAAGTGGGAGGGTGGTACTTCTTGTACCTCTCAAGCCTGAGATGCTCCCCCTCTGAAACGGTTGTCCTAATCTCAGGCCGAACTGGGACAACTGGTTGTACTAGTATAACCTCTGAAGCATGGTCAACTTGGGCCCGTGGCTCTGGGGTACGGGCGGCGGGATTTTGCGCTCCTCCCCTGGCCTGAGATGTGGCAGGAGCAAGTGGAATTAACCCTGCCTGAGCTAGTGTGTCAAACATTCTCAAAAACTGGGCAAGAGTCTCCTGAAGTGCAGGAGTAGTAGCAGGCGTCTCAGGTGTCTGTTCTCCAACTGGAGCTACTGGTGGTTCCTCTGCAGTAGCTCGTGCAGGTGCTCTGGCTACACTACATGGTCTTCCTCGGCCTCTGCCCCGGCCCCGGCCCTCACTTTTTGTGGCTTCAACAAGCAACGCAGGTGTCTGATCATCGGATCCAGTTGTGCGTGTCCTCACCATCTATGAGAGAATAGGAAGATAATGATTTAGAACTTCAAAGTCAACAAATGCGCATGATAAAGAATCAAAGAAGTGAACATTTTCCTAACAGTTTTATAGCCTCCCGAAGATAAGTACAAACGTCTCTGTACCGATCCGCAGGACTTTACTAAACCTGCTTGTGACTTATAACACCTATGAACCTAGAGCTCTGATACCAACTTGTCACGACCCCAAATTCCCTCCGTAGGATGTCGTGATGGCACCTAGTCTCTAAGACTAGGTAAGCCTAACAATGCTGAATAACAATAGAAATCTGAAATAAATAATCTTCAAATTCACATAATTACAACTCCTAAAACCCGGTAGAAATAAGTCACAAGCTTCTAAGAATTTATACTCAATGTATCTATTACTTTCAGGGTCTAAGGAAAATAAGGAAGCAACATAATAATGATAGAAGGGGACTCCGGAGGCTGTGGACGCTGGCAGATATACCTTGAACTCTTCGTACACAGGTAGCTCACTGATGTATGGACTGGTAGAATGTACCTAGATCTGCATAAAAAGATGTGCAGAAGCATAGCATGAGTACACCACAGTGGTACCCAGTAAGTGCTAAGCCTAACCTCTGTAGAGTAGTGACGAGGTCAGGTCAGGCCCTATTGGAAAATAAATAATGGCATGGTAAAATATTTATTAATATAATAAGATAAAATAATAATGAAAATGGATCAAGTAATATGTCACCATTTAATTACACCAAATAATGGCAATTAATACCTCGTGGAAATAAAATATAATTCTTTTCAACGTTAAGAAAATAACAACAATAATCAAAGGCAACAACGGCCATAAATCAATATCAACAAGGGTACTCCAGAGGTACTACCTCGTAGTCCCAAATCATAAATAAATTCACAATATCTCATTTCCTTATATCACCGCGGGAGCCTTCACATTTAATTATAAAGAAAATATTTTTCCTGAAATATCATCTCGCGTTTTAGCCACCCTTATCACACCGCACGACTTCGAGTAATTTTCCCTACTAGCCACGCGTATCAAGCCACCCTTATCTCACCGCGTGCATTTTAACACCCAGACCTTATACCACCGCATGCGTATCAATATCACAATATAACACAATTTGCACCTCAAGTGCCCAAATATTTTAACTTGCCAAAATAAATCAAAAACAAGAATATTTTCCACAATAAGGAGCTCACGACTCAATTACAATGAGTATAAAGTCTCACAAAATATTCAGCAAAATAATAATATTTCACAAATTTAACATCTTGACTTAACATCAAATTTTTAAATGTAAAATACTTCATTTTTAATAATATTTAAATTAAGAAATCCCACCTTCAAATAATGCACGAAACAAAAGAAACAGAGTTTCAACTAAACAGGTAAAACACATAGAAGGAACAGGTCAGGAAAATTTAAAATACAAAACTATATCAATGATGATGAATATAACAGAATAAAATAATTTAATTAATATGCAACATCTCTCTACATAATTTAAATACATAATCTTTCACATTTAGCCCGTGTACACACTCGTCACCTCATGTACACGACTTTCATCAACATTTTCATATCAATACCAATCCTAAGGGGGATTTCCCCCACACAAGGTTAGACAAGTCGCTTACCTCGGCTTGCTCCAATTTAATCAAGTAGTATGCATTTTCCTCGATTTTCCGACTTCGATCAACTCGAATCTAGTCATAATTAATTCGATACAGTCAATAAAAATTATAGAATCAATTCCATAAGAAAATACTACATTTTTCAATAAAATCCGAAATTAACTCAAAAATTGCCCGTGGGGCCCACGTCTCGGAATCCAGCAAAAGTTACGAAATATGAACGCCATTCAACCACGAGTCCAACCATACAAAAATTACTAAATTCAGACTCTGATTCGGCCTTCAAACCCTCAAATCAAATTTTGAAAAATTTCTATTCTAATCCCCCAAATCATGAAATAAGTGCTGGAAATAATGTTAGATTCATGAATAACGGACAAAATCAAGTTAAGATCACTTGCCTCAGTCCAATTTGTGAAGTTTTCTTCTGCAAATCGCCCAAACCGAGCTCCCCAACTATTTTTATATCAAAAATAGCCAAAATTCCCGTTTATAGAGCCTCTGATGTTTTTGAGCACCACAGGTAGCGTTGGGCGCTGCCTGTGGCGCAGTTTCCAGTACCCCAAAAATTCCCAGTGCCAGGGCTAGCGCCCCATGCTACCCTGGGCGCTGGCGACGACGGGAAATCTTTTCCGACACAGAAATACGCATAACTCCCTCATACGATATCCGAATTCGACGATTCTTTTTGTTGTGATTCCGAAATTTCAATATGGATCTAATGCTTCAATAAAAACTGAATTTGGAGCTCATTTGCTTAATGTGATACCACTTATTCTTGAAGAAACGAGGTTGGAACATTCTACATTCGATGTCGAAACCTAGCAAATCAAGTCTGATTGACCTTAAATTTTGTACACAAGTCATAAATGACATAACAGACCTATTCAAATTTCGAGAATCGGATTCCGAACCCGATATCAAAAAGTCAACTCCCCAGTCAAACTTTCAACTTAAATTTCTAGTTTAGCCATTTCAAGCCTAATTTAACTACGGACTTCCAAAAATATTTCTGGATATGTTCCGAAGTCCAAATTCATCATACGGAGCTATTGGAATCATCAAAACTCCATTTCGGGATCGTTTACACATAAGTCGATATCCGGTCACTATTTCAACTAAATCTTTAAACCGTGAAACTAAGTGTTCTAATTCATTCCTAAATCCTCACCGGACCCAAACTAATCACTCTGGCAAATCACATAACAATTGTAAGCTTAAATTGAGCTGTAAATGGGAGAATGGGACTACAACTCTCAAAATGACCGATCGGGTCGTTACACCGCATCATCCGTTCCTATGTGTCCAAAGGACCACCGGACATAAAACTACCTGCACAAAAATGTGCGGCAAGTGTAGTATGAGTACGTAAATCCACGTGTACCCAGTAAGTATCTAGCCTATCCCCGGAGAAGTAGAGACAAATGGTTAAAATCGACACTCACTAGTGCTCCAATAATATCAGGTACAGTAAGGAGGTGAACAAATATGAGGCTGAGTAAATAAATGAAATAAACAAGTGTAAATATGGGACACAATTATTCTCCTTACAATAAACTCAAGCTCTTAATTTGCAAATACCTCCTCAACCGGAGCATATATGTATGTGTATGTATATATATGTATAATGGACCTCACCACGAATCAGAAAAAAACTCACAGATACTCTGGCTTCTTGCCAAATATTACGCACGATTCCATGAGGATATTTTTATAGAAATGCCGAGGCGTACGGCCTGATCCAACATAAATATTAAATTGTGCACTGCCGAGGGTCGAACGGCAAGAACCAAAGATGCATCAATTAAACTGCCGAGACGAACGATCCGCTCCCATGAGATTGTGGTACATAAATCCTGTCGAGGCGAACAGCCTGATCCCATTAGAATAAGAAGTTTAAACGGGTCCTTGACCCCCACTAACGAATGAACATGTGAGTTATGAGTTTTAAGGAAACTTATTCGATGACAACACATAACGAGCAAGAAATCCATAAGAGGAACACCATTATTCCGTGACAAATCATAAAACCCGCAAAAACTCTACAATAGCAAGTCCATCCCTCTACGCATGTCTAGTCTCAAGTCATAATGCGAAATAAAAGAATTAGACGAGCAAGGATAATCCCTATAGTACAAGTACAACATGATGTAAACCTAAGTCTACCCGGACAATAACACTAATCTAACTACGTACGGACTTTCGTCACCTCGTGTGTACGTAGTCCTCGCAACAAGTTACACATATTAAATATATCACCTAGGGGTAGTTTCCCCCTCACAGAGTTAGACAGGAGACTTACCTTGCTCTAAAGTTTCGTATCCAGCTCCAATGCCGCTCTAAAACCTCAAATCGGTGCCCGTCGCTCCAAAACTAGTCAAACAATGTGAAGAAATAACTTACCCCATAATAGGTGGTGAAGATGGCACTCCAAAATTGCTCCAAAATCGGCTCCCATGGACGAAATGAAGTGGAATTAATCCAACCCCTTTGTTTAAAAAGAACATTGCCCAGCCCGACTACTGCACCTGCGGCCGCTTCACTATATCTAGGGTCTCGCAGGTCCGGAAAAAACCTCGCACCTGCGCATACCCTCTACCTAGCACAGCTCTGCACCTGCGATACCAAATGTGCCCCTGCGGCCTCCCACATGTGAAGACCTTCCGCTTCTATAACTCTAGCTGCCCAGCTCACATTCCGCTTCTACGAAGCTTTCCTCGTATCTGTGGGATCGCAGATGCGGAAACATCCTCGCATCTTGGCCATCCCAGCTCCGTCCAAATGTCTCTTCTGCTACCACATCGCCACACCTGCAGCCCTTTTCATGCAGGCGCAATTGCACCAGATATCAGCTGCCTCAACACTTCTTCCATGTCCAAACTCGATCCGTTAACCATCCAAAATCCACCCGAGGCCATCGGGACCTCAACCAAATATATTAACATGTCCCAAAACACATTACGAACTTAGTTGAGGCATCAAATCAAGCCAAACTACATCGAAACTACGAATCACCTTCCAATTCAAACCTAGTGAACTTTGAAGCTTCAAACTTCTACAATCGATTCCGAAACCTAACAAATCACGTCCGATTGACCTCAAATTTTGCAGACAAGTCACATTCGACATTACGGACCTACTCCAACTTCCTGAATTAGAATCCAAACTTGATAACAAAAAGTCCACTCGCGGTCAAACTTCTCAAAAACCCTTCAAATTTCTAAATTCCTCCAAATGACCTAGAAATGACCTACAGACCTCCAAATCCATATCCGGACGCGCTCCCAATACAAAAGCACCATACGGATCTATTCTTGGACTTAGAATCCCAAAGGGACATCAATAACATTGAAATGCACTTCAACCCAAATTTATGAAATTCTTCCAAAATGCCAACCTTCCGCAATATGCACCGAAACGCTCCTGGGTCATCCAAAACTCGATCCGTACATACGCCCAAGTCCAAAATCATCATACGAACCTGTTGGAATCTTCCAATCCCAATTCTGAGGTCGTTTACTAAAATAATCAAACCTTAGTCAATTCTTCCAACTTAAAGCTTCCTAAATAAGAATTTTCTTTCCAAATCAACTCCGAACTTCCCGACATTTAACTCTGACCACGCGTGCAAGTCATAATACCTGAAGGAAAACTACTCAAGGTCTCAAACTGCCAAACGATACGCTAGAGCTCAAAATGACCGGTCGGGTTGTTATACATGATTACGTGTGAAGTTGAGCAGATGAAATTATAGAAGTGAAATTTAATTTAAGTTGAATATAAGGAATGTTGATTGAGAACTTCTATAGGGTAGAGTTTTATAATTTATTGAGTTACCTATATAGGATCAATGTTCATCAATTTCAGAAGCTTAAATATTTATTTTATGAGTCAATCATAGTTTTAATATAATATTTATGAAAATTTTTAAAAAACATTATTCATCGAGATAGGGTACACGAGCAACGTGCGTACTTTAGATTTAGGAGTCTTTTCTACCAATAAAATAATTATTTTCACAGGTTTATTATCGTGTCTTTGCTGTAATACTATGCAAGTTCTAAGTCTTCTTTATTCTTGGTGTCTTGCTTCTGCAATATCTATATTGACCAGGTTTGGCATTATATATTACTACTTACTCCCTCCGTTCACTTTTAGTTATCAAGTATTCTAAAAAGAAATTTTTATTTTTACTTGTCACTTTTCACATATCAAGAGAAAAATAATTTATTTTTCATGTTTTGCCCTTAGCATTAATTACTCATTCTAAATTATTTTTCAAATCCATTAAGACTATGCACTAATTAATATGGGTATTTCTTAAGGGGCTTGCAAAGTCAATAGTGGACAAGTAAAAGTGAACGAAGGGAGTATAAAACTTATGTGTGTATTTATTTTCAATAATTGCATTGATATCAACGTCATATATAGAGTTATTGTTCATAGGGATTGTTATAAATTTAGAAATTCCAAGAAATGTCGGACATATGCATTTAAATAATTGAAGGGATTAAAATTTACAATTCACATAAATTTCTTATTTCTCCATTTTAGTGGGTTTTTCATCAAAATAATTGCAAAGAGGAAAAAAAGGAAGAAACAAAAATTATAAAGAGTAAAAAAGGAAAGGAAAGACTGATTAAAAAGGGGACATTTCATAATGATATCAACTTTATAAAGCATTGCATCCTTTTAGGTTTAGGAGATTTTTTTTTTAATAAAATTTGACAGATTAAATAAATAATTTAGGTAAAAAGGCATTTTGAACTACTTCTATGTAACGACCCAACTGGTCGTTTTGATTTTTAGAATTCCGTTTCCTAAAAATATAACTTACCGTATGTGCTTTTATTGATTTATGACTCGCGGGGATGATTGGCTCGGGATTTGGAAGCGTTTGAGTTGAAATGAAACACTTGGTTCCTTAAGTTGGCTTTAAAAGGTCAAGTTTAACTTCGGTCAACATTTTGAAAAAATGACTCTGAAACCGGAATTTGATGGCTCCAATAGCTTCGTATGGTGATTTTGGACTTCGGAGCGTGTTCGAAATTTTATATGGAAGTCCGTAGTTAAATTAGGCTTGAAATGGCTTAAACAAGAATTTAAGTTTGGAAGTTTGACCGGGAAGTTGACTTTTTAATATCGGAGTCAGAATCCAGTTCCAAAACTTTTATAGCTCCGTTATGTCATTTATGACTTGTGTGATAAATTTGAGGTCAATCAGAATTGATTTGATAGGTTTCGGTACCGAATGTAGAAGTTGGAAATCTTAAGTTTCATTAAGCTTGAAATGGAGGATGATTCGTGGTTTTAGCGTGAAGGGAACTGCGATCGCGTAGAGCTAGGAACTCTGTGTTGCGCGATCGCGTGAAGTATACGTGATTGCGTAGGGATTATTTTTGGGCAGTAAATTTTGTGCTACGCGATCGTGTGAGGAAGTTCGCGATCGCGTAGAAGCAATCGCTGGGCAGAATGCTTAAGTTCTGAAAATTGGACTTCGTCCCATTTTTTATTTTTAACGATTTGGAGCTCGGATTTAAGCACGTTTTGAGAAAGTTTCAGAGAAAATAACGGGGTAAGTATTCTTAACTCAATATTGGTTAAATTACCCGAATCCATCACTGTTTTTATCATGTAATTGGTGAATTAAGTTGGAAAAGTTTGAAAACACTCTTGGATAAATTTGAGGATTTGAGGGCCGAATTATTATCGGAATTTAGTAATTTTGGTATGGGTAGACTAGTGGTTGAATGGGCGTTCATATTTCGTAACTTTCGCCGGATTCCGAGACATGGGCCCCACAGACAATTTTTGAGTTAATTACGAATTTTATTAAAAAAATATAGTATTTTCTTATGAAATTGATTCCTATAATTTTTAGTGATTGTATCGAATTTATTTTGGCTAGATTCGAGCCATTCAGAGTTGGATAATCGAGGAAAAGGCCTTCTATTGGATTAAATTGGAGCAAATTGAGGTAAGTCTCTTGTCTAATCTGGTAAGAGGGAAAATTACCCCATAGGTAATTGAATTAAATAATTGTTGCTAATTGCGGGGACTACGTACGCATGAGGTGACGAGTGTCTGTGCGTAGATACTATTAATGCTAAAGTCCAGGTAGTTTAGGACTCAAAGCATGAATTACTTGTGTAAATTATATTCTTCATTAATTAAATTATTTGATGTATATATTGTGAATTGTTAGGAAAGGTAGTAAAAGATGAAATTCTCATATGCTTAATTTTTGTTTTAATTAATTAATTATTGGAATAAATTGTTCATCCTCTCAAATTTATCTTATGATAAACATACTCTCATTCTAGAGGTACATAAGAAAATGTCCTCATTTCTTGTGGAGCGGGCCGAACGCCTCGGCAGGATAGATGCATCTATGTATCACGTCGCACGTCCCTCGGCAGTGTACACGACACTCTGGATCGGGCCGTACGACCTCGGCAGAAATCATGCTTAATAATTGTAATAAATACACGATATCGATGTTTTTAATTTACAGCTTGTGGATTTAATAGATGGTTTGGAAGTGAAAGAATTAATTATCTCTGCTCTTTAAGGAAATTATTGTTATTCCTGTAAATGAGACTAATTTATAAATTAGAAATTTATTGGAATTGAAGGAATGTAATTATTTCTGCTAGTTAAATAATATTATTGTAAATTCTATAAATCATGTCGATCTAGATATTGCTAATTTTTATATTATTTATTATTATTGACTCTTAGTGAGTGTCAAAGTCGGACATCTCATGCTTGATAAGAATTATTATATTTTTCTTTCATGTCTAATTTGTATTATAGACAGATGTTGTATTTTATTTTAATTCCCTAGTAAATGCTCATGCACTTGTGACACCGGGTTTTAGGAATGGTTATGAATTGTTTAGAAATTTAGTTGTTAAAAATATTTATCATTTACTCTATGGGTTCCATCTTTATTATTTCATTGAAAAAATTTTGATTTCAAAAATACTAAAATGGGTAATTAAGCTAAGTATGTATTGTTGGCTTGCCTGACAGCGGTGTCCGGCGCCATCACGACCTTTAATGGATTTTTGGGTCGTGACAAAATGGTATCAGAGCACTAGGTACACTTAGGTCTCACGAGTCATGAGCGAGTCTATTAGAGTCTTGCGGATCGGTACAGAGACGTATATGCTTATCTTCGAGAGGCTACAGGGCAGTTAGGAGGATTTTCCTTCTTGATTCCTCATCGTGCGATTCGATTCCTTTGAGGCTTATGACTTAATTTCCTTCCTATATAATCCTATGCAGCATGAAACGTTTGTTATAAATTGGGGATCAAGAAAATTTTTAATGGTACTACAAATGTAGTGCAGGATGTTTCTCCCTTCGTATTTAATTGGGCTTTTATCGTCGCCTTGCGGAAGGCCGCTCTATCGTTTCAGTTCAGTATCAGTACTACCTAAGGTTTTGAGATTTGGCATTGATTGTTATGACAATCAGTGCGTTATTATCGCACAGTGTTTATGTAATGGTATAATGCATGTCTATGTGTCGGGGCAATAAACGACTTGAAAGAAGGTTTTTCTCAGTACATGATTCAGAGGTCCAATGTTTTATTCCCAGCAAGGAAAAAGTAATCGTATTATGAATGTTCAGGTTTGGGGTTGAAGGATTAATAAAGCTTGATATTTCCCAGCGTGGTGGAATTTTCATCTATGATGTGTTAACGTCGTCTGTGATTGAATGTGTTAGGTTCGTCGGTGTTATGATCTCCTTTGATTTTTCCTTTGGGGAAGGATATTATGAAAAGATGTCGGGGAAGCGGATGTAAGAGACCGCGAGGTGCAGTGGTTCCAGACCGAAGCGGTGTTCCTAGTATTGACAACTTTAGGAAGATGATTTTCCAGGAGGATTAAGGCTGGTAGCAATTTGTTAGTTCAGGTGTTACAGAAATGGATTTTGATTTGATACAATATTTGGGCAGCGAAGGATGAGAAGGGACATATGGAAGATGTCTTGTGGTGGTTAAGTTCCTAGAAGGTCAAGTGTGAGAAACAGAAGTCGAGTAGTTGCTTAAAGGAGAGGGTTTGACCAAAGTGGGAGAGTGGCAAGATAGCATATGGGTTACGGGGTAGGATAACTACATGGCTTGAGGAAAGTTTGAAGTGATTTGGGATTCATGATGGACAGTGACTAGGCCTACGAACTTAAGTTGTAATATTGGCTGATATATTGAGGAAGATTAGGTGTGATAAGAGGGAGTTGATTAATATGAAGAGGGATGCAACATGACTTTGGATTGGGATGTATCGTTGCACCTTTGGTTGATGTCAACAGGGAGTGAACGGACTGATACAGCTGGTGAACTAGCACGGGCTCAGGATGGTTTATCGATTTTATGGTAATAGTACTTGGTGCAGCATTGTTGGAGAATGTCAGCATGGAATTTCAATAGGTGGGATATCTCATGTGAGCAGGTTAGCGGTTGCGTGATGTTGATGGAGCTTCTACGAAGAATTTTACTTGTTACCCGGTAAGAGGTCGAATAGGTGATTGTGGCTGATGGTTCTGAATGTTCGGGGAAAGCTTAACAAAAGTAATTTGAGAAATTGGCGATTAACAGTGCGGGATCATGGTAAATGAGGAGGAGGAATAGTTGCGGGCTCGATATTATGTGATGGTATCTTAAATCTAAGTGGGAGAGCCCCGCCGTCTACAATTGGATTGCATGGTTGTCTATTTGTGAGGTTTCTTGTTATTGGTGGGTCATTTCAACTAAGGAAAGAAAACACCAGTGGTGACTTGAGCAAAGGATTTGGAGAACGTGTGTCATATTTTGCCTTATCGATTTATGTTCAGTTTTGAGAAGACTCAGGATTTTTTCTTCGTATAAAGGTAAGTTACAAATAAGGTGATTCGGTCGGGTGCCTCTATGAGAGAGTGTTCAATTGCTAGCAGAGCCTTAGAGTTGATTATATTCGGAACCAGGTCGGAATGGGTGAATCTCAACAATGGCCCTAGTGGATTCAAAAGTTAAAGTGCGGAGCCTAAGGATATCGAGTCCGTAGTATGGTTGAGTGTCGAGCTTTTGCAGCAGATTATGAAATGGGGCTTGGAGTAGTCTGTGTTATCTTCAGGTTGTGGTGTAGCATTAGAGAAATGGAAGAAAAACAACTTCGGATTCATAAAAGAAGTATCAGCATGGGTATACCAGTTGAAGATGTAAAGTGCGCACAAGAGGGGGTATGAGATGATTCGTGGGTTTTGAGACAGCATGGTCTCGTGAAAATAAGGTCACTCAGGATGAGTGTGGATGTAGGTTCGTGAAGTAATGAATGGAGCTATTACTATTTCTAAGGCAAGTAAAGAATACATTGGGAAAAGACGGGTCGGCTAACAATGGTTGAATTGTCATGATGGTGGCAATGATCCATTCCTTCAACGCATTGAGTTATGCATGTGAATTGTGGCAGTCCGTGCGACGCTTGACGGCAGCTGTAATTGATTTTATTTGGAAGAATTCAAGTATTATGTCATGTTATGTGTAAATGGATCCCGGAAGAGTTACGGTGGTTTTGACCACTACTCGAGGTTGGTATTTTTCTTCGAATATGAAAATCCAGTCGCGTATTGCAATGGTTCTCCTGAAATGAGTAAGCAAAAAGATTGTTATTTGATGGAATGTTTGATCTATTAGTGGTTCGGGAGTTATGATGGAACTCTTGTACTCTCGCGTATTGGCATACTAGTTGCAATGAACGGTATGCGAATTTGAAATTTGAGGATCGAGGTTGCATTTAGGTTTTGACAAGAATGTCACAAGCTCAAACGAGCAGAAAAGGATTTAGAGGTTTAAAGCAAGTCGGCACTGTCTTCAGCATCACCTGAGATCGGTGCCATGTGTAAGAGGCTTTGCGTATTGATTTGCAGATCCTTGATTCGCTTTACAGCATTTGTATGGCCGGTGGTATGGATCCTTGAAAGGTTATTAGCCTAGTACGGTGCGAGCAGAATTGACTTGAGGTTTGTGGATGGATTTAAATATGAATACGGGCTCTATATCAGGCCGGATGTGTTCATTTCAGCATACGCACTCCCTATGGAGGGGTATTCGGATGTCGTTTCATCGTCGATTATTTCATGTAATACTATATTGTGTCGTGTGAGTTGTGAAACGGCTTGATAAATTTCTTATGTGTTGAGGTTCCGCGTAGCGATGGTGTTATGTGAGCAGGATGACTTTCGAGATTCAGATCATATATCACACCTTAGTTGTGCTTGCGTTTTGTAGCGTATGGCGCTGTCGGTCCTTCCAGGGATGGTATTATGCACTTAGCATGCTTGTGTCCGATATTTGGATATTTTATAGTAATGAGCATTCTAGCTCGATAAGTATTTCCTTATACATTCAATTTATGCTGATCGGGTGGCACGCCGCCACGGGTATGTTTTTTGGATCGGGTTGCACGCCGCAACAGTGTGAGTTGAGTACAGTCCCCTATATTCTATTTTGTGTGTTTTGTGTCCCACTTTCTGAGGAAGGTTCATGACACCTTTTAAGTTGTCTAATTAGTTGCGCGTGTTGAGTATTTCTTGCCAGAGTTCATTTTTCCTTATGTATCACATTCAAGTTTGTAGCATGTTGGCGCATTGTTGGTGTCATACGAGACCTTGGTTAGGGTTTTAGGTGGCCTATTTCCTGTGTAGTTTATACTGGGTGATTTGAGACTATTGGACCTGAAATCAGTGCAATCAGATTTATATAAGGTATATTAAAGAATAAACATCGCTATTCAGTTTAGAATGAGATAATAGTCCTTGTCAGAAGGAGAAACTCAGTAAATTATTGACTCGGCAGTTGGTTAATAAATTTCTACCCATTTCTTCCATCTTGGAAGCATTGCAAGAGTTGGAACAGGACTTATATGTATCATGAGATGTGTTGTGGACATCAGATTCGTGGAATCTAAACTATTGTTATCAAGTATGTTATTATAGGCATGTGAATGGTGTGGTGCATGGTTTAAATTCAACCAAGGTATGCAATCATGTATTGGTGCATCGTGTAGTGATTGATACGGTGTTCATAAGTTGGAAACAGGCATGGCGGAAAATTATGGATGTGTGATGACCCAAAATGTCATCTTTAAATTTAATAATTAATTCTGTATACTAAGACCTCGAAAAGCACTATTTATCATTACTCGACTTGCGTGTGCAGTCCGTAAAAATTTTCGGGAAGTTTTCAGGTGAAAAATAGATTAAAATGTGAATTAGAACTTTAAAACTCAATTGAGTTGAGTTTGGTCAACACTTTGAGAAAACGGACTCGGATCAGTATTTTGACAGTTCCGGTAGGTCCGTATCGTGAATTGGGACTTGGGCGTATGCCCAGAATCAAATTCCGAGGTCCCTAGCCAGAGATATGGAATTTTGATGAAAAATTAAAAGTTTAAGTTCAAATAGTGACCGGATGTCGAATTATGTGCAAACGACCCCAGAATAGAATTTTGATGATTCCAACAACCCCTTATGGTAATTTTGGACTTAGGAGCTTGATCGGAATTTTATTTGGAAGTCCGTTGGGGAATTAGGCTTGAAATGCCGAAAGTTGAATTTTTGGAAAGTTTGACCGAGGGATTGACTTTTGATATCGGGGTAGAAATCCAATTCTGAAAATTGGGTTAACTCCGTTATGTTATTTATGACTTGTGCGCAAAATTTGAGGTAAATCAGACGTGATTTGATAGGTTTCGGAGTCATTTGTAGGAATTAGAAATTTCAAAATTCATTAGGCTTGAATCTATGTGTGATTCGTGTTTTAGTATTGTTGGATGTGATTTGAAGGCTCGACTAAGTTCGTATGATGATTTAAGACTTTTTGGTATTTTCGGATGGGGTCCCGAGTACCCCGAATGCGATCCGGATCGAAATCGGATCAATTTTTGGACTTAGGTAAATTCTGTAATTTTCAGCTTCTGGTGTCATCGCACCTGCGGAGGGATTGACCGCAGGTGTGGACTCGCACAAGCGAGTTGTGGCTCGCAGAAGCGGACGAAGGGCTGCCCAGTTGGAGCCGCAGGTGCGGCTCATGTTGCGCAGAAGCGCTTGCGCAGAAGCGAGAGGAAGGGCGCAGGTGCGGGCAGGTCTGCAGGTGCGATGGAATTTTCCGCACCTGCGAAGGCGCAGATGCGGTCCAACGCTCGTAGAAGCAAAGGTAGCTGGGCTGAGCAATCTCCACAAATGCGGTATTTCACCGCAGATGCGAGACCGCAGGTGTGAGAATTTTGTCCGCAGGTGCGAAAGCACTGACCAGATTACAAAAACAGAGGGGTTCCGATATCTTTGTCATTTGTACATTTTCAACACGGTTTTGGGCAATTTTTCAGAGAGAATTCACGGGGAAACTTGAGGTAAGGCACATGTGATTATTTTTAGTCAATTATATTGGATTATCATTGAATATTTCGAATAGATTACATGTTTTTGAGGTGAAATTAGAGGATTTGGGGCTAGGGATTTCAAAATGAGAATTTGAGATTTGGAGGTCAAGTTGATGTCAGATTTTTTGTAAAAATGGTCTGGTTGGACTCGTAGTTGAATGGGCGTTCATATTTCGTAACTTTCGCCGGATTCCGAAACATGGGCCCCATAGGCCATTTTTAAGTTAATTTCGGATTTTGTTGAAAGAAATATAGTATTTTCTTATGGAATTGATTCTATAATTTTTGTTGACTGTATCGAATTAATTATGACTAGATACGAGTCGACCGGAATCGGAAAATCGAGGAGAAAGCATACTAATTGGTTAAATTGGAGCAAGTCGAGGTAAGTGACTTGTCTAACTTTGTGTGGGGGAAATTTTCCCTAAAATTGATATTAATGTGATTATTGAAATGTATTGAAAGTCGTGTACATGAGGTGACGAGTGTGTACACGGGCTAAATGTGAAAGATTATTTTTTTAAATTGTGTAGATCATTATTGCGCATTTATTAAATTATTTTATCTCGTTATATTCTTCATCATTGATTTGATTTGTATACTTTAAATTTGCTTGACCTTTTCCTGCTAATTATTTTATCTGTTTGGTTGAAACTTGGTTTCTTTTATTCTGTGCATTATTTGAAATTAATTTTCTTTAAATTAAATATTATTAATATGAAGTATTTGGCATTTTAAATTTGATATTGAAGGAACGTATTAAAGATTTTGAAATATTATTTTCCTGAATTATTTATTCTTCAATATTTTGTAAGATTTTTGTACTCATTGTGATGGAGCCGTGAGCTCTTTATTGTGAAAAAAATATTGTTGTTGAATTATTTTGGCAAGTTACATTATTTGAGCACTTGAGGTGCAAATTGAGATATATTGTGATATTGATCCGCATGCAGTGGTATAAGGACTGGGTATTGAAACGCATGCGGTGAGATAAGGGTTGCTTGATACGCGTGACTAGTAGGGGGAACTACTAAAAGTCATGCGGTGTGATAAGGATGGTTAAAAGGCGGGATGCTATTTCGGAAAAAATGTGTTTTTATTCAAATAAATTGTGAAGGCTCCCACGGTGAGATAAGAAAATGAGATATTGTGAATTTATTTATGAATTGGTATTACGAAGCGGTACCTCGGTAGTGCCCTTATTGATATTGATTTATGGCCATAGTTGCCTTCGATTAATTGTTTTGATTTTCATAAAGTTGAAAGGAATTCTGTTTTGATTCCACGAAATATTATTTAAAATTATTTGGTGTCATTAAACGTGACTTACTATTTGATTCATTTCCATAGTCATTTTATCTTATTAAATTGTTTAAACATTTTTCCATGCCATTATTATATTCCAGTAGGGCCTCACCTGACCTCGTCACTATTCTACTGAGGTTAGGCTTGGCACTTACTGGGTACCGATGTGGTGTACTCATACTACGCTTCTGCACATCATTTTCTGCAGATCCGGGTACATCTTACAAGTCTAGATGTCAGTGAGTTGCCTGCGCACAGAGACTTCAAGATATATCTGCCAGCGTCCGCAAACTCCGAAGTCCCCTTCTATCATTTTTATGTTGCTTCCTTATTTTTCTTTAGACCTTGATACATAGAGACATTGAGAATAAATTTTTATAGCTTGTGACTTATTTCTACCGGGTTTTGGGAGTTATAATTATTTGAATTGTAGTTTATTTATTTCAGATATTTATGATTATTACGCATTGATAGGCTTACCTAGTCTTAGAGACTAGGTGCCATCACGACCTCCTATAGAGGGAATTTGGGGTCGTGACAAGTTGATATCAGAGCTCTAGGTTCATAGGTGTTATGAGTCACAAGTAGGTTTAGTAGAGTCTTGCGGATCGGTACGGAGACGTCTGTACTTATCTTCGAGAGGCTATGGAATTGTTAGGAAATATTCACTTCTTTGATTCTTTATCGTGCGCCTTTGTTGATTTCAAAGTTCTAAATAATTGTCTTTCTATTCTCTCATAGGATGGTGAGGACACACACAACTGGATCCGATGATCAGACACACGTGCCCCCTGTTGGAGCCGTAAGAGGTCGGGGTCGGGGCAAAGGCCAAGCCAGAGGCCAAGGAAGACCATGTGGTACAGCTAGAGCACTTGCACAAGCTGCTGCACTAGAGCCACCAGTAGCTCCAGTCGGAGAGCAGGCACCTGAGACGCCTGTTACTACTCCTGCACTCCAGGAGACTCTTGCCCAATTTTTGAGCATGTTTGGCACTTTAGCTCAGGCAGGGTTAATTCCACTTGCTCCTGCCATGTCACAGGCCGGGGGAAGAGCACAGACTCCCGCTGCCCGTACTCCAGATCCACATGCCCAAGTTGACCATGCCCTAGAGGTTATACCAGTGCAGCAAGTTGTCCCAATTCGGCCTGAGATTAGGACAGCAGTTTCAAAAGGGGAGCAGCTCAGGCACGAGAGGTACAAGAAGTACCACCCTCCCATATTCAACAGTTTAGCTTTAGAGGATGCTCAGGGTTTTCTGGAGGAATGTTACCATATCCTTCGTACTATGGGTATTGTGGATTCCAGTGGGGTTTCTTTCACGGCATTCCAGTTTATAGGAGCAACCTACCAGTGGTGGTGGGCATATGAGTTGGATAGTCCCACTGAGGCATCTTCACTCACTTGGACTCAATTTTCGGATATGTTCTTAAGGGAGTTTGTTCCTTAGAGTCTTAGGGATGCATGGCGCGCAGAGTTTGAGCAGTTGTGCCAGGGTTCAATGACCGTGTCAGAGTATGCGGTCTGATTCAGTGATTTGGCTATGCATGCACCAGCCTTAGTTGCTACTGTTTAAGAGCGGGTTCGCAGATTTATTGAGGGTCTCCACCCTATTATCAGATATAGTATGGCCCGAGACCTAGAGATGGACATCACATACCAACATGTGGTGTCAATTGCTAGGAGATTGGAAGGTATGCAGATCCGGGAGAGGGAAGCTAAGAGACCCCGAGATTCTGGCATATATAATAATTCTCGTGCCCCAGTTGCAGCCCGTCATGGTCGAGGTTATGTGAGTCGTCCTATTCATTCAGCACTTCCAGCTTCCAGTGGTATTCCGACTACTCCCAGACCTCAAGTTCCATATTATGCACCACCAATGTCTTCTGTACCTCCTGTACGGGGTGCTTTCAGCGGACAGTCTAGTCGATCAAGGCCGAGCTAGTCCCAACAACCACGTCCTCCGAGGGCTTGTTTTGAGTGTGGTGGCACTCGTCATATTATGGGGGATTGCCCCATACTTATGAGGGGTGCACCTCTACGGATTTCTTAGGCCCCACCTATTCCACAAGGTCCTCAGACTTCTCAGGCCATGATTACTGCACCAGTTTCCACTCCACATGCACATCCAGCTAGAGGTGGAGGTCGGGCAGGTAGAGGTCGCCCTAGAGGGGGAGGCTAGGCCAGATATTATGCCCTTCCTGCTATGACAAATGTTGTTGCATCCGATTCTATTATCACGTGTATTATTCCGGTCTGTCATAGATATATGTCAATCCTATTTGATCCAGGCTTCATTTATTCTTATGTGTCATCCTTTTTTGCCCCGTATTTGGGTGTATCATGTGATTCCTTGAGTTTTTCTGTTTATGTATCTACACCCATGGGTGAATCTAATATCATGGACAGTGTGTATCAGTCATGTTTAATTATTATCAGTGGTTTTGAGACCAGAGCTGATTTATTATTGCTCAGTATGGTGGTTTTCGATATTATTTTGGGCATGGACTGGTTGTCACCCTATCACGCTATTCTTGATTGTTACGCCAAGATGGTGACGTTTGCTATGCCAGGTCTACCGCAGCTAGAGTGGAGAGGTACCTCGGATCATGTTCCTAGCAGGGTTGTTTCATTTCTTAAAGCTCAACGAATGGTTGAGAAGGGGTGCGATGCGTATCTCGCCTATGTATCAGATGTTAGTATTGATACTCCTACTGTAGCGTCAGTTCCTATAGTAAGGGATTTTCTCGATGTATTTCCAGCGGATCTTTCGGGTATGCCACCCGACAAGGATATTGATTTTGGCATTGATTTGTTACCGGGCACTCAGCCCATTTCTATTCCACCATACCGTATGGCCCCAGCAGAGTTGAAAGAATTAAAAGAACAATTACATGAATTGCTTGATAAGGGTTTCGTTCGGCCTAGTGTATCACCTTGGGGTGATCCTATTTTATTTGTAAAGAAGAAGGATGGTTCTATGCGAATGTGTATTGATTACCGCCAGCTGAATAAGGTTACCGTGAAGAACATGTATCCATTGCCACGTATTGATGACCTATTTTATCAGCTTTAGGGTGCCACAGTATTCTCTAAGATCGACTTACGTTCAAGTTATCATCAATTGAATATTCGGGAGCCAGATATCCCAAAGACTGCTTTCAGGACTCGGTACGGTCATTACGAGTTCCTTGTGATGTCTTTTGGGCTGACCAACACCCTAGCAGCATTTATGCACTTAATGAATAGTGTATTTCAACCCTATCTTGATTCCTTCGTCATTGTGTTTATTGACGACATTCTGGTGTATTCTCGGAGTCGAGAAGATCATGAACAACACCTGAGGATTGTGCTTCAGATTTTGAGAGAAAGGAAGTTATATGCAAAATTTTCAAAGTGTGAATTTTGGCTTGATTCAGTGGTATTTTTGGGTCATATAGTTTCGTGCGGGGGGATCAAGGTAGATCCAAAGAAGATTTAAGCAGTGCAGAGTTGGTCCATACCGTCCTCAGTTATGGAAATTCAGATTTTTCTTGGTTTGGCTGGGTATTATCGCCGATTTGTAAAGGGTTTCTCTTCTATTGCTGCATCTATGATCAAATTGACCCAGAAGGGTGCTCCATTCAAGTGGACCGAGGAATGTGAGGAGAGCTTCCAAAAGCTCAAGACATCTTTGACTACAGCCCCAGTATTGGTATTACCTAGAGGTACAGGATCTTATACTGTGAATTGTAATGCGTCGCGTATTGGCTTCGGCGCAGTGTTGATGCAAGACGGTAGGGTGATTGCCTACGCATCCAGACAGTTAAAGGTGCATGAGAAGAATTATCCTATACATGACCTGGAATTAGCAGCTATTATTCATGCCTTAAATGTTTAGCGGCATTATTTGTACCGTGTCCATTGTGAGATCTACACCGATCACCGGAGTCTACAATATCTGTTTAAATAGAAGGATCTTAATTTGCGGCAGCGGAGATGGTTGGAGTTTCTTAAGGATTATGATATCACCATTCTCTATCATCCTGGGAAGGCCAATGTAGTGGCCGATGCCTTGAGTCGTAAAACGGAGAGTTTGGGCAACTTAGCATATTTCCCGATAGCAGAGAGGCCTTTAGCATTGGATGTTCTGGCCTTGGCCAACCAGTTTGTTAGACTGGATGTTTCAGAGCCGAGTCGAGTTTTGGCTTACGTGGTTTCTCAGTCTTCTCTTTATGATCATATCAGGGAACGTCAGTATGATGACCCTCATTTGCTTGTCCTTAAGGATACAGTTCAGCATGGTGATGCCCAGGATGTCACTATTGGAGATGACGGTGTACTACAGATGCAGGGCAGGCTATGTGTACCCAATGTAGATGGCTTGCGTGAATTGATTCTCCAGGAGGCTCACAGTTCGCGGTACTCCATTCATCCGGGTGCTGTAGAGATGTATCAAGACTTGAGACAACACTATTGGTGGAGGCGGATGAAGAAAGACATAGTGCTGTATGTATCTCGGTGTCTAAATTGTCAATAGGTGAAATATGAGCATCAACGACCAGGTGGATTGCTTTATAAGTTGGAGATTCCAGAATGGAAATGGGAGCGGATCACTATGGATTTTGTTGTTGGGCTCCCACGGACTCAGAGGAAGTTCGATGCAGCTTGGGTGATAGTGGATAGATTGACCAAGTCAGCTCATTTCATTCCTGTGGTTACTACTTACTCTTCAGAGCAGCTGGCTCAGGTCTATATTCACTAGATTGTAAGACTCCATGGCGTACCGGTATCTATCATCTCTGACCGGGGTACACAATTTACATCACAGTTCTGGAGGGCAGTACAACGTGAGTTGGCTACTCAGGTAGAGTTAAGTACAACATTTCACCCTCAGACGGACGGGCAGTCTAAATGCACTATTCAGATACTGGAGGATATTCTTCGTGCGTGTGTGATTGATTTTGGGGGTGCTTGGGATCAGTTCTTACCACTTGCGGAGTTTGCTTACAACAACAGTTACCAGTCAAGCATTCAAATGGCTTCGTATGAGGCCTTATATGGTAGGCGGTGCCGGTCTCCAGTGGGTTGGTTCGAACTGGGCGAGGCAAGACTATTGGGTACAGACTTGGTTTAGGACACCTTGGAAAAGGTTAAGTTGATTCAGGATCGACTTCGTACGGCCCAATCCAGACAGAAGAGTTATGCGGATCGAAAGGTTCGTGATGTTGCATTCATGGTTGGTGGGCGGGTATTGCTCCGGGTTTCGCCTATGAAGGGTGTGATGAGGTTTGGGAAGAAGGGCAAGTTGAGCCCTAGGTATATTGGGCCTTTTGAGATTCTTGAAAGAGTTGGAGAGATGGCTTACAGACTTGCGCTACCACCTAGTCTCTCTGCAGTTCATTCGGTATTCCATGTTTCTATGCTTCGCAAATATCACGGCGATTCGTCTCATGTGTTAGACTTCAGTTTGGTTCAGATGGACAAGGATCTATCTTATGTTGAGGAACCAATGGCTATTTTAGATAGGCAGGTTCGAAAGCCGAGGTCAAAGAACATTGCTTCCGTGAAGGTTCAATGGAGTGGTCATCCGGTCAAGGAGGCGACTTGGGAGACGAGCATGATATGCGCAACCGTTATCCACACTTATTCACCAGCTCAGGTACTTTTTCTAACTCCGTTCGAAGACAAATAATTCGAAGATGAGCGTTTGTTTTAGAGGTGGAGAATGTGATGACCCAAAATGTCATCTTTAAATTTAATAATTAATTATATGTTCTAAGAGCTCAAAAATCACTATTTATCATTCCTCGACTTGCGTGTGCATTCCGTAAAATTTTTTAGAAAGTTTTCAGGTGAAAAAAGGATTAAAATGTGAATTAGAGCTTTAAAACTCAACTGAGTTGACTTTGGTCTACACTTTGAGCAAACGGACTCGGATCAGTATTTTGACAGTTTTGGTAGGTCCGTATCGTGAATTGGGACTTAGGCGTATGCCCGGAATCAAATTCTGAGGTCCCTAACCCGAGATATGGAATTTTGATGAAATATTAAATGTATAAGTTCAAATAGTGACCGGATGTCGAATTATGTGCAAACGACACCGGAATAGAATTTTGATGATTCCAATAGCTCCGTATGGTAATTTTGGACTTAGAAGCATGATCGGAATTTTATTTGGAAGTCTGTAGGGGAATTAGTCTTGAAATGCCGAAAGTTAAAATTTTGGGAACTTTGACCGAGGGGTTGACTTTTTGATATCGGGGTCGAAATACGATTTTGAAAATTTGAGTATCTCCGTTATGTCATTTATGACTTGTGTGCAAAGTCTGAGGTAAATCGGACGTGATTTGATAGGTTTCGGAGTCATTTGTAGGAATTAGAAATTTCAAAGTTCATTAGGCTTGAATCTATGTGTGATTCGTGTTTTAGTGTTGTTGGATGTGATTTGAAGGCTCAACTAAGTTCGTATGATGATTTAGGACTTGTTGGTATTTTCGGACGGGGTCCCGAGTACCCCGAGTGCGATCCGGATCGAAATCGGATCAATTTTTGGACTTAGGTAAATTCTATAATTTTCAGCTTCTGGTGTCATCGCACCTGCAGAGGGATTGACCGTAGGTGTGGACCGCACAAGCGAGTTGTGGCTCACAGAAGCGGATGAAGGGCTGCCCAGTTGGAGCCGCAGATGCGGCTCATGTTGCGCAGAAGCGAGAGGAAGTGCGCAGGTGCGGGCAGGTCCGCAGGTGCGATGGAATTTTCCGCACTTGCGAAGGCGCAGATGCGGTCCAACGCTCGCAGAAGCGAAGGCAGTTGGGCTGAGAAATCTCCACAAATGCAGTATTTCACCGCAGATGCGAGACCGCAGGTGTGAGAATTTTGTCCGCAGGTGCGAAAGCACTAACCAGATTACAAAAATAGAGGGGTTCCGATATTTTTGTCATTTAGATATTTTCAACACAGTTTTGGGCGATTGTTCAGAGAGAACTCACGGGGTAACTTGAGGTAAGTCACGTGTGATTATTTTTAGTCAATTATATTGGATTATCATTGAATATTTCGAATAGATTACATGTTTTTGAGGTGAAATTAGAGGATTTGGGCCTAGGGATTTCAAAATGAGAATTTAAGATTTGGAGGTCAAGTTGATGTCGGATTTTTGTAAAAATGGTATGGTTGGACTCATAGTTGAATAGGCGTTCATATTTCGTAACTTTTGCCAGATTCCAAGACGCTATTTTTCATTTAATTTTGGGTTTTGTTGAAAAAAATATAGTATTTTCTTATGGAATTAATTTTATAATTTTTGTTGACTGTATCGAATTAATTATGACTAGATACGAGTCGACCGGAATCGGAAAATCGAGGAAAAAGCATACTAATTGGTTAAATTGGAGCAAGTCGAGGTAAGTGACTTGTCTAACTTTGTGTGGGGGAAATTTTTCCTAGAATTGATATTAATGTGATTATTGAAATGTGTTGAAAGTCGTGTACACGAGGTGACGATTGTGTACACGGGCTAAATGTGAAAGATTATATTTTTAAATTGTGTAAATCATTATTGCGCATTTATTAAATTATTTTATCTCGTTATATTCTTCATCATTGATTTGATTTGTATACTTTAAATTTGCTTGACCTTTTCTTGCTAATTGTTTTACATGTTTGGTTGAAACTTGGTTTCTTTTATTCTGTGCATTATTTAAAATTGATTTTCTTTAAATTAAATATTATTAATATGAAGTATTTGACATTTTAAATTTGATATTGAAGCAACGTATTAAAGATTTTGAAATATTATTTTCCTGAATTATTTATTCTTGAATATTTTGTAAGATTTTTGTACTCATTGTGATGGAGCCGTGAGCTCTTTATTGTGGAAAAAATATTGTTGGTAAATTATTTTGGCAAGTTACATTATTTGAGCACTTGAGGTGCAAATTGAGATATATTGTGATATTGATACGCATACGGTGGTATAAGGTCTGGGTATTGAAACGCATGTGGTGAGATAGGGGTGGCTTGATACGCGTGGCTAGTAGGAGGAACTACTAGAAATCATGCGGTGTGATAAGGATGGCTAAAAAGCGGGATGCTATTTCGGGAAAAATGTTTTCATTCAAATAAATTGTGAAGGCTCCCGCGGTGAAATAAGAAAATGAGATATTGTGAATTTATTTATGAATTGGGACTACGAGGTGGTACCTCGGTAGTGCCCTTGTTGATATTGATTTATGGCCATAGTTGCCTTCGATTAATTGTTGTGATTTTCATAAAGTTGAAAGGAATTCTGTTTTGATTCCACGAAATATTATTTGAAATTATATGGTGTCATTAAATGTGATATACTATTTGATTCATTTCCATAGTCATTTTATCTTATTAAATTTTTAAAACATTTTTCCATGCCATTATTATATTCCAGTAGAGCCTCACCTGACCTCGTCACTACTCTACCGAGGTTAGGCTTGGCACTTACTGGGTACCGTTGTGGTGCTCATACTACTCTTCTGCACATCTTTTTGTGCAGATCCAGGTACATCTTACCAGTCTAGACGTCAGTGAGTTACCTGTGCATGGAGACTTCGAGGTATATCTGCCAGCGTCCGCAAACTCCGGAGTCCCCTTCTATCATTTTTATATTTCTTCCTTATTTTACTTTAGACCTCTATACATAGAGACATTGAGAATAAATTTTTAGAGCTTGTGACTTATTTCTACCAAGTTTTGGGAGTTGTAATTATTTTAATTATAGTTTATTTATTTCAGATATTTATGATTATTCCGCATTGATAGGCTTACCTAGTCTTAGAGACTAGGTACCATCACGACCTCCTACGGAGGGAATTTGGGGTCGTGACAGGATGTTAGAATTTGGCTCTAAGGCTTATTTGCTTAAATAAAGGGGAGAATCTTCAAATTGGTTTGAGCTAATGTGTTAAACTGGGTGTGGTAGCACGGATAGATGCACGAGATGATAAACAATGATTTTGTACAACTCAGGAACAGTCCTTAGCACGTTCGAGGACGAACGTATATTTAAGTGGGAGAGAATGTAACGACCCAATCGGTCGTTTTGACTTTTAGAACCCCGTTCCCTAAAAATATAACTTCTCGTATGTGATTGTATTAATTTATGACTCTCGGGGATGATTGGTTCGGGATTTGGAAGTGTTTGGGTTGAAACCAAAACACTTGGTTCCTTAAGTTGGCTTTAAAAGGCCAAGTTTGACTTTGGTCAACATTTTGAGAAAACGACCCAGAAACTGGGACTTTACGGTTCCAACAGCTCCGTATGGTGATTTTGGACTTAGGAGCATTTTCGGAATTTTATTTGGAAGTCCGTAGTTAAATTAGACTTGAAATGGCTAAAATAAGAATTTAAGTTTGGAAGTTTGATTGGGGAGTTGACTTTTTGATATCGGAATCAGAATCCAGTTCCGAAACTTTTCATAGCTCCGTTATGTCATTTATGACTTGTGTGCAAAATTTGAGGTCAAGCAGACTTGATTTGATAGGTTTCGGTACCGAATGTAAAAGTTGGAAATCTTAAGTTTTATTAAGCTTGAAATGGAGGATGATTTATGGTTTTAGCGTTGTTTGATGTGATTTGAGGGTTCGGCTAAGTTCGTATGATGTATTGGGACTTGTTGGTATATTTGGTTGAGGTCCCGAGGGGCTCGGGTGAGTTTCGGACGACTAACGGATCACTTTTGGCTTTTGGGAGACTGCTGGTAGCTGCTGATTTCTGGTATTTTAAACCTTCTACGCGATCGCGAGGATTGGGACGCGATCGCGTAGGCTTAATTTGGCAGTGGAATTTTTGTTCTCTGTGATTGCGTAAGGATATCTGCGATCGCGTAGGGTAACGGAGCAGGAGTGGAGGCCACGCGTTTGCGCTATGCGATCGCGTGAAGGGAACTGCGATCGCGTAAAGCTAAGAACTCTGTGTTGTGCGATCGTGTGAAGATACGCGATCGTGTAGGGATTATTTTTGGGCAGTAAATTTTGTGCTACGCGATCGTGTGAGGAAGTTTGCGATCGCGTAGAAGAAATCGCTGGGCAGAATGCTTAAGTTCTGAAAATGGGACTTCGTCCCATTTTCCATTTTTAACGATTTTGAGATCAGATTTAGGCGATTTTTGAGAGACTTTTAGAGAAAACAACGGAGTAAGTGTTCTTAACTCCATATTGGTTAAATTACTCGAATCCATCATTGTTTTAATCATGTAATTGGTGAATTAAATTGGAAATATTTGAAAACCCTCTTGGATGGATTTGAGGATTTGAGGGCTGAATTATTATTGGAATTTAGTAATTTTGGTATGGGTAGACTCGTGGTTGAATGGGCATTCATATTTCGTAACTTTCGCCAGATTCCGAGATGTGGACCCCACAGATGATTTTTGAGTTAATTTCGGATTTTATTGAAAATATAATATTTTCTTATGACATTAATACCTATAATTTTTAGTGATTGTATCGAATTTATTTTTGCTAGATTCGAGCCATTCAGAGTTAATCGAGAAAAGGCCTTCTATTGGATTAAATTGGAGCAAATTGAGGTAAGTCTCTTGTCTAATCTTGTGAGGGGGGAAATTACCCCATAGGTAAATGAATTAAGTAATTGTTGCTAATTGTGGGGGCTACATACGCACGAGGTGACGAGAGTCCATGCGTAGCTACTATTAATGCTAAAGTACGGGTAGTTTAGGACTGTCACGACCCAAAAACCTAATCTGTCGTGATGGCGCCTATCGTGGAACTAGGCAAGCTGACTCATTTCCAAACAAACCGATATTTTTCATTTCAAAAATAATTTTAATACTATTTAACATAAAACCTTCATTGAAGGAGTTCAAATCAAAGAAAACAGAAGTGCAGAAAAGAAAAAAGCCTGACATCAGGGTGTCACTAGTCATGAGCATCTACTACAATCTGTCAAACAATATCAAGGCTAACTCAGCCTGAAAAATAGCTAAATACAACTAGAGGAGGATAAGAGGGAGAAGAGCAGGGGCTGCGATTGCCAAACAGCTACCTTGCTATCTCCAAGAAACATCTGCAACCAAAACACTCAATAACCGCTACCGTATCCAGCTACACCTGAATCTGCACATAAAGTGCAGGGAGTAACGTGAGTACGCCAACTCAGTAAGTAACAATAATAAATAAAGACTTAGCAGTAGTGACGAGCAATAAAGCATATAACGTTCATATCATGAAATCTCAGTAAAGTACAACATGCTTTAAAAATTAGTGTTTAAATCAAATCAACTCGTTTAAACCCGGTTCCAGTAAAAATCATTTAAAGATATTTTTCCAACAGTTTTTCAAACAAAGGCTCAATGCAAAGGTGAGCAAAAATGATGAAATCATAAACAACCCCTCGGGAAAAACATCACTCATATACAGCCCCTCGGGAAAACCTCACAGTCACTCGTGCCACTCGGGCATACCTCACAATCACTCTTGCCACTCGGGCATACCTCATAATCACCCATGCCTACAAATCACTCAGCACTCGCCACTCAACACTCGACACTCGCACTCAGTAGGTACCTGCACTCACTGGGGGTGTGTACAGACTCCGGAAGGGCTCCTTCAGCCCAAGCGCTATAATCTGCACGGACAACTCACGTGCTATAATAATAAAGTATGCTGCAGACGAGCAGCCCCGATCCACACTCATCCTCACAAATCAGGCCCTCAGACTCACTCAATCATAAACCTCTGAAGCCACTCGGGCATTTCAGTAAAATAGGGCACTCAGCCCAAAACATTTATATGCATCAAAATAGAGTCATAAAAACTTAGTTATGCAGTAAACAAGTATAAACATGACTGAGTATAGATTATCAATCGAAAACAATGAGAGGATGGTAATAAATAGCCCCTAAGGGACCAAACAACACTGGAGCAAGGCCCAAACATGGCATTTAGCCCAATTTATAGAAATTCTTTCTAAAACATATAAGTATCATATGGTTTCAACAAAGTATGCAACTTTACAGTTGCTACGGGACAGACCAAGTCACAAATCCCCAACAGTGCACGCTCACACGCCCGTCACCTAGCATGTGCATCACTAAAAATAGTAGAATGATACAAAATCCGGGGTTTCGTACCCTCAGGACTAGATTTACAATTGTCACTTACCTCAAACCGCGAAATTCTTATTCTGCAATGTCCTTTCCTCGTGAATCGGTCTCCAAACGCCTCGAATCTGGTCATAAATAATTTGTTTCAGTCAATAAGAATTCATTAGAATTATTTCCACAAGATAATAATGATTTTCCATAAAAATCCGAAAAGTAGCTCAAACATCGCCGGTGGGGCCCACATCTTGGAACTCGACAAAAGTTACAAAATACGGAAACCCAGTCAACCACGAGTCTAACCATACCAATTTTACAAAAATCCGACCCCAACTCGACCCTCAAATCTTCAATTTAAACCAAGAGGGTTTTCAAATTTTTCCCAACTCAATTCACCAATTAAATGATATAAACAATCGTGGATTCGGGTAATTTAACCAATATTGAGTTAAGAACACTTACCCCATTGTTTCCTCTAAAAATCACCCAAAAGCGCCTCAACTCCGAGCTCCAAATCGCTAAAAACTGAAAATGGGACTAAACTCACTGCCCAGACTTTTCTTCTTCGCGAAGGCAGTCAGTGTCTCGCGTTCGTGAAGCACAAAATAACTCTCGTCCAAATTCCTCCTTCGCGAACGCGACATCACCCTCATGTTCGCGAAGCACAAAATGCCTCTGCCTCATTGCCTTCTACGTGAATGCGTTCAACCCATCGCGAACGCGTTTCTTCGTTTCCCCCTCTCTACGCGAATGCGACACCCCCATACGCGAACGCGTAGACCAATTTCCTGGGGGTCTTCGGTTGCTTCCTCTCTTGTTCGCAAATGCGTAGCATCTCTCGCATTCGCGATGCACACCCAGTCCACCCTTCGCGAACGCGAAGAGAAAATATTGACAACCTCCCAGATCCTCTTCGCGAACGCGATGAAGGAAACCAGATGGTGCATCTGAAAATTCTAGCATCGTTCCAAGTCCAAAATCCAACCCGTTAACCATCCGAAACTCACCCGAGCCCCTCGGTACCTCAACAAAATATACCAACAAGTCCTAAAACATCATATGGACTTTGTCGAACCCTCAAATCACCTCAAACAACGCCAAAACCATGAATTACACCCCAATTCAAGCCTAATGAACTTTGAAATTTCTAATTTCTACAAACGACTCCGGAACCTATCAAATCACGTCCTATTGACCTCAGATTTTGCACACAAGTCATAAATGACATAAAAGAGGTATTCCAATATTCATAATCGAACTCCGATCCGGATATCAAAAAGTCAACACCCCGGTCAAATTTCTCAAAAATTAATCTTTCGGCATTTCAAGCCTAATTCCTCTACGGACTTCCAAATAATATTCCGAACACGCTCCTAAACCAAAAATCACCATACGGAGCTATTGGAATCATCAAAATTCAAATCAGAGGTCGTTTACACATAGGTTCATATCTGGTCCACTTTTCTAACTTAAAATTTTCAATTATGAGACTAAGTGTCTCATTTCACTCTGAGTTCCTTCCGGACACGAACCAACTAACCTGATATAACATAATATAGATGAATAACACAAAAAGAAGTAGAAATGGGAAAAATAGGGCTATAACACTCCAAACGACCGGCCGGGTCGTTACATCCTCCCTCTCTTAAACATTCGTTCGTCCTCGAACGGGTCTAGAAACATACCTGGAGTCTCGAATAGGCATGGATATCTACTTCGCATCTCTTGCTCGGTCTCCCAGGTGGCCTCCTCCACAGGCTGACCTATCCATTACACCTTCACCGAAGTTATATCCTTTGTCCTGAACCTTTGAACCTGCCGATCCAAAATATCCACTGGTTCAACATCATAAATCATATCAACCTCCAACTGAACCGTGCTGAAATCCAAAACATGGGACGGATCTCTAATTTACTTCCGGAGCATGGAAACATGAAACACTGGATGCACACTCGACAAGTTGGGTGGAAAGGCAAGCTTATAAGCAACCTCTCCTATCCTCTGAAGCACCTCAAAAGGCCCAATGAACCGGGGGCTCAACTTGCCCCTCTTCCTAAACCTCATAACACCCTTCATGGGTGATACTTTCAGCAAAGCCTTCTACCCGACCATAAAACACACATCACGGACCTTCCTATCCGCGTAGCTCTTCTGCCTAGATTGTGTCGTGCGAAGCCGCTCCTAAATCAATTTCACCTTATCTAATGCGTTGTGAACCAAGTCTGTACCTAAGAGCCTAGCCTCACCCGACTCAAACCATCTAACCGGAGATCTACACCTCCTCCCATATAAAGCCTTGTACGGAGCCATCTGAATACTCGACTGATAACTATTGTTATACACAAACTCCGCGAGTGGCAGAAATTGGTCCCATGTACACCCAAAGTCAATGACACAAGAACACAACATGTCCTCCAATATATGAATAGTGCGCTAAGACTGCCCGTCCGTCTAAGGGTGAAAAGTTGTGCTCAACTCAACCTGAGTACCCAACTCTCGCTGCACGGCCCTCCAAAACTGCGATATGAAATGAGTACCCCCTATCTGAAATGATGGAAACTGGGACACCATGCAGGCGAACGATCTCTCGGATGTAAATCTCAGCCAACCGCTCTAAAGAGTAAGTAGTACCAACTGGAATGAAGTGCGCGGACTTGGTCAGCCGATCCACAATAACCCAAATAGCGTCAAACTTCCTCGAAGTCCGTGGGAGCCCAACTACAAAGTCCATAGTGATCCGCTCCCACTTCCACTCTGGGATCTCTAATCTCTGAAGCAAGCCACCCGGTCTCTGATGCTCATACTTAACATGCTGACAGTTTAGACACCGAGCCACAAACCCAACTATATCCTTCTTCATCCGCCTCCACCAATAGTGCTGCCTTAAATCTTGGTACATCTTTGCGGCACCCGGATGGATGAAATACCGCGAGCTGTGGGCCTCCTCAAGAATCAACTCTCGAAGCCCATCTACATTAGGCACACATATCCGGCCATGCATTCTCAGCACGCCGTCATCACCAATAGTCACATCCCTAGCATCACCTCTCTGAACCCTGTCCTGAAGAATGAGCAAGTGGGGGTCATCATACTGACGCTCCCTGATATGGTCATAAAGAGAAGACCTGGAGACCACACAAGCCAATACCCGACTAGGCTCTGAAATATCTAATTTGACAAGCTGGCGCACTAAGACCTGAACATCCAATGCCAAAGGTCTCTCTGCTGCTGGAAGATATGCTAAACTCCCCAAACTCTCTGCCCGGTGACTCAATGCATCGGCCACCACATTGGCCTTCCCCGTATGGTACAGAATAGTGATATCATAGTCTTTAAGAAGCTTCAACCATCTCCGCTGACGCAAATTAAGATCCTTCTTCTTTAACAGATACTACAGACTCCGGTGATCTATATAGATCTCACAATGAACCCCATACAAATAATGACGCCAAATCTTCAAGGCATGAACAATGGATGCTAACTCAAGATCATGAACAGTATAGTTCTTCTCATGGGTCTTCAACTAGCACGAGGCATAGGCAATCACCCTACCCTACTGCATCAAAACACAACCAATGCCTATCCTCGAGGCATCACAATACACGGTATAAGAACCTGAAAATGATGGCAGAACTAACACTGGTGTTGTGGTCAAAGCAGTCTTGAGCTTCTAAAAGCTCTCCTCACACTCATCCGACCACCTGAATGGAGCACCCTTTTGGGTCAATTTGGTCAAGAACAATGCAATAGATGAAAATTCCTCCACAAAGCGACGGCAATAACCTGCCAAACCCAGAAAGCTCCTAATCTCCGTAGTTGAGGACGGTCTAGGCCAACTCTGCACCGCCTCTATCTTCTTCGGATCCACCTGAATACCCTCACTGGACACCACGTGCCCCAAGAATGCTACTGAACTGAGCCAAAACTCACATTTGGAGAACTTTGCATAAAGCTTCTCCCCCCCTCAATCTCTGTAATACAATCCTCAAATGCTGAGCATGCTCTTCCTGGCTACGAGAGTACACCAGGATGTCATCAATGAATACAGCAATGAATGAGTCCAAATAGGGCTGAAATACATTGTTCATCAAATGCATGAATGCTGTTGGGGCATTGGTCAGCCCAAAAGACATCACCAAGAACTCATAATGGCCATATCGGGTTTTGAAAGCTGTTTAAAGAATATCTGAATCCCGAATCTTCAGCTGGTGATAACCGGGCCGCAAATCAATCTTGGAGAACACCCTCACTCCCTGAAGCTGGTCGAATAAATCATCAATACGAGGCAAAGGATACTTGTTCTTGACTGTGACCTTATTCAACTGCCGGTAATCAAGACACATTCTCATGGAACCATCCTTCTTCTTCACAAATAGAACCGGTGCGCCCCAAGGTGACACACTAGGCCGAATAAACCCCTTACCAAGGTGTTTCTGAAGCTGTTCTTTCAAATCCTTCAACTCCGCCGGTGCCAACGATACGGTGGAATAGAAATGGGCTGAGTGTCCGGCACCAAATCAGTACCAAAGTCAATATCCCTGTCACGCGGCATGCCCGGCAGGTCTGCAGGAAACACATCCGGAAAATCACGTACCGCCGGAATAGAATCAATGACAGGAGTCTCTACACTAACATCCCTCACAAAAGCCAAATAAGATAGGCAACCCTTCTCAACCATGCGCTGAGCCTTCAAATATGAAATCACCCTACTTGGTACATAATCTACAGAACAGCTCCACCCAACCCCCAGAATTCCCGACATAGCCGACGTCACCATCTTAGCATGACAATCTAGAACAGCATGACATGGAGATAACCAATCCATATCCAATAACACATCAAAGTCAACCATACTAAGAAACAATAGATCCACTCGGGTCTACAGACCCCCAATAGTCACCACACATGACCGATATATGCGATCCATAATAATAGTATCACCCATAGGAGTAGAAACATGTATAGATGAAACTAAGGACTCACGGGGTATATCCAAAAATTGGGCGAAATACGAGGAAACATATGAATACATGGAACCAGGGTCAAATAATACTGAGGCATCTCGGTGACAAACTGAGACAATACTTGTAATCACAGCATCTAAAGCAATAGCATCTAGTCTGGCAAGGAGAGCAAAGAAACGGGTCTGACCACCCCCTGATTTACCTCCCCCTCGATGGCGACCCCTAGCTGACTGACCTCCACCTCGAGCTGACTGGGCGGGTGGTGAGGTAATTGGTGTTATAGTCGGAGGCTGACTCCTCTACTGATATAGACCTCCATGACGATGAGGACACTGCCTCCACATATGCCCAAGCTCCCCACACTCAAAACAACTCCTTGGTGCTGGTAGCGGAAACTGAAGGGAACCCCTAGCACCGGGAAGACAGGTAAAAGAACCTGGCATGGAAGAGCCCTGAACAGGTAGAGCACGGGGCGAACTCTGAACTGAAAAGGCACTAAGTGATGAGTGGCCCTGATGAGAACTATGACAACCATGGCCAGATGATGCACCCCGATGAAATGGCCGAGCTTTCAGAACCAGTCTGAAATGACGACATCTATCATGCTGGAACTGGCCCCCAAGAAGAGAACTACTGAATCCACCCTGGCTACGAGGCCTCTTGGACTCCCTCTCAACCCTCTCCTAACCATAAACCATCTCAATCTACCGAGCAATATCGACAACCTCATCAAAGGTAGCACCCGAAACCCTTTCTCTGGTCATAAGAAACTGTAGCTGATAAGTGAGACCATCAATAAACCTCATGATCCTTTCCCTATTCGTGGGAACCAACCAGATCGCATGATGGGCCAAATTAGAGAACCGCATCCCATACCGTGTCACAGACAAATCACCCTGGCGAAGCCGCTCAAACTGTCTACGCAACTCCTCTCTATGGGATCGAGGCACGAACTTCTCCAAAAAGACCACGGAGAACTGCTGCCAATTAAGGGGTGATGCGCCAACAAGCCTACGCCTCTCGTAAGTCTCCCACCATCTGAGTGCAGCCCCAAAAAACTGAAAGGTAGTGAATGAGACCCCACAAGTCTCCAAAATACCAGCAGTACGGAGTATCCTCTGACACCTGTCCAAAAAGTCCTGAGCATCCTCTCTCTCTGCGCCACTGAAAGATGGTGGCTGAAGTCCCCCAAACCTCTCCAACCTACGCTGATCATCCTCAGTCATAGCAGGAACCACATAAACCTAAGCAACTATAACTGGTTGGGCTAGTGGTGCCTCAGGTGACTGAAGTCCCTGAATAACCTGCCCGGGTGTGCGAGCGACGGGAGTCTGAGTGCCTTCCCTGGCCTGAGAAGTGGCTGCGGCCATCGAAATAGAGACTGCCTTAGCAAGGCCAGTACACGCTGTCAGAATCTGAGCTAGGGCCTCTTGAAGGCCTGGAATCACAATAGGCACATATGGTGCCTGAGCTGGTGCATCAACAACTGGAACTTGGTCCTGATCTGGGACAACCGGTGGATCTGCAGGTACTGCCCCAGTTGTTGTACGGGCTGCACTTCTGCCCCTAGCACAGCCCCTACCGCGGCCTCGGCCTCTCGCGGCCCTAGCTGGTGGTACTGGTGGCTGGCCCTCCTGACCGGTAGTACGAGTCCTCACCATCTGTGAGAGAATGAAACAACAGATGTTTAGTTACTAGAATCAACAGATTCACACGACAAGAATTCAAGAATGTAGAGTTTCCTAAAGGTTCTGCAGCCTCTTGAAGATAAGTACAGACGTCTCTGTACCGATCCGCAAGAATCTACTAAACCCGCTCATGACTCGTGAGACCTATGTAACCTAGTGCTCAAATAACAATCTGTCAGGACCCAAAATCCAAATCTGTCGTAATGGCGCCTAACGTGGAACTAGGCAAGCCGACTCATTTCCAAACAAATCGACATTTTTCATTTCAAAGATAATTTCAATACTATTTAACATAAAACCTTCATTTAAGGAGTTCAAAACAAAGAAAATAGAAGTGCGGAAAAGAAAAAAGCCCGACATCGGGGTGTCACTAGTCATGACCATCTACTACAATCTATCTAACAATATCAAGGCTAACTCAACCTGGAAAATAGCTAAATACAACTAGAGGAGGATAAGAGGGAGAAGAGCAGGGGCTGCGATCGCCAAACAGCTACCTTGCTATCTCCAAGAAAAATCTGCAGCCAGAACACTCAATAACCGCTACCGTGTCCAGCTACACCAGAATCTGCACACAAGGTGCAGGGAGTAAAGTGTGAATGCCAACTAGTAAGTAACAACAATAAATAAATACTGAGCAGTAGTGACGAGCAATAAAGCATATAACGTTCATATCATGAAATCTCAGTAAAGTACAACATGCTTTAAAAATTAGTGTTTGAATCAAAACATCTCGTTTAAACCCGGTTCCAGTAAAAATCATTTAAAGATATTTTTCCAACATTTTTTCAAACAAAGGCTCAATGCAAAGGTGAGCAAAAATGATGAAATCATAAACAACCCCTCGGGCAAAACATCACTCATATACAGCCCCTCGGGCAAACCTCACAGTCACTCGTGCAACTCGGGCATACCTCACAATCACTCTTGCCACTCGGGCATACCTCACAATCACGCATGCCTCCCAGTCACTCAGCACTCAGCACTCGCACTCAGTAGGTACCTACGCTCACTGGGGTGTGTAAAGACTCTGGAGGGGCTCCTTCAGCCCAAGCGCTATAATCTGCATGGACAACTCACGTGCTGTACGGGCAACTCATGTTCTATAATAATAAAGTATGATGCAGGTGGAAAGCCCCGATCCACACTCATCCTCACAAATCAGGCCCTCGGCCTCACTCAGTCATAAACTTGTCAAGCCACTCGGGGATTTCAGTAAAACAGGGCATTCGGCCCAAAACATTTATATGCATCAAAATAGAGTCATAAAAACTGAGCTATATGGTAAACAAGTATAAACATGACTGAGTATAGATTTTCAATCGAAAACAATGAGAGGATGGTAAGAAACAGCCCCTAAGGGTCCAAACAACATTGGCGCAAGGCCCAAACATGGCATGCAGCCCAATTTACAAAAATTCTTTAAAAACATATAAGTATCATATGGTTTCAACAAAGTATGCAACTTTACAGTTGCTACGGGACGGACCAAGTCACAAATCCCCAACAGTGCACGCCCACACGCTCGTCACCTAGCATGTGCGTCACTAAAAATAGTAGAATGATACAAAATTCGGGGTTTCGTACCCTCAGGACTAGATTTACAATCGTTACTTACCTCAAACCGCGAAATTCTTATTCTGCAATGTCCTTTCCTCGTGAATCGGTCTCCAAACGCCTCGAATCTGGTCATAAATAATTCGTTTCAGTCAATAAAAATTCATTGAAATTAATTCCACAAGATAATAATGATTTTCCATAAAAATCCAAAAATTAGCTCAATAATTGCCCGTGGGGACCATGTCTTGGAACTCGACAAAACTTACAAAATCCGGAAACTCATTCAACCACGAGTCTAACTATACCAATTTTACAAAAATTCGGCCTCAACTCTACCCTCAAAACATCAATTTAAACCAAGAGGGTTTTCAAATTTTTTCCAACTCAATTCACCAATTAAATGGTAAAAATAACCATGGATTCGGGTAATTTAACCAATATTGAGTTAAGAACACTTACCCCGTTGTGTCCTCTGAAAATCACCCAAAATCGCCTCAACTCCGAGCTCCAAATCGCCAAAAACTGAAAATGGGACAAAGTCCCATTTTCAGAACTTAAACTCACTACCCAGACTTTTCTTCTTCACGAACGCGGTCAGTGACTCGCGTTCGCGAAGCACAAAATAACTCCCATCCAAATTCCTCCTTCACGAACGCGACATCACCTTCGCGTTCGCGAAGCACAAAATTTCTCTGCCTCATTGCCTTCTACACGAACGCGTTCAACCCATCGCGAATGCGTTGCTTCGTTTCCCCCTCACTACGCGAACGTGACACCCCCCCCTACGCGAACTCGTAGACCAATTGTTTGGGGGTCTTCGGTTGCTTCCTCTCTTCTTCGCAAACGCGTAACACCTCTAGCGTTTGTGATGCACACCCAGTCCACCCTTCGCAAATGCGTGCTTCTCTTCGCGAATGCGAAGAGAAAATATTGACAGCCTCCCAGTTCCTCTTCGCGAATGCGAGGCTCCACTCGCGAACGTGATGAAGGAAACCAGATGGTGCATCAGAAAAATTCCAGCATAGTTCCGAGTCCAAAATCCAACTCGTTAACCATGCGAAACTCACCCGAGCCCTTCGGGATCTCAACCAAATATACCAACAAGTCCTAAAATATCATACGGACTTAGTCGAACCCTCAAATCACCTCAAACAATGCTAAAACCATGAATTACACCCCAATTCAAGCCTAATGAACTTTGGAATTTCTAATTTATACAAACGACTCCGGAACCTATCAAATCACGTCCGATTGACCTCAAATTTTGCACACAAGTCATAAATGACATAACAGAGGTATTCCAATATTCATAATCGAACTCCAACCCGGATATCAAAAAGTCAACACCCCCGGTCAAACTTCTCAAAAATTAAACTTCCGGCATTTCAAGCCTAATTCCTCTACGGACTTCCAAATAATATTCCGGACATGCTCCTAAACCCAAAATCACCATACGGAGCTAGTGGAATCATAAAAATTCAAATCCGATGTCGTTTAGACATAGGTCCATATTCGGTCTACTTTTCTAACTTAAAAATTTCAATTATGAGACTAAGTGTCTCATTTCACTCCAAGTTCCTTCCGGACCCGAACCAACTAACCCGATATAATATAATATAGATGAATAACACAAAAAGAAGTAGAAATGGAGAAAACAGGGCTATAACTCTCGAAATGACCGATCGGGTCGTTACAAGGACTCAAAGCATGAATTACTTGTGTAAATTGTATTCTTCATTAATTAAATTATTTGATGTATATATTGTGAATTGTTAGGAAAGGTAGTAAAAGGTGAAATTCTCATATGCTTAATTTTTGTTTAAATTAATTAATTATTGGAATAAATTATTCATCCTCTCCAATTTATCTTATGATAAACATACTCTCATTCCGGAGATACATAAGAAAATGTCCTCCTTTTTTTGTGGAGTGGGACGAATGCCTCGGTAGGATAGATACATCTATGGATCATGTCGCACGTCCTTCGGCAGTGTACACGACACTCTGAATCGGGTCGTACGACCTCGACAGAAATCGTGCTTAATAATAATAATAAATACACGATATCGATGTTTTTAATTTAGAGCTTGTGGATTTAATTGATGGTTTGGAAGTTGTTGGAATTGAAAGAATTAATTATCTTTGCTTGTTAAGGAACTTATTGTTGTTCCTGTAAATGAGACTAATTGATAAATGTGATGACCCAAAATGTCATCTTTAAATTTAATAATTAATTCTGTGCTCTAAGACCACTAAAAGCACTATTTATCATTACTCGACTTGCGTGTGCAGTCCGTAAAAATTTTCCGAAAAATTAATTAAAATGTGAATTAGAGCTTTAAAACTCAACTGAGTTGACTTTGATCAACATTTTCAGTAAACGGACTCGGATTAGTGTTTTGATAATTTTGGTAGGTCTGTATCGTGATTTGGGACTTAGGCGTATGCCCGGAATCAAATTCCGAGGTCCCTAGCCCAAGATATGAAATTTTGATGAAAAATTTAAAGTTTAAGTTTAAATAGTGAATGGATGTCGAATTATGTGCAAATGACCCCGGAATAGAATTTTGATGATTCCAACAGCTCTAAATGGTGATTTTGGACTTAGGAGCGTGATCAAAATTTTATTTGGAAGTCCGTAGTAAAATTAGGCTTGAAGTGGCTAAAATAGGAATTTAAAGTTTGGAAGTTTGACCGGGGAGTTGACTTTTGATATCGGGCTCGGAATTCAGTTCTGAAAATTTTCACAGCTCCGTTATGTCATTTATGACTTTTGTGCAAAATTTGAAGTCAATCGGACTTGATTTGAGAGGTTTCGACATCGAATGTAGAAGTTGAAAATTCTAAGTTTCATTAAGATTGAATTGGAGCATGATTCGTGATTTTAGCATTGTTTGATGTGATTTGAGATTTCAAATAGGTTCGAATGATGTTTTAGGATTTGTTGTGTTTTGGGTTGAGGTCCCGAGGGCCTCGGGTGAGTTTCAGATGGTTAACGAATCAAAAGTGGGACTTAGCTACTGCAAAAGCTGCTGCAATTTTCTGCTGGAAATGCTGTCAAAATCGGGCTGCTGTCAAAATCGAGGTCCCTAACAAATCGAGGTCCATGACAAAATCGAGATCCCTTACAAAATCGAAGTCCCTAACAAATCGAGGTCCATGACAAATCGAGGTCCCTTACAAATCGAGGTCCATGACAAAATCGAGGTCCCTTACAAATCGAGATCCCTTACAAATCGAGGTCCATAACAAATCGAGGTCCCTTACAAATCGAGGCAGCCCATGATCGGACTCCCTATGATCGGACTCCCCATGATCGGACTCCATGATCGGACCCTATGATCGAGGTCACCCTGGACAGATCTGTAAGTTATAAAAACAGGGAGGCTTCATCCATTTCGCCATTTTTAACAACTTGGAGCTTGAGCAGAAGCGATATTTGATATATTTTCAAGGAAAAATATTGGGGTAAGTGATTTTAACTCGGATTTGGTCAATATACACGAATATATCATTGTTTTCACCATTTAATTAGTATTTTGAGATTGAAATTTGGAAACTTTTAGAAAATCTCATAGAAACGAAAATTTAAGATTTGGAGGTCGAGTTGTTATCGGATTTTGGTAAAATTGGTATGAGTGGACTCGTAATTGAATGGGTTGTCGGATTTTGTAAGTTTCGCCGGATTCCGAGATGTGGGCCCCACGGGCAAATTTTGAGCTAATTTCGGATTTTAATGAAAACGTAATATTGTCTTATGAAATTGATTACTATAATTTTTGTTGACTGTATCGAATTAATTATGACTAGATACAAGTCGATCGGAGTCAGAAATTTGAGGAAAAAGCATAATACTTAGTTAAATTGGAGCAAGTCGAGGTAAGTGACTTGTCTAACCTTGTGTGGGAGAAATTTCCCCTAGAATTAATATGAATGTGATTATTGAAATGTGTTGAAAGTCATGTACACGAGGTGACGAGTGTGTACACGGGCTAAATATGAAAGATTATATTTTTAAATTGTGTAGATCGTTGTTGCGCATTTATTAAATTATTTTATCTTGTTATATTCTTCATCAATGATATGAGATATATACTTCAAATTTGTTCGACCTTTTCCTACTAATTGTTTTACATGTTTAGTTGAAACTTGGTTTCTTTTATTCTGTGCATTATTTGAAGGTTGATTTTCTTTAAATTAAATATTATTAATATGAAGTATTTGACATTTTTAAACTTGATATTGAAGCAACGTAGTAAAGATTTTGAAATATTATTTTCCTAAATTATTTACTCCTGAATATTTTTATACTCATTGTGAGAGAGCCGTGAGCTCTTTATTGTGGAAAACTTTTATTGATGATTTATTTTGGCATGAGCCGTGAGCTCTTTATTATGGAAAAATATTGTTGTTGAATTATTTTGGCAAGTTAAATTATTTGAGCACTTGAGGTGCAAATTGTGATATATTGTGATATTGATACGCATGCGGTGGTATAAGGTCTGGGTGTTGAAACGCATGCAGTGAGATAAGGGTGTCTTGATACGCGTGGCTAGTAGGGGAATTACTAGAAGTCGTGCGGTGTGATAAGGGTGGCTAAAACGCGGGATGCTATTTCGGGGAAAAAAATGTTTTCTTTAAATAAATTGTGAAGGCTCCCGCGGTGATATAAGGAAATGAGATATTGTGAATTTATTTATGATTTGGGACTACGAGGCGGTACCTCGTGAGTGCCCTTGTTGATATTGATTTATGGCCATAGTTGCTTTCGATTAATTGTTGTGATTTTCATAAAGTAGAAGGAAATTTTGTTTTGATTCCACGAGATATTATTTGCAATTATTTGGTGTCATTAAATGTGACATACTATTTGATTCATTTCCAATGTCATTTTATTTTACTACATTGATAAACATTTTACCATGCCATTATTATATTCCAGTAGGGCCTTACCTGACCTCGTCACTACTCTACCGAGGTTAGGCTTGGCACTTACTGGGTACCGCTGTAGTGTACTCATACTACGCTTCTGCACATCTTTTTGTGCAGATCCAGGTACATTTTACCAGCCTAGACGTTAGTGAGTTATCTGCGCACGGAGACTTCGAGGTATATCTGCCAGCGTCCGCAGACTCCAGAGTCCCCTTCTATCATTTTCTGTTGCTTTCTTATATTTTATTTAGACCTTGATATATAGAGACATAGAGAATAAATTCTTAGAAGCTTGTGACTTATTTCTACCGGGTTTTGGGAGTTGAAATTGTTTGAATTGTAGTTTATTTATTTAAGATATTTATTATTATTCCGCATTGATAGGTTTACCTAGTCTTAGAGACTAGGTGCCATCATGACTTCCTACGGAGGGAATTTGGGGTCGTGACAAGTTGGTATCAGAGCACTAGGTTCATAGGTGTTATGAGTCACAAGCAACTTTAGTAGAGTCTTGCGGATCGGTACGGAGACGTCTGTACTTATCTTCGAGAGGCTATGGAACTGTTACGAATTATTCACTTCTTTTTATTCCTTATCGTGCGCCTTTGTTGATTTCAAAGTTCTTAACAACTGTCTTTCTATTCTCTCACAGATGGTGAGGACACGCACAACTGGATCTGATGATCAGACACCCGCGCCCCCTATTGGAGCCGCAAGAGGCCAAGGTCGGGGCAGAGGCCGAGCCTGAGGCCGAGGAAGACCACGTGGTGTAGCCAGAGCATCTGCACGAACTGCTGCACCAGAGCCACCAGTAGCTCCAGTTGGAGAGCAGGCACCTGAGACACCTGTTACTACTCCTGCACTTCAGGAGACTTTTGCCCAGTTTTTGAACATGTTTGGCACTTTAGCTCAGGCAGAATTAATTCCACTTGCTCCTGCCACATCTCAGGCTGGGGGAGGAGCGCAGACTCCTACCGCCCATACTCCAGAGCCACGTGCCCAAGTTGACCATGCCCCAGAAGTTATACCAGTGCAGCCAGTTGTCCCTGTTCGGCCTGAGATTAGGACAGCAGCTTCAGAGGGAGAGCAACTCAGGCTTGAGAGGTATAAGAAGTACCACCCTCCCACTTTCAGCGGTCTAGCTTCAGAGGATGCTCAGGGTTTCCTGGAGGAATGTCACCGTATCCTTCGTACTATGGGTATTGTGGATTCCAGTGGAGTTTCTTTCACGGCATTCTAGTTTAGAGGGGCAGCCTACCAGTGGTGGTGGGCATATGAGTTGGATAGTCCGGCTGAGGCAGCTTCACTTACTTGGACCCAATTTTCAGATATGTTCTTGAGGGAGTATGTTCCTCAGAGTCTTAGGGATGCTTGGCGCGCAGAGTTTGAGCAGCTGCGCCAGGGTTCTATGACCGTGTCAGAATATGCGGTCCGATTCAGTGATTTGGCTAGGCATGCACCAGCCTTAGTTGCTACTGTTCGAGAGATGGTTCATAGGTTTATTAAGGGTCTTCACCCTAGTATCAGATACAGTATGGCCCGAGAGCTAGAGATGGACATCACATACCAACAGGTGGTGTCAATTGCTAGAAGATTGGAAGGTATGCAGACTCGAGAGAGGGAAGAGAGGGAAGCTAAGAGACCCCGAGATTCTGGCACATATAATAATTTTCGTGCCCCAGTTGCAGCCCGACATGGTAGAGGTTATGTGGGCCATCCTATTCATTCAGCACTTCCAGCTTCCAGTGGTATTCCTACTACTCCCAGACCTCAGGTTCCATATTATGCACCACCAGTGTCTTCTGTACCTCCTGTACGGGGTGCTTTCAGCGGACAGCCTAGTCGATCAGGCCCGAGCTAGTCCCAGCAGCCCCGTCCTCCGAGAGCTTGTTTTGAGTGTGGTGACACTCGCCATATTATGAGAGATTGCCCCAGATTTAGGAGGGGTACACCTCCACAGATTTCTCAGGCCCCACCTATTCCACAGGGTCCTCAGTCTTCTCAGGCCATGATTTCTGCACCAGTTGCCACTCCACCTGCACAGCCAGCTAGAGGTGGAGGTCATGCAGGTAGAGGTCGCCCTAGAGGGGGAGGCCAGGCCAGATATTATGCCCTTCTTGCTAGGACAGATGTTGTTGCATCCGATTCTGTTATCACAAGTATTATTCTGGTCTGTCATAGAGATGCGTCAGTCTTATTTGATCCAGGCTCCACTTATTCTTATGTGTCATCTTATTTTGCCCCGTATTTGGGCGTATCACGTGATTCCCTGAGTTCTTCTATTTATGTATCTACACCCGTGGGTGAATCTATTATTGTCGATCGTGTGTATCGGTCGTGTTTAATTATTATTAGTAGTTTTGAGACCAGAGCTGATTTATTATTGCTCAGTATGGTGGATTTTGATATTATTTTGGGCATGGACTGGTTGTCGCCCTATCACGCTATTCTTGATTGTTACACCAAGACGGTGACATTGGCTATGCCAGGTCTACCGTGGCTAGAGTGGAGAGGTACCTCAGATCATGTTCCTAGTAGGGTTGTTTTATTTCTTAAAGCTCAACGAATAGTTGAGAAGGGGTGTGATGTGTATCTGGCCTATGTGAGAGATGTTAGTATTGATACTCCTAATATGGAGTCAGTTCCTGTAGTAATGGATTTTCCTGATGTATTTCCAGCAGATCTTCCGGGTATGCCGCCCGACAGAGATGTTGACTTTGGCATTGATTTGTTACCGGGCACTCAGCCCATTTCTATTCCACCATATCGTATGGCCCCAGCAGAGTTGAAAGAATTAAAAGAACAGTTACAGGAGTTGCTTGATAAGGGTTTCATTCGGCCCAGTGTATCGTCTTGGGGTGCTCCTGTATTATTTGTAAAGAAGAAGGATGGTTCTATGCAGATGTGTATTGATTACCTTCAGTTGAACAAGATTACAGTGAAGAAGAGGTATCCATTGCGACGTATTGATGACCTATTTGATCAGCTTCAGGGTGCCAGGGTATTCTCAAAAATTGACTTGCACTCAGGCTATCATCAGTTGAAGATTCGAGATCCAGATATCCCGAAGACTGCTTTTAGGACTCGTTACGGTCATTACGAGCTCCTTGTGATGTCTTTTGGGTTGACCAACGCCCCAGCAGCATTTATGCACTTAATGAATAGTGTATTTCAGCCCTATCTTGATTCTTTCGTCATTGTGTTTATTGATGACATTCTGGTGTATTCCCGAAGTCAGGAAGATCATGAACAGCACCTGAGGATTGTGCTTCAGATTTTGAGAGAAAAGAAGTTATATGCAAAATTTTTAAAGTGTGAATTCTGGCTTAATTCAGTGGGATTTTTGGGTCATATAGTTTCGTGCAAGGGGATCAAGGTGGATCCAAAGAAGATTGAAGCAGTGCAGAGTTGGTCCAGACCGTCCTGAGTTACGGAAATCCGGAGTTTCCTTGGTTTGGCTGGGTATTATCGCCGATTAGTAAATGGTTTCTCTTCTATTGCTGCATCTATGACCAAATTGACCCAGAAGGGTGCTCCGTTTAGGTGGACCGAGGAATGTGAGGAAAGCTTCCAAAAGCTCAAGACAGCTTTGACTACAGCACCAGTATTGGTATTACCTACAGGTACAGGATCTTATATTGTGTATTATGACGTGTCGCGTATTGGTCTCGGCGCAGTGTTGATGCAAGACGGTAGGGTGATTGCCTATGCGTCCAGACAGTTAAAGGTGCATGAGAAGAATTATCCTGTACATGACTTGGAGTTAGCAGCTATTGTTCATGCCTTAAAAATTTGGCGGCATTATTTGTACGGTGTTCATTGTGAAATCTACACCGATCACCGGAGTCTACAACATCTGTTTAAACAGAAGGATCTTAATTTGAGGCAGCGGAGATGGTTGGAGTTGCTTAAGGATTATTATATCACCATTCTCTATCATCCTGGGAAGGCCAATGTGGTGGCCGATGCCTTGAGTTGTAAGGCGGAGAGTTTGGGTAGCTTAGCATATTTACCGGTAGCAGAGAGACCTTTGGCCTTGGATGTTCAAGCCTTGGCCAACCAGTTTGTTAGATTGGATATTTCCGAGCCGAGTCGAGTTTTAGCTTGCATGGTTCTCAGTCTTGTCTTTATGATCGTATCAGGGAACACCAGTATGATGACCCCCATCTGCTTGTCCTTAAGGATACAGTTCAGCACGGTGATGCCAAGAAAGTCACTATTGGAGATGACGATGTATTACGTATGTAGGGCAGGCTATGTGTGCCTAATGTTGATGGCTTGCGTGAGTTGATTCTCGAGGAGGCTCATAGTTCACGGTATTCCATTCATCCGGGTGCTGCAAAGATGTATCAGAACTTGAGACAACACTATTGGTGGAGACAGATGAAGAAAGGCATAGTGGGGTATGTATCTCGATGTCTAAATTGTCAACAGGTGAAATATGAGCATCAACGACCGGGTGGATTACTTTAGAAGTTAGAGATTCCAGAATGGAAATGGGAGCGGATTACTATGGATTTCGTTGTTGGGCTCCCACGAACTCAACAGAAATTTGATGCAGTTTGGGTGATTGTGGATAGGCTGACCAAATCAGCTCATTTCATTCCTGTGATTACTACTTACTCTTCAGAGCAGCTGGCTCAGGTATATATTCGCGAGATTGTCAGACTTCACGGTGTACCAGTATTTATCATCTCTGACCGGGGTACACCATTTACCTCACGGTTTTGGAGGGCATTACAGTGTGAGTTGGGTACTCGGGTAGAGTTGAGTACAGCATTTCACCCTCAGACGGACGGACAGTCCGAAAGCACTATTCAGATACTGGAGGATATGCTTCGTGCGTGTGTAATAGATTTTGGGAGTGCTTGGGATCAGTTCTTACCACTTGCGGAGTTTGCTTACAACAACAGTTACCAGTCAAGCATCAAGATGGCTCCGTATGAGGCCTTGTATGGTAGGCGGTGCCGGTCTCCGGTGGGTTGGTTCGAACCAGGCGAGGCTAGACTTTTGGGTACAGACTTGGTTCAGGATGCCTTGGAAAAGATTAAGTTGATTCAGGATCGACTTCGTACAGCCCAATCTAGACAGAAAAGTTATGCGGATCGGAAGGTTCGTGATGTTGCATTCATGGTTGGTGAGCGGGTATTTCTACGGGTTTCGCCTATGAAGGGTGTGATGAGGTTCGGGAAGAAGGACAAGTTGAGCCCTAGGTATATTGGGCCTTTTCAGATTCTTGAGAGAGTTGGAGAGGTGGCTGACAGACTTACACTACCACCTAGTGTTTCTGCGGTTCATCCGGTATTCCACATTTCTATGCTTCGAAAATATCACGGGGATCCGTCTCATGTGTTAGACTTCAGTTCGGTTCAGTTGGATAAGGATCTATCTTATATTGAGGAACCAGTGGCTATTTTAGATAGGTAGGTTCGAAAGCTGAGGTCAAAGAACATTGCTTTCGTGAAGGTTCAGTGGAGGGGTCATCCGGTCGAGGAGGTGACTTGGGAGACCGAGCATGATATACGTAGCCGTTATCCACACTTATTCACAAGCTCAGGCCCCAGCGTCCGCAGACTCCGGAGTCCCCTTCTATCATTTTATGTTGCTTCCTTATATTTTATTTAGACCTTGATATATAGAGACATAGAGAATAAATTCTTAGAAGCTTGTGACTTATTTCTACCGGGTTTTGGAAGTTGAAATTGTTTGAATTGTAGTTTATTTATTTCAGATATTTATTATTATTCCGCATTGATAGGCTTACCTAGTCTTAGAGACTAGGTGCCATCACGACATCCTACGGAGGAAATTTGGGGTCGTGACAATAAATTAAAAATTTATTGGAATTGAAGGAATTTAATTATTTCTGGTGGTTAAAGAATATTATTGTAAATTCTATAAATCATGTCATTCTAGATATTGCTAATTTTTATCTTATTTATTATTATTGACTCTTAGTGAGTGTCAAAGTCGTCCATCTCGTCTCTACCTCTTCGAGATTAGGCTTGATACTTACTAGGTACACGTTGTTTACGTACTCATGCTACACTTGCTGCACATTTTTATTGTGCAGGCACAGATATGTCTAGCGGCCTTGTGGGCGCAGAGGTGTAGTTAAAATGCGGGGACTTAGGTGAGCTGCATTATATATTACGATCCGCAGCCAACATAGTCTCCTTCAGAATTATTATATTTTTCTTTCCTGTCTAATTTGTATTCTAGATAGATGTTATATTTTATTTTAATTCCCTAGTAAATGCTCATGCACTTGTGACACCAGGTTTTGGGAATGGTTATGAATTATTTAGAAATTTAGTTGTTAAAAATATTTATCATTTACTCTATGGGTTCCATCTTTATTATTTCATTGAAGAAATTTTGATTTCAAAAATACTAAATTGGGTAATTAAGCTAAGTATGTATTGTTGGCTTGCCTGACAGCGGTGTCTGGTACCATCACGACCTTTAATGGATTTTTGGGTCGTGACATTTTAGGTTTAGGATTCTTTATTCTCCAATTTATGGGGGTTTTCACAGAAAAAAATTACAAATATAAAATAAAAATAAAAAGAAACAAAAATTGCAAAGAGGGAAAAAAAGAAAATGAAATGAAAGATTGGGGGGATAATTAAAAATTCACATTAGGAAAGTTTCTAATATATTGTATTATTTTTAGGTTTAGAAGTCTCTTTTTGTTAATAAATTTGTATTCATTGTTTGACTTCTTATAATTAGTTAATAAAATTTATCATATACTTGAATGGTTAAAATTGGAATAGCTAATTTTTAATTAATAAAACTAATTCATTATTTTCATATATGGCGTCATAAGAAAAGCATTAAACATCCTTTTAAGGTTTTAAAAAATTTATTCCAATTTTCGAAATTGGTATTCTACATGAGAAACTTTCAAAAATACACATGTCCTTATTTTTTAAAATCTTAATATCAATTTCTATAAGATGAATCTATATTATTATAAAAGCATGAATACAATGTCGGTTTACAAAAATAACCTTATAGTATTAAGCATAATAACTCATAATAAAAGGACATAACCGAAATTCTAGATATTAGCCTTATAATCCTATTAACTTTAGGACATAATACTACACGTTAGGAATTCTACATGATTATCTTTAGGAATCCTATTAGTATAATTACTTTCGGGTGGTCTCATTTATATAAAATTGAATAAGTAAATATCTTTAGTCATGTAATCCTATTACTTTTAGGATATACTTCTTAAAAATTCGTATTAATAATTTAATTCAAAAACGTATTATAATGTCCTATTACTAATTTAATTTGAAAATATATTATATTGTCCAAATCCATTTAGAAAAAGAAGAGCCTATTTTATTATAAAAGCATAAATACAATATTAATTGTAACGACCCGGCCGGTCGTTTCGAGAGTTATAGCCCCGTTTTCTGCATTTCTACTTCTTTTACTGTTATTCAGCTATATTATATTATATCGGGGTAGTTGGTTCGGGACCGGAGTGGTTTCAGAGTGAAATGAGACACTTAGTCTCTTAAGTAGAAACTTAAGTTGGAAAAGTCAACTGGATGTTGACCTATGTGTAAACGATCTCAGATTTGAATTCTGATGGTTTTGTTAGCTCCGTTAGGTGATTTTGGACTTAGAAGTGCGTCAGGAATGTGACTTGGAGGTCCGTGGTAGAATTAGGCTTGAATTGGCAAAATTAGAAATTTGACGATTTCGGTCGGCAGTGGAAAATTTGATATCGGGATCGGAATGGAATTTCGGAAGTTGGAGTAGGTTCATAGTATCATTTGTGGCGTGTGTGCACAATTTGAGGTCATTCGGACGTGGTTTGGTTGGTTTCGGCATCGGTTGCCGAATTTGGTAATTTAGAAGTTCTTAGGCTTGAATCCGAGGGTAATTTGGTGTTTTGATGTTGTTTTGAGTGATTCGAAGGTTCGACTAAGTTTGTATGTTGATATATGACTTGTTGGTATTTTTGGTTGAGGTCCCGAGGGACTCGGGGTTATTCCGAGTGGTTAACGGATTTGTCAAAGTTGGACTTTGTAGCTGGAGCTGCTATTTCCGCACATGCGGAAGAAAGAGTCGCAGGTGCGAGGCCACTGGTGCGCATGGAGTGCGCAGGTGCGGGCGACACTGGGCCAAGGCTTGAAATGCATGTGCGAAGAATTGGCCACATCTACGAACCCGCAGGTGCGAGGCCTTGAGCGCAGATGCGGAGACGAGGAGTTTGGACTGGTTTCGCATATGCACACCTGGGACTGCAGATGCGAGTCCGCAGGTGCGAGAAAGGTGTCCACATGTGCGGAAGTTGGGGGATTAAGTGAGTCGCGCAGGTGAGGCTCCTTGGACCGCAGGTGCGGTCGCGCGGGTGCGAGAAAATGGCCGCAGGTGCGAAACACCTAGGCAGAAACCATAAATAGAACCCTTCGCGAATTTGGTTCAAATCCACCATTTCTATTCGGTTTTTGGAGCTTTTGGGAGAGATTTGAAGAGGGAATCAAGGAGATTTCGTTGAGGTAAGTTATTTGAGCCCTAATACTTGTATATATAGTGATTTTCCGTTGTTTAATCATGGTAATTAGTGCAAATGAGGGGTTAGCGCTTGTAATTTTTGGAGAGTAATTTAAGAATTTGAAGGACCAAATGATGTCGTATTTTGATGAATTCAATATGGTTACACTCGTGAGTGATTGCGCTTTATAGTTTTGTAAATTTTGTCGGATTTCGAGACATGGGCCCGGGGGCCGGGTTTGAGCCAATTTCAGGTTTTGGTCTAATTTTGTAGTTTTTCTTGTGGAACTCATTCCATTAGCGCGTACTGATGGTATTGTAGTGATTGTGAATAGATTCAGAGCATTTGGCGGCTGAGTCCAGAGCCAAGAGCATTGCGGGGTAGAGATTTGACCGGTTTGAGGTAAGTAACGATTGTAAATCTAGTCCTGAGGGTATGAAACCCCAGATTTTGTATCATTCTACTATTTCTAGTAGCCCACATGCTAGGTGACAGGCGTGTGGGCGTGCACTATTGGGGATTTGTGACTTGGTCCGTCACGTAGCAACTGTAAAGTTGCATACTTTTTTGAAACCATATGATACTTATATGTTTAAGAAAGAATTTCTGTAAATTGGGTTGATTGCCATGTTTGGGTCTTGCGCCAATGCTGTTTGGACCCTTAGGGGCTGTTTCTTACCATCCTCTCATTGTTTTCGATTGAAAATCTATACTCAGTCATGTTTATACTTGTTTACCATATAACTCAGTTTTATGACTCTATTTTGATGCATATAAATATTTTGGGCCGAATGCCCTATTTTACTGAAATGCCCGAGTGGCTTGAAAGGTTTATGACTGAGTGAGGCCGAGGGCCTGATTTGTAAGGATGAGTGTGGATCGGGGCTGACCGCATGCAGCATACTTTATTATTATGGCACATGAGTTGTCCATGCAGATTATAGCGCATGGGCTGAAGGAGCCCCTCCGGAGGCTGTACATACCCCCAGTGAGCGCATGTACCTACTAAGTGCAAGTACCGAGTACTGAGTGACTTGGAGGCATGAGTGATTGTGAGGTATGCCCAAGTGGCAAGAGTGATTGTGAGGTAAGCCCAAGTGGCATGAGTGACTGTGAGGTTTGCTCGAGGGGTTGTTTATGAGTGATGTTTTGCCCGAGGGGCTATTTATGATTTCATCATTTTTTTCTCACCTTTGCATTGAGCCTTTGTTTGAAAAATTGTTGGAAAAATATCTTTAAATGATTTTTACTAGAACCGGGTTTAAACAAGATGATTTGATTCAAACACTAATTTTTAAAGCATGTTGTACTTTACTGAGATTTCATGATATGAACGTTATATGCTTTATTGCTCGTCACTACTGCTCAGTCTTTATTTATTGTTGTTACTTACAGAGTTGGCGTACTCACGTTACTTCCTGCACCTTGTGTGCAGATTCAGGTGTAGCTGGACACGGTAGCGGTATTGAGTGTTGTGGTTGCAGATTATTTTCTTGGAGATAACAAGGTAGCTGTTTGGCGATCACAGCCCCTGCTCTTCTCCCTCTTATCCTCCTCTAGCTGTATTTAGCTATTTTCCAAGCTGAGTTAGCCTTGATATTGCTAGACAGATTGTAGAAGATGCTCATGACTAGTGACACCCCGATGTTGGGCTTTTCTTTTCCGCACTTCTGTTTTTCTTTGATTTGAACTCTTTAAATCGAGGTTTTATGTTAAATAACCTTGAAATTATCTTTGAAATGAAAATATCGGTTTGTTTTGGAAATGAGTCGACTTCCTAGTTCCATGGAGGTTTGTTTTGGAAATGGAGGCACTCAGACTCCCGTCGCTCGCACACCCGAGTAGGTTATTCAGGGACTTCAGACACCGGATGCACCACCAGCCCAGCCGGTTGCAATTGCTCAGGATTATGTGGTTCCTGCTATGCCTGAGGATGATCAGCGTAGGTTAAAGAGGTTTGGGTGACTCCAGCCACCACCTTTCAGTGGCACAGAGAGAGAGGATGCTCAGGTCTTTTTGGACAGGTGTCAGAGGATACTCTGTACTGCTAGTATTTTGGAGACTTGTGGGGTCTCATTCACTACCTTTCAATTTTTTGGGACTGCACTCAGATGGTAGGAGACTTACGAGAGGCATAGGCATGTTGGCGCAGCACCCCTTACTTGGCAGAAGTTCTCTGTGGTCATTTTGGAGAAGTTCGTGCCTCGATCCCGTAGAGAGGAGTTGCGTAGACAGTTTGAGCGGCTTCGCCAAAGCGATATGTCTGTGACACAATATGAGATGCGATTCTCTGAGTTGGCCCGTCATGCTATCTGGTTGGTTCCCACGGAAAGAGAGAGGATCATGAGGTTTATTGATGGCCTCACTTATCTGCTACAGTTGCTCATGACCAGGGAGCGGGTTTCGAGTGCTACCTTTGATGAGGTTGTAGACATTACTCGGCAGATTGAGATGGAACGCGTTCAGGAGAGGGTTGAGTAGGAGGCCTCGTGGTCAGGGTGGATTGAGTGGTGCTCCTCTTGGGGGTCAGTTCCAGCACGGTAGAGGTCGTCATTTCAGACATGCTCAGTCATCTCGGCCATTTCATCGAGGTGCATCATCTGGCCATGGTTCTCACAATTCTCATCAAGGCCACTCATCACTTAGTGCCCTTCCAGTTCAAATTTCGTCCCGTGCTCTACCTGTTCAGGGCCCTTCCATGCCAGGTTCTTCTTCCAGTCATCCCGGTGCTAGGGGTTCCCTTCAGTTTCCGCCGCCAGCACCAGGGAGTTGTTTTGAGTATGGGGATATTGGGAATATGTGGAGGCAGTGTCCTCGTCGTCATGGAGGTCTATCTCAGCAGAGGAGTCAGCCTCCGACTACAGCACCAGCTACCTCACCACCCGCCCAGTCAGCTCAGGGTGGAGGTCAGTCAGCTAGGGGTCGCCCTAGAGGGGGAGGCAGATCAGGGGGTGGTCAGGCACGTTTATATGCTCTCCCTTCAAGACCAGATGTTATTGCTTCAGATGCTGTGATTACAAGTATTGTCTCAGTTTTTCACAGAGATGCCTCGGTATTATTTGACCTTGGTTCCACGTATTCATAAGTTTCCTCGTATTTCACCCATTTTCTAGATATGCCCTGTGAGTCTTTAGTTTCATTTGTACATGTATCTACTCTTGTGGGCGATGCTATTATTGTGGACCGCGTATATCGATCATATGTGGTGACTATTGGGGGTCTGGAGTCCCAAGTGGATCTATTGTTGCTCAGTATGGTTGACTTTGATGTGATATTGGGTATGGATTGGTTATCTCCATGTCATGCTGTTCTAGTTTGTCACGCTAAGACGGTAATGTTGGCTATGCCGGGAATTCCGAGGGTTTGGTGGAGCAATTCTGTAGATTATGTACCAAGTAGGGTGATTTCATATTTGAAGGCTCAGCGCATGGTTGAGAAGGGTTACCTATCTTATTTGGCTTTTGCGAGGGATGTTAGTGCAGAGACTTCTGTCATTGATTCTGTTCTAGTGGTACGTGATTTTCGGATGTGTTTCCTGCAGACCTGTCGGGCATGCTGCCTGACAGGGATATTGACTTTGGTATTGATTTGGTGCCGGGCACTCAGCCCATTTCTATTCCACTGTATCGTATGGAACTGGCGGAGTTGAAGGAATTAAAAGAACAGCTTCAGGAACTCCTTGATAAGGGGTTTATTCGGCCTAGTGTGTCACCTTAAGGTGCACTGGTTCTATTTGTGAAGAAGAAGGATGGTTCCATGAGAATGTCTATTGATTACAGGCAATTGAAGAAGGTAACAGTCAAGAATAAGTGTCCTTTGCCTCGCATTGATGATTTATTCGACCAGCTTCAGGGAGCGAGGGTGTTCTCGAAGATTGATTTGAGGTCCGGTTATCACCAGATGAAGATTCGGGATCTACATATTCTTAAAACAGCTTTCAGGACTCGATATGGACATTATGAGTTCTTGGTGATGTCTTTTGGGCTGACCAATGCCCCAGCAGCGTTCATGCATTTGATGAACAGTGTATTACAACCCTATTTGATCTCATTCGTCGTTGTATTCATTGATGACATCCTGGTGTACTCTCGTATCCAGGAGGAGTACGCTCAGCATTTGAGGATTGTATTACATCAGTTGAGGTAGGAGAAGCTTTATGCAAAGTTCTCCAAGTGTGAATTTTGGCTCAGTTTAGTAGCATTCTTGGGACATGTGGTGTCCAGCGAGGGTATTCAGGTGGATCCGAAGAAGATAGAGGTGGTGCAGAGTTGGCCTAGACCGTCCTCAACCACGGAGATTAGGAGCTTTCTTGGTTTGGCGGGTTACTACCGTCGCTTTGTAGAGGGATTTTCATCTATTGCATCGCCCTTGACCAAATTGACCGAAAAGGGTGCTCCATTCAGGTGGTCGGAATGAGTGTGAGGAGAGCTTTCAGAAGCTCAAGACTACTTTGACCACAGATCCAGTATTAGTTCTACCATCAGCTTCAGGCTCTTACACCGTGTATTGTGATGCCTTGAGGATAGGCATTGGTTGTGTTTTGATGCAGGAGGGTAGGTTGATTGCCTATGCCTCGCGCCAGTTAAAGACCCATGAGAAGAACTATCATGTCCATGATCTTGAGTTAGCAGCCATTGTTCACGCCTTGAAGATTTGGCGTCATTATTTGTATGGGGTTCATTGTGAGATCTATATTGTTCACCGGAGTCTGCAGTATCTGTTAAAGCAGAAGGATCTTAATTTGCGTCAGCGGAGATGGTTGGAGCTTCTTAAGGACTATGATATCACTATTTTGTACCATCCGGGAAAGGCCAATGTGGTGGCCGATGCTTTGAGTCGCCGGGCATAGAGTTTGGGAGTTTAGCATATCTTCCAGCAGTAGAGAGACCTTTGGCATTGGATGTTCAGGCCTTATCGGGCCAGCTTGTTAGATTGGATATTTCGGAGCCTAGTCGGGTATTGGCTTGTGTGGTCTCTAAGTCTTCTCTTTATGACCGTATCAGGGAGCGTCAGTATGATGACCCACACTTGTTCGTTCTTCAGGACAGGGTTCGGAGAGGTGATGCTAGGTATGTAACTATTGGTGATGACGGTGTGCTGAGAATGCAGGGCCGGATATGTGTGCCTAATGTAGATGGGCTTCGAGAGTTGATTCTTGAGGAGGCCCACAGCTCAGGTATTACATCCATCCGGGTGCCGCGAAGATGTGCTAGGATTTGAGGCAGCACTATTGGTGGAGGCTGATGAAAAAGGATATAGTTGGGTTTGTGGCTCGGTGTCTCAACTGTCAGCAGGTTAAGTATGAGCATCACAGACCGGGTGACTTGCTTCAGAGGTTAGAGATCCCAGAGTGGAAGTAGGAGCGTATCACCATGGACTTTGTAGTTGGGCTCCCACGGACTTCGAGGAAGTTCGACGCTATTTGGGTTATTGTGGATCGGCTGACCAAGTCCGCGCACTTCATTCTAGTTGGTACTACTTACTCTTCAGAGCGGTTGGCTGAGATTTACATCCGAGAGATCGTTTGCCTGCATGGTGTCCCAGTTTCCATCATTTCATATAGGGGTACTCAGTTCACATCGCAGTTTTGGAGGGCCGTGCAGCGAGAGTTGGCTACTCAGGTTGATTTGAACACATCTTTTCACCCTCAGACGGACGGGCAGTCCGAGCGCACTATTCAGATATTAGAGGACATGTTGCGTGCTTGTGTCATTGACTTTGGGGGTTCATGGGACCAGTTTCTTCCACTCGCGGAGTTTGCATATAACAACAGTTATCAGTCGAGTATTCAGATGGCTCCGTATGAGGCTTTATATGGGTGGAGTTGTAGATCTCCGGTTGGATGGTTTTAGCCAGGTAGTTGGAGCTGCTGCTTCTGCTATTTCCACACCTGCGGAAGAAAGGGTCACAGGTACGAGGCCACTGGTGTGCGTGGAGAGTGCGCAGGTGCTGGCGACGCTGGGCCAAGGCTGGGAACACAGATGAGAAGAATTGTCCTCATCTGCGAGCCTGCAGGTGTGAGGCTTTGAGAGCGCAGATGCGAAGATGAGGAGTTTGGGCTGGTTTCGCAGATGCGCACGTGAGACCGCAGATGCGAGTCCGCATGTGTGAGAAAGGTGTCCGCAGGTGCGGAAGCTGGGGGATTAAGTGAGTCACGTAGGTGCGGCTCCTTGGACTACAAGTGCGGTCGCGCGGGTGCGAGAAAATGGCCGCAGGTGCGAAAAACCCGGGCAGAAACCATAAATAGAACCCTTTGCGAATTTGGTTCATTTCCACTTTTTCTATTCGGTTTTTGGAGCTTTTGGGAGAGATTTGATGAGGGAATCAAGGGGATTTCGTTTAGGTAAGTTACTTGAGCCCTAATACTTGTATATATGGTGATTTTTCATTGTTTAATAATGGTAATTAGTGAAAATGAGGGGTTAGGGCTTGGAATTTTTGGAGAGTAATTTAAGAATTTGAAGGACCAAACGATGTCGGATTTTAATGAATTTAGTATGCTTAGACTCGTGAGTGAATGAGCTTTCTAGTTTTGTAAATTTTGTCTGATTTGGAGACGTGGGCCCGGGGGCTGGATTTGAGCCAATTTTGGATTTTGGTCTAATTTTGTAGTTTTTCTTATGAAATTCATTCCATTAGCGCGTATTGATAGTATTGTACTGATTGTGAATAGATTCGGAGCATTTGGAGGCTGAGTCCAGAGGCAAGAGCATTGCGGGGTAGAGATTTGACCAGTTTGAGGTAAGTAACTATTATAAATCTAGTCATGAGGGTATGAAACCTCGGATTTTGTATCATTCTACTATTTTTAGTGACACCCATGCTAGGTGACGGGCGTGTGGGCGTGCACTGTTGGGGATTTGTGACTTGGTCCGTCCCGTAATAACTGTAAAGTTGCATATTTTGTTGAAACCATATGATACTTATATGTTTTAGAAAGAATTTCTGTAAATTAGGTTGAATGCCATGTTTGGGCTTGCGCCAATGCTGTTTGGACCCTTAGGGGTTGTTTCTTACCATCCTCTCATTTTTTTCGATTGAAAATCTATACTCAGTCATGTTTATACTTGTTTACCACATAACTCAGTTTTATGACTCTATTTTGATGCATATAAATGTTTTGGGCCGAATGCCCTGTTTTACTGAAATGCCAGAGTGGCTTGAGAGGTTTATGACTGAGTGAGGCCGAGGGCATGATTTGTGAGGATGAGTGTGGATCGGGGATACCCGCCTGCAGCATACTTTATTATTATGGCACAGGAGTTGTCCGTACAACACGTGAGTTGTCCGTGCAGATTATAGCGCTTGGGCTGAAGGAGCCCCTCTGGAGTCTGTACACACCCCCAGTGAGCGATACCTACTGAGTGCGAGTGCCGAGTGCCGAGTGCTGAGTGACTGGGAGGCATGAGTAATTGTGAGGTATGCCCGAGTGGCAAGAGTGATTATGAGGTATGCCCGAGTGGCACGAGTGACTGTGAGGTTTGCCCGAGGGGCTGTTTATGAGTCATGTTTTGCCCGAGGGGCTGTTTATGATTTAATCATTTTTGCTCACCTTTGCATTGATCCTTTATTTGAAAAACTGTTGGAAAAATATCTTTAAATGATTTTTACTGGAACCGGGTTTAAACGAGATGATTTGATTCAAACACTGATTTTTAAAGCATGTTGTACTTTACTGAGATTTCATGATATGAACGTTATATGCTTTATTGCTCGTCACTACTGCTCAGTCTTTATTTATTGTTGTTACTTATTGAGTTGGCGTACTCACGTTACTCCCTGCACCTTGTGTGCAGATTCAGGTGTAGCTGGACACAGTAGCGGTTATTGAGTGTTCTGGTTGCAGATTATTTTCTTGGAGATAGCAAGGTAGCTGTTTGGCGATCACAGCCCCTGCTGTTCTCCCTCTTATCTTCCTCTAGTTGTATTTAGCTATTTTTCAGGCTGAGTTAGCCTTGATATTGCTAGACAGATTATAGTAGATGCTCATGACTAGTGACACCCCGATGTCGGGCTTTTTTTTTCCGCACTTCTGTTTTTCTTTGATTTGAACTCTTTAAATAGAGGTTTTATGTTAAATAACCTTGAAATTATCTTTGAAATAAAAATATCAGTTTGTTTTGGAAATGAGTCGGCTTGCCTAGTTCCACGATAGGCGCCATCACGACAGAAGTTAATTTGGGTCGTGACATTAATATACCAAAATAGCCCTAAAATATTAAGCGGAAGAACTCATAGGGAAAGGGCATAACTGCAATAGCCTATTTTTTGGACTACAATACCTTCTTTGCTAATTTTTAATATTTAAGATTTAAAATTAATAAAATTTTATCTGTTAAATTCTTTTTAAAAATATGTAGGAAGGTTTAATAAAATTAATTTCATAAGAATCATCTGTATTGGAAATACATTACCCTCCATAATGTCCAATACCAAAAGGATAAAAGTAATATTAAATGGACTGCATAAAGAGTTGAAATTGAGAAACAATATCCCCACGGTAATATAAATTTATATTATATTTGAACTATTTTTCTACTCAAATAATATTATTTTATCAATTTTCGTATAATATTGAAAAATACTCAATTATTAAACAACAACTAAAAAATATTTAAGAATATAAATGTGTGAGAAAGAGAGAAAATGGTTGGTAAGAGTCAATACCACTAATGATTCTACAAACATAAAGATCTAAAAGTGAAATGTCATATCAATCTTTTACTCTTTGAAAATAAAATTTATAGTGGATAAAATTATAATTAAGATTAAATATTCAAAACAAGAGATGAATTAATATTAAGATCTGAATCAACATAGAATAAATTATTTTTTATGTTAAAATCAAATAATTAAATCTTTAATTAATTATTTAGCAAGAGAATCCAATTCAATTATTTTTTATTCAAGTTAAAATAATATCTTAGGATACATAAATTTATTCCATAAAAAGAGCGTTAGAACACAAAGTAAAATTTTTAGTATATTATTAAGAATCAAAATGCTATACAAGTGACTGAGGAAGCACAATCAAAGCTAAATCATAATCAAGAACAAGTTTTCAAGACTATATTATAAAGAGTCGACTCTGGTATAACGAAAATATTCTTCCCGAGGGCCTCGGGTGGATTCCGGATGGTTAACGGATCAAAATTTGGACTTAAATAAAAATCTAAAATTTTGGCCTTCTGGTGTAATCGCACCTGCAGATTTTAGACCGCAGATGCGGTCAAGTTTCTGCAGAAGCGGAAATGCTGGACATAACACATACAAATCGAGAGTTAACCATTTTTACTCATTTTTTAGTTTTGAGTCTCGCATTTAGGCGATTTCAAAGTGATTTTTCACGACTTTGAATTGGGTAAGTGTTCTATAACCAAAAGTGATTATATTTCATAAATCCATGTCTATATTCATCATTTATTCCGGATTTAGATGGAAGAAATTAGAATTTTTGTAAAACTTTCCAAAAAAATGAAAAATTAGGATTTGAAGGTCCATTTGACATCGAAATTTGATAATTTTTGTATGGTTGGACTCGTATCGGAATGGGTGTTCGTATTTCGTAAGTTTTTTTGAGATTCGAAATGTGGGCCCCACTATCGAGTTTTGAGATGAATTTTAGATTTTAATCCGAAAAATTAGTAAATTCATATGGAATTAATTCCTACGGTTTGTATTGAGTATATTAAATTGTTTATGACTAGATTTGACAATTTCGTACACGAATTCGCGAGGCAAAGGTTTATTGGATTCTTGAACTTGGTTGCAAAGCGAGGTAAGTGTTGTGGTTAACCTTGACTTGAAGGAATAGAACCTTTGAATTATTTGCTATGTGAATTTCATGTCTAACGATGTATAGGCAAGGTGAAGAGTGCCTATACTTTGTTAAATTAATTGTTTACTTAATTAGTTTAACATCTTAAATTATTTTAAGACACGAATTAATTATTATAATAATTATTTATCTCCTATTCCTTGTCAAATATTAATTCTTGAATTCCTACAATAATTGTCACATGCTTATTTGATTTATATGTCTTAATTACTACTTGACATTTAGCATATTAAATATTAGACTGCCTATTTTCTCCCTGATTTCCACAATTAATTGCTACTTGTCATTGTTTGTTTCATAAATAAATTATAATTATTGTATGCCTTGATGCTTAATAGTTTCTCATTGAATGTAGTATTTATTGGAGTATTTTTATTACATTTAAGAGTTGTTAAAATATATGGAGGGATCGGGTTGCACGCCGCAACAGAAATAAAAATAAATATATTGGGGGATCGGGTTGCACGCCGCAACTGATTTATTTAAAGTTTATATTATTGGAGCGGGTTGCACGCAACGAAACTTTATTGAGGAATTATATTGTTGAGGCGGGTTGCACGCTACAGTGAAAATTGATTGAAATAATAATTGGTTATGACTGTCGAGTTGCCTTCAACTGTTAAAATGAGTTACCTGATTTATTTCTATTATTGTTGTTATTATTATTATTGCGTACAGGTTAATGTAAGTGACATGCCTTAGCCTCGTCACTACTTCGCCGAAGTTAGGCTCGGCACTTACCACTACATGGGGTCGGTTGTATTGATACTACACTCTGCACTTCTTGTGCAGATTTCAGAGTTGGTCCCAGCGGCGTACTATAGATTTGCCCGGATACAGCTACCAGTGGAGACTTGAGGTATAACTGCACAGCGTTCGTAGTTCTGAAGTTCCCTTCTATCTTATCTCAGTTGTGTATTATATTTCAAACAGCTTGAATTTTATTCAGACCTTTGTTTGTATTATTCTAGAAGCTCGTGCACTTGTGACTCCAGTTCTGGGGTGGTATTTAGATATCGCATTTATTATGGATTATTCACTTTATTTCCGCATTTGTTTCTTTGTTATTAATTAATTTAAAATTATGTTAAAATAGCTAATTATATTCTAACGTTGGCTTGCCTAGCAAGTAAAATGTTAGCCGCCATCACGGTCCCGAAGGTGAAAATTTCGGGTCGTGACACTAATATATCAAAGTAGAGTAATGATACTAAATTTATCAGGAAAGCAAAATTGATAATATAATCTGAAGCACGTATGGCAAAGTGTCAAACGATCGAAATAATTGACCAGAGTTCTTATTAATGAACCGTTTGGTAGAAAATTAATGGTTTGGGAGGTGATTTCTATCAAGTACTACCAGTAGTTCTAAAATCGACAAAATCAGAGACTGTAAAAGCTAGCTTGCCAAAGTTATGCTTCTGGCCTCAAATGAAAAAGATTCAACTGACAAGAAATATGAAGTAAGAATAGATCCAGTATTCAGTGTCTTCTTACTTCTTGTCGGAAACGAAGAAGAGCATCCAATAAAATATGATTTGGTTTTTCCTGAACACTTTGTTATCAATCCCAATGGTAATAGTAGTACATTTAATAAGAGAAATATTTCTATCATTAGATTAAAATGTAATTTCTGCAAATCGCAGGGTAGAATTAAAAAGATATCTTAATTAGCTAGCAGAAATGCATATGTTGATCCACTAAATAAAACGTTGATTGCAAAATTTTATAATAAAAATAAAATATTTTTGAGTTTTTGACTCAGCAGAAAATGATACCAATAATTACTACCAAGAAGAATACTTAAATACTTTAATACCAAATGACCTTCTACCATATATGTTTGTTGTCAAGTTTATTATTTCTTACGTATGTTAGTGCCGCCGTATATATAATAGACTAAGTTAAAATTGATCTTCTATTGTATATAGGTTAATTTTGAAAAAATATATGTTTGTCATGCTACTGAAAAACTTAGATACGCCGAATAGCTTATGTAATAGCACACAGATGGTATATAGAAGTTTTGACAATAACGCCATACATGCAAAAATTATGATACTGGTCAATGTGCTTATAAGTATATTCTTATCCCTGAATTCAACTTTCGTGTTCCGAAACTAAGGAATATCCTTTTAAATTTGTGTGAAAATAATTTTTAGTATGTTTATGTTTTGCATATATAACAAATAAGGCACAAGGACAAACATCCTAAATATTGGACTATATTTACCGCAATATGTTTTCTCGCACGAACAACAGTATGTTGCACTTTCAAGAGGGATATCAAGATCGACAACAAGAGATTTGGTTAAAGCAGAGCAACCAAAGTATTAGGAGAAAATATACACACAAAAATATTATCCACAAAGAAGTGCTCGTTAAGATACCATCACATTAATACTTTTAAACTATAATACATAATTATCTACCTAACATGAAAAAATTGATCATTTGTGTAAGTTTTGATGATGTCCTTTTATTTTAAATTCATGTATTATGCTAATGTAATAATATTTTTTGGCATTTAGATGATTGTTGTATTATTATACATAAAATTTCTCTCATTAATTAAATTTTATTATTCGTTCATATAAATAAATGTTTAAATCATCACGTGTCATTATTAACGTACAATGCACGTTCATAGATACTAGTTTAATAAATAATATGGGTCAAGTTACAATTCTGAAATGAAAGAGCTAGAATATTAGAACAAAGGAGTACGTTAACAAAGATTAAAACTACTCTTAATTTTTAAGGTACATAATTATTGTTATTTTATAAATTAGATGCAATTTAACTAATTAGTGAATGAACGATCTTTCGGTTAGTGTTGTGCGACATCCCTTAATGAACTTTCAACTATATCTAATACAAATGTGACATTTATTTTATTTTTAGTATCAAATGCTATTTATCATTAATTTGTTCTTCTTGTGTTTAGTTTTTATTAATCGACGCGAAAAATACGTGCAACGCACGTACACTAAAACTAGTTATTATTATAAAAGCACGAATCCAAGGAAGTTAAATGTTGATGGACTAAAATATCCTCGAAATCTTGATGGATTTTTATACCCTTAGAATATAATTTTTTATCGGATAAAAGTTACACTTTTAAGACCCTTCTTTCGGATTTAGGTCTTTGAATGTAGTACTAATTCCTTCGAATTTGGGTTCTTAATTAAATTCCGCTTGGTACACAACTAGGTCATAGTTTAAATCCATCTAAATTACGGCAGCTTTACTTAAACAACTCAACATATCATTGATGCAAGAGATTTTGAAAGCTTAACATTTTTGATAAAGGGATATCAATTAGATCTCATTTTTTCTTGAATTCTATTTTTCCCGTAATCCAGCATAATATATATGCAAATTTTATGTTGAACTATGTTCTCCTTTTATACCATATATATACTTTATAATGCTTACTGATCAGCTGCATGCTGTTATTTTGCTTTGCAGTAAACACCACTATAGATTTGAACCATCGCCTTGAATTTGGTAGATAAAATCATTCAGCTGAATGGAAGAGACCGCTGCTTAAGGTGACATTATTTCAGCCAATTTATTTTTTCTTCTCCCTTCATGTTGTAAAATAGTTTTGTTGTTATACTGTATCTGATAATTCAATTTGGCGGTAAATCAGCTTGAAGCTATTTTAGAAACTTCAAGTATTGCGGAGCTTTGGATTTGCATGTCAATCTTTGACGTCTATGCTTTAAAGGAGTCTATAAGTAGGTCCTTAAAATATTTTATGTATTATATTTTCATTTTTACTCTTTTGTTCAAAATCTTATGGAGAGTAAATGTTTTATTCTATTCGTTGAAAGCAACGATAGAATGCCCTGCACTGTTATACCTTGATGATTGTAATGTAACTGTGACAAACATACTTTATATCACCAATGATTGTATTTTGTATGAGTTCTGACCTACAAATTAAATGCAGGAAACTTGTGTTCCACTGGACATGGTCTTAGATTTAAATATTCTTTTTATTTTAATTTTTATGATTAAGAGTCAAAATTTGAACACCTAATGAGTTCCAAATTTACTACTGTATCGGTGAATCCATTCTACTTCTTTGATAATTATGTGAAACATGTCTTATCATTAATTTTTTTTTTTTTGGTCATAAAAGATTACTGAGATTCATTACTAAGTTTCAAAAGATACAGAGGACAAGATGCACTGGGCACCCGTGGTGGCTGATGTTACATGATTAGCTACTACTGAAACTACTTACTGCGGCAAAGCTAGGATCCATAGAAGGATCATTACAAAAACCACATGTTGTGTTACATGAGTGGGAGACAAAGATCATGTTTGGGCATGAATTTACATCGGGGGAATTAAGGGGTGTATCAAAAACGCAAGAGTTAACAAGTCTTCGTCTCTCCGTGCCTGCTTTGTCTGACTGGAAGGCCTTATATAGACAAAAGGTGGTGGTGTATCAAAAAGTTGTAGGCTGTTGTTGCAGGGTAATTGTGTACCATACTTTGCTAGACACAACTACCTTATTTGCCTCCCTGTATGTATGCTGAATGAGAGGATCACCCAGCTGCCGGAGCAGCAACCTGCAGTCATTGATCAAGTTAGTGTAGTGAGGATTATTTGTATGCAGTAATGTGATTACCTCCTTTGCATCAAGATTAATCTCTGTTGAGGTTTTGTTTTTAAGATGAAATAGTCTTAAAATGAGGGTGAATGGGAAATGGAGGGAAAATAAAATTTTTGAGTAAAATTTTAAGTTTTCCTCTCTTGACAATGAGACATTGTCCCATATTGGAAGAGGAAAAGATTTTTGGTGGGTATATATATAATTGCTCTTCTTGTAGCTCTTAAAGAGTTAAGAAGAAAGCAAGTCTCGCGCTGTCGTCGTCGCTCGGCTCGGCTACGGCTACGGCTACGGTCAATTGATTGATTAATTTTTTGGACCAAATTTATTTGTTAATAGTAAATATTAACGTAAGATTATCCGCATTTGTAACGGACTGGATTGAAGCGTGGAAGCATTCTGATTTTTTGTGCAAGAATTATATTCTTAGCGGACTGGATGATAATCTGTATAATGTATACAGTGGCGTGGAGACGTCAAAAGAATTGTGGAATGCACTTGAAAAGTCCTTTGAAGATCTCATTGTTCGGTTGAGAATCGAAGAGGACAATAAAGCTGCTGAAAGGAGAGGCCGTGGAAATTCAACAATAATGAGAGCAAATATTGTTGAAGATAACAAAAGGAGGAAGAAGGCTTCCGGTACGAAATACAACCCAAGCAAGAAGCGGTTCAGTGGAAACTGCTACAACTGTGAAAAAACCGGACACAAATCTACGGAGTGTCGTACTCCGAAGAAAGACAAGAAAAGGGATCAAGCAAACATAGTAGTAAACCATGATGATGTTGATAACTTGTGTGCCATGCTTTCTGAATGTAACTTGGTGGGAAATCCTAAACTGTGGTGGTTTGATTCAGGAGCCACTCGCCATGTTTGTGCAGTTAGAGAAGCTTTTGCTACTTATGCTCCTGCTGGACCCGGAGAGACAGTTTATATGGGAAATGCTTCAACAGCAAAAGTTGAAGGATATGGGAAGATATTTCTGAAAATGACTTCTGGCAAGGTCATGACTTTGAACAATGTCCTTCATGTTCCCGAAATGAGAAAGAATTTAGTCTCTACTGGACTTCTTGTTAAGCACGGTTTTAAGTGCGTTTTTGTGTCCGACAAGGTTGTCATAAGTAAGAATGAAATATTTGTAGGAAAAGGTCACCTCACCGAGGGCCTTTTCAATCTAAATATAATGGTTGTGGAAAACAATAATAATATTTCAACTTCTTCTTACTTACTTGAGTCAAATGATTTATGGCATGTACATTTGGGTCATGTCAATTATAAAACCTTGCGAAAAATGATTAACTTGGAAGTACTGCCTAAGTTTGAATGCGAAAAATCAAAATGTCAAACATGTGTGGAATCTAAGTATGTTAAACATCCTTATAAGTCAGTTGAAAGGAATTCAAATCCTTTAGACTTAATTCACACAGATATTTGTGACATGAAGTCAATACCATCTCGCGGTGGAAAGAAGTATTTCATAACTTTTATTGACGATGGTACTCGATATTGCTATGTTTACTTACTGAATAGTAAAGATGAAGCAATAGACGCATTCAGGCAATACAAAAATGAAATTGAAACGCAACTTAACAAGAAAGTAAAAATGATAAGAAGTGATAGGGGTGGTGAATATGAATCTCTTTTTGAAGAAATATGTTTAGAATATGAAATTATTCATCAAACAACAACCCCTTACACGCCCCAATCTAATGGGATTGCGGAAAGAAAGAATCACACATTAAAGGAGATGATGAGCGCATTGTTGATAAGTTCTGGTTTGCCACAGAATTTGTGGGGGGAAGCCATTCTTACGGCTAATCGAATATTAAATCGAGTGCCCCATAGCAAAACACAATCCATTCCATATGAAAAATGGAAAGGAAGGAAGCCCAACTTGAATTATTTTAAAGTGTGAGGGTGTTTGGCAAAAGTGCAAGTTCCTAAACCTAAAAGGGTAAAGATAGGACCGAAAACCGTTGATTGTGTTTTCATAGGATATGCGACAAATAGTAAAGCATATCGATTTCTGGTTCATAAATCAGAAAATCCCGACATTCATAATAATACGGTTATAGAATCAGATAATGCTGAGTTCTTTGAAAATATATATCCGTATAAAAAGGAATGTGAGTCGTTTGGTGAAGGATCTAAACGACCTCGGGAAGAAACAAAAGAAAGTACATGTAATCAGGAGGATCCAAGATGTAGTAAACGTCAAAAAACGTCTACTTCATTTGGACCAGATTTTGTGACTTTCTTAATGGAGAATGAGCCTCAAACATTTAAAGAAGCTATGACTTCTTCGGAATCATTGTTTTGAAAAGAGGCAGTCAATAGTGAAATAGAATCCATATTGAACAACCATACATGGGAATTGGTTGATCTTCCTCCTGGAAATAAACCTTTGGGTTCTAAATGGATTTTTAAGAGAAAAATCAAAGATGATGGCACTATTGATAAATTCAAGGCAAGACTCGTAGTCAAAGGGTATAGACAACGAGAAGGTCTAGACTACTTTGATACATACTCTCCAGTTACAAGAATTACGTTCATACGGATGTTAGTAGCATTAGCTGCAGTGTATGGTCTTGAAATTCATCAAATGGATGTTAAGACGGCCTTCTTAAATGGAGAGTTGGAGGAAGAAATTTACATGGAACAACCTGAAGGGTTTGTGGTTTCAGGTAAAGAAAAGAAGGTATGTAGACTTGTTAAGTCTCTTTACGGACTAAAACAAGCACCCAAACAATGGCATGCGAAATTTGACCAAACAATATTGTCAAATAGTTTTAAGATAAATGAATGTGATAAATGTGTGTACATTAAAAATGTTCCAAATCACATAGTTATTGTTTACCTATATGTGGATGATATGTTGATAATGAGTAATGACATTGCCAACATAAATGCTACTAAGCGTATGCTCAATAGCAAGTTTGATATGAAAGACTTGGGAGTTGCTGATTTAATTCTGGGAATTAAGATCCATAAGACTCCTCAAGGTCTGGCATTATCACAATCTCATTATATTAAGACAGTACTTGAAAAATTCAAGCACTTGGGCTTTAAAGTTGCAAAGACTCCAATTGACGTGAATCTTGCATTAGCAAAGAATAAAGGCCAAAGCATATCACAATTGGATTATGCTCGTGTGTTGGGATGCTTAATGTATATCATGAATTGTACACGACCAGATATAGCTTGTGTTATAAGTAAACTGAGTCGATATACGAGCAATCCAGGCCAATCTCATTGGATGGCAATGAAATGAGTTTTGGGATGTTTAGAACATACCCAAAACTTTGACTTGCACTACAGTAAATTCCCTGCGGTGATTGAGGGATACTGTGATGCAAATTGGATCACCGGTTCAACTGATTCTAAGTCCACGAGTGGATATGTATTCACTATTGGTGGAGGAGTGGTATATTAGATGTCTTCCAAACAAACATGTATTGCCCGCTCTACAATGGAGGCTGAATTCATAGCCTTAGATAAACCCGGTGGATCCCGGGAAGTCTAATGTGGTGGACGATGCCTTGAGTCATAAGGCAAAGAGCTTGGGCAATTTAGCATATCTACCAGCAGCGGAGAGGCCATTAGAATTGGATGATGTTCAGGCCTTGGCCAACCAGTTTGTTAGATTGGATGTTTCGGAGCTGAGTCGAGTTTTGGCTTGTGTGGTTTCTCGGTCTTCTCTTTATGATCGTATCAGAGAGCGCCAACATGACGACCCCCATTTGCTTGTCCTCAAGGACACAGTTCAGCCTGGCGATACCAAGGAGGTCACTAGTGGGGATGACAGTGTGTTACGGATGCAGGGCAGGCTATGTGTGCCCAATGTAGATGGTTTGCGTGAGTTGATTCTTCAGGAGGCCCACAGTTCGAAATTTCTTGGAAGACATTCCATTTTGGCCCAAACCGTTGGCACCAATATGCATACATTGTGATAGTCAAGCGGCAATTGGAAGGGCTGGGAGCGTTATGTATAACGGTAAATCTCGTCATATACGACGAAGACATAAAACCGTTAGGCAATTACTCTCTAGAGGAATTATCACGATTGACTATGTAAAGTCAAGTGATAATGTGTCGGATCCACTTACAAAAGGCCTAACTAGAGAGGTAGTTGAGAAATCATCAAGGGGAATGGGGCTATGGCCGAGAACAAGTCATTGTGGCGGTAACTCTACCTAGAAGACTGGAGATCCCAAGATCTAGGTTTAAGGAGATCAAACAAAGTCATTAATAACGGTTCAATATTGTCAAATAAAATTTTAGTCCGTTCTCGTGATGAGATAATGTTCAGTACCAAGGATAAAGCATTAAGGCTTTTTAATGATTTCTAAATTTGATACGGGGTATATCAAATAGTGTATCTACAGGATGACACGTTTAGGAATCACCTATGTAAGTGTGAAGTGTTAGCCGCTTCAAGGAGAACTTTGTAAGGCCAGTTCTCTACGCACTTATGAAACCAGGCGGTGTTCATGGCTGAAACAAACACAACAATGAGAACCAAAGACGGTTAAGGGTTGATTGTGTGACTTATGGTTGTCTAGGTATACACCAAAGATCGACGGTTCAAAGATATCAAATCTACCGATTGACCGAGTATATCCAACATAAGTTTACTACGGAAAGTTCAAAGGGAAACCTACTTATCCAGATGCAATTAATCCTTGCTTGTAAATCACACAGTTTTTTCATGCATACTTCCGTGATATAGCCATTCCCCATTCATGTGGGGGATTGTTGAGGTTTTATTTTTAAGATGAAATGGTCTTAAAATGAGGGTGAATGGAAAATGGAGGGAAAATGAAATTTTTGAGTAAAATTTTAAGTTTTCCCCTCTTGACAATGAGACATTATCCCATATTGGAAGAGGAAAAGATTTTTGGTGGATATATATATATATAATTGCTCTTCTTTTAGCTCATAAAGAGTTAAGAAGAAAGCAAGCCTCACGCCGTCGTCGTCGTCACTCGCTCGGCTCGGCTTCGGCTACGGCTACGGCTTCGGCTTCTGCTTCGGCTTCGGATTCAGATTCGAATTCGGATTTGGTAAAATGATCGATTGATTGATTAATTGATTAATTTTTTGGACCAAATTTATTTGTTAATAATAAATATTAACGTAAGATTATCCGCATTTATAACGGATATATTTCAATCCGTGTATTGACCACCAAAGCAAGCATCGCGTTGTCGTCGTCGTCGCTCGCTCGGCTCGGCTACGGCTTCGGCTTCGGCTTCGGATTTGGATTTGGATTTGGATTTGGTCAAATGATCGATTGATTGATTAATTTTTTGGACCAAATTTATTTGTTAATAATAAATATTAATGTAAGATTATCCGTATTTGTAACGGATATGTTCCAATCCGTGTACTGACCACCAACTGCGACAACAAGCCGCCTAATGCTCTTCCCACCATGGCCAAGTGCTTGCTCCACAAACATGCTAATGCATGCTCCACCACGGAGGGTGGACGGTCGTTCTTCTTCAACACTGGCTGCTATATATATGTGCAGCAGCTGTTGAAAAAAGACACACAAGACACAAAACTGAAAACGCTCAACAGATTTGGCTATACATTGCATTCCTTCCTCTCAGCATTTTCATACGATTTTCTGAGTTTCTATTCCTTTGTTCTGCATTGTTTTAACTTCAAATAAAGCAACTGTAAGTGTGATTTGCTACCGAACTTTGTGTTCGCTGAAACACTGGGGTTTGAAGTACCACTACACCAGTGTGTGATTCGTTCTATCCTGGGAGGAAATAATCCATTACCTTGGGTAGTAGGAGGGGATTAAATTCCTTAAGGAAACACTGTAAATTCAGTGGGCTCGAATTAATTACTGTTTCATTACGATAACTTATATTTTGCAGAATAATTATTTACAAATACAGCAATATTGGCGGGAATAACAATCTCCAATGGGTAGTAACCATGTTGTAAAGATAAGCGTAATCCATAGAGCAAATTTGTTATCTCCATTTGTATGTTAGTGCCAAAATCTATATGTCTTGAATACCCTAATATCCAGTTCCCCTCAGAGGATCTTATAACCCCTCCTATTCCATTTAACCCTGGAATCCTAGAAGTCGCGCCATCGGTATTTAATTTGTAGTGGTTTTGGGGCGGTGGATTCCATTTGATATAAAGAGGGGTTGGTTGTGTGTTTTTGTGTGGTCGCGATACGAGGAAGTGAAACTCGACAGCTCTATTAATAATTTGTAAATAGTGAAAGGGAGCAGAACGGTTATGAAAAAGATTTTGGTTACGGTGGAGCCATATACCCCATAAACAAAAAGGAATTAGTGTGGGCGAGGGGATATTATGTGGGGTAAGATGTTGATATTGTTTGATCAGTAGGTTGATTCGCTCAATTAGTGGAATGGATAGGTGTTGGAGTGTGTCGAAAAGATGGAGAAGGCCCAGGTGTGTCCATAGTGCTCGTGAGGCAGAGCAATCAAAGAAGAGATGTTGTATAGTCTCAGCAACTGTGGAACAATGTGGACAAAGATTGTTGTCTATAATGTTAAGGCGTGCTAAGTAAGCATTTGTAGGTAACCTGTTATGGCTACATAGCCGGAGAAAGTACATGATTTTAGGTGGTATCAGGGGTTTCCTCTAACGACCCGCCCGATCGTTTCGAGAGTTATAGCCCCGTTACCCCTATTTCTGCTTCTTTTGTGCTTTTCAGCTATATTATGATGTATCGGGTTAGTTGGTTCGAGTCCGGAGTGGTTTCGGAGTGGATTGAGACACTTAGTCCCTAAAGTAGAAGCTTAAGTTGGGAAAAGTCAAACGAATGTTGACCTATGTGTAAACAATCTCGGGTTTGAATTTTATGGTTCCATTAGCTTTGTTAGGTGATTTTGGACTTAGGAGTACGTCCGGAATATGATTTGGAGGTCCGTGGTAGAATTAGGCATGAATTGGCGAAATTGGACATTTGGCGATTTTTGGTCGGCATTAAAAAATTTGATATCGAGTTCAGAATAGAATTCCGGAAGTTGGAGTAGGTTCGTAGTATCATTTGTGACGTGTTTGCAAAATTGGAGGTTATTCGGACGTGGTTTGGTTAGTTTCGGCATCGGTTGTCGAATTTGAAAGTTTTAGAAGTTCTTAGACTTGAATCCGAGGGTAAATTAGTGTTTCGATGTTGTTTTGAGTGATTCGAAGGTTCGACTAAGTTTTTTTGTTGATATATGACTTGTTGATATTTTTGGTTGAGGTCCCGAGGGCCTCGTGGTGATTTCGGGTAGTTAACGGATTTGTCAAAGTTGGAAAATGCAGCTGAAGCTGCTGCTACTGTTATTTTCGCACCTGCGGAAGGGGGAGTCGTAGGTGCGAGGTCGCTGGTGCGCATGGGAAGTTCGACGGTGCGGGAAGTGCTGGGCTAGGCAGGATGCACAAGTGCGAGAGTCTATCACATCTGCGATCCCGCAGGTGCGAGACCTGGGGCGCAGATGCAGAAGGGAGGAAGATGGCTGGCTTCGGAGATGCGGAGTGTCACGCGCAGGTGAGCAAGTACAAATGCGACAGGTTGGCCGTAGATGTGGAACCTGCGCTCATAAGTGAGTTCCGCACCTGCAATGAATTTTTTCGCAGGTGTGGTTGCGCAAAAGCGAGAAATGATCCGCAGGTACGAAAAGCCTGGGCAGAAACCATAAATAGAACACTTCGCGAATTTGGTTCATTTCCACCATTTTCAAGTTAGTTTTTGGAGCTTTTGGAGTGATATTTGAAAGGTGATTCAAGGGCTATCAGTGAGGTAAGCTGATTGAGCCCTAATACTCGTATATATGATGATTTTTTGTTGTTTAATTATGTAATTAGTGAAAATGAGGGGTTAGGGCTTGGGATTTTGAAGAGTTTAATTTAAGGATTTGAGGGACCAAATGATGTCGGATTTGGATAAATTTCATATGTACGAACTCGTGAGTGAATGGGCTATCTAGTTTTGTAAATTTTGTCGGATTTTGAGATGTGGACCCGGGGGGCGGGTTTGGCCAATTTTGAGATTTTGATCTAAATTGATAGATTTCATATGGGATTCATTCCATTAGCGTATATTGATGGTATTGTACTGATCGTGAATAGATTTTGAGCATTTGGAGGCCGCATCGAAAGGCAAGAGCATTGCGGAGTAGAGATTTGCTCGGTTTGAGGTAAGTAATAGATTTAAATCTGGTCTTGAGGGTATGAAACCCTGAGAAATTCATATGATGCTGATATTTAGAGGTGACACACACGTTAGGTGATGGACGTGTAAGCGGACACCGAGCGGGATAGAGACTTGGTCCATCCCGGTAGACTGTAAAGTCAAATACACCTTGTTATTACCTGTTCACTCTTGCTTTCGAATTATTGAATGTCTTACGTGTTAGAAACCATGCTTAGGTTATATAGAAACTTGTTGGGGCCCATAGTGGTCGTGAGCTTGTTGCATTGACTGTTAAATTGTTGTCTTGTACTCGGTCCTTATTTGCTTATGCATTTTTGTTCCGGTTCTCTCCCATGATTTGATTTGTACTTGTTATAGTCCTTGTTTGGGCTATTGTTGTGATAATTGTGAAGCTGGAAAGGCTAGTGACTGATATAGGGCCTGAGTGCCGGGTTGAGAGCTGTGTGAGATGTGTTGGGTCGGGCTGCGCGCCGCAGTAAATGTTGGATCGGATTGTACGCCGCAACAAGCCTTCGGACCATGATATTGGATCGAGCTGCACGCTGCAGCAGTGCTTGGATCGGGCTGCACGCCGTCTGGCATGTTGAAAGAACTAAGGACAAACTCTTTATTAGAAGGTGAACAATTTTTTGAGAATTTGTTTTTGATTTATCAAAGTTTATCTTTTGTCCTGCTAAGTTGGTGAATTGAGCGAGGGTGTCAATAATGGAATGATATATATATATATATATATATATATATATATATATATATATATATATATATCAAACTTAGAAATTATGAGATTTGATTACTCTAAAGCGGACAAGTTCAATTTTAAAGGGAAAATATGGCAACATATAGTTAATAATATCATGACTAAAAAATATAGAGGAGATAAAGTTGACTAAGTAGTTTTCAATGTTTGTTTAACATTAAAAAAAAGTTTTGTCATACAAATAGATAAAGCACGGAGATAAACAATCCTTAGTGTTCATCTATATTTGCCTGTTGCACTTTTACAAAAAAATATATGTCAACAATTGTTTATGACAACAACTAAAGCGACAGAAGGGGAACATACACCAAAACAAATCATCTATAATGAAGCATTAGACAAGATAAGACCACATTGCATTTTTCTGCATGCACTATAAATAAGAACACTATCTAACTAACTTAACTAAGTCGATCATATTTTCAAGTTCAGAATGATGAATGATCATTTTGAACTCAAGTATTATGTTAATGTAATAATAATAATTTTTAAAGTATAAAATATTATCAAGTTTTTATATAATGTTTTAGTAAATTTAATATATTTTTCTTTCTTGTAATAAGTGATTAAAATTTTATGTGCAACGCATGTACATAAAAACTAGTTTATTATAAAAGCATGAATACAATATCGATAGACAAAAATGGCCCTAAATTATTGTTTTAATAAATAATTCTATGTGGATAAAATTGTCAAACCAGATATCTTACCATATTAAGACTTTAAAATTAAGTGCAATTACAATTCTAGAATGAATTCTTGTTGAAGAATGATTGTTTGCGAAGGAAACCGCTGCTTATGAGTCTCAATTTTTTTGTTTGTACATACATACAATTTTGAATAATGGCAAAAGCAATAGTGGTAAAATATTAGCCTATCATTAATTAATTATAAATGACATAATATTAAGGATTTTGAAGTGAAGTATTAATGTACTACTACTTTAAAATTGACATTTTAGTCGTTTTGTCAAATTGATTTTGTTAAATATGTAACACTTTCAAAAAGAATGGGAAGCATTTATTATTATTTTTTCTTCTTCTAAAATCACCCATACTACTTTAATTAGTTAAGTAGTTTGATTAAGTATATATTGTATTGTATATAATTAAGCTTGTGTAGTACAATTTTTTGGACAAAATTTCGTCAATTGAGTTGTATGGATCGCTCTGTTAGTAAAATTTTACCAAATCCTCTCGAGTTGTTATCCATATTCTATTTTTTTGTAATAATATCCTAGAGAATCAATTATTACAGGATAGACAATGAATTGTTCTTGTTGGCCAACATGTTAAATTAAGCATTGCTCTTACACGATTATTCCTAATTAGATTATGTTTAGATCATATTCTCGTGCTAATAATAATAATAAACAACTTGCCATGTTATTTTGTTTCCCTTTACTTTATTCTTTTATCAATCTGGATAAATATATTCTACCTATATAACAAACATATAGTAGTTTATTAAATTTGAGTTTTGGAAGATATAGTATGACGAAAGAAAATATAACGAGAATGGTGCTCTCATTGTTTGATGCTAATGATGGTAATTATTGCCCCATATTCTGCATTTAGCAATCTCTGTGTTATTGTCTTTTTTTTTTTACCTTAAAGAATTTTAGTATTTTTTCTAATTTGATAAGGTATCTTAAAGAGCTTTAGTAAACTATTTATTTATTTGCAGGATAGATCTTATTGGAGAGGAAGAACTAAAATTCAATTCTAATTGGAAAAGTATCTACCTCTAATTGTATATACTAACTAGTTATGCAGTCTCTGGCCAAAATGAAAGATGATGCTTCATTATTCCCTTTGCAAGGCGAAGCAGATTTTCGTGTAGACAACCTTTTTGTAGCTCAAGGAATTGTAAGAAGTACCGAGTATGCGTCAAAAGTCTGTTCCAAAACACCTGACTTGGAGATGAGAAATTTGAGACTTTGTTGGTGACTTTGGTTCCAAAAGTCTAATGCTGTGTCCATATATCGATGCTTCTTCTTTCGTACTATTCAACAATGACCTTAACTATATACATTGATAATTATAATTTTTTTACATTATCTGCTCATTTGAAATGTAATTGCAGGTAACTACATAAAACAAGTGAACTACTAACCTAAACAATAACACAAGCTGCAACCTTATGCACTAGGTTAAATTGCAATGGGGTGGAAATATATATTTGATTGCATTATGAGTAAATAAAAGTTAAGTCCTATAATTTCATTTGCAAGTTACCCGTTTTGAAAAACTTGGGTTTTCATGAACAAGGTGTCAAGGTTAATTAGAGTAAAACCGGAATTTCTTAAATTTTTATCATGCTTTCGAGGTCTTCTTTGGTTAATAGTAAGAATAATGTTATCCCTTGCAGTTGTCTGTCCTGCGTTTTCAAGAATAATATAAACTAAGCACTCCATCTTACTTAATATGTTCTCAAGTTGATTTAGATGTTAAATTGATGTGATATTTCATCTAAATTCTTTATAGTTGGAAAACATAATACTATTGGATAATTAAACTCTAATCTAGAAGGCTAAATACATTGCGCATAATTGATAATTATGTTGTCCGTCAAAATAACCTATTTGATCAATTTAGCACCGAGGGAATGTAATAAAACGGTCTTGGATGAATGCACTTGTAATTAGCGGAAAGGAGAAAACAAGTGAAATCATGAAGTTGACTGATCTTAACATTTTCAAATAAGGAAACGGAGCTGTTGTAAAGAAAAAGGGACAATCTTATACACACTAACATAAGGATAATTTATTAAATTTTGGTTTAAGGTATATTGAAAAAAATATAAAACTTGTAGTTTATGGTACATAGAAAAAGATATGTAAAAATGGTGGCCATCATGGTAATAAGAAAATTAGTGGTTGATGTCATAGATCACACAAGTATTTATCAAACAATAAATAGCAAGACGACTCGGTGCATAATGTTTTCGCTATATACAAGATTTTAAGTGATTGTTGTTGTATATACAAGAGTTAAAGAAAGGAGACAGTCCGCATTTTTGCAAAAAAACAGTTTTGTTTATGTAAATATAAAATATTTAAATAAAAGCACACACATAGTGAAAAATCTATATTTTGGGCCTAAGTGGGTGTATACGAGACCAATAATACTAACCAATACTCTTTTGAGACCAAAGTCACCAACAAAGTGTCATCTTCTGTTTCTTCTTCGATTTCCCCTTAGTATATCCAGTGTAACAAATTTGACTCCTTTTATAGATTAGTTCAACCATGTCACAAACGTACATTTTATTACAACAATAGTAGCAAGTACATTGATTGTACTACAAGTAGGAAAATCTTGTCCATTTTATCGAAGTCCCAAGTTTTTTTTTGGTACATCATTGCTCTAGTACAGTTCTTGTACTGCTAATATTATCCACATCTCATTTTATAAACTATTGCAAACTTGATATCCTGGAGCATTGAGTACTACTAAGTGTACTATACACTTTAGAGTACTACAGGTGTGGCTAAATATTATTTGTGGCCTAAAGCCAACATTGACGAGAGACTTAACTTTATCATAGTAGAAACTTTCATATATATATATATATATATATATATATATATATATATATATAACATTTGAGGTGCAAAATTAATAGTAATTTTTTATAATCGATTTTTCCTAATAATCCTTTTTGATATTATAGTAAAATTCTAACACTTTCTTTTTTGATTTTTGAATAGTCGAACATATTCAAATTCTAGTAAGTGATAAAAATAATATATAACTATAAAGTGAAAATAAAATTAACAAATATGAGATAAAATAACACGTGTAAGTTAGTTTAATAGAATCTGATTCAAGAAAACGGATCACTTAATTCTAAAATATCTTTTTGTTGCTTCAATAACTCCTTGCATTGCTTGAAACGTGACGAAAAATAAAAAAGAGTGCGCAATATATTTTATTAATAGCTCCTAAGCCATGGAGTTTTTTTTAGAGAATATAGAAAATATAGAAGTGTATAGATGTTATATGATTGATTGGCTCTTGGTCTAGGACAAACCAAGAAAGAAAGTAAATAGTGTAAAAAAATTATATAACTTACATGTTTTATGAGAAAAAAAGGTGACATGTAGAATATAATAATTTCAGTTGCTAAATTTTTTGTTCACACATAATTTTTTTTGAAGAGTGGTACTAAAACAGTCACTTTAATTAGTAACATATCTGAAAGTATCTTTCTTTTTATATTAAAAAATATATTTTTCTAACCTGAAAATATTTATTTTTCTCAAAAAAAGATAACTTGTTAGCCTGTTATTGATTAAAATTGGGGCCCCCAAATCCGTTAAGCCGGCTCTGGAGTACTACCAGATTTACATATACGGAGTACTAACAGTAACACTTCAGAAGATGCTTAACCTTATTTAGGTATTAGTATTACTTTAATCTAGACTAATCAGATAAGTTCAATCTCTAATTTATTCAAACTTGGTGGGCTTTGGCTCTGAAGTCTGATCCCATCATCACTTTATTTATTCTTTAATTACTGTTCTAGATCTAAGTTTAATTCACTAGCTCCCTACTCACCAAATAAATATATTGCTTTCAACCAAAATTAAAAAATTCCTTTTCTTCTATTTTTGTGTAATTCGAGTCACGGTGTTTAATTAAAGCTCGCTCACGATTCGTACCTCAGCGTCAACAAGAATATCAAATTGAAATGGTGATTCTTGAGAAGGGAAAAGATTAACCAAGTTTATTTGTAGGCTAAATGGTCGCCCGGGCCTTGGCTCTTCTCTTAATTGATTCTGCAATGCATCTTCTCTTTTTAATATTTGGTGTCAAATTTGTTGGTTCTGTCCAAATTGCCTCAAAGGATATTCTCTGACCCCCATAGCCAAATTTATGATAGCTATTGTGCACTTCTTGAGCCCAGGGGCTGCCCAACCCTAAAGCAAGTGAAACATTTGTTTTAGGCCTCAAAAATTTAAAGGCCCCAAAATTACTAGTATTCTTTATATATAGTAGTATATTATTTATATAATTATTTTTTATTATTGATAAATTTATTTCTTTATTTTCATATTAATTTTTAATAATTCGATTTCTTCCTCTAATTAATATAACTAAAATAGTTTTCTGCAATCTTATTTTATTTTTTTACTTAATTATATTTCTCTATTCACTAGTTGGTCACGTAACTATATCTAATAATCTAACTTATTATTTATTTTTCTTACATAAATTATACTCTCTCTGTTCCAATTTATATGAAAGTGTTTGACTGGACATGGATTTTATGAAATAAAAGAAGGCTTTTAAAACTTATAATCTTAAATAAATCATAGAAGTTTTTGGACTAGAAATTATCTCAATAATGGTAAAAAAAAAAATATAAAGTTGAATTATTACCAAATATAGAAAGGGACTTACTAAAAAAAAGTTCTCCCATTTCAGTTGTGATGCAATCAACGTTAAATTCATTTAATTTTCTGTATTTTTTAAAACTAAGTTCTTATTTTTTTTAATTATACATCCTCACTTGTCTATTTTTTTTTTAAAAAAACGATGTTCATTATATATATATATATATATATATTAAGGCCTCTTATTAAGATTTTGCTTTAGGGCAGGTTGGGCAGCCCCTGTTTGAGCCTTTGGAACATTTAGTTAACGGATTTTGCACATGCATGTATTTATTGACTATTTCTTTTCGATTCCGTAGTAGTTAGTCATATTAGGAAGAATTCAATAATATAGAGAGAGAGGCTCTGTGAACAAAATTTTAAAACTGCAATCTTAAATTGAAAATTAAGAACTACTCCATTGGAAAATTAACCAGAGAAAACACTTACCACAACTGAGAGCTGAGACGATACAAATTAGAGGAAATGAACAATCTTCGCAAGAATTGTACAGATGAATAATCGTTGGAAAAAAAAATAAGAGAGAAAAGGTGAATGAGAGACAGAGAAATGAAAGGGGAACAGAAGCGAGAAAAGAGTGTAAAAGACTGAGACTTCTAGTGGTAGAGGAAAGTAAAGAAAAGCGCATATATATCAGTTCATTTAGGTATATTGTCAAACATCTTGGTGCAAATCTGATATAGTTACCACATACATGTGAAAATTCAAACAGAAATTATCCTAAAAGAAAAATAAGATCAAACCATCAAACACTAAAATTATATATTTTGAGACTTGATTGAAATACATACATGGTTGAATAGACGGAGGAACACACTAAGAATGAGTCCATTTTCATGCTTCAGACTTCAGTAGTGACGAATTGAAAATTTATTATAGAAATGTAAAAGAGCAAGACAACGTAAAGAGAGGGTGGGAGAAATTAGAAAATGGAAAAGGAAAGCTCTTGTGGAAATACAAAGAAGTCAAGTGAATTTACTGTTCTACTCTTCTTCGTACGACCAAAGCTTTATTTATTATATAGTTATAATAGTACAATTGTTTTTGGTTGGACAAATCTTACCATAGGGAAAGTTTTTATATTTTCAAAATGTAATGGTATGTGCCAATAACTGAAGTGAAATCTATGAGTTATGATTTACCTAAAAAATCCTTAATGAAATATAACTAATAAAAGATACACTGAAATAGTTTACAAGTAAATGGATTGGAAAAATTTGATCAAAATAGCCATACACGTCGACTATATTAAGGAAAATATAAAAACAAGATACATCTAACACTTTAAGGTGTAAGGTGGATTTTACTCTATATTATATTGTAAGAGCTTGCACGTTTAAATATCAAATTAAAACTTACATGACAACTAATTGAAAAAATAATAAACTAGATGTTCTAAGAAATTTTTACTTTTTATAGACGATTAGATAATTTGGGGTGTCTTTATATTTAACTAAGGTGTCGTTGGTTCAAAATCAGAATCTGAGATTATAACCGGAATAAATAATCTCATGATTGTGGTATAAAATTTATCCCGATTTTAACTAATACTTTCAATCAAATACAGGGCAGATAGAATCCTAAATTTTAAATCGGGATAACTCACTTAATCCCTCCGACTAAATGGCCCCTAATTGTTTTATTTACTCAATGACAAATATCAGAATAAATCTAACTCATTAGAATCCCTAAGTTTCGGATTATAATCTCTGGATTTGATTGAGCCAATCAAATAATGGCCCTTAAGTTTCCTTTTTTTTCCTAGGCAATATTCCTTTGTAGACTACGTTAAAAAAGGTGAATGGTTATACTCTCATCAGCATTTAAAACAAAAAAGAATCTTAGCGAGGTAAAAATCATTTCCAAATCTGAACTTTACACCTCTCATAATTTCTGAATCTCCATATTATAAAGTTCTAAAGAATATAATATTAAAGATTTTTCTGGATTTTGATAATTAATATGGAGATTTTCTTACCCCTTTTGAAATAAGAATATGTGACAAACTTTGACCATCATCTCATTACCAAAAGAGACTTAGAAATGGCTGAAAAATGTCTTTTAATGACTTCTCTAGCAATTCTCGTTTGTCACCCAAGCTCTACTATTAGATGTTTCAAACCAAAGGAAAATTCCACTTCTCCTAAAAAAGAAAAAAATCCTTCTTCTCCTCCTCCAAAAACTAGTTCAAATCCACTTGAAAACAAAGGGATATCAAAATCAAGAAAGGTATTAGTTTTCAATTCTTGTACTAACCTTTGTGCTTCTCCAAAATTAAATGTGCACAAACCACTTAAGCTTTTAGAAGAGATTGTTGAAGGGCAACCTTCAAAAACCATTGTGGAAGCTATTTTTCGTTCCGGATGGAAGCGTGGAGTGGGATATACAATTGAAAAAATCTTGAAAGTGAATCATAGTGAAAAAGTTTGTGAAGGTTTTGAAGAATGTAAAAAGATGGTAAATTCAAGATCCACGAGATTGTCTAGTAAAAGACGATCAGAGAGAGTTTTCTACCATGGTGCAACGATTACTTGTTCGTTGGGTGTTGATAATAAGTGTCCAAGAATTTGTAGCAAGAAAAGTTGTGGTGTATGCAAAATCATAGGCCAAAATTATGGAAATGAGAAAACTAATTGGCCTGAATCATTATCTACTAGTAGTTGGAGTGCACATAGAAAAGTTATTAAGCAATTTGGAAATGATGGAGTTTCAAAGAATGCTATTATAGTTTCAAGAGTGATAGCAACCTGCAGAGGAGAAAACAAAGGAGAGTTGGATTCAGTTGAAGTAAAGAGGAATCAATTTGATGGTACTAAAGAGGTTAATATTTTGAATCCAAGAGCTATATTGCCTTGCTTTGTAATTATATATAGCTTATGTTAGTAGACCAAAAGTATGCCACAATTTCAGCCATTTCCTTCAACTTACAACTAAGAAAGTAGTTTTCTTTAGTGATTGTTCTTTTCTTTCCATATGTTCTATGACTTTATGCAATTCAGTCGTGTGAATGTTCAATTCTGAGAGTCAATGTGTAACACATATCTTACAATTTACATGCGGAGGCAAATCTAGAATTGAAACTTAATGGGTTCAGGCTCTTGACATTAAGCTTACTACTATTATAAAATTATGAGTTCACAAAGTAATATTTACTTTTAGTGGTTTTCCAATTTATGTCTATAGTACGAACCTAAAAGAATGGCTTCAGTTGAACCTAGACCTAGTTACAATTGTAAGGACGTCGTGAAGCCAAATCTTATTTTTTAAAAATAGAGGATAGCACTATGCATTAAGCTCTCATATGCGTGAGTCCGCAAAAGGATCAAACCACATTTGGTTTTCCGTAAACAGTCTTATCCTATATTTTCGCAACTCGTAAGAGTCTATTTTTGAGGTGTGAACCTGTGACCTCTTAGCCACACGATGACAATTCTTATGGTTGTGCCAACTATTGACTATCCTGAATGTTTTGTCCTGAGGATTATATATATATTGCAACTTTTACGTACTATGATTCATTCCTAAGTTAGTGCAGACTATATGAAACACTTCACCTGTTGCATTTCAATAAAACCAAAGGAGTTTTTAATAGAAATTGGCAATATTTTGGTAAAAGAAATAGCAGAAAACAACATATATATTCATGCACGTTATACTGTCATATCCCGAATTAGATAACAGAAAGTACAATAGTTGCTGAATAAAGACATTTTTGTTGTCAACTATCTACAAGAGTTAGTTTTAACATGATACTTAATAGAAAAACATGGACTTTTTAACTATGTCCTTAATTTTAGGCAACTCCATTACTTTAATTACCATCCCCTCTATCTTCCTCAACATAGTATCGCGCCCGAGATGCTAGCAAATGGGCATAACGGGCAGGTGGCACTGCATAAAAAGCCATAACTAGTGTAAAAGAAGAGAGCAGTGTCTATGGGAAACATACAAGATTTTGAATCAATAAAGCTAGCATGCAACTAACCTATGGAAAGTGATGATGTACGTGTAGCATAACCTGTTTGTGAAGTTTTGTATCTCATCAGGCGTAAATTTGCTATCGTCGAGCAGCACGACGTACCTGATGGGATGGCTAGTACCCTGCTCAAGACAGACAGAGATAGACACAAGAAATCATATAAACTAATAAGGATTGAACTAACAATTTACCTTCATTTTTGGCCACTGTCCAATGTTATCAAAGGCAAAAAGTGCAAAAAAAAAAAACTCTAAAGTCCATTGAGGTTTTAAGAGCAAAGCGCAAATAAAGCGTCGTCTTTAACGAAGAAAGGCGCAAATGGCGAAAATATACAAGTATATATAAATAGTCCAAAAACTACTAATTATAAGCACGAATAACAACTATATGGACAAAGAAATTGGAAAAAAATTAAGATCAACAATATTTGCTCCCATTATTGTTGAATTTCCACGGCCTCTCCTTTCAGCAGCTTTATTGTCCTCTTCGATTCTCAACCGAACAATGAGATCTTCAAGGGACATTTCCTTTCGTTTGTGTTTCAAATAATTTTTGAAGTCCTTCCACAACGGAGGCAACTTCTCAATCATTGCTGCTACTTGGAATGCTTCGTTGATTACAAGACCTTCAGCAAGTAGATCATGAATAATCACTTGCAATTCCTGGACTTGAGTAATAACAGACTTGCTATCTATCATTTTGTAGTCCAGAAATTTTGCGGCAACGAATTTCTTCATCCCGGCATCTTCAGTCTTATATTTCTTTTCAAGTGCATTCCACAATTCTTTGGATGTCTCCATGCTACTGTATACATTATACAGATTATCATCCAGTCCGCTAAGAATATAATTCTTGCATAAAAAATCAGAATGCTTCCACGCTTCAATCACGAGAAAGCGTTCATTATCTGGAGTTTTATCCGGCAGATCAGGAACATCTTCCTTGATGAACTTCTGTAGACATAACGTAGTTAAGTAGAAGAACATCTTCTGCTGCCAGCGTTTGAAATCAATCCCGGAAAATTTTCCGGGTTTTTCTGCCGGTGCCAACGCCGGTGTTCGGCTTGTCGTTGCGTTGGCAGTCGCCATCGGAACAGCTTGGTTTTCGTTTTCAGTCATCATCTTTTCTGTAAAAGAATGACACAAACAAACGTTTAATACACGTTTTCAAACTGGAGTAAAAATCACGTAGATTTTAATATCCAACAAAACGCCACGAAGGCTTAACTCTCCAAAACGGGAGTACACAAACCACAAAGGTTTTAGTTTGCAGAATAATTAGAATACTACAAATACAGAAATAAATATTAAATTCCTTAAGATTGTTGTTTCCCGTCAATATTGCTGTATTTGTAAATATTAATTCTGCAAAATAAATTAACGTAATTAAACAATAATAATAAATTCGAGCCCACTGAATTCACAGTGTTTCCTTAAGGAATTTAATCCCCTCCTAGTACCCAAGGTAATGGATTATTTTCTCCCAGGATAGAACGAATAACACACTGGTGTAGCGGTACTTCAAACCCCAGTGTTTCAGCGAACACAAAGTTCGGTAGCAAATCACACTTACAGTTGCTTTGTTTGAAGTTAAAAACAATGCAGAACGAAGGAGTATATACTCAGAAAATCGTATGGAAATGCTGAGAGGAAGGAATGCAATGTATAGCCAATTTGTTGAGCGAATTGTATGTTGTGTGTTGAGTGTCTTTCTTCAACATCTGCTGCTCATATATATAGCAAAAAAATGTTGAAGAAGACCAAACGTCCACCCTCCATGGTGGAGCAAGCATTACATGTTTGTGGAGCAAGCACTTCATGTTTGTGGAGCAAGTTGGAAAATATCCGTTACAAATACGGATAATCTTACGTTAATATTTACTATTAACAAATAAATTTGGTCCAAAAAATTAAATCCGAAGCCGAAGCCGAAGCCGAGCGAGCGACGACGACGACGGCGCGAGGCTTGCTTTCTTCTTAACTCTTTAAGAGTTACAAGAAGAGCAATTATATATATACCCACCAAAAATGTTTTCCTCTTCCAATATGGGACAATGTCTCATTGTTAAGAGGGGGAAACTTAAAATTTTACTCAAAATTTTATTTTCCCTCCATTTCCCATTCACCCTTATTTTAAGAATATTCATCTTAAAATAAAACCTCAACAGTTATCTACTCAACCGAATGCACATTGGCTATGGAGGAAGATATGGAAGACAAAATCCCCACTAAAAAGTTGCATGCTTTACTTTAAGTGGCTAAAGAGGCATGCCTAACACAAGGGAGCTTAAGAGGTTCTCAACTATATACAAGATTAGAGGGGGATCCAAAATTTTTAAGTTTATGGATTCGGCCTTTAAATGTTCTTAGTATTGAACCCATTATATTTTTAAACTTATGTGTTCATACCTACCATTTGTTGAAATTTTAGTGTATTTTTACACATAAATTTATGTTCTACGCTAAAAATACTGAGTTCAGATGAATCTGACGCTGTAACTCTATATCCGCTCCCGTGCAAGAAGATGTTACTTGTGTGGAGAAAGATTAGAAATCATCACTCATTTGTTTATACATTGCCAGGTTAGCTCTCTGTTGTGGCAGCTGTTTCTTAATATAATAGGTGTTCTATTGGTCATGCCCAACATGGCACATGCATAGATAAAAGACGAGCAAAGTGGTGGAACACCATTGCTGCTAGGATTTGGTAGACACTGAAAAGAAGGAACTCAAGATATTTTGAAGACGAGAAAGACTCTCCACTAATAAGGATCAAAATGAATTATTTTTGATGTAAAGAAGAATATGCAATTGATGCTGAAAATGTGTTAGATTTTGTAGATGCCCACCAAGAGTAGGAAAAGGATGCAACCTGTAGCTCATAGTTCTTGGCTAATGATGTACATACTTATGTTGCACTTTCTTAGTGCCATTTTACAATAACAACAAACCCCATGAAATCAGTGACAGATGGATGATAGATGTCCGTGTCAACGACGAGACCTAAAAAGGTAGTAACAATCATATTTTCAATCTATTTTAGATATGCACATATTGTTATACGCGCTCATGCTTATACGATACATTGAAACTAAGTTTTGTCACAAGAATAAGAACTAACCTGTAAAATATAACTTAAGCAGGCCGGACATTTGTAGAGCTTTGATAAGAAATTCGTTCAGTAAATCCCTGTAAAATTTAACTAGAGATGACAAGAGCTTTGATAAGAAAAATTAAACCATGGGCCATAATTAAGGATTTTTACCTAACAAGATTATACAGGTCCTCAATGATCTCTTTCCAGCAAGTCTGTGCAGAAATCAGCCCTTTGTATTTTGTAATCCTGGGCCAATTCATTGGAGCGACCACCTGTAAAAAAATTATTTTTGATGCATAGTGTGGAAGATCATCTATCACAAGTAATTTAAAATTTAGAGATGTGATTAATAGACTTCAACATACTGCAGCTATGGATGATTTTCCTTCGCCCAGATGTGTCACATCAGCACCAAATACGATTATTGGTTTATCACATATGTGAGCTATTTCTCTCTCAAGCGGTTTCACCAAGCTGTTGCTTCCACCAACCTAAAATGAAATTGAATACCAAAAGATAGTTAAAATAAGTAGAATCTTCCTTTATAAACATAGGAACAACGTAACTAGCAAGTGTAGCCATGATTAACTGATGCTCCAAAACGCACACGCAAGTATATGTGGTCTACGAGTAATAAAGTGATAAATAGAGTATCGTTCCTACGAGCACTTGTGATTAACTATCAACTAACTCTTTTAATGGGTAAAATACAATACCCGAGCGGAGCAATATAACCACTATAATATTACAGCTTAGTAGTGTCAAGAGACTACTATAATTTTGAAAGAAATAATACTCTTTATTTAAAACATCTCACTACAATATTACTCACACTCAATATTTATCTCACAAACTACAATCTGTGGATTACTCTCTCTAACTTCTGTTATTTCTCTCCTATTTTGGTGTAATTGAAATGAAGAATTGAGGTCTCTATTTATAGTAAGAGATGTCATCTAACTACTACAAAGATGATGGCTTGTTGTTGATTTAGTCTTATAATTTTTAAACAAAGTTAGGCACCTCCCATTGTTTTCTTCAACAAAATTGTCAACAAAGTTAGGCACTTATCCCATATTTTCTTCAACAAAGTTAGGCACTTCCCCTCCCATTTTTCTTCATTTCTTTTTTGTTTTTCTTCAATATGAGCCCCACAAATCTCTCCCTTACTTTTGATTTTTCTTTTTCATTCCAAGACTTGATCTCAATCTCTAAAAATACTCAAACTTAAGAGGCTTTGTAAAGATATCTGCAGCCTGATCATGAGACTTCACATATTTGATCTTGACTTCCTTCTTGGCAATGCACTCTCTTATGAAGTGATAGTTTGTATCTATATGCTTGCTTCGATCATGATACACCGGATTCTTGGCGAGTGCCTGTGCAAATTCGTTATCAATACAAATCTCTGTAGTTTCAATTTGTGGCAAATTGAGCTCCTTCAATAATCTTCTTAGCTAAATAGCATGATAGGTACATGATGTTGGTGCTATATATTCGGCTGCACAAGTCGAGAGAGTAACTATGGACTGTTTTTTTGAACTCCAAGAAATAACAGAATCGCCCAAGAAAAACACAAAGCCAATTGTGCTTTTTCTATCATCAATATCTCCCGCATAATCACTATCAGAAAATCCCATAAGGTTGAAATCATTAGAAGAAGAATAAAATAACCCAAAGTCGATCGTACCTTTTAGGTAACGAATAATTCTTCTAGTGACCTTCAAGTGAGTGGAGGTAGGAGCTTCCATGAAGCGACTTACTACTCCAACCGCAAAAAGTATATCTGGCCTAGTACAAGTCAAGTACCTCAAACTTCCCACAAGACTTTTGAAAAATGTGGGATCCACTTTTTCTCCTTCATCAAACTTGGGCAATTTTGTCCCACTCTCCATCGGTGTATTCACGGGGTTACAATCGAGCATGTTGAACTTCATCAATATCTCTTTTGTATAGCTTTCTTGAGAGATAAAAATTTCATCCTTCATCTGGTTCACTTCTAGGCCCAAGTAGTATGACATGAGCCCTACATCTGTCATCTCGAACTCACGAGACATATCTTTCTTAAAAGCTTCAAACAAATCTGGGTTATTACCCGTGAAAATAAGATCATCAACATAAAAACAAACAAGTAAGATATCTCCATTAGTATGAACTTTAAAGTAAAGAGCATATTCATGAAGATAACAAGTAAACCCATTGTCTTGAAAATTTTGTCGATGTAACTATTCCATGCTCGTGGGGCTTGCTTTAATCCATATAAAGATTTATTCAACCGTAACACTTTATCTTCATGCTTTTTTACCACAAAGCCCAATGGTTGTTCAACATAGACTTCTTCTTCAAGATAGACATTCAAAAAAGCTGACTTGACATCTAGTTGATGTATCTTTCACTTCATTTGCGCTGCCAAGTAGATGAGCAAATGAATCATCTCCATGAGGGCAACATATGCATAGACTTCCTCATAGTCAATGTCTTGCCTTTTCTTGTAGCCTTTAGCCACAAGTCGTGCCTTGTATATCTCCATCAGCATTCTTCTTTGTCTTGTATACCCATTTAACTCCAATTGCTCGATAACCCTTGGGAAGAGTTGTTAACTCCCAAGTGTTGTTCTTCTCTATTGACTTGATCTCCTCCTCTATGGCTTGTCTCCACCTTTTATCTGTAACAGCTTCATCAAAGTTCATTAGTTCACTGTCATCAAAGAGACAATATAAAGAATCAAAATTAATAACTTCTTTTGTGTCTTCATAGAGCTCTTGAATACTCCTTGTCCTTTGCGGCTGTTCATTTGAACTTTCTTGAGAAGAGGGAGATGCAACATTAGTTGGAGAAGGATATGGAGTTGTATCCCGCACAGGTTCCATGGTCTTTGGTTCTTCTTCATTACCAAATTATAGAAGAAAATCATATGAAGTTTCTTCCTGAGCTTCACAGTTCCATGCCAATTCTTCATCAAATTCAACATCGCGACTTACAACCATCTTGCCGCTACTTGGGTCGTATAAATTGTAGCCTTTTGAACTTGTATCATAGCCAGCAAACACATGCTTGACACTTCGATCGTCAAGCTTTTCTTTCCCTTGATGTGGCATATCAGCATAGGCTATGCTCCCAAGTGGATGTCTTCTACTCTAATCTTCGATTAATATCGATTATGTACATCGGCCCAGGTAACAGCCGGCTACTCAATCAAGTTCTACTTCAAATGTTATAAAGCCACCGAGATTCGTTCGTTTAGTCCTTGGGTGAAAGCTTGAACGGCCTAATCGTCCGTGACTGGTGGCAGATCTATTCGTTCCATTTGAAAATGAGATATAAACTCTCTTAGCATCTCGTTCTCTTTTTGCCTTACCTTGAAAAGGTCTGACTTCCTGATCTCGACCTTTATGGCTCCGGCGTGTACTTTTACAAAAGAATCTGCAAGCATGGCAAAAACAAAGATAGAGTTAGGTGGTAAATTATGATTACATATCATTGCTCCCTTTGATAGGGTTTCCCCGAATTTTTTTAATAATACCGATTCGATCTCATCGTCCTCTAGATCGTTCCCTTTAATCGCACGCGTGTAAGAGGTGACATGTTCATTTGGGTAGGTAGTTCCATTATATTTAGAAATCTCAGGCATGCGGAACTTCTTGGGGATCGGTTTTGGAGCTGCGCTTGGGGGAAAGGGCTTTTGCACGAACTTTTTGGAATCCAAACCCTTCAATATTGGTGGTGTCCCGGGATCTTATCGACCCTGGAGTTATAAGTTTCTACTTTCTTGTCGTTTGCTACAATCCTCTTTTCTCCTTACTCTATTCGTTTTGTCAGTTCCTCGAGCATCTTATAATTTCGGGGTTAGTCCCCGATTCTTGTTCATTTGACCTTACTACAACTGACCCCATTTTGTGGGTGACTTATTGGGGTGGACCGGGCTCAGGCCTGCTCGGTGCTTGGGTTTGGCTCTGCAACTGAGCTATCGCTACATGTTAAGCTTGCAGCATTTCGAAAATCATACGCATGTTGATCCTGTCCTCTCTAATATTTTGGGTATTTCGAACTGCAGATCGAGTTCCACCATGAATGTTGTTTTCGGGGTCGAAATGTTGGTTCGCTTCAATGGTCACATGCGAATTAACGTCAATTGAATCCACAGCCCGAGTCCCAACGGGGTCAATGGGTGGCCCTTCATCCCCGGGCGTCACGTCGTTATTCTCATCTTGATGGCCAGATTCGTTGTCGATAGGTAGGGCCATTAATCGAGAGTTCGTCATTTTTAGCCTGAAATCAAAGATACTTCCAAGAACAAGTGTAAAATAGTGTGTTTTACAGAGATTTGTATCAAATAACCACTATTATCCTTAGCCTCACTGTGGGCGCCAAACTGTTTACCCGAAAAACGGATATCAATTGAATTTATACGTAGTTTTAAGGATACGTGATATAATTTGGTACAAATTGGAAAAGATAAGTAAATGAATATCGAAATTAGCTATAAAAGAAATGAATACAAATCAAATGAATTAATTAGCCTAATCCTTTAAGTTTTATCACCTTCAAATTGAATGGAGAGTGATTGATAGAAGAATAATATGACTCAATATCTAAGCCTTCCAATTGATAGTATTTGCTTTATATTCTATATATCTCAATGAATCTAATGTCCTTCTACAAATGATAATCACCCTTAATATAGTGGGAAAATCCTATTTTGGATATAATTAAAAATACATAGTGGAGATCCAATGATAGATTAATTAATTACTCTCTTTTTGATTTTCGCCGAGATTCTCCCCCAATTGCGGCTATAACGGCTTTTTTTGTTTCTTGGCTCGATCTCAATCTTGGCCAATTTCAATCTTGATTGGTCTCTCGGTCTCGAGCTCGGTCTTGGCCGATCTCGATATTGATCGGTCTTTGGGTCTCGAAGTCGGTCTTGGCCGATCTCGATATTGATCGGTCTCTGGGGTTCGAGCTCGACAACCTAGCTTCGTATCATGGCTCGATATTACAATGATAAACCTCGGACCATCATGTTTCAATCTCGATTAGTCATACGAATGGTAAACTCGATTTTGACCGTATACAGACACACCTCTCCCTTAGTATCCCAGTGGGCCGAGAATGTCCATTAATGTCCTGGGAACTTGAATCTTCATAACCTCGCTGATCACCGCGGTGGTCCGACATGACACACTGTTAACTAGTAGTAGTAGTAGTAGTAGTACAATTCTTTTTTCTCCGATTTGTACGTAATGAGTTAGATATTCAACCTTTATTTAGTTTCATAGAATGCTCCTCAGATGAAAAAGAGAGAACTCCGTCCACCCTCTTCTAAAGAAGACTCTCAATATCTTCTCCACTTTCTCCCTTTGAATTGAACAATAATGGCAGGGCAGGGCAAGGCTGAAATTTGATCTCCTACACTCAACAGTGAGACTTTGTAAAAGAAATTAAAACTACGTTTATGAGACTGCAGGAATAGCATCAAAAGCCTCTTCTGCATATATTTGCACGTTGTTCTGGTAATTATTCTGTAATCTGTATCTCTATAGCGAATATGGTCAGTCGATTCAGTCCTATGCTCCTGCTGAAACTACATTAGCCATCATTCTAACCTTTATGTTAACCTCCACATACTTAAATAAACAAAAAAAAAAGGCAGAAATGTTTGGCAACTTTTGTTTAGTTCCCTCTTAAACTTTACGTGATCTTTAATATCCTCTAAACTTGAAAATTTGATAGTCTTGACCTCCCTAGATGTTGATGTGGCAAAGAGCGTGAATACACTCTCTTTTAGGCGCGTGGTAGGAAAGAAAAATCTAAAAATCAGCTTTCAAGTGAGGTATTTTTCAAATATTAATTGCCACACATAATCAAATATAATAATTTATTTGTTCCAAATATATTTTTTCGTTGTTTCTTTCTTAATATAAATTGCATATTTTATCCCAACTGTATTTTTTTTAGATACATAATATACGTTTCAACTATGCATTTCTTATCTTTTTTTCCGGTCCAAATCTATAAAAGTTAGTTGAAACTCCATTTATTTTAACCAAATAGAAAGAAGATTTAGCCAAAGTAATAAAGTTTAAATTGTGTATTTTCTACAAAAAGAAAAGTACTGTGTATTTTTATCCTTATTTTCACACGATGCCAATTTATTTAAACTGTGCATTTTTCTTTTTCGAGTTAAATTCGTAAATATTTGGTCGAAATTTTATTATTTTTAGCTTAAATATTTATTTAGCCAATATATGGAGTTCCAACAATGTATTGTTTTATTTTTTTAGATGCAATGATAATGTGTTCTAACTGTGTATTCTTTATTTTCCTGACCAAATATGTAAAAAACTTGATTAAAATATCATCGTCTTTAACCGAATAAAAAATTATAATCAAATTAATGTTTTTTCAATTTATTATTTTACAGATTTTGGCATGAAAAAAATAATTTAAATAGTTGATTGTCTTAAAAGGATAAAAATATATATATTGTTTTTAAAATCCACATGGAAAAAAAATTATGTGGCAGCGTGTATGTCACACTTTCATGGATTGTCAGCATCCAGGGGATCGAGGCTATGAAATTTTCAAGTTCAGGAGGGTAATAAAGATCACGTAAAATTTAAGGGAAACTAAACAAAAAATACCAAATTCAGGGAGTCCCGAACTATTCTGCCAAAAATTATTCACGCTCGGTGTTTATATCAAACCAAACAATTTAACCTAGATGAGAATGTATATCGTTTAATCATGATTATATATATATATATATATATATATATATATATATATTAGTTTGATATCAATAGAGAATGGGTAAATTTTACCCTTGAATAAGACCCCTCGGGAAACTTGTACTACTATCAATATTCTAGTACGGTTTAGCGGCTGCAGTTTATTTATTTTCTCTCACTACGCCACACTAGTTAATGATGGCATACAATTTATAGGTCATCATATCTTTAGTCCAAACTACTGAGTAGGGTTTGGCATAAAAATTGTAATTTTTGAAGGAAAAAAAGTAGTATTTGAAGTTAAGTTAAAAAATGGTAGAATTTGAAATTATGTTTGGATATGAATTTCACTTGGAAAAATATTGCAGTTTTACAAATGGGGAAAAAAGTTTTTCTGAATTTTTTTGAAAAAGTGGTTAACTTTTTGGTTTTTAAAAACTCATTTTCGCTTTTTTCAAAAAGTTGCAAAATTTCATGGACAAATACATTTTTGAAAACAATTTGAAAAAAGGAAAAGAATTACGGGGCCTAAGATAAGTAATAGTAATAGAATTATGTATGACAGTTAAGAGAATCCAACAGGCTAATAATTAACCTATTAGATTGTGTAATCAAGCAGATTACTTAACTGAGCATTTGCTAACATATATTATAAAGCCAAAATTAATTAACGTGGTTAGCAATAGCTAAAGAAACATGGCCAATGTAGTTGATCATCATTTTTTTATCAAGTAAATATTATTGAGTTGGTTTTATCGGGTAAATGGGATAATATCTTACCTTATAAAAGAATAAAAATATTATTTGGTGAAATAAATATTTATCAAGTAAATATTATTAATTGTACACAGAGTTTATTTAAGAAATAAAGGAAGTCTTTGAGAAAATTCGTAAGCTGGATGATTATTTGAGAAATTCGAAATTTGTTTGGATTAAGTTGATTGACCAAAAAATAGCAGAAAGTGCAAAAATTTCACTATGAGTTACCATTGAATCAACTTTTTCCCACAATATTCTTATTAAATCTAACAACTAGAGTTTGATAAATATTTGACGACATTAAACGGTTTTTTTCTTTTGTTGAAAAACTCAAGACATAATTTTCTCGACATGATAATAGACAATATATAATTCAATTTCTAAATACATTGGAGAATCAGATTCTATTCTAAGGCACTTTAATTTGGAGTCTCATAGTACACTAAAGTGACATGCATATATGGCAACAAATTAAAACCTCTTTGCCAAATTTGTATTCTGTTTATATTTTTTGCTTGTGGGGTGAGTTTTACCACTTTGATGCTCCTCTACATCAGCCATTATAGCATCCAGACTTGACTAAGATTTGGCTTCATAGTATAAAAAACAATATCCCGGTGTACAAGGCATTTCGCGTTCATACAGGGTCTGAGGAAGCGCCGCATCCCAACGGGTGTGATGTAGACAGCCTACACTAATGCAAGCATTAGTACCTGCTTCCACGGCTCGAACTCGTGGCATATAGGTCGCACGGAGACAACTTTACCGTAGACCTATAGGCAGGCAGGGGCGTATGCAGGAATTTTTGTGAGCGGTATCAAAATTTATAGAAGAATTGGAATAATAACTTTAATTATCATACCTCTAGACAATAAATAGCTTTTATCTATTAGTTTTGTTGAGTGTTAAGTTAGAAAAGCTCCTAAGTTCAATTCTACTAGTTGTGCTAATTGAGGCTTGAACCTCTAACCTCTTAGAGCAAAATCAAGCACATAATCAACACACCAAGACACAATTTATGTCAAGTGGCGTTATTTTTTCCTACTTATTCGTTTCCTCACAGTATTAATATATATATTTAGTTAAAAAAAACGACGAAGTGGTTCATAGGCCTTGTAGTATCTGAATGATCAATTTCACAGGATAGAACTGTAATTACCCTTTTTTTTTAAAAGCAGTAGATAGCAGGTGCAGAATTTATTTACATATTGTTTGGTTTGCATCTCTATGTATATCGCGATCATGTTTAGAATCATTAAACATGTTCTTAATTAGCTAGTTTTGGATTCCCAATTTTCACATAGACTTCTTATTTCGGTTGTTCAGTTGAATTTTGGTTTGAACTCTCAGTTGTTAATAAAAAATAACTTTTTGTTTCCATCTATCTATAGGTAAAGAAAATTCTCTATATCTCTCTCTATATATATATATATATTGAATTTTCTTGTCTTTTTCGTATGTTATTTTCATTATATTTTGACCTCCTTTAATAAAAAATTATAGTTCCGACACCGAATGTAAAGTTGCATGTGTATCGTAATTAACGCAAAGTTCCAATAGGTAACGCTTGTGCTAGTTCATGCCTTTAATGCAATTCATTCCGTAAGAATATAAATTATTCAATACTCAGAAAATATTCTGCATTAACTAATGCGCTTCTATTATATATTTATTTATTTGTATTTTCAAAAGCATAGAAAGCAAAAATTGCAGGAGTACTTGCAAATTGTATAAGGCGGAGAAAAGAAACAAAGAGAAATGGTTGTACGTAGTAAGTCTGGATAGACAAAATAATGCTCATTTTAGTTTTTAACCAATTCAAAAAGAAGTTTTTACTTTCGAAATCCGAATGTTACTATATAAATTAAGACATGGAAAGTAACAAAAAGAGAAAAAAGGAATTTTCATCCTTGTATTATTGCTTTATTCCAGTTTTAGTCCTTGTATTATTTGACTGAACACATTAGATCTTCAATTAATTCAATTGTGCGACTTTAAGCCCTTAAACTGAGGAGGAGGAACTCCTTCAGTTTTTTGGCAGCCATGTGAGCGGAGTTCCAGAGACTAGTAGTGTACGTTCAAATTAATTGAAGGTCGAATGCGCTCACATGAATAACACAAAGATCAAAATTGGAATAAAGCAATAATTCAGGGGCTAAAACTGTTATTTGCCTTAGCATGAATTACATCCTAATTACTTAAGAAATGATCCAAAGATATCAAAGACAGGAATAATTCCATAGAGTTCTTAAAGAACCCCAAAAGGCTTCAATAGAGCCTCGGATAAATATATTGAAACTCGTACACTACTCCTATACTTCAAAATAATAAGTCTTATTACAACTTCAAGGAGTCGAGAGGCTAGTGGGGCGTGTGGAACCATACTTGAGTCATCCTCGAGTCTGGTCAAATCCATGGTTAAAACTAGTCAAACTTGGTTAACCCTTCGATGAAACCTTCCAGTCTTCTTAAAGATGTAGTAACTCGGCCAAAATTATGTGCTGCCATAGGAGTTGATCCACATCAACGTCGTACTCCATATGAAGCCACTACTACAATGCTAAGACATTTTCCATATGATAAATTTCCGTCTTAACAATATCATGTAATCATGTTTCTCGAACTGAGTTTGTCTCCGAGTAATGTAACTTTCCAGCAGTCCACTTGCAGCATAAATACAGAAAGCTTTTTTGGTACAACTGCAGTTCAGATAAGCAATTGGATAAGATAAAAGCAGTGGAAAACAAGTATTAACAAGAACCGGACTTCTGCATTCTTGCACCATCCCCTTCTCATCTTGGTATAAATGGAAAAGGGAAACAGAAATAGTTTTTTCTTAGCTTGGTTAAAGAATTTCGAGCTCTTTGCATTTTGCATTCCTCATGTATACATCATTTTGTCCGTTGGAAACAGCCTCTCTATCCTCACAAGGTAGGGGTAAGGTTTGCGTACATACTACCCTTCCCAGACTCCACGGTGTGGGATAATACTGGGTATGTTTTTGTTGTTGTTCATGTATACATCATTATTTTATTTGCAACCTACCCTCGATTTGCCCCCTAATATATTCATCTTTCTGCAAGTCACAGAACAACTCATTTGCAAAGGGACAAAATAGTAGTAATAATAGAATTTTGATTACATTTTTTGTTTTGAGGATTTTTGTTTATTACATTTGTATTGATAAGGAATAGAATTTTGATTAAATTAGTTAAATTTTGCCAAACACACCCAGTACTTATGAGTGTATCTAATATTGGCAGTTTTGTTTCCTCAAGAGCACTGGTGCAAGTACGATACTATAATTTCTATGTAAAAAGCTTCTCAACTAAAATGATTTTCAGATAAATCATCAATTTGTCTAATATGCTTTTTCAGGCGGCTTCTCGTGAGTTTTAATATAACTGCTTGTGAAAAGTAGAGCTGCAGGACAGCATACTAATGTACAACAACAACAAGAACGAGGGTAGTTTGTACTCTGACCTTACCCCTAACCCTAGGGTAGAAAGGCTATTTCCGATAGACCCTCGTCTCCCTCCCTCCAAGAACTCCCCACCTTGCTCTTGGGGTGACTCGAACTCACAACCTGTACCTATAATTAAGTCTGTAGTCTGCAGTGCTTAATAATATTCACTTGCGATTATAGAATCTGATAACTGTAGGTTTGGTTTTGGCTCCTTTCTTAACAAAACTGAACCTCTAATCATCTACTTTTCTATTCCTGTCTTTCTATTTTCGATTTTGTTTTCACAGTGCATTTCCAACAAAAAAGGTGGCACAAACAAACTCAAAAAGGAGTAATATGCACTAAGATTTCATCCTTTTATGCCCAACAAGATGGCATATATACTCTCTAAAGAGTAGACTCAAGTGTGTTTGGAAAGATAAATTAAATGGAATTAAAATTATAGCATTCCTACTTTACCCCTTCATTGATGAGTGTTTTAATGATTTTGCAGGAAGATCAATACATTGGGGGGGCAAATCTTAAAAGTTAAGAAGATATGGTGCAAACCAAATATTTACATACATGTTAGGTTGTGAAAAAATGCAAAGAACTCAAGATTTTCACATACAAGGTTGAAGTTATCTAGAATTATGATTCATTCCTTATATTCCAGTACAGGCTACTTCAAAGACAATGCTAATTCATTCAAAACAGTAACTGGTGAAGTAAAGGCCACTGCTCCATTTTGATTTTTAGTGGACACTCTCCAGGATGTGAAAATCCAAGTTTTGGAACTACAGACTTAGTCAGCCAGTCTCTGAAACTTTCTACAACATAATAAGGACCAGCTATTAAGGACCAGCTAATAGTCTCCCCAGACCCCACTTGTGGGAAACTACTGGGTTTGTTGTTGTTGTTGTAATAAGGACCAGCTAATCTAAATAATATTTTGGAGAATATACATAATTTACCAACAAGGTGTATCAAGTAAAAGTTTCAGGTTGCAATGACAGCAACAATTGACGTGTGACAACTCACAGCTTAATGAGAAGTCAAAGAACTAAGTAGCTGAAATAAGGATAAGGTTGGACAAGAGTATTTATCAAATGAGCCTAAGCTGAGGTAAGATTCCCAGAAAGAACCGAGGAAGGGTGACTATTCCTACAATAATTCTTTTAGAACAAGAACAAATCCGCTAAGGTGCCGATTTTCCTGTGGATTCAAAATTAACATACAATCTAATAAAGCTAAAATGTGAATGGCACAAGTAGAGACGAAAACTACCAGAACTTGAAAAAACTGCCGCACTTGGTGCTTAATTCATTGCTTATCAAGGCGAGTAGCCCAAGCAAAAATTACTCAACCAAGACAGCATAAGAAAATTAAAGAAAAGAGAAGACAGAAGCAGCAAGCATCATGATTTGTTCTATTCCGGTATTAGGGCTACTGAAAGTGGAGCAAAAGACATATATTTGCTACGTCATAAGTTCATATAGCTAGCTACCAACAAAATGAAAAATTGAACAGGATATAAACCTTGAAATTTGTTGTCTTCTGTGATTATTCCAAATGTATCTACGGTCTCACGAATCATGATACCACATACACCACTTAAGCCAGCTATTTTGCACTGAACAACTGCAGGAAATAAGTGCCACAATGTTTCAGAAACGAAGTTGTTATATTCTCTGTGTGCATGTGCCAGTGTGCAAGAGTTAAACACAGTGAACCCAATTTCTCTATGACAGTTCTATTCTTCAGGCTTTAGAAAAAGATAGCTGGTTATCGTAATTTAGCTCAAACGAACGTTTAGGTCCTTGTAAAACATTAAGACAGGACAGATTCAGCGACTAATAACATAGCATTTCCTTAAAATAGTTTTGAAGGGTCTACCTAAAAGAGTTAAAAGGAGAGTGGGTTTATTATTTACCTAGAATTAGTGCACCATGTAAGTCTGCATTAAGGAGACATTGTGATAACTGATTTTTCCTGCAAGGCCAATACTGCAGGTGAGAGAGACATACAAGTCAATTGTTTAGCTGAATCATTAGAGAAAAAGGCTTCTTTCTTGAAAAACAAAACCAAAAACAAAAGCGAGGAAACAAAAAGCGAACCCAATATTCTTCAGGAGTTTTGTTACATAGTCTTTCCACTTATCGTGCATTGGCTTGAAGATGTCATAGCTGTAGAACAAGCCACAAGAATTCTCAGAACAAGAGATGATCTGGGCAACACCAGAAAGTGAGTACATAACTTTGCTGCTCAAATCAATGCAACATATGTGTGTGCATGTGTGTGTGTGTGTGTATCCACATTAAATAAAAAAGGAAAAAAGAGCAGAAAAGGGGGAAAAAGACACCCAACCTATAAAAGAACAAATGAAAACAGGGAACTTAACTAGTCAAAAAAAGAACAAGGAATATGGCCAAGTCAACATTGGCACTATATATCCATGAGGTATCATCAACTGTGAGGTCTAGGAATATTTGGCTCAATCTGACCCCACAGACGCAAGCCCCAGAAAGTCGAGCCCTTAAAAGTATAATCTTTCCTGCTGAAGAAATTGGAGAACTTTGTCCCTAGAATCCTAGATGAATAATATAGCTAAAAAGTCAAATAAGTAGACAGCTGAATTTGATCATTCGGAAACTGAATTTTATGTAGCGGAACCACACGGGTGTAAGATATCCTTTTAAGCCTTTAACTTTCTACATAAGCAATATCTAATGCAAATAACACTAGGGAGAAGTACTAGCAGCCTATTCATCTATTGTTCTCTTGAGGATAACTGTGCAGAAAATTACCACAGCAAATAGAGGACAGGCCTCACAAGCAACATGAGATACAGTGCAGCAGCTAATCTCTTACTCAAGAGCCATTGCATGAAAAGGTCATCTTACTGCCTTTTTCATGTGATGGCTCTTAATTAAAAGATTACTTACCAATTTTTTTACAATATTAAAATAAGGAAATAATCACACCAACATTAAATCTATAAACCACCATGAGACTTCAGCATTCAACTTCCGACATAATCGAACTCATCTAGTTAAACAGAAGGAAAAAAACGAAACGCAGTGCACTGTATCAAGTTCAAAAACTACACATAATTCCTCACTGAGAAGGGCAGAATGTTTATAAAAGACAAGCTAAAACTTAATTATTTTTATAAATTAAAAAAAAAAAAAAGAAAAAAAAGTGCAACTCACTTGTGGAACTCTTGAGGCAAATCAAATGATCCAAATTTCTTATGTTGCTTTATGGACATATGTCTTTTAGATCTCTTTGACTGTCTCTGCAAAGCCCGATTACGAGCTCCAGTAGCAATGCTACTTTTTTGAACAACATTATCAAGAAGAATCCAGTTATCAACTTTCACATTTTTTGACCCCTGCATATATTTCTGGGCTGAATCACCATGTTGGAGAAGATCGTGCAAAATATCGTTAACAGTACCAGTAATCTGTAAAAAACAAAGGGGATGAGCAATAAAGAAGCTATTAATTAATAGTGCGCATTCTTGAAGCATTATTTTGTTCACGTGTATTCTTACCTCAGTAGTATTTTTCAGAAGATTCTCGTCTACTGAATGGGAGAGTTGAAGGTACGCTGGATTATTCAGTTCAACATCTATGTTGCAGGATGAAATTCAGCATCCTAGATTAGTCTCATGTATACCTTTCTGTAGATAAAAATGTAAGAGAAGCATACAGTAGAAAGGTTTTACCTTGAGAAGATGGATGGCCAGAAAAAGATAAATAGCCTACAAATAAACCAGGAAAATGTTTGGATGAGATAAATTAAGAGGGAATCACTTTTTTAAAGAATGAAATCAAGAGGGAATCACATTAAGATGTTTAACTTACATTCCTGGAAAATGCCAACTGTTTACACTGTTTTTGGATGCCACAATTTAACTACGGATAAATCAAGGAGAATAAAAAGAAAGAAATCCACGGTTTAGCACTGAACTTAACTTAGGTTTCTGAAACCTGCTATACAGACTAAAGATTCACTCTGGAATTCATTGCATTGTCTTCATATATTTTCTTCAAAGCAAAAGTTTCCGTGCCATCTCATTATCTGGTGGAGAGAGCAGCGGAGCAACGGCGTTGGCATTTGATGAATTTGGTAGGCCATTCATAATAATCAAGGAGCAAGAACAGAAAACCAGATTAAGAGGCCTTGATGCTCAAAAGGCCAACAATTCTTTTTAAAAAAGGAAATATTCATCGCTTTGTAAATGCTAACGTACCCCTTATGGGTGGTCTTGAAAGGCCAACACTTATGCTGGAAAAGTCATAGCTGGCATTCTCCCCACTTCTCTTGGTTCTAAGGGCATGAAGATGCTTCAGAGCCCTAATGGTGATGTCACCATCAGAAATGATGGTGCAACCATCTTGGAGCAGATGGATGTTGAAAATCAGATTAAGAAGTTGATGGTTGAGCTGTCACGAAGTCAAGATTATTTGGTAATGGAACTACTGGAGTTGTTGACATGGCTGGGCACTTCTAGAACAAGCGGAGAGGTTGTTAAAACGTGGTAATCACCCTATTTGAATCACGGAAGGATATGAAATGGCTTCAAGGATATAAATTTAGCATTTGGAGCGAATTGAGTAGAAGTTTGAATTTGGAGGGAATGAGCTTTGATTCAAACCTGCAGGACTACTTTTTCATCTAAGATTGTGAACAAATAAGCTGTTGCAGATTTAGAGAGGAAAGATGTTCGCCTGGACCTATTCAAAGTTGAGCAAAAGGTGGAAAGTTATAGGATAGAGAACTAATTTATGGAATTGTAGTTGGCAAAGATACGAGTCATCCTCAGATGCCAAAGCAAATTGAGGATGCAAGAATTGCCATTTTGACTTGTCCTTTTGAGCCTCCAAAACCAAAGACCAAGCATAAGGTTGACGTTGATACTGTAAAAAAAAAAATCAAACTTTAGGATGAGCAGAAGTACTTCGATGACATGGTTCAGAAATACAAGGATGCTGGTGCCACTTCAATTATTTACCAGTGGGGGTTTTTTGATGAAGCAAGCTACTTACTGATGCATATAAATCAACCTGCTGTTAGATGGGTAGGAGGTGTGGAGTTGGAGCAGATAGCAATTGCTCAGGTGGGAGAATTGTGCCAAGGTTTCAAGAGTTGACAACTAAAAAGACTTGACAGAACTAGTCTGGTTCTAGAGAAATCATTTGGTACAATAAAGGACAGAATGACATGCATTGAACATTGTGCAAATTTAAGGCTGTGACCTTATTTATCAGTGGTGGTAACAAAGGAGACATAATGTAGTATCCATTATGCTTTGTGCGTGGCTAGAAATCTTATCCGCAATAATTCTATTGTATATGGGTGGTGGTGGTTCAGCAGAGATCTCATGCCCAATTGCTGTTTGAAACAGCAGCTGATAAACACCCAGGAGTTGAGCAGTATACTATCAGGGCATTTGCAGATGCTTTGGATTCTATCCCAATGGCACTTGCTGAGAATAGTGGTCTCCAACCCGTTGAAAATCTATCTGCTGTTAAATCTCAGCAAATTAAGGAAAACAATCCTTGTTGTGGAATAGATTGCAATAACGTTGGCACAAATGACATGCGTGAATAACATGTCTTTAAGGCAGATTGGGAAGCAACAGCAGATTTTGCTTGCAACTCGGGTTGTTAAGATGATTCTAAAGATTGACGATGTCATTAGTCCATCTGATTATTGATGTTAAGTACGCAAATGCAAACTTTTGCTTCGCCTAACAGATGATGAACATGGTACCTTTGGCAATGCCACTCCAAGTAGTTTTGGTTTCTATGTCATGTGTTTTGAGTACAGTTTTGGTGGTTGACCAATTGTTGTGAGTTTCGGATTGAACATGTTGGTTCCGTTGATGATCGGTGCCTTGTCACAATTTGCTCTATCAAAAGCTTATTGCTATCTCTAAGGAATTTTACCCTTTTCCAAAAAAATCTAACAAAACCAAATTCCTCATTTTATTCAGCTGCCATAGAAAAAGAAAAACTACATGTGTCTTCTGCACGTAAAACATGTTGTCTGTTATAAGGTCACATAAACAAGTTTTCTTCTCCATTTATCATTTTCGGCCAGTAATACAGTGAATTATAATGCAATTACAACTAAATTCTTTCGGAAAACCAGTTCCAATCACATATAATTCCAGAACACAGTTCCAATCAACGAGAAAGAATTAAACATAGTAATTGCAAGTGTGTTCTTTCTTTCTAAATAGTGGGACTTCGTGGTCAACATCGACAAGCTGTTCTAGTGTTGGATTCCGCTACTGAACACAAATAATGCAGGCTCTGGGAAAATGTGGAAGCATGAGCACTAGGTTGGTCTTGAATAAATTGAAGAGAAAAAATGACTGACACTATGATTAGGAAGTGATACTTTGTTTCGAACTGTGGCAATTTAGTGACCAGATGAAGGCTATATTAGGATTTTAATCAAACTTAAATCTAATTTTGTCATTGTTACAGCCAAAACCGGTTCCTAAAAACTCTCATTATTCGTCCTCTTTCTTCTCTTTCCCTCACTTTATCCGTCTATGTAAATATGAAAAAATCATTTTCTTTAGTAATCAAGGTTCATCCTCCCCATACCCCACTTGTGGGATTACACTGGGTTGTTGTTGTTGTCGTTGTAATCAAGGTTCATCCTATAAAACTCGATATACCCAAACACAACATTGAACATGTAATATAAGTTCTTGTCCTAGGTGTAGTTTGTCTCAACTTGCAACCAAAAGTGTCGCCTAGTGGTCAATAAGGTAGGTACAAAACCTTAGAGATCATGGTTCAAAACCTAGAAGAGGCAAAAAATACTAAATGATTTCTTCACCTGAGTGGACAGAGTTACCGGGTACCTGATGGGAGGTAGCATGTACCCGGCGGAATAGTCAAGGGGTACACAAGTTGACCCGATACACCAATGTTATGTATAAAAAGAAGTGTAGTTTGTTTCAACTTTCTGAGTTTCTTTCCACTTAGAATACATCTCAACTGTAAAGACAATAGATAAAACACCAAAGAGCAGACTTTTCCTGCTCTATTTTCCTTCCTCCAAGCTTTGGTGAGAGTATAAACACTCAGGCGCAGAGCCACAGTGTCGGGTGCAGGTTCGGCTGAACCTTTAATTTTGGTTCGAATTTTGTATTTGTCTTAAAAGAATCATTGAATATGTACAATTTATTAATGAAGCACGGCGGAGTTTGAAGTACAACAGTCACGCATTCCTTAATAATCAAAACAAACTTACATAAACTACTTTAGAAAAAAAAACTATAAATCACAATATCTAAAAATATATTTGGGAAAACAAAAATCGTAGTCAAATCAAAAAACCTTTGACTCATCAAAAATTGGAACAGCGAACTACGACTATGGAGTATTTCCCCAGTAATTCGAAATTGAGGCATAGTTGATTAATAATTTTTTAAAACAAAAAGCAGTGAAACAAAGAGGAAAAGGTAAAAAGATGAAACCTTTTTTGGATGATATAGAAGAGGAAGTTGCCTTTGATTTGAAGGGCAAAGGCGAAGAATTGATGCCCTGGGGAGTATGTCCACCGTTTTTCTCAACAGGAGTTGTTGTCGTTGTAGTAGCAACTGAGATTTTCTTGTTCTTGTGCTGCTGTAACTCAAGCTCAGCTTTGGATTGTGCAAATCTTCGCTCTAATGCCTCCATTGTTCGTTTCTTTTGTTCTTCAGCCATCGCCATTGTTGTTCCCCTTCTCTACTCGAGCTTATTATTTGGTGATAATATAACAACTGAGAGTGAAATCAAGAAATTACGTTAGGAGAATGTTTGTGTTTCAATTCATTTAAATGGGCCAAAGTATTAGCAACAATTTATGGGCCAATCATTAGGCTATAGAAAAAAGGTCTGAATTAGAATTGGGATCTTTACCTGTTTATTTTTTCTAGTCAATATACATAGATTATATAATAATTATATATAATTATATATATTATATATAAATAATATATATATTATATATTTGTGGGCTATTTTAAATTTAAGTGCTTGAGTAGGCAGCTATTTAAGTTAATTTTTTATTAGAATTCCATTCGAGCAGAATTAATCGAAATAGACGCACCCACACACCTAAACTAAAAATAGCATACGGCTTTTTATTATGTTTCTTCTTGACTCTTGAGCTTGAAAGCTGTAGAGAGAGGAGATATATCGTAAAGATCTTGTCAGTTTGCAATACATACATGTCGAGTCAAGGGTGCAGGCATAAGTTGTAGTTATGCATGTTGAAAATGTTAGTAGTTCGTTCCCTACCCACAAGCCGCGTCAGCTGAAAGAGAAGGGAGTTGAGTTGATTTCAGCAGGTATAGACGTAGAAGGGAAAAAAAGGGCACTCTAGAAGTTTATAAAGTGAAACATATTGTCTTGGCTTACATACAATTGCACAAGATCTGATTGAAGGCGACTTTTTACTTTAATTAAGTTCATGACTAACACACCCATGTTGAGTGCCTTTTCAAGATAACACAAGATTGAAGGTGACTTTTTCACAATTTGGAGATATCAGTCGATGTACGATGTACGTATTTGCCATCGTGGGGTTTTTATTTCTAATTTTGTCTTTGTTCTTTTGGCATAACTGTACATCTCATGAAATGTTCTTGTTTCTTAATTGCAATGTAAAGTAAAGTTGCATTAGAATCTAAATTGTTGGGCCCGTAAGCGCGGGCAAGAGTCATCTAGTACAATGATAATAAACAAAGCACAATGGCAAACAATTCCAAATGTATCTGCCGAAACATGTTTCTCTTTGACAACTATATAATGCATTTTGAAGAGGAATATTAATGTCCATAATAAAAGTTCTTATCATGACGGAGCAACCAAAGCGTTAGAAGATTTTTTTTTAAAATGACGCATTAGTTTTAAATAGAATGATTACATAATTAAATTTAATCATGAAATTCAAGTAAGATATAGTTAGATAGGATTTGTAGTTACCAAATCTCCTCGTAATTAAATCTCAATAGTAAGGATAAGTCATATTATCTGGGTAGGGGTGTACAAATGAAACCGACAAACTGCACCAACATGATAATCCGAGAAAAAAAAATCGTTTATGGTTTGGTGTTGGAAAAAAACTTGACCATATTTGATTTGGTTTTGGTTTGAAATTTTAAATATATTTAATACATAAAAATATTTATGGTAGTGTAGTTTATAAATATTCTTAAGTTTTTTCATAGTTTTATCTTTTAATGTATTATTTCAAGCTTGGGCTTATAATTTTTGGATGTTCCAATAAGTTTTATAGTCCATAAATATTAGTAACTCAAATAAATCCTAAACCAAAATTAAATCAATACTAACACTAATAAAAGACAATACATTCAATTGTACTATGCATGAAAATAATGTTGGATATCTATTTTTTAGTTTTTTCATGGTTTTAGATAAAATGTATAACTTTTTTTCTTCTTTTAGTGGCTAGTCATTAATAGTACTTATTAATCATAATTTTAAATTATGTTTGTTTTCATCATGGCTTATTAATAATATTTTTTTTATGTGATTTTATTATCTTTATTCTTGAATATTTTAGTACAATGCCATGATTCATCTCATATTTATGTTATTTTATTGAAAAACACCTTATATAGTTTTGTCTTACTACGATTAAGGAAATATTTGGAGCACAAATTTTACGTTTTGTGCTATGAAGACTTTATGGGGAAAAAATCAAAAACCCGAAAAATCCGAGATTAAAAAACTCGACTTTATTGGTTTTGTTTGATATTTAGATTTAATAACTCGATACAATTAATTTAATATGATAATTAAAATAATTCGAACCAACCCGACTTATGTACGCTCGTAATTTGGGCAATGCATCCACTAGGTCACATGCCACCGAAAATTGATGTAAAGTCAAAGGACATACAAAAGACCTCATAATTTTGGAGCTTTCGGAAGCATCCAAACTATGATAGTGATTTCAATTATCACAAACTACACTATTATCTCCGGTTTCAAAATAAAAAATTTAGTTGTCTTTTAAATTATAAATATTAAAAAAATGATTAAATGACTATTCACTAATATTAATAAAATAGTTAAATAGTAACTCTTTTGTTCAGTGTTTATTTTTGTAGTAGCTGAAACTTTACACTTCAAAACGAAAGCTATCCAAATTTTCGGTGATGAAGACCGTATAATAAGGCTTCTTCTATAAATGTATTTGCTTATATAATTCGGAATTTTTTTTAAAATAAGGTGAAATTGTATAATTGAAATAGAAAAAAAGTAACACTCTTAACTCGAAAATAATAAAAAAGAACTCTAACTAAAGGAATAGAAAGTGCTTGAAATAAGAAATACTTCAAAACCTTAAAGTTGTATAAGTTAAAAGGAGTCCTAAAAACCGAAAAATTTGCAATTTTTACGTTTGCCTTATGTGTAGTTTAAATAGGAAAAGAATTCCAACCTTAGGTGATTTATAATTATATCTTCAAATTTATAAAAATATTTAATGTTATAAAAGTCGAATATTTTGAGGATATTTTATTCGTTCAATATTTAACATAAATTATTCGTGTTTTTATAATATAATATAGATAAAAAGACATAAATATAAAGAGACATAGATATAAATTAGACCTTTAGGTAGCAATTAAAGACTATTTAGGTATTTTCCTCGGGGATTTGTCCTGGAACTTAATACCAAGAGATTCTTTACAAAAGTACCTAAACAAATAAAGGTGGGAAAGATCGCTATATCACTTTACAATTAACGCATAGTTAATAATAATATTACATCTTTTATATTCTTCTCTTAATGCGAGAATGATTTTCGTGTTTGGCCCGGCTTTTTGTCATGACCCGAAATTTTCACCTTCGGACCGTAATGACGCCTAACATTTCACTTGCTAGACAAGCCAACGTTAGAATAATATTATCCATTTTTAAAATAATTTTAAATTTATTAATAACAAGGAAGCAAATGCGGAAGCAATTTTAAAATAATCCATAAAAATAACTGTGTCTAAATACCATCCCAGAATTGGTATCACAAGTGCACGGGCTTCTAGAATAAATACAAATAAAGGTCTAAATAAAATAAAGTTGTTTAGAAATAAACACACAGCTAAAGTACAATAGACGGGGACTTCAGAACTGCGGACGCCATGCAATTATACCTCAAGTCTCCTCTGGTAGCTGAAATCCGAGCAAGTCTATGGTACGCCGTTGGGACCAACTCTAAAATCTGCACAAGAAGTGCAGAGTGTAGTATCAGTACAACCGACCCCATGTACTGGTAAGTGCTGAGCCTAACCTCGACGAAATAGTGACGAGGCTAAGGCGGTTCACTTACATTAACTTGTACGCAATATTAATAGTAACAACAAATAATATAAATAAATCAGGTAACTCATTTGTAATAATTGAAACCAACCCATCGGTCATAATCCATTATTATTTCAACCAATTTTGTTGCGGCGTGCAACCCGCTCTCACAATATACTCACATTCGATTCTGTTGCAGCGTGCAACCCGCTCTCACAATATATTCATTTTTAATCAAGTCTGTCATATATTTATTTTAATCAAGTATATATATAGACTTTTAAATAAGTCTGTTGCGACGTGTAATCCGATCCCCCAATATTGACTTTTAATAAGTCTGTTGCGGCGTGCAACCCGATCCTCCAATATTAACTTTTTAACAAGTCTGTTGCGGCGTGCAACTCGATCCTCCAATATTAACTTTTAATAAGTCTGTTGCGGCGTGCAGCCCGATCCTCCAATATTAACTTTTAAACAAGTCGGTTGCGGCGTGCAACCCGATCCTCCAATATTAACTTTTAATAAGTCTGTCGCGGCATGCAACCTGATCCTCCAATATTTCCATTTCAATCAATTCTTATAGAAGAAATTTTCCAATAAACGCAATAATTAATATAAAATCATAAGACAACAGGCATACACCAATTATAATTTAATTATGAAACAAACAATGACAATTAGCAATTTATTATAGAAATCAGGGACAAAATAGGCAGTTTAATATTTAATATGCTAAATGTCAAATAATAATTAAGGCACACAATTCAAATAGCATGTAACAATTAATGCAGGAATTCAAGAATTAATATTTGACAAAGAATAAGAAAGAAATAATTATTATAATATTTAATTTATGATTTTTTAAGTAATCAGGCAAACAATTAATTTGACGACGTATAGACACTCGTCACCTCGCCTATACGTCGTTCACATGCAATTCACATAACAAATAATTTAAGTGTTCTATTTTCTCAAGTCAAGGTTAACCCCGACACTTACCTCGCTTTGCAAATTCCAATCAATTATTCAATCACAACTTTTCCTTTTAAATTTGCCTCCGAAAGCTTCAAATCTATTCACAAACAATTCGATATATTCAATATGAATCATAGGAATTAATTACATATGAATTTACAAATTTTTCGGTTAAAATATTTGGCAGTGGGACCCACGTCTCAAATCCTGAAAAAACTCATAAAATCCGAACACCCGTTCCGATACGAGTTCAACCATAAAAAATTGTCCAATTCCGATATCAAATGGATCTTCAAATCTTAACTTTTCATTTTTGAAAAATTTATAAAAAATCTGATTTCTTCCATCTAAATCCGAAATAAATGATGAATATAGACATGGATTTGTGAAATATAATTACTTTTGGTTAAAGAATACTTAACCAATTCAAAGTCGTGAAAATCCCCCTTGAAATCGCCCAAATCCGAGACTTGAAACTGAAAAATGAGTAAAAATGGCTAAGACCCGATTTTATGTATTCTGCCCAGTATTTTCGTATTTGCGGGTTATATTTCACACATGCGATCATGCATTTGCGAAGTAAGGATGCCAGGCGAGGTTCCGCATCTGCGGACATTTCTCTCGCACCTGCGACGTCGCAGAAGCGACCAAACGACCGCAGAAGTGGTCTCTTCCGCAGAAGCGATACAGCCTTCGCAACAGTGGTCGCGCATTTGCGCCCCATTTCTCCGCAGAAGAGATGCATCTGGCCAGTGCCTCTTTCGCAGAAGCGACTATCTTCTCGCAGATGCGGTTGCGCTCCTGCGATCACCATTGCACAGGTGCGATTACACCAGGTTCTGCCAAGAACCTGCTGCTTTCAACATGCTCTACACCATCTGAATCTCGTCTGAAACTCACCAGAGCCCCTCAGAACTTTATCCAAATATCCCAACAAGTCCCGTAACATAATACGGACTTACTCGGGGTCTCAAATCACATCAAATAACATCAAAATTGTAATTCTCACCTCGATTCGAACTTTGAGTTTTAAACTTTTCAATTTGCAAACCTCGTGCCAAAACATACTAAATGAATCTGGAATGACTTCAAATTTGGCACACAAATCGTAAATGACAAAATGGAGCTTTTCAAATTTCCAGAATCGGATTCCGGCTCCGATATCAAAAAGTCAACCCCGTGGTCTAACTTGAAATCTTTAGCCTTTAAATTGCTAGTTCCGTTAAATGGTCATAACTTGAGCTAGGGACCTCCAAATTAAATTCCGGGAATACGCCCAAGTCCCAAATTACGATACAGAGCTACTAGAACTGTCAATATATTGATCCGGGTCCATTTTCTAAAAATGTTGACCAAAGTCAATTTAGTTGAGTTTTAAGGCTCTATTTCACATTTTAATCTATTTTTCACATGAAAACTTTTCGAAAAATTGTACGAACTGTGCACGCAAGTCGAGAAATAATAAATAGTGCTTTTTGAGGTCTTAAAACACAGAATTACTTATTAATTTTAAAGATGATATTTTGGGTCATCACATTCTCCACCTCTAAAACAAACGTTCGTCCTCGAACAGAGTTAGAAAAAGTACTTGAGCTGGAGAAAAGGTGTGGATATTTACTCCGCATGTCCGACTCGGACTCCCAGGTAGATGCCTCTACCGACTGACCTCTCCATTGCACCCTAACTGAAGGATAACTCTTTAACCTCAACTGTCGGACCTGCCGGGCTAGAATAGCCACCGGCTCCTCCTCGTAAGTCAAATCTTTGTCCAATTGGACTGAGCTGAAATCTAACACATGGGACGGATCACCATGATAATTCCAGAACATAGACACATGGAACACCGGATGAACCACTAATAAACTAGGTGGTAATGCAAGCCTGTAGGCTACTTCACCCACCCTTTCAAGAATTTCAAAGGGTCCGATATACCTAGGGCTCAACATGCCCTTCTTTCCGAACCTCATTACACCTTTCATAGGTGAAACCCGGAGCAATATTCGTTCTCCAACCATGAATGCAATATCACGAACTTTACGATCGGCATAACTCTTTTGCCTAGATTGAGCTGTGCGAAGTCGATCCTGAATAATCTTGACCTTATCCAAGGCATCCTGTACTAAATCGGTACCCAACAACCGAGCCTCTCCCGGTTCAAACCAACCAACTGGCGATCAGCATCGCCTTCCGTATAATTCTTCATATGGAGCTATTTGAATGCTCGACTGGTAGCTATTATTATAAGCAAACTCCGCAAGTGGTAAGAAATGATCCCAAGAACTTCCAAAGTCTATAACACAAGCACGAAGCATATCTTCCAATATCTGAATAGTGCGCTCTAACTGTACGTCTGTCTGTGGATGAAATGTTGTACTCAACTCCACCTGCGTGCCTAACTCACGCTGTACAGCCCTCCAGAAATGTGAGGTAAGCTGCGTACCTCGATCTGAAATAATAGACACGGGCACACCGTGAAGGAGAACAATATCACCAATGCAAATTTCAACTAACCTCTCTGAAGAATAGGTAACTACCACTGAAATGAAATGGGTTGACTTGGTCAACTTGTCCACAATGACCCAAACTGCGTCAAATTTTCTCTGAGTCCGTGGGAGCCCAACAACAAAATCCATAATGATACGCTCCCACTTCCACTTAGGAATTTCTAACTTCTAAAGCAAACCACCAGGCCTCTGATGCTCGTACTTAACTTGCTGACAATTCAGACACCGAGCTACATGTGCAACTATATCCTTTTTCATTCTTCTCCACCAATAATGTTGCCGCAAATCTTGATACATTTTAGTGGTACCTGGATGAATAGAATACCTGGAATTGTGTTCCTCTTCAAGAATTAATTCACGAAGCCCAGTCACATCAGGCACACAAATACGGCCTTGCATTCGCAGAACTCCATCTTCCCCCACAGCAACCTGTTTAGCATCACTATGTCGCACCGTGTCCTTAAGGAAAAGTAAATGAGGATCATCATACTGCCTCTCTCTGATGCGCTCATATAAAGAAGACCGAGCGACTGTGCAAGCTAGAACCCGACTGGGTTCTAAAACATCTAACCTCACGAACTGGTTAGCCAAAGTCTGAACATCTGCAGCTAATGGCTTCTCACCAACCGGAATATACGCAAGACTGCCCATACTCATAGCCTTTCTACTCAAGGCATCGGCCACCATATTGGCCTTTCCGGGGTGATACAAAATGGTGATATCATAGACTTTCAACAACTCCAACCATCTTCTCTGCCTCAAATTAAGATCTTTTTGTTTGAACAGATACTGAAGGTGTGATGATCAGTAAATACCTCACACGAGACACTGTATAGGTAATGCCTCCAAATCTTCAGCGCATGAACAATGGCTGCCAATTCTAAGTCATGAACATGATAATTCTTCTCGTGAACTTTCAATTGCCGCGACGCATATGCAATTACCTTGCCATTTTGCATTAATACTGCACCAAGCCCAATGTAAGATGCGTCACAATATAACGTATATGATCCTGAACCTATGAATAATACCAATACTGACGCCGTAGTCAAAGCGGTCTTGAGCTTCTGAAAGCTCAACTCACACTTGTCTGACCATCTGAATGGAACACCCTTCTGGGTTAGTCTGGTCAATGTGCTTGCTATAGATAAAAACCCTTCCACGAACCAACGATAATAACCTGCCAAACCTAGAAAACTCCATATCTCTGTAACCGAAGTAGGTCTAGGCCAATTCTGAACAACCTCAATCTTCTTAGGATCCACCTTTATGCCTTCTGTCGATACAACATGTCCCAAAAAGGCAACTGAGTCTAACCAAAACTCACATTATGAAAATTTGGCATATAACTAATTATTCTTCAAGGTGTGAAGCACACTTTGAAGATGTTGCTCATGCTCCTCCCGACTGCTGGAGTAAATCAAGATATCATCAATGAATACAACCACAAAAGAATCCAAATAAGGCTTGAACACCCGATTCATCAAATCCATAAAATGCTGCCGGAGCATTTGTCAACCCAAATGACATCACTAGGAACTCGTAATGCCCATACCGAGTCTGAAAAACTATCTTAGGGACATCAGATGCCCTAATCTTCAACTGATGGTAACCCGATCTCAAATCAATCTTCGAAAATACCTTGGCACCCTGCAGCTGATCAAATAAGTCATCAATTCTTGGCATCAGATATTTGTTTTTGATAGTGGCCTTGTTTAACTGCTGATAGTCTATACACATCCGCATCGAGCCATCTTTCTTCTTTACAAATAATACTGGTGCACCCCAGGGCGAGACACTGGGTCTAATGAATCCCTGATCAAGCAAGTCTTGTAACTGCTCTTTCAATTCTTTCAACTCTGGTGGGGCCATACAGTATGGTGGAATAGAAATGGGTTGAGTGCCTGGAGCCAAATCAATACAGAAGTCAATATCTCTGTCAGGTGGCATCCCCGGCAGATCTGCAGGAAATACTTCTAAAAATTCACGAACAACTGGTACTGAGTCCATAGAAGGGACATTCGTACTGAGATCACGAATATAAGCTAAATAGGCTAGACATCCTTTCTCTACCATACGCCGAGCTTTCATATAAGAAATAACCCTGCTAGCAGAATGGCCAGGAGTTCCTTTCCACTCTAACCGAGGTAACCCCGGCATATCTAGGGTCACTGTCTTGGCATGGCAGTCCAATATAGCATGATAAGGAGACAGCCAATCTATACCCAAGATGACATCAAAATCTACCATATCAAGAAGTAGAAGATCCACACTAGTCTCAAGATTACCAATAGTAACCACACACGAATGATAGACATGATCTACTACAACATAGTCTCCCACCGGTGTAGATACACACACAGAAGCACTTAGAGAATCACAAGGCACAACCAAATATGAAGTAAAATAGGATGACACATAGGAATAAGTAGATCCTGGATCAAATAGAACTGAATCATCTCTATGGCAAACTGGAATAATACCTATGATCACAACATCAGATGACTCGGCCTCAGGCCTAGCTAGAAAAGCATAAAATCTGGGTTACGCCCCACCACTATGAACTGTATCTCTGGGACGGCCTCTAACTGGCTGGCCTCCACCTCTAACGGTCTGACCTCCACCTCTAATGGCCTGACCTCCACCTCTAATGGCCTGACCTCCACCATTAACTGCCTGACCCCTACCTCTAGCTGGCTGAGCAGGCAGTGAAACAACCGGTGCCGGTATGATGGGACAAGAATCTTGCCGAGATTTGTTACTCACCAATCTAGGGCAATACCTCCTGATGTGACCAATGTTCCCACACTCATAACACCCATCCTGATGCTGTGGTTGCTGATGCTGAAGCTGACCCAGATAGGCTGGATAACCATTGTAGTAACTCTGGAGTGGTGGTGCACTGATAGGAGCTGAATATGCATTGAATACTGGCTGCCCAAAGTAAGGCATAATAGGACCGTGACTCCCTGAAGTACCGGGAGATACATGAAGTGCTGAATGAAACGGTCTGGGAGGATGACCCCTACCAAAATTACCCTTGCCTCCAGACGAGGCACCACTGTAACCATCGAACTGACGAGGCCTCTTATCGGACATCTACCCTCTTTCATGTGCAAAAACCATCTCGATCCTCCTTGCGACATTAACAGCCGCTTGAAAAGAAATCTCACTTCCGGTCTCCTTGGCCATCTGAAGTCTGATTGGGTGAGTGAGTCCCTCAATGAACCTCCTCACTCTCTTCCCCTCCGTAGGTAGTAAAAGGAGAGCATGACGGGCCAAATCCACAAAACGGGACTCATACTGAGTAACAGTCATATTGCCCTGCTGTAGACGCTCAAATTGCTTGCGGAATTCCTCTCTCAGTGTGATAGGGAGGAAATTCTCCAGAAATAGCTGAGAGAACTGCTCCCAGGTAAGTGTAGGTGATCCGACTGGTCGGGTCAATATGTAATCTCTCCACTACCTCTTGGCGGAACCCGTCATCTGGGATATAGCAAAATCAACTCCATTGGTCTCAACTATACCCAAGTTTTGCAGCACCTCATGGCAGCGTTCAAGATAATCTTGTGGGTCCTCAGAAGGTGTACCACTAAAGTGAACTGGAAAAAGCTTAGTGAATTTATCCAGTCTCAATAAGGCCTCAAAAGACATGGCGGGCCTATCACCGGTCTGTGCCGCAATAACTGGTTGAACTACTCCAACTGGCGGGGCTGTTGGAGCCTAATTCTGGGAGCCATCTGCTCCGAAGCGGGAGTAGTGGGAGTTTGTGCTCCTCCCCCAGCTTGTGAGACGACTGGTGCCACTGGAAATGTTCTGGGCCACGCCCTCCATAAGACTTACCAAACGGACTAGAGCGTCCTGAAGTACTGGAGTGGCTATAAATCCTTCCGGGACCTAAACTGGTCCAACTGGTACATTCTGAAATGGAACCTCCTCATGAAGGTCCACCTGAGGTTCTACAACAGGTGCAACTGCTCGAGCTACGGACTGAGCTCTACCTCTGCCTCGGCCTCTAGCACGACCTCACCTCGACCTCCACCTCTGGCCATAGTTTCCACCGGGGGTTCTGGTCCCTGTCCATCGATAGAGGTATTACGTGTTCTCACCATATGCGAGAGAATAAGAGTAGAATAGTTCAATCATCGATGATAGAATAAAACCGCACGACAGAATAAGAAAGAAGTGATATTGTTCCTAAACTTCATAGCCTCCGCGAGATAAGTACAAACGTCTCCGTACCGGTCCTTCAGATTCTACTAAGCTTGCTCATGACTCGTGAGACCTATGTAACCTAGTGCTCTGATACGAACTGTCACAACCTGAAATTCTCACCTTCGGACCGTGATGGCACCTAACATTTTACATGCTAGGCAAGCCAACGTTATAATACTATTATCCATTTTTAAAATAATTTTAAATTTACTAATAACAAGGAAGCAAATACGGAAGCAATTTTGAAATAATTCATAAAAATAACGGTGTCTAAATACCATCCCAGAATTGGTGTCACAAGTGCATGAGCTTCTAGAATAAATACAAATAAAGGTCTGAATAAAATAAAGCTGTTTGGAAATAAACACACAGCTAAAGTACAATAGACGGGGACTTCAGAACTGCGGACGCCATGCAATTATACCTCAAGTCTCCTCTGGTAGCTGAAATCCGAGCAAGTCTATGGTACGCCGCTGGGACCAACTCTAAAATCTGCACAAGAAGTGCAGAGTGTAGTATCAGTACAACCGACCCCATGTACTGGTAAGTGCTGAGCCTAACCTCGACGAAATAGTGACGAGGCTAAGGCGGTTCACTTACATTAACCTGTACGCAATATTAATAGTAACAACAAATAATATAAATAAATCAGGTAACTCATTTGTAATAATTGAAACCAACCCATCGGTCATAATCCATTATTATTTCAACCAATTTTGTTGCGGCGTGCAACCCGCTCTCACAATATACTCACATTCGATTTTGTCGCAGCGTGCAACCCGCTCTTACAATATATTCATTTTTAATCATGTCTGTCATATATTTATTTTAATCAAGTATATATATAGACTTTTAAATAAGTCTGTTGCGACGTGCAATCTGATCCCCCAATATTGACTTTTCATTAAGTCTATTGCGGCGTGCAATCCGATCCCCCAATATTGACTTTTAATAAGATTGTTGCGGCGTGCAACCCGATCCTCCAATATTAACTTTTTAACAAGTTTGTTGCGGCGTGCAACCCGATCCTCCAATATTAACTTTTAATACGTCTGTTGCGGCGTGCAACCCGATCCTCCAATATTAATTTTTTAACAAGTCTATTGCGGCGTGCAACCCGATCCTCCAATATTTCCATTTCAATCAATTCTTATAGAAGAAATTTCCCAATAAACACAATAATTAATATAAAATCATAAGACAACAAACATACAACAATTATAATTTAATTATGAAACAAACAATGACAATTAGCAATTTATTATAGAAATCAGGGACAAAATAGGCAGTTTAATATTTAATATGCTAAATGTCAAATAATAATTAAGGCACACAATTCAAATAGCATGTAACAATTAATGCAGGAATTTAAGAATTAATATTTTGACAAAGAATAAGAGAAAAATAATTATTATAGTAATTAATTTATGATTTTTCAAGTAAGCAGGCAAACAATTAATTTGACGACGTATCGACACTCGTCACTTCGCCTACACATCGTTCACATGCAATTCACATAACAAACAATTTAAGGGTTTTATTCCCTCAAGTCAAGGTTAACCCCGACACTTACCTCACTTTGCAAATTCCAAATCAATTATTCAACCACATCTTTTCCTTTTAAATTTGCCTTCGAAAGCTTCAAATCTATTCACAAACAATTCGATATATTCAATAAGAACCATAGAAAATTAATCCCATATGAATTTATAAATTTTCCGAATAAAAATCTAAAATTCATTAAAATATTCGGCAATGGGACCCATGTTTCAAATCCCGGAAAAACTCACAAAATCTGAACACTCGTTCCGATATGAGTTCAACCATACAAAAATTGTCCAATTTCGATATCAAATGGACCTTCAAATCTTAACTTTTCGTTTCTGAAAGATTTTATAAAAAATCTGATTTCTTCCATCTAAATTCGAAATAAATGATGAATATAGACATGGATTTGTGAAATATAATCACTTTTGGTTAAAGAACACTTACCCAATTCAAAGTCGTGAAAATCCCCCTTGAAATCGCCAAAATCCGAGACTTGAAACTAAAATATGAGTAAAAATAGCTAAGACCCGATTTTATGTATTCTGCCTAGCATTTTCGTATTTGCGGGCTATATTTCGCACGTGCGGTCACGCATTTGCGAGAAAAATATCTCATTTGCGAAGTAGGGCTGCCAGGCGAGGTTCCGCATATGCGGACATTTCTCTCGCACCTGCGACGTCGCAGAAGCGACCAAACGACCGCAGAAGCGATACAGCCTTCGCAGCAGCGGTCGCGCATTTGCACCCCATTTCTCCGCAGAAGCGATGCAACTAGCCAGTGCCTTTTTCGCAGAAGCGACTATCTTCTCGCAGATGCGGTTGCGCACCTGCGATCACCATTGTGCAAGTGCCATTACACCAAGTTCTGCCAAGAACTTGCTGCTTTCAACATACTCTAAACCATCCGAATCTCGTCCGAAACTCACCCGAACCCCTCGGGACCTTATCCAAATATCTCAACAAGTCCCATAACATAATACAGACTTACTCGAGGTCTCAAATCACATCAAATAACATTAAAATTACAATTCTCACCTCGATTCGGACTTTGAGTTTTAAACTTTTCAATTTGCAAACCTCGTACCAAAACATATTAAATGAATCCGGAATGACTTCAAATTTAGTACACAAATCGTAAGTGACAAAACGAAGCTTTTTAAATTTCCAGAATCAGATTCCGGCTCCGATTTCAAAAAGTCAACCCTGTGGTCAAACTTGTAATCTTTAGCCTTTAAATTGCTAAATCCGTTAAATGGTCATAGCTTGAGCTAGGGACCACCAAATTAAATTACGGGCATACGTCCAAGTCCCAAATCACAATACGGAGCTATCGGGACTGTCAAAATACTGATCCGGGTCTGTTTGCTAAAAATGTTGACCAAAGTCAACTTAGTTGAGTTTTAAGGCTCTATTTCACATTTTAATCCATTTTTTCGCATGAAAACTTTCCAAAAAATTGTACGGACTGCTCACGCAAGTTGATGAATGATAAATGGTTCTTTTCGAGGTCTTAGAACACAAAATTATTTATTAATTTTAAAGATGATATTTTGGGCCATCACGATTTTGAATAGTGTATATTAAGCTAAATAGTTAGGACTTAATTAGAGTTAGGAGCACATGATAATTTTGATGTAATTTATGCATTTATTTTCATATTAAAAAAAAAAGTTGCACGACAAGAATAGAATGGTATATTATGCATTATTATTTGGGAGCAAAGTATATTATACTAGTAACAGAGGCGGATCCAAGATTTAAATCATACAAGTTCAAGTTTTAAGTTTTTTAGTATTGAACCCGTTATATTTTTAAAGTTATGAGTTCATATCTACTATTTTTGCAATTTTAATGAATTTTACATAAATTGTTTTACTCCGTATCGAAAGTTACGGGTTCAATTGAATTTGTCCGCTCAACATTACATTCACCCCTGGCTACTACACGTTGTACACTTGGGGGGTCGTTTGGTTCGAAGACATCTTATACATGAATTAGTAATCAGAGATTAGTAAATAGTAAGGCAAGAATCAGTAATACGAGAATTAATAGTATATTAATATTTCTTGTTGGGTGTTTGCTTTTTGCAGTAAAATTCTGTATACAAAGTATCATCTAGATTATTTTAAACTAAAAACATGAATTTTCAATTATACCCTAGGATATTCGGTCTTCGCATGCTTTTTGAAAAAAAAGACAAAAATGTAATTTTGTCGTTTTGGTGCTATTCCATGTATTCCTAGATTAGTTATTCCATATTGGTAGTGGGATAAGATAATAAATTATTGGCGTATAAATTAATACATAAATCAGTTATCCTACATCTGAAATCACAACCAAACAATATACTAACTCAATACAAATTAATTTTCTTATTCATCATACCAAACGATCCCTTAATCTTCAACATATCAAGGACTTTGATCTAGTTTTATGGAGAAAGACGGGAATTCAAAATCCTTTGGTTTGTTCATTCACCAAATACAATCAATGTTCGATAAGATATCAGTAATGAGAATCTCCGAAATATGACGATAAGCTTTTTGAGTTAGATGTACGCCGTCCCAATTCATAAATCGAGAAGGGTCAGAACAAACTGAAGTCTCATTTGATCCACATGTTTTCTTCCCATCAAAGTTATATTTTCCTCCATTTCCACAACACGCTTTCAGCAACGATTCACGATCTATTCCGAGATAATACGCTCTTCGAAAAACAGACAAAAAAGCTCCATAATAATCTACATATAGAATAACAACATCTGAATATTGACGACTTACCAAAGATATTGTATCTCGAAGATAGTTATTGTGAAATGATGCAAACTTATTATAATCTCTCAAACATCCAAATTCGTCGTAGGCATCGGGATCGGAGCTCGGAGATGAAGTCAGTAGTGACGGTAAGCAACCAAAAGGAGAAACACCGGAGCTAACTATCCGTTTCACTCCTAATTTAATGATTTCTTTGATGCCTTCAACAATGGCATTGACAGTAAATGGGACTAAAGTTTTAGCCTCTTCAATGGATTTTCTATTAGAAAAGGCAGTGAAATAATCATTTCCACCAAAAGCACCAATACTTACGAGTGCTTTTCGTAGCTTCTTAGCACAGAGCGTTGGGCTTCTACAAGTACAATTAAGGTGATTTTTAAACCACTCAATTTGTGCACTTAACGGAGGGTTAAATGATTTAATGCTAATGTTTCTTTCATCGAAGAATGACTTGTCAAGAGCCGTACTTCCGGCGACGGCGAAATTGACGCCGTGAATAAATGAAGAGTTTTTTGATAAGTAAGGATTAAGGAGGGGAAGTTTAAGAGCTATTGCAATGTAATCAATCATTAAAAGGCCATCTGAAAATCGGCCGGTGGGTTTGCCAAAGTAAGTTTCACCGTAAGGAAGATGGCCGGCGTGGAAAGTTGGAGGAATTCCGGGGATAAGAATTCGGTTTCCGGTGTCGGCGAGTGAATCACCCAATTGATAAATGGAATTAAATGGGCAAATAGGAGCAGTTTCTTTGGCATTAGAAAAGAAAGAGAGAGAGAAGGCTGTTGAGAGAAATAAGAAAGCAAGTGCTATAGAAGCCATAGTTTGAACACGCGAAATGAATTGATTATCATAATAATATATACTCCCTCGTCAACAACAACTAATGGGTACGAGTATGCAAACCTTATCTCACTAATGGATCTGAACAGCAAGAAGAATGTAGTGTATATGCAAAACTTACCTCTATTTTAAATGTAAAGAAATTATTTTTGATTGATCTTCGGCTCGGGAAGGGGAAAAGGGACAATAATTAGTAGCAGCAACAGAGGCCAAAAAGACAAGGTCAACGACCTCAAAAACAAAAAAAATGAAGAAAAAAATAGTATGAACATAGCATGTACCACTAGCATTCTAAGACAAGATACTGTCAGACTAGCCTTACATTCTAACCCTAATGCTTGACCACTAGCATTCTAACACTAATGCTCGACCTCCCCACTTTTCTATCGAAAATATGACCAGACCATCGGTAAGTTGGAATCGCGTTATGTCATTAGCTCTCTCCAATACTTCTAGGAATAATTAAAAAAATGAACTACTAATAAGTAATATCTAGGAGTAGTGGGTTTTAGTGTATGATAGTATTAATTAACAATTTGGATTAACTTAAAGCCTTAAAATGCGGCAAGTTGTACATGACAGTCCGAAGTTGCAATTCTATAATAAGCACGAGATATTAGTTTTAATAAATATTTGTGTTATTTTATCCCAAAAAAGTATGTGTTATAAATGAAAGTGTGTCAGTCAACTTTAACGGATACTTCTGGTGGCTGATCTGATTTGACTCATTTCTACAATAATTTTACTTCATAGAGAAAAATTACATTTTCAGAATTTAAGCAAACTTTAGTAGGTGTTTGTACGTAACAACAACAACAACCCAATAAAATTCTACTAATGAGATCTGGGGAGGGTAGTGTACGCAGACCTTACCCTTACCCCGAAGGAGTAGAGAGGCCGTTTCCGAAAAACCCTCGGTTCAAAAAAAATAAAAAGACAAAATGACAAAAAAAGAACAATATTAGTATCACAACAACAATTATAGGATAAATAGGAACACCATGAAATCCATAAGAAAGATGCAAAGCAAAGGGAGACAATATTAGTAAATATTAGTATCACCACAATAATCATAAGAAAAATAGGAACACCATGAAATCTAGAAGAAAGATGCAAAGCAAAAGCGATAGCTAGTAAATAGGACATGCACTGAAAAGAGAAATAGTAAGCCACAATATTGCCAATAGCTATCTTAGACAAAAATTCTACATGGCTAGTCCCACAATGGTACGAAGTAAGGCACGACTCAACTACCTCTTAACCTACAACCCTAATACCCGACCTCCACATCTTCCTATCAAGTGTCATGTCCTCGGAAATCTGGAGCCTCGCCATATCCTGCCTGATCACCTCTCTCCAATACTTCTTAGGACATTGCCAATAGCTATCTTAGACAAAAATTCTACATGGCTAGTCCCATAATGGTAGAAGTAAGGCACGACTCAACTACCTCTTAACCTGCAACCCTAATACCCGACTTCCACATCTTCCTATCAAGTGTCATGTCCTCGAAAATCTGGAGCCTCGCCATATCCTGCCTGATCACCTCTCCCCAATACTTCTTAGGTCGCCCTCTACCTCTTCTCGTGCCATCCACAACCAACTACTCACACCTCCGTACCGGAGCATCTGGGCTTCTCCTCTGAACATGTCCGAACCATCTAAACCTCGCTTCCCCCATCTTGTCATCAATGAGAGCCACATGCACCTTCTCCCGGATATCATCATTCCTAATCTTATCTATCCTAGTGTGCCCGCACATCCACCGCAACATCCTCATTTCTGCTACTTTCATCTTCTGGATATGTGAGTTCTTAACGGGCCAACACTCAGCCCCATACATCATGGCCGGTCTAACCACCGCTTTATAAAACTTACCTTTGAGTATCGGTGGCACTCTCTTGTCACACAGGACTCCAGATGCTAACCTCCACTTCATCCATCCTACCCCAATACGGTGTGTGACATCCTCGTCGATCTCCCCTCCCCCTAGATAACCGAACCAAGGTACTTGAAGCTGCCTCTACTCGGGATGACCTGCGAATCAAGCCTCACATCCATGCCCTCTTCTCCTGGCTCAGCGCTGAACTTACACTCCAGGTATTCCGTCTTCGTCCTGCTCAGCTTGAAACCCTTAGACTCAAGAGCCTGTCTCCAAACCTCCAGTCTCTCGTTAACACCGGCTCGTGACTCATCAATCAGAACTATGTCATCGGCGAATAGCATGCACCATGGCACATCTCCTTGAATATGGTATGTTAACGCGTCCATCACCAGGGTGAATAAGAACGGACTGTGCGCAAAACCTTGGTGTAACCCCATTACAACCGGAAAATGCTCAGAGTCGCCTCCTACTGTCCTAACCCGAGTCTTAGCCCCATCATACATGTCCTTAATCGCCATAATGTAGGGAACCGACACACCTTTTGCCTCTAGGCATCTCCAGAGAATTTCTTTAGGAACCTTGTCATACGCTTTCTCTAGGTCAATAAACACCATGTGCAGATCCTTCTTCCTCTCTCTGTATAGTTCCACCAACCTTCTAACAAGGTGTATAGCTTCTGTAGTCGAACGACCCGGCATGAACCCGAACTGGTTGTCGGATACAGACACTGTCATCCTTACCCTCGCTTCAACCACCCTCTCCCACACTTTCATGGTATGACTCAGTAATTTGATACCCCTATAATTGTTACAACTCTGGATATCACCTTTGTTCTTATACAATGGAACCACCGTACTCCACCTCCACTCATCCGGCATCCTCTTCTCCTTAAAAATAATATTAAACAACCTAGTCAACCACTCCAAACCTGCTCTTACCACACGCTTCCAAAATTCCACCGGAATTTCGTCTGGCCCGGTCGCTCTGCCCCTACTCATCTTACGCATAGCTCCCACGACCTCCTCAACCTCGATACGTCTGCAGTACCCAAAGTCACGGTGACTCTCGGAATGCTCCAATTCGCCTAGCACAATATCCCGATCCCCTTTTTTATTCAGAAGTTTATGAAAGTAAGTCTGCCATCTCCTCTTAATCTGGACATATTCCATCAATACTCTACCATCTTCGTCCTTGATGCATCTCACTTAGTCCAAATTCCGAGCCTTCCTCTCTCTCAACTTGGTCAGCCGGAATAACTTCTTCTCCCCGCATTTTCCCCCAATTCCTCGTACATACGACCATAAGCCACAGTCTTAGCCTCTGTGACCGCCAACTTAGCCTCTCTCTTAACTTTGGACGTAAGAATTGTAAAATTCGAAAAAATGGTGAATTTTTTTTAAGTGAAAATGATATTTGAAATTTAGAGTTGTGTTTGGACATAAATTTCAGTTTGGGTTGTTTTTGAAGTTTTGTGAGTGAAAATTTTAAAAAATAGCTTTTTGGAGTTTTTTAAATTTTTGAAAATTTCCAAAGTGTATCTTAAAGTGAAAATTGGAAATGTTAATAACAAACGCTGATTTCGATAAAAAATTAATTTTTTGAAAAAAACTTCCGTCAAATTTTATCTCCAAACGGGCCTTTAGTTTGGTGGATCCTCGAGAAGAGAAAAGTAAGGGAGGTTGAGGGAAAACCAATATTATAGACTCTTTTACAGTACTATATTAATTAATTCTCTCTGTAATATTTTTCTATAAGCCTGAACTAGTAATACACGTTTCATAATTGTAAATATTTCCCAAAAGAAGTTCTCATAGGGAAAAAGTGTTTTGTTCAACATGGGAGTTCTTAAGGTCCAAAACATTGTAACAAAAGCAATTAAAGTTAAATCGAAACATCAGTAATTGTAAATTTTCATTCTTTGCATTTTAATTCCTTTAGTTTCTCTAATTACACGGTATCTCCAGTACTATTTTAATAGTTTAAGTTAAGACCCATGTCTTTGTTAGGGCTGCTTTATATTCTGCTTTGTATTCATTTGAAGGGTGGTAAATGGGTCGGGTCGGACCCGGGACCGGCCCAAATCTGTGGGCTAAGTGGCCTGGGACCGTTAAGATCGCTAGATGTGGGTTCGTGCCGGTCTCGTGGGTCAGTTCTTAGCTAGGAATCGTTAGGACCGGGCCCGTTAGGACCGAGCCCGTTTGGCCCGCCAAGAGACCGGGACCGGACCGGTCTCTTGGCAGGCCATTTTGAAAAAATAGTTGTTGGGGGTTTAAAAAATAGCCGTTGGCTATTTAAAAAATAGCCATTTACCCCTCCTCCTCCCAACTTAGTTTTAACTCCAAACTTTTTATTATTATATTTTTTTCCTATTTTCATCATCTAATACAAGGTAAGTAACTCCCACATTATGTTAGTGAAATACATGGATTATGTGTGGATTTAAATATGAAAATTGGTAGAAATTGTGGGATTTTGAAAGAAACCTTGAAATTGGTATTTTAGATTTTGACCACGAAATTGGACATGGAACTGGGAATAAATCATATATTTGAATTCGTGGTGTTATGGGTAAAGTTGATCTTCAAAATAAATTTCGAAATTTTGGCACGTGGGCTCGAGGGCTGATTTTATCGACTTTTCGAGCGGAGTTGAGAACTATTTAAATGGATTAATTATGGGTGTTAGAATATATTTTAATTGGTTTGCACGTTGTTTGAATTGCTTTGGATCGACGGGCTTTGGTTTGAGGTGTTAGGGAGGCCTTAGAGGCGGTTACGGAACTTCGGAGCGAAGTAAATCTCTTGTCTAATCCTGTGAGGGGGAAACTACCCCTAGGTGATAATTATTGTTATGTGCAACTAGTTGTAGGTGCTATGTACGTATGAGATGACGAGGGTCCGTACGTAGCTAGAGTTAAGATCTTATCATGTGATATTTAAATTATTTGAACTCATTGTTCTGACTTAACTAATTAAAGTTATAATTAAATTTGAATTAGAAATAAACGTATGTATAATAGGCCAAGCCTTGATACTTTGAATTTTGGGCAAGTCATTTGAGAAATGGTAAAGATTATATTCATTTTATGCTCCTGTGCTGTATTATAAATACGTGTCTCGTAATTCGAGAAACTTTCTTCCTTTTCTTGTGGAGCGGGCCAAATACCTCGGCAGTATATAAATGCATCTATGGATCGTGCCGCATGTCCCTCGGCAGTGTATACGTTATTCTGGATCGGGCCAAACGACTTCAGCAGAATCGTGTGTTATATCGCTAGTAGTCCGAATGTTCATGAGATAAACTTTCCACTGATGCTCGGCTTTTGCATGGTATTCCTTATTTACTGATAATGACACTTGACATTTTCCGAGCTATCTAGGTAAAATACAAAATTTAGGAATTTTACTTTGAAAGAAGAAATTTGAAAATTATGTATCTTACAGATTTACCTCATCATTGCCGTATGCTTTATATTTGCTTATGTTTTATTAGATTGTCTTATTGGACATTTAGTAAGTGTAGATGTCGACCCCTTGTCACTACTTTTTCGGGGTTAGGCTAGATACTTATTGGGTACGCGTTGATTTACGTACTCATGCTGCACTTCTGCACTAAATGTGCAGGATCTGGCAGGTTCATTGATGATCACCTTGGCGCGTAGGCGCACTTGTTGAGGAGACTTTAGGTGAGCTATATTTCAAGCTACGTATCGCAGTCCATTGAGTCCCCATTGTACTACTTATTTTATTCTGTCTTATTATATTGGGGACAGACGTTGTATTATTAATATATTTAATAGAAAATGCTCATGCACTTGTGACACTGGGTTTTGAGGGTTTTCTATGGGTTGTTCGTTGTTGTAATTTTGTAAATATTTTTATTTACTCTATAAATTCTATTTTATATCATTAAATTAAGGAAAATCATGTTTTCAAAATACTAAAATGAGTGATTAAACTGGTAAATTACCGCTGGCTTGCCTGACAGCGGTGTTAGGTGCCATCACGTCCTTTAGCAAATTTTGGGTCGTGACAGCTTGGTATCAGAGCATTAGGTTCACTTAGGTCTCACGAGTCATGAGTAAGTCTAGTAGAGTCTTGCGAATCGGTACAGAGATATCTGTACTTATTTTTGAGAGGCTACATGGCTGTTAGGGGCATTTCCCTTCTTGATTTCCTCATCGTGCGATTTGATTCCATTGAGGTTTGTGCCTTTGTTTCCTTCCTTCCAATCTTATGCAACGTGAAGCACTTAATATTAATTGGCGTCGAGGAGTTGTGGTGGTACTACAGACGTGGTGCAGGATATTTTTTCCTGCGTGTTAGGGCATGCTATTATCGTCGCCTTGCAGAAGGATGTTCTCTTGTTCCAACTCAGTATTTGTATTTTTTATAGTTTTGAGACTGTGCAAGGATTGCTACGATGTCTATGCATTGTTATCTCACAATGTTGGTGTAATGGTATGGTGCTTGCTTATGTGTCGAGACAGTGAATGACTTGAAAAAAAGATTTTTCAGTGCATGATTTAGAGGTTAAGCATTTAATTCCAGCAAAGGAAGGGTAATCGGACTATGGATGTTCAGGCTTTGGTTAATGGAGTAACGAGATTGGATATTTTTTAGCATCGTGGAATTCTCATTTGTGACGTGGCGTCGTTATCCTTGTTGGAACGCATTAAGGTCCACCGATGTCCTAGTCTTCTTTGATTTTTGGCCTTCAAGGTAGGGTGTTGTGAAATGGTGCCTAAGACGCGGTTGTCAGAGATAGTGGTGTGTAGAAGTTCCGAATCGAATTGGTGATTCTAATATTGATGGCTCGGGAAAGATGATCTTCTAGAAGGTTTAAAGTTGGTAGCAATTCATTAGTTCAGGTGCTACATATATAGATTTGGTATGGGGCAACATTTGGGCAGCAAAGTATGAGGGAGGACATGGTGGGGAGTGTCTCGTGGTAGTTGAATTACTAGGAGGTCAAGTATGGGCAACAAAGGTCGAGAAGTTGCTTAAAGGAGATGGTTTAACCAAAGAAAGAGTGGCAGATTAGCATGTGAATTCTTTGGTAGGATAGCCGCGTGGCTTGAGAAAGTGTAGAATGGTTTGGGAATCATAATGGAAGGTGATTTGGTCTACGAATTTCATTTGGAATAATGGTTACCCTACAAAGAAAGATTGAATATGGAGGAAAGAAATTTTCTTGAAATGATGAGGGGCGTGAAGATTGATTTATCATTTCAGATGCAAGATGATTTGAGTTCGGAAGGCATTGTTGAACTTTCAGGTGATGTCAATGGGGAAGGAATAGACTTATACAGTTGGTGTGCGAGAATGGGTTCAGAAGAATTTTACTGATTTCGTGGTAGTTGTAACCAGTGGAGCGCTGTTGGAAGATGTCGGCATGGAATTCCACAGGTGGGTTATCTCCTGCGAGCAGGTTAGCAGTTACGTGATATTGATGAAGCTTCTACGAAGAATACTACTTACTACCCTGTAAGAGGTCGAATATGTGATTGTGACTGATGATTCAGAATGTTCATGAAAAGCTTAACAAAAGACTTCGAGAAATTTGGCGGTTTAACAGTACGGGATCATGGTAAATGAGAAGGAGGAATCGTTGTGGGCTCTACATTATGTGATGGTAGCTTAAAGCTAAGTGGGGGAGCCCCACCGTCTATGATTGGATCGCGTGGTTGTCGGCTTATGCAGCTTCTGGTTATCAGTGCATTGGTGGATTATTTGTAACTAAGAAAGGGAAACATCAAGGGTAATTCGAGCAGAGAAATTGATAAATGTGTGCTATATTCCGCCATATCGATTCATATGCGGGTTTTGGGAAAACTCAGAGTGTATGCTTTGTGGATGTGATGTACAAGGAAAAGAATTCAGCTGGTTTCTTCTTTGAGAGGGTGTTCAGATGCTCACTGAGTGTTGAAGTTGGTTAGATTCGGGATCAGGTCAGAGTGGGTGACTCTCAACAACGGTCTTAGTGGGCTCAAGAATTAAGGTGTAGTGCCTAAGGATTTTGGGTCCGTTGTGTGGTTAAGGATCGAGTTTTTGCAGTGGATTACGAACGGGACTTGGAATATTCTATGTTATCATCGGGTATGCGGTGCAGTATTGGAGTAAAAGAAGAAATAGCTTCGGATTTGTGAAAGGTCTTGCAAAATGGGTGTACCAGTTAGAGACGTCATTGTGCGCTTGAGAAGGGTATGAGATGGTTCATGAGTATTGAGACGATACGGTCTAGCAATTCGGGTCACTCGGGGTGAGTGCGAATTGAGTTCGTTATGTTGTGAATGGAGCTATTATATTTCTAAGGCAAGTCAAGAGTGAATTGGAAGAAATTGGGTCGGTTACTAATGGTTGAATCAACATGATTGTGGCAGTAATCAGTTCCTTCAACTTGTGAAGTTACACATATGGTTTGTGGTTGTACGTGCGGGCTTGACAATCACCATAACTTGATTAACTTGGGAGGCATTTGATTTAAATGGCCTTGTTGTGTAAATAGATTCCGGAAGAGTCATGGCAGTTTAGATCACGACTTGAGGTTGTATTTTCTATGGTTTGGGAATTCAGTTACGTGTTGCATTAGCTCTTCTCAAAATGAGCTAAGTGAAAGGTTTCTAGCCCATGAAGTGTTTATTCTACTAGGAGTTTAAGAGTTATGATGAATTCATGTATCCTCACATAGCGACATGATAGGTGCAGTGAGCGGCATGGAAATTAGGAGTTGAGGATCAATGTTGCGGTTCAGTGTTGATAAGAATGTCATGAGTTCGGATAAGCAAGGAAGAATTCAGATGTTTAGAGTGAGCTGGCGTTATCTTAGAGTCGCCTGGGAATGGTGTTCTATGGAAGAGGTATTGTGTATTGAGTTGCGGATTGTGAATTGCTTTATAGATTAGTACAGTTGGTGGTATGGAGATGTAGACTTTGCTACCTGGTGTAGAAGGTCGTGGGAGCGTACCCCACGAGGAGATTTGTACAAGTGTGACATGCTAGTCACTTGATTCTTAAAGATCGAACCCAAGTACGAAGATTTTTTGTACTATCGTTAATGTGAGAGTTTATGCCTGGAAGGCGCTCTATTCCTTTGGTTGTGAACTGTGGGGGTTGTGCCGGATTGAGACGGTTTGATTATTCGCATATGTGTTAAGGTCTCTTGTAGCTTGTGGTGTCATATGAGCATGATGGCTCTCGAGATGCATGTCATTTATCGCACCTTAGTCGTGCTTGGGTTTTGTGGCGTATTGCGCTATCCGTCTCCTTAGAGTTATATTTTTGCACTTGGCGTGCTTGTAGCCGATATTCGGTATTACGTAGGTAGAAGCATTATGGCTTGATGGGTATGTCCTTATTTATTGTTATGAGTAGATCCGGTGGCATGCCGCATCGGTATCATGTTTGGACCGGGTTGCACGCCGCAACAATGTTATGTTGAGTACGATTCCCTATATCTATTCCTGCATATTTTGTTTTGCATCCTCTGAGGAGGGTTCATAACATCTGTTCGACCATTTTATTCGTTACGTGGGTTGGGTAATTCTTTTCCAAAGTTCATTCCTCCTTATGTGTCATATTCGAGTTGTAGCTTGTCGGAGCATTGATGGCGTTATATGAGATATGAGTCAGTGTTTGAGGTGGCTTAATGCCTGAGCAACTTGTACCGGGTGAGACAAGATTATTGGACCTGAAATTTTGTGCAATCAGATTTATAGAAGGTACATTAAAGGAAAAATATCGTTATTCAGTTTAGAATGAGGTAATAATTCTTGTCAGGAGGAGAGACTCCATGAATTATTAATTCGGCAGGTGGTTATGAGTTTCTACACGTCTCTTTCATCGTGGCAGTATTGCGAGAGTTGGAACATAATTTATGTAAGTCATGAGATGTATTGCGGGCATTGGATTTGTGAAATTACAGCTATTGTTGTCGGAGGATGTTATTATGGGCATGTGGATTATGCGGGGCATGGTGTGAATTCAGCAAAAGGTGCACGATTGTGTTTTGGTACGGTGTCTGTATGTTAGAATCAGGTATTGTAGAGAAATTTGGAGGTTAAAATTTGGTTCTAAGGCTTATTGACTAAATAAACAGGAGGATTTTCAGTTTGACTCGAGCTAATGTGTTTGGCCGGATTGTGGCGGCACAGGTAGGTGCACGTGGTGTTAAACAATGATTTTGGACAACTCCGGAGCAGTCCTTAGCACGTTCGAGGACGAACGTATGTTTAAGTGGGGGAGAATGTAACGACCCGATCGGTCGTTTCGAGCTCTAGCATGCCGTTCGGCTATTTGAGTCCTTGAGTAGCTTCACTTAAGGTATAATGACTTGTACATGTGGTTGGAATTGAATTTCGGGAAGCTCGAAGTTAATTTGGAAAGAAAATTTTAATTTCGGAAGTTTTAAGTTGGAAGAGTTCACCAACGCTTGACTTTTGAGTAAACGACCTCGGAATCAGGGTTTGAAGGTTCCAATAGGTTCGTATGATACTTTTGGACTTGGGCGTATGTTCAGATTGAGCATCGAATCACCCGGGGGCATTTCAGCGTTTATTAGGGAAGCTAACATTTTGAAAGTTTAAGAATTTCCTAAGTTTGGGTTGAAGTGAATTTTGATGTTATTGATGTCTGTTCAGGATTCCGAGCCTAGGAATAGTTCCGTATGGTGATTTTGGTCTTAGGAGCGTGTCCGAACGCTGATTTGGAAGTCCGTAGGTCGTTTCAGCGTTAATTGGCGAAGTTGGGAAGTTGGAAGATTTCTGAAAAGTTTGACCGGGAGTGGACTTTTTGATATCGGGGTCAGATTCTCATTCCGAAAGTGGGAGTACGTCCGTAATGTCAATTATGACTTGTGTGCAAAATTTAAGGTCAATATGACTTGATTTGATAGGTTTCGGTATCAAATGTAGAAGTTTGAAGTTCTAAAGTTTACTAAACTTGAATTGGGGCGCGATTCGTGGTTTTAGCATTGTTTGATGTGATTTGAGGCCTCGAGCAGGTTCGTGTCATGTATTGGGACTGGTTGGTATGATTGGACAGGGTCCCGGGGGCCTCGGGTGTGTTTTGGGATGGTTTCAGAGCATTTTTCCTTGTTTTGCAACTACTGGTGCTGGTGTCTGGTATTATGCTTTGTGAACGCGAAGGGTCTCACGCGTTCATGAAGAAGGATTTTTGGGTTGTTGATTTTTTTTCTTTGCGAACGCCACACAGGGGTCGCGAACTCGGAAGAGGACCTGGAGCAACTACGCGAACGCGACATGGAGGTCGCGAACGCAAAGAAGGAAGGGGGAGCTGGGGGCCTGGAAGTGTTAAGCCTTCGCGAGCATGGCTGTGTGACCACAAACGCGAAGCATCAAGACCCGGAGGAATCACGAACGCGGCCTAGGCGACGCAAACGCGAAGAGTAAATTTTGGTGGCTGAGGTATTTGGTCTTCGCGATCTCGAGGCGTTTTACGCGAACGCGAAGAAGGAAGTGGCTGGGCAGACTTGTTTTAAATCGGGGTTTTGGTTCATTTCACCCATTTTCTACATGGCTTGGGCGATATTTGGAGCTCTTCAAAGGGGGATTTTCATCATCTAATTCAAGGTAAGTAACTCCCATATTATGTTAGTGAAATACATGGATTATGTGTGGATTTAAACATGGAAATTGATAGAAATTATAGGATTTTGAAAGAAACCTAAAAAACTGGTATTTTTGGATTTTGACCACGGAATTGGACATGGAACTGGGAATAAATCATATATTTGAATTCGTGGTGTTATGGGTAAAGTTCATCTTCAAAGAAATTTTCAGAATCCTGGCACGTGGGCACGAGGGCTGATTTTATCGACTTTTCGAGCAAAGTTGGGAACTATTTAAATTGATTAATTATGGGTGTTAGAATATATTTTGATTGGTATGCACATTGTTTGAATAGCTTTGGATTGACGGGCTTTGGTTTGAGGTGGTAGGAAGGTCTTGGAGCCGGTTACGGAACTTCGGAGCGAGGTACATTTTCTGTCTAACCCTATAAGGGGAAACTACCCCTAGGTGATAATTATTGTTATGTGCAACTAGTTGTGGGTGCTACATACGCACGAGGTGACGAGAGTCCGTACGTAGCTAAAGCATGTTATGTCCGGGTAGACTTAGGATCTTATCCTGTGATATTTAAATTATTTGAACTCATTGTGCTGGCTTAACTAATTAAAGTTATAATTGAATTTGAATTAGAAATAAACGCATGTATAATAGGCCAAGCCTTGACACTTGAATTTTGAGCAAGTTATTTGAGAAATGGCAAAGATTATATTCATTTTATGCTCTTGTGCTATATTGTAAAATATGTCTCGTAATTCGAAAAACTCCCTTTCTTTTCTTGTGGAGCGGGCCAAACGCCTCGGTAGTATATAAATGCATCTATGGATTGCGCCGCACATCCCTCGGTAGTGTATACGTTATTCTGTATCGGGCTGAACGACCTCGGCGGAATTGTGCGTTATATCGCTAGTAGTCCGAATGTTCACGAAATAAACTTTCCACTGATGCTCGGCTTTTGCATGGTATTCCTTATTTACTGATAATGACACTTGACATTTTCCGAGCTGTTTAGGTAAAATACAAAAATTTAGGAATTTTACTTTGAAAGAAGAAATTTGAAAATTATGTATCTTACAGATTTACCTCATCATTGCTGTATGCCTTATATTTGCTTATGTTTTATTATATTGTCTTATTAGACATTTAGTAAGTGTATATGTCGACCCCTCGTCACTACTTCTCCGGGGTTAGGCTAGATACTTACTGGGTACGCGTTGATTTACGTACTCATGCTACACTTCTGCACTAAATGTGCAGGATCTGGCAGGTTCATTGATGATCACCTTGGCGCGTAGGCGCACCTATTGAGGAGACTTTAGGTGAGCTGCATTTCAAGCTACGCATCGCAGTCCATCGAGTCCCCATTGTACTACTTATTTTATTCTATCTTATTACATTCAGGACATACGATGTATTATTAATATATTTCTTTGAAAATGCTCATGCACTTGTGACACCTTATTTTGGGGGTTTTCTACGGGTTGTTCGTTGTTGTAATATTGTAAATGTTTTCATTTACTCAGTGAATTCTATTTTATATCATTAAAGTAAGGAAAATCATGTTTTTAAAATACTAAAATGAGTGATTAAGCTGGTAAATCACTGTTGGCTTGTCTAACGACGGTGTTAGGCGCCATCACGACCTTTAGCGAATTTTGGATCATGACAGGAGCCATGGTGGATGGTCGTAAACATGTTGAAACTACTTTTACACAGACTAAATTTGAAATACTATGTTCAGATCTGCTTGAAAATTTTAAAAACCCTGTTCAAGATGTCTTGAGAGATTCTAGATTCTCATTTGGTGATATTCCAGAAGTGATTTCTGTTGGTGGTTCAATACTAATACCAAATATTCCTGATGTTATTGTTGATCTTGATGAAACTATTACTAATGGAACTGCAATAACGAGTGGTGTATTAGCAAGAGAGGTTAGTGATATCGTTCTTTTGGATGTCACACTATTTTACTTGGTTTGGAAACTCTTGATGTTTCTACTCCCAGTATTCAGGAGAATAAGGAGGGTTTTTGACTCAAGGTAGCTATTGACAAACTAGGTTATACTGAAGAAGTGATCATTGGGATGAATGTTGCTGCATCTGGAGTCTATGGGAAGGACACAATTTGTGACTGAACTTTAAGAGAAAGGTTGATGAACTATGGAGTGAGTCTTTGATGGTGGATTGCAATCTCAAGGATTCCTTGTCCTTAGATAAGATCTTTGCTAAAACAATTATGAATAAAAAAATGTAGCTGATTTAATCTTATCGCAATATCAGGGTCTAAGTTCTACTGGAAATATGAATTCTATTATAGTAGAGGCTTGTTCATCTATATGGGTGAAGGCTGATGCTATAGATTGTACTCACGAAGCTGTTAGGAATTCTCTTGTCATAGATCCTCCAATTATATTTGAATTAATCTCATGGTGGCAAAGTGGTGTACCTTTGAGGACCTTTCTCCTAGATGTTGTAGTAACTGTGATGCTCAAATATTTCGTTCAATTCTGTTAGAATAAGAAATATTATCTATTTGGTCAATGAGGTACAATAATAATTGATATGAGTTCAGGAGCATCCAATTACATCAATATAGATGCAGTTACAGTACCATCAATTGAAATCAATAAGTTATTTTATCTTTCATTTCCCTTTTTAAATTCCTGGTTTGAGCTCCTTTCAATCCTAAATTCTCCTTGTTCGTATGAACTTTGTCCTGCCAAATATGAAGGGAATCATGAAGGATATTTGGGGCTTCTAGAATTATTTATACAGTTGCTTGCTTTCTTTGAATTGTTGGGAGTGTTATGTTCATTTGGAAGCACCAGAAACTCAAGAATATTATGAGAAGAATCACCATAATAACGTGTACATCATTCCATAGTCTTGGTTTAAGTGAGTTTGAAATACATGATGGCTTACATAAAACTAATGTAACTAGAAATGGAGCTTCACGAAGGGTGTACAAAGAGTACAACTGTCTTGTGCCTTTGGACCAAAGTATTACATGGTCGGTTGGAGTTTTTAGTTCCAAGGGAGATATACTCTAACTTTTTGACACTTAAAAAAAGACGAACAATATCAAGCTTTATGTCAGGATGGCGGTCCTTGTGGATAGCTGTGAGGAACTTAGTTCACAGAGAGCTCGGGTGCATAAAATCTTGCAAGTTGACGGTAAGGCTACTATTGTGATAAGCCACCACCTTATGTTACTATTTCGAAGGAAATCATTGATGTTGTCAAAAACCACGCTAGCTTTTGACTTTGACCAAACAACCATATTTGCCCTTGGAGGAAACAGTTATGCAGAATCGAGTTACTAGTGTGATGCCTACAATTGAAAAATCATGCCTGTATTGTGGAAATGGTGGAGAAATAATACGTATTGTCGTTCCGTATTTCACTTGGTGCATTTTGTTGGCCTATGTCTTTTTAACAGATAAAAATAAGTGAAGGCTGCGGGGTACATTCCATTATATTCAGGTGCATCATGATGACTTTGTGTTGAACACCAAATTTAAGTTTTTTTCCCTCGTAGCAGGGTTGTCAGCTTTTCACTAGCTCATATCAGTTGATAAACTTTGTTATATTAGTGTGATCAGATAGAGAAGTGGTTGTTGTTTTAATGGGATGCAAATTATCATTCAATCAACTTCAAAGGATACCAAATATATTGGCTCAAGGGTGGAGTTCTTTCTGAAGTTGTTTGAGAGCAAACTTTATGAGAAATCTTGTTCCCCATTTTCCGATGCCTATACATTGTTGAAAAAATGTTCTATTCCAGATATGTCAGGAGGATCTTTGATGTCTAGTACTGCTAAAATTCAAGATCTCCTAGTTATGAGAGATATCTTATAATTGGTGATCCTGGTGGCAATGTCACCCTTCAGGACAAGGTGATTTGAAGGGAAGGGATCTGATACGATTTAAATTGGAAGAGTCTACAATTTTTATTCTTTGCACTTTGATCCTTTTATCTTCTCTAATTACACAGTTTCCCCATTACTATTTTAATAGTTTAAGTTAGACCCATGTCTTTGTTAGGGCTTCTTTATATTCTACTTTGTATTCATTTGAAGGCATGAATGAAAACTTTATCTATTTTTGCCTAAGCTTCCTTTCTTTTCTTAGCTTAGTTTATCTGTAGTTAGCTTTTCTTCCTCCGAAATTTAGCTTTCGTAACAGCTGATATAACTTAAGAATAATAAGCAGAAAATTAAGTAATAGCTAAGAAGAGAAGATAGCAGAACTCATTCTTCGATCACTTCAATTGAGCTCAATCTGATACATATATCTCCTCACTCGGAAGATGGACTGACATGTAAAATGATAAACCTAATAGACTTAAGTGTAAATGGGTAAGGACCAAATTGTCAAACTTCTTAACTATACAACTAACTTCCCTACTTATTCCTTACTACTAATAAAGTATAACGTACTACTTCCCGCAGCTATGCACAACTCAGATCATATTAGTATCCCCCCTCCCCCGCAGCTATGCACAACTCAGATCATATTAGTACCTACCCCCTCCCCTCCCCAAAAAAAAAAAAATTCATTGATCTCAAGAAATGAAGATGGAAATCTGACTTTCAATGCATTGGAATCTTCCCATGTTGCCTAGTCTTCTGGTAACCCACTGGATTAAAAACTGGACCACTATTTTGTTACCCTTTTGTATCAACCTTCACTCTAAGATCTTTTCTTGATATGGACAGTAGGGGCTGGACAAGTCTAAAATTGGAGGATGATTTATGAAGTTTGAAACTTCATAACAGGGCTTAAGGAGGGAAACATGGAAGGTCAGATGTATGGGTAGTTGGTGTGGCAAAGCTAGCTTGTAAATAACATTACCAATCCTTTGGAGGATTTGATAGGGGCCATAGTATTTGGAGTAGAGTTTGTTATAATGCCTACTTGACAGAGATAATTGCCTATATGGTTGTATCTTTAAGTAAACCCAGTCCCCTACCTGGAATTGCCTATTAGTTCTACTCTTGTTTGCTTGATCTACCATCCTCTGTTGTGAACTAATCAGGTGGAACTTCAGCAGTTGTAATTTTAATTTTCTGGTATTCAAGCTCCTGTCCACCTCTACTACCTCTGGTTCACCCTGCATATATGGTAAATGCAGTGGTGGGGGTTGCCTACAAAGCTTCATATGAAGTTGTTTGGATGGAGGTGTGGAATATGGTGGTGTACCACCAATTTGCAAGAGTTAAGTAGTGAACCCAATATTTAGGAGAGCCATATAAATAGCTCCTTAAATATGTCTCAAGACACCTGTTAATGATCTCAGTCTGGCAATCATATTGAGGATAGTAGGCAGTGGATGTATTTAAGATCACCCCTTATATTGCAAAAAGTTCCTGCCATAGCTTGCTTGTGAAGACTGTGTCCCTGCCACTAACAATGTCTTCTGGCATACCATGGAACATGAATATGTGATCCATGAATAGTTTGATCAAGGGCATAATAGAGGTGTGACAAGGCAACAAAATGAGCATACTTGGTCAACTAATGAGCGCAAAACACAACACAAAATTGATGCTCGCTAGCCAAAGTTAATATAGTATGATTATCGTTTCCATAGGGATTGGATTTAAATAATGCTCTAGTAATTCCTAGTTTCACTGCTATTCAGAATGATCAAAACTTGATTGGAATGATTGCAAACTACGATTAACTACTAAAGTAAAGCAATTGACAGTTGACTGCAAAGAACTAGAGATTAGCAGAGTTGGTTTCTTATCAATGTGAGAAATAAGGATTTTGATATGATAAATGCAAGGTTGTTATTCTGGATATGATACTGTTATATTTCACTCTTGAGGTTCTATTGATTCTCATGAATTCAATAGGTGATTAGCTTATACTTCCTATTCAGACTCCTATATTGATTAAATCTAAATCTTTCAAATAAACTAATGTGAAGTGCATTGAAACTTGCAAGAATCTATTGGTAGGAATAATCTAGAAGAAATTTCTTGCGAATATTTCTCAATCTTAATTTAAACGGTAACTCAAAATCTCTTTCGATTACTTCGAGGAATCACCAAAATAAACCAAGGCATACATTGCAATAATATTCAATAAGATGTTCTTCTTTCGATTAAACACTATAAAGAATAAAATCACAACTATATTAAAGCTCCTCTAATAAATTCAAGCAATTAAGCAGTAGTCAAACCCATAAACAACAACCAATTCACCAAATCATGTCAAACCCTAAGGTAAATTGCTCCATAATTAAGGAGGAAGCCATCACAAATATAATTAAAGAGCGAGAAAGCATCAATCTAACGTTACAATCCAAACTCCCGTATTGAATTGATGGAAAGATGATGAAACTATGTGTCTTGTAGCCTCCAATTCTTTCCCAAAGCTTCCAAGGTCAAAAGTCCCTTCAAAAATGTGTTTTTAGTGTATTTATACCATGTAGGAATGGGCTCAGACGAAACTACCATTTCCAAGCCTAAACAGAAAAGTACTCTGATAAAATTGTACAAGCGCGCCGCACCAGGCTCTGCTCCATGCGGTGTGCTAGTGGAGAAGATCAGATAGCGAATTCTGATGGGCAGCAGCAATTTACACTTCCGCGCCTGATAAATGGGAATTTTGACTACTTATTAGCGCCTTTTAGCTTTTGTTTTAGTCTAAAAGCATTGAATTGTGTTCCCGAAAACTGATGAAATATGCTAAATTGCAGGAATATTGGAAGATGGACTCCCGAGATAAAATCAAACTAAAAAGAAGTAATCTAAACTCAAGGCCATAAAAGGCACAGAAGCTCACAAAGTGCAGACTGCAAAATTTCATCTGCGGCCGCAGATGATGAAGGAAAGGCCAGCATACTTTTGTACAAAGTGCGGACCGCACATGAATTGTGCAGCCGCAAAAGATGGCTAGGAACATAGTTTAGAGAATGTGCAATGTTCAAAGTTTCCAAGCCCTCAGAAGTGCGGTCCGCACATGAATTGTGCAGCCACAGAAGAAGTATCTTGCGGCAGCAGATATAAAAGTGCGGACCGCAAAAGACCAAGTGCGACCGCAGTTACAAATGGCTTGCAGCCGCAAATCAGAATTATGCGGTCGCAGACCTCCAATCTTGACAACTTGAAGAAATCTTCGGACCGCACATGGAATTATGCGGCCGCAAAACCTCCCGAAGAGTATTTTTGTCAGAAATTACCAGCTCTGTATAAATAGACGAGTTTCACAATTTTAGGTTAACTTTTGACATCAGCAGCTACGACAACCATTTGTTTTTACTTCTTTTAGTAGTTTTTCGTATTTTGGAATATTTTAACATAGATTTTATTATTTTGATTTCACAATATGAGTTTATTTATCATTTCTTCTTCTATTTCTTCAATTTCAAGCATGAACATCTAGATTTTTACTAGGGTTGTGACCCAACTCTAGTGTGTAAACCTTATGGGTGTTTAATTTGATACTTGTTTATGGTTCGGTATTTATTATTTATCCTTGTTCATGCTTTAATTTGTGGAATTAATGATTGCAAATATTTGTTCATGCCTATTTGACTTAGTCTCTACTCGAGAAAAAGAGACTTAGTCTAGGACAACTTAGTTAACAAGAAATTAGGTTAATCAAGAGATTGATAATCCCAATTAAAAGGTTCAACCTAGAGATAGTAATAACCCGACTTGAGCTTTTATCAACCGTTTTGTGCAATACCCATTTGGACTTGAGAAAGCCAAATTGGGCAAAATCATTCTTTGACCGAGATGTATTGAGTGGGTAATTGAGAGTTGATAGCTATTATACACCTCGATCCACAAAACAAGCATTAAGGTCTATATACCATAAGGCAAACACCTAGGTGATGGTCATAGCCCTAGGCTTTTTACAAAACTTGAAAAACAACAAAAACAATTTTCTTAGTTTTATTTCTTAACTTTGCAATCTTAGTTTTAAATTAGACATAGAAACAATCCAAAATTGTGGATGAATAAATTAAGATATTAAAATTCACATACTACAATATATACTCCTAACTCTCATATATTGCTCCCTATGAAAATCGATCCCGACTCTTGTTGGGTACTATTATTGCAATAGACCATTTCATAACCTTGATTTGAGGTGTGAAATTGGACGAGATTAATTTTTGGCGCCGTTACCGGAGGACTAAAAATGGTGTTAGCTATATATTTAGGTGTATTTTTGGGAATATCTTCTTTTCCTTCCTTGTTACTAACGTGTGGAGAAATTATAGGTGCAATCATGGAAAATAATGAGCTCGGAAACTTACCTTTGGGGGCTGTGGACGTTGAGGATGATTAAATGGATGAGGTCCCTCTTGAACCTCAAGCCAATAGACGAGGCCGAGCGCTTCATGACAATGTGCCCGCTTGACCCCCACCTCCACCACGAACGGCTCCACACCGGGTGTTGCCGAATGGAGGGTATGCAAGTGCTATAGTCCCTCCCCATATTAGGGCGAGCCACTTTCGAATAACCAACGTGATGCTTACTTTACTCGAGCAACGAGTGTTCTTCACCGGTGCACTGGGTCAAAATGCATACAAATACTTGAAGGGGTTCGTAGATACGTGTTGGGTGAGTAAACAAACAAATGTCTCTGAAGATGCTTTAAGGCTAAGGCTTTCCTCCTTCTCTCTACGGGGGAAAGCTTTAGATTGGTTGGAACGTTGACAAATTATTCCATTCATACTTGGGATGAATTAGCGGAGAAATTTATTTCTAAGTACTTCTCTCCCGGGCACATGGCTATTCTTCGGGATAAAATTCTAGCATTCAAGCAAGATCCCAATGAACCACTACACGAGATATGGGAAAGGTATAGAACGATGGTGAAATAATGCCCCAACAATGATATGACGGAGAATATGATTCAACAAACTTTCTATCAGGGGATCAATACAACCTACCAATGTGTAGTGAATCAACTTGCCGGTGGGAACTTTATGACTACGCCTTATGCGGAGGCGTATGATATTTTGGATGAGATGGCGGATACTTCATTGGAGTGGAAATCCCGGGCTAATGTTCCACAAGGGGATCCCAATGTGATTCACTTTCACAAAGAATTGCATGATCATGGGCAATTCATAGCTGAATTGACCACCACCATAAACCAATTGGCAAAGGCTCAACTTCAACAAGTGCAAAACCCGAGTCAAGTCAATGCAATGGAGGGAGTAAACATGATGGTGAATAAACGGAGAATAAAGGGTCCGCAAGTGCAACAAAGAGTGAAAAATTTTGTGCAAGAAGATAGTGGGTTTGAGCAAGAGGATTCCTACAATGACCAAGAAGAAGAAGTCCAATATGTGAACAACTTTCAAGGGCAAAGAAACAACTTCCAAGGCCTAAGCCAAAAACAAGGGAGACCTCAAAACAATCAAGGAAATTAGAATTCTCACAATCAAGGTAATTGGAGTGGTGGAAACAATTAAAGAAATTGGTATAACAACAACAATCAAGAAAATTGGAGTGAAGGCAATAATAAAGGGAATTAGCACAACAACAATAACCAAGGTAATTGGGGAGGCAACAATCAAGGCGGGTGGAATAACAATCAAGGAAATCGGGGGTCGGATTTTCAAAGGCCACCGATATATCAACAACCGATAAACCTACCTCCTTATCTTTCCCATGGTCCTAGTTCTTCCAAAAATGAAATGGGCCATATTTAGAACATGTTCAAGCAAATGATGGAGAAGAATGCTGTTTCTGATGCCCAACTTGCTTCACACAACTTATCGATCCGCAACTTAGAAGTGCAAATGGGGCAAATCTCTCAAGATTTAAATTCTCGTCCTAAGGGGGCACTACCAAGTGACACAGTAGTAAACCCAAAGGACGGGAACAATACGGGGCATGCCATGGCCGTTACTACAAGAAGTGGAAGAGGTGGGAATGCACCCACCTCAAGTCAAAGGCAACTTGTGGATAATGAGCAAGTGGTAGAAGAAGAAGAGGTCCCAAATAATGTGGTTCAAGCAAATGATGAAATGCATATTGATATTGATTACACTGTGAAAGAGATTCAAGAGGAAGTGAACCCGTCTAGGGATCATGTTATTGACATACTGGCACCGGTAGTGCAAAATTCTAAGGCACCATTGCCTAAGCCACCTCCTCCATATCCTCAAAGGATCACCAAGAAAAATGGCGAGAATCAATTCAAAAAGTTCATTGACATGATGAAGAGTCTCTCAATAAATATGCCATTAGTTGATGCCTGGGAGCAAATGCCGAGTTATGCAAAGTTTATGAAGAATTTGGTGACAAAGAAGCGGTCGATGAATTTTGAAACTATCTAAGTCACTCATCAAGTGAGTGAAATTGTGCATTCGATGGCTTCTAAATTAGAAGATCCTGGTGTATTTACAACCCCTTGTACCATTGGAAGCCGAGTTTGCTAAAGATCTTTGTGATCTTGGGGCAAGTATCGATTTGATGCCCTATTCGGTTTTCAAGACTTTGGGAATTGGGCAATCGAGACCCATATCTATGAGATTACAAATGGCCGATCGTACAATGAAGAGACCGTTGGGAGTGATTGAATACGTATTGGTTCGTGTTGATAAGTTCATGCTTTCGGTGGATTGTTTTGTTATTCTTGATTATGAAGTGGACTATGAGGTGCTGATTATTCTTGGAAGTCCTTTCCTTGCTATGGGGAAGGCTCTTGTTGATGTGAAAGCCGTAGAACTCACTTTCCGGGTAGGTGATGAAAAGGTTGTGTTCCACGTGTGCAAATCTATGCGGCAACCAAATAGCAATGAAGTGTGTTCTTTTATGGACTTGGTGACCGATGTAATTATTGATGATACAAGTGCCACGATTAATGTGGGTGATATGTTGGAAGCCGTCTTGCTTAAATTTGATGATGACAAGATGGATGGCTTCATGGAATGTGTGAATTCTTAGCAATGAATGGGGTCGTAAAACTATGCATCCCAGAAACTTTCCTTGGATCTTGAAAATAGGAAAACTTCTCCTACAAAGCTTTTAATTGAAGAGCCTCCTACCTTGTATTTGAAGCCATTGCCTCCACATCTTAGGTATGAATTTCTTGGTCCTTGCTCTACTTTACCGGTTAATCTTTCCTCTTATTTGACTAACAAGCAGGTTAACTCTACATTGGTGGTGCTCCACAAGAGGAAGAAGGCTATTGGGTGGACTTTTGCAGATATTCAAGGAATAAGCCCCGTATTTTACATGCACAAGATTAACTTGGAGGAGGATGCCAAACCATCTTTTGAACACCAAAGGAGACTCAATGAAGCTATGTAAGATGTAGTCAAAAAGCAGATTATCAAGTGGTTGAATGCCGGGGTTGTATACCCCATTTCCAATAGTTTGTGGACATCCCCGGAGCAATGTGTCCCAAAGAAGGGGGGTATGGCGGTGGCCACCAATGACAAGAATGAGTTGATTCCCACAAGAACGGTGACCAGGTGGAGAGTGTGTATGGACTATCGCAAGCTAAACAAAGTCACACGGAAAGACCATTTTCCACTTCCCTTCCTTGACTAAATGCTTGACAGGTTGGCTGACCGTGCTTTCTATTACTTTCTAGATGGATATTCGAGATACAACCAAATCCTTATTGCTCCGGAAGATCAAGAGAAAATAACTTTCACATGTCCCTATGGTACTTTTGCTTTCAAGCGGATGCCATTTGGCTTATGTAATGCACCAGTGACTTTTCATAGGTGTATGATGGCGATTTTTATGGATATGGTCAAGGACTACCTTAAAGTCTTCATGGACGCCTTCTCGATGGTCGGGGATTCTTTTGATGATTGCTTGGCAAATTTGGATAGAGTATTGGAAAGGTGTGAAGAAACAAACTTGGTGCAAAATTAAGAGAAATGTCATTTCATGGTCAAGGAAGGCATTGTCCTTGGCTACAAAATTTCAAAGAATGGCATAGAGGTCGACAAGTCAAAGATAGAGGTGATTTCTAAACTTTCACCTCCAACTTCGGTGAAAGGCGTGCGAAGTTTCTTAGGTCACGCGGGGTTCTATCAGCGCTTCATCAATGATTTTTCTAAAGTGGTGAACCCGTTGTGCAAACTCTTAGAGAAAGATGCTAAGTTTCAATTCAATGAGGATTGCATGAGAACCTTTGAATTGCTAAATTTCAAGTTGACAACCACTCCCATTATCATCGCTCCTAATTGGAGTATCCTTTTTGAGCTCATATGCGATGCTAGTGATGTAGCGGTTGGAGCAGTTTTGGGGCAACACATTAACAAGATTTTTTATCTGGTCTACTATGCTAGTAATACCATGAATGATGCCCAATTTAATTACACCGTGACAGAGAAAGAGCTCCTTGCCATTGTGTTTACAATTGAGAAGTTCCGCCCATACTTGATGGGTGCAAAGGTTATTGTTCATACGGATCATGCGGCACTTCGCTATCTTATGAGCAAGAAAGATTCAAAAGCTCGGTTGATGAGATGGGTGCTATTGTTGCAAGCATTTGATATTGACATCCAAGATCGAAAAGGGAGTGAAAATCAAGTGGCGGACCACTTGTCTCGTTTGGAGGAAGTGGGGAGGCCGCATGATGGCCTTGAAATCAATGACTCCTTCCCCGATGAGCAACTCTTGGCTATATCAATGATGCGATCGTTTGAGGATCGAGCAAACTTCCTTATGTGTGGAATCATCCCGGATGAGTTCTCTTCAAATCAAAAGAAGAAGCTCAAACAGGATTGTCAAGATTATTATTGGGACGAGCCATACCTTTTCCGGATTTGCACGGATGGGGTAATTAGAAGATGTGTACCGGACAAAGATCAAAATATTATTCTTGAGGCTTGTCATTCTTCACCTTATGGTGGTCACCATGGCAGAGCAAGAACGACGGCCAAAGTGCTAAGTTGCGATTTCTATTGGCCCATTCTTTACAAAGATGCAAGTGATATGGTAAAAAGATGTGATGAATGTCAATGGGCTAGTGGAATTTCAAAGAATAATGAAATGCCTCTCACTACCATTTTGGACATTGATATCTTTGATGTGTAGGGTATTGACTTCATGGGTCCTTTTGTGAGTTCTTGTGGAAATACCTACATCTTGGTCGCGGTTGATTATGTGTCTAAATGGGTTGAGGCCATTGCTCTACCCAACAATGAAGCGATAACTGTGGTGGCGTTCTTGAAGAAGAAAGTTTTCAGCAGATTTGATACTCTGCGGGCTATCATAAGCGATGGGGGGTCGCATTTTTGCAACAAAGCTTTTGACACTTTGCTTAGCAAGTTTGGTGTCACTCATAAATTTATGACTCCCTATAATACACAAGCTAGTGGTCAAGTGGAAGTCTCCAACCGAGAGATAAAGGGTATCTTATCCAAAACAGTGAATGCTAGCCGGACAGATTGGTCAAAGAAGCTTGATGATGCACTATGGGCTTATCAGACTACTTTCAAAACTCCTATCGAGATGTCTCCATACCGGTTGGTGTTTGGCAAAGCTTGTCATATTCCGGTTGAACTTGAGCACAAAGCCATGTGGGCTTTAAAGAAATTGAATCTTGATAGGGATGCAGTTGCTAACTTGCGGGTTGCACATTTGAATGAATTGGATGAGTTCTGGTATCATGCCTATGCAAGTTCATCCTTGTACAAAGAGAAGATGAATTACCTTCATGACAAATACATTTGGAACAAGGAGTTCAAGCTGGGCAATCTTGTTTTGTTGTTCAAGTCACGGTTGAAGATGTTTCCCGGAAAGCTAAAATCTAAATGGAGTGGTCCCTTTGAAATTGTGGGTGTGACACCTTTTGGTGCATTGGACTTGAAGAACAAAATTTATGAGGTATTTTGAGTAAATAGTCACCGGGTGAAGCATTATTTGGGAAAGGTTAATGATGGCCACGTGGTGACAGTTATTTATTTCAAATGATGGTAATCTGCATCGTGTTAAATGAGGCGCTTCTTGGGAGGCAACCCATGTTTCTTTTTCTTTTCTTTTCTTCTTTTGTAGATAGGTGCTATTTTTGTGCTAACTGGATTTGAAGTGTGTTGCAGGGATGAGTGTTCTTTACAGGAACTGTGCCCAGAAAATTGGCTAAGTGTGGAAAGAAGTACGAACCGCAAGTGTATTCTGCGGACCACATAATTTTAGTTGCTACAACAAAATGGGCTCTGCGGCCGCACAATTGCACTGCGGACCACACAAATTGAAAGGGAAAAATGCCAACTCCCCGAAGTTGGTTTGTCAGAGAAATAGCCAATCTGCGACCGCAACCCATATTCTGCGGATCGTAATTGAATCTGCGGCCGCACAACAAATTCTGCGGGCCGCAAATCAACTAGGGCTTCTGAGCCCCAAGTAACATAGTGCGGACCACAGTAGGAATTCTGCGGCCGCACTCAGCCCTTTGTCCCTCAGTGAGAACCCTTAGTATAAATAGAAAGCCTAGAGTTACTGTTATATTTTTCCCCTCTCTGAGCACTCACAAATCTAAAATATTGAAATCGTCTGGTAAATCATCTGCCACACACAATCAACATTTGTGATCACTCATTTGCACTACTTCATAACTGGTATGCCTCAATTACTTGTATAATTTTTTAATTTTTAGTTTAATTTACAATTTGTCAGTTAATTTTAGGCCATTTGTCAGTAGGATTCAATTATATAACCATGTGGGGTTAAAACTGTAGTGGATCATCTGGTACTTGCTCTATGGGGAATGGGTAAATAGGTTTTCATGATTATACACTACCACCATGTCAAATTTGTGCAAAAATTGCAAACCCTAGAACTCTGTTCGTATTTGTTTTAAAATCTGCGCCCGCATAAGAAATTGTGCGGTCTACAGAAGTTAAGATTAGGGCACCTTTAGTCTAGCATGATTCTGCGACCATAATGTAAATTGTGCAGATTGCAGAAATCCCATCGTGGCCACAGAACAACAAGTTCTATATTATCAGAGAGTTGTCAATTTGATGACTCACATATGCGGCCGTAATAGAAAATGTGCGGATAATAGAAAAGTGATTGCGGCCGCAAATAACCCACTCCCTGTTATTAGAGAATTGGCATATTGATGGTATCTGAACTACGGCCGCAATGACAATTGTGTGGACCGCATTCCAATTCAGCGGTAGCACTGACAATTGTGCGAACCACAAATCTAACTCTGCGGCCGCAATATTAACTTGTGCGGTCCGCAAGGCCCATTCTACGACCGCACTGATAATTCTACGGACCGCACACCCCTACCATGCAAGCATGTTTTACACTGTGTTGTTCACTGTCTCTCTGGTGTGTTCTTGTATGTTTGCACTTAAATTACAACTGACACTTGTTGTTGCTTGATACAGAAAATGGTTAGATATCGAGGCAAAGGTGATACTTCAAAGGGGAGGGGTGAACCTTCCAGGGGCAGAGGCAAGCGTGCTTTACCCCTCACCCTCCAAAAGATAATCTCAAAGAAGGCTACAGCCGGTCGAGGGAGAAATGTAGAGCCTTCAGAATCCAGTTCTTATGCCCCGTCTAGGGAAGCATTAGAGGGCAACTATGTTCAAGAGTTGTCGATTGTCCAATCAAAGCCATCAGGAAGGTATCAACTCCGGGACGAGCCTTCCATATCACATAGCACCTCTGAGGGTTAGGAAAGTTCTAGTCAGGCTTCCTAACCCTCTTCCACACCTATTCCTGAGGCACCATCAACTACAGTTGATGATATCCCAAATGATGGCTGAGGGGGAGAAACTATAGTTGCCGGCCTTGAGCGGTCGAAGAAGAAAGAGGTCTGGGAGGACCAGTTCGTCAGTCTGGCTGCTTTCACTAGCTTCTGTGGGTGGTGGCCGGTGAGGTCGCTCACTCTTGAGTGACAGTTCCAATTACAAGATTTAGAAAAGTATAACTCGACAATCTTGAGGTAGTTCCGAGAGCATAAGGGGTGGATGTGGTTCACCCAGAGCGTAGTAGATATAAAGGAATATCTTGTCTGGGAGTTCTACGCCAATATGGCACACATAAAGAAGGGACAAAGATAGCCAAAGTGAGGAACCTGAAGGTGACCGGGGAGGACCGGTTCGTCAGTCTGGCTGCTTTCACTAGTTTTCATGGGTGGTGGCCAGTGAGGTCGCTCACTCTTGAGCAACAGTTCCAATTACAAGATTTAGAAAAGTATAACCCGACAATATTGAGGTAGTTCCGAGAGCGTGAGGGGTGGATGTGGTTCACCCAGAGTGTAGTCGATGTAAAGGAATATCTTGTCCGGGAGTTCTACGCCAATGTGGCACACATAAAGAAAGGGAAAAAGATAGCCAAAGTGAGGAACCTGAAGGTAAGTTCGACCAGCACACATTGAATGCCTACTTGGGGTTTGATGATGTTGAGCCTGCACAGTATTTGGAGAGGTTGGCAATGGGAGATGCAGCTCGCCCATGGCTAGCTGAGATTCTAGTAGCTCCTGGGCCACCACCACCATGGATTACTGCATGGGTGTCTATTCACAGAAACACCCTGAGTTTTGAGGCAAAAGGGTGGCAGACCTTTGTATGTAGCCGACTCGACCCGTGTCAGAATGAGACAAATCTTCCTATACAACGAGCGATTCTAGTCGCCTCTATCATGGTCAGGTAGCCAATCAATGTGGGTGTCGTGATGTCAGCCAACATATCTGTGGTCGCCAGTGTTACATCCCGTACTTTTGAATGTTGGATTTTTCGTAAGATAATTGACATAAGTTCAAGGACAAAACTATTTTTGAGGTTATAAGTATTTATAATATTTTAAACAAGTGATAAATAAGTGTTATCAAGGTCAGTGGTAAACGAATCGAAGAAATTGAGAATCGTCGAAGTTTGACATTTTGGGATGAAATACCGTCCAAGCTATAATACCCCGTATTTATGGACTAGTATTATACCACATGACCATGATAGTAAGGTATATGAAGTATATTAGTATTTAAGTGAATTGAGTGCTAGAATTAATTATTTGTGTAATTAGTTATGTGGGTAATTAGTTAATTATTGATTTAGTGGGAGATTAACAAGTTAATTAAGAAATTGTGGATAAGCTTAATACCTCCAAACGTGGCAGTAAGTAGGGGCTCTTAATCAAGCCTAATATTGACTAGGTAAGTTATGGGGCTAGGTGGCATATTTAGGGAATTCTTTGGCTAAGTCATCTCATAAAGTGGGGCCCACGGCTAAGATAAAGATACCTTTATATGCTTATAACCTATGTGACTCATCATTTTGTTTAGTTGATATGTCTTCTTGAGAATTAATAGCCAAGGCTTTTAGAAAGGAAAGGGTTCTGCCTTATAAAAGACCCATATGCAATAATGTTCTCTTCTTCATCTCTATATCAACTTACATCAATTTAGTTCACGTTCTACTCCTCCTTCCAAGATCAAATATTGTAATCTTCCTCTGTCGATTTCATGGTTCTCACGTCGATGTCGTCTGAATCTTAGCAAGACAAATATTACTTTGCAATGAAGTAAGGTGTCGGGAAGATTTCAAGAAGTTGATCTAGATTCGATCCATTGTCTATGATCTTCGATGAGATCATACGAACAATTAAGGTATGCTAAGACTATCTTTTTTTCCTTTTGGCATGATTCATACGATACAAACGAAACGAGCACACATATAACTTTCATAAATACCTCTATTCATAGAAGCACTAGGGGTGTCTATGTTCTTGATTCCCCATGTTTCTTATTATTATTTCTTCTGTTCATGGGTCTCATAAAAATACGTAGTTGATAAAGTTTATCCGAAGGCATCTTGATCTTATGACATTCCGAGAAATCTTATTAACTTACTTCTTATGCATTTCATTCATTTATACATACCCATGACCAGATGGCGTTATATACGCGTATATTATATGTATATGGGATATGGAAAAAGGTTATAACGTTATATACGCACCACCACCTGATCAGCTGGTATACGTTAATAATTTTGCCTACAGTGGCCGAGATGGTATGATAGGATGCCCTTAGAGGCGTGATGATGTTATGTACGCATATGCATGATATGACATTTATACTCATATGCATGACATTATAAATATCTCATGATTTATAGAGCTATCTAGACTTACAAATTGAGTTTTTTACTCCATGTTTCTTTCATGTCCTTTATATACTGATTTACATGCCTTACATACTCGGTACATTATTCGTACTGACGTCCTTTTGTTGTGGACACTGCATTCATGACTGCATGTATAGATAATTAGTTTGACAAGCCCTCATAGTAGACAGGGTTAGCATTCAGCGAAGGATCGGTAAGACTCCACTTCATTCGGGGTGCAGCCGAGTCTATAAGTCATCGTGTCAAAGTTTTGCTATAGACTTATGGGTAGGATGGGTCCCAATCCCGACTATGTTTTGATGTCAAATACTCTTAGAGGCTTTGTAGACATAGAGGTTCATTTTGTACAGTATGTCAGAGGCCTTGACGGCCCATGTGTATTCATGTTTTAAGAACGACGGTTCATTGATACAACATTTGCTAATTTACAGTTATACATTATGAGTTGTGTCCATGTTAGCCCATGATAGTTATTGAAGAAATGAGTTCAGTCAACTCAACCTACGTATGTTCTAGTTTTCATCATGCGATCATGTGTTACAGAGTGGTTCGCTCGGGCCAGTACGGCACCGGGTGCCAGCCACACCTCACCAGGTTTGGGGTGTGACAGCCAGGCAAGCTGATATCTCATACCCGTATCCCAACACCATTACCGAGTATCTTACAGATACACGGGTGAAGCCGAGATATTTTTATACGAAGGTGCGGGAAAAGAAGACTTTCTCATGGTATTCGTTGATGGATGCACACAATCCTAAGAAAAAAGGGTCAGACGACTACCACCATAGACCAGTCTGATAAGCCATCGGTGGTAGCTGCAGAGACAGTCAACATGCTATTACATCAGCATAGCTTTCAGCCAGTGCAGCAGCTATTGCCCCACCTTCAGCCTCAGTGCCTCCAGCAACCCCCATTACAGGTTCCAATTCAGCCTTGAAGCCGGTGCCGATGCCCACTGCTCTACTATCTGCGTTGCGAATCTCCCATACACTAACGAGCCTCAACAACTGGATGCAGAGGGTTACTGCAAAGCTATCTGACATATCCAGTCATGTTGAAACACAGTCCTCCATTCCGGCACCCTAGATTCCCCCCACATTTGAAGAAACTCTAAAGAGGCTCTTGGAGAATCAGAACATAATCATGGTCACTTTGGTGCAACATGGGTCAGTGATAAAAGAGCTAGGCAAGGAAGTAAAGAAGATACGGAAGTCCCAGGCCCCCAAGAAGTCAGTGGACAAGCTCTGGAGACAGGTTATCAAGCTTGCAGTAGCCAGAGACATTCCATTTGACATGTTGATTGACCAACACCACCCATGCCCAGATCCTACAACACATACAATACTCTACTCTTTCATTATGTATATTCGTTACGCTTTCAATAATTATTGCTTTGTAGTTTCTTTATGTTTGTTTTCTTATTAGTTAGTGTTTAACTAGGTAGTTTCTTTTTGAATTAGTAGATTTTTCTGATTTAATAGCTTCTTTTTGTGTTTTAGTAGATAATAAACCTTTAGTTTTCTTAATGCCACGGTTCTTTCCAAAGGCAGTTTTTGTGTGAACCGGGTGACTCTTTCCAACGAGGGATGGCTTGATAACTTTCTTAAGGGATTGAGTCCATTTTTGGTGTTTAGGTAATAATAGTAGTAGTAATGAATAAAAAGACTTAATTGAGTCATGCTCGAAGAGTCAAACATGCTTCACTTGGTACCAACACAATTAACTACGCGCTTATGATTTAAAACTATATTTTTGGAAAGAAATAGCTCTAGTTGGTGACTTTGTGACTCTTGTGTTGACTTAGGCAATCATCGAGTGGTTTAATCGAACTATAGTGATTTTCAATCTTGAATATGGTCGTTGTGGGCCCTCGACTCTATCCTCTTTAACAATCCAGCTGCGTGAGAGTTGAGATGTTTTTGTTCCAAGTCCAAGTACCCGTGTGAATGGTCTAGAACTTGCCCCAAATATATTTCAAGGCGAAATACTAAGTTTTGTTTTTCTTGAGAATTGATTGTAGGCTTTCCTTGACCCGCTTGAAGTTTTTTATTGTCTACCAATGTTGTTATCCCTAGTCAATCCATTTGATCCTTAAACCTTTCTTATTTTATAACCATGTTACAAGCCTTTACCCGTTTTATCATTACCCTCTCTTGGCACCCGAGCTTTGCTTAACACTCTTGTGAAACAATTGGCTATAAATGTAAGTTTGGGGGAGAGACGAGGAACTTGAAAGAGGTATCAAGGCACAAAAGAGAAAAGAAATGATGAGAAGGAAAGGCAAGAAAAGGAAAGAGTAAAAAGAAAAATGTAAAAAGAAAGTGAATAAGTGGAAGAGTTGAAGGGATTCAAAGAAAAGTAATAATGCAAAGCATGGAGAAATCAAAGAGGATAAAATGAATGTCATGATCAATAAAGAGTGATGTTAAGTCTCTCTAGTTCCCTTAAAGAAAAGAAAAATGCTTCAAAGAATTGGCAAAGCATGAGCGGAGAACAGAAAATGGAGTGCTTAAGGAAAGATGAACCCGCTCTATCATATCATATCCAACCTTAGTCCAATAGCCTTCATTGCATTCCAAAAAAGCCCTACGTGATTTCAAGCCGAGTGATCTTACATTAGTGGTGATCTACATGATGGGCAAGCCTATGGTACTTAAAGATGTACTTGCGACATTCCCTTGAGAGAGATGAGTGAACCGTTCACAAATCTTTGGATTAAGTGCTAAATTCTTAAGCAAGATAGGCAAATGGAGAGTAGAGGTGGAGGATTTTGGGATCTACAATGACCTACATGAAAGAGCGAGCTTCCTTGTTGAATAAAGTCAACTCTTGATGCTAAAGTGTCGCATTAGAACTATTTGTACATAAAAGTTTAACTTGTTGCCTTGTTGATAATTCATAAGTGGTGTGGGCAATTGTTGGTCCCAATTGATGTGTGAATGACTCACCTTTAATTAGCTAGAATGACCCTTAAATTGTGGAGGTGGGAACTAATTTATTTGCTTGAGGACAAACAAAAACTTAAGTTTAGAGGAGTGGATAAGTGGGGATTTTTACTACTTATTAGCGTTTTAGTCTAAAAGTATTGAATTGTGTTCCCGAAAACTGATGAAATGTGCTAAATTGTAGGAATATTGGAAGATGGACTCTCAAGATGAAATCCAACTAAAGAAGGAGTAATATAAACTCAAGGCCATAAAAGGCACAAAAGCTCACAAAGTGCGAACCGCGGAATTTCATCGGCGGCCGCAGATGATGAAGGAAAGGCCAGTAGACTTTTGTACAAAGTGTGGACCGCACATGAATTGTGCGGCCGCAAAAGACGGCTAGGAACAAAGTTCAGAGAATGTGCAAAGTCGCAACTTTCCAAGACCTCAAAAGTGCGGACCGCACAGGAATTGTGCAGCTGCAGAAAATTGCCTAGCGGCCGCATACATAAAAGTGCGGACCGCAAAAGACCAAGTGCGACCGCAGTTACAAATCTGCGGACCGCAAAAAGAATGTCTTGCGGCCGCAGATCAAAATTATGCGGCTGCAGACCTCCAATCCTGACAACTTGAAGAAATTTGCAGATCGCACATGGAATTGTGCGGCCGCAGAACCTCCCGGGGGGCATTTTTGTCCGAAATATTTAGTCCTATATAAATAGATGAGTTTCACAAATTTAGGTTAACTTTTGACATCAACAGCTACAATAACCATTTCTTTTTACTTCTTTTAGTAGTTTCTCATATTTTGGGATATTTTAACATAGATTTTATCATTTTGATTTCATAATATGAGTTTATTTATCATTTCTTCTTCTATTTCTTCAATTTCAAGTATGAGTAGCTAGAGTTTTACTAGGGTTGTGACCCAACCCTAATGTGTAAACTTTTTGGGTGTTTAATTTGATGTTTGTTTATGGTTGAGTGTTTATTATTTAGCCTTGTTCATGCTTTAATTTGTGGAATTAATGGTTGCAAATATTAGTTCATGCCTATTTGACTTAGTCACTACTTGAGAAAGAGAGACTTAGTCTAGGACAACTTGGCTAACAAGAAATTGGGTCAATCGAGAGATTGATAATCCCAATTATAGGGTTCAACCTAGAGATAGTAATAACCCGACTTGAGCTTTTATCAACCGTTTTGTGCAATACCCATTTGGACTTGAGAAAGCCAAATTGGGCAAAATTACTCTTTGACCAAGAGGTATTAAGTGGGTAACTGAGAGTTGATGGCTATAATACACCCCGATCAACAAAACAAGCATTAAGGTCTATATCCCATAAGGCAAACATTTAGGTGATGGTCATAGCCCTAGGCTTTTTACAAAACTTGAAATACAACAAAAACAATTCTCTTAGTTTTATTTCTTAACTTTGCAATCTTAGTTTTAAATTAGATATAGAAACAACCGAAATTTGTGGAAGAGTAAATTAAGATAGTCAAACTCACATACTACAATATATACTCCTAACTCCTATATATAGCTCCTTGTGAAAATCGATCCGACTCTTGTTGGGTACTATTATTGTAATATACCGTTTCATAACCTTGATTTGAGGTGTGAAGTTGGACGAGATCAGCGCCGCCCCATGCGGAGCGACAATAGGTTTTTTTACAGAGAGTTTCATTTTCTTCACTTTTTGACATCTAGACTTGGCTCTCGATTATCTTTTTAACTCGTAATCACTTTCTGCAAGGCATAAAATGCATAATAAGTACAGGTCACTATCATTAAGCTCAAACACAAGTAAAATGCAGTAAGTAGAGTGCAAACTATGACTAAAGTACAGGTCTCTAGCTTACCATCAAGACCCCACACTTAAATCATTGCTCGTCCTCGGGCAATCAAACTGTACTTCACATAGAAACGATCTTCTTATCAAACAACTTCCCTAACCGATCATGTCAAGAATATTTAAAGCAGACGAAGGACCCTATCATAACATCCTAGCTTCAAGACTTGACTAAAACTTACCACGTATTTTCAAAAAAACTTGTTCACTTACTCTAACACAGAGTCTGAAGACATTACCTTTCCTTCGCAAATCTTGTGCCCTCACACCAAAGATAGAGATCTCCACACACAATAAAATTCAAGAATAAATAGGAACTTAAGACAGAAAGAATTCACTCACTCTCAAAATCAAAATTTGTGTGCCACAGAAGATGCACCATATGCTTGCCCGTAGTGTAATACTTTACTAATTGAGCTCATCCAGTCAAAGATCAAGTAGTACTTTATTTTGGTTGTAATGTAGGCTGCGGGACGGGTAGGGTACATTTGGATATAGTGACTACACTTCCCTAAACACTTTAATACATATACATTAATAATTTAAACCCCACACTTGTGTTGAACCAATCCCCAACCTTCACATATAATAGCATCAAGCTCCCAATATCTTTAAGGACAACCGGGATGAGAACTACCACTAACAAGGAATCAATTTTTTTCCTAAGTTCTGATTTCTTTCCCCATCAAACTTACTTTTTCTTTCAATTCCCTACAAATGGCTCTCATAATTTTTCAAACAATGCACCTTTCTCCTTTTTCAATAGCTCCACTCAAAAATCCGACCATACCTCAACTTAGCTTTTACAAGCTAATAACAAATTCAAGTGTTGAAGAGAGGTAATAGGTTCAAAGAGACAGTCAATTCAAATAAAATGGACCAGGCTTGCAGTGTGGTTACCAAAGAAGTAGGATTACAGGCTCAAAGGGGCTGACTAGAATACCCAACAATTAGGCGGTCATAAACATATAATTGGCTCAACAACGAAATGCCTATGTCCCTTCCCAGACTGAACAATACTTCTATTTCACTTTGAAAACACACGGGGAAAGTATTAGACATCAACTGACATGCACAGAATAACAACAAAATCTCACACACACGTTGGCACATAATTCACTTAGGATCGGATCTATTCCGACTCTCTAGTCAAAGTAGTTAAGCAATATCAAAATAGGCACTTTTACATGAGTCAAGAACTGAGCCTAGGCGTCAAAACTAAGGCACTCACTACTCTCAAGGCACAACAAGGTCAAGAAAAGTCATTTCCATTACATACCATAGCACAAGACTTCAAATTTCCTAACAAAAGAAAAATAAACTACACCCGGTTCAAGCAAAACACTTGGAAAAAAATCGCGGCACAAAGAAAATCCAAGGGGAAATTTTTACACTGCCTAAGAAAAAAACAAAAAGAATATTTTTTTTTCTTCGACTTTGATTCCTCAAAAAGACAGTCGAGAAAATTCATCGTCGGGAAAAGTTAATTTTTTAAAACAAAACAAAGAAAGCAAACACACATGTACGTATTTACAATCCTCCACCCCACACTTTAAATTGTGGCATGTATCAATGACACACACAAAAAAAAAAAGCAAGAGGTAAAGGAAACTCCCTTGATTCATCTAGTCGGGGTCTAAATCAAAATTGGGATCTCCTTTGCACGCCCGACCCAGTGCACACATCCATGTTGAGAGCGTCTTTTCTGCCTTCTTTGGGTACACCCCATACTTATTATGATTACTGTCCAGCTAGTTCTTTTGGGGGCCCCATTTCTCCTTCCATCTTGAATATCACCCTTTCTTCCCCACTCAAAGCATGAGTTGCCTTTCCTGAATATCTATAATTGCTCTGCCATTACCAAGGGTCTCCCTAGAATCACTGGGATCTCCCTATTTCTCCCTATTTTCATCCATATTTACCACAATAAAGTCCACAGGGAACACAAATTTATCCACACAAACTAGCACATCCCCCACTATTCCTTTAGGTATAATTATGGTCTGATCCGCCAGTTATAAGGACACAAGTATCGATCTGATTTCTCCAATATCTCATTCTAATTTTCTAAAAATAGACAAAGGCATAAGATTAATAGAAGCACCTGAATCACACAAAGATTTTTTAAACTAAGTACTTCCTAAAGAGCAAGGTATAGTAAAACCACCTAGATCTCTACACTTTTGAGGTAGCTTATCCTGTAGAATGGCACTACAATGCTCTGTGAGCTTGACCACCGATTTCTCTTCCACCTTTCGCTCGTTGGATAATATATCCTTCAGGAACTTAGCATAGGTTGGTATCTGTGAAAGCACCTCTGTGAAAGGTATATTCACATGCACCTGCTTGAGCACTTCTAGAAAACATCAAATTGTTTGTCCAACTTCTCCCTTATTTGCTTCTGAGGGAAAGGTAGAGCAAATATGTATTTACTCTCTTCGATCTCATAGTTACTTCTTTGTTCTTCCTTCTTCTTCCATGTTAGAACTTCATATTTATTTTTCTTTTTGAGATCATCCTCTTGCTCTGCCCTCACTTCATTCCTACGATGCTCATTACTTTTCTGTTATCCTTCATTCTTAACTTGATTTCTCGTCAACTTATTCTTCTCTGCTACCAAAGGATCTTGCAATACTTTGTCATTTCTTAAAGACACTGCATTTATTATTTCCGTTGGATTCCTTTCGATATCCATAGGGAGGGTTCCTGGAGACCTCTCAGATAACAAACTAGCAATCTGCCCTACTTGCCTCTCTAAGTTTCGAATATTTGCAGCATGAGTTTCAAATCTCTCATCTGTCCTAATAATGAAATCTTTCATTATATCTTCCATGCTAGACTGATTAGAATGTGGAGGTTGGTATTGCTGCCTCTGCTGATTCTGAAATCCTGGAGCTCCTTGTACCTAGGGTCTCGGATTATTCTACTACCATGAGTTCAGACTACCATTTGGTGAACTCTAAGAAAATCTTGGGTGCCTCTGTCCCATAGAGTTAAAATTATTACCACTTTGGTAGTTGCTGCTTTCAAAGCTTCCCAAAACATTTACCACTTCATCTGCAACTGAGGCCTAGCACTTATGCGTTGGATGACCAATTCTATGGAAGTCACAAACTGATGATAGTTGGCTCTAGACCTTGGCTAAGGTCAACTTTCTTATCTCATTAGCCATGTCGTCTAGCTGGGCTTGCACTGGTGTGTTAGAATCCACTTGATGAACCCCAACTAATTTTTTTCTATGATTACACTCAATTGGCCATTGGTTAACATCTTTAGAGAGCTCATCATGAATTGCAACAATCTCTTCAGGAGTCTTCTTCATTAAAGGACCTCCAACTGCAGTGCTCAGAGTTCGTCGTGAAGAAGGTGTCAGTCCATCCCAAAAGTCCTAAAATTGCATCCACAATTCAATCCAATTATGCTGACACTTTCTCACTATATATTTGAATCTTTCCCAAGCCTCGAAAACTGTTTCAGTGTCCTTCTGGCAGAAGTTTTTAATTTCCCTTCTGAATTTCACTATTTCTACAGCTGAGAGGTATTTGTCTAGGAATGTTTTAGTCATATCTTCCCATGTCCTTATCAACCTAGTTGGTAAGCTGCGAAGCTAGTGCTTCGCGTCATCCTTCAGTGAAAAAGGAAATGTCCTTAAATAGACTGCTTTTGACACTCTGTTGTACTTGTAGGTGTTCATGATGTCCTCAAAATCAATCAAGTGAGTGTTAGGATCTTCATTCACCTTCCCTCTGAAGACACAATTGTTCTGTATAGTTTGAAGCAAACCTTGGTTCAACTCGAAATTATTCGCTGTTATGGTTGGAGGTCTGACACTGGACAGTCCCTGATTGTAGACTGGGCTGACATAATCACCCAATGCTCTACCAAGCCTAGGTACCATATTTTCGAACTGGTCTTCAACCAAGGGTCAGTTTAGATTAAATTTTCGACCCCCACCATCTTCGATAGTCTCCTTAGTAGCTCTAAGGGTTGCCTCAGCTGCTATCCGTGCAGCTTCTTGTTGTGTTGCCTCTCTTGTAATTTAGTCTACTCTGTCGTCATCGTTATTAGCCATGTGTTCTTATGTTGAAGGTTGCCCCAAGAACTTTTCGGTGAGTTCTTTCTCTTTCCTCAATTGTCACAGACTCTTTTCCACCTCTCGATTGTATGGAATCAATACTTTTGAAGAAGATCGAGTCATACACCAGAGAAGTCAACTTGTTGCCTGCACATGGAAGCGAAAAACCATAAAGAATAAAATAAAATAGGTTCCTGAATTAGCACCAAAAACTATTTTGAACACTATTGATTTCCAATCCTTGGCAACGGCGCCAACATTTGACGAGCGCAAAACACAACACAAAATTGATGCTCGCTAGCCAAAGATAGTATAATATGATTATCGTCTCCACAGTGATTGGATTTAAATAATGCTCTAGTAATTCTTGGTTTTACTGCTATTCAGGATGATCAAAACTTGATTGGAATGATTACAAACTACGATTAAAAACTAAAGTAAAGCAATTGACAATTGACTGCAAAGAACTAGAGATTACCAGAGTTGGCTTCTTATCAATGTGAGAAATAAGAGTTTTGACATGATAGGTGCAAGGTTGTTATTCTGAATATGATACTGTTATATTTTACTCTTGAGGTTCTATCGATTCTCATGAATTCAATTGTGATTAGCTTATACTTCCGATTCAGACTCCTTTCTCGATTAAATCTAAATCTTTCAAATAAACTAATATGAAGTGCGGTGAAACTTGCAAGATCTATTGGTAGGAATGATCTAAGAGAAATTTCTCGCGAATATTTCTTAATCTTAGTTTAAACGGTAACTCAAAAATCTCTTTCGATTACTTCGAAAAATCACCAAAATAAACTAAGGCATACGCTGCAATAATATTCAATATTATATTCCTCTTTCGATTAAACACTATAAAGAATAAAATCACAACATATTAAAGCTCCTCCAATAAATTCAAGCAATTAAGCAGTAGTCAAATCCATAAACAATAACCAAGTCACCAAATCATGTCAAACCCTAAGGTAAATTACTCCATAATCATGAAGGAAGTTATCACAAATATAATTAAAGAGTGTAGAAGCATCAATCTAATGTTACAATCCAAACTCTCATATTGAATTAATGAAAATATGATGAAATTCCGTGTCTTGTAGCCTCTAATGCTCTCCCAAAGCTTCCAAAGTCAAAACTTCCTTCAAACTACATCAACTTTGTTATCCATTTGAGTTGTGCCCCTGTATGCAGCTTCTGATCCAATAGGAACTTAAGAATCTTTTAATCAGGTTTGACAATGAAGTGCTTACCAATCAGATATTAGCCCCATCTTGTAACTACCATCACCAAAGCCAATAGCTCCTTGTCATAAACAGACAAAGCCTGATGTTGTAGAGAAAGACCCTTACTCTGGTAAGCAATAAGATGCTCTTACATTTAGGAAAGAGTGTCATCAGCCAATTTTATTTGCACTTGCTAGAAGAACAGTCCAGTAGTCCATGGAAATGTTTGATGTTTGGAAATGCAGGAATACCAAAGGCTCGATTCTCACTTTGGTTGCAAATGCAAAACAGATTATTTACATCAGATAGATTGATCATATGGGGGTATGGATATAGAGAGAAAATGTAGCTTATGTCAGCAAGCGGATGAATCGAGAGATTATCTATATGTGGACTGTGTTTATACGAAAGTGGTGCTGAATAAGCTAATGCATTGGACACATATACAATCTATCACAGCAGAGAGCTGGGAGAATCATATGCACGAGGTAATTAGGAGATCTAAAGGGAAGTCACAAGCTGCTCAAATCTTCAAAATGATATACACTGAAGTTGTGCACCGTATATGATAGAGAGAATAGGAGAATATTTGAAAAGGAAAGTGCCAGATAGGAACATATAGCCAAGGATATAGCATGTGTATGTTGTGTTCGAGCCCCTCCTAGAATTGCAAAATTAGTTCATAGCTATAGATTCTAGAAGGACTCTTAGTTAATTTTGAGATTCATATGTAAATATAATAGCTAGCAGAGGTGGCTATCTATGGCTTTGTACAATTTTCACTTGTGATTAATATACAAAAAGTTAGTTACCAAAAAAAAAAAGCAATTAAGGTTTTAAGAAATTAAAGTGAATATTTACATAGAACGATTTAAAATCCTAACTTGAATTTCTAGGGACAGTCAAGATTGGCAAACTAATGGGAGTTTTTATTTTCTTTTAATCAAAGTCTTTGGTTTATCGGGATTAGGAGCCCATTAGAATTAGCTTATTGTAAATAGTTAATAAGGTTGAAGTACTTAAAAAATATTGTTAATAAGCAATTATGTAGTTGGATAAAAGTTATGTAAGTAAATATAGCAATTAATGTGTTTGGTAAAATTGTGTTGATAAGCTGTTCTCTCTTAAAATTACTAAAATGCCTTTAAAATTTCTTGCGAAAAAATATAAATCTAAAGTATCTTTGTTTAAAAAAAAACAACATATTTGGAGTGAAAAGGAAGTTACAGGTTTTGTTTTAGGAAAGGTGTTTTGAGAATTAGAAATCAAAATCACCAAACCGAAATTTTTAAGATCGTACCATAAACACTCCTGTGAAGACAAACTTATGATTGAATTTGTCTTGACGTATAAATATGGTAGGTGTTTAATAAATGTGTTGATAAATCAAAAGGTGCTTTATAAGTTTAACCGAATGCCCTCTATACTAAAGTATGCAATGCATGATTTTTGAATTAGACGCTCGTCGTATTGAGTCCTCATGCAAACAAAAAATATGAATTTTAAGAGAAAATTGATAGAGGGATAGCTCTTACATGTCCACTCGAAATGTTTGTCGTTCACTTAGAAAGATTTCTCGATTAGAAAAAAAGATATACGCTTATTTTAATATAGGAAAAAGGATCGGATTTATCCATGTACTATTATAAATAGTTTATATTTATTCTCCGTTATACTTTCCGTCAAATCACCTCCCTACTTTTATCAAAGTAGGCAAAAACACCCTCAAACCTAACGGTTGTTCACTCTGGCACCTCAGTCCCTCAAATAATTTGCCATGTGAAAGTCCATGTCAGCATTTTTACAAATCAATCCCTAACTATAATCGACCCCTTCTCCATTCAGCAGTCCATCATCAATGTGCAACAACAACATATCTCCATTCCTAAGAGTTTCAGCACCTACATTGATTAACACAACCATGCAATGGTGGTCGAAGAAATATAAGCTTCACATAGTTAACTACAAAGAAATTTAACAACAAATTTGGTTCGCAACTTCAACCAACAGATGTGAACTTTCGAACACCCAACAATGTAGGTTCCCAAAACTCCCTTTAGTGGACGAATCCAAATCTCATTTCAATCAGAACACAAGTCGATTCTCAAAAATTAACTTGTAATATAGCCATTCAATTTCAGCAACCATAATATATGTTAACTTGCAAAATCAAACGAGATTGAAGATTTCATTAATGGAGGTTAGGGTTCGAGAAGCTTCTCATCAGAGAAGATTGAGACCAACAGAGGAAATGAAAAAATAAAATGAGTCGGTCAAATCATTAGAGTTGGGCCTTCATCTTTATATACATACCCGATAACCTGGTACACTATCATATACAAAATATCAGTCCACAACTCAAACTAAAAGAAAAAGAAAGGCTATTCTATTAAGAAAAAGTACTGGTACAAATAAATATGTATTGGGCCGGAAGCCAAGCTTTCATGTTCTTGACTTTGGGCCTGAGGACAAATATGCAGATGGCCCAACACCCCCTTCAAGTTGAAGGGGGATAGCACCTTCAACTTGCCCAGGAATGAATGATTGAATGCACCAGGCAATGGTTTGGTGAATACATCAGGAAGTTATTGAGCAGTAGGTACATGATGTAACTGAATCATCCCTTCAAGCAACTTAGTCTGAATGAAGTGACAATCCACCTCGATGTGCTTGGTACGCTCATGAAATATTGGATTCTTGGCTATGTGAATGGATGCCAAATTATCACAAAAAAACAGGAATAGGATATGAAACAGGAATAGCAATATCATGCAACAACCTGGATAGCCATGTTAATTCAGCAACTACTTTGCTCACAGTACGATATTCAGCTTCAGCTGAAGACAAAGGAACCACTGGATGCTTTTTAGACTTCTACCCAATAAGACTATCAACCAGCAAAATACAGAAACCAGTGACAGATTTGCGTGTGTCTGGGTAGGCATCCCAATCACTGTCTGAGTAGGCATGCACAGAAAGATCTGAAGAATCAGAATAAAACAAACCAACATCAGTAGTACCCTTGACGTATCGAATCAAGTGAAGGGTAGCAACCATATGAGGAAGTCTAGGGGTCTATAAAAATTGACTTAAGTGTTGAACCCCAAAAGGAATATCGGGTCTTGTTTGTATTAGAAAAAGTATCTTACCAACAAGACTCTTATACTTTTCTGGATTAGGCAGAATATCACCAACATCAGCATGTAATTTGTTATTCAATTCCAAAGGGCTAACCACAGGACTCACTTTAGAACAATTATATTCCTTTAACAAATCAGTAACAAATTTCTTTTGATTAAGGACAACACCCCCAGGTAAAAAACTGACTTCAATACCCAAAAAATAGTGTAAGGACCCCAAATCTTTAATCTTGAATTCATTGTCCAGAAAATATTTCAAAGAAGTAATCTCATGTAAATCATCACCTGTGAGGATTATGTCATCAACATACACTGCTAGAATGACTAGATGACTAGGAGAACCTTTAATGAATAAAGAATAGTCATTAAGGGAATGAGTGTACCCTCTAGAACAAAGAACATGAGACAATTTAGCATACCATTGTCTTGAAGCTTGCATCAAACCCATAAAGAGACTTCCTTAGTTTACAAACCAAGGGAGCAGAAGTGGAAGTAGAAAAAGCAGATGAAAGAGAAAGGCCCGGAGGCAGCTTCATGTAGACCTCTTCATCCAAATCACCATGAAGTAATGCATTATTAATATTAAGTTAAAATAAAGACCATTTTTTCTTAACAACAACAACAATAAGGCATGTAACAATAGATAATTTTACCACAGGAGAAAAAGTTTCATTAAAGTCCACCCCCTCAACTTGTGTATCCCCTTGAATAACAAGCCTAGCTTTGTATCTCTCTACACTACCATCAAGCTTATACTTAATTTTATAGACTCATTTTCACCCAATGGGCTTCTTACCCCGTGGTAGCTCAAAAATATCCCAAGTGTGATTTACTTCTAGAGCTTCAAATGTTTTCCTCATAGCATCCTGCCAGGCTGGGATAGGAGCTGCCTGGGAATATGTGTAAGGTTCAAAGTCTTCATGCTGAGTAATAAAACAAGAGAGATAAGAGGGAAGTTGGTAAACATAATCTTTCACATATGAGGGATGAGAATGAACTCTAGTGGATTTTCTTAAAGGAGGTAAGGAAGAAGAGGTTATATTAAGAGAGGTAGCAGGTATAATGGCAGGGGATTCATATCAGGATTGAAAGAAATAGGAGAAAGAGGAGCCTAAAGAATAGAGGAAGGTAGGATATGAGCAGGAGAATGAGCATGACTAGTACCAGGATTAGAGGCACAACCAGGACTAGTAACAAGAATAGGATCAGAACTAGTAGCAAAAGGTAGGGATTGTGATGCAACACCAGGAACATCAAAAATAGGATCAGAATTAGTAGAGGAAGGTGGAAATTGTGATGCATGTGGTAAAGAATACTCAGAGGAATCAGGGAAAGAGAAATCAGAGGAAAAAAGAAAATGTGTGTTCATGAAATACCACATCTCTAGAAATGAAACATTATTTAGACTGCAAATTATACAATTTGTATACCTTTTTAGAAAAAGAATAACCAAGAAATTGTCACGCCCTGACCTCAGGGAGCGCGACCGGCGCTCAATCGAGATAACCCGGTCGAACAAGCCTACTTAATTCCTTATATCCAATCTTACCCATGAACAATATAAAATCAATATCAAGAGATATATATGAGGAGAGTGTAATGTTCCCCATTCTCTTCCCATTTCTCAAAAGAAATTCTTTTATGATTTGCAAATTATTACAAGTTTATAGATATAATGAAAAATATGTTTTCCAAATACCAACACTTCTAGTTCAATTCCTAGCATCAAACACCACCCACAACTTGTCTACGGATCCTCTAAGTACAACCGAAGGGTAGTATGGTAGTGCCGGCAACTAGGCCCCGACTATACCTCAAAACACAATGTACAACTCATATGACATCAGGCCCAGAATAGAGTAGGGCTCAACAAAACCTGCTGAATAGACAGTGACTGCTAACGAGGACCAAAGTTGCCCGCTGATGAACCACTTACATCCATTGAAGATGCAGTATCGCCGACAAAAGGGACATTAGTACATATGGAATAGTACTAGTATGTAAAGCTAACTGTCCTCTTTCAAAATAGAATGCCAATATAAGAAAGAGAAAATCATGGAAACAACAATCAACAATCAAGGATATGCAAATTCCAAGTTAAAATATAATAATTTCTAAAATACGAAGATAATATTATTTTTGGTTGGGAGATCTTTAGTACCAATATGCCACCGTTCACAATACTAATACCATCGTAATTTTAGCATGGAATCTGATCACGAACCGATCGGCTAGGCCGTCTCATCCGAGATATAAACCACAATCACAATTTTAATTATAATTTCCAGGACAATCACCACCATGTGTGTGGCATGGCGTCCGATCAATACTCGATCGTCTAGGCCGTCTCAGCCGAGACATCAACCACAATCATAATTTTACTTACAATATCAACACCATGTGTGCGGAATGGAATTCGATCACGACCCGATCGGCTAGGCCGTCTCACCACAATGCCGTGTGGATTGACATCATCCTTTTCTATCAATCATCTCATCCCATTTAAGGGGAATAATTTCATCACATCAATCTCATCCCAAATAAGAGGAATAATATCATCACATCACTCTTATCCCAATTGAAGGGGAATAATTTCATCATATCAATATGGGGATTTTCCCCTAATCACTCCTAACCGGCATGTGTAGTTTCGGGATTAGGTTGTTACCTACTTTTCCTCGGTCACTAGCGATACTCAAAAGAACATTTTTGATTTTCATACAAGGGAAACAGAAATACAATTGCATTTACTTCATAACCTTTCACACTGTTTATAGCCTCATTGGTACTTTCAACCACTTACAACATCATTATTTCATTAGTTCTCTTGGCCATACATATGATTCTTCATTCATGGCACAACGGCCGTATTTCATATTCCACACTTTTATTTCATTCCTTTCAGGGATCATCATCATAAATATCAACAAATAAAATATTCCGGAATTAACAACTTTAGGTTCATTAGTAATGAAGACTTTAAACACAATGGATTTCTTTCCAAGAAATAGAGTAAAATGATTGGCAATCGAAGCACAAGTTAAAATCATAAACGAGTAACACACCATTTATTCTTGAAATATTTTTTCCCAAAAGGGAAATCCACCATTTCAACTCATGATTACGTAAGAGCTCAAAATATATTGGAAATGCCTACTAAGCATAGCATGAGTTAGAACAATTACATTTGGACATGGTTTGAGTACATAAGCTTTTAGACAATTCTATTTTCGGAGTCAATTTGGAATATTTGAATCAAGGCTCATTTCATAACGTTTGTCATATAATTTTATTTTATTGGCACCATTGGCCACAAGTATAACTTTCATTCTTGGCATGTTGGCCACACTTTATACCCCCAACTCACTTCTTTCACTTTCAACCATCTTTATAGATTATCAATAATATGAACATTCGAAATCAAGGCCTTAAGTATATATGAGCAATAGGAGTTTTAGATGCATTGAGTATTCTTTCCAAGTTAAGCATAATGGAATTTCATTTGAAACAGGACTCAAAGCCATAACATTTTAATACACATATCATTCTTGAACACATTCCCGAAGGATAACATAATGTGATAGGAACATTTGAAATACATTTTGAATACATAATTCTCGACACTTGCTTACTCGGGACAATCAAATTTATTGGGAACAACTCGGAACATGGGAATAAGGAACTTGAGCCAACAATACTTGAAACTTACGGGAACATCATGGAATTTATTTCTAAAAGAGTAGTTTACAATGATCCACTATACTAAGAAACTTCAATCTACAATAACAACATCCAATGGGACAAATATTAGTAACAAATTTCATAATTTAGGTCATTTAGGCATTTTATCAAACACCTAGTAGGCATGAATCTCTACACCTCTTAACCGTAGAGTCAGTTCATCCAACTACTACCATTTATAAATAATTTATCCATCCATCCACACCCAACCACAAAATTTCATCAAATAATCACCTTTCAATCTCTACAATGGTTATGTATTTAAATTGGAAAATTATGGCTTCCAATCACCATACCATAAGTTCCAATACTTAATTCATACTCATATTCCCATAATATATCCATACATGTAAGTCTAAGGGTGTAGGATTACCTTTTGAAAGAAATCTTGCAAAACCCTTCTTTGTGTTCTTGAAGAAATTTCTTGAACATATAAGTATTTTATGTGTAGATTTCATCAATACTAGTGTAGAAATAACAAAATTTCATACCAAGATAATGGGGATTGCTTACCTTGAAGAAGAGGGGAGTTGGTGGTCTTAAGAGAGTGGAGAAGAGCTCCAAAATTCATCCAAATGAAATGGGGAAAATGAGCCCCCGAAATGACTTAAAACAACCTAAAGCTGGGGCGGGCCCAGTCTGGCAAAGTGAGCCTCACTTCGCTGTCCACAGCATAAAAGGGAAGACATGATCCGTGCCTGGTCTGGCGAAGCGAGCCTTGCTTCGTTGTCCGCCAAAATAACGGGGTGATCTGACATTGGTAATTTGATCATAACCTTTAGTAGGAATGTCCAAATGACTAATGGCTTGATGTGTTAGAAACTAGACTCAAAGGGATAAACTCCAAGGGAAATATTCATTGGAAATATATTTATATTATGAGAGTTATACCCATTCAAAGTAAAGTATTGTGCAAATTTGGACATCTATTCCGCTTAACATTTCCAACTCGTTCCAAACAACTTCTTCCCAATTACAAACCTCCTTAATATGTTGCAAAACACTCTCCATATGTATTTTCAAGTCAAAATAATATGGTTCTATCCCATAGGTGTCCTTTAATACTCGAATACATTATTCTCAAATACCGTTGGAGCACTTTAAAAATCTTAAATTATTAGAAAATTTTAATAGGGCCTTACAAAAACATACAAGGAAAAGCTGTAGGCTTGAATTTGTCACTTTGGGGAAATGGAACAGTGGCATAGCAAAGGGACCCAAAAGTTCTAAGGTGAGAGTAACTTGGTGTTTTACCATACAACAACTCATAAGGAGATTTATAGCCTGTTTGGCCAAGCTTCTCAAGATGCCAAAAGTGGTTTTTTTTTCTCAAAAGCACTTTATTTTCCTAACTTGAGGTGTTTGGTCAAGCTTTTTCTGGGGGGAAAAGTGCTTTTGGGAAGAAGCAGAAGCAGTTTCTGAGAAGTAGAAAAAAACAGCTTCTTCTCAAAAGAAGAAGCAGAAGCAGCTTTGACTTTTCTTCTTATCAAAAATACCCTTAACAAAATATAGTATATACCAAAATAACCGTTAAACCTAGTACTTAGGATATTAATGTATAAATATTTTTTATTATTTTTAGGATAACTTCCTAATATATAGTGACTTTAGGGGTGAATGCTTTTATATTTGTTGAATAATTTTTAATATATTTAACTTATATTAAAAGAATTAAGTACTTTTAAATTTTATTTTCATATTTTAGTTAATAAAATTAAAAGATTTAATTATTGCGTGTAATAATAAATTTTTAAGATTATTTATTTACTTATAATATTAATATAACGACCCGGCCGGTCGTTTCGAGAGTTATAACCCTGTTTTTCTCATTCCTACTTCTTTTTGTGTTATTCAGCTATATTATGTTATATTGAGTTAGTTGGTTCGAGTCCGGAAGGAACTCGGAGTGAAATGAGATACTTAGTCTCATAATTGAAAATTTTAAGTTAGAAAAGTGGACCAGATATGGACCTATGTGTAAACGACCTCGGATTTGAATTTTGATGATTCCAATAGCTCCGTTTGGTAATTTTGGGCTTAGGAGCATGTCCGGAAGATTATTTGGAAGTCCATAGAAGAATTAGGCTTGAAATGCCGAAAGTTTTATTTTTGAGAAGTTTGACCGGGGGGTTAACCTTTTGATATCAGAGTCGGAATCCGATTCTGAAATTTGGAATACCTCTGTTATGTCATTTAGGACTTGTGTGCAAAATTTGAGGTCAATCGGATGTGATTTGATAGGTTCCGGAGTTGTTTGAAGAAATTAAAAATTTCAAAGTTCATTAGGCTTAAATTGGGGTGTAATTCATGGTTTTAGCGTTGTTTGAGGTGATTTGAGGATTCGACTAAGTTCGTATGATATTTTAGGACTTGTTGGTATATTTGGTTGAGGTCCCGAGGGCCTCAGATGAGTTTCGGATGGTTAACAGATCAAAAAATTGAACTAGAACAGCTGCTGCAATTTTCTTCTGTTGGAAATTGCTTCTGCCCAGAAATCGTGCCCAGATGTGAGCCCAGATCGAGCTCAGGGTCGAGGGCCACGGTCGAAGCCATGATCGAGCCCGGAGTCGAGGGCCACGATCGAAGACATGATCGAGCCCAGGGTCGAGGGTGACGGTCGTAGGCCGGGTCGAAGACATAATCGAGGGCCAGGATCGAGGAGCAGGTCCGAGGACCAGGATCGAGGACCTCGATCGAAGGCCATGATCGAAGGCCAAGATCGAGGCAGAACCGAGGATGTCTGGGCAGAATTATAAAAATAGGGACTTCGTCCCATTTGCCATTTTTGACAAATTAGAGCTTGAGGAGAGGCGATTTTTGATATATTTTCAAGGAAAACTTGAGGTAAGTACCTTGTGATCATTTATACTCCATAATATTGAATTATCATCGAATAATCCGACTAGATTACATGATTTTGAGGTGTAAATCGGAGATTGGAACTTAGAAATTTGGAAATAAGATTTGTAGATTTGAGGGTCGAGTTGAGGTCGGATTTTGGTAAAATTGGTATGGGTAAACTCGTGGTTGAATGGGCTTTCGGATTTTATAACTTTTGTCGGGTTCCAAGACATGGGCCCCACAGGCAATTTTTGAGCCAATTTCGGATTTTGGTCTAATTTTGTAGTTTTTCTTGTGGAATTCATTCCATTAACGCGTATTGATGGTATGGTACTGATTGTGAATTGATTCAGAGCATTTGGAGGCCGAGTCCAGAGGCAAGATCATTGCGGGATAGAGATTTGACAGGTTTGAGGTAAGTAACGATTGTAAATCTAGTCCTGAGGGTATGAAACCCCGGATTTCGTATCATTCTACTATTTTGAAGTGACGCACATGCTAGGTGACGGGCGTGTGAGCGTGCACAGTTGGGGATTTGTGACTTGGTCCGCCCCGTAGCAACTGTAAAGTTGCATACTTTGTTGAAACCATTTGATACTTATATGTTTTAGAAAGAATTTCTGTAAATTTGGGCTGAATGCCATGTTTGAGCCTTGCGCCAATGTTGTTTGGACCCTTAGGTGCTGTTTCTTACCATCCTCTCATTGTTTTCGATTGAAAATCTATACTCGGCCATGTTTATACTTGTTTACCGTATAACTCAGTTTTTATGACTCTATTTTGATGCATATAAATGTTTTGGGCCGAATGCCCTGTTTTACTGAAATGCCCGAGTGGCTTGAGATATTTATGATCGAGTGAGGCCGAGGGCCTAATTGGTGAGGATGAGTGTGGATTGGGACTGCCCGCCTGTAACATACTTATTACTGAGTGAGGCCGAGGGCCTGATTGGTGAGATGAGTGTGGATCGGGGCTGCCCCCTTGCAACATACTTTATTATTATCGCACGTGAGTTGTCCGTGCAGATTATAGCGCTTGGGCTGAAGGAACCCCTCCGGAGTCTGTTCATACCCCCAGTGAGCGCAGGTAGCTACTGAGTGCGAGTGCCGAGTGCCGAGTGCTGAGTGACTGGGAGGCAAGAGTGATTGTGAGGTATGTCCAAGTGGCAAGAGTGATTATGAGGTATGCCCGAGTGGCATGAGTGGCTGTGAGGTTTGCCCAAGGGGCTGTATATGAGTGATGTTTTTCCCAAGGGTCTGTTTATGATTTCATCATTTTTGCTCACCTTTGCATTGAGCCTTTGTTTGAAAAACTGTTGGAAAAATATCTTTAAATGATTTTTACTGGAACTGGGTTTAAACGAGATGTTTGATTCAAATCTTGATTTTAATAGCATGTGGTATTTTACTGAGATTTTTTGATATGAACGTTATATGCTTTATTGCTCGTCACTATTGCTCAGTCCTTATTTATTGTTGTTACTTACTGAGTTGGCGTACTCACGTTACTCCCTGCACCTTGTGTGCAGATTCAAGTATAGCTGGACACGGTAGCAGTTACTGAGTGTTCTGGTTGCAGATTTCTTCGAGATAGCAAGGTAGCTGTTTGGCGATCGCAGCCCCTGCTCTTCTCCCTCTTATCTTCCTCTAGTTGTATTTAGTTATTTTCCGGACTGAGTTAGCCTTGATATTGTTAGACAGATTGTAGAATATGCTCATGACTAGTGACACCCCGATGTCGGGCTTTTCTTTTCTGCACTTCTATTTTTCTTTGATTTGAACTCTTTAAATGGAGGTTTTATGTTAAATAACCTTGAAATTATCTTTGAAATCAAAATATCGGTTTGTTATGGAAATGAGTCGGCTTGCCTAGTTCCACGATAGGCGCCCTCACGACAGAATTTAGTTTGGGTCGTGACAGATTAGTATCAGAGCCTAGGTTACATAGGTCTCATGAGTCATGAGCGGGTTTAGTAGAGTCTTGCAGATCGGTACGGAGACGTTTGTACTTATCTTCGAGAGGCTGCAGAACTCTTAGGAAAATTTCACTTTCTTGTATTCTATCGTGCGAAAATGATTCTGCTTGAGACATAACTCTTTGAATTCCTTCCACGCATCTCGTATGAGCACATGAGCGTTAGAGTATCAGTTGTGCATCACCGGCTTGTGATTCTATGAACCAGGTTGAGATGTGTATTATGTGTTATGGTGGTGGGCCAGTCTGGAGGACTTAAGGCCATGGTTAGATCGCAGCTTAGGCTCGGTAGCTTCAGTTGTAACCTATACATTTGGACTCATATGTCCGATAATGTCCCTACGAGTTGAGTTGTGGCTCGATGAGCAGTGGAATGGTTTTGTGGTGAGTATAACGTAACTGCTGGAAGTGTTAAGACTATGTGAATGCGACGAGAGGTGTTTTCTTTGAATGTAAAGGAAGGCCATTGGGTGCTTGGATTTTCGTTTTAATGCGACATACCGTCTCGAGTGTGAATATTTTGAAGGATCTTTCACGTTGTTAAATTTTGGGACAAATTAAATTCTCATGTCTGTCAATGAGTTTGAACTCAAGAAGAGTAAGTGGTTGTGTAGTAATGGTGGTTGCGAATGTGTATTTTGATGTTGATGGCTCTGGAAAGATAATCTTTGAAGGGACTTAGAGTCGGTAACATTTTATTGGTTTAGGTACGACAGAAATACATTTCAATTTGATGCAGCAGTTGGGTAGCAAAGTATGAGGGAAGACATGGCGGGAAGTGTTCGCGGTGGTCGAAGTACTAGCAGGTCAAGTAGGAGAAGTAAAGGTTGAGAAGTTTCTTAAAGGAGATGGTTTAACCGAAGTAAGAGTGGCAGATTAGCATATGAATTCACTAGTAGGGTAGTCGTATGCCTTGAGAAAGTGTAGAATGGTTTGGAATCGTGTTAATATGTGAATGAGCCTGCATACTCTGCATACTCTAAATTGAATATGGCAGAAAGGAGTGTGTTTGAAATGAATAGAGGCGTGAAGATCTGATTATTGTGTCATGTGCAATATGACTTGAGTTCGGAAGGTATTTTTGACGTACAGTTGATGTCAATAGGGAAAATGTAGACTTATATAAATGGTGGACAAGCATGAACTCAGGGGAATTTACGAATTTCATGGTTGTTGCACTCAGTGCAGTGTCATTGGGAGATGTCGGTAAGGAATTCCACATGTGGGTTATCTCCTGTGTGCAGCTAGCAGTGACGTGATGTTGATGAAGCTTTTGTGAGGAATATCACTAGCTACCCGGTAGGAGGTCGCGTGTGTAATTTTGGCTGGAGATTCAGAATGTTCATGAAAGGCTTAATAAAAGACTTCAAGAAGTCTGGCAGGTTAACGGTGCGAGACCTTGGTAATTGAGAAGGAGAAATCCTTACGGGTTCTAATTTTATATAATTGTAGCTTAAGGCTAAGTGGGGGAGTCTGCTATCGACGAGTTGATTGCACGGTTATGGGTCATATTTGTTTTGGTTCGGGGTATACCGGTAAAGTAGTTATGACTTGCATAGGTCGAGGCCGAGGTCAAGGATGACTCGGGTAAAGGAATTTCTGGACACAAGTTGTATTACACTCTATGGTTATAGGAGGACCATAAAATAATTGAGTGGTTATTCACAGAGAATGTAGTGTACATGGAGCGGGAATTTGCTCGATTGCGCAGGAGTGTGGGTTACTCTTTATTCCCTTGGGTGTTGGTGTGCTAATGGGGCACAGGTCGTTTTGGTCCGTTTGGTCGGTTAATTCGAGAATGGTTACAATGGATTCAAGATTTATAAATATGGCTAGAAAACTAGGAGTTGCATTGAACGGTGTTGAGACTCGTGGCATCTTATATCATTGTGAATTATGCATTTCAGTATCAAGAAGGTGAAGGAAACAGTTTTAGATTCACTAAAGTCGCTTCGGAGTAAGCATTTTTGGTTGTGGAACCTTTGGAATAAAAAACAAAAAAAGGAATTCGGCGGCTTATAAGCCTTAGGGCGGTGTGATTTTATGCTAGAGTTCGCGGGGCAAGTTTTAGTTAAGGATAGTAGTGTTCTAATAAGGAAATAAAATAGCAATTTGAAGGCAATTTGGAAAGGACTTGGGGAAATAGGACCGTTTGGAAGTAGGCTGGGGTAGCACAGTAATGGGTATGATCGGTTATTTGTGTACTTATGATGTGGCTAGTATCTACAGGTGCTTCGTGGAAATGCTCCCGGATTTGGCAACCTGTGTGGCTTGGTGAAGTTAGAGAAATTCGGTTCAGATAGCTTGATTATGTGCAAATGGATTTCAAAGTGTTCATGATGGGTTCTACCATGGTTTAAACCGGATAATTTCTACCGATGTACGGAGCGTGTTGTGTGTTATGATTTTCTCCTAGAAAGAAGCAAGAAAGAGGTTTCTGACTAATAAGGTATGTAATTGCTAGTGACTCAGAGTTGATAATAGAATTCTTATGCTTGTCACATGATGGCATAATAGATGTGGTGTATTATGCACGAATAGGATTTACATGTACCAGGTCACAGTTCAGTTTTGAAGGGAAGGACATAAATTCTTAGGCAGCATGAACGGTTTCTGATGACTAGGTAAGTGATATTACTATCTGGTATAGCTTGATGAGAGTGTACATTTCAGAAGGGGTAGTGTGTTTTGATTTATGGGTACTTCGCTGGTATTGCGGCACTCTCCTGGTTGATCGACTGTTGATATTCAAATTTTTGCCAGATGGCACGGAAGAAGTTTCAAAGTATTTCCCGTGGGAGGATTGTGTATGAGAGAAGTGTTAGGCATTCGGGCGGTGGAGGTGGAATCAAATAGGGTAATTCATATGTTCTATGGAATTGAAGATTGGGAGTTCTCATGAGCAGATTGTTTCATGGTGGTGGACTGTGAAGTTGTGGACGGAGCTAGCCAGATGATAGAAGGTGTTATGATTCCGTCATTGTGGACTTTCGGAGGTTGTTTATCTATTGGTGGCTGACCATAGTTGATTCGGGGCCCATTGGTAGGCCCAATTAGGATGTGTATTCTACACCGAGCCGGATTGATTGGCTCCATACTGCTATTGTTGAAGGATGTGCCATTCGGTTGATGTGAAGCTTATTCGTGCTCTCAAATGATCGGTGAGTTACTCTTCTATGCTACGAGGAGTTGGGATTCGTGGTTATATGCACATATGGTGCGGTTCTATTGTGGCCTTATAGCAGAATTTGAGCGAGAATAGTATTGGATATTATTTTGTTGATGACGTATTGGTGGTGTTCTTTCGGGTTTTATGTGGCATGGTGTCGTTTGCTTCTCTATGGTTATGGTAAATCACTTTGGGTACTTGATGTCGAATTGCGCATGGTTAATGATTTTTAGCAGGGTGACTTGAGGTGTTTCATATGGACCAGTATTTGGATAGGATCGCGTATTGCAGCAGAGTTATGTGGAAATATGATCCCTTGTGTAAGATTTGTATGTTATGGTTCTGCGGTGTGTAATGGGTTCTTAACATTGCGTCAGGGTGGTACTCGTCGAGCTTGCGGAACGGTTCTCCTGTTTGGGTCATTATTACGATTGGGTACATTTAGAATGTTGCTATCTGGTGCACGGATTACACGAGTTGTGGCTTTAAATTATATTGATGTGTCATGTCACTAGAGTGGTCGTGTTGGAGGAGACGAGTTAATTAGGCCTAGAATGGATACTATCAGATTTGATTGTGGTATAATTAGGAGGATACTATCGGAAGTCGGCTTTGAAATTGGCTATAGTTCTTATAGAAGGAACGAGAGCTCCATGGCCTGATGGTCTAATGAATGGTTATGAATTCGGTATGTTTCTTTCATCATCGGCATTGTACGAAGGTTTTAGAACGAGGGTTTGGTTGATATGAGGTTTATTACTGGCACTGGATTGATTTGAGTTGATACTGTGATTTGAAATCATTGCTTCGAGCATTCGAGCTATGCGGTATTTGAATTTGAGTATTTGAGTTATAGTTACAACTTTTGGTACAAATTGTTCAGACTTATACGGTATGTAGATGCAAACTTCTCATTTTATAGTAAATTTCGGATATTGGAAATTTCATTCGAAGGCTTGTGGGCTAGGTTGAATTGAGAAATTTCAGTCATGTTGTGCTATCGGACCTGTATGGGATAGGGTGACGTGGGAACACCCCTGAGTATGTGCATATGAAAGCTACACAGCGATTTGATGGCTTTTGGAACAACTCTGGGCACGTTCGAGAACGAACGTATGTTTAAGAGGGGGAGGATGTAACGACCCGGCCGGTCGTTTCGAGAGTTATAACCCTGGACCCTTAGGGGCTGTTTCTTACCATCCTCTCATTGTTTTTAATTGAAAATCTATACTCAGTCATGTTTTTACTTGTTTACCGCATAACTCAGTTTTTATGACTCTATTTTGATGCATATAAATATTTTGGGCCGAATGCCCTATTTTACTGAAATGCCCGAGTGGCTTGAGATATTTATGACTGAGTGACGCCAAGGGCCTGATTGGTGAGGATGAGTGTGGATCGGGGCTGCCCGTCTGAGCATACTTATGACTGAGTGAGGCCGAGGGCCTGATTGGTGAGGATGCGTGTGGATCGGGGCTGCCCGCCTGCAGCATATTTTATTATTATCGCACATGAGTTGTCCATACAGATTATAGCGCTTGGACTGAAGGAGCCCCTCCGGAGTCTGTACACACCCCCAGTGAGCACAGGTACCTACTGAGTGTGAGTGCCGAGTGCGGAGTGACTGGGAGGCAAGAGTGATTGTGAGGTATGCCCGAGTGGCAAGAGTGATTGTGAGGTATGCCCGGGTGGCACGAGTGACTGTGAGGTTTGCCCGAGGGGCTGCATATGAGTGATGTTTTTCCCGAGGGGCTGTTTATGATTTCATCATTTTTGCTCACCTTTGCATTGAGCCTTTGTTTGAAAAATTGTTGGAAAAATATCTTCAAATGATTTTTACTGGAATTGGGTTTAAACGAGATGTTTGATTCAAATCCTGATTTTAAAAGCATGTGGTATTTTACTGAGATTTCCTGATATGAACGTTATATGCTTTATTGCTCGTCACTACTGCTCAGTCTTTATTTATTGTTGTTGCTTACTGAGTTGGCGTACTCTCGTTACTCCCTGTACTTTTTTGTGCAGATTCAGGTATAGCTGGACACGGTAGCGGTTACTGAGTGTTCTGGTTGCAGATTGTCTTGGAGATAGCAAGGTAGCTGTTTGGCGATCGCAGCCCCTGCTCTTCTCCCTCTTATCTTCCTCTAGTTGTATTTAGCTATTTTTCGGGCTGATTTAGCCTTGATATTGTTAGACAGATTGTAGAATATGCTCATGAGTAGTGACACCCTGATGTCGGGCTTTTCTTTTCCGCACTTCTATTTTTCTTTGATTTGAACTCTTTAAATGGAGGTTTTATGTTAAATAACCTTGAAATTATCTTTGAAATAAAAATATCGGTTTGTTATGGAAATGAGTCGGCTTGCCTAGTTCCACGATAGGCGCCCTCACGACAGAGGTTAGTTTGGGTCGTGACAATTAACTATTAAGTAAATCTATTCATATCCTTATTCATAATTTGATATTTAAAAGCATTTTCTGAAAAGTTTGGCCAAACACAAATTATTGCTCAAAAGTGTTTTTCACAGTGATTAGCCAAACACAAACTGCTTCTCTCCAAAAGTACTTTATTTAAAAGCACTTTTGAAAAAACTACTTCTCAAAATAAGCTGATTTCTCCAGCTTGGCCAAACATGCTATTATTTTTGAGTAATCTGGAAGGAAGTCTGCTGATAATATAGGTAGTTGTTAATAGATAATCCCCCCAAAATCTTATAGGAACTTTGGACTAAAACAGTAAAGACCTAGAGGCTTCAAGTAATATTCTATGTTTTTTTTCCACCACACCATTTTGTTGAGTGGGGACAACTAGTCTGATGAATAATCCCATGTTCAGTTTTAAAAGAAATAACAACAAGACTAAAGCCTAATTCTAGGGCATTATCAGATCTAATATTCTGTACTGTAACATGAAATTGAGTCTTTACCATAGCAACAAAAGCTTAAAGCAAGGAAAATACATTATTTTTAGACCCCATGAGATGAGTCCAAGTACTTCTAGAGAAATCATCAACAATTGTGAGGAAATATCTAGAACCAGAATAAGTAGGAGTATGGTATGGTCCCCAAGTGTCAATATGAACGAGTTGGAAAGGTTTGGAAGTGTGAATGGAACTTTCAGAAAATGACAGTCTAGTTTGCCTAGCCATGGGACAAATTGTACAAGGAAAGGATTGTGTAGAAGAAATAATGGAGGAGATTTCACAAATGCTCTTCATTTTAACAAAAGGAACATGCGCAAGTCTGTTATGCCAAACAACATCCATTTTATTCATAGCAGCTTTATTACAGGTGGCAGAATCTATATGGACAGAAGAAGAAAAAGAACTAAAGTTATACAAAGATGAAAAATTATTGATGTTTGAAACATTTGTCAAAGGGTGTTGAAGTTGAGATGTTTGTTACCAAACAAACATGTACAAGCCATTATCCAGTTTACCAAGATCCAGAGGCTTTTTCAGAGAAGGACCCTGTATAATACATGAGATTCTGGTAAACTGAACTATGCAGTCAAATTGTTCAGTAATTTTGTGTACAGAAACGAGATTATGTTTAAATGAAGGCAGATAAAGAACATTGTGAAGGATAATGTACTCAGTTAAAATAAAAGATCATGTACATGTAACTTTAACCTTGTATCCATTTGGAAGAGATACAAGAAAAGGAATAGGTAAAGGTGTGATGTTAATGAGATAGTCTTTATCAGATGTCATATGGTCAGATGCACCAGAGTAAACTATCCAGGTTAAAGAATCTGATTTACTCAGCAAAGAAGAATTAAAACTATACACAACATTCTTAGGCAGTAAAGTACCAGCAAAATAAGCAAAACTTAAACTGTTGAATTGAGGTCCAGAATCAGAAACATGAGTCTGCTGAAGCAAGGATATCAATTGAGAATATTGTTGTTGTGTCAATCCATGTACCACAGATCCTTGATCAACCTGATTTGAAGTAGGATTTGACATAAAATTGGTAGAAACATTCTGATAAGAAGAGAAGTCAGATTCTACAGCTACATTTGCAGTTGCCTTTCTGCCTATAGTGAATTTGAAGTTTGGAGGAAATTCATTAAGTTTGTAATACTTATCAATCAAGTTCCATGACTTCTTACAATATTTACAGAAGAGACCAGACTTAGGTTGATCAAAGACCACCCTTTGATTATACAGTGTCTGTTGTGGCCGAGGTTGAGTGAACTTGACATTATTAGAATTGACATTGAAGGAAGCAAATTCAGGGTGAAACTAAGGATTTGTACTGACTTGCCTTTGTTTTTCATCTTGTAGAAGTATGTTATAAACACGGTCAAGAGATGGTAAAGGATGCATCATCAACAAATTGCTTCTAACACTCATATAGACCTCATTTAAACCCATAATAAACTGATGGACTTTATCCTCTTCTTTCTCCTTTTGCAAACCTTCTTTAGCAGCACAACTACAAGAGTTGGCATGACTACTCCATATAACCCCCAACTCATTCCATATTTTCTTAAGTTTGTTAAAATAGGAAGCAATGTCAAGAGATCCCTGGTATGTGGGTGCTAATTCTCTTTTTAATTCAAAAACTTTAATCCCATTTACTGTCCCATATCTATTATTAAGCTGTCTCCATATACTTTCAGCAGTATATGCATATTGTACACTCTCAGCTATATCTGGGGAGATCACTGGTCATTCATGATATGACCATATTATTATAACGATCCCATTGTCTAAACTGAGGAGAATTCTTAGGAGGCTTAACACATGTCCCATAAATAAATCCAATCTTATTTGTAGCAGACAATGAGACAATCATACTACGTTTTCAACCTCCAAACCCATTCCCAGAGAATGGTACCGCAACAAGAGAGACTCCAGGTACATCAGAAGAGAGAAGGAATAATGGGGAAAAGGGTTCAAGTATGTATGCAGATGACGAGGATGAGGAAGACATAGGGGGATCAAGACTACCCATATCATCCAAACAACAATAATGACTAGATATTCAAATAAGATTAATTGAATATCATCACACAATTAAGAAAGCAATCAGCTAAGGAACGAGAATACCAGACTTCTTCGTCACCTGAAGAAGTAAAGGCCTTTAGCAGCATAAATCCTAGGCCCGGCAGAGAAACCCTAGGTTCTTCGATAAAATTTAAAACTTCAAGAGAAACACTATGGAATTACCAAATCAAGGCAGTTCTGTTGATAGAAGAGAATGTTAGCTTCAAGGTTTCACGTATTAATTTTGATGATAATAAACTAACATAATTATTAATCAAAGATCATTTACTTGTGGTAATCTTATATTTGCACAGGTTTATTCAAGAAAGAAGATGTTGGTAAAGATCCAAACAAATATGGGAAAGAGAATATCATGTGAAGAATTTATCAAGGAAGATTATTTTCAAAGATTTAATCTCCAAGCATCGTAGAAGAAATAATATTTGAAAGTAAAATTTCAAATATTGAATGGCTTACGACAATATCAGAGAAGAATCTACGGAAATTATGGAAGGAAAGTTTTTCAATATCATGAAAGAAAAGTTGCTAAAATCATGGAGAAGATCTATTATTTTGTGGAAGGAATATACTATATGGAAGAGATACTACAAGGCCAAGGAAAAATATATTTTTTATGGAAAGAAAATATATTATGGGTACAGTATATTCTATATTATGGAAAGAGATAATTTTTCAAGATCAAGAAACGAGTCAAAGATATATTGAGATCTATCAAAAAGAAAATATTTTATTGGAAGAAGATAGCATGGTTTATCTTAAGGAGCAAATCTTTTACACTGGTCAAGGAATCACTTAAGGAAAGAGATTATACATCAAGCTCACTGGAATACTTTGGAAGACACAAATAAATGGTCTAGGTTCAAGAAGATTTGGGCAACAAAATACTTACTACGGGACATGATAGAAAGTACTATTCTTATGGAAATTCAATTATTACCACAAAATGAAAAAAAGCATCCATATTCTCCAATGAAAGAGAAGTTAGACGTATGGAAACATCGGGCCAAGGAATTGAGTTATTGGAATCAATCAAGAATGAGTAATTACTACAATCATGAAAAAGTAAATCATGGGGATCTTGATTGAATCATCATGACTATTCTCACGTAGATATTCATAAAGATTATATGTTGTAGAGAAATGTTAATCATGGATCTATTCAAGGAAAAAATTAATATTGGTATCATGCTTAGAAATTCAAATTGTCCAATTCAAAAGGAAAATTTACATTGATAGAAGATATCTAAAAGCTTCCTTATAGAGCAATGTCAGCAACGGTCAAGAGATTTACAATAAAATATTAGTCCAAGATTCAAGGAAGCATCAGAAAACGGCTACAGGAAGATTGGAAGAATCTTCAAAAATCCCTTGGGTTATGCAATAGCTAGAACAAGTTGAAAAGGATATAAAAAGGAAGATTTATGGAGGAAGAAAAGCATGCAGCCTTCTATACAATTGTCTATCCAACTACAAGTTCTTTATTCCACTCTTAGCAAGCATTGTAATTCACTTTTAGTCGATTTATTGCGTACACAAAAGAGTAAAGAGAGACAGAAAAATATTGGAGAGGCAGTGTGTCCTTAGAAGTTGTGTCATTATTCGTTACTTTGGTGAGCGAGTAAAAACCAAAGAGTCGTTGTTGGTGAGCGAGTAAAAACTAACCTTTTGCGTTGTTGGTGAGCGTGTTAAAACCAACCCTTGTTCGTTGTTGGTGAGCAAGTAAAAACCAACCTTGTAAATATTGGTGGTGAACGTTGAAAATCACACAAGCTGTACACAACTCATATTACAAAGAGATCAAGAGATAACATCCTTGCAACCCAAGGAGACTGAAATAGGATACCATATTGGTTCCAAACCAGTATAAAATTTGTGGTGTTATTTATCTTACTGCTTTCATATTTTATTATAAGTCATTACTGTTTGTTGAGATTAGTATTTGATTGAACCGAGATACTAACAGTATTGTGCAGACTGTCTTCGTATTAGTTGACTAGGTGTGAGGAGTAGTCGACTAGAAATTTAAAAAGGCTATTCACCCTCCTCCCCCCTCTTGTACTTTCAATTGGTATCAGAGCAGGTCTCACATCTTTATTTTTTTACTTAACAACAAGTGAGAAAAGATCCATGGCAGGTCATCAAATTACTACAATCGCATTTCAAAAGGGATACTCAACAAGAAGGCCATTGTACTTCGATAGTCATTACTATAGCCATTGGAAAGAAAGAATAAAGGTTTATGTTCAATCAATAGATTATCGAGCATGTCTAGTTATTCAAAATGGACCAAGACCTATTATGAACAACAGTGATGGAAAGAAGCTTGTAAAAGGGGTGTCCATATTTGACTACACAAAAGAATAGTTGGATATTATGCAAACAAACACTAGAGCAATCAACATGCTCTATTGTGAGATTAGTGAAGAAACATATAAGAAAATATCCACATATGAGACTGCTAAAGCTATATGGGACATATGGTAAAATATCCACGGGGACACCAACAAAGTTAAGGAAATTAAATCCAAGTTAACTCATGAAGAATCTGAAAATAATGAAGATCGAGAAGACTTGGCTGTGATACCCAGGACGAGAAAAAAGAAGAGTATAAAGAAGCAAAAAAGAAAATTTCAATCCATCCAGAATCATCAAAAGAACCACAAGAATGAGGATTAACAACAAGAGAACATATGCTGCTACGAATGTGGTAAACCTGGACATATGAAATTAAAATGTCCAAACTTTAAGAAGAAGAATCATAGAATCTCAACTTGGAGCGACGAGGATGATTAAGAAGAAATGACAAACATATCTCTCAAGGAAAGAGGAGAAACTGACAAGGTAGCCTTAATGCTATTATGGAATGTGATCTCAAATCTTGGAGCGACGAGGATGAATCTGAAGAAGAAAACGATCACGAAAGAATGGAGAACCTATGTTTCATGGCAATGGGAGAAATTAACAAGGTATGTCCTACTCCTATTACGTAGTGCAATAAATATGATGAATTGCAGAAAAATATTGAATTAGTTCTCAACGACCTTGAGAAAGTTCTCAATGAATATAATAAGTTGAGGAAAGAAAAGAAGAATAGGGAGATCCAACTTGAAGAATATAACAAGTTGATACATGAGAAGAAAGATTGGGAGATCCAACTTGAAGAATATAACAAGTTGAGAAATGAAAAGGAAGACAGGAATATTCAGCTTGAAGAATATCTGGTGGAAAATAACTTACTTCAAGAAGAAAATTTTGAGCTTCACAAAAAAATAAGCAACTTGCACAAATCCCCCATACACTACTTTGATCGATCAACTATAAGTCGACTGAAAAGGGATCTACTGGTAAACATCCTACCTTACACAAGTTGACTGAGGAAAGTTTCAAGTTAACTAATAAGGCAGCTACAGGTAAAGACTCTTCTTCTCATATTATATGCCACTATTGTGGTAATTTTAGACATAAAGTATTTGCATGCAATTATGCAAAAAGTTATGTTAGATCAAAATATGTTTGGAGAGTTAAACACATATATGCATTTCCAAAAAGACTTGGGTACCAAAAATAAATTAATTTATTTTGCAGAAATTCTAAGTCCAGCCATAAAAAGGGATAAATGATGTTTGCATAACGGCTGATCCAGGAACTTGCTTAAAGATGATTCAAAGTTTACACATACTCTATAGAGTATGAAGGAACCATTACACGTGCTGGTAAAACTTGAGTGACTGGTATCATTTAAGTTTATCCAAAAAAATTTTAATGAATTATAAGGTGATGCGTATCTAGTTATTTTTTTAAGTGCAATATGACAAGTATATATTGCTTGAGTCGACTAGCTGCATTATTCAATAATTCTGTTTGGTATTATTTTTATCCTTGACTTAGAGATTTTAAATAGCACGAATGCATGTCTTGCATGAACCATGTCATGTGTATTAACATTAGGATAAGCAAGCATACATACACTTTTTACGTCGTCATGTGCTTAAGAATTCGTTTTGAGAATTACTTCTGATATCTATTCTCTTGGTGAGAGTATCAATACTTCTTTCAAATTCAAGAAGGTTGTTTAACCTTAAGGCCAATAACTTATGCACATGTGGAGATACTTGACCATTCCTATGACTCAAAAGTTTAGAAGGTACATGTGTATGTTTCTATTGATGTTTTTTCCTAGGTTATATTCCTTAATAAGAAAATAATGCATTTGATCATAGATGTGAGTTATAGTATTTGTTCGACATTTTTTTTTGCGTCATAAATGATTTATCGCATATTTAGTTTGGCACCTGAATTGAATGCAGAATTGAAAAGAAAGCATCATTTTTGTATCAATTGTTATCATTGACTTATATGTGCTTTAATAATTTTTTATTGGATATTATCTTGAATAAAATTCTATCTGAGCTATGGGAAGGAAGAAAAATTAATTTTTAGTTATCTTATTCCCTTTGGTTGCAACTGTCTTGGTAGGGCTCTTGGCATACTCCTTATTCATTACTACTTACGATTTTGTGAAATTCAGAATATTAATTGTAGAGAAATCTCAACATGTGCATTTTCTTTACACTAATACTTTTCTAAGCAAATTGTGAATAAGGATGGAGAACTTTCTGTGGATGGCTAGCAATAAACAGATAATGACACATCCATGCTAGTTGAACTAGACAGTCATGAAGAAACATTAAGCGATGAATGATGGATTCTAGCTGTGCAAGATTTGTTGAACAATGCTGAAAAAATCAAAAGTATGGAAATCCAGTACCAGGCAAAGGAGCTGCAATCATGGATATCTAACAAGAAGCTTGATAAGATTGGTAAGGTTGTAAAAATTATGTGTAAACTTGTAGCCCAAGGTTTCACAACAAGAAGGTTTGTTTCTTCCTAGAGAGTTTTGTTAGAATATCATTTTTTATGTGCATATTACAAAGTTTGTAAACTATTTTTGTATGGAGGTTGAAATATTTTTTAAATGGTTTGAAAATTGCATAACATTATTCTCTAGCCTCTATCTGGAATTGAAGGTTTTTTTAACTACATTCTTGTGACCAAAACTAGTTATCATTTGAAACAAATTCATATTTATCATTTGACGCCAATGATGCATTTACAAGAGCATATTCATTTTTGGTAATACTAACCAAAAGCATGTCAAGCATCTTTAAACTTCTGGAAGATAATCGGTTTGGAAATGAGTATGATGGAGAATTAACCTTCATCTTCACATTCCAAATAATGTGAAGCAAGGAGAAAATTAGTAAGTTCAACGATCGAATAAAGTACCAAAGTATGACCGACTCTCTATTATATTTTTATGACAAATATTTTGGTATACTTGATCCCATAATATCTCTTTATAGTACCACAAAAGATTTTTGGTTGATTTTAAATTATGGATTATTGTATGCAAGAACTAATTACTTTGATCTAGTAGGATATTTTCAGATGCAAACCTTACAGGTAACAAAGTGGACTGAAATAGAAAAAAAATGGGATGAAGATTTTTTTAAAATTCTCACGTCATGGAAAAGACAAAACTAGAGCACTAAGGCATAACATATGTCATTAGATTGCTTGTGACAGAAAGTATTTTGAAAATCTTCCTATAGGACATTGACCATCATCTTGCATATATTTCCTCACATTTACGAAAGAAGTTGATATGGTAATGATGTCATTTTGTATTCTTTCATGGCAGTATGTTTGCAAGTCTATGATAATATTTGAGTGAGTCACAAAACTTTTTAATGGACTCAAAGTTTTTTTTCTACTACTCTATATTTTTAGTAAGGCAAATAGTTTTCCTCTGTTGTCTAAAAATTTGTCTTTTAAACCGTATAATTTCTTTAGCCTTGGGTTAATGCTTTGAACTATTTGATCAGATTAAGTGCTTTCAGCTAACTTACACTTATACTATTTTTTTAAGATTCTTAAAGGTGATTATTATTACATGATTGTTTATAACTCCTTGGATGATTATAAGTTATAGTCATACATTTAATTGGATATGTGAGTAATATGTGCAATTGTCTATATGTTATTTATACCTTGTTACAAATACATTTTTGCATATTCCCTACAAGTTATTTCACCCTTTTGATGATGACAAAAGAGGGAGAAAATAATGTGTACAAAAGCTCAAAAATTCAGGTATAAAGTATGAAGACATGGGGAGCATAACTAAGGAATGCATAGAGTGAGGTGGAGTTCACGTTTGATGTACTAGATGCAGTTCGAGAAGATGACTTCAGGGAAGTAACCAGTTTATCTAGCTTATCCCATTAATGCCTTTAATTAAGTATTTGATTAAATTTTCTTATTTTGTACTCAATGGTTTGCCATCATCGAAAAGGGGGAGATTGTTAGCTTCAAGGTTTTACGTATTAATTTTGATGATAACAAACCAACATAATTATTAATCAAAGAATATTTACTTGTGGTATTCTTATATTTGTATAGGTTTATTCAAGAAAGAAGATACTGGTAAAGATCCAAACAAATATGGGAAAGAGAATATCATGTGAAGAATTTATCAAGGAAGCTTGTTTTCAGAGATTTAATCTCCAAACGTCATAGAAGGAATAATATTTGAAAGTAAAATTCCAAATATTGAATGGCTTACTACAATATCAGACGAAGAATCTACATAAATTATGGAAGGAAAGTTTTTCAATATCTTGAAAGCAAAGTTCCTAAAGTCATGGAAAAGATTTACTATTTTGTGGAAAGAAGATACTATATGGAAGAGATACTACAAGGCCAAGGAAGAATATATTTTTTACGGAAAGAAAATATATTATGGAAAGAGGTTATTTTTTAAGATCAAGAAATGAGTCAAAGATATATTGAGATCTATCAAAAAGGAAATATTTTATTGGAAGAAGATAGCATGGTTTATCTTAAGGAGCAAATCTTTTACACTGGTCAAGGAATCACTTAAGGAAAGAGATTATACATCAAGCTCACTGGAATACTTTGGAAGATACAAATAAATGGTCTAGGTTCAAGAAGCTTTAGGCAACAAAATACTTACTACGAGACATGATGGAAAGTACTATTCTTATGGAAATTCAATTATTACCACAAAATGAAAAAAAGCATCCATATTCTCCAATGAAAGAGAAGTTAGACGTATGGAAACATCGGGCCAAGGAATTGAGTTATTGGAATCAATCAAGAATGAGTAATTACTACAATCATGAAAAAGTAAATCATGGGGATCTTGATTGAATCATCATGACTATTCTCACGTAGATATTCATAAAGATTATATGTTGTAGAGAAATGTTAATCATGGATCTATTCAAGGAAAAAATTGATATTGGTATCATGCTTAGAAATTCAAATTGTCCAATTCAAAAGGAAAATTTACATTGATAGAAGATATCTAAAAGCTTCCTTATAGAGCAATGTCAGCAACGGTCAAGAGATTTACAATAAAATATTAGTCCAAGATTCAAGGAAGTATCAGAAAACGGCTACAGGAAGATTGGAAGAATCTTCAAAAATCCCTTGGGTTATGTAATAGCTAGAACAATTTGAAAAGGCTATAAAAAGGAAGATTTATGGAGGAAGAAAAGCATGCAGCCTTCTATACAATTGTCTATCCAACTACAAGTTCTTTATTCCACTCTTAGCAAGCATTGTAATTCACTTTTAGTCGATTTATTGCGTACACAAAAGAGTAAAGAGAGACAGAAAAATATTGGAGAGGCAGTGTGTCCTTAGAAGTTGTGTCATTATTTGTTACTTTGGTGAGCGAGTAAAAACCAAAGAGTCGTTGTTGGTGAGCGAGTAAAAACTAACCTTTTGCATTGTTGGTGAGCGTGTTAAAACCAACCCTTGTTCGTTGTTGGTGAGCAAGTAAAAACCAACCTTGTAAATGTTGGTGGTGAACGTTGAAAATCACACAAGCTGTACACAACTCATATTATAAAGAGATCAAGAGATAACATCCTTGCAATCCAAGGAAACTGGAGTAGGATACCACATTGGTCCCGAACCAGTATAAAATTTATAATTTCATTTATCTTACTGCTTTCATATTTTATTATAAGCAATTATTGTTTGTTGAGATTAGTATTTGATAGAATCGAGATTCTAACAGTATTGTGCAGTTTGTCTCTGTATTAGTCGAATAGGTCTAAGGAGTAGTCGACTAGAAATATTAAAAGGCTACAATTCACCTCTCCCCCCCCCCCCAGTATTTTCAGAGAAGAAACCACGCCCAAAATCCACATGTCGTGATGACGCCTATCTCAATACTAGGCAACCCGACAACCTCAATAAAACATAATATCTTTTATGTTTGAAAACATAATATTTGAATTCAATAGAAAACCTCACAAATACGGATATAAAACACTCCCAAAATCCGGTGTCACTGAGTACTTGAGCATCTAAATGATAACAAAGTTTGACTGATAAGAACAATGTCTGAAAATATAGAACAGTACAATAACTGAAAGGAAGAGAGTCAAGGTCAGCGGACGCCAGGAAGCTACCTTGATAGTCTTCAACTGATAACACTCTGAGATCTAGCAGTTGCTGTGTTCGGAAGTACCTAGATCTGCACACGAGGTGCAGAGTGTAGTATGAGTACAACCAACTTAATAAGTAACAAGACTAACCTCTGGGATGAAAGTAGTGATGAGCTCAAGAGGTACAGTACAAAAATGTAGGCATGCTTTTAAGTTCAACAGTTAACCTCAGTACAAGTAAAATAGATCAGTACTGATAGATACGAGGAAGATGATATCTCAGTGAGAAAACCTCGTGTACTCACGATCACAAATTACTCGGTCACTCAGTATTTTACATGGCCCATCCATCCTAGGGAAGTTCCATCCCGTATATATATACATCAACTGACAGTTAGTGACTTAGTACCGTATAAGACCAAATCCATCCCAGGGGGAAATTTATCCCCATATTATAATGATTCAGACAAAATCCATGTCCAGGGAAATTCATCACAAATATAAATAAGGCAAGTCCATTCCCTTGGAAGTCCATCCCGAAAATAAATCATCTACGCTCATTGTGGGGGTCCAGACTCCGGAGGGGCTCCTTTAGCCCAAATGTGATATAAAGCCGATATAGCCTGCTGCAGGCATGCAGGCCCAATCCATATAATGATAAAGCCGATATATCCTGCTGCAGGCGGGCAGCCCCGATCCATATAATAATAATATATATAAAGCAGATATCGCCTGTTGCAGGCAGGTAGCCCCGATCCCATAAATATCCTCAATATTGATGAACATAATAGTCTATGATATGTACATTTTAATAATTAAATTCAACACGATCCTATGATTCCTAAAAATATCGGCACGTAGCCTAAACGTGATCTTTAATACGAGTCTCAACTCAATTTCTCTAAACATGTGTAGAATATTCGGATAATAACATGATTCTTTAATTTTACAACTCCACAGAATTTATTTAAGTCACAATGTCTATGCTTCACGCCCACATGCTCATCACCTAGCATGTGCGTCACCTCCAACAATTGATATAACACAAAATTCAGGGATTCATACCCTCAGAACAAAGTTTAGAAATGTTACTTACCTCAAACCGTGTAATTCTTTATCCCGATATGCCTTTGCCTCGCGAATTGACCTCCGAAAGCCTCGTATCTAGTCACAATTAATTCGATTCAATCAATACAAATCATAGGAATTTATTCTATATGAAAATACAAATTTTCCAACAAAATCCAAAAATTAACTCAAATATCGCCTGTGGGGCTCATGTCTCGGAACTCGAAATTCCGACATCAACTCGACCTCCAAATCTTAATTTCTTATTTTGAAATTCCTAGGCCCAAATCCTCTAATTGCATCTCAAAAACACATAATTTAGTCAAAATACTCAAGGATAATCCAATATTATTGACTAACAATGATCACAAGTGACTTACCTCAAGTTTCCCGTTAATTCCCTCTGAAAATCGCCCCAAAACCGTTCTTGAAAGTCCAAAAATGAGAAAAACTCTCGGACCCTTCATTTATATTCTGCCTAGGCATTCTCGCAGTTGCGATGGCCTTCACGCTTCTGCGGTCTAAGGCGCTTCTTCGGAATCGCTTCTACGAAGAAGTTGCTCGTTGTTGTGATGAGGCTTAGCCCTTCCCTCTTCTGCTTCTACGATCGTGAAGCCGCAGGTGCGACTCCGCTTTTACGGTAAGGAGTGCGCATCTACGGCCACTTCCCTTTCTATTCCAGGCTGTATCTGCGATCATTTTGTCACTTTTGTAGCCGCGCAGCTGCGACCATTTCCATCGCAGGTGCGATTGCACCAGAACTGAAAAAAATTCCAGAATTGCTCCAAGTCCAAATTTGGTCCGTTTAACCATCCGAAACTCACCCGAGGCCCCCAGGACCTCAACTAAATACACCAATAAGTCCTAAAATATCATACAAACTTAGTCGAAGCCTCAAATCACATCAAACAATGCTAAAACCATGAATCATACCCTAATTCAAGCTTAATGAAACTAAGAACTTTCGACGCCGAAACCTATCAAAGCAAGTCAGATTGACCTAAAATTTTGCACACAAGTCATAAATGACATAATAGACCTATTCCAAATTTTCAGAATCGGATTCCAGCTCTGATATCAAAAAGTCAACTCCCCGGTCAAACTTTCAAACTTAAATTTTTATTTTTGCCATTTCAAGCATAATTTAGCTACGAGCTTCCAAATACTTTTTTGGACACGCTCCTAAGTCCAAAATCACCATACTGAGCTATTGGAATTATCAAAACTCTATTTTGTGGTCGTTTACACATAAGTCGACATCCGGTCACTATTTTAACTTAAGCTTTAAACCTTGGAACTAAGTGTTCCAATTCATTCCCAAACCTCACCAGACCCAAAGCAATTACCCCGGTAAGTCATATAACAGCTTTAAAGCATAAATTAAGCAGTAAATTGGGGAACAGGGTTGTAATACTCAAAATTACTGATCGGGTCATTACACCACGCCAAAAACCTCGAAATGTTTTCTCAAATCAGTGAAGTGCACATCTCTCACGAAGGCGGAAAACACAATAAAACCAAACGACGGTAACAACGGATGATGGAGGAGAACGGGAATCAACGAAATCCCTGCTCTGATACCATGTTAACTTGCAAAATCAGACGAGATTGAAGATTTCATTAATGGAGGTTAGGGTTCGAGAAGCTTCTCATGAGAGAAGATTGAGACCAACAGAGGAAATGAAAAAATGAAATGAGTCAGTCAACTCATTAGAGTTGGGCCTTCTTCTTTATATACATACCCGGTAACCATCGACTACCATATATAAAATATTAGTCCACAACTCAAACTAAAAGAAAAAGAAAGGCTATTCTATTAAGAAAAAATGCTGGTACAAATAAATATGTATTGGGCCGGAGGCCAAGCTTTCATATTCTTGACTTTGGGCCTTAGGAGAAATACGCAGATAACCCAACAATATAAAGTTCAAAACTGATGAACTGGAGTTGCAGGTGCAAATTTATCGAACTGTTGAATTTTCAGCTCAAAAGTGGTCTAAATCTTCACGAATCAGCCCCAAAATATGGATATGAACTTTACAAAACCTTTCTGATTATTTGGAACAATACCCAATCGAAATAGCTTCGATTTACGGAGACCCGATTATTGGATTCGGAGCTTCAAGCTTCATTAATGGTTGTTATGGAGTTTTCTAATTTTAGGTTCTCCCTCAAGCTTCTCAACTTAGTGTATTGCACAACTCATTAGACAACATTTTGATCTTACAGAACATTAATGACAGTTAAGAGTGGTTTTTGTTTGACCAAAAAGTGTAAATCTTTGATTAAACTATTTAATTTTATATAAAATGGGGTTAAACCTAGTTAATAATAATAATATCCCCAAATTTATAACAAATCAACTCAAATAAAACCGGACAGTGTTGGTAGAAGATTAAATGTTGTGCACATTCAATGCATACAAGATGATTAATGATGGAAGAATATCTAGCAATAAATGAGAATAAATGGCATTAACGTAAATAAGGAGAATGATTCACCACATATTGAATGAGGTGGATGGTTCCTCCTTCTGACAGTGATGAGTGATAGACAAAGGTAATAATATTGGAACTATTCTCGGATCTGATAGAAAAGTCTGAAATAATAGATAATCGAAACTTCTCAGAAAGGTATTGTTTGTATCTTTTCTAGAGAGAGAGTCTTCTTCTCAAAAGTGTTCTTATTAGAGAATATTACATGCCCTTTTCCCCTATCTCTTTTTCTATTTATACGGGACATATCCTAGTCAACCCTAAAAGTACAAACACCAAGAATATTCAATGGAATATTCTCTTGAATATCCTATTACAAAACTAGCAGTTAGCACTGCCCTTGATACTTGACCTCAGCCGTTATTGAATGCTCGGCTATGATCCTTGCTATCTACTAGTCTACCTTGACCATATCACTTTCCGCAATATCGTTCCATGCTAAATCCCACCGAGACAGATTTTGACCTATACAGTTAGTCCCTCTGCTTATTGATGTCGACCATGGGCCACCTCGATGAGCGTACTCTGATAGTTAGGGTTGAGAAGTTTTATGCGAGCAAGTCGAGTAGTAGCGCTTCGGATGCAATGGAAACGTGGCCTTTTGTGAGCCGCAACCTAGGGTCACGTCATTTCAGAGTGACGTCATGTCATCATGCATCATTATTACGCATTTTCCCAATACCCTGTATCGTTTCCCGCGCCTCTGTCGTTTCGATTCTTGAGTTAGGTAATGACGGTTTGCTTCCTAGATATTGATGCCCTAACTCTTATAAATTGGGATACTCAATCCTTTGATTCACTCTTTGCATTCTATAAATCAGATTTTCATATATTCTTCTTCCTTCCTCATTCAGAATCTTTGTTTTCTTGATCTTACTTCATATTCCTACCTTCACTAATTTTGGTGGCTCCTGCTACTCTTGACTCTTCTGCGTTTACACCTCCTCTATTCATAAACCAAAATGGTTGACGTGTCTTCCAGTTCTGGGGGGTACCTGACCTTGTTCCCTTGGTAATGCACATGCCTCCCCGTGAAAATGGGGCTACCATTGTTGCAGAAGATGAAAGCTTTCCTACAGTGGAGGAAATAATTCCCCCTAACGAGAAGGCTAGAACTGATTTCTCAACGCTGCTGAGGATGACCCTGAGGTTGTGGAGTCTGATATGGACGCGGCTGCCCTTGCTAATTTTAAGGCGTAGTTCAAAATTCCAGTCCACATCGATCTGGTCCCAGCTGGACGCGATGTGGTACAGATTCATCGCCCTGGATATTTATCACGACCCCAAATCCAACTAGTCGTGATGGCACCTAACCCAACCCGCTAGGTAAGCCAATTTTCAATTATCCAATTCCAACAACAATTATTAAAGCATTTAAGTGAATAAAGATCTTAATCTTATACATCTCACAAGAACAGGTAGTACAAATCATAAGTTTCTAAGAATAGAGTATACAAAGCGGAAATGAAATAAATATATAGTATGTTTGAATAATACATAAGCAGAGCTTTTATAAATATAAGGCTACCATGAACAAGAGGCAGCTACAACAGGAACGCAGGTACATCTTCGAATCCCGTAACCATCGAGCACAACAATAACAACGGCCAACATCTGCACGCAATGTGCAGAAGTGTAGTATCAGTACAACCGGCCCCATGTACTGAGTAAGTAACAAACCTAGCCTTAGGTTGAAAGTAGTGACGAGCTTCTACCAAGGTCGGGTCCAAAACCACTAGTCCACAACAGTCCATAACAACATAAAGAAAATAATACCAGAAGTAACTCAGAGATAAAATGCTCAGCCAAATCATGATTTCAAAAAAATAATAGTTCTTCCTTTCAAGTACATCAGTGAAAACCCAAATCGTTTGCCGAAGTTGTCAAAATATGAATAAGTTTGAAAACAATAATTTCTCCCAAAATATTTTCAATAATAAATGAGATGTTTTATTTTCTTTTCAGATAACCCGTGTAAAACAAATGCATCACTATGCCCATCTGTCAAAATATGTGAGAAATCATAAATGATGTGATGTTGTACAGCATAAGGAAAATACATCTCTATGCATGTATGTCATGTGTGCATGCCAATGCGATGCAACTCAGTGATAAAATCATAAACAGCCTCTCGGGCAGACCTCACAATCACTAGTATACAGCCCCTTGGGCTTACCTCACAATCACTCGTAAAAAGCCCCTCGGGCATACCTTACCATCTCTCATGCCTCCCAGTCACTCAGCACTCGCACTCAGTAGGTACCTGTGCTCACTGGGGGTGTGTACAAACTCCGGAGGGGCTCCTTCAGCCCAAACGTTATAATCTACACGGACAACTCACGTGCTATAATAAAGCCTATAAGGCCTGCTGCAGGCGGGCAGCCCCGATCCACATAATAATAAAGTATATAAAGCCAATACGGCCAGTTTGCGGCATGCAGCCCGATCCTATAATTATCCTCACAATCAGGCCCTCGGCCTCACTCAGTTATCAATCTCTCCAGTCTCTCTTTCATCGCTCACAATATCATGAAAATATCCCAAAAATAATGATATGATGTAATAACAACAGAGACTGAGATATGATATGCAATGAAATGAATATGACTGAGTATGAATTTTCAATTTAAAATAAATAATTCACAACAATATGACCTATGTGGGTCCCAATAATACTGTCACATAGCCTCGGCATGATTTTTAATATGTTTTTCAGCTCAATTTCTTTAACACATAAAACTGCATGGAAAATGCCAAGATTATTTAACTACAAAATTCCACAAAAACAATTATGTCATAATTTCTATAGTGCACGCCCACACGCCCGTCACCTAGCATGTGCGTCACCTCCCAACGATTTACATAATACATATATTCAGGGTTCATACCCTCAGCTCCAAGATTAGAAGAGTTACTTACCTCGAACAAGCCGAATCCAATGTCGAGCAAGCTAAACAATGCTCCAGAAATTCCATTCCAAGCTTAACAACTTCTGAATGGCTCGAATCTAGTCACAATTAATTTGATTCAGTTAACCCAAATTATAGGAATTTATTCCATATCAAAATACTAATTTTTCCACAAAATCTGATATTACACTCAAAAATTGCCCGTGGGGCCCACATCTCAAAATTCGATAAAACTCACAAAGTTCGAATCCTCATTCAACCACGAGTCCTACCATACCAAAATTACTCAAATTCGACCATAACTCGGCCTTCAAATCCTCAATTAAAGTCTATGTATTTGTTTTACTATTTTCAACCCAAAACACTAATTTATTGATAAAAACAACAATAGATTCATGTAATTTAACCAAAACCGAGTTAGAATCACTTACCCCAATCCATATGGTGAAAATCGCCTCAAAAATCGCTTCAATCCGAGTTCTATAGCTCCAAATATATTAAAATGGCTGAAACCTCAAAATATATCATCTGCCCGCGCATTTACTCTTAGTGATCACGGAGAATGCTTCGCGATCGCGAAGCACAAAATTTTTCAGCCCCAAAATTGCTCTTCGCGATCGCGGAAAACCAATCGCGATTGCGAAGAACAAACTCCCCTAACTCTTCCGGACAATATCTAGTATATTGGTCATACATTTTTGTATAAAATCCAAATTGCAAATGGTTTATCTTTATAAAGACTAGACACCAAGGGCTACAACTTTCATTTGTTGCTCATCTCCCAATTCCTTATATATTTCTCGATATAAGCTTGCAAAGTCAGTCATGTGCAACAGAGATTTCCAAACTCTTCCCGGATAGCCTATAGTGTATCCACCATACCTTTTGGTACACAACTCCAAATGACAAATGGTTTACCTTTCTGAAAACTAGACATCAAGGGATACAACTTTCATTTTTGGATCATGCCCCAAATTCCTTATAGATTGTGAGATAGAAGCTTCCAAAGTCGGGTTAGTGCAGCAAGATTTTCCTCTACGCGATCGCGAAAAGGCTTCCGTGATCGCGATTCACAGTGCCCAAACAACAAACTTGCTCTTCGCGATCGCGACCATTTGTCCACGATCGCGCTCTGTGGCCAAAAAACAGGAACTAAGAATGGCCTAAAAATGGTCCAAAACTACCACGAAACTCACCCAACCCCCTCGGGACCTCAACCAAATATACCAACAAGTCCTAAAACATCATACGAACTTAGTTGAAGCCTCGAATCACATCAAACAATGCTAAAACCACGAATCGCACCTCAGTTCAAGCCTAATGAACTTTGAACTTTCAAATTCTATATCTTGTGCCAAAATACATCAAATCAATCCGGAATGACTTCAAATTTTGCACACAAGTAATAAATGACATAACGAAGTTATTCCAATTTCCAGAATCGGATTCCGACCTCGATATCAAAAAGTTAACCCCCAGTCAAAATTCCCGAAAATTCAACTTTCGGCATTTCAAGCATAATTCCACTACGGACCTCCAAATAATTTTTCGGACATGCTCCTAAGTCCAAAATTACCATACGGAGCTATTGATATGATCAAAATTAAATTCCGAGGTCGTTTACACATAAGTCGATATCCGGTCACTATTTTAACTTAAGCTTTAAACCTTAGAACTAAATGTTCCAATTCATTCCAAAACCTCATCGGACCCAAATCAATTGTCCTGGAAAGTCACACAACAATTGTAAAGCCTAATTTGAGCAGTAAATGGGGAAACGGGGTTGTAATACTCAAAACAACCAGTCGGATCGTTACAATATTGCGCGTTCTACACGTATTCGTTCTAAGTGGGCTACTATTTTCCCATTCTCCCATTGGCAGAGAAATTCTGCCATTACTACGGCATCTGCTCGGCTCAGCTTTCTCCTTTATCTACAAGCTCATCCTCATGCTGACGGAGTACGCGGAATTGGCTGGTCGCGGGGTCTCTCTTTGCACCTTATGTACCTCTTCGCGCCCAGTTTCCATAGGGGGGATGATGTTGCACCTTCGTCACCGTGCAGGCAAGATCTTTGTAGTGAAGATGGATGATAAAGCAAATCGTAGATTCTGGTTTATTTACTTCTACATCAAGACTGAGGACGTGGTGGCAAACACAAATGCATTTCTTGAGGCGTGGAATTAAGCCCGTAAGTATTTTTACTAAGCGCTCATTTTGCTCATTCTGGTCGTAGCCTAACCGTTCTGTCTTTTTTTCATTCAGCCGAGATCGAGCCCCCTCATTCGGTTGTGGATATTCATGATTGGGTTAGCTAGGTCTTGCCTCACATAGCGGGGATTCGTGAGTGGCCGACCTTTTTCAAGAAGTTCGGGCCCAAGCTTTCAGCGACCGGTGAGTTTGTCCGTCCGTACTCATATATACAGTGAATTTTTATATATGTCGTCCTGACCTTGTAGTCGCATGTTCGTTATGATTTTAAGTAAGAGTTGACGTTCTAATCTCTTTTGCAGGTCGAGGGTCTTCGAGGAGGCAGAAAGCTCCTGCTTCGGCATTCCGTAAGAGAAAAGCCGTTTCTGTTCATGCTGCTGCGGTGAGACCTGTTCGGTCGTCGACTACTACAGCGGGTGTTTCCACTTCCCCTCTGCGTTATCTAATTGACGGGGATGATGAGGAAGGATCGTCGTTGAACTATGATAATCTGCTTCCCCGCAAGAGGCGATCTATCGATATCGGTGAGGAAGGTGTTCGCGTGGGGAGTTCGGTGATAGAGGACTTTGTTATCAAAGAAATGGAGACCATAGATCTCATAGATGATGCCGAGCTGCTATCCAAGATTCTGCCATCTTCGGGGGCCAAGGGATGTAAGTTTCTCCCTAAGGTCGAAACGGGTTTTGAAGGGTCGTCGGCGCGAGTCCTTGATGCCTTACAAAGGGGTGAGCCATCGACCTCGTTACCAGCCGAGGATCTTTCCTCTCGGTTTGATACAAAGGGAAAAAGTGTAGTTGGAGGGGATTATGAGACGGGCTCCGATATGGACGCCAAGAATGTTAGGATGATGGGGGGAGGACTCACCCAGCTTGAGGTGAGGTTGGAGGGGACCACGCGGACTATTGCGATCCCTCTGGACCGAGATTTATTAGTTGACACCGAGGACGTGGTCCCTTCTCTTGGTCCACTTCGTTGCGATGTGGAGGGTAAGACCCTCGAGAAGCTGAAGGATTCCACTTTGACGAAGAGCATTGCCGACCTTTCTCTTAGGGTAAGTTTGGTATTCCGTTTCCATATTCATTTTTCATGTTGAATCTGACTTTGTTCTTACTCGCTTCGGCTTTCTTTTCAGACCGTGATCTTGGAGATTGAAAGTTCCCACTGAGAGGACAGGCGTAAGGCCATCTTCCTAAAGATGGTGCGGAAATATCGTGAATATCGTGAAAGCACCATGAGCTTTGCCAGTGACTTGGAGGCAGTAGCAACTTCTGGGCCCTCCGAAACGAGCTAAAGGAGAAGGATGATGAATTGGTGAAGGTCATTGGAAAATATAGTGAGCTCGAGGGGGAGTTGAAGGACAAAGAAGAGGAGCTCAAGGTGAGCAGGGGGTCGTGGCCCAATGCGCCGACCTTCAGGCCCAAATGGTCTCATTGCGTGCCGAGCTGGAGTAGTGTCAACTTCGAGCAGCCATTTTGAGTGGCGAGGTTGCCGAGAAGGTAGCAGGTTTGGAGAAGGAGAAGTCGGCCCAGTACCATTTGCGCGTAAAGCGACAGCTTTAGAGATGAGCGGCTTGATGAGTGGATAGGGGAGTTAGAAAAAAAGGTTGCGGACCTTAGTGATTGAGTTGTTTCCCTCGAGGCCGAAAAGGCATAGTTACTGGCTCAACCATCCTCATCCCGCACTTCAGCTTTTCTTGATGTTCCTCAGGATCTGTATGAGGAATGGATTCACGTCGAGGCCCAACTGGATATATTTATAGATCTGATGGGGACGGGGGCTGTTTTGGAAGCCGACTTAGAGAATGCACGTGCTAAGGCACGTGAAGCTTGGTTAGCTTGTGGCTATGATCCCGCTACACCACAAGTTGATAATGAGGAGGAAGATGTGGAAAGGTATTGAGCAGGATGCCTAGTATAAATATGAGTATCCCGATGGCGACGACGATGATGGAGAGACGGGTGGAGATGGTGTTGCTGGGTTAGGTAGCACGTAGTTGCTTTTCTTTCTTTTGCTTGTAACTTTTGTACATACTTTTGCTGGCATCTGCTTTAGCCTTCGTAAGAAATATATTTGAAGTATGAAATGTCATTTTCATTGTTTCGTGTCTGATTCTTTTCTTTTTGTTCGGGCTTGGATGCTTCTTTCTTTTGTTTTGCCGTTTGGCCGCTTTCAATCAAAAAAATTTGGTTTTGGTCATGGCTAGGGATTAGTAGGTGTTAATTCGAACGAGGTCGAATGTAACTTGTATTGAGTTGGTTCGAGCGAGGTCGAATGTGAGTTAATTCGAGCGAGGTCGAATGTGAGTTATTTTGAACGAGGCCGAATGTGAGTTAATTCGACTGAGGTCGAATGTGAGTTAATTCGAACAAGGTCAAATGTTAGTTAATTAATTATGGTCGGGGGCCGAGTAGATATTGAGGCTATGTTGTTCTGGCGAAAACATGGGTGAACATCATACATTTGTATTTTGCTCACATACTTGGAGAAATTTACATATTTTTCGGGCTGGCATTCTAGTCCCAGTCTATCAAGTCCCTTCATTGGGTGACCTGGAGACGTGTTGAGAGGTAGGGCAATGAAATGACTGTTTGGTGTCTTTTTTCGTTCGTATTTTGACTTGAAGTGTCCTCCTTGTAGCCTCGTTAAAAACCTCCTTGAGAAAATCCAATTGGGACATAACTCAAGTAAGGGAAAAAGAGTACGACTTGGAGGACGCTTTTTCTTAAAAGTTGAAGTACTTGAGGTGTGCGACGTTCCAGTTGTTTGGTAGTAGTTTTCCTTCCATTGTTTCTAGTTGAAACAACCCTTTATTTGCTGCTGCCGTGATTTTGTATGGGCCGTCCCAATTCGTCCCTAGTTTGCCTTCCCGCGAGTCTTTACTTGCTGTGTTTTGGCCTTGAGCACGTAGTCCCCTACTTTTAGTGGTCTGATCTTGGCCTTTTTGTTATAATTGTGTTTTGCCTATTGTTTATGGGCGATCATACTTATGTAGGCCATATCTCTCCGTTCTTCGGCTTTGTCGAGATCTTGCATTATGCTTTCATCATTCCTCGGCCCACTCTCATGGGAGTATCTCAAACTGGGCTCTCCGACTGGTAATACCGCATCAGTATCATAGACTAAGGAGTAGAGTGTCTCTCATGTGCTCGTTTTTGGCATTGTGCGATAGGACCAAAGCACTTATGGTAATAGCTCCAGCCATAATCCCTTGGCGTCCTTAAGATTTTTCTTCATGATGTTTAGTATTGATTTATTGGAGGATTCCGCTTGCCCGTTGCCCGCGGGGAGGTATGGTGTAGAGAGTATTCTTTTGATATCCCACTTCTCAAAATATTCGGCGACCTTTTTTTCTAGTAAATTGGGGTCTGTTGTCTCAACTAATCTCTTAGGGGAGGCCAAAGCGGCACACAATGTTTTTCCAAATGAAGGTGATCACTTCTTGCTCGCGTATTTGGGCGAATGCTCCTTCTTCTACCCATTTAGAAAAATAGTCAGTTAAAACCAAAAGAAATCATACGTTACCTCGCCCCGCAGGGAGGGGGCCGACGATGTCTATTCCCCATTTGATAAAAGGCCAAGGGGAAGTGACCGAGTGGAGGTGTTCTCCCGCTTGATGGATCATTGGGGCGTATTTTTGGCATTGCTCACATTTTTTTACGAAGTCTGCGGCCTCTTTTTTCATGGTAGGCCAGTAGTAACCTGCCCGTATGAGACATCTAACCAGAGCTTGACTGCCAGAGTGAGCTCCGCAGTGGCCTTCGTGGACTTCTTCTAGGACACACCTTATTTGATTCGGGCCTAAGCATTTCGCTGGGGCGGCGCCATATGTTTTTTTGTATAGGTTGTTGTGAATGATGTCGTACCTGTTCGCTTGCATCCGGAGCTGCTTGGCTTCTTTTTTATCATTTGGGAGTACGGCGTCCTGCAAGTATGTAACAATACGGTTGCGCCTGTCCCAAGTTAGATTTATAGTTCTTACCTCGATTTGATCTATCGATGAGTGGAGGAGGGTGACCACGTTTCCTTCTCTAGTTATGCTTTTAGTTGTTGCCGCTAATTTGGCGAGGCCGTTTGCTTCGATGTTTTGTGCTCGAGGGATCTGGTCGAGCTGGCATTCATCAAACTCGGGCAGTAGTTTGCAGATCTCGGCTTGGTATTTTTGTAACCTTTTCTCTTTGATCTGGAAAGTCCTTGTGACTTGGTTGACGACAAGTTGAGAGTCGCAGCGTAGAATAACCCGTCTTACCCCGTACTTGAGTGCTAGCCTTAACCTTGCAATCACGGCCTCATACTCAGCTTCGTTGTTAGTCATGTCCGGGCACCTTATGGACTAGCGAATCACTTCGCCTGTCGGGACTTTGAGCACAAATCCCAGTTCGGCCCCCGACGCATTAGAAGCATCGTCGGTGTACAAAATCCATAGATCTTGTGTTTGTGGAGAAGCGTGGGCGGCTTTTTTTTCGACTTTGGGCATTATTTTTGCGCTGAAGTCGGTAAGGACTTGTGATTTTATCGCCGTCCGCGGTTGATATGTGATGTCATGCTCACTTAATTCTATGGCCCACTTGGCTAACCTACCCGATAGCTTGGGTTTATGCAAAATGCTTCTCAAGGGGAAACTTGTGACTACCGAGATGGAGTGGCACTGAAAATACGGTCTAAGCTTTTGTGAAGCTATGACCAAGGCCAGGGCCAATTTTTCGAGGTGGGGATACCTCGTCTCGTCGTCGATTAAGGTTTTTCTAATGTAATAGATGGGAGATTGCGTACCTTTATCTTCTCGGACCATGACCGCACTCACCGCTACTTTATATACGGAGAGGTAGATGAGAAGGCGTTCCCCTAGTTCTGCTTTTGAAAGCAATGACGGTGATGACAGATAAGCCTTTAACTCCTTCAAGGCTTGAATGCACTCGGAAGTCTACTGGAGGTCGTTGTCCTTCTTGAGTACGCCGAAAAACTTATGGCATATGTCATATGATCGTGAGATGAATCTTGACAGGGCGGCGACACGGCCGGTTAGCCTCTGAACCTATATTTTGCTGGTTAAGTGCTCTGGTATTCCTTCTATGGCTTTGATTTGGTCGGGTTTGACCTCGATACCTCTTTGTGATTCTAGGAAGCCCAAGAATTATCCTGAGGTCACGCCGAATGCACACTGTTCAGGATTTAGCTTCATTATGTACCGCCTGAGTATATCGAAGGCTTCTTTCAGGTGATCGATGTGATCTTCTTTCCTGTTGGACTTGACCAACATATCGTCTATGTAGACTTCCATGGTCTTGTCGAGTTGGTCTTTGAACATTTTGGTCACCAACCTTTGGTATTTCGCCCCCGCATTTTTTAGTTCGAAAGGCATCACTCTGTAGCAATATGTTCCTTGGTGGGTGATGAAGGTGGTCTTCTCCTTGTCCTCCTCATCCATGAGGATCTGATTGTAGACCGAGTAGGCATCTAAGAAGCTCAGCAGTTCATGCCCGGCCGTTACGTCAATGAGCTGGTCGATATGAGGTAGCGGGAATGAATCTTTGGGGCATGTTTTTTTAAAATCTGTAAAGTCTACGCACATTCTCCACTTTTCGTTCTTCTTTTTCACCATGACCACATTGGCGACCCATTGGGGGTATTTTGATTCCCTGATGGAGCCATTTTCCAGCAATTTTTCGACCTCTTCACGGACTACATCGTTTATCGCAGAATTGAACTTTCGCCTAACCTGCCTTACGGGGGGTAGAACGGGTCGACGTTCAACTTATGCATAGTGACCTCCTTCGGGATACCTGGCATGTATGCATGGGAAAAAGCAAACAAGTTTGAGATAGCAGTTAAGAATTGACGGAATTAACCTGGATCTTGAAGCTTGCAGCCGATATAGGCTTTCTTGATGTGGTTGTTATCATCAAGTTGAATGGAGTCGAGGTCTTTTATGGTTGACCCCACGGCCTCTACTATTTCGGGATCTCAGATGATGTCTTCTCTTTCATCACAGCTCAACCTCGACCCTGTTAGTTATTATGCCTCTTTTGCTTTGCCTTCCATTTGTTGGTGGTCGTGCAATTCAGGTCGATGCGGTAGCATTCTCTAGACATATGTTGTTCTACTCGCATACTGAATATTCCCCATGGGGTTGGAAATTTGATAACTTGTTATAAACTGGAGGGTATGGCCCCCATAGTGTGTAGCCAGGATTGACCTATTATAGCGTTGTACGTCGTATCCTGGTCCATGATGTGTAACGTGGTTTCCAGAATGACGTCGCCGAGTAGAATGGGGAGTGTGATTTCTCCAGACATTCATTCAACTGCATTGTTAAAACATGTTAGCGTGATGCAGCGCGGCACTATCTTATCCTCGAGTTTCATTTGTGCAAGTACTCGATGATGGATAATGTATGCGCCGCTCCCATCGTCCATCATAATGCGTCTTACAGTTGTATCTAATATTCGTAAAGTGACAACAAGGGCATCATAGTGAGGGAAAGCCAAACCGTGGGTATCTGACTTATCTAAGATGATACTTTCTTCAAGTTAGTCATACCGTTCATGAGTGATTGACCGTTTGAGCTCCTGGGTTGTGGTGAACTTTACGCTATTGATCGAAGCTTCGTCATCGCCCCCGATAATCATTTGAATGGTGTGAGGGTGGTTTCGGCGGCCCTTGGTGTTGTTCACGTCCTCGGGTAAAGTTGGTCCTCCCTCAATCGCTCAATAATTCTTTGAGGTGTCCCTAATGAAGCATGCTCACGACCTCCTACCTTAGGGCGATGCAGTCCTCAGTTTTGTGAACCCGCTCTTGGTGGAACTCTTAGAGGGCGTTTGACTTTCTAGTGCTTGGATCTGACTTCATCTTTTGTGGCCACTTTACTTTTGGTCCGGGCTTCTCCAATGCGTAGACTATTTCTAAGGGCGACACACAAAAATTGTGAGCGGATAGTAAAGGGGGCATACCTCTCTCGTTCCGGTGAGTCCCTGTCCTTGGTCTAGATGGGCCCTCTTGGGGGTATTATGGCGCTTCTGACGTATGGTTGATGCCTTTCTCGGTTGGGTCGTGGAGCTGCAATATCTCTCCTGGCAATATTTCTTCAATCTTTCCTGATTTCGACCTGTACCGAGGTCAACCGATGGGTTGGCCCATTCAGTCATCTTCGCCTGCGCGGACCTTGGCATAGTAGGCGTTGTGTATTTCATCCCAAGTGGTTGGAGGATATTTCATAAGCCGGCTTAATAATATTTTGGTCGCCTTTGAGCCATTCCTGTTCAGGCCGTTTTGGAAAGCTGCTACAGCCATTTCTTCTGATACATTTGGTAAGGTCATCCTCACTCGGTTGAATCGAGTGAGAAAGTCCCTTAATCCCTCTCCGGGTGATTGTTTGATGGAAAATATATCGTTCACTCTAGCCTCCACCTTTTTAGCCCCAGCATGGGCTGTTACGAACTTGTCGGCCATCTCTTCGAATGTTTCAGTGGAGCGTGCGGGCAGCTGTGAATACCAAGTTAGTGCTCCTCCGGTGAGGGTTTCGCCGAACTTTTTCAACAAGATGGAGGATACTTGTTCCTTGGCGAGATCATTTCCCTTTACCGCAGTGACATAGTGAGTCATATGATCTTCGGGGTCGGTCGTACCGTCATATATTTTCAGATAAGGAGGCATCTTGAGGGTATTGGGTATGGCATGTGGGGCGGCTTCATCACTATAGGGTTGCTTAACGAACCGACCAGCGTCACTTTTTGGCAAGAGTTTTGGGGAACCCGATATTTTGTCGACTCTTTCTTGGTGCTCTCTCATTTTATCCCGAAGCATTTTGTTTTCATTTTTCATTTCTTCCATTTTCCTCAGAATGGCCATGAGGGTGTCGTTACCTGCATTATTATATGTAAATACCTCAGAATGGCCATAAGGGTGTCGTGCTGCTCGGTCGTTGATGGTGTAATGCAAGTCCTTGCATTCTCTCTAACTGCCTCCTGAGCGGGCTTGTCGAGGATGCTAGTCAGCGTATTTGTCTGCCAAGCCTCAAGTAGTTTCTTCACCGCTGGTGGCACCTCTTCCGCTATAGACGTGGAAGCTCCTTTACCGCAGGATGTCGTCATACTGTCGTGAGGGAGGGGCGACCCACTTCGCCTGGGAGAGGCATTAGGCGTTATGTCTTCGCCTTCTGTTTTGGAGACCTCATTGATGGTGTTTAAAAGGTTGGTTGTGAGATCGGCCACTGCTTTCATTCTTTCTTCTCCATTACCTGCCATGTCAGACCCGTGTGTACAAGGAAGTAGGAGTTTTGCCCCTTTTTTTGTGAGTTGTGTCCGTTATTGATCTAGAAGAAACTAAAAACTTAACTAGGTATCCCCACAGACGGCGCCAAATTGTTTGACCAAAAAATGTAAATCTTTGATTAAACTAATTAATTTTATATAAAAAGAGGTTAAACCTAGTTAATAATAATATTTCCAGATTTATAACAAATCGACTCAAATAAAACTGGATAGTGTTGGTGGAGGATTAAATGTTATGTACATTCAATGCATACAAGATGATTAATGATGGAAGAATATCGAGCAATAAATGAGAATAAATAGTATTAATGTAAATAAAGAGAATGATTCACAACATATTGAATGAGGTGGATAATACTTCCTTCTAACAGTGATGAGTGATAGATAAACTAATAATATTGGAACTATTCTCAGATCTGATGAAAAAGTGTGGAATAATAGATAATTGAATCTTCTCGGAAAGGTATTGTTTGTATCTTTTATAGAAAGAGAGTGTTCTACTCAAAAAGTGTTCTTATTTGAGAATCTTACATGTCTTTTTTCCCTATCTCTTTTTCTATATATATGGGACATATCCTAGTCAACCCTAAAAATACAAATACCAAGAATATTCAATGAAATATTCTCTTGAATATCATATTACAAAAACTAGCCGTTAACACTGCCATTGATACTCACCTCGGCCGTTATTGACTGCTCGACTATGAGCCTCGTTATCTACTAATCGACCTCGACTATATCGCTTTCCACGATATCGCTCCATGCTAAATCCCACCGAGACGGATTTTGACCTATACAGTTTTAATAACGCCTACAAACAAGAATGAAAACATGAAGAATAAGCTAACATAATGCAAGGTAGATTTGGAAATAAATGAAGTTCATGAAGCAGCTGTCTTTCTGGATTTCAACCAACATTCAGACCCAAAGTATTAGAAAGAACATTTCCATAACAATGGAGAAATAAGTTCGACTGGATTTTTTGGATCAGGTAAAGTAAGATAAATTCAACTAAAGTTTATGCCCGAAAATGGATAGAGATGCACTTTGAGTTTTAAAATGATTTCCAGATGTGTTTTTAAAAACATTATATTTAGGGATTAATTTATAAAAATGCTGATATGGACTGTTACATGGCAAATTATTTGAGGGGCTGAGGTGCCAGAGTGGATAATCGTTAGGTTTGAGGGTGTTTTTGCCTACTTTGGTAACGGTAGAAGGTGTTTGGACGGAAAGTATAACGGATGATAAATGTAACCTATTTACAATTGTACAGGGATAAATCCGACCCTTTCCCCTTTAATATATTGGCACAACCTGTACTGTCTCTACGCAGTAAATCTTACTTTTTCATCAAATCTTATAAAAGGGATAAATTAATTACGAATATTCAGCATTTTAATTAATTTAATTCTTGAAATATGAATAATACCTGAAAGGATGTAATTTTGTAATTTCACTTTTTTAATTTTCATGACAAACAAAATATAGTAGTACTAAAAAGATATATTGAGAGCTCATAGGAAAAGGAACAGACAAGACAGATATAAGCAGATCCAAGTCATTTCACAACTTCCCGAACAAATATATCACCGTCCCGCCGACAAAACCCTTAAAAGCTGGTAGCTAAAACCCAGTCTAAACCGTTCAGGAAAGCGTGAGTACGACGGCATCTTTATTTTGCAGTTGCTTTCTGTGTAGCGTGGCTGTATAATACTATTACTCTGTATCATTTGCCCTCAATCTCGATGCAACTATACCTCTTTATAACAACATTCCTTTATAACATTCAAAAATATCAAAACAAACGAGATTGTTATAAATAAGTTTGACTGTATAATATAATAACAGAATTATTATGAAAATATTATATCATGAATATTCATTTAATACTCCACCGTAAATAATATTCCTGAATAAGACTATTTATTTAGTACTTCATTAAAGTTTATCTACAAACAGTTGATGTATGCATGTTGCGAGCAACTCATGCAGACAACTTACAAGCAACTCAGGAAAAGCCTCGCAGCTGCTTCCTGAGAAGTTCCGAATGAAGTTTCAGTTCACTATGTAACACGAGTTCGAAGTTGAATAATATATCATTTCACTCTAGATTTATCTTTTGATTTATTTGTTTTGCAGTCTTTATTTTATAACAAGAATTATTTTAAATATATATTGAAAGATATTTAATTCATTAGACTAAAAATATGATATACGAGATATAATATAAACATACATTTGGTGTATATTATTAAATAAGTTAGGATAAACTTTTAATTTTAATTTTAACCTTGAATTATTTAAAAAATAAATTGGGGAAGAGTCTCGGAGAAGGGCATCTTTATTATTTTAGTATTTATCTCGATCCAGGAATAATTACCCTAACCTTAATGTAGGATAGGATAATGCTCAATTATGAAATGAATTAATTTTAAGATTATTAATTTCGAATTTACAAATACGAGATAAAATAATCTCATATTTAACCGTGAGAAATAATCCCTTATTCAATAATACCAAACGACCCATAAACGTATAAAATATTGCGCAGTACTCTACTAACGTCTAAGGTAGAGGAGAAAATGGAGGCCCAAGGGATGCAAAACTCGAAAATTTCCAAAACGATAATATAGAAAAGATCAATCTGGGATTTGGGACTGGACCACTCTAACCCAAAGCGCATAGGTGTGCATCATTTTCCACGGAAATGGTCAACTGCATCAACTTTTTTATTTTACTTTTTAAATTTTAATTGAAAAAACTTCAAGGTGTTGAATCTTTTGGTTTTCTCAAATCAAATTTGAATAAATCGGAAATTCAAAGCTTTTGGATTACAATTAAAAGTTCTAAGAGGTCTATCTGAAAAATTGTTGTACCTACAAACCAAGCTAAAAAATTTCAGATTGGTATTACTTTGTCTATCTCTATCTGCAAAGCAAAAGATAAATTAAAGGCGCGTCAAATGAGCAGGATAAACTTAATTTGGATGGACAAAAATAGTTAAGTCAATAGATTAAATTTAATTGTTTATATATGGAATTTGATCGGCTTTTTAAAAAAATTGAAGAAATTTCAAGTTCCAAAACATGGCAAAACTTTAATGTTCTTTCAAGTAAAATACATATAAAATATAATTTCAATTTTTAAAAATTATTTTTCAACACAACTTCAAAAAAAATTCAAATTTTAATCAAATATTTGTCCAAACACCTACTTAATTTATAACAATTGATCGTAACAAGGCACGCATAACTCAAAATCTTCTATTTCTCATAACATTCAATGGCTAAATCAAATTAAAACATTTTATTAATAACGAGAGATCAAGAAATTAAACCACACAAATATTGTACACGATTTTGTGTACAAAAGCGTGAGAGAGAGACGCTTTTGCCTTTGCCCTTTTGGTTGGTTAATATTTTGAACTTTATTTAAGAAGATATGATTCTTCTGCAGAGGTCGGTAAGGATTGATTAGGAGAGAGAGTATCTTCTACGTTATAAACACTTGTACCCGCACGACATGAAAGCAAGGCTCACATGCCCCCCTCACTACTTGTGGGAATGTACATTTACTTCGCTTTAATGAACAATTGTACATACAACGAATTTAGTATTATCGTACCATTTGAAGTTTGCTTTGATTATGTTATTATTGTGTTGTTATTACTTATTATTTTTTAAAATTATGATGTGAACTTGTGGCTATGTTTTTCCTAAGCCGGAGTCTATCGAAATCAATCTATTTATCTTCACAAGATAGGATTAAAGTCTGCATACACACTATCTTTCCTAGATCATATTTGTAATATTACACTGGGTATGTTATTATTATTGTTGCATATCATTTGGCGTTTAGGGGTGGTAGGTACAAAAAATAAGAATAGTAATCCCAATATAGAATTTGAGATTATATTTATCCCATATTTAATTATAAATATTAATTAGTTCCAAGATAAATTTTACGCTAAAAAGGTGTAATTAGCTATCCCATATGGAAATTGAGATAGCTAATGAATATCTTATCTCATAGGATATCCTTGTTTATCTCGTTAATGAGCTAAACTACCCCCTTAATTCATTAATTATGTGCTTTCACTTGCAATTACAACCATTACTTGTGTTTAACTATTATCTGTACTGCTGAACATAATAAATTTTTCGTTGACTGGGAATACCTTAATGTCTTCTATTAATTAATAAAGCACATACGCATCATCACAAAAATTAAAAACTACGCATATCTTTTGTTACTTAGGAGGAGCTAGGATTTATTATCACTAGGTCCTAAACGAGTACAATTTCTCATAAATCTATATTTATACATATTAAAAATAGAAAAACTCTTAGCAAAATTTTTTAAAATAGAATTCACTCTAAATAAAATAGTCATTTGATTATTTTTTTAGCTAATATTTAGGAGTTTTAAATTTAATCAGATTTATTACTTATTGAATTTTTTCTTATTTGAATTAAGTAAGAAGTCCTTATAATTAAGACTTTAAAATTATTAAAATTTTATCTTATATAAATTTTACAATTAAAGTATGATTAAAAAACACCAAATTTTTATGCGTATGAATTTTCTACACTTTGAACTTTTTTTAGTGCAAAAGTGATTGCACAATTGTGCAAAACATTAAAGAAAGAGGAAGCGTTTTGCTTTGTCCTTTATCCCAAATCAGTAATTAACATATAAATGCTATAAGTACTATATCTGTCTATGTAAGACTGGTCTACTAACTATTAGTTTTATACTTCGATCAATAATTTACTTAGATATAAATATTAATATAGATTTTAAAATACAATTAGATAAAATAATTACAAAAATATTTAATAATAGCAAGAGAAAGAGAGAAAGATAAGTAATTGACAAAAGTTATTTAATAACACTACGACAAGCATAAAATGCAAAAGTTTGATTTTTTATCATTTGATATAAGAATTTTTGTGGATAAAAATATAGCTATTTAATATCTTAATATATGGTATGAACTAATATTAATAATTTGAATCCTCAAAAAACAAATGATTTTTGTTAATGATTAAAAAAGATAATTAAGTATTTGAATTAAAAGAAATTAGAATATAAAACAAAATCAGTTATAGTATTTGTTTGACAAAAAATATAGATCTTAGCTCAACCAATTAGATTTGTTCAAAGAAGAGTTAATCTTAGTTAAAAATAATATCCAAAGATAAAGGTACGTGTGTCAAGACCAAATAAATAATATATCATATCCAGATGGTAATAAATATGAGCAGAAATAGTGATATTCAATGATTTAAAAAGATGAAATATGACATTAAATAGTAATAAATAGCAATAAATAGCATTTAGGTAAATAAAACGTGTGAGTCACTCAAAAAAGGGAATGAGATCAGTGGATATTCTTCCTGGCAATGATGAATGATTGATAAGTCTTTGAACATTTGTGTTGTCCTTGGATCTAGTGAAAATATTAGACAAGAATCTTGGTAAAAAGGTTATTTTTATATATATGCGATAAGACCATATTCTCTCCTACAAAGTCAATGTATTTTTTACAAATGAATATCTTGTGTCCCCTATCATTGTGTTTCTTTCTATTTATAGGGAACATGTTCCTAGAAACCCTAATAGTACAAGTGCAGAGAATATCCATTACAATATTCTATTTATTGTCCTATTTTGAAACTGGTCGTTATAACTCTGTCAAGGGTGTTCCACCTCGACCTCGGTCCTCGATGACTCCTCGACCTCGGTCTTTGCTAACTCTTCGACCGCGGCCTTCGTTGTTCCTTGAACCACTTCGACACATGACGGCATGGGAATGTCTCACTAATGCTATCATGACTTAAGCATTCTAGAGATAGATTTTGACCCATACATGACCCATACAGTTAGTCCCTCTGATTATTGAAGTTGACTTAGCGGACGAGTTCAATGAGCGGATTATGTTGTTGGTGGTCAAGCGGACTACAGGGGTCGTGGTTATTGCAGCGAGCATGCGACGTGGCCCTCTATGGGCCGCACATTTCAAATACTTCAAATTTTTCGGGCGATTTGTAGGAGTTATGTTGTCCACGGGTTAGGATGATGTCATGACATCATTCGTCATTATGACACATATTCCTGATATGTAGCTTCGTTTTGCGTGTGACCTTTGATTAGACCTGTTATCGCTTTGATTTCAGTGCCAATCATGATGAACCATTTTTGGCTTTGGTGCCATGACTTTTATAAATAGAGATCCTTGGACCTTGTTTTGGAGTTTAAGCCCTCTAACGTTTCGAAACACCATATTTCTCTCTTGCTCTCTTCTTCTCTGAATTTCTTTTTTCTATTTCATTGACCTATATTATTCTTGATTCCCTCTCGTTTGTTACTCTCCTCCACTGAGTTGAATCATGTCAAATGTATCTCCTAATGTTGGTGAAGGGAGTCGTGGTACTCCCTTGGCAGTGGTATTTCCGCTATCGTTGAGGATGAAACCTTCCCGTCGGTGGAGGAAATAATCCCTCATAATCCTAAAAACAGGTCTGACCTTACCAAAGTACCGGATGCCGCGCATGGAGTCTTTAAATCAATGATGACACCTAAGGAATTGGTAGAACTTAAGGCCAAATTCAGCCTCCCGAACCCTGTCGAGCTGATCCCGGTTGAAGGGGAAGAAGTACAGGTCCATCGTCCTGGGTACTACGCTCTTTATGATTATGTCACGACCCAAAATTCTAACCTGTCGTGATGGCGCCTATCTCAATACTAGGCAAACCGACAACCTCAATAAATTACAATAATCTCTTAAGTTTAAAAATATAATATTTGAATTCCATAGAAAACCTCATAATTTCAGATACAAGACACTCCCAAAACCCGATGTCACTGAGTACATGAGCATCTAATATGAATACAAAGTCTGACTGATAAAACACTGTCTGAAAGTATAAAACAGTATAATAACTGAAGGAAAGAGAGACAAGGTCAGCAGACACCCAGCAGCTACCTTGATAGTCTCCAACAGATAAATTCTCAAATCTGGCAACCGTCATATCCGGAAGTACCTGGATCTGCACACGAGGTACAGAGTGTAGTACGAGTACAACCAACTTGTAACGATCCGACTTGTCATTTTAAGAATTTATGCCTCGTTCAGTGGCTTAAGGTCTCGAGAAGAATTGTAATATGTATTATGACCCGCGTGTGTGGTCGAGTTTGATTTTCGAAAAATTTGGGATTAAACTGAGAAAACAATTCTCATTTTTGAAGCTTAAATGGAAAAAGTTGACCAGAGAGTTGACTTTTGAGCAAACGACCCCGGAATGGAATTTTGATGATTCCAACACTCTGTATGGTGATTTTGGACTTAGGAACATATTCAGAATTTTATTTGGAAGTCCGTAGTTGAATTAGGCTTGAAATGGCTAAAATAGGAATTTAAGTTTGGAAATTTGACCGGGGAATTGACTTTTTAATATCGGAATCGGAATCCAGTTCTGAAAATTTTTATAGCTATGTTATGTCATTTAGGACTTGTGTGCAAAATTTGAGGTCAATCGGACTTGATTTGATAGGTTTCGATATCGAATGTAGAAGTTGAAAATTCTTAAGTTTCATTAAGCTTGAATTGGGGTGTGATTTGTAATTTTAGCGTTGTTTGATGTAATTTGAGGTTTCAAATTAGTTCGTATGATGTTTTAGGACTTGTTGGTATATTTGGTTGAGGTCCCAAGGGCCTCGGGTGAGTTTCGGATGGTTAACGGATCAAAAGTTGGACTTAAACAGCTGCTGCAATTTTTTATTCTGCTGGAAATTCGAGGGCAGAAATCGAAGGCCGAGGACCGAAGGCCGATGACCGAAGGCCGATGATCGAAGGCCGATGACCGAAGGCCGATGACCAAAGGCCGAGGACCGAAGGCCATGATCGAGGGCCATGATCGAGGGCCGAGGACCGAGGGCAGCCTGGACAGAACTGTAAGTTATAAAGCAGGGGACTTCGTCCTATTTTCCATTTTTGACAAATTGGAGCTTGAGGAGAGGCGATTTTTGGGAGATTTTCAGAGAAAATATCGGGATAAGTATTCTTAACTCAATTATGGTTAGATTACCCGAATCCATCATTTGTTTTCATCATTTAATTAGTGTTTTGAGATGGAAATTTGGGGAAAATTTTAGAAATCTCATAAAACGAATTTTTGAGATTTCGGTGTCGATTCGGAGTCGGATTTGAGTGAAACTGGTATGGTTAGACTCGTAACTGAATGGGTTGTCGGATTTTGTGAGTTTCGTCGGATTTCGAGACGTAGGCCCCACGAGTGATTTTTGAGTTAAATTTCGGATTTCGTTGGAAAATTAGTATTTTCATATGGAATTAATTCCTATTGACTGAATTGAATTAATTTGAATAGATTTGAGATATCTGAATGACTTATTCAAGCAAGACGACTATTTTGGAATATCGGCCTAACTCCGTAAAGGTAAGTATCTTGACTAATCTTGAGTGGGGAAATTACCCCTTAGGTATTGAGTCTTATGTGAAAATTGTGTAATTGAAACCATGTACACGAGGTGACGAGTACGTACTTGGTTTATATGTGCATATTATATCAGTTGAAATTCGTAGACGCCCTTAAGTATTAAATTGAAAAAAAATTGTTGTAACTTATTAAATCCCTTATTTGTCATGCCTCATTCCTTATTTGCCGAGATTGTTTTTATATGATAATTTGGTGTAATTGCCACTTGACTTTTATGTGAACTCTGTGTTTGTTTGAGTTTCCATTTTTATTGAAAACACTTTCATTATTGATTTTACCTACATATAATTTAAATGGAAAATTTAATTAATAAAATGAATAAATCTATTTATTTCTTGAAGTTGTGATTTAAAAGAGATGTTGTTCCTTGATGAATTACTTTCCAGTTCACATTGTTGAAAATTTGGAATTGAATTATAAAGGCCGTAAATCATATTGAGGCAAAATGCCAAATTGTGAAATATTATTCGGTTGAGTTGTCCACTCCCGAATATTTTGTTAAGATGTTGTACACATTATGATCGAGTCGTGGGCTCCTTATTGTGGAAAAATAATGTATTGTTGATTTCTGTGGAAAGTTATAATATTTGAGCACTTGATGATATGTTGTAATATTTGAGCACTTGATGTGCAATTTGTGATATGTTGTGATATGTGAGTACTTGAGGTGCAAGTTGTATTATGTTGTGATAGTTGGGCACTTGAGGTGCGATTTATGAAATATTGTGATATTGATATGCATACGGTGATATAAGGCCAGGGTGTTGAAATGCATGCGGTGAGATAAGGGTGGCTTGAAACACGTGGCTAGTAGGGGAACTACTAGAAGTCATGCAGTGTGATAAGGGTGGCTAAAACGCGGGATGCTATTTCGGAAAAAATGATTCTTAAAAAAAAATAAAATGTGAAGGCTCCCGCGGTAATATAAGGAAATGAGATATTGTGAATTTATTTATAATTTGGGACTACGAGGCGGTACCCCGGGAGTACTCTGTTGATATTTCTTTATTTATGTTCTTGTCTTGGGTGATTTTGTTTCATTTATTATGTAAATTCTTGTCTTCTTACTTTATTATTATGTGTTTTGTGCTTTTAGTTGTATTGTGTTGTCTTTGGCTTTTTAGCACGAGATTCTGAAGAAGTATATTTCTGGTTTTTCTTACTGATTTTCGATGATTGAGTTGATTTAAATAATAAAAAATTATTATTATGTTTTAAATTAAATAGTTTTACATTCAAGTCAGTAGTTTATCTGATGCTTTAATTTAAGTGCAATGTTATTTTCTTCACCCAAACGGTTTCTAAAATAAATTTATTTCTTTGTTGATTTCTTACTTGATTTAAAAATTATAAACTAACTTTAGTGGAAATAAATTAATCATGTGGATCTTATATACATTGATATTATTGGCACGTGAGTTGTCCGTACAGTTGTGATAGAAATATGGGCACGAGGTGCCGTGAAAATATGGAAGTGGGTTGAGACCCGTATGTTTATGATTCTAAAATGAGGTGTCACAAGGTGACTTTTATTTGAAATAATTATATTCAAAATATTATTTCAAAGAATTATATTCGGAAGGTATTTTTTCGAAAGAATTATATGTGAAAGATTTATATTTGAAGGACATATTTAATTGGTTGTACTTGTGTTCCTTATTCGTGTGAGCAAAAATTATGATATTCTTGTTGTCTTGCTGTTATATCACTGGTTGATTTTGTTGTTATCATTGCTAGTTATTTTCCAGTACTATTGTATACTGCTATATTGCACAGGTTATTTGACTAGTGAGTGTCTTGACTGTACCTCGTCACTACTCCACCAAGGTTAGTCATGATACTTATTGTGTACAGACTGTGGTATACTCATACTATACTTCTGCACATTTTTGTGCAGAGCCAGGTATTGGAGATATCAGACTCAGGTAGAGTTAGTGTGTTGATCGCAAGGATTCAAGGTGGAGCTGCTTGGTCGTCGCAGTCCCTTGGAGTCTTTCCATTTTATTGTACTGTCAACTCTTACTCGAACAGTATTATATATTCGATCTTTGAGATTCATTACATGTATTCAGTTAGAGTTCGTGACTCAGTATTACTAGTCTTGGGAAGGTGTTATAATTATTTTCGATGTTGGTTTCGATTATAAAAAAAGGCTTGAATTGTAATTGTAATCGGCTTACCTAGTCTTAGAGACTAAGTGCCATCACGATGCTTGTGGTAGGATTTTTGGGTCGTGACACAACTCAATAAGTAACAAAACTAACCTCTGGGCTGAAAGTAGTGACGAGCTACGCAGGTAGAGTCCAGTATAAATAATAATAATACATAAATGTAGGCATGCTTTCAAGTTCAACAGTTGCTTTCAGTACAAATAGAATAGATCAATTCTGAACAATACGAGGAATATGACATCTCTGTATCTACATGCCAATGTACATACTGTATGTGATGCACCTTAATGAAAACTCGGTGTACTCACAATCTAAAATACTCAATCACTCAGTACTGTATATGGACAATCCAGCCCAGGAAAGATCCATCCCAATAATATATGTATATCCATCAACTAACAGTAAGTCACTCAGTACTGTATAAGGCCAATCCAGCCCAGGAAAGATCCATCCCCAAATATCAATGAATCGGACAAGATCCATGTTCAGGAAAAATCCATCCCTCAATATAAATGCTTCGGGCAAGATCGATGCCCAGGGAAGATCCATCCCTCAATATATATATTTATGGCAAGATCCATGCCTAGGGAATATCCATCCTAAATATATAAATGCTTCAGGTAAGATCCATGCCCAGAGAAGATCCATCCATCAATATATATATCTATGGCAAGATCCATGCCCAGGGAAGATCCATCCCTAATATATATATATATATATATATATATATATATATATATATATATCCCAACTACGCTCATTGTGGGGGTGCGGACTCCGGAGGGGCTCCTTCAGCCCAAGCACTATAATAGCCAGATCCAGGCATAAATAAATAAACATAACTACCACTTAGAATCTCTAGTCTCTCGGGCTCTCAATAACATGAAGAATCAACCCGACATGATGATATGAAGTATCAATGAATGACAACAAAGACTGAGATATGATATACAAGTGATAGATGTGACTGAGTACAAAATTATAAATTTAAACAAATAGTTCAACAACAATACGACCCATGTGGGTCCCAAAATATATCGGCGCGTAACCAAATCGCGATCTTTAACATGAGTCTCAGCTCAATTTCTCTAACACGTGGAGGATGTGCGGATAAGGACATTTATTTAATTATACAACTCCACGGAATCAATTAGGTCACAATTCCTATGATGCACTCTCACACGCCCGTCACCTAGCGTGTGCGTCATCTCCAAACAATTCATACAACATGAAATTCAGGGATTCATACCCTCAGAACCAAGTTTAGAAGTGTTACTTACCTCAAAACCACGTAATTTCTTACTCTGCCATGCCCTTGCCTCGTGAATTGGTCCCCAAACGTCCCAAATCTAGCCACAAGCAGTACAGTACAATCAATATAGGCTAAAGGAATCAATTCCACAAGAAAATACAAAATTATAGCCAAAAATCTGAAATTAGCTCAAACCCGGCTCCCGGGCCAACGTCTCAAAATCCGACAAAAGTCATAAAATCTGAAAGCCCATTCGCTCACGAGTCTAACCATACCAATTTTACTCAAATCCGATAACAAAATCTCATTCAAAACCTCAAATTTCTAGTCGAAGAACTCTTTCTCATTTTCCCCAAATTTCCATCTCAACACACTAATTAAATGATGAAAACAATGATATATTCGTGTATATTGACCAAATCCGAGTTAGAATCACTTACCCTGATGTTTTTCCTTGAAAATCTCTCAAAAATCGCCTCTACCCAAGCTCCAATTTGTCAAAAATGGAAAATGGGACGAAGCCCCCGTTTTATAACTTAAAGTTTTCTGTCTAGGTGTTGCCCTCGATTTCCTGACCTCGATTTATTGCTCTCGATTGCTGACCTCAATTTTTCTGACCTTGATTTCCTGACCTCGATTTTTCCAGCCTCGATTGTTTTCCAGCAGCAGAAATTTCCAGCAGTTGTTTAAGTCCAAATTTTGATCCGTTAACCATCTGAAACTCACCCGAGGCCCTCAGGACCTCAACCAAATACACCAACAAGTCCTAAAACATCATACGAACTTAGTTGAAACCTCAAATCACATAAAACAATGCTAAAACCACGAATCATACCCCAATCCAAGCTTAAGGAACTTAAGAATTTCCAACTTCTACATTCGATGCCGAAACCTATCAAATCAATTCCGATTAACTTCAAATTTTACACACAAGTCATAAATGATATAACGGATCTACAAAAATTTTCAGAACTGGATTCCGACCCCGATATCAAAAAGTCAACTCTCCGGTCAAACTTCCCAAAAATTTAACTTTTGCCATTTCAAGCCAAATTTCACTACGAACTTCCAAATAAAATTTCGAACACGCCCCTAAGCCCAAATTTACCATACGGAGCTGTTGGAATCATCAAAACTCTATTCCGAGGTAGTTTACTCAAAAGTCAAACTCCGGTCAACTCTTTCCAACTTAAGTTTTCAATTATGAGACTAAGTGTCTCAATTCACTCCGAAATCCTTCCGGACCCGAACCAACTAACCCGGTAAGTCATAAAATGAATATGAAGCATAAATTGAGCAGTAAATGAGGAAATAGGGTTATAATACTCAAAACGACCGATCGGGTCGTTACAGATTACCTCTTCCTTATTACATATTATAACGACCGGTCGGGTCGTTATAATATGTGAAAGATTTATATTTGAAGGACATGTTTAATTGGTTGTACTTGTGTTCCTTATTCGTATGAGCAAAAATTATGATATTCTTGTTGTCTTGCTGTTATATCACTGGTTGATTTTGTTGTTATCATTGCTAGTTATTTCCCAGTACTATTGTATACTGCTATATTGCACAGGTTATTTGACTAGTGAGTGTCTTGACTGTACCTCGTCACTACTCCACCAAGGTTAGTCATGATACGTACTGGGTACAGACTGTGGTATACTCATACTACACTTCTGCACATTTTTGTGCAGAGCCAGGTATTGGAGATATCAGACTCAGGTAGAGTTAGTGTGTTGATCGCAAGGATTCAAGGTGGAGCTGCTTGGTCGTCGCAGTCCCTTGGAGTCTTTCCATTTTATTGTACTGTCAACTCTTACTCGAGCAGTATTATATATTCGATCTTTGAGATTCATTGCATGTATTCAGTTAGAGTTCGTGACTCAGTATTACTAGTCTTGGGAAGGTGTTATAATTATTTTCGATGTTGGTTTCGATTATAAAAAAAGGCTTGAATTGTAATTGTAATCGGCTTACCTAGTCTTAGAGACTAAGCACCATCACGACGCCCGTGGTAGGATTTTTGGGTCGTGACACAACTCAATAAGTAACAAAACTGACCTCTGGGCTGAAAGTAGTGACGAGCTACGCAGGTAGAGTCCAGTATAAATAATAATAATACATAAAAGTAGGCATGCTTTCAAGTTCAACAGTTGCTTTCAGTACAAATAGAATAGATCAATTCTGAACAATACGAGGAATATGACATCTCTGTATCTACATGCCAATGTACATACTGTATGTGATGCACCTTAATGAAAACTCTATGTACTCACAATCTAAAATACTCAATCACTCAGTACTGTATATGGACAATCCAGCCCAGGAAAGATCCATACCAATAATATATGTATATCCATCAACTAACAGTAAGTCACTCAGTACTGTATAAGGCCAATCCAGCCCAGGGAAGATCCATCCCCAAATATCAATGAATCGGACAAGATCCATGTTCAGGGAAAATCCATCCCTCAATATAAATGCTTCGGGCAAGATCGATGCCCAGGGAAGATCCATCCCTCAATATATATATTTATGGCAAGATCCATGCCTAGGGAATATCCATCCTAAATATATAAATGCTTCAGGTAAGATCCATGCCCAGAGAAGATCCATCCATCAATATATATATCTATGGCAAGATCCATGCCCAGGGAAGATCCATCCCTAATATATATATATATATATATATATATATATATATATATATCCCAACTACGCTCATTGTGGGGGTGCGGACTCCGGAGGGGCTCCTTCAGCCCAAGCACTATAATAGCCAGATCCAGGCATAAATAAATAAACATAACTACCACTTAGAATCTCTAGTCTCTCGGGCTCTCAATAACATGAAGAATCAACCCGACATGATGATATGAAGTATCAATGAATGACAACAAAGACTGAGATATGATATACAAGTGATAGATGTGACTGAGTACAAAATTATAAATTTAAACAAATAGTTCAACAACAATACGACCCATGTGGGTCCCAAAATATATCGGCGCGTAACCAAATCGCGATCTTTAACATGAGTCTCAGCTCAATTTCTCTAACACGTGGAGGATGTGCGGATAAGGACATTTATTTAATTATACAACTCCACGGAATCAATTAGGTCACAATTCCTATGATGCACTCTCACACGCCCGTCACCTAGCGTGTGCGTCATCTCCAAACAATTCATACAACATGAAATTCAGGGATTCATACCCTCAGAACCAAGTTTAGAAGTGTTACTTACCTCAAAACCACGTAATTTCTTAGTCTTCCATGCCCTTGCCTCGTGAATTGGTCCCCAAACGTCCCAAATCTAGCCACAAGCAGTACAGTACAATCAATATAGGCTAAAGGAATCAATTCCACAAGAAAATACGAAATTATAGCCAAAAATCTGAAATTAGCTCAAACCCGACTCCCGGGCCAACGTCTCAAAATCCAACAAAAGTCATAAAATCTGAAAGCCCATTCGCTTACGAGTCTAACCATACCAATTTTACTCAAATCCGATAACAAAATCTCATTCAAAACCTCAAATTTCTAGTCCAAGAACTCTTTCTCATTTTCCCCAAATTTCCATCTCAAAACACTAATTAAATAATAAAAATAATGATATATTCGTGTATATTGACCAAATCCGAGTTAGAATCACTTACCCTGATGTTTTTCCTTGAAAATCTCTCAAAAATCGCCTCTACCCAAGCTCCAATTTGTCAAAAATGGAAAATGGGACGAAGCCCCCGTTTTATAACTTAAAGTTTTCTGTCTAGGTGTTGCCCTCGATTTCCTGACCTCGATTTATTGCTCTCGATTGCTGACCTCGATTTTTCTGACCTTGATTTCCTGACCTCGATTTTTCCAGCCTCGATTGTTTTCCAGCAGCAGAAATTTTCAGCAGCTGTTTAAGTCCAAATTTTGATCCGTTAACCATCTGAAACTCACCTGAGGCCCTCAGGACCTCAACCAAATACACCAACAAGTCCTAAAACATCATACGAACTTAGTTGAAACCTCAAATCACATAAAACAATGCTAAAACCACGAATCATACCCCAATCCAAGCTTAAGGAACTTAAGAATTTCCAACTTCTACATTCGATGCCGAAACCTATCAAATCAATTCCGATTAACTTCAAATTTTACACACAAGTCATAAATGATATAACGGATCTATGAAAATTTTCAAAACTGGATTCCGACCCCGATATCAAAAAGTCAACTCTCTAGTCAAACTTCCCAAAAATTCAACTTTCGCCATTTCAAGCAAAATTTCACTACGAACTTCCAAATAAAATTCCGAACATGCCCCTAAGCCCAAAATTACCATACGGAGCTGTTGGAATCATCAAAACTCTATTCCGAGGTAGTTTACTCAAAAGTCAAACTCCGGTCAACTCTTTCCAACTTAAGTTTTCAGTTATGAGACTAAGTGTCTCAATTCACTCCGAAATCCTTCCGGACCCGAACCAACTAACCCGGTAAGTCATAAAATGACTATGAAGCATAAATTGAGCAGTAAATGAGGAAATAGGGTTATAATACTCAAAACAACCGGTCGGGTCGTTACAGATTACCCCTTCCTTATCGGCTATTCTATCCACCTCCTTCCGTTAGTGGAAGAATTTTGTCATCAATACGGTGTCCACCTGGCTCAGTTTGCACTGTATGTCTACAAGGTGATCAAGATACTGACTAAGCTCACGGTCGAGCTAACGTTGTGGCACTTAATACATCTATTCACCCCTAGCTTTTATAGGGGAATATTGCCGAACCTTCACCATAAATGAGGCAAATGTTTGGTGGTGAAAATTGAAGAAAATTCCAATCGTCAGTTCTGGTTTAAATTTTTCTTCATCAGTACCGAGGACGTTGTGGCCAACGTCAACGTCTTTCCTGAAGCTTGGAACTACACTCATGAGTGCCCTATTTATTTCTGCGTTTGTTTGGTTCTAAGTTTTGATTTTCTAACTTTCCTCTTTTGTAGCTAATGGCCAGCCTCTTCCTTTGGTCGCTCACATCTATGATTGGGTCGAGCGACTCCTCCCCCACATCATAGGGATCTGTGATTGGCCGAGTTTTTTCAAGAAATTCAAGCCTGCTCTCCCTTCGACTGGTAATTTCTTTTCTTTGATCGTAGCCGTTCCATTTCCTATTGTGTAAGGATTTGTTTTACTAACTAGATGTTGTCATTTTCTCAAGCAGGGGATCTTCTCGAAGGAGCCGGGCACCAGTGTCCTCTTTCCGAAGGACGGCTACTACATTTTTGGCTTATGCTCTTGTTGCGACTACTACGTCTTCTGTACCGGTCTCAGCCTCAGCTGCCATAGTTCGAGAGCCCGTCTCCGTTCCATCTGCAACTTTTGCTCCTCAACCCCTTTCACTAGTTAATGAGGATATCGTCTCTCCTGATGAAAGTAGTCTAATACCTCGTAAGAGGAGAGCTGTGGATAGGGGGAGAGAGATCGTCAGTCGTTGATGTGGGAGATTGTGGCTTTGTTCTTCGAGAGAAGGCCATAGTGCATATTGGAGAGAGTCTCGAGGCAAGTCCCGAGGCCCCTCACTTGGAGGAAATGAGAATGCGTCCTATGGGGGGCATGTCGAGGGTAAGGTGTATAATGACGGCCCTGCACTTCTGAGGCGCGATGAGGCCTTATCTTCTGGGGTCACGACAGACTTCCCTTCTTTGACTGATGACAGAGGGAAAGCCGTCACTGAGGAGGATGTTGGATATGACTCTGACATGGATATGGACGAGTTGAGGATGATCGATGAGCGACTCACTCAACTCGAAGTGAGGTTGGAAGGTGGTTCTAGGACTATTGCAATCCCGATAGATCGTAATCTACTTGTAAACACCGAGGAAATAGTCCCTGTCCTTGGTCCTCTTTGTTCTTAATTTGAGGGTACGATCCTCGAGACGATAGATGACAGCACCTTATCTAATAACATTGTTGGCATTGCTCTTCGAGTAAGTACAACTGTCGTCCGTTCTTTTCCTTATGTTTTTCTTTCTTTCGTAAGTTCTAATTTCCTTTCTTTGTTTTGCAGACAGTTATTTTGGAGATCGAGAGTGCTCGCCGGGAGCAGAAACGAAAATGATATTTACGTGAAGTTGAAAGAAAAGTATTTTAAATGTCTTGCAAAGTATCAAGAGCTCCGGTGTCAGCTCTGCGGCGGTGATGTGTGCCAGCTGAGGGAGGACTTGAAGGAGAGGGACGAGGAGTTGATGCAGTTGTGGAGAAATGCAGCATCTTGGAAGGGACGTTGAGGGGCAAAGAGGAGGAGCTCGAGCTTAGTAGGGGCATAGAAGCCCAATGCAGTGATCTCCAAGCCCAAGCGGTATTGCTGCGAGGCCAACTCGAAGAGTGTCAATTCAGGGCGGAGGCTCTTAGTGGAGAGGTTGCCGAGAAGTAAGAGGATCTATAAAAGGCAGTGTCCGCTCGGTCGAACGCTCTGAGGAGGGCGTAGTCCCTTGAAGTGGTGATCCGAACTCTTCGTTTTGAGCGAGAAAATGACTTGTTGACAGCAAGGCTTAAAGAAGATGAAAGGATTGGGGAGTTGGAGAAAGAGACCTCTGACCTTTATGATCGGGTTGCTGCTCTGGAGTCCGAGAAGGCTAAACTACTTGAACGGCCTTCTTCATCTGCGACTTCTGGATTCCCCAACGTTTCTTGAGAATTGTACGAAGAGTGGATTCATTCCGAGGCCCGATTGGATGTGCTTCGTGATTTGCATGCAGAGGGTTCCATTCCTACCCCAGACTTTAAGGATGCTCGTGTCAAGGCTCGCGAGGCTCGAATTGCTTGTGTCTTATGATCCGATTATGCCTTATCCCGGTGAAGAAGATGAGGACGGTGAGGATGTTATAGACCATCTTGAGGACGAGGCCTGGTATGATTCCATAAGCCCTCCGGGCGAGGATGGAAAGGGCGTTGAGGGTCAGATCGATGTGGGTGTCGCGGATCGTGATGGTAGTGATCAACAGTAGTTCATTTTTTCTTTTTTTGAGTTTTTTTTTTGTATTTTTGCTGGAATCTTTAAGAGCCTTTGTAAAAAACCTTTATTTATAATATCAAAGTTGGCTTTTACTTTTATTTGCACCTTTCTTATTTGATGTGGTTTGTTTCTGTACTTTGCGTGTTTTGCTCCTTCATGCTTTTGTCTTTATCCTTGTATATATCAAAGTTTATCGGAACGTGGTCGAGGATCAATAGGCGTTATTCGAACTTGGTCGAATCTTTACCTCTTTAAATCGCGGCCGAGGGCCGGTAATTGTTGTTCGTACTTTGTCAAACTTATCCTTTTATTAATCTCGGCCGAGGACCGGTGGGTGTTGTTCGAACTTGGTAGAACTTATCCTTTTATTAATCTCGGCCGAGGGCCGGTGGGTTTGTTCGAATTTGGTAGAACTTATCCTTTTATTAATCTCGGCTTAGGGCCAGTAGGTGTTGTTTAAACTTGGTCGAACTTATCCTTTTACAATTTGGATATAAGAGTGACTACACCTCCCTAAGCACTTTTAATACATATAATTAACCTTTCAACCCCACACTTATGTCAAACCATAACTCTCCATTCACATCATTATATATTAACTCCCTACTTCTTTAAGCACTTTTACATCAAGAGTCACCACTATCAATGAATATTTTCTACAATATAACTATTTTTTTTCTTTTTTTTAATCAAGTGATTCTTACTTTTTCAATAAATTACACCTTTATCCTTAGTTCATTAGTTCCACTCAAAAGCCAAACCAATCATCCCACACTTCAACTTTTACAAAATTCATAATAAATTCAAGTGCTCATGAGAGGTACAAGGTTCAAATAGATGGTCAATTCAAACAAATGGGCAAGGCTTGTAATATGGTTGCCAAAGAAAGAGGATTACAGGCTCAAAGGGGTTAACTACGATACATAACAAATAGGTGGGTAAAATCATATAACTGGCTCAACATATAAATGCCTATATCACTTCCAAGACTGCATAAAACTACTATTTTGATTTGCAAACACACGGGGCAAGTTCTAGGCATTAAATGCGATGCACAGAATGATACAAACCTCACACACACATAGCACATTACTCACTCAAGATCAGATCGTCAAGACACTCTAGTCAAAGCAGTAAAGTAAAGTTAAGATCATACACCTTACGGTACTTACATAAGAGTAAAAAATGAGCCTAAGCGTCACAACTAAAGCACTCGCTACTCTAAATGAATAATAAAGTTAAGAGACATTGTGTTCCATTCAAATCATAGCACAAGGTTTCCTACTCCTAACAAAAATAAAAACTAACTATACCTGGTTCAAACAAAACCCTTGAAAAAGAACCGCGGCCCAAAGAAAAACAAATGAGGAATTATTACACTACCCTACAAAAGAAAATCTTCTTTTTTTTTCTTTCGACTTTAATCCCTCAAGAAACCTGTCGAATGATATCCATCGTCAGGAAAAATCAAAAAAATTATTTTTGTAATGTTTTTTCCATATTTTTTCTATCTCTAACCTACTAAACAAAAACTGAACTAACACATATACATACAACATACAGTTATACCCACCCTACACTTTAAGTTGTGGCATGTCCCCATGATACACAATTAAAAAACATAAGGTAAATGAAACTTCCTTGAATATCTAGTCGGGATCAGAATCAAAGTCGAGCTCCATTCTTCTCGCCCGAACTAGTGCGCACATCCATGCAGACAACTTCTTCTTAGCCTTCTTGGGATACACCCCACACTTATCTTTCTAAATCACTGGAGCCTTATCTCTTGAACTCTTCACCTTCCACTCAACACTTGCAGCTGGCTTCTCCTGTTTCACCCTCGTTTCTACATTCATCTCAAAAGCCATTGTCTCCTCACCCACTCTAAGCATGAGTTTTCTATCATGTATGTCGAATATTGCTCTACCCGTCGCTAAGAATGGTCTTCCTAGAATGAGGGGGGCCTCCTTATTCTCCTCCATCTTCGCTACTATAAAGTCTATAGGAAATACAAACTTATCTACCCGAACTAAGACATCTTCTACTATCCCCTCGGGTATGATAGTTGTTTGGTCTGCCAGCTACAAAGATATTGGTGCAGACCTTATCTCTCCAATCTCATTCTCCAGCTTCCTATAAATAGACAAATGCATTAAATTAATTGAGGCACCAGAATCATACAAAGACTAATCAAAATTACGAGTGCCTAACGAGCAAGGTATAGTAAAACTCCCTGGATCTCTACACTTTTGTGGGAGTTTGTTTTGCAAGATTGCACTGCAATGCTCTGTGAGCTTGACCACTGAGGTCTCTTCTATCTTCCTCTTCTTTGTGAGGATCTCCTTTAAGAATTTGGCATAAGCTGGCATTTAAGAGAGCACTTCTGTGAATGGCACATTTACGTTAACTTGTTTAAGCATATCCAGGAATCTCTCAAACTACTTATCCAGCTTTTCTCTATATAGCTTTTGGGGAAAAGGTAGAGAAGGCATGTGCTCGCTCTCATTCCGGTCCTCCTTTCTTGAAGTGTCATCCTTCTTCTTTTTGCCAGCTCCCTTCTTGCCTTTCTTCTTCTTATCAACTTCATTTTTCAGCTTCTCCTCACTTTCTTTTTTAGGTACCACCTCTTTCAACACTTTCCCGCTTCTCAATGTCACAACATTCACTGTTTCTTTGGGGTTTCTTTTAGTATCAACTGGCAGAGTACCTGGGATTCTCTCAGACAATACAATTGCAATTTGCCCCACTTTTTTCTTCAAGTTTCGCAACCTTGTGCCAAGTTCTTTGACAGCTGCACCATGAGCATATAATCTCTCATCTGTCTTGACAATGAAAGAATTCATTAGATCTTCTAGCCCAGACTGAGTGGAATGTTGAGGCTGGAACTGCGCCTTATGTTAATTTTGGAAGCATGGGGCTCCTTGTCCCTGGAATCTGGAGTTGTTTTGTTTCCATGCATTTGCAGTACCCCCAGGTGAACTCCACGAAAAATCGGGGTGCTTCTGACCCATTGCATTGAAGTTATAATTCCCAACAACATTAACTTCCTCAATTGAGGCTTGACACTCATGAGTAGGGTGCCTTCTTCCACATATATCACAAGCTGCGTGGGGCTTACTATGTATAGAAGCTAATGTCAACTTCCTTATTTTCGTGGCCATGGCATCAAGTTGTACCTGCACAGATGTGTTAGCATCAGCGTGGTAAACACCAGTTGATCTTCTTCTTTCAGCATCTCAAAGGGCCACTGATTTGCATCTTCAGATAACTTATCTAGAAAAGTGACTATCTCTTCTGGAGTCTTCTTAATCAACGGGCATCCAGCTGTATTGCTCAATGTTCTGCGTGTGGCGGGTGTCAATCCATCCCAAAACTCCTGGAGTTGCATCCAGAGTTAAATTCCGCTATGGTGATACTTTCGCATTATCTCCTTAAACCTCTCCCAAGCTTCAAACACAGTTTCGGTCTCGTTCTGGCAAAAGTTATGGATTTCTCTTCTAAACTTGCCCGTCTTAGCTGATGAGAAATATTTATCAAGAAATTTTATGGTCATCTCATCCCATGTTCTAATCGACTCATTAGGCAAGCTTCGAAGCTAGTGTTTTATCATCATCCTTGAGTGTGAAAGGGAATTCACTTAAGTAGATTGCATCTTATGACACACTATTATATTGAAATGTGTTCATAATCTCCACGAAGTCCATCAGATGATTGTTTGGATCTCCGTACATCTTTCTTCTGAAGACACAATTGTTTTGCAGAGTTTGAAGCAACCCCTACTTTAACTCAAAATTATTAGCTGCAACTGGAGGTGTTATAATACTTGATAATCCTTGGTTGTAAACCGGTCTAACATAATTACCAAGTGGTCTCCCGGCCTCGGGAGGTATAAATTTGAACTAGTCTGCACCCAAGGGTTGATTTTGGTTAAGTCTGTGACCCATCTCTTCTTCATGGATGCACTGTGCATCCCTAATAGCTGCTTCCTTAGCATCCCTTGCAGCTTTTTCTCTTTGTTGGGTTGCTTCTCTTGCAGCCAAATCATCATTATCATCATCACCAGCCATAGTTTCTTTGGTTGAGGATTGCCCAACCTTCTCTATATTCTCAGGGAGATTTCATTCCTTCCTTAGTTGTCGCAGTTGTTTTTCTATTTCTGGTTTGTATTGTAGCAATTCCTCCCCAGAAGGTCAAGTCATGCACCACTCTTACCTGCAACCTGCGCACAGTCAAAGAACACTAACCATAAAAAAGGGAAAAAAAAATAAAAAGAAAAAGAAAAATTCTTGAATTAGCACTACAACTATTTCAAACATTATTGATTGTCAATCCCCGGCAACAACGCCAAAATTCGATGAGCTTGAAACATACACTTAAATATGCTCGTTAGTCGAATATAGTATAATATAATATCGTATCCACAAGGATTGGAGTTAAATAATATTTTTATAGTTTGTAGCTAGATTTCTATCCAAGATAATCAACAGTTTAGAATTATGTGATTTAAAACTAAAATTACCTAAAAATCTAAAGCTAATTGACGAATGACAATCGAACAAAAGTAAGCAAGGAAGATATCAATGGGAGAAAATAAGGGTTGATTGGATAGGTACAAGATAAATGTCTGGGATTTAACTCTAGTTAATTCATTTCTAATATTCAAGTGAGTCTCCCGAATTCACTCAATTATTAGTTCAAACATTTAGTAGAAACTCCTCTCTCGATTAAGTCTCAACCTCACAATATGAACCAATTTAAACTCAGTGAAGATATGCAAGAATTCGTAGTAGATTGGTATTTAGAAGAATCTCTTCCGATTATCCTCCTAACTAGGTTTAAATAATAATTCAACTAGCCTCTTTCGATTACTAAGAAGAATTAATAAACTCAACCAACAAGATAATGCAAAGATATCATAAGTTATGCCTCTCTCGATTACATGAATACGTGAATATAGATGTAACAATTAAATAATCCAAAACGATTCAATACATAAAAACTAGAGTTATAATCCACAAACAATTATCAATACACCAAATCCATCAAGCCCTAAAGGGACTACTCCATAGACATGGAGTATTTTATCACAAATATAAAGAAAAATATAAAACGATCCAAACTCTTTTCTTGAGTGAGGATTGAATGATGAATTCCTTTTGCTTTTGCTTATCCACCTCCTCCTTAGCCTCCCTAGGTCTCTCCAATATGTCAAAAGTACAGAAAATACCATTTTTCCATGTATATATACCAATTAGGGTCGGGCCCAAACGAACACACATTTTCCTACGCGAAATAGGACAATTCCGGGATTGGACGTGCGTGGCCGCACACATGGATGTGTGCTCGCGCATATGGCCACGCACTTTGGACAGTGTACTGCTCTACTTTCGCGCACCTAGGTGACCTCTTGCTCACAATTTGTTTCTCTCGTTAAGTGTACTATTGCCCGTTGATCCCCGAACACAACTCCAACTTAATCCTTGGGCTTTTACTCAGACTTTAAAGCTTCAGAATAGCTCGAATTCATTCCAAAATATCTACATAGCCCGGAATCACTCCTACAAGGCATAAAACACACAATTAGTGTAAAACACTAGCGATTAAAGCTCAAACTCAATTGTAGTGTAGTAAATTAGAGTGCAATAAGCGACTAAAATACGAGATTATAGCCTACCATCATGGAGCTTCTTCTTCGTTGTACGGCTATTTTACGAACATGCATGCGTCCCTCTTTGGCAATAGCTTAGGGGCGCCCGGTATCTTGTCGACTCGTTCTTGGTATTCTTTCATTTGATCTCTAAGTGCTTTATTTTCATTCTCCATTTTCTCTATCCTATTTAGAACAGTGGCGAGGGAGCTATCACCTGCACTGTCAGTAACATTGTGAGTTATACCTGGTGTTGGAGGGTCTGGTCTGTCGCTCTATTCGTCTGCTCATTGTATTGTGCAGGTTCTTGCGATTTCTGCGGTTGTGCATGGAACGAGCTTGTTGAGCACGCTTATAGCGTATCGGTCAGCCATGCTTCGAGGAGCTTTTTCACGGCCGGTGGCATCCCTTCTTCTGTGGACGTGGAGGACCCTTTTCCATTGGGTTTGTTATACTACAATGGGGAGGATGTGACCTTTAGGGCCTGGGGAGGCAGTGGGCGTCACGTCCTCGCATGTTGTTTCACAACTCTCATTGATAACATTCATGAGGTTGCTAGGGAAACTACATGTTGCTTTAGTTCTCTCTCCTTGGTTACCTACCATGTAGGTTTTTGTTCGTGCAAAGAAAGAGAAAAATCTTGGGGTTTGTGAAGTTAGTGACTCGCGTTAGCTGTAGATCTAAAAAAAAACTAAAAAATTAACTAAAAAATTCCCACAGACGGTGCCAAATTATTTGACCAAGAATATAGATCTTGTCTCAACCAATTAGATTTGTTCAAAGAAGAGTTAATCTTAGTAAAAAATAATATCCAAAAATAAAGCTATGTGTGTCAAGACTAAATAAATAATATATATTATCCGGATGGTAATAAATATGAGCATAAATAGTGATATTCAATTATCTAAAAAGGTGGAATATGACAATAAATAGTAATAATAACAATAAATGGCATTTAAGTAAATAAAATGTGTGAGTCACTCAAAAAGGGGATGAGATCGGTGGATATTCTTCCTGACAATGATGGATGATTGATAAGCCTTTGAACATTTGTGTTGTTCTTGGATCTGGTAGAAATGCTAGATAAGAATCTTGGTAAAAAGGTTATTTTTGTATATATGTGATAAGACCAGATTTTCTCCTACAAAGTCAATGTGTTCTTTACAAATAAATATCTTGTGTCCCCTATCAATTATCATTGCGTCTCTTTCTATTTATAGAGAACATGTTCCTATAAACCCTAATAGTACAAGTGGAGAGAATATCCACTAGAATATTCTCTTTATTGTGCTATCTTAAAACTAGTCGTTATAACTATGTCAAGGGTGTTCGACCTTGACTTCGATCCTCGATGACTCCTCGACCTCAGTCCTTGCTGACTCTTCGACCGCGACCTTTGTTGTTCCTTGAACCACTTCGACACATGACAGCCTGGAAATGTCTCACTAATGCTATCATGACTTAAGCATTCTAGAGATAGATTTTGACCTATACAGTATTAAGAATTAATTTTATTTAAATGCAAACTTTAAGAAATAAGGATAAAATAGTAGAAGACAAATGTATTCATAAAGATATGTAAGGTGAGACACAATTTAACATATTTGTATATAATATTACTCCCTCTATTTAAATTTAAATGACACATTTCACTTATCGAGAGCCAATTTAATTAAACTTTTACTTATCGAGAGCCAATTTAACTAAATTTTTACGCTAAATTGGATTTGTTCGACTTAATATTTTAAATTAAAATTTAGATATGCAAAAACTATACGAGAAATGCTATAAGTTGTAATTTTTCTCATGTCAATATGATAAAAAAAGATATATTAAAATGTTGGTCAAACGTCACACAGTATGACTCTCGATAAGCAAAATGTGTTATCTAAATTGAAACAGGGGGAGTATAAAATATTTCTAATTACAAAATAATGTACAAATAATTTAACTAAATTCATCATCTATGCATATTCAAAATATATTTAATACATTACTATGTTAGTGTAAGAAAAATTATTTTCATCATTTAAATAAATATTTTATTTTATTTTAACGTCAATATATATATTGAATTGATAGACACTCGTACAACACACGTATACTAAAACTAGTATTAATAAAAACCTATATATCAAACTAACTATCCACCCATAAATTAATAACCTAAGTATCAAATATCGCCTATTGTTTATTTGCTTCTAATATATTAGTTCCTCTCATTATTTGTTTAATAGGAAAATAAACAAAAGAAATGCTTTTAACTATTTAATTGTTTTTCAAGAAAAAGAACAAGATGGCGAGGCTCAGCCAGAAAATTCAAAAGTAAAAAAGAAAAAAGAAACGTGGGCTCCACAGAATTATTCTCTCTCCACACTAATCACCGTCACATGCTAAAATTAGTACCTCAGTGAGCAGGTGATCGCTATCTCCTTTATATTCTCTCTCCACAGTAGTCAGTCCTCTTTCCTGCCACCACCATCTCCACCGTCTGCCTCCACTCTCTTCCGCACTTTTCGTCGGAGCACAGTGGCGGTTATCAGTAAAATCCTACTTAATTTTATTAACACTAAACTAGATTGTTAACATTTTGTAGAAACTTATAACATCAGCTGCTTCCCGAAAACTCGTAATTAATCTGCATATTCGTTTCGTAATTTGTGTTTTTTAAGTGCAAACAGCTCAAATGAAAACTCATATATAGATGTGTGATGAAGCATTTGAGTGACTAATCAACTTTATATATAGATAAATTTTTACGCGGAAAAATGGCGGATGTTGCAGTATTGAAGTCATGGAGAGACGAGCTAGCAAGCTTAGTGGAGGACAGTGGGATAAGGTTCGCCGGAGATGCGATAGAAATCTCAACTCCGGTGTTTTCCACGCCGGCGTACGAGGAGAAGAGATCGGTGTACAAATCGCCGGCGACCGAGGAGGTTGTAGCGGAGCCGGAGAGCTTTAAGGATCAAATTAAGGGTTTCGCGAAGGCTTGGGGAGAAATGTTGCTGGAATTGGTGAGAGGTTGTAGAGATGTGGTGCAACAAAGCCTATTGACTGAAGAATCATACATTGTGCAGAAAACGAAAGGTCCTTTAGCTGAGGTATCGAGGAGGTTGAGTGTTTTGAATGAGTTTTTGCCGGAGGATCGTGATCCGGTGCATGCTTGGCCCATCATTTTCTTCGTCTTCATCCTCGCCCTCTGCGGTAAATTTTGGCTTTCTTTTAATACTTTGAGATATTCTCCTTTTGCATTGACATATAAGCATTTTGCCTGCAGTATATATGTATGACTGTTTATTTATCAGTTTTTGAATTTCAAAATTTCGAAGTGTTGGGTTTTTGATTGATTAGCTTCTCCTAAACCTTGTGATTGTAGAATTGGAATTCTTTATTTAACATTGGCTCCACATAGAAACGGAAGAACATAAAACTAGTCCCTGTTTGACACTATTACTGTTTGGGAATCAGACTGACCTTTATTTGGCCGCGATTTTCTTTAAATATTAATTTTGATTAACTTCAACTTAAAAAGGCATACTGTGATCTGTATTGCCTCCGTTTCAATTTATGTGAGCCTATTTAATATTTGGTCAGTTGCAAAAAGAATAATATTTTTCTAAATTTGGTAATAATTTAACTTAAATTTCTTATTTTATGACAAGTTTGTATTCACACAAATGATAAAACTTTTAAGACCACAAGTTCCAAAAGTCTTTTTGCCACAAAAATGTTATGGCATGTTGAGACCAAAAATTTCAAAAGTTTTCATTTATTTTTTAAATTATGTGTCTAGTCAAACAAGTTCACGTAAATTGAAGCTGAGGGAGTAATAATCATTGCATAGTTTCCAAGTACTATAATTTTTTTATTAAAAAGAATAAACAAATCAATATCCAAATTTAAAATAAAAATACTGATGTGTTGATCGTTTTTTAAACGGATGGAGAACGGATCATTTTTATACCTGGAAACTTTCAAATCTAGCATTTTCTTTGATGATGAAATTCTCATCCTTCTTTATGTATATCCTCTGTTTCTTTGTGTGATCCAATGTATATTAGTCCCGATGGCATAATAACCTGATTCGATTATGTTTCTACACTCACTTAACATTTCTTAGGCTCTATCAATAGATTTCTCGGATCTTAATTGTGCTTCTTTCTCTAGATTTTTTCCTTTCAGTGCATGATTCTCTTTGGTTTCTGGTCCTGATAATTGGTGACATGTGCAGCATTGAGTGTAAATAGTAAACAAGATACTTCAGGCACGCAAGTGAAAGAAGTGTACATACATCCTCCTAGTGCTACTCGTATACTGCTTCCAGACGGTAGACATATGGCATATCATGAGATAGGAGTTCCACCTGATAGTGCTAGATATTCTGTAATTGCTCCACATGGCTTTCTGTCTTCTCGACTTGAAGGTAGGGAATTGGTGTATAGCTAGTGATTAATATTTATTAATTTGTCATTGCTTGATGTAATTAACTTGTTCTGGATGGCTTTTTGTGATAGGTATTCCCGGAGTGAAAATGTCACTTCTTGAAGAGTTTGGCATTCGTTTGATAACATATGACCTTCCAGGATTTGGAGAGAGTGATCCTTACCCTGAACGAAACCTTAACTCATCTGCTGTCGATATGCAATACTTGGCAGATGGTCTAGGAGTTATTGGTAAATTCTGGGTTTTGGGATACTCAAGTGGAGCGATACATGCTTGGGCTGCAATGAAATTTATTCCTGATCGAGTTGCAGGTGTGTTCGTTCTCCCACTTTTGTTAACACGGCATTGTAATATGCCTTTGAGACAGTTCACCACATTCAATGATGATTTCTTGAAATAGATAGATATACGAAAGGAACATCACTTGGATGACTATCACATAATTTCTCATCATTTTTCTGATGATTTTATCATCCTATTACAGGCGTAGCCATGTTTGCCCCCTTTGTCAATCCATATGAATCAAGCATGACTAAGGAAGAGGTGACAGGAACTTGGGACAAGTGGACAAGAAAAAGAAAATTGATGTACTATTTAGCTCGAAGATTTCCAAAATTTCTTGATTACATCTATCACCGGACATTTCTATCTGGAAAGCATGGTCAAATTGATAAATACTTGTCTCTGTCGCTAGGACAAAAGGTAGATATCTTTTATACCTAAGAAATTAGAAAACTGTGCATCCAAATAATGTGAAAGTTGAGTAACATAAATTTCACCATCGGCCATTCTGGTTCATAGTGGTAGAGAGTCCTCTTCAAGCCACTAGATCAAGAGTTCGCGTCTGGTAGGCTGCCAAACAAAAAAAGTAACATGAATTTCACCTTAAATTTTCATCTTGGATCTTGTTCCCCCTCTCTCTCCTCCCCCACCCCGCCCCGCCCCGGCTCCTCGAGAGTAGTCTGATTAGTGTTTATGGGTTGCATATATTTACTTGTACAGCTCTGTGAAAGAAGAAAAAGGAAGTCCAGAATGTATTCATTCTTATGTTTTCAGTTTGGATTGCCCCTAGTAAGTGACTGCATTATTAAAATCTTTAAAAAGAGAACAAAAAATGAGTTCATCTCAAAATCAAGAAGGAAAAAATAGGTGAAAAGGTAAACACACTTTGCATTTCCTACCCCAGTATCACAACAGTAGTTACTGTTTAGCAGAAAATTATAAATTCAGCTTTAGTTTGGGACTGACATATTTGATTTGATTGACTGTATTTGTGATAGAGAAAGACTTGATACTTGTGTTTCTGTCTTCTGCTTGCAGTGTCTGCTGTAACATTTTAATTATCTTTGTCATGTATCTTCTCGTGTTGTTCTCAGGATAAAGCGCTGATTAGCAAACCATCCTTTGAAGAGTTCTGGCACAGGGATGTTGAGGAGTCAATACGTCAGGGTAGCTCGAACCCATTTATAGAGGAAGCTTCGCTTCAGGTGTCAAATTGGGGGTTTAGCCTTGTGGATCTTCAAGTTCAAGAAAAGTGTTCTGGTAAAGGGATTCTGTCATGGCTTAAGTTTGGTTATGGTCAAGTGAAGTGTGAATTGACTGGATTTCTAGGACCAGTTCATATATGGCAGGTTTGCAAACATCTAAATCTTGTTTCCTCGGTTTCATTTGCTTTCTCATCTCTTCCTGCAATGAGTTTCGTTAGAACATTGATCTGCGCAAAGATCGGATTATCTCTATTATGTCTCAACAGTGTAGAATATATTTCATGAGCATTTGAATTATGAACAGGGATTGGATGATGAGGTTGTACCGCACCAAATGACTGACTACGTGGCTAGAATTCTGCCAAGGGTGGTGGTCCACAAGCTTCCCGATGAGGGCCACTTTTCCTATTTCTTCTTCTGTGAGGAATGCCATAGACAAATGTTCCTGACCATTTTCGGAAGCCCTCAGGGACCTCTTGAAAATAGCAATGATGGAGAGCAGGAAGCTATAAATCTGGATTTGGCAGCAGAATGAGAGGAAATAGTTTCTTGATCACTAAATATTGGTGTATATACTACAGGAATGCTCCTTTTCTCAAGGAGCACTAAAAGGTCAGATGTACGAGGTGGTCCTAATGGGCTTTGAATGTTTTTCTCTTTCCCTTCTTTTTTTTGGTGGATAGTGCTTTCTGGATTTCACTATGAATTCTAACAGTAGAGGTTGAGGAACAGATTATCACAGGAAAAGCATATCGTTATCTTTCAATAGATGCCCTTTATTTGGATATTCCTTGTTGCAAGGATCTGTCTTTAAAGCCCAAGTTGAGAGTGTTGATCGTAATATCTCCGGCCACGTCAATTTTCTAAATGACTTAGATGAATTTCACATTTCCAGCCAAGTATTTACTACTATGTACTTATTAAGCTAGTAACAGAGGCAGAGAGCGAGAGAGGGTATATACCTTCCAGAAATGAAGGATCTATAAAATTTGTCATGTTTATAGGGTGTGTTTGGTATGAAGGAAAATGTTTTCATGGAAAATGAGTGATTTTATAACTTATTTTTCCTTGTTTGGTTGGTGAGAAAATATTTTCTTTTGTTTGGTTAGAGAGTAGAAAATAAAGTACTTATTTTGTTGAAATGAAAAAAAAATACTTTTTTTTGTTGAAACGAAAGAAAACACATTTCCTACATCATGAAAAAAAAAAAAAAATTGTTGAAATGAAAGAAAATATTTTTTATTATATTATTTTGTTGAAAGAAAAGAATAATTTTTTTACATCATGAAAAAAAAGTATTTTTTTTTTGTTAAAATAAAAAAAAATATTTTTTTATATCATGAAAAGAAAAATACTCTTAATAAAAAAAAAGTATTCTATATATAATATGGAAAGAAAGTACCATTAATAATCTAGACCTTTTTACTTAAAAGAATTTGAACAGGTTACGTCTTTTCACTTTGCACTAGCCATTTGGCAAGGACAAATACGAGATACAAGAAGTGTAAATGATTGCAAATTTGAGTAATTTTGGATGATACAGTGAGCCTAATTTGATATGCATTAAACTATCTTGTCAAAGATCGCAATTTTCTCTGTTGTGAAACCGCGTGATCCAAATTATGGATGCATAAGTATCACTGGTTCTACTAGTAAGAGTCCTACAATTCTTCAACCGTCCTCTCTCTCCCCAACCCGCCAACAGAAAAAAGAGGATACATCACATTGCCATAGCCGATTCTAACTTATTTGGAATTGAGACGTAGTTGCTCACAACTGGCTGTTCCAAGCAAGGACACTAGTAGCAAATTCTCCAACATTCAGTTAACTAGTGCAGGTGACAAATACTAACTCATCCAACTGAATGCATCTTCTGGTTTAAATAAAAGAATTATATACTAATCACAATATTCTAGTGTCTAATTGCTGAAGAACAAAAATAAACCTACCTATAAAGAGCGTAGTATTTGGAACTTCTATAGCACAACTAAAAACTCTGTTGTTGAGCCTAAAATGCGGATCCGATATTCTTCGTATTTCCAAGCAAGGTGTCTTTGGCTTCATTAATTTTAGAAGCAAGGTAGTGACTACCTCCTGCGTCTGGATGGTTAGCTACCATCACCTTCCTATGTGCTTCCCTTACTTTATCTGCTTGAACGCTTTCCCTGTTGAAGGTTAATGTCAATATAACGAATCACGTAAATGAGAAAAAAAGGAGAAAGACGAGCTATGCTGCAGTTCTTATCTATTGAATAGCATTGTACCAAGTCTTTTTCTTCTTTGGCATGGGGTGGAAAGAAAGAGAGAGACAGTACTAGAAAGCACGGCGATTAACAAACACAAACAAACATGTGCAGATGAAAGCGTTAGACCAAAATCAAGAAATGAGGTCCCAGGGAATTGAAAGAAAAACGTCACTTATCCCTTCGCATGCTGCTGAAAGTGATGTTCAATTACTGTATCAACTTGAAAAGTGAAGAGACAAATGCAAGATCTAGAACCTCGTTTCTCAAATAACATAAAACACAAAAGGCAGGTTCATCACAATACGTAGGAAGAGAGGATGAAAGCATCAACTGCTTTTTCACACAAGAAAAGCTGTTGAACTCAGTGAAAGAATATTCCCCATTTACCCCTACCAAACTCGTATAGTTCTGGTTGCTGCAAAAGCATAAGAACTGCAACCAGTATACTGCTCTGTCCCTTGTTCAAAGAGGTATACTTAGTACCATGACAAACTAATTTTAAGCTATTGGAAAACAGTTGTGCCAATAATTCAATGAAAACAAAACATACAGGGAAACTCCGAACCAGAAAAATTCGGTGCAAACCTAAAAATACCTTGCACGTTCACTTTAATACTAGATTTTCTGGGTAGAGGGGTGGGCCCATTATCTACCAAGTTTCGGACCCTGCGCCGTTGGTTCTTGGGGATTTCTAAGGTTATCAAGTGACACAATAGTTTCAAGGATGCACCGCTTACAAGGGCAAGTTGAGTCATACTGATAGATGAAAAATAAAAGTATAGCTCATCCTACAAAAAGAATGTCAGTAAATATGTTTTATTAAGTTAGAAGTACTTAGAATATTAACATTGGCCAGGCTACGGGACAGAATAAATAATTGACGATCATAAAAGAGAGAAATCTGGAGGATCGCCCATAAAGGTCCCTGATTGAGGTTTAAAAATTCTTAGTATAAGGTACCACATCAAACTCTCACATGTTACTAGCTAATAAGATACACCAGCATCAGCAAAAATTCCCTGTGCGTGGAAGTCGGGTTTCACGAGGGAGTTTATACTCATTGCTGATGTTACTAGGGTCGGCATTAAAAGGCATTAAGACTTGTATGACCACATCTAGATCACCAAAATAACCATCAGCGACTACATAGAAATTCTACATCTGCATGAAATTACATGTCTCTGGGTACGTATGCTATGATTAAGCATGAATAGTAATACTTGAATCAGACAATGAAAAGAAAGAATACAAAAAAGAGGTAGTCAGGAAACCTTATCAGATTTCCTTTACTGAAGAAACTTGAATGGGTAATAAAGAATTTCAATTATTTTACTTAGGCAAAGTTCATCTGTTATGTAGTTTACTCAATAACTTTTGGCTCAATGCTAAGGTCATAGCGAGAGTGCGGTAATATATTGGAAGTGCAGAAAGGTGCTAAAATGAATGAGAGAACACACCTGACTCCAAGAATAAGAGCTGCTTCCCTCCTGTTCATTTTAGGCTGAAAACCTCCTTCATAAAACTTGCGCATTCTTGCAGTCGGAGGTCTGGCTTTGAATGATTTCCATGCCTGGATTCCATACCTTCCAGCATATGCAGCGGCAGCTATAGCCAGTCCTGCTACCAATGGTGCAGGCTGAAGCACAATTTAGAATTACAAAAATTATGAGTATAATCAAGATAAAGTAACCATTATACTGAAACCATATCGTGAGCATTAAGCAGTGATGACATAATTACTGATGCATAAGAAATGGAACTGAGAAATAGCTTAGCAGACTAAAGCTATGTTGTGCGCACTCTCCAAAATGTTGTTGCACCCGTGTCGGATCCTCAAAAAATGCACTACATTTTCGGAGAGTCCGAGCAATATAGGACTAAAGTAATCCGATATATGGGCCTTTTTTTGGATAACTGAGAATCTCGAGCAACAGTGGTACACGGTTCGAAATCTGGTGCATAATGGGCCAGCCATTCAACGCTTCTCCATATAAATAACGGGCTTTTGCCAGCGGCGGGATTCATTGAACCGATAACGTGTGCCTTAACTCCCACACATCACGCCCTGTGCTCTTACTACTAGACCAAAGCCCTCGATGCCCAATATATGACCATTTTTCCAACAACATTCCCATTTGAAGAACGACTCAAGAATGTGCAAGGAAGATACAGATACTACTAGTGCAACAAAAAAGAAGCTCGAAATAGTAAAGAATAAAATGAGATATTATCATATTTGTTATGGCATTTTTGGTTTGTCGCATTAAAACATGTATTGTAATGTATCATCTCAAAACATGTGTTTGCTTTAACTTGAATTTGCTTTCAATAATACCATTGACCAATAAATCGCTTTACCAAGACTAGTTCTTGTTTTATTACTATATGTGATTAACAATAATTAGCACTATATTAAAACTCAGAATTTTTAATGATATAAATTACAGCATACTTTTAAGGATAAAACTAAGACGAGCTGTACTAGAATACTTAATAAACAAAATATATTTCTTGCATTCCTCTTTTGAACATCAAAAATTTGATTTTAAACACTTTTTTACTATTCTCATAATCAATATTAAATATATAGAAACTAATCAAAGGCTTTTGTAAGGAAAAGATAAATACTTTAGATTGAAAATAGCAAAAAGGGGTCATTTTGAGAACAAAGACATGAGAAAGAATCCAAGTTCATAGGCTGACCTAACAATCTCAAACCGAAAGAATCAAAAAGTTCAAAGCTTTATTACCAAAACTAAAAAATAAAGATCCCCATAAGTATGAAGTGCATAGACAACAAACACAGAAGTTTTAAAGATGCATAAAAACCAATATTCACCACAATATGAGGATGCACCAATTATTACCGATAGAGCTAGGATTTGAAACTTATGGGTTGGGGATTCTAATCTTTTTAAGTTATTGGGTTCTAAATTAATGGTTTTTACAAATTTACTGAATTTCTTGAGTCAAATACACGGTTTGGACCAAAGTTTTTGGGTTCGTCCGCGAAGAATGACATTAAATAAAGATGCTTAAGTAAATCATCACATAAAGCCAATTGTTCAATCCAAGTTCATAGCTAAAACAGAAAATGTTAAAATTCTTGAACCAAAAAATCAAAAGTTCGAAACTTTATGATCAGAACCAACAAATAAGGAACCCGAGATGACCAAAAAAATCAAGAATCAAGTACTATGAAGGGAAAAAAAAGAAGCAGATAATTGCTAATCCTTTTTTTTTTCTAAAGGGTTACAATTTGAACCTTAAAAAAAAAAAGTAATGTGGTGTAAATTGAAATGGAGTAGTAATAATAAGAAAGAAACTTCAAATAATTAGAAAGAGTATTCACCATTTCTTCGGAAGGTTCTCTCACCTAAGGGCTACGAGCTTGAAGAAGAAATTAGACCAAATAAGAATCCTTTGATGCATATTTATATAGAATCTTTTTCTGGGTCCCACCTTTTCTTGTTAGGGTTTCTCTCTAAAGAAATCAAAATACTATTAATAAACAAATTGACAAATAGTTCGATAATATCTTCTTTTTTTTAAATATGATGATGAAGATAATTTTCTTATATATTTCTATTTTTAAAGCGAAAAGCATTTCTTAATTTATTGTCCTAATTCTGAATTATTCGTTGCTACATTGTTCCCAAGTATTAGTAAAATTGAAATATCAAAACTCTTGGATAAAATATCACAGAAGTGGACGACCTAAATGGAACTCTGCAAAAATTCCGTCCATTGATCTGAGATCCACTAATGCAATGCAGTAATGAAACTTTTTGTCTCACCCAAAGGGGTGAGAATTGAGGAGCCAACTCAACACCACTCCGAGGAACATGACGAGTGAGCAGAACAGTATAGTCTCAGATCAAGCAATCAACAATGGCAAGCAGAAAGCAGTGATAGCAACACCTAAAAGTAGTAGTGGAATAAGTCATAGATCTGGGAGCAGAATGGCAGAGATGAACTCAAAAACAACAAATACCAATGCAACAGTGCCATGCAAATCTGACAAGGCTGAAAATCCCAAAGACGCTGACCAAATGGTGAAGGCAAATAGAATTCAATCATGGGCAAATGTTGTAGTAGGGAATAAACTGGCATCGAGAGGTATGAATCTTCAATATATTGCACCAATGATACAAGATGGGGAGAAAATTGTGCAACTAGATCTTGAGGATGTTGAGCAGGAAAATAAAAAATGGAGCACATCCATTGTTTTGTATGTCATTGGGAATTCACCATCCATAGGAGCAATGGAACGATTCCTTGCTTCAATAGGTAAGTACTCCATGAAACCCCAGATCTACTATCATAATGAAGACTATTTTGTAATTAGATTTATAAATTTGGAGGAAAGAAACCAAGTCCTGTATATTGGGCCTCATACCATTAACAATCGTCCTATTGTAATGAAAGCATGGACACCGGAGCTCAATTTGCATGAAGAAGTTCTTAGAACCATTCCGTTGTGGGTGAAGTTTTCAAATCTTCCCCTGAACTGCTAGAGCATGAAGGCATTAAGCAAAATTGGTAGTGCCCTGGGTAATCCAGTATATGATGATGACTGTACAACTAGTACAGTTAGAATATCTTATGCTAGAATGCTGATTGAGATGGACATTACTAAACTTCTACCTATAAGGGTGAACCTGCAGGACCCAAAGGGGAAAACAATTGAGCAAGAGATAACCTATGACTATGAACCTACATACTGCACCACATGTCTACAGATAGGACACATTTACAATAAGAACATAATGCGGCAACCACAAAGGCAAGCATACAAAGGGAGAGGGAATAAAGTCAAGCAAATCTAGCAAAAGACTGAGAAGTCTGGACCTAAGGAAAATGATCAGGGGATGGAGCAAACAAATAGGGTGGAAACACCACAACCCCTAGAGGACAATACAATGTAACTTAGTGCATCTACTAAGCAACCTGCAGAAGAAGGGTGGACAATAGTAAGTGAAACATTAGCAGCAAGGATAGTAAAAACAAAGCAAGTTGAAGGCAAGGTTCTTGGCGGCAATAATGGGTTCCAATCCTTTGTAAGGGGACAAGATCACACAACCAATGATCCAGGACCAAGAAATGTGCAGATGGGGTCTTATAGGGGGCAAAAGCAATATCATGATACACAATTCATATTAGTATGAGTGTAATTGCATGGAATGTTAGAGATTTAAATAAAGCATACAAGCAAAAGTAGACAAAGGAGTTCATAAAGCAGAATAAAAAGACAGTGATTGCACTAGTAGAACATAGAATAAATGAGCAGAAAGCTAGTAGTACTATCAGCAAAATTGCCCCAAGATGGCAATGGATATCAAACTTCAGCAACAACAACAAGAGCAGAATATGAATTCTTTGGGATCCAAGAATTTTTGATTTTGAACTAATTGACATGGATTGCCAGTACATACATGGACAAGTCAGAACTCACACAAAATTGGTATCATTTGGATTTACTGTAGTGTATGGCTTGCATACTATTAAAGATAGGTTGAGTATGTGGCAAAAACTTAGGCAAATAAACAGTATATAACATGGATCATGGATAGCAATGGAATATTTCAATTAAATACTTAATAGTCAAGACAAACAGCATGGTACTGTAATACAAGATATGAAAATAAAGGATTTCAGGGAATTCATGACTGGCGCTGGCATGAATGAATTACCTATTGTTGGTAGAGACTATACATGGACAAATAATCATACTTACAGCAGGATAGACAGGGGAATAGTTAACACAAACTGGATGCTGACAATGCCCAATCTGTATATACAGATCCTAGAACCATCATTGTCTGATCATTCCCCCTTAAACTGATGATCATATAAATGTAGAGGAAGAAATCTAGTTTGTTCAAGTTTTTTAACTGCATGGCTAATCACCCCCAATTCCTACCATAAGTGGAGCAAACATGGAGTATAACTGGAGATACTGGAAACCTACAAGGAGTGTGGAACAAGCTCAAGAGAGTTAAACAAGTCATTAAAGGCCTTAACACACAGCAATACAAAAATGTTGATGGCAGAATCAAAGAAATCAGAAGGGAACTACAGAAGGTGCAGGAGAAAATGGGTTGTAGAAAGATGAATGAAGAACTAGTTGAGAAATAGAAGGAACTAAAAAGTAACCTAGAGAAGTGGATATTGATTGAAGAAATCATCTATAGGCAAAGGTCAAGGGTGCAATGGCTAAAACTGGGAGATTCTAATTCTGCATATTTCTTTGCACATATGAAGAACAGGAACACTTTAAATAAAATTCATAGTCTCACTACTGATCTAGGGGTTCAAGTACACATGGAGGAGGAAATAGAGGTTGAAGTACTTGGCTACTATAAACAGTAGCTAGGGTCAAATGCTCTTGCAATCCCAGCAATAGATCCAAATATAATGAAAAGAGGGGCAATTCTTAATAGAAAGCAACAACATCAATTGATACTACCCGTTGCAAGGCAAGAGGTATGGAAGGCTCTGCAAGATATATATGACTTGAAGTCCCCAGGATATGATGGACTCAATGCAGTTTTCTTCAAGAAATCATGGAATATCATAGGGGAGGAGGTAACACAAGCTGTACTGGATTTCTTTCAATCATCACAGAAGTTCAAGCCAGTTAACTGTACTTCAATAACTCTTATACCCAAAGTGAGGAATCCTGCTACCATAAAGGAGTATAGACCTATTTCCTGTTGCACTACAATCTACAAAATCATTTCAAAGGTTTTGACTAGTCGACTACAAGGAGTCATGGATGATTTAATAGATAAGACTCAGTCTGCTTTTGTTCCTCGAAGAGTTATTATTGATAATATCATATTGAGTCATGAGCTAATAAAAGGGTATGGGAGGAAAGGGGTGTCACCAAGGTGCATGATGAAGCTGGACATGTAGAAGGCATATGACTCACGTGAATGGCCTTTTCTTGAACAAGTATTATGTGCCTTAGCATTTTCAGAGAAATTTGTGAAATAGGTAATGACTTGTGTACAAAGTGTTACTTACACCGTCATCTTAAATGGCTCACCAACTCAACCATTTGATGCTAGGAAAGGGCTTAGACAAGGGGACCCCCTATCCCCTTTATTATTTGTTTAGCAATGGAGTACCTCAACAGAAGATTGAACATTTCACTGTATCACGAACTTCAACTTTCATCCCAAATGCGCCAAGATGCAGATCATGCAACTTGGATTTGCAGATGACATTTTATTATTTTGTAGAGGAGATACAGTTTCAGTTCAGCTTCTATACAAGTGTTTCCTGGATTTCTCAAGAGCATCAAGACTGGAAATTAATAAAAAGAAAAGCTCCATCTTCTTTGGTGGTGTTTCACAGGATATTCAAAAAGAAATACTGGAGTTCCTTGGCATTCCAAGAGGGGAGTTGCTAATGAGATATCTTGGAGTATCTTTAAGCTCTAAAAGAGTGTTAATAACTCAATGCCAACCTCTAATTGACAAACTGGACAGCCAAATTATTGTCATATGAAGGGAGACTACAACTCATCAAAAGTGTCCTATTTTCCATTCAAACTTTCTAGGCTCAAATCTTTATGCTACCAAAGAAGATTACAAGAATGGTAGAGGCAATTTGCAGGAGTTTTTTATGGACATGGGGTAGCACTATATCAAAGAAAGCTCTCCTAGCTTGGGAGAAAGTCTGTCAGCCTAAGTCAGCATGTGGTTTCAATATAATGGACATATTTCTATGGAACAAAATAACCATTAGCAAGCAGTTATGAAACCTATGCAAGGAGAAGAATAAACTATGGATCCAATGGGTGCATTGTTACTATATAAAAAGCAAGCACGTATGGGAGGTGCAACCTAGCCAAGCTTCATGGATTATGAGGAAGATTCTGAAAGCCGAAGAGAACTTTGAGAAGGCAGGCTACACCTACGAAGATCTAATGCAGATACAAACTTGCTCCATCAAACACATATATCATAAACTGCGAGGAGACTTCAACAAAGTGAGCTGGAGGAAGTTGGTATGCAACAATGCAGGATGTCCTAGGTGGGTATTCACGCTAATATTGGTGGCTCATGGTAGGCTATACACAAATGATAGGTTGCTAAAGTGGGGTATTCATAATGATCAGCTGTCTCCTTTTATGTTCATATGCAAACGAATCCATTCAACATTTGTTCTTTGAATGTCAATATGCTGCTGCACTATAGAAAAGACTGCTCTACCCACAGGAACACCTATGGCTGGTCTGAGAAATTACTTTGGGCAGAGAACTAGGCTAAAAACAGAAGTGCAAAAGTAGAATTATTCAAAGTGTCACACCCTTTTTATACCCTCCCCCCCCCCCCCCTCCAAAAGATATGTATTATGGATTGTGGATTATGGGTTAAAGATTTTTTCTAATTAAAGTGACAAATTTGAGTAGGGATTATTTTAGTTACAGAGTCGCCACTGGAATTGATTTTTCGGTGTTCCAAGTCACCTTTTATTTGAATCCATAGTCAAAGGAAGGTTTGACTCTATTATTATTGGTCTGCGAAAACAAAGTCAGGGTAAGATATTCTGTTGACCGGGGAGAAGGTGTAAGGCATTCCCCGAGTACCGTGGTTCTAGCACAGTCGCTTTATTTACTATATTTGACTTATATTATTTTTGGATAAACTATGTTTATTGATTTCCATAATTTATCTATCTACTTTTATTGCTTGATTATTCGTAATTAAGAAATTATTTTGAAACGAATCACGTGTGTGTATTCGTTTGTTCGATATTACGCGTACGTGTATATAATTAAGAACACTTTATTATTATTGAGATTGTTTCGTCAAAGTTGCACAGACGCATACCTTGCCTTTATTTTTGGAAATCATAACTATGTCATACGAACGTATATATAATCACGATGGTTTGATTAAGATCGTGCCTAGAGCAAACTAACGTATTTATGAGTATTCGAGTATTAATCAATGTAAAAGAAACTATGCCAGCTTATTCTAATTCTTCACGACCCAACGACTAATCCCAACCCCCCCCCCCCCCATGGCCTTGCTTATATCTTAACTAATGACCCACTTCAATTTGCATAGTGGCTTATTTCTTATTAAAATAACCTCTATTTTCCAAATTATTTTTTTTTGTAATAATGTGATCTTATCTCTTCACATCTCAATAAAGTATAAGATATGCAAGCAACAAAATAATTGAAGCCGTCAACATTTACCCCATTTAAGAACAAATAAGCAGATACTTAAGACTTAAAATTTGAAGATGCCAAAATTTTAAAGTTCTCCGCCTTTCACTTCTTACTCACTTGAATTCCAATTATCACGCTAGCCATCAATTAGTTAATGATATCAAATGAATAATTAATCACACTAAAATAAAGCTAATGGCGGTTTCGGAACTGTTTAGTGTTGATTTCGAGGGTCAAAACGGGCAGCAATTTTGGTGGTTTCTCGCTACTATTGCTGCTGCATTTTTGCTGCGGCTTTTTTGTGTGAAAAAAAAAAAAGCTGCTTTGGGGTCATTTTTGCAGCTGTTTTAAGGGTGATTTGCCTGGAATTTGAATTGGTTTTACAGGCGAACTGCTCCTGCGTTTTTGCACATGTTGCAGCTCATTTTCAATTGATTAAAGGAGCTTCAGGGACTGACTTTCATGGCTGAAAAACGGGCTCTTTGGAGGTGTTAATGATGGAGGCTTTTTTGAGAAGGAAGATGAAGTTGTTTTCAGCTTTTTCCCCGATCTCTTTTCCTCCCTCTCATCACTCTCTATCTCTGTTTTTTTGTTTTTCAAATCTGTCATCTTTCCTTTGTGTGTTATGTGTGTGGTTTAATGGCTGAAAATAGGGTATGGAGTTTGTGAGTGGGGGACAAGCATGGAGTACAAGCATGGGGTACAAGGGAAAGTGGAGTGGGGACAAAGTGTGATACTAGTGAGATAAGTGGGCAAAAATTCAAGCACGGTCAAAAATTAGGTGCTCACAGCATGCCCATCTTTGCTTGGAAACATGAAGAGTTTTCAGGCAAAGAAAAGATGAGCGATATGACTTATTTTTGGCTATACCATTATTCAAAAAGGAAGAGATAAGAGAAAAGAGTGTGACCGAGTCTTGGTTATGGGCAACCTACATATCCCGGGTTATAAGGAAAATACGCCACGTGTAGTTCAAGAAAAATGATGGAATGCTGAGTTGGAGAGTCGAGTGAGGTTCCGTCGAGACTCTGGTCTGTGGTCTTGTTATTACATCAAAATCAAAAGAAACTAAACAAGCCTATCAATTATGAGTTACAAGATTCTTATTTATATAAGTCTTCTAAAACTTGATCTTGAATCTTGACTAGTTCTTCACGCAGACTCTGATCTAAACCTTGATGCTTGCTAGCTGCAGGTGCTAGTTCATTCTTCTACGACTTCTTCTAATCAAAACAAGAGATGCAATGCTCGTAACTTCAGTCGTCTTGAGCAGTCCATATCCTTTCCATCTGTTTCTGCATTGGGATTCACTTCTCTCTCTTTTTATTCATTTATTTTGGATTGAGACTTCTTCATTTGTTCATCTCGAACCATGTGCCTCGAGATAAAACCTGCTCAAATACCACAACAAATAAACAAACGAAATTTTTCTGCCCCAGTTTTTACTAGAAATATTTTCGTAAGTTATTGTAACAAAATTCTAAAATACTTCTTTATTAAAAGCAATAAAAGATCGGGAATGGTGTACCCTGAAAAGGTCATGATGATTTTTTATTATTTTTTTATTTTTTTATTTTTTTATTTTGGATAATACTCCTTTATTATCCCAAAAGAATGTCTCAACTAAGGATTGGTGTATCTTATGTTGGGAAACACGACTAGGAATTGGTGTACCCTATACTGGTAAGGAAATGAGGGAGTGGTGTACCCTATATTTAATCTTACATCAATTAGGGAGTAGAGACCTTATATTAGAAACATAGCTAGGGAGTGGTGTACCTTATACTGGTAAGGAGACTATGGAGTGGTGATCCTATGTCAGAAAACATAACTAGGGATAGGTGTACCTTGATACTGGTAAGGAAATGTAACCAGGGGTTGGTACCCAGTATTACATTAAAAAAATATAATCAGGGGTTGTTACCCTGTATTACTGAAAAGAAATATAACCAGGGGTTGATACCTTGTATTACTGAAAAGAAATATAACCAGAGATTGGCGCTCTGTATTACTATAAAGCAAATGTAACCAGAGGTTGGTGCCCTGTATTACTGATATGAAATGTAACCAGGGGTTGGCGCCCTGTATTACTAAGAATAAAATATAACCAGGGGTTGGTGACCTGTATTAATGAAAAGAAAATATAACCAGGGGTTGGCGCCCTGTATTACTGAAAAGGAAATGTAACCAGGGGATGGTGCCCTGTATTACAAAAAAGAAAATGTAACCAGGGGATGGTGCCTTGTATTACTGAAATGAAAATGAATCCCCTGGGCGAAAAGGTTCTACCTGGGTTAAACTGCGAAAAGCGAGCCTGAGCGAAGAGTACTTCTACCCAGAATATAAGCTGGATCCCCCTAGGAGAAAAGTTTCTACCTGGGTTAAGCTACGTAAAATAACCTGAGCGAAAAGTACTTCTACTCGGAACTATGAGCTGGATCCCCATAGGCGAAAAGGTTCTACCTGGGTTAAGCTACGTAAAACAACCTGAGCAAAGAGTACTTCTACCTGAAACTATGAGCTGGATCCCCCTAGGCGAAAAGGTTCTACCTGGGTTAAGCTACGAAAAACAACCTGAGCGAAGAGTACTTCTACCCGAAACTATGAGCTGGATACCCCTAGGCGAAAAGGTTCTACTTAGGTTAAGCTACAAAAAATAGTCTGGGTGAATAGTACTTCTACCCGGAACTATGAGCTGGATCCCCCTAGGCGAAAAGGTTCTACCTGGGTTAAGCTACATAAAATAACCTGAGCGAAGGGTACTTCTACCCGGAAACTATGAGCTGGATCCCCCTAGGCGAAAAAGGTTCTACCTGGGTTAAGCTACGAAAAACAGCCTGGGCGAAAAGTACTTCTACCCGGAACTGTGAGCTGGATCCCCCTAGGAGAAAAGGTTATACCTGGGTTAAGCTACATAAAACAACCTGAGCGAAGAGTACTTCTACCCGGAAACTATAAGCTGGATCCCCTAGGCGAAAAGGTTCTACCTAGGTTAAGCTATGAAAAACAGCCTAGGCGAAGAGTACTTCTACCCGGAAAGATGAACAGGATCCCTCTAGGCGAAAAGGTTCTACCTGGGTTAAGCTACGTAAAACATCTTGAGCGAAGAGTACTTCTACCCGGAACTATGAGCTGGATACCCCTAGGCGAAAAAGTTCTACCTGGGTTAAGCTGTGAAAAATAGCCTAGGCGAAGAGTACTTCTACCCGGAAATATGAGTTGGATCCCCCTAGGCGAAAAGGTTCTATCTGGGTTAAGCTACGTAAAACATCCTGAGCGAAGAGTCCTTCTACCCGGAACTATGAGCTGGATCCCTCTAGGCGAAAAGGTTCTACCTAGGTTAAACTACGTAAAACAGCCTGAGCGAAGAGTACTTCTACCCGAAAATATGAGTTGGATCCCCCTAGGCGAAAAAGGTTCTACCTAGGTTAAGCTACATAAAACAACCTGAGCGAAGAGTGCTTCTACCCGGAACTACGAGCTGGATCCCCCTAGGCGAAACGATTCTACCTGAGTTAGCTACAAAAATGGGAGGTGTGGACAATAGTGATGCATGCTAAAAATAAAGGAAAATTGGAGATTTTAAGGAAACTTACCTTTTGTGACATTCGTCCTTTAGGAATCGCCATTCTGCATTGCTTTGTTCCTGCAGAAAATAAAGAAAAATTGTGAGTTTTAAAAGTGGTGGTTGGTTTGTGGCCTTGATGTCTTGGGCAACTTGACTTTGTGCCCATCTTCTTTTGATGATGATTTCAACCTGTCACTAGATGGTTCGTGAATACCACTTGCATGCCTGGCCCCAGAGAGCCTTTGACTTTTCAAACTTATACATTACGGTTGGTCGCATGAGACTTAACCTTTTTAACTTTATTTTGCCTTTGTGGTAATTCACTTTTGACTTCTTTCTTCCAAAACTTTCAATTTTAGAGCTTTGGGGAACCTTTGGCTTTTCAAATTTTGCCAAAATGGTTGAGACTTAACCTTTTCAACTTCATTTTGTTCTTTAGGCACTTTCAATTTGATTTCCTCCTTTTGAGAGTTTTTGATTTCAAAGCATCAGCCACCATGGCCAATCAGGGATGACTTGATGCCCCTGCAGAGGCTGGGTATCTCTTGAATATCAGCTTGCGGCAAATGACAACAATCAGTCTTGCCATCTCTTCTTTGTGTCAGTTTTCAGAACAAAATTAGATCGAAAAGGATTCAAGTAAAAATAAACAATCGAACAAAGGATGAGTTTAAAACAAAAGGTATCCCTTTCAGGGAAAGTAAAAGAAGGACTTATCTGAAGTACATGCGGACTTCAATGAACATGACATGCCTTTTGGACTGGATGCCTGATTTGTGTCAATTGTCCAATTCTCATAAATTCATCACAACCTTTTCCTTGAAACCGAGAAACCTTGCCTAGGTCTGTGTCAATGCCAATGGCTATGAAGATCCTCTTTTCGATCAGTGGCGCCCTTTGCAGGTTTTTACCAACTGACCTCTCTCATTTCTCTTCTCACCATCGCCTTATAATGCTCTTTACAAATTTTCACTAACAAGACTCTCTCATTTTGGTTTCTTTACTCACCGTCGCCTTGCAGTACCCGTGAGAGTTTTCACCAATAAGACTATTTCACTCATTTTGTTGTATCAGATCCAAGTAATTGTATCCTCCAATTCTTGAACATTCTCGTTGATTGATCGAAAGGACTTGAAAAGGATTTGGGTAAAAATGATTTGGATTGAATTACAACTTTGGAACCTTTCAGGCAAAATCATCGTCGAACCAATGTAATATCTGCCCTAGATTCAATTTTTGGGGAATGTGGATTTTTATTCTAGTGTGACTGAACCCTAGAGAGAGGCTGCCTACGTATCCTTTCGTAATCAAGTCAAACGTAGTTCAATTACGCGAACTTTGTTTTTGATTTTATTTTTGTTTTTGTTTGTTTTGTTTTGTTTTCTCTTTCTTTTTCTTTCTTATTTTTTTAATAACATCTTCAGGTTCCAAAGAGGGTAATCAAAGAAAGGTAACCGACTCAAAAGGGTTAGCAAAGGGTTGATGGTGTTTGGATAGCGAGAATAAAAGCCTTCGTCATCCCAATCAGATAATATTAATGCTACATAGAGGGTCAAACAAAGTACCTTTTGACTGCATCCGCGTTGACGGTTGTTTCAGGGACATTTCCTTCGATGTTTTCCACGTACAACGCTCTCTTTTGCAATACTCGCGTTATAATGTATGGACCTTTCCAATTTGGAGCCATTTTTTCCTTAGCTTCTTCATGAGGTGGGAGCATATGTCTCAGAATGAGTTGTCCTATTCCAAATTTCCCGGGCCGCACTTTTTTATTGTAGACACGAGTCATTCTTTGTTGGTACAACTGCCCCTGGTAAACTGCGGCCATCCGCTTTTCATTAATCATAGTCAACTGCTCCAATCGGGTCTTGACCGATTCATTATCCTCGATCTCGGCTTCAACAATGATCCGAAGAGAGGGAATCTCAACCTCGTTCCAATTTTCTATTTATTTTCTTACAAGCCTTATATTTAAAACATTCTGCTTCTTGATTCATTATTTAGAGGTCTGATAGCGTCTTAGGATCTGGGCATGAAGTCCGCAAGCATGTCATGTTATTAAAATCTGCATTAACAGAGCTGAAAAAAAGAATAAGAAAGGTGACAAGATTAAGAAAAGAGACATTCCATGACAATGAAATATTAATTTCATTTATTTTTTAAAATTTTTTTAAAGATAGAAGGGTTTACATGAGAAAGGAAGACAATAAAGTAAAATATTCGGATTACACCCTGAAATAATACAGAAGCAGAAAAGACAGCAAGACCGGCTACCGAAACTCCCGTCTAACAGAGAACTTTTCAAGTCTGGCGCCCGCTTTAGGCTTCTCTTCTATCGCGTCAATGGCTGCAATGGCCTTTAGTGCCGGATCAAATTCCCCATCATCATAGATCATTCCAACTATTGTCCATTGGTGTGAGTAGGCAAAGGATTGTTCATCATATTAGGGGCATTTTCATCCCTAAGCACTATTGCCTTGACCTTGATAAGGTCTTCCACTGCTCTCTTAAGAGTCCAACAGTCCTCTGTATCATGTCCCACAGCTCCAGAGTGGTATTCACATCTAGCATTAGCTTGGTGCGAGGGGGATTCAGGATTTGGCCTGTTCGGGGCCACTGGCTGCAGCAGACCTAGCCCGATTAGCTTTTGAAACAAACTTGAATATGATGCACCAATAGGGGTGAACTGATTCCTTGTGGGGGGGTCTTTTGGGCGAGGATTGTATTGGGAACATTTGGTTGGGGATTATATGGAGCTTGGTAGGGACGAGCATTTCTGGGAAGTGGAGCTCGGTTTTGTATATAATGTTATGGCCGCGTGTAAGGTTGCGCATTCATCACCGCATTGGGAGACGATGCCATGGCATAAGCATCATCTTGATGGGGATAATAATGTTGTGAGATCTTAGGAAGCATATATGATTGGTTGAATGACCTGCGGGCCCCCTCGAGCTTGAAGCCATCATGGCTCCCTCTTTTCTCCCGTTTTTGTTCATCAAAACCCTCGAACCATTTATAACGGCCTGTGGTGTGGCCTTAAAGACAGCATGACTCAAGACTCGGCCCGTTTTTAAATCATTTTCGATTATCTCCCCAATTTTGATAGCCTCGGCGAACGGATTACCCATAGTGGACATCATGTTCTGGATGTAGTCCGCCTCTTGGGACTGTAGGAAGACCGTAACCATTTCTGCTTCGTCCATTTGAGGCTTTGCTCTAGCGGCTTGCTCGCACCATTTGACAACATATTCACGGAAACGTTACGCGGTTTTCTTTGTCAAACTGGACATAAAGTTCTCTTTTTGGATTTTTCACTCTTGCTTTTTTTTTTCCCACTCAGTTTATTCGATGGCAATGATCGAATCCGATGAGGATTGACTACATATCATGACGCCACATGAATCACATCTTGCGTAGTTCGAGAATACCGGAAACAAAGTACATAAGCTAGCTCTTTTTTTTCTTTGGGAATGTTTGAAAATAAGACTTCTTAAAGGAGAAAGAAAATATTTTTTGGATTTTAATTTTTTTTTTTTGATTTTTTGGGAGAAAGACTTCTAAAGAAGGAAAAAACATATTTTTGGATTTTAATTTTTTTTTTCCAAATGAAAGACTTCTAAAAAGAAAGAAAATATTTTTGGTTTGTTTTCCAGTGAGAATCAGACTCGCGTAGTTCGGTGGATCAGAAATAAAATAGATAAACTAACTCTTTTTTTTCATATACAATTAATCCGATAAAATCTCCTAGCAAAGAAAATATTTTGAATTTTTTTTTTCGATTTTTTTTTTGGAATTGGTGAAAGAAAAACTTCTAAAGAAGAAAAAAAATATTTTTGAATTTTAATTTTATTTTTTAAATTTCCAAAGAAAGAAAATATTTTTTTAGATTTGATTTTGTTTTTTTGAATTTTGGGAGAAAGACTTTTTTTAAAAAAGGAAGAAAATACTTTTGGATTTTTGGTCTAAAAAAAAAAACTTCTAAAGAAGCAATTAAAGGAAAATATCTTTTTGGATTTTTGAAAATTGGGGGCCGGAACCGATGAGGTTTGCCTACGTATCTCACATCCGGTGAAAATTAGATCCGCTTAGTTCGGTAAAGATTAGGAATAAAGTAAATAAACTAACATTTTTTTTTGAATTTTGAATTTTTTTTCTTTTTTTTTAATTTCCGAAAGAAAGACTTATTAAGAAGAAAGAAAATATTTTTGGATTAACATTTTTATTTTTTATTTTTTATTTTTTATTGAGAATTTTTGAAAAAAAAAACTAAAGAAGAAAGAGAATATTTTTTTTGACTTTTGTTTTTCGGATAGAGACTTCTAAAGAAGAAAAAAAAATATTTTTGAATTTTAATTTTTTTTTCTTTTCGAATGAAAGACTTATAAAAAGAAAGAAAATATTTTTGGTTTTAAATTTATTTTATTTGAAATTTTTTAAGGAAAGACTTTTAAAGAAGGAATTAAAGGAAAAGAAAAATATTTTGTGGATTTTGTTTTTTGAGAAATTGGGGGCCGGAAACGATGAGGTTTGCCTACGTATCTCACATCCGGTGAGAATCAGACCCGCGTAGTTCGGTGGGTGTTGACATAACAGAAAAACATGATTTTTTTTTATATTTATTTTTGAAAATATTTGGCTTATTTTTAAAATGAATCTTCTTTTTTTCCCCAATATTTCGGCAGAGTTTCAGGATTTTTCAAATACCTGAATTTTTTAGAACCGGGTAAGTTTCTCTCTCCTTACTCTTGATTTTTCTTGATTTTATTTCCCTATTCTAGAAGATGATCAACATGCAAGCCGAAACAAATAACTGTACAAGTAGCACGTTAAATGCATCAGAATGGTCTTTTAAATTGGGTACACCTGTCCTAGACGGACCCAAACCCTGTGTTGAGTCCCCAAAGTCAAATGCACGTGATGCAAATCAATGTACATACTAGGGATCCGACATAAGATTTGTTATTCTAGGTTTAAATCCTGGTGGAGAAGGTATCTAGACTGGCTTACTCGAGCGGACAACTCGAACCGAGGAGGGTCAGTGTACCTATAGCATTGCTTTCCGGCTTAGCTGGTGGTGCTCCTCGCCTAAAATATATGTAACTAAAATCCTTCACCGGGTGACAAACACCTCAGCTATCTCAAAGAAAGCGGGTTATGTCAAGCAAATGCCCAATTTTTATTTTCAAGAAGACTCAGAGGGGGTGCGTGAGAAGATAGTTTATATGTACAGTTCAACAATATCAAAGCATTAAAAAGCGAACAGGTAGCACATTAGGTACAAATAAATCGCAATATATACAAAATTAATAAAGCCAAATAAAAAGTCAACATGTGCAAGCTCGAATTCTGGTTGTCCCTAGCATAGTCGCCAGTGCTGTCACACCTCTTTTATACCCCCCAAAAAGATATGTATTATGTATTGTGGATTGTGGATTAAAGAATTTTTCCAATTAAAGTGATAAATTTGAGTAGGGATTATTTTAATTACAGAGTCGCCACTTGGAATTGATTTTTCGGTGTTCCAAGTCACCTTTTATTTGAATCCCTAGTCAAAGGAAGGTTTGACTCTATTATTATTGGTTTGCAAAAACAAAATCCGGGTAAGGAATTCTGTTGACCGGGGAGAAGGTGTAAGACATTCCCCGAGTCCCGTGGTTCTAGCACTGTCGCTTTATTTACTATATTTGACTTATATTATTTTTTAGATAAACTGTGTTTTATTGGTTTCCATATTTTATCTATATGCTTTTATTGCTTGATTATTCGTAATTAAGAAATTATCTTGAAACGAACCACGTGTGTGTATTCGTTTGTTCGGTATCACGCGTACATGTACACAAATAAGAACACTTTATTATTATTGAGATTGTTTCGTCAAAGTTGCACAGACGCATACCTTGCCTTTATTTTTGGAAATCGTAACTATGTCATGCGAATGTATACATAATCACGATGGTTTGATTAAGATCGGGCCTAGATTAAACTAACGTATTTATGAGTATTCGAGTATTAATCAATGTAAAAGAAACTATGCCAACTTATTCTAGTTCTTCACGGCCGAACGACTAAGCCCAAACCCCCCCATGGCCCAGCTTATATCTTAGCTAATGACCCACTTCAATTTGCATAGTGGCTTATTTCTTATTAAAATAACCTCTATTTTTCAAATTACTTTTTTGTAATAATGTGATCTTATGTCTTCACATCTCAAAAAAGTATAATATATGTAAGCAACAAAATAATTGGAGCCATCAACATTTACCCCATTTAAGAACAAATAAGCAGATACTTAAGATTTAAAATTTGAAGATGCCAAAATTTTAAAGTTCTCCGCCTTTCACTTCTTACTCACTTGAATTCCAATTATCACGCTAGCTATCAATTAGTTAATGATATCAAATGAATAATTAATCACACTAAAATGAAGCCAACATGCTAATATTCTTCAAGGAGCAATTCAAAGCCAACTAAAATAGGATGCTCAAAACTTAAAATATATAAAGATCATTTATGGTGTATATAATAAAAATAGTGATGCAATTAAAAGATGAACCTTTAGAAGAATCTGACTTTGAGAGGTTTATAGCAGGGGAGTCCAAAAGCAAATAAGAACTCCAAACAGGACCTTGACGAACTAGAAACTTCGTCGTACAAGGCGCGGACCTCGACGGCACAACAAACTTTGAACCCGACCTCTTCGAACTCGGCCAACAATGAACGGATGAGGTCAACACCTGTCGGGTTTTAAACAGTGGTTCAATGTGATTTCAATGGCGGTTTCAGAACTGTTTAGTGCTGATTTCGAGGGTCAAAACGGGTAGCAATTTTGGTGTTTTCTCGCTACTATTGCTGCTGCATTTTTGCTGCAGACTTTTTTGTGTGAAAAAGAGCTATTTTGGGGTCATTTTCGTAACTGTTTTAGGGGTGATTTCGGGCTGAAATTTGAAATAGTTTTACAGCCGAACTGCTCATGCGTTTTTGCACATGTTGCAGCTAATTTTTAATTGATTAAAAGAACTTCAGGGATTGACTTTCATGGCTGAAAAACGGGCTCTTCGGAGGGTGTTGAGGGTGTTAATGATGGAGGTTTTCTGAGAAGTAAGATGAAGTTGTTTTCGGCTTTTTCCCCGATCTCTTTTCCTCCATCTCGTCACTCTCTATCTCTATTTTTTTTGTTTTTCATATCTGTACTCTTTCCTTTGTGTGTTATGTGTGTGTTTTAATGGCTGAAAATGGGGTATGGGATTTGTGAGTGGGGGACAAGCATGAAGGACAAGGGAAAGTGGAGTAAAGACAAAATGTGGTATTGGTGAGATGAGTGGGCGAAAATTCAAGCACGGTCAAAAATTAGGTGCTCACACAAAGTTGTGCTAGCAGACTACGTGTATTTTGTATGGAAGGAGAGGAATGCAAGACTCTTTCAAGCCAAGTCGAGTGATTGTGAGACACTTAGCAAATTAATTGTACAAGAAGTACATTGTCGAAGCAACAAGAAAACAGAGAAAATACTGAACAGATTGAACTACTATCCGATGTAATAGTTAGTGACTATTAAAAGGGTTGTAGAAAGAATGTATAGAGGAGGGAAGGAAAGTACAATAAAACTTTGAACATGACAAAGCTCTAAGGGTTCTGTTTTGATTTGTAAATATTTTTTTCCTAGTATATATAAAATTTTAATTACCAAAAAAAAAAAAAATCAAAATGCTATTTTCCTCTTTTACAATGCCTAAGTTTGTGTTGCACATACCAATTACCCCTCTCCAAACAGCAAATTAATGAGGACAAATTGGGGGGATGTGATTGTTTTTCATTTAACCACTTAGGGGTCGTTTGGTAAGATGCATTACATAAATTAATGCATGCATTAGCTTTTGTGTATTAATAATACCTTGTTTGGTACACTTTTTAAACCTATGCATTAGTTATGCAAGCAATTGCAATTATACACTTGGCAGAAATCATAGCAATTGCAAATCTTTCTTCTCTATATTTGTTAAAAAAAGAAATCAAGCATTTTCACTTTACATAACTTTTTTTAAACAATATATATATATATATATAGCCTATTAGGTGTAAAACAAAATGGAGCTCCTATAAATGTGGGACCTAAAATAGTTATTTTACCTGCTTTAAGGAAGGGTTGTTCCTAGTTTACATAAAACTTCTCACACTTAGTCATGGTTAATTAATCTACATTTTCACTTTGCCAAATCACTTAATAGTATAAGTTGATATGACTTGATATAAACACTCAGTGCGGTTATAACTTTTTTAAGGTCTCATTAAATTTCAACAGTCTCGATTCAAATTCAATATCAAAAAGGTCGTGGAGAAGGAGCTTACGTATTTTTATAAGCGTGCAAGAATTAAAGAGAGATGTTAGTATTGGAAATGTATTTGGTTTCTTAATTTAGTAACAAGAATTAAAGAGAATGTCTATTATTCACAATTGGATCGGGGTCTAATTTTTAAAGCAACGTTGGAGGCGGAAAATGATTTTCACCCATCATTTATATGCTATTAGAAGGTAAACATTTGCGTAGCTGATAATAATTGTTGCTATGTGATCAGGAGTTCACGGATTCGAGCCGTGGAAACAGACTCTTGGGTAAGATTGCGTACAATAGACCATTATGATCTGACCCCTTCCCCGAACTCAGCACATAATGGGAGCTTATTAGTGCACCAGGTTGCCCTATTTTTAAATTTATCCGCCGTTAGCTATCTAAATCCTTGTGGTAGTATGCTTAAGTAGTTGATATTTCTTGTTTATATTTTCAGTAAACAAACCAATTAATAGAGAACACTCTTTTTATCCGAGATGACTTTGATCGTTCACACTTCATGTGTATATTTCCAATCATTCATTTTATGGAAAACGAGCAATCAGGGTATAAAACTGATCATTTTAAGATGGATTGTACCTCTCAACATAAAATGCAAAGTACTGTACACAAGAATATGCAGATCCAGAATCTATAAGTGCAAATGCCTCATCAAAACAAACAGTGAGAATACCTGTTTACCATGGCGCTAGCATGTATATCAAAATTAAATAAAATTTCTGAATATACGAAGAGGTGCATCAACTACCTTTAAATTCTGAATCCACCTCACCGATGTTGTGGATGTCTCAAGCGGTAGAGACCCTACGCTAGCAATGATAATGCTAGAGTAGTGATCCTTGATTGGGATCAACATTCAGGTTCATGGCCAGAGGCACCGAGAGGGGTCACCGGCACCCATAAATTTAGGCAAAAACTTCATATATACATGTATATATTTTTAGAAAATAGTGATATATTAGTAGTGGACACCCTATATACAAAGCAGATTTTGATTGAATCAAAAAGTGCATCCCGACCTTTAAATCCTGGGTCCACCTCTGTTCGAGGCAAATCTGACGACCATCCCCAGAACTCTTAGCAGGCAAAACCAATACATGATATAGCAACTATGTCAAGTATTCAAGTATACAACTGGCTGAACATATAAATAGTAATATCTTTTTCTTTCACTATTAGGGTACATAAATAAAAAATGAATTATATGTAATCACAATCAAGGAAATGTTGTCTAAAATGATTCACAACTATTGCATTTCTATGTTCAACAACCGTGGGAGAAAGTAAAATAAAAGGCAAGAACCATCCAGGGCAAGCCCGTACAGCAATGAATTAATAAGAATTTTATGGTGCAGTTGAGGTTGCACAATGAATGGCATTTTTAATGCATACCTATAAACCAGAAGAGCGGTGGTAGGGGCGCTTATTAGTTGACGACAACATTCACATTATCCTCAACGATGGAGGTGTTCAATGAGGTGTTGTTAATTTTTGGTGGGCCTGAATGCCGCCTTGGCCGGGCAGGTGAAGGTGGATAAGAGAGCCGCTTCTTCACAGGCCCTGCTGATCCCTTTTCTGGCGTGCCGTTCTCCACGCCCAATGGACTCTGCAACCGTGTTTTTGCTTTTGCAGACTTCGTAGAGGCCATGTAACTTGGGACTGAGGGAGAGCTCGCCAAGCTCTCATCGTCTCTTATAGATGACCCTGCAATGCTATGCCTCCTGTTCCGTTCTGATTGCACGCTAAACATGCTTCGAGCATCATCATCATCTTGGTTTATTGCACTAACTCTTGGGCTTGCTGATTTCAGTTTTCTCGCTGTTACTGAAGCGGCTGGCTTCGAAGGAGTAGTAGGGGATGAAGGGAGTTCAGAATTCAGCTGATGACGGGCAAACGCCCTGGCAATTTCACCTCCAGTAATGCTCATGCTTCTAACAGACATCTGATCATTTTTACATTCTTTCTCAGATAAGCTTTGAGTTTCCCAAGGCCTAGCACCTGTCCATCGCTCTAGCCAGCTCCAACCCCACTGAGGATTGGTTGGATCCATAAACAACAAATTGGCAGATCTTGATGATTTCTTCCAGGTTTGCTATTCAGTTAAAATTTTACAGAATCAATGACAAATTGTCCTTAGTAGCTCGAGAAAGATGATAATGATAACATACATCAACCTTTCTATCTCTAGTCTTGCATTACATCTTGTATAATAGGGCTCGAGGCCTAGCTATTAGCAATCATCCATTCTTAATTTTGGACTATGTGAATGTTAGCAGTATTGAGAAAAAGGGTCTTTGCACCTTAGGATGCGGCATACATCTAAAACCTACCCATGGACCAAATGTAGGCTTTTGCACTGGACTGTCCTCTAAAAATGATAATTCTATCTATAGATCACAGGTTCGAGCCATGGAATTAGCCACTGATGTTTGCATCAGGGTAGGCTGCCTGTGCAGCCCTTCCACGGACCATGAGTGAACACGGGATGCTTTGTGCACCGTCTGCCCTTTTGCCCTTTTTTTATCAATAAAACAAATATTAGTTGAATACCTGGTGAGAATATGAATACGCAAGTGCTCTTTCTCGTCTAATTGCAGCTTCATATTTGCTGAGCAAGCTAGCTTCAACCTGCTCCTGCGTTTGTAGACTATCATCCCATTCCTCTCCTCTCTATCAAATATGAGAAAACAAAGAGTGATGTTGGATGAGAACTTCGACTTCATTCAGAAAAGTTCATATAGCCACCAGTATATAGATAATTCACCCAAAGATGAAAACCCCCTCCTCCAAAGAAAAGAAATGGTAGTATAAACTTGGCTGACAACTCAGAATACTACAAAGATCCCTAAGCTGTTCACAAGAGAGCAATAGGAACAAAAAAATATTGCTCAAAAATAGAAGGGAATTGACCAATTACAAGTTGGGACAAACAGACCAGACGTTTAAACCGGTCAAATATGTAAACAGAAAATTTTCAGTGGCTAATAACTGGATGGTCAAATGTTGATATATCTAATTCTAATCCCATCTTGCTGCATATTCTGAGGTCACCATTCCCATAAATTGACACATCATTTTCCTCCGGAACTTTCAATGAGACACTAAATATGACTAATGGCATCCTAGTTATTTTGACGGGAAAATTCATCTCAGGCGTGCCTATTGGAGAATCATGTTCCGCCAGAAATAAAGAAAGAAACTAACCCTCAAACTCTCGAGTTCTTTCGCATGCTTCTGCATAAGCTGCCTCTGGAGAGCTCGGTTCTCCTCCAACATCCTGATCCTTCTAGAACTAATCTGAGATTGAACACGAGATGAAGCCTGCATGCATTTGAGAGCATTTGCCGTTTGTCGTTTGGCAGTAGGTCCATCAACAAGTGATTTGAGTCTGACAAGTCCTCTTAATGCCCTCAATGCCCTCCTCGCCTACAGATGATAAACCAAAAGTCAAACAATTAAAAAATTGCTCCTACATAAGGAAATATCACACAAAGCAAAATGAACACTATAATTTAAAAAAGCATACCAGATAACCTCGAAAGGCAGTCTGAACTCGGATTGCAGCTACTTCTTCATTTGATTTACCAGCGAATTGGTTCACTGTAGTTAATCGAACAACCTCTGCAGCAGCATGGGCAGCTGCAACAGCAGCTTCAGCAGCAGCAGCTGTGGCAACTGCGATGGAATAAGCATGTTTCGTCTGCTCCTCTTCCACTTCATCAAATTTGACCTCTTCCACAGGAGGGGCAGGACGAGGAGGCGACACTGTGGCGGTCACCACAGTCGAAGAATCGGGGAGCGTCTGCTTTTCTTTCCCGAACCATTTCTTCTTTGATTTACTTGCTTTCTGAAATTTAAGCACAATAAATATCAGAACCATCGATAAAAGAGATAATTTTCATAAGGAAAGGAGTAGGGAATTGCTATTTCAGTATACCTTGTCTGCCTTTTCCTTAGGATCAGGGCTCAGAGCCTTCTTTACAGAAGAAAACCAGCTTCCTTTCCTCCCCATCTTCTTTTCATTCCTCAATTTGCCCTATAACATAATACATTACATTAATTATTTAATCTACATCAAAATGCATCACACAATTTTTGTGAATTTTTTGTTATGACAGAGAAATCCATCTGAAGACGACCCTTTGGGCCGACCATAGCTAGGGGCGGAACTAGAGCACGACCTATGGATTCGGCCAAACCCAGTAGCTTTTGTCCAAATCATGTATTTGTCTTAAGAAATTCATCGAATATATACAATTTATTAATTTAGAACCCAATAACTTAAACAAATTACATTCCTTAACCCATAAACTTCAAATCCTAACTCCGCCTCTGACCACATCCTTTGAAACTCGGGGATTGATGGGCCCGACGCTCTACCCTTCTCCACTTAAATATCAGAGCTAATTCTCTTGGTGTACGGCTCACAAATTTTGTGAATTATTATTTAATACCCCAAAATCCCCCTAAGTTATTAAGTTTTTGTCAGTTTCCTATTTAAACTATTCGGTGTCCCAAAACCCTTCATATTAAAACCCCCCCTCATTGCATTCTTAGAGGTGCGTATAGTACATGCTCCTAATTGTCTAAAAAACGTGCCATGTAGCACTACACGTGGCTATTTAACTCAGCATAAAACCCGCATAAACTATCACTTTTTTGTCAGTTACCTATTTAAACTATCTGGTGTCCCCAAAACCACCCTGAACTATATTTTCCTATATATTAAAACCCAATATTGGACTTTTAAAGGTATGTCTGTCTAACTATATTAACTTATGGTTTGTACAAAGTTTTTTTTATAGTTTACTCATGATGATTGATTAATTCTAGGAGTTTTGGCCAAAATAATATCTAATGTATTGTGTTAATTTTAGGTTTAATTGTGATTGTGCTTTACTGCTTTATGCTAGACTCCAATTGATAAGTCCTTATTTATATTCACTTTGTAGCACAGTAAAAATATAAATAAAGGTATATAGTGTTGCATTTCTTAAAAGTCATTTTATATTACATAAAAAAGATTACACAAAATAAAATTTCGCAAATAAAAAACCAATTGGCCAACAATTATATTCTCTAATTTCAGATTACATAAAGAAGGTTCAAGAGGTTCAACTTTATTCTCTGCAAGGTGTTGAGTTTAATAAGAAGATTTAAATTGGTATTCTTTCAACAATATGTGTAAGACGTGAAAAAAGACTAAAAAAAAAGAATAAATCATTTCACAAGAGAGGGAGAAATTATTTCAGAGGACACCCATATGGAGAACTGAAGAAAAAAAGTCAAAAAATGAAAGAAGGTTAAAAATAAAGAAGAAAGGTGGAAAAATAAGGAAGAATGATGAAAAATGAGGAAGAAAGATGGATATAACAAAAATAAGGAGAATATTTATTAAAACAAATTAATTTGAAAGAGTGTTAGGCTAATTAGTCACTATTTTCTGTCAGGTAAGCCATTTTGATGGCTTTTTTCAATTGTTACGCGCTCCCAAGCTAGTATTTACACACATAATGCCAGGTCAGCGACTAGGGGATTTTAATACGAAGGGCAATATAGTTCAGTGGTATTTTGGGGACACCGAATAGTTTAAATAGTAAACTAACAAAAATATGATAGTTTAAGGGGGTTTTAGGGTATTAACTCAAATAAAATGTACAACAACTTTAATTGTGACTATCTATAGAGATAATGGAGATTTGGGATTATAATCTAAGATCTGTGAATTAAACTTTCATTGCTAATAAAGATCCCAACTTTTTAAAGTGTCTATATTAGCTCAATCTAATTCAAATAGTACAGTAACTACAAACCCAATTGGACAAATTAAGCACCAAATAGCAACAATCCAACAAAAAATATACAAATTAAAAGACATTTACATAATGTGACTGCAATCAGCTTCCTTTTCAACAATAGGCCAAAGATCAAACATACATTTATCAAATATCCCAAAAATAAGAAGAAAAAATTTAGAAAAATGAAAATCAAACAGGAAACAAAAAAATATAGAGCTAAATTACAATAAAGAAGCATACATTAAACTTGAAATTGGTGAAATAAGAAAAATATGCAGTAAAAATTGGAGCTTGACAGATCTAAGGAAGCTTACATTTCTTTGTTGCGTTCTTGAAAGAACTTAGCTTTATTTCAGATATATATCTCTAACGCCAAAGTAGAGAAACAAAAAGATGAGAAAAGAGCTGGACCCCTTGAGGTATTAGGTGTCACCCCACCCCTTTTGAGGTGAGTACTGAGTACTTCTAGTAGTAATAAAATAATAGTGAGATAAAGAAGAGAGAGAAAGCAGATCTTGGCTGAGAAGAATTCTAAGTAAAAAGGATATTAGAATTCTAAGCACGTCTTGATTCCAGTGTAAAGTCGTCTTTGTTAGTAGCTCGTTATCTTATAGTCATAATCTATCGTATTGTAATTAATTTATTATGTTGATAAATATAATACATAAATTGATTATATTATTTGTCGTCGTTTCATGATGTCATACACTAATACGAAGATAAACTTATAATGCTATAAAGAAAATATTGGATACAAGACCAAATCGATCAGTATATAAAGTGATATTTTTTGTCGTTATATAAAAACGAATTTAATGATAAGATGTAATAAAATTTAAGTAACAATAAAAATAAATACTATATTTAATACAATACTTAATATGATATAATACAATAGGTAACAGATATCAAAACAAGTTGTTAAAGTGAGATTTTGTAGCGCGAATTCAAATTTAGCCGCTATAAATATCGGTCACCGGATGAAAAAAGAAAAAAGAGTAGAAAGAAATAGCTGGTTTTGGCTTGTGTGTGACCCCATCTTTGAGCTGGAAAAACAGGACCCCACTTGAATTACTCAACCCCTTAACCCCTCGAATTCCACTATGCTTCTTTAAAATATATATTTTTATAAATTCTGATGAATAATGATTTTTGTGCTCTCTGGGTTCTTGTTGATGTGCTTTTAACAAACCATTAAGCCGACAACAATTTCAAGCATTGATAAATTCAGAGAAGAAAAGAATCCACACTAGGGGATCAAAAAATTTCCTTATTTGGTTGAGAGTTCAATTAGTATAAAATATCATACTGAAATATACACTTACGTACACAATTATATGCGTATATTGAAGGGTAAAGATTAATTTTAGTCTGCGACATAAATTATTTACATTCGATAGCAGCAAACATGTATAAAATTTATAACATACAGAAATGTATATATATATATATATATATATATATATATATATATATATAAAGATATATTTTTTGACTATTATATTTGAGAACGACTATACAATGTCATTTTTCCTGTATTAAATCATAACATAATGCTTTAAATTTGAGAAATGAAGGATTGTAGTGATTTGTGTGGGTTGAAATTACATTTACAGTCCAAAGTATACAGTGAAATGACTTATTATGTCTATTAACATGTCATCATTCATAGTAGAAGAACAACCTACTAGGAATATATACTTACGATATCACATGATTAGTCAAAATTTGTGTTGTTCTAGAGCGACAAGGGCTATAATGGAGTGGTAAGTACTCTTTCATCTTTAATTAGAAGTCTATGGTTCGAGTTCTGGGTATGAAATTGACTTTGTTAGGAAGTATTTTACCCTAGAATATGAGACTTTCCGGCATGAAGTCGGATTTAGACCGGCACCAATACGAATACCGGACACTGGGTGGGAAATCAGAAAATGATTATATATTGTTTTGATGAGTATATTTTCATTTTTGAATCACATTTTCTAATGAGCAAAAACCTTTGATCGTTAGAAAACAAAGTTTTGGTCTTTTTGTTTGTTAATGGACAGTGACTTCTTTAAAGTGAATAACGTTCCAATCAGAGTGAAGCTGATGCTTTACCAAAATTATTTGAAAATGTCTACTTTGTGACGACTATAACAAAACATCAAAAGTTTTTGAAATAGAAAAAACCAACTTATTCGGACTGTTAATAATATAGACGTAAAATTGAAGTAAATTCTTTTTTCTTTGTTTTATTCTTTTGTGGAAAAAACATGGAGCAAATGTGTGATGACCACTACATTCAAATTAGTAAATACTAAGTTAAATCATAAGTGATAACATTCATTCAAAATTTGATAATTAGTGATAAAAGAAAAGAACTTAAGAGAAGACTAATCTTTGAAGAGGATTTTTTAAGTTCCCATATGGGTAGACTAGATTTTCATTTTCTTTTTATTCTTTGCCATGCCAACAACTTGTAGCAGAATAAGTACAATTAAAGAATAGGTGGCTTTCATTTATATTTAAGCAACAAGTTTGAATATTTAATTCTCTCCTAGTGGGACTTAAAAAGGGATGATTGTACTTTATGTTATAAGAAATCAAATTATGGTGAATGTCTACTCTTTCTCCATGATCTTCTCAAATGCTTAATGACATATTCAATGACATATTTCTATGCTTAATGACATATTCAATGACATATTTTTCTTCACTTTTCATGCATATATAAAGGCCTTGTAATAGATAAGAAAATACACACAATTGAAGAAGAAAATCTCTTCCTTCTCTCTATCTCTATTTCTTGTTCATATTTTACTAAATTGCTTTTATTTCATAACAACATGTCTTGTTCATGTTTTACTAAATTACTTTTATTTTATAACACGTTATCAGCATGAATTGCTCATTTCATGATCTTCTACGTCAAGACTATGTAAATTATAAGCAGACAATGAGATCAAGTACAATGAAAAATGTCTTGGATGATAATACAAAGATAAGTTTTACATTCATCTAAACCCATTCATACTTTCATATCTTTGTATTAACTTTATGTGCAGTATTTAGTTAAAATATTTTTTTCAATTGTATCCACTGAAATAAAGAATTGGAAAGGTATGTCTTTATTTGCTACATCTCTTATAGGACAAATATAATATTCCAACGTATATATATGTTCTGACCTTTTACATACTATGATAGATAATTATTAAGGTAATTTAGTAATAATATTTTTACCATCACATGATGTATTTCATTGAAAGCAAAATTATCAAATATATAGGCGATTTTACAGTACCTTGCAAATTTGGCATTGGAATATACAATCAATATAAACTCATTGTAGTTATAGTTTATAATAGTCACAGTTATGCATTAAGCCTTAAATATTTTTGCTGGAAACATAAGGCTCATTCCTCCGTATTGAATTTTTTTGGTGAAGTTCTTATAGTCTTTGAAATATAAGTGGTTATAGGTTATCTGTACCTTTCCCCTAATTAATTTATTAAAATATAAAAGTGATTGTATCATTTAAAAAATATGGCATATATCCTAACTAGCATTTTTGTTGCAGAGGAACTGTTTCAAGATTGAAATAGTTATATATGTCTTCTTGAAAGTTAATCTACTTATACCTATAATTATGAAGTAATAATATTTTAAAGGCTTGAGTGTGAGTCCTAGTAAATTTTGGCCTATTATGCCAAAGATTGAGGGTAAGACGATGGGTTCAACTCCCAACGCACTATGTTGATGAAAAGACGGTGGATTCAAGTTCTAACGCATTATGAACTAGCATACCTTTATATGGGTAAGACATTGGGTTTGAGTCCTAATGCACCATATTCATAATAATAATAACTAAAAAAAAAATTATGAAAAAGCATGAAGCTTGTCCCACTTGATTTGCTCCATTCTTGAAGTGAATGTGATAGCAGTGCATGATAAGTCTAAATAAAGACAAGTGGTTAAAAAATGAATGTGGGCGTGCGAAAGGCCAAAATAATAATAGTTATCACTATGGTAATTATAAAAAGGGAGAACAAGACAATGTTTTCCATCAAATGGGTATGAAGAAAAAAAAGATCATATTGTATGATTATACTCTATTCTTTGAAGAGAATGTGACTTGTGATAAACATTGAGAATGTATACTCATTCCTGAAAGTGAATGTGAAAATATATATGTAATAAAGATTATGCATAATAATGTACTTGTGCATGGTTGGATAAATACTACAACTCACCTCTAAGGGAGGTTTGAGACAAAGAAAGATAATGAATATATCATTGATCGCATACATGTGATACGCCAAATATTTTATCAAGCCTTATGAAAGTTATTAAAAGCAAAATTAAAGCAAGAAATTATTTTGCTTATGATCATTTTGAACATGACAATTATTATGATATGATTTTCTTTGTGAATGAGACATTCATTATATGGATGGTGTGACAAAAGATCTTGTAGTACAAAAGCAGTTAAGAGATCTGAAAGAACTAATTTGTTACTACCCGAATAAATGAAATTGTTCATGACATTAATCTTGTAGTAAGTCTCAAAAGAAATATTTTGATTTACGAATATATTAGCCAAAGTAGCTGGCATATTGAGACTATAAATGAAAAGAATATTGAATATCTTTATATTACTATAATCATACCGGGTAAATATGAAATGTTACCTGACTTTTCTTCTATTTGTACTACACAAGTATAAGCATGATGATGCAATCACAAGCCACAAGTAAACTAGAGGTTTACTGAAATAAATATTAGTTGGCATGACCGGTTGACCATCTCGGTTCAATTATGATGCGAAAAATTAATTGAGAATTACATTGGCATATATTGAAGAAAAATATAAGATTCTTCAAGAATTCTCTTCTGCTGCTTATTCTCATGATATACTAGTTAAGGTTGGGATTGAATCTCTTGATTTATGGAACAAATAAAAGGTGATAAATATATGGGCTCAGTCACCTTCCATGTGGACCGTTTACTATTATATAATTTTAATAGATGCATTTATTCTATGGTCACATGTGCATTTGTTATCAACTTGTAGTTTGGCTTTTGCAAGATTGATTGCTCAAATTATTAGAGCACAGTTCCAGAATATAAATTATGATGATTTATCTTGATAATACTGGTTTAAATCCAAGTTGGTTTAGCAGAAATTGTATGCCTCCAATTATATCTAAACCATTGGTTATAAGAACAAAATTGCCAAAATAAAATTCGGCATGTGATGTATTATTTAATATACAACAACACTTGTACGCATCTAGCGAAGTTATGATAAGTTCTCCCTATCACAATCGGTTCAGGGTCAGAAACCAAATAATTTTCATCTAGAAATATGAATGTACTATATGATTTAATTATTCCACCACAATACACAAAGATGGATCCCCAAATAAGGCTAGTGATATTTGTTGGTGACCCCAACAATAGGGGGAGAAAATGGGCAACTGAAAAAGTAATGTATGTAATGAATTATTATGAGTACATCTAGATTCTCGTACGAGAAAATGTGAACTTGAAGTTCAAGTGATAATTCATTTGCAAAATATTGCCATGCGTATTTGCTGACCCAAAACTAAATGTCATATTCAGCTGCTAATGCTCCAAATAAAATAAATTTTATAATGAATAGAGTCTATGGCATGCATGAAGCATAATAGACTAATCGGTTTCAAAGATAAAACTCCTTGAAGAAGGAGATGAGCAAATGTTCAAGATGGTCATAATAAGGAGGCAAGTGCTCTAGAAGAGCACCACGACATAACACTTTATAAGACCTCATGGGAGAGGCTCAGGTACCTGAAGATAATAAGATAAAGAGATCTCAATAAGTTATGTCTTTATTGGGTAATAGTAGAACCGATATAAAATGATCGTTGACGATATTGTTAATATAATGTAGCGCTCAATATTATTAATATTGACGAGGATCTTGAGCTCAAATCTGTCATGAAATTTGGACAAATAAATGATTGGCCAAATAAAAAATACGCAATGAAAATTAATTTCACCTGAAAAATATGAAGTTGGACGGATAGTCCCAACATCTGAAAGTATAAAACCAGTGGAGGTATAAATGTGTTCTTGTGCGAAAAAAAGGTCAAATCGATAAACATAAAGACGACTTGTGTCACAAATTTTTTTATAAATATCCTGGCATTGATTATATAGAGACATGTTCTCCTGTGGTGGATGTCGCCATTTCAGATTTTAATCTAGCAATACAAGAAAAACGTAATATGCATATAATGAAAATTATTGAAGGATTTAAATTGTTCTGAAGCATATTAAGGTTTTCAAGAAATTTATTAAATAAAGCTTCAAAAATCCTTATACGGATTAAAACAATCAGGGCGCATGTGGTATAATCACCTGAGTGAGTACATGTTGAAAGAAGGGTACAAGAATGATTCAATTTATCCTTGTGTCTTTATAAAAAGATCTGGATCTAAATTTATTATAATCATCGTGTATGCTGATGATTTAAATATCATTGAAACTCCTAGGGAGCTTCCTAAAGCAGTAGACTAATTAAAGAAAGAATTTGAAATAAAAGATCTTGGAAAGACAAAATTTTATTTTGGTCTACAAATTGAGTATATGAAAGATGAAATTTTTGTCCATCAACCAGCATACACTAAAATGATTTTAAAGCGATTATATATGGATAAAGCACATCCATCCCGACCTCATGAAAATAATGAAGAGCTTCTTGGTCGCGAAGTACCATATCTTAGTGCAATTGGTGCGCTAATGTATCTTTCTAACATTACAAGGCCTGACATAACTTTTTCAGTTAATGTCTTAACAAGATATAGCTCTGCTCCTACAAGGAGACATTGGAATGGAATCAAACACATATTGCGGTATCTAAAAGGGACTACCGATATGGGATTATTTTATGGCAATGATGCAGTCCCGATCTTGTTGGTTATGCCGATACTGGATATTTATATGACCTACACAAGGCTCGATCTCAAACAGGCTATGTGTTTACATATGGAGACACTGTCATATCTTGGCGATCGACTAAGCAATCAATCGTAGCTACTTCATTTAATCATACTGAGATAATTGCTATTTATGAAGCAAGTCGAGAATGTGTATGGTTGAGGTCTATAATACATCTTATTCGAGACAAATGTGGTTTGAAGTGTGACAAACTACCCACAATTTTGTATGAAGACAATGCAGTATGCATTGCCCAATTGAAGGGAGGATTCATAAAGGGGATAGGACAAAGTAAATTTCACCAAAATTATTTTTCACACATGATCTTCACAAGAATGGTGATATCAATGTGCAACAGATCCGTTCAAGTGATAATATGGCTGATCTGTTCACCAAATCTCTACTGACGTCAACCTTCAAGAAACTAGTGTACAAGATTGGGATGCGAAGGCTCAAGGATGTGAATTGATACTCTCATCAGGGGGAGTTAATACGTGTTGTACTCTTTTCCCCTTACAAGGTTTTGTCCCATTGGGTTTTCCTTGCAAGGTTTTTAACGAGACAACCAAAATGCGTATTTCTAAACATGTGTACTCTTTTTCCTTCACTAGGATTTTTTTCCCATAGGGTTTTTTCCTAATAAAGTTTTAACGAGGCACATTATCTATGAACATCCAAGGGGGAGTGTTATAAGAAAAATCAAATTATGGTGGATGTCTACTCTTTCTCCATGATCTTCTCAAATGCTTAATGACATATTCAATGATATATTTCTATGCTTAATGATATATTCAATGACATATTTTTCTTCACTTTTCATGCCTATATAAAGGCCTTGTAATAGATAAGAAAATACACACAATTGAAGAAGAAAATCTCTTCCTTCTCTCTATCTCTATTTCTTGTTCATGTTTTATTAAATTACTTTTATTTCATAACAACATGTCTTGTTCATGTTTTACTAAATTGTTTTTATTTTATAACACTTTATAATTATTTGAAAAGTTTCAATTGAAATGCCAGGATTGGAATGTATTTCTATATCTGAAACAAAATTGTAATTGACAAGAAAAAAGACGAGAAAAAGGGATAGAATAATAATAAATATTACAAGATAAACGAGAATTATGACAAAAAAATAATCCTGAATTGCTAATTGATTATTGCTTTCTCTTATTTTTTTTTCCTTCTGTTTGTCAAAATAACTCTGATTTATATTCATGTTGAAAGTGGGAGATTCCATAGCAAAATTTTGGAGCAATCATTTGGTGGAATTCCCATCAATTTTGTCTCGTCTTCAAGAACTTCCTTTCTCACAAATTTCAAAGAATCCTGCAAATCCAAAGAAAAAAAAAAAGGTGAGCCACAAAAGGAACTAACATTTTCTTATTTTAAAAAATTGTAGTCCTCATAATTTATTTGATTTAAGGTTTTTTTATTTGATTGGATTAATGTTTATTGTAGGGTCTATGGTGTACGTTGTTGAATCTATCTATCTATCTATCTATCTTCTTCTTCTTCTTCTTCTTCTTCTTCTTCTTATTATTATTATTATTATTTTTCAAAAGCGATATTTGTGAAACATATTTTTCCTCCTTTGGATAGGGAAGTTATTTTTCTCCAATCATGAGAAAAATATTTTTAAAATATTTAAGCCAATCAAATATCAAAAATTAAAAAATATTTTTCAGAAAATATCTTCCTTCGTACCAAACACACCCTAAGAAAGTGAGAAAATCCTGAAGGTTAGTTGCTCTTTTATTTTCATAACTTATTTTTTATCAAAAGGTTTTGGTAGAGTTAGTTGTTCTTTTATTTTCACTAGTACTTATTTTGTTGAAGGTTTTGGTAGAATTAGTTGTCATATATTATTAATTGTATGTTTAGGTATATTGCCAGTGTTAGCTTTTATGTAGACTTGGCTGTCTATTCTCAACTAATGATGGTGATTAATGGAAGCTTGTTGAGGTAACCACTTCAACTACAAATTTTAATTTTCTTTTCCTTTTTCTTCAGCACACAAAACACTTGCATATAGATGTAGGAATTGAAAATTTAGGTTTTAAAAAAAAACATTTTTCATATTTCAATTTAGAAGAGAAATTTAGTGCAAGATATCCATTTTCTTGAAATGGAGAAAGTGGGGATTCACATAGTTAACCCCCAATACTTTTGGGACTTAGGCGTAGTTATTAGGGCAAAGATCACTTTTAGTTCGCGGCCGAAATTATTTATATCAGGTAGCCACAAAAGTATATATAATTTGTATATTTTTTGCACATAACATAGAAAATAAATACAAATACAAAAAATATATATATATTTTGGTTATACAGTGTCATTTTTTCGTTATTTATTGTTGGTGTTGTTATCAAAACTATTTACAAAGTATTCTCCAATTAATGTCATTTGATAAGATCAACTTAATTAAAATGACTTTTACCAAAGTTAGGGCATGTACGCCCATAAAAAAAATTACTTTTATTTTATTTTTATTTTTTTCGGAATCAGTAGTTGACCATGAAATTTCATATATAACGTGAAGTTGAATTTTGAAATTTTTCGAAAATTTGAAAAAAAATCCAAAAAATTATTTTTCAAAATTTTCACTTCAAATTACTCACAAAATTTAATAACAGCTTCAAATTGTATTCATGTAAAAAAACAACTCTAATTATTAAACATTATTTTCACTTTATTTTTTTTATTTTTTTCACAATTCTTATGTCCAAACGCCCACTTAATTAACTTTGAAAAATTGTATAGTAAATAATATATACCTGAGAAGTGTCTTGAATAGAAGAAGTGCGACCCCATCTTTCTGGATCCCAAAGAATTGAACTGTTAAAAGCAACACTTGAAACTCTAATTGGAGGCCTTTCATCTGTTGAATTATTTGCTTTCTTCAAATGCCACCCCATAACTTCAGATGAATCACAAACTGGTCCCTCTATTATCACTTCCTTCTTGTTTGCAGATAATAATGCCATTGGCCATGTCCCAAATCCCCTGCAATTTAAAACATAGGCCATAAAATCAAATATTTCCCTTTTTTGGTTCTCAAAACCGTTATGTGACCTGAAAATCACAGGTTCAAGCTATGAAAATCGTCTTTTATAAAAATACAAGGTAGCGTTGCATATAATAAATTTAATATGATCCGGCCCTTCTCTGGACCTGTGCAATTTAGTGTACCAGATTGACCTTTTATTTATTGTCAAGCCAACAACAACAACAACAAACCCAGTGAAATTCTACAAGTGGGGTCTGGGGAAAGTAGTGTTTACGCAGACCTTATCCCAACTTTATGAAGATAGAGAGGTTGTTTCATGTAGACACTCGGCTCAAGAATAGAAAAGAAAATAATAAACAAATAATAGCATCAACTTTTATTTTTATTGTCAAGCTAAAATTCTAATAAAGAATGTATTATAGAGTAATGAGACTCAATGAGCCATGTGTTTGTATAAGTTGTCAAAGATTTTCTTGGATTCTCCCTTTATAAAGACATAATACAAGATGCTTAATTATTTAAAGAATCTGTGTTAACACTTGCGTTTAATAAAATTAACCAAAATAATATGAAAAAAGAGAGTTTGGATATGATAAACTTATTATATTAGTTAGGCTTGATTTTAACATTATAATTAGCTAGCTGTTATTGATGCTTGTTTAAGTAGTAATAAGACCTATAAGAGCCAAGAAAATGAGCCCACTAACTTAGGATTTGATCAAAAACTACTATTTTTTCATGTTATTTAAATCTGCGGGGCAGAAGTTCCCCAACTAACACTTACTTAAATGACGTGAGATTATCCAAATGATTCGTGTTCAACTTATCTACACTAACCACATAAAAAAAAAGCTTCAGGTCATTTAAAAGATGACTATAGCTAACCGTTTATAAAAAGTGCGACTAGTAACCTGGAAAATAAGATATATTACCTACTATAACTTGTTAAAACAACTTGAATGGTTATTTTTTCTTTCAAGAACCTAAGTAGACGTTTGGACATAAAAATTATAATTTTTGAAATGATGTAGTATTTGGAGTTATGTGGAAAAGCAGTATTTGGAATTTGAAATTATGTTTGGACATGCAATTCACTTGAAAAAGTATTGCAGTTTTGTGAGTAGGGAAACCAAAGTTTATGAAATTTTTTAAAAAGTGGTCAAAATCACTTTTTTGGTTTTTGAAAAACTCATTTTCGCAAAAATTTCAAAAACTTGCAAATTTCATGGACAAACATGTTTTTGCAAAAAAAATAGAAAAAAGGGAAAAAATATCTATGGACAAACGGGTCCTAAGTTAAACGATCACATAAACTCCTACATACAAAAAGAAATTGCAATATTTATAATGGAAATGATTTTTAAAAAAATATGGAGAAGTAGAAATTAAGAAAACTTACTCAATTGCTCGAAGTTCATCAAAGAAGCTGAGATCATAGACATTTGATAGGCTAGCAAAATGAACAATCCCACTTAACTTGTGATGTTCAATGTGATTAAGAGCCACATTTCTTTGATGATCCACTTCTTCATGTATATTAGTGAAATTCTCCTTAAAAACCAAGTGCCTATACATAATTCCAGTTTTCCTAAGTATTTTTGATACATTTGAATCCTCAATTTGTTGCTCCACAACCACCCATAAAATTGGTTGTGGAATTAATCTCAATGTGTTTGATAATCTCCTTAGTAGCATTCCTCTATTTTGATCTTTCGCGCTCGTTGGAGTGACAATAATTAGTAGCCTTCTCGGATTCAAGAACTCACCATTAGCTTCCTCTTGTTCTTGAACTTGATCTTGATCCTGTTCTTGTCGCTCTTCTCCTTCTTCTTCTTCTTCTTTTTCTTCTAAGACCTTTTCTGAATGTCTCGTATCGTTTAAGTTAAACCATTCTGATGCTACTGTTGTTGATGTTTCGTCTAACAGAGGTTTATTGAAAGTCTCACTTTCTAATCTTGAATGGTGCAACATATTTGGTTGTGTTTGATTTGATTGAGGAATTTTAGGAATAGCAATATTCCTAGTGGAAAACAATGAACCTTTGCCTGTTGGAGCAAAGCCAGTGAAAAACCCCATAACAAAACAAAGAAGAAAATGAACAATTGCTTTCTTCCATAGTTGCACTTTTTTCTTTGATCTTTCTAAAGAAACCATGATTTAAAATGTGAAGAATCTTGGTTTTCTTCACTAAGATGAAAAATATAAGGAAATGATGATGCAATAGGCAAGGAAATGTAGCATGGAAATTATATATAACTAATATGGTTGAGAAATGAGAAGAAAAAAACCTTTTTTTTCTATCAATTTGGTGAAAAAAATTATATAGGGAGCTAACAAACATATAATTGAAGGTGTTGGTTGAATAAAACAAAGTGTTAGTTGTTTTCTCAATTTTATTTATTTTATTGGGTGAGGGGTTTTGCTTGAAGTAAAAGAAAGAAGAAATAAAGCAAAGAAATTAATCATATGCAGAAGGAAATAAGTTGCTTTCTATACCAAATAGTAGTTGAGATAGAAAGCTCATACACCTAAAATGTCAAGTTTTAGGAAGCAAGAAATGATTTTCCTATTTGAAACGGCATGCACCTGCTATTTTTCATATTTTTTTAATTTAATTGAATTATTTAAGCAAGTCGGTGACAATATAAATTTATCAAACTCACCTAAAGTATATATTTTGAAGGAAACTGTCAATTATTACTCACTTAAAATAGGAGGCAAGTTTAGTTCATGAACTCATTTTGATACTTAATTAGAGCGTTAGTCAATAATAGACACAAATTAATTCCTAGTTCTAGTCTTTGTTTTTTTTTTTTTGCTAGTCTAAAACCTGAAAAAAGAAAGAAAAGAAACTAGTTAAGGATTGAGAATTTTTAACTACTTTCTTTATATTAACCCCCGCATGTTTTCTCGGTAGAGCTCGTTGTACGGAGCTTGCCTAATACGATTTACCTCTCCAGTGTGATTTGCGAGCTATTACACCCAAAGAGTAGCAGTTGCAAATTCCCTAATTTACCCCAAAAAGAAAATGGGATTGAGAAATTTTAACTACTTTCTTTATAAGAGTTTCTGTTAAGAACTTGTGTGGAATACAAGCAAATAAGGTGGCAAATCTCATTCCTCTTGGAAGATTAAATTTTATTAGGCTCAAACTTAGGTAGTAAATTAGCGGTGCATTAGCGGATAAACTAATTGAAATGGATGGTGCGAGTTTGTAAAATGCTCGACAAACTGCTAATATTAGTGGCGCATAAACTATGTTCGTCAACCAAGTTTGTTAAGTGGGTGTAAACTTATTAATCAAACCCAAATTCTCTATGATCCATCAATCACTTATTAGAAAAGAAATTGCGCAAATTCTTCGTTTTTATCAAGCCGGTTACAACATTCCCTCTCTTCCAGTAAAACAAGTTCTGAATCTGCATTTAACAAAGGAAATCGGTTCCTTTTTTTATCTTCAGTAGCATCTTTTGTTCTCTAACCACACAATCCATATTATACACATAGGAATTGACATCCATAACTTACTTCAAGAAAGTCATCTATGTTATAATAAGGGGTTGTTTGGTATGATGGATAAGCAAAAATAATCCTGGAATAAAAATTTAGTACTCCTTATCCTTTGGTTTGGTTACTAATCCTAGGATTAAAAATAGTACCGAGATAAATTATACCTGCCAGAGGGTGAAACAGTAATCCAGGATAAATTATCCTACGGTAAAACAGTAAAATTGACAATCCCAGAATTAATACAACATAGATAACTAATTCCAACATAACTTGTCTTCGACCAAACGACCCCTAACGGTAATGTTAAGGGAGCAATTAGGAACATGTATAGTCTCTAAACTGACCAAAGCTCATGATCTGGCAATACCATACCACGGTCAAAAGGTACAAAAGCCCGAGCAACCAGACTTGACATAAATTTAGCTACTGGAGCCATTCTAAACATGTCTATAAGTAGAATCCTAAATAACCAGCAATAATTTCAAAATATTTCAGACTAATCTATAATTTATACTCCACTACCAACCAATCAACACAACTTGCTTCTTTATTAAATGTCATCCTTTTATGTCCCTATGCCTAATAATGTTTTTCCAGGAACTCAAATTATTTCCTCAAAAAGATTGATATTCCTAAGACAAGCATTCTTCTTATCATCTTGAATAAAACAGCTAGTGATATTCCTACATAATAGTGGAACTGCAGGGAAATTGAGTACCAACTGCGTTGACTGCAGTTTGCTAAACCAACAAACAGCTGTAGTCACTAGTCTCTTTCTGGCCTCTGTTGCTGTTAGTCTGTTACTTTCTATTGTCTCTTTTCGTCTTCTTGAGCCGAGGGTCTATCGAAAACAACCTCTCTACACCACCAAGGTAGGGGTAAGGTCTGCGTACACATACTCTCCTCATACCCCACTTGTGGGGTTATACGGGATTGTTGTTGTTGTTGTTGCTCAAGTTGTAGTCTACGAATTAAAAAATGTCCCTGCAAGTAAATTTTCTTGGAAACTTACTGGCAATAGTGATCAATCTATACCTGGTACTGATTCTTTGGCGATACATTTTGATTTTGAATAGCTTCAATTGTAACTGACCGCATGTAAAGATGAAGGTGTGCATATCCTGGCCACCCTATAACTCTAGCCAAATAAAAAAATTATGGACAAAGTTTTACTGGCTATAGAGCCTATTGTCACTTACCTGCAGACTTCAGGCTGTCCAAAATTTACCAAGACGCCGGGCAGCAGAAAGAACAGACTAGTGATCTAACATGGATCTGTTTTCAACAATGTCATACCTGGAGGCTGGAGCATAGAATTATTACTGATAGTTTTGTATAATATAGCAACTCCATGTCTAAATCTCGGACATGACATAACAGTGTCGGATAGCCAAGCTTGAGATCATCATTCAAGAAAAGATAGCTGGTGAAAGTTTCAAACTAATGTGCTTAGATACATTCAAACTAGTGTCATTCTTTTACCCTCCATTTTCTCTTTACTAATTTTCGACATGCCATATTGTTTTACTAACATCTCATTATATAGTTTCCTTGATAATGCATGTCGTAAATCTAATTAACACACAGAATTTGAGAAAAGTTTTCATGCAAAAAATTGGCTTGGCCTCGGAGCTTAAGTATGAGGAATCAACAAATAGCACTGCTATTCTCAAAATACTAAAATCAAGATCTTCATATTCACCAAAATCATAAATAAAAGATGCATCGGATAACAAAACTATCATAAGAAAGTGCTATAAGATGAACCACTATAGGGGATAATAAGTACTTCACAAGCATAACGATAATGCGCTTCCCTCCACCTCAACACTTCTCAAACTTTTAGGTGGCCAGGATTTGACTATACTGCACAAAGTCTAATGTTATAGCATCAAGATTACATGGAAACTCTACCTAAAGTGGAGTTGCTGCGCAACACGTTTTAGCTCTGGTTCATCTTATATTCAGCACGTTGATCTCTCAATGGTGGCAACTGAGACAACACCCAATCTGGTGAGTTATCGACCCAAAGCCCAATACCAGTATTCTTGTGCTTAAAATCAGGTGCTTTCTGATTCAACTTAGTAGCTCTATTATCCCACCATTTATCAGGATTTTCCAACAAATCTTTCCAAGAATCCACCTCCTTTCCTACTCCTTTAGATTTCGGAACATATACATCAAATTCAAGTCCTTCAACTCCCTCAAGTACCCACCTCGGCGCATTCTCAAGCCACAATGCAATACTACTACTATCCTTCTTCTTGAAATCAGGGTGCCTTGCTTTTACAATCCCATCTAACTTTGCCTTCCGACAATCCCACCATTGTTTCGGATTCTTGATAAGGTCCCTCCATTCATCACCTCCCTCCGACTTACTCCCACCACCCGAATTAACAACAGAATCATCATTTTCCAAAGTAGACAAGCTAATATCTTTCTCATTATCAGAATGCTGCTGCTTAGTACTACTTTTCGGATAAACAAACTGTCCCCTCGCCTTTCGGGGAGCTATTTGTTTCAGACCTTGAACAAAGTTAACATTTTCAGCAACAATATGAAAAGAGAACTTATATTTATCCATAATTTCACAAGGCATTGGATCCATAGAAAACTTCCCAGAAACATAAACAGAATCATTTTCCTTTACATGACAAGCCACAACATGAGCTAAATCACCAACAAACACAACAGGAATCATTAAAATAGAGTTATTATTACTATTATTATTATCATTACTCTCATGAGCAAGAATAGTACCAGCACAGTAATTCCCATCAGGGGAAGTTTCAAACTGAATTGGGGTTTGCACAAAACCAACAAGATTGACAAAATTTGCAACTTTTGATTGGTAAGGGATTTCACTTGGCTTTGGCCAAGAAGATATATTTTCAGCTTCATTGGTTTCAATTTTTGGAGGGGTGAGAGAATAAGATGAAGAGGGTTCTTGGGGTTTTGGGATTTTGGATTTTCTTGGGGTGGTTGTTTTAGAGACAAATCTTGAAAAAGATTGAAAAAGTTGGCATTTTTTGGGGTATGAAGAGGAGGATAAGGTCCTATTTGCTATTGTTTTTGTTAAGAAATTCATGGTTGAAATTGGGTTTTAGAGAAAGTCTGAATTTTTCATATAGTGATTAGGTTTTGTGTGAATTTCTGAAGATGGAAATGATTTTATGGGAAGAAGCAGAAGGGTTTTCTGCTGGCAATACTGGGGTTTAATGTTTTTGGTCCAGCGAATTGGGAATGTTTGCATATTTATGCTAGCCTCCCTAAATTTCATATAATTACAATATTCTACCTTTTGGTTTATTTTCTTTTGCCAAATTGTTTTTGTTATGGAAAATTCCTTTGGGCCACACCATTTTTCGCTACAATGACCCAAATGGGGTTATTAAAGTAAAATCACACCCAAATTAGGATTTTCGGACAAATTTTATACCGAAAATGCCCTTCCCGTTAGGTTTTGAATTTCTCTTCATGATTCCCTCTCATCCATTGAATGTTTGTCTTCCCAATACATGAAAAATATCAAGCATGCAAACCCTCTTTCCCATAAATGTATTTTTTCATCTTTTTACGTATTTTTTCATCTTTTTACGTATTTTTTCATCTTTTTTTTGTAGTATACACGTATATATTTCAAATTTATTCATATATATATATATATATATATATATATATATATATATATATATATAATATATATATATCGTATTTCGTATATCTTTCGTACATGTATACGAAATATCTTTCGTGTTTCGTATATACGTATATGTATTTCGTATATCTTTCGTATAATAAGGTCTTCAAAACCCTACTATTTAAACAAACCTAGATGGCCGAAAACATACTTAAACAAACCTAAATACTTGATTGTTTCTTCATCTCTTAAACTCCTATGTTCTTCTAAGTGTGAGTGAATAGATTAAGGAATCAATAATGGTGCAGTCGAAGAAGAATAGTGCTTCAAAAATATATGTTGTATTTTCTGGAAAAAAGTCAGGAATATACTACTCATGGAGTGAATGTTCTCCTATGGTTATCGGGGTTAAGCGTAGCAACTTTCAGTCTTTCAAATCTCACGATGCGGCCATATCTGCGTTCAATGAATTTGAAAAATCAATTGAAGGTAAAAAAAATCTCAAATCTATGGTTTTTGTTGTATTTTGTGGTAAGAAGTCGGGATTATACAAATGTTGGTTTGAGTGTGTTAATATGCTTGTTGGAGTCGAGGGTAGCTGCTTCCAAGCTTTCCAATGTTATGATAAAACCTTAGAAGCCTTCAACAAATTTCAAAATACATGTTGTTCACAGGAAGAGTCATCTTCAAGCTCGGTCGTTGAAGAAAGTGAAGAAGTGGTAACAAATAAAAATGTAGCAAGTGCTATTTCATCTGCTATGTTAGCGGGAATATTTATTGGGATGAAGCTGTCAGAAAATATTGCAAACTAATTATGTCAATTTATTTCTTATTTTATCCTATATTAGAAAAGTATTTGCTATTTTTCTTTGGTGTGCAAGAGATGAAGACTTTGTTTTGCATTTTGAATATCAAGTATTGTATGAAGTTGGGCATGATTATTTCATGTTTACTTTATTCATTATTTATGAAGTTCGAATTTTATGACTTTTTTAGTATTTCGATCCTGTTTCATGCAAATTATTCCAAAAAACAAATCTGCATTTTGTACATTTTGTATTTTGCCAGTGTTGTACATGCATTGTATTTCAAATGGGGTACAATGCATTATTTCATAAAAAAAAATTTCAATGAACACTACTATTTTTATTCATTGTATTTGTCATAAGCTAAAATCCAACATCCTGTAACAACAAAATCTTCAAGGGAAAGATCACAAATAGTACTAGTTTCGTTTGTCATAAATGTAATATTGCATATTGGAAAGGTTCATATTAATGATTCGAGAAGGAGAGAGAGAGGGAGAAAAAGTAAAAGAACTTCACTATATTTATACATAAAAAACGTGTATTGCTTTAGGCTCGATAATATTTGGAACCAGGGGATAAAGGAAGCAAAAATATTTTAAAACATGTAGCAAAAAATAAGAACCAAAAGTAAAGGAAGCAGTGGGTAAAGAAATACGAAATAAATATTTTCATTGATTAATTGATACTCTTTAACATATTCCAAATAATATTTGGAAGATAATTTTAGCATACCATGCGACAAACATGGCATGCATAACAAAACGACTTAAAATATCAATCTTTTACTCTACTCTGTCTTTTGATTGACAGATTTTGATGCCTTAGAGACGGCTTCTGTAATAACCCGACCGGTCGTTTTGAGCTCTAGCGCGTCATACAGTGGTTTGAGACCCTGAGCAGCTTCACTTCAGTTATTATGACTTGTACGCGTGGTCGGAATTTAATTTCGGGAAGTTCAGAGTTGATTTGGAAGAAAATTCTAATTTCGAAAGCTTTAAGTTGGAAGAATTGACTAAGGTTTGATTTTTGAGTAAACGACCTTAGAATCGGGATTGGAAGGTTCCAACAGGTTCGTATGATATTTTGAACTTAGGTGTATGTCCGTATCGGATTTTGGACGACCCGGGAGCATTTCAGCGCATATTGTGGAAGGTTAGCATTTTGAAAGAATTTTATAAATTTGAGTTGAAGTGAATTTCAATGATATCGACGTCTGTTTGGGATTCCGAGTCTGGGAATAGCTCTGTATGATGATTCCGGTCTTAGGAGCGCGTCCGGATGTAGATTTGGAGGTCTGTAGGCCATTTTGGGGTCATTTGGGCGAAAGTTGAAAATTTGGATAATTTTGAGAAGTTTGACCAGGAGTGGACTTTTGATATCGGGGTCAGATTTCGATTTTCGGAAGTTGGAGTAGGTCCGTAATGTCAATTATGACTTATGTACAAAATTTGAGGTCAATCGGAGGTGATTTGATAGATTTCGGCATCAATTGTAGAAGTTTGAAGTTTCAAAGTTCATTAAGTTTGAATTGGAGGGTGATTCATGTTTTTAATGTTGTTTGAGGTGAATTGAAGGCTCGACTAAGTTCGTAATGTGATTTGGGACATGTTAGTATATTGGTTAAGGTTCTGGGGGCCTCGGGTGGGTCCCGGATGGTTAACGGAGCAAGTTTTGGACTTAGGGAATGGATGAAGTGCACCAGTTCTGGTGTAACTGGACCTGTGAGGTTAGGGTTGTAGGTGCGGAGCCGCAGAAGCGGCCATGAGGGTCGCAAAAGCGGCCATGAGGGTCGCAGAAGTGGCTTAGGCTGGGAAAGGCTGGGCCCGCAGATGCGATCGAGTTTCGCAGAAGCAGGACCGCACCTGCGCACGTGGAACCGCATGAGTGAAGGCGCAGAAGCGGATGTGGGCCGCAAATGCGGAGTTGAGGGGTATGAAGGAGGATCGCAGAAGCGGTAATTTGTCTGCACCTGTGGAACCGCAGAAGCGGTCAATGGACCGCAGGTGCGAGAGGTCGCTGGGCAGATTGTTTTAAAGAGCGAGATTTGGCTCTTCTTCTCTCATTTTTCACTTGGTTGAGGCGATTTTGGAGAGCTTCAAGGAGGAATTTTCATCAAGCAACACAAGGTAAGTGATTCCCACCTATTGCAAGTTAATACTTGGATTACATATGGATTTAGACTTGAAAATTTGTAAAAATTTGGGATTTTGGTAGAAAACCTAAAAATTGATATTTTTGGATTTTGACCATGAAATTGGATATGGAATTTGGAATAAATTATATATTTGAGTTCGTGGTGTCATGGGTAAAGTTTATCTTCAAAAGTTTTTAGAATCCGGGCACGTGGACTCGAAGGTGATTTTTATCGACTTTTCAAGCAGAATTAAGAATTGTTGTAAACTGAATTATAATGAGTATTAGAGTATATATTTATGGGTTTACACATTTATTGACTAGGTTTGGAGCGTTGGGCATCGGTTTGAGTTGTTGGAAGGGCTTGGGAGCCGATTATAAAATTTCGGAGCGAGGTAAGTCTCTTTTCTAACCTTGTAAGAGGAAACTTACCCCATAGGTGAACTTAATTAATATGTGTTGTTATTTGTGGGGGCTACGTACGCACGAAGTGACGAGAGTCCGTACGTAGCTACTATTCCTATTTATGTCCGGGTAGTTTTAGGTTTATACCATGCTTGTGGACACCGTTATTTGATTATATTTGTTAACTGTATCAAATGGAACTGAGTTGAGGATTTTTAAGGATTTAAAAGCTTCGAGTCGAATTGTCTTTATTTTGAAAATAATCAAGAAAGTGTTATGATTTATTGATAAATTTATATTTGACCGCGTCGCATATATGATTCGCGAGCGGAGTAATAGATGCATCTATGGTTCGCGTCGTTCGACCCTCGGCAGTGCACAATTTACATTTATGTTGGATCGGGCCGAACGTCCTCGGTGGTATTTGTGTGTGATAATAGAACTGGAAGTTCCTTTTATAATTGGTATACATTTAATTTTTGAAAGATTATTTGTTTTAAATGAAGGAAGTGATTTGGGTCCTTAAATAGGGTGATGAATTATTCAGTTATTTCTTGTTCTGAGTTCTATATATATATATATCATGCTTAATTAGAATTTCATACTATCATATTGTTGCCCCTTAGTAAGTGTCGAAGTCGACCCCTCGTCACTACTTCTTCGAGGTTAGGCGGGATACTTACTGGGTATGCGTTGATTTATATGCTCATGCTACACTTGCTGCACGTTTTTGTGCAGGTGGATATATGTCTAGTTGCCTTGTGGGCACAGAGGCTCGGTTATTGTGGGGACTTAGGTGAGCTGCATTCCATATTACGAGTCCGCAACCAGTAGAGTCTCCTTCAGAGTATTTATATTTTTCTATTCAATTTGTATTCCGTACAGAGGTTATATATTATTTTATATTCCTAGTTGATGCTCATGCACTTGTGACACCAGATTTTGGGCGATTATGGGTTGCATTGTATTGGAATTTTTAAAGATATTATTATTTATTTTGTAAACTTCATCTTTTACTATTTAATTGAAGAAAATATGATTTCAGAAGTATTAAAAATGAAAACCAAATTAAGTATTTATTTTTGGCTTGCTTGACCGCATTGTCCGGCGCCATCACGACCTTTAATGGATTTTGGGTCGTGACAACATGGTATCAGAGTACTAGGTTTACTTAGGTCTCACGAGTCATGAGCGAGTCTAGTAGAGTCTTGTGGATCGGTACAGAGACGCCTGTACTTATCTTCGAGAGGCTACAGGACTGTTAGGAGCACTTCCCTTCTTGATTCCTCATCGTGCGATTCGATTCCTTTGAGGCTTATGCCTTCATTTACTTCCTATTCAGTCTTATGCGACGTGAAGCGCTTGTTATAAATTGGGAATCGAGGAATTTTAATGGTACTACAGATGTGGTGCAGGATGTTTCTCCTTGCATATTTTATTGGGCTATTGTCGTCACCTCGCGGAAGGTCGTTCTGCTGTTGCAGCTCAGTGTCAGCATTACCTAAGGTTTCGAGATTTGGCATTGATTGTTATGACAATTCGTGCGTTGCTATCGCACCGTGTTTGTGTAATGGTAGGATGCTTGTCTATGTGTCGAAGCAGTGAATGACTTGGAAAAGAGGTTTACTCCGTACATGATTCAGAGATCCAGTATTTTATTTCCAGCGAAGGAAAGGCAATCAGACTATGAATGTTCAGGTTTGGATTGACGAAGTGACGAGACTTGGTATTTCGAGCATGGTAGAATTTTCATCTTTGATTTGGTGTAGTCGCCCTGGATTGAATGTGTTAAGTTCGTCGGTGTTATGGTCTTCATCAATTTGCCTTCGGGCAAGTTGGTGTGAAACAGTACCGGGGAAGCGACTGTCAGAGATCGCAGTGTGCGGTGGTTCAGGACCTAATCGGTGGTCCGACTGTTGAGGGCTCAAGGAAGATGATCTTCGAAAAGGTTTAAAGTTGGTAGCGATCTATTGGTTCAAGTGCTACAGAGATAGATATTGAGTTAAGGCAACAACTGGGCAGCGAAGGATGAGGAAGGACATGTGGGGGGTGTCTTGCGGTGGTTAAATTTCTAGAAGGCCAAGTGTGAGAAACAGAAGTCGGGTAGTTGCTTAAAGGATAGGGTTTGACCAAAGTGGGAGAGTGGCAGTAGCATATGGTTTATGTGGTAGGATGACTATACGCCTTGGGAAAAGTTTAGAGTGATTAGGAACTCATGGTGGATAGTGACTAAGTCTACAAACTTAATTTGGAATATTGGTTGCTATACAAAGACGGGTTGGATACGACGGAAAAGAGTTGTATGATATGAAGAAGGATACAATATGACTTTGGATTGGAATGTATCGTCGCACGTTTAGTTGATGTCAATGGGGAGTGAACGGGCGTGTACAACTAGTGAATGAGCACGGGCTCAGGATGGTTTAAGGATTTTATAGTACTTGTACTCGGTATAGCATTGTTGGAATATGTCGGTATGGAATTTCCACAGGTGGGTTATTTCTGGTGAGCAGGTTAACTGTTGCGTGGTGTTGATCAAACTTCTACGAAGAATTTTACTGGCTATCCGGTAAGAGGTCGAATATGTAAATATGGCTAGTGATTCATGGCATTCATGAAATAGTTAATAAGAAGATTTCGAGGAATTTGGCGGGTCGATTGCGCAAGGTCATGTTAGTAAGGAAGAAGGAATCTTGGTGGGTTCTAGAGTTATGTTATGGTAGCTTCAAGCTAAGTGGGAGATCCCCACCGTCTATGATTGGATTGCATGGTTATCTACTTGTGAGGTTTCTGGTTATCGGCATGTTGGTGGGTTATTACGACTAAAGAAAGAGGACATCAGTGGTGATTTGAGCCAAGGATTTGAGGAATGTGTGCTATAATTGGTCTTATCGATTCATGTTCAGGCTTTGGGAAGACTCGGAGTTTATGCTTTGCGTCGATGTGATTTACAAGGAAAGTGATTCAGCCAGGTGCTTCTTTGAAAGGGTGTTCATGTGCTAGCAGGGCCTTAGGGTTTGATTATATTCGGGACCAAGTCAGAGTGGGTGACTCTCACCAACGGTCCTCGTGGATTCAAAAGTTAAAGTGTGGTGCCTAAGAATTTCGAGCCCGTAGTATGGTTAAGTATTGAGCTGTTGCAGCGGATTATAAAAGGGGCTTGGAGTGTTCTACGTTATCTTTGGTATGCGGTGTAGCAGTGGAAAAATGGGAGAAAATAACTTCGAAATCATAGGGAAATTATCAGAATGAGTGTACCAATTGAAGATGCGAATATGCGCACAAGAAAAGTATGAGATGGTTCGTGGGTTTTGGAGACAACGTGGTCTCGTGAAATAAGGTCACTCAGGATGAGTGCGGATTTGGGTTCATGATGTTTTGAATGGAGCTATCATTATTTCTAGGGCAAGTCCCGAGTAAATTAGAAGAAGTGGCTCGGTTGGTAATGGTTGAATCAACACGGTTATGGCAGTGGCTATGAAGTTATACATGTAGTTTGTGGCTGTGCACTTAGGCTTGAGCGTCACCACAACTCGGTTGATTTGGGAGGTATCCGATTTGTATGGCTTTGTTATGTAAAGGGATTTTCGGAAGAGTTATGGCAGCTTAGAATACGACATGAGGTTGTATTTTCTGCGGTTTGGGAATTCAGTCACGTGTGGCGATGGTCCTCCTGAAATGAGTTGAGTAAAAACTTTTCTATATGATGAAGTGTTTATCCTATTAGTGGATCAGGGGTTATTATGGAATTTTGGTACTCTCACGTATTGGCATGTTAGGTGCAGCGAGCGGCATGGGAAATTGGAAGCTAAAGATCAAGGTTGCAGTTCTGTGTTGACAAGAACGTCACGAGCTCGGATGATCAGGGAAGAATTTGGATGCTTAGAGTGAGTTGGTATTGTCTTTAGCGTCACCTGAGATCGGTGTCCTGTGTAAGAGGCTTTGTGTACTGATTGCGGCTTCTTGATTTGCCTTACAACATTAGTGTGACCGGTGATATGGATGTGCAGACTTGTTACCAGGTGCGAAGGGTCGTGGGAGTGTATCCCATGAAAGATTGTATAAGTGTGACATGGAGTCACTTGATTGATTAAAGATTTAAAAACCAAGTATGGAGATTGTAGTACTATCGCTAATGTGAGAATTTATGCCTGAAGGGCGCTCAGTTCATTTTGTTATGGAATGTGGAAGTTTGTTCCGGAATTGACGACCATTCTTATGTGTCGTGAATAGGTTGTTGTGGGTCCTTGAGAGGCTATTTAGCCAAGCATGGTACAATCAGAATCGGTTGAGGTTCGTGGATGGATCTATATGTGAATGTGGGCTCTATATCAGGCCGGATATGCTCATCTCAGCATAACGTTGTCTTCGAAAGGGTCTCCGGGCCTTGGATGTTATTCCTGTCACCATCTATCCCGTGTAATCTATATTATACCAAGTGGGTTGTGAGGTGGTTTGATTATTCGCACTCGTATTGAGATCCCATATGGTTTGTGGTATTATGTGAGAAGGATGGCTCTCGAGATGTAGATCATATACCGCACCTGAGTTGTGCTTGAGTTTTATAGCGTATGACGCTACCCGTCTCCCCAGGATTTGTATTATGCACTTGGCGTGCTTATGGTTGATATTCGGGCATTTCGTGAGTATAAGCGTTACGGCTCGATGTGTGTTTTTCTTAGATTATTATGTATGGATCGGGTGGCACGCCGCCACGGATATGTTGATTGGATCGGGTGGCATGCCGCCACAGGTATCATGGTTGGATCTGGTTGCACGCCGCAACGGTATTATGTATGGATCGGGTTGCACGCCGCAATAGTGTATTATTGAGTACAATTTCCCATATCTATTATTGTGTGTTTTGCTTCTCATTTCCTGAGGAAGGTTCATAACATCCTTTCGGTTGTTTAATTAGTTACGTGGGTTGAGTAGTTCTTTCCAGAGTTCGATTTTCCTTATGTATCACACTCGAATTTGTGGATTGTTGGCACATGGTGGCGTCATATGAGACCTTTGGTAGTGTTTGTGGTGGCTTATTGCTGGAACGACTTGTACTGGGTGAGACGAGATTTTTGGACCTGAGATCAGTGCGATCGAATTTATATGAGGCATATTTAGGAGCAAATATTGTTATTCAGTCCAGAATGAGGTAGTGGTTCTTATCGGGAGGAGAGACTCCATAACTTGTGATTCGGCAGGTGGTTATGAGTTCTACACATCTTCTCTATCATGGCAGTATTGCAAGAGTTGGAACATGACTTATATGGGTCATGAGGTGTGTTGTGAGCATCGGATTCGGGGGATTTTGGCTGTTGTTATCAGGGGATGTTATTATGGTTATGTGAATTATGCGGTGCATGGTGTGGATTCCGCGGAGGTTTGCAAACATGTATTGGTGCATCGTGTAGTGATTAATACGATGTTCGTATATTGGAAACAGACATGGTAGAGAATTTCAGATGTTGGAATTTGGCTCTAAGGCTTATTTGACTAGAAAAAAGGGAGGATTTTCAGGTTTGCTCGAGAAAATGTGCTCAACTGGGTTGTAGTAGCACGGGTAGGTGCACGAGGTGTTAAACAACGATTTCAGACAACTCCAGAAGCAGTTCTTAGCACGTTCGCGGGCGAACGTATGTTTAAGAGGGAGGGAATATAACGACCCGACAGGTCATTTTGAGCCCTAGCGCATCATACAACGGTTTGAGACCCTGAGCAGCTTCACTTCAGGTATTATGACTTGTACGTATGGTCGGAATTTAATTTCGGGAAGTTCGGAGTTGATTTGGAAGAACATTCTAATTTTGGAAGCCTTAAGTTGGAAGAATTGACTAAGGTTTGATTTTTGAGTAAACGACCTTGGAATCAGGATTGGAAGGTTCCAACAGGTTCGTATGATGATTTTGGACTTAGGCGTATGTCCGAATCGGGTTTTTGACGACCCGGGAGCGTTTCAGCGCCTATTGTGGAAGGTTGGCGTTTTGGAAGAATTTCATAAATTTGAGTTGAAGTGCATTTCAATGATATCGATGTTCGTTTGGGATTCTGAGTCTGGGAATAGCTCCGTATGATGATTCCTGTCTTAGGAGCGCGTCCGGATGTGGATTTGGAGGTCCGTAGGCCATTTTGGGATCATTTGGGCGTAAGTTGGAAATTTGGATAATTTTGAGAAGTTTGAACGAGAGTGAACTTTTGATATCGGGGTCGGATTCCGATTTTCGGAAGTTGGAGTAGGTCCGTAATGTCAATTATGACTTGTGCAAAATTTGAGGTCAATCGGACGTAATTTGATAGATTTCGGCATCGATTTTAGAAGTTTGAAGTTTCAAAGTTCATTAAGTTTGAATTAGAGGGTGATTCATGTTTTTAACGTTGTTTGAGGTGAATTGGAGGCTCGACTAAGTTCGTAATGTGATTTGGGACATGTTGGTATATTGGTTAAGGTTCCGGGGGCCTCGGGTGGGTCCTGGATGGTTAACGGAGCAAGTTTTGGACTTAGGAAATGGCTGAAGTGCACCAGTTCCGGTGTAACCGCACCTGCGAGGTTAGGGCCGCAGGTGCGGAGCCGCAGAAGCGGCCATGAGGGACGCAAAAGCGGCTAAGGCTGGGGAAGGCCGGGACCACAGATGCAGTCGAGTTCCGCAGAAGCGGGGCCGCACCTGCGCACGTGGAGCCACAGGAGCGAAAGCGCAGAAGCAGATATGGGCCGCAGATGTGGAGTTGAGGGGTATGAAGGAGGACCGCAGAAACTGTAATTTTGCCACAACTGCGGAACCGCAGAAGCAGTCAAGGGACCGCAGGTGCGAGAGGTCGCTGGGCAGATTGTTTTAAGGAGCGAGATTTGGCTCTTCGTCTCTCATTTTCCACTTGGTTGAGGCGATTTTGGAGAGTTTCAAGGAGGGATTTTCATCAAGCAACACAAGGTAAGTGATTCCCACATATTGCAAGTTAATACTTGGATTATATATGGATTTAGCTTGAAAATTTGTAGAAATTTGGGATTTTGGTAGAAAACCTAGAAATTGATATTTTTGAATTTTGACCACGAAATTGGACATGAAAGTTAGAATAAATTATATATTTGAGTTCGTGGTGTCATGGGTAAAGTTTATCTTCGAATATTTTCAGAATTCGGGTACGTGGGCCCCAGAGTGATTTTTATTGACTTTTCAAGCAGAGTTAGGAATTATTGTAAACTAAATTATAATGCGTATTAGAGTATATATTTATTGGTTTAGATATTTATTGACTAGTTTTGGAGCGTTGGGCATCAATTTGAGTTGTTGGAAGGGTTTGGGAGCCGGTTATGAAATTTCGGAGCGAGGTAAGTCTCTTTTCTAACCTTGTAAGAGGGAACTTACCCCATAGGTGGACTTAATTAATATGTATTGTTGTTTGTGGGGGCTACGTATGCACGAAGTGACGAGAGTCCATACGTAACTACTATTTCTATTTATGTCCGGGTAGTTTTAGGTTTATACCATACTTGTGGACACCGTTATTTGATTATATTTGTTAACTGTATCAAATGGAACTGAGTTGAGGATTTTTAAGGATTTAAAAGCTTTGAGTCGAATTGTCTTTATTTTGAAAAGAATCAAGAAAAGGTTATGATTTATTGATAAATTTATATTTGACCGCGTCGCATGTATGATTCGCGAGCGGGGTAATAGATGCATCTATGGTTCGCGTCGTTCGACCCTCGACAGTGCACAATTTACATTTATGTTGGATCGGGCCGAACGTCCTCGGTGGTATTTGTGTGTGATAATAGAATTGGAAGTTCCTTTTATAATTGGTATAAATTCATTATTTGAAAGATTATTTGTTTTAAATGAAGGAAGTAATTTGGGTCCTTAAATAGGGTGATGAATTTTTCAGTTATTTCTTGTTCTGAGTTCTATTGATATATATATATATATATATATATATATATATATATATATATCATGCTTAATTAGAATTTCATATTATTGGCCCTTAGTAAGTGTCGAAGTCGACCCCTCGTTACTACTTCTTAGAGGTTAGGCGGGATACTTACTGGGTACGCGTTGATTTACGTACTCATGCTACACTTGCTGTACGTTTTTGTGCAGGTGCATATATGTCTAGTGGTCTTGTGGGCGTAGAGGCGCGGTTATTGCGGGGACTTAGGTGAACTGCATTCCACATTACAAGTCCGCAGCCAGTAGAGTCTCCTTCAGAGTATTTATATTTTCCTGTCCAATTTGTATTTCGGACAGAGGTTATATATTATTTTATATTTCTAGTTTATGCTCATGCACTTGTGACACCGGGTTTTGGGCGATTATGGGTTGCACTGTATTGGAATTTTAAAGATATTATTATTTATTTTGTAAACTTCATCTTTTACTATTTAATTAAAGGAAATATGATTTCAGAAGTATTAAAAATGAGAACCAAATTAAGTATTTATTTTTGGATTGCCTGACCGCGGTGTTCGGAGCCATCACGACCTTTAATGGATTTTGGGTCGTGACAGCTTCGGTGTCACTGCTTATAACGATAACAGGATTATTGTTATCTTCATTTTGGTCAGCGAGCAGTTCCTCCAACATGTCGTAACAGCAAGTAAGAGGGTAGGAATCAAGTAAAAGTCTTTTTACATAGTCGGCGCCAATTTCACGCGTCATCCTAAGCAGCAGCAAGTTCGCCTGAGCCTTCAGCTTTTTCAACTGATTTCTTACATCTTGGTACAGGATGTTTTGGTTAACCGGAAAACCATGAAGAGGTTCATCAATGGTTTTCTTCATTGGAGTTCTTTCCATTGTTAATTTCTCAGAATTTGAAATAGGTAGATGATTTGGATGATGAGATTAATAATGTAGTTCTATTTATAGTATTATGATTTGAATTTATTTAGAGTTAAGGTTAGGGTTTCAGATTAATTCATTGTATTCCCATTTCCTTCTCTTATTTAATTTGAATCACAATTTACAATGAAGCTTTTACACTCCTCAAAGAAGTCTTTAAAGTTTTTGATGAATCCATTTCGTTTACCGAAAATTCTATTCATGAACTCTTGATCCAACCAGTGAGAATATCTGATTTGAGATATGGTTTTTCTTTCAATACAACAATTACGTATTAATTTTCTTGGGACATAGTAAGACCAATGTTCCATCCAAAGAGGCTTAATCTCTTTCAATATTAACGATATTTTTTCCAGTAATTGTTTTTCCAGTAATAATTTAACCACTGAAATTACTTACATTCTAGTTAGCCTAAAGAATCCTCCATTTTAGTTAGCCTAAAGAATTTGAGAGGTGCTAAATCTATTACTGGTGCAACTATCTGGTTAGGTTTGAATAGTGTTAAAGAAATTAATGGTGTTAGTTGAATTGTATTAATTATTTCGGTTACCAAAATTGTATTGATAACTACAATTTTTGAATCCCCGTGTAATAACTATTCACATGCCAACCTTTTAACTTCTCAATGAAATATTTACACCTCTTGTTTACTCTTCCTAATTCTTTCAAATTCAAGATCGTTTCAGTAGTGTGTAGAATAGGCCGAATTAATTTAAGTCTGTTTCTTAAGTCTGCCTATTGAAGAATTGATTTTTTTTTAAAATTGATTTAAAAATAGTCTTTTGAAATGATATATAAAAAATCTATTATAGCAAAGAAGACCAATATGATGAAGATTGAAATTTGATAACATCAATAGTTCAACAGAAAATCAAAAGCATAACTAAATCATAATGAAAATAAAAGATAATAATGGGATAAATCAACACAAACACATCGTAGAAACTAATCAATTTCAACCGGATTATGATCAGAAGTTCCTTCTCCCGTCATGTAACGACCCGACCGGTCGTTTTGAGCTCTAGCGTATCGTTTGGCAGTTTGAGGCCATGAGCAGCTTCACTTAAGGTATTATGACTTGTGCGTATGGTCGAAATTGAATTTCGGAAAGTTCGGAGTTGAATTGGAAAGAAAATTCTCATTTCAAAAGCCTTAAGTTGAAAGAATTGACTATGATTAGATTTTAGAGTAAACGACCTCGGAATCGGGATTTGAAGGTTCCAGCAGGTTCGTATGATGATTTCGGACTTGGGCGTATGTTCGGATCGGGTTTTGGATGCCCTAGGAGCGTTCCAGCACCTATTGTGGAAGTTAGCATTTTGGAAGAATTTCATAAATTTGGGTTGAAGTGCATTTCAATGTTATCAATGTCCATTTGGGATTCCGAGTATGGGAATAGCTCCGTATAGTGATTCTGGTATTGGGAGCGCGTCCTGAAGTGGATTCGGAGGTCCGTAGGTCATTTTGGAGTCATTTGGCTAAAGTTAGAAATTTGAAAGTTTTTGAGAAGTTTGATCGGAAGTGGACTTTTTGATATCGGGGTCGGAATCCGATTCCGAAGTTGGAGTACGTCCATAATGTCAAATGTGACTTGTGTGCAAAATTTGAGGCCAATCGGACCTGATTTGATAGGTTTCGACATCAAATGTAGGAGTTTGAAATTCTAAAGTTCATTAAGCTTGGAATGGGGTGCGATTCATGAATTCGACGTTGTTTGATGTGATTTGAAGGCTCGACTAAGTTTGTAATGTGTTTTGGGACGTGTTGGTATAATTGTTTAAGGTCCCGAGGGCCCCGGGTGGATTCCGGGTGGTTAACGGATCGAATTTGGAATTTGAAGAAGAGCTGAAGCTTCCAGCTTCTGGTATGATCGCACCTGTGCATGGGCAGCCGCAAGTGCGAGCCACCAATCGCAGGTGCGAGCCACCAGTTGCAGGTGCGAAGGTGAGGATTGGCTAGCAACCGCAGATGCGAGGTATTTTGGCGCACCTGCGAACGCGTGGGTGCGAGGATTGGGCGCAGAAGCAAATGGATGCGCAGGAGCGAAGGGGCAGGCGCACCTGCGGTTGCGCAAAAGCGAGCCATTGTCCGCAGGTGTGGTGCCAGGCCAAAATGGAGAAATGCGCACCTACGAGGAATTTGTCCGCAGGTGCGAGTGTGATTCCGCAGGTGCGAAAATCGCAGAAGGCAGAACCTTCATTTAAGTTCGTAGTTGCGTATGTTTAGCCCATTTTCTTCAAGTTTTGGGTGATTGTGGAGCATTTTGAGAGGGAATTTCAACTAGCAACTTGAAGGTAAGTTAATTCTACACACTTTGAGTTAAATACATAGATTTTTGGGTGGATTATAACTTATAAATCTTGAAAATCGAAGGTTTAGATGAAAAACCTAGATTTTTATAAAAATGAGATTTTAACCACGAAAATGGTTATGGAATTGGATGGAAATTATATATATAAGTTCGTGAGGCTATGGGTAAACTTTATCTTCAAAAATTTTTGGAATCCGGGCACGTGGGCCCGAGGGCGATCTTATCGACTTTTTAAGTGGAGTTGGGAATTGTTGTAAATAGGATTATAATGAGTATTTGAGTATATATATTAATGGGTTTGCATAATTATTGACTAGTTTTGGAGCATTGTGCATCGATTCAAGTTGTTTGAAGGGCTCGGAAGCCGGTTATGGAACTTCGGAGCGAGGCAAGTCTCCTTTCTAACATTGTAAGAGGGAATTTACCTCATAGGTAAAATAATTCAATATGTGCTCCTATTTGTGGGGGATACGTACGCACGAGGTGATGAGAGTTCATGCGTAGCTACTATTATGCTTAAGTCCGGGTAATTTAGGACCCAAAAGCATGCTCTATTTGTAATATTCGCAACCTTGTTGTCAATTTAAAATGCTTAAATCATATTGAACTTTGTTAATAAATTTCTAAAAGGCTAGACATCATTTTCTTGACTGTTAAAAGAAATATTTGCCCTTTTCCTTGGATAATTTCCCCTTGATGAATTCTTGATTGATTATTTGAATGTGTTATCTTTTGTGGAATGGGCCGAACGCCTCAGTAGATTAAATAGATGCATCTATGGTTCGCGCCATTAGACCTCTGGCAGTGCACAGTTTAAATAATTGTTGGATCGGACCATACGACCTCGGCATGATTTGCGCATGCTTGTATTGCTTATCTTGAAATTTATAAATAATGATATTGCCTCCCTGGTCTGAGATAAACTGATAATTTGGTATGGCCTCATTGGCCGGAGATATAATCATTAAATAATGGGAGAATTTTTTTTAGAGATTTCTTAATTATGAAAGAATTGTTTACTCACTTCAGAATAATGGGCTTGCAACCGTATTAATTAATCCATGTCTAATTTAATGATATTATTCCATTTATTTATAGCCTATAGTAAGTGTCGAGTCGACCCCTCGTCACTACTTTTTCGGGGTTAGGCGGGATACTTACTGGGTATGCGTTGATTTACGTACTCATGCTACACTTGTTGTATATTTTTGTGCAGGTACATATATGTTTAGCGGCCTTGTAGGCGCAAAGGGACGATTATGGCAGGGACTTAGGTGAGCTGCACTCTATACGACGATCCGCAGCCAACAGAGTCTCCCTCAGAGTACTTATATTTTTTTTTTCCTGTCCAATTTGTATTCCGGACAACTGTTGTATTTTATTGTACATTCCTAGTAAATACCCATGCACTTGTGACACCGAGTTTTGGGAGGATTATGGGTTGTGTTGTATTGGAAATTTTAAAGATATTATTATTTATCTTGTAAACTTCATCTTTTATGATTTAAATTGAAGGAAAAATATGTTTTCAAAAGTAATAAAAATGATAACTTAATTAAGTACTTATTGTTGGCTTGCCTGACAGTGGTGTCCGGCGCCATCACGACCTTTATGGATTTTGGGTCGTGACAATATGGTATCAGAGCACTAGGTTCACTTAGGTCTCTCGAGTCATGAGCGAGTCTAGTAGAGTCTTGCGGATCGGTACGAAGACGTCTGTACTTATCTTCGAGAGGCTACATGGTTGTTAGGAGCACTTTCCTTCTTGATTCCTCATCGTGCGATTTGATTCCTTTGAGGCTTATGCCTTCATTTTCTTCCTATTCAATCTTACGCGACACGAAACACTTATTATAAATTGGAATTGAGGAATTGTAATGGTACTAATGATGTAGAGCAGGATGTTTCTCCCTGCATATTCGATTGAGGCTAACGTCGTCGCTTTGTGGAAGGATGTTCTGTCATCTCAGCTCAGTAGTTGTACTTCTGATGGTTTTTGGGCTATGCGCCAATTGGTATGACGATTCGTGCGTTGCTATCACACTGTGTTTATGTAATGGAAGGATGCTTATCTATGCGTCGAAGAAGTGAATGCCTTGAAAGGAGGTTTACTCAGTGCATGATTCAGAGATCCAGTATTTTATTTCCAGTGAAGGAAAGGCAATCGGACTAGGAATGTTTAGATTTGGGTTTATGGAATAACGAGATTTGGTATTTTTGAGCGTGGTAGAATTTTCATCAATAATTGTGTGTCGTCGCCCTTGATTGAATGTGTTAAGTTTGCCGGTGTTATGGTCTTCATCAATTTGCCTCCAGGGCAGGGTATTATGAAATAGTGTCGGGGAAGCGGCTGTCAGAGATCACAGTGTGCGGTGGTTTCGGATTAAATCGGTGTTCCAGGTGTTAAGGGCTCAAGGAAGATGATATTCGGGGAGGTTTAAAGTTGGTGGCGATCTATTGGTTCCAGTGCTACAGAGATAGATATTGATTTAAGGCAACAACTGGGTAGCGAAGGATGAGGAAAGACATATGGGGGGGTGTCTCGCGATGGTTAAACTTCTAGAATGGCCAAGTGTGAGAATCAGAAGTCGAGTAGTTGTTTAAAGGAGAGGGTTTGACCAAAGTGGGAGAGTGGCAGAGTAGCCTGTGGGTTCTGTGATAGGATAGCTACGCGCCTTGAGGAAAGTTTAGAGTGATTTGGGAATTATGGTAGACGATGATTGGGTCTACGGACTTAATTTGAAATATTGGCTATTATACGGCGGGAGATTGGATACAATAGAAAGGAGTTGCTTGATATGAAGAAGGTTACAACATGACTTTGGGTGGGAATGTACTGTCTCACCTTTTAGTTGATATCCGTGAGGAGTGAACGGACTTGTACAGCTGGTGAATGAGCACAGGCTCAGGATGGGTTATTGATTGTGTAGTAAGTGTACCCAGTGCAGCGACGTTGGAAGACATCGACATGTAATTTCCACAGGTGGGTTATCTCCTGTGAGCAGGTTAGCGGTCACGTGGTGTTGACGAATATTCTGCAAAGAATTCTACTGGCTACCCGATAAGAGATTTAATATGTAAATGTGGCTAGTGGTTTGAAGTGTTTATTAAAGGTAATGGAAGAATTTCGAGGAATTTGGAGAGTTGATCGTGCTAGATCACGTCGATGCAGGAAGAATCTTGGTGGGTTTCAGGTTTACGCAATAGTAGCTTCAAGCTAAGTGGGAGAGTTCCACCGCCTACAGTTTGATGGCATGGTCGTCTATTTGTAAGATTTCTAGTAATCGGCATATTGGTGGGTTATTACTACTAAGGAAAGAGAACATCAGCGGTAATTTGAGCAAGGGATTGAGGAATGTGTGCTATAGTTGGCCTTATCGACTTATGTTCAGGTTTTGGGAAGATTCAGGATTTATGCTTCGTGTAAAGGTGATTTACAAGGAAAGTGATTCAGCCGGGTGCTTCTTGAGAGGGAGTTCATGTGCTAGCAGAGCCTTGGAGAATTCGGGACCAAGTCAGAGTTGGTGACTCTCAATAACGGTCCTAGTGTATTCAAAAGTTAAGGCATGGTGCCTGAGGATTTCGAGTCCATAGCATGGTTGAATATCAATCTTCTGCAGCGGATTATGATAAAGGAGATTGGAATGTTCCGTGTTATCTTTGGTATATGGGGTATCATGAGAGGAATGGGATCATGTAACCTTGGATTTATAGAAGAATTATTAGAATAGGTGTATCAGTTGAAGACGCGATTATGCGCACAAGGAGGGTATAAAATGATTCGTGGGTTTTGAGACAGCATGGTCTCGTGATTCAAGGCCACTCAGGATGAGTGCAGATTGAGTTCGTTATATTGATAAATGAGCAGTTGTTATTTCTAAGGAAGATCTAGAGTAAATTAGGAGAAGTCTGGTTTGGTTAGCAACGGTTGAATTGGCATAATGATGGCAATGATCATCTCCTTCAGTGTGTTGGGTTATTCATGTGATTTGTGACGGTACGTGTGAGGTTTGACGGTCGACGTAACTGATCTTATTCGGAGGCTTTCGAGTATTATGGCCTGTTATGTGCAGATGGATCCCGGAAGGGTTATGGTGGTTTAGACCACTACTTGAGGTTGGTATTTTCTGCGGATATGAGGATTTAGTCGCGTGTTGCGATGGTTCTCTTGGAATGAGTGAAGTAAAAGGTTTCTATGTGATGAAGTATTTACCCTATTAATAGTTCAGGAGTTATGATGAAATTGTTGCACTCTTGTGCATTGGCATGATTAAGTACAGTGATCGACATGGGATTCGAAAGTTGAGGATCAAGGTTGCAGTTTGGTGTCGACAAGAATGTCAAGAGCTCGGATGAGCAGGAAAGGATTCAGATGGTTAGAGTAAGCTGGTATTGTTTTTAGCGCCACCTGAGATCGGTGTCCTGTGCAAGAGGCTTTGAGTAGTGACTTTGGATTTTCGATTTGCTTTACAGCATTTGTACGGCCGATGGAATGGGTGTGCAGACTTGTGACCTGGTGCGGAAGGTCGTGGGAGCACGTTCCATGGGAAGATTGTATAAGTATGACATGTAGTCACTTGATTGATCGAAGATTGGAACCAAGTATGGGGATTGCGGTACTATTTTTTATGTGAGAATTTATGCCTAGAGGGCGCTCGGTTCATTTGGTTGTGGACTGTAGAGGTTTGTTCCGGGTATGATAGTTGTTCTTGTGTGTTATGGGAAAAAGGGTTTTTATGGATCCTTGAAAGGCTATTGGCCTAGTACGGTGCAGTTCGAATCGTCTTGAGGTCCGTGGATGGATCAATATATGAATGTGGGCTATATATCGGGCCAGATGTGTTCATTTCAGCTTAGCGCTCCTTGTGGAGGAGTATTCGGACGCTGGATGTTATTTCGTCATCGGCTATTTCATGTAATACTATATCGGTCGTGTGAGTTGTGAAACGACTTGTTAATTTCATATGTGTTAAGGTTCCGTGTAGCGATGGTGTTATATGAGCAGGATAACTCTCGAGATTCAGATCATATATCGCACCTTAGTTGTGCTTGAGTTTTGTAGCGTATGGTGCTGTCGGTCCTCCCAGGGATGGTATTATGTACTTAGCGTGCTTGTGTCCGATATTCAGATATTTTGTAGTAATGAGCATTCTAGCTCGGTAAGTATTTCCTTATAGATTTTATGTGTGGATCGGGTGGCACGCCGCCATGGGTATGTTGTTTGGATCGGGTTGCGCGCCGCAACAATGTGATGTTGAGTACAGTCCCCTATATTCTATTTTGTGTGTTTTGTGTCCCATTTTCTGAGGAAGGTTTGTGACACCTTTTCGGTTGTCTAATTAGTTACGCGGGTTGAGTAATCCTTTCCAGAGATTCATTTTCCTTATGTATCACGTTCGAGTTTGTAGCTTAGTGGCACATTGTGGCAGCATATGAGACTTTTGGTCATGTTTGGGGTGGTTTTTGCCTGAGCGGTTTATACTGGGTGAGACGAGATCTTGGATCTAGGATCAGTGCGATCAGATTATATGAAGTATATTAAAGAGCAATTACCATTATTTGGTTCATAATAAGGTGATGATTCTAGTCAAGAGGGGAGATTCAATGGTTTGATAACTCGGCAGTTGGTTGTGAATTTCTACACATCTCTTCCGTTGTGGCGGTATTGCAAGAGTTAGAGCAGGACTTATATATGCTATGAGGTGCATTGTGAGCATCGAACTCGTGAAATTTCGGCTATTATGATAAGAGAATGTTATTATGGTCATGTGAATGTTATGGTGCATGGTGTGGATTCAGTAAAGGTATGTAGTCATGTTCTGGTACATCGTATGGTGATTGATACGGTGTTTGTATGTTGGAAGTAGGCCTGGCAGAGAATTCTGAATGTTGGAATTGGACTCTAAGGCTTATTTGCCTAAATAAAAGAGAATATCTTCAGATTTGATTGAGCTAATGTGCTCAACTGAGTTGTGGTAGCACGGGTAGGTGCACGAGTTGTTAAACAGTGATTTCGGACAACTCCAGCGCAGTTCTTAGCACGTTCGAGGACGAACGTATGTTTAAGTGGGAGAGAATATAACTACCCGACCAATTGTTTTGAGCTCTAACCCGTCGTTCGACGGTTTGAGGCCATGAGCAGCTTCACTTCAGGTATTATGACTTGTGCGTATGGTCGGAATTGGATTTCGGGATGTTCAAAGTTGAATTGGAAAGCAAATTCTCATTTCTAAAGCATTAAGTTGAAAGAATTGACTATGATTGGATTTTAGAGTAAACGACAACGGAATCGGGATTTGAAGGTTCCAGTAGGTTCGTATGATGATTTCGGACTTGGGCGTATGTTCGGATCGGGTTTTGGATGCCCCGGGAGCGTTTCGGCACCTATTGTGGAAGTTAGCATTTTGGAAGAATTTCATAAATTTGGGTTGAAGTGCATTTCAATGTTATCAATGTCTGTTTGGGATTCCGAGTCTGGGAGTAGCTTCGTATAGTGATTCTGGTATTGGAAGCTCGTCCGGAAGTGGATTCGAAGGTCCGTAGGTCATTTTGGAGTCATTTGGCTAAAGTTAGAAATTTGAAGGTTTTTGAGAAGTTTGATCGGAAGTGGACTTTTTGATATCGGGGTCGGAATCCAATTCCGGAAGTTGGAATATGTCTGTAATGTCAAATGTGAATTGTGTGCAAAATTTGAGGCCAATCGGACGTGATTTGATAGGTTTCGACATCAAATGTAGGAGCTTGAAATTCTAAAGTTCACTAAGCTTGGAATGGGGTGCGATTCATGAATTCGACGTTGTTTGATGTGATTTGAAGGCTCGATTAAGTTCATAATATGTTTTGGGACATGTTGGTATAATTGGTTAAGGTCCCGAGGGCCCCGGGTGGATTTCGGGTGGTTAACGGATCGAATTTGGAATTTGAAGAAAAGCTGAAGCTTCCAGCTTCTGGTATGATCGCACCTGCGCATGGGCAGCAGCAGGTGCGAGCCACCAGTCGCAGGTGCAAAGGTGAGGTACTGGCCAGCAACTGCAGATGCGAAGGTGAGGAGCTAGCCAGCAACCGCAGATGCGAGGTATTTTGGCGCACCTGCGAACGCGCGAGTGCGAGGATTGGGCGCAGAAGCGGATGGATGCGCAGGAACGAAGGGGCAGGCATACCTGCGGTTGCGCAGAAGCGAGCCATTGTCCGCTGGTGCGGTGCCAGGCCAAAAGGGAGAAATACGCATCTACGAGGAATATGTCCGCAGGTGCGGAACCGCAGGTGCGAGTGTGACTCCGCAAGTGAGAAAATTGCAGAAGGCAGAACCTTCATTTAAGTCTGGAGTTACGTATGTTTAGTCCATTTTCTTCATGTTTTGGGCGATTGTGGAGTATTTTGAGAGGGGATTTCAACTAGCAACTTGAAGGTAAGTTAATTCTACACACTTTGAGTTAAATACATAGATTTTAGGGTGGATTATACCTTATAAATCTTGGAAATCAAAAGTTTAGATGAAAAACCTAGATTTTTATAAAAATGAGATGTTAACCACGAAAATAGTTATGGAATTGGATGAAAATTATATATATGAGTTTGTGAGGCTATGGGTAAACTTTATCTTCGAAAAAATTCGGAATCCAGGCAAGTGGGCCTGAGTGCGATTTTATCGACTTTTCAAGCAGAGTTGGGAATTGTTATAAATAGGATTATAATGAGTATTTGAGTATATATATTAATGGGTTTGCAAAGTTATTGGCTAATTTTGGAGCGTTGTGCATCGATTCAAGTTGTTTGAAGGGCTCGGAAGCCGGTTAGGGAACTTCGGAGAGAATTTACCCAGTCCGTGCGTAGCTACTATTGTGCTAAAGTCCGGGTAGTCTAGGACCAAAAAGCATGCTCTATTTGTAATATTCGCAACCTTGTTGTCAATTTAAAATGCTTAAATCATATCGAACTTTGTTAATAAATTTCTAAAAGGCTAGACATCGTTTTCTTGAGTGTTAAAAGAGAAATTTGCCTTTTTCCTTGGATAATTGCCCCTTGATGAATTCTTGATTGATTATTTGAATGTGTTATTTTTTTGGAACGCGCTGAACGCCTCGGTAGATTAAATAGTTGCATCTATGGTTCGCGCCATTCGACCCTCTGGCAGTGCACAATTTAAATAATTGTTGGATCGGGCCATACGACCTCGGCATGATTTGCGCATGCTTGTATTGCTTTCCTTAAAATTTATAAATAACGATATTGCCTCCCTGGTCTGAGATAAACTGATAATTTGATATGGCCTTATTGGCCGGAGATATAATCATTAAATAATGGGAGATAAAAATTTGGAGATTTCTTAATTATGAAAGAATTGTTTACTCACTTCAGAATAATGGGCTTGCAACCGTATTAATTAATCCATGTCTAATTTAATGATATTATTCCATTTATTTATAGCCCATAGTAATTGTCGAAGTCGACCCCTCGTCACTACTTCTTCGGGGTTAGGCGGGATACTTACTAGGTATGCATTGATTTACATATTCATGCTACACTTGCTGCATATTTTTGTGCAGGTACACATATGTTTAGCGGCCTTGTGGGCGCATAGGTGCGATTATGGCTATGACTTAGGTGAGCTGCACTCTATACGATGATCCGCAGCCAACAGAGTGTCCCTCAGAGTACTTACATTTATTTTTCTGTCCAATTTGTATTCCAGATAGTTGTTGTATTTTATTGTACATTCGTAGTAAATGCTCATGCACTTGTGACACCGAGTTTTGGGAGGATTATGGATTGTGTTGTATTGGAAATTTTAAGGATATTATTATTTATCTTGTAAACTTCATCTTTTATGATTTAAATTGAAGAAAAAATATGTTTTCAAAAGTAACAAAAATGAGAACAAAATTAAGTACTTATTGTTGGCTTGCCTGACAGTGGTGTCCGGCGACATCACGACCTTTATGGACTTTGGGTCGTGACATGTCACTTGAAAAGGAAGCTGAGTTGGCCAAGTTTCCGCAGAAGCGGACGGATGAGCGCAGATGCGCGTACACAGGTGCGGATGGGTGTGCGTAGGTGCGAGCCTGGGAGTTTAATGAAACTCCGCAGGTGTGGAGTTTTAGCCGCAAAAGCAGTTGCACAGATACTGCTATTTATGTCGCAGGTGCGGTCACGCCTGGGCAGAAAAGAGAAATTCGAGGGTTTGATTTCATTCTTCGTTTTTGGACTTGAGAGCTCGGAATTTGGCGATTTTTCGAGGGATTTTCAGAGGAAACTTTGGGGTAATGATTCTTAACTCATTTTTGGTTGTAGTCCATTAATCTATATTTGTTTTCTCCATTTAGTTTCGGATTTGGGTTGAAAGGTTGGGAAAATGGGGGAAAAGTTCTTCAACCGAATTTCTAAGTTTTTATTGGGATTTAGACATCAGATTTGGTTAATTTTGGTAAGAGTGAACTCGTGAGTAAATGGGTGTTCATATTTGGTAACTTTTACTCGATTCCGAGACGTGGGCCCGGGTCTACCTTTTAGGACGGATTTCAAAAATTTTATTAAAGTCTTGATTTCATTAATTAGATTAGTCTATTATAGTTGTATTTATAATATGTAATTATTTTTGGATAGATTTGGGCCATTCAGAGTCGGATATTCGTGGTCAAGGCATTTGTTACTAATTGATTGAGCTTGGTTCGAGGTAAGTATCTTGCCTAACTTCGTGTGGGGGAATTTTCCCTTAGGATTTGAGTCTTCTATGCTAATTGTAGTCCGTGTACGCGAGGTGACGAGTACGTGTCCGGACTTATTTGTGGAAATTGGCCTTTTAGGAATTCTTAGGTCCTTATATTTATTGAATATGCAGTTGTTTTCGTTATGATTACATTTCTAAATTTCCAGTTTCACTTCTACCTGCTTTAATTGGAATTTATTGCTTCATGATCCACTCTTGTTGTTCATTTGATTCATATGTGCCTTAACTGAAATTGGTAACTCTTCTATTATCGTGTTATCTTTTCCCTAACTGCTGATCTTTATCTGAAATTATAATTATCTCTTCTGTAATTGTTCATCCTTAATTGAGGCAAATGATTATCCTTATACTGCTTATCCTTAATTGGAGTTGTTGTATCTCTCGCTTAATTTCCTAACCTTAAAAGAAGTTAGATATCCTATATTTTAGTTGACTTGTCCTTATTTGGAATTATTCGTCTTGTGTTAGCTCCCTCGGTGTCAAACTGTACATTGTGGACCGTTGCTACATGATATTTCCTTTCTTGTTGAGCTGCTATTATTATGACTAGTGTTCTCTATTGTGTCTACTCCTTGTGAATTAGTTCCTCCGTTTCCTTGAGTTCTAAAATTTCTGAGTTGACGTATTTGTCGTATCCTTGTATTATTGTCATTGTTGTTGTTGTACTTGTTATTGTGATGCACCAGGTTTCTACCGTGCGATTGTTGTTATAGGGTTGCACGAGGTTTTTGCCGTGCTATTGTTACTATTGATAATTGCCCCTTGATGAATTCTTGATTGATTATTTGAATGTGTTATCTTTTGTGGAACGCATCGAATGCCTCGGTAGATTAAATAGTTGCATCTATGGTTCGCGCCTTTCGACCCTCTGGCAGTGCACAGTTTGAATAATTATTGGATCGAGCCGTACGACCTCGGCATGATTTGCGCATGCTTGTTCTGCTTGCCTTGAAATTTATAAATAACGATATTGCCTCCCTGGTCTGAGATAAACTGATAATTTGATATGGCCTCATTGTCTAGATATATAATCATTAAATAATAAGAGATAAAATTTTTGAGATTTCTTAATTATGAAAGAATTGTTTACTCACTTCAGAATAATGGGCTTGCAACCGTATTAATTAATCCATGTCTAATTTATTGATATTATTCCATTTATTTATAGCCCATAGTAAGTGTCGAAGTCGACCCCTCGTCACTACTTCTTCGGGGTTAGGCAGGATACTTACTGGGTACGCGTTGATTTACGTACTCATGCTACACTTGCTGTATATTATTGTACAAGTACACATATGTTTAGCGGCCTTGTGGGCGCAGAAGCGCGATTATGGCAGGAACTTAGGTGAGCTGCACTCTATACGACGATCCGCAACCAACAGAGTCTCCCTCAAAGTACTTATATTTATGTTCCTGTCCAATTTGTATTCTGGATAGCTGTTGTATTTTATTGTACATTCCTAGTAAATGCTCATGCACTTGTGACACCGGGTTTTGGGAGGATTATGGATTGTGTTGTATTGGAAATTTTAAGGATATTATTATTTATCTTGTAAACTTCATCTTTTATGATTTAAATTGAAGGAAAAATATATTTTCAAAAGTAACAAAAATGAGAACAAAATTAAGCACTTATTGATGGCTTGCCTGACAGTAGTGTCCGGTTCCATCACGACCTTTATGGACTTTGGGTCGTGACACGTCACTTGAACATTGATGTCAACATATAGCGGTGCAACATCAACCAACGTAAATTTGACGGCGAAACCTCGCTTGACATAATTGTCCAAAACAAAAAGTTTCCAGCCTACTTCGAACCTTTTTCGATCACCAACGCTCATATATACATACCACTATTTGTCACGATAGTAAAGAAGTGTAGTTTCTACTGTTGGAGGAAGATGCTTGTAGATTGTTTTGAAATATACTGAAAAAGGAAAAAAATATTACTATTAATGTAACGATCCGGCCGGTCGTTTTGAGAATTTAAGTCCCGTCCGGCGGAATAAGGCCCTAAATATCTTCGTATTATGTGTATTGACTTGCGTGCGTGGTTAAATTCAGTTACCGGATGATTCGGAGTGATTTGGGATACTTAGTCGCTAAAATGGAAGTTTAAGTCTCGGGATTTTGACCGTAGTTGGAACTATGTGAAGAGGACTTCGGAATGGAGTTTCGTTGGTTCCGTTAGCTCCGTTGGGTGATTTTAGATTTAGGAGCGTGTCTGGACCGTGAATTTGAGGTCCCTAGCTTATTGAGGCTTGAAATGGCGAAAATTGAATTTTTGGAGATTTGGACCGGTAGTGAAAATTTTGATATCGGGGTCGGATTCTGATTACGGAAGTTTGAGTAGGTCCGTAATATTAATTATGACCTGTGTGCAAAATTTGGGGTTATTCAGACGTGATTTGATAGGTTTCGGCATCGGTTGTAGAAATTTAAAGTTTCAAGTTCTTTAAGTTTGAATTGGAGGGTGATTCGTGATTTTAGCGTTGTTTGATGTAATTTAAGGACTCGACTAAGTTCGTATGGTGATTTAGGACTGGTAGGTATGTTTGGTTGAGGTCCCGGGGGCCTCGGGTGAGATTCGGGTGCTTAACGGATGGAAAAATTGGACTTATGCAATTGGTGAATATTTTCTGATTTTGGTGTTTCGCACCTGCGGAAGGGAGACCGCAGGTGCGGACTCGCACATGCGGAGTTAAGGGCGCATGTGCGCTTTTGGTCATGAGTGCCAGTGGTCGCAGGTGCGACGTGTAAGCCGCATAAGCGGAGCCGCATCTGCGAAAGGGTGATCGCAGAAGCGGAATAGAAAAGGAAGCTGAGTTGGCCAAGTTTCCACAGAAGCGGACGGATGAGCGCAGATGCGCGTCCGCAGGTGCGGATGGGTGTGCGCAGGTGCGAGCCTGGGATTTTAATGAAACTCTGCAGGTGTGGAGTTTTAGCCGCAAAAGCAGTTGCGCAGATACGGATATTTATGTCGCAAGTGCGGTCACGCCTGGGCAGAAAAGAGAAATTCGAGGGTTTGATTTCATTCTTCATTTTTGGACTTGAAAGCTCGGAATTTGGCGATTTTTCGAGGGATTTTCAGAGGAAACTTTGGGATAATGATTCTTAACTCGTTTTTGGTTGTAGTCCATTAATCTATAGTTGTTTTCTCCATTTAATTTCGGATTTGGGTTCAAAAGTTGGGAAAATGGGAGAAAATTCTTCAACTGAATTTCTGAATTTTTATTAGGATTTAGACATCAGATTTGGTTAATTTTGGTATGAGTGAACTCGTGAGTGAATGGGTGTTCATATTTGGTAACTTTTACTCGATTCCGAGACGTGGGCCCGGGTCGACCTTTTAGGACGGATTTCGGAAATTTTGTTAAAGTTTTGATTTCATTAATTAGATTGGTCTATTATAGTTGTATTTATGTTATGTAATTATTTTTGGCTAGATTTGGGCCATTCAGAGTCGGATATTCGTGGTCAAGGCATTTGTTACTAATTTATTGAGCTTGGTTCGAGGTAAGTATCTTGCCTAACTTCGTGTGGGGGAATTTTTCCTTAGGATTTGTGTCTTTTATGCTAATTGTAGTCCGTGTACGTGAGGTGACGAGTACGTGCCCAGACTTATTTGTAAAAATTGGCCTTTTAGGAATTCTTAGGTCCTTATATTCACTGAATATGCAGTTGTTCTCATTATGATTACGTTTCTAAATTTTAGTGTCACTTCTACCTGCTTTAATTGGAATTTATTGCTTCATGATCCACTCTTGTTGTTCATTTGATTCATATGTGCCTTAACTGAAATTGTTAACTCTTCTATTATCGTGTTGTCTTTTCCCTAACTGTTGATCTTTATCTGAAATTATGATTATCTCTTCTGTAATTGTTCATCCTTAATTGAGGCAAATGATTATCCTTATACTGCTTATCCTTAATTGGTGTTGTTGTATCTCTCTCTTAATTTCTCAACCTTAAAAGAAGTTAGATATCATATATTTTAGTTGACTTGTCCTTATTTGGAATTATTCGTCTTGTGTTAGCTCCCTCGGTGTCAAACTGTACATTGTGGACCGTTGCTACATGATATTTCCTTTCTTGTTGAGCTGCTCTTATTATGACTAGTGTTCTCTATTGTGTCTACTCCTTGTGAATTAGTTCCTCCGTTTCCTTGAGTTCTGGAATTTCTGAGTCGACGTATTTGTCGTATCCTTGTATTATTGTCATTGTTGTTGTTGTACTTGTTATTATGATGCACGAGGTTTCTGCCGTGCGGTTGTTGTTATAGGGTTGCACGAGGTTTCTGCCGTGCTATTGTTACTATTGATATTTGCACATGCGGCGTGACAAGGCAGGATATATATATGTGGGTTGCGCATGTGGCGAGACAAGGTGGCGAGACAAGGTGGAATATTGTTGTACACGTGTGGCGAGACAAGGCAGGCATTTACTTTATTATTGCACACATGATGAGACAAGGTGGGTTGTGTCAGGGATTTATTTGTGATGATTTATGATGGCCTGGGGGCATTCTTGTTGTTGATATTTGTGTAGTGGTACACTTACCTGTGTGAGATTTATCTTGTGAAAGCTGTGAGAAAATATTCTACGTGATGTCCGTTCTTTTTTCTTATGCTTATTTCCTGGGATGGACTATGTTAGGACACTTGCACAAGCATACACGTAGTGAAGCACTCTTATCGCTTCTATGTGAAAATGGCTCTATTGGCACGTGGGTCGTCAGTGCGGTTATGAAGTGTAATGAGGGCACATGATGCCAAGTGTTAGGGTTCAGGTATTGAGACTCGTGAGTTGTGATTTTTCCGAGGTTCGGTACCTCGTGGAGTTATTGACTAAAATCTGATGTAAAAGCGGTTGTAGTTGCTGCGTTATTACTTGTCCTTGCCGTATTTGTGATTGCGGATTTAGGTTGTATTCCATTCACTTTTCTGTGTCACTTTTATGGTATTCCGTTGATACTTGTTGTTTCCTTTCTTGTTGAATTTGCTGTATTGTGAGCCATATTGCATAGTCTTTATGTAGATATCATTTTTCTGTTGTTTCCTATACTTATACATATTCAGTTTATTAGACCAGTGGGTATCTTGACTGTTCCTCGTCACTATTCCATCGAGGTTAGTCTTGATACTTACTGGGCACCGCTGTGGTGTGCTCATTCTACACTTCTGCATATTTTTGTGCAGATCTAGGTATTTGTTCGTTAGTAGCTGTGCGGGTCATTGCTGTGGAGACTCAAGGTAAACCTGCTGCTGCATTCGCAGGCTTCGGAGTCACCTTCAAGTTTTTATTTTGCACTGTTTATTCTTATTTCTGGACAGTTATATTTAGAAATTTTCTAGCAAATACTCTGTAGAGCTTATTACTTGTACTACCGGTTTTGAAAATTATAAATTTTAAGAGATTTCTATTTCAAATTGTTGGATGTTATTTAAATAATGTTGTTATTTCAATTAATGTTAGGCTTACCTAGTCCCTAAGACTAGGTGCCATCACGATACCCAAACAGAGGGAAAATTGGGTCGTGACAATTAAGTTTTCGAAAAATATGAAACTGAAACACGAAAAAATATATGTACAATACTGATGCATATATATTTTCTGGAGTTAAGGTATAAGAAACAAAAGTATTTTATGTAAAACAAATTCAGTTAGGATTAACTCAAGAAGTTATTGTAAAATTTAAAGGACATAATAATTTACCAGATCGTCGTAGTTGATTTATGAATCAGTCATAACCACTTCAAATGTTGGATGATTCTCTTCTTCATCATCACTAGTAGAAGAGTAAGATAGGGCTCGTTTGGTAGAGAGAGAGGCGTCCATAGTTAGGGTTTGTTGGTGAGTATTTTTTAGGTTTTTAGGGATTGAGTATATGAGACTATATATATGGGGCCAACCCAGTCCAAAAAAATATTTCAAACACCTTCCTCAAAAATTTTGAATGCTAATTTTCCCTCTTAAATTTTTTCTTCGTACAATTTTGACAGCTTTGTATCATATCGTTTGAGTGCCAATTAAATAGTGTTTTAACACTAATTCCATCATTTTTCATCCTAAATTTGAATCATAAGTAGCAATTTTGATTATGAAATATAGATATATTTTGCATAGAGAGGTCCCTTTTAATAAACACGATTTTAGTTAGACCACTGAAAAAAAGAATCTTAATTAGACTAATAATTTAACCACTGAAATTATTTACATTCTAATTAGCCTAATGAATCCTCTATTTTAGTTAGCCTAAAGAATTCTGTCAGTGAACAAATAACCTATTACTGGTGCGACTATCTGGTTTAGTTTGAATAGAGTTGTTGTTGAAATTAATGGTGTTAATTGAATTGTATTAATTATTTTGGTTACCAAAATTGTATTGATAAATACAATTTTTGAATCCCCATGTAGATATTGAATCCTATTTATTAACAAAACTAGTCACATACCAACCATTTAACTTCTCAATGAAGCATTTATACCTCTTATTTACTCTTCCTTACTTTTTTGAATTCAAGACTCTTTTAGTCTTTTGAAATGATACAAAAAATATTTTTAAAAAGAGAAAAGAAGATACAGTTATAACAAAAAGAAAACACACAAGAGCTGGATGAAGATAGAAATTTGATATTATTCATAGTTCAATAGAAAATAAAAGTACACATACCATAACTGGATGAAATTAAAAATAAAAGCTAACAAAGGGAAAAAAATAACACAAACATAACATAAAAACTAATTAATTTCAACCGGATCTTCAGGAGTTCCTTGTCCTTTCACTTGCACTTCGAAGACACAAACAATTGTGCAATTTCAATCAACTCAAATTTAGCGACACAACCTCGCTTGATATCATTCCCCACCACAAAAAATTTTCAGCCGTCTTTGAGCCATCTTCGTTCACCAATAGTCATTCCTACAAACCACTCTTTGCCACCATATTGAAGAAGCACGGTGTTATTTATTTCAGGAAGATGCTTGTAGATTCGTTTTGGAATATGCTGCAAACAGAAGAAAAAATCATTAGTAATAACTTTTAACCCTAAAATATATAGCACAAAGACACACTGCCGGAGGCATCAAAAAACTTACTGATGCATATAGTAATCTGAAGTTAAGGCATAAAAAATAATAGTAAGAAACTCATTTAGCCCAAACCTTCCCCCCCCCCCCCCCCCCATAAAAAAGTCACACTGCCGGAGGTTATAAAAAAAATTCATTTACCAGATAGTCTTGCTAAATGTATGAATCTTTCATAAGCACTTCAAATGTTGGATAATGCTCTTCCTCGTTATCATCAGAAGAGGGGTAAGATAGAGATCGTTTGGGAGAGCTGGTCCATAGCTGGTTTTCTAGGGTTTGTGTAAGAGTGTGTGTCGTTTATGTATTTAGGGTTGTGTGGGCGAATGTGTATATATATATATACACGGTCAACCGTTCAAAAAGGCATATTTGACCATAAAGTTTAGTAAAATGCATATTTGGAACCTAATTAAAATTTGTATTTTGCATATTTAGTCCACTTGTAATGTTAATTTTGACACAAATAGTTATCTTTGGGATATAATTAGCAATTTAATTATGAAATATTAATGAATTAAGCATCCCTGTGTAATGTTCATTATGACCTCAATTGTTAAATTATTTAATTCAAACCATAATAATAAGTATATATTAATAGTAACAATATAATTCCATTTACTAAGGTTGTAGTCATATACTACGCTAATATTAATTACATTGTTGCGCTTTATAGTTATATTGATCATCTATATAATAACCAAAATATAATTTCGTTCTTAAGGTCATACGTATCGGCCACTATTTATTCATAGCAAACCATATAATGCCATTTACTAAGGTTGTAGTCATGTACTACGCTAATATTAATTACATTGTTGCGCTTTATAGTTATATTGACCGTCTATATAATAGCCAATATATAATTTCGTTCATTAAGGTCATACGTATCGGCCACTAGTTATTCATAGCAAACCATATAATTCCATTTACTAAGGTTGTAGTCATATACTACGCTAATGTTAATTACATTGTTGTACTTTATAGTTATATTGACCGTCTATATAATAGCCAATATATAATTTCGTTCATTAAGGTCATACGTGTCGGCACTATTTGTTCATAGCAACAATTACTATTCCATTTACTAAGGTTGTACTCATATACTATGCTAATGTTAATTACATTGTTGCGCTTTATAGTTATATTGACCGTCTATATAATAGCCAATATATAACTTCATTCATTAAGGTCATACGTATCGGCCACTAGTTATTCATAGCAAACCATATAATTCCATTTACTAAGGTTGTAGTCATATACTACGCTAATGTTAATTACATTGTTGCGCTTTATAGTTATATTGATCGTTTATATAATAGCCAATATATAATTTCGTTCATTAAGGTCATACGTATCGGCAACTATTTATTCATAGCAAATCATATAATTTCATTTACTAAGGTTGTAGTCATATACTACGCTAATGTTAATTACATTGTTGCACTTTATAGTTATATTGACCGTCTATATAATAGCCAATATATAATTTCGTTCATTAAGGTCATACGTATCAGCCACTATTTATTCATAGCAAATCATATAATGCCATTTACTAAGGTTGTAGTCATATACTACGCTAATGTTAATTACATTATTGCGCTTTATAGTTATATTGACCATCTATATAATAGCCAATATATAATTTCGTTCATTAAGGTCATACGTATCAGCCACTATTTATTCATAGCAAATCATATAATTCTATTTACTAAGGTTGTAGTCATATACTACGTTAATATTAATTACATTGTTGCGCTTTATAGTTATATTGACCGTCTATATAATAGCCAAAATATAATTTCGTTCATTAAGGTTATATGTATCGGCCACTATTTATTCATAGCAACTATTACTAGTCCATTTACTAAGGTTGTAGTCATATACTACGCTAATGTTAATTACATTATTGTGCTTTATAGTTATATTGATCGTCTATATAATAGCCAATATATAATTTCGTTCATTAAGGTCAAACGTCCACTAGTTATTCATAGCAAACCATATAATTCCATTTACTAAGGTTGTAGTCTGTCACGACCCAAACTAACCCTGTCGTGATGGCGCCTATCGTGGAACTAAGAAAGCCGACTCATTTCCAAAACAAACCGATATTTTCATTTCAAAGATAATGCCAAGGCTATTTAACATAAAAACCTTCGTAAAGTAGTTCAAATCAAAACAAAAGTGCGGAAAAGAAAAGCCCGACATCGGGGTGTCACTAGTCATGAGTATCTACTATAATTTGTCTGACAATATCGAGACTAACATAGTCTGGAAAATATCTAAATACAACTAAAGAAAGATAAGAGGGAGAAGAGCAGGGTTGGGATCGCCAGGCAGCTACCTTGCTATCCTCGAGAAAATCTACAACCGGAATAGTCAACAGCCGCTACCGTGTCCAGATACGCCTGGATCTACACACAAGGTGCAGGGAGTAACGTGAGTATGCCAACTCAGTAAGTAACGACAGTAAATAAAGACTGAGAAGTAGTGACGAGCAATAATGCAAGTAAAGTTCATATCACAAAAATTCAGTAAAATATAGCATGCTTTTAAAACCCGAGTTTGAATCAAATAAGTTCTTTAAAATCCAATTCCAGTAAAATCATTTAAAGACATCTTTCAACAATTTTCAAACAATGGCTCAATGCAAAGGTGAGCAAAAATAATGAAATCATAATCAGCCCCTCGGGCAACATCACTCATATACAGCCCTTCGGGCAAACCTCACAATTACTCGTATACAACACCTCGGAAAGACCTCACCATCACTCATGCCTCCAAGTCACTCAGCACTCGGCACTCATACTCAATAGGTACTTGCGCTCACTGGGGGTGTGTACAGACTCCGGAGGGGCTCCTTCAGCCCAAGCGCTATATCAAGTCAATCATGGCATAAATCAATGAGGCCCTCGGCCTATATCAAACATGCTACAGCGTGCAGCCCGATCCCATAAATATCCTCACAAATCAGGACCTCGGCCTCACTCAGTTATAAACCTCTCCTGCCTCTCAGGCTCTTAGAAAACAAAGTATTCAGCCCAAACAACATTTATATGATGCATCAAAATAGAGTAATAGAGACAGAGTTATGCTGTAAATATGTATAAACATGACTGAGTATAGATTTTTTAATCAAAAACAATGAGAGGATAGCAAGAAAAGATCTCTAAGGGTCCAAACAACACTGGCATAAGGCCTAAACATCGCATCCAGCCTGATTTACAAAAATTCTTTCTAAAACACATAAGAATCACATAGTTTCAACAAAATATTCAACTTTACAGTTAATACAGGACGGACCAAGTCACAATCCTCAACGGTGCACGCCCACACGCCCGTCACCTAGCATGTGCGCCACCTTCAAATAGTAAAATGATACAAAATTTCGGGGTTTCATACCCTCAGGACCAGATGTACAATCGTTACTTACCTTAATCTAAGCAAATCACTACTCCGTAATGCCCTTGCCTCTCGAACCGGCCTCCGAACGTCCCGAATCTAGCCACAAGCAGTACAATACCATTAATATATGCTAAAGGAATCAATTCCACAAGAAAAATACCAAATTATAGCCGAAATCCGAAATCGGCTCAAACCCGGCCCCCGGGCCCACATCTCAAAATCCGACAAAGGTCACAAAACCCGAAAGCCCATTCACTCACGAGTCTAACCATACTAAATTTACTCAAATCCTACAACAAAATCCCCTTCAAAACCTCAAAATTCCATCTCAAGAACTCTTCCACTTTTCCCCCAATATTTCACCCCAAATCACAATTTGGATGATAAAAATCAAGATATAATCATGGAATTTAACCAAAATCAAGTGAGAAACACTTACCCCCAATCAACTCTCTGAAAATCCCTTCAAAAAATGCCTAAATCCGTGGTCTCTAGCTCAAAATATGAAAAATGGGTTCAAACCCTCGATTTTGAAATTTAACACTGCCTACCCAGATTTCTTCTTCGCGAACGCGAACTCCCTCTCGCGTTCGCGTAGACCAACTAAGACTGCCTCTCCGCTTTACTCTTCGCGAACATGACAATTGCCTCACGAACGTGATGCCTTACCAGATCAACCTTTACGAACGCGACCCTCACCTCGCGAACGCATAGACCAAGGACCTGGGGTCCCCAACAGCCTTACTCCTCTTCGCGAACGCGACACCACTCACGCGTTCGCGATGCACACACGACCCTACCCTTCGCGTTCGCGTCCTCACCTTTGCGAACGCGTAGAACAAAAATTCACTATCTCAGAAACACTCTTCGTGAAAGCGAGGCCCTTCTCGCGAACGCGTAAGAGGAAACCAGAACCAAAATACAACAACATATCAGTTATCTCACCAAGGCCAAAAATGACCCGTTAACCACCCGAAACTCACCCGAGTCCATTGGGACCTCAACCAAACATGCCAACAAGTCATATAACCCCATGCGAACTTAGTCGAACCTTTGAATCACTCAAAACAATATCAAAATACCAAATTACCCTCGGATTCAAGCCTAAGAACTTTTAGACTTCCAAATTGCCGAAACCCGCTAAACCACGTCCGAATGACCTCAAATTTTACACACAAGTCAAAAATAACACCACGAACCTATTCCAACTTCTGGAATTCCATTCCGACCCCGATATCAAAATTTTCACTACCGACCAAAATTGCCAAAATTCTAACTTTCGCCAATTCAAACTTAATTCTACCATGGGCCTCCAAATCTCATTCCGAACGCGCTCCCATGTCCAAAATTACCTAACAGAAGCATCAAAATTCAAATCCGAGGTCGTTTACACATAAGTCAATGTCTGGTTGACATTTCCAACTGAAACTTCTACTTTAGAGACTAAGTGTCTCAATTCACTCCAAAATCACTCCAGACCCGAACCAACTAACCCGATATATCATAATATAGCTGAAATGCATAAAAGGAAGCAGAAATGGGGAAAATGGGGCTATAACTCTCGAAATAACCGGTCGGGTCGTTACAACCTCCCCCTCTTAAATAACCGTTCGTCCTCGAACGGGTCTAGAAATATACCTGGAGTCTCAAATAGGCATGGATATCTACTCCGCATCTCCCGCTCGGTCTCCAAGGTAGCCTCCTCCACAGGCTGACCTCTCCACTGCACCTTCACTGAAGCTATATCCTTTGACCTCAACTTTCGAACCTGCCGATCCAAAATGGCCACCGACTCCACATCATAAGTCATATCGCCCTCCAACTGAACCGTGCTGAAGCCCAAAAAATGGGACAGATCTCCAATATACTTCCGGGGCATGGAAACATGAAACGCTAGATGCACACTCGACGAGCTGGATGGCAAGGCAAGCTTATAAGCCACCTCCCCTATCCTCTGAAGCACCTCAAAAGGCCCAATAAATTGGGGGCTCAACTTGCCCCTCTTCCCAAATCTCATAACACCCTTCATGGTGATACCTTCAGCAAAACCTTCTCCCCAACCATAAAAGACACATCACAGACCTTCCTGTCCGCGTAGCTCTTCTGCCTAGACTGCGTTGTGCGAAGCCGCTCCTGAATCAATTTCACCTTATCTAATGCATCCTGGACCAAGTCTGTACCCAAGAGCCTAGCCTCACCCGGTTCAAACCATCCTACTGGATATCTACACCTCCTCTCATATAAAGCCTCGTACGAAGCCATCTGAATGCTCGACTGATAACTGTTGTTATATGCAAACTCCGCGAGCGGCAGAAACTGATCCCATGAACCCCCAAAGTTAATGACACAAGTGTGCAACATGTCTTCCAATATCTGAATAGTGCGCTTGGACTGCCCGTCCATCTGATGGTGAAAAGTTATGCTCAACTCAACCTGAGTACCCAACTCTCGCTGCACGACCCTCCAAAACTGCGATGTGAACTGAGTACCTCTATCTGAAATGATGGAAACTGGGACACCATGCAGGTGAACAATCTCTCGAATATAAATCTTGGCCAACTGCTCTGAAATGTAAGTAGTACCAAAGGAATGAAGTGCGCGGACTTAGTCAGCCGATCCACAATCACCCAAATAGCATCGAACTTCCTCGAAGTCCGTGGGAGCCCAACTACGAAGTCCATGGTGATTCGCTTCCACTTCCACTCTAGGATCTCTAACCTCTGAAGCAAGCCACCCGGTCTCTGATGTTCATACTTAACCTGCTGACAGTTGAGACACCGAGCCACAAACCCAACTATATCCTTCTTTATCCGCCTCCACCAATAGCGTTGTCTCAAATCCTAGTACATCTTTGCGGCACCCGGATGGATGGAATACCGCGAGTTGTGGGCCTCCTCAAGAATCAACTCCCGAAGCCCATCCACATTGGGCACACATATCCGGCCCTGCATCCTCAACACGCCATCATCACCAATAGTCACATCTCTGGAATCACCTCGTTGAACCCTGACCTGGAGAACGAGCAAGTGGGGCTCATCATACTGACGCTCCCTGACATGGTCATAAAGAGAAGACCTGGAGACCACACAAGCCAATACCTGACTCGGCTCCGAAATATCCAATCTGACAAGCTGGCCTGCTAGGGCCTGAACATCCAATGCCAAGGGTCTCTCTGTTGCTGGGAGATACGCTAAACTCCTTAAACTCTCTGCCCGGCGACTCAAGGCATCGGCCACCATATTGGCCTTCCCCGGATGGTACAAAATAGTGATATCATAGTCCTTGAGAAGCTCTAACCATCTCCGCTGACGCAAATTAAGATCCTTCTGCTTAAACAGATGTTGCAGACTCCGGTGATCAGTATAGATCTCATAATGAACCCCATACAAATAATGATGCCAAATCTTCAAGGCGTGAATAATAGCTTCTAACTCAAGATCATGGACAGGATAGTTCTTCTCATGTGTCTTCAACTGGCGAGAGGCATAGGCAATCACTCTACCCTCCTGCATCAAAACACATCTAATGCCTATCCTCGAGGCATCACAATACACGGTATAATAACCTGAAACTGATGGCAGAACTAACACTGGAGCTGTGATCGAAGCAGTCTTGAGCTTCTGAAAGCTCTCCTCACACTCATCCGACCACCTGAATGGAGCACCCTTTTGGGTCAATTTGGTCAAGGGAGATGCAATAGACGAGAAACCCTAAACGAACTGACGGTAATAACCAGTCAAACCAAGAAAGCTCCAAATCTCTGTAGCTAAGGACGGTCTGGGCCAACTCTGAACCGCCTCTATCTTCTTCGGATCAACCTGAATACCCTCACTGGACACCACATGCCCCAAGAATGCTACTGAACCGAGACAAAACTCATACTTGGAGAACTTTGCATAAAGCTTCTCCTCCCTCAATCTCTATAATACAATCCTCAGATGCTGAGCGTGCTCCTCCTGGCTACGAGAGTACATCAGGATGTCATCAATGAATACAATAATGAATGAATCCAAATAGGGCTGGAATACACTGTTCATCAAATGCATGAACGTTGCTGGGGAATTGGTCAGCCCAAAAGACATCACTACGAACTTAAAATGGCCATATCGGGTCCTGAAAGCTGTCTTAAGAATATCTGAATCCCGAATCTTTAGCTGGTGATACCCGGACCTCAAATCAATCTTGGAGAACACCCTCGCTCCTTGAAGCTGGTCAAATAAATTATCAATACGAGGCAAGGGATACTTGTTCTTGACTATGACCTTATTCAATTGCCTGTAATCAATGCACATCCTTATGGAACCATCCTTCTTCTTCACAAATAGAACTGGTGCACCCCAAGGTGACACACTAGGCCGAATAAACCCCTTATCAAGGAGTTCATGAAGCTGCTCTTTCAATTCCTTCAACTCCGCCGGTGCCATACGATATGGTAGGATAGAAATGGGCTAAGTGGCCGGCACCAAATCAATACCAAAGTCAATATCCCTGTCAGGCGGCATGCCCGACAGGTCTTCAGGAAACACATCCGGAAAGTCACGTACCACCGAAACAGAATCAATGGCAGGAGTCTCAGCACTAACATCCCTTACAAATGCCAAATAAGATAGGCAACCCTTCTCAACCATACTCTGAGCCTTCAAATATGAAATTACCCTACTAGGTACATAATCTATAGAACCGCTCCACTCAACCCTCGGAAATTCCGGCATCGCCAATATCACGGTCTTAGCGTGACAATCTAGAACAGCATGACATGGAGATAACCAATCCACACCCAATATCACATTAAAGTCAACCATACTGAGCAGCAAAAAATCCACTCGGGTCTTCAGACCCACAATAGTCACCATACATGACTGATATACATAATCCATAATAATAGTATCACCCACAGGAGTAGATACATGAACAGGTGAAACTAAAGACTCACGGGGCATATCCAGAAAATGAGCAAAATACGAGAAAATATATGAATAAGTAGAACTAGGGTCAAATAACACAAAGGCATCTCTGTGGAAAACTGAGACAATACTTATAATCATAGCGTCGGAAGCAATAACATCTGGCCTAGAAGGAAGAGCATAGAAACGGGCCTGACCAACACCTGATCAACCTCCCCCTCTAGAGCGACCCCTAGCTGACTGACCTCCACCCCTATCTGGCTGGGCGGGTGGTGAAGTAACTGGTGCTGAAGTCGATGGCTGACTCCTCTACTGAGGTGGACCCCCATGACCATGAGGACACTACCTCCATATTTGCCCAAACTCCCCACACTCAAAACAACCCCCTGATGCTGGAGACGATGACTGAACGGGACATCTAGCACCGGGATAACTGGTAGAAGAACCTGGCATGGAGGAGCCCTGAACTGACGGAGCACGGGACGAACTCTAGGTTGGGAGGGCACTGAGTGATGAGTGGCCCTAATGAGAACTGTGAGAACCATGGATCGATGATGCACCACGGTGAACTGGGCTGGCTGGCTGAGCATGCCTGAATGGATGGCCTCTGTCGTGTTGGAACTGACCCCCATAAGGAGCACCACTAAATCCTCCTTGTCCTAGAGGACTCTTAACCTCCCTCTCAACCCTCTACTAACCGCGAACCATCTCAATCTTTCGAGCAATGTTGACAACCTCATCAAAGGTAGCACCAGATACTCTCTCTGGTCATAAGAAATCGAAACTGAAAATCGAGGCCATCTATAAACCTCTTGATCCTCTCTCGGTCTGTGGGAACCAACCAGATCGCATGACGGGCCAAGTCGTAGAACCGCATCTCATACTGCGTCACAAACATATCACCCTGATGAAGCTGCTCAAACTGTCTGCGTAGCTCCTCTCTGCGGGACTGAGGTACAAACTTCTCTAGAAAGGGAACAGAGAACTGCTGCCAAGAAAGGGGTACTGTGCCAACCGGCCTACGCCTCTCGTAAGCCTCCCACTAACTAAATGCATCCCCAGAGAACTGGAAAGTAGTAAATGAGACCCCACTGGTCTCCAGAATACCTGCTGTCCGGAGCATCCTCTGACACTTATCTAAGAAACTCTGTGCATCCTCACCCTTTGCACTACTGAAAGATGGAGGCTGGAGTCTCCCAAACCTCTCCAATCTATGCTGCTCATCCTCAGGCATAACAGGAACTACATATTCCTGAGCAGCTACAACCGGCTGGGCTGGTGGCCCCCGGTGTCTGAAGCCCCTGAACAACCTGCTCTGGTGTGCGAGCGGTGGGAGTCTGAGTGTCTTCCCTGGCCTGAGAAGTGGTTGCGGCCATCGAGATAGAGACCGCCTGAGCAAGGCTGGTACATGCTGCCAGAATCTAAGTTATGGCCTCCTGAATGTGTGGAATCACAATAGGCACACGTGGTGCCTGAGCTGGTGCATCAACAACTGGAATCTGATCCTGATCTGGGGCAACTGGTGGGTCTGCAGGTACTGCCCTACCTACTGTGCGGGCTACACCTCTACCCCTACCGCGACCTCGGCCTCTCGCGGCCCTGACTGGTGGTACTGGTGGCTGTCCATCCTGACCGGTAGTACGAGTCCTCACCATCTGTGAGAGAATGAAACAATAAAAGTTTAGTTACTAGAATCAACAGATTCGCACGACAAGAATTCAAGAATGTGAGATTTCCTAAAGGTTCTGCAGCCTCTCGAAGATAAGTACAGACGTCTCCGTACCGATCCGCAAGACTCTACTAAACCCGCTCATGACTCGTGAGACCTATGTAACCTAGGCTCTGATACCAACTTGTCACAACCCAAACTAACCCTGTCGTGATGGCGCCTATCGTGGAACAAGGCAAGCCGACTCATTTCCAAAACAAACCGATATTTTCATTTCAAAGATAATGCCAAGGCTATTTAACATAAAAACCTTTGTAAAGTAGTTCAAATCAAAACAAAAGTGCGGAAAAGAAAAGCCCAACATCGGGGTGTCACTAGTCATGAGCATCTACTACAATTTGTCTGATAATATCGAGACTAACATAGTCTGGAAAATAGCTAAATACAACTAAAGGAAAATAAGAGGGAGAAGAGCAGGGATGCGATCTCCAGGCAACTACCTTGCTATCCCCGAGAAAATCTGCAACCAAAATAGTCAACAGCCGCTACCGTGTCCAGATACACCTAGATCTGCACACAAGGTGCAGGGAGTAACGTGAGTGCGCCAACTCAGTAAGTAACAACAGTAAATAAAGACTGAGAAGTAGTGACGAGCAATAATGCAAGTAAAGTTCATATCACAAAAATTCAGTAAAATACAGCATGCTTTTAAAACCCGAGTTTGAATCAAATCAGCTCTTTAAAATCAAGTTCCAGTAAAATCATTTAAAGACATCTTTCAACAGTTTTCAAACAAAGGCTCAATGCAAAGGTGAGCAAAATAATGAAATCATAATCAGCCCCCCGGGCAACATCACTCATATACAGCCCATCGGGCAAACCTCACAATCACTCGTATACAGCCCCTCAGGCAGACCTCAACCATCACTCATGCCTCCCAGTTACTCAGCACTCGGCACTCGCACTCAATAGGTACATGATCTCACTGGGGGTGTGTACAGACTCCGGAGGGGCTCCTTCAGCCCAAACGCTATATCAAGCCAATCATGGCATAAATCAATGAGGCCCTTGGCCTATATCAAACATGCTATGGCGTGCAGCCCGATCCCATAAATATACTCACAAATCAGGTCCTTGGCCTCACTCAGTCATAAACCTCTCCAGCCTCTCGGGCTCTCAGAAAACAAAGTATTCAACCCAAACAACATTTATATGATGCATCAAAATAGAGTAATAGAGACTGAGTTATGTTGTAAATATGTATAAACATCACTGAGTATAGATTTTTCAATCAAAAACAATGAGAGGATAGCAAGAAAAGACCTCTAAGGGTCCAAACAACACTGGCTTAAGGCCAAAACACGGCATATAGTTTTAGCAAAATATTCAACTTTACAGTTGATACGGGACGGACCAAGTCACAATCCCCAACGGTGTACACCCATCACCTAGCATGTGCGCCACCTCCAAATAGTAAAATGATACAAAATTTCGGGGTTTCATACCCTCAGGACCAGATTTACAATCGTTACTTACCTCAATCCGAGCAAATCACTACTCCGCAATGACCTTGCCTCTCGAACCAGCCTCCGAGCGTCCCAAATCTAGCCACAAGCAGTACAATACCATTAATATGTGCTAAAGGAATCAATTCCACAAGAAAAATACCAAATTATAGCTGAAATCCGAAATCGGCTCAAACTTGGCCCCCGGGCCCACATCTCGAAATCCGACAAAGGTCACAAAACCTGAAAGCCCATTCACTCACGAGTCTAACCATACTAAATTTACTCAAATCCTATAACAAAATCCCCTTCAAAACCTCAAAATTCCATCTCAAGAACTCTTTCACTTTTCCCCCAATTTTTTACCCCAAATCACAATTTGGATGATAAAAATCAAGATATAATCATAGAATTTAATCAAAATCAAGTGAGAAGCACTTAACCCAATCAACTCCCTCAAAATCCCTTCAAACATCGCCTAAATCCGTGGTCTCTAGCTCAAAATATGAAAATTGGGTTCAAACCCTAGATTTTGAAATTTAACACTGCCTGCCCAGATTTCTTCTTCGCGAACATGAACTCCCTCTCGTTCGCGTAGAACAACTAAGACTGCCTCTCCGCTTTACTCTTCGTAAATGCGACAATTGCCTTGCGAAAGAGATGACTTGCCAGATCAACCTTCGCGAACACAACCCTCACCTCGTGAACGCGTAGACCAAGGACCTGTGGTCCCCAACAGCCTTACTCCTCTTCGCGAACACGACACCACTCATGCGTTCGCGATGCACACATGGCCCTACCCTCCGCGTTCGCGTCCTCACCTTCGAGAATGCTTAGAACAAAAATTCACCATCTCAGAAACACTCTTCACGAACACGAAGCCCTTCTCGCGAACGCGTAAGAGGAAACTAGAACCAAAATACAGCAATAGATCAGCTATCTCACCAAGGCCAAAAATGACTCGTTAACCACCCGAAACTCACCCGAGTGCCTCGGGACCTCAACCAAACATGCCGACAAGTCATATAACTCCATCTGAACTTAGTTGAACCTTCGAATCACTCAAAACAACATCAAAATACCAAATTACCCTCGGATTCAAGCCTAAGAACTTCTAGACTTTCAAATTTCACCAATGATGTCGAAACATGCTAAACCACGTCCGAATGACCTCAAATTTTACACACAAGTCAAAAATAAAACCACAAACCTATTCCAATTTTCGAAATTCTATTCCGACCTCGACATCAAAATTTTCACTACCGACCAAAATCTCCAAAATTCTAACTTTCGCCAATTCAAACCTAATTTTACCACGGGCCTCCAAATTTCGTTCCAAACGCGCTCCCAAGTCCAAAATCACCTAACGGAGTTAACGAAACTATTAAAATTCAAATCCAAAGTCGTTTACATATAAGTCAATATCCGGTTGACTTTTCCAACTTAAGCTTCTGCTTTAGAGACTAAATGTCTCAATTCACTCTGAAACCACTCCGGACCCAAACCAATTAACTCGATATATCATATTATAGCTAAAAAGCACAAAAGGAAGCAGAAATAGGGAAAACGGGGCTATAACTCTCGAAACGACCGGCCGGATCGTTACATAGTCACATACTACGCTAATGTTAATCATATAAGTTAACCTACATTTCCTACTCTACAAAAATCACAAATACTCTAAATATGAATGCTAACGGATGGATTGAAGAGGATTTCTATCCATGGTTTAGGATGAAAGTGCCCAGATCGTACATCAAGCGCGATGATCTGGTAAATTCACTTTTTTTCTTTTTTTAGTTTACATGATATGATTTTTTACCCTATCTTTCCATTACATTTGTGCAGTACCTTCCAAAGAGTATCTGTGACTATCTTCCTCCTAGTTCAATTAAAACAATACATTAATATAATGGGAAGGAGTGGAATGTGACTCTAACAGGTGTTGTTTGAAGAAGACTCGTTAAGGGGTGGAAATAATTTATTGTCGACAACAATCTGAAGAAAGGAAGTGTTCTTCTTTTTGAACTTGCTGAGGCTACATCAACGGCTGTGATATTCGTTGTTGAAGTGCTAGGAACATCTAATGCTTAGCTTTTTCAATTTTTTTCATTAAGGTTATGTAGTGACTGTGTTCTACCCTTGTCATTAAAATATTTATGGATTAATATGATTTTCTTATAATATTGTTTGTTATTTTTCCTTGTATTATTGTTATACTTATTTATTTTAAGAAGACTGGAAATATTGTCTGTGATTTTTGCTTGTTATACTTTTTTTATGTTTATGAAAATTATTTTATACATTTAGTATAAGGAAGAAAATGACTAAAATCTAAACTACTGGGAAGATGACTGGAAATTACAAGTCCTCCTCTTCTTTCGGATATAATAGAACCTAAAACAAGAGTGTGAAACATTAAAAAATTTAAAAAAAACTCTTAAAAATCTTAATACAATTTGGTCATAGAGAATTGGAAAAGTCATCACAAATAACGAAAAATTATAATAATTAGTGATTTTAAGTATTGGAGACCGAAATATTAAATACAATTCAATCACCTCTAGACTCTTCGGATCAAAACAAAAGGGAAAGAACAATTTTCCAAAAAAAAATGTTGCAGCCAAGTTTTGAACCTTGGCAGCGTATGAAAGGGAAAGAACTTAGAGAGTTGATCAACTAGAGGGTCTATCGGCATTTCTGATTGGAGCATTTCTGATTGGATTCAATATTACAAATACCTTTATTAGTGAGTTGATAAAAAAAAAGAATGTGGGTACTTGTTTCGAACCCAGGCAGCAAAGGTTTAGAGTTCAACACGATAAAATTTTGGCATCGAACAAATGCTTTCTGCACTCTCTTTATTAGAACAATTTTATTTCAAGTATTGAAGTTAGAATACAACGTAACTAATCCAAAATCATGGGGAGAGATAGCAAAAATAATGCAGTAGTTAATATGCCATTAAAACCAAACAAACACTATAAGAAAAAATAATATGTTTAAGTTTCATAAATCATTAAACAACAAACTTTATACAAAACAAGCAAAATTTCTTCAAAATCAAAAACATCCTGGATCAAATAAAACAACAATGCAATTAGGCCCATTGAGAACTCCAAGTTTCAGCAATATTCTTTATCAAATATTATAGTTCCAAGTCTGGTTCGGTATTGTAACGACCCGGCCGGTCGTTTCGAGAGTTATAGCCCTGTTTCCCCCATTTCTACTTCTTTTGTGCTTTACAACTGTATTATGTCCTACCGGGTTGGTTGGGTTGGGTCCAGAGTGATTTCGGAGTGAATTGAGATACTTAGTCTCTTAATTGAAAACTTAAGTTGGAAAAAGATGACCGGATGTCGACTTGTGTGTAAATAAACTCGGATTTGAATTTTGATGGTTCTGTTAGCTCCGTTAGAGATTTTGGACTTAGGAGCGTGTCCGAAATATAATTTGGAGGTCCGTAGTAGAATTAGGCTTGAATTGGCAAAAATTAGAATTTTGGCATTTTGGCCGGCAGTGGAAATTTTGATATCGGGGTCGGATTGGATTTTCGGAAATTGGATTAGGTTCGTGGTGTCATTTTTGACTTGTGTGTAAAATTTGAGGTCAATTGGACGTGGTTTGGTAGGTTTCGGCGTCGTTGTGGAATTCTGAAGTTTAGAAGTTCTTTAGGCTTGAATCCGGGTGTAATTTGGTGTTTTGATATTGTTTTGAGGGATTCGAAGGTTCGACTAAGTTCGTATCGGTTTATCGGACTTGTTGGTATAATTGGTTGAGGTCCCGGAGGCCTTGGGGTGATTTCGGGTGGTTAACGGCCTAAAGGGAGTTAAGGAAATGCAGTTGAAGCTGCTGCTACAGGTGTAACCGCAGGTGCGAGTATGCAGAAGTGAAGAAGAGCCGCAGATGCAGCCAAGAAGGAGTTGGGCAGGAGCCGCAGGTGCGAAGATTTTTCCGCACCTGCGAGGGTTGCAGATGCGGGCAGCTGGGCATAGGTCCGAAGGATGGTCGCAGGTGCGATGAATTCCCTCACCTGCGATACGCGCAGATGCGGTCTTGGGGCCGCAGGAGCGAGGTTAGGACTTTTAAGTGAAATCCGCACCTGCGATGGAATTTTCGCAGGTGCGGCGTCGCAGAAGTGACAAGAGGACCGTATGTGCGATATTTCTGGGCAGAAAAACATCAGCTCGAGGGTTGGACTTTGATTTTCGATTTTGGACTTGAGAAGCTCGGGAGAGAGGCGATTTTTCGAGGATTTTCAAGAAAAATATTGGGGTAAGTAATTCTAACCCGGATTGGTCTAAATTTCGTGAATCTATGGCTTTCTCTATCATCTAATTAAGTATTTGAGTTGTAAATTTGGGGGGAAATGGTAGAAACTTCACATGCTAAATTTTGAGTTTTGGAAGATAATTCGAGTAATTCTTGTATGGTTGAACTCGTGAGTGGACTGGTGTTCATATTTTGTGACTTTTATCAGATTTCAAGACGTGGGCCCCGGGGGGGTTGAGCCGATTTCGGCTTTTGGGCTATATTTTAGTAGTTTTCTTGTAGAATTGATCCTTTTAGCCAATATTGATTATCTCGTACTTCTTATGGCTAGATTCGGGGCGTTTGGAGATTGATTCGAGAGGCAAGGGCATTTTGGAGTAGGATTTCTACGTTATTGAGGAAAGTAACAGTTTTAAATCTGGTTTTGAGGATATGAAACCCCGAGGATTGGTATGATGTGAGTGTTTGGAGGTGGCGGGTGTATGAGCGTGCACCGTGAGGGATTGTGACTTGGTCCGTCCCGTGAGACTGTAAAGTCGAATAGCCATTGTTATTACTTATTTTTCCTTGTCTTTGAGCAATTGACTGCCTTTTATGTTAGAAACCATGCTTAGGCCAGATTCGGGTCTTTGAGCAATTGACTGCTAATTGCTGTCTTGTACTCAGTCACAGTTCTATGTGTGTGTTATATCTTTGTTCCCTCTCATTTCTTGTTGATACTTGTTGTATTCTCTGTTTGGGCTGGTTATTATGATATTCTGTGAGCCCAAGGGGCTGGAAAGGTTAGTGACTAAGATAGGGCCTGAGTGTCGAGCTGTGAACTATGTAAGGGTATATGGATCGGATTGCACGCCGTAACGAGTCTTGTGGCTATTTATGGACTGTGGATTGGGTTGCATGTCGCAACGAGCCTTATGGCTACTTATATGATTGGATCGGGTTGCACGCCGCAACGATATAGCGCTTGGGCTGGAAGGAGCCCCTCTGGAGTCTGTACACCCCCAGTGAGCACAAGTACCTATTGAGAGTGTGTATTGAGGGCTAAGAGCCAAGAGTATGAGCTGATGAGATGAGTTGAGTGACTGCTTCCTTGAAAGGCTGTACTTGCTTTTATTTATTGTTGCACTTAGTTTCTATCTAATTTTGTTGTGAAATTTCTGGAAGATTCATATCTGTTTTACTTGAGCTCGAACTGATTTGACTTATACCACCGGATTTGAAAGAATGTTCACTCTTTACTAAAAGCTTTCGAAATGATCTGCATTATTATAGTTCGTCACTGCTTCTCAGTTCCTTATTTAATTCTGTTACTTACTGAGTTAGATTTACTCATGTTATACCCTGCACTTCATGTGCAGATCCAGGTGTGTACGGTTCTGGCGGTCACTGAGTTCGTACGCGGGCTGATTATCGGAAACTTACTAGGTAGCTACCGGCGTCCGCAGTCCTGTATTGGTGACTTCACAATGATACAATTTCCTTAGTTGTGTCTTGAAACATTCATACACTGTACGTGTATAACACTGAATTACCTGCTCCTCCCACTTGAACAATGACTCACACACAATTTGAAAGTCCTTTGACCTGTATTCCGCTTTCAACTCTTTCTCATGCTTAGCTCTTATAGCTAACTCATACTGGTGAACAAACATCCTAAGAGTGTTTTGACGGGTAATATATCCATCAAAGAACGCATGCATCCCCTCACTTCTTTGCGTAGATAGCATACCAGCCCAAAAATATACATCAAGGTACACAGGAACCCATTTTTCCTTCTTAGAGTAAAACTTGTTGAACCAATTCCGTGTATGCAAATTATACTTTGCGATATATTTTGTCCATTTTCTCTCAAAAACTTCAACAGTAATGCTATCAAGGACCATGGATTTAAATTCTCCACGTGCAATTTTAGAAGGACGAACACCACTTAAGTAAAGAGGCAACTTTGAAAATATATGCCAAATACAATACCTATGTATTGTATGTGGCATCACTTCAGCAATGGCTGGCTTAATGCTCTGACACTGGTCAGTTATGATCGCATCTGGATGAACATTTCCCATGGCATCAAGCCAAGTTCTAAAAACTAATTTATAACTATTGATATCTTCATGAGACATGAGAGCACATCCCAGTAAGATGGACTGTCTATGGTGATTGATGCCAACAAATGTAGCACATGGCATATTATATCGATTCACAAGGTACGTCGTATCAAAGCATATCGCATCATGGAATTGCTCCCATACCACATTTCGCAGCCTACCAATATTATCAACGTCTATTGAATAGAAAAACTCCATATCCTTAACTTGCATTTCACGAAAAAAGTTGAGCAGTGACTGTGCGTCCCCTTCTTGCATTTCAAAATTCCTACTCTTTAAAATAAAATTTCTACAATCTTTTGGAGTGCAACCCAAATTTTGCAGTCCACCACGTTGAACCTCAGCAAGTCTAATATTCTTGGAGGGTGTAATGCCAGATCGATCGTGAGCTACAAGATCCCTCTTCAAAGAATAAAAAACGGACCTATGTCTAGTCATCAGGCGCGATATGGAAGGAAGCAAATCATGATTGTGATCGCGAACAACCTTAGAGACGCGCCAACAACCAGAATCATCCAAAACAACAGTGAGCCTAGCTTTACAATTGTTACTCTTGGTGGTAAACTTGGTTTTGCGAATCCTAGCCCTATCACAACAATAAGTTATGTACCTGGCAGTGTCACCACCCTTCTTGTTAGAATTTCGTTTGACGATGGAGAATCCTTTTAATCGTGCATGTTCTTTGTAGAATGCAAACAAATAATCGTTATCTCTAAATCGAATTCCAGAGATTGGACCTACAACCACATCATCTTCAGTGAATTCATTCTCCATTTCCTGATCAACATCACATAACTCTAACTCATTTCCTAAAAATTACTCCTCATTATCGTCAGCTTCTCCATAATATTCTTCATCGGGTTCTTCATTATCATCATCTAAGTGCACAGCATTGTTGAAACTGCCGTGAGAATCAACATCGACTCATTCGTATTCATTCAACAAACTGTCATACGATGTCATCCCTAAAGATCTGTACAACTCGTCCCTAACTCGATCAAACCTATTATCTTGGTTCATATTCATGGTTGTTGTATTTGTGTTATGTTCATTTGGATTCATATTTTCTTGCACCGCCAAATTTTCTTGGTTTGAATCCATTTTTAGATAAGGAGGAAGTGTCCACTTTGACTTGGTTTGATAAGGAGGAAGTATTGACACTGCTAAATCTGATGCTTCTTCCTCCTACTAAATCGTATACCGTATTTTTTTTTAAAGAAAATATAATAATTTGCTATACACATAAAATACAATGGAAATACAATATAATGTAAAGACTCTTCAGCTTCCTCCATATGTGAACATGGATGATTTTCACACAGCTCAATGCTTGGGAATAGGAAGAGCCTCTCCACATTTAATTTTCTGTTTTGGAGGAAAAATTGTAGGGCTAAATAATTAGGAGGTCGTTGATGTAATTTCACCCGTGTGGCCACAGTTGGGTCACAAAAGTGTGGTCGTTTAGCACCTCTCTTGTGTTATTACTAATAGATTATTAGATATTTGTAGTCGAAAATATAAAGAATTTTGGTCATATATGTATCTAATTATATTTTTTGAGCTATAGCTATAATAATCCTAATATCATTAAATATAAGTTATGTCTTCAACACCAACAACAAACTCGACATGTACGAATGCGAAACAGGAATACGAAAATACAACAATAGAACTAATTATGTCTTCAGGTGGTGAATTTATTTTAATTTGATGCTCCAATCAGAAGCGGAGACAGAATTTCAATCTTATGGGTTGTGAATTTTATAACGACGAATTCAAGTGTTAGTGATTCGATTCTAAATTTTATATTTGTACATATTTAATAAATTTTAAATATCAAATACACTATTTAAGCAAAAGCTATTGGGTTCAGCCAAACTCGTAACTTGGCTTGTGCCTCCGCCCCTGGTTCCAATGGAGATAATGTTCATCTTCATCAAATTATATTATAAGGAAAATTTACCTAGCTAATATAAACTTATTTATCATTTTTATTTAGGTTTGTACTTAATTATATTCTATATCCATATTTACCGTTTATGTATAAAACCAATAAAAAAAGATTCCTTAAATTTAGCATCACATTCTCTCTCGTTCACCAACCCCCTCCTAAAAATTAGAATATCATCTATTTTTCAGAAGATTTCACATCCCATTCTCCCCCTCCCCCTCCCCTTCCCCCCACCCCCAATTCTTATCACTCAAAATTAGTACTTCTCTCATAATTATATCAAAATTGTGTGATAGTTGTATCTGGTATAGTAATACCTAAGACAATACATGATACAATACTAAAACCAACTCTATACTTAATCAATCTCTCTCAAAATTGAGATATAAACTCCAAAGTATATTCTCAATCACTTGCAAAAATACCCAATCCAAATAAATCACAAAATTATAAAATCTGAATATCAAATTCAAAGCTTCAAAGCCTTTTAATTTAATATTTAGCAATCATATTAATTTAAATTAATCAACTACTTATTTTTCACATTAATCAAACGTAGTACAATAAAACTTATGTGTGTTGATGAGTGCCAAACATTACGTGTGATTTCTGTCTTAGGAAGTGGGGACCACAACTAAGTGAAAAGCTGGGTGAATTGACAGTTAGATTTGCAATAGAAGAAGAGGGAAAGAGGAGATGAGAAAAAAAATATAAATGAATGCCTTAATTGAAGGCCTTAATAATAAAGTGAGAGCTTTTTAAGGGGGATTATATATAAATTATTAAAAAGTTAAGGTATTTATTAAAAACTGAAAAGTTTTGAGAAAAATGGTAAATAAGTCCTTATTATAGAATATATAGGAAAATATCCCTATATATTCTATTGTCTAGTTCATCTTCGACAAAAGTAGATAGGTCCTTACCCTTAAAATCTTGAAATTAAGAATTATTCGAGTAAGCTCTTTGTACAACAATTTAGTTTAAGTTCACAAGAAATCATTTGATTTTCAAGTTTGGCAATGAAGTATATGAAAGTTGATATTGCATTTAAATAATTAATTTTTCTTTTTTGAAAAAATAAAATTTGTGAATGACGCTTAAAATTTGAACACTTCGCACGAAATACACCTTCAGACCACAAATTAAAAAATCTATCAGAAACAACCTCTCTACTTTCTAAGGTAAGGGTAGGATCTACGCATACATTACTCTCCCCAGACCTCACTTGTAAGATTTCATTGGGTTTGTTGAGAGGAATTGTCAAGAAGACCTCCTCAACACTTGAATTAGTCAAGTGACCTTCTATTTTCTTTCTCAATTTCTTTTGGGTTGGAAAATGGCTAAATGAGTGGGTTAGGATGGATGGCCATTTTTAATATTTTAAAAACTTGTGGGTCACATATAAAGTTTGAAAAACTTGCTTCCTCTCTCATTTTTGCCGCTCAGTTTCTCTGTCTACTCTCTCTGCTCTCTCTTCTCTCTTTCACTCAACCCATCGACCAAGGTGGTTTCCTGGGGGACAGGACAAGAATCAAGTTTCGATTCTAGGTGTAATCGTCTCTATAGACCCATCAAGCACTGTATTAAAGCTCAAAACGCGTCAATTTTGGTAAATTCTAAATTCTTCTTTTTTTGTTTCTTATATTTTTTATTTCGAGTTTTGTAGAGTGATTCGTTCATGTGCTTGTTCAAGATCGATTGGGTTGTGAATAACCATATCTTATATAGCGTGTATGGTTATATTTGCTTCTTGGACTACCTCTGTGTTGTGCATATTAGAATTTTGTCATAACTGCTGACCTAATATTTATTGATAAACCTGTGGTCAATTATTTCTGGTCATAGATGTTTGCTGGAATTGGGGCTTATTTTTCTTATTCTGGTCATAAGTTTAAAATTATTAAATGTGACATTGCATATTTTGATATAGGTAACATGAGGAGGAAATCAGTTGCTAAGAAGCATATTCCTTTGACAAAGCCTTCACAACCTTCAAACATGGAAAAAAATACAGAAAAAGAAGCATCGCCAAGTAAAGCAATTGCTGAGCCTTCAAAAAATGCTACTAGAAAACGAAAAGTAGATACTTCTAAAGCTTCCCCTAGTAAAGAAAATGCTGAGATTTCTAAGCGTGATAGGAGAAAAAAGAACAAAGAGTCATCAAAGTCTATCAGTAAAAAAAACAAGATCAAAGTCTAGATTAGTTGATGAGGACATACTTGTTAGTAAAAAATCTGTTTCAAGGAAGTTAGCATTAGAGGGTGTTGACGAGGAAGAGGGAGAAGACTTGGATATAAATGCAGCACAAACTCAAATAGAAGAACACGTTTCTAAAAAAATAATTGTTGAAGAAAAAAAGGACAGTTATGATAAATCTTTAGGTGTAGAGGATGATGAAAATAGTGATGATGCTGCTCAAGAGGTTGATAAAGATGCTGAAGAAGAAGAAGAAGAAGAAGAAGAAGAAGAAGAAGAAGAAGAAGAAGATGATGATGATGATGATGATGATGATGATGATGATGAATATGAACAACTTGAAGATGGTGAAGATGGACTGGAAAGTGAAACAAATGCAGAAATTGAAAGGTGACCAAGATGCATTGTCGATTCCTGTGTTTGTAAGGTAAGGGTGATCGACGCATCCAAATACAGATTCAGGACTTTTCTAAGAAAGCATAGATGTTTCCCAACCAAGATAAGTGTGAGGTCTAGGATCAATGTATTTCACGAGTTCAAGGATAAACTTAGAATAATCAAATTGATGAAAAAGTTTAATAGTGGTTGTTTTTGTCAGTTTGCAAAACTTTCATAGCACCGGACACAGTTCAATGGACAACTTATCCATTCCCTGCTGCTTCGCCGAAATTATTGTGCGAGTTGTGGTTTTTAGTTGGAGACATGCCTATTCACTTTGTATTGAAGGAATTTGATATGATTACTGTATTGAACTGTGGTGCCAACCAAAGTAAAGAAACTATGAAAAAAGTGATGGATGATGGCCAAGCATTTTGCGACAAAGTTTGCCAGTTGAGTAGGAAAGGGGTGGATACAGAGCTGCTTTTTGAAATAGTTGAAGTCCAAGAGGTTTGACACAGTCGATAGGTTTAATATTGCATTGGTGTAGTTTGTCCATTCAGTGTTGCTTGCAAGGGATAACATAACGCTCGTCGATAAGAAATAGATTCGTATGGCTAACAATCTAGAATTTTTCATGAAATATCCATGGGGCAAGGAATGTTTTGAGCTTACAATTGAGTACTTGAAGAAGGACATGTTGCCAATGTACAAATCATATGTTATCAAGAGGAAGGAAAATAATATATATGCTAAAAAGTTCAAATCAGCTAGTTATGCCATGAACGGCTGGCATTCATAGTAAGTATTAAAACAACATTCTCAAATTTCTTTGTAATTGAGTACTATTATTTTATTTACTGCAGACAGAAATTAATACTTTTTGGTTCATGAAAAAATGTAGGCATGGGCGTACAAAGCAATTCCGCTATTTGGTCGTAGTGCTGAGAAATCAAAGGTCATACTGATGTCACTGCCAAGGATGTTGAGATGGCACATCAAGAAAGTGACATCTGACCCTGATTGGGATCCCTTTAAGCAGAGAGTTGATGACCCTGGTGTGGTAAGATAGGGAGAACAATAACACTCCACTAGTAGATTATAATCAACCAAAGTAGGAGATTATCATAGATCGTGTGTCTATTGTTTTGTATTACTTGTCTAATGACTTCTATCTATGCTATATTTCAAGAGGTGCATTGTAACGACCCGACTGATTGTTTTGAGCCCTGGCACGTCATTCGGCGGTTCGAGGCCTTGAGTGGCTTCGCTTCAGGTGTTATGACTTGTACGTATGGTCGGAATTAAATTTCGGGAAGTTCATAGTTGGTTTGGAAAGAAAATTCTAAATTTGAAAACTTTAAGATGAAAGACTTAACCAAACTTTGACTTTTAAGTAAACGACCTCAGAATCGGGATTTGAAGGTTCCAACAGGTTCGTATGATGATTTTGGACTTGGGCGTATGTTCGGATCGGGCTTTGGATGACCCGGGAGTATTTCGGCGCCTATTATGGAAGTTGGCATTTTGGAAGAATTTCATTTAAATTGAGTTGAAGTGCATTTTCAATGTTATCAATGTCCGTTTGGGATTCTGAGCCTGGAAATAGCTCTGTATGGTGATTATGGTATTGGGAGTACGTCCGGATGTAGATTTGGAGGTCCGCAGGTCATTTTAAGGTCATTTGGCGAAAGTTGGAATTTGGATGATTTTTAAGAAATTTGACCGGGAGTGGACTTTTTGATATCGAGATCGGATTCTGATTCTGGAGGTTGGAGTAGGTCCGTAATGTCAAATGTGACTTGTGTGCAAAATTTGAGGTCAATCAGACATGATTTGATAGGTTTCGGCATCGAATATAGAAGTTTGAAGTTCTAAAGTTTATTAAGCTTGAATTGGGGTGTGATTCATGATTTTGATGTTGTTGGATGTGATTTGAGGCCTCGAACAGGTCCGTGTTATGTTATTGGGCTGGTTGGTATGATTGGACGGGGTCCTGGGGGCCTCGGGTGGATTCCGGGTGGTTAACGGATCGAATTTGAATTTGAGGAAGAGGTGAAGCAGCTGGGCATCTGGTATAACCGCACTTGCGTGAAGAGGTCCGCAGGTGCAAGCCCGCAGGTGCGGGAGATGGCTCGCAGAAGCACAAGGAGCCAAGGCTGCTGAGAACCGCAGAAGCAGAAGGATTTGCGCATCTGCGATGGCGCATGTGTGATGTCAGTAGCCGCAGAAGTGGCAAGGGCCGCAGGTGCGGATGGAGTTCCGCAGAAGCGGACGCACAGAAGTGGCCTAAGAGCCACAGGTGCGAAAATGTCGCTGGGCAGTAGGGTTTCTTTAAAACGGAACTTGGCCCATTTTTCTCCCATTTTCATTTGGTTTGGGCGATTTTGAAGAGCTTCAAGGGGAGATTTTCAGCAAGCAACTCAAGGTAAGTGATCCCCACTTATTATAAGTTAAATACATGGGTTGTAAAAGAATTTAAACATGGAAATTAGTAGAAATTGTGGGGGTTTTGGTAGAAAACCTAGAATTTAGTATTTTGGATTTTGACAACAAATTTGGACATGGAATTGTGAATAAATCATATATTTGAGTTCATAAGGTTATTGGTAATGATTATCTTCAAAAATATTCGGAATCCGGGCACGTGGACCCGAGGGTGATTTTATCGATTTCGAGCGGAGTTGGGAATTATTGTAAATAGGATTATAATGAGTATTTGAGTATATATTAATGGGTTTGCATAATTATTGACTAGTTTTAGAGCGTTGGGCATTGGTTTGAGTCGTCGAAGGGCTTGGGAGCCGGTTATGGAACTTCGGAGCGACATAAGTCTCCTTTCTAACCTTGTAAGAGGGAATTTACCCCATAGGTAAAATAATTCAATATGTGCTTTTATTTATGGGGGCTACGTACGTACGAAGTGACGAGAGTCCGTGCGTAGCTACTATTATGCTTATGTTCGGGTAGTCTAGGACCCAAATCGTATTATATTTACGATGCTTATATCCTACTTGTTAATTTAACCGTTTAAAACATATTGGAACTTGATAAAGGAATTTCAAAAGGTTAAACTTCACCTACTTGTGTTTCGGACGGGTCACTTGACCGTTAATGAGAATTGATAATTCTTTGAACATCAAACCTAAATAAATCCTTAATTGGTTGTTTGAATGTGTTTATCTTTTGTGGGACGGGCTGAACGCCTCGGCAGATTAAATAGATACATCTATGGTTCGCGCCGTTCGACCCTCCGGTAATGCACAATTTAATATTATGTTGGATCGGGTCGTATGACCTTGGCATGATTTGCGCATGACATAACTGATTGTTTTGGAATTTGCAATAAATGATATTGCCTCCTCGGCCTGAGATAAATTGTTAAGTAATGGGAGATAAATTTGGAGATTTCTTAATTATAAAAGAACTTCTTACTTACTTCAAAATATTGAGCTTGCCACCGTTCATATAATCTATACTTAATTATATCATTGATATCCTATTTATAGCCCATAGTAAGTGTCGAAGTCGACCCCTCGTCACTACTTCTTCGGGGTTAGGCGGGATACTTACTGGGTACGCGTTGATTTACGTACTCATACTATACTTGCTGCACATTTTTGTGCAGGTACATATATGTCTAGAGGCCTTGTGGGCGCAGAGGCGCGGTTATTGCGGGGACTTAGGTGAGCTGCACTCTCTACTACGATCCACAGCCAACAAAGTCTCATTCAGAGTATTTATATTTCTCCTGTCCAAATTTGTATTTCGCACAGATGTTGTATTTTATTTTCCTTCCTAGTTGATGCTCATGCCCTTGTGACACCGGGTTTTGGGATGATTATGGGTTGTTCGGTATTGAATTTGTTAAATGTATTATTATTTACTCTGTAAATCCTCATTCTTTACTATTTAAATTGAAGGAAAATATGATTTTAAAAGTAACAAAATGAGAACCCAATTAAGTATTTATTGTTGGCTTGCTGACAGTGGTGTCCGGCACCATCACGACCTTTATGGATTTTGGGTCGTGACATGCACCCTTACCTTATTCCTACCCTAAGTGAGATGGATATGGACTACATGAAGAATTTGGTACCATACGACGATGAGGTAGCGGATCCTATAATCGACCAGCTAGGGTTGATTTGGAATATGTGACTACCATTAAAAAGCACCTGGTGCAACGAGCTTAAAGACTAATGATGAAGCTGACATTTCTGATGATGACCCTTTGGTTGAGAGTATTTCTGGTTCACCACTAGTTGGTGATTTTTCTGATATTGGTAGAGGAGGACCATGCAGGATGTGCAATGCTCAGTCAAGTGATACAAACGCGCGCGAAGAGTTGAAGGTTGTGAATGAGAAATTGGATAAGGTGTTGAAGATCCTTGGGGAGATGCAAAATCAGAATGAGAGTCCTTCTAAAGTAGTTAAGTCAACTTGGTACAGAGTTACAAGATTTCAAAGCAGTTTGAGGAATGCTCCAATTTCTGCAAACAAGATGAGGAAGCTGAAACAGAGCAGGAAGTTGAAACCAAAGGTAGACGTACTCAAACCAGTTTTGCAGGAAGATAAGAAACTATTCTATGAATGGTTTGACAAGAAGGAGAAGTTTCCCAAAAACTTATTGATTGGAAGCTATGGCTGGAGTTTTTCTAGCAGTTGTGCGGTGCTAACCTGTCCGTTTGAACTTTTGTAAGTCCCTTAATCACTCATTGCGTGTATTTCTATTTTTGGTAGTAGCTCTATATTTAACGTGCAGTTTTTTTTATAATATTTAGCATATGGAGGAACTTTTGGCACTGATGCATGTACGAAACATAAAATGTCCACGCCTTTATACCAGTAGTCATGTTGTTATAAATGTTGCATTATGCAACAACATGTGCACTGCATGGATAAGATCAAGGAGGCTGCTAGTAAAGAGGGAAAGGATTTGGGGGAAAGGATTTGGAATTTTGTGAGACAGTTGATGCTTGTCAAGACTTGTGTATTACACCCCTGATGCTATATCCTCAAGTAAATATGCCAAAACCTGGGGTTATGGAGTGGTGCAAGGCTAAGTTATTGTACTATGTGTGGCAAATTGATAACAAGTATTTTGTGCATGTTGTTTTCCACTTAGCAAAGGGTTTGATTCGAATTTACGATAGCAAGGGACAGTACCAAAAAGCCATATAAAAGCAGAATAAAAATAACAAGATAGTAAGGTGATCAACAATGAAAGAAAATAACGGTTAGTCATAAAAACCTACTAACAACAGAAAGCGAGACTGCGTGCCAATACTACTTTTATGAATACTCTAGACTACCTACTCTACTACCCTAATCCTCGACCTCCATACCTTCCTATCAAGGGTCATGTCTTTGGTCAGCTGAAGTTGTGCCATGTCTTGCCTAATCACCTCTCCCCACCTCTTCTTTGGCCTACCTCTACCTCTCTGTAGGCCCTCCAATGTCAACCTCTCACACCTCCTCACCGGAGCGTCTGTGCTCCTCCTCCTCACATGACCAAACCACCTAAGCCACGCTTCCCGCATCTTGTCCTCAATAGGGGCCACACCCACCTTGTCTCGAATAACCTCATTTCTAATCCTATCTAACCTGGTGTGCCCGCACATCCACCACAACATCCTCATCTCTGCTACCTTTATCTTCTGGACATGAACAATCTTGACTGGCCAACACTCAACCTCATACAACATCGTTGGCCTGACCACCACTTTGTAGAACTTACCTTTAAGTTTCGGTGGCACCTTCTTGTCACACAAAATACCGGAAGCGACTCTCCATTTCATCCATCCCACCCCAATATGATGCTTGACATCTTCATCAATCTCCCCATCTCCCTGAATAATAGACCCAAGGTACTTAAATCTTCCTCTCTTAGGTATGACCTGCGAGTCCAGCCTTACCTCCCCTTCCCCTCCTTGAGTCTCGCCACTGAACTTATACTCCAAGTTTTTGTCTTGGTCCTGCTCAACTTGAAACTTTTAGACTCCAGGGTCTGCCTCCATACCTCTACTTGTTCTTTCACATCGTCTTGCATCTCGTTAATCAATACAATATCATCAGCAAATAGTATGCACCACGGCACTTGTCCTTGGATGTGGCGCGTCACTACATCCATCGCCATAGCAAACAAAAAAGGGTTGAGTGTCGACCCCTGATGCAACCCCATCATAACCAAAAAATAGTCTGAGTCCCCACCCACCATTCTAACTCGGGTCTTTGCTCCATCATGCATGTCCTTAATCAACCTAACGTAGGCAACATGTACACCTCTAGCCTTCAAACATCTCCACAAAATCTCCCTCAGAACTTTATCGTACGCTTATTCTAAGTCGATGAATACCATATGCAAGTCCTTCTTTCTCTCCCTATACTGCTCGATCAATCTCCTAACAAGGTGGATGGCTTCTATAGTCGAACGCCCCGGTATAAACCTGAACTGGTTCTCAAAAATAGGCATACTCCTCCTCACCCGTAGCTCTACCACTCTCTCCCAGACTTTCATAGTATGGCTAAGCAGCTTGATACCCTGATAGTTATTGCAATTTTAGATATCACCCATGTTCTTGTATACAAGAACCATCGTGCTCCACCTCCACTCTTCGAGCATATTCTTCGTTCTAAAAATGACATTACATAACCTAGTGAGTCACTCCAAGTATGTCTTTCCCGCACACTTTCAAATAATATTCATTGACTATATAATGAAAATTATTTTCACCAATTTAGGCTTAGATTGATACCGATATAATTGATACGTTATAGTAATCCATTTTATCCAATTCAAAGTTTGAAATTTATTGAATTAAATGTTTACAACTTTAAGTTATCACAAATAATTATCATTTTTTTTATTTAACATAACTAAATTAATATTTACACTAACGAACAACTAATAATCAAGGAACTTCCCCTATACATGTTCAATTTATGACTGATATACCGTTCTTAATTCTTTACTATGAAAGTCTATTGCTTTACATTTACAATGGATCTATAGACCACCAGTGGGGTAGACTATATAATGTAGGATTATTCAAAAACTGTTGTGAAATTTTTAATTCATTGGCAGGAAATTCAAATATTTGGAAGACTGAAATTTATATCCCCTGAGTTGTATGTTTCTATTGGAACCTCTTTATTTTATTTTGGGGTCTTTTGCACTTAAGTGTTGTCAAATAGAAAAAATATCGAAAAAGGATAAAAATAAAAAACAGGGCAACAAAATTCAAAAAAACAGGGCAGAAAATTAAATAGACAAAAATTTAATATTTTAATTAAATAACTCCCTTCATGGCAGTATATATTTTCTCCCATTAACTAAAGAAAAAAAATTAAACTGTAGGGAGAGAAGGATCACGGGGAGGAGAATTTTCTAGGCTAACATAGTGGTCAATATTTACATCAGCCCCACGAAGGAAAATCCGCAGCATGCGTGCTATATGGCGAATGTTCCTCTCTTGCCTCACTCTGTCTTTTTGGATCTCTCGGATGAGCCTATCCAGTGATTACCTTATGAAAATGGCGTTCATGCTTGGCCTTGGCCTCAGAGGCATTTCTCTGTTAAGTGATTGGGCTATTTGGAATATGAATAAATATTCCCATCAGATCCAGTGTATTTATAGGTAAATTTTGATACTAAAGGGTGCCTTTCCATATGACTTCTCGTAAATGACGTGATTGTTGAGTATTTTGAGAAACGAATTAATGCTTTGCATCGGCATATTCGATGTAGTTCAATTAATTATACAACTCCTTTTCATATTGGCTGCCAACTGTTATTAATATTAGACATTAAATTAACTACTTAAACCAGTGGTTGTCAATAGACTACCTAAAATAGCGCAGCTAGTCTTGGTTAAATTGAAAATATCGATGGGGGTTGACAATAGAACATTGGTTGATTACAGGTGGTTGAAGATAGAATAAAGGGGTTGATCTTAAAACAGGAAATAAGTATGTCACATGACTCCTTCTTAAAATAAGGAGGTTGATTCTAGATCATAGGTCTACAATAGATAATGTGAGTAGTTTATTCTAAAAAAGTAGTCTATGAGACAACTTGGTCACATGACTCCTTAAAATAAGGGGGTTGATTCTAGATCATAGATTTAAAATAGACAATGTGGGTGGTTGACAATAAAACAGTAGTCTATGAGTCAACTTGGTCGCATGACTCCTTCTTAAAATAAGGGAGGGTTTACTCTAGATCATAGGTTTGCAATAGACAATGTTGGTGGTTGACCATAAAATAATAGTCTATGATGTACAATGCATCAGGTGATAGTAGAAATAACAAGTCTAATAAAAACAACAAGTGATTACAAATAACAAGTTTAGAATATTAAAAGAGTTAATTATCTTTATTACAGCACCAGTAGCTAAAAGATCAAGAATGCTACAACAATACATTACAAGTCGTTTTCTTGTGGCCAAGTTCTTTGCAAATGGAATATTTATTTGTCTTTCTTCCTGCAACCAGAAGAGCTAAGTTCTAAAATTCTTGGTCACCTCTTAAATTTTCTTTTACCCTTTGTAGGCTCGACATCGGGTGGAAGTATTTTTGTGGATTGAATCTCGTCAGGCACCACCCATTTCTCTTCTGTAGGGATTGTGTGAATGGTTCCCTTATATGCAGCCAAATATGTTGAAACCTTATAGAACGGAGAGGAGTGATTGTAAATGGAGGAACCATATCCATCCCCAAAGCTCAATCTCAGAGCTGCCATTGCATGTGGGCAAGGTATTTTTTCCAAATCAAACTGACAACAAGAACATGTGTTCAAATCCAGATCAACTATTGCATCCCTATCGTGCCCGACGACGCTCTGGTTGTTCTCTAATTGATGCACCCGGAGCGCGTCGCCGACAACCCTATTATTCCTAATCTTCTTTTTAGCAGAAGGAACAAAGAGGGTCAAAACATTTTTTATTTCATTACGCCGCTCCTCGAATTTTTCTGTAAACTTTTGAATAATAAGATTGAATAGGCTAATGATCGGGAAGTCTCTTTGATCCTTAAGCATTGCGTTAAGCGATTCTGCAATATTTGTTGTCAACATGCCGTATCGGTTTCCTGGAAAGAAGACCCTGCTCCACTTTTGGAACCCAATTTCATTTGTGAGGCAATTAGCTACTTCCCTGCTTTTATCACGCAATTGCTGAAAATGGTCAAAGAACTCCTCAGTAATGTATGACTGTGTGGCAAAAAAGAAATGATTAATAAAATTCTACAATGAAACCTCTTGCGCATATTTTCAGCAATGTGACGCATGCAAAAACCATGATGAGCGGCAGAAAAAACGTTTTTGAAGCCATTCCCAATAGACAGATGTCGATCAGAGATAATGCAGAATTCATCATTGTCGTCAACAATGTGCCGCAACTGTTCAAAACGTAGGTCCAAGAATCATCGCACTCTTCATCGACTACACATAATGCAATTGAAAAAATCTGATTCTCTATATCTTGTGCCACAGCAGACAACAAGCAGCCTTCATACCTGCCACTCAGAAATGTCCCATCAACGGCAATAACCTTTCTCATATGCGCGAATCCTTTAATGAAAGCTCCAATAGATAAGAAAAAATATCGAAAATACAATTTATGATCAACCTTCAAATCAAGAATACTTCCTTCATTATAGGACAGCATAACATGGCGATACGCTTCCAATAAAGCATACCCTTCTTCCTGAGTACCTCTGATCATAGCCTGAGCTATTTCACCTACCTTCCATCTCCTCCAATAAGTAAGATTTTGATTAAAATCTGCAAAACATAGCATCTTTCAGATATGACAGGGATGGGCCTTTGCCACTAACATACCGTTCATGGTAATATACACCCAAAGTCTTCGACGATGCGTTAGGATGACGGCTTGATATATGGTGTACCCCGCATGTGTACTCGCCATGGTACTTGGTAATATAAGACCTATCAGAACTCGCATACTTTAAAGCGCGTAACTTCCACGGGCAACTCACATCTTGGCATGCCACTGAAGTTAATTTACTGCTACTCTTATTCATACGAAACATAAAATGCATTTTCACAAAAGCAATCTCCAACTGTTTCATTAGATCCATTTGTTGTCAAAATATTTTCCAAGGAAAAAACATGTACCATCGGGGTGGGTGTGTTGTGTAGCTAACGAATCCACCAAGCCTTCATCTCCAGCTGCCCGACTGACAATATCTGGGAGCTCTTCCGCTCCATCTGCATCTTCCATACCATACGAATTCATTTCATTGTCACCAAAATCATGCAAGTCATCACTAAATCCACTGAAGCCATCTTTCACCATTCTTTCCTCCTCTACTTCTAAAATTGGTGGTAATGGTGGTGGTGAAGCTACGCCATTTGAACCTTGACGAGACCTTTCAACAGGAACTTCAATCCCTTCTTAAAACTCATTTTCAGCCACAAATATCTTCAAACAAGGCCTCATACCATCAATTGTAACATCAAGGAGGTACATTGTAAATCATTGTCATTCTTAATGAAGGAAGGAGGAATCTTGTCCCTTTTCGGTGCAGAGCTAAGCATATATGTAATATTCAAATTCCTTGGGGAACATGTTAGTTTTCCACATTTAATAATGACATCAACAAATTCGTCAAATGTACAATTACAAGATATACGGATAGGTACTGTAACCTTTGTATAGGAATTTCAATTCCAACTAGTTGGCCCCGCAACTCATTCACCAGAATATAGATTGCATACTAATATACAATCTCCCATTAGTCTATTGTGAACCAGTGGTCTATTGTACACTAGTGGTCGAGCATCCTGCAGAAAAAATTTACAGAAACCCAAATTAATAATGACGAAGAAGATGAGATGAAAGCACTTACCAGATGAAGGAGGTACACAATATACCACCTGGAATGAATTATCAATCCAATGTACCACCAATTTCTTCCCCAAATTCGACAGATCCGAAAAAACCCCAATTTGTCGATTTCTTCAAAGTAAATGTTAAATCAAAAGAATGAAGCTTTGAGAGAAATGGGGAAGAAGGAGACGACCTCTATGTGCTGAATGCAAGAAAAACAAACTGCAAAATCAGCCGTGGGAAATGGGGATTGGGGCAGATGAGGCGGGAAGGGATGGATTTTCTTTTCTTTTTTTTAAATCTGATAATATTACATTTATATAGGTTGGGGGCAAAGTATAATAACTGAAACTTTAGGGATAAAGACTCAACTTCCACCCTTCACTTTATAATCCCACTTAACCATTAATTAAGCATGAAGGTCAATCCTACAATAATTAAAACCTGAAGGTCACTTGGCCAATTCAAGTTTGAAAAGAGGTCACCTCGCCAACTACGCGGGTTTGTTGTTGTTAAAAAGCTTAAACAAAAACCAACTTTTTAAAAATTATTTGCAAGTGAAGTTGAAAACTCCACGAACTAACTTGAAGAAACTCCATTACTTAATGAGGAGCAAGGACTAAAAGAGTTTTTCGTCAACCAAAAAACTCAGCTCAACCTGCCAATCACCAATTAAGTTAAAAAGGACAACATTCATTTCTCTACCAATTAAGGTGAACATGTCACAAGAAACACCAATCCAAATTCATACATAACAAAAATTACAAAAAGAATCATACATCAAAATTATATAAAGGAGCTTTGATATAATGGTGTCAAAACTGGGAGGTTGCTTCATATGTCTGGCTGAGTTGAAATGGTTTCTCTTTGTGGCCTGTGTTTCTTCCACTTTTTCTTGGTCATTGACATAATCCACTCGGGAACCTCACCACCAGAAGAAGTAATAACATTTGCTATGTTCCTCAAAAAAGGAATATCTGCTTCAGTATAAAATGTAATCGCCTCTCCTCTTCTTCCTGCTCTTCCGGTACGTCCTATTTACAAGAATCACACCGTGCAGTTTTCAGTGAACAGTGGAAACTGTTGTAATTCATCGTAGGACAATGATGGTTGATGATCAACATATTAGCGAGACCATGCTAAATGTTTTGGGAAGTCATGAAGTTATAAATCACTATATAAAGTAGTAGAAGCCAAATTTAGGTTCGATGTTTACCAATTCTGTGAATGTATGCTGCAGCAGCGTCTGGAAAATCATAATTTATTACGCAATTGACCCCTTTGAAATCCATTCCCCGGGACACAACATCCGTGGCAATTAGAACCCATGTTTTTCCAGCTCTAAAGTTATCAACAGCATTTTCTCTCTGCATATAATTGAAGTGAGTAGGAACCAGAATTAGTGTCCAATACAGCAGCACACAAAATTAATCAAGCGAATATAAACCATAACCCTGCACTTAAAAATCCACATAAATTTTTCTATCAAACTTCATCAAATAAATAATACCAAAAAAAGTCCTGCAGTTAAAACCAACCCCAGAAATATATAAAGAACTTAATTCCCATATTTAAATCAAAGGTCTAAGGTGGCTCATTTATTTGGAGCAATGCATCCATAAATAATTAGAAGTCCCTCCTAAGTAGGTAAAATTGCAGAGCAGGTATCTCCATCTTTCCTGATGAAATCAGCTCTCTTCTTTGGGTGGTCAAGTCAACATCAGACTCTAAGCTCCAGTTTTCGACCTTGATTTCAAAAAAAGGAACCAATAAAAGCAACCAAAATAACACTCTTGTGATCCTGGCCATCCATAATCCAGTGGTCAAAGAACGAATAGACTGATAAATGCTTAGTTGAAATGAACATAATAATTACAGGCAGTCACAAAATTATCTTCCTCTTAAAGTGTGTTCTGATTTTAGACTAAAACAGACATCCCCCTCTCCGTGATGAACCACCCGTTGATGTAGAAAATGAAGAAGCCATGCCAGAATTACCTGTGTCTGAGAAAGATCTGAATGGATAACATCAGCTCGAAAATCTTCCAATTTTAGTTCGTCATATAGCTCCTTTGCACGCTCCTTGTTTTGAACGAATACTAGCACCGGTGGACTCAATCTCTACAAATATAATAAAACAATAATAAGATGAGCTTGGTATATGTTATCAGTTACCAAATCATTGTAAATGTTGATCATAGATCAGCTTAACAAAACAGCAACAAGATAACTACCACAATTAGCACAGATGATAAGATTTCCCAAATGATCACACTATGATATCACAATATAAAAGTACCAAACTTAGCCGTGAAAATGCAATTGAGCATTGAATAGAATGTGATTCGAAGGAATCAAGAATAGAAGTACTCATTGAGATTGCCCCTAGAACGCTGATATTGACACTTTATACACAAATCAAACACACTTTTCTATTTGAGAATGGTAAGTGTATTATAAAGGTACTTTGAGGGCAAAAAGGAAAATATTTGTACCTTAAAACATAATATATGTTTAGCTCTCTTAGCTTTTTGGTGTAAAAATGAAAATGTACAAGTAGATAGGACGGTTAATTTCCTCAGTTCTTTTCACATGTATGTAGTGTACCAAGAAGAATAGCACCCAGAGAGTGCAATGAATTAGTAAAACCCCAACAAAATGTGAAGAATTATCATTACATTTTTTAAAAATTTAAAAAAAAACAAAAACAAAAAGGCACTGTTCGAAAGTGTATTTACAGAGATTTCTAAGGTGAATCCCTTCCTATTCTTAAAGAGATTCTACAAGATCTATCATTTGCTTCAGCTTCATTTACAAAGTTCTGTTTACACCAGAAGTGCTTCTGAATAGATTTTTCCTTTGTTTTCAAAGCATCTGTCATTTCTTCTCTCCAAATAGTTCACCATATACATGCAAGAATAGGATACCACCACTTCTTCTGCTTCTACCTCCTCCTTTAATGTTCCATCACTTCAAAAGTTCACAGTATCTCTAGGCATATTCCATTTAAGCCCCACCATGTTAAGAAACAGCTGCCACAATTGATCAGTAACATGACAATGCAAAATGGATGATTGACATTCTCAGATTCTTTTCCACAAATGCAACACTTTCTAGCCACCAACCAGGTTAAACGTGCCACCTTATAAGGGGTATTTGTTTTCCAGATTCTCCCCCCAAGGCCACAATAGCACCAGTACTAAAGCGTAAACTGCTCATTTTTCCTTCCCCACGATATAGCATGATGATCCCAAGTTACGGCAGCTCCGGATGGGGTAAAACAATAAGTCTGAATAGCTATTCCATTTAAGCCCCACCATGTTAAGAAACAGCTACCACAATTGATCAGTAACATGACAATGCAAAATGGATGATTGACATTCTCAGATTCTTTTCCACAAATGCAACACTTCTAGCCACCAACCAGGTTAAACGTGCCACCTTATAAGGGGTATTTGTTTTCCAGATTCTCCCCCCAAGGCCACAATAGCACCAGTACTAAAGCGTAAACTGCTCATTTTTCCTTCCCCACGATATAGCATGATGATCCCAAGTTACGGCAGCTCCGGATGGGGTAAAACAATAAGTCTGAATAGATCAGGGAATACATTTTTTAAGGGAGTATGCCCAATCCAGTTATCATCCCAAAAAGCAATCCTCTTCCATCACCCACTACAAATCCAATATTACTGACAAAGTTTTGCCAAAGATCTCTAATACTCCTCCATAAACCCATCCCATATGCTGTAGTCATTACTTTCATAGTCCAAGAACCTTGAGACCCATACTTTACACTGATTACTTCCTTCCATAGTGCATGTTCTTCTGAAGTGAATCTCCACGACTGTTTCATCAGTAAGTGCAGTTATATTGTTTTAATTTTCTGATTCCTAAAACCCCTTCCGTCTTGTAAAGTGTAAATGAATTCCATTTCACAAAATGGAAAGTTCTATTATCTCTTGCCCTTCCAAAGAAAATCCATTCTTAGTTTGTCCAACCTCTTCTCCACTTTGTTAAGAGAAATAAGGACATCACACGTGGGAAGTGCATGAAGGACACTATTTATCAGCACCACCACCACCACCACCCCACCACCACCCACCACCACCACCCAAAACAAAAACCAAAGTATCAACTTTCCACCTTGCCAACCTTTTTTCACATCTTTCTAAAACTCCCTGCCAAAGTCTAAAGCTGTGTTCCTAGATCCAGCTGCGGTAATCCAACACTCTCTTTATTCTTTATAAGTTTTTCGAGCAGACATAGCATACCGCATCATATAGACAGCTGGATGAACTTTGTTTCAAGCAATATGTTTTTAGGCCTTTTTTGTGTATAACTCGTGTATACTGGGATGTTATTCTTTTCAAGGTAGTAATACTCCTTTTCCTATCAAATGAAAAAATGATTCGCTTACATAACAGTAAGATGGTAGCAAAATGGTAATCTAAAAGCAGCAAAGAAAACGAGAGTTTCGTATAGTGTGAGGAAAAGGAAAGAAAAATGTAGAAATCATCAAACATTGAGATCCTCAAAATATCAGCAAAACTATGGCTGCACACCAAGTCGTGTCAGCTAGTGCCCATCTTCTGGGAATGAAAAGATCAATTCAGCAGGAAAAAAAAACATGAAAAGACTGAGAGGCACATAATGACCGTACAATATACTAGAGTACTTCAAATGTGATAATTAGACAGTAAATGTTATATCCATATGCAAATCACTCATGTAAATTTTGTTCTGCAAGTTATAATTATGGTGGAGGCAACCTTCAATCACCGCAAAAGAGGTATACAACCAATTCAGATAACTAAGCGACATGAGGATCATACCTCTGCAAAGCTTTGACGAAGAGCTAGAAGTTTTCCTTCTTCACTCCCTACGAATACCAACTTTTGCTTTATTGTTTCGGAAGCAGAATTTCTGCAGAAATGCAAAGCAGCCAAGTAAGCATTCGCTAACACAGAGAGACAGAAATAGGAGAGAAAGGACGGAAGAGGCAGACAATTTTTCTTCTTCTTCACCAAGAAACAACAGAAAAAATGTACAAACAGCCCAAAACAACCGTTCACTTCAGTGCAGTTTTAAAATACATCTGCCAAAGGCCTATTAGTACTTACTTCCTACCAATAATGACTCGAACAGCATCATGCATTATTGTACGTGCTCTGTCTTCAACTATATCAGGTAAAGTAGCACTGAACAACGACCGAAGAATTGAAGGATTTGTGCACGCGTTCACCACAAAATCAACCTGCTCTAGCAAGCCAGGCTCAAAAAGCTTATCAGATTCATCTAAGACAAGAAATTCAACCCTGCACCCAAAAGGAGTTGGTGAAAAGGCGTCCTAATGCTGATTAAAAATGGACTATATTTCACACCAAATTCTAAATAGCAACATTTTATACGTCTACACAGTAAAAGCCGAGGCATATACTCCTCTACATCTAATTCAGCATGCAAATATTCAAATCTCAGTGTGATTGTGCAAATATAGTAGTAAAACAAAGAGAAAATCTTTGAAATCCTTGCATATCTACACCAGACCCTGAGCTTCATCAATTGGTTTTTATTATGAATTACAGTTCAAGTTATGCATTCATCCTGGGATCTACCATTTCATCGCCTTCTAGAATCTTATTTAACAAGACTCCAGAGTCCAGACTTATCTAATATCAAGAAGATTAAACTTTGAAATGCCAACACTAGCACATGAAAGTTTGACCACTAGAAAATGAGCAACATACCTACTTTTTTATCAGAGAGAAACATACCTACTTAAATCAAGCTTTCCTTTGCGGATAGCAAACTGTAAGCGCAATGGTGTCGAGATGAGTATATCACATCGCAGTTTAGAAAAGTCTCCACTTTTAGCGAGCTTTTTAGTCATCAACCTGATGTAGAACTTCTTCCCTTTAGCCAACTTTCGGCATTCTCTTGTAGTCTGAGCAGCTAACTCTTTTGTAGGGGAAAGAATTACAGCTCGGACACCATCATTTGAAGTATCCTGATCAAGAAAGATGGCTGTCAGATGTCCAACAACTTCTCATAGAAAATGATAATGATCATAAAATATCATAACAATGCCAATATATATACCTTGAGTTTCACAAGTATTGGAAAGACAAAAGCAAATGTTTTTCCAGAACCGGTAGGTGCACAAGCAAAGCATTCCCGCCCCTTATGAAAGTCAAACATTATAAAAGACTGTTAAAGGAAAAACAAGAAAGAATATATATATATATATATATATATATATATATATATATATATATATATATATATATATATATATTTAAAAAAGTGGCGGGATTCAAGGAAGATCATACAGATAAGAGGACTGGAATAGCCTGTCTTTGGATTGGTGTTGGTTCTTTAAATCCCAGTTCTGCCAGGTTGCGTAATAGATATAATCGACATTTATATCTGTATAACCATATACAAACAGAACATGGGTCAAAGAGAGGACAGAGGGAAAGTCAAGTGCAGGCAACAATAAATTGACTGATGAACACAGAGAAAGCAACTTGCTCATCACAACAAATTTTGTGTGGAGGGATAGTAGGTAGTCGAGCATTTTTCTTTTCCATACCAGCAGTTTTAGTGTTAGTCTTGTATTCTATTATTCTTAGATTTCTATTACTACATGTTGTTTCTTTCGCTTCGTTTTCTTATTATCTTGTTATTGTTTCTGCTTGTTGCTACTGCTTTCTTTTCATCTCTCCTTGAGCCGAGGGTCTATGGAAACCCCTCTCTACCTTCTCAAGGTATGGTTAAGGCCTGCGTACACACTACCCTCCCCAGACCCCACTTGTGGCATTATACTAGATTTGTTGTTTTTATTGTTTTCTCTCATGAAACGGAATGTGAAACAAAGAAGAATACTCCGAAAGGAGAGTTAGGAAAGAGGTTCCTCGCCAGAATTGCAGAATTTACCTCATTTTATCACCAATGGCAATTCCGCCCCAAAAAAGCACAGTACACAGGTAAAGATGACAGGACGAAATAAGAGTAGCCCTGAGAATAAAATCATCTAACCGTGCATGATAGATGAGCCCTCTAACCCTGCTACGTATGCTCTTTAAGATGAGCCTTCTAAATTGAGCCCTCTTCCCCAACCATTCCCCAGGCAAAATGAGAACAAAATTGGAATGGATAACAACAGATACCATAATTGCAGGAGAAACAGCAAAATCTTCATTAGCCTACTGCCTACTTTATTTTGCATGCTAAGATCAATCAAAAGGAGCTTAAAATGTTCATCAACATCCTGTCACATCGTGTTCTTGCTTTAAACACATCACAACAAAATGCTTTAACACACATACAATTAAATTGAAGGAGACATAGAAAGTGTTAACTAAAATGAATGGACTAAGGCTTTGTTAGGTGTTTCACTAAATGTAACTTCCTTAACTTGATCGAATTGTTCCACGGTTGGATATACTACTGTAAATAAGTAAGCATCTGAAATATTTGACAATAGTGAAAGACGAGACAATCAAGAGCAACGAAGATGGTGGGATAAGTGTCTCCAAACTAAAAATCAACAAAAAGCGTGACAGAGTACCTTGATCTTAATTCTGCAAAACTGTGCAATGGCGAAGGGACATTACTTCCAGAAGCATGAATGCCATGTAACTTCCGGAAAATTGCATCCCTCTGAAGCCACAAAATCATAGGAGCAAAAGAAATATATCTCTTCAAAAAAAAGTTCATAGTAATTCATGAACACAACAAAACAACTTCCTAGAAGAAAATGAAACAAACCTCCAATTGCCGATAATATTCTTTTTTCCCCTCAAGCAATTCATTTGCAGATTGATCATTCTCTTCACTGGCAGATTCCTTTTGCAATTTCGAATTCTTGAAGACGGAAAATCCGTCCACCGAGTCTAAAACCAAACCAATGCCATGAATTAGGAGAAAGGGCAAAGCAGCGAACTTTAGTACCCAATCTATACTGGGAACAAAGAAATAAATGAGAAGCTCAATAGAAGACAAAAAACAAAATTACCAGGAACTACTCCTTTCTCCTTTCTCTTCCTCTTCTTACCCACACGGGTATTTGTCTCATCTTCCATTTCAGATTTTTCATTTTCAACGAACTCCAGCTTCTCTAATGAATTGTCCCTTGTTTTATGCTCCTATGTTAAATATAAAAGAAATCTTCATTATAATACAGATATACACAACTAGAAATAATTAAGATCTCTAAAAAAAATGAAATTGAAACAAGAAATATGCAAATGCTACATAGAGACGATTCAGAGGAACTCAGGATTCCTTTTTTATTCTTTTAAAACAAACTGTCAAAATTCGTGTCAATTTCTGCAATGTAAAATCAACAAAAACTGGAACAAAAATATCAACTAGGTTTCCATTATATGCATCAGATTACACAAAAGTAAGAACTTTTGCAATATAAAATCAACAAAAACTGTAACAAAAATATCAACTAGGTTTCTATTATATGCATCAGATTACACTAAAGTAAGAACTTTTGCAATGTAAAAATCAACAAAAACTCAAACCTATAATTGCAGAATCATATGTAACAACAATTTAGCTCTTTTATTCGGGTATTTAGGACGAAAATTACCTTAAACCTGTCAAAATCGGTGGCAAACTTTTTACGATTGAAAGTGATGCCGCCAAACAAAAAAGATGCATCTTTTTCCATAACCCTAAACTGCGGAGAATGAAGCTATGAGTGAAACTCAGCAGGTGTTTGGTTGAAGAGGAAAATAGGACCTGAAGTTAACAAGGAAATAAAATAGAGGGGATGTAAATGAATTATGGAATGAATATTTGGGGGTAAACCCTACAACTTGGTATTGGCAGCTGATAATTTGGGAACTTCAGTTCAGGGGTTTAGATTTTAGAACAGTAGTTTAGTTAGAAAGTAAAACCCCTACGAGAGGAAAAGAGAGAAATAAAAGAATTAGAGTATAATTTCAAATATTACGTAAATTTTCTCTTTTCAAGATTTAAAATCACTTGCCAAACGTTCAAAATATACTTATTTTTGTAACCACTTTTGAAAAAAATAACTTTTCATAAATTTACTTTGGAAGATAGCAGCTTATGTTCATCAATCCATTCATAAAACATTTTTCGATGTTAGTTAAACGATTCATATTTGGCTGATTTTCTCCAAAAATATTTTTGATAAAATTATAAAAAAATGATACGAAAGCTTGGCAAAACAAGCTTATATTAATTTTACGAGTAGAAAATTTTAATCTTTGTGACTTATTTTTTACTTATATTTTGTGGTAAAATTATATGCTTATTTCATTATTTTATGAATGTACTATATAATTCATGCTTCTTCAAATAGTTTTGCAAACTTGTAAAAATAAATGACTGGAATCATCGAATAAAATGAAAAGTGTTGCTTAATTATGTAGAAAGTACTATAATAAAGGTATTGTACATATCTTGGACAAAAAAAGCCATAAGAGAAATGACTTTTAATTATACTTTCTAATATTTAATATTTTTTTCATTTATAGTATTACTCTTCATGTTGAGCCTTAAATTAAATGGTTGAGTGGCATGAAAGAATTAGATCATAATATACTTTTGTCAAACAAAAATATAAAATAAGGGACACTCGCATAATATTTAATACAAGAAATGTTATGTGTTGCAAGTTGAATCACAAATAATGTACATATAACTGATAAGTTGGCTTTTTAGCCAAAGTCTCTTGTGTTTTTATAGAATTTTATGTCCCATTTATTGAAAAAAAATGGATTAATTATGCTTTGAATGGCTTGATTTCATGTATTGGAGATTTGAGTACGCTTAAAGAATAAAAAGGAATCAAAAATATCAAGAAAAGATCAAGTCCAAGTGAAAAAATGAAGAAAAGTTGAAGTTTGAGCTGAATACTCTGTGTAGCCTTGCGTAGCCTACGCAGAGGAAGAACCTGAGAAGTAAAGCTTTAAGGACATTCTGTTTTGCCTACGCAGGTTGCGTAGGCTACGCAGATATCCTACGCAAAAGAAAATATGAAGTGTTCAAGCTTGCGTAGGCTACGCAGTTAGCTTACGCCCATGCATCCGGCCTACACAATTGACTATAGGGCAATTTTATTCACTTTTAGGACTTAGTATAAATAGTTATTTTAAGTCATTCTAGGGTATTTTTTTGGCAAGAATACTTATGTAGCAACTTTGGAGATTTCTTCTTTGGGATTTTGGGTGACTTCACCATTGTTCTACACAATCTTTCTTTCCTCTTTAGCTATTATGTTTAGATTTTTATCTCTTTTTGTATTTTTCTTCCTTAATATGTCTAGCTAAGTTTATTAAGTTAGGATTATGAACCTTAAGTGTACTTATGTTGTTGGGTTATTAATATAAATTCTAGTTTTCATTAAGTTTTGTGTTATCTAATTACTCTGTGCTTTATTGATTGATTTTGTGGTTGCAAACACTAGATCCATGCCTATTTTGCTTGTTCTATATTGGAAAAGTGAAATTTAGCTTAGGTACAAAGTAATTAGCAAGGAATTAAGTGGGTTAATCACTTGATTAATGAAATCTAGCTAAGAATAATGTAATTTCTACTTGGGCTAATCAATTGCTTATAATTGAGCCTTAGTTGTCTTGGAAGAGCAATTTGGGTTAGAAACCTCTTAAGTGTTGGAAGACATTAAGTAGGTAGAATAGAAATTGAGGTCATAACATAATTAACTAGAATTGAACATTTGTATACCCAAAAGCATAGCCTACATGAAGGGGAAGCAATTCTAGCACCTTTCTCTTGTTTGTTAGAATTACATCTTACTTGCATTCTAAGTATTCGATAAAAATTTTAGACTAGTTTACATAGTAATTTCAGAAGTAACTTTAGAAGTAATTGAACAATCATTCTTTGTTTGAAGATTACATAAAGAATTACCAAGTTTATACATATTTGGACACTCTAACACACACCTACTCCTTGTGAGATTCGACACTAACCTTATTGGGTTTATTATTGCTAACGACCGTGCTACGCTTCTTTTAGAGGTGTAGGATTGGACGTCATCAATTTTTGGCGCCATTGCCGAATAGTACGGTGTTCTTGTGTTACTTTGTTATTGTGTATTTTTTTGAGTTCTTATTTTATCTTCGTGATACATTAATTCGTGTGTGCTTTTTGCAGGTTATCAATGGCGAACAACAATGACCTTGGTGATTTTCCTCTTAGGGCCATTGATAAAGATATGATAGATGAAGAAGCGACTTCGGTTCACGGAAACCAGCGTGGTCGAGGGCAAAACCAACATCAACCTCTGCCGCCTCCGCCACTACCAGCTCCACATGGCCAACCGACTCAACAATATGCCGCACTAAATGATGGCTATGCGGGTGTCATTGTCCCCTCTCGCATTGGGGCGGGCAATTTTTAAATTACAAATGTAATGCTCACCTTGCTTGAGCAAAGAGGCTACTTCACCGGAGCATCTCATCAAAATGCATCAAGCACTTAAAGGGATTCATAGATGCTTGTTGGGGAAGTAAGCAAATAAATGTGTACAAAGACGCTTTGAAATTGAGGTTATTTCCTTTATCCCTAAGGGGAAAAGCCTTGGATTGGTTAGAACGCTTACCAAACCATTCTATCCATACTTGGGATGAGTTGACGGTGAAGTTTATTGCCAAACTCTTCTCACCTGGGCACATGGCTACTTTGAGGGATAAAATCTTGGCATTTAAGCAAGAACCGAATTAGCCACTACATGAAATTTGGGAACTCTATAGAACCATAGTGAAAGAATGCCCTAACAATGATATGACGGAGAACATGTTGCAAAAATCCTTCTACCATAGGATTAATACAACCAATTAATATATAGTGAACCAATTTGCCGATGGAAACTTCATGACCACGCCTTACCTGGAGGCTTGTGCCATACTTGATGAGATGGCGGATACATCACCTGCTTGGCAATCCCGAGCAAATGTGCCTCAAGGGGATCTGAATATGATTCACCTCAACAAGGAGTTGCATCATTTATAGCAGTAGGGAAGATATGATAGTTGATGTTATGCTTGGGATAAGTTCCTCTTTGCTTAGCTTGGTCTATTCTGGCTAAGCATTCACGGTGCATTCTCGGCTGCTTCCGGTCTGGTAGGCTGGTCGCCCTCTAGCCAGTGACTAGCCCAGCTATGGAGCTAGGTCTACACCGCCACGTCGAGACTCTCTTTCGAAAGTGAGAGATCATGGTCAAGTCATTGCCGAGTTGACCACCACTATGAATCAACCTACAAAAGTGCAACTTTAACAAACTCAAACATCGTGGTAAGTACATGTCGTGGAAGGTGTTCATGTCTTGATCTAAGGATGAAGGGTAATCAACATCATCCTCAAGGGAAGATGCACTCACAAGATGATGGATACTACACTCAAGATGATTATTATCAAGAGCAAAATGAGGAAGTTCAATTTGTGAGCAACTAATCAAAATCAACGAGGTAATTATCAAGGATCTAGCCAAGGACAATGGAGGCCGAGTGATACAATCTTAAATCCAAAGAGTGACGAGGGAATAAAGCGTGTGTTTGTCGTTTCCACGAGACAGGGCAAAATCCTAAAGAATAGATCCATTGTAGTTGAGGATGATGATGATGATGAAGAGGAGTTGCCTCTCAAATATGCTTTTCCTAAGGTCAAGAGTCCTAAGGTTCCTAAGGTTACTCTTCCCAAGGTTGATGATCCTCCTAAAGTTGATGAAGTTCCTAAATAAGATGTACCTCTTTGTCACGCCTCAAACTCGGGGAGCGCGACCGGCGCTCAACCGAGAAAAACCGGCCGAGCAAGCATGTTAGATTTTCTTCTACCCAAACTCATCCATGAATAAAGATGAGATATACTCCATTAATCAATCACTGAAAAGATTTTATTAACAACTTCCTTTTCATTCCCATTAGCAGCTTCATTCATAATTTCCAAAAAAAATATTACGAGCTTATAGAATTAATGAAAAACATGATTTTCAAATACCAATATTTCTAGTTCAATTCCCAACTTCAACCACAACCCACAACTTGTCTACGGAGCCTCTAAATACAATAGAAGAGTAATATGAAAATGCCGGCAACAAGGCCCCGACTATACCTCAAAACACAGTACATGAGAAACAAAAGATACATGACCCCGAAATGAAGTGGGGCTCACCAAATCAGCTCAAAAGAGTGCGATGCTATCACTGATCAATGTCGCGTCCTGTAGAACCACTTGCATCCATTAAAGATGCAGCGTCCCCGGCAAAAGGGATGTTAGTACTGTCAAATATCACTAGTATACATAGCTAAAAGTCCTCTTTCAAAATAAAATGCCCATATAAGAAAAGACAACACATAGAAATAGCAAGTCATAATCAACAATATCCGAATGTTCAGTTAAAACATAATAATTTTTAAAATACGAACTTCATATATAATTTTGGTTGGGAGATCATTAGCACCGATATACCACCATCTTTGCTCGCACGGATTCCGATCACGCCCGATCGGTTAGGCCATCTCCCCACGAACAATGTGGTTTGACATGTGATGTGAAAGAAAGTTGTTACCAAGAGTAGTACCACTATATGCGCAATATGGCGTCTGATCTCCACCCGATCATCTAGGCCGCCTTCCCACATATGCCGTGTGGGTTGACTTTTCCAATCCACAAAGGTTCCAGTTTCATCCCAATTAAGGGTAATAACATCACAATTTCCCGAAGGTTCCAATTTCATCCCAAATAAGGGGAATAATCCCAATCCACCCCTACACTGGCACGTGTAGTTTCAGGTGTGAGCCTTATGACCCACTCTTCCTCAGTTTTGCTAATGATTCTCCCAAAAATATTTTTGATTTGATTTGCAAACAGAAATATCATAAATACAATTGTACTTACCTCAACATCTTTCACATTGTATAAATTCTCATTAGTATTTTCAGTCATTCACAACGACAATATTTCCTTGGCTTATTTGGCCATTCACAAGATTCTTTATTCCTAGCACGATGGACGTATTTCATATTCCACACTTTCACCTCTTTCGATTTCATGATCACCATCAAATATCAAGATATAGAATATCCCAAAAATCACAACTTTAAGTTCATTAGAAATGAACAATTTAAGCACAATAGATCTCTTTCCAAAAAATGGAGTAAAATAATTGGCAATTGATGCGCCTGTTCAAATCATCAACAAGTGACACCCCATTTATTCTTGAAATACATTTTCCCAAAAATGACAATGTACAATTTCAACACATGAGTATATAGAACTCGAATCACACTGGATATATTTATAAAGCAAGACATTAGTTAAAGTAGCCACTTATGGGCATGAATTGAATACAAAAGCCTTTAGACAATTCTATTTTCGAAATCGTTTTCAAACAATCGAGTCGAGGCTCATTTCCTATTCTTTATTTCATTCTCTCAAATTATTTGCACTACTAGCCACAGCCGCAACTTAAATTCTTGGCACGTTGACCACACGCTATATCCCCCAATTCAATTATTTCATTTCCAACCACCTTTCTAGGTTATCAACAATAATACATTTCCAATCCATAGTTTAGGTACACATATGAGCAATTATGAGTCTTAAGCATATCGAGTTTTTCTCACCCAATTGGTATACTAGTTTTCATTTAAAACACAACTCAAAGCCATACCATTTTAATACGCAAACTATACTTTGAACATCTATCTTTCGGCATAAGGCTCATTCGGAATAAACAAGTTTATAGGGAGTAACCTAGAATATAGAAGTTAGGAATCTTGAGCCAATCATACTTGATCGTACGGAAACATTATGGATATCTATTCCAAGAGAGAAAGTTTAGCCAACATACCTTGCTTTGAGCTTTCCTTAAATTACTACAACGTTCCAGAAATTCTAGCAATCCCAATCTATTTTGAGACATAACAAAATTGAACCATTATTAGGAAGATATTCATGATCTCAGCTCATTTGAGCATTTTATCAAACACTAGGTGTGCAAATCTAACTACAAGGTTCTTCTGCAAGATTTCCTTCACTCCACACCCCAATCTTTACTTATTTGAGCTCAATAATCTTTCCACAAACCTTATTAGTACAAGCATGTATAAATAATGCTCTTATACCCAAGAATCATACTCCAAATCAACTATCTTTTACCCAAATTCAAAATTGGAAACTGGGTATGGAACCTTACCTCTTAGATGAAGTTCTTGTGATTAGCTTCCTTGATTCTTGAAGATTGGTGCAAGTTTGGATGATTAAAATGTTAGGTTCCCTCCTTATCTCTCTAAAATGCTCTCACCTCTCTCTAAAAAAAACACCCCAAAATAATCCCCAAAGGCTATTTATCAAAATGGGGTCGGGTTATGAAAATAGAAAAATTACCCCTCCCCCCCCGAAAGTAGGTATGCGGTCGCATAATGGATCACAGAATGGGTATGCGGGTCACAAAATGCATCGCAAAATCGATGCCCAAAACTGGGCTTCACTGGACAGGTCTGCGACCATTTTGCGGTCGTATAACTACTTCTGCGATCGCATAATGGTTCTGCGATCGCAGAATTGGTCGCAGAATCGCATTTTTTCAGCCTTTGGTAATTTGGTCATAACTTCTTGTAAGAATGTCCAAATGACAAACGGTTTGAAGACTTGAAAACTATACTCAAAGGGCTTTAATTTTATAGGTAATTAACCATATAACTCTTCATATTAAGAGAGTTATGATCGTTTTAAGTTAGATCTTGTGCGAACTCACTTGAAATTTTATCCCATCATAAAATTTTTAACTTGACTTAGCCTTGGGGCCCTTCTTAGATCATAAACCATTCTTAATGAACCTCCTACGTATATTATCATGATCGATTGATATCATTCATATAATAGTCCTTGTCTACACACAAAATAATATAATTAGCACACATCGACTTTCTTAATAGCGCTTAAGTACTTCAAAAGTTTCCGGGGTGTTACATTCTCCCCCACTTAAGAACATTCATCCTCGAATGTTTCACAAGTCACTTCTAATAATAGAGTTACCATCCTTTTGCCTCCAGCCATTATACATAGGCGCTTATGACTACATGGTCTTATACTTCCTTTCCAAAACTTCAACTTACTTATGGACCTTAAGATTTGGCTATCTTTACAAATTCTTAAAAATTTCGACAGAGTTTCTCCTATAACTGGGCCTATCCACCTGTCAGAGAATTCCAGAAATCAATCCTAACAATATATCCATTACTCAACAACGCATCACAATATATATCAACAACACCTATCTCAACATTAGGGCATTACATTAACAAAAGTGGTATCTTTACATGAAATGTACACATTTAAACCATAATGCATAGAAGGTACGTTTTTGAACCACAACCATTTGGCTCTACAAACAAGTGAGAATATTTCCTTTCCTCAACACTTTCGGCCTACGAGGTGATCTACTGGACTCACAGACTTAGCCATAGCACTTGACTGAGGCAATCTTAACTTCTGTACTTATCTAACAAGGATAGCAAATAGTTGCTCCTCATAATCCAATTATCCATTAACTTCACCTTCTTAGACATAGACACATGAATCACCGGGTACACGGAGAACAATAATAGGGAAACATCATACTCATAGTTTGGCCTATTTCCTTCAAGATTTTATAAGGCCTAATGTGACTACACATACTTTACCTTTATTAACAATTCACATAGCATCCTCATGGAAAGAAATATTGAGAATAACCCGTTCACTTTCTTCAACTCTAAATCTCTACTCCGAACACCCAAACTAAACCTTTGGCAACCTCCAACAATTACTCTATGATGTGCTAGCATGAATATGACCAAAATTTTCTATCCAATATATTTGATCACGGGATGATGCTTCTTCTTTGACATGTTTGAACCTTTAACCCCATATGTTTACTATAAATAGGAACAACAAAGTTCGAGATTGGGCTGAAATTATTCAAGAATCCATCAATGTGCCGAGCACGACATTTCAGGAGGTTATATCCTAAGAGACATAAAGGTTACTAACAATAGTGCTGACATAGTTAATAATTATGATGACATCACTGCATGTGAGGCATAGAGTTGCCTAGTAGGCATTGATAATGTAGGGATCATGTTCATGAATAGGAGATTTAAATAAATGAGTCATTTTAGACATGTGACATATGGGAGGCATGGTCTGGAGGATAAAGACATTCGCGTCAGTTATTCTTGGAATACTATGAGCCAGGAAAAGGACAACAACAATTGTTTCATTCCATACGGGCCTTGTTTGGCCTCAAAGAGAGATAGCACTTATGTGACACCAGTCGGCTCTTGGAATGTAGGAAAAATCAATTTAACTCGAAATGAGAATATTCTAGCAACCTGAATGTGATATGGGTTTCAAGATACACGAAGTTGCATTACGCTCTTAACTGTATTTGACACAAGGAATCTATTCCACAAACCCATGAGAATGAAAAAGAACTCGAACATTTGTGAGATTATTATCTTTCTGACAGCTTAACCCTTCTTGATAGTTGATTCTAAACGAGAGGACTAGAGATACAACGAACTTGTCTTTCAAATCAATATGCTCTCATGTTACTAGATGGTGAAAAGGATTCATGATAATATACATAAAGGAACAAAGTGATTGTTCAAACCATAGGAACTACATACAACGGAGAGAAAAAGAGTGGCTCAAGAAATATCTCAACACTAGGCTTCTTTACATTAGATTTGATACCACATAGGTAAATATTATGGTGGTGTGTTCATAGGCACCAGTGAGCAGATGTTATCTATTTGAATCAAAAGGTTCTGTACGAAATTCATCAGGTATAGTCCCTTATTGAGAAGTTAGGAACGCAAGTGGGAAGTATTAATCCTAGAGTTATAACTCAATTCAAGGACATAATTATAGAGCTCAATTCCTCAAGAGGTTGTAAACAAGAGAATATGTGATAGAGTGGCTTCACGAATAATGCGTCCCATTCAAAGAGTAGATACAAAGAACGACTCGTAAAGTGATTCTGGTTCTATCCCAACTTCCATAGTAGCATAAGGAGTGACATATGACAAAGTGGAACCGGGATCAATAAGAGCATACACATCACGAGATTGGACAGTCAATATACCTGTAACCACATCTGGAGAAGCCTCAAACTTTCAACGCCTCCTCATAGCATAAAACTTGTTGGGCCCTCCCGAGCTCTGAATACCACCCCTAGTTGTTCCATGCCCTGCGGGCGGTATAGTGCCTCTAGCTGGGGGAGGCGTTGTGGATGTAGCAGCTAGAGAACTGGCTGGTTGGGCCATACCCATGCCCAAGCTCTGGCGAGACAAATAACAATCTCTTTGAAAGTGATCCATCATACCACACTTGTAGCATACTTTGGTACCATAGTGACATACTCCCGGATGACATCTTCCACACTTCACACAACGGGGATGAGGTCTGCTAAACTGATTCGTCTCATTGACTTGATATTTACCCTTTCTGCATACATCATAAGCATACCCCTTATCCTTCCTCCAAGCTTCCAATGCGGGAGTAATAATTCCATCACCGGGTTGTTGTGTGGACCTTTGGTATTTCCCAAAGCTATCACCCCTAACGCGATTCTGAGCATACTCACAACACGATGACAAATGTTCCTTCCCGCATGACGGACACAACTGGATGAGTGTACCCAACCTTGGGCATTTGTTCTTCTTGTGCCCCCTCTTTCCACAACCATAACATATTTCAAGAGTCATCCAACATCTCCCCAAGTGTCGCTTCTTGCAAACTAAACAATTCAGCTCATTAGTACCAACAACCTTTTTCCGCTTCTCAGATTCTCTCACCACGCGATCCGGTGGTACGGTGACATTGGTAGGAACATGGACACTTCCCTTAGCAACAAGTTCCTCCAATCCCTCTACGGCTCGACGCATTCTTCCAACAAACTCTTGTGTAATCTCCCCCAGATTCAATGGCGCGGTCATTCCCTCCTCGTTGTTTTGAACTCGTGGATTACTCATCTGAAAAAAATGAGACATAACGAGGAAATTAGCTCTCTACCTTGGGCTCTATCGCACAATCTTGGAATACCAAAGAAGTGTGAAATTCCTAAATGTCCAAGTAGCCTCCTCATTATAGATGTGGTCAACAACACACCGATAAGAAGGACTCTATTAGACACGGCTCTGAGACATCCTAGGATACTTTAAAATCGTAGGCTCTGATACCAAGTTTGTCACGCCCCAAACTCGGGGAGCGCGACCGACGCTCAACTGAGAGAACCCGGCCGAGCAAGCATGTTAGATTTCCTTCTACCCAAACTCATCCATGAATAAAGAGGAGATGTACTCTATTAATCAATCACTGAAAAGATTTTATTAACAACTTCCTTTTCATTCCCATTAGCAGCTTCATTCATAATTTCCAAAAAAAATATTACGAGTTTATAGAATTAATGAAAAACATGATTTCCAAATACAAACATTTCTAGTTCAATTCCTAACTTCAACCATAACCCATAACCTGTCTAGAGAGCCTCTAAATACAATAGAAGAGTAATATGGAAATGCCGGCAACAAGGCGCTGGCTATACCTCAAAACACAGTACATGAGAAACAAAAGATACATGACCTCGAAATGAAGTGGGGCTCACCAAATCAGCTCAAAAAAGTGTGATGCTATCACTGATCAATGTCGCGTCCTGTAGAACCACTTGCATCCATTAAAGATGCAGCGTCCCCGGCAAAAGGGATGTTAGTACTGTCAAATAGCACTAGTATACATAGCTAAAAGTCCTCTTTCAAAATAGAATGCCCATATAAGAAAAGACAACACATAGAAATAGCAAGTCATAATCAACAATATCCGAATGTTCAGTTAAAACATAATAATTTTTAAAATACGAACTTCATATACAATTTTGATTGGGAGATCATTAGCACCGATATACCACCATCTTTGTTAGCACGGATTTCGATCACCCCCCAATCGGTTAGGCCATCTCCCTACGAACAATGTGGTTTGACATGTGATGCGAAAGAAAGTTGTTACCAAGAGTAGTACCACTATATGCGCAATATGGCGTCTGATCTCCACCCGATCATCTAGGCCGCCCTCCCACATATGCCGTGTGGGTTGACTTTTCCAATCCACAAAGGTTCCAGTTTCATCCCAATTAAGGGGAATAATATCACAATTTCCCAAAGGTTCCAATTTCATCCCAAATAAGGGAAATAATCCCAATCCACCCCTACACCGGCATGTGTAGTTTCAGGTGTGAGCCTTATGACCCACTCTTCCTCAGTTTTGCTAATGATTCTCCCCAAAACATTTTTGATTTGATTTGCAAACAGAAATATCATAAATACAATTGTACTTACCTCAACATCTTTCACATTGTATAAATTTTCATTAGTATTTCTAGTCATTCATAGCGACAATATTTCCTTGGCTCATTTGGCCATTCACAAGATTCTTTATTCCTGGCACGATGGCCGTATTTCATATTCCACACTTTCACCTCTTTTGATTTCATGATCACCATCAAATATCAAGATATAGAATATCCCGAAAATTACAACTTTAAGTACATTAGAAATGAACAATTTAAGCAAAATAGATCTCTTTCCAAAAAATAGAGTAAAATAATTGGCAATTGATGCGCATGTTCAAATCATCAACAAGTGATACCCCATTTATTCTTGAAATATATTTTCCCAAAAATGACAATGTACAATTTCAACACATGAGTATATAGAACTCGAATCACACTGGATATAGTTATAAAGCAAGGAATTAGTTAAAGCAGCCACTTATGGGCATGAATTGAATACAAAAGCCTTTAGACAATTCTATTTTCGAAATCGTTTTCAAACAATCGAGTCGAGACTCATTTCATATTCTTTATTTCATTCTCTCAAATTATTTGCACTACTAGCCACAGTCTTAACTTAAATTCTTGGCACGTTGACCACATACTATATCCCCCAATTCAATTATTTCATTTCCAACCACCTTTCAAGGTTATCAACAATAATACATTTCCAATCCATAGTTTAGGTACACATATGAGCAATTATGAGTCTTAATCATATCGAGTTTTTCTCGGCCAATTGGTATACTAGTTTTCATTTAAAACATAACTCAAAGCCACACCATTTTAATACGCAAACCATACTTTGAACATCTATCTTTCGGCATAAGGCTCATTCAGAATAAACAAGTTTATAGGGAGTAACCCAGAATATAGAAGTTAGGAATCTTGAGCCAATCATACTTGATCTTACGGAAACATTATGGATATCTATTCCAAGAGAGAAAGTTTAGCCAACACACCTTGCTTTGAGCTTTCCTTAAATTACTACAACGTTCCGGAAATTCTAGCAATCCCAATCTATTTTGAGACATAACAAAATTAAACCATTATAATATTTATGATCTCAGCTCATTTGAGTATTTTATCAAACACTGGGTATGCAAATCTAACTACAAGGTTCTTCTACAAAATTTCCTTCACTCCACAACCCAATCTTTACTTATTTGATCTCAACAATCTTCCCACAAACCTTATTAGTATAAACATGTATAAATAATGCTCTTATACCCAAGAATCATACTCCAAATCAACCATCTTTTACCCAAATTCGAAATTGGAAACTAGGGTATGGAACCTTACCTCTTAGATGAAGTTCTTGTAATTATCTTCCTTGATTATTAAAGATTAGTGCAAGATTGGATGATTATAATGTTATGTTCCCTCCTTATCTCTCTAAAATGCTCTCACCTCTCTCTAAAACCCTCAGAAAAACACCCCAAAATAATCCCCAAAGGCTATTTATCAAAATGGGGTCGGGTTATGAAAATAAAAAAAATAACCCTCCGAAAGTAGGTCTGCGGTCGCATAATGGACCGCAGAATGGGTATGCGGTCTGCGGTCGCATAATTTTATCCCATCATAAAATTTTCAACTTGACTTAGCTTTGGGGCCCTTCTTAGATCATAAACCATTCTTAATTAACCTCCTACATATATTATCATGATCAATTGATATCATTCATATAATAGTCCTTCTCTACACACAAAATAATATAATTAGCACACGTTGACTTTCTTAATAGCGCTTAAGTACTTTAAAATTTTTCGGGGTGTTACACTCTTATGGCCAATGATACACCCGAGGTGATTGAAGTTCCCAAGTGTGGGGTACCAATAATAAGTCCAATTATTGTTAAATAGGTACACCAATCACAAAGAACCTCTCAAAATGCAAAGGAATCCCCTTCAAAGGAGAACGAACTAATCAATGAGGCAAGCAAGGAAGCACCTAGGGTGTACAAACAATTACCGAGACCGCCTCCTCCATTTCTAGAAAGATTTGCAAAGCAACAATTGGAAGGTCAATTACAAAAGTTTTTTGATATGTTGAATCAAATTACCATCAATGTGCCTTTTATAGAAGCTCTTGAAAAGATGTCGGGTTATGCTAAATTCATGAAAGACTTGGTTACTAAGAAGAAGAATGTTAATTTTGATACCATCAAGGTCACCCACCAATGTAGTGCAATCATCTCACAAATCGGGGTTAAGAAGATGGAAGACCCGGGGGCTTTTACTATTCCTTATTTTATTGGGTTAATAAGCTTCGCTAAAGCTTTGTGTGATTTGGGGAAAAGTATCAAGTTGATGCCTTATGCCATTTTCAAGAAGTTGGCCTTGGGTGACCCAAGGCCTACATCAATGAAGTTATTAATGCGGATCGCACTTTGAAGAGACCATTGGGCGCTATTGATGATATTCTTGTCAAAGTGGATCGATTCTACTTCCCCGCGAATTTTGGATTCTTGATTGTGAAGTGGATGTAGAAATACCAATCATTCATGGTAGGCCTTTCTTGGCTATCGGGAGGGCCATATGTGATGTTGAAGTAGGAGAGCACAAATTCCGGTTGAATGATGAAGAAATGGTCTTCCACATCTAAAAATCAATGAAGAATCCACATGACTATGGAGTGATATCCATGATTGATGTCGTCGATGAAGTGGTAGATGAGGATATGCAAGAAATTTGTATGGATGAAGCTTGGCATGTTGTTCTACTCAATTCGGAGAATGAGGCAATTGAGGGTTACATTGAGGTCGTGATGGCTTTGGAGGGACTTGGTTCCTATTCTTACAAACCCGCAAAATTGTCTCTTGATTTGGAGAACCGGGTTACTCTTCCTACTTGAGTTCTTGGCCCTAATTAATCTTTGCTCTGTATTATATCATTCTCTTTGTCTAATGTGCAGGTTTTATTATTTCTTGATGTGCTCAAAAAGCACAATTTGGCATTAGGATGGACCATTACAGATATTCAGGGGATAAGTCCGTCCTTTTGTATGCAAAAGATAAACTTGGAGGAAGGGTGCAAGCCAAGCGTGGAACACCAAAGAAGGCTCAATCCTCCTATGAAAGAACTGGTCAAGAAGGACATCATAAAATGGTTAGATGTCGGAGTAGTGTATACAATCTCGGATGGCACTTGGGTGAGCCCAGTACAATGTGTTCCAAAGAAAGGAGGGATGACCGTGGTTCTCAATGATAAGAATGAGCTAATTCCAACAAGGACAATCATCAGATGAATGGTTTGCATGGACTATAGGAAGTTGAACAATGCTACCTGAAAAGATCACTTTCCAGTCCCTTTTATTGACCAAATGTTAGATCGGTTAGCGGGAATGTCCTTTTATTGCTTTCTTGATGGTTACTCGGGCTACAACCAAATTCAAACTCCCCCAAAGACCAAGAGAAGACGAGTTTTACATGTCCTTATGGAACCTTTGCCTTTAAGAGGATGCCATTTTGTCTTTGCAATGCTCCGACCACCTTCCAACGGTGTATGATGGCTATTTTCATCGATATGGTGGAAGATTTTCTTGAGGTATTTATGGATGACTTTTCCGTTGTGGGTGATTCTTTTGATGAGTGTTTGGCTAACTTGGTCAAGGTATTGACAACATGCGAAAAAATAAATCTTATTTTGAATTGGGAAAAATGCCACTTTATGGTAGAAGAAGGCATTGTGCTTGGGCATAAGGTGTCCAAAAAAAGGTATTGAATTTGATTCGGCAAAGTTGATGTTATTGTCAAGTTACCTCCGCCAAATACCGTGAAGGGTGTAAGAAGTTTTCTAAGGCATGTGGGATTCTACCGGAGGTTCATCAAGGATTTCTCAAAAGTGGTGAACCCAATGTGTAAATTGTTGGAGAAAGATGCCAAGTTTCACTTTGATGAAGCTTGTATCGTTGCTTTTGAGGAACTCAAGTGGCGTTTGACAACCACTCATATCATTCAAGCTACAAATTAGGAGTTATCGTTTGAGTTGATGTGTGATGCAAGTGATGTCGCCATGGGAGCAGTGTTGGGCCAAAGAATGGGTAAGTTTTTCCATCATATTCACTATGCTAGCAAAACAATGAATGCCGCTCAAATGAATTGTACGGTAACTGAAAAAGAACTTCTTCCAATTGTTTATGCTTTTGACAAGTTTTGTTCTTATCTTGTAGGTTCAAAGGTGGTGGTGTATTTGGACCATGCTGCAATCCGGTACCTTTTGGCTAGATGGATATTACTCTTACAAGAGTTTGACATAGAAATCAAGGATAGAAAGGGCACAAAGAATCAAGTGGTGGACCACTTGTCTCGTCTTTAGTTAGGGGGAGACCTTTGGAGGTCGAGGAAATCAATGAATCCTTCCCCGATGAACAAGTCTTTGTAGCCACAATTGTTATGGATGATGAGTTTCCATGGTACGCGGACATGACCAATTTCTTAGTGAGTGGGTTACTACCTCCGGGGCTTCCTTCATACCAAAATAAGAAGTTCTTGAGGGATAGTGACTCCTACTATTGGGATGAACCTTATTTGTTCAAGATATATGTGGACGACATTATAAGGAGATGTGTCCCAGAAGAGGAAGGGGTGACGATCTTGAGGGCTTGCCATTAATCTCCTTATAATGGACATCATGGAGGAAATAAGATAGAGGCTAAGGTTCTTGAGTGTAGATTCTATTGGCTCACATTGTTCAAAGATGCCAACACTATAGCCAAAGCTTCTGACCAATGCCAACGTCAAGGCAACATCTCAAGAAAGAATGAAATGCCTTTGAATCCGATTGTAGAGGTGGAGTTATTTGACGTGTGGGGAATTGACTTCACGGGACCGTTTGTGAGATCCTACAAAAATAAATACATCCTTTTGGTGGCTAACTATGTATCCAAGTGGTTGAAGCGGTAGCTCTATCAAACAATGAAGCAAGAAATATCACCACGTTCTTGAAGAAGACACTCCGAGAGCTATTATAAGTGACAGTGGTTCACATTTTTGTAATCGATCATTTGCCACTTTACTTGAGAAATATGGAGTCAATCACAAAGTTTCCACATCATATAACCCATAAATAAGTGGGCAGGTTAATGTTTCAAATCGTGAGATTAAGACCATTTTGGCCAAAACCGTCAATGCCAATAGGACGGATTGGTCAAGAAAACTTGATGATGCTCTTTGCTCCATATTTAACGACACATAAAACTCCAATTGGCATGTCCCCATATAAGTTGTTATTTGAAAAGGCTTGTCATTTACCGGTGGAGTTGGTGCACAAAATGTAACGACCCGGACGGTCGTTTTGAGTGTATTAGACCCGATCCCCTATTAACTGCTTCCCCTATATCTTTTTTTGCTTATGTGACTTGCCGGGAGGTTTTGTGTTTGGTTTCGGAGTATTTTGGGACACTTAGTCCCAAAACGGAAGCTTAAGCCTTAGGATTTTGACCGTAGTCGGAACTGTGTGAAGACGATTCCGAAATGGAGTTTGGTCGGTTCTATTAGCTCTGTTGGGTGATATTGGACTTAGGGGCGTGTCCGGATTGTGTTTTGGAGGTCTAAATCTCATTTAGGCTTGAAATGGAGAAAGTCGAATTTTTGGAGATTTTGACCGGTAGTGGACTTTTTGATATCGGGATCGGATTTCTTCCGAAAATTAGAATAGATATGTAGGGTTGAATATGACTTGTGTGCAAAATTTGGGGTCAATCAGACGTGGTTTGATAGGTTTTGGCATCTGTTGTAGAAATTGGAAGTTTCAAGTTCATTAAGTTTAAATCGGAGGGTGATTCGTATTTTTAGCATTGTTTGATGTGATTTGAGGGCTCGACTAAGTTCATATGGTATTTTAGGACTTGTTGGTATCTTTAGTTGAGGCCCCGGGGGCCTCGGGTGTGTTTCGGATCATTATCGGATGCGTTTTGGACTTAGAGAAATGGCAGAAATTTTGTGATCTCGTGCATCTAGTTTCCTTATAGGCGATCGTGAGAGAGGGGTCGCGATCGCGTAGGCTCAGCTGGGAAGAAGAGGTTTTTTTCTTCGCGTTCACGGGCATAAGGATGCGAACACGTAGTGGTGTGAAGTGGTACTTCGCGAACGCGTGGCCAAGGTCACATTCGCGTAGAGTTAAGGAGGCTAAAGTTGGGCCACGCGCTTTGCTCATCGCGAACACGTAAGTCTGAGAGCCAGCACATCGCGTTTGCTTGGTGTTTTACGCGTTCGCGTAGGGTTAAATCCTGGGGCAGCGAAGTTGTTCTTCTCGATCGCGAGTGTAATCTTTTTTTCTTTTTTTTAACATTCCTAAGGTAAAGCAGTCATCAAGCCAGAGCTAGTTTCACAGCTTTTCCCCGATCGCGATTAAGGAATCACTGGGCATACTTATATCATTTCAAAACGAAGGTTTAGCCATTTTTATCAAAACTTGAGTTTGGGAGCTAGGAATTGGACGAGATTTTGAGGGATTTTCAGAGATATCGATTGGGTAATGATTCTACACACCATTTTGGTTACATCCCACTAATCTATCAGAAATTTCATCATTTAATTTCGGAATTGGGGTGAAAATTTGGGGAAAATGGAAAGAAGTTCTTCAACCAAGATTTTGGATTTTGATTGGGATTTTGACATCGGATTTGGATAATTTTGGTACGAGTGAACTCGTGAGTGAATGAGTGTTCATATTTTGTGACTTTTACCCATTCCGAGACGTGGGCTCGGGGAGGCTTTTTAGGGAGATTTTCTAATTTCTTGCTTTAACTTTGATTTCATTAATTAGATTAGTTTCTTATAGTTGTATTTATGGTATGTAATTGATTTTGGCTAGATTTGGGCCTTTCAGAGTCGGATATTCGTGGAAAAGGCATTGTTACCGATTGATTGAGCTTGGTTCGAGGTAAGTGGCTTGCCTAACCTTGTGTGGGGGAAATCCCCTTAGGATTTGGTACTGTTGTGATATGTGAGCGCCGTGTACATGAGGTGACGAGTACGTACACGGGCTAGTTATTGTAAAACCTGATTTATTTTTACTGAGTAGCAACCTATTTTACCTTTAATTTGAGTTATATCGTTTAAACGAGTATTAGTCTGTTTTCATACTTAATTGAGCTATTCCAATATGTGTAGTTATCCTGTTTAGTCTAATATCGCATGTCTATGTGCTTTAACTGCTTATTTGAACTCTGTGAACATGCCTAGTTGATTTCCTGCTTTTCCTTGTTCTTTATCAGTATAACTATAGAAATCTTGTTATTAACTATTGTATTTGTCGGTTTGAGCTGTGTGTTTACTTTTAGACTACGAGGCGGTTCCTCGGGAGTTTTCCCTGCACATTTACTTTTGAGACTACGAGGCGATTTCTCGGGAGTTCTCCGTGCACATTTACTTTTGAGACTACGAGGCGGTTCCTCGGGAGTTCTCCATGTATATTTACTTTTGAGACTACGAGGCGGTTCCTCGGGAGTTCTCCCTGCATATTTACTTTTGAGACTACGAGGCGGTACCTCAGGAGTTCTCCATGTATATTTATTTTGGGACTACGAGACGGTATCTCGGGAGATCCCCTGCTGTTTACCCTTGTTGCACTGTTGCCTTGCTGTGTTTCCTTTTGTTAAATTCTAGTCTCTTATTATATTGTACATTCCTCTGCTTTATTTGTTATATACCAGTGGGCCTGACCTAACCTCGTCACTACTCGACCGAGGTTAGGCTTGACACTTACTGGGTACCGTTGTGGTGTACTCATACTACTCTTCTGCATATGTTTTTGTGTGCAGATACAAGTAATTCTTATCAGCTCCGCTACTAGCTTAGAGTGCTTGATGTTGCATGGAGACTTCAAGGTACATCTGCCGCGTTCGCAGACCTTTGTGTCCCCCTCTATTCTCTCCTATGTTATTTACCTTCCGTACTTTTTTTGTTAGACTCTAGTGTATAGAGATACTAGTTTCCTTCTGTAGCTTATGACTTATGATGTTCCGGGTTTTGAAAAACTGTGTACGTCTAGTGTTTTGGTTATTGTATATGCCGAGTGGAATTATTATTGGTTATTCTATATCTAATGTCGTTAGTTGTTTAGTTTTGCTTCCATTATTGATATTTCTGCAATCTGTTAGGCTTACCTAGTCGTAGAGACTAGGTGCCATCACGACATGTCTCGGAGGGATGTTTGGGTCATGACAAGTTGGTATCAGAGCTCTAGGTTCATAGGTGTCATGAGTCACAAGCCAGTTTATTAGAGTCTCGTGGATCGGTACGGAAACATCTGTACTTATCTTCGGTAGGTTATGGAACTGTTAGGAAAAATTATACTTCTTTGATTCCTTGTCGTGCGAAATTTGTTGACATAAAAAAAAATTCTAAACTTCTGTATTCTTTTCTTTCTCACAGATGGTGAGGACCCATACCGGGGGATCTGATGACCAGGCACCCGTGCCCCTGCTAGAGCTGTGAGAGGCCAGGGCCGGGGTAGAGGCCGAGGACGTCCACGAGGTATAGCCAGAGCACCCGCATGAGCTGCTACAGAGGAGCCCCCAGTAGCTTCAACTGGAGGGCAGGCACATGAGGTACCTGTTGCTGCACTAGCCACCAGTCCTCTAGGAGACTCTAGCCCAATTTCTGAGCATGTTCAGCACCTTAGCTCAGGCTGAATTTATTCCACTTGCTCATGCCACATCTCAGGCCGGAGGAGGAGCACAGACTCCCGTCGCCGATACTCTAGAGCAGCGGGTCCAGGCCGACCAGGTTCCAGATAATATGCCGATGCAGCCGATAGCTCTAGTTCAACATGACACTAGGACATCCGCTTCTGAGGCGGAGCAACTCAGACTTGAGAGGTACAAGAAGTACCACCTACCTTCAGCGGATTGGCTACAGATGATGCTCAGGGTTTTCTGGATGAGTGTCATCGTATTCTTCGTACTATGGGCATAGCGGGGACGAGCGGGGTTTCTTTTACCACCTTCCAGCTTAGAAAAGCAGCCTATCAGTGGTGGCGTGCTTATGAGTTGAGTAGTCCGGATGAGGAAGCTTCACTTACATGGACTCAGTTCTCAGACATGTTTTTGAGAGAGTATGTACCTCAGAGCCTCAGGGACTCATGGCGCGTGGAGTTTGAGTAGCTGCGCCAGGGTACTATGACCGTGTCAGAGTATGCAGTCCGCTTAAGTGATTTGAACCAGCATGCACCGGCCTTGGTTGCCACAGTTCGAGAGAGGGTTCAACGCTTTATTAAGGGATTCCACCCGAGTATCCAGATTAGTATGGCCAGGGAGTTAGAGATGGATATTTCTTATCAACAAGTTGTAAGTATTGCCAAGAGATTGGAGGGCATGCTTGCCCAGGATAGAGAGGAGAGAGAGACCAAGAGGTCTGAGAGACTGGTTCTTGTTTTGGTGCTCGTGCCTCAGTAGTTCGCCATGGTAGGGGTTATGGGATTCGCCCCGTTCATTCAGCTCTTCCAGCCACCAGTGGTATTCCGGTCCCTGATAGGACCAAGAGCCTTATTATGTACTGTCAGTATCTAGTGTGCCTCCTGCTCGGGGTGCTTTTAGCGACCAGTCCAGCAGACCTGGCCCGAGCCAGTCACAACAGTCACGCGAGCTTGTTTTGAGTGTGGAGACACCCGCCATATGGTGAGGGATTGCCCTAAATTTAGGAGGGGTGCACTTCCACAGACTTCTCAGGCACAACGTGCTCTACCGGGTCCTCAGGCTATGATTCCAGCACCAGCTACTGCCCCACCTGCTCAGCCAGCTCGAGGTGGAGGTCAGGGAGGTCGAGGTCGCCCTAGAGGGGGAGGTCAGGCCAGATATTATGCTCTTCCGGCTCGTACAGAGGCAGTTGCTTTCGACCCGATCATTACAGGTATTGTTCAGGTCTGTCACAGAGATGCGTCAGTATTATTTGACCAGGCTCTACATATTCCTATGTGTCATATTATTTTGCCATGTATTTGGGCGTATCTCGGGATTCTTTGAGTTTTCCTGTTTATGTGTCTACTCTTGTGAGAGATTATCTTATTGTGGACTGCGTGTATCAGTCGTGTTTGATTGCTCTTAGTGGTTTTGATACCAGAGCTGATTTATTATTACTCAGCATGGTAGACTTTGATGTTATCTTGGGCATGGACTGGTTGTCGACCCATTATGCTATTCTTAATTGTCATGCCAAAATCGTAATGCTGGCTATGCCAGGACTATCGCAATTTGAGTGGAGAGGTACCTTAAAGTATACTCCCAGCAGAGTTATTTTATTTCTTAAAGCTCAACGAATGGTTGAGAAGGGGTATGACGCTTATCTAGCTTATGTGAGAGACGTCAGTATTGATACCCGTACAATTGAGTCAGTTCCAGTAGTGAGGGACTTTCCAGATGTGTTTCCAACTGATCTTCTGGGCATGCCGCCCGACAGAGATATTGATTTCGGCATTGATTTGTTGCCGGGCACTCAACCTATCTCTATTCCTCCATATCATATGGCTCCTCCTGAGTTGAAGGAGTTAAAGGAGCAGTTACAGGAGTTGCTTGATAAGGGCTTCATTCGGCCCAGTGTGTCACCTTGGGGTGCTCTTGTCTTATTTGTGAAGAAGAAGGATGGTTCTATGTGAATGTGTATTGATTACCGCTAGTTGAACAAAGTTATAGTGAAGAACAAATAACCTTTGCCTCGTATTGATGACCTATTTGATCAGTTACAGGGTGCCAAAGTGTTTTCCAAGATTGACTTACGTTCAAGTTATCATCAGTTGAAGATTTGGGAGCCAGATATCCCAAAGACTACTTTCAGGACTCGGTATGGCCACTACGAGTTCCTTGTGTTGTCATTTGGGCTGACCAATGCTCCAGCAACTTTTATGCACTTGATGCACAGTGTGTTCCAGCCTTATCTTGACTCGTTCATTATTGTATTTATTGACGATATTCTGGTGTACTCCCGGACTCGAGAGGATCATGAGCAGCACCTGAGGACTGTGCTTCAGACCTTGAGAGAAAAGAAGTTATATGCAAATTTTTCAAAGTGTGAGTTTTGGCTAGACTCACTGCATTCTTGAGTCATGTAGTATCGAGTGATGGGATCCAGGTGGATCTGAAGAAGGTGGAAGCAGTGCAGAGTTGGCCTAGACCATCATCTACTATGGAGATCCGAAGTTTTCTTAGTTTGGTGGGGTATTACCGTCGTTTTGTAGAGGGATTCTCATATATTGCAGCACCTATAACCAGGCTGACCCAGAAAGGTGCTCCGTTCAGGTTGACAGAGGAGTGTGAGGAGAGCTTTCAGAAGCTCAAGACAGCTTTGACTACAACCCAATATTGGTATTGCCTACAGGTTCGGGGTCTTATAATGTATATTGTGATGCATCGCGGATTGGTCTCGGTGCGGTGTTGATGCAGGACGGTAGGGTGATTGCCTACGCGTCTAGACAGTTGAAGGTGCATGAAAAGAACTATCCTGTCCACGTCCTTGTGTTAGCAGCCATTGTTCATGCCTTGAATATTTGGCGACACTATTTGTACAGTGTCTCTTGTGAGATTTACACCGATCACCAGAGTTTGCACTATCTGTTCAAATAGAAGGATCTTAACTTGCGTCAGCGGAGGTGGTTGGAGTTGCTTAAGGATTATGATATCACCACTTTGTACCATCCGGGGAAGGCCAATGTGGTGGCCGATGCTTTGAGTTGCCGACATAGAGTTTGGGGAGTTTAGCATATCTACCAGCAGCAGAGAGGCCATTAGCGTTGCATGTTCAGTCCTTAGCCAATCAGTTTGTGAGATTCGATATTTCTGAGCCGAGTCGAGTATTGGCTTGTGTGGTCTCTCAGTCTTTTCTTTATGATCGTATCAGGGAGCGTCAGTATAATGACCCCCATCTGCTTGTCCTTAAGGACACGGTACAACACGGTGATGCTAAGGAGGTCACTATTGGGGATGATGGTGCTTTGAGGATGCATGGCAGACTATGTGTGCCTAATGTGGATGGTTTGCGTGAGTTGATTCTCCAGGAGGCTCACAGTTCGCGGTACTCCATTCATCCGAGTGCCGCGAAGATCTATCAGGACTTGAGGCAGCATTACTGGTAGAGAAGAATGAAAAAGGACATAATAGAACATATAGCTCGATGTCTAAATTGCCAGCAGGTGAAGTATGAGCATCGGCGACCAGATGAGTTACTTCAGAAGTTAGAGATTCCGGAGCAGAAATGGGAACGGATCACTATAGATTTCGTTGTTGGACTCCCACGGACTCAGCTGAGGTTTGATACAATTTGGGTAATTATGGATAGGTTGACCAAGTCAGTTCATTTCATTCCTGTGATGACTACCTATTCTTCCGAGCAGTTGGCTCGAATTTATATCCGGGAGATTGTCAAGCTTCATGGCGTACCGGTATCTATCATCTCTGACCAGGGTACGCAGTTTACATCATGGTTCTGGAGGGCTGTACAATAGGAATTGGGTACCCGGGTTTGAGTTGAGCACAATATTTCACCCTCAGACGGACGGACAATCCGAGCGCACTATTTAGATACTGGAGGATATGCTCCGCGCTTGTGTGATAGATTTTGGGGGTGCTTGGGATCAAATTTTTCCACTTGCGGAGTTTGCCTACAACAACAATTATCAGTCGAGCATTCAGATGGCACCGTATGAGGCTCTGTATGGTAGCGGTGTAGGTCTCCAGTGGGTTGGTTCGAGCCAGGCGAGGCTAGATTATTGGGTATAGACTTGGTTCAGGATGCCCTGGATAAGGTGAAGGTGATTCAGAATCGACTTCGCACAGCCCAGTTCAGATAGAAGAGTTATGCGGACCAGAAGGTTCGTGATGTTGCATTCATAGTTGGAGAGCGGGTCTTGCTCTGGGCTTCGCCTATGAAGGGCGTTATGAGGTTCGGGAAGAAGGGCAAGCTGAGCCCAAGGTTTATCAGCCCATTTAAGGGGTTGCGACGTATTGGGGAGGTTGATTATGAGCTTGCCTTACCTCCCAGTCTTGCAGGGGTCCATTCAGTATTCCATGTTTCTATGCTCTGGAAGTATCACGATGATCCGGCTCATGTGTTGGATTTCAGCTCAGTCCAGTTGGACAAAGATCTATCTTATATTGAGGAGCCAGTGTCTATTTTGGACAAGCAGGTTCGTAAGCTGAAGTCAAAGAATATTGCTTCCGTAAAGGTGCAGTGGATGGGTTAGCCGGTCGAGGAAACGACTTGGGAGATCGAGCAGGATATGCGTAGCCGTTATCCTCATCTTTTCACCACCTCAGGTATGTCTCTATACTCATTCGAGGACGAACGATTGTTTTAAGAGGGGGAGGATGTAACGATCTGGCCGGTTGTTTTGAGTGTATTATCCCCGACCCCCTATTAACTACTTCCTCCGTATCCTTTTCTGCTTATGTGACTTGTCGGGAGGTTTTGTTTTTGGTTTTGGAGTATTTTGGGACACTTAGTACCTAAACGGAAGCTTAAGACTTAGGATTTTGACTGTAGTCGGAACTGTGTGAAGACGACTCTGGAATGGAGTTTATCGATTTCATTAGCTCCATTGGGTGATTTTGGACTTAGGGGCGTGTCCAGATTGTGATTTGGAGGTGTGAAGCTCATTTAGGCTTGAAATGGCGAAAGTCGAATTTTTGAAAATTTTGACTGGTAGTGGAATTTTTGATATCGGGGTCGGATTCCGATTCCGGAAGTTGGAGTAGGTACGTAGGGTTGAATATGACTTGTGTACAAAATTTTAGGTCAATTGGACGTGGTTTGATAGGTTTCGGCATCTGTTGTAGAAATTGGAAGTTTCAAGTTCATTAAGTTTAAATCGGAGGGTGATTCGTATTTTTAGCGTTGTTTGATGTGATTTGAGGGCACGACTAAGTTCATATAGTATTTTAGGACTTGTTGGTATCTTTAGTTGAGGTCTCGGGGGCCTCGGGTGTGTTTCGGATCATTATCGGATGCGTTTTGGACTTAGAGAAATGGCTGAAGTTTTGTGATCTGGTGCATCTGGTTTCCTTATACGCGATCGCAAGAGAGGGACCGCGATCGTGTAGGCTCCGCTGGGCAGAGGAAGTTTTGTTCTTCGCGTTCGTGGGAATAAGGATGCGATCACGTAGTGGTGTGAAGTGGTGCTTCGCGAACGCGTGGCCAAGGTCGCGTTCGCGTAGAGTTAAGGAGGCTAAAGCTGGGACACGCACTTTGCTCATCGAGAACGCGTGAGGACGTTTGCGGTCACATAGGTTTGAGAGCTAGCACATCGCGTTCGCGAGGCTATTTCCGCGATCGCGATTAAGGAATCACTGGGAAGACTTATATCATTTCAAAACGAGGGTTTGGCCATTTTTATCAAAATTTGAGTTTGGGAGCTCGGAATTGGACGAGATTTTGAGGGATTTTCAAAGACATCGATTGGATAATGATTCTACACACCATTTTGGTTACATTCCACTAATCTATCATTAATTTCATCATTTAATTTCGGATTTGGGGTAGAAATTTGGGGAAAATGGAAAGAAGTTCTTCAACCAAGATTTTGGATTTTGATTGGGATTTTGACATCGGATTTGGATAATCTTGGTACGAGTGAACTCGTGAGTGAATGGGTGTTCATATTTTGCGACTTTTACCCGATTCCGAGACGTGGGCTTGGGGAGGCTTTTTGGGGCGATTTTCTAATTTCTTGCTTTAACTTTGATTTCATTAATTAGATTAATTTCTTATAGTTGTATTTATGGTATGTAATTGATTTTGGCTAGATTTGGGCCATTCAGAGTCGGATATTCGTGGAAAAAGGCATTGTTACCGATTGATTGAGCTTGGTTCGAGGTAAGTGGCTTGCCTAATCTTGTGTGGGGGAAATCCCCTTAGGATTTGGTATTGTTGTAATATGTGAGCGTCGTGTACGTGAGGTGACGAGTACGTACACATGCTAGTTATTGTAAAATCCGATTTATTTTTACTGAGTAGCAACCCGTTTTCCCTTTTAATTTGAGTTATACCGTTTAAATGAGTATTAATCTGTTTTCATTCTTAATTGAGCTATTCCAATATGTGTAATTATCCTGTTTAGTCTAATATCACATGTCTACGTGCTTTAACTGCTTATTTGAACTTTGTGAAGCATGCCTAGTCAATTTCCTGCTTTTCCTTGTTCTTTATCAGTATAACTGTAGAAATCTTGTTATTAACTGTTGTATTTTGTCGGTTTGAGTTGTGTGTTTACTTTGAGACTACGAGGCGGTTCCTCGGGAGTTCTCCCTGCACATTTGCTTTTGAGACTATGAGGTGGTTCCTTGGGAGTTCTCCGTGCACATTTACTTTTGAGACTACTAGGCAGTTCCTCAGGAGTTCTCCCTGTATATTTACTTTTGAGACTACGAGGCGGTTCCTCGGGAGTTCTCCCTACATATTTACTTTTGAGACTACGAGGCGGTACCTCAAGAGTTCTCCCTGTATATTTATTTTGGGACTACGAGACGGTATCTCGGGAGCTCCCCTGCTGTTTACCCTTGTGTGTTGCATTGTTGCCTTGTTGTGTTTCCTTTTGTTAAATTCTAGTCTCTTATTGTACTGTACATTCTCCTGCTTTATTTATTATATACCAGTGGGCCTGACCTGACCTCGTCACTACTCGACCGAGGTTAGGCTTGACACTTACTGGGTACCGTTGTGGTGTACTCATGCTACTCTTTTGCACATTTTTTTGTGTGCAGATCGAGGTACTTCTTATCAACCCCGTTACTAGCTGAGAGTGTTTGCTGTTGCACGGAGACTTCAAGGTACATCTGTCCCGTCCGCAAACCTCGGAGTCCCCCTCTATTCTCTCATATGTTATTTACCTTTCGTACTTCTTTTGTTAAACTCTGGTGTATAAAGATACTAGTTTCCTTCTATAGCTTATGACTTATGATGTTCCGGGTTTTGGAAACTGTGTACGTCTAGTGTTTTGGTTATTGTATATGTCGAGCGGCATTATTATTGGTTATTCAGTATCTAATGCAGTTAGCTGTTTAGTTTTGCTTCCATTATTAATATTTTCGCAATCTGTTAGGCTTACCTAGTCGTAGAGACTAGGTGCCGTCACGACATATCTCGGAGGGATGTTTGGGTCGTGACACAAAGTTTTCTGGGCCATGAAGAAGCTCAACTTGGAATGGGTCGGTGCAATAAACTTAAAAGTCTCTCAACTTAATGCAATTGATGAATTCCGATTTCAAGCACATGAGAGTGCTTCCTTGTACAAGCAAATGATGAAATACCTCCACGACAAAAAGATCATGAAGAGAGAATTCCATCCCGGGGACTTGGCTGTTCTTTACAATTTGAGGATTAAGTTGTTCCCGGGCAAGTTGATTTCAAAAGGGTCCGGGCCATTCAAGGTTGTGCATGTTTACCCGTTTGGTGTAGTGGATTTGGAGTTCAATGATGGTAAAAGATCTTTAAAGTGAATGGACAACAAATTCAGCATTATTTGGGTCTCATTAATACAAGAAGAGTGGTCTCAAAAGTTGAGTTGGGGGAACCCCAATAGCATCTTGAGATGTGTTCGGTATTGCGTCGTGCCACGACGTTACATAAGACGCTTCTTGGGAGGCAACCCAAGTTCTTTTCCTTTTATTTCTTGCATTTTGATTTTATTTAGAGTAGTTTTGTGTGTTTCTCTTTTGCTTTGATGAATTTTGGTGTTTAAGTGTGTAGGTAGAGTGCTTGAAGGAAAGAAGTCGATCAATTTTGCTAAATGTGGGAAAATAGCTTCAGGTGAGAGAGCAATCCTTCGTAGGATAATTGCGTAGCCTAATCAGGAATGCGTAGGCAAAATTAGTGGTATTTGAATTTGGCCGCCCCAAAAGAAGATTCACGTATTGTGCGAACCAACAAAATTTACTACTCAAGTTTAACAGTTATATGCAAAAAAGGAGAGTTAAGTGGGCGTTTGGATATAAGAATTGTAAAATTTTAAAATAGGGGGAAAAAAAATTCAAAGTGAAAATGGTATTTAAAATTTAGTTGTGTTTAGACATGAATATAATTTTGGGCTGTTTTTGAAGTTTTGTGAATGAAAATTTTAAAAAATAGCTTTTTGGAATTTTTAAAATTTTCGAAAATTTACAAAATGTATTTTCAAGTGAAAAATGAAAATTTTATGTGCCCATGTTGGAGTTGAGTTTTCAATCTTTACAGTGTTTACTACCAAGTCCTATTAGCCTCCTTATTACGTAATGCACTCTCCACTCGACTGTTATCTTGTGCGGTCAATCCAAGCAAGTCATTGAATTCATGTGCATTCAATGGTACCCACTTATCTCTAATGGTCACCCCAGTCAATGAGTCTTGTTCTTCTTTGCCTAATGCACCAACTTGAGCGAAGAATTCACGCAAAAACGTTTCATTTCTAGGCCATGATTTAGTGAGGATCCTCCTAACTAACTCAGGGAGAGTCTTGTCCACGTCTATCGATATGTAGACTTCTTTTGGTAGGGGTGTAGTTACTAGTGGTTTAGCCGGAAGAAGTCTCATTGTGTCCTCGACTTCTTGCACAACTTGTTGGTCTGCAATTGCCTCTTGAGATGCTGAAGGAGGTGGGGCCATAGGTGGAAGAGGAGCTACCCGTGAGTGTGAAGCAGGTTTAGAAGATTTGCCTGTGACTTTAGCTTTATTCTTTTTGGATGGCGCAGTTATTGATGCATCTTTTATTTTAGTTTGCTTTTGTGGATGTAGAGCGTGAAACATCTACTTGGATCATCACGGGGAATGGTGAGTCCCGAAGCTTAAACATTTGCTTGCCATGGGTCTCCCTTAGAGGTGCCCTTTTTAGTCCTTCATCACCCTTATTGCCTTTCTTTCCTTTGCCCGACCCACTTTGTTTGGAAGCCATTTGTGCCTAGAATCAAAACCACTCATGAGAATCTAATACAAAAATAATTTGTAGGGATGACGTCCGAGATGCAGCTTTGAGCAAGGATGACAAAGTGGAGAGTGAGCCGCTTACTGATGAGCACATAGTTGCTTCCGCTCACTCTCCCACGAGAGTGGTTAGGACACCACATCTAGGAGAGCTTAACATTTAGGAGCTCAAATCAACTTGGCTGCCACCTCGCTCAGATTGAGGGAACACTTCTTTTCCCCACCCTTATTTTTATTTTGTTTGCATTGAGGACACTGCTCAATTTTCGATTGGGGGGTGGGAATTTTTGGAGAAGTTTTTGTTTTGGATTATAAACAATGGAAGCTTGAAGTGATTTAGTTCTTATTTGAAGTACTTGTTACCTTGAATGCATAGTGAACTTCAAATTGCTTCTTTGTTATCTCCTTTGCGTTGGTTAACGTTTCTTTTTAGGTGCATAATACCACGGTTCTTTTCAAAGGTATTTTTTGTTGTTGAACCGGGTGACTTTATATGCTTTCATAGTTTAGTTTAGTGTAGGACTAAGCCTTTATCTTTGTTCTTTCGTAAGTGTAGGACTAGTAGTAGCTAGTAATGAATAAAATAGTGTCGGTGTCCCAAAGTCAACTTATGACTTATTTGGTACCAACACTACTTAGATGTATGCCTTGGAATAATTTTTCATGAAATGCATGCTTTTGAAAATTCTAGGAAGTAGTTGAGTTGATTATTCTTGGCATGATCTTTAGGTTCCATTGTTAGCTTTAGTGTCACTATGTAGCTTTTTAGGCTATGGCAACTTTTTACGTTCATGTATTTCAATTGGACTTTGAATACATATATCTTCTTTGAGTGTTGCATGTGCCATATGAGGTGAGGTTGTTGTTTAGTTCTTTTGTGTCAATTGTGGTCTAGAACTTGCCCCAAGTGTGTTACGAGGCGAAATTATATGTTGTGCTTGGTTTAGAAAATGAGTTTAGATTTTCTTTGGACCATTTGTGGCTGTAATTCCATACCTTTGGCAAAATTATCCTAGTAAACCCTTTTGAGCCTTTAACCTTTTATTGACAACCATATTACAAGCCTTTTTTCCCTTCTTATGTTAACCTCTTTTGATGCCCGACTTTCTTAAGCACTTGAAATTACAATCTAGGCCAAAAGCCTAAGTTTGGGGGAGGAGATGAAAAAAGTGTTATGTGGAAGCTACTTGAAGGTGAAGCAACAAGACAACTAACAAAAAAAAATTAAAATAAAAAGGGAAGACTAGAGACTCATAACAAAGGTGGTGATCACAATGGGAAAAAAAAGAGCCTTGCAAACAAGGGAGCTCTAATGGTGCAACTCAAGAAGGGTGAGCTTTTGGAAAAAGAAGAATGCTTTGAAGTTTTTAAATTGTAGTGCTTAGGAAGGTCGTAGCCACTCATTATCCATATTGATGCCCTGCCTCCAACCAAAAGCCTGCAATATATTCCCGCAAGTCCTAAATAATTTTGAACTAGGCACACCTATATTAGCAGAGATTTACACGAAGGGCAAGTATATGGTTCTATTTTTGTACATTTGAACTTATTTTGTGAGAGATAGTGCTTATTTCTTTTGGGAGTTCTTGGAAGGAGAGAGCCGAGGGTCTATCGGAAACAGCCTCTCTACCCCATGGTAGAGGTAAGGTCTGCGTACAAACTACCTCCCTCCCCCAGACCCCACTAGTTGGATTATACTGGGTTGTTGTTGTTGTTGTGTTGTTGATAGTGCTTATTTCTTTTGATTCATATCCCATTTTTGCTTTGAAAATGTCATAATGTGTGTAGGAATCTCTATTGATTTATGAGGGCACATGGAAACTCGGGTGTGATTAATGTTTCTTTTCTCAATTGGGACACATGAACAAAAGAAAGTGGCCTTGTGACTTAAAGATACCTTTAGAAGCTTTTGGATCATAGTTTGAAAATCTTCTTGACTTGCTTGGTACTCATGTGATTTTGAAATTGAATCCTTTGGAAGTTGTTGAGGGGTCATGCAGTTAAGTATAGTTGTGGTACCAACCAAAGTCATGAGCTTTTGTGCTTTGAATGCTTCTTGGCTTGGTTGTGATGCTAGCTTTAGCCTGTGAGCTTAAATGTTTAGTAGATTCAATGAAATGATGCCTAAGTCTGAGTCTTGATTTTCCTAAGGACAACCAAAGTGTAAGATTGGGGGAGTTGATAAGTTGGCTTTTTAGCCAAAGTTTTTTGTATTTTTACAGGATTTTATGCCCTATTTATTGGAAAAGGGACTAATTATGCTTTGAATGGCTCGATTTCAAGTAATGAGGCTTTGAGTATGCTTAAAGAGTGGAAAGGAATCAAAAATATGAAGAAAAGACCAAGTCCAAGTAAAAAATGGAAGAAATGTTGAAGTCTGAGCTCAATACTTTGTGTAGCCTTGCGTAGGCTACGTAGAGGAAGAAACTGAGAAGTGAAGCTTTAAGGACATTCTGTTTTTGCCAATGCATGTTGCATAGGCTACGCAGAAGAAAATGTAAAGTGTTCAAGCTTGCGTAGGCTACACAGTTAGCCTACGCCCATGCATCTAGCCTACGCAATTGACCAAAGGGCAATTTTGTCCACTTTTGGGACTTAGTATAAATAGTTATTTTAAGTCATTCTAGGGTATCTTTTTGGCAAGAATACTTGTGTAGCAACTTTTGAGATTTTGGGTGACTTCACCATTGTTCTACACAATCTTTCTTTGTGTATAAATAGTTATTTTAAGTCATCTCTTTTTGTATTTTCCTTCCTTAATATGTCTAGCTAAGTTTATTAAGTTAGGATTGTGAACCTTAAGTATGGTTATGTTGTTGGGTTATTAATATTAATTCTAGGTTTGAGTAAGCTTTGTGTTATCTAATTATTTCATGCTTTATTGATTGATTTTATGGTTGCAAACACTAAATCCACGCCTATTTTGCTTGTTCTATCTTGGAATAGTGGAATTTAGCTTAGATACAAAGTAATTAGCAAGGAATATGTGGGTTAATCACTTGATTAATAAAATCTAGCTAGGAATAGTGTGATTTCTACTTGGGTTAATCAATTTCCTATAATTGAGCCTTAGTTGTATTGGAAGAGCAACTTGGGGTAGAAACCTCTTAAGTGTTGGAAGACATTAAGTTGGTAGAATAGAAATTGAGGTCATAACACATGCTTAATTAACTAGAATTGAACATTTGTATACCCAAAAGTATAGCCTACACGAAAGGGAAGCAATCCTAGCACCTTTATCTTATTTGTTACAGCTACATCTTACTTGCATTCTATGTATTCGATAACATTTCTAGACTAGTTTACATTGTAATTTTAGAAGTAACTTTAGAAGTAGAACAAACACTCTTTGTTTGAAGATTACATAAGAATCACCAAGTTTATACACATTTGGACACTCTAACACACACCTACTCCTTGTGGGATTCGACCCTAATCTTAACGACCGTGCTACACTTCATTTAGAGGTATAGGATTGGACGTCATCAATAATAACTCTCGAAAATTTAATAAAAACATAACTACAACAGAAAAAAAGTTGGACTTGAACAAGCTTGTGTTTAGACAAATGCGTTGAAATCATGATAGCGATATGTAGGTATTGGAGAAGTAGCAAAAATGACAAAACAAATTTAGAAGAATGCTATATGAAAGATGCTAAGGCCTCATTTATTATTTGTAAAGAAGAAATTAAAGCAAAATAACTATTAAACTATGATTATGATTTACTAGAGACATCAATGTATTGTTTTAGCTCGGGTTAAATGGACAACATAGCCTGCTTTGAACAAAACAAAAAGAACGGACGCTAAGACAACAAAAAAGTGGCCATCTTGAAGCAATAATGATCATCTTCATATAGAGGCGGAGTCGGAATTTAAAATTTACGGGTTTTGAATTGTTACGGAATTATAGCTCATTTTAATTACCGGGTTCGCAATTATATATTTATACATATTTAATAATTTTTTTAATACAAAATATAGTATTTAAGCAAAAGTGAATGAATTCGATCAAACCCATACCTAATAGGCTAGTTCCGCCTCTGTCTTAGGACATTTGCCAGTGCAGACTCACACTCTTGTATAATATCAAGAGAGTTAATTTATTTTCCAAACCATACGCAGAGCATGCACAAGTTTTAGTTAAGAGGCAACATTATTTCCACATACCAAGATTTAGGCCCCGTTTGTCCGTTAAAAAATTTTCTTTTTTTTCAAATTTATTTTTTCAAAAATGTATTTGTCCATAAAATTTTACAAAGTTTTTGAATTTTTTTCAAAAATAAGCTCTTCAAAATCAGAAGAACTTTTTTCCCCAACTTACAAAACTGTAATATTTTTTCAAGTAAAATACATGTTCAAACATAATTTTAAATATTATTTTTTAACTTATCTTCAAATATTACTTTTTTAAAAAATTATATTTTTTATGTCCAACCACCTACTTATTTTCAGTTTTTCCTGTGTGTTAGAAAGTATTGGATATTATCATTTCATGCTCCTATGGATGACAACAATATATGAAATTTATAGGCCAAACCTATAAGCGGCCCCTAAAGTTGGCTTTCATTTTGACAATTTTATTTCGATCTTTTTTATTTTGACACTCCAACTCATTCTCTCACGTGCCACTTAAACCCAAAACGCTGATTTATCACATTGTGTTATTTACACCTGTTTTGAGCACGTGGAAAGCTGAATTTTTTTTGCTTTTTAAATTTTTATCTTTCTACTTCCTCCTTCCATCTCCCCTATCAATTCTGCCGCCAACACCACTTTTTCCACTTCTACTACAACTATTTCAGAACTCAAAAAGCTTAAGGTTCTCGGTCACAGAAATGACGGAAAAGAGTACAAAGTCCATCACAAGTGCACTTCTGCAATCTACACTTTCAAAGCCGTCAACGGCGATAGAGACCCAGAGATTTGCCGTCAAATACTCTGTAAAATCTCCATCCTTCGCTAGAAGAATTCTCCTTACATCATCAAGAGTTAAACTGATTTTTGGTAACTCTTATGCGAGCAAAATCATGCGGGTGCAAATTAATTAGAGTTTTGTTGTGAGTCATTCTTTTGGTTAAAGAGTTAAACTCATTTTAATACTATACTAGATTTTAATTAATGCTATTAAAGCCAATGAAAATTTTAGTGGTGAGAGCTCTTGTGATTGTGGGAAGATGATGATGGAACCAGAGGGTGGGGTGGGCGGAGAAAATGACGGAGGGGCTGATTGAAAATAGTTCTTTTTCTTTTGTTTTTTTGCTCAAAATCCATTTTGAAATTATTTGGTAACAAAAGTCACGAGTCATTGTTCCATTGGTTACTTTGCCACATAAATCGTGTGAGAGTTACGCCCTCTTCATATTTTTGACTGATGAACATTTTGTGTTTAAGTGGCACGTCGGAGAATGAGTTGAAATGTCAAAATGAAAAAGATACGACATGAAAAGCGAAGCGGAATTGGGTTTGGCCAAATTTATACAATCTATGCCTCTGTAGATGACAGTGGGACGTGATATGGTTCTCCCTACCCCACCCTTACTATGGAAACCCTATATCTACTATCCACAACTGTTGATGTCCCTTTTAAAGTGTAATTTTGAATTTCTTAGCCCGTATGGATATAAGAATTTTTTAAACTTTTTTTGAATTTTTTTCGAAATCAGTGTTTGACCATAAAATTTTTAATTTTCAGTTGAAGATGAATTTTAGATTTTTTTGAAAATTTAAAAATTTTCAAAAAACTATTTTTCAAAATTTTCACTTATATCACTCACAAAAATTCAAAAACAACCTAAAATTATATTCATGTCCAAGTAACTCTTATTTTCAAATACAATTTTTTCAAAAAAAAAAATTCACTTTTCTAATAGAATTTTATAATTCTTAGGTCCAAACGCCCACTTAACCTCATCCAACGGCAATACTACTCTTAGTATATTGATAATTAATTCGAATTGTCATAAACAGACACACTAAAATGGCCACGTAGTTGTGTTTAGCAGTGATTATATTAGATATCTCAAATCAACATCCTAAATTAAATTCCGATCAATTATCACATATTTTTAAAAGAGTGAAGTGATCAACAATAATAAGCGAGCGTTTAACAACTAATCGAATTTTAACTAATTTCATACAAACTCCAAAGGCTGATTTAAGGGTGGCATGTGGGCCGGTTAGGACCGGGATCGGTCCAGGACCGCAAGCCCAAATGGGCGGTTGGCTTAAACGGTTCTAACCGGATAGAATCAGGACAGTAGAGAGGTGGGCTGGGTAGTGGGCCGGTCCTATAGGGAAGGCCCGCGAGACCGGGACCGGCTGAGAAGTGGGCCGGTTCAAGCGGTCCTAAATGGGCCTATTCGGGCCCAACGGATTATTTTTTAAAAAAAAAAAAATTGACCGTTTGGCCATTTAAAAACTAGCTGTTTGGTCTGCCAAAATAGTCGTTGGCTATTTGCAAAATAGTCATTTAACCCCCAAACTTTGTTTTAACCCCAAACTTTTTATAATTATACTTTTTCCCTATTTTCAACTATAAATACCCCGTCATTCTTTCATTTTTCTCACAAAATCATCAATCTCTCTCAATCTCTCTCTAATATTCTTCTATAATTGCTTACTTAATTGTTACATTTTGTGCAAAATTGTGAAGTTGGTGAATTGAAGTCTTCAAGTCTTCAACGATAATTAATTTTCAATAAGTTGTTCGTCAATTCGGTAAACTCGTTCCAACTCTTAAGTTTTAATATTATAATTTTTTTTTCTTTTATTTACTTTGCTTGATTAATTAAGATGGTTTATTCCTTAAAAAAAATATTTAGTAAAAATAAGGGAAAATCCAAGAGTGGTGAATCTAGTGGCCAATCTGTTCCTCCTCCACTTCTCCCGGCTCCCCGATCCAAACCTGTTACCCGTCCTACACCTCATATTCTTGATAGCGATAATAGTTTGTTACAATTTACCGAGAGTCAATTTTGCCATAATATTGCACCCGATGAACAATTAAACCATGAATATATGAATGCTCTTTATGGTAATCCAACTATTGATGAAAATGATTATGAAGAAATAGATTTTGATGAAACACAACCGGATGACGATACACCCATTAGTCCTGCTCCTGAAGTTAACCCAACTAATAATAATCCAAATGATGCCCCGTCTGACCCTCATGTTAGTGCCCCTACTTTTTCTAGACAACCTTCTAAACGGGCAGAAACCTCTCTTGTTTGGCCTTTTTTACTCAACTAAGAGAAAAAAAATAGGGCTAAGTGTAAAACTTGTGGCAAAGAGTTAGTTTTTAAATATGTTGGAAGTCGAGGGGGGAGGAGGACGGGAAGTTTGACTAGACACATATTGTTATACCCTCAAGATAAAGCTAGATATTTTCGTATGAAAGCTTTGGCCGAGGGGACAAGTGCACCTAGTCAGGCTGACCTTAGTACCAGGTCAAATCAATTTAAACCGGGAATTAATACTGTTACCGGTGGTATTTTATATTATGATCCAAAAAAAATCGGGAAGAATTGGCAAAAATGGTTACTGTTATATGCTTACCCTATAGTTTTCCTTCTAACCCTCACTTTGGGCATTATATTAGAAAAGTTTATAATCCTACTTATAAAGGTTTTCCTCGCACAACCGTAAAGAGCGATATTTATAAATATAAACATGAATATGAATAATATTTGCGCTATTTATTTACTCATATAAATTGTCGTGTTGCTATTACAACTGATATTGGTAGAAGTGGTAATGACTGTGATTACCTTACTGTTACCAGTCATTGGATTGATGAGGATTGGATAATGCAAAAGCGCATTATTACTTATAGAATAATTAATTCACGTCACACAGGGCAGTTTATTTCTAGCACGATTACGGATATTTGTAGATATTTTTACATTAATGATAAAATAATATCAGTTTTAATGGATAATGTTACTAGTAACACAAATGCTGTAGCCTTGCTTACCACCACACTAAGTCCTGCATTTAGTAACACTTTTCATGTTAGATATATTTGTCATATTTACCATTTAATTGTGGGTGATGGTATGCGAATTTTAAATATTGAAATTAAAAAGGTTAAAATGGCTCTTAATTGACTTTTTTATTCAAACCGTAGAAGTAGACTTAGAGAATATTTTAAAAGATGCGATGGATTTGGCCTAAGAGAAAGAAAGGTTCCTAAACCTTATCCGACTAGATGGAATTACATGTATGAAAGTTTAGTTGTTGCATATGAATATAGAAACCCCATAAACTCAACGTTTAATGCTCATGTAAGTGATGATGATGAGCACCTTACAAATGCGGATTGGGCTAAAGTTAAAATGCTTGTAGATTTTTTAGAAAAATTTCATATTGCTACAAATAAATTTTTTGGGCAATATTATCCTACTATTTCTAACTGTTTAGTTTATATTGCAGAACTTGCAAATTTATTTGATCATTTTTCAGAGGGTGGGGAAATTTATCAACTTGCTATTAATTCTATGAGAAAAAAGTTTAAAAAATATTTTTTCCCTATTTCCCCTATTTACTGTGTTGATGTATTGTTAAATCCTACTATGAAATTAGGAGGTCCTCAATTTTGGTATGAAACTGTTTATAATAGTTTAGCACTTGAAGATGAGGAGTTGTCTAAACTTCCGGACGCAATAGCCTCAATTAAAATAAATGTTCAAACAATTTATAATGCTTATCAAGTTGCATTACATCATGCTAGACCAAATGTTCTAACTCCTTCTTCTTCTAGTTCTCAATCATCTAAAAGAACTGCGGGAGTAAGAGCACTTAGCGCTTGGACAGGATTCAGGGGTTCTCAAGGTTCTAGTACTAGTGATTTTTCACAACTAAATGAGCTTGAAGTTTATTTGTCACATGGAATTGAGGAAGTGAATCCCGACGGCTCCTTTAATATTTTGGAATTGTGGAAGGACAAAGAAAAATACTTTCCAATTCTTTCAAGGATGGCCCGAGATATTTTAACTATTCAAGCTTCAACAGTGGCATCAGAGAGCGCTTTCAGTCAAGCAAGACTTTAACTTGGTGATTATAGAGCGTCTATGAGGGAGAGCTTGAAAAAATCAGTACTTTTCAGAGATTGGATCCGTTCAGAAAGAAGAAATTTTGGACTTGCTGAATCACAACCAGAGGTAGACGAAACTTACGAAGAAATGCTAGCTGAACTTGCGGAGGATGATGCTTCGTCTGGAAGCGGTGATGACCAAGCTTCTTTTCCGCCACCACCAACGGAAATTCCTCTGGACCTTGAAGGATTTATGAAATTTGTAAGAGATACCATGCAAATTAATATGTAACTTGTATTTGGGCACATCTTGATTAGTTTCTTTTTCTTCTCAATGGTGGTATTAGCACCTTGTTGTGCTCATTCCATAGGGGGGAGGAAGACTAAGAAAGATATTGCCATAATTTTTTAATACTATAATAAAATTAGAACGCATTGCTTTGAATCTCTTTAAAATATTTTTGTCTTTTTTTATATCTTAAGCTGTATATATAAGCTATATTCGATTTATATATATATATATATATATCTATATAGGTGACAATTCTATAATATAATTTATAAATTGCCTTAGATATTTTTATTACCATTTTTTTTCTCTAACTTGTATAAAAAAAATTTAAAAAATAAAAAGTATCCGTTGGGCCCACTTAGGTCCTCTTGGGCCCACTTAGGCCCGGGACCTTTAGTTCGTGGTCCTGGGCCGGTTCCAACAAAAAGCCCGCGAAGCCCGGGACCCCTTAGGACCAGCCCGCCTAGAACCGGCCCTTTTAGGACTGGACCCGCAAAGCCCACTTAGGACTGGGCCCGGCCCACATGCCACTCTTAGGCTGATTAGAATTTAGAAATAATATTTTTTTTTTTTGAAAAGGAATTTAGAAATAATCATCTAAAAGCCAAAGACTGAAAATTTCAGGAAATGAAACTTTCTACTAAAACTCCATTCACCAAACCGTAAAAGTTAACCAAAATTTAAGTCGGAAATAATTGTACGATAAATCAATTTACAGAAAAAGAGGACAGGACGTGCTTGTTGCTCAGCAATTGTAATTTCCTTTTGGCTCGAAGTCTGGAAATGAAGTTCTACCGGTCAGTAGCGGAGCCAGGATTTTCATTAAGGGGAGTCAAAATATAAATAAATAAACTCATCAAGAAATCAAGGGGTGTCATTATATAGTATATATATATATATATTTTAAAAAAATTTATCAAGCTATACAATATAATTTTCGACGAAGGGGGTCGGTTGACAGGGGCGGACATACAGTATTATATATGGGTTTTCGGGAACCCAGTAGCTTTTGTGTAGATCCTATATTTGTATTAAGAAATCTATTGAATATATAACAATAATTATATGGGAACCTAGTTCCAAAATACATTTCTGGTCCAATGGTAAATCTTGGAACCCAAATGTGGCCCGCTTCCTTTCTTGCTGATGCAAGTTCGAGTCCCCATAAGTCCTTTTTATTAAACAGACAAAAACCAAAATTTTTGAGCAGTACTTCTACTAAGGGAAAACATCAAACAGACAAATATTGCCTCCCTTTCTGTCAAGTTAGTACAACTTCCACTTTAGTCTATTTTTTTTAATAATAATAGATGACTAAAGTGAACCTAAAAAAAAACAACCACATCAAAATATCCCCAAAACAAAAAAAGAGTTAGAGTTTCGTTCTTCTTCAATCTTGCAAGCCACTGGTTCTTCGACCTTCGTTCTTCTTCAATCTTGATTTTTCTTCTGCTGCCTATCAAAGACAAGCAGTGATCCATTGTAGGTCCTCTCCTTCCTTCATCTTTTTTTTTTTATAACTATTTTTCTCTTATATTATATTATATAAAATAATATTTCTTAACTATTTTCCTCTTATATTCATCTGTAATATTTAATTTGTGTCTTATGATTTGTAAAAATTTTTAGTGAGACTTGATATGATCAAAAGATTTTTCAAGCCGCAAACCTCTTCAGGTTCTACTTCTAGTTCTCCTTCGCTAAGCTCTCCTTCCTGTCCAGTGATTAATGATAATGTCAATTCTTCCCAACCATCACACAAAAATATTATATTGGATCAGAATCTACTTAAACCTGATCCTGATGAAAGAAAATAAATTTCAGAATTTCCTCCTAATCTGCGTGACCAAGTGAGAAGACATTACATTCAAAAAGGGCCTTGTCGGCCTCGCAATTTTATTTTTCCAAAAATAAATTTTGGTGAAAAATTGCGTCATTTTAATCCGAAATGGTTTAAAACTTCATATTCTGGATGGTTAGAATACAGTATTAAAGAAGATGCAGCATTTTGCTTATGTTGTTATTTGTTTAAAAATGAGATAGGAGGATATGGGGAAAAAAGTAAGTGATTCTTTTACAAAAGTTAATTTTAAGACTTGGAATAAAGGTATAGAGAGGTTTAACGCACATGTGGGTAAAGTGAATAGTGTTCATAATCGGTGTTTGAAGATGATGCTGGATTTATCGAATCAAGCACAATCTATTTTAACATCTTTTGATAAGTAATCCGAGAAAACAAAAAGTGAGTATCGGGTTCGCCTGAATGCCTCAATTGATGTTGCAAGGTATCTTTTGAAAGAAAGAATGTCTTTTTGGGGTCACGATGAACGTGAAACTTCTACCAGAAGAGGCAACTTCTTGGATCTCTTAAAGTGGTATGCAAATAAGAAGAATGATGTAAAGAAAGTTGAGTTAGAAAATGCTCCAAAAAATGACATTATGATTTGTCCAAATATACAAAAAGATATTGTGAGTTCTTGTGCGAAAGAAACATTGAAAACAATTGTTGAAGACTTGAACGAGGATTACTTTGGGATATTGGTTGATGAGTCTAAGGATGTCTCTCATAAGGAACAAATGGCGCTTATTTTACGTTATGTCAACAAAGAGGGTAAAGTTATTGAGCGATTCCTTAGCATTGTTCATGTTAAAGATACATATGCAAAGTCATTAAAAGAAGCAATTTATTCTTTGCTTTTGGAACATTCATTGAGTAAATTTGAAATACGGGGACAAGGTTATGATGGAGCTAGTAACATGCAGGGAGAAATTAATGGTCTTAAAACTTTGATTATGAATGATACTCCTTCAGCATATTGCATACATTATTTTGCTCATCAATTGCAATTGACTCTTGTAGCTGTTGCAAAAAAACATTATGAGACCGAATAATTTTTTGATATGCTTGCAAATGTTTTAAATATTGTTGGGGGTTCTTTTAAGCGTAGGGAGATGCTTCGAGATAATCAAGCAGATCCGTCTTTGTCGGTTGACATCCCTTTGGTACATGTGGCTCCGCCATTGCCACCGACAATAATAGAGAATTGGCATGAAGGATAGGAGAATTAACAGTTAATAAAACCATTACATATAAGTCGCATAGCAATATAAGTCCATATGAATAGCGAGTTATAAGTCGCATATGGTAACTGCAAGTTATAAGAATTGCGAGTTATAAGTCGCATACAACAACTCTGAGTTAAAAGTCATTGAGATAAGTCTCATATGAGTTGCATATGGCCATTGCGACTTATAAGTCGCTTATGATAATTGCGATTATAAGTCTAGACGAATGCGTCTGTGCTATTTAAAATTTGTCTGTTGAAGCTAAAACCTGTTTATTTATCCAAAACAAATCTATTTGGTTTGTACTCTCTTTTTTGTTTATCATCCGCTACGCAAGCTCTTTAGTTTGAGTAATTCGAATTTGTACCGTTAAAAAGCACATTATAGACAGGGGCGGCCCGTCCATAAAGCGGGTAAAATAATTATTTTAGGCCCCACATTTATGGGGGCCATTTTTGGGTTATACCTAATATATATATATATATATATATATATATATATATATATATATATATATATATATATATATATATATATATATATATATATATAAAATAAAATAAAATTTTTAAAAAAAACTATAAAGTGAAACAATACGTGGGAAGTTTGCGTAAAAAGAGAACACAAATTTGAGATAGTGGACCACAACTTTCTCGAGCACAGCTTTGTCTAGCAAAGTGAAAACACTAATAGCACTATGCCACTATATTATATTTTTATTATTTTTTTACTTTGTTCTTCAATTAATCAATTCATGACTCCATTCTTCAATAGCCAAAGATCAAGCATTATTGTGGAGTTTCAGACTTCAGAGTTCAGTGTATTGATTCAAGAAATAGTGGGGTGCTTTTTGTTTGTTCTATTTTCATAATTCAAGTCTTACGACAAGCATACTCGAGCAGAAAATTTAACTTGATATCAAGCTATCCGTTCTTGAATCAGGTTCTATCATTCTATCTTTTTATTATTTTCTCATCTAAAATTTAATATTTTGCTATTTATTCTATCTTTTTATTATTTTCTCATCTAAAATTTAATATTTTGCTATTTAGTGCATTTTTAGATTATTTATTAGAAGATAAGTATGTCAAATAGAAAGTGTGAATCTGGTTATGAAAAACTCAAGAAAAGAAGAAGAATTCAAAATCTAATACAATCTCAAAAATGTGCTCTTGATAAATTTTTATTGAATCAGAAAATTTAGGAGAGTGTTCTCTAGATGAGCAAGTTAGTAATTCGGTTGAGTTAGATAATTCTAAAATTAATAATATTTAAGTAGAAAAAGAACAAGTGACAAGTAAAAAATAGATCCTCAAAAAAATACATTGATGCTTATGAATGAAATAGATAATTCAACTCCTATAAATATAATGTCTCAAGAGAGATTAAATGAGTTAGCTATATTGTCAATTGAGAAAGACTTATTAGGAGAAATTGATTATAAGAAAATTATTAGTAACTTTACATCTAAAAAGCTAGAAAATTGACTTCAAATAATAAAAAAAAATTAAAACATTAAGGCCCCTCATTAAAGTTTGGCTTTAGGCCCCAAAATACGTCGAGCCGCCCCTGAATATAGGAAATTCTAGTGCTAGGTAGTCTATATCAAGGAGGATTCTATATTAAGGTTCTAACCCTGGTTAATGGTAGATCAATCTTTACCATTATTCCACATCTATTGGAATGATTCGCATTAACTTATTATAGTTATTTTTGGTTTCTTACTTGGTATCCGGTACCCGCATTGGGACCCAACTAAATCCGGATTCGCGCCGGGAAGTCCCACATTTGGGGGCAAAGCGCTCCCTAATAAAGGCGACTCCATACCCAAAGCTCAAATCCGAAACCTCTGGTTAAGGATAAAGGAGTACTTACCACTCCACCGCAATACTTGTTGGTTATTATGGTTAAAATATTACTAGCTTAGGTATTATGAACTTGCACAATCGTTAACGATTTGGCAAGAAATAACCTTCTGTGTTACTTGTTTACCCAATTTGAAGGTTTTATAATAATCCAGCAGGCTTATTTTCCTCCTACTCTTAGATGAATAATTGACGATCATATTCAGGAAATAATTTTATTTACCTTTTGACATAGAACAAAAGATTATGGTGGAATCGATTTTTATCTTAATTAGACATCTCGTGTTAAGAAACACATGCAATGCTTTAGTCAAAACCAATGGTTCTTCCTCTAATAAGCAATCCCAGCTAGCTAAAAACAATGTAAACCATCTCTAAATACAACCACAAAAATGTCCTCACTAAAATCCCCACTAAAACTTCGTCTTAAAAGTGTCACAAGCAAATCATCAAATCCTATAGCTAACACATTCACCATCTCTTAAGTAATCTATAGCAGCTGAATTTTCACTGAGTGAAGCAACTTTGGATACAATTAATCAACAATCTTAACAAGCATAGAGGTAAAATAACTATACACAACAACATACCCAGTGTAATCCCAAAAGTGGGGTCTGAGGAGGGTAGTGTGTATGCAAACCTTACCTCTACCTTGTGACGGTAGAAATGTTGTTTCCGATAGTCTCTCGACTCAAAAAAAGCATAGTCACATCAGATATGACAAAGAAATACGGAAGTGGAGGTAAAATACCTATACCCATCAGTAATAATTGAATGTACATGCTTAATGAGTATGAACTTTTGCCAAATGGGGTTTGGGTAAAAATCCCAAAGATTAAGCTTTATTCAAGTTTGAGTATTCCTCATGTGTTAGGACTTTTTAAGGAAAAAGGGGGGCTTAATTGGGGTTTAAGAAGCTCAAAAACTTCTATAAGAGAAATAAGGCAAAGCCCATATTAGACAAGGAAATTCTCAAGTAAATGCTTTTCAATTCTATAAAGCTAACACTGAGATTGCTTACTCTTACTATTACAATTGTCAAACTTGGAACTGAAACTTATGAAACAGAGTACAAGTACAATCAGTTAGGACACATGAAATTCCAAGTAAAACTATAAAATGCTTTTAAAGCAAGGAACTAGGCTTATGACAGGCTGTTCTATGCCTATGTTCCGTATATCTCATGTCTCTCCAAATCGAAGGAGGGTTCAGCTGTTGCAGGCATTATCTATCACCACAAATGATCCTTCTCTCGGTCCCCATTACTGTGGAAACTCTGAAGGAGGCAAAGAGCAAGATGGTTATTAGAAATGGTAATTTGGAAGCTAGCAAAACGAAACGGGACACCAGAACAAGAAAACAACTAAAGACATGACTATGGTGCAGATATGCTTCATAGAAATGTAGATACATAGATTCAATTAAACTCAAACATGACCTATTATCTAGCACAATCTTTATACATACAGAGTTAACATATGTATTTTAGAGCACACAAATTTATGCCAAGCAACAAGTGAAGTAAAAATGACGGAGGCGCTATCTACCTAATTGTTTAGACTCCATAGAAAGCAACAAAAGGTCTTCAGAATCAGATAGAACTTGCACTAAGGCATGTCAGTCAGAGGCAGATCAAGGATTTGAGCTTATGAGCTCGGATTCAGAATTCTACCACTTCCTGCCTACTTTAATGTATTCAAAATCTATTATTTGTACTTATTTACTGGATTTTTTAATGCATATACAGGATCTAAGCCAGAGCTACTGGGTTCGGATGAACCCATAACTCTTTCACCAAATAGGCCTGTGGAATGTCTACCTAAAAATTGTTTAATACATTAGATAGTTACTTACACATGGATAAATATGCACGGATGTTGTAGTGCATGAACTAATGTTCCACATTGGATAGATGCAGCATCGTTAAGTGAGCTATAAAAGCATTTAGGCAAAAGACAATTGTGTTCTGCATTCACACAATCTCTTTTCCTTGTTTTCTTATTTTTTACATGGTATCAGTGTTTGGATTAGAAATAAATCAAAATTACTTGCAGTACAGTCACCAACAGCGTTCAGGAGAAAATATGTCATCGTCATGCAATTTTTCGGCAACTGTTGAATCTGTCTGACGTTAGATTGTCCACATTGTGTTGTGCAACATAAGGACCACCACAGAACTCAAAATCCTTGCCACAGAACCCAAGAAGCTGTGCCGACATTGGAGCTCATGTGCGGAAATTAAGTTCACACGTCAACGTGCCTGACACGTGTACTCTTTTCCTGCCACTTTCGGATAATTATTTTAGTTTTTGGTATTTACCTCAACCTCCACATCTACTTGTCAAATTTCTTTTTTTTTTTATGAGGATCTACTTGTCAAATTTTTAGGATATTCTGACAAGTTTTCAGTGAGTTCCACAAATCAGAATTTTCAACAACCATCAGTCAAAATTCCTACAAATTTCTTCCTTTTATATTGCTTTTAGCCAAATTCTCCCATACTCTAAAGTCTAAATCTTGATCCCAGCTTTTGACCTTAGCGCACTGATTTCCATTTCTTCAATTTATATTGCTTTTTACCAAAATTTCCCATGCTCTAAGACCTGATCCGAGCTTTTGATATTAGCTCACCTAAGCTTCTGAACTTCCTAAAGATTTTTTTTTTCCTTTTGGGATTATGGATTTTGGAGACTTCCTCAACAAATAGAGTATTCCGCCAATTCAGGTATTTTTCTAGTAAGTAATACTGTATTACTGAACCTTCAGGTTTGTCTCATCAATTTCTAACATTTTCTTTTAGGCTTTGTGGTACTTTCTTCAATTGTCCAACATTTGTCATTGAACTCTCTTCAATGTCCATATCCAATAGCGTGTAGGTTGGATCTGGCAAATTTGGTACCAAGAAGATGGGGTCCCGTTGTTCAAGTAGGTTGTTGGTTTTGTTACTCTAATTATTATGATTTCAGTATCAGGCACTAGTCTCCACATGCTGTTTCCACACCGATGTCTCCCAACCCCTGCTCTTGAGCCTTGAGCCCTAACTCATGAGCTTCCAAATCTCTACTATTTATTATTTTCGATCTCTTCCCATAATTACATTGGCTAATGAATCCCAAGCCACAGCAAACGGTTTATGTCAAGCTATCGCTCTTCCCTCTTTAACTTTCATTTCAACCTTACATCTATTAGTCGAATATCCTAAAAACTTAACTGTTTAGTAACATTTTTAAATAATTCTATTGACATACAGGACTGCAGTCACTGCACTACCGGATGAAGAATTAGTAAGCGTGAGTCATATATATTTTAACTATCTTAAACTTCCATGATCATTCACAGCTTGTCCTGTTATCAATTCTCTAGAAAAACTACATATATGATTAAGACATCTTAGTTTACCTAAAATTAGAAAAATTGTACCTTCTTCCATCTCACTTGTCTTTGTCTACATTGAGAAAGATGGTACAAGTTGACCCTCTAGTAGTATTTCTCGACTAGGTTTATCCACAGCTCAATGCATAAGACAAGGGTCCTAATCTTTGAGAATAAAAATATTCCTCGACATTGTTACACATGATAATGCTCAAAAAGTATGCTTTCTTTCAAAAGATGGGCATTCTTTGACTTCAAGATATAAGCTAGTGGTTCTTCCGTGCGAGACCCTCCATGACAGAGCTTCCAATGCATATTTTAATAAGTTGCATAAAAGCTCTTTCTTACAAGGACTAAAGTGGAAATATGCTTTTTTTGTTTGTAGTAATTCCCTAATGGATCATTACTTCTATTCCAATAGTCATCAAATTCATTATTAAGTTACACTAATAGTAGCCCATGAAAGTTTTCCAAAAATGTCAGAGCTCAATATTCCTTTTATTTCAATTCCCAATTATCTATCAAGCGTATAGAAGATATTGAAATGGTGTTAACGCAGTAAATTATTTTCCAAGATTTTACAAGTCTGTTCAACTAATATCCAGCTATTATAAATTACAGTGTGATCCTTTGAAGTCCTCGTCAAAGCAGCCATGACCACTACCCAATCAACATTTAACTGATAGATCAATATAACTAATTTGCTAATTCATTGACGGAATTAGTTATTTTTCTTAATTAATTCACATTTAACTAATTAACACACGTTAGAAATCATTTTTTCTCTTCGCATCAATCAATAGATCTAGATGACCAGATGGCAACGGGTCAAGAGACTCAAGATCCCCAAGTACACTAGGATATGGTGGAGATACCAAAACCTTCCACAATATATTGTTGTGCAATCCAATCCCTCATGTCTTACATCCCAAATGAGGTAAGTTTATTTCTTGATAAGAAGGAGATTTTGCAAATTATTGAAGTATGCATTGGCAATCCTATCTACATAGGTCTTGGAAGCAAGAACCACTAGAATATGCCTTAAAGACAAAGAACAAGAAGGCATTTTTTCTTAAGTACTACTATGTGAAATAATGTCAAGGGATAATTGTATTTTACAGAATAAACCTTATCTCTTTATACATGATGCATTTAGTTCTATACAACGCACCGTTAAGAAATACAACAAGAGTCATTGTTGTATTCAGTACCAGACTTGTTATTCTCTCCAGAGGCATTTGCTTGTTCCATCTTAAGTGCTCAATTATTGGTGGATTTAGCTTGAGAGGGAGGACACAGATTTCTTAGAGACAGAAAATATTTACATCGACAAGCTTGAAATTTAGGTGTGTTATTTTAACTCCTTAACTTGCATATTCTCATGAGTACAATCCTTTCATGAGATGATGGCAATGTGAAATCTTTGAAATTCTACATGCTTCTGTTGCTTGTTTACACCACCATTTCCTTCAGAAGGTTGTGACCTAGGCTCTCTCTGTTCTTTTTTTCCTTTTGGCCGGGGCAAAGGGGGAAGACTTAGAGGGAAGGTAAAGTGGACATATTTTTCCTAAGAAGCAAGATTGCATACCCCCACCCCCTCCCCTCTAAGAGGAACTTTCCTCTCAAGGCCAGATTAAACTCTAGAAGGATCACTATGCCAGATTAAACTCTAGAAGGATCACTATCTTCGAATGGAAGAAAGGCGTCAATTACAGCTGCAACAAAAACAGAGAAGTTAGGCGTCAAAGAAGGGGAATTCAAAGAAAGAGAAGGAGATTGAAAAATTAAAATGTCTGATAAATTATGAGGGAGGTGACAAGCGAGATAGGGGCAGGCACTATAAATCCTTCTCTGGATGAAGTTAAAAGTCTTGAGTTGGAACGTGTGTGGGTTGAATGATGCTGGGAAAAGGGAAACACTAAAGTCCCTTCTTTATAAATGGAAAGCTGATGTAATTTGCCTACAGGAAACTAAAATAGAAGACTGGTCGAATAGGCTGGCACTTCAAGTTTGGGGGAACAGGTGGACAGTTTGGGCAGAATTAAAATCATGTGGTAACAATTGGGGGGAGGGGGGAATAATCTTATGGGACAAGAGACAATGGAGTTGTTCAGGGATTCAACAAGGATCCTACACTATCTCTTGCATGCTAGATGATCTCCAAGAAAATTTTACATGGTGTTTTACGGGGGTTTATGGCCCTCATACAAATTCAGAAAGAGAGGTATTTTGGAGTGAACTAGCTGCTATTAGAGGCCTTTGGAGTGATCACTGGGTTGTAGGAGGGGACTTTAATGTATGCAGATTTGAAAGCGAAAAATACAATTGTATCAGGAGATCAAAAGCAATGTCAAGATTTTCTGATATCATTCAAGACTTAGGCATCATTGATCTTCCTATCCAGGGGGCTTTCTAAACTTGGTCAAGAGGGGAAGATTCTATTTAAGCATCCAGAATTGACAGGTTCCTAATCTCCCAGAATGGAATGATAGCTTCAAGAAAGTATCTCAAATTGCTCTTCCCAAAGTCATATCTGATCGCATGCCAATCATGCTTGAAAATGGTGAATGGGAGACTAACCCAACCTATTTCAAATTCGAGAACATGTGGCTGCAGGTAGAAGGTTTTCTTGACAAAGTTAAGGAGTGGTGGCAGGGCTACTCAGTGGTAGGCACTCCAGACTATATCCTGCTCCAGAAGTTGAAACTACTGAAGAAAGACATATCAACTTGGAATAGAGAAGTTTTCGGCAAAATTGAATCCCATAGGAGCAAGGCACCGGAGGAATTAATGTTTCTGGACCAGGCTAGTGAAACCAGGCTGCTATCACCCATGGAGCAGTCCAAAATGCTTGATCTAAAGATGAAAATTCAGAATATTGCCAAAGCGGAGGAAACATCCCGGAGACAGAAATCTAGATGTTTATGGCTAAGTGAGGGAGATAGAAATACCAAGTATTTCCAAAAGATGGCCAACAGTCACAAGAGATACAATTGCATTGACAGACTCAAAGTGGGGGAAGACATTATTGAGGACAAGAACCAGATCAAACAGGAAATATTGGGCTTCTATGAAGACCTCTACTCTGAAGCTGAATATTGGAGACCAACAACCAACTTTGAAGATTTGGCTTGCATCTCAGAGGAGGAAAAGGAGGAGCTTGAAAAAGAGTTTGGGGAAGAAGAAATACTAGCCACCATCAAGTCATGTGCTTTGGATAAGGCACCAGGTCCTGACGGATTCACCATGGGATTCTTCCAGAAGGCTTGGGTCATAATCAAATCCGATGTCATTAATGCCATGAATCACTTTCACCGACACTGCCATATGGTGAGATCTTGCAATGATTCATTCATTGCATTGATCCCAAAAAGAAAGGGGGCTATTGAACTAAAAGATTATAGACCTATTAGTCTAATTGGCAATGTATATAAGATTGCAGCAAAAATTTAGCTGAAAGGTTGAAAACTGTAATATGCAAGCTTGTTTCTGGGAGTCAAAATACTTTTCTAAAAGGTAGACAAATCACAGATGCTTCACTTATTGCCAATGAGATACTGGATTGGAAGCAAAAGAAAGGGGAGTCCGGAATTCTATGCAAGTTTGATATAAAAAAGGCATTTGATCAAGTAAATTGGCAATATCTTCTCACTATCTTAAAGACGATGGGTTTCGGGGAGAAATGGCTCAAGTGGATAAAGTTCAGCATTACAACAATCAAGTATTCAATCCTAGTGAACTCCAGCCCAATTGGTTTTTTTTCTCCCCAAAAAGGAATCAGGCAAGGGGACCTCCTGTCCCCTTTTCTCTTCATCCTAGCCATGGAACGGTTGAGCAAAATGCTAGACAAGGCCAGAGAATTACAATGGTTTTAAGGTTTTGAAATTGGCACCAATGCTGAAAATACAATCACTATTTCTCATTTAGTATATGCAGATGACACTCTAATTTTTTGTGGAGCAGAGGTATCACAGGTGCAATATTTGAATCTGACATTGCTTATATTTGAAGCCCTATCTGGCCTCCACATCAACATGATAAAGAGCATTATATACCCGGTTAATGAAGTACAGAATTTGGAAATGCTAGCAGATATTTTATGTTGTGAGATAGGCTCATTTCCAACAACCTATCTAGGACTGCCTTTGGGTGCTAAGCACAAATCAACTGAAATCTGGAATGGAGTGGTGGAGAAATTTGAAAAGAACCTAGCTACATGGCAAATGCAATACTTATCCACGGGGGGCAGACTCACACTCATCAACAGTGTACTAGACAGTATCCCTACTTATCTTATGTCTCTTTTTTCCTTCCCTTCAAAGGTACAGAAGAAACTGGACAGAATCAGAAGGAACTTTTTATGGGAAGGCAATAGCGAATCACACAAGTTTCATTTAGTGAAATGGAGGAGAGTGACATTGCCTAAAACTCTTGGGGCCTGGGCATCAAAAACATTGCCACACACAACAAATGCCTACTCATGAAATGGCTATGGAGATATGTGCAAGAGGAACAGTCAACCTGGAAGAAAGTGGTGAATGCAAAACACGGGGTCCAGAGTAACTGGTGTACAAAAGTCTCTAGGGCGGCACATGGGGTTGGACCTTGGAAATACATAATCAAACTATGAGGGAAGTTTAGCCAGAATAGCAGATTTCAAATCGGTAATGGGTCTAATGTTAAGTTTTGGAAAGACAAGTGGCTAGGGGATTCAACTCTACAAAATGACTTTCCAAAACCTCTATCAAATAGCAAGCAGACCTGATTCAACTGTCTCTCAGAATAGAGCAGACAATTCTTGGTTTCCAATCCTTAGAAGAAATGTGCAAGACTGGGAATTGCATGAATTACTTAGCCTTCTGGAACAATTGGAGAAATGCATGGTCAATGAACAGCTTCCAGATAAACTCATATGGGGAGCAAGTACTAAAGGAATTTACACCGTGAAAGCAGGATACCTACACAATGTTAGCCAAAATGAAATGGTGGACAGTTGGCCTTGGAAGCTCATCTGGAAAACAAAATTACCCCCCAAAGCTATATGTCATAGCTGGACTGCATTGAAGGAAGCATGTCTCACTCAAGATAATCTTTGCAAAAGGAGCATTCCCATAGTTAATAGATGCTATATGTGCCGGCAGGATTTTGAAACAAACAAACATCTATTTTTGCATTGTCCAGTTGCTACAGACATCTGGAATACGTTCCTTTCAGTTTTAGGACTCAACTGGGTGATGCCAGAGAGTATTAAAGATGCTTATAGTAGCTGGAGTCTATGGAAAGTTGGTAAATCCATCGGCAGGATCTGGAAAATGATTCTTGGATGCATTTTTTGGGCTATTTGGACAGAAAGGAATAGAAGATGTTTTGAGGGTTTAGCAACTCCAAATTACTCCTTGAAGGCTAATTGTATAGTTTTGTTATATAGCTGGAGTAACCTCTCCCCTATTAGCTCCCCCGAATTATTTTTGGATTTTGTTTGCTCCCTAACACTAGCATAGGACCATCTGTACAGAGCTAACATATCATCCTTTGTATTAGCATCTGGACAGTGCTCTTTTGCATCTTCTTGATGCTTTTTATAATATATTTTACTTCATAAAAAAAAAAAGGATCATTATCTTGTGCCACCAAATCTAAGATAATATTTCTTCTCCACTCCAATCCTAGATTCTTCTTGGAATGAAGATTAGAGGGATGTGTCAAAAAACACAGTTTACGCATTAAAAGTGGTTGGCGGAAGGCATTCCTTTAAAGTCCTTTTATAAGGAAATCTCCAAAAAAGTATTCTTTTGGGATAAATTCTAAAACAGAAAATTGCCTTGTCATAGACAATTTTTCACCTAGAAGGTCTGTAAAAATTGTTTCTACCAAATAAATGTTCTCGTTATAAAATGCTTTTGGAAATGGAATTCTTCCAAAGGACTTCTTTTGGAAAGACTGAAGATAAAAGTTAGTATCAGACAAAACCAAGTCTTTGCTAATGTTTTTGGAACCTCCTGGTTGAAATGTTTAGAGAAGAGCTACTTAAACCTTTTCCCAGAAGATTTTTTGGGCTCATTTGACGTAAACTAACTAGGTGTGCGGGTAAACATTCTACAGAGTTCCTGCAGGAAGCATTGTCCTTCAACACCGCACAATTTACCAGCAAGAGACCAGCCCTTTTTTTCAGAAAGAGATCCCATGCAGTACCTTTGAAGAGGTTAAGCTAAGGTGGCCCACAAGATTTGAGTGCTAAAGATAGGTTTCGCTTGACCATGTGCTATAAGAAATTGTCCTCAAAAGGCCTCTAGAAAACATATCTTCTTTCTCTTAGCTATGTATCGTGGAATTTCCAAGATCAATCAATCAACCAACCGACTATGCCTCAATCCCAAAATAGTGCGCAAGGATCACAATGTCGTCACTTGCATTTTTACGGTTAAAAAATAAATATATGCACATGTATACATTGTGGTAACATCTAAACATCAGTACTTAAGTAACAAAATCTTAAGTTGCTCAGCTACTGTTTTTTAATATCAGAACAAGAATATCCATTGTTTTGTTCATCTAATATCTCTCAGTACTTTAAACATGCTCAATTACTGGAGTACAGTATCAATTTTCTTTGTTTTTCTCCAGATGCACTTCTAGTAAATACAAGCAGATATATTCATGATTTCAAATGCAAGAATGAAGACACACAAGATCAAATGGTTCCGTAACACCAAAACTACTACTACTGCCTCATTTTTTCTCTCCTTTTCTACTGATATAAACTAGTTCTTCATCTTTTATTGCACCACGACTCAAAGAAGATGCTCATAGTTGAGTAAGTCCTTGAGGAAAGAACACCATTGAAGCTGAAACTTGATTAGTTCATTGTGTCAATTGTGATTTTTTGTGCTTTCTTGTTATACCTTCATGTCATATCAGCTTTAATTGTTTGTGCTTTGCTTTCTAAAGAAGACGCTCATAGTTGAGTAAGTGCCTCCAGCTTTAATGAGGCTATGGTTTACCGTTCAATTTTTATAGACTTGGTATTGTATTAGTGAACCAGACAGCATAATAAGAATAATTAAGTTAATCGACACAACACTGAAGGTAAGTTAAAATTTATCTCTGATTGGCCTTCTGATTCTGATTCTGTTTCCAGCTCCTTAGTAATAATAAATAACTTTTCTTGCTTTGAAGCAATTTCATCACGGTAGTTTCTCTCTACGTTTAGCTAAAGATAAGGCATAATAGAAGAAACAGATCCATATAGGTACAGTCAAAGACAGCTACAACCTCATATGCACTCAGAATGGTATGCTGGAGAATTGGCCTTGGAAACATGTCTGGAGACCACCAAAAGTCTAATGCTTTACTTGGATAGCTCTTAATGAAGCAGCTCTCACACAGGATAATCTATGCAGAAGGAATATAGCCTTAGCCAACAGATGCTACATGTGCCAACAGAATTCAGAATCTATCAGCAACTTATTTTTGCATTGCCCAGTTGCAGCAGCCATCTGGAACTTTTTCCTTTCTATGTTTGGTCTGCAATGGCTCGTCCCTCTATCTATTAAGGAAGCATACAAATGTTGGATTTTTTGGAGAGTCGACAAAGCCATTAAGAAGATCTGGAGAATGATTCCAGCAGTTATTTTTTGGGTTGTTTGGAATGAAAGGAATCACAGGTGTTTTGATGGGATCTCAGTTCCAACCCATTCGCTGTAATCTATATGCTTAGCTAATTTGTTCAGTTGGAACTTTCTCTCCCCTGTAAATAGTGTTGACAACTTTTTGAATTTTGTTAGCTCCCTGATCTTAGTTTAGTCACTCATATAATGGAGCTAACTAACTTTTGTACTCTTTTGCTACTAGCATCTCCCTGATGCTCTCTAATAATAAATGATATCATTTTACTTCATCAAAAAAAAAAAGGTCCATATAGGTGATATCTACTAGTTTGGAATAGGTTCTAGTCGTGTTAGTGATCTTCTAATATTATTATTTCTATTAATTATATATATATTTAATTCATTTTTACTATTATTTTTATTTGATATGATGATTACATAAGTTGAGCTTAAATAGAGAAGGGTGAGGATTCACATAGCCAACCCCAACTTGTTTGGAACTGAGGTTTAGTTGTCGTTGTTGAAGTTTTCTCTCTACTTTATCTCGACTCTTCACTTACAAGTGCTATCTTGATCAATTTTTCTTCTATTTCATACTTGCTTATAGCTTTTAAGCCCACCTCATAACCAAATGATCACTTGGAAGTCTTAGGATCACCGTAGATTTGCATCAAACATAAGAAACTACCAACAACATATCAGGAGGCAAGGTTGCCTCCCATTCATCATCTTTGAACCTTCCATAACACCTTTTTAAGATTCAAGATAGTAATAAAGTCATAATGTATTCGTAGATAGACGAATGTCAAATTTCTTACAGAATGATTAGCAAGGTACTTCAACTGCTTTTTGGTTAACCATAAATTTCCATTATTTTGCCCTATTCATCCATAGACTAACATATAGAGAAAAAAGTAATAAAGCAATTATCATGATGAATAAAGTAGACAACCATATCATGAAACGATCAAATTAAGTCACATTAGATCATGTCATCAAACATATAAACAACAGCAATTAAACTAAGACATTGTACTAGTAGTTACTAAATTCACAAGATCAAAACAATAACTAAGTCATGCTTACATCATAGTTAAATTTAAACTGACAATAGATTATCAAAGCAATACGAATCTCTTACCAATGGACGACTAATCAATCAATCAGCGCGCTTGTAAGACACGTGTTTCCTTGCAGCCCGTGCATTCTCATACTCAAATTTCAAAACATTAGGGATATGAGAAGTGTCCTTGACATAAAAAAACCTCCCAAAAGCACTTTCTTCAATAACAGGGAAAAGACCCTTGAGCACATTGTTAACAATCCAAAACCAACCCCCACCAAGTACTGCTCCTAAAGTAGCTCCAGCAAATACCTGCGCCAAAAGCCTAGTGATAAGAGCTCAGCTTTTGATGTATGGGTTAAGCGCACATCACAGGTTCGAACCCCATAATATACAAAGGCCTAGTATTTAAGTAGATAAGGGTTGAGGGGCGGATCCATTATCCACCAACAACAAACAACAAACCCAGAATAGTCCCACAAGTGGGGTCTGACGAGCATAGTGTCAGCTTACCCCTACTTTTAAGGTAGAGAGCCTATTTCTAATAGACTCTCAGCTCAAGAAAATATGAAAAAAAAAGCAGTAGTAACAAGCATAATAAGAAAACAAAGCTAAAGGAAAATAGTGTAGTTCTATACACGGTTAGTATAAAAAAATTTCTTATACTATCGTGTCACCTAAAAAATATTTAAGCGTAAGCTTCCATAGAATAGTGAGCTTTGTATAACTTAAAAACGAGCTTCGAAAAAAATAAGGCACCTTACTAGCTAAACAGGTAAATGTAAACTGCTAATATAAATTTATTTACAGTGACGGTATGTATAACTTCATTTTAAAAAATGTACCTGTGCGACCGTATGATAACCCAAATAGACTCTAGAGTACAGAGTCAAAACCGCCATAGGCCAAACCAAAAGAAGCACAACCCATAATTGGTTTCTACAAATAAGTCCCAGTTTTCTATAAGTCAAGAGAGTAAAATACACAGCGAAAAAGAACATGTACTGAGAATGGCTAGAAGGCCAGCCATGAGAATCACAAACTTCAAGAAGAGCACAAGTTTCGGGTCGGGCCTGTTGGAATGATTTTTTAATGATTTCGTTTATGAATTGGGAAATTAAAAGCCCAATTGCGAAGAACATGCCCTGAAGTTCTCTACGGAAAATGAAATGAGAAACAAAACCGCCAAGGCTGATGAAAACAGGAACTAATGAAACCCATGCTAAGAAATGGCCTAATTGATCTCCCTTTTGGTATCTAACGTGAGTCAATGTTACTGCTTTCAATGGATGTGGAGACATAGCTTTAGGATCTGATAATTGGTCAGATCTGTGATTTTTTGAGAATTAAAAGAATGGGAGAAGGGGAAGGTAGAGAAGTGAAAATGCGTGAGTTTGTGAAGGGAATGGTGGTGTTTGTTGTAAATCGTTGAAATCAGCTAAAAAGCGTTGCTGCCAAATGGGAAAGAAGACTAGGAAGAAAAGAAGCTTTAACTAGCCATGCGTTTAACAACACGTGTGAAAGATCTGTAACTATGCCGGGAACAATGTGGCAAGTATTAAGCGGGGTGTCAATTCATTTTAATTATTGACTTGTTAATTAAATATTTATATATATAATAAATTTTTTAATATAAATATAGAATTTAAGCAAAAGTTATCGAGTTGTGATGCTCAGGGCAGGCTAATGAGGGCGGGTCAAGCAGGACTAAAAGTCTTCTAGGCTGACAAGCTTTTGAAAAAGGGGGTGCACATGTCACGTTAGTCAAATCTCACATCGGAATGAAAGAGGAAAGTGAAGAGCTTATAAGGCATGACACAAGTTCATATGGTCCGCGCGCTTTTGGGATTTGATGTGCCGTAGCCCGAAAGACAAATTCTTGCAGCCCTGGATCCAAAAGCGGACAATATGTGTCATGGGCTTGGGTCATGACAAATATGAGTTGAATCTCCCTCAGTACGATAGTGGGGCAAACCCCAGCGAGGACGTTGAGTCCCAAGGGGGTGCACATGTCACCTTAGGGGAATCCCGAGAGGGAAGTGAAGAGCTTTATAATGCAGGCAAAATGGCCTCCGGGCCACTTAAACTGGCACTCGTTTTTCAACCCGGTAAAGGAACTTACGCGTTTCCCATTTGTACACTTCAACTCATTCATTTGCACAATTTTAAACCCCTTTGACTGTTGACCATGGTTACGTGACAGCAATGTAACTGACGTGGCAAATATGTGTGATAATCACGCTTGTGACGCGCGTGTATTGATCCACGTCCAATCTGCACTCAATAGTGAGTGGAAACAGTCGTTGGAAGAATAGTACCCAACAAGAGTCGGGGTCGATTTCCACAGGGAGTTACTACGGGTGTTAGGAGTATACACTTGGCGAAAGCGAAAGGAATAGCTAAATTGCACTTCCACAATAGGTTTTGATTTTTTATTCTAATTTTACTCTAGCAATTATGAGCTAAGAAAAGAAACTAGAAGCAAATCAGTATTTTTGGTGTTTTCCCAAATAATTAAAGGCCTAGGGTTGTGACCATAACCTAGGTGTTTAACTAATGAGATAAAGACGTTAACACTTGTTTTGTTGATTGGGGTGTATTATAGCTCTCAACTCTATGTTACCCACTCAATACCTCTCGGTCAGAGAGTGATTTTGCCCAATTTGGCTTTCCCAAGTCCAAATGGGTATCAAACAAAATAGTTGATATGAGCTCAAGTCGGGTTCTTACTATCCCTAGTACGAACCCTTTAATTAGGCTAATCAATATCTCAATTAACCCAATTCCTTATTAGCCAAGTTATTCTAGACTAGGTCTCTCTTTCTCAAGTAGAGACTAAGTCAAATAGGCATGAATCAATATTTGCAATCATTAATTCTAAAATTGAAGCATGAACTAAGCTAAATAATCAATACTCAATCATAAACAAGCATTAAATTAATCACACATAAGGTTTACACATTAGGGTTGGGTCACAACCCTAGTGAAAATCTAGTTACTCGTAATGGAATTTGCAAAAAAAAAAAAAGAAGAAGAAAAGCTAACTAAACTCATAATGGAAGATTAAAATGATGAAATCTAATGTTAAAATACTCAAATAAGCTAAAACTTCCTAAAATAGCTAAAAGAAACGGCTACAACAACTTTGTATGTTCAAACTTGACCTAATTTTGGTAAAACTCGTCTATTTATACAGGGCCAAAAATCGCGGACAAAAATGCCCCTCGGGAGGTTCTGCGGCCGCACAATTCCATGTGCGGTCTGCAGATTTCTTCAGTTGGCAGGAAGGAGGTTTTTGCGGCCGTACATTTCTGGACTGCGGCCACGAGGTAAACTTCTGCGGCTGCACTTCACAAAGGCTTCATGACTAGGTCTTCTTGCATATTCTCTGAATTTTGCATCTTTGTCAGTAAAAGCCTGGTTCTGCGGCCGCACAATTCATGTACGGTGCGCATATTGCTGAAAGTTATGTTGAATTTTGCTTCTTGGTTTGCGGTCGCAGAGGGAATTCTGCGGTCCACAATTGCTTCTGCGGACCGCACATTTATGCTTCTGCACCTATTATTGCCTTGTGATTCGGAACACTCCTTTTTTTAGTCGGATTTCATCTTGATAGACCAAACTTCCAACATTTCTGTAATTTTCACAATTTTATTAGTTTCGGGAACACAATTCAATACTTTCGGACTAAAACAAAAGCTAAACGGTGCTAAAAAGCAATCAAAATACCCATTTATCAACTCCCCCAAACTTAAGTCTTTGCTTGTCCTCAAGCAAATAAATTAGTTCCTACCTTCAAAAGTTAAGGGTCATTTCAACAAGTCAAAGGTGAGCCATCCACACATCAGTTGGGACCAACAATTACCCACACTACTCATGTATTATCAACAAGGCGACAAGTTAAACATTCATGCACATATAGTTTTAATGTGACAATTGAGCTTCAAGAATTAACTTTACTCATCAAGAACCTTTGCTCTATCATGTAGGCCATGGTGGACTCCAAACTCCTCCTCTTCTACTTTTCATTTTCCAAGCTCACTTAAGAACTTTAGCACTCAATCCAAAGATTTATGAAAGGTTCACTCATCTCTCTCAAGAGAATGTCACAAGTACGGCTTCAAGTACCATAGGCTTGTACCTCATGTAGATCGCCACTAATGTAAGCTTACTCGGTTTGAAATCAAGTAGGACTTCTTTCGTGATGTAATGAAGGCTTTTGGGTTTGGGTAGGATACCATATGGGTAAGTGATTATACCTTTCCTTAAGCACTCCATTTTTCATTTCTCGGCTCACACTTTGCCAATTCTTAGAGGCACTTTCTTTTCATTTGGGACTAGAGAGACTTAGCATCACTCTTTCTTGATCATTTCATTCTTTTTCTCTCTTTTTTGATTTATCCATATTTTGGATCATTACCTTTTTTTGAAACCATTCAACCCTTCCACTTATTGACTTTTTGCATTTTGCTTTTTTGTTCTTTTTTTTTTTTCTTGCCTTCTCTTCTTATAGAAATCATTCATTTTCTCTTTTTGTGCCTTGATACCTTTTTCAAATTCCTGATCTCTCACCAAACTTACATTTTAATCTATTTGTTTAACAAGAGTGTTAAGGAAAGCTCGGGGTGCCAAGAGAGGGTCATGACAAAACGGATAAAGGATTGTAACATGGTTGTCAAATGAGAGAGGCTAGAGGCTCAAAGGGGTTGACTAGGGATAATGACATTGGTTGGCAATAGAAAACTCAAACGGGCCAAGGAGATCCTACAATCACGTCTCAAACCAAACAAAACTTAGGATTTCACCTTGAAACATATTCGGGGCAAGTTCTAGACCATTCGCACGGATACTTGGACTAGCAACATTCATCTCACCCCTCACGCAACCAGTTTGTAAAAGAGGACATAGTCGAGGGCCCACTACGTCCACATTCAAGTTTAAAGATCACTATGGTCCAATTAAATCACTCGATGATTGCCAAATTAAACACAAGAGTCACAAAGTCACTAATTAGAGTTATTTCTTTCAGAAACCTTATCTCTAACCATAAACACGTAGTTAAGTGTGTTGGTGCCAATTGAAGCATGATTGACTCTTCAAGCATGACTTAATTAGGTCTTTTTATTCATTACTACTACTGTTATTACCTAAATACAAAAACTGACTCATTCCCTTAAAAAGGTTGTCATGCCATCCATCATTGGGATGAGTCACCCGATTTACACTAAAACTATCTTTGGAAAGAACCGCGACATTAAGAAAACCAAAGGCTTATTATCTACTAAAACATAAAAAGAAGCTACTGAGCAAAACAAAAGCTAATACACTACTAAAATATAAAAAGAAGTTAATAAGCAAAACCAAAGATAAAGAAGCTAATGAACAAAACAACTAAGGATAAAATGAATCTACATAGTAAGAGAAGAGAGAGAGAAGATATATACATACAAATAAGAAAAGAGAAAATATCATTAAATTATTACAGGCCAAATGTATCAAAGTACCAAATGTATCAAATAAACTCCACCCCCACTCCCGAATAAAAGTAAGCATTGTCCCCATTGCTTAGCAAAATAAGAGTAAAAGAGGGAAGAGTTAAGAAAACTCTCTATGGCTCCTTGGACATCTCTGTGTCCCCAACAATGTTATCGCCCTCAAGATCAGCCAACTGAATCTCATCATCCCTAACTCTAGGTGTGGCTGGGTTGGCGGACATCTGACACACTGCCTTAGTAGTGTCGGCAACAAGGTCTGGCTCTTCAGACTGGCCAGCTGGTGCAGATGGTGCTGTAGGATCTGAGACGGAGTTGTGTGGGTCAAGCAGCATGTCAAAGGGGAGATCTCCGGCTGTAGCAAGCCTGGTCACCTGTCTCCGGAGCTTGCCCACTGACTTCTTGCTGGCTTGGGATTTTCTCATCTTCTTGACTTCCTTTCCCAGCTCTTCAATCACCGACCCATGTTGTACCAAGGTGTCCATAATAGTCTTCCGGTTCTCCAGAATATTCTTCAATGTCTTCTCAAGGTCAGAAGGAACATGTGATGTCTGTGAGGTGGATTGTGCTGTAACAGTACTGGACAAGTCAGACAACTTTACAGTGGTTGTCTGCATCCAGTTGTTGAGACTCGCCAATGTCTGGGAGACTCGTAGTGCAGATAGTGAATGAGGAGGCACGGGCACTAGCTTCAAAGCCGAGGTGGGAGTTGTGGTAGGAGCTGCAGTAGGGACTGTGGAGGAGGGCGGAGGCATAGCTGCGGCACTGGAGAAAGGATCAACTGAAGTGGATGGAACATCAATTGCCTCAGCTACCATAGCTGGCTCATCAAACTGGCCCACAGTGGTAGGAAACTGAACTTTCTTCTTCGGATTGTTCGCATCCATCAGTGAATACCAAGTAAAAGGCTTCTTCAGCCTCACCTTTGTGTCATAATCCCTCAGCTCTACCCTTTTATCCGTGAGATATTCTGTAATAATGTTGGGATACGGGTAGGACGAGTCAACTTATCGAGCAATCACTGAGGTATTGGCCGACATCACGACACCCACATTGATAGGGTACCCGGCCATAATAGAATCAACCAAAACTGCCCTAGGGATCGGAAGGTGAGTCTCATTCTGGCATGGGTCTAGTCTGTTGCACACAAATGTCTGCCACCTCTTTGCCTCAAAGCTCAAAGTGCTCCGGTGGATAGGAACCCCAGCGTTAATCCATGGTGGTGGTGGTCCCGGTGGTGCCAGAATCTCCACTAACCAAGGCCGGACAGCATCTCCCGGTGCACACTTCTCCAAATACTCCTTCGGCTCAATATCTTCGAAGCCCAAGTACGTGTTAAGTGTATGCTGATCAAACCTCACTTTGAGGTTACGCACTTTGGTCACCTTTGTCCCCTTTTTGATATGCGATACATTGGCATAGAATTACCGGACAAGGTACTCTTTGGCATCTACTACACTCTGAGTGAACCACATCCACCCTTTGCATTACCTGAACTGCCTTATAATGGCTGGATTGTACTTCTCTAAATCTTTTAATAGAAACTGCCGCTCAAGGGTTAGCGACCTCGTTGGCCACCAGGTACGAAAGCTGATGACGGCAGCCAAGCTAATAAATCGGTCCTCCCAAACCTCTTTCTTCTTCGACCTTTCAAGGCCGGCAGTTGTAGCATCTCCCCCTCTACCATCATCGAGGATATCTTGAACTGGTGCATCCTGTGCCTCAGGGACTTTTAAAATTGAGATTAATCTGGTGATGACTTTTGCCATCCTCTCCTTATTTTGCCTCTCATATTATATATATATATATATATATATATATATATATATATATATATATATATATTGTAGTCGATGGCTCAGAAGCCTGACTAGCACTCTCTGAATCCTAGGAAGTGCTATGAGATGAGGACGGCTCGTCCCTGAGTTGGTATCTCCCTTGCGGCCTTGACTGTACGGTCGACTGCTCCTGAACAGAGGCTGAGTTTCCCTTTGATGCTTCCCTAGATGGGACATATGAGCTCGTCTCAGAGAGATCTGCACCTCTCCCTCTACTGGATGTAGCTTTCTTTGCTATTGTCTTTTGTTGGCCAAAGGGTAAGGCACTCTTGCCTCGACCTCAATAGGGTTCACCTCTCCCTTTTGATGTCGCCACGTCCTCTAGATCGAACCATTGTTTGTATCAAGCAAAGGCGATTGTTAGTTGTAATTCAATGTTCAGACATGCACAGGAGATATGCAAGTAAGCTATAAACCAGAAGACACAGTGAGGGCACACAGTTAGAACATGCTTGCAGGGAACTGATCTGCGGTCTGCACAATTTCATTTGCGGCCTTAGATAAGGAGTTGCGGACCGCGCATTTTGGTTGTGCGGCCGCAAAAGTAAAGTGTGGTCCGCACAATTTCACTTGCATCCGCACCTCTAAAACCTAAAAGATGCCAACTCTCTTATGACAGATAATTGGCTGATGTGCGGCCGCAACATAATTTCTACGATCCGCACAATTAGAAATGCGGCCGCACATTGGAGTCAAAAAGTATGGACTCTCTGATGACAGTAAATGGGTTGTTATGCGGCCGCGATGAGAATTTTGCGGTCCGCACATTTTAACTCGCGGCCCCAGAATGAGTTCTTCACTAAGTTGCCCTAAATTCCACATCTGCGGACCGCACAAATTCAAGTGCGGCCACAGAATTCAAAAGTTACGTACAAGTCAAGTTTTTTTTTCTATCTAGGTTTTGCAATTTTGTGCACAATTTGACATGGCAACATCATAAAAGCATAAAAATATGTTAACCCAGTCCCCATAGAGTATGTATTAGTTAACCCATTACAAATTTACCCCCACATGAATACATGATTGAATTATAATGACAAATGGCCTAAAAAGGACTAAAAATCTACAAGTTAAAAGAAAAAGATTAACAAGAAATTGAAGCATACCACATGAATGAGTGTAATGAGTGACTGATCACAGATGTTTGTGTGTGTGGACAGATGAAATCACCAAGAAATGTTTAACAGAGGAATATTTTTATGCTCAGAGAGTGAAAAACGTACCAAATACCCATATTCCTCTATTTATACTTTTTGTTTACTAAGGGAAAGAAGAGCGAGTGCGGCCGCACCTTTTCATGTGTGGTTCGCACTCTGCTACCTGATGAGCATCTCATCTGCGGTTCGCACAATTTTGTGTGCGACCACGGATTTCATGTGCCACCTCTTAAAAGGTATGAAATGGTCGTGTGCAATTATAGTAACCCAACGAAGAGTCGGGGTCGAATCCACAAGGAGCTAGACGGGAGTTAGGGGTATATATTCTAATGCGTGAAATTGAATTATCTTAATTTGCACTTTCACAAAAAAAAGTTTTGTTTCTATTTCGAATTTTATACTAAAGTTTGCAAAATAAAGAAATAAGACTAGGATAGTAGTTTTTGATGTTTTTCAAATTGGTAAAAAGCCTAGGGTTGTGACCATTACCTAGGTGTTTACCTAATGGGATAAAGACCTTAATGCTTGTTTTGTTGACCAGGGTGTATTATAGCTATCAACTCTCATTTACCCACTCAATACCTCTCGGTCAGAGAGTGGTTTTGCCCAATTTGGCTTTCTCAAGACCAAATGGGTATCACACAAATTAGTTGATAAAAGCTCAAATCGGGTTATTACTATCTCTAGGTTGAACCCTTTCATTGGGTTAATCAATCTCTCAATTGACCCAATTCTTTGTTAGCCAAATTTTCCTAGACTAAGTCTTTCTTTCTCAAGTAGAGACTAAATCAAATAGGCATGAACTAATGTTTGCAACCATTAATTCCACAAATTAAAGCATGAACTAGGCTAAATAATAAATACCCAATCATAAACAAGCACTAATTTAATTACCCATAAGGTTAACACACTAGGGTTGGGTCACAACCCTAGTAAAAATCTAACTACTCATGCTTGGGTTTGAAGAAAAAGAAGAAGAAATACTAATTAAACTCATAATGTAAGCTTGAAATAATAAAATCTATTGTAAAATACACCAAAATATAGTAAACTTCCAAAAAAGGCAAAGAAAAATGGCTATAGTACCTGCTGATGTCAAAACGTGACCTAATTGTGTGAAACTCGTCTATTTATACAAAGCTAGAAATTTCGGACAAAAATGCTCTTCGGGAGGTTCTGCGGCCGCACAATTCCATGTGCGGTCCGCAGAATTCTTTATTTGGCAGGAGCTGGGATTATGCGACTGCACAATTCTGAAATGCGGTCACTAGGCAATATTTCTACAGTACGCAAATTTAGCACTGCGTCCGCAAGGCACTATTTTGCGGTCCGCAATAGTATGATTGCGGCTGCAAGATAAGCTTTTGCGGCCGCACAAATCTTGTGTGGACCGCAATTCGAGGAAACTTATGGACTTGGCTTTTTGTCATCTCTCTATATTGGATCCTAGCCCAGCTTATGCGGCCGCACAATTCACGTGCGGTCCGCAATTTGCTCAAAAGTCTGTAGTGTTTTTCTTCCTTGATTGTGGCCGCAGATGGAATTCTGCGGACCGCACATTGTAAGCTTCTATGCCTTTTATTGCCTTGTGTTTAGACTACTCTTTTTGAGTCAGATTTCATCTCGGGAGTCTAACATCCAGCATTCCTGCAATTTTGCACATTTCATTAGTTTTGAGAACACAATTCAATACTTTTAGACTAAAACAAAAGCTAAAAGGCGCTAATAAATAGTCAAAATCCCCACTTATTAACTCCCCCAAACTTAGTCTTTGCTTGTCCTCGAGCAAACAAAATAGTTCCCATCTCCACAAGTTAAGGGTCATTTCAGCCAGTGGAAGGTGAGCCATTCACACATCAGTTGGGACCAATAATTACTCACACTACTTATGTATTATCAACAAGGCGACAAGTTAAACATTCATGCACATCTAGTTCTAATGTGACACTTGAGCATCAAGAGTTAACTTTGTTCATCAAGGAAGCTCGCTCTCTCATGTAGGTCATTGTGGATCCCAAACTCCTCCTCCTCTGCTCTGCGTTTGCATAGTTCACTTAAGAATTTTAGCACTAAATCTAAAGATTTATGAAAGGTTCACTCATCTCTCTCAAGAGAATGCCGCAAGTACGGCTTCAAGTACCATAGGCTTGCCCCTCATGTAGATCGTCACTAATGTAAGCTCACTCGGCTTGAAATCCAGTAGGGCTTCTTTCGGGATGTAATGAAGGCTTTTGGATTAGGGTTGGATACACTATGGTTGAGTGGGTTCACCTTTCCTTAAGCACTCCATTTTTTTTATTCTCGGCTCACACTTTGCCAATTCTTTGAGGCATTTTCTTTTCCTTGGGGAACTAGAGAGACTTAACATCACTCTTTCTTGATCATGACATTCATTTTTCTCCCTCTTTGATTCTTCCATGTTTTGGATCATTACCTCTCTTTGAATCACTTCAACTCTTCCGCGTATTCATTTTTTTTTGTATTTTTCTTTTTGTTCTTTGCTTTTCTTTCCCTTTCCTTATCATCATTTCTTTTTATCTTTTTGTGCCTTGATACCTCTTTCAAGTTCCTCGTCTCTCCCCAAAACTTACGTTTTTAGCCAATTATTTCACAAGAGTGTTAAGGAAAGTTTGGGGTGCCAAGAGAGGGTCACGACAAAACGAGTAAAGGCTTGTAACATGGTTATCAAATGAAAAGGGCTCGAGGCTTAAATGGGTTGACTAGGGATAACAACATTGGTAGGCAATGGAAAATTCAAACAGGCCAAGGAAAGCCTACAATCACTTCTCAAGCCAAGCAAAACTTAAGATTTCGCCTTGAAATACATTCGAAGCAAGTTCTAGACCTTTCACACGGATACTTGGACTAGCAACAAAGCATCTCACCCCTCACGCAACTGGATTATTAAAAAGGATAGAGTCGAGGGCCCACAATGACCACATTCAAGATTGAAAATCACTATGGTTCGATTAAACCACTCGATGATTGCCTAAGTCAACACAAGAGTGACAAAGTCACTAACTAGAGTTATTTCTTTCAAAAACCTTGTTTCTAACCATAAGCACGTAGTTAAGTGTGTTGGTACCAAATGAAGCATGATTGACTCTTCGAGCATGACTCAATTAGGTCTTTTTATTCATTACTCCTACTATTATTACCTAAATACAAAACAGACTCATTCCCTTAAGAAGGTTGTCATGCTATCCATCGTTGGGAAGAGTCACCCGGTTCACACAAGAACTACCTTTGGAAAGAACCGTGGAATTAAGAAAACCAAAGGCTTATTATCTACTAAAACCTAAGTGAGAAACCTCAAGGTGCGATTTGATTAGCACACATTGAACACCTATTTGGGATTTGATGATGTCGAGCCCACAAAGTACTCAGAGAAGTGTGCACTTGGGTATGCAGCTTGTCTGTGGCTAGCAGAGATCCTAGCAGCTCTTGGGCCACCACCACCATGGATCACATCAGGGGTTTCTATTCATAGGAGCACTCTGAGCTTTGAGGCAAAGGGGTGGCAAACCTTTGTATGTAGCAGACTAGACCTGTGCCAGAATAAGACATATCTTTCGATCCCTCGGGCAGTTCTAGTTACTTCCATCATGGTTGTGTACCCAATAAATATGGGTGTCGTGATGTCGACAAACATCTTTGTGGTCGCTCGGCAAGCTAACATGACTTACCCGTATCCCAACACCATTACAGAATATCTCACGGATATGAGGGTAGAGCCGAGGGACTTTTATACAAAGGTGCGGGTGAAGAAGCCTTTCTCATGGTACTCACCGATGGATGCACACAACCTTAAGAGAAAAGGTCAACCATCTACCACCATAGGCCAGTTTGATGAGCCATCAGTGGTAGTTACAGAGGTAGTTGATGCTCCATCCACTTCGGCTAAGGCTTCATAAAGTGTCGCAGCCATTCCACCACCACCTTCCCCAGTCCCTACTGCAATTCCTGTCACAGGTTCCACCTCGGCTTTGAAGCTTGTGCCCATGCCTACTACGCCACTTTCTGCACTGCGAGTCTCCCAGACATTGGCGAGCCTCAACAACTGGATACAGACAGCCACTGCAAAGCTGTCTGACTTATCCAGTACTGTTTCAGCACAATCTTCTATTCCGGCACCTCAGATGCCTCCATCAGTTGAAGAGACATTGAAGAAGCTCTTGGAGAACCAGAACACGATCATGGCTACTTTGGTACAGAACGGGTTAGTGATCGAAGAGCTGAGCAAAGAAGTAAAGAAGATGAGAGAGTCCCATGCCTTCAAGAAGTTAATGGACAAGCTCCGGAGACAGGTTACCAAGCTTGTTGTAGCCGAAGATATTCCATTTGACATGCTGATTGACCCTCACCATCCAGGCCCAGATCCTACAACACCAACAATACCAACAACATCAGTGGTACATCTGGCCAGTCTGAGGAGCCAGATTCTGCTGTCGACACTGCCAAGGCAGTGCGTCAGATGTTCACCAACCCAGTCACTCCCAGAGTTGAGGATGATGAGACCCAGTTGGAAGAGACTGGAAATGGTGACATTGCTGGGGACACAAAGATGTCCAAGGAGCCATTGGGAGTTCTTCTTCACTCTTACCTTTCCTTTACTCTTATTTTGTTAAGCATTGGGGGAAATGCTTATTTTTATTCAGGGGGTGGAGTTTATTTGATCTTATTCGTTGATTCTGAGACATTTGGCTTATAATAACTTGATACTATTTTCTTTTTCTTCTCTCATTATCTATATATCTTATCCTTCTCCCTCATTATGTATATTCGTTATGCTTTCGATAGTTTTTGCTTTGTAGCTTCTTTATGTTTCTTTTCCTATTAGTTAGTATCTAATTTAGTAGCTTCTTTTTGAGTTAGTAGCTTCTTTGTTTGTTTTAGTAGCTTCTTTTTATCGTCACCTTTATCCCTTTCTTGATGTGCGCTATATTGGCGTAGAATTCCCAGACAAGGTATTCCTTAGCATCCACCACGCTGTGGGTAAACCACATCCACCCTTTGCATTCTCTAAACTGCCTCAACACTTCGGGGTTATACCTCTCAAGATCTTTCAACTGAAATTGCCGCTCAAGAGAGAGCGACCTCACTGGCCACCACTCACGAAAGCTGGTGAAGGCGGCCAAACTGATAAAACAGTCCTCCTATATCTCTTTCTTCTTCGACCTCTCGAGGCCGGTAACAGTAGCATCTCCCTCTCTACCATCATCGGGGATGTCCTGCACTGATGTCTCTGATGCCTTAGGGGCAGGTGTAGTAGATGGCTCAGAAGCCTGACTAGCACTTTTCGAGCCCTCGAAAGTACTATGAGATGTGGATGACTCGTCCCTGAGCTGATACCTCTTTGGCGGCCTTGAGTGGACAGCTGACTACTCATGTACGGAGGCTGATTTACCCTCTGATGCTTCCCTAGATGGGGCATAAGAACTAGTCTCAGAAAGGTCTGCACCTCTCACTCTGCCGGCTACTATTTTCTTTCTGATTTCATGTTGTTGGGAACTAGGTAAGTGTCTCTTCCTGCGTCCCCGAGAAGGGTCACCCCTTCCTTTCAAAGTGTCACCTCTGCCTTTAGATCACACCATTTTCTGTACCAAGCAAAGGTGATTGTTAGTTGCAGTTCAAGTTCAAACATGTAATGAATGTAAGGACACACCAAAAGATACAGTGAGGAACATAATTGAAAATGCTTGCAGGGTAGGGATTTGCGGTCCGCACATTCTTGATTGCGGTAGCAAAAAGGGTCTTGCTGTCGCAGTTGAGGATTGCGGTTCGTACATTTTATCTTGCGGTCGCAAAGCAAAGACCTAAATTATGCTAACTCTCTGATGACAGAGAATTGGCTGATGTACGACCGCAAAATATTTTTTGCGGATCGTACATTTTGGTCTTGCAGTCGCACATTGAAGTACTAACATGCACACTCTCTGAAGGCAATAAAATAGCTGTTTTGCGGCCGCAATGGAAATTTTGCAGTTGTTACACCCTGTACGTCCTAAGGTGACGTAATGAATATGAGACTTGTTAATCATTATTTAAATGATTTTAAAGTCATAATATGACTATATATGATATTTGGATAGAAAATATAAAGTTTGGGAAAAATCGGATTTAAGTTGCGGAAAAACTGACTAAGGATTTGCCTTGTAACAGAGTTTTTTGAGAAATAAATTTCATGTGCTATATGAGGTATTTTTTAGACATATTATATACTAAATGGAAGGTCTACGAGTCTAATTTCCAATGCATTAAACCGTTTATTGATACAACATCGGAGTAGAGAGATTTCCATATATTTGCGAGACTGCGCAAGCAGCTCGGTTGGGACCCACTTGAGACGACATTCGACCTTACATTTTTTTAAAGGCGTTTCATACTCATTTCGGGTCATTTCTCACCCAAATTACATCTAACAGCTCTCCAAAACCTTCTCTAACATATCCCAAGATCCCAAGAACCAAACTCAAGGGAAATCAACTCAAATCATCATCAAAGGTGTTAAGGACTACAAAAGAATACTTCTATGATGTTGTAGTGTGATTGAGGGCTATTGTGAGCTAAGTTGAGACAAGGTTTCAAGTTGTAGCTTCTTTACAAGGTATGTATAATATCTTCTTGCTTGTGCCTAAGGTTAATCTTGTGTTAGTTGTGTTGGTTGAGTGCGAAACCATAAGATAGCACTTGAAAGAACATGGGATGTAGTAGTCTTTTTTATTGGACTATTTTGTGGCTAAATAGATGGTTTGTGTTGGCTTAAAATTGTAAGAAATAATTTGATAATGTTGTGGCTGCTTTTGTTAAGCTTTTCTGGGTGTTGATTAAGTTAATTGAAGAAGAAAAGATGAAAAACAAGTGATTGACGATAAAAATTAAGGTGCTAGACGTATGGAGCTGTTTTGGAAGACATTTTGTGGATGTTTTGAACTAGAAATAATATAGTACATATAAGTATGATGTTCTGAAGGTTATAAACTAATTTATGGAATAAGATTTGGATTCAATTTATATCTTGTTGTGAGTAAAAACGAGCTTGCCGCTCAATTTGGTTGTTAAGATAATCGGAGAAACTCATATTGGATTATATTGTTATTGTTGCTATTGTTGGTTATAGTTGTTGTTGGGCTGTTGATGACCCTTAGTGGTTTTTGGGATGTATTAAAAATAGGGGAGTTGCTGTCCGGTTTTCCTTGAGCCATACGACCAGCCAAATATGATGGTACGATATTATATGTTAACCGCAATATCATTTCTCTTGTTGTAGATGCAAGAAGTTGTGTTGAGCTTGGTTGAGTAATAAGGAAGAGATCATACTAGTATGTTAAGTCTATCCATTCTTTCCTTTTGGCATGATCCATATAATACAAACGAAACGTGCAAACACTGAACTTTCATAAATGACTCTATTCATAGAAGTACTAGGGGTTCCTATGTTCTGGATTCCCCATATGTCCTACTATCATATCGTCTATTCATGGGTCTTATGATATTCCGAGAGATCTTATAGACTTACTTCCTTATGCATTGCATTCATTTATACATATACATTGACCCATGACCAGATGTCGTTATATACGCGTATATTATATGTATATGGGATATGAGGAGAGGTTATGGCGTTATATACGCACCACCACCTGATCATCTGGTATACATTTATGTTTTCGCCCACAGAGGCTGAGATGATATGATGGAATGCCCTCAGAGTCTTGATGATGTTATGTACGCATATACCTATGCATGATATGACATTTATACACATATGCATGACATTATAAATGTTTCATGATTCACAGATCTATTCAGACTTACATGTTGAGTCCTTTACTCCATGTTTCTTTCATGTCTATTATATACTAATTTTTATGCCTTACATACTCAGTACATTATTCGTACTGACGCCCCTATTGCCTGGGGGCTTGTGTTTCATGCCGCAAGTGCAGGTAGACAGGCTGACGGTCCCCCGTCTTAGGATCTTTGCTTAGCGAGAGTTGGTGTGCTCTATTTGATCCGGAGCTGCTAATGAGTTTTGGTACGATACCTTTGTATACATATGGGTATGACGGGGCCCTGTTTCATTCTCTATACAGTTGTACTCTGTTAGAGGTCTGTAGACAGTCATGTATAGTTAGATAGTATGTGGCCTTGTCGGCTTGCCCTATTGTATTCCGCATGTATATGTATATATATGTCTTTTGAGTATGTCTCCTCACGTATGTTATTCATATGATTCAGCAGTTTAGGGGCACATGTTATGCATGACCTACACTTATTTCATGTTTATATCTTAGATTTATGCTTAGGGGTGTTTGGTAAGTAGAACTTGGGCACTTGTCACAGCCCATCGGTTTGGGTCGTGACAAAAGTGATATCAGAGCAGTTCCATCCTAGGGTTGTTTACAGACCATGTCTAATAGAGTCTTGTTTATGAGTGTGTTGTGCACCACACTTATAGACATGAGGCTGCAGAACATATAAGTTGTTACCCTCCCTTCTTATCTTAGATCGTGCGATATAAGAATTCATTTTCCTAATGATATGTTATGTTTTCAGCGATGCCCAAGAAGGCTACAACCATCTAGAAGGGCAAGTCCGTGGATGATGAGACTACAAGTCGAGTGCCATAAGTTACCAAGGCTCAGGGAGATTCACATAGTGAGACTCCATCTCAGACTTCACATACCCTACCCTCTTTAGAGGAGATCCGAGGGGCACCATCTCCAGCGCCTGCCCCAGTACCTTCAGTTCCTCAGCCAAATGTACCGGGTCAGGAGATGAGAGATGTTATTCAACTATTGACTCGATTAGTGACCGCACAGGCTCGACGCCAAGAGGTAGGTATCGGTCATGCAGATAGGGCCATCAGTACGAGGGTTCGCGATTTTATTAATTTGGACCCTCCCGTATTCACTGGAGCAGATCCAAACGAGGACCCTCATGTATTTATTGATAGGATGCAGAGAACTTTGAGGGTAATGAAGGCCACTGCAACTGAGTCAGTTAAGTTAGCTTCCTATAGACTTCGGGATGTTGCAGTTAATTGGTACGAGTCTTGGGAGTTGTCCAGAGGTGAGGATGCCCCTCCAACAGTATGGCAAGAGTTTACAGAGGCTTTTCTTCGTCATTATTTGCCACCAGAGCTTAGACGGGACAGAGTTGATAGGTTCTTGACCCTTCGGCAAGGTAATATGAGTGTTCGGGAGTACAACCTTCAGTTTGATTCTTTGGCCAGGTATTCTCCCACTATTGTAGCTAAAATGGAGGATCGGGTTCACCGGTTCGTGATGGGGTTGGAGCCGCACTTGCTTATTGACTGTATGTCGGTCTCACTTCAACCAAGCATAGACATTTCTCGTATGCAGGCATACGCTCAGGGTGTAGAGGAGCGTAAGCAGAAGAAGAGGGCCGATCGTGAGCATGTTAGGGGCCAGAGTAAGAGAGCGAGATCTTCAGGTCATTCTAGTGAGTTTTGAGGTGGGCAGCGATAGCAGTACCCGAGGTATCCAGCCAGCGATTGGCTAGTGAACCCCCTCAGTTTGCCGGTAGGTGATTTGATCGTTCCACATATTCAGGGCCCAGTCAGAGATCTAGGGCCTCTAGTTCTCAGTACAGAGGTGAGTCAAGTCAGATGAGGCCGCCCTTGCCACGATGTGCTCAGTGTGGTAAGTAGCATGACGGGCAGTGCCTTGTAGGGTTGGGTATTTGTTATACTTATGGTTATCCAAGCCATATTATGAGAGATTGTCCGACGAGAGGTGGTGCAGGTATAGTTCAGTCAGCGAGATCTGTAGCCAGTTCGTCATCATTAGTACGTCCCCCTGGGCAAGGTTCACAGGCACCGGCTAGTCGTGGTAGAGGCAGAAGTGGAGAATCTAGCTCGAGCGGTCCTCAGAACCGTATTTATGCATTAGCGGGTCGATAGGATCAAGAGTCATCACCCGATGTTGTTACATGTATATTATCAGTCTCCTCATATGATGTATATGCATTGATTGATCCAGGCTCGACCTTATCGTACGCCACTCTGTTAGTTGCTAGTAAGTTTGGGATAGAACCTGAGTTGATTGAACCTTTTGAGGTGTCTACACCTATTGGGGATCCAGTGATAGCTAGACGGGAATATAAAGACTATATAGTAGTAGTTCATAATCGTTCTACAGTAGCAGACCTGATAGAGTTAGATATGGTGGAATTTGATGTTATAATGGGTATGGATTGGTTGGATTCTTGTTATGCTATCGTTGATTGTAGATAAAAGATGGTTCGGTTCCAATTTTCAGGGGAGCCAATTCTGGAGTGGAAAGGTAATACCGCATTGCCAAGAGGTAGGTTTATTTCCTATCTCAAGGCAAAGAAGATAATCAGAAAGGTCTATATTTATCACTTAGTTCGGGTACAGGATGTGAAAGCAGAGTCACCGTCCCTTCAGTCTATCCCAGTGGTTAATGAGTTTCCCGATATTTTTCCCGATGAGCTTCCAGGCCTTCCGCCAGAGCGGGAGATTGAGTTTGGTATTGACACATTACCAGATACCCATCTGATATCTATTCCTCCGTATAGAATAGCACTTGTAGAGCTGAGAGAGTTGAAAGAACAACTGAGGGATTTGCTTGAAAAAGGCTTTATCAGACCCAGTACATCACCGTGGGGAGCACCTGTGTTATTTGTAAGAAAGAAAGATGGTTCCTTGCAGATGTGTATTGATTACAGGCAGTTGGATAAGGCGACGATCAAGAATAAGTACCCGCTCCCGAGAATTGATGATTTATTTGATCAGTTGCAGGGTGCCAAGTGTTTCTCAAAGATAGACTTGAGGTCTAGGTACCATCAAGTAAGGGTTAAAGAGAAAGATATTCCGAAGACAACATTCAGCTCCAGATACGGGCACTTTGAGTTTCGAGTTATGTCATTCGGGTTGACCAATGCCCCAACAATATTCATGGACTTGATGAACCGTGTGTTCAGACCCTTTCTAGATCAGTTCGTGATTCTATTTATAGATGATATTTTGGTTTACTCCCATTCAGAGGCTGAGCATGCTGATCATTTACGTACTGTACTCAGAGTTCTACAAGAAAGGAAGTTGTATGCAAAATTCTCTAAACGTGAATTTTGGTTAAATTCTGTAGACTTCCTTGGTCATATTATTTCAGGTGAGGGTATCCGGGTTGATACACAGAAGATTGAGGCAGTGAAGACTTGGCCTAGACCCACGACACCGACGGAGGTTCGTAGCTTCCTGGGTTTGGCAGGATATTATAGGAGATTTGTAGAGGGTTTTTCTTCTCTTCAGCACCATTGACAAAGTTGACTCAGAAGGCAACTAAGTTTCAGTGGACTGATGCTTGTGAGCGGAGTTTCCAGGCATTGAAGGACAGATTGACTTCAACACCGGTTTTGACACTTCCAAAAGGGACCGATGGTTATGCTATCTATTGTGATGCTTTGGGCGTTGGATTGGGTTGTGTATTGATGCCGTATGGTAAGGTTGTTGCTTACGCTTCTAGAAAACTAAGAAACCACGAGAAGAATTACCCGACCCACGATTTAGAGTTAGCCGCGGTGATTCATGCACTAAAGATATGGAGGCACTATTTGTATGGCATTCATGTTGATATCTATATGGACCATAAGAGCGTTCAGTATATATTAAAGCAAAAGGAATTGAATTTACGTCAGAGATTATGGTTGGAGCTACTGAAAGACTATGATATTGATATTTTATACCATCTAGGGAAGGAGAATGTAGTAGCCGACACCCTCAGCCGTAGATCTATAGGTAGTCTGTCATATTTACAACCAGAGAAGAGTGAGATAGCTCGTGAGATTCATCAGCTAGCTAATATTGGATTTCGATTACTAGATTCAGGTGGTACCAGAGTTACTATTTAGGACACGACTACATCCTCTCTAGTAACTGAAGTAAAGGAACGCCAGTATGAAGATCATGTGCTAGTTCACTACAGAGATGCAACCCCTCAATAGGAGAAGACACAATTTGAGATTACAGGAGATAGAGTCCTTAGATATCGAGGCCGATTATGTGTTCCTAATGTGGCAGGGTTGCGCCAGCAGGTTATAGGAGAAACTCACTATTCTCGTTATTCTATTCATCCAGGAGCGACGAAGATGTATCATGATATCAAGGGAATATACTGGTGGGACAGAATGAAGAAGGATATAGCAAAGTTTGTTGCTCAGTGCCCAAATTGTGCAGGTTGAGATTGAGCATCATAAGCCCAGTGGATTATTGCAGGCTATAGAGATTCCAACTTGGAAATGGGAAGTGATTAATATAGATTTCATCATAGGCTTACCTCGTACCCAACATAAATTCGATTCTATATGGGTTATTGTCGATAGACTTACAAAATTAACCCATATTTTGCCTGTCAGGACTACGTATTCAACAGAGGATTATGCAAGGCTTTACATTAAGGAGATAGTACGACTTCATGGTTTCCCTATATCTATTATCTCATATAGAGGTGCTCAGTTTACAGCTAATTTTTGGAGGTCCTTAGAAAAAGGATTGGGGAGTCAGGTAAGTCTTAGTACAACATTTCATCCCCAGACAGACGGTCAGGCTGAACGTACTATTCAGACACTGGAGGATATGTTACGGGCTTGTGTGATAGACTTCAGGGGTAGCTGGGATGATTATCTTCCACTTATTGAGTTCGCATATAATAATAGTTATCATTCCAGCATTCAAATGGCTCCATACGAAGCTCTTTACGGACGGAAGTGTAGGTCTCCTATAAGATGGTTAGAGATTGGGGAAACTAAGTTAGTAGGACCAGAGTTGGTACAACAGGCAGTTAAGAAGATTAAGCTTATAAGGGAAAGGCTATTAGTAGTTCAGAGTCGTCAGAAGTCCTATGTAGATAATCGACGACGAGACTTGGAGTTTCAGGTAGACGACTGGGTATTCCTAAAGGTATCACCGATGAAAGGCGTTATGAGATTCGGTAAGAAAGGAAAGCTTAGCCCTCGATACATTGGACCTTATAAGATCATACGCAGAGTAGGCCAGGTAGCATATGAGTTAGACTTACCTTCCAACTTGGAGTCAGTACATCCAAATTTTCACGTGTCTATGCTCTGCAAGTGCATTGGAGATCCTTCTAGAGTCGTTCCAGTTGACGATGTTCAGATTACAGAGCAACTATCATATGAGGAAGCTCTCATTGCTATACTAGATAGACAAGTTCGGATATTGAGAACTAAGGATGTAGCTTCAGTTAAAGTACTTGAGAGGAATAAGAATGTAGAGGAGATGACTTGGGAAGCTGAAGAAGAAATGAAGAATAGGTATGCTCACTTGTTTCCTCTTCCGGAGGAGGATCAAACTGAGACATCACAACCTTTAGGTACGTATATGATACGTGATTCTTATGTTAGTTGTTGTTATTGGTCGTGTGAGGCCATTGGTGTTATTGCTGATTGTGGCCCTGTGTGGCTTTGTATTGTTGGACTTGCTGTGTGACAGGTTGGTAGTAGTACCGTTACAGAGGAGACTCTTCCAAAATTTCTGTAGATTTCTGGGAGTTTAACATTTGAGGACGAATATTTCGAAGGGGGAAGATTGTTACACCCTGTGGGTCCCAAAGTGACGTAATGAATATAAGACTTGTTAATCATTATTTAAATGATTTTAAATTCATAATATGACTATGTATGATGTTTGGATAGAAAATATAAAGTTTGGGAAAAATCGGATTTAAGTTGCGGAAAAAATGACTAAGGATTTGCCTTATAATAGAGCTTTTTGAGAAATACATTTCGTATGCTATATAAGGTCCTTTTGAGACATATGATATACAAAAATGAAGTTCTATGAGTCTAGTTTCCAACGCATTAAACCATTCATTGATACGACATCGGAGTAGAGAGAGATATCTATGTTTCTGCGAGACTGCGCAAGCAGCTCGGTTGGGACCCACTTGAGATGACCTCCGACCTTACGTTTTTTTAATGGCATTTCAGACTCATTTCGGGTCATTTCTCACCCAAATTTTATCTAACAGCTCTCCAAAACCCTCCCTAACATATACCAATATCCCAAGAACCAAACTCAATGGAAATCAACTCAAATCATCATAAAAGGTGTTAAGGACTACAAGAGAATGCTTCTATGATGTTGTGGTGTGATTGAGGGCTATTGTGAGCTAAGTTGAGTCAGGGTTTCGAGTTGTAGAAATTTTCCAAGGTATGTATAACATCTTCTTGATTGTGCCTAAGGTTAATCTTGTATTGGTTGTGTTGTTTGAGTGAGAAACCATAAGATAGCACTTGAAAGAACATGTGATGTAGTTGTCTTTTTGGTTGGACAGTTTTGTGGCTAAATATATGGTTTGTGTGAATGGAAATTGTAAGAAATAATTTGATAATGTTGTTTCTACTGTTGTTAAGATTTTCTAGGTGTTAATTAAGTTGATTGAAGAAGAAAAGATGAAAAACAAGTGATTGACAATAAAAATTAAGGTGCTAGACGTATGAGGCTGTTTTGGAAGGAATTTTGTGGATGTTTTGACCTAGAAATAATATAGTACATATAAGTATGATGTTCTGAAGGTTATAAACTAATTTATGGAATAATATTTGGATTCAATTTATATCTTGTTGTGAGTAAAAACGAGCTTGTCGCTCAATTTGGTTGTTAAGATAATCGGAGAAACTCATATTGGATTATATTGTTATTGTTGCTATTGTTGGCTATAGTTGTTGTTGGGATGTTGATGACCCTTAGTGGTCTTTGGGATGTATTAAAAATAGGGGAGTTGTTGTATGATTTTCCTTGAGCCATACGACTAGCCAAATATGATGGTACGATATTATATGTTAACCGCAATATCATTTCACTTGTTGTAGATGCAAGAAGTTGTGTTGAGCTTGGTTAAGTAATAAGGAAGAGATCATACCGGTATGTTAAGGCTATCCATTCTTTCTTTTTGGCATGATCCATATGATACAAACGAAATGTGCAAACGCTGAACTTATATAAATGACTCATTCATGCAGCACACTTCAAATCAAGTTAGCGCAAAAATGACTCCTAACTACAAAAGAAATAAAGAAAAGAAAAAAAACACATGTGTTGCCTCCCAAGAAGCTCCTGATTTAACGTCGCGGCACGACACAGATTACCATAATTTGAAATGAATCACCGCCAATACGTGGCCATCACCAACTTTTCCCAAATAGTGCTTCATCCGGTGACCATTGACTTGGAATACCTCATTATTTTTGGTTCTTCAATTCCAATGCATAAAAAGGCGTCACACCCACAATTTCAAAGGGACCACTCCATTTAGACTTTAGCTTTTCGGGAAACATCCTCAACTGTGAGTTGAACAACAATACAAGATCACCCACCTTGAACTCTTTGTTCCAAATGTATTTGTCATGAAGATATTTCATCTTTTCTTTGTACAAGGATGAACTTGCATAAGCATGGTACTGGAACTCATCCAATTCATTCAAATATGAAACCCTCAAGTTAACGGCTACATCCCAATCAAGATTCAACTTCTTTAGAGCCCACATGGCTTTGTCCTCAAGTTCCACCGGACCAGTATGGAGACATTCCGATAGGAGTTTTGAAAGAAGTCTGATAAGCCCATAATGCATCATCAAGCTTCTTGGACCAATCTGTCCGGCTAGCATTCATTGTTTTGGACAAGATAGTCTTTATCTCCCGGTTGGAGACTTCTACCTAACCGCTAGCTTGTGGATGATAGGGAGTCGTAATTTTATGTGTAACACCATACTTGCTAAGTAAAGTGTCAAAAGCCTTGTTGAAAAAATGCGACCCCCCATCGCTTATGATAGCCCGCGGAGTACCAAACCTTGTGAAAATATTCTTCTTCAAGAATGTCACCACACTTCTCGCTTCATTGTTGGGTAGAGCAATGGCCTCAACCCATTTAGACACATAATCAATCTCGACCAAGATGTATATGTTTCCACAAGAACTCACAAAAGGACCCATGAAGTCAATACCCCACACATCAAAGATATCAATCTCCAAAATGGTAGTGAGAGGTATTTCATTCTTCTTCGAGATTCCACCGGCCCGTTGATATTCATCACATCTTTTCACCACATCACTTATATCCTTGTAAAGAGTGGGCCAATAGAAACCGCAACTTAGCACTTTGGCCGCCATTTTTGCTCCACCATGGTGACCACCATATGGCCAAGAATGACAAGCCCCAAGAATGTCACTTTGCTCTTCTTCCGGTACACATCTTCTAATTACTCCATCCGTACAAATCCAGAAAAGGTATGGCTCATCCCAATAATAATCTTGGCAATTCCGTTTGAGCTTCTTCCTTTGGTTTGAAAAAAACACATCCGGGATGATTCCACACATAAGAAAATTTGCTAGATCCATGAACCATGGCACCTCCTTCATTGAAATTGCCAAGAGTTGCTCATCGTGGAAGGAGTCATTGGTTTCAAGGCCATGATGCGGCCTCCCCTCCTCCTCCAAACGAGACAAGAAGTCCGCCACTTGATTTTCACTCCCTTTTCTATCTTGGATGTCAATATCAAACTCTTGCAATAAAAGCACCCATATCATCAACCGAGCTTAGGAATCTTTATTGCTCATAAGATAGAGAAGTGACACATGATCCGTGTGGACAATAACTTTCGCACCCATCAAGTACGGGCAGAACTTCTCAATTGCAAACACAATGGCAAGTAGCTCTTTCCTGTAACAGTGTAGTTGACTTGGGCACTATTCATGGTCTTACTAGCATAATAGACCGGATTAAAAATCGTGTTGATACATTTCCCCAAAACAGCCTCAACTGCTACGTCACTAGCATCGCACATGAGCTCAAAAGGAATACTCCAATTAGGAGCGGTGATAATGGGAGTGGTTGTCAATTTGAACTTTAATAGTTCAAAGGCTCTCATGCAATCATCATTGAAGTTAAACTTAACATCTTTCTCTAAAATCTTGCATAACGGGTTCACCACTTAAGAGAAATCCTTGATGAAGCACCGGTAAAACCCTGCGTGGCCTAAGAAACTCTGCACGCCCTTCACCGAAGTTGGAGGTGAAAGTTTAGAAATCTCCTCAATCTTTGCATTGTCGACTTCAATGCCATTCTTTGAGATCTTGTGGCCAAGGACAATGCCTTCCTCGACCATGAAATGACACTTCTCCCAATTTAGCACCAAATTCATTTCTTCACATCTTGCTAATACTCTATCCAAATTTGCCAAGCAATCATCAAAGTAATCCCCAACTACCGAGAAGTCATCCATGAAAACTTCAAGGTAATCCTTTACCATGTCCGTGAAGATAGCCATCATACACCTTTGAAAAGTCGCTGGTGTATTACATAACCCAAATGACATCCGCTTGAAGGCGAAAGTACCATAGGAATATGTAAAGGTTATTTTCTCTTGATCCTCCGGAGTAATAAGGATTTGGTTGTAGCCCAAATATCCATCTAGAAAGCAATAGAAATCACGGCCGGCCAACCTATCAAGCATTTGGTCAAGGAAGGGAAGTGGAAAATTATCCTTCCTTGTGACTTTGTTGAGCTTGCGATAGTCCATACACACTCTCCAACCGGCCACCGTTCTTGTAGGAATCAACTCATTCTTGTCATTGGTGACCACCGTCATGCCCCCTTCTTTGGGACACATTGAACCGGAAAAGTCCACGAACTATCAGAAATAGGGTAAATAACCCCGGCATCCAACCACTTTATGATCTCCTTTTTGACAACCTCTTGCATAGCCTCATTGAGTCTCCTTTGATGTTCAATAGATGGTTTGGCGTCTTCCTCCAAGTTGATCTTGTGCATGCAAAGTGCGGGGCTTATTCCCCAAATATCCGCCAATGTCAACCCAATGGCCTTCTTCCTCTTATGTAGCACCGCCAATGTAGAATCTACATGCACGTTAGTCAAACATGAGGAAAGAATAACCGGTAAAGTAGAATAAGGGCCAATAAATTCATACCGAAGATGTGGAGGCAATGGATTTAACTCCAAGGTAGGAGGCTCTTCAATGGATGGCTTTGTAGGAGGAGTTTTCCTATTTTAAAGATCCAAGGATAGTTTCCGGGGTGCTTAGTTGTACGACCCCATTCCTTGCAAAGAGTTCACACATTCCATGAAGCCATCCATCTCGTCATCATCAAAGTTGAGCAAGACGACCTCTAACATATCACCCACATTGATCATGGCACTTGTATCATCAACAATCACATCGGTCACCAAGTCCACAAAAGAACACACTTCGTTGTTATTTGGTTGCCGCATGGATTTGCACGCGTGGAATACCACTTTTTCATCACCCACTCAGAAAGTGAGTTCTCCAGCTTCCATATCACAAAGAGCCTTCCCCATAGCAAGGAAAGGTCTTCCAAGAATAATCGGCACCTCATAATCCACTTCACAATCAAGAATGACAAAATCTGCCGGAAGAATAAATTTATCAACACAAACCAATACATCTTTAATCACTCCCAACGGTCTCTTCATTGTACGATTGGCCATTTGCAATCTCATAGAGGTGGGTCTTGGTTTCCCAATTCCCAAGGGTTTGAAAACCGAATAGGGCATCAAATTGATACTTTCCCCAAGATCACAAAGAGATTTAGCAAACTCGACACTTCCAATCATACAAGGGATTGTGAAAGCACCAGGATCTTCCAACTTAGGAGCCATTGAATGCACAATTGCACTCACTTGATGAGTGACTTTGATAGTTTCAAAATTCATCGACCGCTTCTTTGTCACCAAATCCTTCATAAACTTTGCATAACCGGGAATTTGTTCTTAAGGCTTCAACTAATGGCACATTGATCGAGAGACTCTTCATCATTTCAATGAACTTTTTGAATTGATTCTCGCCATTTTGCTTGGCGAGCCTTTGAGGGTATGGAGGTGGAGTCTTAGGCAATGGTGCCTTAGCCTTTTCCACTACCGGCTTAGGTATGTCAATAATGTGATCCCTAGACGGGTTCACCTCCTCTTGAGTCTATTCCACAGTGTCATCAATATCATTCCGAACTTCATCATTTGAACTTCATCATTTGATTGCATCACATTGCTCAGGACCTCTTCTTCTTGTACCACTTGCTCATCATCCACAAGTTGCCTTTGATTTGAGGTGGGTGCATTACCACCTCTTCCACTTCTTGTAGTAACGGCCATGGTATGCCCCGTATTGTTCCCACCCTTTGGGTTCACCATCGTGTCACTTGGTAGTGCCCCCTTAGGACAGGAATTTAGAGCTTGAGAGATTTGCCCCATTTGAACTTCTAAGTTGTGGATCGATGTGCTGTGTGAGGAAAGTTGGGCATCGAAATTGGCATTCTTGTCCATCATTTGCTTGAACATGTTCTCAATATGCCCCATTTCATTGTTGGAAGAACTAGGACCATGGAAAGGATAAAGAGGCGGGTTGTTCGGTTGTTGATACATCGGGGGCCTTTGAAAACCCGAACCCCGATTGCCTTGATTATTGTTCCACCTGCCTTGGATTTTATCTCCCCAATTTCCTTGATTATTGCCATTCCAATTTCCTTAATTGTTGTTGTTATGTCAATTCCCTTGATTGTTTCCACCACTCCAATTACCTTGGTTGTTAGAACTCTAATTGCCTTGATTGTTTTGAGGTCGCCATTGTTGTTGATTTGGGCCTTGGGAAGTGTTTCATTGCCCTTGAAAGTTGTTCGCATATTGCACCTCCTCTTCTTGTTCATTGTAAGAATCGTCTTGATCAAACCCATTATTATCTTGCACAAAATTGTCCACTCGTTGTTGAACTTGTGGACCCTTGGTTTTCCATTTGTTCACCATCATGTCTACTCCCTCCATGACATTGAGTTGCCAAGGATGTTGCACTTGTTGAAGTTGAGCCTTTGCTAGTTGGTTCATGGTGGTAGTTAATTCGGCTATGGCTTGACCATGGTCATGCAACTCTTTGTGGAGGTGAATCACGTTTGGATCACCTTGTGGAACATTAGCCCGGGATTTCCATGCCGATAATGTGTCCGCCAGTTCATCTAAAATCTCACACGCCATAAGGCGTAGTCATGAACTTCCCACCGGCAAGTTGATTCACTGCACATTGGTTGGTTGTGTTGATAACACGATAGAAAGTTTGTTGATTCATGTTCTCCGTCATATCGTTGTTGGGACATTCTTTAACCATTGTTCTATATCGTTCCCATATCTCGTGTAGTGGTTCATTGGGCTCTTGCTTGAATGCTAGAATCTCATCCCTAAGTGTAGCCATGTGCCCCGGAAAGAAGTACTTAGAAATGAACTTTTCCGCCAATTCATCCCAAGTGTGAATGGAATGGTTCGTCAAACGTTCCAACCAATCTAAAGATTTTCCCCGTAGAGAGAAGGGAAAAAGCCTTAGCCTCAAAGCATCCTCGGAGACATTTGTTTGTTTACTCCCCCAACACGTGTCCAGAAACCCCTTCAAATGTTTGTATGCATTTTGACCTGGAGCACCGGTGAAGAAGACACGTTGCTCTAGCAAAGTGAGTATCACATTGGTTATTTGAAACTTGCCCGCCCTAATATTGGGAGGGACTATTGCACTTGCATATCCTTTATTGGGCAACACCCGGTGTGGAGCCGCTCGTGGTGGAGGTGGGGGTGGAACGAGCACATTGTCATGAGGCACTCAACCTCTTTTATTGGATTGAGGTTCAAGAGGAACCTCATCCACTTGATTATCCTCAATGTCCACATCCCCCAAAGCAATATTTTCGAGCTCATTATTTTTTACGGTTGTACCTACGATTTATCAAACACGTTAGTTACACGGAAGGAAAAGAAGATATTCCAAAAACATACCCAAATATATAGCTAACACCATTTTTAACTCCCCGAAAACGGCGCTAAAATTTGATCGCGTCCAAATGCACACCTCTTAAAAGGTATGAAACGATTGTGTGCAATTATAGTAATTCAACAAAGATTCGGGGTCGAATCCACAGAGAGCTAGATGGGAGTTAGGTTGAAGCTCAAGTTGGGTTATTACTATCTCTAGGATGAACCCTTTAATTGGGTTAATCAATATCTCCATTGACCCAATTCCTTGTTAGCCAAGTTTTCCTAGACTAAGTCTCTCTTTCTCAAGTAGAGACTTAGTCAAATAGGCATGAATTAATGTTTGCAACCATTAATTCCACAAATTAAAGTATGAACTAGGCTAAATAACAAACACCCAATCATAAACAAGCACTAATGTAATTACCCATAAGGTTAATACACTAGGGTTGGCTCACAACCCTAGTAAAAATCTAGCTACTCATGCTTGGGTTTGAAGAAAAAAAGAAGAAATACTAATTAAACTCATAATGTAAGCTTAAAATAAAAAAGTCTATTGTAAAATACACCAAAATATAGCAAACTTCCAAAAGAGGCAAAGAAAAACGGCTACAATACTTGCTGATGTCAAAATTTAACCTAATTTTGTGAAACTCGTTTATTTATACAAAGCTGAAATTTCAGACAAAAATGCCCTTCAGGAGGTTTTGCGGCCGCACAATTCTTCATCTGGTAGGAGTTGGGATTCTGCAGCCGCACAATTCTGAATAGCGGCCATGAGGTAATATTTATATGGTTCACAGATTTAGCACAGCGGCCGCAACGCACTATTTTACGCTTTGTAATAGTATGATTGCTGCCGCAAGATAAGCTTCTGCGGCCGCACAAATCTTGTGCGGACCACAATTCGAGGAAACTTCTGGACTTGGCTTTTTGTCATCTCTCTAATCTTGGATCCTAGTCCAGCTTTTGCGGTCGCACAATTTATATGCGATCCGCAATTTGCTCAAAAGTCTGCTGAGTTTTTCTTCCTTGATTGCGACCGCATATGGAATTCTGCAAACCACACATTGTAAGCTTTTGTGGCTTTTATTGCCTTGTGTTTAGACTACTCCTTTTTGAGTCGTATTTTATCTTGGGAGTCCAACATCCAACATTCCTACAATTTTGTACATTTCATTAGTTTCGGAAACATAATTCAATGCTTTTAGACTAAAACAAAAGCTAAAAGGCGCTAATAAGTAGTCAAAATCTCCACTTATCAGGTCGCATATCAACCTTTTATCTGATAGGCTAAACTTGAGAGAGTTGATATTTCACCATCTAATTTGTGCAGTCCACAAACTAATCGCGCGGCCACAATGTTCTTTTGCTGCAACAACCAAAAATGTGCGGTCCGCACAAATCAACTGCGGTCCGCAATTCTTGCAACACTTAGCCAGATTTCTGTCCACAATTCCTGTAAGTCATACTAACCCCTGTAGCACACTTCAAATCAAGTTAGAATAAAAACAACACCTAACTACAAAAGGAAAATGAAAAGAAACATGGGTTGCCTCCCAAGAAGTACCTGATTTAACGTCGCGGCACGACGCAGAATACCATCAATTGAAATGAATGACTTCCACGACGTGGCTATCTCCAGCTTTTCCCAAGTAGTGCCTCACCCGGTGACCATTGACTCGGAATACTTTATTATTTTTGTTTTTCAAGTCCAATGCAGCAGAAGGTGTCACACCCACAATTTCAAAAGGACCACTCAATTTAGACTTTAGCTTCCCGGGAAACATCCTATGCCTTGAGTTAAACAACAATACAAGATCGCCCATATTGAACTCTTTGTTCCAAATGTATTTGTCATGAAGACATTTCATCTTTTCTTTGTATAGGGACGAACCTGCATAAGCATGGTACCGGAACTCATCCAATTCAGTCAAATGTGCAACCCGCAAGTTAGTTGCTACATCCCAATCAAGATTCAACGTCTTTAGAGCCCACATGGCCTTGTGCTCTAGTTTCACCAGAAGATGGCAAGCTTTTAGGAATAGCAACCGGTATAGCGACATTCCTATAGGTGTTTTGTACGCTGTCTGATAAGCCCATAATGCATCATCAAGCTTCTTGGACCAATCCGTCTGATTAGCATTAGTTTTTTGGACATGATACTCTTTATCTCCCTATTGGAGACTTCCACTTGCCCAATAGCTTGTGGGTGATAAGGGGTCGTGACTTTATGAGTAACACCATACTTGCTAATCAAAAGTGTTGAAAGCCTTGTTGCAAAAATGTGACCCCCCATCTCTTATAATAGCACGTGGGGTACCAAACCTTGTGAAATATTCTTCTTTAAGAAATTCACTACACTTCTCGCCTCGTTGTTGGGTAAAGAAACGGCCTCAACCCATTTGGACACATAATCAACTGTGACCAAGATGTAGGTGTTTCCACAAGAACTCACAAAAGGGCCCATGAAGTTAATACCCCACACATCGAAAATATCAATCTCCAAGATGGTTGTGAGAGGCATTTCATTCTTCTTTGAGATTCCACCGGCCCGCTGACATTCATCATATCTTTTCACTAGCTCACCTACATCCTTGTAAAGAGTAGGATAATAGAAGCTGCAACTAAGCACTTTGGCTTCCGTTCTTGCTCCACCATGATGACCACCATATGGCGAAGAATGACAAGCCCCAAGAATTTTACCTTGCTCTTCTTCCGGTACACATCTTCTAATCACCTCATCCATAAAAATCCGGAAAAGGTATGGTTCATACCAATAATAGTCTTGACAATCCCGTTTGATCTTCTTCTTTTGGTTTGAAGAGAACTCATTCGGAATGATTCCACACACAAGATAATTTGCTAGATCCGCGAACCATGGCACCTCTTTCATTGAAATAGCGAAGATTCACTCATCGAGGAAGGAGTCATTGATTTCAAGGCCATCATGCTGCCTCCCCTCCTCCTCTAAATGAGACAAGTGGTCCGCCACTTGGTTTTCACTCCCTTTTATATCTTGGATATAAATATCAAATCTTACAACAAAAGCACTCATCTAATCAACTAAGCTTTGGAGTTCTTCTTGCTCATAAGATACCGAAGCGCTGCATGATCCGTGTGGACAATGACTTTTGCACCCATCAAGTACGGGCGGAACTTCTCAATTGCAAACACAATGGCAAGGAGCTCTTTCTCCGTAATAGTATAGTTGACTTGGGCACTATTCATGGTCTTACTAGCATAGTAGAACGGATGAAAAAGTTTGTTGATGCATTTCCCCAAAACAGCCCCAACCGCTATGTCACTTACATCACACATGAGTTCAAAAGGGATAATCTAATTTGGAGCGGTGATGATGGGGGTAGTTGAGAACTTGAACTTCTACAATTCAAAAGACCTCATGCAATCATCATTGAAGTTGAACTTAGCATCCTTCTCAAGAAGCTTGCACACAGGTTCACCACCTTAGACAAATCTTTGATGAAACGCCGGTAAAATCTCACATGGCCTAAGAATCTCTGTACACCCTTCACCGAAGTTGGAGGTGGGAGTTTAGAAATCACTTCCATTTTTTCCTTGTCAACTTCAATTCCATGCTTTGGGATTTTGTGGCCAAGGACAATGCCTTCCTCAACCATGAAATGGCATTTCTCCCAATTAAGCACCAAATTTGTTTCTTCACATCTAGCCAACAATTTTATCTAAATTTGCAAGACAATCATTAAGAATCCCCAACCACTGAAAAGTCATCCATGAAAACTTTAAGGTAGTATTCTACCATGTCCGTGAAGATAGCCATCATACACCTTTGAAAAGTCACCGGTGCATTGCACAAACCAAATGGCATTCGCTTGAGGGAGAAAGTAACATAAGGACATATAAATGTTGTTTTCTATTGATCTTCCAGAGCAATAAGAATTTGGTTGTAGCCCGAATACCCATCAAAAAAGTAATAGAAAGCACAACCGGCCAATCTATCGAGCATTTGATCTAAGAAAGGAAGTGGAAAGTGATCCTTCCTTGTGACTTTGTTGAGCTTGTGATAGTCCATACATACCCTCCATAAGGTCACCATTCTTGTAGGAATCAACTCATTCTTGTCATTGGTGACCACTTTCATGCCCCCTTTCTTTGGTACACATTGAACCGGAGAAGTCCACGAACTATCGGAGATGGGTAGACCACCCCGGCATCCAACCACTTGATAATCTCCTTCTTGACAACTTCTTGCATAGTCTCATTGAGTATCCTTTAATGTTCAATATATGGTTTGGCGCCATCCTCCAACTTGATCTTATGCATGCAAAAGGCGGGGCTTATCCCCCGAATATCCGCCAATGTCCACCTAATAGCCTTCTTCCTCTTTTGTAGCACCACCAATATGGAATCTACCTGCACGTTAGTCAAACAAGAGGAAATAATACCCGGTAAAGTAGAACAGGGGCCAAGAAATTCAAACCGAAGATGTGGAGGAAATGGCTTCAACTCCAAGGTGGGAGGCTCTTAAATAGAAGGCTTTGTAGGAGGATTTGTCCTATTTTCAAGATCCAAAGATAATTTTCAGGGTGCATAGTTGTATGACCCCATTCCTTGCAAAAAGTTCACACATTCCATAAAGCCATCCATCTCTTCATCATCAAAGTTGAGCAAGACGGCCTCCAACATATAACCAACATTGATTGTAGCTCTTGTATCATCAATAATAACATCGGTCACCAAGTGCACAAACGAACACACCTCATTGATATTTGGTTGCCGCATGGACTTGTACATATGGAATACCACTTTTTCATCACCAACCCAGAATGTAAGCTCTCCAGCTTCAACATCACAAAGAGCCTTCCCCGTAGCAAGGAAAGGTCTCCCAAGAATAATCGGCACTTCATAGTCAACCTCACAATCTATAATGACAAAATCCACCGAAAGAATGAATTTATCGACACGAACCAAGACATCTTCAATCACTCCCAAAAGCCTCTTCATAGTACGATCGGCCATTTGCAATCTCATATAGGTGGGTCTTGGTTGCTCAATCCCCAAAGTTTTAAAAACCAAATAGGGCATCAAATCACAAAGAGCTTTAGCAAACTCGGCACTTCCAATTGTACAAAGAATCGTTAAAGCACCAGGATCCTCCAACTTAGGAGCCATTGAATGCACAATTGCACTCACTTGATGAGTGACTTTGATAGTTTCAAAATTTATTGACCGCTTCTTTGTCACGAGATCCTTCATAAATTTGGCATAACCAGGCATTTGTTCCAAAGCTTCAACTAATGGCACATTGATTGAGAGACTCTTCATCATTTGAATGAACTTCTTGAATTGATTATCACTGTTTTGGTTGTCAAGTCTTTGAGGGTACGAAGGTGGAGGCTTAGGCAATAGTGCATTAGCCTTTTGCACTACCGGCTCTGGTATGTCAATAATGTGATCCCCAGACGGGTTTACCTCCTCTTGAGTCTCTTCCACACTATCATCAATATCAATCTGAACTTCATCATTAGGTTGCACCACATTGTTCGGAATCTCTTCTTCTTGTATCACTTGCTCATCATCCACAAGTTGCCTTTGACTTGAAGTGGGTACATTCTCACCACTTCTTTTTTTTGTAGTAACGGCCATGGCATGCCCCGTGTTATTTCCACCCTTTGGGTTTACTATAGTGTCACTTGGTAGTGCCCCCTTAGAACGAGAATTTAGAGCTTAAGAGATTTGCCCTATTTGAACTTCTAAGTTGCAGATTGATGTGTTGTGTGAGGTAAGTTGGGCAACCGAATTGGCATTCTTTTTCATCATTTGCTTGAACATATTTTTAATACGTCCCATCTCATTGTTTGAAGAACTTGAAGCATGGGAAGGATAAGGAGGCGGGTTGCTCAGTTGTCGATACATCGGGGGCCTTTGAAAACCCAACCCCCGGTTGCCTTGATTGTTGTTCCATCCGCCTTGATTGTTACCCCACCCCCCAATCTCCTTGATTATTTCCACTCCAATTTCCTTGATTGTTGTTATTATGCCAATTTCCTTGATTATTGTTTCCGCTCCAATTGCCTTGAATGTTAGAATACCAATTGCCTTGATTGTTTGGAGGTCGCCATTATTGTTAGTTTGGGCCTTGGAAGTTATTTCTTTGCCCTTGAAAGTTGTTCACATATTGCACTTCCTCCTCTTATTCATTATAGGAATCATTCAAACCCACTATCTTCTTGCACATTATTCTCCACTCGATTTTGCACTTGTGGACCCTTGTTCCTCCTCTTGTTCACCATCATGTTCACTCCCTCTATGGCATTGACTTGCTTGGGATTTTGTACTTGATTTAGTTGGGCTTTTTGTAGTTGCGTCATGGTGGTTGTCAACTCGGAAATGGCTTGCACATGGTCTTGCAACTCTTTGTGAAGGTGGATCATGTTTGGGTCACCTTGTGGAACATTGGCCCGGGATTGCCAAGCCGATGACGTTTTCGCCATCTCATCCAAAATCTCACACGCCTCCGCATAAGGCGTAGTCATGAAGTTTCCACCAGCAAGTTGATTCACTACACAATGGTTGGTTGTGTTAATCCCACGATACAAAGTTTGTTGAATCATGTTCTCCGTCATATCGTTGTTGGGACATTCCTTAACCATTATTCTATAATGTTCCCATATCTCGTGTAGTGGTTCATTCGGCTCTTACTTTAATGCCAAAATCTCATCTCGAAGTGTAGCCATGTGCCCCGGAGAGAAGAACTTAGAAATAAACTTTTCCGCCAACTCATCCAAAGTGTGAATGGAATGGTTCGGCAAACGTTCCAACCAATCTAAAGCTTTCCCCCGTAGAGAGAAGGGAAAAAGCCTTAGCCTCAATGCATCCTCGGAGACATTTGTTTGTTTTCTCCCCCAACACGTGTCCACAAACCCCTTCAAATATTTGTATGCATTTTGAACTGGAGCACCGGTGAAGAAGACACGTTGCTCTAGCAAAGTGAGAATCACATTGGTTATTTGAAACTTTCCCGCCCTAATACGGGGAGGGACTATTACACTTGCATATCCTCCATTGGGTAATACCAGGTGTGGAGCCGCTCGTGGTGGAGGTGGGGGTGGAGCGGGGATATTGTCAAGAGGCACTCGGCCTCTTCAATTGGCTTGAGGTTCAAGAGGAACCTCATCAACTTGCTCATCCTCGACATCCACATTCCCCAAAGGCAAATTTCCGAGCTCATTATTTTCCATGGTTGTACCTACGATGTCTAACACAAGTTAGTAACACGGAAGGAAAAGAAGATATTCCAAAAATACACCCAAATATATATCTAACACCGTTTTAACTCCCCGGCAACGGCGCCAAAAATTGATCCACGTCCAATCCGCACTCAATAGTGAGTGAAAATGGTCATTAGAAGAATAGTACCCAACAAGAGTCGGGATCGATTTCCACAGGGAGTTACTAGGAGTGTTAGGAGTATACATTGACGAAAGCGAAAGGAATAGCTAAATTGCACTTCCACAGAATGTTTTGATTTCTAATTCTAATTTTACTCTAGCAATTATAAGCTAAGAAAAGAAACTAGAAGCGAATCAGTATTTTTGGTGTTTTTCCAAATAATAAAAGGCCTAGGGTTGTGACCATAACCTAGGTGTTTGACTAATGGGATAAAGATGTTAACACTTGTTTTGTTGATTGGGGTGTATTATAGCTCTTAACTCTACGTTACCCACTCAATACCTCTCGGCCAGAGTGTGATTTTGCCCAATTTGGCTTTCTCAAGTCCAAATGGGTATCAAACAAAATTGTTGATATGAGCTCAAGTCGGGTTCTTACTATCCCTAGTTTGAACCCTTGAACTAAGCTAATCAATTAATCCAATTCCTTGTTATCTAAGTTATCTTAGACTAGGTCTCTCTTTCTCAAGTAGAGACTAAGTCAAATAGGCATGAATCAATGTTTGCAACCATTAATTCTAAAATTGAAGCATGAACTAAGAAGCTAAGTAATCAATACCCAATCATAAACAAGCATTAAATTAATCACCCATAAGGGCATTCGGTCCCTTTTTAGGGAGGGGGATCCGTTCTTTTGAAGGAGGGACATGTGATGGGGTTGTGAGTGGGGACAAGCATGGGGGACAAACATGAAGGACAAGGGAAAGTGGAGTGGGGACAAAGTATGGGGGGACAAAGAGTGAAGGGCAAGGGAAAGTGGAGTGGGGACACGCGTGGAAGATGGGAGCGGAAAAGATGGAGTGAGAAGTGAGATATTGGTGAAATGAGTGGAAAATTCAAACATGCTAAAAAATTAGGTGCTCACAGCATGCCACTCTTTGCCTGGAAACATGAAGCGTTTTCAAACAAAGAAAAGATAAGCGATATGACTAATTTTTGGCCATACCATTATTCAAAAGGGAATAAAATAAAATATAGGGTGCAACCGAGTCCTGGTTTAGACAGCCTACATATCCCGGGTTATAGGGGAATCAGGTCGCGTGTAGTTCAAGAAAAGTGATGGAATGATGAGTTGGAGATTCGAGTGAGGTTCCGTCGAGTCTCCGGTCCGTGGTCCTGCTATTACATCAAAATCAAAAGAAACTAAACAAGCCTATCAACTATAAGTCTTTTGAAGCTTGATCTTGAGTCTTGACTGGTTGTTCATGCAGACTCTGATCTAAACCTTGATGCTTGCTAGCTGTAGGTGCTAGTTCATTCTTCTACGGCTTCTTCTGAGCAAAGCGGGAAATGTGAAGTTCGTAACTTGGATTCACTTATTTTCCTTTTCTTTTCTTTATTCTGGATTGAGACTTCTTCTTTTGTTCATCTCGAACCCTGTGCCTCGAGGTAAAACCTGCTCAGACATCACAACAAACAAACAAACAAACAAAATTTTTCTTCCCCTGTTTTCACTAGAAAAATTTCGTGAGTTATTGTAACAAAATTCTAAACTACTTTATTGAAAGCAGTAAAAGAACGGGAAAATGTGGTGTACCTTATGTTGGGAAAATATGGCTAGGGAATGGGATACCCTATATTGGCAATGATATCAGGGAGTGGTGTATCATACATTTAAGATCAAATCAATTAGGGAGTGGTGTACCCTATGTTGGAGAAGATAGTTAGGGATTGGTGTACCCTATACTGGTAAGGAAATGTAATCAGGGGTTGGCGCCCTGTATTACTGAAAAGGAAATGTAACCAGGGGTTGGCGCCCTGTATTACTGAAAAGGAAATGTAACCAGGGGTTGGCGCCCTGTATTACTAAAAAGGAAATGTAACCAGAGGTTGGTGCCCTGTATTACTGAAAAGAAAATGTAACCAGGGGTTGGCGCCCTGTATTACTGAAAAAGGAAATGTAACTAGGGGTTGGCGCCCTGTGTTACTGAAAAAGGAAATGTAACCAGGGGTTGGTGCCCTGTATTTCTGAAAAGGAAATGTAACCATGGTTTGACGCCCTGTATTACTAAAAAGGAAATGTAACCAGGGGTTGGCTCCCTGTATTACGGAAAAAGAAATGTAACCAGGGGTTGGCACCCTGTATTACTGAAAAAAAAATGTAACCAGGGGTTGGCGCCCTGTATTACTGAAAAGAAAATGTAACCAGGGGATGGTGCCTTGTATTACTAATAAGGAAATATAACCGGGTGTTGGTACCCTGTATTACTGATAAAATGTTGAATCCCCTAGGAGAAAAGGTTCTACCTAGGTTAAACTACGAAAATCAAGCATGGGCGAGGAGTACTTCTACCCGGATTAAGCTACAAAAAGCAAGCATGGGCGAAGAGTACTTCTACCCGGAACTATGAGCTGGATCCTCCAAGGCAAAACAGTTCTACCTGGGTTAAGCTACGTAAAACAACCTGGGCGAAGAGTGATTTTACCCGGAACTATGAGCTGGATCCCCTAGGCGAAAAGGTTATACCTGGGTCAGGCTACGTAAAATAACTTGGGCGAAGAGTACTTCTACCCGGAACTATTAGCTGGATCCCCCTAGGCAAAAAGGTTCTACCTGGGTTAAGCTACGAAAATAATCTGTAATAGTGATGCATGTTGAAAATAAAAGAAAATAGAGATTTTGCCAAACTCACCTTTGGTGACAATCATTCTTTAGGAATCAGCAATCTGCACTGCTTTATTCCTGCTACAAACAAAGAAAAAATATGAGTTTTAAAAAAGTGGTGGTCGGTTTGTGGCCTTGATGTCTTTGGTATCTTGGCTTTGTGCCCATCTTCTTTGATGATGATTTCAACCTGGCACTAGATGTTTCGTGAATACCACTTGCATTTCTGGTCCCAAAGAGCCTTTGACTTTTCAAACTTTTACATGATGATTGGTCACGTGGGACTTAACCTTTTCAACTTTATTTTTGCCTCTGTGGCATTTCACTTTCGACTTCTTTCCTCCAAAACTTTCAATTTCAGAGCATTGGGGAACCTTTGGCTTTTCAAACTTAGCCAAAACGGTTAGCCACTTGGGACTTAACCTATTCAACTTCATTTTGCCTTGTAGGCACTTTCAATTTGATTTCCACCTTACAAGAGTTTTTGATTTCCAAGCATCGGCCGCCATGGCCAATCGGGGTCGACTTAATGCCCCTGCCGAGTGTGGGTGCCTTTTTTGCAGATTAGCTTGTATCAAACGAGAGCCATGTAAATCAGTCTTGCCATCCCTTCTTTGCCTTAGGTTTTGGAACATAGTTAGACCGAAAGGGATTCAAAGAACAATAAAAAATGGAACGGACAATAAATATAGACAAGAGGTGTCCCTTTTGGGGAAAGTAAAGGACTTGTTTGAAGTACATGCGGACTTCAATGAACATGACATGCCTTTTGGACTGGATGCCTGATCTGTGTAAACCGCTCGACTCTTAGAAATTCATCACAACTTTTGTCTCGAAATCGAGAAAACCTTGCCCGGGATTATGTCGATGCCAATGGTTGTGAGGATTCTTTTTTCGATCAGTGGCGCCCTTTTGTGGGGTTTCACCGGTTGACCTCTCTATTCTCACCATTGCCTTATAGTGCTCTTTGCGAGTTTTCACTAACAAGACTCTCTCATTTTAATTTCTCTGCTTACCATCGCCTTACGGTGCCCGTGAGGGTTTTCACCAATAAGACCCTCTTATTTTATTTCTCTCATTTGATTGCATCAGATCTAAGTAGTTGTATCCTCCTATTTTGAACCTCTTTGCCGATTGATCGGAAGGACTTGAACAGGATTTGGGGTAAAAAGAATTTGGATTGAATTACAACTTTGGAACCTTTCAGACGAAACCATCGCCGAATCATTATAACATCTACCCCAGTTTCACCTTTGGGGGAATTCGGATTTTTGTTTTGGTGTGACTGAACCCCAGAGAGAGGCTACCTATGTATCCTTTCGGAATCAAGTCGAACGTAGTTCAAGGCATGAACTTGTTTGGATTTTTGTTTTGTTTTCTTTTTCTTCTTCTTTTTTTTCTTTGTTTTGTTTTTATTTTTATTTTTTTTTCTTTCTTCTTTTTTTTTAAATAACATCTTCAGGTTCCAAAGAGGGTAATCAAAGAAAGGTAACCGGTTTAAAAGGGTTAGCAAAGGGTTGATAGTGTTTGGATAGCGAGAATGAAAGCCTTCGTCATCCCAATCAGAGAACATTAATGCTACATAGAGGGTCAAACAAAGTACCTTTTGACTGCATCCGCGTTGACGGTTGTTTCAGGGGCATTTCCTTCGATGCTTCCTAAGTACAAACGCTCTCTTTTGCAGTACTCTCGTTATAATGTATGGACCTTATCCAATTTGGAGCCAATTTTTCCTTAGCTTCTTCATGAGGTGGGAGGATACGTCTCAGAATGAGTTGTCCTATTCCAAATTACCTGGGCCGCACTTTCTTGTTGTAGACACGAGCCATTCTTTGTTGGTACAACTGCCCATGTCAAACTACGGCCATCCATTTTTCATTAATCATAGTCAACTATTCCAACCGGGTCTTGACCGATTCATTATCCTTGATCTCGGCTTCAATAATGATCCGAAGAGAGGAAATCTTGTCTTCAAAACATTCTGCTTCTTGATTCATTATTTAGAGATCTAACAGAGTCTTAGGATCTGGGCATGAAGTCCTCAAGCATGTCATGTTATTAAAATCTGCATTAACAGAGCTGAAAAAAGAATAAGAAAGGTGACAAGATTATGAAAAAAGACATTCCTTGACAATAAAATATCAATTTCATTTTTTTTTTCATTTTTTAAAGATAGAAAGCTTTACATGAGAAAGTAAGACAGTAAAGTAAAACATCCGGATTACACCCTGAAATAATCCGAAAGCAGAAAAGACAGCAAGACCGGCTACCGAGACTCCCATCTGACAGAGAACTTTTCAGGTTTGGCTTTTTTTTTTTTGGTTTTTTTCTTTTTTGCTTTTCTTCTGTCTCGATAATGGTTACCATGGCCTTCAGTGCCAGATCAAATTCTTTATCATCACAGATCAATACAATGACTGGTCCAGTGTTGTGAGCAGGCAGCGGATTGTTCATCACATCAAAAGTCTCTTCGTCCCGAAGAACGATTCTTTCGGCTTCAATCAAGTCTTCAACTGCCCTCTTGAGGGTCCAAACAGTCCTCAGTATCGTGTCCCACTGCTCCAGAGTGGTATTCACATCTAGCATCAGCTTAGTGCCAGGGGGACTTGGGGTTTGGCCGGTTCGGTGCCACTGGCTATAGCAGACTTAGCCCGATTACCTTTTGAAACAAACTTGAATATGATTCACCAAAGGGGTGAACTGATTCCTTTTGAGGGGCTCTCTTGGGAGAGAATTGTATTGGAGAACATTTGGTTGGGGATTATATGGAGCTTGGTAGGGGCAGGCATTTATGGGATTGGAGCTCGATTTTGTGTATAATGCTCTAGTTGTGTGTAAGGTTGCGCGTTCATCACCGCATAGGGAGGCGATGCCACAACATAAGCATCATCTTGATGGGGATAATAGTGTTGTGGGGCCTTAGGAAGCATATATGATTGGTTGAATGACCTGTGGGGGCCTCTCGAGCTCGAAGCCATCATGACTTCCTTTTCCCTCCTTCTTCTGTTTATCAAACCCCCCGAACCATTCTGAATGGTCTGTGATGTGGCCTTGAAGGCAGCATGACTCAAGATTCGGCCCGTTTTTAAACCATTTTCGATCATCTCCCCAATTTTGATAGCCTCAGCGAACGGCTTACCCATAGCGGACATCATGTTCTGGAAGTAGTCCATCTCTTGGGTCACTAGAAAGACTATAACCATTTCTGCTTCGTTTATTTGAGGCTTTACCCTGACAGCTTGTTCGTGCCATTTGACAGCATACCCACAGAAGTTTTCCGCGGTTTTATTTTTCAAATTGGACAAAGAGTTCTCTTTTTTGATTTTTCACTCTTGCTTTTATTCTTTTTTTTTTCGCTCTTTGTTTTCTTTGTTATTTTTTGTCACTCCTTTCCTTTTTTTTCTTTTTTTCTCTCTTTTTTTTTCACTCGGTTTATGAATGGTTCTGATCGAATTCGATGGGGATTACCTACATATCATGATGCCGCATGAATCATATCATTGCGTAGTTCAGAAAAGGTTAGGAATAAAGTAAATAAAGTAACTCTTTTTCTTTAGATTTTGATTTTTTTTTAATTTCCAAAAGAAAGACTTATAAAGAAGAAAGAAAATATTTTTTGGTTTTCGATTTTTTTTTTCTTTTGAGAATTTTTGAAAAGAGAATTGTTTTTTTATATATTTTTTTTGAATTTCGATTTTTTTTTTCGGAGAAAGACTTCTAAAGAAAAAAATATATATTTTTGAATTTTAATTTGATTTTCTTTTCGAATGAAAGACTTATAAAAAGAAAGAAAATATTTTTTGTTTTAAATTTTTTTATTTGGGATTTTTTAAGGAAAGACTTCTAAAGAAGGAATTAAAGGACAATAGTTTTTTGGATTTTTAAAAATTGGGGCCGAAATCGATGAGGTTTGCCTACGTATCTCACATTCGGTGAGAATCAGATTTGCGTAGTTCGGTCAGATCGGGAATAAAGTACATAAGCAAGCTCTTTTATTTTTTTGATTTTTACTTAGGGAATTTTTGAAAAGAAGTTTTCTTAAAGGAGAAGGAAAATATTTTTTTGGATTTTGATTGGATATTTTTTTTCTTATTTTTTTTATCAAATGAAAGACTTCGAAAAAGAAGAAAAATATTTTTGAATTTAGTTTTTTTTTTGGATTTTCTAAAGAAATAATTCTAAAGAGGGAATTAAAGAAAGGGAAAAATATTTTTTTTTTTGAAAATTGTGGCCGGAATCAATGAGGTTTTCCTACGTATATCACATCCGGTAAAAATCAGACCCGCGTAGTTCGGTCAAACCGACTATTTCTCTTTTTGATTTTTATGGAAATTAATCTTTACACCACACGCCAGACTACTACAAAATCTTAGTAAAAAATATTATTTGTACCAAACTAGGAGAATAATATTATTTTTTTAATAATTCCACTTAACTAATTTCTAAAGCCGGTCAACAATGTAAGCAAGCCTTCCAAATGATGTAGCAAGTAGCATAAAATTGAACATGATGGTCTCAAAAAGGATACTTGTCTTATACAGACCCGACCCTGTGCCGAGCTTCGCTAAGTCAAATGCACATGATGTAACAAAATAATTCTACTAGGGATAACGGGGCACGTGACTTGTTCTTCTAGCTTTTAAAACTCTTAGGAGATGAGGTGTATCTAGACTGGCCATAAAACGAGCGGACAACTCGAGTTGGGAAGGGGTAGCGTACCAGGATCAATACTTCTCCGGCTTAACTACTGGACCCTCCCCGTTCTTAAATATGGGTGACTAATAATCCTTCACCGGGAGCCCAGGACCACCGGATTTATCTTAAAAAGAATGAGGTGCGTATCCGCAATTCCCGAGGTTGTATTCAGAAGACTCAGATGGGGTGTGCCAGAAGAAAATTTATAGTACAGTTCAACAATATCAAAGCGGTAAAGAGCACACAAGTAGCACATTAGGCCCAATAGATCACAGTTATATACAAAAATTAATAAAGCCAAATAAAGTCAATGTACAAGCTCGAATTCTTGAATACTCCCCAGTGGAGTCGCCAGAGCTGTCACACCCCTTTTCTACCCCACAAAATAGATATGTGTGTTTTATGGATTGTGTGGGTCAAAGAGTTTTTCCAATTAAAGTGACAAACTTGAGTATGAATTATTTTATTTATAGAGTCGCCACTTGGAATTGATTTTTGGGTGTTCCAAGTCACCTTTTATTTGAATCCCTAGTCAAAGGAAGGTTTGACTCTATTATTATTGGTTTGCGAAAATAAAGTCCGGGTAAAGAATTCTGTTGACCGGGGATAAGGTGTAAGGCATTCCCTGAGTCCCGTGGCTCTAGCACGGTCGCTTTATTGACTTAAACTTTGCTTGAATTAATTTTGGATGAACTCTGATTTATTGGTTTCCATATTTTATCTATCCACTTTTAATTATGGCGTTATGGATTTATCTTGAAACGAACCACGTGTATTTGAATCCATTTTATTTAGTGTGCTAATAATTATGTCACGCGCACGTGCACACAATTAATAATACTTAATTATCGTTAATATTGTTGGGACAAAGTCGCGCGAATGAGTATCTTGATTTATTTTTGGGATCATAAATATGTCACACGAACGTGTACACAATCACGATGATAGATTAAGAACATGCCTAAGCATTCTACATATATTCATATGTTGTTTATTCTATACAAATTGAAGATTATTGTAAGGCTAAAGTTATGGAAGATTATTATGGAAAAAGAATAAATTTAATCACTAAAAATTATTTACAGCTTAAAGTTCTCACTAAATTTGACCCAGCTGGTCATTTATTTATCTTGGCCCAATTGTCCCTAATATAGAAACATCATTTTTAAAAGCCCAAAATTCCAAAGTAATGTCAAAAACTCAATTTTGGTTCCTTCTTAAAAACATCCCATGAAATTATAGGTCCAAAACTGATTTCTTAATCCCAATACCCATTTGCATTTAATATGGCCTAAATCCTTTTAATCCCAACTGGAAAAAAAAGCTCAAGACTTACTTAACAATCAACTTGGCCAATAATTAATCAATTACTACAAATATTCTTAAAGCACCAACTAATAGGATTAATGAACGTGAAAACCAATGGGACCAACAAACACATGGATAATTTCAACAACGATACAGTAGGCTACTTCATACAACTATTTTGTCAAAATAAATTCAACCAACAACTAAGCACAAGCAATATATCAATAAATGGGATCAAAACTAAATAAAGATCGGACCTTTATTGCTTCACCGTAAATCATCTACAACAGCAAACTACGACCGCTTGATTAGACCTCGACCCAAGATGGCAACCTCGACATTGACCTCACTGGACTTCCTCATCTTAAGAGAACAACGACAATGAATGAAGGTGCAGCTGTGGCATTTTTAAGGTTGAAAAGAGCGGGTATAATGGTTGTTTTCATGTTGCAACACAGCTGGTTTTGGGTGGCTCTAATGGCTGGGTTTGGAACTGTTTTGAGGGTTTATTTCTGCTCGCTTTTTGTGATTAAAACTTGGAGTTTATAGGCTGAAAACGGAGCCTAAGTTGCAGCTCTTTTAGTGATGTAAGAAGCTAGTTTTTGGGACTATTTTGCTGCGTTTTGGTGACTGTTTTTCAGCACTAAATAGGGGATGGTTTGGGGTGGTTTAAAGTTGTTTTGGAGCTGAAATGGGGGTGATTTTGATGGAGGTTTCTTTTTGAGAAGAAAGATAAAGGTGTGGTCCGTTGGAGTTGATAGAGGGAATGAGGGCAGCCGGTCTCTTTTTGGGGAGGGGGATCCGTTCTTTTGAAGGAGTGGCATGTGAGAGGGTTGTGAGTGAGGACACACATGGGGGAGAAACATGGGGGACAAGGGAAAGTGAAGTTGGGACAAAGTGTGGGGGGACAAAGAGTGAGGGGGCAAGGAAAAGTGGAGTGGGGACACGCATGGGAAGATGGGAGCGGGAAAGATGGAGTGAGAAGTGAGGTATTTGTGAGATGAGTGAGAAAAATTCAAACATGGTCAAAAATTAGGTGCTCACAGGTATCAAACAAAATTGTTGATATGAGCTCAAGTCGGGTTCTTACTATTCCTACTTTAAACCCTTTAATTAAGCTAATCAATTAACCCAATCCCTTGTTATCTAAGTTATCCTAGACTAAGTCTCTCTTTCTCAAGTAGAGACTAAGTCAAATAGGCATGAATCAATGTTTGCAACCATTAATTCTAAAATTGAAGCATGAACTAAGCTAAGTAATCAACACCCAATCATAAACAAGCATTAAATTAATCACCCATAAGGTTTACACAATAGGGTTGGATCACAACCCTAGTGAAAATCTAACTACTCATAATGGAATTTGCAGAAAATAAAGAAGAAAAGTTAATTAAACTCATAATGGAAGATTAAAATGATGAAATCTAATGTTAAAATATTCAAATAAGCTAAAACTTCCTAAAATAGCTAAAAGAAACGGCTACAACAACTTTGTATGTTTAAACTTGACCTAATTTTGGTAAAATTTGTCTATTTATACAGGGCCAAAAATTACGGATAAAAATACCCCTCGGGAGGTTCTGCGGCCCCACAATTCCATGTGCAGTCCACAGTTTTCTTCAGTTGGCAGGAAGGAGGTTTCTGCGGTTGCACATTTCTGGACTGCGGCCGCGAGGTAAACTTCTGCGGCCACACAATTCATGTGCGGTCCGTCCGCACATTGCTGAAAGTTTTGTTGAGTTTTGCTTTTATGCAATTGCTTCTGAGGACCGCATATTTGTGCTTCTGCGCCCTTTATTGCCTTGTACTTCGAAACACTCCTTTTTGAGTCGGATTTCATCTTGATAGACCAAACTTCCAGCATTCCTTCAATTTGTATAATTTTATTATTTTTGGGAACACAATGCAATACTTTCGGACTAAAATAAAAGCTAAAAGGTGCTAATAAGCAGTCAAAATCTCCGCTTATCATGTATACAATGAATATGAGAGGGAAAAAAATACTAAAATTACAAATAATAAATAAAACGAAGTAAAAGAAAAAATAAAATTTAAAACTAAATAAGGAAAGAGGAATTTTTAGACCCCCCCTTTCTCCGCCGTCATCTCCCCCTCATTCCTTCATCTTCTCCAAATTTTTCCTCTATCCCTTTCCTCTTACTCAAACACTACATTCAAAATCACCATCATCATCTCTTTCATCACTGCTAACCCAAACACTATTTTCAACTATTAGCATCTAGAGCACACTTTTTCTATAAGATGCAAACAAATCGCTAGGGGAGATGGGCGGAATAAGGAAACCGGCGAATGCGAAATTGAGGAAAGAAGTATAGGGGTTGGTCGGAATAGCCTTGCCGGGGTTTTTTTTTTTTTTTTTATGGGTAGAGAAGGTTTGAAATTTGTCCAATCCCACAAATCACTCCGCGCGAGCTTGCTGGTGTCGGTAAAACTTCGAACAATGGCTAATCCAATTTCAAGGGATTCAGGATCTGTCTCCGAAAGGAATATAACAAAAAATTAAATTTTTTCTGAATGAGAAGGAACCAGAGTGCTAACAACACTTTGCAGAAATTTCAGACGAAATACTAATCAGAATTGTGATATGAACGATAATAAAACTGAAAAAAAAATGGTTGGAATTGATGGGAATACTCATGTAAGGTCTTCATTCATTCCTATTAATGAATTTTTACAGATTTTTGTAATTGATTTGGGGGTTTTAGAGTAGAGGAAGGAGGTGTTCATGGTGGAAGGTGCAAGGTGCTGGTGGCCACCCGAGGAAGAGACAAAAAATAAATTACCAGAAATTTTTATAAAATTGCTAAAATAAAGATTAGAACCACAAATTATACGTGTCAAACAATAATAGGCGAACAAAGTAATGTGTCAATTATGTCTAAGTGATTGAGGCACACGCTCAGTTTGAGGTGCTTATTTTTTGTATATTTATCAAGTTGAGATATTCAAATGGGAAACACGTAAGTTCTTTTAGCGGGTTGTAAAACGTGTACAAGTTTAAATTGCTCAAAGGCTATTTTGCCTATAATGCATGATCCAGTTTATATGGTACGCGTACTTTTGGGGCTCGATATGGCATAGCCCGAAAGACAAATCCGTGCGGGCCTAGGCCCAAAGCGGAGAATACGTACCATGGGCTTGAGTCGTGACGTAGTTTATCTGAAAATCATAGCTAATATTGTAGCTCTATTTATGCAAATATTGGAAATCACATAAGCAACTACTCCTAGAACGAGAGATGATTATTATAAGATTTTTTTGGTCTCTAATTCGATGCCATGCTTTGAGTTCTGACTAATCTGGATTCATATCGGAGAAGCTCACTTTTAGGATAAACCGCTTTCTACCCAAAACAATCCATTCTTAGAAATCTAAAACCTCTAATTAAAGATAAAAAAAATACCTATCATCTCATAATAATCTTTAATGATTACAAAAAAAATAGTTATTTAATTATTTGTCCATCTATTAATATTAATCTATATTATTATAAGAGCACAAATATCAAATACGAAATATTGTCATTAAAAATAAAATATTTTTTCTCAAAGAATCAAGTCCAATTTCGACAAAATTATAATATTGAAGAATTTACTCAATATCATGTGACTTCAACTAAAGAAAATTTATGCGACTACAATGGTAACATTAGAATCATAAACCTTTATATGGTGAAAAACTATCTAATGTTGAGAAGATGCTCCAAATATCTCCTTAATTATCTGTGTGTCGCTGTACCTTTAGATATCAATTCAAGAAGACTTATTTATAGGCAAATATGAATTGTATTATACGAGAACAACGACAAGACTCGCATAATTTATGTTCTTATAGTATGAACTCTAACACTCATGCCCCTATTGCAGTTGATCACCTTTCCTTTTTCTATCCAAGGTTTTATAGTTTAATGCTCTATTTTTTAACTTATAAATAATATTTATGATCGGGGACGTTAGGAATGATATACAAATCATTCATAAGAGAGAAATTTTTAAGTTCCTTGGATCAGTAATCCAAGGTAACGAGAAGATTGACTAGGATGCCACACACTGTATTGGAGCGGGGTATATAAAATAAAGGATTGCATACGGTGTTTTGTGTGATAGGAATGTGCCACCTAAACTGAAATGTAAGTTTTACAGAGTGGTGGTTAGATCGATTATATTGCATGGGGTAGAGTGTTGGCAAAAAAACTCGCATATCCAGAAGATAAAAATAACGGAGATGAGGATGCTGAAATGAATGTATGAGCATACCATGAGATAAGGTGAGAGTGGATCCCGTGGAGGACAAAATAGGGGAAGCGAGGCTGACATGGTTCAGACATGTGAAAAGTAGGGGCATAGATACCTCAGTAAGAAGGTGCGAGAGATTAACCTTGACGGGGCTAAAAAGAGGTAGAGGTAGGTTGGGGAGAGGTAATTAGACAGGATATAGCTGTTGACCTAAGTGGTTTTGGTTTTGGTTGACCTAATAGGTTTTGATTTTGGTGTTGACCTAAGGAACACTTGCATATATGAACCAGGTCCATGGACAGTGTACACAGGTCACGGTCAGATTCAAGCACAAGGTATGCACGTGAAGGGGATAAGTATAAGTGGTTATATATGATACTCCCTGAATGAAAATGTTGCATAATTGATAAGGAGCATGACTCCTTACTTGAAGAGAACTCTATCCTGGATAAGGAAAGAGTTAGAGATTGAAGTTAACTAGAACTCTTCCATCAAGGAAGAGTATAGTATTAGTACTCTAGTTAATCCTAATCCTACTAACTCTATATATTTCAGTTGTGTTCTCTTTTATAGGTGACACACAAACGCTAAACTTAAGCAAGAATTGAGAGCAAAATAGCAAGGCATCTTGCAAGCAATTCCTGTGTGTTTCAAGAGTGCGAACCTGAAACTACATGAACCGGATAGAAGAACTAGTTTCATGTGTCTGTCTTTTATTCTAGTTCAATTCTAGCAACGCTTTTGAGTTGTACTTTTCAGCTTTCTTTAGAAGCATTTGTATAGGTACTTTGAGTTGTATTATTCAAGTTAGAGTTATCTTGAAGTTGTCATAACAACTTGTGGCTGGTTGATACAAAGGTTAGAAGTAATCCTTAGGTTTATAAGATGTTTGTAAACATTGTTGTTTTGGCTCAGAATTATAGTGAAGTTTTGGGGAAAATCCTACTGGAAAGTAGGTCATGGTGTTTTCACCTTTTGAACCGAATATTTTTCACGTAAAAATACTTGTGTTCTTCACTTTCCGCGTTACTTATTCCGCAACTGTAATGTAAGGAACGCGTATAAGAACCAGGTCCTTCTATAAACCAGTGCACGCAAAAATTGGACACCACATAAATCACCTTCCCTCTTGTGTGGTATTGAAGTATAAAACATCAATAGCGCAACTTCAGCTTACCGAGGACATGACCTTTGATATGAGGGTGTGGAGGTTGAAAACTAGGGTAGAAAGTTAGTGGGTAGTCGAGCGTATTTCTATGCCTTACCAACAGGTAATAATGTTAGTAATTTACTCTTTTATTCTTAGACTTCTATTACTGCCTGTTGCTTCTTTCTCTTCAGTTATCTTATTATCTTAATGTTGTTATTGCTTATTGAGCCTCCTTTTTCTTTTTTCCTTGAGCCAAGAGTCTTGGAAAATAGTCTCTATATCTTCACAAGATATGACTAATGTTTGCGTACACATTATCTTTTCCAAACCTCACTTGTGAAATTACACCAGGTATATTATTGTTGATGTTGTTAAATAATATTTAACCAATCATGTGTAATATGTTTAAACGACAAGCAAATGGTGTGATCACTGTAAGTTATCCAAGATGTTACATTCATGTCCAAACCTTTTGATACTGATAGGAAGTTGGAATTGAAATGGTTGAAGTCATTCCTTAGTGTATACTGATCCATTAGTCTCTAATTCATAATTTGAGTTGCATATCGTAGTTGTAGTAGAAGAATTGTTGCATTTTTTATGGACAAAACCATTTATTAATAGAGTAAATATTGATTTGTTTATTAAATTGAATTTCTTAAACTTGTGAAAATTTATAACGATTTTTTTCCGTAGAAGTATGTCAAATATTTGGAGATATCTCAAAATCAAAATCAGTCATCTAATATTCAGCTTGTTAATAAGATGGCTTTGATATGTGAAGTCAAAAGTTGAATTTAACCTCAAATTGAGACATATAGAGAAGGTTAGTTTAAAAGTGCAAGATTTCAATATGAATAGGCTAATTTTTGTTAAAACATGAAAAGTAAGAGGCTTAGTTAATCATGGTCTCTAAAGCATCAGCAAAATAGTAGAAAAGCTCTTAAATTAGGAGCTCTAAACACAATAAATAAGACCTTATGCCATAGTTTCTAGTAAAGTACCTAACATAGAACAACATATTTGGTAGTACCACATTTTTTTTTATATATAGACAACATCATAGATCAATTGATAGATTTGTTATTTTTTGACAAATTGATGATGATATTTGTTCTTTATGATATTTGGAACTTATGTTTCAAATTTGAACTCATTTGAAGAAGTTTTGAGCATTGAATTATTGAAATTCGAATAACAAGTCAATGTTCATGTGCAAAAATTTGTACAGTTAAAAATCAAGCATAAATGTCTAAACTTCAGCAATATGTGGCTAAAGTGCACACAGAAAATGGTTGAAACTTCAGCCATTGATGGATGAAGTGCAGAGAAAAATAGTACTATGACTTAAGTGCATGCAGAAAATGGCTGAAATTTAGCCATTTGTGGCTGAAGTATATGCAAAAATGTCTGTACTTCATCCATATGTGGCTGAAGTTCAGTCATGTATGTGACCCAACAATTTCAGATAAAATTTGAATGAATTTTTATAACTTTAGCTCCGTATATCTAAAGTTATTCTAAAATAGATAAGCTTGCAAAAAGTTCTAAACTTTGGCTACGACTTAAACACTGATTCACTATTTATATATATATTATACATGCATTATCTATATATTATAAGGTTAGATACAGGCTATTTTAAGGTTAAGCGTTTGGATATGCGACTATTTAGGTTAATTCTTGTTCCAAAATCGGATATATTAGTGCACTTCGCCCGATTTCGCTCTAGGTAAATTGGCCCAATATCTCTAAGCCTTAGGCCCCCTACTTCTAAAAGACCAATATAGGGGAGAGAAATACTCAAACACAAAATTGAAAATTTATCAAAAAGCGGGAAGCACGTGAGCAAACTTGTAGATGAAAAGACACGTATTAACACAGAGCCGAAACGTTCTCTTTTTTCCCCGACTCTCTCCCCACATGGTTAGCGCGCACACAAAATAATCAAAGCTTGTCAGTGCAACTACATTTACTGCCTAGCAAATTAGCAAATTTGTGAATGTGATCTCTAGTTTCTGGTTTCTTCAAATTTCAAACCCTAATTTAGAATCTTGAAAAAAAATAGTCACTCAATGTGGCCAGCTTTGGTAGTTGCAGCAGCAGCAGGATCTGGTTTTCTAGCCAAGAAAATCTTTAACCAAAATGCTGCTGAACCCACTTCTGTTTCCACTGAAACTAACATAAAATTTGATAAAGATTCAAGCTTTATCAGTAATCATGAAATTAATAGTAAATGTGAAAAACCCAATGACCCTGAAGAAGGGTTTAACACTACTTTTCAGCATAAAGATTCAACCTTTGCATGTAATCTTCGCTGCAGCATTCAAGAACAGAGTGAGGGGTTTTCTGATGATTCAATTTTTAGGTTTTCTAGTGCTTCTGGTTCTGAAATGGGGTGTAGGAATTTGAGGAAGAAAAATGTGGAATGTTCTAGAAAGAGCAAAGGGAATGCAATGGAGTGTAAGAGAAATAATGGTGGGAAGTTAAGAAAAAAATGTGGAAATGTAAGGGGTGGTGAAAAGGAATTGTTTAGGTTGGATAAAAGGAAGAGTGGGAATGGGAATGGGAAGAGATTTTATGTTTGTTTGAAGAAGAGGAGAACTAATAAGGTTCCTTCAGGGAAATGTGATTCTTGTGCTTCCAAAGGTATGCATTGTCCTAAAAACATCTTCTTTACATAATTTTTTTTGGTTGTTGTTAGGATCAATAGTTGGTGTTTTCCGCAATCATGCTTTAGTAAGGATTGCCTACCGGAAACAGCCTATCTAAATTACCAGGTAGGGGTAAGTGTGCGTATACACTATCCTCCTCATATCCCACTTTGTGGGCTAGATTGGGCCTGTTGTTGTTTTAATGCTTTAGTAAGGATTGTGTTTGGATTTCTATCGTGGATTACATTTTCTTATTTTTAGTTAACTAGTATCGATTAATTCGGATTCCTTGCTCATAGAATTACCAATGGCTCATTAACAATAATAATGTACTGGTTCAAATTTGTCTTAACTTATCTGATGTAAGTAGAAAAACACAAATTGGAATCATCACGGTTGAATCCTTGTATGTTCATCATCTTAAAAGTTTGCTTAAAGGAATATTGGAGTTTGATGCATAGAACTTTGTGGTTCCAAGTAATGGGATCATTTGTTTTTATGACGGTGGTGTCTGGACCAGCGCCTTCGACTAAATCCACCTAGTACGTGCTACCTCCCGTAATGAGATCATTTCCTTTGGGCAGTAATCTGTCAAAGGAGTTATAAAGTTGCAGAGGGCAGATTTACTTTTGTACATTGTTTAGCATAGCTCAACTAGATATTGGTAATGTCTTTCCAATGTTCGGAATGTTTTGAATTCTTCAAATAAAAGGACAGCGGAGTATCTGCACTGGTCACTGCCTAGCTCATATCCGTTAGCTATGTGGTCTGCTTTCCAATATCCATATACTCTTTTTTTTTGAATGCGGGGAGAAGGCGTTTTTGAGGTCCTCTTTTGTAGTGAGTTTGATCAGTAGTACCAGCAGTTGAGATGATGATAATCTGCATTTTGATACATCAATGGAACACCTTTTTAGTGGTTAAATGGCTCTGCTTGTGTCTGATAAACTGCTAGTAGAATAAACAGAAAACAAATTTTCACTGGATTGTGGAGATAATCAGTAAGAGACTGGATCTCAATAAACTATTTTGGTAGTTGGGTGCACTGTCTTCCATCACTTTATTATCATATGGCTCAATGCAAACTCCTATCTTATTGGTCGAACTCGAAGATGTGACTGAATATTTTGCTCTACCTGTTTACTTCTAAGTTTGCTATTTGTGCATGTTATTTTGATGGTCTTGTTTGAGCGAATATTCTTCTCTTATATTAAGTTGCCCCAAGTAGATGAACCTAATTCCTTTGCTTAATATGTTTTACGTTTCCAGGTAATTCCTTTTTCGGTTATGGACTAGGAATTGGAATGATGTGCATGATGTCAGCTGAGAAATCTGAGATCAATAGGCTCAATTCTACCATGAATGAAACTGCAAAAGCTGTAGAAGAAATAAAAGCTGAACTTTCTAGGAGAAAAGTTGCACATGACCTGCATGCTTCAAAAAATAAAGCTGAAACAAGTGAAAATAATGATGGAGAATGCACGATACGTGCCTTTCCTAGGAGTAGCACTGAAAACAGGAATATTTTTAGAGCACTAGATCACCAGGTAGCTGAGGAAGGTGAATGTGCAAGCAGTGTCGTTACAGAAGAGCCGCAACCTGAGGTTATGGAAATGGATCAGCTGGAAGCAGAGCTCGAATCTGAGTTACAAAAGCTTCCGTGGTGTGCTACTGAAGGTACAGATTTGGATGGAGGAAGAGATCCTTGTAAGGTGAGCTCAATGTGATATAAATTTCCTCTACATGGTCCTCCGTATTTTCTCATTCCATATTGATTTTTTTGTCTTTCTTCCTTGCCGGAAGTGTAAATCAACATTTCCTTCTTGTCCTCTCCTCTCAACCTCTCTATGTGTTTTCAATCTACAATTTCGTAATTTTCAATTTTAATACTTTTCTACCTGTATTTGTGAACGAGTACATATTCGTTGGGTCCATTCGAAGCAAATTTTACTAAAACTCTTTCACGCCAGCTAGATGTAAGTAATTTATATTGTTATTTGCTAAAGGACACTACTCCGTTAGTCCAGAAAGAGTGGAGTTCGGAGTAAGATGGTTGAAACATCTAATTTCAGTGTGAAATAGGCCAACTATTCCTTAATTTCTTAAATAAAATTTACATGTTCATAAATTATTCTAAGTCACAGTTTATTACGATAAAAAATATTAAAGATGTTTGAAAAACTCATAGCCCAGGGAGTAATTTGTACTCACCAAATAGTTATAGGAGCAGATAAATAGATACCAAGGGAGCACTCCATATTTTGTACTTATTAACTTTGGGGCCGCTTGCTTTTTTTTTTTTTTTAAATTAAGATGTCTAAATTTGAATTCATATATGAATACTAAGATGATGTATTTAGATCTGCATACCGAATGATTACAACTGTTTCTTTTCTCAACATTTGAATGTTTATAATTTATCTTTATTAAAAAATTACAATCAATATAAAATTCAAACAAGATAATTTAAATATTATATCCACAAATTATTAGGTTGTAAGTTGGTGGTTGGCCGGTGGCGGCCATGGTGGTGTTGGTAGTGGTTGTGCAATAGTAAAGTTGGTTGGCGGTAATGGGTGGTGGTGGTGGCAGTGTTGGTTGGCGGTAATGGCTGGTAAAGATTTGAATCATTCAGATCTATCAAATGGTTAAATGACTTAAATCTTAACGAAAAGACAAATGCACTTAGTGGTTTAAGGTCTGAACCATTCCGATTCAAACCTCCATTGAGTGCAAACAATGAGGTTGTCTCACTGTTAATACCTATCCAATCTACTAACCATTTCTTCAAGGGTTTTCAGTAAGTTGTACGTGTCATTGAAAATTTCTACTACTATAGTTATATGTCTAACAATGGATGAGTACAACAAACCCAGTATAAACCCACAAGTGGGGTCTTGGGAGCGTATTGCGTACGCAAACCTTAGCCCTACCTTAAGGGTAGATATGTTATTTCCAATAGACCCCGGATCAAAAAAAGATGAAAAGAAAGCAGTAACAACAAGCAGTAATAATAAGATATTGAGAAAACAAGCGTAATGAATAACGTGTAGTAATAGAGATTTACCAGTAATAAAATACAAAGCTAGCTACTAATACTACTGGTACGGGGAAGACACACACACGATTACCTACTAACCTTCCCTAATTCTCGGCCTCCACACCTTCCTATCAAGGGTTATGTCCTCAGTGAGCTGAAGCAACGTCAAATCCTGCCTATCACCCCTCCCCAGTACTTCTTTGGCCTACCTCTACCTCTTTTTAGACCCACCGAGGCCAACTTCTCACACCTCCTCACTGGGGTATCTGTGCTTCTGCTCTTCACATGCCCAAACCATCTAAGCCACGCTTCTCGCATCTTTTCCTCCACCGAGGCTACTCCTATCCTGTCCCGAATCTCTTCATTGCTAATCTTATTAATCCTGGTATACCCACACATCCATCTCAATATTCTCATTTCTCTAGCTTTATCTTCTGGAGATTAGAGTTCTTGACTGGCCAACACTCTACTCCATATAACATGGTTGGTCTAATAATAACTCTGTAAAACTTACCCTTAAGTTTAGGTTGCACATCCTTATCACATAGAACACCGGATGCGAGTCTTCATTTCACCCATACCGCTTCAATACAAGGTGAAACATCCTCATCAATCTCCCTATTTCCTTGGATAATAAACCCAAGGTACTTGAAATTTTCTCTCCTAGGGATTACTAACAAGCCTCACGTCCACGTTCGCTCCATCGGTCTTGTCACTGAACTTGCACTCCAAGTACTCAGTCTTGGTCCTACTCAACTTGAAACCTTTAAACTTCAGGGTCTGTCTCCAAACCTCCAATCTCGCATTATCACCGCCTCGCGTCTCATTAATCAGTATAATATCATCCGCAAATAGCATATACCACAGCACCTCCCCTTAAATGTGGCGTGCCAGTATGTCCAACTCCCAGGCAAATAAAAATGGGCTAAGAGCCAACCCCTGGTGCAACCCCATCACAACTGGAAAGTGGTCTGAATCCCCTCCCACTGTCCTCACCCGTGTTTTAGCTCTATTATACATGTCCTTAATCACCCTAGTGTAAGCCACATGAACACTCCTAGCCTCCAAACATCTCCATAGAATCTCCCTCGGGACTTTGGGAGAGGTGATTAGGTAAGACATGACGCAGCTACAGCTGACCAAGGATCCGAGGACATGACCCTTTATAGGAAGGTGTGGAGGTTGAGGATTAGGGTAGTAGGTTAGGTAGTCTATATTGTTTATACCGGTAGTATTAGTACGTACTCTCGCATCCTGTTGATATTAGGTTTCTATGACTACCTGTCGTTTCTTGCATTTCGGTCTTCTTACTATCTTGTTATTTATGCTACTTTTACATGGCTACTCGGTGTTGTCCCGTCATGTTTTTCTTTTCATTAATGTGGTGTTTATGCTTTCCTAAGCCGAGAGTCTATTGGAAACAACCTCTCTATCTCCACAAGGTTGGGGTAAGGTCTGCTACTCTGCGTACACACTTCCTTCCCTAGACCTCACTATGTGAGATTATACTGGGTATGTTGTTGTATAGTCACATAGCCGCAAACAATAAATTGGAAGTTATTCATAGGTTAGGTTGTTTGGACTTAAATGGCAAAACTAATACATCCATTTTCTACTTAGAAATGGTTCGACAACCCCTCGTGGGATATGATTAATACATGCAACCACTGCAGCAAATCAAATGGGATTTTTCTGTTACACATCTAAAGTTGATTTATCATTCTTATAATGGCCTACATATCTTATTTGCGTTTAATTGCAACTGTACATGGCGCTGCCGGTAATTTTTCCTATATCCTTGGTTGTATTTGTGTCTAAGCTTTTTGAGGTTTGTCGTAACTGGTAAGTTCAGATAAGAGTTTGTTATCTGATGCAGGCCTATCATGAAAACCAATTAGCTAAATGCAGAACAAGCAAATGACAATAACAGATTAAAGACAATACACTCCCTGCCAACTTAAGACATCTAAATTATTAATCACTTAAGTACATAGTTTGTTAATTTAGTCCACAAGAGTGTCCATCCTCTATTTCTGCTTTATTACCTAATTTTCGTTTGTAACTATTGATTTTTGCTGCACAGGATGTCTTCCGGGAGAAAGACTTTAACTTAGCCGATGACCGCAATGCAGAAACTTCTAAATTCAGTGGAGTATTGCCATCTGAACTGGATCAAAAGCTGTGTCATCTACTAATTGAACAACAAGAAAGCCAGATAGTTGAGCTGGAATCTGAGCTACGCCAAACTCATTCTAAACTCCATGAGAAAGAAGCTGAGCTCCAAGCACTCAAGGATTGTGTCCGACGTCTTACTGAATTTTCTCTAGGTAGTGCTTCAGGTATCACTACTTCTCGTCGTGCCTAAGTATATTAAGCATTAAGAAGCGCCCCATCTTAAATCTAGATGAATACTATTCCTTCCGATCCTTTCTATCGCCCAAAAAAAAAAAAACTCCAATAAATTTGTCATTTTAGAAAACTAAGAAGGCGTTTTTTGTCCAGTTTCACTCTTACTATTCCAAGAAGATAATGGTAACTTAGTTAAATATCCCTTATGATTTATGCTATCAAATAGTTTTCTTGGATGTGGCAAAACTTTATAACATAGATGAAAAGGACCGGAGGGAGTAATAGTAGCAATCCTCCTTCCTCAAACGTAAAGATAACAACAATACCAACAACTGTGTCTCAATCCCAAACTAGTTGAGGTCGACTATCAACCCTAAAGCGGAAAAGCAAGGAAAACAAGTTCGTTTTGGCTTAGCAACAATATACAAGAGTCACTTTTTACCCCTTTACTGTGTTGCTTTTTGTAAAATTTTGTTTTCTTACTCTTAAAAGTTTTGTTAATGATTTCTGTTTCTTGTTACTCCTGAGATGTTTTTCCAGACGAAGAGATTGATGGCAAAATGGAAGATGAGATCAGGTGTGGTGGGGATCGAGAGAAGAATGTAGGACCTGAATCAAGGAAATCAATAGTTGGGATGAAAAGATCAATTAACTTTTGAGAATTATAAAAGTAGCATATTATGGTTCACAAACATAAACTGTTGGATTGTACCAAATGAAAAAGATATATTGATAGTTCAATCATGTGTTAACTTTAGTTTCTAAAATCTGTAGGCCATTTTTGTAACATCACCGGGAGTGGGGGGGTGGGGGTGGGGGAACAGAAAAAGGGAAAGACAAAAACTTTGAAAAGATGTAAATTTCTACGAGTATTACTGTAGTGGAACTGTGTAAGCACTTTTTTGGAGATCTTTTCATACTAATATTGAAATATAAAAAAAGTCATTTTGGTGCACTAAGCTTTCACTGTGTCCGGGGTCTGGGAAGGGCAGAATCACAAGAATCTTTTGTTAGTTGTTTTACCTTGTATTTTTGTAAGAAGTTGTTTCTACGGTTCGAATCCGTGGCCTCCCGGTCACATGATGTACTAAACTCTCGCTGTACGCGGGGTCCGGGGAAGGGACAGATCATAAGGGTCTATTGTACACGGCTTTATCTTGCATTTTTGTAAGAGATTATTTTTACGGCTCGAATTCGTGACCTCCTGATCACATGACAGCAATTTCATTAGTTACGCCAAGACTCTCCTTCTAAGAGGTTATTTCCACATTTCAAACCCGTGACCTCCTGGTCACATAATGTACTAAGCTCCTGCTATACACAAGAATCGGGAAAGGGTTGATTACAAAAGTCTATTGTATACAGTTTTACCCTGCATTTTTACAAGATTTTGTTTTCATGTCTCTAACCCTTGACATGGTGATTACATAATGTAATAGCTTTATCGGCTTTCATCCTAATATTGAAAAATATTGTATATTATTATAGGTCATATTCTGAATTGATTGCTTTCCTAGTGTCTAGAGCTATTTAACATCTTTTCAGTTGGATGATTCTTGATTGACTTGTTACCCTCTTTTCTTGTCCTCTTGGGTTCAAGTATTTCTTGAGTGCTAAAAGGATTTCTGAAATCTTAGTTGACTTTCTGTTTTCTTGTATGGTGCTAAATTATATTACTGACATTTTATGTATATAAAAGTACTGACTTGCATGTGCCTTTAGAGAAGTTGGTCTCCAACCTATGGTGGTAAATTTGAGAATTTCCCTTTTAATATTTCTGCTAAGTAATTCGTTGAGAATTTGGGCAGCTTTTACTTTTTATTAGCAATTTTAACTATTAATATTAGGCAGATAAAAATAAATTTCTTAGGGATCTTTTGGTATGCGGGATAACCTAGGGTAAAGTGGGATTAAGTGTGGAAGTATATTTATATTGTATTTGGTTGACGATACAAATTTATCTTGTAAATTTATGTCAAGATAAATTTATACCGTTAATCAAATATAGTACTCACTCCGTTTCAATTTATGTGAATTTTTTTTTTTTCAGTCCGTGCCAAAAAGAATGATCAATTTCTATCAATTTACTTGTATGCAATAATTTATAGCCACATAAAATATGTGTCTTATTCTACACCACAAGTTCAAAAATCTTCATTTTCCCCTTAAATTCCGTGCCCAGACAAATAAATTCACATAATATCATACCTTATCCCATGAAACTTGAAATTATTTTATCCCACCTCCGAGGTGGGATAAATTACTCGTAGAGATTATAAATCTAGGAGTATAATCTCGATAATTTAATCCGCGTACCAAACGATCCCTTAGTTACACCAAATTTCTCACCCTCTAACTTCAAAAATTGTGCAAGTTGGAGTGTCAATTCATGTCTTTAATCAAAAGAATAATTACATCCCAAGAGAAAACAAGGAAAAAGATAAATGAAAAGAACAACTACCCAAGATCTCTAGGATCATTGTGATTTAATTTGATGGAACTTTTATTACCTTAATTGTCAAATAATATATTAATTCGGGTTGCTTAAAAGTAGTTTAATTGCAGAATTGGACCAAGAACAAACTTCCATCAGAGAAATTAATGAGAGGAAGTTGTTTCAACTTTCAATATCAAGTCGTTGATTATAGTTGTATGAAAATGACAAGAATTAAGAAAGTTAAGTTGGTTTGATAATGGTTCCCTATTTGCAATTGGTTGAATTAGACTTATGGTATGAGTTTGGTGAAGATATAGTTAGGTATTTAAATGATGGCACATTCACTTGTGTATTAGACAAATGCACGAGTATAACACTGTCAAACTAAAAAAGACCAGACAATTTCAGACTAATAATAATTAAATCAAGATATGATTGGCATAATGGCATTACATTGATACGTGTAAGATATTCATCTAAAATCATTCTCATTTAATGCAAACCTTTGTTTAGTAATATAAAATGTGTCATGAGATGAACGAGATTCCTTCGCTCTTAACTTAATATCACGGGTTTGACGGGTTTGAGCTTCAAGAATGAGGATTATCCTGCAGAAGCGCTTCATTCTATTAGTGAACTTACCCGACACGAATTTGGATTAATTGTATCAGTAAACTTCCATGCCAAATGATTAAAAAATATAAAAGGAACTTTTGTTAAATAATAACCTGGTCCAGAGAATCACATACCACATATAATACTCAAAAAATTTATTGTATTTTTTTTCTCGTTTGACCATAAATACATACAACACAACATATTCAATGTATTCTTATAGGTGAGTTGACCATGAATATTTATAGTTTCTGTAAAAACTAAAATTGTATCTGAAAATATTGAATCATTATTAAAAATTATGGTAAAATTTTGAAAGACTTGTTTGATGAATATTTAAAGTAAATTACGATTTTATCCATAAATCTTCAATTATTTATCATGTACATTTTTATTAGCAAGTTATTACATATCTATTGGGTGACAAAATGCTTTTATCATATATAGTCACAAAGTAAAATAACTGTTCCATAACCCATAAGTTTCAACATTTCATTTTCTTTGTTATTTTTTCAGAATTACTGCACCCCACAAAATATAAAATGTGTAAGGGAAAGATAAAAAGAAAGACTACAAAAGTTAGAGATTTCCAGACCCAATAAATTTGTGGTGAGATGTATAAAGCCAAAAAGAATCCTACAAAGCTACAATTAAAAAATCTACCGGTCTGATTCAGCCATCCGTGCAAAACTTTTAATATTATTTGTACAACCATAATTTAACACCAAACCCCACCACCTCAGTAACCACATTTCTACACAATGTCAGTAAAAAATCACAAGAATCACCAAAAGTATGATGGGCAATCCTTTGGCAAAATTACATTGTATAACTACCAAAAAAAAAAATAACCGACAATATATATATATATATATATATATATATATTTTAATATTTATATATTTTAATATTTAATATGCATATTATATACTTAATCACTGTATGTTTCTTGTATATTTAACTAGTAAGTATAATTTTTATAAATCGACCGGCCAAATGTATAACTTGCCCAAATCCTTGGCCCTTGATCAAAATCTTGAATTCTAGTCTTGATAGAGAAGCTTTCGGGGCTGAATATAACTAAGGCAGTGGAATTAGGATTTTTAATACTAATATATCTCACAATAAAGTAGTGGAATTAGGATTTTTAATAAGAGAATCAAAAAAGTTGTGAGAATACCACACTTAAAATTTAAACTTGCGAAGTAAATAATTTTTGAGCTAGCTTTACGATTCATGTAAAGATTCTTTTGTGTCAAATAGATTCAGAAACTTGTCTCTTTTTGTATTTTTACAAAAGAAAATTATTTTGCCCTATTTGTTCAATATAATTGTAGCGAAATGGACATGATTTTTTCATCCTTAACTAATTTAGTCAATATAATTGTAGCGACTTTGAATTTAGTCAAAGAAAAAAATTCTGAGTTGAAAACAGTTTCCTTATGAGATGAGAATCTAAATTAATTGATATCAAATACATATACCAAACATTGTGTTGAAAAGAAAATAAAATAAAAGAACTTAGCTCCACCACTTGGTTTATGGTACCAAATGCCTTAAAAAAAAGAAATATTTTTTAGGAAAAACCCAGAATAAAACCAGACTATATAAAACTGGTGTAAAAACTGTAAACCAGAAAGAAACATGGCAAAGGAACAAAACCACAACTTCTCTATCTCACCACTCAACCCAAAACTTGAACAACACACACAAACCAAAAAAAACAGATAAAGAAAAAAACAGAGAGAGAAAAAGAGAAACAGAAGAAGTAAAGAAAATGAAGAGTTCAGCAAAAGCAATTTCAAGTCCAGGTAGAACAGAGAAATTTCCACCGCCATTAATGAGATTTCTCAGAAGCAACGTGGGAAGCAGAAGCAGAGGAAGGTCACGTGCCAGTCCTATGTTCATGCGCAAAAACAAGAACAATGTTACCGTTATTGAAACAATTCAAGAACCATCTTCCCCTAAAGTCACGTGCATAGGCCAAGTTCGTGTCCGACGTTCCTCTAAGTCCGCCGCCCCCTCAAACGGCGGCGGACTTACAACACGGACACGTCGGTCGAACTCAGCCAAAAAACAACGAAAAAAAACATGTTGGTGGCGGATTCGCAAGACTCTATTTTGCAACAATAGTCAAGGGAAATGTTACAAATTACACAAACCTAAGTCGTTAATTTCAGTTTTGAAAAACTGTGTGTGCTGTTTTCGATTTGGGTATTGGAGAAAAAGAGTCGAAACGGTAGATTCTTCAACTCAGAGAGTAGTTAGTACTAGCACTACTGAAAGTTGTAGTACTATTGAAAATGTTACAAATACTGCCAAAATTGGAAGTTCTTTTGTAACTGAAAATAAAGAGGGATTTGTGGGTTCTAATTCTTCTACTTCTTCACCACCCAAAAATGCTTTACTTTTAACTCGGTGTAGATCAGCACCATACCGATCTTCATCTTTAGCAAGTAGATTTTGGGGTTCTCCTTTAAACTCATCAGAAGAACCAGAGGATAATACCGAAATCGAAATACTAAAATTAAAGACTGAAGAATTGGAAGAAAAATCAGTTCTTGAAAACCCCATTTCGCCAAACGGTGAAAATGGGGATTTGGAGTTGAGAAAAAGCCATGAAAGTGAAGAAATGGAGAGTTCTAATGGTGAAAGTAGCAGAGAAGAAGAAGCTGAAGAAAAAAATGGAGGAGCTTATGTTCATCCTTTATTGCTAACAAGGTGTAAATCAGAACCAGCAAAAAGAGGAGAAAGGCTAAATCCAGATTCAGTTTTGTGTATGCAAAGAAGGTCTACTGATCCTGATTCTCAAACATGATTCTTGTTTTTTTAGATGTTATTGCAATATACTTGTAATTTTTACAAGAGATATTAGTAATTACTATATGTGAGTAAAGTTGTTTCTAATTTTTTTATTTATGACTTTTTTAAGGTTTAGAGGGCTTAGATACAGGGTAGCCTAATACACGAAGTATCCGAGTTTACGTAAGGTCCGGACAAATGGCTGATTAAGTATTAATGAGTAATTTTACTGTTCGAACCCATAACTTATATAAGTAGAGTTTAAAAGTAGAGACAACCCAATGCACGTAGCATTTCGTATTCATACAATGTGCGAGAAAAGACCGTACCCTTAGGATGTGATGTACCATTAGTCATCGATTCTATTGTTCGAACACCCAGTAGAGTTTAGAAGTAGAAAATACAAAATATTGCAAGTAAGGTTTATTCAATCGTACGCTGAAAGATTGAAATGACAATGAAAATGTTTTTTTGGGTACTCTGCTCTCTGCTATGCTCAGCACAGCCCATTCCTCTAGGATCATTTTATATTTATTATTCACTTTGTTTTTATTTTTGGTGGTACCTTTTATTTTTATTTTTACATTATTTACATTTCTTGGAAATTGTCTTTAATTTACTTTTAAACCTTTACTATATGTTTGATTATGTACTGTGTAGTGTGAACTGTGCTAGGCTTAAAGACTTCGAATACATTTTTAAACATCTTTGGATGCTCTGACTTTCAGAAATTTATGGAGAATAGATTTATTTATTGTCCTCTTGAAGATTCAAAGATGCCAAATCAATTGACCAACTGGTCTCCACACTTCAACCCGGACCCTTTATTTTTATTGTCAATACTTTTCGTCATATTTTTGTCATAGCTTTTTATTTTTGTATTTTTTAAATTTATTTTAAAAATATTTTTTTAAGTCGAATATTTATATGAAACAATCTCTATATCTCATAAGCTAAAAATAAGGTCCGCGTATATCTCTCTTTCCCAAGATCACTGTGGGTATTTTATAGTTGTTGCTTTTGTAGAGGGCTTGGTAGATGAGAAACAAAGAGCCTTGCACCCATTGGTCACTAGTCTTCAACTTATTGATCACTAGTCAGGACATGACTCTTGAGAGCAAGTGTAACGATCGAGAATTAGAATAGAAAGTTAGTAAGTAGTCGACTGTATTTTCTTTCCTTATCTGTAGCACTAGTATTAATCTCATACTACATGATATTTGTTCTACTTTAATTTTTTTATTATCTTGTTGTTGTTACCGTTTCTTTTTTTATGTCTTCTTCGCTATTGTATTTTTTTTTTAAACTATTGTGATTTTATTTTTCTTAAGCCGAAGGTATATTGAAAATAACCTCTCTACTTATACAAGGTATGAATAAGTTTTGTACACATATTATCCTCCTCAAATCTCACTTATGAAATTACACTGCGTATATTGTTATTTTATTGATCTCTAAGACATACCTAAATGTATAATATAGTTACACTAAGTTTGTTGACTCAAAATACTAGAGGAGAGGGGGCCTGGATTGGTTTGTTTTTTTCTTTTTTGTGGTCACAAATGCCAGAAAAGTTGGGACATTCAGTGGGTAACTTTGTTGTGGACTTTAGCCTTTGCAACGATAAGGAAAGAACAGTTTAAGATAAGAGAAGTAGAGAAGGATATGTGAATTTATGTAAGTTTCTGGTTTGCTTTTGTTTGATTTTGGTTTAAATAAAGTCAAGGACAGTTAATTCAAAGTCTATTTTCCATGACATGAGTATAATTTCTGATTGGTAAAATCCCTAATAAAAGCAACGTCAATAATTATTCCTATCTATCTATGTTGATAAGATGTCATTTTTTCTATTTTTAGATACTTTATTAATGGTTTCTTGACCTAGTTAATTATTGTCCTCCCTAAAAAAGGAACTAAAAGATATCCTTTATTTCCAAATTAAGTGAACAAGGGCTATTTAATCAATTTATAGAAGAAAAAAAGATTAAGGACCCGTTTGGCCATAGATTTTGCCAAAATAAACTTGGATTTTATTTGGCAAACACATGTTTGACCATAGATTTTGCCTACATTTTGGCCAAATCCCAAAACCAGCTCAATAGCTGGTTTTAGGCCAAAATATCACTATTATATTTTTTAAAAATTGCCCCAAACTTTTGTATTTTATAAAAGAGCCCACCATTTATTATTTTGTAACGATGTTACTTCGTCTTCTCGGTCATCTGATAGTGTATCATGTAGTTCATTATAAAAATGATAATTTTGTATCAAATTTATTTATGTTCAGGACTATAGTTTGCGATAATATAATGAATGTTATTGATAATGGTATTGTTGGGTATTTGTGATAGTTTTTGGAACTTGTGGGTATAAGTCATGTTTCATATTTTTTCAAACCAAACTTCACCCAAAACAGATGTCCAAACACATTTTTATCTTCAAACCAAACTTCACCCAAATCAGATTTTTTAAAATAAATTTGGGAATCTATGGCCAAACGCTAGCTAAAGAATAAAACCGAAGAAGTACTAAGGTGACTTTTTAGTAGTTTTTGCGGAGGTCTTTTGACAAAACCGAATTTCTTTTTGTATAAATAAAGTTTATTTTGTTTCTAAAAATGGTTTTAAAAGTGCCTCAATGTTATTTTTAACTTTTTTTTAAAAAAAACACTGATCGTTGGAACTATAAAAATAGACCCTTTTTCGTCAATTTTGCATGTCAAGATAAGTCTAATTTTATGAAAAGAAATGAAAATGTCCAGGGAGCCATAAACTAATTCTTTACCAAAATTTGACTACGAACGAGTTAAAATATTAAAAAGATTGGAATTAATTTACTGCAACTGAAAACGGTTAGATTACGAATATCAACCTAAAAAGAGCTGATTCCTTAAATGCGACTGTCAAATCTAAGGCAAAAAAAACAAGTGAAAACGTACTTATAGCCTAAAGAAGGCTTTATTCAGATCTCACATGCCAGTAATGGTTTCGAAATCTTTCTTTTAAATAAAAAATAAATTTGTAAGTGGAAACTGGCATATTTATTGCTTTTCCCTATACGTGGCAAAATAGTCCACTTTTGTTTCTGATCTTGACTGTTAACAAAAGTCGGCCATAGACCATATTTCATGACGTTTTTACCCTAAAAAGAGGAAAATATAAGGACGATAGTCTCCATTGCATAGATTGTTTGCTTTCTTTCGTCCAATATGCAACTTAGGTTAGGAAAACACTTAAGTGTGATTTGGTCGGAAACAAGTTATTTTATGATTAATTATTTTTGGATTAGTTATTTTGGGATTGTTATTTTATTCTTCAATTGGAATAAAAATAATAATACAATCTCGAGATAATTTAGTTATATCGCGATTTTATCCAATCAAACGTGGGATAAACAAATCTCAAATTTAATCCAGGATTAATTATTCCTTATTTCTCATACCAAACGAGCCCTAACATGACAATGGATAAGAGATAATTAATTGCGGGATTAAATATGAGTTAAGTTTATTCCACGTTTCGTTGAGATAAAATCGCGGTATAATTAATTCGGGGAATAGTTATCCGAGATTGTAGTATCATTATGGGAGGGTAAGATAGTAATCTCGGGATAACTAATTTCGGAATAATTAATCTTGGGATAACTTATTTTCCAACGTTTGATAAGATGTATTAGGGAAAAATAATACATGTATTAACTTTGGTATTATTAATCTTTTGTTTGGTGGTGTTTTTCAATAGTTATACACCCTATTCAGTATTATTTATATACATAGCAAGCCATGATATAATAATACCATAATTTTTAATACATGAATAAGCATGTATAAAAACAAAACTATCCTTTCAAAACCTTTAATATATCAAACTAAACAGTCGATATGAAATAAGCTCTGCATACCTAATTCTAACATAATCAATCTCAACATTAATAATTCCAACATTACTAATACACCCTATTCTATACTAATATTATACACTTTACTAAACGGCCCCTTACACTCGAAGTGCATATCTCAAAAGAATATGTTTACGACATGCATTTCTTTACAAAAAAATTGATCTTAATCCTTTATCGGTACTCTCAAAATGAAAAATATTTCGAAACAACTATTTTTGTTAAATATGAAGAGTAAATACTTATTGGTTCTTTTTTACTTGTCTAATATACTAATAATAATTTTTTTCTTATTTGTCTACTTTAATAAATTAGGAGATTTTTTTTTAAATTTTACCCGTATCATTAAATAAATATTTCCAAACTATTGATAATACTGATTGAGGTTAATTACCATTAAAAGAGTTGTATAGGGTAAAAATATGCTATGATGGGTAATTGCATAAGAGAGTGACACGTGAAGCCAAAGGCAGAGGATAGTTAAAACCGAAGACAACTGTTCTATTTGTTACCGAAAAGAATAACGCTAATAAAGATGCAATAAATACCTGCCACCCGATAGCATTTAATGGGGAATATTCTACAGCATTTAATACTATGTCTGTTACAAAGAATTTGCCATTTATGCTCACTATTACACATTCTTCAATGGCCCTCATTATTGACATTAAAGAAGGGCATGATCCTAGGACCTTACTCCTTAGGTGCAGCTATAAATAGTAAGCACTGCTATCATTGTAGAGGACACGGATTTTCTGGCAAACTCACGCTATAATCTATTCAAAACTTTATACAATTTCACCTTCTTACTTTTTGATTTCATTATTGTTGTGCCCGAAATCCTTGCTCTCGGAATTACTGTTTCTACTATTTCGTCTTCATTTCAAGGCTAAGTATTGCATAATTCTTCAATTCTTGTACTATTTCAGGATCGAACTAATTCACTTATCCAGAAACCATATATAAATTCAGATATACTATTTTACAGGTAAATAGTTCGGCGCCCACCGTGGGGCCTAGACAATTGTGTAATTAAGTTGGTCCTTGCCTCTTTTACTAACGTGTTTTAATTATTTATTCTTAGCAAAAAATCACAGAAAATGGCAGATAATGGTGTTAACAATACACACAATCTTAAGGCCCAAGGGGACCAATCTTATCACGAGGATTCAATCAGTGATACCCGCAATGAGAAAAATGATACTACACCGGTCCACGAAAAATGGTACCCGCGACATGTTCGGGAGGCGACTCCCGATGATGCTGAAGAGGAGCATAATGTTGAAGGGGTAAGTGGCTTGCGAGAGCAACAAGAGGTCATTCTAGGCCATCTCTCATGGCAAGATAAGGTTATGACAGAAATAAAACAGGCATACCCGTGTGCTTCCAATAACGCAAATAAGGGAAGTGAACGCCCTCATGGACTAAATCCCGAGTGCACCATCGGTGCTGAAAGGGTCGTACTCAAAGAAGTATACTCAATTACCGTACAAACCAAGCGTGACACGAGAATTAATCCTGAAGCGCTTTAAAATGCCCGATGTGCTGAAATATAATGGAACTTCGGACCCTGAGGAGCATATTACCACCTATACAATGGTAGTAAAGGGGAATAATTTAGCTCCCCACGAGATTGAATCTATTTTGCTGAAAAAATTCGGAGAGACTCTCACGAGGGGAGCCTTGACGTGGTACTCGCTGTTACCCGAGCATTCCATAGATTCCTTTAAGTTGCTCGTGAATTCTTTTATTATGGCCCATGCCGGGGCCAGAAAGGTGCATGCCCCAAAAGCCGACATATTTAGAATTGCACAAGGAGAGTCTGAGTTTCTGCGGAAATTCGTCACCCGGTTCCAAAAGGAGAGGATGTTTCTCCCAGTTGTTCCGGATGAATGGTCGGCTGAAGCATTCACCAAGGGTCTGAATCCGAGAAGTTCTGATGCTTCCCGAAAATTGAAGAAAGCTTGCTTGAGTTCCAAGTGACGACTTGGGCAGATGTCCACAACCGGTACGAGTCTAAGATAAGGATTGAAGATGATCAGATTGGCTTTCCGTCGTCGACAAAAGGTCGGGAGAAGAATAAAGAAAAATCAAAAGACGATTTCAACACAGATAGATGATCTTCGAGGGGCCGATTTTTGCCCTATGAACGGGCTGAAGGACGCGATAGAGGTTTTCGGTCGGCAGACAGGTTCGTTACTGACATAAGAACTGATCACGGTCGGAACAACCGATCATTGCATGACAAAGAAACGCGAGGTACACTGGATCCTTCCTACCCCAGACTATCAAAAGACAACTTTAACGTAAGTATAATAGAGTTGATATCGGCTATGAGGAACATTAAAGAAGTATGGTTCCCGAAGCTGATGAGGTCTGATCCCAGCCAGAGGGATTCCAATTTATTGTGCGAATACCACGGGATGAATGGCACCGGACTGGGGACTGCTGACATCTGCGTGAAGTGGTGGCGACACTACTGAAAAATGGCCATCTTAGGGAATTCTTAAGTGACCTGGAAACGAATGATTATGGTCAAAATCGTGATAACACAGAGAACTTTAAAACAGGAAAAGATCCCCCGCGCCAGGCGATCAACGTGATCTTTTGGGGGAACGAGATCAATGGGGTTACCTTCTCGGTAGCAAAGAAGATGAAGGCGTCAATAACCCATAACAAGAGACTCCGTGAAGTCGCTGAAGATGACATCACTTTCACGGAGGAGGGCAGACGGACTATTGCTATCGCACAATGACGCATTGGCAATTTCTTAAATGTACTAGATTTTAAAATCAAACGTGTTTTGGTAGATCTAGGAAGTTCGGCCTATATCATACAATGAAGGGTATTGGAGCAAGCCAAACTTACCGGAAGCATCATTCCGGCCACAAAACTCCTCGCCGGATTCAACCTCGCAAGCATGACAACCCGAGGAAAGATCCTGCTGCCCACGAGTGCCGAAGGGGTGATGAAGACAACTCTTTCCGAAGTTGTGGACGGTGATATGGGTTATAACATTATTCTGGGAAGACCATGGTTATACGAGATGAGAGTCGTACTATCAACATATCGTTAGTTGTTGAAATTCCCAACTCGCGAAGGAATTAAATCAATAAAAGGCAATAACTAGCAATAAGGGAGATGAATGCGATTTCGATCTCCCATAGCAAAGGAAAAGAGCATGTGGCATAGCAATTATACGGACTGATACGGACTCTCGAATCAAGTTAAGTTAGCCAGGGGAGAAGCGTCAGAATCTTATCAGGTCCCAAGATACTTTTAGGTACGAGAAGAGACATATGCAACAAAGTCCACAGCAGAAGAACTCGAGCAAGTTGTATTGTTTGAAAAGTTCTTGGAGAGGAAATTCCACTTGGGAACAAGACTGCACCTCGAGCTCAGTTCTGGCTTTATTAAATGTATTTAGTATAATGCCGATGGTTTTGTGTGGTCGCATGCAGATATGACAGGTATCCCAACGAAAGTGGTTGTACACAACCTAAGCTTGGATCCCAACATCCCTCCGGCAAGGCAAAGGAAACGCCCTATTGCGGAGGCTAGGAATAAATTCTTCAAAAAAGAGGTAATTCGTTTACTTTATATCGGTCTGATCCAAGAGGTAAAGTATACAGACTGCCTAGATAATGTAGTAGTAGTTCTTGAGAAGAATAATAAATTTTGCATGTGCGTAGATTATAAGGACTTGAATAAGTCATGCCCAAAAGACTCGTTCCCACTACCAAACATCGATTAAATGATTGATGCAATGACCGGGCACGAGTTAATGAGTTTCCTCGATGCTTATTCCGGGTACAACAAAATTAAGATGACCCCAGAGGATCAGGAAAAGACTTCGTTTATAACAAATTTCGGCACATATTGCTATAATGTGATGCCCTTCGGGCTAAAGAACGCCGGAGCCACTTATCAACGGATCGTAAATAAGATATTTGAAAAACAGATAGGGAAAACCATGGAAGTTTATATAGACGATATGATTGTTAAGTATTTGAACGCAGGTGATCATCTTAAGCATTATCAAGAAACTTTTGACATCCTAAAGAAGCATAACAAGAAGCTTAAGCCCGAGAAGTGCACGTTCAGGGTCAGCTCCGGCAAGTTCCTAGGATTTCTGGTATCACAAAGGGGGATTGAGGTAAACCCCGATAAGATCAAAGCCATCAAAGACATCTCGAACCAGCTATCAAGCGTGAAAGAAGTTCAAAAGCTCACAGGGAGATTGGCCGCTTTGAGCAGGTTAATTTCCCGGGCATTAGAGAAATGCCACCATTTCTTTACACTACTCAAAAAGAAAAATAACTTCAAATGGACCCAGGAATGCCAGCAGGCTTTGAAAGATTTGAAAAGGTACTTGTCAAGTCCTTTATTACTATCAAAACCGAGGGAAGGTGAAACACTGTTAATCTACCTAGTGGTCTTAGAGGTAGTGGTAAGCGTCATTAGTCCGTGAGAACGAAGGTACACAATCTCCCATTTATTACGTTAGTAAAATTTTAACGAGAGCAGAAACACGCTACTCACATTTGGAGAAGCTGGCCTTAGCTCTCGTAGTCACTGCTTGAAAATTGAGGCCTTACTTCCAATGTCACTTGATAGGTGTGGTGACCACCTTTCCTTGCGGAATAACCTTCACAAACCCAAAATCTCGGGTAGATTGGCCAAATGGGCAGTCAAAATGAGTGAATTCGACATAGAGTATAAACCTAGGACTGCGATTAAGTCACAAGTTTTGGCTAACTTTGTTGTTGATTTCAGTTCGGGATAGCTGCCTCTAGCAACCAAAGAAGCAGTGATGGTGTTAGAATCGATATCGAGGGTTTGGTCCTTATTTACAGACGAAGCTTCCAACGCGAAGGGGTCCGGGCTTGGCATAGTATTAACCACACCTTCGGGGAAAACCTTAAGGCAGGCCATAATAACGGTCCCTTTAACTAACAACAAAGCAGGATATTAAGCTTTGCTTGCAGGGCTCGAACTGGCGTGGGACTAGATTCCGAGGTCATAGAAATCAAATGCAACTCCCAATTGGTGGTAAATCAGGTCTACGGGATCTTCGAAACCAAAGAGAAACGCATGCAACAATACGAAGTGAAGGTCCATGCTCTGCTAGCTCGATTTCAGGAGTGGTCGATTACTCATATCCGGAGGGAAGAAAATGCAGAAGCATATGCATTAGCTAACCTCGGTTCATCAACGGAAGTGAAGGGATCAAATTCCGGGATGGTTGTACAGCTCATGCACTCGGCTTTGGACGTAACTAGCTATTATGAGGTAAATACGACTAATTTGGTCTGGGACTCGAGAAATAAGATCATCGATTATCTCGAGCACGAAAAGTTTCCCTAAGACTCCAAGGCGTACCGGTCGTTGCTCGCCAAAGAAATGCGATATAGCTTCAAAGGAGGCCAATTGTACAGTAAATTTTTCCAAAACCCGCTGGCACAATGCTTGGGAGTGTCCAAAGCTAATTATATTATGCGGGAAGTCCACGAAGGGACATGAGAAAATCATTCGGACGTAGATTCCTTAGTACTAAAACTGGTAAGAGTAGGATATTATTAGCCCCAAATGGAACAAGACGCCAAAGCTTTCGTGCAAAAATGCGTTAACTGTCAACGTTACGCACCACTGCTACATCAACCAGCAGAACCATTACATTTAGTTCTATCTCCATGGCCGTTCATGAAGTTGGGAATGCTATGGGCGTACCGAACAATGGCCAAATCGAGCACAGGAGAAACTCCTTTCTCCCTTGTGTACGAAGCAGAAGCCTTAATCCCGGTGGAAGTAAGAGAGCCTACCTTGAGATATTTCCAGGTAAGTGAAGAGATGAACAACGAAGTGATGTTAGTCAACTTGGAGCTACTTGGTGAGCGCAAGGACTTGGCACATATAAGAATGGCAGTCTAGAAGCAGAGAATGGAATGATATTATAATCAAAAAGCTAGTCTTCGTTATTTCAAAGTGGGAGACTTGGTTCTAAGGAAAGTAACACAAAATACCCGGGAACTCAATGCGGGGAAGCTAGGTCCAACTTGGGAAGGCCCCTACCGGATTTCAGCTATCGCGAGGAAAGGTTCATATGAGTTGGAAAATCAGGATGGAGAAAAGTTTCCTAAAAACTGGAATGTGGCACACCTCAAGAGATATTATTGCTGACAAATATCATTTGTACTGAAAGTATGTGCTGCACTCTTTTTTCCTTCGTCCAATTTTTGTCCCAATTGGGTTTTTCTGGAAAGGTTTTTAACGAGGCAGTAACGGAAAACGTACTATGAATAAGGTTTCAACAGCAGCAATAAGACCTTTAATAGAAAGGCACACAAGCGAAGAGCCACTCCGGAGCAGTTAGATAATCTTTAGCTCTATAGCAAAATTTCCATCGGGAAATTGAGTTCGCTATCAAACAAAGGTTACCCAACCGTTCACAAGTGCAAACCACTGGAGGCTTGTTAGATAGTCTTTGGTTACCAAACTAAAAATTATCTAGCAATTCATTAGTGGAGACCTCGAAGGTGCAAAACTTTCAGTGTTCCAATTCGCATTCTTCGCATTCGAACACTGGGGAAGGGGGGAATGATATGAGTATACGACAACAATGACTGCCATGTCGACCGGAATATGAAAATTGGAAACATAGTTATGTCATTGGGACCTGGGACAACACAGCTAGCCCCGTAGAAATAAGTTGTATAAGCTAGCTGGCCACAAGAAATGACAATTTCTTTTTAGCATAATGAATGTTTATGTACTTTTTGAAAATGAAAGGAATAAAGTAAAGTCCTTTTATTTCTATTTTGTTTCTTGTCTGAATGATGAATTAATTTTATCATTTGAAAGTTAAACAAGTATTTCAAATACTAGTGCCGTAATGAACATGAGACGTCCTCTTCAAGAGTACCGTAAACATAAGAGGGTCCTCTCTTATAGAAACCCTCACGATAAAGGGATGATTTCGGAAGAACTTATGCCCGAAATCCAAATGCTTTTAGGGGAAAATATTACACCCAAGGCCTTACATAATCAGACGCAAACAGTAAAACTTACGCAAAACGCTTAAGCAAAAAAGAATGCAAAGATGAAAACTTGCATAAATGTTCAAACGAAAAAAAACTCATGCAATGCTTGAGCAAAATATGTTTTTATTCCCAATAAGCATGCCGAAATGTCATGGATACAAAAGTTAGGAAAAGAAAGGAAAAGCTAAACTGCTGCATCTCCGGAACCCGAAGGAAAATAAGTGTCCGCGCCCCCAGGGGAAGTGGGTAGATCCGTCGATGGCTCAACATCTTGGCCCTCATCAGTTTGGCCTTCAACATCTTCGCCTTCCGGTTCCTCTTCAGTTTCGGAATGAGGAGCAGAAGTACCGGAAGCATAGGGCCCTGCCGGGAGACCTCTTTTGGCAGCTGACTTCAGCTCACGGGCTTTAGCAATTTCGACATCAAAGTCAATGATACCCACTTTAGACTCTTCCAAGATTTTTCTCTTCATGATGTACATAACATAATTTTTCTTAACAACGAGGGAAACCGCTCGGCGCTTGAGTTCTTCTTTAAGTTGGTTAACCTCACCAGAAAGGTTTTCCCGGGTGGATCTAATGGACTCTAGGCTAACATCAAGTTCGCAGACAGTAGAGCTAAAAATTCTATTATGCTCAATGGTCTTCTTATACTTCTCCTCCAATTGGGCATATTTCACCTCCGCAACCGCAAGTTCTTCAGTTTTGGAGTTCAAGGCTGCCTCTAAATTGGTCAATCTCTCAGCGAAGATAGCCTCAGGATTGGATGCAGCAAGAATGACACTATGAACTTCAGCCCATTTGGCCTTGGTCTCTTCAAATTGAACCCTTAGCGGAGCAATCTCCTTGCTAAGGGTTTCCACTTCTTGCTCACTTCTTTGCAAATGAGTCTCCAACAAAACGACCTTAACAACTTTGGCTTCCAGTTCTGAGAGGCGAGCAGTAGTTTAATCCCGCTCGGCCAAAAGTTGATCTCGTTCAGAGGTAAGTTCTTCTTTTTCCCGTATCAACCTCTGGAGGCCCTCGGAAGCAATGAAATTGGCGTGCAAAACAAGAAAGGAAAACTCAAGATATTTGTTCGATCAAAAACAGGAAAAATGACAAAAGAAATGAAGAATGTACCGCTGCGGCATTGTACATGGCGTTGTTTAACAAGCACTCTCCCGAGTGAGAGCCTGTATCTTTTCCCGATAGTTTTTTGTAGCCAAAGGCTTCAGATAGCTAGCAAGTTCTACCGGCCATGATTGCAAATTGTATTCGGCGGAGAACGAGAGAAAAACGCTCCTCCTCCTTTGTGGATCTTCTGCGGGGGCAGCATGATTTTACCCCAAATTCCCATGAACTTGGGATTGGGGAAGAGGAACATCCTCTTCTTGGACAGATGTGACCGGTGGAGATGATGTAGCAGTTGATGGTGAAAGAGTTAGTGAAGATGGAGATGAAGCTGATGGTGTTGAAGGGTGAGAACCAGTTGCGACAAACGCAGTGCTGGTTGTTGGTTTCTCATCAACCAAAGTTGGCAAGGACCCGGTACTCAGCCCCACAATACCAGGCGCAGCGACTGGCACCCAGAAACGGGAGTTGGCAGTTTCCACCATTTCATACCGCCCCCAGAGCGCTGAGACATCATCCTCAGTTGGTGTAACTAACTCAACAGATTGAGTAGTCTGTTAAGTTGTGGAAGGTCGTCATTTTCTATGTAGAGAAGCTCCATCCTCGCTAGATTTTCCATCATCGTCAATCATCACGATATCTATGGCCGGCCCGGGTGGAGGGCCCGTCACCACGACTTTCGGAGATGACTCGGAAGCAGCATTCTTTGCCCTCTTATTCTTTTCCCCAATCGCGGAGGAACGCCTTCTTTTTGGTTTCTTATTCTCCGGACGGTGACTCTGAGAAGAAGAACTTGCACCAGAAGCAGGCCCGGAGATGCATGCTTGTGAAAAAGCTTTCTGCAGCAGCCTTGCCACATCAGCAGGATCAGCCAAAACGTCCTCCTCAGGGACAACAACTCAGCCCTCGTGTAGATCTATATTCAATAGGAGAGAAGAATCAGATAACTTTCTCATAAGAAAAGGTAAGGACATGATGAGTTAAATTTACCATGATTTTTGGCCTTTTACCCATATTTTAGGGATAGCTCTTCGACGAGCGGGTTTCCGGCATAGTAACGTCCAAAATTTTTTGAACCCATCGGTCCAAACCCTTAACCCTAAGGGGAACCCACCGAGTCGCTGAGGCAGGTAAAATAAGAAAGGTTAATAATAACGAGGAAATGATCTTTAACAAGAGTAGAAGCAAACTGTATACTTTCGAGTGCGGTTCCACAATTTCGGAACGGAAGGAGCAGAAGCCGGAATGATTTCACTAGTGGCAACTGAAACAAACCGTTCCATCCACCCACGATCGTTATCATCATCTATGCTGGATAGCAGTGTATGGTGGCCTCGCTTGCTGAATTTAATCACCCCCCCGAAAGATCTTGGGGGAATAAAGGTACATCACGTAAGCTAAAGATAGCTCCTCCTACATTTCTTGGCACAGACTTTGAAGGAAAGCAATTATCCTCCACACAGAGGGGCGACTCACCTGCGCCAAATGATCGCGTCCAATTGCACACCTCAATAGAGATATGAAACGACCATTTGCAATAATAAAACCCAATTGAGAGTCGGGGTCGAATCCAAAGGGAGTTAAGATGGGAGTTAGGGGTATATATTCTAATGCGCGTGATTGAATTATCTTGATTTGCACTTCCACATAAAGTTTTGTTTCTATTTCTAATTTTACACTAAAGATTGCAGAATACAGAAAGAAGACTAGGAATAGTTGTTTTTGAGATTTTTCAAATTGGTAAATAGCCTAGGGCTATGACCATTGCCTAGGTGTTTGCCTAATGGGGTAAAGACCTTAATGCTTATTTTGTTGATCGGGGTGTATTATAGCTATCAACTCTCAATTACCCACTCAATGCCTCTCGGTCAGAGAGTGGTTTTGCCTAATTTGGCTTTCTCAAGACCAAATAAGTATCACACAAAACAATTGATAAAAGCTCAAGTCGGGTTATTACTATCACTAGGTTTAACCCTTTAGTTGGGTTAATCAATCTCTCGATTGACCCAATTCCTTATTAGTCAAGTTTTCCTAGACTAAGTCTCTCTTTCTCAAGTAAAGACTAAGTCAAATAGGCATGAACTAATATTTGCAACCATTAATTCCAAAAATTAGAGCATGAACTAGGCTAAATAACAAATACCCAATTATAAACAAACACTAATTTAATTACCCATAAGGTTAACACACTAGGGTTGGATCACAACCCTAGTAAAAATCTAGCTACTCATGTTTGGGTTTAAAGAAAAAGAAGAAAGACTAATTGAACTCATAATGTAAGCTTAAAATAATAAAACCTATTGTAAAATACACCAAAATATAGTAAACTTCCAAAAGATGCAAAGAAAAACGGCTACAGTAATTGTTGATGTCAAAACTTAACCTAATTTCGTGAAACTCTTCTATTTATACGAGTCAGAAAATCTCGAACAAAAATACCCCTCGGGAGGTTCTGCGGCCGCACAAATCCATGTGCGGTCCGCAGACTTCTTCATCTGGCAGGAGCTGGGATTCTGCGGCCACATAATTCTAAATTACGGCCGCGAGGTAACATTTTTGTGGTCCGAAGATTATGTCTGCTATCGCAAACCAGTCTTCTGCGGTCAGCACATTTATGTCTGCGGCCGCACAATTCTTGTGCGGTCCGTAATTCATAGGGACTCGGGACATAGAAATTCGCACACTCTCTGAACTTGAGTCCTAGACCAATTCTTGCGGCTTCAAAATTCATGTGCGGTCTGCAATTTGCACAAATATCTGCTGGATTTTGCTTCTTTGTTTGCGGATTCAGGTGAAATTCTGTGGCCCACAATTATTTTTGCGCCCGCGGAATTCCTTCTGCGGATCGCACATTGTATGCTTATGTGCCATTTTGTTGCCTTATGCTTGGACTACTCCTCTTTGAACCAAATTTCATCTCGGGAGTCCAACTTCCAGCATTCCTGTAATTTTGCATATCTCATTAGTTTCAGGAACGCAATTCAATGCGTTTAGACTAAAACAAAATCTAAAAGGAGCTAATAAGTAGTCAAAATCCCCACTTATCACCAAACATACTTGGTAACGGAGGCAAAACTCCGCAATAACGGAGTCAAACTCTCCACTTAGAGAAAATGTCCCCAAAGTGAAGGGATACGTATAGTAGTACGTAAAACCCTTCTTGGGTAAGGTTACCCGCTTCTCCAGATCAGGAGCAATAATGTCTAAATTCTGGCAACGACAATCCTTCTTCACAACGAGAATGCTGGAAGGACGAACGGAAGAAGGATATCTGCTAGAAGAAATTTTTTTCCGAAGTCTTTTAGTTGTGACACGACTTCTAGGGATGATGGTACTCACTGTCGGAGGAGCGGGTTCATCAACTTTGTTTTTGTTCTTTGAGAGACTGGCATTTTTTGAAGAAGAAGCCATTATATGTTATAGAAGAAGAAAGAGCTTTTCTCGTATGTGGAGAGTTAAAGAAAGATTGAAAAACATAGTACAAATTGAATGAAGAGAGTTTGAAAGAGTTTGGAGAATTATGGGGTGTGAATAAAGAAGAGTGATCCGTATAAGTAATGGTTTAGGCGGCTAAGTTCGTGGCCATAATTACCTCGATAACCGGTAAAAGTTATACTGAATCATATGATGACGCGTGTTCGGGGCATTAAATGTGGAGAGACGGCTAATCAACCGTCATAAGCGTTTCAGAAGGGTTTAGAGGAATTCTCACCAAAAATAATATTACAACCAACTTTCCGGCGACACAAAGTTATACCACCGGAAAGTAGGGAAACTATCTATATAGGGTAAAAATATGCTATGCTAGGTAATTGCATAAGAGAGTCACATGGAGCCAAAGACAGAGGATAGCTAAAACAGAAGACAACTGTTCCATTTGTTACCGGAAAGAAGACGCTCATAAAGATATAATAAATACCTGCCACCTGGTAGCATTTAATGTGAAATATTCTACAGCATTTAATACACTGCCCGTTAAAAAGAATTTGCCATTTATACTCACCGTTATACATTCTTCAATAGCCCTCATATTTGACATTAAAGAAGGGCATGATCCTAGGACCTTGTTCCCTAGGTGCAGCTATAAATAGTGAGCTCTGCTATCATTGTAGAGGACACGAATTTTCTAGCAAACTAACGTTATAATCTATTCAAAACTTTATACAATTTCACCTTCTTACTTATTGATTTCATTACTATTGTGCCGGAAGCCTTGCTCCCGGAATTACTGCTTCTGCTATTTCGTTTTCATTTCAAGGCTAAGTACTGCATAATTCTTTAATTTTTGTACTATTTCAGGATCAAATTAATTCACTTGTCTAGAAACCACATATAAATTCAACCGTACTGTTTTACGAGTAAACAAGAGTATACATGGAGTTTTTGTCGAAGTTTCCAAGTGTCGGTAACCAGTCAACCTATAGTGTGCATCCATCTTCGTATATTATATCTGCTTGTTATTTTTAGTTTAAGAGATTAAGAGAACGAATATTTGGGTTAATTTTTTTTTTTTTTTAGATTTTACCAGTATTATTAAATAACTATTTCTAAACTATTGATAACACTGAGTGAGATTAATTACCATTAAAGAGTAACTTCGTAAAATAAATGATTAGTTAATGGACTTTGTTAAGGGGAGTAATGAAAGTTGAATATGAGTCCACGCTACGATAAGACTTGAACCGACTTTCCTTTTGAGAACCTCTACCTTAACTTAAAAGGCCTAAGTTCCGTTTGTCCATAATTTATTTTTATTTTTTGAAAAAGAAATTAAAAAATATAATTGTCCATGAAATTTTACAAGTTTTTTGAAATCTTTTCGAAAATGAGTTTTTCAAAAAACCACTTCAAAATTTTCAGAAAACCCTTTTTCACACTTACAACTGTAATATTTTTTCAAGTGAAATGCATATCGAAACATAATTTCAAATTTTAAATACCGTTTTTCAACTTAGCTCCAAATACTACGTTTTTTAAAAATTACAATTTTTATGTCCAAGCGCCTACATAGTAACCACCAAAACAAAACCCCCACTTTTTAAGTTTTTAACTCGGTAACTACCATACCAAATACAAGACTTAGTGGGCGTTTGGACATAAGAATTGTAAAATTTAAAAAAAAAAAGTGAAATTTTTTTCAAGTGAAAATGGTATTTGAAAATTAGAATTGTGTTTGGATATGAATATAATTTTGGATTGTTTTTGAATTTTTGTGTCTGTGATCTGAATGAAGTTTTTTGAAAAATAACTTTTTAGAGTTTTTTAAATTTTTGAAAAACTCCAAAATTCATCTTCAAGTGAAATTAAAATTTTTATGACCAAACACTAATTTCAAAAAAAGTGAATTTTTTTCAAAAAAAAGTAAAAAAATTCTTATGTCCAAACAGTCTCTAACATTGGCAAATTATTAAAATTTCAGTTAGTAACAGTTTACTCTAGAGTTTTCTTCAAATAGAGAAAGGTACCTAACCCTCAAGTCCTCAACGATTCGAGAAATATTGTGAAATATGACGATGCAGTCACGTGAAAGGAAACCTAATGTACAATGACAACACAAACATCATGATTTTTGAGTAATAAATGCAGTAACAAATTGCAGAAAAGATCTAGGCACCTTTCTTGGTATCCATTTAGTAACAAATGTTATAAGCTCGCTCGAATATTAAGATTTTATGTACCATGTGTGGATTTGGTGGCTGTTTTTGCGCTCGCTTTGCTAACTTGTATGGCGGTATGTAAGACACTCGATCAATCGGGCGCTATCTCACCTTCCTTTATTTATCTATATATATATATTCACTTCCTTTAGAGTTAAGAAATAATAGTCATGAAATTATTAATCGTTGTATTACAATATGTACATTATAATCCCTATATAACTTGTCCACGAAGCAACGATCCTTGGTAAAATTATTCTCATGAGTCTAAGGCTTCAAACAAATTTATTAAAGTCTTTACCTAGTCGACGCATTGTCTTAATAATGCTTTGAGTCAATGTTCAAATTCTTTCACGATGTCATTATAAATCAAATATATATTCTATTTAAACTTGGTATATCCTTTATGTAATTATGCATCAATTGCATACTAAAAATATTTTAATTCTTAACCAAAGTTTCCTTCAATCTTTTTCATCTCATCCTTAGTGCCAAACTACCTAAAATGGTAAATAGTGTGTTAGTATCATATACCGTACTACACTATATCCCGAGAAGAGAAGCATGCTTCTTTGTCCTTTTGATATTTTTAAGTATCCTTCGGTGATGCTTTTTTCCGAACCCTATGTAAACATGAAATACTTTGTTTGTGTACGGAGATCCATATGCCTTGGGACAAATTTTGGATGATGACCTTTGATCGTAGACTGATTTAAAGATATATTACATATAACTACTTCAATTCAATTAATTAAAGGGTTTTATTTGAGTGCAGTTATTTACAAGTGCAAGGTTCTTTACTTATTTGGCCCCCGTTTGGTTATAGATTTTTTTGATTTTTTTTCAATTTTTTTTTTTGTCAAATACATATTTGTTTATAGATTTTATATATATTTTGGCAAATTTCCAAATCCCAAAACCCAAATCAAGAGCTGTTTTGGCCCAAAATATTACCGTTTGTTTTTTTAAAAAATTTCAAATATTACCCTAAACTTTGTATTTTATAAAAAAGCCCTATTATTATGACTCAACTAATCCATATGTACCCACTTTTCCCTCATTAAACTCACGCGGCTTTGCCCTTCTCTATAAATAGAAGAAAACCTTCGCCGAAGTTGTTATATCAATCTGTGCAATCCATCGCAAAGATAGAATTTGAAGGTAGTTTGCTAAAATCTACTAATATTTGTATAAATTTTCATCATATTTGTTTCGCTTGTTTTATAGTATGAATTTTCTTCAGATTTGTTTCGCTTGTTTTGTATGAATTTTCTTTAGAGTTGTTGAGTATTTTTTATAATTTTTAAAACTTATGAGTATAAGTCACATTTCATATTTTTTTTTTTAAAAAGTAAAATATATTTTAAAAAATTATGTCCAAACAAATTTTCATTTTCAAACCAAATTTTACCCAAATCAAATTTCTTAAAATAAATTTGGTATGGCCAAACGCTAGATTGATTGACTGCTAAGAAAGTTCTTCAGCAAGAACTAGAAGAATCTTGTATGTATGGTAACCTTGTTCTGCTATTGGTGGACTGTTGCATAGATGTGCGACAAAAGCAACTTTTCTTAATGTGTGAGAAAATGACGATTCCTAATGTGAATGTTAGAGGTTCTTGCTTGTAAAATTTCCCAGCTAAACCAATCAGTAACCAAGAAGAAAAATGTAAGTATATTTTTAGTTGCTCCCAAAAATAATAGCCAACAATATATATATATATATATATATATATATTTATATTGTGATTAGTGAATGCAATTAGTTTCAGTCGACTGGCTAACCGAGATCTTTACACAAATAGTCGGTCGAATGCATTATTAATTTTTTTTAGCCAATATACATATATTATATAACAATTATATATGATTATACATATATTATATATTTTCCGGCTATTTTAAATTTAAACGCTTGGGGAAGCGGCTATTTAAGTTAATTCTTCTTTTGTGTTTGTATTTTGCGCAATCAACAATTGCATGGGCGCTTGTAAAATTATGATCCAAAAAACATTTTCAAAAGCCCAGCTCGCTGCCTACCTTACGGGCCTGTTTTAGAATACGAAAGAAATATTTACCCAGCTTGAGTTATTAAAAAATATTTTAGAAATTTGCTCTCCAACAAATAATTTACAATTTAATTTGATGGCGTACGTAGTTAATTGTCTTTTGATGCTCTAGCTAGTTATATAATACTAAATGAGAAAGAGGAGCAAAAATCTGAATATATTTGTTTAAATTGGCCATCCGAGGCTATTCATTTCACCTAATAGTTGTTTGACCAAAAAATATAATCTCCGATTAAACTATTAAATTTACGTAATACGGGGTTAAGTCTAACTAAGGATAATAACCCTAGATATTGAGCACAAAAACGTATAGTAGATGAGAAAGATTCCGTATATGGTTGGTGACAATAAATGTAAAATACTCTTGAAGTAAGAACATTAAGGGTGATATAACTAACAATAAATATCAATGAATGACATTTAGGTAAATAAAGAGAATGATTCACCCAATAATGGATGAGTGGGACAAATATTGTGCCTAACAATAATGAATGACAGATAGATCAAACATTCGCATGAACAATCCTCGGATTTGGTGGAAAGGTGGGGAATAATATATCAACGAGAATATTTGTAAAAAAGGTAATTTTTGTGTTTTTGCAAGAGAGACAATCTTCTTCTCAAAAGTGTTCTTATCAGAATGAATATAACATACCCCTATCATTGTCTCTTCTTTATATATATATGGGGCCTTTTTCCTAGGAAATCCTAATAGTACAAATGCAGAGAATATCCACTAGAATAATCCCTTTTAGTACCCTTTCCTAACAAATTAGCCGTTACAAGTCTTATCATCGATAGTCAATTTCGACCTCGTCCCTCGTTGACAGCTTGAGTGTGATAAATGTTATATAATTGTAAAATACTCGGTCATTGACCTCGCTGCGTCTTGAGCGAGCTGGACCGATAAATTTCTTTAATGACATATTACGCTAGATATTCTGAAGACAGATTTTGGCCTATACAGTTAGTCCATCCTCTTATTATGGCTGAGCTCGGACGACCTTGATGAGCAGACTCTGTTTGTCGTAGTTGACGAAATTAGGCGAGCAAGTTGGGTAGCGACGCTTTAAGCGAGGTGGCAACATGACTTTTCGTGAGTTGCAAAATTCGAGGATGTATTGTTTCGGAATGACGTCATGACATCATGCGTCACTATGATGTATTTTCCCGCCGCTTTACGTCATTTCTTTTGCCTCTGCTGTTTCGATACCTGTGCTGGGTAATGATGGCCTGATTTCTCGGTCTTGGTGCTTGAACTCTTATAACTAGGGATCTGAGGCCATTTGTGTTTGTTTTGCATTCTCCTAATATCGAATCCTCTGTATTTCTTTCCTTCATTCTCCATACTGAACCCTAGTCTCCTTTTTGCTTCGTCGTTGCGTGTCCACTCTCCTGATTCCAGCGATCTTCGTTGCTTCCAACTTCTGTGCTTAAAACATCCTCCTTCAAGAATATGGTTAACGCACCCTCTGGCTACCAGCCGAGGATCCTTCTTCCTGGGTTGACATAAAGGGAAAAAGCATAGCTGAAGAAGGTTACGAGACAGGCTCCGATATGGATGCTGAGAAAGTGAGGATGATGGGGGAAGGGCTTACCCGACTTGAGCTGAGAATGGAGGGGACCACGTGGACCATTGCGATCCCCTTAGACCGAGATTTGCTGGTGGATACCGAGGACGTGGTCCCTTCTCTTGGTCCCCTATGTTCCGATGTGAAGGGTAAAACCCTTGAGAAGCTAAGGGATGCTACTTTGTCGAGGAGTATAGCCGGCCTCGCTCTTAGGGTTAGCCTTTTGATTGATTTTTTTTGTTCTTTTTTCTTGTTGAGCTCAGTTTCGTTCTTATTCCTCGTTCTCTGTCTGTCTTTCAGACCGTGATTTTGGAGATCGATAGCGCCTGGCTGGAAGAGAGGCGTAAGGCCATTTTTCAGAAGATTGAGCGGAAGTATCAAGAATACCGTGATAAACACCGCAAACTTTGCATGCGACTTAGTAGGAGCAGCAATTTCCGGGCTCTCCGAGATGAACTAAAAGAGAAGGATGACTAGTTGGTGAGGGTCATCAGAAAATGCAGCAAACTCGAGGGGGCGTCGAGGGACAAAGAAGAAGAACTCGAGGTGAGCAAGGGGGTTGAGGCTCAATGCGCCGATCTTCAAGCCCAGGTGGTTTCATTACGCGATGAGCTTGAGGAGTGTCAACTCAAAGTGGACACTCTGAGTGGCAAGGTTGCTGATAAGGCGACACGCTTAGAGAAGGCGGAGCTGGCTCAGTTGTCGGCTGCGAGAAAGGCGGAGGCTTTCACAATCGCGATTTGCATTCTTCGTTCTGAGCGGGAGAGTTCTTTAGAGACGGCCATGCTCAAGGAGGAGCGGCTTGATGAGCGGATAGAGGAACTGGAGAAAGAGGCTTCGAGCCTTATAGATTGAGTTGCAGTTCTCGAGGCGGAGAAGGCGCAGTTTTTGGCTCAGCCATCCTCGTCCCGCACTTCTGCCTCTCCTGATGTTCCGCGGTATTTGTACACGGAATAGATTCACGCCGAGGCCCAGCTGGATATACTCAGGGATCTGATGGGGACGGGGGCTATTTCAGAAGCCGACTTCGAGGACGCTCGTGCTAAGACATGTAAAGCTCGGTTTGCTTGTGGTTATGATCCCGCTACACAGGAAGCCGGCGATGACGAGGGGGATACGGGGCATGGATCGGATCGAACATGATGCATGGTATGAGGATGAATATCTCGCTGGTGATGGCAAGGAGATTAGTGGAGACGGTCTGGGTGATCAAGCTGGCGGCGCTGCTGGGCAAGGCGGTGATTAGTTGTTCTTATTTTTTTTTAGACGCAGACTTGTATGTACTTTTTGTAGGCGTGCTACCTTTGTAAAAAATATTCTAAGTATGAAGTGTTAGTTTTGTTTTTCGTACCTTATTCCTTTTCATTTTTTGGGTTCTTTTCTGATTTTATTGCTTGATTGCCTTTGTCGTAACAAATTTGTTTGAGTAGGCTGAACGAGGTAGAAAGTAGACTTCATTTGGTTAAGGTCGTAGGCCGAGTAGGTGTTAATTCGAATGAGATCGAATTCAACCTTTAATTAATTGAGGTCGTGGGCCGAATAGGTGTTAATTCGTACGAGGTCGAGTGTAATCTTTAATTAGTTAAGGTTGTGGGCCGAGTATGTGCTAATTCGAATGAGGTCGAATGTAACCTTTAATTAATTGAGGTCGTGGGCCGAGTAGGTACTAATTCAAACGAGGTTGGATGTAACCTTTAATTAATTGAGGTTGAGGGCCGAGTAGGTCCTAATTCAAACGAGGTCGAATGTAACCTTTAATTAATTGAGGACGTGGGCCGAATATGTGTTAATTCGAACGAGGTCGAGTGTAACCTTTAATTAGTTGAGGTCGTGGGCTGAGTATGTGCTAATTCGAATGAGGTCAAATACAACCTTTGCTTGGGAAGAGCAGAAATAAACTTCATGTACTTGTGCTTTATTCATATTCTTGGATAGATTTACATATTTTTCGGGCGGTGGCTGGTAATTCAGTCCTAGTCCCGGTCTATCTAGTCCCTTTATTGGTCGAGTTGGAAAAATAGTGAGAGATCGAGAAATAAATTGGTCGTCCAGTGTCTTCATCTGTGCGCACTTCAATCCTGAAGTATCCCCGTCATTGCCTCGTTAAAAACCTCCTTGAGAAAATCCAATTGGGACAAAACTCGAGTGAGAGAAAAAGAGTGCGACTTTGGTGACCTCGTCCTTTAAAAGTTGAAGTACTTGAGATGTGTAATGTTCTAGTTGTTTGGTAGTCGATTTCCTTCCATTGTTTCAAGTGCGAATGACCCTTTGCTTGCTGCTACCGTGATTTTGTAGGGGCCGTCCCAGTTTGTTCCTAGTTTGCCTTCCCGTGGGTCTTTGCTTGCTTGTGTTTTAGCTTTAAGCACGTAGTCCCTGACTTTAAGTGGCCTGATCTTTGCCCTCTTGTTATAGCAGCGTTCTGCTTGTTTCTTTTGGGAGATCATTCTTACGTAGGCCATATCTCTTCGTTCCCCGACTTCTTCGAGTTCCTCCCTTCTACTGTCATCGTTATGGGGTTCGCTTTCACGAAAGTATCTTAGACTGGGCTCCCCGACCTCGACTTGTACTACTGCATCAGTCCCATAGACTAACGAGTATGGCGTTTCCCCTGTGCTCATTTTTGGCGTTGTTCGGTAGGCCCAGAGTACTTCTGGTAATATCTCCGGCCACAGTCCCTTGGCGTCTTCGATCTTGTTCTTCTTCATGATGTTCAGTATTGACTTGTTGGAGGACTCCGCTTGCCTGCTACCCGTGGGGTGGTAAGGCATTGGCAGTATTCTTTTGATGTGCCATTTTTCAAAAAAGTCGGCGACCATCTTTCCTGCAAATTGAGGTCCGTTGTCGCAACTGATTTCTTTGGGGAGACTGAAACGGCATATGATGTTCTTCCATATGAAGGTGATTACTTCTTGTTCGCTTATTTGGGCGAATGCTCCTGCTTCCACCTATTTAGAAAAATAATCAGTCAAAACCTAGAGAAATCCTGCGTTACCTCATCCGGCCGGGAGGGGGCCCACGATATCCATTCCCCATTTGATGACGGCCAAGGGGAAGTTACTGAGTGTAGGTGTTCGCCTGCTTGGTGGATCATTGGGGCATACTTCTAGCATTGCTCACATTTTTTCACGAAATCTGCGGCCTCCTTTTTCATGGTGGGCTAGTAGTATCCTGCTCGTATGAGGCACCTGACCAAAGCTCGATTGCCGGAGTGAGCTCCACAGTGGCCTTCGTGCACTTCTTTAAGGACGCATCGCGTGTGATTTGGGCATAAGAATTTCGCTAGAGGGCCGCCATATGTCCTTTTGTACAGGTCATTGTGAACGATGTTGTACCTGTACGCTTGCATTTGCAGCTTCTTGTCCTCTTTTTTATCATTGGGGAGTGTGTTGTCCTGCAAATATGTAATAATACGGTTGTGCCAGCCCCAAGTTAGGTTTATGGTTCTTACCTCGATTTGGCCTATCGATGAGTTGAGGAGGTGGACCACATTTTGATCTCCGGTTGTGATGTTTTTGGTGGCTGTTGCTTATTTGGCGAGGCCGTCCACCTCGATATTCTATGCTCGGGGAATTTGGTCGAGCTGACATTCGTCGAACTCAGGTAGTAGTTTGTAGATTTTAGTCTGGTACTCTTGTAACCTTTGTTCCTTGATTTGGAATGTCCCTGTGACTTGGTTGACCACGACCTGAGAATCGCAGCGCAACCTTAGCCGCTTTGCCCCATATTTGAGTGCTAGTCTTAGTCCTGCAATTACGGCCTCATACTCGGCCTCGTTGTTAGTCATGGCCAGGCACTTTATGGACTGGCAAATCACTTTGTCTGTTGGGACTTCGAGAACGAGTCCCAGTCCGGACCCCGATGCATTAGATGCACCGTTGGTGTATAGGACCCATAGGTCGTGTATTTGGGAAGAAGTGTGGACGGCTTCCTTTTCGACTTCGGGCAGTATGTGTGCACTGAAGTCGGCGAGGACCTGAGACATTATCGCATTATCGCATTATCGCCGTTCACGGTCGATATGTAATATCATACTCACTTAGTTCGATGGCCCATTTGGCCAATCTTCTCGAAAGTTCGGGTTTGTGTAAAATGAAAGTCGTGATGACCGAGATGGGGTGGCATTGAAAATACGGTATAAGCTTTTGTGAAGCTGAGACTAAGGCCGGAGCCACCTTTTGAAGATGGGGTTACCTCGTCTCGGCGTCGACTAGTATCTTGCTAATGTAATAGATGGGAGATTGCGTACCTTTATTTTCTTGGACTAAGACTGCGCTCACAGCTACTTCGGACATGACAAGATAGACGAGGAGAGGTCCTAGTTCCGGTTTTGAGAGCAACGGTGGCGAAGACGGGTACACCATTAACTCCTTCAATGCTTGGACGCACTCAGGGGTCCATTAGAGGTTGTTCTCCTTTTTGAGTACGCCGAATAACTTGTGGCACCTATCGGAGGATCGCGAGATGAACCTTGACAAAGTGACGATACGGCCGGTTAGTTTTTGGACTTACTTTTTGGTGCTCAAGTGCTCTGGTATACCCTCGATGGCCTTGATTTGGTCGGGATTGACCTCGATACCTCGTTGCGATACTAGGAAATCCAAGAATTTCCCTGAGGCCACGCCGAATGCACATTTCTCAGGGTTCAGTTTCATGCCGTATTACCTGAGTATGTCGAATGATTCTCTTAAATGGTCGATGTGATCTTCTTTATTTTTGGACTTGACCAGCATGTCGTCGATGTATACCTCCATCATTTTTCCGAGCTACTCTTCGAACATCTTCGTCACCAGCCTTTGGGAAGTTGCCCCCGCATTTTTAATCCGAAAGGCATGACCCTGTAGCAGTACGTCCCCTGGTGGGTGATGAAGGTGATCTTTTCCTGGTCCTTTTCCTCCATAAGGATCTAGTTGTAGCCCGAGTAGGCATCCAAGAAACTCAGCAACTCATGCCCGGCTGTCACATCGATGAGCTGGTTGATATGAGGTAGTGGAAACGAATCCTTGGGGCAAGATAGCTTGTTCGGGTTGGTGAAATGTACGCACATTCGGCACTTGTCATTCTTTGTTTTCACTATGACCACGTTGGCGACTCATTGGGGGTACTTCGACTCTATGACGGAGCCATTTTCCAATAATATTTCCACTTCTTCGTGCACTGCGTCATTGATTGCGGAATTGAACTTCAATCTGTGTATGGCGATCTCCTTTGAGATACTTGGCATATCTGCATGTCTAAACGCAAACAAGTGTGTGTTAGTAATTAGAAATTTGCGAAACTTACCCGTTTCATGGAGTTTGCAGCCGATGTAAGCTTTCTTGTTGTCCTCTACGGTCGATCCTACGGTCTCGGCCACATTAGGGTCTCTGATGACGTCTTCGATGTCATCGCCTACCGACCTCGACCCTATTGATTGCTATGCTTCCTTCTTTTTATCTCTCATTTGTTGGGTGGTCGTGCAGTCTAGGGCGATGCGCTAGCACTCTTGGGATGTGCGTTGCTCCCCACGTATACTAAATATGACCCACAGATTTGGGAATTTGGTGACTTGGTATAAGCTCGAGGGTATGGCTCTCATGGAGTGTATCCACGGTCGACCTATTATGGCGTTGTATGTCGTGTCCTGGTCCATAATGTGGAATGTGGTCTCCAGAGTGACGCCACCCGCCAGGACGGGGTGTGTGATCTCGCCAGATGTTCGTTCGACTGCATTGTTAAAGCTTGTTAGTGTGATGCAGCGTTGTACTATCTTGTCCACGAGTTTCATTTGTGTGAGTACTCGGAGATGGATAATCCATGCGCCTCTCCCGTCATCTACCATAATTTGTCTTACGTCGGTATCTAAAATTCATAAAGTAATAACAAGAGCGTCATAGTTAGGGAATGTCAAACCATTGGTATCTGACTTATCCAAGATGATACTTTCTTCGAGTTCATCATACCATTCGTGGGTGATTAACCGTTTGAGCTTGTGAGTCGTGGTGAGCTTCACGATGTTGACGGAAGCGTCGTCTCCACTGCCGATGATCATGTGGATGGTGCGGGCTGGCGAGGAAATCTTCGGCGGCCCTTGATGTTGTTCGCGTCACCTGGCAAAGCTGGTCCTTCTCCGATCGCTCAACAATTCTTTGAGGTATCCCTGTCGCAGCATATTAATGACCTCCTGTCTTAGGGCGATGCAATCTTCAGTTTTGTGTCCTCGCTCTTGATTGAACTCGCAGAGGGCGTCTGATTTTCTGGTATTCGGGTCCGACCTCATCTTTTGTGGCCACTTAACCTTTGGTCCGAGCTTCTCCAAGGCATAGACGATCTCTGTAGGTGACACGCAAAAATTATGAGCGGATAGTAATGGGGGCAAACTCTTTCATTCCGGTGAGTCCCTGTTCTCGATCAGGGTGGACCTTCTTCATGGCGAGGTGAGGATACAACGGTAGTTTTGACATATGGGAGATGTCGTTCCCGGTTTGGCCTTAGGGCCACTGGATCTCTTCTGATATCACTTCTCCGATCTTTTCTGGATTCTGCTTGTACTGAGGTCAGTCGATGAGTCAGCCCATTAAGGTTGTCTTCGTCTGCTCGAACTTCGGCACAGTTTGCATTATGTATTTCGTCCCAAGTTGTTGGGGGGTATTTCATAAGTCGACTTAATAATTTTCTTGTCACTCTTGAACCATTTCTGTTCAGCCCGTTTTAAAAAGCGGTTATCGCCATTCCTTCTGATATATTGGGCAAAGTCATTCTCCCTCGGTTGAAACGGGCGAGGAAGTCCCTCAGTCCTTCTCCCGGGGACTGTTTGATAGCAAAGATATCATTCACTCTTGCTTTGGCCTTCTTGGCCTCGACATGGGCCGTCACAAACTTATCGGCCATTTCCTCGAAAGTTTCGATGGAATGAGATGGCAGTTGCGAGTACCAGGTTAATGCCCCTCCCGTGAGAGTTTTGCCAAATTTCTTCAGCAGAATAGAGGATATTTGTTCTTTGGCGAGGTCATTGCCTTTCACAGCGGTGACGTAGTGGGTCACATGATCCTCGGGGTCGGTCATGCCATCATATATTTTCAGGTAAGGCGGCATTTTAAAAGTCTTCGGTATGGCATGTGGGGTAGCACTATCACTGTACGGCTGCTCGATGAACCGACTGGCATCTCTCTTCAGAAATAACTTAGGAGCGCTCGGTATTTTATCGACCCTTTCTTGGTGCTCTCTCATTTGATACCGAAGTGTCTTGTTCTCATTTTCCATTTCCTCCATCCTTTTCAGAATGGTTGTGAGAGCACCATCGCCTGCATTGTTAACAACATTGTGAGTAATACCTGCCGTCGCGGGTGGGGGGAGGGGAGGTTGATCATGTTGCTGGTTCACTGATGATGCAACACATGTTCTTGCATTTGCTGCGGCCGCATCCTGAACGGGTTTATAGAGGACGTTGGTCAGTATATCAGTCAGTCAGGCCTCAAGGAGTTTCTTTATCGTTAGTGGTGTTCTCTCCCACGGATATGGAGGTTGTCTTGCCAAGGGATTTTGTGATGCTGCAGTGGGGAGAGGGTGATCCATCTCGCCTAGGGGAGGCATTGGGCATTGTGTCCTCGCCCACTGCTTCAGAGCTTTCGTGGATGATGTCCATGAGGTTGGTTGGGAGGTTACTCATTATTCTCGTTCTTTCTTCTCTGTTACCTGCCGTCAGAGAGAAAAAAGGTTCTTCTTTTCGTTTTTTTTTACGTCAGCGACCAGTGCCGGTATTGGATCCAGAAGAAACTAAAAGACTTAGTTAGAAAATCCCCACAGACGACGCCAAATTATTTGACAAAAAAATATAATCTCCGGTTAAACTATTAAATTTACGTAATACGAGGTTAAGTCTAACCAAGGATAATAACCCTAGATATTGAGCACAAAAATATATAGTAGATGGGACAAATTCCGTATATGGTTGGTGACAATAAATATAAAATACTCTTGAAGCAAGAACATTAAGGGTGATATAACTAACAATAAATGTCAATGAATGGCATTTAAGTAAATAAAGAGAGTGATTTACCCAATAATGGATGGGTGGGACCAATATTGTACCTGACAATGATGAATGACAGATAGATCCAAGATTCGCATGAACAATCCTCGGATCTGGTGGAAAGGTGGGGAATAATATATCAACGAGAATATTTGTAAAAAGGTAATCTTTGTATTTTTGCAAGAGAGACAATCTTCTTCTCAAAAGTGTTCTTATCAGAATGAATATTACATACTCATATCATTGTCTCCTCTTTCTATATATATGAGACCTTTTTCCTAGGAAACCTTAATAGTACAAATGCATGGAATATCCATTAGAATATTCCCTTATAGTACCCTTTCCTGATAAATTAGCCGTTACAAGTCTTATCATCGATAGTCAATCTCGACATCGGCCCTCGCTGACATCTTGACTACGATCTCTGTCGATATCTCGACCACGACTCATGTTGGCACATCGGCCATTGACCTCGCTGCGTCTTGGGCGAGCTCGACCGATAACTTTCTTTAATGTCATATTACGTTAGATATTCTGAAGACAGATTTTGTCCTATACAATAGTATTTACCTAAAGTATAAAACAAAGTATTTTCCCAAAAATTAAAATCAAATCCCCCCAACCCCCAAAAAAAAAAAGAGTTCCTATAAGTGTTACATCCTATTGTTAGTAGAAAGAAGCAAGACACTGCACATAGTTAATTTGTAAACTCCCTCACTTTGAAAAAAACAAGTGAAACAAGTAACAAATGATTTTAAAAATAACGACTTTATTATTGTCTATTCATTTCATTATTTTCATACAGAGTAGTATAAACTCAATTTTGTTGAGCTAAATTTAATGGGTGATAATAAGTGTGATGATATACATACATGAATTCAAGGGTAGAGTGTCTAAATCGGACAGAGTAGCTGACAGCATGTAAATGCAGTGATGAGGAAGGACGTAACATACATACAGAGGGCATTAGCTGTTCGTGTGATAAATGGACCTAACCATTAATACGAGAATGCCAGTCTAGCAGATGCATGGGCACAAAAAATTAATACAGAAAATGCAACACGATGGGAAAGTTCGTTCTGCCTCATAAGATCCTTCAATCAATCACGACTATTATTTGTGGTCCATTTTCGTTCTTTTTCCTGCCCGAAAAGAGGGACCAAAGAACGATAGCTTGCTTCTTTCCTGGACGAATGACAATTTATGTAGTGGCCGGCCTTCCTACCAACAGAGTCGGATGGGTTTATAAAACGATCTCAAATTAATATACAATAGTTTATGGGTTCACAATATAATATTTATAGATATTTAATGAATTTTCTAGCATATATATAAAGTATGAACAAAAATTAATGGGGTTCCGGTAAACCCGGTCTTCATAATCTGGATCCGCCCCCGCCTACCAGAATACCTTCTTGGTCGAAGAAAAAGAAAACTAAAGGGATTTCATCGAAAGAAAAAAAGGATTCTGTTTCCTATGTTATTCCTTTTTCTCTTATAGTTAACATTTACATTTTCACCAGTAAAATTCAAAATGAAAATGTACCTTCTTTATAATTTCTTAATGGTTCCTCTTGCATGAATGGTATTGTAAAGATCACTTATCCTCATTGTCACGCCTGTAATATTTGTTTAGTTCTAAAATTATTGTTTCACTTAACCCCACCATAAGGTGGATTTTACAACGGAAAAAGAAGAAGTAGAAAAAGAAGTAAAAAGAATACATGTGGAAAAAATAAAAAATATTCGAAGAATAAAAAAACCTTGCATATTCTTGAAGATACGCAATGCTGCTTACTGTCAAACGAAAAAGAATTAATGAAGGACCATTCCTGAATGTCTCGACAAAAGAGCTACATCCAGTTGTACTTCAACGTACTCATTTCTGAACCTAGATTAAAAGAGCCAAAAAAGGAAGAAATGAAAAACAACTAGATCCTTTGGGGTAGCGAGTTCGTTGAGCAGGGGACTTCCCAAATGGAAGATTAGAGATCTAGGGTTCGAAAGCTGCTTGTAAACTTCCTCAGTCGAGTCCGTCGGCTGTCGTGTGAGGCTTGCCTGGTATGATTTTATCCTCTGGTGTAATTTGCGGGGTATTACATAGGAGCGGAGTTTATTTTGTATACATTCAAAGAATAGTGACAACGTGTTCTCTTGTTAAGCAATCAAAAAGAAAAAAATGGAACTAGATTCAATTGGTCAAACTTCAAAGTATATTATTGAGAAGTATGGAACTTTCTCCAATAATGTATCCAAAATTCAATCTTTTTCATCTTCTTTGTCCACAATTTTTATCGATTGGGGAAAAAGTTTATTCAAATAGGAGTAATACCAAGAAATGTCCTTATAGAAACAAGTAATCTGTTTATTTTTCTGATGGGACTAAGATCACACACTTTGTGTAATTGAAGGCTGAATGCGTTTGGTCGAATATCACAAGGACCAAAATTGGAATAGGCTAATAACTCAGTGACCAAAACCGCTATTTCTCCAATACGAGTAATACCAAAAAATTAAGAGGTATAATTCTAGGAAAAGGACTGCTCTTAATCAAATATACAAATCCATCCAGCCAAATGCCTTAACATTTTGGTCCCCAAAATAATGCCTAAGAAAACGACCTTAAATTCACATAACCACTTACTTACCATCCCTGGGAACCCTATTTATGATTTTGTTAGACATTGCTTTGTCATGATTTGCTATCTTTGGGGTTCTTCTTGCTTTCACATGGAGTAGACCGTGTCTAGTTCTTGAGATCTAGAAGGATCTTTGTATACGGTCGAAATAGATTTCGGCCTCCGTACGTTTGATCGAGTTCGAATGGTAAGATATCGAAGTGAGAGCTCGAGACGAGTTCCGAGGATAGTACAAACAAGCCTCGAGCTCCAAGACCGATCGAGGAATCGGCTCGGTATCATTATCAAGCCCATGACTAAATTGAACCGCAAGGCAAAAATAAGGTTGTCGGAGATGCACAGACCGATTGACACTCACCCCGAATGTCGAACTCGAACTCAAGGTCGAGGGCTAGACCCAATACCGAGCTCGAGCCAGTATCGAGCTCGCAGACAGGAGCGGTTGCAACCGCACTAGGGGAGAGAATCTTGGAAGGAATCGAGGAATAAACAATTCATCATGGGTTCTCCATTATATATTATTTATTATAAATAAAGTAAGATCCCTCTACTATAAATGGGGGAATCCTTGTAAGCACAAGCAGGTTCACACATTGTAAGAAAAGACTACTTCTATTTATTGAAGAATAAATCTCTTAAGCTTGTTTTACTCAGCATATTTACTCTTCTGGTTCAACAATTTATATCCCATTTCTATAGCCAAGAATCTAAATATTTACACTTCTACGTACGATTTATGTCAAGCTATATCACATATCCTTAGAACTACTTATAAATTCATCTATATCCGATTTTTCGGGTAAACAGTTTGGCGCCCACCGTGGGGCTAAGGTAGTGGTTGTTTGATACAAATCCGCAATACGCACAAGTTTACAACTCCGGATCAGCAATGGCAAATCCTCTATTCATGGCTTTACCTATCGGCCACGAAGCCGCCCTTTAGGATGAAACCAACAACTTGATACCTAGAGCCGGAAGGCCACTTAACGATGTCTCTGAAGCTCGAATCGAAGTACCTGAAATCCGAGTCGAAGTACCACTAGATGTCAATTCACAAGTTGCTCTGGAGGCGAACCAACGTTCCGAACCGAAAAATAGCCCATATCGTGGAGGAGATCGGAGTCAGCTTACGGATGATCTTCGAGATGTTACAAGCCCAATAAATAGCGATAGCTCAGTTGCAAAGCCAAACTTAGGTACAAAGCAGGCCGGAGCCCGATCCGCTTCGGGAAATCACCACAGAACGGGGCCATCCATAGTGAAGTCAAACGAGCAAGAATGAGGGACTACTCCCGAAATTACTAAATTGCTAGAGGAACTCACAAAACGAGTCGAAGCCAACAATAAAAAAGTAGAAACATATAATTCCAGGGTCGATCAGATCCCGGGAGCTCCACCAATGATAAAAGGGCTGGATTCGAAGAAATTCATCCAAAAGCCTTTTTCCCTCAAGTGCAGCCCCAAAACCAATCCCCCAAAAATTCCGTATGACCGAAATTCCCAAATATAACGGTACGATTGATCCCAACGAACACGTCATCTCTTACAAGTGTTCCATCAAGGGTAACAATTTGGAAGACGACGAGATCGAATCCGTGTTATTGAAAAATTTTGGAGAGACCCTCTTGAAGGGAGCGATGATTTGGTATCATAATTTGCCCCCAAATTCCATCGATTCTTTTGCCATGTTAGTGGATTCGTTTGTAAAGGCACATGCTGGTGCCATAAAGGTTGCAACAAAGAAATTGGACATCTTCAAAGTAAAGCAAAGCGGTAATGAAATGCTGAGGGAGTTCGTGTCCCGATTTCAAATGGAACACATGGAATTGCCACCGGTCACAGATGACTGGGTCATCCAAGCTTTCACCCAAGGGTTGAACGAGCAAAGTTCAATAGCATCACGTCGGCTGAAGCAAAATTTGATCGAGTATCCGGCAATAACTTGGGTGGACGTACATAACCGATATTAGTCAAAAATCAAGGTCGAAGAAGACCAGTTGGGAGCTCCTTCCGGATCCATGCACCAGAACATGGCAGCTATTAAAAACCAGAGGGATATCGACAGAGAACGAAGGTCGAACAGAGACCGATATCAATCATACGTCGCAGATCGAATGAACAACGACTCAGCGCGCAATTCCGCTCGGAATAATTGAAGGAGTGATCGAGGATAAAATTCTCGGGGACTTATGAGTAAGAGTGGCTTCGATAAATATGGCGATCCTATAGAGGCACCTTGGCTATCGGAGTACAATTTCAGCGTCGACGAATCAGGAATTGTATCGGTAATCGGAAGAATCAAAGATACTAGGTGGCCCAGACCCATGCAAACCGACCCTTCCCAAAGAAACCCAAATTCGATGTGCAAGTATCATGGCACGCATGGCCACAGGACCGAGGATTGCAGACAATTAAGAGAAGAGGTAGCCCACCTATTCGATGAGGGCCACCTTCGAGAGTTCCTCAGTGACCGAGCCAAGAATCACTTCAGAGAAAGGGATGCCAGCAAAAAGGATAAACAAGAGGAACCTCTGCATATCATTCATATGATCATCGGTGGGGTCGATACTACACAGGGACCCGTGCTCAAGTAAGGCAAGGTACCGGCCACAGGGGAAAAATGAACTCGAGGTTATGTACCCGAGGACACTTTATCATTCGGAATTGGAGAAGCCAAAGGCATCTCTCAACCTCACAACGAGGCTCTGGTAATTTCTATCCTATTAAATAAAGCTCTAGTTAAGCGTATTTTAGTGGATCCAGGTAGCTCTGTGAATATCATCCGAACTTGGATAGTGGAGCAGCTCGGTTTGCAAAATCAAGTCGTGCCCCCAGCTCGGGTCTTGAACGGTTTCAATATGGTCAGTGAAATGACTAAACGGGAGATTACTCTACCATTAAAGGTAGCTGGAACTATCCAAAATACCAAATTCCACGTAATCGAAGGGGATATGAGGTACAATGCCCTACTCGGAAGGCCTTGGATCCACAATATGAAGGCAGTGCCTTCGACCCTGCACCAAGTAATGAAATTTCCTACGTCAGACGGTTTGAAAACAGTATACGAGGAGCAACATGCTGCGAAGGAAATGTTTGCGGTCGATGAGGTAACGCCGATACCAATGCTATCGGTCTCGGAAAGATCGAGCACTAAAGCTAGACGAGAAACCAAATAGCAATCACAACCATCAGTCTCAACCGAACCGGTGGAACAGAAAATAGAGGATGACGAGGAAGAGTTTCTGACACCTCGAGCTTTCATCATCCCCAACGACTCCGATGCCACCAAATTTACGATCGAAGAACTGGAGCAGGTAATATTAATCGAATATCTGCCCGAGAGAAAGGTATACCTGGGAACGGGATTGACCCCCGAACTCAGGGAAAAACTCCTTCAATTTCTTATCGATAACGTAGACTGTTTTTCTTGGTCCCATTTAGACATTCCAGGGATCCCACCGTCGATAACAACGCACCAGCTAAGCTTGCACCCCAAGTTCAAACCGGTGAAGCAAAAAAGAAGACTCCAGTCCGAGGTAAAACACGCATTTGTAAAGGATGAGGTAACTAAACTTCTCAAAATATGGTCAATTCGGGAAGTAAAATATACCGAGTGGTTAGCCAACGTAGTTGTAGTCCATAAAAATGTGAACAAACTTAGAATGTGCGTATATTATAAAGATCTAAACAAATCATGCCCCAAAGATTCTTTTTCACTGCCTAGCATCGATCACATGTGTCACGCCCCAAACCTGAAGGGGTGTGGCTGGCACCCGGTACCATACTCGGCTCGAGCGTACCACTCTGTAACTATGAACTCTAGAGGGGTAAACCTCAACCTAGGCCAATGAGGCCATATTCTGAATCATCTGAAAATATCGTCTCTCTCATCTGAGGGGTAAACATACCCAAAAACTCATATACATTTATATATATATATATATATATATATATATATATACATATATATAAATGTGCAGGCTGACGAGGCCGTCATGAACTTCTACTGATATACAAACTATACAGGACTTGTCTACAAGCCTCTAAAGATAGTTGAACTGTATCATGGTTGGGACAGGGCCTCGACCTACCCATTAAACCTGTATATATATAAAACGGACTCCAAGGTCTAGACCTGGTAACTCCGGGGAAGTTGAGCTTACCAACCAAGCTGATATTTGGCCCTGTCTACTGGGAAGGTCTATCCAGCTGTCTATCAGGACCTGCAGGCATGAAATGCAGCGTCCCCAGCAAAGGGACGTCAGTACAAATAATGTACTGAGTATGTAAGGCAACAAAATAACTGAAAGATGAAACTGAACGATGATATAATAACTAAATGTAATTGGGAGTCAAAAATAATCTGAAGATATGCTTACCTGCTGATACTGACTCAACTCTCTCCATATAGTATGTAAAATAGCTGTCCGGCCCTATAAGGCTCGGTATGTGTAACTGCCCTACCGTAGTAGGCTCGCTCATAGGTGCTCGACCATACTAGGTTCTGTATCTCGGCCATTCTGGGCTTGCTAATAGGCGCTCGGCCATAGTACGGTCGGTATATAACTTACCATCTGATCAGAGGTTGCCCAATAGGAGCCTGCCCACCGATTATAGCTCGATGTTGGTAAAAATACTGTCATACTATATATATATATATATATATATATATATATATATATATATATATACACTCTCTGCTCTCTTGGATGAAAGAAGACAATACTAAACTGAATATGAAGTCCCGATAAGGGAGAATACTGTAACTTCTGAGACTAGGATAATGTGAATAAATTCAGGAATACGAAGTTCTCTTTATGCCTCGTTATCAAACTCATCTAGTTACGGGATCATGCCAAAATGAAGAAAAGTTTAGCCTTAACATACCTTATCACAATCTTTCCAATAACCAACTTGAACTCGCCTCTTCTCACCTTAATCTACAACAACGATAATAATACTATCATTAAGTTATGAAAGGTACAACTAACGCACAACGAACAACAAACTTATTTTGTATTAAAATGGACAGCATCTCCCCTATAATTCTTACTTCCTCCAAATTCAAGATAATACCAACAACACAAAAAACAACAATAACAACATATATATATTATTTTCCAACCTTATGCACACCACACAATACTACAAAACAGCCCAAACACACCCCAATCTCTTCATACACAAAACGACCACCGTAGTAGTGTCAACAATCCGAAAATATTACGACGAACGACCAACCCAACATACTTCATTTATGTGGTGTTTCTCCACACCCTTCCTCCTCCAAAACTCTAAAAAATAGTAGTAAAACATGCAGCCCAACAGCACCACAAAACAGTCCACAAAATAGTCTACAAAACAGTCTGCTACAAGTGAATAACTCGAACTCACGGCTTCCGATCACCATCCCGTAAGTTCTTAAAAATATAGAATGACTTACTATGCATCTACAACAGAAAAAAATGGATGAAAGAGAGCAGTAAACTTACCTTATTTGTTGGATAACTCGGCTCCTATCTTGGTTCTTCAAACTCTAGGCCTTACCTCCAATTAGAACTTGAAAGGGAGAGAAAATCAATTGGGGTTTGGGGGAAATTTTTGGGAGGAGTTTTGCAGAGATTAAGTCTGGTTATTTTACCCTATTATCATCCTAATATATGAAGGGGATAGGCCTTTAAAAAGGCCTCTTTGAACGACTCGAACATGCCCATTTTTGGACGACTCGAACAGACCCAGTATTGGATTCTCGTTTAAGCAAGTAGGTGACAGTCTGCGCAGTCTCGGAAAAATGCCCATATCTCTCTACTCCGATATCGTATTGATAAACAATTTAATTCATTCGAAAATAGACTCATAGATCTTTAAGTTTATGGGTTGAACACCCCATAACTCTACATATATTGGTAGAAAATGGCAGTTACATTTGACCCAAAGTTTCAGTAAAACTTATGAACGTAACTTGTGATGACTTTCATCGACTTTTGTTCCACCACTCACTTGACTTCAAAACATAACACACGACTATCATAAGACTAACATAACCTCCTTATCAATTTAAACACCCTGGTCTCACTCCAAAAGTACATGTCATAATATTCCCAATTTGTCAACTTTCGACAAAACATTATTTTTTTCAATTCCTTTAGCTTCTGAACCTTCCAACCATCTTTGTACTTGTTATTCATGATCTTCAATATTTGTAACCTCCGAGGTAATATGATTAACTTACTTTATAAACTTTTCAAATATGATTTCATTTCTGAGCTTACATCAATTGACTTATGACGTACACGTACGAAAACATGAGTTGTAACATCATTCCCCCCTTTGGAACATTCGTCCTCGAATGTTGAGTGGTGCACTTATCAGTCTCATAACCTATAGCTCTCATAAATACTTTATTGCTGGCCTTTCCATTTAGGCCTCTTTCTGACACCACGGCTTTTGGTCTGAATCCTTCCAACCTCGTAATTATTATGACCTTTTGTCATGCAGCCTGTACGACTTTGTCCTTATATGTGCGCCTATGCGACTCTTCTATTCCTTTTCCTCCATCTTTTATCCAATCTCTAGGCGTCACTTTGGGAACATATACAGAACTATGTCAAGTTGTTCCTCCCGGTGTATATCGGTGTAGTGAAGTTCTTCGCTCGGTACTTTGTCAAACTTACGACTGTTGCGATATCTTGTTTCGTAGCCTTGTAAATATATCCTTTTGGCTTTACTACATCTAGGTATGTTATACTACACCATCACACTTACTTCGGTTTATTATTGCCGAGGTTTGCTACCTAACTCCAGGTTACCCTCTCGCTGCTTATCCTATATGTATAAATCTAAGTCCTTTAGTTCTTCCTCATTACTGTTCATCTTAAGAATGATGGCCTAATATCATCTCATACTTTGGAACTTTTATCTGCCTATTGTTGATTCACCTTAATGTTGATCTCTAATCTACCACTGATAACTTAAAACCTCTTACGTAATACATTATCCTTAGGGATCACGTCTCATCAGGGAACATCTGAAGTTATTTGCTCGATCCACCTAGGGGCGATACTATACTTCAATAACCGTATTTCATTGCATCCCAATGTGATTCATCTTATGAGGGGTATTCTAATCTCATGCAATTCATGAAATCCCTTCTTTTTGAATCATTAACCAGTCAATGGCCTTAACGTCATCCTCTTATCTATCACAATTACACCCTTATTCTACTACCAGGGCAACATTTCATCTCTTCAAATTGCTCATAGTCTTAGACTCTTCTGAGTTCATTCAGGATATACTGAGTTTTTTTTATAACTTACATAAACCATCAGCTCTCTTGTTTTGATGGGCTTAATTTTGAGGCCTTAACTATTTTTGTCAGCTTCTCAATCACATCTGCTTATCCTTACTCCTGTCTGCCTAAAACCTTGTTGCTCTACCATACTTTATCTTGCGACCTACACATATCTATTTATAGTACTCACAACCTTCCTTTAACTTTCTAGCACCATACATTTCATTATGTTATTCTGGAACTTCAAGCGAGACATCAAATCATCTCTAACTCTTCTTTAATCTCTTAACTAGACCTCTCGGTACTTGGAAACTATAATCTAGAAGATATGTCACTGACAACACCACTATCATTTGTGGATACTAAATCACGATGCTTCTAGACCTCTATCTGATGTATGGACTATTCACAACCTTCTATACTTGTGCATCTCGTACCTTCTTAACCTTTACCTTACTTAGCTTTTAAACTCGTATTGTATCTTCTGTCTCTTTCATAACCTCCCTTCCACATAGGTAGAATTCACATCCACAACTTGATGCTCTACTATAAACTTGCACCTCTAGTGCGTACACAATCCGGTGGGAGCTTCATACTTACTCCTTATGAGGCTGGTACTTTCTTTTTAATCTGGCTTTATTGTAGAGCCATTATAGAATATGTCTGTTGTACTATTGTTCTTGTACCTCTAATCTTAAGAGTGATTTTGCAATGTTCAGAATCATGATTTCTATAATTATATTGGTCTAATAATCAGACTCCTGATTCACTTACCTAATGTAACTCGTTAGTTTCCTCTTCTCTCTCAGCCTTTAAGTAGGCTTAAGCTATCTTTCGATCTGCTTCTCAGGGTATTATTACTTTCTCCGTTAGTGGACGCCATGGAACATCCATAATATAATTTTTTTAAAAATTCAAGCCTTTGTGTGTGAGGTGGACTCAATTCTTTCTTTTAACTTTATACCGGAGTCTCCTATAGCTGTAGGAATGTCAACATATATGCTGCATGGATAATAATCTGAAATGTTAAGTGCGGTCATAACGTAACTAACTCTGGGTCATTGATTGAATAATTCCTTTCGTGCCTTCTCAGGTTTCTTTAAAAGTGCGCAATTACTTCTCCTGGTCAATCTGCCACTTATTGCATGAATACTTGGCTTATCCTAGTGCCCACACCTATTGGAATTTCGTGCAACTCATATGATCTCAAATATTACTTTTGATTTTTACTTCCCGTTCATTAGCCATGATAGGTGCCACTTTCTTATGGAGTGTATACAATATTGTAGTGAGATTGTTGTTACAAGATCATTTCTTCTTGAGGTCACTATGCTTATGTTGAAGCCTTCTTCCTTATTTCCTCAGCTAGTCTTTCGTTGTAGCACTTAGGAAAGACCCTCTGACTCTTGTAAAGCTGGGAGCTTTTTACATCATATACCCGGCGAAAATTTTGATGTACTGACTCGCCAATAATTATCCTTAGTTACTTATCTCTGCGTCGTTATTCTTGTAGGGTTACTTCTGCACTCAAATTTTTATTATCTCCTTAGTGGCACTCTCTCTTTTATTTCTATAACACTTATACGGTACCTTTTACTACCCCAACTCCTATCAGAATATTTCTCAAGGATTACGATGTCGTATCTACGAGACCGAATTTCCTATGTTGAGTTTCACTTCATTTATCTTGCATGATCTACTAATTTATCTGAGACCTCTTGTTTAGCCATGTCTAGGCCCTTCCTAAATTCCTGAATGAACTACTAACTACTTGTCAGTCCATGCTCATATTTACATTCTGGGTAACCTCTCTTGGGTTATGTCTTCTGTCTTAACTTAACTTTTGCACTGGCTCCTAATATATCAAGTGTTCATTCGTACTTATTAATTAATAACATCTGGTGTGGGAACCCTTACTGCCTCTCCTTGGCGTCGTTCTTGCATAATGTTCTGGACTCGTATCATGTCTGTAGGATCTGAATAAATGCAATATCATTCCTTTCACCATTTACTGCATTCTTTCTTTACTATTCCATAGTTACCTAAACCACTTAACTCCGACTTAATACTATATTACACCATCTTCCCCCTTTAGGGGAGTATTAACATGTAATGCTATGAAGACTTACTTATAAATATTTTACCTCTTCATCTTCGACGTCTTTTCACGTCTTTATTGACTCTTACTCGCCTTGCAGTAACCCTTATGTACAAGGGATAATTGAATATCTTACACACGACGTTATCAGATACCTAGTATAACTGGAACACTTAGTCCCTTAAGCTTAACTTTGCTCAAAGTGCTTTCTTTAGGGAAGCGTCTTCCTGAATGACATTTAAAGGTTATTCTTCTGTTGTCGATTGTATTATTGCTGGAATGCGATCTTTGAAATTCTCTTGATGTCGACTATCATCACCTCATTCGATCCCTAATTGATATTCAGTTTATCTTGTTCACTAGCCCATGCTGATTTCTATTACTCCGGGGGTCTAAATTTTTTTGTTTTGGTAATCACATTAGACGCACTAACTCATTTCTCAAAATGAGGATATGACTTTTGGCCTATACTCTTTTATTGTCTCAAGACCTGTCACCTCTTTTTTTTTCCTTCACTTGACTATAGACTATGTCATCATATCATATTTTGATTTACTGTTATCACCCATTTATCACATCTTACTCATAATACTTCATTTACTCTCTTCTTATTCTCCTGCTAATACTTCTACTTATCGCATTATTCTGAAAACTTCAACAAAACATTGTTTCACTTTTACCTCCCCTGGCCTTATCCACCATTTCGGGTTACTCTAACCCAAGTTGGATCTTAATATCTCATTCTTCTCTTAAACTATATATATGTTAGCTCCCATAGGGCATAACTGAGATGGGTGTGGCCAATTGTACATACCTCTATTTCTGTTGAAGGTAACTTAGAATCCTTTTATTTCTCTGCCTGGCGTGGAAATTCGGACAATCTTCATTAACTAGGTACCTCGTACCCTTCTTCACCTTGATTCTGTTACCTGTTGAAACTTATACTTTTGCCTTCTGATACTCCCATGGCCTGCTATTCACGAGGTATGTTAGATGTTCCCATCTCAGGGTAAATGGGAAATTCGCACATATGGTAAGCACGATCTAATAGGGTCTCAAACAGGGCCACGTAGTCAAGAATTCTCTCTCTACTAATACTTTTACCTGTTGTTGTATTAGCCCTCTAGCTAGCTATAATTTTTCTAATTAAAAGCATCTATATATCATTAGCAAACATAAGCTTTGGCTCGAACTCTTATGACTCAGCTCTATAACACGATTTGGATTTGAATGAAGGGTAACAGACTCCTAAATGCCTTGTAGCCTCCTACTTATAAGTGTGGTGCACAACACACCCATAAATAAGACTCTACTAGACACGGCTTGTAGACTCCCTAGGATAGAACTGCTCTGATACCAAGTTTGTCACACCCCAAACCTGAAGGGGTGTGGCCGGCACCCTGTACCATACTCGGCCCGAGCGTACCACCCTCTAACTGTGAACTCTAGAGTGGTAAACCTCAACCTAGGCCAATGAGGCCATATTCTGAATCATCTGAAAATATCGTCTCTCTCATCTGAGAGGTAAACATACCAAAAAACTCATGTACATATATATATATATATATATATATATATATATATATATATATATATATATAAATGTGCAGGCTGACGAGGCCGCCATGAACATCTACTGATATACAAACTATACATGACTTGTCTACAAGCCTCTAAAGATAGTTGAACTGTATCATGGTCGGGACAGGGCCTCGACCTACCCACCAAACCTGTATATATATAAAACGGACTCCAAGATCTAGACCTGGTAACTCCGAGGAAGTGGAGCTTACCAACCAAGCTGATATTTGGCTCTGTCTACTGGGAAGGTCTATCCAGCTGTCTATCAGGACCTGCAGGCATGAAATGCAGTGTCCCCAGCAAAGGGACGTCAGTACAAATAATGTACTGAGTATGTAAGGCAACAAAATAACTGAAAGCTGAAACTGAACGATGATATAATAATTGAATGTAATTGGGAGTCAAAAATAATCTGAAGATATGCTTACCTGCTGATACTGACTCAACTCTCTCCATATAGTATGTAAAATAGTTGTCCGGCCCTATAAGGCTCGGTATGTGTAACTCCCCTGCCTGAGTAGGCTCGCTCATAGGCGCTCGGCCATACTAGGCTCTGTATCTCGGCCATTCTGGGCTCGCTAATAGGCGCTCGGCCATAGTAGGCTCGGTATATAACTTACCATCTGATCAGAGGTTGCCCAATAGGAGCCTGCCCACCGATTATAGCTCGATGGTGGTGAAAATACTGTCATACTGTGTGTGTGTATATATATATATATATAAGTATATATATATATATATATATATACACACACTCTCTGCTCTCTTGGATGAAAGAAGACAATACTAAACTGAATATGAAGTCCCGATAAGGGAGAATACTGTAACTTCTGAGACTAGGATAATGTGAATAAATTCAGGAATACGAACTTCTCTTTATGCCTCGTTATCAAACTCATCTAGTTACGGGATCATGCCAAAATGAAGAAAGGTTTAGCCTTAACTTACCTTATCACAATCTTTCCAATAACTAACTTGAACTCGCCTCTTCTCACCTTAATCTACAACAACGATAATAATACTATCATTATGTTACGAAAGGTACAACTAACGCACAACGAATGATAAGCTTATTTTGTATTAAAACAGACAGCATCTCCCCTATAATTCTTACTTTCTCCAAATTCAAGATAACACCAACAACACAAAAAACAACAATAACAACATATATACATTATTTTCCAACCTTATGCACACCACACAATACTCCAAAATAGCCCAAACACACCCCAATCTCTTCATACACAAAACGACCACCGTAGTAGTGTCAACAACCCGAAAATGTTACGACGAACGACCAACCCAACATCCTTCATTTATGTGGTGTTTCTCCACACCCTTCCTCCTCCAAAACTCTAAAAAATAGTAGTAAAACATGCAGCCCAACAGCACCACAAAACAGTCCACAATTGAAGGAGTGATCGAGGACAAAATTCTCGGGGACTTAGAGGCACCTCGGCTATCGGAGTACCATTTCAGCATCGACGCATCAGGCATTGTATCGGTAATCAGAAGAATCAAAGATACTAGGTGGCCCAGACCCATGCAAACCGACCCTTCCCAAAGAAACCCAAATTCGATGTGCAAGTATCATGGCACGCATGGCCACAGGACCGAGGATTGCAGACAATTAAGAGAAGAGGTAGCCCTCCTATTCGATGAGGGCCACCTTCGAGAGTTCCTCAGTGACCGAGCCAAGAATCACTTCAGAGAAAGGGACGCCAGCAAAAAAGATAAAACAATAGGAACCTCTGCATATCATTCATATGATCATCGGTGGGGTCGATACTACACAGGGACCCGTGCTCAAGTAAGGCAAGGTACCGGCCACAGGGGAAAAATGAACTCGAGGTTATGTACCCGAGGACACTTTATCATTCGGAATTGGAGAAGCTGAGGGCATCTCTCAACCTCACAACGACGCTCTGGTAATTTCTATCCTATTAAATAAAGCTCTAGTTAAGTGTGTTTTAGTGGATCCAGGTAGCTCTGAGAATATCATCCAAACTTGGATAGTGGAGCAGCTCGATTTGCAAAATCAAGTCGTGCCCCCAGCTCGGGTCTTGAACGGTTTCAATATGGTCAGTGAAACGACTAAATGGGAGATTACTCTACCAGTAAATGTAGCTGGAACCATCCAAAATACCAAATTCCATGTAATCGAAGGGGATATGAGGTACAATGCCCTACGCGGAAGGCCTTGGATCCACAATATGAAGGCAGTGCCTTCGACCCTCCACCAAGTAATGAAATTTCCTACGTCAGACGGTGTGAAAACAGTATACGGGACGCAACATGCTGCGAAGGAAATGTTTGCGGTTGATGAGGTAACACCGATACCAACGCTATCGGTCTCGGAAAGATTGAGCACTAAAGATAGACGAGAAACCAAATAGCAATCACAGCCATCAGTCTCAACCAAACCGGTGGAACAGAAAATAGAGGATGGCGAGGAAGAGTTTCTGACACCTCGAGCTTTCATCATCCCCGACGACTCCGACGCCACCAAATCTACGATCGAAGAACTGGAGCAGGTTATATTAATCGAATATCTGCCCGAGAGAAAGGTATACCTGGGAACGGGATTGAGCCCCGAACTCAGGGAAAAACTCCTTCAATTTCTTATCGATAACATAGACTGTTTTTCTTGGTCCCATTTAGACATTCCAGGGATCCCACCGTCGATAACAACGCACCAGCTAAGCTTGCACCCCAAGTTCAAACCGGTGAAGCAAAAAAGAAGACTCCAGTCCAAGGTAAAACACGCATTTGTAAAGGATGAGGTAACTAAACTTCTCAAAATATGGTCAATTCGGGAAGTAAAATATCCCGAGTGGTTAGCCAACGTAGTTGTAGTCCATAAAAATGGAAACAAATTTAGAATGTGCGTAGATTATAAAGATCTAAACAAAGCATGCCCCAAAGATTCTTTTTCACTGCCTAGCATCGATCACATGTGTCACGCCCCAAACCTGAAGGGGTGTGGCCGGCACCCGGTACCATACTCGGCTCGAGCATACCACTCTATAACTATGAACTCTAGAGGGGTAAACCTCAACCTAGGCTAATGAGGCCATATTCTGAATCATCTGAAAATATCGTCTCTCTCATCTGAGGGGTAAACATACCCAAAAATACATATACATTTATATATATATATATATATATATATATATATATATATATATAAATGTGCAGGCTGACGAGGCCGTCATGAACTTCTACTGATATACAAACTATACAAGACTTGTCTGCAAGCCTCTAAAGATAGTTGAACTGTATCATGGTTGGGACAGGGCCTCGACCTACCCATTAACCCTGTATATATATATAAAATGGACTCCAAGGTCTAGACCTAGTAACTCCGGGGAAGTTGAGCTTACCAACCAAGCTGATATTTGGCCCTGTCTACTAGGAAGGTCTATCCAGCTGTCTATCAGGACCTGCAGGCATGAAATGCAGCGTCCCCAGCAAAGGGACGTCAGTACAAATAATGTACTGAGTATGTAAGGTAACAAAATAACTGAAAGCTGAAACTGAACAATGATATAATAACTGAATGTAATTGGGAGTCAAAAATAATCTGAAGATATGCTTACCTGCTGATACTGACTCAACTCTCTCCATATAGTATGTAAAATAGTTGTCCGGCCCTATAAGGCTCGGTATGTGTAACTGCCATGTCATAGTAGGCTCGCTCATAGGCGCTCGACCATACTAGATTCTATATCTCGGCCATTCTGGGCTTGCTAATAGGCGCTCGGCCATAGTACGGTCGGTATATAACTTACCATCTGATCAGAGGTTGCTCAATAGGAGCCTGCCCACCGATTATAGCTCGATGGTGGTGAAAATACTATCATATATATATATATATATATATATATATATATATATATATATATATATATATATATATATATAGACACTCTCTGCTCTCTTGGATGAAAGAAGACAATACTAAACTGAATATGAAGTCCCGATAAGGGAGAATACTGTAACTTCTGAGACTAGGATAATGTGAATAAATTCAGGAATACGAACTTCTCTTTATGCCTCATTATCAAACTCATGTAGTTACGGGATCATGCCAAAATGAAGAAAGGTTTAGCCTTAACATAACTTATCATAATATTTCCAATAACCAACTTGAACGCTCCTCTTCTCACCTTAATCTACAACAACGATAATAATACTATCACTAAGTTACGAAAGGTACAACTAACACAAAACGAACGACAAGCTTATTTTGTATTAAAACGGACAACATCTCCCCTATAATCCTTACTTCCTCCAAATTCAAGATAACACCAACAACACCAAAAATAAAAATAACAACATATATACATTATTTTCCAACCTTATGCACACCACACAATACTACAAAACAGCCCAACACACCCCAATCTCTTCATACACAAAACGACCACCGTAGTAGTGTCAACAACCCGAAAATATTACGACGAACGACCAACCCAACATCCTATATGTATGTGGTGTTTCTACACACCCTTCCTCCTCCAAAACTCCACAAAACAGTAGTTAAACACGCAGCCCAACAGCACCATAAAACAGTCTACAAAACAGTCCGCTACAAGTGAATAACTCGAACTTACGGCTTTCGATCACCGTCCCGTGAGTTCTTATAAATATAGATCGACTTACTATGCATCTACAACAAAAAAAATGGATGAAAGAGAGAAGTAAACTTAAATTATTTATTGGATAACTCGGCTCCTATCAGTTTGGGTCGTTCAAAGAGTCCCTTTTAAAGGCCTATGCCACAGCCGGCCACGAGATCCTTACTTTTCTCGACGCCTACTCCGAGTACAATCAAATTCGAATGAACCCGGAGGACCATGAAAAGACTTCATTTATCACCAATTACGGAACCTATTGCTATAATGTAATGCCATTTGGGATAAAAAACACAGGAGCTACTTACCAACGCCTAGTGAATAAAATATTCGAAGAACAAATAGGTAAGTCGATGGAAGTTTACATTGATGACATGCTAGTTAAGTCCCTGCGTAGAGGACCATTTGACTCATTTGCAGGAAACGTTCAAGATCTTAAGAAAATATAACATGAAGCTCAACCCCGAGAAATGTGCTTTCAGGGTTGGATCTAGCAAGTTCCTTGATTTCATGGTATTAAATCGGGGAATTGAGATCAACCCCGACAAAATTAAAGCCATCGAAGACATCACCATCGTGGATAGCGTGAAAGCAGTGCAAAGGCTGACCGGGAAGATATCTGCCTTAGGCCGATTCATTTTGAGATCATCAGATCGAAGCCACAAATTCTTCTCTCTACTCAAAAGGAAGAACGATTTCGCCTGGACCCCGGAATGCCAACAAGCACTAGAACAATTGAAGCGGTACCTATCGAGCCCACCACTACTTCACACTCCGAGGACAGATGAGAAGCTATATTTATATTTGGCAGTATCGAAAATCGCGCTAAGTGGCGTCCTAATTTGAGAAGAGCAAGGTACACAGTTTCCTATTTATTATGTAAGTCGGACCTTAGGGAAAGCAGAGGCTAGATACCCTCACTTAGATAAATTAGCACTTGCACTAATAAGTGCCTCTAGAAAGTTAAGACCATACTTTCAATGTCACCCCATATGCATTTTGACCACTTACCCACTTCGTAATATTTTGCACAAGCCCGAACTATCGGGTCGATTAGCCAAATGGGTTGTCGAACTCAGTGGGTACGATATCGAATATCAACCCCGTACAACCATCAAGTCCCAAATTTTAGCGGACTTCGTGGCCGATTCCATGCCAAACCTCGTACCCGAAGTTGAAAAGGAACTCTTGTTAAAATCGGGTACGTCGTCGGGGGTTTGGACTCTCTACACAGATGGTGCTTCAAATGTGAAGGGGTCCGGGCTTGGCATCGTACTGAAACCTCCCACATGTGGCATTATTAGACAATCCATCAAAACCACTAGATTAACTAACAATGAGGCCGAGTACGAGGCCATAATTGCAGGCCTCGAGCTAGCTAAAAGCCTGGGAGCAGAAGTCATTGAAGCCAAATGTGACTCTTTACTAGTGGTAAACAAAGTAAACAAAACTTTCAAGGTTCGAGAGATAGGATGCAAAGGTATTTGGACAAATTACAGGTAACTCTACACCGTTTCAAAGAATGAACCATACAACATGTGCCTCGAGAACAAAACCGTGAGGCCGACGCACTCGCAAATTTATAGTCGTCGGTCGAGGAAGATAAGATCAACTCGGGGACTGTCGTTCAACTCTCGAGATCTGTAATCGAGGATGGACATGCCAAAATAAATTCTACGAGCTTAACCTGGGATTGGAGGAATAAGTATATTGAATATTTAAAGAACGGAAAACTCCCATCGAACCCTAAAGAATCGAGGGTTCTACGAACCAAGGCTGCTCGATTCACGCTGGTTGAAGATGGAACATTATACAGAAGGACGTTCGACGGACCACTGGCGGTATGTTTGGGACCAGGAGACACCGATTATGTTTTACGAGAGGTCCATGAAGGCACTTGTGGAAACCACTCCGGCGCCGAACCATTAATTTACAAAATCATCAGAGCAGGGTACTACTGGGATAGCATGGAGAAGGACACTAAGGAGTTCATTCAAAAATGTGATAAATGTCAAAGGTTTGCACCGATGATCCATCAACCCGGAGAGCAGCTTCATTCGGTCATTTCTCCGTGGCCATTCGTGAAATGGGGAATAGATATCATCGGCCCTCTACCATCGGCCCCAGGTAAAGCTAAATTCATTTTGTTTATGACTGACTATTTATCTAAATAGGTTGAAGCACAGGCGTTTGAAAAAGTGAGAGAAAAAGAGGTTATAGATTTCATCTGGGACCACATCGTGTGTCGATTTGCGATACCAGCAGAAATAACATATGACAATGGTAGACAGTTTATCGGCGGAAAAGTGACGAAATTCCTCGAAGACCATAAAATAAAAAGGATACTGTCTACACCATATCATCCTAGCGGGAACGGATAGGCCGAATCAACGAACAAGGTTATCATCCAAAACATAAAGAAAAGATTGAACGAAGCTAAAGGAAAGTGGAGAAAGTTTTTGCCCGAAGTCCTTTGGGCATATCGGACAACATCTAAATACAGTACAGGAGCAACCCCATTTTCACTAGTGTATGGATCTGAAGCTCTAATTCCGGTTGAAGTCGGGGAACCAAGCGCAAGGTTCCGACATACATCGGAAGAGTCAAACTACGAGGCAATGAATACTAGCCTTGAATTATTAGATGAAAAATGAGATGCGGCACTAGTTAGAATGGCTGCACAAAAACAACGAATCGAAAGGTAGTACAACAGAAGAACCAACCTCCGCCATTTCAAGGTCGGGGATTTGGTCCTAAGGAAGGTCACCGTCAACACTCGAGATCCTAATGAAGGGAAGCTCCACCCAAATTAGGAAGGACCCTATCAGGTCCTCGATATAGTCGGGAAAAGGGTCTTATAAAATTGGAGCAATTGATGGAAAACCATTACCAAACAATTGGAACATATCGCTTCTCAAACGATATTACTGTTAAGGTATAATTTTCTCCTTTATCGTCTATATACGTATATTCGACACTAACTCATTGCAGGAATTCGACGAAAAACATCAAGACCTCTGGTTTTAAAGCACGCATTGTACTCTTTTTCCCTTACGTTCGGCTTTTATCCCAAATGGGTTTTTCCGGTAAGGTTTTTAACGAGACAACAACTATGTGCTACCCGGGGACAAATCAACAGTATTCGAGGCTCCTTCATAATCAACCTCGAAAACTCAGGGGGAGGGGGGCTACCAAGCGAATAAATCAAGTTCGGCACAAGAAAGCCGCTCCATATCAAATTCATGACAAACAAGGTTTTGATAGAGAAAAGTGTAAGGGCCAAATGGTCAAAATGAACCATGCCCATGTAGTTTTGCTCGAACTCTGGCACAAGATACAAACACATGTGTAATGACTTATAAAGGAGAACTTCTTTTTCATATATCTCATACTTTGAAACGATTTTCCTGCTTCATGATTCAAATAGGCTTAAAGGCCAACCACCATCAAAGGGATTTTTGATACAAGCGGTCATAAAAAGCCTACAGGCTAAGATATTCTGAGTTCGAGTTTGAAACAATCACTCACTCAATTATTAAAGCATAAGGGCTACCTTACTTTGAGTTCAAGCAATCACTCACTCGGTCATAAAAAGCCTACGGGCTAAGATATCCTGAGTTCGAGTTCGAAACAATCACTCACTCAATTATTAAAGCCTAAGGGCTATCTAACTTTGAGTTCGAGCAATCACTCACTCGGTCATAAAAAGCCTACGGGCTAAGATATCCTGAGTTCGAGTTCGAAACAATCACTCACTCAATTATTAAAGCCTAAGGGCTATCTTACTTCGAGTTTGAGCAATCACTCACTCGGTCATAAAAAGCCTACAGGCTAAGATATCCTGAGTTCGAAACAATCACTCACTCAATTATTAAAGCCTAAGGTCTATCTTACTTTGAGTTCGAGCAATCACTCACTCGGTCATAAAAAGCCTACGGGCTAAGATATCCTGAGTTCGAGTTCGAAACAATCACTCACTCAATTATTAAAGCCTAAGGGCTATCTTACTTCGAGTTCGAGCAATCACTCACTCGGTCATAAAAAGCCTACGGGCTAATATACTTTGAGTTCGAGTTCGAAACAATCACTCACTCAATTATCAAAACCTAAGGGCAATCTTACTTCGAGTTCGAACGTTCACTCAACTACTAAGCATGTGGGCTACTTTTATTTTTCGAGTTTGGGCAAGCGCCCACTCGACCACTAAGCATGTGGGCTACTTTTGTTTCGAGCTCGAGTGAACACTCACTCGGCCGTAAAGGCTACGAAGGATGAATTCGATGAAATCACCTAAATCCTCATGAAAACATCTGCAAGGCATGAATGAAATCTTCACGAAGCATGTCAGTAAAAGAAAAAGATATTTGCATAAGATATACAAAGATGGTTTACATAAATAAATGCAACATAGAATAAGCTAAGGGCTAAGCTTCTGGGTTATCATCGAGAGCGGTCCCTTCTCCACCGGGCTCCCCCCATCTTCGGACCGGCTCTTGCTATCATCATCATCATCATCATCATCGCCATCAGAAGCCAAGGCCTCAGCTTCAGCTTCGAGTTCTTTAACCCTTTTTATCTCTTCAACAAGGTAGAAATCTCAAATGTGTATCTCCTCGAGGGTCTCTCTCCGAGACCGACACTTAGCAAGTTCGGCAACCCAATGTGCTTGAGTGTTGGCAGTATCCGCTGCCTTGGTTGCCTCCATTTGAGCAGCCTCGGCATCAGCCCGATACACAGTAATGCACTTGTCCGCCATGACTTACGACGACTCAACCTCTGCCTTGGCCTCAACAAGCCGTGTTTCGAGCTCCTGGATCCTCTTGGCCTGAGCCGAACCCTTTTGCTTGACGCTTCGAAGCTGAATATCGGCCGATAATAATTTGGCCAAGATGGTTTCTTTTTCTGCAGCCAGGCGGTCGATAGTCTCCTTCCACCGATCACATTCAGCCTTGATTTGATCGACTTCTTCCTGAAGCAACCCGATCTTTATAACCTTTTTGCTGCAGCTGAGAGAACGAAGGGTTAGCTTCCACAGTTGGGTCAAACCCATACTCTAACAGAACAATGTTCACCTGCTTATCTAGTTCGGCCTCTTCTTCATGAGCCTTAGCCAAATTTGGTTGGAGGTCCTTTATAGCCTCGTCCTTTTGGCTGCAAAGAAGCCACAAAACATCGCTCTCCCCTGAGACCCTCTGAAGCTCGACCTCACACTGGCTGAGGTCGACTCTAAACCTGCCAATGGCCTACACAGTATGGAAAAAACACAAGTGAAGTTTAGAAAAGAACGAAGAAACCAAGCACAGTAAAATCATTACCCGAGAAATAAAACGTTGGACCTCTTCTAGGAGAAGAGAAGCGTCACTAATGTCGGAGGCATCATTGACTCCAGTAAAGCAATCTCGAAAAGGGTCCCCTACACTAGAGCCTCCGCCTATATCGAGGGTCTTCAATTCTCGAGCTGCCTTTAACGCCTCCTCAGAAAAGGTCGGAAGAGAAGGCAAATAACCCACTATCATAGTCCCAAGCGAATCACTCGGGATGCTTTGATTGAGACTCGGGGTATCGGAACCGACCCCGACCGGTATATCCATCATCAGCTCAAAAGGTCTGGCGACCTCGACAGCTTTTGCAGATCGGATCACCAAAGCCGAGGCATCATCTTCTTTTTCTTCTCTCAGTCGTTGGACCGAGTCAGTCGAAAGAGTGATTGCCTTCCTCCTCACCCTTCGAGTTTTGGGCTTAGGGTCCTCTGACCGAGAGACAACTTTTCACTTCTTATATTTCCCCGGTTCCGGGACCGGGCACTTGGTTCCTTCCTCACCACTCGAAGGTCTCAAAATGGCATCCTTGGTTACACCTGCATGAAAGGAAGTCGGTAACGAATGGAGCGTAAAAACGTTTTGAAGAACACGAGAAGTGACCCTTACCGTGATTCTTAGCCTCCCATCTACCTTTTGCCAAATCACGCCAAGCGCGTTCGGCATAAGAGGAAGTCGAGGCTAACTTTCGAACCCAATCCTCGAGGTCAGGTACCGCTTGTGGCATCCAAGGAGCAGCTGTATATCGGAGAAAGATATTAGATAGAATTAGAGAAAGATACAAAAAATGCTACGCCTTATGAAAACCACTTATGGTCGAAATTTCATTCCTCGGGGAACGACATCTTCTCTTCCGGAATGAGGTCACGGGTCCTCACCCGAATATAACGGCCCATCCAACCCCGATCCTTGTCTTTGTCGATGCTCGATATTAAAGCTTTCGATACCCGACGATGAAACATGATTAGTCCTCGAAATATTTGAGGCTGATACAATCGTATGAGGTGATTTAGGGTGAAATCCAGCCCCCGGCCTTGTTGGAGAAGAAGCAAAGTAAGGTCACTATGCGCCATAGAGAAGGATGAATTTGACCGAGAGTGACCTGATATCTTTTGCAAAAATCAATGATCACTAGGTCGGCGGGACCCAACGTGAAGGGGTAAGTATATACACTTAAAAAACCCTCCACATGAGTGATGTCGCTCTCTTCGGGAGAGGGAATTTGCAACATAACCTCGGGACCCCAGTTGCAGTCTTTCCTCACAGCCTCGAGATGGCCCTCTATTATCGAGCACATGTACATCGACACATGCTCACATCGACTCGGAACCGACGAAGGATTTTCAACCTTAAAATTGATCTTCAGAGTACACGGGCCTGGAACATACTCATGGGGAGACGGCTCCACCGGTGCCTTGTCGCCGAACGACCGTGAAGAGGAAGCTTTCTCCTTCTGAGGTATGGTTTTTGAAGTTTTTGCCATTGATGTAAGAGAAAGAAAAGCAAAGGAAGATGACAAGTTGATGAAGGTGGCTCTACAAGCGGCGAAATAGAGGCAGAAAGAGTAAGAAAATTTGGGAGGTTGAAGATGTAAAAGTGATAAATGATAAATGGAAGGGCTATTTATAGGTTTATACCGTGGCGGTTCAGTATTAGCGGTGGCCGACAACCGTCTGACGTGCATTAAATATCTTGAAAGACTAAATCGACGGGACAACTATCACATACGTCACGATCGAGCCCAGTGAAAACGTCAGCTTACAATCCGATCGGGCCGTCGAACATCATATCGCTTCTTACCACATTCTTCCTGAGAAACGATGGGACTATCTGTATAAGGTCGAAATAGATTTTGGCCTCTGTACGTTTGATCGAGTTTGAATGGTAAGCGATCGAAGTGAGAGCTCGAGACGAGTTCCGAGGATAGTACAAACAAGCCTCGAGCTCCAAGACCGATCGAGGAATCGGCTCGGTATCATTATCAGGCCCATGACCAAATCGAACCGCAAGGTAAAGAGGAGGTTGTCGAAGATGCACAGACCGATTGACACTCACCCCGAATGTCGAACTCGAACTCAAGGCCGAGGGCTCGACCCAATACCGAGCTCGAGCTAGTATCGAGCTTGCAGATAGGAGCCGTTGCAACCGCACTAGGGAAGAGAATCTTGGCAGAAATCGAGGAAGAGATAATTCATCATGGGTTCTCCACTATATTTTTTTTATTATAAATAGAGTAAGACCCATCTACTATAAAGGGGGGAATCCTTATAAGCACAAGCAGGTTCACACATTGTAAGAAAAGACTACTTCTATTTATTGAAGAATAAATCTCTTAAGCCTGTTTTACTCAGCATACTCACTCTTCTGGTTTAAAAATTTATATCCCATTTCTATAGCCAAGAATCTAAATATTTCCATTTCTACGTATGATTTATGTCAAGCTATATCACATATCGTTAGAACTACTTATAAATTCAACTATATCCGATTTTTCCGGGTAAACAATCTTATACTCATATTCATTTTCATATTAGGCTCATGATAAGTTATGTGTCTTTTGTTTTGATTCTTTGACAAGTTGCATGAGAGAACCAGATAAGAAACCTGAAATAATTAGTTTCTTTGTGTTCAAAGTAACTAGTCAGATGTCTGATTCAACCCTCAATGAAATCAAATAAGGGAACAACCGAGGTAATAGATAGGGATCAGTTACTCCGGTCGCAGTACAAGTCAACTCTACAGTTGTTAAAGTTGTTGCACTGTACTCGCAACAGTACTGCAGTATTGTTGAAGCGTACAACGTACCAGACACTCCCTTGCATCATATTTGATGATCTCACACATATATTATCAACATGAGGCAAGGGAGTTTCACTCAACACTTGCAAAACCTAAAACATTCATCCTCTCAAGTGTGCAGACGCCCTTATTTCCTCTGAGGCATTGAAGAACAAAGCAGCAACGGAACAAGGACCAGTTCCCAGCATTGATTATGTCTTATGTCCTTTAGTATTGTTGTGTCTTTGTTTCATGTTATTTACTTGTAATTCCTACACATCTTTTCAGAAGCATAGTAGGACATCCTTGAAACCATTATTGTTTTGGTTGTTTTGACTAGAGTTAGTCAAGTGTGTAGCTTTGTAATAGAATTATTACAAAGAGGTTTGCAATAGAATTATTGTAAGGGTTGAGGGATTAAGAGTTTAATTCCTAAATTGTAATAGGTTGTAATCTAAAGTTTGCTCAATTAGTGAAGTTAAAATCCTACTAGGGTAGGTCGTGGTTTTTAATCCCGTGAGGTGGGAGTTTTTCACGTAAATATTATTGTGTTCTTTACTTATTGTTGTTACTGTAGGAACTGATAGAAAACCAGGTTCTCTATACAGTTTGATGGACTCTTAGTTTCTATCAGCTCACATGTGTAATTAGGAAAATTTTGGGGATTTAAACTTCAATATATTAAAGCTTAATTGCTAATGATTTTACATCTTTTTTATTTTATATTTATATAATGGCAGATGGAGAACGTACGACCAAGATTTATATATACTCAGAGTTTTCAACAAGGAGTGTAAAAATATATATATGAAAGTGGGTTTAGCCTAAGAACTTAAATATTGAACCCATCAAATCCAAATCTTGGATCTGCATCTATTTTATATATTAGATCTTAATTTATAAATAGGAATCTGATTAACCTCTTACATGGGCTCTTATTAAACAATAAAAAGAAATACCAAGTCGGAGACCCAAAACATTATGCATGCAATGGTATTGTTCGTTGTAGTATGTCGACGGATTTATTTTGATAATTATTTATTTGCTCATTTATTTACATTAAATCAATAAATGTAAGATATATATTTTACATATAAATTTTATTATTTGACCATGTTAAATGATATATAATATTGCCACTTTAATTTTTGGCTTTTAAGCTTAAATTAATTGATGTATATTTTAAATACTTAATGCGAGTAAGTATTTTAAGCAAAATGTTTTAGTTATATATCATTAGGATCCAACCGGCACCAAAATTCATTAGTCTTGTCTTACTCCCCTCTCTATCACATTTTATTTAATTTGACGTTTAAAATTTCTTGGAGTTTTCTTGTAGATTATTTATATGATTTGGGTAGAGAATTATTAGAAAGCGATAAACAAGTAACAGTACGTGCCAAAAAAACTTGTGGATATTCTAATAGATTTTTGCTTTTATCTTATTATCCCATCAATCATAAGCATCAATCGCAGTGATGTTTACATAACATGTGAAATTAGTCCCACTTAATGAAATTGTCCAAGACTAAAATTAACATTCAGACTATTTTAATCGAAAAGGTATTTATGTCCACCTTACGCTACGATTAATTTTTTATTATGAAATTTCTAGTTAGATGAATACTTTTCTGCTTTATGACGGATCCCACTTATAAAAGCTGGTATCTCACTTTCGAAAGAGAATCTCAAGGTGCGGCGGCGTACACCTAGCTCCATTGCTGGGCTAGTCACTGGCTATAAACCTATCAGACCGAAAGCGTCCGAAAATATTTTATAAAAATGATCAAGGAGGATCCTATCCTAAAGTACTACAGTAAAACTACTGGCTATGAATGAATCTTCCTTAGTCAATCCAAGTAATTATTCAAATCTAACTTGATATATAAATAAACAAGATTATTTTAATCAGAAAAGTATTTATTTCAATCCTACGTTATGATTATTCTTCTTATTATGAAATTTTTAGTTAAATGAATACTACTCTACTATATGACGGTTCCTCTTATGACAGCCGGTATCTCACTTTTAAAAGAGAATCTCAAAGTGGTGGTGTACACCTAGCTCCATTGTTGGGCAAGTCACTAGCTACAAACTTATCGAACCGGAAACATATTAGAATATTATGTGTATACGGTCGAAATAGATTTCGGCCTTAGCACATCCGATCGAGTTCGAATGATGATCTATCGAAGTAAGACCCCGAAGGTGGAACAAACTAACCTCGAACCCGGGGAGGCCAATTCGTGTCGAGTTCGATATCATCATCAAGCTCAAATCGAAATCGAACCATGATGCAGAGTAGATCTATCATACTGATAATCCAGAGACCAACCAGCATTGACCTCAAATCAATTCGAGGGCTCGAGCCAGGATCGGGCTCAAACCAAGATCACGAGTTCGAGCCGAAATCAAGCTCAAACCAAAATCGAAGGTTTTAAACAAGATCGAGCTCGCAGACAAAAGCCGTTGCAATCCTACTAGAGAGAATCTTGGCAGAAATTATGAAAAAGCCGACTTATCATGGATCTCCCACTGAATGTTTATTTTATTATGCTTAGAGCCAAATCCCTCCACTATAAAAAGGCTTAGTTACCATTTCTGTAAAATAAGTTTTTCTCAGACTTACATTGTAATAAAAGTGTTATATTCTTCTATAGTAAAGAATCGTTCTTTCAGATTTCTTAGATTGATTCTATTTGTTGAATCCTAAGATTCATTGTTCCTGATAACCTTATCTATTTTGCATTCTCTGTAATCTATATTTACATTTCTATTTATCCTTACATTTTGTATTAAATTATGCCACATATCCTAGAAACTGCGTATAAAATTAACTTTATCCATTTTTCGGGTAAACAGTTTGGCGCCCACCGTGGGGCCGAGGATAACAGTCATTATTTGATACAAATATGAAAAAACATGCCATTGTGCTTTGCGCTTATTTTCGAAAACATCTTGAATTTCGGATCAGCTACGAATAACCACCAATCAAATGGCGTCACCGATCGATAGCGAAGCCGGCCTTCAAGATGAAATCAACGACTTGACACCCAGGGACGAGAGGCAAATTAACGATGCCACCGAAGCTCGAGTCGGAGTACCACTAGATGTCAATTCACAAGTGGCTCTTGAAACGAACCAACGTTCCGAAACTCGAGACACCCATAACGCGGAGGAGATCGAAGTCAGATTACGGATGATCTTCGAGATGTTGCAAGCCCAGAAAATAGCGATAGCTCAGTTGCAGAGCCAAACTCAGGAATAAAGTAGGCTGGAGCCCAATCTGATTCGAGAAATCACCCACAGAACGGAACCAGCCATAGTGAAGTCAAATGAGCTAAAATCGGGGACTACTCTCGAAATTACTAAATTGCACGAGGAACTCACAAAACGAGTCGAAGCCAACGATAAAAAAGTAGAAACTATAACTCCAGGGTCGATCAGATCCCGAGAGCTCCACCAATGATAAAAAGGGCTAGATTCGAAGAAATTCATTCAAAAGCCTTTTCCCTCGAGTGCAGCCCCAAAACCAATCCCAAAAAATTCCGTATGCCCGAAATACCCAAATATAACGGAACGACCGACCCCAACGAGCACGTTACTTCTTACACGTGTGCCATCAAGGGCAATGATTTGGAAGATGATGAGATCGAATCTATATTATTGAAGAAATTCGGTGAAACCCTGTCAAAGGGGGCAATGGTATGGTATCATAATTTACCATCTAACTCTATTGATTCTTTTGCTATGCTTGCAGATTGCTTCATAAAAGCGCATGCCAGTGCCTTAAAGGTCGAAACCAGAAAGTCGGACCTGTTCAAGGTAATACAAAAGGATAATGAGATGCTAAGGGAATTCGTAGCTCGTTTTCAAATAGAACGAATGGATCTGCCACCAGTCACAGATGATTGGGATGTTCAAGCTTTCACTCAAGGTCTAAACGAGCGGAGCTCGATGGCTTCACGGCGGCTGAAGCAAAATCTGATCGAGTACCTAGCTATTACTTGGACCGATGTGCACAATCGATATCAATCCAAAATAAGAGTTGAAGATGACCAGTTGATTTCTAGGTCCGCTATGAAAAAGCAAAAGTCGACCAGGGATCAATACCATCCATATAGCGGAAACGATACTACTGCTGAGTATCCGAGGCCTCTTTAAAATCAACCTCGTATACTAGGGGGCTTTATCATTGAACTCACATGTGATGATTATCAAGTTCGGTGCAAAGGAAGTTACTTCGTTATTTCATGACAAACAATGTCTCAACGGGAAATGTTGTAAGGGACAAATGATCAAAACGAACCATGCTTATGTAGTTGGCCCGAGCCCAGACGCAAAACATGAACCCATGTATAATGACTTGCAAAGAAAGCTCTCTTCTTTACCGATATTCTATGTTCAAGATTTATTATGCAAACAGGATCGAGTTCGAATCATTCGCTTGACTGCCAAGACTACGGGCTACCTTTTATTTCGAGTTCGAGAAATCACTCACTCGACCATTAAAGCCCACGAGCTACTTCAACTATTACGCCTACGGGCTACTTTGCATCGAGTTCGAATCATTCGCTCGACTGCCAAGCCTACGTGCTACCTTTTATTTCGAGTATTAGCAATCACTCACTCGACCATTAAAGCCCAGCGGCTACTTCAACTATTATGACTACGGGCTACATTGCATCGAGTTCGAATCATTCGTTCGACTGCCAAGCCTACAGGCTACCTTTTATTTCGAGTTCGAGCAATCACTCACTCGACCATTAAAGCCCACTAGCTACTTCAACTATTAAGCCTACGGGCTACATTGCGTCGAGTTCGAATCATTCGCTCGACTGCCAATCCTACGGGCTACCTTTATTTTGAGTTCGAATCATTCACTCGACTAAGCCTGCGGGTACTTTTAGTTCGACCAAACATTCACTCGACCATTACGCCCACGGGCTACATTACTTCGAGTTCGAGCAATCACTCACTCAACCATTAAAGCCCATGAGCTACTTCAACTATTACGCCTACGGGCTACATTGCATCGAGTTCGAATCATTCGTTCGACTGCCAAGCCTACGGGCTACCTTTTATTTCGAGTTCGAGCAATCACTCACTCGACCATTAAAGCCCACAGGCTACTTCAACTATTAAGCCTACGGGCTACTTTTATTTCGAGTTCGAGCAAACATTCACTCGACCATTACGCCCACGGGCTACATTGCATCGAGTTCGAATCATTCGCTCGACTGCCAAGCCTACGGACTACTTTTATTTCGAGTTCGAGCAAACATTCACTCGACCATTACGCCCACATGCTACATAACTTCGAGTTCTAATCATTCACTCGACTAAGCTTACAGGCTACTTTTATTTCGAGATCGAGCAAACACTCACTCGACCATTATGCCTACGGGCTACATTACTTCGAGTTCGAATCATTCACTCGACTAAGCCTACGAGCTACTTTTATTTCGAGTTCGAGCAAACATTCACTCGACCATTACGCCCACGAGCTACATTACTTCGAGTTCGAGTCATTCACTTGACTAAGCCTACGGGCTACTTTTATTTCGAGTTCGAGCAAACACTCACTCGACCATTATGCCTATAGGCTACATTACTTCGAGTTTGAATTATTCACTCGACTAAGCCTACGGGCTACTTTTATTTCTAGTTCGAGCAAACGCTCACTCGATAATTACGCCTACGGGCTACATTGCTTCGAGTTCGAATCATTCACTCGACTACTAAGCCTACATGCTACTTTTATTTCTAGTTTGACCAAGCACTCGACCATTACGCCTACGGGCTATATTTTTTCAAGCTCGAATCATTGACTCAACTAATAAGCCTAGGGGCTACATCGCACCAAGTTTGAGTAAGCGCTCGCTCGGTTACCGAGACTACGAAGTCCAAATTTGATTAAGTTTTTTAAATTATTGTGAAAACATTCATAAGGCGCGGATAAAGTCCTCACAAGACAGAAAATAAAAACAGAAGCAAGTTGGCAAAAAAGTGGGTATATCTATATACAAATTTATCTGCACGGGTGATTACAACGTAAAAACTAAGAACTAAACCTTTCGGTCAGGAGCGGTCTCTTCTTTATCAGGCTCCCCCCGTTCTCGGATCTGCTCTTGCTCCCATCATCATCATCATCGTCATCATCATCGCCATCAGAAACCAGAGCTTCAGCATCGGCTTCGAGTTCTTTGGCCCGTTTTATCTCTTCAGCGAGATCGAAACCACGAGCATGGATCTCCTCGAGAGTTTCCCTTCGAGATCGGCACTTAGCAAGTTCGGCGACCCAATGTGCTCGGGTATCGGCTGACTCGGCTGCCTCTCTTGCCTGGACTTGGGCAGCTTCAGCATCGGCCCGATAGACGGCCACGAGAGCATCCGCATCGGCCATTGCCTTTTCGGCATCAGATTCGGCCTTGGCAAGTACAGAGCCCAACCGAGCCTCAAGCTCCTCAATTCTTCTTGCTTGAACCAGGCCTTTTCCCTTTATTTTCTGAAGTTGGGTTTCGGGCGATAATAACTGGGCTCGAGCAGTCTCCTTTTCCGCAACAAAGCGGTCCATACCTTCTTTACACCGCAAAGACTCCGTTTTTATCATGTCAACCTCCTCACGAAGCTTCCCGATCATCTCGATTTTTTGCTGCAGTTATGAGACCGAAATGTTAGCTATCGTTCTGGTATCAAGCCCATAGGCTTTCAAAAGCATCATTACCTGCTCAGACAAATCGGCCTGATCTCGATAAGCCTTGGCCAACTCAGCTCGGAGGTCTTTTATTTCCTCTTCTCTCTGCCTTAAGGAAAGTCTAAGGGAGTTCCTCTCGTGAGTAGCCCGTTGTAGGTCGACCTCGTATCGATGCAGCTCATTTTGGGATCGAGAACATTGTTCTCGATGAACTGTCACTGCCTACAAAGAAAAAAGAAGCGAAGATAACGATAATGAACATAAAGATAGTACCGACAAAATAATTTTAAAAGCTCACCTGATTCAAAGCCTGCCGTAATCCGTGAAAAAGATCTGATTCATCACCAGCACCGGCAACATCCTCAATGCCGGTAAACAGGTCACAAAAAGGATCTTCTTCATTGTGAGGCCTGTCTAGATCGAGGGCTCCCAGAGCTTGAGCTTCCCGAATCACCCCTGCGGAAAAAGCGGGAAAGGTAGGCGAATCCTCGACTGATGCTGCCCCAAATGAATCGCCTGGAGCATTCTCCTCGGTTCGAAGGGGTTCGGGGGCCTCTTCGATCGTATCCCCTGCCCGTTGACTCCGATGAGATACGTCTTCGATATCCAATAGTTCAGGGACTCTACCCGAATCTTTCTCTGGTATATCCTCAGTTCGAGGTGGAGCCTCATGGAGCATCATCGATCCAGCCGCCGATGAGGCATCGGTGGTTCTCTTCATTCGGACCGCTGGCGCGGACTCATCATTTTCTTCTTCTTCTTCTTCTTCATCTTCATCCCTTAGGCGCAGAACGGATTCCACGGTCAAAGGAAAGATTGACCTCCTCAAGTGCCAGATATGAATGTTTTATGAATTTTATACGGGACTATGCCATTCTTGTTCGGCTTACGAGCCTTCCTCTTCTTCGGTTTTGGATCTTCGGGAACGGAGGCTCTTTTCCTTTTATTTTCCTTCACCGGCTTTGGGACAGAGGCCAAAATTTCCTACTCATTGGACAAGGGCCTCAAAACCGTGTCTTTACCCAAACCTGCATATGGAAAACCTTAATAAAATATTTTGAAAACCACCTCGTTCGGATCATCAAAGAGTCCGAGAAATGAGCTTACCGTGATTTTTGGCCTCCCACTGACCCTTTGACAAATCACGCCATGAGCGCTCGGCATATGTGAAGGTCGAAACAAGGGCTCGTACCCAGTTCTTGAGATCAGGAACTGCTTCGGGCATCCAAGGAACCGCTACATCACAAAAAGAGAAGTGTCGATGAGAGAATAAATGAAAGAACAAAGTAGAAGTAACAGCAAGATCACACTTATGTTTCATATTCCACTCCTCGGGAAAGGGCATCTTTTCAGTCGGAATCAGGTCCGAAGCCTTTACTCGAACGAACCTTCCCATCCGACCCCGGTCCCTGTCCTCGTCAATACTCTAGAACAGAGCCTTGGTAGCCCGACGCTGAAGTTTTATTAACCATCCTCGAAAAAGTCGAGGACGGTACAATCGGATAAGATGGTCGAGGGTGAACGACATCCCCTCGATTTTGCTCACAAAATATTGGATCAGGATAACGATCCACCACAAAGAAGGATGGACCTGGCCTAGGGTTACCTGGTATTGTCGACAGAAGTCAATAATAACGGAATCGAGGGGACCTAAAGTGAAAGGGTAAGTATACACATTCAAAAACCCTTTCACATAAGAAGTGATATCTTCGTCACGGGTAGGAATTATTATTTCTTTTTCACCCCAATTGCAATCCTTCTTTAGCTGTTCGAGATGCTTCTCGGTTATTGAACACATGTACCTCGATACCGACTCACACCGGCCAGGGACCGATGAGCCTTTACCGACCTTAAAATCTAAAGTAAGGACACATGCCCTGGGAACACACTCCTCAGGCTGTGGTTCTGCCGGTGTCTCATCGGCGGCACACTGTAAAGATAAAGCCTTCTCTTTCTGAGGAATGGTTTGCGATGTTTTCGCCATTTTCGAATTAGAAGGTGAGGAATAGAAGAAAGTGACAAAGATTTGGTAGAATTGAAAAGGGGCTTTTGCAGAAAGAAATCACAGATTTACTGGTAAGTTGGAGAGTACGAAGAAGAACTTGGGAAATTTGGAAGATAGAAGATGTAAAAGTGGTAAAAGATAAAAGAAAGGATTATTTATAGGTTCAAGCGATGGCGGTTCATTATCAGCAGTGGCCGACCACCGCCTGACATACATTAAATGCCTTGAAAGACTAAACCGACGGGAAAGCTACCAGATGCGTCATGGTCGAACCCGATGGAAATGACAGGTTATAATCCGATCGAGCTGTTAAAAAATCATATCGTTTCTCGCCACATTCTTTCTGAGAAACGAGGGGACTATCTGTATACAGTCAAAATTGTTTTCCGCTTTAGCACGTCCGATCGAGTTCGAACGATGATCTATCGAAGTAAGACTCCGAAGGTGGAACAAACTAACCTCGAACCCGGGGAGACCAATCCGTGTCGAGTTCGATATCATCATCAAGCTCGAATCGAAATCGAACCATGATGCAGAGTAGATCTATCATACTGATAATCTAGAGACCAACCAACATTGACCTCAAATCAATTCGAGGGCTCGAGCCAGGATCGGGCTCGAGCCAAGATCACGAGTTCGAGCCGAAATCAAGCTCAAACCAAAATCGAGGGTTCTAAGCAAGATCGAGCTCGCAGACAAAAACCGTTGCAATCCCACTAGAGAGAATCTTGTCAGAAATTATGAAAAAACTGACTTATCATGGGTCTCCTACTGAATGTTTATTTTATTATGCTTAGAATCAAATTCCTCCACTATAAAAGGGCTTGGTTACCATTTCTATAAAATAAGCTTTTCTGAGGCTTACATTATAATAAAAGTGCTATATTCTTCTACGGTAAAGAATCGGTCTTTCAGATTTCTTAGATTGATTCTATTTGTTGAATCCTAAGATTCATTGTTCCTGATAACCTTATCTATTTTGCATTCTCTGCAATCTATATTTACATTTCTATTTATCCTTACATTTTGTGTTAAATTACGCCACATATCCTTGGAACTGCGTATAAATTCAACTCTATCTATTTTTCGGGTAAACATTATATAAAACCGAACAAGGAGGATCTTAGTAGATTTAATTACTAGCTATGGATGAATCTCCCTCAATCAACCCAAGGAATTATATTCAAATATATCTGTTGATATGTAATGTCACCGAAGAAAATAGAGGATGAGATCCAATTTTTGCATATTTAATTTTGGGGAAAAAAGACAATAATTTATAATCTCACATCTTCTGCAGTGCATTGAATTTTCCAACCACAACATGCACAAAAGGAGCATAGTAAAGGGTGTCAATCTCTACTTAATAAAGAAGACAAACTACCCATTATTTTTTCAAGAAGATTCCAAATACTTCAGATTGAAACGAATTAAGTTTTGATGTAAACGATAATGTCAGACTATTTTAAGATTTACCAAATCCAAAGTTTTAGAGATAGGGGAAGAAATTAAAAGAAAATAAATAGAAAAAATAACGTACACAAAGGACAAGGAAAAAAATACATGATTTTTAATTTAGTTGTAGAAGATCCAGCCAAAGGGTCTCCTAAATGGGATGCTCTTCTACGACATTTACAACAACAATACACATGGGACTGATCTCTCATTCCTCTCCTTCCATAAATTTTGTAAAGAAAAACAGACAAAACACAAAAACTAAATCAGATTTATTTTAGGTTCTCTAACGGTGGCAAAATGAATTAAAAAAAAAATTATTCATATTATCCATTAAAAAATGAGTTGGATAATGAACTTTTTAAAAATAAGTTCCCTAAGATTCTTATCTGACATGTCCGTTTGCCATCCCTAAGGTTCTTCCTTTCAAATTTACTATTTTACGATTTGTTTTTTCGTTGATTGGCCAATGTAAACACAATTTTGAAAATCTGTTGACACATAATTATAGTGATTAATTCTGAACTACTCCACTAATTATTTTAAAGGGATCTTTATACAAATAATTGCTAAAATTACTGTTTATTTTTTCTAGCCATATATATATTAGATGTGAACGATTGAATAGGCGACTATTTGGATCTTCAAAAGCTCTAGGTTTTTGGAATTTAGGATTTTTAAAGCTCAGCTATATTATAATTTAGTTGGTAGAAAACTAGTCTTGCTACAGGGGAAAAGAGAGGTATCTGTACACACTACATAAATGCTCCTATCCAACACATATCTACATCATGACCTTGTAACTTATTGCTGTGTGGATGGCGACGGTTTCAATTGCCAAAACTTGTGCACTTAATTGTTCATCCTTAAACTCATGGGTACTATTCCCTCTCCTTTTCTCTACTTCTTCATGTTTCTTTCATGATCTAAGTTTTTCACTAGCAAGTTTCATCACTCTTTGGCACAAAATAAAACATACTCTCTTTGAAGATCTTGATCTTTAGCATGGAGCTCAAGTGTACCTTCAATGTCATCTTCTTCCTCGTCCTCCTCTTCCTTGTCGCGCCATCTGTTTCATCTTCTTCAGGTATGTGTTTGAATGAAATTTAAGTTACTTATACTTACTTACCTGAACGGGGTCAATTGGCGATCAAGAAGGTCCATGGTCTAGATTGGTGACCTTCAATGCACTATGGAGGGGCGCCCGCCTAAGATCGAAAAAAAGAGCTACTTGTACAAGGCGGATTTAGGGCAGATTTTACAAATTCGACTAAACACATTACTTTCAACTCAAATTACGTGTGCATATTTTTTGAATTGTACCCACCGACTCTGGGGCAGCCCGATGCACGAAGTATATACCCCGCGTTTATGCAGGGTTCGGGGAAAGACCACACCCCCAGGAGTGTAATATAGACTGCCTATATATCCTGATGCAAGCATCAATTGCTGGTTTCACAGCTCGAACCCGTAATCTATAAGTCACATGGAGACAACTTTACTGTTGCTCCAAGGCGCCCCTTCAACGTACCCACTAACTCTAGATTCTGGATTTACTTCAACCTGCTGTATTTTGATTTAATATGCATAATTGTTTGCTTATCATATGTCGACTAGGGAAAATGGAGTTATCAAATGTGGAGTCGGGGATTTATGATATTGATTATAGAGGTCCAGAAACTCATACCAACATACCTCCACCACGAGGGGGAAGGCATAACAGTCATCATCAAACTGGCATCTTGTTTCAAACCAAATCTAAAGGTTTAAGAACTACTAGGCCTGGGAAAACGGTAAGAAGGTATTACACCATTCCTAAACATGAAAAGAATTTAAGTTATATATGCCGATAGTATAATTTTTTAACTCTTATATCAATGTGATGCAATACATAGGATAGTATGTTGGGAATCTATTTAGTTTATAGTCTATTACAAAAAGAATGAATTATTTCTAAATTTGAAAACGCTTAAACCTTATGAGAACTCGTAAATGTTTTTCCCAAATCCTAGCGTAAGGTGTATGATCCGCCGAATTCATTGTTGACTTCACCCGGATCGATTAGGTGAAAAGGTGCTGCAAAGTTTTTTTTTAATAGCTACGCAAATGTTATGTCATGTTTAAGATCACAATCTTTTAAAGTCTTATAGACATTGCAAAAATTGTACTATATTTAAAGCTATAAATTTCAAAAGTATTTATTTATTCATAAACTTCTTGCCCTAGTCAAATATATTAATTATAAATTGAATCCAAGGGAGTACTATTTTTATTAGATCGTCGGTTATTAATACATATCAGAAAAATATACTTGTAATTATATAGATGACCTGATTATATGTACGCCGTCAATGCATTAAATTTTAATTCTAACATGAATAGCGAGTCTGACAAAAATTCTATGGTATTCTTTGATTTGTTTTCATTTTTATTTTATTTTATTTTATTTTTTCCTTATAGTATTTTGTTTTTTTACAGGGGAAGAAAAATCATGGATGAGGGTGTAAAAGTTTGATTGGTGTGTTTTTGAGATTTGGATGAGCAAAGAAAGTGTGTCTAGTTTTGATGAAGCAATATATAAGATATATTTGAACTTCTTTTTTTTTACTTTCATATGATATATAGAGAATGGTTCGTAGGGTTTGAAGAGTAATGTAATTAATTATCAAATGCATTAGATTGGTATTACTTCCATATTTTATGATATATATATACTAAAGTTTGTGTAAATGAGGATTTTAGGACTTTCCTACGTGCAATTTATTCATTATGAATCAATAAACTATTTAGACAATGGTGTAGTGTTTCGTTTAAATTAATAAAATGAGCCTAGAAAAATCAGTTCCCTATAGGGAATTAAATAATTTATTTAATAATAACTTATTGACAGTTGGTGTTCTTAACTTTCTTTTCGAAAATTGCAAGATTTGCTTACTCAAGAGATTACTTCTTAATTAGTGAAGAAATTTATAACCTTCTAAATAATTCCAAAATTAAGATAATGTGTAATTTGAAACATGGTATATATTAAATAGAAATGCCAATCACAAAACCTATATTTTTCTATATTAAACCAAAATCAATTCTAATTTATATTAATGAAAGTTCAAAAAATCGCATAAATAAATTAAGATTATGCATTTATAAGTGTGGGACGTTCTTCCATGATATAATCTTTTCTTTACTTTTCTTCCTTCTTTTGTTTGTTCGTCCCAATTTTTCACAAATCATTTTTCCTCCTTTTGTCCATTCGTGGAGAAAGGAAATGGGCTCTAGATCTGTAGCAAATTTGTTGTTGGGAAGTCCTTATCATCAAGTGATAGATTATTATATTTACTGAACCAAACACATGAACTTGAACAAAAAAATAAATTAAAAAAGAATCACATTGAAGAAGCCCTGCAACGGTAAAATTATTTTCGTGTAACCTATATGTAATAAATTCGAGCCAACGGTGGAAGCAGTCACTAATGACTGCATTAGGGTAAATTGTCTACATCACGTCCCTTAGTGTACAGTTTTTTTCCGGGCTCTACATGAACGAGGAACACCTTGTGCACCGGTTTTTTTTTTTTTTTAATGAGTTTGAATTTACTTTTAGTTGTACGTAGATTTGATGTTTGAATGAATGGTGATTGTTCAACTACGTGTTTAATCAAACATGGAATTACCATTTATTGTGAGATGTACCATTTTGAAGGGTCTACAAGTCCACAATTTGAAAAAAAAACTGATAGATTTATGAATATCTTCATTTAATATCTCTGAATTTTTCAGCATTGTTGATTACTCAATTCCCCTCTCACTGAGATGACAGTAAACTAATTAAATTTTAGAATGTACATCGTACCATGATTAAATTTAACGTTATTTATTTTTTTCAGTGTCAAATCACTGGTTTCCTAGTTTAGCAACTAGTCTCCACAAATAACTCCGAAGCAAAACCTATACAAGCACTGTCGTTTTAATTTTTCAATTAATTGGCATTATATGATGGTTATAGTCACTGGCGGACCCAGAATTTTGTGTAAGCGAGATCAATTGAAGAAGTCCATAACTAATATAAGCGGTATAAGGCACGAGAAACAAGTTTTTTTTATCTTTACTACTCACAACGTGATCTCGTAATAAAGTCCTCTTAAAGTTGGTGCTCTATATTTTAAACAATTTTTTTATATTTTAATTTTAAAATCTAATTTTAGCTAATTTATTGAACTTTAACAAAAAAAAATTGACCAATTTTAGAATTTATTAACTCTTAAGAAATTTGATCGATTACAAAATCTTTTTAGCATTTATAAGTAACAAGTTATTATTTGCAAAAGAAGACAATAAGAAAAGAGTTACAAACTATATTAAATTAACACCAATAATCAAAGAAAGAGAGCTTATACACTAGAAAAAATTAAATATAAAAAAAACGAAAAGAATTTCAACATAAACTAAATTAAATTAAACTAACAAATATAATTTTGCAAGTCTTAGCAAATTTTTTGAAAGGGAGAACTAAAATTACCTTTCAGAGTAAACTAAACTTCAATATACTTTCTATTGAATTTATGTAAAGAAAATAAACTATAAAATAAAATAAAGAAAACGGCAAAATATATACTACAAGAAAAATAATTTGATTTGATTTCAAAAATAATTATATTAGGCTATGCTGCTATCTTTATGGGTTTGTTTCCTTTTCTGATTTTTGTTGCAATTTATATAAACAAAAAAATAAAGTAGGCACAAAACATGGAAAGGATTCGAACACACGACCTAGCTAACCAATACTTTGAACCCGCTCGACCGTTTTTGCAAGAACAAAGCTTCTGTCAAGTGGGTTCAAATATAATTTCTATACAAAATTTAACTTGCTTTAGCCGTAATTTATACATATACACAGTATTATTTTTTTATAAAGCGGGTTCAATTAAACCCACTTATCAGCATGTGGGTCCGCCCATGGTTATAGTATTAGATATAATTGCGGCAGACTACTTTAAAGTCATGGATCCACAATTATGATTGTTAGCCGATTTACGTAAGAAAGACATAAACTTTAAATTCTGGATCCGTATATATATATATATATATATATATATATATATATGATGTCTCACCTAACATTAATCGGTGGAAACATGAACACAAAATTGCCAAAAAGTCAAATAAATCTCTCTCTCTATATATATATATAAAGGTGACTTGGCACCTCTCTTTGGCCAAGAAACACATTTATCTTTTTTCTCCTTTTTATTTTTTGCCTTTTTCCTCATTCTTTGCTTCTTTTTCCCTTTCCTTAATTGTTTGTCTATTATTTTTATGTGGAGGTATTGAAGAGTTGTGACAACATTGAAGAGTTATAATTGTGGGGTAAGGAAGATTCACACCGTTTATTCATAAAACTAATATACCGTTATATGTTCAACATTTATGTTTACAATAATTGTCATGTATCTTTCCTATTCATAACCCCCAATGCTTAATGTATAAATTTATGACACATTATTGTGTTTTATCAGATTCATTTCATTATTTGATTGATCAGATTGTATGTCATCTTCATAAAGTTATAATCCAACAAACGAGTCTTGGAAACATGGATAGCTGAGCAGGATCTTGTGTTGCCATTTTGCAATGCAGGAACGCAAGAGAAGTTATGCATATAGAGCAGGATAAGTATGTAAACATAGTTATGTAGGTGGCGGAGCCACCTTATAGGAAGGGGTGTCAAACGACAATCCGTCACGGAAAAGTATACTGTGTAGCTAGGTTAAAAAATAAATTTTATATATATATATATACTATGTATTGACTTCTCTTAATTTTCTGATATGTTTACTTTTATATATTTTGACACCCCTTAACGAAAATTTTGACTCCGCCACTAATAATTATGTCTTCCTGATACTTTCTACCAACACGCAATGACTATTACTGGTATCATTAAGCCAATCTTTTAATTTGCTTTTCTTTTCTTTTTATCTAGGTTATCTGTAAGTTTCCTTTAATTTCTATTATTATGAACTATGTAAAGATATTCATATCTTTTTTTACCGAAAAAGAGATTATTAGCGTAACTTAGAAAATATTTGCATCATAAAAATTTTCTTTTATAAATTGTACGTTAACTCTTTATCTTTCTTTTTCTTTTGTCTATTGAGTTCTGATAATATGGAGGAAACATCAAATGGATTACCATGCCTGCCTGTGTTTTCAGCAATACCTTTTTGGTCATTGAGTTATATTATTCTTGTACTACCTTTTTGACGAATAACATGAAGTTACTAGAGAAACTTGGAAAATATTTTCATCACAATTTTTTTTTAAAAAATTGTCTGAGATAATAATCTATGTGATTGTTAGTAGCTTATCTTTTTCTTCTTCTTTTGTAGAATTAAGGTATTGATTTCTGATACGGAGGAAACATCAAATGGACATGTCTGCATTTTCCTCAATGCCGTTGAGTTGTAGTATTATTTACATTATCAATAATTGCTCTTCCACTTTCCAATATTTTTTTAGTAAAAACAGAAAAAATGTACTCTTTTTTAAGTTGTTGGACTCAGTTAAGGTTTTTTACCTCCATTAGTGTAGCTTCTGGTTTTTAATTGTGGTTACTTGAATTATAAGGGATGCTGACATGAGCTCGTGGATAGAAAAGTATATAAAATGACGCACTTGCATCTATTTAATTCACTATTATCAAATCTGATAATAATAACTGTGAATACCTAATTTTTGACCATATTTAAATTTTTTATCATTTTTTAGAATGTAAATAATTTAAAGTTTAATTTAGCTTTTATTTTAAAGTTTAATTTAAATTTAAAGTTTAATTTACCATTTACATGTTTTAGCTTTTATTTTACCCTTTTATAGATTTTTCTGAAGAAAATTAAAAACTACAAAAAGAGTTACATTTTTTTTAGAGTATTAGTTTTATTTTTATTTACAAAGAAAGAAGAGTTTCCAAAAAGAAAATATATAGTTTTATCTAGTTTAGTACAATTCTTTAAGTTAGAGGATTTAAGAATTAAATATTGAGTGTAGTAATTTTACATTGCTTTTTATTTACTTATTTTAGTAGGAGTAAGTTATTTTGCTTATTTATTTATTATCAAGAAAAGAAAATATTACCAAAAAAAAAAAAAGAACCAATCATAATTGGCCACTTGTAAAAGATTCTTTCTAACAAATTGCTTCACACCTGTACACACTTTTGATGGCCTCACAATTCACTGATCTACCTCATCTCTCTTACTTATATACTCACAAATACACATAGAAACGGGGAAGAACGAGAGCAGAAACGGGGAAGAACGAGAGCACAAAGGTTGAGAGAGAAGAGAGATCTGAACAGAAAAAAAGAAGAAGAAACAGAGACGGAAACAGAGGCTAAAAACGAGTGAATAAGGAGAAAGAAGAAAGTAGTCACTGCCTTCTCTTCTTCTTTACAATTTAATTCTCCTAACTCAAGTTTCCATCATGAGAAGCAGTCTTCTTTAGCCACCAAAAATCAGCTGCTCTCTTCCACCCAAAACGACCCCAAAATCTTAGCCAAAACCCAGCTCGAAAATGGCCCCCAAAAGGCTCCGATTCAGCTGAAAAACGACCTATAAAACAAAGTCAAATTTTCTCGATTTGAAATTTAAAATAAATCGATTACTTGGGACACCATAAATTATTTCAAGTAGCGACTCTGAATTAAATAAATAATTCTATTTCGATTAATGTTACTTCAATTGGAAAAATATCCCTACCTCCTCGGAAAAAATAGGTGTGACAGCTCTGACGACTCTGTTGGGGACAAGAACCCAGAACTTCTAGCTCAGGGTTCAAAATTCGATCTTAGAATAACTGTTATAGTAGGCTTTTGTTTATTATCTGATTTTTTATGTGTTTGAGCCTAATGTGTTAAATGTCGCTTTTTACCGCTTTGATATTGCTTTAACTGTATATAAACTGTTACGAAACTCTTCTTCTCTCTGAGTCTTCTAAATTTTCTAGGAAGTGCATGCTGGCGTGACTTCTTTTCTGTTAGAGTCATACCCTAATTTTAGAACGAGGATCGGATGAGTTACAAAACCGGATGGCTTTTTGGTTACCGGTACGTTGCCCCCCCTCCCCCTCACCCTCCCTGCTCGAGTTGTCCGCTCGGATAAGCCAGGTCTAGAATAATACACCCAGGGTTCAAACCTAGAATGACATAACCTCATGCTGGATCCCTAATAGGTGCGTTTGTTTGCATCACGTGCATTTGACTTTTGTGACTCAACACAGGGGTTGGCTCCGTCTAGGACAGGTGTACCAAAATAAAAAAAATCATCCTGATACATTTTTACGTGCTACTTGTGCATTTATTTATTTTGACTTGTATATTGACCAACTTTTAGAATAGGGAAAGAAAATTTAATCAAGAGAGGGAGAATAAGAGAGTGAAATTCACTTGGTTCTCATAAAATCCATGTGTTCAAAAATCGAACTGTGCTTGACATTACTCAAAAGGTGTTGCAAAATAGACTGAAATTTCTAAATATTTCCCGCTTCTAACCGAATTACGCGGGTCTGATTCTCACCGGATATGAGATACGTAGGCAAACCTCATCGGTTTCGGCCCACAATTTTTAAAAATCCAAAAATATTTTCCTTTACTTCCTTCTTTAGAAAATTCTTTCTTTGAGACCCCAATATTTATTTATTTTTTTAAAAAAATCAAAAATATTTTCTTTTAATTTCTTCTTAAAATCCAAAAATATTTTCGTTCTTCTTCAAAAGTTTTTCTTTCGAAAATTAAAAAGCAAATTAAAAATTCAAAATCAATTTTTTCTTCTTTAGAAGTCTTTCTTTTTAAAAGTTCTCAAAAAAAAATTGAAATGCAAAAATATTTTCTTTCTTCTTTATATGTCTTTCTTTCGAAAAAAAAAAGAGGAAAAAAAGATTCAAAATCCAAAAAAAACGAGTTAGTTTATTTATTTTATTCATAATCTTTTCGAACTACGCATACCTGATTCTCGTCTTTCGAGGTGGGATACGTAGGCCGCCCACATAGGGTCCGGTCTTCCTAGTCAGTCTTAAGTTCTTGGCTTCGGTGGTCGTAGCCAAATCTTGCATGCCTAGCCATGTTTGGCCACATCGGTCATTTTACAAAATAGGGCTATTTTTCTTAAAGTGATTTGTTAACCCATGTCTTAGAGGCCTAAGTCAACAAGATGTTCTCTCAGTTTAAGGTCCATTCCTATTGAACTTGCATGCTTAGGCATTTTTCGGTCACATAGGCCACTTCTGCAAAATGGGATCATTTTTACAAAGCAGTTTTAGGGACCGCGATTTGTGAGATTTTATGGGCCTTCGTGAGGTGTTTTCATGTTTTAGAGGTTGTCCTAATTGAGTTTTCACTTCTAGCCACCCTTGGCCACGTAGGCCGTTTTGCAACAATAGCCTAATCATGTCTTGCATGTCTCCAATAAGAGGAGTTGTGGTGTCGCATAGTGTCCTGAGTTACCAACTCTGTTTGGTCTTATCCTTCTCATTAAGGTTTGGATCCACTTACCATAGGTTGAGCATGACAGATGCCCTAGGACCATCACAGCCATGACCGTTGCCTTCAAAAGCTGTTTGAGGAGACTTTTTATATTTTTGAGTCTGTTTTTATATTTTCTTTTACTTTCTGGTTTTGTCCAGTAGTATTGAGTCTTGTAGGTGGTGTGAGAGTCTGTCATAGTCTAGCTGAGTCTGTCAAGTTTTTCTTGTCATCGTACTTCCTATTTTGTATTTGAAAACCAAGAAAAAATTATAAATGAAAATCCAAAAAAAATTGTTTTTAGTTTATTCTATCCATCACTTTTTCAGAACTACGCTTGATCTGATTCTCACCGGATGTGAGATACATAGGCAACCTTCATCGGGTTCGATCTCCTTAGTTAAAAAAAAGAAGAGGTTTTTCAAAATAAAGGTTGACTTGTGACAAGTTTGGAGTTGCACAAACACCATTCCAATTTTTTTTAACCAAAAGCAATCTTGGCCAGAAATGATAATTCAAGTGCTTTCAAGACTACACCTGTCTTCTTTCAACCCATCTTCATATCAAAAAATAACATAGACTATGTTCCAGTTGATGCCAACAGTCAATTCCCTTCATGCCCTAACCCTTTGAATACTTTAAGGTCTTGATTAATTAAAAAGTCCAAAAAGCTGATTCAAAATGGAGGATACCAATGCCCTTTGGCCTCAATTGCCAACACTAGCCTATGACCTTGTCCAAGGGATTCAAGAATAGTGCAGATCTCAATCCTTTCCCGTGCCAAAGGAACTTGTTTGTGGTTTTAATTTGGTCATTCTTTCAGATAGACTGGTTCAACCAGGGTTTTTGGATCGTGTTTTGCTTATCTTGTTCAACCCTCGTGTCCTTTTCACCTTTTTCTCTTAAATGAAATCTCTTACCCCTTCCCCATTGTTATTGCATTTTCTCATTCTCATTCACTACAGTTCACCATCTTCTAGCCTAATTAATGTGACGTGCGTCTTGACCAGTGGCAAGGTTTGGACATCAGCACCAGCTTTCAGACAATGAGTCATAAGATAATGAAGTTTCAAGGGAAAAGATGACAATGAATTGCACATTCAGGAATAGACAAGTTTTTGAGCTAATGATAAGCACCTCTAGGGCTCAATTGAAGAGAGAATTCGCAAGTGAAATCTGAAGTAGTTTTATTTCTATCCTTCGGATGTACGATAATCCTTCAGGATATTCCAGGTGAAATAATTTTGAAACATGTCTTGAGTTGGCATTTTTAGAGTTTGAAATGATGAAAGACTATTTTTCTGCTATCCAAACACAAATACCACTTGTTATCCCTTTGAGCCTTAATATGTTTCTCTTTCAGTGGCAACCCTCTTTTGGAATCAAGTACCTGTCGAGGTTTAGAATCGTTCCCGTTTGAATGGTTATATCCAAGAAAAAAAAGGTAGAACGAAAAAGAAAGAAAAAAAAAGAAAGAAAAAAGAAAAAGAAAAATAGAGAGATCCCCATACCATGTAGTTCTTTGAACTACGTTCGACCTGATTCTTGTTACCACAAGATATGTAGGTAGCCTTACGGTTCGGTCGCACCAAATAAAATATTTCATAATCCCACGAAATCAAGAGTGGGACAGGTTTTTAGAAATTCTATCTCAAAAAGAAAAGAAAAAAAAGAAAAAAGAAAAAAAACTCAAATTCTCTTGTTTCAGAAACTGGGGCAAAGTTTTTAAAATAGATTCCAAAAGTTGTAAATAAAGTAACCATGTCATTACAATTTGAGCCTCCATGCGGTTCTTTCTTTCTCACCCTGTCCAAAAGCCTTCATTACGGTTCAAATAAAAGTCCTTATCAGATCGATTCCTAAAAATGCCAAGTCAAGCATGTTGTGAGCTTATCAAGATTTTTGTGAAAATCAATAATGATTGAAGGGGTAGTCAATTAGCCAAGCTAAGAATTGGAGGCGGCAATGAATGAGAGCAAAGAGGAAAATGAGAGAGACTTGTTGATGAAAACCTTTCGAGGCACTACAAGTCGAAATGGTGATATATGTGTGCAACAAAATGTCTTTGATGAAAACATGCAACATCTGCGGCACATTTGGAAGAGAAAAGTAGACCAACTCTTCAACGTCAGGCAAGGATTTGACGAGTCAACAAGTTTGAAAAGATGGACAAATCAAGTTATTGGTCTAAATGTGTGTCACATTCCTTTGCCTTATGCTTCATTTTAGATAAGCTCTCCTTCTCAGTAGAATCTCATCATACACCACTCTCTTTGATTTTTATTTGTGCATTTGTTCTTCTTCTTTTGCTCAAGACAAGCAAGAAAGAATTTTCAAATTTGCCACAAAGAGGTCCCAAATTAGGAAGGGAGATGATCAGTTTTGGCAATCAATGTGAAGAGATGCTCAATTCGGCAATCCAAGTGAAGGGAAATATCTTGTTTGGCAATACAATTGAAACGAATGAATTAATTTTGAGAATTTAAGTGAAGTGGCGGGAACATGCATTTTTCCTAATTGAGAAGAACCATACCTCCTAGGCATTCCCTCTAGTTGAGAAGAATGTTTAGCTTTCTTTGAGTTCAGGGGTCCCGCCTGGAAAATAAGGTCAATTTTAGCTTTCTTAATTTGTTACTCTTTAGTTTTTCTTAAAGTTTAGGGTTGAATAGGGTCAATTTTAGCTTTCTTTAGTTGTTAATCTGTAGTTTTCTTGAGTTCAGGGGTCCCGCCTGGAAAATAGGGTCAGTTTTTATTCTAGTCAAGCTCAGTTTACAGTTTTCCTCAGGCTCAATCTCACATCTACGAGACGCATTTCCTAGTTTGAGTTATTCAGTTTCTAGGAGATGCACTTCCTAGTTCATGTCCCCCTAGGAGACGCACTTCCTAGTCTGGGTCTTTCAGGTCATTCTTTTAGGAGACGCACTTCCTAAATTGAGATTTCTCTTCTAGGAGACGCACTTCCTAGTTTGGGTAGTTTGAGTTCATCCCTAGGAGACACACTTCCTAGTCAGGGTCTTTCAGGTCATTCTTTTAGGAGACATACTTCCTAAATTGAGATTTCACTTCTAGGAAACGCACTTCCTAGTTTGGGTAGTTTGAGTTCATCCTTAGGAGACACACTTCCTAGTTTGGATCATTCAAGTTTCACCCCTAGGAGACGCACTTTCTAGTCTGGGTCTTTTAGGTAATTCTTTTAGGAGACGCACTTCCTAAATTGAGATTTCACTTCTAAGAGATGCACTTCCTAGTTTGGGTAGTTTGAGTTCATCCTTAGGAGACACACTTCCTAGTTTGGATCATTCAAGTTTCACCCCTAGGAGACGCACTTTCTGGTTTGGGTCGTTTGAGTTTATCCTTAGGAGACACACTTTCTTGTTTGGGTCATTCAAATGTCACCCATAGGAGACGCACTTCCTAATTTGGGTCATTCAGGTTTTATTTTTAGCACACGCATTTGCTAGTCAAAATTTTCTTGGTTTTACTCACATGAGACGCACATCCTAGTCGAGTCTTTAGTTTTAGTCTCATCATTGCAACCTTCATCGATAGCATAAGTGATTTACAGTTTTGCTAATAACTCACAAATCTTCCTAGTGCAAACTCGGGCAGAAAATTTTGTTTGTTTTGTTTGTTTTGATTGCAGGCACCCACCTGGAGAATAAGGGAATTTATTTCAAGTTCCGAGATTGTAGCAGGCGCCCACCTGGAGAATGAGGGAATTTATTTCATGTTCAAGGCATTAACAGGTGCCCACTTGGAGAATGAGTTCAAGTTAGTAGCAGGCGCCCACCTGGAGAATGAGAAAATTTATTTCAAGTTCCGAGATTGTAGCAGGCGCCCACCTGGAGAATGAGAGAATTTATTTCATGTTCAAGGCATTAACAGGCTCCCACCTGGAGAATGAGAAAATTTATTTCAAATTCAAGGTATTAGCAGGTGCCCACCTGGAGAATGAGGGAATTCATTTCAAGTTTTAAATTAGTAGCAGGCGCCCACCTGGAGAATAAGGGAATTTATTTCAAGTTCAAGTCATTGGCAGGCGCCCACCTGGAGAATGAGGGTCAATATTTCAGAAATCGGTTTTAAGTTCAAATCAGAGAAGCATCAGGAGCCCGCCTGAAGAACAGGGTCAACTTTTAATTTTCAAGTTCAAGTTAGAGATGTATCAGGAGCCCGCCTAAAGAACATGGTCAACTTGCAATTTTCAAGTTCAAGTTAGAGAGGCATCAGGAGCCCGCCTGAAGAACAAGGTCAACTTTTAATTTTTAAGTTCAAATCATAGAAGCATCAGGAGCCCGCCTGAAGAACAGGGTCAACTTTCAATTTTCAAATTCAAGTTAGAGAGGTATCAGAAGCCCGCCTGAAGAACAGGGTCAACTTGTCAATTTTCAAGTTCAAGTTAGAGAAGCATCAAGAGCCAGCCTGAAGAACAGGGTCAACTTTCAGTTTTCAATTTCAAGTCAGAGGTAGCAGGATCTCTCCTGAATAATAGGGTTAACCTCCAGTCTTTTCAATTCAAATCAGAAGTAGCACGAGCCGCTTGAAGAACAAGGTTTGCAAGCTCAAGTCTACTCCAAATTCAAGTTTATTTCAAGTGCAAGCAACAGGATGCCAGCCTGAAGAACATAGTCAATTTCTAGTTTTCTTCAAATTCAAGTCAGCAGGGTGCCCACCTGAAGAATAAGGTGAATTTTCAGTTTCAAGTTGAAGGATCAAGTGGAGATTCAAGACAATAAGTAGAGATAGGATTTTGTATTTTTCTTTTATTTTTGCTGTAATTTTTGCTTTCAATTTATGATGTAAATGGCAGGGACCACGAACCGGAGCCTCGACGGAACCTCACTCGACTCTGCAACTCACCATTTCATTACTCTCCTTGAATTACACGCGACCTGATTCTCTTATAACCCGAGATATGTTGGTTGTCCATAACCAGAACTCGGTTGTACCCTTTCCTTTGCCTATTTTCCCTTTTGAATAAAGATTTAGTCAAACATTAGTCACATGGCTCACCTTGTCTTTGCTTGAAAACTCTTCATATTTCCAAGCAAAGAGGGGCATGCTATGAACACCTAATTTTTGACCATATTTAGATTTTTACCATTTTTTAGAATGTAAATAATTTAAAGTTTAATTTACATGTTTTAGCTTTTGTTTTACCTTTTTATAGATTTTTCTGAAGAAAATTAAAAAACTACAAAAAGAGTTACATTTTTTTAGAGTATTAGTTTTATTTTTACTTACAAAGAAAGAAGAGTTTCCAAAAAAAAGATATATATAGTTTTATCTAGTTTAGTACAATTCTTTAAGTTAGAGGATTTAAGAATTGAATATTGAGTGTAGTAATTTTACCTTGCTTTTTATTTACTTATTTTAGTAGGAGTAAGTTATTTTGCTTATTTATTATCAAGAAAAGAAAATATTATAAAAAAAAGAACCAATCATAATTGGCCACTTGTAAAAGATTCTTCCTAACAAATTGCTTCACACCGGCACACACTTTTGATGGCCTCACAATTCATTGATTTTTAACCAACTCTCACGTGGCCTTCTACCTCATCTCTCTTATTTATATACTCACAAATACACATAGAAACAGGGGAAGAATGAGAGCACAAAGGTTGAGAGAGAAGAGACATATGAATAGGAAAAAAGAAGAAGAAGAAACAGAGATGGAAACAGAGGCTAAAAACGAGCGAATAAGGAGAAAGAAAAAAGTAGTCACTGCCTTCTCTTCTTCTTTACAATGAGGGTGTTTTGCTAAGCTTATAAGCCGGTCAAACTAGTGTATAAGCACTTTTTGGCTTATCTATGCGTTTGGTAAGTTAAAAGTGCTTATAAACCAAGTGCTTATAAGCCAAAAATAAGTCAAAAGCCATAAGTTAGTCACCCACAGCTTATAGATTTTTAGCTTATAAGCACTTTAAGTTTGACCAAGATTTTTACTATTTTATCCTTAAAATATTCCTTTTTAGAATAAAACTCCTACATCGATACTCACTGCCTCAAGTATTTTTTCAACCTAACCCCCCTCCCCCTCCCTCCCCTCTTCAAGTCTGCAATTCTCATTGACTATTTAAGATAAGCAAATTTTCTATTCCTTTGCATATTTATATTTATGTGATTGTGTATTAATCTTTGAACTGTATGTAATAAATGAGGACATACCAAATTTTTGGTGTATTGCTTTCTAAGTATTGTAGTGATGAAGACACTGTTTGTTTCTGCTCAAATCTTTTGTCCTTTTTAGGTTTATTTTTTATTGAGAATTTTTTGTCAATTTATTAATTATTATAACTTATGATTATATGCTTATCATAAAATAAATTATATTTATCATAAAAATTATCTTATATAAGCACAATTGTATTTAAAATAAAATGACAAATAGAATATTTTGTATTTGAATCGATCTGGAATCTAAAATTTTGAAGAAATTAGGCCCTTATAAGTGTAAACAATTCTAAGGTTATTTAAGTCATTTTAACAGGAAAAAAAAGCTTATCAACATTTTTTTATCAAATACTGCAGCAACTTATTATCAATTTCAGCGCTTGTACCCAAACACGTAACTAATTATTTATTAAATCAGTTTCAGCACTTAAAAGTGCTTTTCATCACCTAATGCTTATCAACTACTTCAAATCAGCTAATCCAAACGGGCTCAATTTAATTCTCCTAACTCAAGTTTCAGCCATGAGAAGCAGTCTTCTTTAACCACCAAAAATCAGCTGCTCTCTTCCACCCAAAACGACCCCAAAATCTTAGCCAAAACCCAGCTCGAAAACGGCCCGATTCAGCTGAAAAACGGCCTATAAAATATAGTTAAATTTTCTCGATTTGGGATTTAAAATAAATCGGTGACTTGGGACACCACAAATTATTCCAAATGGCGACTCTGAATTAAATAAATAATTTAATTTCGATTAATGTCGCTTCAATTAGAAAAACTCCCTTACCACTCGGGAAAAAGGAGGTGTGACAACCAGTAGGGTTAGGAGAATTACTTTTGTTGCTTTGCAGTTTTATAAATTTGTGACTTTATCGTTAAAGAAAAATAGAAAATCACAATGTGATTTCATTGTCTTAGTAAAATCGAATTTGCGAATTTGGAATATTTGGGTTGATTTTGTATATGGTTGAGAAGAAATAGACCTTAATTTTGTCTAACTTAGGGTTTCAAATTTAGTGTCAATGAGAATGAGTCAATTGTGTCATTCTCTTATTAATTTAATTGGGTAGTTTATACTTTTAGTATTGGTTCACACAAACTATAGTTCCTGATACTAGAATTAGAAGAACAAGAATGGAAGAGGACAAGATATATAGAGGAGGTGCAATTTCACTTTAATTTTCAAAGCTTGCAAAGGTATTAGGATTCTTGTTAGGACAAATATATGAAAGTTAAGACGAAATAATGTACCTTGAATACAAAATCATTTACTAGGTCTCTTTTATTTATCAAAAGTATATAAGCCAAAGCAGTATGTGATGCTTCTTTTTTAGGTTTGAATGTATTAGAAGATTAGTATTCCTTAGGAATCAATACCGTGTTGACAGTTACAGATACTATATACATATATACAGAAGCAGAAGCAATTTTGGAGAAGAAGAAAAAAATAGTTTCTTCCCGAAAATACTTTTTTGAGATGTACTTTTGAAAAAAATACATTTAGAAACACTTTTTAAAAATTTAGCCAAATACTAATTGCTGCTTAAAAATACTTTTAAAATTAATTAGCCAAACACAAATTCAAAAATATTTTTGAAAAAAAATATTTAAAAACACACCCTATTCTTTAAATGATTCAATAATTTAAGAGAGCTTTAACTATTTGAAATAGCTTAAAAATATCCCGTTTGTTTTTTATACCAAAAATATTCTTGTCGTCTATGTTTTGGACCACAAATGCCCCTTAAATCGTGTCTTGCCATTGAAGCTCACATGACAGTCCAACTAGGTTAGATTATTTTTTTCGGAAAAATTATCTTTTCGGAAATTTTTATTAAAATACAAAATCAACACTTATTCCGAAAAAAGTAAAAAAAAATTCGGAAAAATTATTTATTTCAGAATTTTTTTATTAAAATACAAAATCAACACTTATTCAGAAAAAAATAAAAAATTTGCAGAACAAATATTTTTTTATTAAAATATAAAATAAACACTTATTCCGAAAAAAGTAAAAAATTTCCGAAAAAATTATTCTTGATTGGGGTTTATGATTTGATTAAAAAAGTCCATTGTTCTCTTTTGTGGATTTATGATTAGTTTGATCTAAATTTTTAGATGCTTATCTGTTATAGCTTCACCAAAGGTACACCTCTACTGTAAGTATCAATTGGTTCATCCGAAATTCTTATAATTTTTTCGAAATTTTTTTATTTTTTTCGGAATAAGTGTTGATTTTGTATTTTAATCAAAAATTCCGAAATAAATATTTTTTTCCGAATTTTTTTTACTATTTTCGGAATAAGTGTTGATTTTGTATTTTAATAAAAAAATTTGAAAAAATAATTTTTTCGAAAAAATAATTTTGCCATGCTGGATTGCTTAGGTGGATTGTCATATAACTAAATCTATCCCAGTTGGACTGTCATGTCAGTTTCAATGGCAAAACTAACGATTTAAAAGTATTTGTGATCCAAAACATATACGGAGTAATATTTTTGGTGCAAAAAATAAACGGAGGGTATTCCTGAGCTATTTCAAATAGTTGAAGTATATTTTTGACCCTTTTTCAGTAAAAACAATTAAAATCGATAAAAGTAATCTCAAAGAAATAAGAAAATAAAACTTAGCAGCATAAGCAACTACCAATTCCACGCGGATTACAGAGGTTGATTTTTTCTTCTTGTACGTCACTGTGTACTTTGTCCATATTTACATACACAAATTTCTTCATCTTCTTTCAGATCCCTCAATTTGCTTGATTTTATCAAACCCCTTTTCGATTTTTCTGTAGTTGTTGTAATAGTCAATGGCCAATAACGAAGAATCAAACCCTCTTTTATCCCCTGAGGTGAAAGATGAGTTGAAAAAGCCCAATAAACCAGTTATTTCTTCTGCCGCCGGCACAATCCCGGCTGCTTTTCCGATGACGTGGACTGCTGATGGGCTTCCTATGGGCCATGGCGTCGTGGGTGAGCTCAATAGGGGACAGTGGGATTCTGGACTCTGCGCTTGTTTTGGCAGGAATGATGAATTCTGCAGCAGTGATATTGAAGTTTGTGAGTCTTCTTTTCTGATTGTGTCTTTTTTTTTTTTTTTTTTTTTTTTGTAATCTTAGTGACCCAAATTAATTTAGGATTGAGGTACAGTTAATTGATTGATTGATTAGATTATTTTTCCTTTTTGAAATATGTGTTATGTTTCGATTAAATGTCTCTCTTTTGGATCAGAATTAGTGGATTAATAATATTCATCTGGCAATCATTCTTGCTGCTCTTTCTCTAGTTTTTTTTATAAAAAAAAATTCTGGCTATTGTTTCTTCTTTTGGTATACGCTACCTTTATAGTCAATCAATAAGGATTAGTTTCACGGATGATCACTCAATTTTTTTTTTTAATTATTAAAGTTCACTAAATTGTTTTTTTGTAACCGAAAATCATTCAACTTTGTTGAAGTATATCTTAGTAGTATGGACAATTTGACTCTTGATATGGTCTTGGACAATCTTCAACTCATGAGTTAGCTTTTGGAGTTGAATTAGGACCATATCAGTGGCAAGCCCAGCCAAGTTTTGTTTAATCTGATGTTGGCCCCTCATATTATGTTGTTCACGCTTCAGTTGGCAGGCCTAGGCAGTAAGCGCACGAGGGGATGTTAACAGTCCCACATCTTTTATGGGATGGGCAATTGGACTCTTGATATGGTTTTGAACAATCCTCGCCTTACTTTTGTTGTTGATGCAACCGAAAATCCATTATAAATAGTTTTTTGTAACAAAAAACTATCTACTTTGCCTTAATATCATAGAAAAATATCTCTTTTGTTCTCTTAGTAACAACAACAACAACAACATATCCAGTATTATCCTACACCGTGGGGTATGAGGAGGATAGTGTGTACGCAGACCTTCCCCTACCTTGTGAGGATAAAGAGGCTGTTTCCAATAGACCCTCGACTTAGGAAAGTATAAGCACCACATTAGTGAAAATATAGACAAGAAGGGACAGTACCAAAATGCCATATACAAGCAGAATAAAAACAACAAGATAGTAAGGTGATTAACAATGAAAGAAAACAACGGATAGTCATAAAAACCTACTACCAACAGAAAGCGAGACTGCGTGCCAATATTACTGTTATGAACACTCTAGACTACCTATTCTACTACCCTAATCCTCGACCCCCTTACCTTTCTATCAAGGGTCATGTCCTCGGTCAGCTGAAGCTGCGCCATGTCTTGCTTAATCACCTCTCCCCGCCTCTTCTTTGGCCTACATCTACCTCTCTGTAGGCCCTCCAATGTCAACCTCTCACACCTCCTCACCGGCGCGTCTGTGCTCCTCCTTCTCACATGACCAAACCACCTAAGGCACGCTTCCCGCATCTTGTTCTCTTAGTAACCTTCTGTGATATTCAACTTGGGATGGGTAATTGGACTCTTGATATGGTTTTGAACAATCCTCACCTCATGAGCTGACTTTTGTTGTTGATGCAGCGAAAATCCATTATAAATAGTTTTTTGTAACAAAAAAAACACTCTACTTTGCCTTAATATCATAGAAAATATCTCTTTTGTTCTCTTAGTAACCTTCTGTGATTTCCAAGCAAAGTTGAACGACTTTGTGGATACAAAAACTTGTTTAGTTGCTTTCATGATACTTGGTAAAGTTGAATGGCTTTTTCGTTACAAAAAATAATTTAATGACTTTGGTGTAATAAAGTGAAAGTTGGGTGACCAGTCATGAAATTAACCCATCAACCAAACCACCCCTTAGTTCCGAGTTAGTTGGGTCGACTATATGAATTGTTGTATTCATTCCGCTCTTTTCATGACATTTTTATTCAAATACCTTGTTAGTCAGTAAATATCTTCATTCTAGTATAGTAATACATATTCTACGAGTTGATGAAGCTGTGCAAGATGGACGTTAGGGGTGTTGGTCTCTTGGTGATGAATGATCGGTTTAGAAATTTTAATTTAGGTGTTGAATTGCAATCTTAAGTAAGGTTCAGCCTTTGCTAATATCAACTTATTGGTCCCCCTTAATGTGTTTATTGAATGATCTCGCCAAGTATATGCGAGCTGTGAGCTCATATGCTCCTAATTTTCATGAGAAAAAGAACTAGCAAGCCAATGTATGGACATAGATGAAAATTGTAGATAGGGAATTGTATTATCCGTCGATGGTTAAGACTTAGAAATTTGTTGCCCAAAATTCCAACTCCTAATTCATTTTTGCTTCTTTTGATGACTTTTGTCTATCAGCTTCTTCTGATGACTTGATCAAGTGAGACAATAGCTATGCTAAGGCGGAAGTAGCTGGAACATTTATTCTTTAAATTGTGTTTCCATAAATCTTTGTCGTTGTTCAAGAATTCCCGATGTAATGTCCATATGTGAAAAATGCAACTGCTACATCAATGTTTGAAGTTATATTAATATTCTAGTCATATGCATCTTGCACAGACATCGATCTCCACATTTTGAACGATGTTTATAGATTATTGATGTCAGAAGAAAAAAACGCTTTCTTTAAGGTATAATTCATTCTGATGTAATTAGTTTTGCATTTACTTGCAAATCTGCGAAGAGTCCTCCCTTTTCAAGACGCACACATGCTCGTTTTATGTCTTGATGCTATATTTTGCAATATTGTTTTTTCTGTTGATGCTCTAGACATACTTTTCTTTCTGCAGGTTTACTTGGGATGGCCCCGTGTGTGCTTTACGGGAGCAATGCCGAGAGACTTGGCTCTGCTCCTGGGACTTTTGCCAATCACTGCTTGCTTTACACTGGCCTCTACATGCTTGGACAATCCTTTTTTGGCTCGAACTGTGTGGCACCCTTCTTTACATATCCCACCCGTACAGCTATACGCCGAAAGTTTAATCTGGAGGTAGGCTGCATTTCTTAAGTTTTACCTTTCTGTAGGTGCTTTACTAATGCACATTCTATGTCATGGTTTTTTTTGCCACAAATGCATTTTCTACTTTCTGTGGTATGCATTTCTTCTTTTCCACCTGCTGTGCTTCATATCGCTGCTCTTCTGCTGTATATATTTTCCACATCAAAGCAAATAATCTATTTTAAAAAGTCTCATATGGAATTTGTTCACTGTACACTTAGGTCCTATACGAGTGTATAGGTTTTTTCGTGTAAATACTTTCAAACTGGTAGTTTAGGGCCATTTGAAGTGTATTTTTAACACACTGTATACTGCAGATTGTTATTTGTGGTTGAATTTAAAAGATCAAGTGGTACAGATATCTCTATAAAAATATAAAAAATGATAAAGTGATTCAGACATAGTTCATTCATGTCAAGTAACTGGCGACATGACTTAAGAATCGGTAAGTTCTCTGTATGTAATATTTCATTTGGATGTATGTGTCTTTTTGGTTGCACGGATACTTGATTTTTTTATTTTCTTCGCATAAAGATAGAGATTTGAAGAGATTACAATTGTGCTTTTGTCCCAAACAAGTTGGAGTAGATTTGAAGAGATTCATCGCAAAAGAATAAAAAATAAAAAAATTAAAGAAGGTAGAGGTTTGAAGAAAATGTTCTGCTTATGTATTTATGGAAAAAAGAGAGGAGATATTAGAATATTTTTTTCTTATCTATCTATTACTTGCTCATTTTTACTGTGGGATGTGAAAATGGTAGTAGATCAGAATGCAATATATTGCTAGCAGGGGCGGATCTATTAAGGGAGTTGGGGGTGCCACAACACCCGCAAACCTCCGTCGAAACTCGTACATTCTATGTGTATATAGAAGAAATTGGCTATATACTAAGTGATGGCACCCGGATTAACAAACTTGTGCTAGGTGCCATTGGTAGATTGCGGGGTTTTTGGGTCCACGTGCCTGAGTTCGAATCCCAACCGACGTTGGCTTTTGACATTTTTCCGCTTTTTAGGCTTTCAGCCTTTGATATTTACATTTTATGAGTCTCAATTTTAGGTTTTCAGCCTCATATGTTTTCATATTTTATTTTTCTTTACCTTTTTATTAAAAAAATATTGCCTGTTTCATTTTTTTTTAAAACTAAACAAACCAATTCCTTTAATCAAATCAACTAGAATTTCAAAATTCAAACTCATATCCAAAAGCATTCTCTTCCCGTACCTTCCTCTTTTTCGAGTCCTCTGGATGTGCATTGTTACATATTTGTTATTATTTCTTTTCTAATCTTCACTAAATTTCTTTTGGTTGCCCACTGAAGAAAAAGAAAAGAAAGAGAGTATTGATGTAAATGTGCCTATTTACAGTTTGCTACATAAGATTAAGCTAGTTTCAATTTCTAAGGCCATTAAATTGGTAAGTCGTTCTTATCTTTTCATGAATGTTAAAGTTATTAATTTTGATCCAAACTACTTCATTAGGAATGTGATTTCTCTTATTTTTTGTAATATAAGTAATATCACTGAAAGTTAGTACTTTACTCTAGGTTGTCAAAATTGTTGCATAGTAATATATTTTGTGCTTAAGTAGTTGTTTATTCGCAAAGATGAATAATTTGAACCGAAATCTGAAATGGATCAAACCGATCAAATAAATACCTCATTCGAACTATGTAAATATCAACATGTATATGTTAAGAAATATTGTGGCACCTGCAATCTCTAAATCCTGGATCCGCCTCTGATTGCTAGAGCCATCTTCATCAAACAACTAGGTGTGAGAATAGTGTCTTCAAAACCATCCGAAGTTGATATATTTTAATTTCGGATCAAAGCTTGTAAAAGTTACTATGTTCTTCATAATTATGATTAATTCGGCTTTATTTCTGCCTAAGATATGCAAACTGGCTATCAACTGTATTTCTTACTAACATCGTCTAGCTTTTGTTTCTTCTTGTTGTTTCTGCATCATTTCATTTTTATCGGATATGGGATTTTTTTGCTATTTTTTCAGTTTCCTCCTTATGTTTGTAATAATAGTTCTAAAAGTTTTATCCCTGTTATATAATTTATTTCCTCTACAGGGGAGCTGCGAGGCACTCAACAGATCTTGCGGCTGCTGTGGGAGCTTTGTTGAGGATGAGGTGCAGCGCGAGCAATGTGAGTCAGCTTGTGACTTTGCAACTCATTTCTTCTGCCACCCTTGTGCTCTTTGCCAGGAAGGCCGTGAGCTTCGTCGTAGGCTCCCTCATCCCGGGTTTAACGCCCAACAAGTGGTCGTTATGATTCCCCCGGGTGACCAGACCATGGGCCGCTAAGCACAAGTATAATGCTTTAGAGTCCAGCCGTTTCCAACTTGGTTTGATTTATATCCAGTTTCTCAAAGCTTTCTGAACTTATTTCACTTATTAAAATTCTGCTGAGTTGTGTAAAACTTAAGACATGTCTGTATGTGGTGTGTTTATAATGTATACGCATAAAAGAGATGGATTCTGCTATAATCTTTGTGTTGCACTGTATAGAGTTAAGAGATGTGGAATATTTATCAGTTCATATGTTTTCAAGAATAAATGGCATATGAAAAAGAAACCTGGGGTCCATCCCAAAAACCCGGGAGCCTTGGAGCAACGGTTAAGTTGTCTCCGCGTGACCTATAAGTCACGCGTTCGAGCCGTGGAAACAGCCACTAATGCTTGCATTAGGGTAGGCTGTCTACATCACACCCTTGGGGTTCGGCTCTTTACCGGATCTTGCGTAAACGCAGCATGCTTTGTGCATCAGGCTACACATTGATTTTAAAATGAACTACTTTTTATGTGATGTTTGAAGCATGGAAGGGCAAAATCTTCTAAAAGCTCAGGGGCACTATAATGTTATCTCCTTACAATAGCAATTAGCAAGTTATAAAAAGGGCAGTCCATTGCTTAGTTCCCGTGATGTTTGGGTCGATTGTTCAGGGAAGGGGCGGTTCACATTAGCTGTATATATTTCTGCAAATAGTTGCACCCTATATTTTAAGGAAATAAACGTTATAATCCCTAGAATATTGCTAAATTCAAAGAGTCATTTAATTTTCTGCTTACATATACAGATGATTTGGGCTCGAGAGTTTGATATTTATTTCAGCTGTCATGAAAAATTCATTATCGTCACGGACAATATCTTTATGTAATCATATTGAATAAATGATTTAATATATTATTTTCGTGTCGCTTGGTACGCATCATTATCTTGTTGTTCTTGAATTTGACTTGACATACAACTTGTGGCGAATCCAAAATTTCAAGTCGTTGGTGCTCAATTACCTTTAATTTAATTTTTGATATAAACATCGTGTTTGGATAACAAAAAAGTTAACGATATTTAAGCACCCAATGGACGTTGAATTTGAGTAAGCATAACTTTCTACGTGGCATGAACTTGGGAATTACAATAGCATGGGCATGGCTACCGAATGGACGTTGAGAAATCTGATTGAATTATGTCTTAAATCCATGTAATTTGTACTTGGACCAATATGTCTAGTCTAAATTTTGTAGGGTCTTTAACGCAATATATTTTCGACTGCCGACACAGGACAGTGGGCGACTTTATACGTTTTCATAGATCCATTAAAATGATGAATTTATTTGGTGGCATACTTCTCTAGGAATTTATTGTTCCCAACTCCCAAATACAGTAATTGCTTTTTGGCAATTAGAGCTGAAAACAAGAGTTCAACTATGGCTTACTTGTCCATAGGCCATAACATAGAGATGATTGCTACGTTTAACCTCCTTGATCACCTATGTTTTTATATGAAGGACCATTTTGGTTACTACAAAAGGGTGAAGTGAAACTGAATACTCTCTCCGTTTAGAAAAGATTATCATAGTTTCACTTTGCGCAAACTTTTAACAAAGAAGGGAAGACTTTTGCGATATATGATCTGAAAGGTGTCAATCTTTCTGAAACAGAGGAAATATCATAAATATATAGGCATCACCATTTTGGTCAAAACTTCACTTTTTCAGGTTAAATAATATAACAGCACATAATAAAAGTAGAGAGCTAGGAGCTTTTCGGAGATCAAGTTAACCATAGCAGAAACTAATGTACTTAGATAAGACTACCCAAAGTATGACTCTTGCCAAATGCCAACCATCATTAAGAGCAAAAGGCAGTAGTACAATGTACATAAAACAGAAGCAACTAATTTGACAACAGAAATAGAAATGGAAATCAAACACTAAAGGGAAACAACATTTGCCCATTCACGTTGTAAATCAAGGTAATTCACACAGCAAGTTTTTTCTTTTTCTTCCCAGTAATCATCTACTGTAACTAAAAACAATAAATTTTCAAAAAGTAACAGTAAGTTAAGATCCAGCAATATTTACCCACTGCCATCAAGGGCTAAAATCAACAACTTTGACAATTATGCAACCCAAGAAAGAAGTAGTAAAGCGTTAAACCTACCTAGAAATTCTGATATCACCAAACAGGGAAAAAGAAAAGGAAGACTAGTTCTACTGGAAGAAGATAGATAATTCAGTAACTCGCAAGAAAACAACTTCCCAGTCAGCTAACATAAAAATAGAAGCATATACTAAAGTTAAGTTCTAACTATGATGATGGAAAATCCGTAACATTAACAAGTCCAACCATCTATTTGACACTGCCGTTGGATATGAACTAGCATAGTCTTCTCAGATGAACAAGGGGTATAACCCCGATGTGTCTTATATCTATTCTCCGGGTGCAGAAACACCTTGCTTCAGTCTTTCCCTCTTCATCTTCTTCTTGGAGACTGGCTTCTTTTTCTTTGGAGGAAGGGTTTTTTGTGCATACATGTAAAGCACATAGTTCCCTATAAGGAATGCCAACACGAGTCCGCCAACAACAGTTAAGACAATTAATCCTGGGTTGAATCCTTTCACTTCAACATCCTTGGCCATATTCTTCTGCTTCAACAGAGAACAAGAGTAAATTTGTGTCTAAACCCACGTCTGTGATTAGGAAAAGACAGAGAGTTCCTATAGATACAGAAAAGAATTAAAAGGCCACAAAATATTCTTCTACCATCCATGGGTAACACATTGACTAGCTCCAACTTCAAAAGAAAACTTCACATCTTTATAAGGAGACACTAATTTTACTTGCATATATTTCAGATAAATGAGCCCAACATATTGTATATTGATTCTTTGGGAAACAACAATAAAACAGAAAAACATGATCACGAAGTTGTCAAAAGAATAAAGATTGGGACACCAGCATATCAATACATAAGCCAATCGTGGAGGTCTTCGAAGAGTAAAATTTTACAAGACCAGATCTGCTTCATCTTGGAAGTTGGAATAGAAGGTAATGGAAATAGTTTAAAGAGAGTAACTCAGAAATGAGAAACTCATTAATTATTTAACAAATTCTGGGGTTTAGTAGTTAGACATGTTTTGCAGCTGAATCAATTGCCAATTGGGCTTTGCAGCTGTTTTGGTGGCTAAACATAAACAGAAGCTGATCTGAGAAAAACAAGGAAGAACCTCACTGACCACGTTACTCCATTAAAATCATCTCAAACACTTTTGGTTTTGTATTGGAAAGAAATAGGACAATTAAAATACAGAGCAAATTCTCCTGCAATAAACCTCAGTCCAAAACAGAAAAGTGGCACTTCAACACAACCTCGCAGATCCAAATACATAAATCTACGGCTCTCTACATTCCATATTACCAACGCCAAAATTTTAACAATACTGTTTACATATTCTTATCACAAAACAAATTTAACATAAACTTGAACCACACAACACTTTCATCTCCAAATAAACAGGGAATAAATGATATATCTAGCTAACATAAGTGACAGATCACATCTGGAAAACAAAAATTCATACATATCAATGCATATCCAAATGAATAAATCTACAGTTCTCTAAATTCCTCACCAATTCCGACATTAACAATTACTGATTACATATTCGCATCACAAAATTTCACCAAATTAAAAACACTCGAAGCATAACACCTCCGTTTAGAAAAAAATAATGAAATTAATGATATCTAACTAACAAAGGTGACAGATCACACATCAAAAATAACAAATTCATACGTATAAAAGTAGATCTGGTGACAAATAAAACAAAAATGAAAGAAATTTAGGGGAAAAAACATGAGACATGTAGAAAATGTACCACGTTATCAAAAGACGGAGGGGGATCAAAATCAGCTTCGGAATCCATGCCTTCAATCGCCGATCGTCGGAAAAAGGCGATATCGTCGGAGATGGAGACAAAATGGACTTACTGAATTGAGTTAAATACAACCTGATAGTAACAGCTAAGTGAGGATCAAGATCAGCTTCGTTATTTGCTAACAAGTCCTCTCTTTTCTGGTTTTTTCTTTTGTTGGCCCCAAGAGTTCCTTTTTGTTCGTTTTTACAAAATTTAGAAACATGTTCATATCAAATCACATGAATAATTATATGTGTGGCAGTCCGGTATACAAGGTATCCTGAGTTCATGCAGTGTCCGAAAAATGGCCGCATCTCAAGGGTATGATACAGACAATCTAACATCATGCAAGTATTAGTCGCAGCTTTATATGGGAGATTATGGGGCATGTGAATCCATGGTCTCTCCGTAAAATTAGATATTTTATGTATATATTTTTTAAATTTAGCAGCACTGATCTGCTTTGTTATATTTGTGATGGTTATTTCAGTTGTTTGAAGAGGTATATCATATTTAAAGTGAGTGACCTCATAATAAAATCGTTGTTGGTACATCACTTGTTATTATTGCTAACAATATCATGCCTCTTGATATGATATTTGCAAGTAATGCACGACATAGAAAAATTATTTCAATTCCGCCGAAGGCATCTACAAAGGATAACCCCGCTATACTAGAGTCGACTCTTTATAATATAGTCTTGAAAGCTTGTTCTTGTTCAAAATTTAGCTTTGGTTGTGCTTTCTTAGACACTTGTATGACTATTTGATTCTTAATACTATACTAACCTTTTTTTTTACTTTGTGACCTAGTTTTTTTAATCTCTAACGCTCTTTTTATGGAATAAATTTATGTACCCTAAGATCTTTTTTAACTTGAATACTAATTTTACTCATATGATGAATTTAAAAATAATTGAATTGGATTCTCTTGCTAAATAATTAATTGAAAGATTTAATTATTTGGTCTTAATATAAAAAATATTTTTTTATGTTGATTAGATTCTTAATATTAGTTCATCTCCTGTTTTGAATATTTAATCTTAACTATAATTTTATCCACCATAAATTTTATTTTCAAATAGTAAAAAGATCGATATGACATTTCACTTTTAAATCTTTATATTTGCAGAACCATTAGTGCTATTGACTCTTACCAACCATTTTTATTTCTCTTTCTCACTTTATATTCTTAAATATTTTATTAGTTGTTGTTTAATAATTGGTATATTTTTCAATATTACACGAAAAATTGATAAGAAAAAATATTATTTGAGTTGGACAAAAGTTCAAATATAATATTAAAATATATTGTGGGGATATATTTTTTCTCAATTTCAATTTTTTATGCGGTCAATTTAACATTACTTTTATCTTTTCTTGGTATATGACATTATGGAGTGAGAATGTATTGCCAATACGGAGGATTCTTAGTTTTATTACACCTCCTACATATTTTTAATAAGAATGTAATAGACAAAATTTTACTAATTTTAAAATCTTAAATATTAAAAAAATTAACATAGAAAGTATTGTAGTCCAAAAATAGGTAATTATAGTTATGTCCTTTCCCTATGAGTTCTTCTGTTTAATATTTTATGGCTATTTTGGTCTATCAATATTATATTCGTACTTTTATAATATATATATATATATATATATATATATATATATATATATATATATATATATATATATATATATTGGCTCTCTTTTTTCTAAATGGATTTGAACTATATAATACATTATCAAATTACATTAGTAATAGGACATTATAATACGTTTCCAAATTAAATCAGTAATAGGAATTTTTAAGAAATATATCTAAGTAATCGGATTACATGACTAAAAATATGTCTTTATCCCGAAAGTAATTATACTAATTGAAAACCTAACGTGTTTCTAAAGATATTGGATTTACATGCTAACTTGTAGTATCATATGTCTATATTCGAAAGTAATTATACTAATAGGATTCCTAAAGGTAATCATGAAAGATTCCTAACGTGTAGTATTATGTCTGGAATCCTCAGTTGAAGACATGGGCAAAAAGGAAAGAAATGGTCAAATTGCTACTTAAAAGGAATTTAACATTTTACCAAAAGATTTTCTTATATCTTTTGGTAAATTTTATTTATTATCTTCTTTTCCTGAATAATGGAGCTAATCATATAGAACGTGAAAAGTACTATTTAAGATTATTGTTGAATTATGTCAAAGGGGTCTTTTTTGTTTAAAAACTGTTAATGGAAAAGAATGTCAAACATTCAAAGAAGCAGCAAAAGAAAGAGGCTTACTAGAATCATAGCAACATAGCATGTGCAAGAGTGCTGAGAAATATTATTTATTTAAACTTGATCAGGGTTGAGATGATAACGTTGCCTCAGAATGTAGAGAAATTATTGACGAAAAGGCTATACACGTGCTTGAGTAAGATTTTAACGCATAATCACAGCTAAATCCTAAACAAAAGCAAGTTTTCAAGATTATATTGTAGAGAGTTGATCCAGTAGAGCGGGATTGTTCTTTGTAGAAGGCACCAGAGGAACCAAAAAACCATTCTTATAACGTGCATTACTTGCAAACGTAAGATCAAGAGGCATGATAGCGTTAGAAAAAAGTAACAAATTGTGTCCTACAACTCACTATAGATTCAATATACCTCTTCAAATAAGTGAAATAACCATCACAAATATGTCAAAGTAGAGTGGTGGTGCAAAATTGATAAGCATCAAAGTTGATAATCTGGGATGAAGCGCCTATGATGGAGTGTCAGACAATCGAACCCGTTGATAGGAGCTTCAGAGATGTACGGGATATCAATGAACCATTTGGTGGAAAAGTAATATTTTTAAGCTGATTTTTAGATATTACTAATAGTTTCAAAATCGACGAGAGCAAAGACTGTAAATGCAAGCTTGGCAAAATCATACTTATGGCCTAAATAAAAAAGATGCAACTAGCAAGAAATATGAGAGCATGGACAAATATCACATTCAGTGATTTCTTACTTCGTGTCAAGAATGGAGAATAGCATACAATTAAAGATAATTTGCTCCTTCTTCAAAAATATTAGTTACCAAGCTCAATGATGACATTATTTGTGAAGATCGTTTAATAAGGATCATTAAAGGAATAACTATCTTAGATAGCAGTGTAACGATCCGACTTGTTATTTGAAGCTCTAGCATATCGTTCAGTGGTTTGAGGCCGTGAGTAGATTCACTTCATATTTTATGACTTGTACGTGTGGTCGGAATTGAATTTCGGAAAGTTCGGAACGAAAATTCTTAATTCGGACGCTTTAAGTTGGAAGAGTTGACTAAGGTTTGAATTTTAAGTAAACGACCTCAGAATCGGGATTTGAAGATTCCAATAGATTCGTATGATGATTTCGGACTTGGGCGTATGTTCGGGTTGAGTATCGGGTGGCCCGGGAGTATTTCAGCGCTTATTATGGAAATTTGGCATTTTGAAAGTTTAAGAATTTCTTAAGTTTGATTTGAAGTGGACTTTGGTGTTATCGATGTCTGTTTGAGGTTCCGAGCCTTGGAATAGGTTCGTATTGTGATTTATAACTTGTACGTAAAGTTTAGCATTATTCCAAAATGTTTAAGTATGAATCAGACGCGTTCGTCGAAGTTTGAATGTTTGAAAGTTGAAAGAAGGTTTCGATCGTCGATTTGTAGTTTTGATGTTGTTTAGTGCTATTTGAGACCTCGAGCAGGTTCATGTTATGTTTAGGGACTTGTTGGAGTGATTGGACGGGGTCCCGGGGGCCTCGAGAGTGTTTCAGGATGGTTTTAGGTCATTTTTCCTTGTTTTGCAACTGCTGATGCTAGTGTCTAATTTTGATCTTCGCGAACGCGAAAGGGCTCACGCGTTCACGAAGAAGGAATTTTGGGTTGCTGGATTTTTTCTCATCACGAACGCGACACAGAGGTCGCGGACGCGGAGAAGGGCTGTGGCAACCTTCGCCGAACGCGACATGGAGGTCACGAACGTGAAGAAGGCCGGGTGGCTGCGAGGCAGAAGGCCTTCGTGAACACAAGGGGCGAAGAGCGAACGTGAAGGGCAGGGGAAGCTAGGCATCGCGAACGCGGACGGGTGGTCGCGAACGAGATGAAGGACAGGCCTGGGCAGAATTGTTTTAAAAGTGGGATATTTTCCCATTTCTCTTATTCCTCTCTTGCTTGGGCGATTTTGGGGTGATTTGGAGGAGCCATTTTCATCATTAATCTTGAGGTAAGAGATTTCGATATATTGTGAGTTAAATACATGGTTTATATACGGATTTAAGCATGGAAATAAGTAAAAATTATTGGATTTGGGGGAAAACCTAGAATTTAGTATTTTTGGATTTTGACCACGAAATTGGACATGGAATTAGGAATAAACTATATAGTCGAGTTAGTGGTGCTATGGGTAGTGATTATCTTCAATAATTTTCGAAATCCGGGCATGTGGGCCCGAGGGTTAACTTTGTTGACTTTTCGAGCGGAGTTGAGAATTTTTATAAATTGTTAAATTATATGCATTTGGAGTATATTTTGATTGATTTGCACCTTGTTTGACTAGTTTGGATCGATGGGCATTGGTTTGAGGTGTTAGAGAGGCGTTGGAGCCAGTTATGGAATTTCAGAGCGAGGTAAGTCTCCTGTCTAACCTTGTGAGGGAGAAACTACTGTCACGCCCCGACTTCGGGGAGCGCGACCGATGCTCAACCGAGATAACCCCGACCGAGCAAGCCTGTTAGATTTTCTTCTACCCAAATTCATCCATGAATAAAGAGAAAATATATTTCATTAATTAAACACCGAGGGGATTTCATTAACAACCCCAACTTCAATTTCCATTATTTACTCCATTTTTAAGTCTCGAAATACTCCACAATCTATTTCTATTTGTCAAAGAAATTCATTTACGATTTCCAAAATATTACAAGTTTATAGATATAATGAAAACATATTTGCCAAATACCCACACTTCTTGTTCAATTCTCAACATTAAACACCACCCACAACCTGTCTACGGAGCCTCTAAGTACAACAGAAGAGTAGTATGGAAGTGCCGGTAACAAGGCCCCGGCTATACCTCAAAACATAATGTACAACTCAAATGACATCAGGCCCGGAATAGAGTAGGGCTTACCAAAACCTGTTGAATAGAGAGTGACTTCTATCGAGGACCAAAGCTGCCCGCTGATAAACCACCTGCATCCATTGAAGATGCAGTGCCCCCGGCAAAAGGAACATTAGTACATATGGAATATTACTAGTATGTAAAGCTAACTGTCCTCTTTCAAAATAGAATGCCAATGTAAGAAAGGGAAAAACCATGGAAACAACAATCAACAATCAATGATATCCAAATGCCAAGTTAAAATATAATAATTTTCAAAATACGAAGATAGTATTATTTTTGGTTGGGAGATCCCTTGTAACAACCTCTACACAAAGCGGCCCCACCGCCTCATCCCAATGTGTGCGGTTGGAGGTATAATTTCAATACCACAATCCCTACACAAAGCGGCACTGCCGCCTCACCCCAATATATGCAGGTGGAGGTATAATTTCAATACCACAATCCCTACACAAAGCGGTCCTACCGCCTCACCCCCAATTTATGTGGGTGGAGGTATATTCACAATCACAATCCCTACACAAAGCGACCCTTCTGCCTCACCCTAATGTATGTGGGTGGAGGTGTATTCACAATTACAATATCTACACAAAGCGGCCCTGCCGCCCCACCCCAATGTATGTGGGTGGAGGTGTATTTCGGGGTTAGGTTATGTCAACCTACCCTTCCTCGGTGACATACTACCAAATTAAAAATATTTTTGAATTTCATACAAGGGAAACAAAAATATAATTGCATTTACCTCATAACCTTTCACACTATTTATAGCCCCATTGGTACTTTTAACCACTTACAACATCATTATTTTATTGGCTCTCTTGGCCATACATATGATTCTTTTTTCATGGCACAATGGCCGTATTTCATATTCTACACTTTTATTTCTTTACTCTCATATATCTTCATCATAAATATCAACATATATAATATTCCGGAAATCACAACTTTAAGTTCATTAGAAATGAATAATTTAAGCACAATAAATTTCTTTCCAAGAAATAGAGTAAAATAATATGCAATCGATGCGCAAGTTAAAATCATAAACAAGTAACAAACCATTTATTCTTGAAATACTTTTTCCCAAAAAGGGCAATACATAATTTTCACTCACGAATATGTAAGAATGCAAAACACATTGAAAATACTCACAAAGCATAACATTAGTTAAAACAGCCACATATGGGCATGACTTGAGTACATAAACTTTTAGGCAATTCTATTTTTGAAATAATTTTGGAAGAGTAGAATCAAAGCTCATTTCATAATCTTTCTCACATCACTTCATTTCATTGGCACCAATAGCCACAAGTATAACTTTCATTATTGGCACGGTGGCCCCACTTTATATCTTCAACTCACTTCTTTCACTTTCGAGCATCTTTATAGATTATCAACAACAAGGCATTTTCAATCAAGACTTTAGGTACACATATGAGCAATTAAGAGTCTTTAAGCATATCAAGTTTTTCTCACACAATTTGGCATACTAGCTTTCATTTGGAACACGACTCAAAACCATAACATTTCATATCTTTCGACATAAGGCTCATTCAGAATAGTCAAGTTTATAAGGAATAACTCGGAATATAGGAATTAGGAACTTGAGCCAACCATGCTTGAAACTTACGGGAACATCATGGGATTCAATTCTAAGAGAATAGTTTAGCCAACATACCTTGATGGAGCTCTTTAGTGCTACTAAAATCACCCACTACTCTTACAACTTCAATCTACATCAACATAATTCAATTGGACCAATATTAGTAAAAATTTCTATACTTTAAGTCATTTAGACTTTTTATCAAACATCTAATGTGCATATGTTTCTACAACCTCATTTCTTCACGTAAAAACCACCTTCCACACCAATGAATCACCTTACAATCGCCTCAAGGCCATCCACAACTTCCATTAGCATATACATGTCCAACAATTCACACCCAAACCATCAATCTCATTAATTAAACCATCTTACAATCTCTACAACACCAACTCAACCTAGGTTAGGCACTTATGGATTCCAATCACCATCCCATAAGTCATAACACATATTTCATACATAAATAATCACCATAGATTAGTTAGAGATGGTAGACATACCTCTTGTAGTGAGACTCTTGAAAATCCCAACTTGTAGTATTCTTGACTAATTTGGGGATTTGAATAGAAATCTATGAATCTTCAAGATTAATCCTAGTTAATATAAGTGTTTAGGAGTAGTAATCAACTCAAAATTTCTCCAAAAACATTACCTTGGTTCATGGGAGGGAAGTGTTGGACGGATTTCCCTTGATATGCAAGTCGACTTAGCCCCTCTCTGTACCCAGCCTTGGGGGTATTTAATGGTCTCCTACGTGCGCGTTAACGCACCTGGGCAAGTGACCGTGCATCTGGCCGTGCACACAAGGCAGAATACCCTCTAATATGCGCAGCTGCGCATCGCATATGGCATAAATCCGGTAAAATGGCCATAACTTTCTGTAGAAATATCCAAATGACAAACAGTTTGATGCGTTGGAAACTAGACTCAAAGAGATTTAATTTCATAAGTATATCACTACCTAAGTCTTTATAGTTTGGTAGCAGCATGCATTTGAAGTCGGATCTTATGCGAATTTATCTGAAACTTTAGCCCATTGCATAGTTCCCAACATGACTTAGTCCTAGGGATCTCCTTAGGGCCTCAATAATATACAATACAACTACTACACTTAATATCATAATCATCTAAGTTTTTACAGTCCTTAACCCCTTGTGGAAGGCAAGACGACACTTAAGTGACTTGTGAGCGTGCTTATGGCCTCGGACTAATAGGAAATTTGAGGGGCCTCGCAACTGCCCTCTAGGTGATGTAATTTTTGTGTGCTACAAGTTGTGGGTGCTATGTACGCACGAGGTGATGAGAGTTCATACGTAGTTAAAGCATGTTTATGTTCGGGTAGACTTAGGACTTTATCATGTAATATTTGAATTATTTGAACTCATTCTGCTGGCTTAATTAATTGAATTTATAAAATAAATTGATCTAGAAATACATATATATATATATATTAGTCCGAGCCTTATCACCTTGAGTTGTTGGCAAGTTATTTGAGAAACGGTAAAGGTTATATCCACTTTATGCTCACGTACTATATTGTAAGCACATGTCTCGTAATTCGACAAGTTTCTTCCTTTCTTGTGGAGCGGGACGAATGCCTCGGCAGTATAATAGATGCATCTATGGTTCCTGCCGCTCGACCCTCGGTAGTGTACACATTATTCTGGATCGGGCCATATGACCTCAGCATAATCGTGTGTTATATCTGTAGTCGTCCGAATATTCACGAGATTAACCTTCCACTGATGCTTGGCATTTTGTATGGTATTCCTTATCCGTTTGATACTGGCACTTGTTACATCTGAGCTATTGAGATAGAATACAAGACTGAGAAATTTATATCTTGAAAAGAAATTTTTGAAAGATTATGTAACTTACAGTTTTACCCCATTATTGTTGTTGTGCTTCATATCTGCTTATGATTTATCATATTGCTTTATTGGACCTCTAGTAAGTGTCGATGTCGACCCCTCATCACTACTTCTCCAGGGTTAGGCTAGATACTTATTGGGTACGCGTTGATTAACGTTCTCATGCTGCATTTCTGCACTAATGTGCATGATCTGACAAGTTCAATTGGTGGTTATCTTGGCGCGTAAGCGCAACTGCTGAGGAGACTTTATGGTGAGCTGCATTCCAGGCTACGTACCGCATTCCACAGAGCCTCCATCGTACTATTTACTTTATCCTGTCTTATTTACATTCCGGAAAAATATTGTATTATTATTTTACTCTTTAGTAAATACTCATGCACTTGTGACACCGGGTTTTGGAATGAATTCTAGAATTTGATTATGGTTTGTTTAACCTCGATACACTTTTACTCGTATAATATTTAAATTATACTAATCTACGACTTTAACGTGTTTATGTAACACCCCAAATTTTTACTAATATTTGCATTCTCGATTGAACATCTTTATAATGAGGAGATATTTTACTTCACACTTCCTAAACATGAAATTGACAATATATGAAAATTTCTTACTTTAGGTTGTGTTAATATTGACAAAGAAGTTCCATGGTGTTGCTATGTGTAACACTTAATATTATTTTGATGAATTGCTATTAAATACATTATATAATTAAGGTTTTGGGCTGCCACCCTTTTGTATTTATCTAAAGATATTTAGTAGGTTGAGCAGCCACGTTTTTCATATTTATTCAAAGTTTAGATATTACTTTGGTTGACTTGCATTCCATAACCTCCTCTCATATTTCATTCTTTCAAGACAAAGAAAACCCCTACCCTCTCTCCTTCTTACCACCTAAAAAACATCATGAAAACTATCATAAATCTCCACTAAACCAACCAGCCAAACTCGTTCTTGGCGAAGCTCAAGTTGCTCCTATATTTTCTGGTAAGTTACTAAACCCGTTTTTACACTAGACAACTATTAGTTTTTTCTTCATATCTCTTTGTATAGAGCTCCGTTTTAAGTGATCCAAGACTTTCTGGAAAGATATTTCATAGATATATAATTATTATTCAGGAACCAAAATCTAGTTTTGCCCGTATTTATCCGAAAAAGGATCATAAAGTACAGGGCAGGTGCTGCTCAGATTTTCAGTTTTAAAAATACTCCCTGTACTACTGTTAGTAATTTTAGCATAACATTTTGTAAGAAACTGATATTGGGGTAATTCAAGATGTTCTGAAATTCTAAGATATATATCTACAACTATAATGAAGACCATATAGTCTAGTTTGTCCTTTTTCATCTTCAAAACTGAGTCACAACACAAGACAGTGATACTGTCCAGAATTTCTGTTTCAAATATTTTGGGTAATTGTCACCAATATCATGTTTAGTTTGATATGTTAAATCACTGAACTTATATAGATATTTGATTATGTATTTAAGTTATATATACCCTTGTAAAATCTAAGGGGAAGTGTTTGAGGAAGTGGACGGATTTGGTTTGTCTATGGCGTAGACAATTCGAACGTCCTCAAGTTGTGGTTGAACTGTTTTGTGGTAAAACACCAAGGTTTGTGTATAAACTTTGTACTCTTTTTACTTGCTGGAATATTTTGAAATAACCTGATATTTTATTTTTTTCTTGTCTTCAATTTATATCGTTGTATTCGTGTTATATCAAGTATTGTAAGATATTCGCTAAATCGCCCACTCGTACGGATTGCTTGATCGTTTTGCATTCTTGTTGGGACTTTGTCCTTCTTGTGACAGTGACTTTGTCACTCATCTTGGCATGCTTCTTGATTCGTATCTTTTTCCATCTTGACTTTGGATTTATAGTTCGTCTTAAATTATGGAACTTGTCCGTGTTAAGTACGAACGATAAAGCCATTTTTAATATGGTTCTTGATTCTCTTGACTATTGGGTTTTGACCCTACTTGATTTGGGACTTCGGTCCATCTTGATATATGATTATGCTTAGTGTGATTGCATGACGTACATATTGGACGAAAAATGGATATTTGGCAAACTCTCTTGGATTGATAGTATACGCTTTCTCGACTCTTGAACATTCTTATTGATATTTGGAAACACTTCAAGGTTTGATATTTGATACTTTTGATATATTTGTTCACTTGTTTTAAATTATGTTAAATTTGAGCTACCTACGACTGAAAAGGGGAATTGGAGAATTTAATGGCTCCAAGCCCAAAGTTTATACGCCACTAAGCTTTATGCTTAGCGATAGTTGTTTTCTATCGTAGGTAATGTACGAGATGAAATTTGAAGACGACCATATGAAGTACTCTTTTTGGGAGCACTTATGGAGATCACATTTACATATGCACCATGGTTTTGTATAGTTTTGGGATATGTACATGTTATATATGTCACACTTATGTATGTTATTTGAAGGCTTGTTGGATCTTAAGACCAAAATCTTGTAACTTGAATTTGGTAACTTATTTTGCTATTTTAGGGTGTGTTAATAACTCAAGTCTTGTAATATGCTAAATTTACACTTTGTCTTGTAAATATGTACAAAGGAGAAACCTAGTTTTCTTTTTTATACCCGATAGTTTGAAATTTATGTACTATACAAACTTGCAATGATGTTGAATAAAAGTATAATTTTGTTAGGAAGTTGCTTTAACGTGTTGATTATTCAAGAAGGGTTATATCAACTTATGTTGATATTTTGACATTGTATTTTATTTTAAATAAATAAATAAATTATGAAGAGTATTTTAAAAAATAAAAATATTACACTTTGGACCTCATCGCATGGGCCTATTTTCGCTACTAAATTATTCTGAATATTCTTTTTAAATTAATATCTTCTTAATATTGTAAGTAGTAAATTAGATTTGTTTCGTAAGTAGCACCCTCCCAAAGGGGTTGCTACAGTTTATGTCTCTACCTATCAAGATTCATGATTTCAAAAATAATAAAATAAATAACTAAGTTGTTGGTTCACCGTTGGCTTGCCTAACAGCGACGTTGGGGGCCATCACGACTTATAGTGGGTTTTGAGTCGTGACAAGCAGTAACGAACATGTTTATCAACTAAATGAGATATTGATTATCAAGTTCCCTAGTAAAAGAAAAGTATTTCTCAATGTCAACTCAATAGAAGATGATATCAATAGCTACTACCAAGAAGAATAGTTAAATACTTGAACACCAAATGGCCTTCTCCCACACATGTATGTTCTCAAGTTCATTATTTCTTATGTATGTGGGTGTCATATATGTATATAATAGACAAAGTTAAAATTGATCTTTCATTGCATACACGATGGTATTGAAAAAATAATGTAACTATCATGCTACTGAGAAATTTTGATCCATCAAATGGCTTAACTAATGGTTCAAGGATAGTATATAGAGGTTTTAATAATAATATCGTACATGCAGAAATCATGATAGAAAATGAGCTTCCAAGCATGCATTTATCCCTAGAATTCAACTTTTATCTCCAGAAAATAAAGGATATCCTGAAAATAATTTCTAATACATTTGTGTGTTCGAGTGACAATAAATAAAACGCAAGGGTAAATAATCTCAATTGTTGGTCCGTATTTACCGTAACATATTTTCCCGCACGGACAACTATATGTTGCATGTTCAGGAAGGATATCAACATCGACAACAAGAGTTGTTGTGATAACGGAGCAATCAAAGAGTCAAAAGGAAATATACACAAAAAATATCATCTACAAAGATATATTTCTAAACTATAACTACATATTGATATTTTCTGACTATCATGACGAAATTGATCATTTATGCATGTTAAGATAATGTCCAATCATTTTAGTTCTCATATTATACTAATATAATGATATTTTTCGGCATTTAAATAATTATTCCTTTGGATAAATAATTGAATAAACCATTACGTGTCATTATTAACGTGCAACAGACGTTCATTAAGTGAGATGGATTTCATGCACTGAAGATTTGGAGGCATTACCTCTACAGCGTGTCGTGTGAGGTGTTCACGCAGTTTACAGTATTTGTTCAAGCAGAAGGATCTCAACTTGAGGCAGCGGAGGTGGTTGTAGTTGTTGAAAGACTATGATATCACCATTTTATATCATCCCAAGAAAGCCAATGTGGTGGCCGATAACTTAAGTAGAAAGGCTGCGAGTATAAGTAGCCTTGCGTATATTCCAGTTGGTGAGAGACCGCTAGCATCAGATATTCAGGATTTGGCCAATCAGTTCGTGAGACTAGATGTTTCAGAGCCCAGTCGTGTTTTAGCTTGCACGGTCTCTCGGTCTTCTTTGTATGAGGGCATCAGAGAGCGTTAGTATGACGGCCCCCATTTGTATGTCCTTAAGGACACAATGCGGTACAATGGTGCCAAGCATGTTACTATTTGGAGATGACGGGGTGTTGCGGATGCATGGTCGGCTTTGTATGACCAATGTGGATGGGCTTCATTAGTTGATTCTTGAGGAGGCCCGCAGTTCCCGGTATTCCATTCATTCGGGTTCCGCCAAGATGTATCAGGACTTGCGGTAGCATTCTTGGTGGAGGAGAACGAATAAGGATATAGTTGCATATATAGCTTGGTGTCTGAATTCTCAGCAAGTAAAGTACGAGCATCAGAGGCCTGGTGGTTTGCTTCAGAGGCTGGAGATTCCTGAGTGGAAGTGAGAGCGTATTACTAAGAATTTTGTTGTTGGGCTCCCACGGACTTCGAAGAAATTTGATATAGTATGGGTCATTGTGGACAGGTTGACCAAGTCAGCACATTTCATTCCAGTAACAGTTAACTATTCTTCAGAGAGGTTGGCTAAGATCTATATCGGCGAGATCGTCCGTCTTCACGGTGTGCCCGTGTCCATCATTTCTGATCAAGATATGCAGTTCACCTCGCACTTCTGGAGGGCCGTACAATATGAGTTAGGCACACAGGTTGAGTTGAGTACATGACAATCCGAGTGCACCACTCAGATATTGGAAGATATGCTTCGCGCTTGTGTTATGGATTGCGGGGGTTCTTGGGATCATTTCTTCGCACTTGCGGAGTTTACCTACAACAACAACTACCAATCGAGTATTCAGATGGCTCCCTATGAGGCATTATACGGGAGACGGTGTCGTTCTCCAGTTGGTTGGTTTGAGCCGGGAGAGGCTTGGTTGTTGGGTACCGATTTGGTTCAGGAGGCCTTAGAAAAGGTCAAGATGATTCAGGATCGACTTCGCACAACTCAGTTGTAACGACCCGACTGGTCATTTTGAGCTCTAGCACGACGCTCGACGGTTTGAGGCCTTGGGTAGCTTCACTTCACATTTTATGACTTGTACGCGTAGTCGGAATCAAATTTCGGAAAGTTCAGAGTTGATTCAGATGAAAAATTCTAATTTCGAAAGCTTTAAGTTGGAAGAATTTATTAAGGTTTGACTTTTGAGTAAACGACCTCGGAATCGGGATTTGAAGGTTACAATAGATTCGTATGATAATTTTGGACTTGGGCGTATGTTCAGGTTGAGTATTGAATCGCCCGGGAGCATTTCAGCGCTTATTGTGGAAAGTTGGCATTTTGAAGGTTTTAAAATTTTTTAAGTTTGGTTTGAGGTGGACTTTGGTGATATCGAAGTCCGTTTGGAGTTCTAAGCCTTGGAATAGGTTTGTATCGTGATTTGTGACTTGTGCATAAAGTTTTGTGTCATTCCAAAATATTTTGATATGATTCAAACGCGTTCGTCGAAGAAAGAAAGATTTTTATCATCAAATCATGGTTTTTATGTTATTTGTGGAATTTCGAGCCTTTGGATATGTTTGTATAAGGTATTGGGACTTGTTGGTATGTTCGGACGGAGTCCCGAGGGGCTCGGGTGAGTTTCGGGGTGGTTTCAGACCATTTCTAGGGTACTTTTTATCACGGCCCAAACCGATGGGCCGTGACGAGTGCCAGAGTTCTACCTATCGAACACCCCTAAGCATTCGTCTAATATATAAACAAGAAATAAGTGTAGGTCATGCATAACATCTGGAAATAAACTACTGATTCATACGAACAACATACGTGGGAAAATATGCCGACAGGGCTACATACTATCTAACTATACATGACTGTCTACAGACCTCTAATAGAGTGTACAACTGTATAAAGGACGGGACTGGGCCCCGTCATAACCATATGTATACAAAAGTATCGTACCAAAACTCAATAGCAGCTCCGGATCAAATGGAGCACACCAACTCTCGTTGAGTAAGGATCCTAAGATGGGAGACCGTCAGCATATCTACCTGCACCTGCAGCATGAAACGCAGGCCCCCAGGAAATAGGGGCGTCAGTACAAATAATTTACCGAGTATGTAAGGCATAAAAATTAGTATATAACAGACATGAAAGAAACATGGAGTAAAGGACTCAACCTATAAGTCTAAATAGATATGTGAATCATGAAATATTTATAATGTCATGCATATGTGTATAAATGTCATATCATGCATAGGTATATGCGTACATAACATCATCAAGACTCTAAGGGGATCCCATCATATCATCTCAACCTCTGTGGGCGAAATCATAAATGTATACCAGCTGATCAGGTGGTGGTGCGTATAACGCCATAACCTTTCCCCATATTCCATATACATATACTATACGTGTATATAATGCCTTATGGTCATGGGTCAGTATACATGTATAAATGGATGCAATACATAATGAAGTAAGTCAATAATTATAACGACCCGACTTGTCGTTTTAAGAATTAACGCCCCGTTCAGTGACTTAAGGTCTCGAGCAGCTTCGCGATATGTATTATGACCCACGGGTGTGGTATAGTTTGATTTACTGAAGATTCGGAATTAAATTAAAAGAACAATCTTTATTTAGAAGCATAAATGGAAAGAGTTGACCAGAGAGTTGACTTTTGAGTAAACGATCTCGTATTCAAATTCTCATGGTTCCAATAGCTCTGTATGGTGATTTTGGACGTAGGAGCGTGTCCAAAAAATTATTTGGAAGTCCGTAGTGGAATTTAGCTTGAAATGGCGAAAATAGAATTTTTGAGAAGTTTGACCGGGGAGTTGACTTTTTGATATCGGGGTCGGAATCAAGTTCTGAAAATTTGTATAGGTACGTTATGTCATTTATGATTTGTGTGTAAAATTTAAGGTCAATCAGATGTAATTTGATAGGTTTCGGCATTAAATGTAGAAGTGAGAATTTCTTAGTTTCATTAAGCTTGAATTGAGGTATGATTCATGGTTCTAGCATTGTTCGATGTAATTTGAATTTTCGACTAAGTTCGTATGATGTTTTAGGACTTGTTGGTATGATTTGACGGGTCCCGATGGGCTAAGTGTATTTTTGGATCATTGGTTGACAGACTAGTAAAGTTAAGAAATTTGGGAGTTTGACCATGGTCAATATCGGGTCAAGACAACCTCCTTTCAGTGTTTTGAGCGCGCGAGCAGGTCCGTAGCATGTTTTATGATTGAAATTCATATATGGTTTGTGTCTGGGAGGTTCCGGATGAGTTTCAGGGTGGTTTTAGATCATTTACGAGAAGTTTGAGTTTGCTGGTTTCTGGTGAAACACTATTCATTCGCAATTGCGAACAATTTATGGCAATTGCGAAAATACTGTTCATTCGCAATTGCGAAAACACTATTCATTCGTAATTGCGAACCATTTATGGCAATTGCGAAAACATTGTTCATGTGAGGTGTTCATTCGCAAATACGAAGTTTTTTCCCGCAAATGCGAACCTGGGCAGAAACTTAAAGATTGAAAATCTGTCATTTCTTCATTTTCGATTTGGGATTTTTGGAGTTCGATTTTTGGGCGATTTTGAGGATTTCTTCACGACTTCGGCTGGGGTAAGTGTTCTATATCCTAAAGTGATTATATTTCATGAATCTATGATTATATTCATCGTTTAATTCGGATTTAAATGGAAGAAATCAAGATTTTTACAAAATCTTCCAAAAATAAAATTTAAGATTTGGAGGCTGAGTTGTTATTGAAATTCGATAAAATTGGTATGGTTGAACTCGTATCGGAATGAGTGTTCGGATTTCATGAAAATTAGGTCGGGTTCTGAGAGGCGAGCCCTGCGTTGGCTTTTGTTGACTTTTTAGAATAAAATTTTAAGTCGACGTATTATTATCCGGAATTATTTTCGATGAATTTTAATGAAGTTATACAATTAAGTTGGATAGATTTGAGCTGTCCGGAGGCCAATTCAAGCAAGATTGCTATTTTGGAATATCGGCCTAACTTCAAAAGGGTAAGTGTCTTGCTAAACCTCGAGTGGGGGAATTACCCCTTAGGCATTGAGTCTTATGTGCCATTTGTGAAATATGAAAAGCCGTGTGCGCGAAGTGACGAGTACGTACTCGGGCTTATATGTGCAAAATTTATTGAAATAAAGTCTTAGGCATTATTGCGTAGTAAATTAGAAAATTATTAAATCATCTGTCTGCCATGCCTAAATCCTTCTTGTTGAATTTGTTTTTATATGATAATTTGATGTGATTGTTACTTGAAATATTTATGAAATTTCGTGAGTATTTTTGGTTTAATATTTTTTGGAAATTAATTCCAATATGAATCTTCTTATGCAAATAATTAATTTAAGCGAGCTTAAGAATTAGTGTTAATATAATTATCTAAATTTGCATTAATGAAAGTTTTGCTTTATGGTGAGTAATTTCTATCTCAATTGATTATTTTTGGGTGTTATATACATTGTGTGGAGCCTTGGGCTATTTGTTGTGAAATTAATTAATTTTGTTATATCTTTGGAATTTGATTGTGGTCATTGGGCAAATTGTGATATGAATTGATTTTATTATATTGTCGTGTTAATTTTCCGTGTAAATTGTTGTGTTGTGTGAGTTACTATTTTGGGGAGATAAGGGTAGCATTTCACCGTTGATAATATGTGAGTATAAGGGTGGCATTTAACTGTTATTGTGTTTGTTGAAATATTATTTGGGCGGAGCGATAAGGGTGGCTATAAGAGCGATAAGGGTGATAATAGGAGCGATAAGGGTGGCTATTGATATTGTCTGGGCGGAGTGATAAGGGTGGCTATAGGAGTGATAAGGGTGGCAATATGAGCGATAAGGGTGGCTATTTTCAGGGACGATATGTGATAATGTGGGGTTATGGTATTGATAATTTTCATGTGATGTTGTGATTTTCTTGTGTTTATTTCTATACCTTGTGCGACTTGTCTTGTTGTTGGTAAATTGATAACAGTATGATTTATGTTGAAATTGAGAGCATGTGGCTATTGCCAGGCGGATTATAAAATGAAATATGGGCACGAGGTGCCGTGAGTAAATAATGAGAATATTTGGCACGTGAATTATCCGTGCAATTGTGATATGAAATGTGGGCACGAGGTGCTGTGATGAAATGATAATGATAATTGACACGTGAATTGTCCGTGCAGTTGTGATATGAAATGAGGGCACAAGGTGCCGGGAAAATATGATGATTTAATTATGGGCACGAGGTGCCGTGGAAATATGAAAATGGGCTGAGACCCGTGTTTACAAAAAAATATGAAAATGGGCTGAGACCCGTATTTTTATGATTATGAAATGAGGTATTATGTGGTGACTTTTTAATTGAAAGAATTATATTTAAAATATTTATTTGGAAGGATTTTTACTTAGAAAGTATTATATGAAAGAATTTTATTTGAAAGATATTTATTTGAGGAAATTATATTTGAAAAGATTTATTGAAAGAATTATATTTGAAAAATAATTATTTGAGAAAATTATATTTGAAAGAGAGTTATCTAGAAGAATTATATGTGAAAGACATTTATTTGAAGGACTTGATTTAATTGATCGTACTTGTGTTTATTAATTGTTGAGTGATATTAATAGTATTCTAGTTGTCTGTTGTGCATATCACTGATTGTTCCATGTTGTCATATTGTTATTTGTTTCCTATTATTTTGTATATTATATTGCACAGGTTATTAGATTAGTGAGTGTCTTGACTGTACCTCGTCTCTACTCCATTGAGGTTAGTCTTGATACTTACTGAGTACCGACCGTGGCGTACTCATACTACACTTTTGCACATTTTTGTGCAGAGCGAGGTATTGAAGATATCGGACTTGAGCAGAGTTAAAGCGCGATCATAATGATTCAAGGTAGAGCTGCTTGGCCGTCGCAGTCCCTTGGAGTCATTTCATTTCATTGTACTGTTAATTTGTAATCAAATAGTATTGTATATTCGGTCCTCGTGATCATTCCATGTATTCAGTTAGAGTTCGTGACTCAGTACTATCAATCTTGGGAAGTTGTGTATTGTAATTATTTCCGTTGTTAGCTTTTAATTCAAAAAAAAAATGGCTTCAAAATGTAATAGAAATCGGCTTACCTAGTCTTAGAGACTAGGTGCCATCACGACGCCTGTGGTGGGATTTTGGGCCGTGAAAATAATATCTCTCGGAATATCATGAGACCCATGAACAGACAATATGAAAGTAGGACACATGGGGAATTAAGAACATAGGCACCTCTAATACTTCTATGAATAGAGTCATTTATGAAAGTTCAGCGTTTGCACGTTTTATTTGTATCATATGGATCATGCCAAAAGGAAAGAATGGATAGCCTTAACATACCTCAAGTCGTCAATGCAACTCAACAACAAGCTTATGACAACTAGCGCACCAACCCTATAACAAAGCAATATGTGTACAACTTAGATAGCGGTGGTATATCACGTATCTCAAATGATAACTCGATTCTAAAATAAAACGGACAGCATTTTTCCTGATTTCACTACTCCCTCAAGCCTACTATTGGAAAGATACAAACACAATACAATCAACAACTCAAAAACAACCCAACTACAATTTGGGACCTTCAATACAACAAAACCCCCAAGTATACCATAACATACCCAATCAATAAGTTATCAATTAACCTGAAATTACAACAACGAGTGACCAACCTACTACCCTACCACATGTGGCATTTCTCCACTCCCTTCATCCTTCCAAACTCCATAAATCAGCAGCACAATAGGCCAACATGAGTGGACTACAAAACAGTCCACTAAAAGTGAAATAAATCAAACTCACGATTTCCGATCACCGTCCCGTGAGTTCTAAATATTAGGAAATAAATTTATCAACCTTCCTTGATATTTAAATACTTAAATATAGAAATTAGGCATTTTATTAAATATTAAATATATTCCAAAACTCAAACTACAAAGAAAAAGAGAGGCGACATAGCGATACTTACGTTGTATGGATTGTTTTAATGTTACCGCTTCTTGATTTCGTGCCCGGGATGTTAGTATTCTTTGAAACACTATTAGAGAGATCAAGGACAGGTTTTATGGTGTTCTCTGGTTGGTTTCTATGTAAAAATTAAGAGAGAGATGAATTAAGACATATATATCAACTTTTGAAAAGTCAAAGAGATGCTAGCTTGGCACCCTCTCATTCACTCATCTTCCGATACTTATATCTTTTTATCCGGATATCGTATGAATGAACGGTTAAAAGCGTTGAAAACTATATTCCAAGACCTTCAATTTGGTATATAATATGTCCCAAAAAGACCTCATATAGCATACGAAATATATTTCTCAAAAAGCTCTATTACAAGGCAAATCCTTTGTCGATTTTTCCGCAACTTAAACCCGATTTTTCCCAAACATTATATTTTCTATCCAAACATCATATATAGTCATATTTTGACTTTAAAATCATATAAATCATGATTAAAAAGTCTCATATTCATTATACGTCACCTTGGGACGCACAGGGTGTAACAATTTTAATTGTTGGTTTTTGGATACAGCAGTATGCATCGCGATCGCAGACATTGGATCGCGTTCGCGAAGAGCAAAATGGGAGAAAGGGGTCTATGAATCATGCTCGTGGAAGCAAATTCGCTTATGCGAAGAAGAAATTGATGTTGCATAAGGCTGGCTTTGGAAGCTCATATCTTGCAATCTATAAGGAATTTGGAAATGATTCAAAAATGAAAGTTATAACTCTTGGTGTCTAGTTTTCAGAAAGTCAAACCATTTATCATTTGGAGTTTTGTATAACAAGTTATGACTATTATACTAGAGGATGTCTGGAGTAGTTGGGCAGCTTGCTCTTCGCTATCGCGATTGGTTTTCCGCGATCACGAATGGCAATTTTGAGCTGATAAAAGTAGTGCTTTGCGATCGCGAAGTATTTTCCGTGATCACGAAGGGTAAATACCTGGGCAAAAGCTATATTTCAGGGGTTTCAGACATTTTATCATATTTGGAGCTATGAAGCTCGGATTGAAGGGATTTTTGAAGCGATTTTCACCATTTCGGGGGTTTCAGACATTTTGAACTTTGATTCGGAGTTGGATTTGAGTGAAACTAGTATGGTTAGACTCGTAATTGAATGTGTTATCGGATTTTATGAGTTTTGTCAGGTTCTGGGCACATGAGCCCGGGGTTGACTTTATTGACTTTTCGAGCGGAGTTGGAAATTGTTATAAATTGATTTATTACGAGTATTAGAGTATACTTTTATTGGTTTATAAATTATTTGACTAGTTTTGGAGCGACGGTCATCGGTTTGAGGTGTTAGAGTGGCGTTGGATCCGGTTACGGAACTTCGGAGCGAGGTAAGTCTCTTATCTAACCCTATGAGGGAAAATTTACCCCGTAGGTGTTATATTCTTATATGCTACATGTTGTGGGAGCTACACACGCATGAGGTGACGAGTATCTATGCGTATGCTAGAATTCCTGATTATGTCGGGGTAGACTTAGGTTCACGCTATGCTATAATTATACTATTTGAGTCATCTTTGCTCGTTTAATTCCTTTATTTTGCGTTACGACTTGAGACTAGACTTGCATAAGATGATAGACTCACTATTGTAGAGGCTGATCACCTCGGCAAGATTATGTATACATTCTTATGGGAGAGGGTCATTTGCTTCAGCAGTATAATAGATTCATCTATGATTTGTGTCGTTCGACCCTCGGCGGTGTACACATTATTATGGGATCGCTATGGTTTGTGGCGTTCGACCCTCGGCAGTGTACACATTATTATGGGATCGGGTCGTACGCCTTGGCATTTCTATAAAATACTCTTATGGGATCATGTCGTTCGCTCCGGCAACATCGTGCGTAATATTTGACAAGAAACCAACGTATCCGTGTATTTTCCTGATTTGAGTTATGGCGACCTATCTGGTGAGATCCATTTCATATATACTCCGGTTGAGGAGGTAACTGATAATTGAGAGCTTGAATTTACTGTTCAGGGGAGGATTGTACCACTTACCTATATTTGTTTATACTGTTTATTACCTTGTCGTATATTTGTTTACTTCCTATTGTATTTGAGTTATTAGACCACTAGTAAGTGTCGATGTCGACCCTTCGTCATTGCTTCTCCGAGGTTAGGCTAGATATTGTCACGACCCAAAATCTCACCCGTCGTGATGGCGCCTATATCGATACTAGGCAAGCCGTTAATGTCGCTAAACCATAATTTCTTTTAAGTTTGAGAATATAATATTTAAATACAATACAAAATCTCCCAAATACAAATACGAACACTCCCCAAAACCTGGTGTCACTGAGTACATGAGCATCTAATATGAATACAAATCTGGGAAAGTACGGTCTACAATAGTCTAAGACCAAAAATTACAGTAATACAGAGATAGGGAAGGAGAGACAAGGTCTGCGAAACACGACAGCTACCTCTGAATCTCCGAAAAATCAGCTATACGAAAGAATCAACACCCACTATGTTCGGGAAGACCTGGATTTGCACACGAAGTGCAGGGTGTAGTATGAGTATAACCAACTCAGCAAGTAATAATAATAAATAAGGAACTGAGGATAGTAACGAGCTACATAATTATGGTTCATTTCCAGTAATCCCAGCAAAGAATAGACATGCTATCAAATCTAGCAGTTTAATGTCAAATTAATTTTTATATAGTTCTTGTTCATGTAATCCGTATATCAACAATCTTTCAGAGATTTCACAACAATGACAGATAGCAACAAAATGCAACAACAAATGGAATTTAAGTACAACCTCTCAGAACAACAATCACTCACTGGGCTCCCAGTCCTCATCACTCCCTAGGCTCCCAGCCCTCACTCAATGGGTACCCACGCTCACTGGGGGTGTACATACTCATGAGGAGCTCCTACAGCCCAAGCGCTATAAGCACGAACAACTCACGTGCTGCACAGACAACTTACGTGCCATAATATAAATATCTGGATTTGCACGTCCAACTCACGTGCAATAATAATATCTGGATCCGCACGGCCAACTCACGTGTTGCACGGCCAACTCACGTGCAATAATAATATAAGGAACCGCACGGCCAACTCACGTGCAATAATAATATCGGGATCCGCACGGCCAACTCACGTGCTATAATAATATAAAGATCTGCACGGCCAACTCACGTGCAATAATAATATAAGGAACCGCACGGCCAACTCACGTGCTATAATAATATCTGCATCTGCACGGCCAACTCAAGTACAATAGTATAATATATAGATCTACACGGCCAACTCACGTGCAATAATATAATATATATAAATCCAACATGGCATGCTGCGGCGTGCAGCCCGATCCCAAAAATATCCTCACAATCAGGCCCTCGGCCTCACTCAGTCATAAACCTCTCAAGCCACTCGGGCATTTCAGTAAAACAGGGCATTCAGTCCAAAATATTTATATGCATCAAAATTAGAGTCACAAAAACTGAGTTATGCGGTAAACAAGTATAAACATGACTCAGTATAGATTTTCAATCGAAAAAAATGAGAGGATAGTAAGAAAAAAGCCCCTAAGAGTTCAAACAACACTAGCGCAAGGCCCAAACATGGCATTCAGCCCAATTTACAGAAATTCTTTCTAAAACATATAAGTATCATATAATTTCCATAAAATATTCAACTTTATAGTTTCTACGGGACGGACCAAGTCACAATTCTCTCGGTGCACGCCCACGCGCCCGTCACCTAGCATGTGCGTCACCTCCAAAAATAATCACATGATACCAAAATCTGGAGTTTCATACCCTCAGGACCAGATTTAAAACTGTTACTTACCTCAACCCGTAAAATTCTTATTCTGAAATTTCCTTTCCTCGTGAATTGGTTTCCAACGTCTCGAATCTGGTCATAAATAATTCGATTCAATCAATACCAATTATTGTAATTAATTCCATAAGAAAATGCTAATTTTTTCAATAAAATCCGAAATTAACTCAAAAATTATCCGTAGGTCCCACATCTCGGAACCCGACAAAAGTTACAAAATATGAATGCACATCCAACCACGAGTCCAACCATACTAATTTTACCAAATTCCGACATCAACTCGACCCTCAAACCTTCAATTTAAGTCTTTGAAGATTTCTACCATTTTCAACCCAATCTATACCCATTTGAACTCAACAATCTTTCCATAATCCTTATTGATATGTATAAATGATATTATTACACCTAAGAATCATACTCTTAATCACCCATCTTTACCCAAACTCGAAATTGAAGACTAGGGGTTAGAACCTTACCTCTTGGGTGAAGATCTTGTGATATTTCCTTGTTGGATTTCAAAGCTTGAACAAGAACTTGATGAACAAAGTTCTTGAGCTTCTTCCTCTCTCTAGAACACTCTCCCTTCTCTCTAAAAATATCATATTCTTGCTCCAAAATGAGCTTCAAGGCTTATTTATCGAAGTTGGGTCGGGTTATAACAATAGAAGAATGGATACTCCAAACATTCCGAACTAGGCTACAGACCTGGCCTCGCCAGGCTAAAGCCTGGTCTTAGCGCGCGATAGGCCTGGCCTCGCCAGGCTAAAGTCTGGTCTTACACCTGGCCTTGCGAGCTCTGTAGTGAGCTACAGGACAAACTTTGGGTATTTGATCATAACTTCTTGTAGGAATGTCCGGATGACAAACAGTTTGAAGCGTTGGAAAGTGGACTCGAAGATCTTTCATTTGATAGGTAGATCATAACATAACTTCATATATATACATATATATATATATATATATATATATATATTCTCGTTCAAAGTTGGGTCTTGCGCAAACTCACTTGAAACTTTAGTCTTATGAAATTTCCAACTTCTACATTCGATACCGAAACCTATCGAATCAAGTCCGATTGACCTAAAATTTTTCACACAAGTCATAAATGATATAACGGACCTATTCCAATTTACGGAATTGAATTGCGACCCCGATATCAAAAAGTCAACCCCCCGGTCAAACTTTTCAAAAATTCAACTTTCGGCATTTCAAGCGAAATTCCACTACGTACCTCCAAAAACTTTTCCGGACACGCTCCTAAGTCCAAAGTCACCATACGAAGCTATAAGAATTATCAAAACTCCATTTCAATGTCATTTACACATAAGTCGACATCTGGTCAACTATTTCAATTTAAGCTTCCAACATGAAATTCATTCTTCCAAGCTAACTCCGAAGTACCTTAAAACCAAACCGATAATTTACACAAGTCATAATACCTCATAGGAAGCTATTCAATACTTCAAATAGTTGAAAGGAGAGTAAATGCTTAAAACGACCGGTCGGGTCGTTACAGATACTTATTAGATACACGTTGATTTACGTACTCATACTATACTTGCTGCACTTATTGTGCATGTGTGTGTATATATATATATATATATATATATATATATATATATATATATATATATATATATATATATATATATATATATATGTTTGGTGGTGTTTTGGGTGCAAAGACGCAGCTGTTGCGGGGAGTTTACGGTGAGTTGCATTCCATGTTACGATCCGAAGCATACAAAGTCTCCATCAAAGTTATGTATATTCTCCTGTCTAACTTGTATTCCATATAGATATTGTATTATTATTGTACTCCTTAGTATATGTCCATGCTCTTATGACACCGGATTTTTGGGGTTCCTACTAGATGTTCATTATTGTAGTTCACGTAATTATTATCATTTTACTTTATAATTTATATTTTATACGGAAATTAGAAAACAAAATCAGGGGTTTTCTACGAGCACCAGATTTTACTCTACTTATATAATGGGATTCATGATTTCAAAAATAATTAAATGAGTAACTAAGTTGATTAATCACCGTTGGGTTGCCTGACAGCGGTGTTAGGCGTTATCACGACCTATAGTGGATTTTGGGTCATGACATCAGTCTAGACAGAAGAGTTATGTCAATCGTAGAGTTCGTGATGTTGCATTCATGGTTGGAGAGAGGGGTTTGCTCCGGGTTTCACCCATGAAGGGTGTGATGAGGTTCGAAAAGAAGGTCAAGTTGAGCCCTAGGTATATAGAACCTTTTGAGATTCTTGAGATAGTAGGTGAGGTGGCCTACATGCTTGCCTTGCTACCTAGTTTATCAGCAGTCCATCCGGTGTTCCATGTATCCATACTCCGGAAGTATCACGATGATCTGTCCTATATGTTAGATTCCAGCTCAGTCCAATTGCACAAGGATTATGAGGAGGAGCCTATGGCCATTCTATCCTGGCAAGTACGAAAGTTGAGGTCTAAGAGTTATCTTTCAGTTCGAGTGCAGTGGAGAGGCCAGCCGATCGAGGCAGCCACGTGGGAGTCCGAGTCTAACATGCGGAGTAGATACCCACACCTTTTCACCAGTCCAGGTACTTTTCTATATCCGTTCGAGGACTAACATTTATTTTATAGGTGGAGAATGTGATGATCCGATAGGTCATTTTGAATTTTAGCCTTTATTTCCGTATTTTAAGACCTCAATTAGCTCCGTTTAGCGTTTCTCGATTTAGGTGCACAGTCCGTGTCTCATTTCGAAAAGTTTTGATGTGGAAAAGTGAAGAAATGTGAAATTTTGCCTTAAAATGACTAGAGATGACTACGGCCAACGTTTTATATAAAAAGACCCAAATCAGTATTTTGACGGTCTCGGTGGGTCCATATCGTGATTTGGGACTTGGGCGTATGCCCGAAATCGAATTCAAAAGTCCCTAACTTGATTTAACGCGATTTGTTGAAAACTAGTAATTTAAAGGCTTAAAGAATTCCTAAGTTTGACCATAGGTTGACTTTGTTGCTATCGGGTTCGAATTTCAGTTCCGTAACTTGGAATAGGTTCATTTCACTATTTATGACTTGTCTTCAAAATTTGGTGCAAAACGGAGTTTATTTGACGTGATTCGGACGTCCGGTTGTTAATTTGCAAGTTCTTGAGTTTCTTGAAAATTTAATATATTTTGATGTCTGATTCATAATTTTATGTTTTATTTTGGTTTTTGATCACGCGAGCGAGTTCATATGATATTTTTAGACTTGTGTTGATGTTTGGTTTAGAGCCTCGAGGGCTCGGGTGAGCTTCGAACGCGTTTCGTAGTGTTTTGGAGAGTGTTAGAGTTGCTGCTGTGAGCTGGTGTTGCAGGCTTCGTAATTGCGAGGTTAGAAGTCGCATTTGCGACGTATGGCCTAGCCTATCAGGGTTACATTTGCGAGCCCATTGTTTGCAATTGCGAAGGGGATCTGGAATCAGCAGTGATCGCATTTGTGATCACATGATCGCTTTTGCGAAAATCCAAAGTTCGCAGTTGCGAACATTAAGTCGCATTTGCGACTGTAGCAGGGATGTGGGTTCTTCGCTTTTGCAATGGAATTCTCGTATTTACGGGGTTCGCATGATTAGATTGTTGTCACCTATGTTCCAAGAAGGTTGAATGGTGCACTTGGTCAAAGGTTGGATTATTTATCATGAGGAATAGAGATCAATTCCCACTTAATACATTGTTTTCTCATTTTTTTAAGTATTGTACCCATGTACTAGAAATCCTAGATCCGCCTCTCATTAGTGGCTGCTTTAATGGTTCAAATTTAGGTCACGCGAAGACAACTTTACCGTTGCTCTAAAGCTACCCTTCCAAATAATTACATGTGTTTTTTATATTACTTTGTATTTTCGTCACAATTTTGCAAAGGATGATAAATTATTATGATTTAATTTTCTTATACTTTTTTATGATAAATTAATGCGATTTTAAATAATTTCATGTGATTTTATTCTCTCCACTTTTACACATGTGGAAATATTTATTAATTTTCTTAGAGGTTTTGTTTTGTTTCATCGCATCCCCCCCTCCCCCCCCAAAAAGAAACCCTTTTTTGGAGGGTTTGGAGTGTTGTTTTCTAAGAATTTTCCCATTCAATTGCCAACAAAATAAAACGTAGACCTCTTTTATCTTTTCTGTTACATTATGTGTTTGTCTTGGTTGGGAAATTTATGCTTTTAATCCTTGAAATATTGATAGATTTTGTTTCCTATGGTATATGACTAATTAAGTTTATTTTTAAATTAATTAAAATGTGCATTTTTTATTCGGTTGCTTGCTAACTACATATTAACAATCACATTTTTAATTAACTATATTTTTTGTTGAATTATATTGTCATTATATGATGGTAATATAGTTTTAAAACTAATTTATATATAACACATTTCATGCATAAAGGACCAAAATCACACATTTTAATTATTGAATATTAAATATAATAAGTCAAATATCACAAAAAACTAAGATCAAAATTTACTATAATAACTAAGGAATCAATATACCTTTTAGTTTATTTTACTTTATCTTGAGCATTAGGAGTGTTAGTTTTGAAAAAACAATTTCCGTTCGACCACCTATAAAATAAACCCCTTTCGATGTCACCAAAAACAATAAATAGGAAAAACAAAAAGAAACAACTTGATGCGTGTTATGAAATAAAAGCAATATAGCAAGAACTATATAATTAACTAGAACTTAATATAAGAAGGGAATGATAATATTAGAAGAGAGGACTTCTACGTTTTCGGAGTGTCACAAATAGGTTCATCAATGAATCCATTTATAGACATAATTCATTATTATAAAAACCAATCCAAAACCTGTTATGAGTACAGAACCAATCCATAACCAATCCAAAACCTGTTATGAATACATAACCAATCTGAAACCTGTTATGAAAGACATCCATCGTTGCAAGTGGATGAATCCACTTGCATGATTTATAACACTCCCCCTTGGATGTCCAATAACAAATAATGTGTCTCGTTAAAACCTTACTAAGAAAAAAAAACCATGTGGGAAAAACTCTTAGTGAAGGAAAAAGAGTACACACATCTTGTAATACGCATTGTTTGCTGCCTTGTTAAAAGCCTTGCCAGGAAAACCGAGTAAGATAAAACCTTAGCTAAGGGAAAAAGAGTACAGCGCGTATCTTACTCCCCCTGATGAAAACATAATTTCAAATATTTGAGTCTCCGCATTCCAATCTTGTATACCATCTTCTCAAAAGTTAAAGTTGGCAAAGATTTAGTGAATAAATCTGCCGGATTGTCACTTGAACAGATTTGTTACACATCAATGTCACTATTTTTCTGAAGATCATGTGTGTAGAATAATTTTGGTGAAATGTGTTTCATTCTATCTCATTTTATAAATTCTTCCTTCAATTGGACTATGCATGCAACATTGTCTTCGTATAAAATTGTGGATCTTTTATCACATTTCAAACCATATTTTTCTCGAATAAAATGAATCACTGATCTCAACCATACGCATTCCCTACTTGCTTCATGAATAGCTATTATCTCAGCATGATTTGAAGAAGTAGAAACAATAGATTACTTTTTGGAGCGCCATGATATAACAGTACCTCCACATGTGAACATATACCCGGTTTGAGATCGAGTTCTATGGGGATCAGATAAATAACCTACATCTGTATAACCAATAAGATCTGCACTACCTTTGTTAGCATAAAACAAACCCATATCAAGAGTTTCCTTTAAATAACGCAATATATGTTTAATCTTGTTCCAATGTCTCCGTGTACGAGAAGAGCTATATCTTGCTAGTAAATTAACAGAAAATGCTATATCAGGCCTTGTAGCATTAGCAAGATACATAAGTGCACCAAGGAGTTCCTCATCCTCTTCTGGAGGTCGGAACGGATTCTTATTCACTTCAAGTGATCGAACAACCATTGGTATACTCCATGGGTGCGCTTTGTCCATGTAAAAGTATTTTAAGACCCTTTCTGTATAGGCAGATTGATGGATAAAGATGTAACGATTCGGCCAGTCGTTTTGAGAGTATTAGCCCCGAACCCCTATTTATTGCTCCCTCTATTTCATTTTATGGTTACGTAACTTGTCGGGAGGTTTGGTTTTTGGTTTCAGAGTGAAATGGGATCTATAGTCCCTAAAATGTAAATTTAAATCGTGGGAATTAACTGTAGTTTAATTTATGTCAAGATGACTCCAGAATAGAGTTTTGACGATTCCAATAGCTCCATATGGTGATTTTGGTCTTAGGAGCGTGTTCGGATGTTGATTTGGAGGTTCGTAGGTTATTTCGACGTCAAATGGCAAAAGTTGGAAAGTTGGGTGATTTTTCGAAAGTTTGACCGGGAGTGGACTTTTTGATATCGGGGTCGGATTCTGATTTTGGAAGTTTGAGTAGGTCCATAATGTCAATTATGACTTGTGTACAAAATTTGAGGTAAATCGGACTTGTTTTGATAGGTTTCGGCGTCGGATGTGGAAGTTAAAAGCTCAAAAGTTCATTAGGCTTGAATCGATGCGCAATTCGTGGTTTTAGCATTGTTTGATGTGATTTGAAGGCTCGACTAAGTTCGTATGATGTTTTAGAACTTGTTGGTATAATTGGTTGAGATCCTGGGGGCCTCGGGGGTGATTTGGACCATGTTCGGCACATTTGAGAACTTTGAAGAATTGCTGAAGCTGCTGATTTTGCTGGTGTCTGGTTTCCTTCATTGCGTTCGCGAGAGAGGTCTTGCGTTCGTGAAGGTGTAGTAAGTTGTTCACCGCATTCGCGTATGAGGGGTCGCGTTCGCGTAGGCCTGGGCTCAGTATACATCGCGTTCGCGTGGGGCATCTCGCATTCGCGAAGAGGAATCTGGCAGCTGAGAATTTTTGTGCTTCGCGAACGCGAGGCACATTTCACGTTCGCAAAGAAGAAAACACCTGGGCAGCATATTAAATTTTAAAATCGAGGTTTTTTCTTCCATTTTCATTTTGGGACCTTGAGAGCTCGGATTTAGGCGAGAATTGGAGGGATTTTTAGAGGGTTCTTGACTCATTTTTTGATTATATTCCACTAATCTATCATTAATTTCTTCATTAATTAAGGAATTGGGTTGAGAAATTGGGGGGGAAATGTGGAAAAAATCCTTAGGCTGAATTTTGAGGTTTTGAACGAGATTTTTGTATCAGATTTGAGTAATTTTGGTATGGGTGAACTCGATATCGAATAAGTATACGTATTTTGTGACTTTTACCCGATTCCAAGACGTGGGCCTTGGTCGACTTTTTGAGGTGATTTTTTAATTCTTTGCTAAAGTGGTAGTTTCATTATTTAAATTAGTTTATTATAGTTATATTTATAGTATGTAATTGTTTTTTCTAGATTCGAGCCGATCGGAGTCGGAAAATCAAGGAAAAGACATTCTTATTGACTGATTGAGCTTGGTTTGAGGTAAGTGACTTATCTAACCTTGTGTGGGGGAAACTCCCTTTAGATTTTGTTTTACCCCAAACTTTTTATAATTATACTTTTTCCCTATTTTCAACTATAAATACCCTCTCATTCTTTCATTTTTCTCACAAAATCATCAATCTCTCTCTAATATTCTTCTATAATTGCTTACTTAATTGTTACAATTTGTGCAAAATTGTGAAGTTGGTGAATTGAAGTCTTCAAGTCTTCAACGATAATTATTTTTCAACAAGTTGTTCATCAATTCGGTAAACTCGTTCCAACTCTTAAGTTTTAATATTATAGTTTTATTTGTTTTATTTACTTTGCTTGATTAATTAAGATGGCTTATTCCCTAAAAAAAATATTTAGTAAAAATAAGAAAAAATCCAAGAGTGGTGGATCTAGTGGCTAATCTGTTCCTCGTCCACTTCCCCTGGCTCCCCGGCCGAAACCTGTTACCCGTCCTTCACATGCTATTCTTGATAGCAATAATAGTTTATTATAATTTATCGAGAGTCAATTTTGCCATAATATTACCCCCGGTGAACAATTAAATCATGAATATATGAATGCTCTTTATGGTAATCCAACTATTAATGAAAATGATGATGAAGAAATAGATTTTGATGAAACGCAACCGGATGACGATACACCCACTAGTCCTGCTCCTGAAGTTAACCCAACTAATAATAATCCAAATGATCCCCCGTCTGACCCTCCTGTTACTGCCCCTACTTTTTCTAGACAACCTTCTAAACGGGCAGAAACATCTCTTGTTTGGCCATTTTTTACTCAACTAAGAGAAAAGAATAGGGCTAAGTGTAAAACTTGTGGCAAAGAGTTAGTTTTTAAATATGTTGGAAGTCGGGGGAGGGGGGGGACGGAAAGTTTGACTAGACACATATTGCTACACCCTCAAGATAAAGCTAGATATTTTCGTATGAAAGCTTTGGCCGAGGGGACAAGTGCACCTAGTCAGGCTGACCTTAGTACCGGGTCAAATCAATTTCAACCGGAAATTAACACTGTTACCGGTGGTATTTTATATTATGATCCAAAAAAAGATCGGAAAGAATTGGCAAAAATGGTTACTGTTATGTGCTTACCCTATAGTTTTCCTTCTAACCCTCACTTTGTGCATTATATTAGAAAAGTTTATAATCCTACTTATAAAGGTTTTCCTCGCACAACCGTAAAGAGTGATATTTATAAATATAAACATGAATATGAATAATATTTGCTCTATTTATTTACTCATATAAATTGTCGTGTTGCTATTACAACTAATATTGGTAGAAGTGGTAATGACTGTGATTACCTTATTGTTACCAGTCATTAGATTGATGAGGATTGGATAATGCAAAAGCGTATTATTGCTTATAGAATAATTAATTCATGTCACACAGGGCAGTTTATTTCTAGCACGATTACAGATATTTATAGATATTTTTGCATTAGTGATAAAATAATGTCAGTTTCAATGGATAATGCTACTAGTAACACAAATGTTGTAGCCTTACTTACCACTACACTAAGTCCTGCATTTAGTAACATTTTTCATGTTACATGTATTTGTCATATTTATCATTTAATTGTGGGTGATGCTATGCGAATTTTAAATGTTGAAATTGAGAAGGTTAAAATGGCACTTAATTGGCTTTTTTATTCAAACCGTAGAAGTAGACTTAGAGAATATTTTAAAAGATGCGATGAATTTGGCCTAAGAGAAATAAAGGTTCCTAAACCTTGTCCAACTAGATGGAATTACATGTATGAAAGTTTAGTTGTTGCATATGAATATAGAAACTCCATAAACTCAACGTTTAATGCTCATGTTAGTGATGATGATGAGCACCTTACAAATGCGGATTGGGCTAATGTTAAAATGCTTGTAGATTTTTTTAAAAAATTTTATATTGCTACAAATAAATTTTCTGGGCAATATTATCCTACTATTTCTAACTATTTAGTTTATATTGCAGAACTTGCAAATTTTTTTGATCATTTTTCAGAGGGTGTGAAAATTTATCAACTTGCTATTGATACCATGAAGAAGAAAAAAAATATTTTTTTCCTATTCCCCCTATTTATGGTGTTGCTGCATTGTTAAATCCTACTATGAAATTAGGAGGTTCTCAATTTTGGTATGAAACTGTTTATAATGGTTTAACACTTGAAGATGAGGAGTTTTCTACACTTGCGACGCAATAGCCTCAATTAAAATAAATGTTCAAACTATTTATAATGCTTATCAAGTTGCATTAGATCATGCTAGACCAAATGTTCCAACTCCTTCTTCTTCTAGTTCTCAATCATCTAAAAGAACTGCGGGGGTAAGAGCACTTAGTGCTTGGGCAGGGTTCAGGGGTTCTCAAGGTTCTAGTACTAGTGATTTTTCACAACTAAATGAGCTTGAAGTTTATTGGTCACAGGGAATTGAGGAAGTGAATCCCGACGGCTCCTTTAATATTTTGGAATGGTGGAAGGACAAAACAATTCTTTCCGGTTCTTTCAAGGATGGCCCGAGACATTTTAACTATTCAAGCTTCAACAGTGGCATCAGAGAGCGCTTTCAGTCAAGCAAGACTTCAACTCGGTGATTATAGAGAGTCTATGAGGGAGAGCTTGAAAAAATCAGTACTTTTCAGAGATTGGATCCGTTCGGAAAGAAGAAATTTTGGACTTGCTGAATCACAACCAGAGGTAGACGAAGCTTATGAAGAAATGCTAGCTGAACTTACGGAGGATGATGATTCGCCTGGAAGCGGTGATGACCAAGCTTCATTTTTGCCACCACCAACGGAAATTCCTCCGGACCTTGAAGGATTTATGAAATTTGTAAGAGATACTATGTAAATTAATATGTAACTTGTATTTTGGCACATCTTGATTAGTTTCTTTTTCTTCTCAATGGTGATATTAGCACCTTGTTGTGCTCATTCCATAGGGGGAGGAAGACTAAGAAAGATATTGCCATGATTTTTTAATGCTATAATAAAAATATAACGCATTGCTTTGAATATCTCTTTACAATATTTTTGTCTTTTTATATACCTTAAGCTATACATATAGTATAATATAGTATATACTATATATATATATATATACATCTTACTATATACATAGTATATAAGCCATATTCGATAGTATATAAATATATATATATCGAATATAGCTTATATATATACTATACTATATATATATCTTAAGATATATATATATATATATATATATATATCTTACTATATTAAGATGTATATATAGTATATCGTAAGATGTATACTATCGAATATGGCTTATATACTATGTATATAGTAAGATGTATATATATATATAGATAGATATATATCTTAAGCCATATTCGATAGTATATAAATATATATATCGAATATAGCTTATATATATACTATACTATATATACATCTTAAGATATATATATATATATACACTATATATATATATATAGTATACTATATATATATAGTATATAAGCCATATTCGATAGTATACATCTTACGATATACTATATATACATCTTAATATAGTAAGATGTATATATACTATATATATCTTAAGATGTATATATAATATATAAATCGAATATTAATGTATAAATCTTAAGATATATATATATATATAGTAAATCAAATATAGCTTATATATCTTAAGATGTATATATAGTATAGTATAGTATATATATTATAACGCATTGCTTTGAATATCTCTTTACAATATTTGTCTTTAAATTTGAATTAAAAAATTTAGGTGATAATTCTATAATATAATTTACTAGGAATTGCCTTAGATATTTTTATTACCATTTTTTTTCTCTAGCTTGTATAAAAATAATTTAAAAAATAGAAAGTTTTCGTTGGGCCCATTGGGCCCGCTTAGGCCCGGGATCGGCCCACTTAATACGAGACCGCTAGTTCGTGGTCCCGGTCCTGGACCGGTTCCAACGAGAAGTCCGCAAAACCCGGGACCGCTTAGGACCGGCCCACTTAGGACCGGACCCGCGAAGCCCACTTAGGGCCGGGCCCGGCCCACATGCCACCCCAACTTTATATGATAATCTGGGAATTGTGCCCTTAATCGAATTATTTGGGCTAATAGCTTTGCAAATGCCAGGTTGTGAGATGATAGTAGGCACACATGAGACCATCTTGAAGATGCATCTATTAGGACCATCGAATATCTAAACAACTCACTTGGTGGATGAATAGGTCCAAATATATCCCCATGTATACGCTCTAAAAAAGACAGGAGATTCAATACCAACCTTCATTGGTGATGGTTTAGTGATCATTTTGCCTTGGTAACAAGCATCACAAGAAAATTCATCATTTGTAAGAATCTCCAAGTTCTTTAATGGATGCCCACTCAAATTTTCAGTAATTCGTCTCATCATTATTGATCCAGGATGGCCTAAGCGGCCATGCCAAAGCACAAAAGTATTTGAATCAGTAAACTTCTGATTTACTATAGAGTGTGCTTCAACTGTACTAATTTTTGAATAGTATAAGCGAGAAGATAAAGTTGGTAACTTTTCTACAATGCACTTCCGACCAAAAATATTCTTTGTAATACAAAGATATTTCACATTTATTTCATCTATTGTCTCAACATGATACCCATTTCGGCGGATATCTATAAAACTCAACAAGTTTCTTCGGGACTTGAAGGAGAATAATGCATTGTCTATAATAAGTATTATTCCCTTAGACAGAAATATAATGGCTCTTCTGGAGCCTTCCATCAAACTTATATTACCAGAAATTGTAGAAACATTTGCTTTTTTCTTATACAAATAAGAAAAATATTTCTGATCTTTGAATATGGCATGAGTTGTTCCACTATCAATTACACAAATATCTTCATGATTGCTCTTTGATCCTAACATAATTTGAGGATTATCCATATTCTTCAAAATGACATAAACAAAATAAATATTTTAGTAAATATCATTATCAAAGCATAACCTTTATTTATGTACAACAATTACATAATCATATTATCTAATACAAACAAAAAAAATTAAAATATTTAAATTCCTAAAGATTCATCACCGATCACATGACTAATTTCTCCTTTTGGGAGTGCAAAGTAATCAGTTATATCCAAATACATGAAGTCTAAATTATCTTCAGATATAAAATTTGCTTCAGTATTTTTCTTTGTCTTCTTTAGAGAGGCTTGATAAAGCTCAACCTGGTACTTTGGCGTATAACAGATACGTGACTAGTGCCCTTTTCCTCCACATCTATAGCATGCATTCTCTGCATTTGTTGCTTGCACCGCTTCATGCTTTTGTTCCTTCCTTTTCCACTGCTAGTGGTGAGGAGAGTTCTTTGGTGCATTATTATTACCATGATTAGATTTTCTTCCCCGACCATGGTCATGACCACGACTGGGGCCACGACCTCTTCTACTCTTAGCTTGGTGAAAGTTCGCCTCATTCACTTCAGGGAATGGATTAGAACTAATAGGCCAATTTTCATGGTGTTTCATTAATAGCTCGTTATGTTGCTCAACCACAAGAATATGTGAAATAAGTTCAGAATACTTTTTGAATCCCATCTCTCGATATTGCTGCTGCAGGAGCATATTCGAGGCATGAAAAGTGGTGAAAGTTTACTCCAACATATCATGATCAGGAATATTATCCCCACATAATTTCAATTGGGAAATAATTCTAAACATAACAGAATTATACTCACTGATAGATTTAAAATCTTGTAGCCTTAAATGAGTCCATTCATAACGTGCATGTGGAATAACGACCATCTTAAGGTAGTCATATCTATCTTTCAAATTATTTCACAGTATAACTGGATCTTTAACAGTGAGATATTCCATTTTCAAGCCTTCACCAAGGTGATGCCGTAGGAATATCATTGCTTTGGTACGGTCTTGGTTTGATGCTTGATTTTTATCCTTGATGGTGTCTGCCAGACCCATCGCATCGAGATGAATTTCAACATCAAGCACCCAAGACATGTAGCTTTTATACGATATATCCAGGTCTACAAATTCAAGTTTAGAAAGATTTGACATTATTTAGAAAAAGAAAGTTCGTACCTCTGATACTTTCAAAGTATTTGCTCGAGATGACAGAGTCTCATGCTGATAACGTGTTATGAAATAAAAGCAATATAGCAAGAACTATGTAATTAACTAGAACTTAACATAAGAAGGGAATGATAATATTAGAAGAGAGGATTTCTACGTTTTCGGAGTGTCACAAATAGGTTCATCAATGAACCTATTTATAGACATAACTCATTGTTACAAAAACCAATCCAAAACCTGTTATGAATACAGAACCAATCTGTAACCAATCCAAAACCTGTTATGAATACATAACCAATCCGAAACCTATTATGAATACATAACCAATCTGAAACCTGTTATGAATACAAACCAATCCAAAACCTGTTATGGAAGACGTCCACCGTTGCAAGTGGATGAATCCACTTGCAAGATTTATAACAACGCAAACAATTTTTTTTTTCATTTTAAGAAGGAAATAAGCTCAAATGCAGGAAATTCTTCCCAAACAGTCAAACACAATGTCCGCAATGTTAAAAATATTAACGATTAATAAGGTTGATGACCCTGTAACAAATTTGATACTAAGGTTGACAAGAAATTCATGGACATTAGCACACGAAACATCGAAAATCGTCCTGAATTCCTATTTTATGGCCCTAAAATATTAAAAAAGAGGAACGGTTACGGTAAAGCTATGTCTATCGTTCATAAGGTCGTGTTTTACGGTCTCACAAAATTTTAGGCGATTCAGAGCCTTTTCACCCAAATTCATGAAGATGGTGTGGACATTAGCACATAAAATATTGGAAATCGTCCTAAATTCCTGTTTTGAAGGCCCTAAAACGCAAAAAAAGGAGAAATGGTCATGATGAAGCATTTACTATTGTTCATTAGTCGTTTCTGATGGGCCCACAAAATTTTAAGCGATTCATATCCCGTCACCCGAATTTATGAAGATGGCGTGGACATTAGCACACATAAAATAGAAAATTGTCATGAATTTTTGTTTTTATGACCCTACATGCCAAAAAACGAGGAACAATCATGGCGAAGCAATGATTATTGATCATTCGGTCGTTTCTGATAGGCCCACAAATTTTTAGGAGATTCAGAGCCCTTTCACCAGAATTCATGAAGATGACATAGACATTAGTACACGAAAATTTAGAAATCGTCATGAATTTCTATTTTATGGCCTTAATACACCAAAAATAAGGAACGGTCATGGCAAAGCGATGACCATTGTTTATAGGTCGTTTATGATGGGTCCCCTAAAATTTTGCCAATTCGAAGCCCGTCAATTCATGAAGATCGCGACAGACGTTTTCAAACAAGAAGCAACAATAGTTAAGGAGCTCTTCATCGTCCAGTTTTCAAAAATTTAGGATAAAGTCCTTTTCGTTGTCCTACTGGGCTATTGATGTTGCACCAACATTGGGGGTACTTTGATATTTCCATATTTTAACAGCCGACTTTAAACTTTCTGCAACGCTAAAACCTTCTACTTACTCTTTGTCTCTATTGGCACGCGCCTCTTCATCGTCTCTTTGGTTACTGATGTGGAAGCTAACCGACAAGCGCAAAATACACACTTAAATATGCTCGCTAGTCGAATATAGTATAATATAATATCGTATCCACAGGGATTAGAGTTAAACAGTATTATCGTAGTTTGTAGCTAGATTGCTATCCAAGATAATCAATAGTTTAGAATTATGTGATTAAAAACTAAAATTAACTAAGAATCTAAAGCTAATTGACGACTGACAATCGAAACAAAAGTAAGCAAAGAAGATATCAATGGGAGAAAATAGGGGTTGATTGGATAGGTGCAAGATAAATGTCTGGGATTTAACTATAGTTAATTCACTTCTAATGTTCAAGTGAGTCTCTCGAATTCACTCAATTATTAGTTCAAACGTTTAGTAGAAACTCCTCTCACGATTAAGTCTCAACCTCACAATATGAACCAATTTAAGCTCGGTGAAAATATGCACGACTTCATAGTGGATTGGTCTTTAGGAGAACCTCTTTCGATATCTTCCTAACTAGGTTTAATCAACAATTCAACTATCCTCTTTCGATTACTAAGAAGAATTAATGAATTCAACCAACATGATAATGCAAAGATATCACAAGTTATGCCTCTCTCGATTACATGAACATGTGAATATATATGCAACTATATAAAACATCCAAAACGATTCAATACATAAAAACTAGAGTTATAATCCACAAACAAATATCAAAACACCACATTCATCAAACCTAAAGGGGACTACATAGATATGGAGTAATTCATCACAAATATGTTTAAAGTAAATAAAAATATAAAATGATCCAAACTCATGTCTTGAGTGAGGATTGAATGATGAATTCCTTGTGCTCTTGCTTCTCCACCTCTTCCTTAGCCTCCTTAGGTCTTAGATGTGTCAAAAGTCTCAAAAATAACATATTTTCATGTATTTATACCAAGTAAGGTCGGGCCTAGACGAAAATACCTTTTTTCTACGTGAAATAGGATTGTGGCTCTGTAAAAAATGCACAGGCGCACCACATGGGGAGACGCGCCAGGCGGGGTAGCAGTGGGAAACTTCAGAGAGCTTGTAATTTGACAGGAGCATAAATTTGCACAGATGTGGCGCCCCACGTGCCGCGGGTGTGAACAATTCTCAGAGTACGGATTTTTCTTGACTTTTTTATATCCATACGTGATTTTCGACCCCCGAACACGATCTCGGCTTTATCCCTTGGGCTTTTACTCGGATTTCAAAGCTCCAAATCACTTGAATTCAATCTGTAACATCTACATACCTCGGAATCCTCATACAAGACATAAAATACACATTCAGTGCAAAACACTAACGATTAAAGCTCAAACTAAATTAAAGTACAGTAAATTAGAGTGCAATACACGACTAAAACAGTTGATTATAGCTTACCATCACTAACCCACTCTTGCTTTTAGCGATGTGTAGCTCTACAACACTTGCGCTTTAATGAGCATGTGTAGCGTACTTCTGGCGGTAATCGTTAGCCCTAAAGCCAGTTCACTTTTGCTGTCCTTGTTTCTGCTAATTTGATCTTTTCCTTGGATTGCACACTCATCCAAGTCCCGGTGGCAATGGATCATTATATTTTTAATTTTGGGTTTCTCTTCCGCTTTCAGATTTCATCTTCGGAGTTTTTGGGTTGCCAACAAGTTTCTTGACTCTCTTTGGATCTAGACACGGAGAGAAGAAGTCTTCTGTATTGCTTTCTTTTCAAGTCGTGTAAATTGAAACTGAAAATTTGGGTTTGGGAACATTTCCAGAAGCTGATTAATTGTATTTTAATTACCATGAAGTCCATGTGAAAAGGTTGGACTGGTACCGTCATGACAGATTGAAGATGGTTGCAAAAGAACTATGACTCTTTCTCTTCAAATACAAGGTAGTCTCCTTAGTTTCTGGTTTCTACACTGAACATATTTTATAGTGGGGTTAGTGTAGCTGAAGAAAAATGGAATCATCTTTTGCGTCTTCGTCACAATTTTCTCTTTTTTCAAATTTCACGGGAATGAATTTTTAGTTGTGTGATTTTGTTATTGCTAAAATCTAAGTTAGATGGTGCACTGTGGGTTAAACCACCTGAATAAATAAATAAATAACTCTCTGAATGTAATGGGTTGTTATATGTTGATGTCTCAGTAATGCTATGCTGTTATTCATACTGTGATATTGTATTCTGTTTCTGCGAATCTTAAATTCCTTTGGATATATTGGTTGTGTAATTAAATATTACATGTTGGCTGTTATATAATGGTAATCTTCATAATCATACACGTTTATAACGTGAAATAGCTGTGTCATTTCTGATCGTTATATTTAATTGTTCTTTCACGAGTATTTCAGCACCCTCCACTTTCAATCAAAAGGTTGTGAGTTCGAATCACCCCAAGAGCAAGGTGGGGAATTCTTGGAGGGAGGGAGCCGAGAGTCTATCGGAAACAGCCTCTCTATCCCAGGGCAGGGGTAAGGTCTGCGTACACACTACCCTTCCTAAACCTCACTGGTGGAATTATACTGGGTTGTACAGTATATGCTACATTTATAATTTTATATCAATATAATCAGGAAGAATAATCATCTTTTATGTCCTATTTCTTGTGAAAGCATCATCTGAGGCTTAATATTATGTGCTAGAATTAGTTAGATTTGGCTTGTCCGATCCATGTCAGTGCACATGGGTACATCATATGTTCTTCACCAACTCAACAATATTATATCTCACGTTCTTTATCATTTTCAGAAACCACTTATGCATTTAATTAAGAATACAAAACTTTTAGTCATTTGGTCTATAATCAGTTCAGTTTCTTTTATTGATAAAGCAAAATAAGTTAGAGCATTTACCAATTACCACTATAACCTTTTTTTCTCTTTTACGCTACAGATAAACTGGTGTAATCATTTCAAAATATGGCATGGCATGGGACGACTTCAACTCTCCCTTGCAAAATTTGGGATCTGATTCACCTGTTGTTCAAACTGTTGGTTACTGCATATTCATAGTAATCTTCCGCAGTGTATGGTCTTGCACATATTGTTTACACGTAATATCCTCGACTTACGTACTGCAGCATGCTAAGAATCTTTTTGCAGACTCTCTAAATGTTACGTTTGGAAACTACGTTTGTTGACTAATCATATACTTTATGTTCATAATTTTGTGCATATTATGAACCTTGAAGACATAATCACGAAAAAAATGGATATTGGATCTAACTATAAGCTATATTAGAAATGTTGGTATTGTTGTTTACTAATCTTTATTAAATCTCAACTTGTCACGACCTAAAATCCAACCAGCCGTGATGACACCTGACCCAACCCGGTAGGTAAGCCAGTTAACAATAAACCAATTCAAATGAAATTCATTAAGAGAATAAATGATAATACAACTCAACTTTTATACAAAGAATTTTCAAGGACCGGTAGTACAAATCATGAGCTTCTAAGATTTAGAATTTACAAAGCTGGTATGAAATAAATACATCATCTGTATGAAATATACATGAACAGATTAAAAATTATAAAGTTACCAAGAACAAGAGACAGCTATGGCAGGAATGCAGGTACATCTTCAAATCCAGCTCCCGTCATACACAACAACATCAACATCTAACATTTGCACGCAAGGTGCAGAAGTGTAGTATGAGTACAACCGACCCCATGTACTCAATAAGTAACAAACCTAACCTTAGGTTGAAAGCGGTGACGAGTTTGGACAAAGGTCAGATTCCAACACCAATAGCCAAGAACAGTTCGTAACAATATAAGGAAAACAATACAAGCAATGACTCAAAAATATGTTGCTCAGCTCGTTCATAGTTACGGGGGAAAAATAGTCATGCTTCTCAGGTATAACAGTAAAACCCAACTCTTTCAACGAAAACACCAAAGTATGAGTAAGTCAGAAAAACTGTGATTTTTTCCAAAACCTTTCAACAATAAATAAGATGTTTCATTATCAGATAGCATGAGGAAAGTACTTTTCTATGCCTACATGTCAGTATGCATGTGAAATCATGAATGTCACCGAAACCAGGTAGTATGAGAAAATGTATCTTTATGCCTATATGTCAAGTATGCATGTCAAATGCAATGCATCAAAGTGATGAACTCATGTACTCACACTCTTAGAGTACTCAATATCACTGTCTCGCACTTCCCACTCATCACGCTCAATCACTCAACACACTTAGTCACTCAGCACTGAACATGGCAGATCCAGCCCAAACGCTAATAAATCTTGTTGCGGCCCGCAGCCCGATCCCATCACGAATCAATAGCAACTGCGCTCACTGTGGGTGTGCAGACTCTGGAGGGGCAGACCCAGACCAAGCGCTATAACACTACTAGAAATCCGAGAAAACCCGTCCATAAAAACCGACCAAAATCGGTTGATAATGACCAATAACCGTCCAAAATGTGACCATTAACATGTGGTCGGTATTTTGAAGGTCGGAAGAGCATACCGACCAAAGACGGTCGGAAATTACCGACCAACAGTGGTCGGTATGCTCTACATGATAATTTGACAATTTAATTGACTTACCGATCAACGTTGGTCGGAATGTTATTTTAATAATTTAATTTTACCGACCAAACTTGATCGGTGTTTTAAATTTATTAATTTTGCTTACCGACCAACGTTGGTCGGTAAACTGGACAATGCAGGCAACTTACCGACCAAAGTTGGCCGGTAAACTGGACAATGCAGGCAACTTACCGATCACATTTGGTCGGTAATGTTGATTTTTTGAGAATTCAATGTGCATTAACCGGCTAACATTGGTCGGTAATTTACAATTTAAATTTTCTTTTATTAGTTACCGACCAAGGTTGGTCGGTTTTCTGAGATTAATTTTGGCAGAAAATGTTTGTTTTGGTAGCTACACCACCTGCCATATAAAAACAGCATACTAATACCCCCAATTCACATCTAATAACCACCAATTCACCACATACAACTCCTAATTCACAACAAATCCAACCAAACACCCAACAACAACAACAACAACAACAATAACAACCAACCATCCAATTAATACTTTAAAACTAATAAATTAAAGTTTAATTAAACATCACAATCCAAAATCAAGTGAAAACTAAGTAATTAAAACAAGTTCAAAATTATTCAATCTAATTCAAAACTATTTCTATTAGTCTAGTTCAAATTATATCAAAGTATTGATCAAGGGGTGTTTTCTATAACATCATCACCATCTGATGAACTTTCATCTACAAGACGGTATATAGAACGATCTTGTGGAGGACGGGAAGAACGATCACGAGTCGTACGGAAGGAACAATCACGGGGAGGATGGGAGGAACGATCACGGGGAGGATGGGAGAAACGATCACGTAGAGCCCGAGCCTCTGGCAATGACTCACAAGACCGGAGCAACGGAAAAACTCCAGTAGAAAGGAGAGTTCTGATCTGAGCTAGCATACCAAGGAATTGAGCATTCTAAGCTTTTCTCTTTCCTTGGCCGCTTCTAGCTCGAATGTAAGCTTTGCCACTGTCTCCCGCATAGCCGAGAGGCTCTCCCTATTAAGTTCCTCGCACTGTGAGGAAGTCCCTATTCCTTGCATTCCACACCTATAGCGATGGAAGTTTTTCTCAGGAAGCCCGTATACCTTCCCCATTTTTGGACCGCCAACAACCTCCAACCATATTCTTTCAACATCCTCTTCCGAAGGTTGGGTTGGCTCGCTCGATTCACCAGCTATCTGACTACGAATGAATTCATCATGTTACTTTGGTAGCGACCCTATATTATTTTAAATTAACTTAGTATTTAAAAATTCTTATAAAAGTAAATTATAACACTTAAAGAAAATTGAAAGCTTACATATGCAGTCTCTGCCAGTTCCTCGACCCACCTATCTCCATCCCCCTCTTTCTTCTTCTTTAAAATATGCGTCTCCTTGAATAGCTCATCATGGCTCATTGGATGCCCATACTTCTTTTCCTGAAAACCAATTAATTTAGTTAATAAATAGCATTGATATACTTAGAAAAGTAAAATAATTTAAGCAATTACCAATCTTCTTCTTATTGTCCCGATGCTGATAGCACCCCCGGTGTGCAAAGAGCCTCCCTTCTCGGATGAGCGAGCTTTCTTTCCTTTTTCGCTCTTCTGTAAGAAATCCTCGGTCTGCCATTCCCTTAACAAATCTCCCATAAATTCTACAGACACCAGTCAGGCCTCTTGTTCTTCTTTCTATCATCCGAGAAATTATCCGACAATTTCTTGCGGGCTTTATGATGAAAATTTGCATCCACTTCCTCGCTATAGCAGTCTTCCCATACACACTTGCTCTGCATTTCAAAATTTAAATATTAGATGGAAACATCATAAATATAAGTTATTCAACTGCTTAAAAGAATATTTATACCTTAAACTGATTAAAAATTTGCTCCTTCAGCGAGTATGGGAAATCAGTCCAAGTCGCATAAGGGCCAGCATAAAGCTTTTTGATCGCATTGGTGATTATCTTCGTAGTCTGCTTACCTGGCCTGAACCTGTAATTTATCAATAAAAACACATGAATATATTAGTAAAAACATAATAAAATAATAAACGCAAAAATAACAAATAACTCTTACTCGTTACCCTCAGGGACTATGATGATCCTGCCATAGCGATCATAATACACTACCTCTGGATCATTATCCTCAGAATGTATATCAGAGGCATGTGTAGACGGTGTAGGGGTTCAGATCTGTGGTCTCGCAGGCGAAGTCCTGAAATAGATGGAGTCGATAATGAAGATGGTTGTGATACCTGTGACTGCGACATAGTTGTATGCGATCCATATGGCTGTGATATTGATGGTTGTGACTCGAGTGGCTATGATATGGATGGCTGTGATCCATGTGGTTGTGATATGTAGGGATGCGATCCACGTGGTTGTGATGCAGATGGCTGTGATCCACGTGGTTGTGAGGCAGTTGGACTGTATGTTAGACGTATAGTCCTATGGCCCTGTGATGGAAGACCTGGTGTTTTGGATGAAGGTGTAAGCCTCTTGATGCTGTGGAAGCTCAGTATATCTGTATGGTGGAGGATAAGACATAGGCATCTCTAAAGAGGGTGGAAAAGAGGAAGTATTATTATCCCTAGATTCTACCCTCCTTTTTCCCTTCCTAGCCTTTTCTCGACCCCGAGAACTAGTAGGGTCATTTTTACCTTGACCCTTGCCTGCCATCTGCATAATATAATACATATTTAGATTGAAACATATAAGAAACTAGTTATAACACGAGAGTACTTTAAAAACCAACTTTTTAATCCTCGTCGACGTATTGTTCCTCGTCCGAGAATTCCTCGTCCTCACTTGTTTGAATTTCATCAGATGATTCTTCCTCCTCATTTTCTATAATTGATACTTCATTTATATCAACTTCTTCCAATATGCGTTCAGGATGTTCCAAATTATTTTCTAACTGATCGTCCACTATTTGGTGAACACTTGAGATATCGTTTTGATATACAACATCTAACACATTTTCGACTTCCACCCTACCTACATGCTTAGTTTTAATTATAACCCACCAATCGGACTTACTCTGCCGCAATGGATAAGTAGCATAATAAACATGCCTAACGTTATGTGCAATTATGAAAGGATCATAGCGATCATACTCCCTCGTATGATTAACCTTAATTATGTTGTATTGGTGGTGTACTCTTGTACTTCTTGTTCGATTTGGGGTCAAACCACTTGCATCTAAAGAGTATCAATTTCTTATATGGCCAACCTACATATTCTAGTTGTAATATTTCTTTGACCACACCATAATAATCAATATCTTCAACTTGGTTGCCATCATCACCTTGAACCCACACCCCGTTGCTGTTGTTATTTTTATTTTTAGAGCAATCCTCTGTATGAAACTTATAACTATTCACTACGTACTTAGACATTGTTGTGACCTGAAGCCTAGGTCCCCAAGATATATCTTTCAAAAATTGATTTACACCATTATTTGGATTATTTACCTACATAGTATTTCAACATCATTATTGAAATTTTGCTTGGTTGATATGTCATATGTTTCAACACCATCATACCATAACTGTTTTAACTCATCAATCAAAGGTTGCAAATATACATCAATCAAACTTTTCAGATTACGTGAACCGGGGATAATACAATTTAAAAATATATATGGACTAGTCATACACAACTCAGGTGGTAGATTATAAGGTGTAAGAAAGACATGCCAACATGAATATGGTGTCACATATATAGAAAAAGGCGTGAAGCCATCCGCACACAAACCTAACCGAATATTCCTTGGTTCACTAGCATAATCTGGTTATGTCCTATCAAAGTACTTCCAAGCTTCTCCATCTGAAGGATGACACATAATACCAGGTGGTCTTCTATTTTCAAAGTGACATCTCATATGAGGAGCAGAACTCATCGACGCATATAACCTCTTTAACCTAGGTATAAGAGGTAAATAATGCATCGCCTTCACAACGACCATATTTCTGTTGGAAAGCCTCTTGAAACGAGGCTTTTCACAGAATTTACAACTTTCTAAATTTGCATCATCTTTATAATATAACATGCAACCATCTTCACAACAATCAATGCTCATCGACGAAAGTCCTAACTTAGAAACCAATCTCTTTGCCTTATAGAAATCACCAGGTAAGTTGATATTTGGGTCAACTAATTCACTCATAAGGTCAATGAAAGTGTCCATGGCCACTTGAGAAATATTCCAATCAGATTTGATACTTAGTAATCAAACTACAAGAGACAGCTCAGAGTGCGGACTTCCTTCACATAGTAGACGACTAGCTTCCTCTAATTGTTCATAAAAACGTTTTGCATCATCATTAGGAGTTTGTTCAACATTTTCATTGGGCTCACCCCCGGAGTGCATCCCAAAAGCATCTACAACCATATCATGAATTCTAGAATCATGATTTCTATTCTCTACCGACCTACTACTTTCACCAACAACCATGTTATGAAATATTTCACAGCTACCATCAATCTCTCCATGATTAGTCCATATAAAGTAATTCTCTATAAACCTTCCTATAAAGATGGAGCTTAACTTCCCCGGTTTTTTAAACTTCACACAACCACACTTGACACAAGGGCACCTAATTACTCCTTCAATTTGGTATGATGAAAGTGACATTGCATGTCTAATAAAGTCATCAACCCCTTCTACAAAATCCTCCCGCAATCCCCACCGATTAGGATAATTCCTATTGTACATCCAAGTACGATGTTTCATCTATACAAATAAAATAAATTGAGATATTTCCATAAGTATTACTACTTAATTTATTCTACAATTATAATTTAATTAAATCATTTTTAGTTAATTAATATAATTAATTTTTGATAATTACACCCAAAATGTTCAACAATTATCCCTAAAAATTCAATTCACATCTAAAAAGTTCAACCATTACCCCTAAAAATTCAATTCATATCCTAAAAGTTCAACCCATACCCTAAACAATTCAATTAATACCATAAATAATTCAATTAACCTCACACAATATAAGCTCTATCCGAAAAGTTCAACACTTACCCTAAAAATTCAATTTATACCCTAAAAGTTCAATTCACAAGAACAAATCCTAAAAACACAATTCAATTCAAAGTTAAACATTCAATTCCTAAGAAAACTACTCAGGTCAATACAAACCTAAACATTGCATTTACACCCTAGGTAATCAATTCAATTTTTACATGACCTAAACCTTAGATTTTAATAAATTCAAATTTAAACAATCAATTTAAACAATAATTAACTAATTCATGATGAAATAATAAAATATTAAAATTATACAAACAATGTAAGTTCAAATCGAAACATAAAATTTTTACAAAGCTGGGGGGGAGGGGGGAGGGGGGCAGTGGTGGCATTGGAGGCCGTAGCAACGGGCAGCGGTGGCGGGGGGCAGTGGGGTGGAGAATGGGATTTATGTGAGGGAAATAGAGAAGGAGAGGGGGAAGGGTGTTGTGTGTGTGAGGGAGAAGAGAATGGGGAGTTAGAAAATTTTGAGAAGAGAGTAAGAGAAATGAGGGGAAAATCCCGTATTTGCGATCTGGAATTAGAATTACCGACCAACGATAGTCGGTAAAGTTGGTCGGTACACTAAGTGACAGCGCGTTGACTGTGTTTGACCATTAACTGACCAACTTTGGTCGGTTATTTTTTTAAAAAAAACTAAATTATTTTTTTTGTGTTTTTATTTCTTAATATATTATAAACTATAAAAAGTTATTATAAACTATAAGAATTTATTTTATTCACATATATATTTACTTTAAATAATTATAAACTATATAAAAAATATTTATAAATAATTATATTAACTAATTACTTTTAATAAATTATAAGCATAAATTGTATTCACACATATATATAATTAATCAATCATAAAAAATAAAAAAAAGGTATATGTATAAGACGTTTATTTTATTCGAATTCCACATTTCATCTTATATATTCATTCATTTGATAACTAATTACAAATCACATAGATTAATAAATATTGGTCAAGACGTTTTACCTTTTGTATTCATCTATCTAAGTTAATTTTCTAAGCTATAATTAAGTATATGAGTAATTTCACACACACACACATATATTATATTGTAATTGATGATCAATCACATACATTACTACGTACGAAAACTTTATCAATTGAGGAATTGATAAACTCATATTATTCTATTTTAAATATGTTTAGTCGATTGTTATATTATTAACTCGTTTACTTAATGCTAATAACTTCTTTCGTTTCTTTAATTTTTGATCCATTTATACATGTCAAAGATGTTTAGTATTAATTCTTCTATATTTCATTCATTCATCACTAATAATGCATGACATAGATTAATCGATATTGGTCGAGACGTTTTATTTTTAATATTCATCGATATAGATCGAGACGTTTTGTTTTTAATATTCATCGATACATCTAAGTAAGTTATAAGTCGATGAATCAATTTATAAATAGATATATTTGAAGATGATCCATTATATATACTAATTAGATTAATGTTTCTTCACAAGTCTATCCCCAAAAGAACCCGACTCTGTGGCCCTAGCGCTTCGTGTTCTTAGATGCGGCTATACATATATATATATATATATATATATATACACACACACACACACACACACACACATACTTCGTTGTACTACTTTAACTATATATAGCTTGTTATAGTATATGTTAGTGTATTCATTATTTGTATTACAAAATAAAGTGTTAACGTATTACATTTATATTATTTAGATAGTAAATATTAATGTGATTCAAAAGTTTAACCATGTTTGACCTATTAACCGACCGAAGTTGGTCGTTTATTTTTCGGAAATTACATCTACCGACCAAAGTTGGTCCGTAAAATCTTCCCCTACAATAACCGACCGACTTTGGTCGGTAACTTTTACTATACAACAACAACAACAACCCAGTATAATCCCACTAGTGGGGTCTGGGGAGGGTAGTTTGTATGCAGACCTTACCCCTACCCTGTTAGAGAGACTGTTTCCGATAGACCCTCGGCTTTCTCCCTCCAAGAACTCCCCACCTTTCTCTTAGGGTTTTATAAAATATTTTAAATAATAATATAATTATAAAAATTTAAAATGTGGGTCCATATTACTGACCGATGTTGGTCGGTAATAAAAAATGTGCTTTGATTAAGCAAGTCTGACTACTATGGTCAAATGTTTGACCAACATACCGACCAATTTCGGTCGGTATGTAATTTTAAAAAAATGTAAAGATTTTTTTGGTAGTTACCGTCCATTGTGGACGATGTTTTGGTCGCTTTTGTGGACCGACCAATGTTGATTGGTATCGCTTGGTCGGTTTTTTTCGGATTTCTAGTAGTGTAATAAGCCAATCATGGCTTGAATCAATAAAGCCTATTGCGGCGTGCATCCCGATATAAATATCACTCACAAACAGGCCATCGGACTCACTCAGTCATCAATTTCTCCAGTCTCTCGGGCTCACAATGTCATGAAGATCAGCCCAAAATGATGATATGATGTATCAATAAATAGCAACAGAGACTAAGATATGATATGCAAATGAATGAGTATGACTGAGTATGTAACTACAATTTAAGCATATCTCCACGGCAGATATGACTTCAGTGGGTCCCAACAGAATAAGCATATAGTCTAAACATGATTTCTAACACGTAGAAATCTCAATTACTCTAACATGTAGAAATTTCATGGATAAAAACAAGATTAGGTAACTACATAGTACCACAGAAACAACCGAGTCGTAATTCACACGGTGCACGCCTACACGCTCGTCACCTAGCATGTGCATCACCTCAATGCCAAACACTTATCACGTATATTCAGGGGTTCATACCCTCAGCACCAAGTTTAGAAGTGTTACTTACCTCGAACAAGCTAAATCCAATACCGAGCAAGTCAACTGATACTCCGAAAATGCCATCCCGCGCATACCGACCTCCGAATGGCTCGAAACTAGCCAAAAACAACTCAAATACATCAAATAATGCCTAAGGAAACAAACTCAATCGATAAAGGTCGAATCTTTAATCAAAAGCCCAAAGTCAAATCCGGTCTCGCACCTCGAAACCCGACACAACTCACAAAATATGACATCTCATTCAATTACGAGTCCAATCATACTATTTTTACTCAAATCTGACTCTGAATCGACGTTCAAAACGTAAAATTTCACTATATGAAACTTCAAACAAAACCCCCCCAATTTCTCTCTTGAAATCCTCAATCAAATGCCAAAAATGTAGATAGATTCAAATAAAATCTAAACCGAGTAGAGAACACTTACCCCAATCCGTATGGTGAAAATCGCTTTAAAAATCATCTCAATCCAAGCTCCATAGCTAAAAATATGCAAAAATGGCCGAAACCCCCAAAAATAGAAGACTTATAATCACTAGGCGAATCAATGAATCGCGATCGCAGAAATACCATCGCGATCGCGAAGAAGAAAGATGCACTGGCATAGAAATTGCACTACGCAATCGCAGAAATAGCCTCGTGAATGCGATACACAAGGCTCACAAAGCTACGCGATCGGAGGAACATCATCGCGAACGACCAGCTGCCTGCCCAGCTCAGCCCAAACACTACGTGAATGCGGCCTCCACTATGCGAACGCATACTGTATCCAACACCAAGCTACACGATCGCATTTATCCAACATTCCAACAAGTCCCGTAACATAACACATACCTACTCGAGGTCTCAAATCACGCATAACAACATTGAAATGACGAATCGAACCTCAAATCAAACTTAATGAACTTTTGAACTTTCAACTTCAAAAACTCGTGCCGAAACATATCAAATCAACTCGGAATGAACTAAAATTTGGCACACAAGTCCCAAATGACATAACGAAGCTATTCCAATTCCCGGAAACCCAATCCTAATCTGATATCCTCAAAGTCAACTCTCGTCAAACTTATGAACTTTCCAAACCTTCAAATTTTTAACTTTCGCCAAATAGCGTCGAAACCTTCTAAAAATATCCAAATACAAATCTGTGCATACGTCTGAGTCCAAAATCACCATCTGGACTTAACGGGACCATCAAAATTCCGAACCGATGTCAAATACTAAAAAGTCAAACTTGGTCAACTCTTCCAACTTTAAAGCTTCAATCATGAAATTCATTCTTCCAAATCAATTCTGAGTAACATGAAAATCAAAACCGACGATTTACACAAGTCATAATACATCATACAATGCTACTCAAGACTTCAAATAGCTTAACGGACTTGCAAATGCTCAAAATGACCTGATGGGTCGTTACATTCTCCCCCACTTAAACACATGTTCGTCTTCGAACGTGCCAAAAGTCATTCCGAAGCCGCCAAATCACTGTGCCACCTTACCATGAACATACCCGGGGGGTGATCCCACGTCACACTATTCCATATAGGGCCGACAACATAACATAACTGAAGATCATTACTTCAACCTTAGTCCGTAAACCTCAGAATCAAATTTCCAACATCCGGAATTCCTTACAAGACCCGAATCTCACGCCTACACACTATATAAGTCTGAACAAGTTGTATCAAGTCATATCCATAATCCAAGATGTAATCATATGATATACCACATAACTCAGATGCTCCCAGCAATAACTTCTGACCACAATAGCTTCCTAAAAACAAGCGCGACACCGGTAACAAACCTTATATAAACTAAAACCTTGTTACCACCTTCCGTACATTGCCAATGGTGAATGAAACATACAGAAATCCATAACCACTCACCAGATCAACAAGTCATGGAGCCCTTTCGCCTAACCAGAACTATAGCCCCAAATTCTAAGCTGACCTCCGATATTACTCTTCCAAACACATTGTAATCAAACTCGATAGCAAACACTTCAGGCCCAAAGACTTCATCTCATCAAATACAAGCTACTCTACTGACATGTCATACCAATACTACCTAGAGCCACAAACCGTGCAACCCGTGCACAAATACGCAATAATTCAAATGCACCCAAAAATGAAAAATTACTCAAATGAGAGAACCGTTCTACAATAACCATCTCGCTCAAATTCCCCTAGCATGCCCGAACAGAACCACATCATGGGTGCATATAACCAATAAATCACAACCCCTCGTAGCATAGAAGGGTAACACATAGAAAATATTAGAACACGAACAAGCTCAACTCTAACCGAATGATACACCTTTCAACAATAATGATGCCAAGTCAATAAATTCAACCTAGTGTAAAATACACATCCTCATTGGGCCCACCAATAGGCATGATTGGGCCCATCATATGATCTTCCATTTGATCGCATCCAAGTAAAAATCATAACACGCAACATACTCCTCACGCCGATAGGAAATATCCATCTCAAACCGTGGTAGAAACCCTCGAGAACTCTTCGAAACCCAGTTGCACATAACCAAGCCATCAGAATTGAACCTCTCTAACTCAACCAAGCAATGCAGGTCGTCAAACCCAAGAGTATTGCCACCAAAACACTTGTAGAACCTCACTACATCATAAGTACCCAAAGAATCAATCATATCTATTACCGTATTGATCCAACCTGCTACCAAGCTGTCCTATTTCTCCTAGCTCCTTCTGAATTGCTCTCAAGTTGACACTTCTCCTTGATAGAACACCATGATCTTTACCCAAAGCTCATCATAAGAGATCCTAGCATAAAACCACGTTGCCCTAAGGCCCATGAGCCGTTCTATTCCCTCTTAAGCACCCCAAAAGTACCACAACGAAGGCACTCACTCTGAAGATATCTTCTGTGAATCTAAAGTCATTTCTTTCACCTTCCTGATATTTAAATATAGAATCCATAATGATATAGAAATACCGCGAGTCTCGACACCATCCAATGTAAATCTAATATTCTAGCCATATACAAATCCAAAAAAAAATTAATTGCTACATATAAATCTTAAATCCATTAGAACCTTCTCAAGAGTCATCCATTCTGCTCAAGTCTCAATTACACTGCCCAAATGGGCCGAATGACCTGTGCCCCATTAGCACGACAACACCCAAGGAAATAACCCATACCTCTAAGAAACTAAGTGAATACCTACTCCATGCACATTACATCTGTCACGAATAACAAACTCAAATCATTCCATAATTCCCATATACCCATAAAGTGTTACACCACGCACCCAGAAATTTCCTTGCTTAAGTCATCCTCAAAACCAACATCTGCAAGCCATAACCGATCCACAAGTATGCCTCAAACTGAAACCAATACAACACATAACCGTACAATCAACTCATCGATAGCAGACTCCCCTACTTGGCTCAAAGCCATGGAATAAAATATCTAATAACTTACAATAAACATACCCCATTACTGCCATAATACCGCAGTGAGATTCAGCTAAATCCTTCATAAGCCCATGTAACACAAACCATCTAATACCTCAAATCATCTACAAATCTCGCATTCATCCTCGTGACGGTCATGTCAACTATTAGAACCGATCCAAACTCAAATCGCAATAATATGACCCACTGGTATTGATACCCAATTTTGCCCTCATATTTTAATAAATGTCATATATGCTTTAAAATATCATTCCGGCATCATCACCAATTTTAAAGAGTCATACAAGTATTTTCTATAATTTTCCATAATTATTTAAAAAAAATTTAAAATTGATTTTTCTGCATTTAAATTACTTGAATATGTATTAATTACCCCTTTAAATCATTTTGTGATGACTTAACCGTCTAAATTTATTATTTGCATCCATATATATATTTCATAATATTTTACTTTATCTTTATATAATTATATTTGTATTTGAAAGCTATTTTACACAATTTTTTAATAATAGCCTATATTTTATACATAATTATATTTATTATATTATTTATACTAAAATAGAACTTCTCATATTTTATAATGTTAAGCTGTTATTTTCAAGCATTTTACTCATGAATAAAATTTTTTATTATTTATTAATCATTTTTTATAATTTATTTTTTAATAAATTTCGTGTATTTAAATTGTAGCCCAATTTTGAGCTAATGTCGGACCAAATCAAGGCCCAAAATAGCTGGCCCATCTCCATTAAACCCTTCAGTAGCCCAAACCAAGCAACCCCCGGTCACAACCCATTTTAAACAACTCGCTTCACTCTTTCTTCTATCTTAGCCGTTGATCTCAGAGATCAACGGCCCACAGACCCCCTCTCATCATTAATTAACCAAACCCAAACCCTAAATACCCATTCCCCCATCTCTGCTGCCCCTAAATCCTCTCTATACTCTCTTCTTCTTTGATAAACCCTAGCTGCAGCTGCATAATTCCTCTCTGATTACAACCTAGAGATGGAATCTGCCTATGATACACTTACCTTATTAATCCTCTCTCATCATTGGTCGTCCGTTTATGGTGTTACTTAGGTACTTGCCTGAGTTTGGCAAGTATCACTTCCGAGATCGGACTTGAATGGCTTGAATCTTTGATTTTAGGCGTTATTCAGTCTATATACGTTCAACGAAGAACGATTTGCACTTTTGGATTGATTTTCAGATGATTGAACCCTAACTAGGATTTGAGACTCACCATCTCCTTTACTGATTTTGATTTGCATGTGATATTTTCTTTCCTTATTCGCACTTAATTGATTGTTTACCATGTTTGTTCTTTCAATTTCTGCAACTATATAAAACATTCTCTAAATCCCGTAAGATAGACCTTACGCACTATATTCTTACTCTCACTAAGTCCTATACTATTCTGAAATTCGAGCTCTTGGACGACTGGAAGCCAAGGCCACTGGAAATCAATTATTCTACCACTCTCAGTGCGAGCACTGTCTGGGGTTCACCTGAAGCCCTTAGGAACTCTGACGCGCTGCGAATTTTGGAGGTTTCTGTTGTTCTTTCTGTGTTACTGATAAGCAAGTTGTTGGCTCTTAATCTCTACCATACTAGCTCGTTAATTCTGCAAACTCGTGAGTAACGAGACTCTTGCTATTTTACTCTCTTTTGCGTGCATCCATGTCAATCAGTCCTTTGTGAACAAAATTGACATAGTTTGTCTCTGTTCGTATTCATGTTTGTCTAATCATTATCTTGCACCCCTATGTTTTTCTTTTTGTGTCTGAACCTTCTTAAATTCTTAGTTTCATGCCTATATATATGTGCGCAATTGAATGATTTATGATTATTCTCAGCCTTTTATGTTATTCTGATGACTAGTTGCTCTTCAAAATCCTTTCCTCATGCCTTGCCTTGGATTCCTACATTCTTAAGGATGTTATCTCCTACCCAGAATTTGTTTGAGTGAATATCTTTCTAATGAATCCTTCATGCATGTTCTACTGCTCTACTGCTTACATGAACCTTATGTGTCCATTACTATCTCAATGTTTTAGCCTAACATATTACTAATTTGGTATTTGTCAATCCTGCATTCTTCAGTATTGCCCAGGTTTCTAGTTAAACTCCAAATACACTTGGTTTTATTATTATGAACTTAAGTTCTGAAGTTTGTCTATCCTCTGACCTTAAGATTGACATATCTTCCTACCATGATCTTTGGAGTTAGAAATCTTTGTGATTAGGATTCTTATTGACTATTATAAACCATGCCTACTTGCTTGTTTACTTGCCATTCTCTAGCTATAACTTTGTTAGACCTTCTTGCCTTCGATTCCTAATTTTTGAGTCTCTTTTAGGCAAATTCGTGCTTTATTATAATCTTGTTATTATGAAAACTAAGCATGTATGCTTGCCATTTTGATCTAAGTGATATGTCTCCTCAATTCTGCTAATGTTGCACATGCTACTCTTTTACTTGTTATGAACTTATATTGTCATTCTTTATGCCAAAACTACTCTATTAAGGTTGTTCTCTGTTGATCCTTCAACTTTCATAATTAGATCCCCTGCTTGAAATTGCCTTAAGTTATTTTTGACCATGTTAATGTTTGAGACTTCTTTATAAGTAGTCTGTTATCCTACGATGATCCTTTATGTCCCCCTAAACCTGGAAAATGCAAGCATGAACTCGTCCTGTGTGTGTCCTGCCAACATGCCACATGAATTTGTCTATACATCTTGGTGATTATTAGCTTTACAGTCTTAAGAAATAAGCGTGTGGGCTTCCTTCCTTGTGTAGTTAGTTCAACATAAAGTTTGTTGCTTGTAATCATGCATGAATCATTTGTTTGAGCTTGGTGTTTGTTCAATATGATATTGGGTTGACTGTTAGGTTTAGACATACTGTTGGTCTTATAAGCTGGGTTTTGAGTCTACTGGAGCTATCGAAGGCCTAGAAAAAGCACTAGGTTTTCTGTATTGGGCTTATCATTGGGCCTGTAGTTGTCTTCTTCTGTAACTATTCATACTTGATTCGTATTATTTCATCTGGGCTGTAATTACTTGTAATAACGAATGATGGGGAAGTTAAAAAAGGGGGCTGGGGTATTCTAATATTTGCATGAAAGGGTAAAAAAAACATGCTTATATGATCTACGTGCTTTATGTGCTATTTTGTTAAACTTGCTTTATTTCTGCACATCAATAGAAATCATGTCTATAGGAATCATGCACACACTTCACTTAACTTGTAAAAATATATCGACTCAAGTAATTGCTGCACTGTTTCCATTCAACACTTAGACAACATGTCTATAGGATGAATAACACATGTTTCTTACTGCCCATTTAAATACCTTGTCTATAGGTTCTCAATTAATCGATCAATTAATTATTTTTATTGCTTTAGCGCGTTAGTCCGTTTGATATCATGACTATATGATTCTAATCAATTAGTCGGTCATTTTGTTATTATCATACTTAGACGACATGCCTGTAGGGATAATTATATAAAATATATCTCAACTGTTAGAAACCATGCCTATAGGACATTGACGCCTGCCTAAGAAGCATGCTTATAAAATCAGCACTAGTAATCTGATAACTCATATCGCTTCACTGTCTTATCACATAAACAATTAGAAATCATGCATATAGGACTTGCGATGCTTTAGCCGGCCTATACGCTGCAGTACTGTCTCGATAATATTAATCAGAATCACATAAGAACCATGCCTATAGGATTTAACAACCCAAATACGTTTTAATTTTGGATTCGTCTACTGCATAACTAGAAATCTAATTGCGTGCTTTTTAGCTTACGTGTGGAGATAAACTCGACCCCTTAATTGTCTTTATGTGAAGTCCTATCTGTTTTGAATGTCTCCTAGTTTTATCATTTTGAGCAACCTAAGCTGAGTCTAGAACCACCTAATAGTAAGTCCAAAGCCTCCTGGACCATAAGCATGGTACGGGTAGTGTACGCATATGATACAGTTTAGAATTGAACTAGAGCGCCTTTAAGTAACAACTTCAACGTAGTAATTGGGTAGCTAGAGATGATAGTGTGTGCTAGCTGACTAATATAAGCAACCCCCTACCATAAGGGAGTTGCGAAGTATTATTTATGTTGCACGGGGTGATCCTTTAGGCTAAAAAACTTAGGACCCCCCTTTCTTTATATACTTGTTATTTATACTTAGTCACCTAACATAGACCAATGTAGTTGTATCCGTGTCATCATTAAAGATTTGTACTGATTCTCATGTGTTATGATAAGACTCCTCAACTTCTATATCTCCCTTCATTTATTTGATCACCTAGCCTAATCACATAATTCACATAGTTAAAAATTCGGCCGGGACCCATAATTGTGGACCTCGAGGAGTGCCTAACACCTTTTCTTTGAGGTAATTTGAGCCCTTTCCCGATCTTTGGTGACACGGACTAGTCAAACAGAGTTATTTGCAAAATAGGTTCCCCAACGCACCTTAAAAATCGTTAGGTGGCGACTCTTCTCTTTTAAGACCTCCCTTTAAAAGAGTTGTCACACGTCGAGGCCCGCTTTCGCGAGAAAACAAGGGCGCGACAGCCTGGCGACTCTGCTGGGGAAATACTTAGGCTCTCACCATAATGAATTTGACTTATGTGGATTATTTCTCTTATTTTCCAATATTTGTTTAAATTGCTATGACATGCACATCCCTCTCTTTATTCTCCTATATTTGTTTAAGCTATGACATGCACATCCCTCCCCTTATTCTCCTGTATTTGTTATGACATGTATGACCTCTCTCCACTTCATTTATCATGTCTAAGATTACTATATCATGATTCTCCCGTCCCCATTTCCCTACTTGCTTCATTACATCCTCGAACATTTTCATGAGCTAAATTGGCTTCTCTTTTGTCTTTCTTTTCTTTTCTCTTCTTTTCATGTTCACCTTTACTATGTTATTTACTGCTTTTATGTATTCTTATCATGCAAATACTTGGCAATACATTATTATTTCTGTATAAAGCATGCTCCACATCATACTAAACTCGTGCCTATTATCAGCATAGCGGCACTTGATGAGTGTTTGCGCTTTCCTGAAATCATATTTTTTTTTAAATCGGAAAGGTTTATTTGTGGTAGACTAGTCGATCAGCGGTGTAGTCGACGATTCCATGTCTTTCCCTCTCAAGTTATCCACTTGAGAGTACCAGTTTAGACCCTTCTAGAAACCACACTTCGATTTGAAATGTACATGCATCATGCTAAGCCTAGTATGGATTGAGACGCCATTGACGTAACGAGCCACTTAGATAAAACCTTGTCCAAAGTTCAACGGGATTTCCACAATCCCAATAGACACTATCATATTATGTGCATCACTTGGAGAAAATGAGCCAACATGTTGATCATTACTGCGTAAGTAGTCGAACATGAAGGGGAAAAGGGCTAACTCTTATTTGTTTGTAGAAAATGAAGCACGAAATCCCAGGTTCGATATGGTCCATAATATCACGCCTTTGCTACTTGACTGGTGGAAAGACCTTGCACCTTGTGATAAAAATCATGTGAGGAGAGTACTTGGTGACCTACCATCTTTGTTGAACATTCGACCAAATAGGAAATTGATTGAGGCCGCTACCATGTTCTGGGACGAGAAAAGAACTATTTTTTGATTTGGCAATATAGAAATGACTCCTCTCCGGGAAGAAATAGAGGGGTTCACCAAGTTACCATGGGATAGTCCAGGACGGCTAGTGACAGAAAATTGCACTCCCCATGGTTTTCTGAAAATGTTGGGTTTTAAGAAGAATGATAAACTACTCTGTCTAAAGAAATCATACATTCCTTTTGAGTTTCTTTACGAACGTTATGGTCATAGCAAGTCATATCGTCTTCATCATGAAGAACTAGCCATTACTTCTTTGGGATGGGTGCATCGCCGGGTTTATGTTTTCATTGTCTGCTTCCTGGGGTTGTTGATCTTTTTGATGCAACGAGGAAGAATTCATACTCGCTTATCCATGGTTGCCAGGACCTTAATGGATAGTATCAAAGGACAAACTTATACTATCATCCCCATGATCTTAACTGAGATGTACCGTGCTTTGGATCGATACAAGAACACTTTTATAGGGGAGAGTATCGCCAATCGCTTCTGCGAAGGCCACTGAATAACTACATATCCAACCATCACCCAAAGAAAATGACGTTTATTCCAGACAGGTTTGCAAACCCTGGAAATGTTATAGGTTGGGTGTGTTTCTTCAGCAATTTGACAGACGAGCAGGTGCATTGGATGTTTGAATGGTTTCCTAGTAGTTAATTCATCATCAAATCAAAAGGAACTACTCACCTGGTCTTGATCGGGTTGCGAGGCATCTACCCTTATGCTCATATAAGGGTAATAAGGCAAGCGGGAAGAAAACAAGTCATACCTCGGGTTTCCAACATGGTCCAATACAAGGCGGATTTCAAGGGAGATTTCATCCCATTTAAATTCGAAGCACAACATATGTGGAACCAAAAGCTTTGGAATTGTCAGGGCATGGACAACGATGAAGGAGGAAAGCTGGAAAAAGCTTTCTTATTGTTGGGCATGCGCAATCTGGGGAACATGATTGAAGGGGTCAAGAGAGCCAAGCATGGAGAAGGTCCTTCAGGGACTAAGTAGATTAGGAGATGATGTTCTTTACTGCTTTATAGCTTAGATTATTTTTTGATGTAATAAGGCCTAATGTCATTAGTGATTTCATTATTATTGTCGATTTAGTGAAAGTTTGTTTTGGCTTATTTTCGCATTAATGAAATGAAGCAACGCTGGCATCAATTTTCTCCAAGTCTATGTGTCGCTTAGGCTTACCTCAAGCACAATGAGGTCCCCCAAATTAGGACGCGAATTATTGCATGACTTTATGAAACATGTTTAAATATTGCGAACACTCTTTTATTTCATCTTACTGACTTGGTTACCTTTTGCTTTTTCTTTCTTTTTGATTATTCCCATTCCCAAAGGTTGGTTTGTGCATACTGGTATCATCATCATATCGCACTAGATCCAGAGGTACTCCACCTAGTGACCCAAAAAGCAAAAGCAAGGGCAAAGGGAAAATAGATGATTTAAGTGGTATCCGGAAAGATAATACTATTGTGGTGGAAAATGTTGAAACTTCAGATGGTAGAAGCACTCCGAGGCAGAATGAGTTGGTCTTACGTTTGGAGCAAAAAATCCTAGAACTACAGGGTGAGCTTGAGCAGGTCCGAAATCTGGCAAACCTTTCCCTTACTCTCAATGTTCCTGACATCAACCGGCAAAACCCGACTACCCAGGAAAAAGAAACACTGCCACAAAACACACAAAATCAGAATCCACCACCCATAGCTCCAAATCCTCCTACACTACACCAGTATCATAATCCCGCACCTCCACATAACCTTAACCCACCACCAAGGCAAACCTCTCAACAAAATCACCATCATCCCATTCAATACCCGCAAACCACCACTTATCACAATCCCCAAAATGCACCACAACCTACGCCCGATGTCCAAAACTCAACCAACGACCACCCATATACCCAAGTTCAAGGGACTCGTCAAAGCAATTCGATATATGTGGAAACCTTACCCCATACCTCCCAACAAACTCTATACATACCTGAGCTAACCGAGAAGGACATGCTCATTCGAAACATGGCAGAAGAACTCAAGAAACTGACAGGGAGATTCCAGAGTGTTAAAGGTGGGATGTTCGAGAGTGTTGAAGGTGGGAAGGGTGTTGAAGGTTTAAATTACGAAGATCTGTGTATTCAGCCAGATGTGGAACTTCCATAGGGGTACAAACTTCCAAAGTTTGAAATGTTCGATGGCACTGGTGATCCGAAGTGCATCTAAGAACATACAATGACAAGCTTTAAGGAGTAGGTAAGAATGAACAAATCCGCATGAAGTTGTTCATACGAAGTCTTACAGGAGATGCCTTGTCTTGGTATATCAGTCAAAACCCAAAAAAGTGGAAAATTGGGTAAGTATGGCATCAGACTTCATGGACAGATTCTGGTTCAACACGAAAAATGTGCCAGACATTTTCTATATTCAAAACCTCAAGAAGAAGCCGACAAAAAGTGTCTGCGAGTATGCTACTCATTGGAGATCAGAGGTCGCAAAGGTAAGGCCAGCACTCAAAGAAGAATAAATGAACAAGTTCTTTGTTAGAGCTCAAGATCTGCAGTATTATGAAAGATTGATGGTCATCAAGAATCACAAGTTCTCAGAAATCATCAAGTTGGGAGAAAGAATAGAAGAAGGAATAAAGAGTGGGATGGTGACTAATTTCGAGGCGCTACAAGCCACAAATAAAGCCTTGCAATCAAGAGGTATTTCAAAGAAGAAAGAAGTGGGTGCTGTGATGGTAGCCCAGGGCCCTAAGTTTCCCCTCACATACTAAACACCTCCACCCACATATCAACCCTCACCCCCAAAATACCAATACCCCTCCACCACATACTATACCTATATCACTCAACCTGCATATTACCATTCACCTCAACCCGCTCGCCAAAACTACCCAAAGCCACTTCCAAATTTCGACCGCAGAACTCCTAGACAATACACCCCAATTGGTGAACCCATAGCCCAACTGTATGAGAGATTGAAGGCCGCTGGTTACGTCACCCCTATTCATGTTGTTACTGTTGAGAATCCTTCCCAGTAGATCAATCCCAACAAAATATGTGCCTATCATTCAGGCATGAAGAGTCATACCATTGAAGAGTGTCGTATGTTGAAAGACAAGATTCAGGCACTGATCAACACTAAGGTTATACAAGTAAAGGAAGCTACACCAAATGTCCGCAATAACCCTTTCCCGGATCACAGGGGTGAGTTGGTAAACATAATGGAAACTGATGAGTAATGGGATAAGGAAGGATCCATCGGACTCGTTCGAGAAGGATATACTCCCAAAACATCTCTGGTCACCCTCACACTAGTTGTGTTACAAACCCAGGCACCATTTGAAGTTGAGGTAGCTACACCCTTCACTGTAATGGTAGCTCCCACACTATCGTACAAGTCTAATACCGACCCATGGGATTATGTTGCGGATGCAAGAAGAAAGGAAAAATCCAAAATGGAAGAAACAAGTGTCGCGCAAGATATGACTAGAACTGGCAGAGTTTATACACCTGAGAATTTGGGAAGAACAAGTAAAAAAGTTGTACCTAAACCGCCTGTTGTTGAGACTGGCACTGACGACCTTTGGATAAAGATAAAATCAAGGGAATACTCTATTGTTGACCACTTGAATAAGACTCCTACTCATATATCCACTTTATCATTGTTGCAAAATTCAGGCACATACAAGAATGCCTTGATGAAACTGTTGAGGGAAGCTTATGTACCCACCGGCATCACTAGTGACGAGATGGCTGACATGGTCGGGAAGGTACTGGAGAGTCACAAAATCACTTTCCACGAAGATGAATTACCGCCGGAAAGATTGAGTCACAACAAGGCATTGCATATCATAGTGCAATTCGAGGACAAGTTCATTGCCAGGGTTCTGAGAGATGGAGGTTCGAGTCTAAACATATGTCCACAGACCACTTTGAAAAGATTAGGTAAGGGCATACACGAGATACGAATGGGAAGCATGAATGTGAAGGCATTTGACGGATCTCAGAGAGCCACTATCGAGAAAATCAACCTTGATCTGCATATAGGTCCGACTTGGTTTGATGTTAAGTTCCAAGTGCTAGATATATCGGCTACTTACAACCTGTTATTGGGAAAACCGTGGATACATGCAGCTGGGGTAGTGGCTTCTACTCTGCACCAAGCTATGAAGTTCGAATGGAATCATCAGGAGGTGATCATTCATGGAGACGGAAGCAAACCTATCTACACCAATCAGACTATTCCAGCCATCGAAAACAGGAGAAAGTTGGGTGGAGAAACATTGAGCAGGCGAATGCAATTGAAAAGGATCGATGGCGGATCAAGAAGATAGAAAGCATATTTTTGTGGACGGGATATGAACCAGGCAAGGGTCACGGCAAAAATCTTTAGGGGATCACTAGACCCATACAACTACCGTATCATGGCATGACCTTTGGACTCGGGTATGACTATACGGTACAAGAATATTAGGATTGGATACCATCATGGCGCGCCCATTATTATTCTATGGAATAACCCGTACCACCTCTACACCAGACACTCCGTCAGGCTGACATAATGTGGGGATCCGAGGAAGATGAGATTTTGGCTGGTATGAGAAAGTTGTTTCTGGATGAAGAAGACATGGAATGCAGTGCAATTGTTGAGGAGGAGGAGGAGGAAGACCTTACCATTCAGACAATAAAAGAAGGAGTTGTTCTCAAGAACTGGACCGCTGCACCATCCCGGGCTCGCCGAGTTCCTGGGTAGCCGGGCAAATTAGCATGACTTAATTTCAAATTATTTTGAGCATTTAAGACATTTTCAGTATTTTGTTTTGAAATAATTACTCGAGCCATCGAGTCGTACTTGTTGACATTTTAAAATTTTATTAATACATTACTGCTTTTTATATTTATTATTATCTTTCTACATTATTTTCAGCATAAATATTACATATCCTAATGAACCTACGACTATGACATGTAATGAGACAACGCAACATAAAGACAATGATTCGGAAGATCTGGAAGATGATGTAATACCTGAGGAAATTATCAAAGAAGTAGAGAATTTTGAGAACAAACCAAAGTCTAATTTGGAGAAAACTTAGGCTATTAACTTAGGGGATTCTGAAACAATCAAGGAAACTCGTATATGCATTCATCTATCACCGTTAGAGAAAGAAGAGTATGCCAGGTTCCTAACGGAATATGAGGATATTTTCGTATGGTTCTACGACAATATGACTGGGTTAAGCACATCCATAGTAGCTCACAAGCTACCCACCAATCCTACGTGTCCACCGGTAAAACATAAGCTCAGGAAATTCAATCCAGATATGAGTTTAAAGATAAAATAGGAGGTCACCAAACAAATTAAAGCCAAGGTTCTCCGAGTAGTCGAATACCCGACCTGGTTAGCCAACATTATGCCGGTTCCAGAGAAAGATGGCAAAGTTAGAGTATGTGTCGATTACAGGGATCTCAACAGAGCAAGTCCCAATGATGATTTCCCATTACCTAACATACACATACTAATCGACAATTTTGCAAAGAATGAACTCCAATACTTTGTGGATTGCTTTGCAGGATATAATCATATCTGGATGGACGAAGAGGATGCTGAAAAGATCGTCTTTATCACACTATGGGGGTATATTGTTACAAAATAATATCGTTTGGATTGAAAAATGTTGGGGACACCTACATGAGAGCCATGACAACTATCTTCCACGACATGATACACAGGGAAATAGAAGTGTACGTGGATGATGTTATCATCAAGTCTAAAAGGAGTTCGGATCACATAGCAGACCTAAAGAAACTTTTCGATCGGCTTCAAAAATACAATTTGAAGTTGAACCCTGCAAAATATGCCTTCAGAGTCCCTGCTGGAAAGTTGTTTGGTTTCATCGTCAGCCAAAGAGGTATTGAGTTAGACCCATCAAAAATCAAAGTTATCCAGGACTTGCCACCGCCAAAGAATAAGAAATATGTGATGAGTTTTCTAGGATGCCTCAATTATATCAGTTATTTTATAGCACAATCAACAGTGATATGTGAGCCAATCTTCAAAATGCTGAGGAAAGATGCCGCAACAAGTTGGACCGAAGAATGCCAGAAAGCCTTCGACAAAATCAAGGAGTATTTATCTAAATCGCATGTGTTGGTCCTGCAAGAACTAGGAAGATCCCTGCTACTTTATCTGTCCATGTTGGATAGAGCCTTTGGCTGCATTCTGGGGCAACATGACGAAACTGGGAGGAAAGAGCAGGCAATATATTATCTGAGCAAGAAGTTCACGCCTTAAGAAGCCCGGTACTCTTTGTTGGAACGCACCAGCTGTGCTTTGATATGGATAGCCCAGAAGTTGAGACATTATTTATGTGCATACACTACATATCTCATATCAAGTATGAATCCACTAAAATACATCTTTCAGAAACCCATGCGTACGGGTAAGTTAGCAAAGTGGCAGATACTGCTGAGTGAGTTCGACATCATCTACGTAACTCAGAAGGCAGTCAAAGGGCAAGCATTTGCTGATCACTTGGCAGAAAATCCCGTAGACAAAGAATATGATCCATTGAAGACATATTTTCCCGACGAAGAGGTTTCATTTGTAGGAGAAGACATTATTGAAGCATACGGCGGTTGGAGGATGTTCTTTGACGGAGCAGCAAACTTCAAGGGAGTGGGCATAGGAGTTGTCTTAGTATCAGAAACCGGTCAACATTACTCGTTATCCGCAAAACTCAGGTTCCCATGCACCAATAATATGGAAGAATACGAAGCCTGCATTTTGGGACTCAGGTTGACCATCGACATGAACAATTAGGAGTAGTTGGTAATCGGAGATTCTGATTTATTGGTGCATCAGGTTCTAGGATAATGGGCTACCAAGAACACCAAAATATTACCATACTTGCATTGTGTGAAAGAGTTGATCAAGATGTTCATAAAGATAGAATTCAAACATGTTCTAAGGACTCGGAATGAGTTTGTAGATGCATTAGCCACCTTGTCTTCCATGATACAAAATCTAGACAAGAATTTCATCGATCTTATCCCAATAGGAATTCATTAGCAGCCATCTTATTGTGTTCATGTCGAAGAAGGGTTTGATGAAAATCCGTGGTTCCACGATACCAAGGAATACTTGGAAAAGGGAGAATATCTAGAGAATGCTACACACACTCAGAAGCGCATGCTCCGAAGATTGGCCGATCATTTCTTTCAAAGCGGAGGAATTCTATAAGAAGAACTCCTGATTTGGGATTATTGTGATGTTCTGATGCCAAGGAGGAATCTAGATTGATTGAAGAAATACATGCCGGAACTTACGGACCCCATATGAACGGTTTCATTTTGGTCAAGAAGATATTAAGAGCAAGGTATTTTTGGATGACTATGGAAATGGACTGCATCAAATACGTTCAAAAGTGTCACCAATGCCAGATACATGCTAATATGATACGGGTACCACCCAACGAACTCAATACAATGAGTTCGCCCTGGCCTTTCTCTACATGGGGCATTGCTTGTAGTAGTCCACCATAGACCAGTAGGTAGGGGGTTGCCCCAGTGGATGTTCGAACAGTGGTGTGATACCCGAGCAAAGAAAACGGTAGCTTTTCGTGCCATTGCTTGTAGTTGTCCACCATTTTCCTTAATATCTTCTTGACATTCTTGTTGGCATCCTCAACGGCTCCATTCATTTGCGGCATGTATGGTGTAGAGTTTCGATGCTTGATCTTGAATGTTTCACACATAGCTTTCATCAGGTCACTGTTAAGATTGGCGGCGTTGTCAATAATGATTAACCCAGGTACTCCAAATCGACAAATAATGCGGTACTGACAGGAGGAGCACTTATACTTGCAGAGATGGATGGAGAAATATGGCCATGACCTATCAATTCAGAAGCATTCAATAGATATTATGTTTAAGACTATGTTTACACTTTCTATTTGATGTAACTTGAACTACGCTTGACCTGATTCCCGTTTTAGAGGGGATACGTAGGCAGCCTTGTGGGTTCTGTCACATCATAATAAAATCTTCCTTCCCCTCTATGGTCAGAAACTGGGGCAAGATTTCGAGTTGTCAGATCTCATTATGTCAAGGATCACCAAGAAGAGTATTGCCGGAAGTATGCATTAAACTGGGACAAAATTTTGAGGAAGGTCCTCAAAATCCCGAGTTGAGGAGGTTGCAATGTCTCAAAATGTGTCACAGGCTCCGATTCAAACATTATTTGCATCATCACACATTTTGAACAAACTGCATTTTTATGTAAATGACTTATCACAAATGCATATTTTCTGAAAATTTCATTTTTCTGTAGTAGCCAGACGTTACCCAGGGTGACTCAAACAAGACCTCAAGACAAAACAAAGAATCGAAGGCACGAACCAACCTTTCCCCCATAACTCATTATTTTTCTTTGGATGAAGGAACAATGAACATAACAAGCACACACGCAAATATATATATATATATATATATATATATATATATACACAATAAGATCACTATCTTCACACCAACAGAAGTCGCCAAGCACAAACGCGTCAAGCTAAGAATAATTTTCCCTCTTATATTTAATCGTTACTCTTCCTGCATAGGGCTAAACATTGTCCTCATCATTGCATAAGGCTAAGCACTGCCTTCTCCTGCAAGATACTAAGCATTGTATCCATTCTTTGCAAGAGGCTAAGCACTGCCTCCATCATTGCATAAGGTTGAGCATTGCCTTTCCTTTTATGAGACTAATCACTGTCTTCATTCTTTGCATAAGGCTAAGCACTACCCTCATCATTTCATAAGTCTAAGCACTACCTTCCCCTACACGAGACTAAGCATTGTGTCTATTCTTTGCATGAGGCTAAGCACTGCCTCCATCAATGCATAAGGCTAAGCACTGTCTTTCCTTGTATGAGACTAATCACTATCTACATTCCTTTCATAAGGCTAAGCACTTCCCTTGTCATTGTATAAGGCTAAGCATCACATTCCCCTACACGAGACTAAGCATTGTCTCTATTCTTTGCATGAGGCTAAGCACTGCCTCTATTATTGCATGAGGCAGAGCACTGCTTTTCCTTGTATGAGATTAATCATTGTCTCCATTATTTGTATGAGGCTAAGAACTTCCCCCATTATTGCATAAGGCTAATGTAACAACCCGGCCGGTCGTTTTGAGAATTTAAATCTTGTTTGGCAACGTAAGGTCCTGAGCAGATCTGTATTATGAGTATTGACTTGCGTGCATGGTCGAATTTAGTTACTGGATAATTCGAAGTCAAATCAGAAGAAGGATTCAAGTTTTGGAAGCTAAAGCGGTAAGAGTTGACCGGAATTTGACTTTTGAGTAAACGGCTCTATAATGGGTTTTGGATGATTTCAACAACTTCGTATGATGATTTTGGACTTAGGCGTGCGTCCGAATTTGGATTTGGAGGTCCATAGGGTTATTTGGATCATTTCAGCGAAAGTTGGAAAAGTTGAAGTTTTGAAGGTTGAGAGGTTTGACCAACTGTTGAATTTGGAGATATCGGGGTCAGAATGCAATTCTGAGAGTTGCAACAGCTCCGTTATGTTATTTGGGACTTGCTTGCAAAATTTGACATCATTTCGGGTTGGTTTGATAGGTTTCGGCGCGAGTTTTAGAAATTGGAAGATTTGAAAGTTCATAAGTTTGATTCATGGTGCGATTTGTAGTTTCGGCGTTGTTTGATGTGATTTAAGACCCTCGATCGAGTCGGTGCTAGATTATGGAACTTGTTGGTATGCTTGGACGGGGTCCCGATGGGCCCCGGGTGTATTTCGGACGAGTTTCGGATAATTTTTATAGTTTTGAACAGGTCTGGTTCTGGTATTTTCGCACCTGCGACACTTTGGAGCGCAGGGGCGGCTTCGCTCATGCGTGAGTCTGATCGCTTCTGCGGTCAAAGGGGGCCTGGGAGCTCACTCGCTTTTGCGGAGGCCGGCACGCATATGCGAAGGCCGCTTTTGCTGTCTAGCGGTCACACCTACGAAGAAGCTTGCTTCTGCGTTTCACCCTTTCGCTCCTGCGGTGCCGCTGGTGCGGCTGTAAATCCACAGATGCGGTGTCACGACCCAAACCGATGGGCCGCGGCGGGCACCCGATGCCTTACTCAACAGAGTACCAATGTAACGTATCTTTCTTATTACATCATCATAGGTAAGTGGGCCAAAAGGGGTGTCATGAGATAAACAGAGTAAACATGGGGGAATCCCCAACATAGAAAGACCCAACCTGATGTAAAAACTCATACTTGTGACATATGAGCCTATAAGGCCAATGTGATCCATTATATACTTAAAACATAGGCCGACAGGGTCATACACGTATCCGTATACATGACATCTTCCTACAAGCCTCTAAGAGTACATACTTATCATAAAGGTCGGGACAGGGCCCCGCCATACCAAACAATACACGTCCAAATTATACTGACCAAACAAGAAACTCCGGAGCAAATAAAGCGTACCAACATCTTCCGCTGAGCTGATAGCCTACTTGGAGGACTCTCGACCTATCTATCGTGACCTGCGGGCATGAAACACAGTGCCCCCGGGCAAAAGGGACGTCAGTACAAATAATGTACCGAGTATGTAAGGAATGAAAATCAGTAAATAATAGACATGAGAGAAACATGGAGTAAAAGACTCGATATGTAAGTCTGAATAGCTCTGTGAATCATTTAATACTTATAATGTCATGCATATGCATATAAATGTCATACCATGCATAGGTATATGCGTTCATAACATCATCAAGCCTCTGAGGGCATCCCATCATATCATCTCGGCCACTGTGGGCAAATCATCAACGTATACCAGCTGATCAGGTGGTGGTGGGCATATAACGTCGTAACCTTTTCCCATATCCTATATACATATAATATACGCGTATATAATGTCATATGTTCATGGGTCAATGTACATGTATAAATGAATGAAATGCATAAAAAAATACGTTAATAAGATCAATATACATTTCGGATAAACTTTATCAACTACGTATTTTTCTGAGACACATGAATAGATGATAGAATAATAAGATACATGGGGAATCAAGAATATAGACACCCCTAGTATTTCTATGAATAGAGTCATTTATGAAAGTTACGTATTTTGCTCATTTCATTTGTATCATTTGAATCATGCCAAAAGGAAAGAAGGGATAGCCTTAACATACCTGAGTCGATTCTCTTGACAATCCCGCTAACACACGTCTTTTGCAAAAACACGTAATGGCGGATCGAAGTACGAAAAAATTCGTATAATATTCTTGAGAAAGATTGCACTGTACTCCCTTAAAATTGCAACATCTCACGTTGCTAAGATGCTATGAAATCTTGTCGAATTCCTTAAAGATGTTATGAAAATTATCACGTTACTTAAGTTAGAGATATCTTATAAGTAAGTTGAATTGTTGAGTTCGCAGGTGCGGACTCTTTCTCGCAAATGCGTGTGCGCAGGTGCACCTCCTTGTCCGCAGATGCGGAAATCCTGGCAGAATCATTTAAGTCAAGGGTTTGGCCATTTTCATCATATTTTGAGTTTTAGACTTCGGTTTTGGGAGCTTCCTTGTGGGTTTTTCAAGCAAAACAATTGGGTAAGTGTTCTTCACCTAGAATTTAATATATTCCATGATTTTATCTGCATTTTTATCATTAAATTTGTATTTTGAGTTGAGGAAAATAGTGGTTTTTGAAGAAAGTTTTCAAAATGAAAAATCATGATTTGAGGGACGAAATGTTATCGGAATTTGATAATTTTAGTATGGTTGAACTCGTATTAGAATGGGTGTTCGGATTTTATAAAATTTGTCGGGTTCCGAGGTGCGGGCCCGGAGGTCGATTTTTAGATTTTGATAATGATTGAGCCTTTATGATCCGGAATAGTTTCTTATGAGTTTTATTTGTGCTTTGAAGTTATTTTGGTTAGATTTGAGCCGTCTGGAGGTCATTTAACCCGAGAAGTTCATTTTAGAGTATCGGTTTGTCTTCTTTGAGGTAAGTATCTTGTCTAACCTTGTGTAGGGGAACTACCCCTTAGGATTTGAGTTTTTTGTGTTGATTGTAGTTTATGTACGCGAGGTGACGAGTACGTGTTCGGACTTATTTGTTGAAATTGGCCTTTTTAGGGTTCCTAGGTCCTTGCATTCATTGAATATGCAGTTGTACTTATTATGATTGCGTTCCTTAATTACTAGTTTCACCTTTACCTGCTTAGTTAGAATCAATTGCTTCATGATCCACTCTTACTGTTTGCTTGATTCATATATGCCTTAATTGAAATTGTTATCTCTTTCATTGCCATGTTATATTTTCCCTAACTGCGTATCTTTATTTGAAGTTGTAGTTGTCCCTTTTTGTAAATGTTCACCCTTAATTGAGGTTATGGTGATTTTCTCGCTGCCCACTTTTATTTGAATTGGTTGTATCTCTTCCTTAATTGTCCAAACTTAAAAGAAGCTTAGATATCCTATGCCTTAGTGGACTTGCCCTTATTCGAAATTATTTGACTCGTGTTAGTTTCTTATTGTTGAACCGTACATTGTGCGACCATTGTTACATATTGTTTCCTTCCTTGTTAAGTTATTCTTATTACGCCTAGTATTCTATATCATGGTTATTCCTTGTAAACTAGTTCTACCGTTTCTTATGATTGAAGGTTCTTGAGTTGATTTACTTATCGTACTATGTATTATTGTCATTGTTCATGTTGTACTTGTTGTGGTGATGTACGTGGTTTCTGCCGTGCGGTTGTTATTATTGTGATGCACGAGGTTTCTGCCATGCGATTGTTGATACGGGGTTATACGAGGTTTCTATCGTGCTATTATTACTATTGATATTTGCACATGCAGCGTGACAAGGCGGGATATATATATATATATATATATATATATATGTGTGTGGGTTGCGCATGTGGCGAGACAAGGTGGGAATATGATTATGCATGTGTGGCGAGACAAGGCGGGCATTTACTTTACTATTGCACACGTGGCGAGACAAGGTGGGATGTGTCAGGGATTGATTTGTGATGAGTTGTGATGGCATGGGGGCATTCATGTTGTTGATATTTGTGTAGTGGTATGCTTACCTTTGTGAGCCTTATCTTGTGAAAGTTGTGAGAAAACATTCTACGTGTTGACCGTTCCTTTTTCTTATGTTTACTAGCTGGGTTAAACTATGTTAGGACACTTGCACAAGCATACACGTAGTTAAGAACTCTTATCGGATTTAGGGGCTTCCTTGCTACTGTTGAGTATAGATGCATACCCTCGTTTACTTACCTTCTATATGAGAATGGCTCTATTTGGCACATGAGTTGCCAGTGCGATTATGAGGTGTAATGAGGGAACAGGATGCCAAGTGTTAGGGTTCAGGTATCGAAACTCATGAGTTGTGATTAGCCCGAGGTTCGGTACCTCATGGAGTTTATTGACTGAAACTTGATGTGAAAACGGCCGTTGTGTTTGAGTGATTACTTGTCCTTTCTGTATCTGTGATTTTGGATTTATGTTGCGTTTCCGTTCATCCTTCTGTGTCATTATTTTGGTATTCCGCTGATACTTGTTGTTTTCCTTTCTTATTGCAATTACTGTATTGTTAGCCATATCGCATAGTCCTTATGTAGATATCATACTCTGTTGTTCCTATACTCATATTTGTTCAGGTTATTTAGTCCAGTGGGTGTCTTGACTGTTCCTCGTCACTACTCCACTGAGGTTAGTCTTGATGCTTGTTGGGTACCGATGTGGTGTACTCATACTACACTTTTGCACATTTTTGTACAAATCCAGGTATTGCGAAGCCAATTGATCAATAGCTAGCAGCGCGGATTGTTGCTGTGGAGACTCAAGGTAAACATGTTGCTGCATTCGCAGGCTTCGGAGTCACCGTCCTATTTTGTATTCGCACTATTTTTAGTTATTTCCAAACGGTCGTATTTAGAAATTGTAGTAAACTCTGTAGAGCTTATGACTTGTACTACCGGTTTTGAGAATTCTAAATTTTTATAAAGAATTCCATTTCAAAGTTGTTAGATGTTATTTATTATGGTTGTTATTCAGTAAATGTTAGGCTTACCTAGTCCCTAAGACTAGGTGCCATCACGATACCCAACGGAGGAAATTTTGGGTGGTGACAGCTAAGCACTTCCTTTCTTTGCATGAGACTAAACACTGTCTCCATTCTCTGCTTGAGGCTAAGCACTGCCTCTATTGTTGCATAAGGCTAAGCACTGCCTTTCTTTGCATGAGACTAAGCACTGTCTCCATTCTCTGCATGAGGCTAAGCACTGCCTCCATATTACGTAAGGCTAAGCACTGCCCTCATTTCATACAAGGCTAATCCTTGTCTTGTCTCATTCTTCGCATATACTTGTCCGAAGGTGCCATAGTCTAAGGGCATTATCCACATAGCCCGAAGACATCATGCCATGGCCGGAAGGTCTCTCGAAATTTTAGATCATTATTCAAAGGCGTCATAGACTAGAGGCACCATCCTCATGGCCCGAGGACACCATTCCATGGCCTACGAATCGCTTATCATACGCTTCATGGCCCAGGACGTCATAATCTAAGGACATCATCCTCATCGTCCAAATACAACTCTCATGGTCCGAAGGAAATTTGCATCATACTTAAGTTTTTGCAAAAATCACTTATATATATTCGCATGCATCGTGTTTTAAGTTTTGCAGGTCACTGTGGAGGTAACCGTTCTACAAACAGGAGAAAATTCTCGCTCTGGTTTCCGTTCACAACGTTCACATCTCGATCACCTCAAGCATAACTGATGATCAGCAATTGATTACCGTTTGTTCTGTAACCATTCAAATATCTACCTTATACATCCGTAATGTTCAAATTCGCATTCATAGCTCCACCTGAAATCATCCGTTACTCGTGACACTACCATATCCAAAAGATCATTTTTGAAACACACGACCACCCTTATAATAACTCTATCGGTTTCGTTCGTCGTTGGATCCAGAACTACACACGGCCTGATTCCCGTAACACCAGGGATATGTAGGCAACTCAAGACCAGGGTTTGGCCCCCATTTTTCAAATAACATCATTCCCCACTCACTTCGAACAAAAATTGGTCATCATTTTCTTTACCCGACAACTCTTTCATTATTCCCGGGTAAAGAGGGGCATCACTTGATACCTAATTTTACCCTAATATTTTTATAAATGTCCTATATGCTTGAAGAATATTATTTTGGTATCATCACCAATTTTAAAGAGTCATACAAGTATTTTCTATAATTTTTAAAAAAACTTTAGAATTGATTTTCCTGCATTTAAATTACTTGAATATGTATTAATTACCCCTTTGAATTATTTTGTGATGACTTAATCATCCAAATTTATAATTTGCATCAACATATATGTTTCATAATATTTTACTTTACCTTTATATAATTATATTTGTATTTTAAAGCTATTTTACATAATTTTGCAATAATAGCCTATATTTTATACATAATTGTATTTATTATATTATTTGTACTAAAATAGCATTTCTCATATTTTACAATGTTAAGATGTTATTTTCAAGCATTTTACTGCATGAATAATATTTTTTATTAGTTATTAGTCATTTTTTATAATTTATATTTTAATGAATTTTGTGTATTTAAATTGTAGCCCAATTTTGAGCTAATTTCGGACCAAATCAAGGCCCAAATCAGCTGGCCTATCTCCATTAAACCCTTCAGTAGCCCAAACCAAACAACCCCTTTATTTAACCCGGTCACAACCCATTTTAAACAACCCGCCTCACTCTTTCTTCTATCTTAGCCGCTAATCTCAGAGATCAACGGCCCACATACCCCCTCTCATCCTTAATTAAACAACCCCAAACCCTAAATACCTATTTCCCCATCTATGCCGCCCCTAAATCCTCTCTACACTCTCTTCTTCTCTGATAAACCCTAGCCGCTGCTACTTAATTCCTCTCTGATTCCAACCTAGAGATAGAATCTGCCTATGATACACTTACCTTATTAATCATCTCTCATCATTTGTCTCCCGTTTATGGTGTTACTTAGGTACTTGCCTAAGTTTGGCAAGTATCACTTCCGAGATGGACTGGAATGGCTCGAATCTTTGATTTTGGGCGTTATTCAGTCTATATATGCTCAACGAAGAACGATTTGCACTTTTGAATTGATTTTCAGACGATTGAATCCTAACTAGGGTTTGAGACTCTCCATATCCTTTATTTATTTTGATTTGCATGTGATATTTTCTTTCCTTATTTGCACTTAATTGATTATTTTTAATGTTTGTTCTTTCAATTTCTGCTACTATATAAACCCTTCCCCAAATCCCCTAAGACAGGCCTTAAGCATTATATTCTTACTCTCACTAAGTCCTATATTATTTTGAAATTCGAGTTCTTGGTCGGCTGGAAGCCAAGGCCACTGGAATTCAATTATTCGACCTCTCACAGTGCGAGCATTGTCCGGGGTTCACCTGAATCCCTTGGGAACTTTGACCCACTGAGAATTTTTGAGGTTTCTGATGTTCTTTTCGTGTTACTGATAAGCAAGTTGTTAGCTCTTAATCTCTACCTTACTTGCTCATTAATTCTGCAAACTGGTGAGTAATAAGACTCTTGTTATTTTACCCTCTTTTGCCTGCATCCATGTCAATCAGTCCTTTGTGAACCAAAATGATATAGCTTGTCTTTGTTCGCATTCATGTTTGTCTTATCATTATTCTGCACCCCTATGTTTTTCTTTTAGTGTCTGAACCTACTTGAATTCTGAGTTTCATGCATGTTATATGTGCGCAAATGAATGATTTATGATTATTCTCAGCCTGTTATGCTATTCTGATTACTAGCTGCTCTTCAAAAGCCTTTCCTCATACCTTGCCTTGGATTCTTACATTCTTAAGGATGTTATCTCCTGCCCAGAATTTGTTTGAGTGAATTTCTTTTTAATGAATTATTCATGCATGTTCTACTACTCTTCTGCTTACATGAACCTTATGTGTCCATTACTGTCTCAATGTTTTAGCCTGACATATTGCTAATTTGGTATTTGGTCAATCCTGCGTTCTTCAGTATTACCTAGGTTTCTAGTTAAACCCCAAATACACTTGGTTTTATCATTATGACTGGCTTAAGTTCTGAAGTTTGTCTATCCTCTGACCTTAAGATTGACATATCCTCTTACCATGATCTTTGGACTTAGAAATATTTGTAATTAGGATTGTTATCGACTGTTATAAACCATGCATACTTGCTTGTTTACTTGTCATTCTCTTACTATAACTTTGTTAGACCTTCATGCCTTAAATTCCTAGTTTTGAGTCTCTTTTAGGCTAATTAGTGCTTTACTATAATCTTGTTGTTCTGAAAACTAAGCATGTATGCTTGCCATGTTTCTCTAAGTGATATGTCTCCTAAATTTTTTTAATGTTGCACATGCTACTCTTTCACTTGTTATGAACATATTTTGCCATTCTGTACGCCAAAACTACTCTATTAAGGTTGTTCTCTATTGATCCTTCAGCTTTCATAATTAGATCCCCTGCTTGAAATTGCCTTAAGCTATTTTTGACCATGTTAATATTTGAGACTTCTTTAGAAGTAGTATGTTATCCTATGATGATCCCTCGTGCCCCCCTAAACCTGGAAAATGCAAGCATGAACTCGTCTCGTGTGTGTCCTACCAACATGTCACATGAATTTGTCTATACATCTTGGTGATAATTAGCTTTACAGTTTTAAGAAATAAGCGTGTGGGCTTCCTTCCTTGTTTAGTTAGTTCAACATATAGTCTGTTGCTTGTAATCATACATGAATCCTTCGTTTGAGCTTGGTGTATGTTCTATATGATATTGGGTTTAGCTGTTGGGTTCAGACTTAATGCTGGTCTTATGAGTTGGGTTTTGACTCTACTGGAGTTGTCGAAGGCATAGAAAAAGCACTGGGTTTTCTGTATTGGGCTTATCATTGGGCCTATAGTTGTCTTCTTCTATAACTATTCATATTTGATTCATATTATTTTATCCGGGATGTAATAACTTGTAATAACAAATGATGGGGAAGTTTAAAAAGGGGGTTGGGGTATTTTAATATTTGCATGAAAGGGTAGAAAATATGCTTATATGATCTACGTACTTTATGTGTTATTTTGGTAAACTTGCTTTATTTCTGCACATCAATAGAAATTATGTCTATAGGAATCACACACACACTTCACTTTACTTGTCAAAATATGTCGACTCAAGTAATTGCTGCACTGTTTCTATTCAACACTTAGACAGCATGTCTGTAGGATGAATAACATATGTTTGTTACTGCCCATTTAGATAGCATGTCTATAGGTTCTCAATTAATCGATCAATTAATTATTTCTATTACTTTTAGCGCGTTGCTTTGTTAGATATCATGACTATAGGATTCTAATCAATTAATCAGTCATTTTGTTATTATCATACTTAGACAACATGTCTGTAGGGATAATTATATAAAATATATCTCAACTGTTAGAAACCATGCCTATAGGACATTGACGTCTACCTAAGAAGCATGCTTATAAAATCAACACTAGTAATCTGGTAACTTGTATCGCTTCACTGCCTCATCGCATAAACAATTAGAAATCATGCCTATAGGACTTACGATGCTTTAGTCAGCCTATACGTTGCAGTACTACCTAGATAATATTAATCAGAATCACATAGGAACCATGCTTATAGGATTTAACAACCCAAATACGTTTTAATTCTGGATTCGTCTACTACATAACCAGAAATCTAATTGCGTGCTTTTGTGCTTACGTGTGGAGGTAAACTTGAGCCCTTAGTTTTCTTTATGTGAAGTCCTATCTATTTTAAATGTCGCCTAGTTTTATTATTTTGAGCAACCTAAGCTGAGTCTAGAACCACCTAATAGTAGGTCCAAAGCCTCCTGGACCATAAGCATGGTACGGGTAGTGCACGCATAGGATACGGTTTAGAATTGAACTAGAGCGTCTTTAAGTAACAACTTCAATATAGTAATTGGGTAGCTGGAAATGATAGTATGTGCCCCTGAATAATATAAGCAATTCCTTACCATAAGTGAGTTGCGAAGTATTATTTATGTTGCACGAGGTGATCCTTTAGGCTAAAAAACTTAGGACCCCCTCTTTCTTTATATACTTGCTATTTACACTTAGTCACCTAACATAGACCAATGTAGTTGAATCCTTGTCATCATTAAATATTTGTACCGATTCTCATGTGTTATGATAAGACTCTTCGACTTCTATATCTCCCTTCATTTATTTGATCACCTAGCCTAATTACATAATCCACATTGTTTAAAATTCGGTCGGGACCCACAGTTGTGGACCTCGAGGAGTGCCTAACACCTTCTCTTTGAGGTAATTTGAGCCATTACCCGATCTTTGGTGACACAGACTAGTCAAACAGAGTTATTTGTAAATAGGTGCCCTAAAGCACCTTAAAATCGTTAGGTGACGATTCTTCTCTTTTAATACCTCCCTTTAAAAGAGTTGTCACACTTCGAGGCCCGCTTTCGCAAGAAAATGGGGCGCGACAACTGGTAGAAAAGAAAGCCTCCACACAATATCATAAGGATCACACATCCGTAGATTACCCCGCAGGTGATAACCCACCTACTTAATCTCAAACGGACACCTCTCTATACCATTTCACAGCCACAACTAGTACGCAATCACCTAATCTTCATGAGTTTGTACTCATCAACAAGACATAAGAATCTAATTCATTCCACAATTAAACAACATAGAAGATCCCTCAACACGATCATAACCCGAGGTTGTACAACACATCAAGACAGAAATCAAGCACACAATAGTCCTTTTACATCTCAAGCAAACTCTTCTCGTCACATTCAAACCATCTAAACACATCCCGCAGTCACATCATACTCTCCATATAGCCATCTAACCACTCATCGAGCCACCAATTCCACTCATAGGGACACTACCAGACATATAAGTCCAAAAGCACATGCTCACGCAACCGAAATCACCGTGCTTAAGCTATAGTGAAAACCGGCCTCAAGCCCTCCAGACTGGCCCAACTCCAAACACAGAAGAATGCATCTCGCACCTCATCCATGGAATCACAAGTTGTCGATGCATAACTAATCCCGAGCGTTCACGTACGCATACGAGTGAGTGGAAGGAATTCAAAGCAATACGCTTCAAGCTGAATCAATGTCGCACGATAAAGAAAAAAAGATGAGAAGTTTATCCTAAATGCCTTGTAGCCTCTCGAAGATAGGTATGGACGTCATCATACCGATCCGCAAGAATCTACTAGACACTTGCTCATTACTCGTAGAACCTATGAACCAAAGCTCTAATACCAACTTGTGACAATCCAAAACCAATCAGCCATGATGGCACTTAACCCAACCCGCTAGGTAATCAGTTAACAATAAACCAATTCAAATGATATTCATTAAGAGAAGAAATGATAATACAACTGAACTTTTGTACAAAGAATTCTCAAGGACTATTAGTACAAATCATGAGCTTCTAAGATTTAGAGTTTACAAAGCTGGTATGAAATAAATATATGATCTGTTTGAAATATACATGAACATATTAAAATTTCTAAAGCTACCAAGAACAAGAGGTAGTTATGACCGAAACGTAGGTACATCTTCAAATCCAGCTCCCGCCATACACAACAACATCAACATCCAGCATTTGTACACAAGCTATAGAAGTGTAGTATGAGTGCAACCGACCCCATGTACTCAATAAGTAACAAACCTAACCTTAGGTTGAAAGCGGTGACGAGCTTGGACAAAGGTCAGAGTCCAACATCAATAATCAAGAACAATTCGTAACAATATAAGGAAAACAATACAAGCAATGACACAAAAATATGTTGCTCATCTCATTCACAGTTAATATGAATTTTCCCAAAAGTCAAATCTGGTCCTGTGCCTCGGAACTCGACACAACTCACAAATCCGATAATCCATTCAATTATGAGTCCAATCATACTAGTTTCACTCAAATCCGACTCTGAATCGACGTTTAAAACTCAAAAATTATCTATTTGAAACTTTAGACAAAAACCCCCAATTTCTCTCTTGAAATCCTCAATCAAATGCCAAAAACGAAGATAGATTCATGAAATAAAATCAAAACTAAGTAGATAACACTTACCCCAATCCGTATGGTGAAAATCGCTTCAAAAAGCGTCTCAATCCGAGCTCCATAACTCCAAATATACAACAATGGCTGAAACCCCTAAAAATAGAGTACTTATAATCACTGGGTGAATCAATGAATTGCGATCGCGAAAATACCATCGCGACCGCGAAGAAGAAAGATGCACTACCCCAGAAATTGCACTACGTGATTACAGCAATAGCCTCGCGAACGCGATACACAAGGCTCACAAAGCTACGCGATCGCGGGAACATCATCGCGGACGCGAAAAGGAAACCAGTCGTCTGCCCAACTCAACCCAAACATTATACGAATGCGGCCTCCACTATGGGAACACGTACTTTATCCAACACCAAGCTACGCGATCGCATTCATCCAATCGCGACTAAGAAACTGCTCAGATCCAATTTTCCCTCTACGCTATCATATCACTTTATTCGCGATCACGAAGAACACTAGGTGCACCAGACATCAGCAGAACCAGCAATGCAATTATGAAGAAAAGTGGTTCGAAAACAATCTGAATCACGCCTGAGCTCCTCGTGACCCTGTCCGAATATTCCAACAAGTCCCATAACATAATACGGACCTACTCAAGGCCTCAAATCACGCGTAACAATATCAAAATGACAAATCGCACCTCAAATCAAACTTAATAAACTTTTGAACTTTCAACTTCAGAAACTCGCGCTGAAACATATCAAATCAACTCGGAATAAACTCAAATTTTACACACAAGTCCCAAATGACATAACGAAACTATTCCAATTCCCGAAACCACAATCCAAATCTGATATCCTCAAAGTCAACTCTCGATCAAACTTATGAACTTTCCAAACCTTCAAATTTCCAACTTTCGCCTACACCAAATATGATTCATGATTTATAAGTGTTTTCACTAGAAATTGATTGCTAAAGTTATGTCGATGGCTAATGTATTTCACTATTGTTATAGTCTATTTTACACAATAGTTTATCATCTTTGTTGACAGCAATTCTAACTGTTGCTATCTTGTAGAGATCCATATCACCTGGTACTGTTGGAAAACATATGACTTTGGGATTATAGCTTCTGTGGTAATTCTGCCTCTGACATTAGTGCTTTACTTGATGTCATGTTGAAGCAAAATATCGTATTAGTTGCTATCCAAGTAATTATAACTTATAATCTTTTTTAATTTTCTGAACACAAAGAAGCTATGATACAAAGAAAATACGCTTAATCTCTATATACCACTGAGGAGCCTTAGCGCAATGGCAGGAGTTTCTATCATGTGACCGGAAAGTCACGAGTTCAAATTGTGGGAACAATCTCTTGAAAAAATGCTAGGTAAATTATTTCAAATAAGTACTTAGTTTCTAGGAACTCTTAGGGCACATTTGGATTGAAATTATTTTATATATTATTTAATTAAATTTTATTAGACCAGATCGATTATACATACTTATTTTTTATAGCCACATATTTCTGAGAAAAATTATTTCACGCTTCTTTCCTGATTATACCTTACAACAAGGGCATGCCAAATGACCATGGGTGCTCCAACCAAACAACATTCCATAAGCTGGGAAGTCATTGATAGTCCACATAAGTGCAGCTCGCATTTAAAAATTTTATTTTTTATAAGAGTCATAAGTCTCAACCCCATCAACCCATAATTGCTTCAATTCATCAATAAGAGGTTGTAAGTATAAGTCTATATTCTTTTCGGGACTTTTTGGACCAGGAATGAGAAGACTTAAGAACATGTACGGGCTACTCATACACATTCTAGATGGAAGATTATATGGTGTAATGATTACTGGCCAACAAGAATAAGGATGGGCCATCTGCCCATATGGACTAAACCCATCAGCTGCAAGTCCAAGCCTAATATTTCGAGGCTCAGCTGCAAAGCCAGAATGGCATTGGTCAAACTTTTTCTATGCCTCTCCATCACTTGGATGACTCATTACCCCGGGTTCTCGACGAGATTTCCAATGCCATATCATATTTTCAGCAGTCTTTGTTGACATATATAACCTTTGTAATCTCGGAGTTATAGAAAAATAACGTAATACTTTATATGCAACATCTTTTTGCCTTCCATTGCCTCCTCTCTTAGGCTTATAACGTGGTTGACCACACTTTGGACAATTCACTTTATCTTTATTACCCTTGTAATATATGATACAACCTGTCTTGCATACATCTATCTTTTCATATCCTAGCCCAAGTTTTGCAACCATTTGTTTAGTCCTGTAGTAATCGTTAGGTAACTTAGCATCTTCAGGTAAGAGCTCCTTCAGAAATAGCAAAATTTGGTTATAGCAATTGTCACTCATGTTAAACTCGGACTTAATGTTCAGTAGCCTGCAGACCGCTGACAACGTAGAATGATTAACACATCCATCAAACAATGGCTCTTCTGAAGCTTTTAGCATATCAAAAAATTCTTGAGCATTTCGAGTAGGAGGCTGTTCTTCTTCACCATCCAAATTAAATCCATCACTTTCAAAGTTGAAACTATGACCAATTGCATCCAATACCATAGTGCGATACTGATTTTCTATTGTTATCTCAGGACCTATTTCTTTTTCTGTATTCCTACTAGGTTGAGGTCTAAAAATTGGTATAAAAGGCTCCCCATGTGATTCCCATTGATAATAGTTAGGCATAAAACCATGCTTGTACAGATGTGCTCTAACATCATGAGGTTCAAGAAACCCACTAATATTTCTACATCTTGAACATGGACACCTTATACTTCCATTAGAAACGAAGTCATGTTGCATTAATGCAAACTCTACAAATCCCTGCACACCCTCTAGGAACTCAGTAGTGACTCCTTTTCGACTAGGCACTAGTCTATTATACATCCATATACGATCAGTTCTAAAGGAACTCATACTTCCTATCTATCAAACAATGACAAAACAGAAACACTATTTGAGTACTTTATAATATATTAATTATTTCACCAATTTAAGCAGATTAATAGCACCAAATCCGGAAGAGTTCACCAATTTAAGTAGATTAATAGCACCAAATCTGGAAGAGTAAAGAGAAGAGAACTAGTAGAGGTTGCCTCTGTTTTCTATTAAACACATGTTTGTAAGTGGAGTTTATTTATTTTAAAAAGTATATCACTTCAGCTTTGTTTACTAGTAAACTTACAAAGGGAACATAAGCTTCTTTTTTTTCCCCTATCATATATTAAAAATATAAGATTATATTAATTTCATTCTTCTTCAGTTATCATGTTGCCCTCTTTGAAAATAATTTTACTCGGTTAACCATAGGAACAATATATCTTCATTATTTTTTTTCTCAAACCCAGAAATAGTTGTTCAATAAAAATATAAGGACAACAATCTAATAATCAGCAGAAACCAAACAATACATATACGTAGAAGCACTTTATATCACATTATTGAAAGTTCAGTTCTATAATAAGATAAGAAATATGAATCGTTGGGGGAATTGTTCTCTCTTAGTTCACAGTTAATGCTAAATTAAACGACGACAAGAATTCCTGGTGCTAGAAAGGTATTGATCACTCACGATAAATTAAACACTCACGAAAAGACCTATTTGCAGAGATGCTTTAAGTACCAGAGAAATTCTTACTAGAAGCTTACAAGCGACAGCGATAGCAAGTTGTCTCCCTTCACTGAATTAGAAGATGATAGTTGAGGGTTTAGAGGGATGAAGAGTTCGTGGATGTTTAGCGGTTTTTAAGGATTTGAGATACAGAATTCTATTAAAATAATATTACTAAAGATTTTAAACACCAACGGACTTATTTTTAATTGCTATAAATTAGCTACACCTTTCTGCTAGATAGCTAATCTGGATTCTTTCACGAAAAGGTATTTTATTTCTAAATCTCCTAAAAGATATTCTAGATGAATTCTCCACAAATTTAATTAGGATGGTGAGATAGGATAAGAAATAATGACGGGACAAAGTCATCATTTTAATTATATATAGAAAAATTATTTTAAATATGTGGGTTGTGGCCACACCAATTTTGATAAATTTTTATATTTAAACATTCGTAATTAATAAATTGCCATAATAATAATAATAATAATTTGCTTGAGATTAACATGGATCCGTCCATAGCTAAACAAAATATTAGTAACATATTAGAATTTTCCGCTAAAGTTTAGCTATAGATTTGGCAAGGAAACATCCTTAGCTACTTTTTAGCTAGAGATTAGCAACGGAATATATTCCTAGCTAACAAATAAAGTTCCTTAGGAAAAATAATTAGCGCCAAAATAGAATTCCCTCTAACATTTAGCTATAGCTTAGCTAGGAGACTTTCCTTGCTAACACATTGCTAGGGATTTGCTACGGACTATGTCCCTATCTAACCTATGATCTTTTGGAAAAATCTAATTTAGCGCCAAATTAGAATTCCCCCTAAAAATTAGCTATAACTTTGGTTTGGGAAAATCTCTAGCTATGTTTTAGCAAGGAATGGTCCCTAGCTAATTCCTATCTATATTATGACTAGATTCTTAATCGAAAACATTTGCAAGGAAATATGACTTTTCTAGCTAAATTCCTAGCTAAAGGTGCATATTAGCTAGGGATATGTGTATCCAAGCTAAATTCCATAACTAATGTCCTGTTTTCTTGTAGTGTTGACAACTTTCCATTAAAAAAAAAAGGAAGCAAGAGAATAAAAGTGGACAAGGAAGAGAGCATTTAGATATGAAGAAAAAAAAAAGTCATAACGATACTCAAAATTGTCAATAGAGCCAAAGAGAAAAGTCATTCTCAAATTCGATACTATCAATCAAAATAATTGGTCGAAATATATGGTGATGACTCATTGGGTTTACATCTCTCTGACCTGTAAACGAGGCCAATAACAAGCATTATATTGAAACTGAAAACAATGAATAAAGAAAGAAATCATCCCATAACACTCCAAAAATATCATACGGTAAGTGAGTCTATCACAGATTATATTCTTGTGCACATTTTAGAGGCAGAACTTTTTCTGCTTCATATTTTCATGTTTCACAAATAAGGTTCTCACGTGTGTGCATGTGAAAATTTTCACCTAATTAATTTGGTGGGTTTTTAGTCAGTAAGGAGGAATTTTTGCAGTGATAGGTACAAAATACTTGTAGGCTGTAGCATACAAACAAAAAACTTGATCTTGAACACAATAAATTAAATCAAATGGATTAAAATATAATTACGAAATTAAATTCATAAAGTTAAAACCTTAAATTCGATGCTAATTCAACGAATAATGGGATAAGGTGCAAGTTTTCTTCTCATAATTTCTTTTTATATTTTCACTTTCTTGTCCAATTATTATATGGGAGTTACATCTTTTTCCCTTAGTGAGGTAAATAGTTAAGGCTTCATAAGAAAGCCTTACCTATTGTACGACAAGCATTTTGGAATGAAGACACTAAATTGTAGGACATGCATGTTCACAGTAGGAGAAAAAGCTACAAAATTGTCTACATTTGAGCAGTCCATGAGAAAATGTGAAGAGCCAAAATCCAAACAAGTGTCAAGCCACACTGTGATGTTAGACTTGCGTCATTAAAAAATATTAATCTTGAGAAATTATTTTAATTTAACTTTGACTATTAAGTTGAGTACAAAAGTATGTATGTATGGTTCATCTACAAGGTGAATGATACGGCACAAACACAGTTTGGTGATGCTTTTGTATTATAAATTGATAATAGTGTCTTAATATTAGTTGAATCATGTGATATATATTAAAATTTGGAATTCCTGTAAAGGAAAGATATGCTTTTTAAGAAAAAATTAAAAATTTATCTTCACCTTACAGGCGACCTATTGTTAAAAAACTTCTGGTTGAAAAAAAAGAATCTGCTTTTGGGGGCCAAAAAGAAAAGGCTGAAATTTTTTAAGGCAACAGGTCGTTGTTTACATAGGCGACCTACTGTTAAAAATTGCAATTACAAAAGAAAAGCAAAAAGTATAATGAAAAAATTCAAGGTAGCTCACTGATTAAAGAAGTGACCTACTCGATATGGATTATTGGGTATTTTCCATGGACTGCGTTTGGAAGAAAAAAAATACTTCTTTTGAAATGTTATTTTTGAATTATCTTGTACTGCAAAAGTAAGTAGGTATACATGGTCAGTGGCGAAGCCAGGAAATTCAACAAGGGTGTTCAAACATTTGTTAGTGAGTTATGTAAGGGTGTTCAAAGTCTATTTTTAATCAATAACAAGTAATATTTTACCTTATACGGAGTATAATTTTTCGGCGAAGGGTGGTTAACGTAGCTTGCTTCGCCCCTGTATGTGTTAATCCTAATCCAACAAGATAGAAGTGCATGTTATAAACTTGTTCTTTTGATGATATTTTGAGTTATAAAAGTTGATAATAATGTCTTAGGACTGTTGAAATATTTAATATAAATTATAAATAGGGAATTTGTATAAAAGAAGTAACTTCAGAAATAATTGGAAAATCTTTTTTTTTCATTTTGATGAAAATTACTCCCTTAACTCCCAAATCTAGTGGTTTTAGCAAATTAAATTTGTTTCAAAATATTTAATATTTTAGAAAATAAAAAATTATTATTACCTTTTTTATAAATCTATCATTACTGTTCCAATTAGTGAAGTATTATTTCAGTAAAATATTTAACGAGAGATAAAACAGTAACTACTTGGTACATATTCTTATAATTAAGAATTACTAATAATATGAATGTAGGATACTATGATTTTTAAAGAACTTAGTATTTCTTTTTTGGCAAATTAATGTAATCATTAACTTCCAGATGTAGAATTCCTCCGCATCATAGTATAAACGGAGGAGCATACTACTGGTCCATCAAGTTTTTATTCCAATTGAGTAAATAAATTTTATTGACTAATAAAAGATATACTTATTTGACATGTTATTATGTTACTTCATCGCAATATCATGTCCTATGCTTTTCATTGCCCAAGTGTTAAAAGTCAAATAGTCAATATGAATTTAGAATTATGTTAACCAAAAGAATTAACTTCTAAATTCTTTTGGTTAACATAAACGCCGTCTACATGCCTGCACTAACTAGTTAAAAGTAACTCTCACCAAAATTAAGAAGAAAAAACGAATGCCATAGAATATCGAAATCAAAACCTCTATATAAATCCAACAGCAAGTGGGGACTCCTTCCCAAAAGAATTTTTTTTCACCACTGTATAAGTTCTTTAGCCTAACAAAGTTTTTGTCACCACACTATAAATGTGCTTTGGAGATCGTGAAATCAGGATTTAAAATTTATGAGTTCGGGTTTCTAGTCTTTATTTTAAGTTAAACTATTAATTCTTACATATTCAAATTTATTAAGATAAATACAGATTACAGAGTTTGAACCAAATATATTGAGTTTGAAGATCCGTAAGGAACTCTAGCTCTACTACTGGTGCTTTAGCTCCCTGGGCGGTACGGTGCACAAGGCATTCCGTATTCACGCAGGGTTTTGGGAAGAGCTGCATCCCAAGAAATATGACGTAAACTGGCTACCTTAATGCAGTCATTAGTGTATATTTTCACAGCTTAAATCGGTGACCTATAAGTCATACAAAGACTATTATACCGTTAGCTTCAAGTCTCCAAGAAAATCTAGTGCTTTAGTCTAACAAAGTTTTATCACCACACTGTGCATGAGCTTTAACCTAAAACATTCATTGTTCTTATCCTTTGGGGTGTCAAAAAGCTAGAGCATAGGGCAGAAAGTTACTGAAAAATATGCTTTTCAGCAGCGTAAAATTCTAAACTTAACACCTGCTGCCATGTTGAATATGATTATATTTTGATTGTATATGTTGAACATGAGACTTGCGTCCAATCAAAGTATATTGGTGATTCCTAAAGTGAAAAACATAAGTCAGTAGTAAAAACTACTCTATCCACCAAAGTTGTAATTATTGCTCTTTTGTCTCCACATTGAACCTAAAAGACACCTTTAATTACCTCATGGTCCCCTCCTTGCATTAAACTATTATCCTTAATTTTGCTCTTAATCAATTTTATATTTAAAAAACTATTTTATAGTGAATTTAACATATATACATAATAATATCATCACGTTGCCAAAGAGATAACTTCACGCGTTCATAAATAAAAAGTAAGATTAGTAACTTATAATATAAAGTGGGTTTGCTAGAATTGGTTAAAAAAACACGATGATCAACATACATAAGTTAAATCCTTTTATAATTAATGGTGAAACATTTCCTTTATACGGTCAGATCTCTTTATAACAATATTCATATATAATAGTCATTCACTATAAAAGTCATATTTTTCTCGGAATCGATTTTTTATGTTCTATTACTTCTCTATAACAGCTTTTTATCTATAAGAGCAACAACCACCTTTATAGCAGTACGTTTTTTTAAAATCACCCCTATGTAACAACCATGTAAAACTTCTAAGATTACCAATAATAAGCCAAGAGGTTTTAATTTTATCAAATTTTTTAAAACTTTAGTGCACCACTGATAATAAAAAATTATTATATTAGTAAATACTTTTATAATTAAAGATTTCATTTTATTTGATTAAAAAATATGCTTGTATAATTTTGTTCCACTGCAGAAAAGTTCTAGCATGCACAATGTCTGATATTTGAAGATCTACGCATACAATCTTTTTCATTGGACAAAGGTTCCATCTTGTATAATGCTTAAGATTCGAACATTTGCACATATTGTTTTCTTCTTCCATCAATTTTGAAATAATTAAATTTTTTAGTAGATTTATAATGTGCGCTTTAGAATTTAAATTTTTATATATTTAGTTATGAACTTGTTAATTATTATTAGCATTCTTTAATATTTAATTATTGAAATATACATATCTTTTGAGATTTAAAGCTTTTTTTTTTTATCTTTTATATGCAACGTTAAAAAAGGAAAAAATAATTTTTTGATAATTTTTGTTTATAACAACCACAAAATATTTGAATGTCAAATGTTATTATAGGTGTATAACAATCATTCACTATAAAAATCTAAAAATATCAAAATAAATGATGTTATGGAGAGGTTTAATTGTAATTTAGAGTAGTATCTTATGAAATCTCTAATCACATAATATTTTCTTTCCTTTTGAAGAATAGAATTTGAAAAAGAAAGATAATCATTTTGCTAAAGCCATTTTCTAAAAGTTAATTAGGTTGGTGGTGCATTGAAATTACTAGTAATAGTAGAAAACGATAAAGACCCAATTATACCCTTGTATTATGAGAAAATATTTAAATATATCCTTCGTTATACTTTTGGTCCAAATCTATGCCTGCCGTAATATTATTGGTTCAAATATACTCCTTTTTCCATTAAGTTTGTCCAAAGTAGACAACCAATTCTACGTGGCACTGACATTTGATGATGTGGATGCCACGTGGCTTGCCACCTCAGCGCCCTTAATTCATATATAAAAAGATTAAAATTTGAAATATAATTTTTTTCATGATAATAGTGGTAGAGGGGAAGAAAATTTTAGTGGTGGAAAAAAATAGAAGGGAGGGATAAAATGGGTTAGGGATGCTGAGGTGGCAAGCCATGTCGCATCCACGTCATCATGTGTCAGTGTCACGTAAGATTGGATGTCTACTTTGGACAAACTTAACAGAAGAGGGATATATTTAAACCAATAGTATAACGACAAGGATATATTTGGACTCAAAATATAACGAGAGGTATATTTAAATCTTTTCTCGTAGTACAGGGATATATTTGTCCATTTTCCGCAATAGAAATAGTATGCATCGGAACCATGATAAGAAAAGGAAAATGAAGAAAAGGTTTTACTGTGTATTGTCACGTGCGACTACTGTTTAGGAGTTATAACTTCTACCAATTAATCAAATCTTTCTTTTGTCCATTATCACTAGGCCATAGCCACATATTCATACCTTACCAAACTTCTACTCAAAACCCTTGTGTCTGCTTTTGACTAAAGAAGTTGCCGTTGAAAGCAACTTGGCATCCCTCTACCAAAGACACCCAACCAAGACCAAGAAAAGGACTCCAAATGATTTGCCGACTAACTCTACAGAATATCAGTTACCATCCATTAACACATTTCCAAATAATTATGTTTACAAGGCTTGAACTAAAAGAAAGGGCAATCCGGTGCCCAAGACATCCACGTTCACACAAGGTCCAGAAAACTTAGGTGCAAAGGCGACTAGTTCTTCCAGTCACGTTTTTCTATCAAGGCTTGAACTGATAGAAAGAAATCATCTACTAATATTTTTTATCTCTATTGGACTTTAATAGATCTTGTGATTTTTTACCCACTTTATTCACCAAAAAACCATTAAAAAAAAACAAGAAAATTTGTAAAAGTACAAAAAACCCTTTTAATTAATATGGGCATACATTATACAAGTTGGGCTTATTTTGTTACATACATATTATAATAATAAATTAATGAATCTATGAACAAAAGGCAAAACAAAAGATGATAAAAAAATAATATCCAAGCTCCTTTTCTTGATATTGAACTAGACTAGGTCCATGCCAACAGCACCACCACCAGTAAAGCTATTTTCAGATGAAGAAGTGGAAAGTGTGATCATACCATTCAAGTCAGAAACACTGTCCTGCAAAGTCATTAACAGATGAGATGTGGTAAAACTCATAGATGGTTTAGCTCTAGGAACAATTGGAACTTCAGCCTCACCAACTAGCATTTGAACCACACCTCTCATTGTTGGTCTAGCCATAGGGTCAGGGTGTGAACAAGCCAAACCAACTAACAAAACCCTTCTCATTTCTTGTTCCTCAAACTCACCATTCAATCTTGAATCAGCTGCTGCTAATAACCTCCCTTCTTTATGTAATCCCCACACCCATTCCACCAAATTACTATTCAATCCAAATTTCCCAACCCCACTTGTTTCTTTCTCAATTGGCCTTCTCCCACTTGCCACTTCAAGAACCACTGCCCCATAGCTAAAAACATCAGTTTTTTCACTTGCTCTACCTGTTAACAAATATTCTGGTGCCAAATACCCCATTGTTCCAGCTGCTACTGTTGCATCAGGAGATTTGTCATGTTCAATTTGTTTTGCTAATCCAAAATCTCCTAATCTTGCATTAAACCCTTCATCCAACATAATATTACTAGTCTTAATATCCCTATGAATAACTTGATTTTCACATTCTTGATGTAAATATGCTAAGGCTGAAGCAACACCTAACAAAATTTTCCTCCTATGTAGCCATGGGAGTACTATTCTTGACTCAAATAATGCCTTATCAAGACTACCATTTGGCATCAAATCATAAACTAATAAAATTTCACCTTTCTCATGACACCATCCTTGAAGTCTAACAAGATTTCTATGCCTAAGTGTTCCAATTATTGATAATTCAGATAAAAACTCAGCTTTCCCTTGTCCATTATGACTACACCTTTTCACTGCTACAATGTCACCAGTCTCAGATAAAATCCCCTTATAAACTGTCCCAAATGCACCATGCCCTATAATCCTCGTCGAATCAAAACCTTTCGTCGCGATTTTGAGGTCCTTATAGCTGAATTCCTTAGGCATTTTGATAATATCAGACCCCAAATTTTCAGAATTCTTCACATTCTTGATTTTTTTCGAATACAACCAAACAAGTACTAATGTAGCAAAAGCTAAGAAAAATGCTCCAGCAGTTACAACTCCAACTACAGCTCCAGCACCTTGTTTACAAAAACTATTATGGCATTTGCTACTACTACTTTTTTGCTCTGAATTCACTGTACCATTAGACTCCGAAGGAGCCATCGAAGGCGGCGACGATGTAACCGAATCCGCCGTGGGATTCATCAAACTAGCCGTTGGCGGCGGCGGAGGCAGCGCCGCCGCCGGAGATTTTGGATTTACATCAAATGATGAACTGAAACTCCACCATTCAATACTATGAATCTCAGTACTCCCTTGTGTTGATCCACAAAACCCCACAAACATAAAATCATTTACATACTCAGAAAGATCAATAGTAACTGATAAAAATGGTTCTTTGGGCTTTAAATTAGAATATGAAACAAAAATATTCAGTTTTTTTGTTGAACCTGAATATTCAATCCAAGAATTTACCAAATCACCACTTTTTAGATCAACACCAACAGAATCAAGATCACCAACTTGAGTTGAAACCATTGAATTTAAATCCAACCCCACATGATTCCCATTAATATCTTTAAATTCAACATCCATAAGGGTATCAAATTCAATTGCGAAATTACCATTTTGGGTCCCTTTTGCATCCATAATTCCCAAATAGCCACCGGAGTCCCCAACAAACTCATCATCCGGCGTGATGACAAAAGCTAAACCGCCGCCGATCGAAGAAGGGTTCAGATTTGTAACAGAAAATGAGAAAAACGTAGAGAAACTCGCCGGAAAATCAAGACCCGGTTGCCGGAATCTTACTGGTTTTGAATATAAAACTTTTCCGGCACCGGAATTTGGCACGGCGAGCTCACGCGTCAACTTGATTTTGTTGTTACCCATATGAGCATCTCCTAATAGCTTCAAACTACTCAGAGCTAAAGTACCAAAATCAAATTCAGTAGTTGACAGTACACTGAACACATTACTATCCAAGAAACAGAACACTACTATAAGTAATGGGTAAACCTCCATAAAATAAAATAAAAAACAAACTTCCGTATAATTTGTGATTTAATGTAAGTGTTAAGAAAGACCCATTAGAGAAAACAGATCAATTATCTGAAAAAGTGAAGATTTTGAGAGCAAAAGATAGCTATTCAGGGGATTTCTTTGCTTAGAGTGAGAGAAAAAAGGGGATGTAGTTAAGGAGAAGATAATAATTTGGGCATAGAAAGTGTAAAAAGAGTGAATGGAAAGTAGGAAAATAAGCAGAGGAGAGTGAGGAGTACGGAAAAAGGGGATGTGAAAAAAGAAGAGAATCCAAAGAAGAGGAGTGAAGAAGACAGAGAGGATAGCGGTTGGGAGACACGTGTTTGCTATAACGGTTATATTTTTCTTCGTAAATAGACCTTTTTTCTGCTTATATTTATGTCCTAGTTTAAGACATGGGGTCCCATGGGGTCCCATGTTGTAGTAATCCGTAGTAGTAATTAGTTCATTAATGCCTGGTTTGTTTGCACTGAGCTCTAAATCTTAATTATTCAGATTTTAGATATTAAATGCTTTTGTTTTCAAATCTGAATCTTAATTATTTATATCTTAATCGTTAAGTGTGTTTGTTTGTTTTTTACTTCACAACCACTTAATGGGTCTGAATAGGTCTGTATCATTAAGATCTATAACATAGACTTAATTTTATTAAGATGTTATCATCCATATTCATTATTAACTGTCGTCACCGCCTACCACTATTAACTACCACCATGCCACTCATCACCACCATCATCCTCAATCATAACCGCCACCATTGTCGACTACCACCACCCATCATTCCCACCACTCCCACCACCATCATTAACCACAACCAACACTCACACACCTCAACTACCATAACTAACCACCCCATCACCATCAACAACCATAGCTGGCACTGCCCATCATTACAAACTACCACCACCCACCACCATTCTCCTCAATCACAACTACCACAACCATCACTCGCCATTATTAAATATCACCATCCACCACCACCATCCTCAATCATAATAGCTACCACTACCGATCACCATTAGCTACTACCCTAAACTACCACCAACCACCGCTTTTAGTCGGCATTCACGAGCACTGCTGTTAGCCATCACCACCAGCAACTATCATATTTTAAAAAGCTATATATTTTAGTGATGTAATATTAGATTAATTAGTATTTTGTTTGAATTTTATGTTTATTAATTTTCAAATAAATTTAAATTTTATACATTTAGATGTTAAAAATCAAGCAGTTTTAATCATTTAGTATTCAGATCTTAATACACATCTTGACATTCAGATGTGTAATCAGATCCGGATAACTTAATCTTAATACACATTTTGATATTCAGACGTGTATTCAGATTCAGACGTCTTAATCTTAAAAAAAAAAAAATGAGGCCTAAGATTGGTTTGGTCTTAAGACAAGTTAGAATTAGTTAGGTTAGAATTAGTTATGTTGAGCTTAATTATGCTAGGATTAGTTATACATATATTATTTTTATTCACTGCTTGGTATATTGTATTAATTTTAGGATTGTCAATTTTATTGTTTTATCCTTAGATAACTTATCCTGGGATTATTTCTACCCTCTTACAGGTATAAGTTATCCCGATAGTATTTTTAATCCTAGGATAACTTATACCAAGATTAGTAAATAAATAAGGGAGAAAGAAGTGCTAAATTGTTATCCCAAAATTATATTTGCTTATCCATCATACCAAACGGCACCTAAGAGAGCGTTTGGTAGGATGTATTAGGGAAAATATATATGTATTAACTTTAGTATTATTAATTCATTGTTTGGAAATGTTTGTTAACTTATGTAAAACTAATACAATTAGTTATACACCTTATTATGTACTATCTTTATACATATTAAACCATGGCATTAGCAATACTATGGTTTTAAATACATAAATAAGCATATATAAAGACAAAATTGCCCGTTCAAAACCTATACACAAAACCAAATAGTCGATAAGAAATATTCTCACCAAAACTAATCTCAGCATTACTAATTTTAACATTACTAATACACCCAATTTAATACTATCCGTATATACCCTAACAAACGACACATAAAAGGTGTTCAGAGAAGAGAATTACAGCTTGTTTGGATGGTTGTTACCCGTTGTATTGTATCTATTGTTACTTTAAATACAATATTTATTTTGATTGTTACTTAAAGTTTATCGTATCGTTGTTACTTAAAGTTTATCGTATCGTATCGTTAAATCCGTCGTTACGTAACGACGAAAAGTGTCACTTTATAGAACGACCGATTGAGTGTGATCGCGTCGTTAACTTATTAATTTTTTTCCTCTCATCTTGCCCTTCCTTATTATTAAATAATTTTATTTTATCTTTTATCCTACATTTTTATATAATAATTCTACCTCGTACCTTCTTTTTTTTAATAATATTGCAAGTTTATTCTTCATATTGTTAGTGTATGACATCATGCAACAACGACAAACAATATAATATATCCAAACATTATATACATCAGAATAATACAGTACAATATAATACAATTCTATACAATACATTATAAAGCCATACATAACAACCATCCAAACAAACAAGTTGTTAATGTTACAATAGTAGGAGTTAATAACGGTGAAAACTTTTGGACAATTTTACTGTGATCTCTGTGCTAATGCCTCAAGTTTGGCCGTTACATGAAATTTTATCAACTTTGAAATGGAGGTTTTAGGTTGGTGACTATAAATAGCATGAACAAGATCGTGACTACATTCATTGTTTTAAAAGGCGTAGGCGTAAGGCGAGACGTTTTACATATCTCAGCGAGGCGTAAGTCCCGAGGCATGGGGCGTAAGCCTCATAGGTATTTAATTTTTAATATTTTATAAAATAATATAATGACAGTAAATATTTATAAACAGGTAAAATTGTATAAAAATTGAAGAAAATTATAAATATGTGAAATATATATATGTGTGTGTGTGCGCGCGCGCTCCATCCGCACAAAAAACTAATCAAAATAATTTATTATATGCTACTTACAATCACAAGTAATTTGAGTCTAAAATAATAAAGTTTTCTATATGGAGGAACAAAAAGGATGATTAACCTGCAATTTGAACTTTGAACTTGCTGCTATGAAGGAGAATGTAGTTCTCTTTGTATTTGTAAAAAAAAATTAAATATTCGTTGCTTTTGGGAGATATTAGCAGACTAGCGGACAAGATAAAAAATTGGAAAAGACCATAAATTAGGGCTTCAATCAATAAAAAAAGGTTTTGACTTTTAAATTTAATACTTTTGAGTTCCTTTTTAAACCTTTTGAGTAATTACCAAACTGATTTTTGAGAATTTGGGTATTATATGGACTTATTCAACAAATTTTGTTTTAATTTTAAAAAGTCTTTGGGGCTTACTCCTCACTAAAAAACGTGTCTCGAACGCCCGGACGTATGCCCCGAACGCTGGACGCACGCCTCTTGAGACTTTCGCCCCACACCATCGTCCCGGGGCGTTTTTGGTACGTTTTGTCCCGAAAACGCCTTTTAAAACAGTGATTACATTTATTAGTAATTCTTCTGAAGGCTTAAAGATGAAGACTATCTTTTTACCTTTCAAAAAACGTCTAAATGAAAAAGAAAACCACCACTTAAATGGCCCTTCTTAATGAAATAATTTCGTATTGTCAAACAAAGTCATTTAGGTTATTTTGTACTTCCGGGGTTCTTTATATTTGCCATTTTAGTTTAAGGAAAAAGTCCGATCAAAAATTTATTATTTTGGAAAATCAAGAGGACATAATAGTTTTCCAATCTAACTATTACTTTTCTAAGAAGTCATATAGTCATTAATTAGACACTTAAGAAAGAGATAAATGTTTATTTAATCAAATACCACTTAATAGTTTGTATTATTCAATGAAAATCCCTTTAAAGACAAGTCATGTGTTGGTTCTAAGTTCTAACAGTTGTAGATACGGGCCCTCCATGTTCTTAATTAATCGTATTTCTTAAGTCAATATTTCTTTTTAATTTCTTAAGTCAATTCATTCCACTTTAAAACTTATTGCTCTCCATATTGTATTAAAAAAATTCCAATATGTATAATAACATTTCAGTACAGGACAATAAATTACTTCACTTGGAAGTGAATTATGGTTTTTTAGCTTTGAGCTATATTTAACCACTATAATAATATATCATATCTAATGAACTTCTGCATTTTCCTCATAATTACTTTCTCATGGCAATATTTTAACCACATGTTATGTCTGGATAGACACAATCATACAACATCTCTCAAATTATAACGTGGAATTGGAAAGTACGAGTGGAAAGGGTATAGGAGAGGATCCCAATTCCAATTTTACATTTATTATCATAAGCGGAGTCAGGATTTTAACTTTGTGGATGTTTGGACATAAGAATTGTGAATTTCGAGGAAAAAAAGGAAAAAAAAATCAAGTTGAAAATGTTATTTGAAAATTAGAGTTGTGTTTGGACATGAATACAATTGGGAGTTGTTTTTGAATTTTCGTGATTGCGCTGAAATTAAAATTTTGAAAAATAACCTTTTGGATCTTTTCAAATTCCAAAATGTTTTGAAATTCAACTTTAAGTGAATATTTGAAATTTTTATGACCAAACATTAATTTCGAAAAAAAATAAACAAATAAAAGAATCTTTTTTCATGACCAAACAAGCCCTTTATGACTTCTACATTTTAGAATGACGATTTCTTTTCTTTTTTTAAAATTAAATATAAGGGTAGGGGAAATGGCAGAGGAAATTACAAGATGGGGAATCAAACTTTCACCAATAAGATGGAAATTCAAGTAGTCAACCAACTAAGCTACTAAGACATCCCTAAAATGATGATTTCAAATATTAATAACTGAGTACTAAATTTAATATGTATACATACTTAATAAGTTTCTTATATTATTTGATTAAAAATTACTAAATTCAATTAAATTAGTATCTGAACTTTTACGACCGGGGTATACATGTATGTGACACTAATCAATCAACACTCACCTCAGCAATAGTTGAAAAGAACAATCGCCATCATACCAAGAAAAACAGCAATTATGCTTTATAAAGTAATGAAGTAGTAATTCAAGAAAAATAAGTTTATGCTTAATTTCGGTGGGTGGGAAAGGTTGATGCTAATGCTCGTCAAACGTCCTACTATTAACTAGATATTATAATTCTACCCAAAAAAAAAAAAAACTAGAAATTGTATGTTTACACGGACTATTTTCTTTATTTATACTTCATGCTAGAAATAAGAATTGCTAATACACCATTTAAAACCTTAAACATGATGTCCTTTTCTTACCGTATGAAGAAGTTAAATTCAAGATTAAAGTTGAGAAAAAGTTAATTGTCATAAATAAATTTTAATATTACTTTAGATGTTCAATTTTGATCTTTTATTGTATGTATATATATAATCCCATTATATTCCATGCTACCAACATTTTGTCATGATAGGTTCCTCATTTTTTGCACAAGTTGTTATCCAAATAATAAGGGATCATGATTAACATAGGCCCACACTGCTGTTCCAAGAAGGCCTAAAACCTCGCTGTTTGGAGGCTTATTGCCGAGCGTAACTATAATTTATTTAATTATATTCCATAGTTACTAGTTACTTGTCATGAAATGTATGTCTATATATTCAATTCGGTTGTATATAATGTATTCAATTCGTATGTATTCGTTCTTATATTTTTTACATCGTATTCAATTTTACTGTATTTAATTTGACTGTATTTAAACAACAAAAAATAAAAAAATACAGTAATATTCGATTGTATTCAATTCACCGTATTCATTCGTAGGTACTTTTACACTGTATTCAATTTACTATATTTAATTCGAATGTATTCAAACAATAAAATTTCAAACAATACAAGGATCTGCCAAAAAATAACCTTTGAAATACATAAATACATGCAAAAATACCAAAAAAACTATATTTGCATTGAAAAATATAGATACACTCAAATTTGAGTGTATTTGTAATGAATACAATGTATTTATATCATTGTATGTGACTCAATAGCAAAGAAGAGAAGAAAGTTCGTCGGAGATGGTGTCTTCCGGCCAAGTAAGATACTGTATATATTGTATAAAAACTAAAAATGGAGACGAAAAAAAATCTGGCCAGATCTGAGAATATACTATCACATTGTATCTACCAAAATCCATTCAGATGAATACACTCAGATGTGAGATACAAAGAAGGAGACGAAGCCATGGATTCTGGCGTCTCCATTAGATCTAGATCTGGTGACGCCTCCGATCTTCCTCCTCCATTGTTTTCGTCCGATAATGGATCCACCGCAACTTCGTAATTTTCAGATCTGGATCTGACGATGGAGATGAGATAAGGGAAGGGAGAGAGGCAGCTGGATCAGATGGTGGAGAGAGAGAGAGAGAGAGAGAGAGAGAGAGAGAGAGAGAGAGAGAGAGATAGACGGTTGTTTGGTTGGGCTCCGGTAGAGCTCCGCCGAAGAAGATGACCGACGGTGACGGAGTTGGACGGCGACCTTACCGAGGGCGAAGAGAGAGGGAAAAAGGAGAGAGAGATGAGGATTTCGGCCTCTTTCAAATACAATGCCGAAAAATGGTAAAAATAGCACGGGCTAACCACTTTTCGGACTGGTAATTAAAAAATAGTCAGGGTTTGCAAAGTCATTAAAAAATATTTACTTTTTTGTCGCAACACAGAAAGTTCCAGCATAATATTTTGGAGATTGGAGTACTTGTGTATGAACTTCCAGCATATTATGTTGTAACTCTATTATATTTATACTGAAACTCCATCATAATATACTGGAACTCCATCATAATATACTGGAGTTCCAACATAATATACTGGAACTCCAGTATATTATGCTGGAAGTTCACATATAAAAAATTCGAACTCCAATATATTATGCTGGAATATTTTACGAATTTTGAACAGTGTTTTCGTTCAAATTTATCTTTACATGAAAAGTGGCTAAATTTCGATTACTTTTGAAACTGTGGCTAGTTTTCAATTATCACTTGTAAATCTGGCTATTTTTGAATTTCACCCTGAAAAATGGCTAGTAAACACTAAAACTATTTCTAACTTAATATGGGCCAGCAACACTACTGAATGCCCATAATTTGGTTACGACATTGGATTTGTCCAATTGCCGATTGCAGTCATGTACCTTATTCAAGTCCAATATTACTGGTGTAAGTTTACAAAAGTGAATTAAGGCCCAACTTCCACAAAACGGAATCAGAAAGTTTTGTGAGTAATAGCAATGTATCGTGAGATACTAAAAATTTTAGCCCGACTGTTTAGATTTTATAGCCGGTGTGCATAGATTATACACATAGTATACTTGAATTATACATATATTATTAAATTCACCGGCTATTTGTAATTTAAGAGATTAGGTAAGCGGATATTAAAGCTAATTTTTCAAACTTTTGTGTTTGTTCTAAGAAATACTGACAAATTAAACCTTCTCTGAATGTAGAATACTATGAAAATTAACAAAGATGGCTATAAAACAGAACTGGCATATATCACACTAAGACCCTTTAGTACACTTGATTTTACTGGTATTATTAAAACAAACTTGAAAATGCAATACAACAACAGAAATAAATACGAGAAAACAAATACAAACATTACATTCTTGGCCGCTACTAATAAATCAAATCTAAGCACTATTTACGTAACGGCAAACTTTTCTAATCTCGCCTTCATCTCCAGTAAGTGGATTGTTTTCAGACAAAATGAACAAAGCCCGAGCAAATTGATCATGGAAATAGCCATTGTCAGCAGCCATTTTTTCCACAAATGGAGAAGTAGTTGAATCAGTAACCAATTCTTGATCTACAATTAATAGCCCCTTGTGGTTCAAGATGTTTTTGTAGTACATATTGTCTAGGATCATTGTAGTTTCGCGATCATTCCTTGAGTATAAAACGGCCTCTGGGTCAGGATTCGGTGTCGGACATCGACCTTTAAGGTACTTAGCATAGTCAGGGTCAAGGGTAGGATCAACTGTTGGGTAAAGTCTGTGTACTAGGTTTACACAATGAACTCGTCCAACAGAGTGAGCCCCTGTATCCAAATAAAATAAGACAATTAGGAGTCTGTTTGGATAAATAAGTAGTTACAAGTTTGGATAAAAACGTTTAACATATGCAGTTGCAATGATGTAGGTAAAAAGTATTTTTATTAAAATTACTAAATTACCATTAAAGCTATTTGCAAAAAAAAAATATAAAAGTGTCTTTTTATATTAAAAGGAAAGAATGACGGAAATGAAATGGAAAGGGAGTCCAATCTTTTATTTTGGAAAAGGTATTTTGGAGATTAAAAAAGAAATTAGGGATATAATAGTAAAAAATTTAGTTAAACTAAAAGTGCATAAAAGTCATAAGTTGGGAGTGAACTTTTGACCGATTTTGACCTACAGCAAATATTTTTATGTTTTACAAGTGTATAAATAAGTCAAAAAATACTTATAAATTAGTAACCAGCTTATAAACTTATCCAAACACCGTCCGACTATACTAATTAACTTTTAATTAAATAACCATATAATACAAGTGTCAGTATACAAAATTTAGTCATTTACTTTTTGTGTTAAACTTGGGAGTTTGAAAAAATAAACAGCTAATTAGAGGGGAGATTTACCAAAAAGAGCAACAGTTCCTTCAGTATCAACACCAATGGATTGGAATCGAGAAAGGACGGATGACATGGAATCATTGTGATTAGGAAGGGAACTCTCAACTTCTGCTAAGTAACTTTCTTTGCTGTCTTTCCTGCCTGTTCTCATTTCAACACGTGGCCCTCCCAACTATGTATCACACAAATTAAACAAATTAGACTCAATTAATGGAAAGAAAAATGGAAAAGTAATAAATTATAAGTAATCGCTTTCATAGTTAAGTGTTAAAACAGATTAAAATACATTAGGTCAGTTCGGTGCATAAAACATCCGATATTCACACAAAGTCCGAGGAAGGGACGCACCTCAAGGAGTGTGTGGTATAGACAGTCTACACTAATACAAATATTAGTGACTACTTTCACAGCTCGAACCTTGATCTATAGGTCATACGAACTTATACTATTGCAATCAAGACTCATTAGATATGTTCTTTTTCTCTTCTACCATCGAGAGTCGTATGGGGGAGGAGGTGAATATACATAGATGGGTCTGGGTAAGCGACCATCAGCGCGGGTAGCATCTACTATCAATACGCCAGTCTATGGCTGTTCGTAGAGGTAGGTCGTAGAGATCTACGAAGGGCTATCTTTAGCATAAATAGCATATTTAATTATAGAATAACGTGATGGCCGTAAGAAGATCATAAATAAGGTAAATAGTCTGGAGTGGATATCTAAATCTGGGTATCGGCATCACACATATCGCATGTGTCCTGTGAGTGAGAGGGTGGTCGTAGATCAGCCCTTAGCTCTTCTTTCGAATTATCGAACACCATGACTTATCGGCTTGAGGCTTCTTTTCTTTTCAAGTTGAGTACAACTTTACTATTGCTCTAAAACTCTATTTCAACAAATTAAAATATACTGATAGTATAAGATAATTTTGCGCTATCAATATTATATCCGGATCAGGGGAGATGTACAAGAAGGTGGATTTGATCAACTTACCCAGAGAAGACCATCTCTAGCGGAAAGAGCAACAATATCAGCACAAGAAACAGTATTAGGACATTCACTCTCAAGTGCCTGTTTAATAGTCTCTACATACTTAAAATTTCTCATTCCAAAGTTTTTTGGAGATGTCTTCTCTGATTCCTGTCCATTTGCTGTGTCCAAATATATTGATGCATCACATGACTGCAAGAAAAAAAACATATTAATATATAAATTGGTCATAATGTCGTAGCTATTATTATCTGTTGTTTTCTTATTCCCTTCGTTTAAATTTAAATGATGTGGTTTAACTTGCAACAAGTTCAAGGAAGAAAAAAAAATACTTTTGAAACATGTGGTTCACAAACTTAAGGAGGTAAAAGTTTTGTGGGGACATGCATTTGTATGGTTATAGAGTAAAATGAGAAGTTTAAAGTTAAATTATTTTCAAATATAGAAATATGTCAGTTTTTTTTAAACGGACTAATAAAGAAAGTATGTCATTTAAACTAAAACGGTGGGAGTATTATTTTTCGCTTTAATTTTTTTAGTATCTTGTTGTTGTTACTGTATATTGCTACTGTTTCTTTTCATCTTTTCTTGAGCTAAGGGTCTATCCGGAACAACCACTTTACCTTTTCAATGTAGGGGTAAGGTCTACATATACACTGCTATCCTCCGACCCCACTTATGAAATTTCACTCAGTTTATTGTTGTTGTTGTATAATGTTGTAGCTTGCAGTGTTATTAATTTACTTTTAATTGGAGAATTAAGAGTATTAATTAATATTACCTTAACCATGCAATCATGAAAGAGATTTCTAATCCAAGAAACTGCTGTATTGCCATGCTTGTGGTACAACTGTGCCACTTGTTCTTTGATTATTTCTTCAGCTCTTGGGCAACTCTCTAAGTAGTAGTTCAATTGGAGTTCACTTCTTACTGCAATTAAAACCCAGCAATTAGTACATATGTACAATTATAGATGTTATTCTTTATTACTAGGGAAAAGAAGTGAAATAGACTACTAATAGTCTCAGGGGCGTGCCCGGGATATTTGATAAGCGATGTCAAAATTTAAAAAAATAAATGAATAAATAAATCACTATAATGAAAAGTGGTGTTATTTTTTATATTTATATCCAATATTTTCATTTTGTATGCTATTTATATATATATATATATATTTAATAAAAATTCCGACGAAGCAGTGTCACGTTATACCGCTCGCCGCATGCTATATCCGCCCCCAAATAGTTTCTTCTATAGTATAGAATTTAAGTTCTTTGCAATGATAGTGTATATATATAATATGTTACACCAACGGGTTAAGTTGCATACAATAACATGTAATAACTTTTTATAACAAGCATGATATGTTTGAACTGGTGGTTAAGTTGATAACATGAAAAATACAGTAAATAACGTGCAATAACATGTTAAATTGCACAAATAGTGTAAAATTTGGTTACGCTAATATAAATTTGAAAACAATATTTTAGTGCTAAGATTGAGTATCTCCCAACTTAAAACTTATTGTTGATCGGAATCTCCGAAAATGTTGTCGCCGGGTGTGTGTCGGGTCCTTTAAAAGTAATGTATTTTTGAAGGATCCGATACGGATGCGACATTATTTTAGAGAGTGCACGCAATATAACTTAAAACACAATTATACTTTGTCAAGAAGTTAGTCAATATCTGAAAAAAGTAGAAGAAGTCATAAAATTTAAATATAAGTGGAGAATTAATTACCATGGTGAATGTGAAGAAGTAGTGGTAATAACAGAAGGAGAAATCTTGAGGAGAGACTGAAATGATTGTGGTTGTTGTCCATGTCTCTGTATATAGTGAAGTCTTGTAATTTGCCCAATGCTCAACTGCCCAAAATTAACTTTATATAGCAAATGGTTTTAGAATTGTTTTGGAAGTGGAAGAAGGAATATTGGGATTGAAAATTTGCCCCACTAATTTAGCAGCCAGCAGCCACAATGTTGGACCTTTAGGCTAGTAGTTGCAGTCCCACTCAAAGAAACTGCAATTCATCACCATTTTAAACAAATAAGAAGAAAACAGATTAATTTAGCGCAATAGGATTTAGCAGGTGCTTTTAACTTAATTATCACTTTCATTAATTATTGAAATGTGCTTTGAAATGCCCTAATGTAAGATCATGGTAACATAAATCAACATTTCTAGGATATATTTTGGGTTATCCTACTTGTGTAGGAGTGATTGATCGAGGATGCAACACTTGTTCGGAACTATTAGAATGATTCAGTTACTATTCAATTCTAGCGAGAGATCTTAACAATGAATACCGATGTGGATGCGGAAACAGAGCCTCTACCTTCTCTTCTCAAGGAAGAAGCGAGAAGGAAAGGTTGGTCTAAAAAATATAGAAAGGTGAAAAATTATCTACATACTGTAACCATCAAGCCACTGGATATACGTCTTTCACAATGGTTAAGTGATACTATTAATATCATTTTAAGTTTTAACTGTAAAGTTACTTTGTTTAGTTTAGTCCAAAGGGTGTAAGGATCTATTAAGGGTGAGACTAAGAAGGAAATAAAAAATTAGTCATTATGACAAGTCAGTTGACGATTAAAAAGAATACATTATTTATTTAACTATATTTTCGACACGTCCTTTCATATGCGACTAATTTGAAGGTCTTACTATTTTAGAAGAAAACAAAATGTCCTTTAACTTAAAAAGGTATTGTTAACTTCACCAATAATGCTCCCTCTTAATAATTAGACTCCTAGTCAACCTCAACTACAGACACAAGTGACCAATTATCACTAATAATGCCCTCTCTTAATTGAGGAAAGAAATAATAGCAAGAGACACAAGGACCACTTATATAGAGGTATATGCACCATACGCTTAACTTTGAGTACATCACAAGATTACAAGTTGGGAACTTTGTGGGCTATACCCTCCCCACCCATCCAACCTAGCGACAGAGACACCCATAGAAACGAGTGTAATTCAATAATAAAAAAATAATAAAAAACAATCTCGTGCATAAATTATGCCGTATTCACATAGAGTTCGGGAAAGGGCCACACCCCTAAGGGCGTGATATAGATAGTCTATCATAATATAAGTATTAGTGACTGCTTCCACGGTTCGAACATAGTGGCAGAGACACCCTTGGAAAGGAGTGTAATCCAATAAAAGAACGCAGTCCCGTGCACAAAATATCTCACATTTATGCAGGATTTGGGGAAAGGCCGCACCCTTAAGGATATGATGTAGACAGTCCACCATAATACAAGCATTAGTTACTGCTTCTACGATTCGAACCCGTGATATATATTCAATTTCACTTAAAAAAAAGTTCATATTAGTTGATATTGTTTGAAAATAATATGAAGTAATATCAAGTAAGACATGAAGTAACGCCAAAAATTTATATAGTCTGAGATTTAACTAGCTTACAAATTGGATGTGAATAAAATGTTGCGTACGCCACTTATTTAACCCTTCTACCTTGGCCTTTTCAGGGACAAAAAATGATTCTTTTCTATTTGAGTTTTGGGTGGGGCGGTTCATGTGCAATGCTAAAAGGGATAGAGGAGAACTTGGTGTTTATAAAACAAGGGATTTGAACTCAAATAATCCATAACTGAATGAAAAGTATCAGCTCTCATCTACTAATTTCGTCTTTCAGCCACAAAAAGTGCTAGCTTCTTCCAAATTAACATATTCTCATTTGCGGCGCACACACTAAGATTAGTGGGAAAACTTTAAAATGGGAGTGCACAAAAGAAAACAAAAACAACTCGGTATATAAAGCATTTCCTATTCACACAGGATCCGTAGAAGAGTCTCACCCCAAGGGGTGCAATGTTGACAACCTACCGTTGTTGATATGAAGCTTTTGGGTCCTAATTAACGAGCAATTTAGAATATTATACGACCTTGTCCAATTAATAATCGGACTGCAGCTCGTCCACTTTATAGTTTTGTCAAGACTCAAGCCAATTATTATTGTGATAACATTTTTTCATAATTTTTTTCTTTTTTTGGGAAGGGGAGCTTTGACGTAACTGGTAAAGTTGTTGCCATGTGACCAGGAGGTTATAGGTTCAAGCCATGGAAACAGCTTCTTGCAGATATGTAGGGCAAAATTGCGTATAATAGACCCTTGTGGTCCGGCCCTTCCCCGAATCCCGTGCATAGCGGATGCTTAGTGTACCTGGCTGCCCTTCTTTTGGGCTAATAATTAAGGAAAAGAATAGGTGGAGAAACACATCAATGGATTAGTTGTCCTCTTTTACCTAATAATATTCCGATATGTCCAATAAGTATAGTCAAATCACAAGATTACTTAATCAAGAGAAAATTATCATATAAACTTAATTAGCACTAGCAGAGATTTGAATTGCAGAAACAAAATTAGCTTATATATAGTTCATGGTCATTCCTATATCTCATCTCTTTTGAAATCAACTGAATGCAAATCATGCAAAAATACTTCTAATTTGAATTTGAGTTAAAACATATAGGCAAATGGTTGTGTATGATTATAATAACTAGGTGTATTACTCGAAAAAAATATAATAAAAGAGCAGTTTTCTGTACAAAGCATTCCGTGACCCGCGTTCACACAGGGTTTGGGGAAGGATTGCACCCCAAAAAGGTGTGATATAGGTAATCTATCCTGATACAAGAATCAATAGCTGATTCCGCGACTCAAACTCGTGACCTATAGGTCACCAAGAGACTATTGTTGCTCCTCCGAAGAAAAATATAATAGACAAAAAAAATAGGACAAAAAGATAAAGAAAGCAAACCTGCATGAATGAAAAAATGTTGATTTATGATCAAGGTTGTAAGAGAAAGCAGAAAGAAATTGTACTTCTTCTTTATAAGAAAGATGATGTTGAAGCTGATTGTTTGCCCATCAATTTATAGAAGATTGTCTTAGTTTGGGTCAAATTGTCTAAAACTGATTTTGATTTTTATTAGTTTTATATATCTTCCAATTATTTTTATTTTTCTTGTGATGGTACGACTAATTATAGACAACGCATTCGATGAGACTTGATCATTTATTTTTTTGAATTTTTTTATGAAATCATTATGCATGGTTTTTCTATTTATTTTTAGAATTAAGATGTATAAATCTAATACATATTTGTTTATTAAGATATCATCTCTAAATCAATACTAGATAATTAAAATCGTTTCTTTCTACAAGAGAAAATACTCTTTATACTACATCATTAGAGAAAATTTTAATTGTACAAGACTTTATATACTTTTTTTTTTCTCTACAGAATGAAAAATACTTTCAATTACATGAGGGATCAACCATGACAAAAGTAATGGACATGATATTCGATATTATTGATCGAATAAATCTTGATGTTTAGTTTAGATGAATATTACATCAATTAATTTTCTGAAAGGCATTAAATAAATAAAGAATATCAAAGTCGAAACTTTAAAGAGTATGCCTCTTAAAGCCACTTCTTGGGATCTCTCTCTTCTTCTTATGGTTGACTAGAAGTGGTAAAATAGATATAAAAAAAAGTAGTTATCATTCCATATTATCCACTAAAAGATGGGTTGGATAATAAAATTTTTAAAAATTAGTCAAATATAGATAAGATTTATATTATCCACTTAAAAAATGGATAACCGATGGGTATAACTTTTACATTTATAAAGACACAAATCGGGGTTCCTCAAGTTTGGAAGTCTAGGAATCTTTCCAATAGTAATCGTATTCAAGAAGTCATTATCCGTTGGTTAACCCATTTTCTATCCGTATTAAATATGGGTCGGGTCGAATGATTTATCCGTTTTGTATTACTCATTTTCGATCCAACCATATCTGATCCAACCCACCCGTTTGCCACCCCTATGGGTGACTCTCTTTCCTTTCTTTTTACATTTTTTCATAATATTTGATAGTGTAGCATTCTCTTTAAAAAATTTGTTTAATCTCCTGTTTGAAAGCTAAATAATTTCAAGGCTTTGCAAACAATTTAATTGAACCAAATTTATTTAGAGCAAATAAATGATTCTAGAAAAAAAAATTAATTAATAAATTGAGATCTGAATAACTCCGATCGAAATCCAAAATATCTGTATAAACTAGTTGACCAACTGACTTCACAAATTCTGAGTTTTTATTCTATTAACTTAATAATAGATCAATCACATATAGTTGCATCTTTTTTATTTGTATTTTGACTTTAGGGGCTTGTGCATTATTTGCTCTGCACAACCACGTTACACTCTTTACAATTAGAAGATTTTAAAGTGATAGTGCGGAATTATGGAAAGGGTTCATAATATTAAAATTATAATTTAAACTATTATTATTATTATTATTATTATTATTGGTCAAATCTCTTAGAATTAAAAAAACGCTTCAAATAGGTGGAAATGGACAAACTAAATTATTTAGTTTATACGCTATATATTGTTTAAAGCTTGTGTTTGATAAGTCATGACGCTATATTCATTTAATTCCCCCGTAAGATAAGCCTAGCTATTCTTCAGCTTTAAATATTATTTAAAATTTTGTCATTGTGCCATTACTTTTAATTTAATTGTTTTGATAAGGAAAAGCACACCCGAAATAAAGAGAAAGAAAGGAAAACGCCTATTGAAGATTGAAGTTTACACTTCTAAAATTAGCCTAGCTATTCTTCAGCTTTGAAAAATATTTTAAATCTTGTAATCTAATTTTATTTTAATTATTTTTATAGGGTAAAGGATATCCGAAATAAAGAGAATGAAAGGTAAAAAAACCTATTGAAAATTGAACTTTACCCTTCTAAAATGGGAATTATACTAATCACCGACACTCCATTATCTTATCAGTGTACCATTAATTAAAATAGGAATTGTATATTCTTGACTAAAATGTGAATGGATGAGATTTAGTTTGATTTTTCATTTTGCTGTGTTCGCTTTAATATATCTATATCTTATTTGTTTAATAGGATAAGATTTAGCTTCATTTCTCATGTCAGTCATGAGCTGTTATATTCCAAACTTTGAAGAAGACTGAATATATAAACAACAACATAATCATCAATTCACGAGTAGGGTCTGGGGAGGGTAGATGTACACAGACCTTACCCCTACTTTGTTGGGGTAGAAGGATTACTTCCAATAAACTTCCGTCTCAAAAAAAGCGTTTTCAAAACAGGTTTGAAAAATACAAGAATAAAATAGATGTGATGAAAATACTAAAGAAAAAAAGTATTAACAACAAAATTAGTAGAGATAACAAAGTAAAAGAAATAACATTAATAATAAATTGAAGAGTAAAATAATGATAGAATAAAAATAATGATATTGATAAGGAGAAGAGAAAGCAGATAAAGTACTATAAACTAGAACAATTCGCTCCCAAGGAAAGGAGAGAAATATATTCTTTTAAAATTGTACTTTAAACTAAAAACAAAAGTCCCAAGAAAAATTATTAGTCTCGAAAATAAAATTTAGCTTGAAATTGGAAGCACTAATAACATTTTTAGCTTAGTCATTTTCTTAACTTTTATTCTTTCTCTTTTTGTTGTGGATTCAGAATTGAGTTAAAAACATTAGGCCTTTGGATACCTAAGAACAACTTTGCATGCTTTACCAATTATAGTTCTTTTGCATTTTTATTCGTTGCTTTGAATGGATATATATTTATCAAATATTGTAGAATGAAGATTATATAGCTAAAAACCAATCTGAGCCAAGTATTACAATATAGTTATGAAAATGAAAAACTAAAAATTTACGGAATTATTAGAGTATTAATTTCTTCTATGCAATCGAGTAAATATAAAAGTAAAAGTAACAACTAAAAGACTACAAACTTTGACCAAAATTGCAAAACCAACGGATTATCTCTGCGCTATGGCAAATTATTTCTTTTAGGAGCTTATTATAATTTTTTATTTTGTTTTTTTAACTTAGTGGATTTATTTCATAAGATTAAAATAGACAAAAAAAACTAGTAAGCGTGAAATAGAAGAGAAAAGAAAAAGAGGCTAAAATGAATGATCTAAAGGTCTATTTGGCAACTTTGATCTGATCCAATTTTGTAATGTAGTTTAAAATTGATCGAAATTTAATTCCATCAAAATGTATCTGACTTTTTATGTTATAACGAAAATCTATATTGTGATTATGTTTGAAGTTGACTACAAAAACAAGGGGCACTCTCAGTTCTCACCCTAAGATTTAAATAATACTAAATAGATAGGAATTAAAATCCGCTGAGATTGTAGTATGTTAGGCACATGGCCTAAAATTTACTACTTTAACCAAAATTGGCTACATTATGTTTGAAAATTTGCTTATAGCATAGAATTTAATTATGTGAACAAAAATAGATTCTTGATTATGTGTTCTTTGCTGAGTATGAAGCCTAAATCTATGAACCCTTAATAATAACATACCCGGTACATTCTTATAAGTGGGGTCTGAAGAGGGTAGTGTTTAAGCAGATCTTACCCTAATTTGTGAAGGTAGAGAAGTTGTTTTCGCTAAACCCTCAGCTCAAGTCAAGAACAGTGTTTTAAAAGGTATTTTCGGGGCGAGCCCTGGGGCGGCAATGGTGTGGGGCGAAAGTCTCAAGAGGCGTACGTCCATCAATTCGGGGCATACGCCCAGGCGTTTGAGGCGCATTTTATAGTGAGGCGTAAGCCCTAGAGACTTTTTCAAATTAAAACAAGATTTGTTGAATATGTCCTTCATATAATATCCAAATTCTCAAAAGTCAGTTTGTAATTACTCAAAAGTTTTAAAAAAGGAACTGAAATGTATTAAATTTAAAACTCAAGACCCTTTTTATTGATTGAAGTCCTAATTTATGGTCTTTCCCAATTCTTTATCTTGTCCACGAGCCTGCTAATATCTCTCAAACGCGACGAAAATTCAAATTTTTTTAACAATTACAAAGAGAACTTCATTCTCCTTCATAGCACCAAGTTCAAAGTTCATGTAACACTCCTCAAGTCTATAAAAGTTTCAACACATGCTAAATATATAATTTAATTTTTTTTTCTTTTAATCTTAAACTATACTTCTATTATGGATTTAAAGCCTTGTGATTGACTTTTGAGTTACTTTTCTATTTATAAATAATTAGATATACAATTAGGGAAATATTAATAATTTTAATATTATTAATTTTTAATAATGGGTATAATTAAATACTAGTTAAGTCAAAACACACACACATAAAAAAAATAAAAAAAAAGGGAGTCACATGACTAAACCCCAGTATTGGAAGGGGGGAAAGGCTTAATGCCTTAAAAGAAAACAGAAAGCATTATGTTTCTCACACAGACAAAAGGCATAAAGCCTTGTACGAAACGGAGGCGCCAGAAATTGCTCACGCACGGAAATTCTAGGGTTCTTTATAACTCACTTATTCTTGAACGCAAATATATAAAATTTCATGTTGTCAATTATCCTACGGTGGTAATAGGTAAGAATTGAATAGTTAATTCCCTTCTTCCTCTGTATCAACAGTAAATTTCATGTTTAGGTGTGAAATTTTAAAATTAATTAAAATGCATTGGTTGTTGTAGAATCAATTGTTTGACGGGTATAAATTGGATTGGGGCCTACGTACTGGCTCAAGGAGTTTTGAGGTGAGTTAATATAACTCTTTACTAAAGTGGTTTAACTCACAAAAGCACGCATACAAGATGTTTGATGAATTGCTTAAAAGAGTTTATATGTACTTAATTGGCGCGAGTGAGTACCTATTAACTTAGAATTGTTCTAGCATAAGTTTAAATGATTTATTATGATATATGTGCATAAATTTTCAGATTTTTGTGTTATTCTTATATGCCATTTTCATGTTGAAAATTTATGAAGAAGCAAGAATCTTTAGAAATACTTTTGAATGTTTATTTCATTCTTATGCCATGCTTTACATTTAAGGATAACAGTATGAGTATGTATAGGATGTTTCATAAAGGATTTAGACTTGAAAAGTCACAAGAAGAAGTTTTAGAAAGAAAAGATTTTTGGGAGTATCCTCTATTCTGAGAAGGGGTCATCGTCCAGGCCGAGGATCCTGACCAAGGCGTTGACTTCCTCAAACTACTTGTGCCAAAGTAAGGAGCACACGAGCCAAGGGTCTCGTTGATGAGAATTTACTTAGCCATGTTAAGGTATGATACATGAACGCTGAGAACCATGAAGCGAGTGGCACCTCCTGGATTGGGCCTATTCGATTAGGTTGCGATCGAACCCGTGTCGATCACACTTTTACTAAGACAGAAATAAGTCAGGATAGTTGGAACTCCCGAAGTATAACGTGAAGTAATTTTTCTTATAAGAAAGAAAAAAGAAAAGAGTTTATTTTAGAATATTCATAAACTTCTATTATGCAATTATTTTAAAATTATTCTTATAAGCTTTATGTTTTACGTGCATTTAGAATCTTTGATCGTAATATATATTTTATTAAAGTTTCGTCACCTGTTGTTGAGACTCACTTAGTACAATTGATGGTACTGACGTTCTCTTTTGGGAACCTACGTTGGTATGTGGTACAACATAGGAGCCGATTTTGCAGGCGAGCAGTACGGGTTAGGACTTCCCTCTCTTCCAGTGCTATTGGTAAGCTCCGCTTTTATTCGTGGAGTATTCCTTAGAGTCATCTTAGTTTAGTTATTTCTTTCTTTACTTGGAGAACTAGCCAGGCAATCTCATGTCTTGAGTAGTGCGTCAATTTATCAGTAGAGGATTCATAGACACAGTTGTTGGGTTAAGATTCATATGTTTTTTATAGTAACTTAGTAGTATTTCAGTGGTTACTACGAATAAAGTTTTGGAGTTGGCTATTTTAGATATTTAAATTAATTAAAAGTATTTGGTTAAGTATTACCTGGTTGCATATAAAGTTTGAAGTTATAATAGATTTGATAAGCGTAGATGGTTCGGTCGGTCATGTTTAGTGATCGGGTGCCGGTCACGGCTTGTTCAGAAAATGGATCGTGACAAACTTGGTATCAGAGCCACTCTTGTGTCAGCCTTGCCGATGGTGGGTTAGAGTTCAACTGAGTTTAGGCAAATTTCGGTTAGACGGGGCAAACCTCAGTGCTAAGTTTAGGCGAATCTCATGTGGTGGAGCAAACCTCAGCGAGGACGCTGAGTCCATAAGAGGGGGTGTATGTAACACCCCATATTTTAGATAAAGTCCCACTTCGGCAAAACACAAGAGGGATGTTGGGTATATAAGTTAACAAGCCTTAGACCCTAGTGACGCGTTTTAAACCCGTGAGGGTCTAGGCCCAGAGCGGACAATATTACTAGCGCGGGTTGTTACAGATAGTACCAGAGTCCCAGGTTTATAGAATCCTAATGGTCTATGAAGCGTGTTAGTAGAGTCTTATTTATGGGTGTGAAGCGCACCATACTTATAAACAAGAGGCTACAAGAATTTAGGAAAAGTCTCATTTTTTTCATACTTTAGATCGTGCAGTAGAGCCTACCTCTAAGAAATTATCTAATATATTCATTTCTCCAAAACTCGCAGAAATGGCTCGTACTCGCAACTCTGACACCGACACTCAGGATGCTACTCAAGAAACTATTGCTACTATTGTGGCTCAAGGTAGAACTAAGAAGGCTTCAACTCAGAAAAGGAAGGGTATATCCACAAAGGGGGTTCAGATACCTCGGGTTGAACATGAAGAAGGGGTGGATCATGATGAGCAAGTACCTCAGGATCCAGTGCCACCCCCAACAGCGGTTTCGACTCAGACAGCTATATCTCCAGTGGTGGGTCAGATGTTTAATGTTGTCAACAGTGCTATAAAGATGTTTAAAGCCTTCATGGCCAACTAAAACGAGAGAAGAGATGAGATTTCACCTCAATCAAATAGACAGAACAATTCTGAGTTCTCAAGAGTGAATGAATTTTTAAAGCTGAGTCCTCCATTATTTCGTGGTACTATAGTTGATGAAGATCCAATGTTATGGCTGGAGGGTGTCAAGAAAGCCCTCAGAGCGATGAAGGCATTTGATGATGAAGCTGTGGAGCTGGCTGCCTACCAGCTTAGAGATGTGGATGGCGCTTGGTTTGAGATGTGGGAGAAGGAAAGAGATGAAGATGATGGTCCGCCTACTTGGGAAGAATTTGAAGAGGCCTTCATGGCTAATTTTATACTAGAAGAGGATAGGGAAGCTAAGGCTACTGAGTTTGAGCAGCTCAAGCAAGGGAATTAAAGTGTGCAGGGGTACTACATAGAATTTATAAGTTTGGCTAAGCATGCTCCTCACATGGTTAAGACAGAAAAGGCAAAGATCTACAGGTTTGTTGGCAGTTTGTCTTATCACATTAAGGATACGACATCAGTTGCAGCGGTAGGAATGACAACTTTCTCCTCTGTTGTGGGATTCGCCAAGCACTTAGAAAAAGACAGACAACAAAGGAGAGAAGAAAAAAAGCATAACAAGAAAGCCCGGGCAACGGGCGAGTTTAATGGTACATCCATCGGAGGTGGAAGGGTTCCTCCAATAAGGATTCATTAGCACCAGCTCAGTCTAGTCATCAATCATGTGGTGGGTCTTCCTTCAGACGTACTCAGAGTTATGGAAACCAGTCTCGCCAGAATTAGAATTTTAGGACATCATCCTCACATAGCCAGAGTCATGATGAACAACATTCACAACAATAAGGTCTTTGTGGAGCATGTAAGCGGCAACATTCAGGTCAATGCAAGCTCGGGTTTCATGATTGCTATCATTGCGGAGATAATGGTCATATAAATGCAAACAGCCCAAAGTTGCGACATAATTTCAGTGGGGGGTCAATTTGTCCTTCTAGTTCCTCAGCTACTACAGCTGCACCACCTCAGGCTCGTGGTTCTCATAATCAGGTCAGGAATGGAGTAGGCAGAGGTGCAGATCGAGTTACTCAGGAAGGGGGACAACCCCGTTTGTTGGATACACTTGATCGTCAGAGTGCATAGGTATCTGCAGAAGTTATTACAGGTATACTTCTAGTCTGCTGACATAATGCTTATGCCATAATTGATCGAGGTTCAACGTTTTCATATGTGACTCCATACTTTGCAATTAACCTCGGGCTAGAACCAGAACAGCTTAGTGAGCCATTTCTAGTATCTACTCCAGTTGGCGAGTCAGTGAAAGTCACAAGAGTCTATAGAGGTTGTATAGTTTCAGTCCAAGGTCGCAGCACTGAGGCCAATATCATAGAGTTAGAAATGGTGGATTTCGATGTGATCATGGGTATGGATTGGTTATCTTTTTGCTATGCCATGTTAGATTATCGTGCCAAGATAGTCAGGTTCCAATTTCCAAATGAAGAAGTCTTAGGGTGGAAGGGTAGTTCAGCATCGCTTGTAGGTAAGTTTATTTCTTACCTTAAGGCACAACGAATGATCGGTAAGGGGTGTCTCGCCTATTTGGCTCACATCATTAATCCAGAATCAGAACAACCAGCTCTTCAGTATGCGCCAGTTGTTAGAGAATTTCCAGAAGTTTTCCCATATGACCTTCCCGGACTTCCTCCCAAAAGAATCATAGACTTATGCATTGATCTCATATCATGCACTCAGCCCATATCTATACCTCCTTATAGGATGGCTCTAGCAAAAATTAATGAGTTGAGAGAACAGTTGAAAGACCTTCTTGTGAAGGGCTTCATCAGGCCGAGTGTTTCACCGTGGGGTGCCACAGTCCTGTTTGTCAAGAAGAAAGATGGGTCTCTCAAAATTTGTGTCGACTATCGGCAATTGAATAAAGTTACCATTAAGAACAAGTGCCCACTGCCAAGAATTGATGATTTATTTGATCAACTCTAGGGTGCAAAGTACTTTTCAAAGATAGATTTAAGGTCGGGGAACCATCAGTTCAGAATCAGAGAAGAGGATATATCTAAAACAACCTTTAGAACTCGCTACGGGGACTATGAATTTCTAGTAATGTCCTTCGGGTTGACAAATGCTCTAGCTGCATTCATGGACCTCGTGAACAGAGATTTCAAGACATTCCTTGATACCTTTATTATCGTGTCTATAGACGATATTTTGATATACTCTAAGAGCAAGGATGAGCATGCAGAACACCTCAGGATAGCCTTGCAGACCTTGAAGAAGAATGAGCTTTATGCCAAAATTTTAAAATGTGAGTTCTGGTTGCAGTCAATAGCATTCTTAGGCCACGTGGTATCTAGTGAAGGCATAAAAGTAGACCCTCAGAAGACAGAAGCAGTCAAAAACTGGTTAAGGCCGACAATGCCAATCGAAATCAGGAGTTTCTTGGGATTAGTTGGCTACTATAGAAGGTTTGTAGAGGGATTTTTCTCACTTGCAGCTCCATTAACTAAGAGCAGTTAAGTTCCAGTGGTCAGACGCTTGTGAGCAGAGTTTTCAAGAGTTAAAGAAGAGGTTGACCATTGTACCTGTGTTAACCTTGCCGACATGTTCGGGTGGGTTCACAGTGTATTGTGATGCGTCCAGAGTTGGCCTGGGGTGTGTTCTTATGCAATATGGAAAAGTTATTGCTTATGCTTCCAGGCAGTTAAAGAATCATGAGAAGAACTACCCCCACACACGACTTGGAGCTTGCAGCAGTGGTGTTTGCATTAAAGATATGGCGACACTACCTATATGGCGAGCATTGTGAAGTATTTACATATCACAAAAGCCTCCAGTACATTTTCAAGCAGAAAGAGTTAAATTTGAGACAGAGAAGGTGGCTCGATCTATTGAAGGATTATTACATCAATATCCTTTATCACCCGGGCAAATCTAATGTGGTAGTAGATGCACTTAGTAGGAAGTCAACGGGTGTCCTAGCCATCTTGCAGTACAAAGGCAAACTTGGGGTCGAGAAATTCAAAAACTGGCAAATCATGGAATTAGATTGGATGAGACTGAAGAAGGAGGTATAACTGCTTATGCCTTAGCGCAATCCTCTCTTGTTGCGCATGTTAAAGCTAAGCAAGACGAAGATCTGTACTTAGTGAAGTTAAAAGAAGGAGTTAGAAATAAAGAAAACATTGTTTTCACTCTAGGAAGTGATGGAGTGTTGAAGTTGAATGATCGGTTATGTGTGCCTGATGTAAATGGTCTTAGGAAGGCCATAATGGAATAAGCTCACAGCTCGAAGTACTCTACCCACCCAGGTTCTACCAAAATGTATCTGGACTTGAAAGAGTTGTATTGGTGGAAAGGCATGAAGAAGCAAGTAGCAGATCATGTGGCCAAATGTTTGAATTGCCAGTAAGTCAAAGCCGAGCATCAGAGGCCTGGTGGCCTAGATCAAGATATAGAGATACCACAATAGAAATGGGAGATGATTAATATGGATTTCGTAGTAGGTCTACCTCGCACATATCGTAAGCATGATTTAATTTGGTTATTGTAGACCGATTGACAAAGTCCGCGCATTTCCTACCAGTAAAGACGACAGATTTCGCAGAGCAGTATGCGCAATTGTACATCAAAGAAATAGTCTGATTGCATGGTACTCCAGTTTCAATCATATCTAACAGAGCCCCTTAGTTCACGGTGCATTTTTGGCAGGCATTTCAGAAAAGATTAGGTACCAAGGTCAATTTGAGCACCGCTTTCCATCCACAGACTGATGGTCAGGCAGAAAGGACCATTCAGACACTCGAAGATATGTTGCGAGCGTGTGTTATAGATTTTGGAGGTTATTGGGATAATCACTTGCCACTTATAGAATTTGCTTACAATAACAGCTATCGGACCAACATTGGTATGGCTCCTTATGAAGTGTTGTATGGGCGAAGATGTAGGTCTCCAGTGGGTTGGTTTGAACCAACAGAGGTGCCATTGATTGGT